>NC_134830.1:97217659-102017659 GCF_004210375.1 Tachypleus tridentatus
AAAAACTTGTTCAAGAGAATTTCATCATTTATTACCTCAACAACATAAAATTAGGTATATAATGACAACACTGAATGTTTAATATACTTCACCTGCCTGAAGACTTGTGATGGATGGTGGATTGAAGGATTTAGCATAGACACTAAAAACTTATCCAACACAACACTCAAGAACATATGAAGTTTATTAAAGTTTCTATAAAAGTACTACCATCTCTTTCAAAACTATAAAGAAAAGTTGTTGTAACCAAACAGATATAATAAATACCAATTTTTTTATTGTGTCAAGACTCATGATTTAAGTTTCTTAAAATGTAAATTTGAATCCATTTTTCTTTTAGTACTTTATCTGGATGAAGGTAATAAATCTATTATTACAGAATTATATTTGTTTTTATTACAAGATCACAAAGTTTACTAATAATACTTACATAAAGAATTAACATACACAAAATCTAAATTTTTTTACAGTAATAAAGACTACTGTAGCTCTGAAAAATACGAAAAGAAAGAATTGGACTTTTTGCTAGTTGCTTTTCAGAAGCCATTATTTTCCTATACTGAAAATATATTTCTGACAGATACTTATCTCACCTCACATGCATAGCTATTTCATTCAGTGCTACCCTCTATATGCAAAATACTTTTCACATGCCACAAGCTTTGAACTCCCATATACTCCACAATCAACATTTCATTGCATTTTACATGTAAATCATAATGTAACAACCCTCCAATAATAGAAGTGTGACACATCCTCCTCATGCAGGTGAGTCCTTCTATTTGATTCTACCAAACCGTAGTTTGAGATTAGGCAGAGAGGGAGTGAAATGAAGTAACAACCTATCAGAAACATATTTTCAGTAAAAGAAAAGAATGACTTCTAATACAGTAGTTTTCCTCTACTCATACATACCACTAGAATCCCACACTGAATAGGTGGAGAGATTGGTGTGAGGGGCATAAGCATTCTTCAAAAGCATATGATGAATACCCATGAAGTGTGATACACACAGAGAAATGAGCACACATGGGAGACTGAACCACTCATGTACCAGGTAAACTTCAGCACCTAGTGCAGAAATAACTGTTGCATATGTAGATGGAACACATGAAGAAGCACAACCAAAGAGGGAAAGAAAAATCAGGTAGATGCAAATTTGAACTACAAGATACCTTAATCCCAGTTCTAGTAAAGAATGATTATAGAAGAACCATCCATAGACAAGAATGTGGGGAAAGTGAAAATGAATGCACTCCAAAGTGTACAATAGCAGTCCAAACCCAAGCAGCACTGTAAATCTCTTCTGACCCATGGTAAAAGAAGAGCCCATACTGTCCTGACCTCAAGTTGAGTAGAATGGAAGTATCTACTTTTCAAACCAAACTACAAAACAGGGCAAGTGTGCAAATCCACAACCATAATCACACATTCAGGAACCAGACATTAAAATGATAGTAGGAAGAAATGTGGCAGTTCACAATAAACCAAACCTAAATGGACTAAAATCAAGCCCCAGACAGGGGAAATGTTTTGAGGTAAAGCACTAGAGGAAGACCCTTTGCCCCAAACATCATCATCTTCTAGACGGAACTGCAAAGAAGATGGAGCAAATGTGTGTGCAATGTCAACTTCCAGGACCTATTAAAACAGGTAGAAAAACTACAAAAAATTGAGATAAGGATTTGTGTTGATTGGTCCAGTTCTAATGCAAAACCACTCACTGAGAACTGACACCCAATTTAGGAGGTAAAATGCAATGTGATGAATCTATTCCAAAGCAACATCATCCTCCGGATAGAACTGCACAACTGCTGGAATGCAGCATCAACTTTCAGGCCACATTGCACAGATATGCAATCTCACCCTTCAGATAAAACTGCACAAAATCTTGGTGCAGCATTAACCTCCAGAACCTACTGCATGGAATTGGAGCAACTTTCAGCGAAATATGTGCACCATCATCCCCTAGATAGAATCATCCAGAAGTTGGAGAATAATGCCAACTTCTAGGTCCCACCACGCAGAATTGTACTGCCTCTAGAAAATATATGCAACCTTATCCTACAGGTAGAACTACACAAAAGATGGGTGCAACATCAACTTTCACAACCTTCTGCATGATTGGAGAATTGAATACTATTTACACCAGCAGAACACCACCACCCTATGCTCTAATTATTGGAAGGGATCACATTCAGGAAAAATACTTCATTGTCCTCTACCATAGTGTCTAACAATTAGAAAAGTGTTAAGGGCTTCCATACTTCATTAGAGGAGGAAAGGGAAGAAAAGTGCTGTTGAGAATCCAAAGGAATGCTGAACCAGAGACAGTGCAATGAGTGACCATGAAAACCTTATTCTGAAAACCAGACCATGCCTAATTTTTTGAATGAAGAGATGCACAGATGAGTAGATATTCCTCTTCACCTTTATCCAAGTCTGGAATGGTATGGTCAAAAGGGCATATTTTTGATGCAAATAAGTTGTAAAAAACCTAGTGGTGATCTAGTGTAACACCTCATGTCAACAGTGTGCATTATGCATCATGAGCTTGCATCTTGACTGTACAGTGTGGATTTGAGAAACAGGTAGCACACTGGACAGGCAATGTTCACCACTGAGTAGAAAACTTAAACTTAAATGAGACATATCAATAGAAGAAAAAAAATTATATACATAAAAAATATCTTACAACCACTGCTGCACTGAAGTTTGAAGGATAGTGGTACCCTAGCCCAGAAGAAATAGCCACCTAATGAAGATAGTGGGAGATGAACGTGTGAGATTTAGTCCACATGCCTGACTGAAGAATTTATTCCAATGGCAGACAGAGGTAAGACACCAGGGAATGGTAAAGTGACTGATCTAATGTAACAATATCTGGAATAAATTTCACAATGGAGGAGGAATATGCTAATCTTATCAGTTATCAAACCCAACTCGTAAGGTTAGAAAGGTTACATACAGAGAAATGTTATCAAGGGATAAAAAGGAACCATGGAAGGAAGCCATGTGGGAAATGTAACAGTGGAGAATATACACAGGGTAAATAAGTCAGTTTGGATTTGACCAGGAATGAAGGTGAGAGAAGGATGGGAGTGAAATTGGTAAAAAGGAAAATATCCCTCACCAGCTATTGAAGTTTTGAGTAAAATAATCAATCCTGATAAAGGAGAACGTATGTGGAATGGAACAGAGTGCATGTGATGTCAGTGGCAAAGATATCCAACTGATGATGCACACAGACTAAAAAGGAGTAGGAAATAAGTCTAAAGGGACAGATGAAACAAGAAACATGAGGATGATGGTTCAAATGGAGAGAGTGTAAGGTAATAAAGAACAAAACTGACATTCCAATCTGCAAGAACTGCCTGGTCTATGTATCTATACAAAACATAATAAAAGGGAGATGTTAGGAGAGAAAAATATCAAATGGTACTGGGAAAAATGAAAGGCTTTCAATAGGATTGCTCAGAAATCAGCGAGAGAAGAAACAAAAGCCCCAGTATTAAACAGACACGTGAGAAAATTCATGAAATGAGGAACTATGGCCGAGAAGAGGATATGTACAGATTATCCATTTATATTGATAAACCTCAATAGAATAAGGTAAAAAAGTTCAAGCTAAAAGAAAGGTGAGAAACCTAGACAGTCCCAAACACCTTGTATAAATTCCAGGCATGAAGTTGGAGCATGTGAAGGAAGGGATAAAGGACTGGAGACAAAAGTTGAGATATTAGGGATGAAGTGAGTGGAAGAGGCAATGGGAATAGTTTGAAGCTGAATGAGAAAAGGAAACCAGGATTGTGCCAGTCTGTAAGATGCAATCAGAAGAACCTAACACAGAGTGTTATGGATGATCAAAATCTACCTGGGAATGAATCAGATGGGAGGGTAAACATAATGGTAACAGTTGGTTCAATCCTGATTGAAAGCATATATAATCAGGGTTCCAGGATGAATAACCAAAAAAAGAAATAACATGGTGTAGAGAAGAGTGTCAGAAACATGCAAATAAGAAGGACTCTACTGATTGCACAGCCACATGAAAACCTGAGAGTCAAGAGACCATTTCATAAGATAAACTTTGGTGGGTCTAGAAAGATATTCTACTACAACATTGAAAGCATCCGTAACATGATATACAAAGAGATGAATCTGCAGCATATTGGCCCAAAAAAAAACTCTACTGTTTGGCTATAAAGATAATAGGAACAGGTTCCTTTTTGGTGATTGATACAAGTCACAACAGTGGAATTGTCTGAAAGGATATGGCAAATCGGTTCTGTACAATAGGCAGATAATGATTTAAAGCATGTTGCACCATCAGAAGCTCCAAGATGTTCACATGGTAAGACTTTTCAATTGGGGACCATTGTCTGGAATCCTTCTGCTTTTTCATCCATGACCCCAACCATAGAGGGAAGCATTTGTGAACAGATGCAAATCCAGATGAGATGGAGGAAACAATGCATCCATTGTCATGTTGTTCTTGTTCAAACACCAATGCATGCTGACAATAAGGGAATGAGAAAAGATAATTACAGTGTCCAAGAGGACATGAGTTAGACTGGTTGTGCAAAGTCCACAAAAGGACTGAACATTGTTACAGATTCCATACATAATTACAAAGACTTGGAGTATCTGCAAAACAGATTGATGGAGAAAAGGAGCCATCCATAAGTTATAGAAGATAAGTGGAAGGCATAGAAACAAATGACAAGACAGCATCAATCCCAACAGAAAAAAAAGCATGCATGAAAAAAACAGGACTGAGGATGACACTAGCACAAATGTGGAGGTCATGAAGAATAAGGTATTCCTCAAAAAACCCTCAAGAGTGTCAGCGAAATGCCTCAAAAAGAAGATGCAATGTGGACAAGTACAATAGGAAAGCTGTGAGAGTAAGACAAAGACAAGAAAACTGGACATGGGAGAAACACAGGATTGTCAGGGTCAGCTTCTCACACTGGCAAAAGTGACTCCAATTACTGGGAGTCAAGGAATGGTTGATCAACCTGGTGATGAGCCAAAGCATAATGATCAGAATCCTGTGAATGCTGAGGCATGCTAGCACTAAACCACAACAGAAAAATAAAACACTCATTGTCAGCTATGATGTCAGGAGCAGAAGGAAAAAAAAACACTCTAAGTACAGGCTGTCAAGTAACAAGAAATGCAGTACTGTGCAAGTTTTACTGTGCAATATTTCATCATTCTTTTCATTTTATGGAGATAATTCTTCCATGCCATTACAAAATATAAGTTTCAACACCATGGTAATGCTTAACTGATTCCTGTTGACAACTGAATGAGCCAGGATGAGAATAATTATCATTCTTTAGAATTCCCATATACTTGTATCCAAGAGCATACCATATAGGTTCTGTTTGAATGAACATATTAATCAAATTCAGGGTCTGAAATACCTGTCATGGTACTCCATGCAGTGTCTCAACTATACAGAAAGAAACTACCAAGGAGACAGCGTATGATACCAGTATACGTCAGAAGATATCAATTTAATAGCAGTCCACAAGTAAACCTTAATCAAATCAGTGTTTAACACTATATATTAAGTTTTATTTTCATTCTACAACCCAAAATCATAGAAAATTGTCAGAAGAGCAGAGAGTTTACATAAAAACTTTACCTGATGCTAGATGGAGTCTTTGACAAATTGCTACAGATTTGAAATACTCCCCAAACTGTAAAGTTCACCCTAGACTGTGAGACAGGTAAGTTTGATAATAGGAAAGGAAGAGACAGAACACCTAAATTCAATGATACTGATGTTAAATATCTCAGTTTATGCAGCCTACCAATGGAAGACTACCATTGATCTGAAATAAATGACCACATATCAAATGACCGAAAAATGTACAGATCTATAGTATCAAAAGAATACACAAGAATGGAATATTTGTCATGTAGCAGTTAAAAATCCTTACTTTGATCTAAAAATATTATCAAGAGACTGAAATTTGCTTAAAAAGTACAAAACTGGACTGTTGATGAGTGGTAAATGGTTTTATAGATGAATGAGTCCAAGTGTAAAATATTTGATTTAAAGCATAAATTGTACATCTGGTGGCAGAAAGGTGAAAAATATCTCAATGCATAGCATCTGTAATAAAGCATGAGGGAGACAGTGTGACAATTAGGGGATGTTTTTCTGCTGAAGCAACAGGAGATATTTGCAAAATAAATGCAATACTGGAGCAGTGCAAGTACCATCAGATATTGATCCATCATAGAATGCATATTATTGGTAAATGATTTTACTACCAAGAAGATAATAACTGCAAACACTCATTCAACCTACACAGAAGTTATGTTGTGAAGTGAGAAGCTGCTGGAGTCATTCAAATGATGCAATGGCCCCACAGTGTCCTGATCTCAACCCAATTGAGCAGATATGGAATTTGATAGAATAAAAATTTGACAAATCAAAACTTAATTCCAAAGAAACTTTATGAGAGTATACTGAAAAATCTGGAGTAAAATCCCAACAGAAACTTCCCTGAAAGATTGTCTGCAGTGATTAAAGCAAAAGGGGACAACACAAAATATTAACCAAGCATTTCCACTGAGTTTGTGTTGTACTAAATATAATAATTAAAAAATTCTGATGTATCACCTGTGATTTACCTTCTATTGTTCATTGAAAGTAGCCTGAAATCTAATTTTTGACTTTATCCTAGCACTTTTGCACCATACTGATGAAAGTGATAAGTGGAAATCAACATAGAAAGCATATCAAAAAAAGGCTGAGTTAGACCTGGCAGATTCTGTAGGAGAGGTTTGGAAACAGTATAGATAGGTGGAAAAGAAAGGTTATCAAAATCCTTCTCCTGATGAACAGGTTACACAATTCAAGATAAATCAAAACATTGTTGAAGGAAAGTTAACTCATATAATAATCAATGTATCAAAAAATGATAGATAATAATCCTCAGTCAAGATCCTTGACCTTAAACCTGTGTTATGGCATTGAAGTAGTTGGAAGGTTATCAGGAACTGTAACACAAACTTCAGAATTAATCTTAAACTGTGAAGAATTCAAATAGAATGTGATAAACAATGTTATCTTGGCAAACTGCTACAGAAAACTAACTACAGCAAATGAATAATGTGGAACCTTAAAATGAATAAATGGAGACATTTAAGACAGCATTACCAACTAAGAGAATAGCTAGAGATCTCACAAGTGGATTGATGCATGATAGTTTACATGCAAGATGCAATGATCCACATGGAAAATGTGGAACCTGGGAATTTAGACAGCATTAAACAAGAATAGCTATAGATCTAAGTGGAGTTACTGCATGAACTAGACATTTTTTGATAGTTGCAGGACAGAAGATAATTAATGAGATATATTTATCTTTATATAAAAAATGAGCTAAGCACTGTTCTCATCATGTCAGCTTAATTACAGGGAGTAAACAAAAAGATGGATCTAAGGGTGATTCGTGATTATACTTTAAACTCATCTATACTGTGACATTAAAAAGAAAAATGCCAAATAGAACTCATAAATTCTTGGGAATGTTTTTCTTATAAAAGCAATATGAATAAGGTTATCTTTTTTTCAGATTCTGTTGAACCTCATCTGGAGGTCAGACAGCAGATATGGTCTCCTTAATACAGAAATATTTTCTATATATTGAAAATATCAAAGAGGGTCACTAATATAATAATACACTATATGGCCAAAAGTATGTGGAAACCTGACCACCACACCCTTATGTGCTTGTTGAACATCTCCTTCCACTCTCCTGGGAAGGCTTTTCACTAGATTTTAGAACATGGCTATAGGAATTCACTCCTATTCAGCCACAAGAGCATTAGTGTTCCCACTGCTCCAGAGTCCAATGATGGTGTGCTTTACACCAACCACTCCAGCCAATGCTTGACATTGCGCATGGTGATCTTAGGTTTATGTGCAGCTGTTCAGCCATGGAAACCCATTTCATGAAGCTCCGAATAAGCAATTCTTGTGCTGACATTGCTTCAAAAAATAGTTTGGAACTCGGTAGTGAGTGTTGCAACTGTAGACAGATGATTTTTATGTGATATGTACTTCAGCACTTGGCAGTCCCATTCTAAGAAGTGGTAGACCACACTAGTTCACAGTAGAATGTTTGTCTATGCAGATTGCATGGCTGTATGCTTGATTTTATGCATGTGTTAGCAATGGTTGTGGCTAAAATAGCCAAACCCACTAATTAGAAGGAGTTTCCACATACTTTTGGTGATGTAGTGTATTTAGCTTAAAAAACATGAACTGTATAAAGATAGGTTTAACCCAGGTATTTGAAAGCCAAGTTGTAAAATATTACCAGTCTGTTTAAGTGGTGAAATGAAAGAAATTGAAAATATTAATATTAGAGGTGACAATTTAATATTTGGAAACTATAGATCCAGACTTGTTTTTGAATAAAATTAGTTTCTGATTATCTATAAATGTGTTTAATGGTTTGTATGATTATTTGGCATGTGTCACTAATGTGAATTCTGTTAAATGTTCATTCAGTAGAAATGTGAATGTGAAGAACTACAATAAATTTATTTTAATGATTTAACTGTTTATCAGTATGATCCTTATGAACCAAATAGTCTTTGAATGTATTTTCTTACATTTTTATGTCCTTATAAGAGAGTTTATTATACTAAAATACTGGTAATTCCTAAAAACTTCTTTCCATAAGCAAATTAATTAACTCTTATACATTAATTTTAAAGAAATAATTATAAGAAGTTGAACATCAAACTTAACAATGATATATTAAAAGCAAAACTGAAGTTTACTTTGTGAATTTGACCTTAAAACATAACCATGTGCTGAAAAGAGCATTAATAGTGTTACATATTAATTTTAAAAGCTGAAATTCAAATAAACAACAGTATTAAGAAAATAAATAAGTTTCTGCTGATAATAAGTAAGAGGTAATAAGTAAACGATGCATCTGGGATAAGTGATGGGGCAAACAAGAACCTAGAAATTATTAGTAACCTGATGATGGTTTTTCTAATTTTGGAATTGTTCTCCTGATTAGCTGCATTAATTCCAGAGGCTGCAGCCATCAGCAGAGAGGTCTTGTAACGAATCTGACTAGCAGCATTATTGTCTGTGTTGCAAATACTTAGGAAATGACAGCACTGAGTAAAGAAGTCAAACATAACATCAGAGGGTACATCAGATTGTAAAGCTAGGTTCCAGCACACTTTCATGTACCAACAACTTTCTTCTTGGATATCAACACTGTTGTTCTGATCCTGAGAAAAATTGTTAAATAAGTTTACAATAATAAATTTTAAAATTAAAAGGATAAAAAGTATTTATTTACAATGTATATTTATCAAATCTACAAAACTAATAAATAATATGTTACTTTGAATTCAACCAAGGTAACAAGTTTAACATTAAAAAATAGGATAATACATAAAATGCAAAATGAGAGTCTTATTTAGTGTAAGACCAAACAGAAGTTTTATTGTATGCTTTAAAGGTTGGTTTTATTTTACATTTAATACATTACCTTATAATAGGGTCATACCTACAAGACATCTTCAATAAAAATATGTAAATATTTTTCATACGTTTAACACAGTTCTTAAAATAAAGCTCTCAACAGCATATTTACAAAAAAATTTTAAATAAGTGCAACATTAAATTTCTGAACTCTTACATTTATCTCATTATTAACCAAATGTGCTCAGAATTGGTCTGTCAGATGGGCCTATATTGAAGAAAGAATAGAATGTTGACAGTAGTTCCAAATGTACCAAGTGTATCTACATGAAATATAGCAAAATATTTGAACTCAAGATGTGTCTGTGAATTGATGATGTCAGTCTGACCTAGACTGACAAATTGAAGCAAACAATGTTGTTCATGTGCAGAATGAAAATATTTTTGTCAATTTTGCAGTTTCCATTTTCCAATATCCCAAATTTATATCTACAACTTTTCTAGAATCTTTGTATACTTGGTCTGGTACTTACTTTCCCTTAGCATGAACCATCAGTAAATCAGCAAAGTAAGTTAAAATGAATAACAGATAACTTTGACATCAAATACATAATACCATATTAAATGGTACTCTATAAAAGGTATGCAGAGTATCATCTGAATGTAAAAATCATAAATTGAAACATTTTTCTTCTGGTTTAATTGAATTATTCAAACATACTACAGAGTTTATATATCCTAAAGAAAATTGCAATTAATGAAGAAAACATTAATACCACTTGAATATAAATTAACAAAAATGAAATTAAAAATATATAATCTAACAGTTGCTTAAAATTTTATAAATTATTTAATAATATGAGATATATGTAACTTAAAAGTAATCTTAGTTATCATCCATTATTATATATTAACTTTTACAAAATGTTTCATTAAAAATTCGTTTTCATAAAGTAATGTTTATTTTGCTAATTCAGTTGCTTTAAACTGAAACCAAATATTAGTTCAACTTTGAAACACTGACCTTTTGTATAGCCAAAAATAATCCTGCCTTATTCACACAACTCAGTATGTCTTTATAGAAATGACTGCCATTTTCTGAAATATGTATCCCAAAATCTTCTATACATTATTTCATAAAAGTCAATTTAGGAAAAGAAAATTTCTTTTTCAACTGTATGATATATATGAATTACAAAACATTCAAAAACTGATATTAAAACATTAAAAATAGATTTTTCAATACCTATACTAGTAATTTCTAAAGTGGGTAGTGGCATTTCTGAATTAAAAAGTCAATAAATGTGTCAATTGATCAAGAGAAAACAGTATTCTGAAACTTTGTGTGTTCTGACTTATGAAAAGATCACCACGAAATTTAGTTGAAGTAAAATGCAAACTAACGTGGCAGGGGTTTACTTTAGAGAGAGAAAAATTGTAAGAATTCTCTCTCCAACCAGGGTGTTCAGGAACGTCGTGGTTCCTCTTCATCCCCTTTCATGAAAGGTTATTAGGTTTAGTTTTATTTATTTATTTATTAAATAATTTTTGACTCTTTTTTTTTTTAGGTGAAGGAGGTCACTCTTAATGTTATCCTAGACCAAGGCAAAGGCAGTGCCGGAGAGAATGGCCAGGTCCCGTCCCGAAAGGCAGAAATCAAATAAATGTGAACATGAATTCAAACGACCCGAATCAGGGTCTTTAGTTGAAGTTGGCAAGCACATGCTATTTATTCTTGTTGAAGTTGTTTTCATTCCCTTACACTAAATTTTGGTTGTCATGCTCTATGAAGGTTTTAGCTATGTAAATGATCATTAGAAAAGGATTTAAAACACATTTTACTAGCACTATGTTGAACACACTATGTAATAATGTTAAAGTTTAAAAATAAATTTATGAACATGTAATAAAAAATGTTTTATATTCTATAATCAAGGTGTTCTCCTTTTTGTGCTCAAGTCAAAGTTGCTATGTGATACACTTTTAATTCTGGATATGATAACTAATTAGTTTTACCTTCTGCCCTCACATTCACTGCACAGTTTCAACATATATTTTCACCTTTGTGTTTTCTTTACTGCTTTTTGGTCTTGATGTTAAGATATTAATAATTGATTTCAGTGTCATATTTAACAATAAGTAGAACATTTATTCATAATATGTACTTTCAATATTGGAACATGGAAAGCTAATTAGAATACATTTCAACTACAGGCCTATTCTATTAGAACCACTTTACTGGACAACCCATAGCCACAAATTCTGAATGCTTTCTTTGGTCTCAAAAGATGTATAACATTGGATGTTAATGTTGATATTTTATTTTATATAGCATTGAAATGTTTTAGTTACTTCTTAATTTATTTTTATAAAAAATATCATGATTTTATGTTTCACTTTATATTTTTGAAATTTTATTTGCTCCTAAGATCTTGATAAATAACTTATTTTTATAAAGATGTAATATCACATGAAACATCAGACAAACTGAAAAATTTTATAAAGCCATACTGAGAAAAATCTAAACTTTTATGCAGTTAATTTTTATTTCAGCAATTTAACACATTATACCCATGTACTTGCATCTGAGGTGTTTTATGTATTCACAATAAGTCTTATATATGATCAGTAAATTTGAAATTAATTTCCAGTGTTATTCAAAACAAATAGCAACTGCTCATCAAAATTAATTCAATATAGTAAAAAACAAGCACTCAACAACATTCATTTATACGAGTGGAGGAGAGTGACAGACATGAAAATTGATATTGACACAAAGATTTTCTCAGCTTGTATCTGAAAAAAGTTGTTTTATTTCAAACAGTTCTCAACGTTTTTCATAATTTTCTGGCTCAAGAAATAAGAAGTATGCACAAAGACAAATCATTATGGATACTGATAGAATGGATAAAAGTATTTTGTTGTGATTATTAAGAAATCTCTGAACCACACTCAAGTTTAGATTGTATTTCTAAAATTTTAGAATTGAAAAGTCATAAAAGTGTTTTAGCTTTGAATAAAATTCATTTACAGAACCAAATGCAGTTTGGTGACCTTATTAATATATATATATATAAATAGCTGAAATTAAAATAACAGTACATTTCAGGATTCAGTTAGAGACAGAGCTTTAAATTGGACATAAGAAGATAGTAAACTTGCAATTCTATTCCAGTTTAGAGAAAATTTACTTAAAACAATAAGAGTTTATAGTGCCTTGCTTGGGCCTGTTCCTTGTCATATACCTCTAGAGTGGGGCTATATTCATTTTGAAGTTTGAAACAGAGATGTGTATAAGTTAATATGAGTTGAAAGTTTATCCTCATTGAGCAAGTATAATGGAAATACTTATTAGCTAAGAAAATCTAATTAATTTAGGATACCACATTAAGACTTTGGTCTGATTTAACAGTGTAAAATCATCATTATTCTTGTTCTTGTCTTCAGTTGGTATGGACATACTTATGACCTGCTCCAAAAGCCAGTTACAATCAGGCAATAATCAACATAGAAGACATTAGATAGTAGAAAAAACCTGAAACTACCTGAGGATGTCATGTCCACTATAATGAATTCATGAGAAACATGGGGAGCTAGCACCCCCTGACTTATTAACAGGGCACATAAGAATAAGATAAATTGATACATTATTCTTGAAACCTGACATATGGTACCAAAATAATATCTACATAATGTAAACAATTTCCATTAAAAATGAAGTTAATCAGAACCACACCAAATGCATTAACATTATCAGAAGAAAAACAATGAATAATAGAAGGGAAAGAACTACAATTACCACCACTGTGACATACAACAATGATGGAAAATAAATGAGGGAGGAATATATACACCTGTAATACACGTGTGAGGACTTACTTTGATTGGTTCTGCTCTAAATCCAGTTCCCAGCTGGAAGTGAGACATCAAAATGGAAGTTCACCCCTTCAATTGGTCTTACATTTCATATTCTACACCAGCAGAATAGTACCTCCCTATTCTCAGTTGAATGATTTTATAGTCATTTTCATATTTTGTTTGCATTTAATTTACCCATTCAGGAGGATGCCTTCAAGGTCTACCACTCTATAAGTTTGGAACTAGAAAGTGGTAAAGTTTGTCAAACTACCAAAAGAAAAGGGAGGTAAAATGTGGTGGAGAATCCAGAGGAACAACAACACCTGAGACAGTGAAATGGATGACCACAAAGTCTTATTTTTAAAAGCAGACTATACTGATTTATTAAATACAAAGTATAGTGGAGATGACAGCTATTCTCTTTCACTTTACATGCATGGTCAATGGGTGGGTTACAGTCCAGGACAGGCAAACTTATGAAGTAATTATATCATGAAAATAAGCCTACAAGCAACCTTGTGGAACATCCCATCTCTGCAGTGTGATTGCATGGTCAAGGAATTATAAAATGCAAGTCAACACAGATTAATTCTGCATATTTAAACAGTTAAAGAATACCTGGTCAGGCAACATGTGCCACAGGGAAGGATCCAAACAATAAACATTAATAAAATGAAAAAGGGCCCCTGAAATGGAAAGATAAAAACTTACCAAGTCAAACTCCCATTGAATTCTGATATTCGAGAATGGCTAAAGGTGTAAGGGGAGGAAAATCATGATCTAATGCAAATAGTGAGAAACAAATGTATCATGGTTAGTAAACATGCCCAAATGAAGAAGAGCCTTCAAAGGACAATAAATATGAAACTCTAATGAAAAGATAAGATGTTGAATTGGGTGAGATGACACTCAGAACAAAGTATAGGAGTAAGATGATAAAGAGGAAAAGCAACTAAATGAAGAATTGAATCCAACTGGTGATGAAGAACAGAGAAAGAATACAAATAGAGAACAGTTGCCAAGAAAGAAAGAGATAAGAACAACACCACAGAAGGAAGCTGCACACAGTATAACAGAGGAGAGCACATACAGGACACAGAAATCAACCCAGATCAGGCCAAATATAAAGGTGTAAAAGAAAATGAAGGGAAAGCAGCTATACAGAGAAGTTATCCTCAAGAGCTGCCAAAGTGTGAGAAAATTATCTGGAGAAAGGTGAAGGTATGAAGGAAGATAAAAAGTATGTAAAACACTGATGGCAAATAATAAACTATCAAAGGTGAATAGGAGAAGAAAATAAGACAGAAGGTAAAACATGAAATACTAGAAAAGTGGTCTGAATGTAGAAAAAATGAGGCACCACAGGACCACATCAAGATGGGCAGCTTGCTGCAACAGACAACAAATTCAGAAGAAACACATCTACAGGTAAAGTGTAGAAAATTGAAATACATGTGGATTAGGAAAAATAAAAGGTGTGAGACAGGACCATTCAAAAACCCGAGACTGAGAAGACAGTAGACTTCCAATCCAAAAATTAAGAGAGAAAATCTGAATGATGAAAAACAGTCTGTTGATCAATAAAAACCCTGGACCCAGAAACCAACAATGGAAAAATTCCATTTGTGTTTAGAATTATCCACGTAAAAAGTGTGGATGAAACAAACCACAAAATAGTCTAACCACAAGGTATCCAGATCACCTTGTCAATGACCAGAGGAAACCAGACAAGATCTAAATGCTGAGAATCCTCAAGGGATCCTAGGTATGATAAACCTAGGCACATTGATTCAATAAATGAGGGGGATGCCAATACCCAGCTTTAGTTGATCAGGAAATCTACTAAAAAGAACACATATGCTATAGGGAAAACACCTGAAACATAACATATCTGATTGACAAGTTGAAGAAAAGAGTGCAAGGTGATAAGCTGTAACAGACCAAAAAAGGAACGTGCTGTAAAAATAGAGTCTAAATTTTCTTCTTCATCATGATAGGCCTCCTCAGAAACATGGTCAGACTATAATTACTGATGATCCAAAATTAAAACTTTCTGAACAGATACATTTGATCCAGCATTCTGGAAAGTCATGCCATGTGCATTTTCAAGTATAATGAGAATATTGCTGTCTGCCACATTAAATCTCAGATTCATAGTAGGTACATGAAATTTGGAAAGGAGAATTTAGTTGAATGCAAAGTTATAGAAATAATTGAAAACAAATGTAAAACATAGAAAAAAATGTAAGATTAAATTTTCACGAGAAAAGTGACAAAGAACAATAAAAAACTGTAGTCCAATTCAAAAAATTAAACATGTCTAAACTGTGTCATGACAATCCAGAAAGTAAGGATTAAGCAGGATTAGCAGAGGGAGATAGTTATGCCATTTTAAATAGTGTAATACTATTGGTGAAGAATAGTCACATGATATTTATATGTTTATAAATAGTGCAAAACTGGTAAAGTATAAAGATGGATGTATTGATAACTAAAATTGTTTTAAATAATGTAGTCAACAACTGAGATAGCTTTTTATCTGAGAAGATGTAAGTGTTTTGGAAGTCATCTACACCTATGTCCTAAGGATGAGAATTCATAGACCAGAAAGATGGTAGTTTCATGTTCTAAAGTGTGGCAAATGCATCTATGCAGAGGAGTTTCCCATACAAGAGCATGATCACTGGAAAACTTGATGATCTAGAGATAACTCCGTGTAAAGGACCTTTTTCAGACATGATGACCAATTCAAAGCAAGATTCAAAGCACTGGGGATATAGAAACCTGAGAGCTGTATCAAGTGATTATGGGTTAAGAATAGGAGCTCCAAAGTCCAAAAACAAATGAATCTAGATTTGTTGGAGTGCACCATAACCACCTTCTTACTTATAAGATGTAGGAAATGAGACATAGCTCAATAAACAGCTATATGCTCCAAGACATTGACATAAAACACAGATTCAACCAATGACCAACTCTTGGAAATCTCCTAGGTATTGAGATATGCACCTAAACTCACAAGAGAGGCATTAATAAGAAGATGCAGGTCTTGATAAGGATGAGGAAATGAAACCACAGCCTTAGTATTTTCTCTGTCAAACCATCAAGCATGGCCATTCTTAAGGGGAAAAAAGTATCTAATGGATCCAAGCTGAAGTTCCCCTGATTGTGGAATTTCCATTGGAGGGAACTTATGTATGTATGTATGAGGGGTATGAAAGCTGTTAGAGAAGCCCATATCCCAAAAACAGATGAAACATTTTGAACTGGAAGAGAATGGGAGAATATGACCACAATTGTCAACTACTTCATATTTTAAATACATAGTGAAAAGGACTGGGCTTGACTAAAGTGGGAATAAAAAAATCTCCAAAGTGAACCAAATACTATATAGGGGTATAGACAGTCTTCTCTACTTTCATTAATTAAACAACAGAAGCTGCCTACTCTAGGCACTAATGAGTGTGATCAGAAGGTGTCAAACAGGAAGGAGCCAGAATTATGTGTATGTTTTTGTTATAGCAAAGCCACCAAGGGGAATTGAGCCCCTGATTTTAGCACAGTAAATTTAAAGGCTTACTGCTGTCCCATCAAGGAGTTAAGAACACAAAAACACACCAATCCTGGGTAAACTTAAATAAATGAGGTTTGAGAGCTGAAAACATGAAGGTAGGCATCTGCTATCTTGAACTTGGCCATCCAGAGACCTGGAAGGAAAACCCAATGAAGAAACAGAAATGACTCCAAGATACAAATAAGTAGGATACAGAAACTGGTATAGACAGGAAAAATTAATGACAGACCTCCAACCCCTGGTGTTTCTAGGGACAAAAAATATGAAAGTAAACATCCAGGTGAATGGGAAACACTAGCTCAATAGCTACTTTGAGAAGAAGGTATCTCACTAACTTGGACAGATAAGAATTTGAGAAAAGATCTCTGAGAGGAAAAGAGAATAACTAGAAATAAGGACAGAGGAGATTGCAGATAGAATTGAAGATAGGAACCCTCTGCCAAAATCCACAAAACCCATGGAGTAGTAGTGAAGGTCTTCCAAATGTCAAGAAAGCAGTGCTGTTTGCTTCCACACACAAGACCTTGTCCCACTGTGTAAACACTAACACTGCAGTCAACATTCTTGACATGTACAGAAAACATGATGATAAGGATGAGAATATTGAGATATAAGTAAAGAATGAGGTATGGAAATGGGAACCATGAATAAAATCAGAAGCTGTGGAGAAAGAAGGTTGCAATAAACAGTTAGCAAGAAATGATAAGGAAGTATGCAAACTGGTCAGGTTAACATGGTCTCCAAAAATGGCCCTCAAAATGGTGTATTGCAAAAACAGAACCCTCCTTATGCTCTTGAGGGAAGAGGGGAGAAAAACCTCTTCAAGCAGTACATTGCATCTTTTCCAGAAATCAGGAAAGTAAACAGGAAAAGAGTCAGTGAAGAGCACTTCACCAAGGTCAACTACAGAAAAGATCTGAAGTCCTCTGAAAAATTATTGAGAGAAAGATGAAAGGCCTTCTATAAAAGGTGAAAAGATGAGAGGTAACATAAAATGTAAGTAAGACAAATCCTCTTGAGAAAGTGGTACATATGTTTCAGAATTAGAACTCTTGAGAGGTAACAGCAGACCTAATTGTTGGAAGTCCAAATATGGATTTGAAAAGTTATGAAATGCTAAAGCACTCTGGTCAGAAATACAATGGGGTTGAAGCATGCCAAACTTCAAAGTTAATTGTGACAATAACTCCTGTATGTGAACCTCAATGTCGTAAGAAGATGTCACACCTCACACAGAAGGGGAGGAAAAGAGTAGAAGATTGAACCTCTTCCAATGGTTCAAATGTGGCTGTGTGGCAAAGGCTGTCTAAATCACCCTCATCTTGAACATTCTCCTCAGACTAGAGAGGCACTGGTCATACTAGAGAAGGAGGCACAGGTCACACATGAGAATCTAACTCCAAGTGAACCAAGGTTTGCACTTTTGTGGCAGACAAAGCCGATCCAAAAGTCTGGGTAACAAGAGCTTGTATATCCCCAGTGAGTTCAGGAACAGGGGTGGCAATAATGGTAAACTGCAAATTTATAAGTTGTGTGGAAAAGTAACTAAAGTTATAAACACATCAAAGCACAAAAATTACCAAAGCAAAATTGTTAAAAAAAAAATCAGAACAATTATGAAGAAAATCTGAAACATCAAGATATAAGTACTGAAAGAAAGTAAGAAACACATCTGATTCATATGGTTCCAATCAATGTAATGGAGTTCACATAAAGTAGTACAGAGAGAGCCAATTGCTGCAGGAGAATGTGTCATGTTCCTATTGGTGGATTGTCGCATTCTCTATGTTATGCTAAATGAGCAGCTCAAATTTATGAGGTGTAAATGTTAGTATATCAAGCAATAAAATTTCTTTTTAGTGTATTAAAGGTATGCATCATAACAAAAATGGCTGCATTCACTTGTCAGTAATCCCACTGCCAGAAACTAGCAATGTAAGGAGGTTGGCTGACACAGGTGTATGTGTGTACACTGTTCCATTTGAAACTACATGGGCTGGACATTGTGAAGTGCTTAGTGTAAGCATATTCTTGCAGCATAGGAATAAATGAATTTTCCACTAATTCTGTGAAATATGACACACTGGGGATAACATTAAATGTTACACTAAAGAGGTCTATAAGATCCTGAACCTACAAAAACGTCTTTCCAGATTTACAGTAATTCTCCAAGAATAGAAAGCATTGCAAATATAGGACCCGAAAGTGCATCTAGTAGCTTTAATCATCCTGATGAGCACCAATGCGACAGTTTATGCCAGCAAGCAACCTGCAACATACATCATCCTAAATACTTTTGTTAAATCTGCTCCAATTGGATTCAGTACATTGACAGTGGTATTACCGTGTCCAGTCCTTGATTGGTAATGGGCTAGATTAACTTGTAAGCTACCTGCAAAACTGAACAGGAACAACAAAGATGGCCATCAGTGACTGATATCAACTGTTGATCCAGGAAAACTGGCAACCTTATGAAAGTAACATGCAGGATGTACAGAGGATTAGAGAGGCTCTCTGAAAAGCTCTGCCCATGGTGATAATGTAACTTGAACTGAAAGATCTTCTTTCATCTCTTTAAGATGTGTTTGCAATTTTTAATATTGAAAATTAGTGTTTGTAATGTTATCTGTATAACTTCCTTTTCTCTCTTATAATCTGTTCCATTGTGTTTTCAATGCATTCAATTTATAATATTTAGTTTTATGTTACTTTCAGTTGAATCATTCTGTAATTAGTTTTGTTAAATTTCTTGGGATTAGTAAATATTTTGATTTTCTACTATCTTTGGTGCTTGCTGTATTTTGCTTGTTTCTATTTACATAATTTTTATTACCAGTTCATGCATTTAGTTTTATTTTTGTATCTTCAGTATAGTGATATCTTTAAACTTGTTTTAGTTTTATTTATTCTTATGTAATTTTAGTCAAGTAAGTGTTCTTTTAGTTAGCTTTCTCATGACTTGATGGTTTTATATCATTCTTATATTAAAAGTCAGAAATTGAGCTACACATTGGATTAAGCCTGATCTCCAAATAAAATCCAAGTGTGAAGACAGGACAGAAAGAGCAGAATGAAGTACCAAAGAACAAGACTGCTGAATAAGGGAGGGAGACAGATGAAGTAGTAGCATATGGGTAAGATGTAGCTGGAGAAGTCAAGGAAACCATGGCTGAGCCAGAGAGTAAGGAGCAATCAGGACTTGACATGGAGTGATATGGATGGTCAAAATCATCTGGTAGCAAAATAATGAAGGAACAGACCAAAACAGAGGTAGTTTGTGGTTGAGGGATGTTGCAAAAGTATTGATGTGAGGAGTACCACACTGAATGCAAAGACACCAGTAAACAAGAGTAATGAGAGACTATTTCAATGGAAAGATTTTGTCTGGACATGAAATACGATCCACAATAAGATTGAAAGCCCACAAAACATGACACACAATGATATGGATATTTTGGGGTGGGCCCAGAAATATTATCCAGTGTATGAAAATATTGATATGAAAATATTGGGATAAGCAACACACTGGAACTGTCAGAATGACTCATTATGAAGCAGACCTATTCCATCTAGCTCTGAAATTAAGCCAGTTTTATTTAGATATACAACACTATAACAACCTTTTGATCATGGGTATCATCTTATTAGCCCTTTTATGAACCAATTCTCACATTCTAATGCCCTTCCTAGGGTAAAAAGCACAAGACTAAGCACAACACTCCAAACGAGGCCTAACATATGACTTTTACAGTGAAATTATAACGTCTTTAGACTTATATTTAGTAATAACTGCTGTATCCATCCCCTAGACAGAAGTTACATAATTTCATGATTAATGAAAGATTATCTTAGCACATGAAAAGTTGCTTTCCTTAAACACAATCATAAAAATGCCTATAAGAACTGCAAAACACAAAATAAAGAGCCACAAATATGCATGTATCTCTGTATGGACCCAACAAACTGTCACACCAAATTTAGTTGAAGATTTATCAACAGGGAGAGAAATAGTCATAAAAGATGCTTAAGCAAAACACAAAACTGAAAATATGTATGTATTTCCATTTGGACCCAACAAACCTTCAGGAGATGAAGGTGGTAAAAAACACAAAAATGTCCATATAAACCACAAAACTGAAAATTTTTATGTACCTCCACATGAACCCAATTAACCTCCACACCAAATATGGTGCAGATCCATCCACAACCTGCAAAGTCGATACATGGACATATAACAGACAACATTCAGTTCTATTTATAAAAATTTCAGTAGATACAACCTAAAACCTTATATGCTCTGTCATTAAGAACACCATATTGCTTGGATAACTTAAGATATTGATCAATTAGAACTTCATGATCCTTTTCATCCATTATGCAGTTAAGTTTATTCTCATCAAATTACACTTATAACTTTAAAGTTTAGTTCAGTTTCGTTGTCCTTAAGATGCATGTATGAAATAATTAAGACCATCCTTGGCTGTACCCTTAAATGTTAGGTGAGAGAGAATCTGCTTGGCCACAATTACAGTCTTGGTTGTGAAGGCTAGCATTTTACAAAAATTTACTTTTCTAAAAGGTGAATGTACAATGAAAGCCTTATAGAACCAAATGGTTCTTTGTTGTCCATATGTTATCTTATATTGGACGTTCATTTTTAACTGACTAGATACTTGTACCAATTACACAGTGCAATAAAATTATTTACAAAAATAGTTACTTTTATTGCTAGCAGCACTTTGCATAAAATAAAGTTTTTTTTGGGACTGGTGAATGCTCACACAACTGAGTGTTAACTGTTGATGTTATTTACAGGCTGTATGTTTAATATATATGTTACATAGAATTCTGTTTAAGTATAAGAGATAAATTCAATCTATCTATTTATTACATTTTGTATCATTTAGACATAGATGTATTTTTAAATATAAAATAATAAACAGGGGTACTGATAATATTGTGTGGTTAATATTATCAATGTCTTTAACACTACTATCGTTATTGAGGTAATACTAATTTTATCACTACCTGTCAGTTAAGTATGATTTTCTTAAGATCAAAATAAAATGAAAATACTTACCATATTCTTCCAGATAAAAGCAAGTTAAGCATTTCATAACACAGAAGTGTAAAGATGCATTACTAGGAGTGATGGTACTACATGCCAAAATGTTTTTGAACACTTCTATAGCAAAGGTACTTTTTCCAATGTTTCTTGCTAGTCTACATACATGACAAAGCACAGAAAATACATTATCTTTTTCTTTACTACCACCAGCATTATCTTTCTTTTCTGTTGAAAAAAAAAGTATTTTGTAAAATAATAAAATCTTATTTTTATTTTACTTTTATACAAATTTTCTGAAAGTTAGAATCCAATAAAGTACACTTAAATTTTAAGCTTAACAAAAAACAATACAACAAGCCATTCAGTAAATTTAGGCTACCACTCATAACAACAAATAATCACTCAATATAATGAATAATGAATTTCAAATGTAAAGCCTTAGTATTCCATATCTAGACATTGTGATGTGTTATTAAAAGATTTTTAGCATCTGCATTAAAAAGAGACTTATTTGTCCATGTGGTAAATAATTTTATCACAATCTTTTTTATTTAATGTAGTTGCACTTTGTAAGTAAAATATCTCTTAGTTTACAAACTATGTAATACTCTTGTCTTTTTAACAAACAAACATGAAATATTTATTTGGTTTTGAAAACTTTTTATCCTAATGAAACAATTTTAAAAATATAAATACACTTCTATTCTACTTCTTATCTAATAATATACACATTATGAGAATGCTTACTTAAAAGTTTATACAAAGTCTCCAAAACTGGAAAGTTAAAAAACATCTTTTTCTTAAAAATATTTAAGAAATGGGTCATTCCATATCAAATCATCCAGGGAGCTGCAGGTGACCCCCACGGAATTGAAGTTTTTTTTCAAGTAAACAATGTATGGTCAGAGGATACTTAAAAAAATATAATTCAAAAAGTAGGTTGAACACCTTCCTGATTTTTTTTGTAGATCATATTCAGAAATGCAAGAATATATGGTAAAAATCTGAAAAGGCTGAATAACTGGTGACATGGTCAAACTGTGGCCTGAAGTAGGGCTATTTTTAGCTAAATCATAAAAAGTTGCATGCAACCAAATTTTTTACAGGAGATCTAATAGACTTTTAATTGCTGATTTATCAACTGATATGTTATAGAAAATTTGAAAACAAAATTCAGCTTTGTATCATATTAAGTCTTAGAGCTATGGCTTATTAAATAAACCAATGTTTTATACGATTTAGGGTTTTCAGGTGATTTTCAGCTTCTCTATGAAAATCCTAAGAGAGATAAACTTGGTTTGAGACCATTTTTGAATTCTGTGAGATTAAATTAGTCAGTGTAGCAAATTTCAGCCTTCTACCAGCATTACTCTTGCAGCTTTAAGCAGCCAAAGTTCCCCGAAAATGATTTGCCAAAAATAATAAAAAATAAATATTAAATTTTACAGTGCTGTAAATCAGAAACTATTAGAGATATTTATCTAATTTTTGGCAATTTTTCATTATTTGTGTAGATGAACACATGTGCATTTTTTCAAGGCATTCTGAAGGGGTCACCTGGAAAATTTTCCAAAATCTGGATGATTTGACATGGAATGACCCACATTTGTTCTACACAATTATAAGAGCTTATTATCATGAAGTGATATAACAATTATTTTGAAAAATACTTATTATCTAAACCAATGTTTCTCAACTTTTTCAATACCAAGGGACTGGGTAGCTGCTTCTCTAAACTGTCACATACAACTAAAACACGAATAAGATGAAAAATCATTGCATTTGTACATGAATTTTCTATCAGTTTTTTGTAAAACCTCCTGAAGTGGTCAAATGGATGTAAGACACTGGCACTGGTTTACAGAGCAGCATTGAGAAACATTAATTTAAATATAATGTATCACAACAATATTTCTAAATGCAAATGTTGGAATAGTTACCAAATGATGCTAGGGCTTCTTGAACTGCTTTATCATCCTCTTCCAAAATGGCCAATTTTAAATGTAAATAAACATTCACAAGGTTTGCTGGGTCAATGTTCTTTGCCTCAGAAAGTAGAGATTTAGCTTTCTTAGTTTCTTTTAGTTCAATGCAGCAAAATGCAAAACTTTGCAAGACTTTCAATAAAGCTTGCATTACAGCTTGTGTTTTATTCACATCTTCCAGCTCATCATATACTTTTAATACAAACTCATGCCACTTAATTGCACCTATATAGTCACACTTTTTAAATCTCTTGGATGCATTTTCTGTCATCACACAAAAAAAATCTTGAATAAAATTAAGTTGTATTTTTTTAGATTCTACCAATTTTAAGAATTGGGTTCCACATAATGCAGCTTTTTCTGTGTCTCTTTGGAAAAAATAAAATTTTGTGAGCAAAACAAGTAGCTCAGCTTTATCATTAACTTCCTCTGCTCTGCCAAATTGATGTTCAAGAATGTTAACTGCCAGACCCAAATAACCATGGTTTAACAAAAAATGGCTCAGTTCTACAGTTTTTTTAGTTTCTAGGTGAGGTAGTTTTTGCACTGCATGTAAAGCTTCAGAAACAACATATTCATTGTTGCTATGAACTATAATCTGTAACCTTTTGAATTCAATTTCAGGATCAGCAAGTTCTGTATGAGCCAGTTCTAAGGTATGAAGAGCCTTCTGCCAATATTGTTTTGTATCCCATAGGAGGTAGGCCTCAACCATTAGTTTTAATGTGTTTGATTGTTGATCTTTACCGACACTATTCTCACTTTTGCCAAGTTCAAAACTTTCTTTTAACCAAAAAATAGCTTCTTCATATTCCTTCTGGTTGAAGTTTTTTAGACCAATATTATAGCAAAGTAATGTCAAATATCTTTGTTGCACAGGAAAATTACTCATTTTGTTTTTGACTTGCTGAAATAGTGCATAAGCTTTGTCATGTACAACACTATTTGTTTTCCAGTAAAAATTTACCTCAGTGTTATATATAGAAAGTAGAAGTGATCTTTGCTCAACGAATTTACTTAAAGAATCTTTTTCTTTTACAGCACTATCTGAATAATTCAGTACTGCCTGTAGATCATTCATGCAATTGTTTGATATTTGCAGCAACTGTTTAAGTTGTTCAATTATTATAGTCTCACTTGACAAGATAACACTTATTGTCTTCAACGAGTAATTTAAAATGCTTTTGAGACTACTTAAATTCTGAGGTGTTTCAAAGCACGACTTACCTTTATTTTTTACTAGCTTTTGTGAAACTAGAACAAGAACAGCAACAAAGTAAAAATTTATTTTGGAATTATCGTCATCAGTTGTCTCAATATAGTTTTCAGTATTCATAATGAAATTTACGCATCTACTTAAAAATGAATCTAAAGTATGCTTATGTTCTAATACCTTTAAAGTGTTTCCTGACGTAAATGTTTCAATAATCTTACTGAGGAATTCTCTTAGGTTTTCCAAAAAACTGAATTCTACTTCCTTTTCTTTTCCCTGTATGGCTATAAAAGCGTCAGGGAAACATTTTGTATTACGTTTAGATTCAGAAGTTCTAGAGAAGTTCTTATCCAGATTATTTATTTCGTCATCTGTGGCACTGATACCATCAAAGTTTATAACTGGAGTGACGGAAGAACTACATTCATGTAAACGTGAAATTGTGCCGATATTTATTTTCTGCTCGTTAACTGTCAGAGCCAATAAGTCCTCGTGTCTTCGCGTACTGTTATTATCCATATTTTCGTCAACCATTAAAACACCGGTGACACGCAGACGACATAGTTTTACATTAGCATCATCTACTGCCAACAGACGTAATAATAATAATAAAAAAAGTAGTGGCTACAAAATCAAGTAACTTTTGATTATATTAACAAGTGTTTGTAAAGAATTAATTCGATTTATTTTTGAGAGTGCACTGTATTTTAATAAGATTGGAAAATAAAAACATAAAAATATTTTGAATTATGTATTTTAGATACCTAATTTACAAAACGTGAGAGTTGTACCTAACTATTGTTAACTTGATCAACATGATTTTTAATGCAACTCAGTATGATTGACTGCATACATTTTACTGATGAAATAAATCTGAGCCTTAAAAATGATTTTCACACAGCGTATTTTTATCAGTATTAAGGATTCTTTCGAATGTGCATATATGTTAACTTCTTCTTCTTCTGTTTTGCCAATTCCACATTTTGAACATTTGATAAATGGAAATGAGATCAAACAATATTACTGCGTTAATTATGAGCTGCTTAAGAATAAAAGAAGGAATGTTTAAAAAAATAATAAAGTTCCTTGGTCAGATAGTATTTCTCCAAGAATTTTGAAGAAGGTTATAGATTCGATATGTGAAGCACTTGCCATTATTATTTGTCATTCCTTTGATAGAGGGCAGGTACCAAAGGATTGGAAGTTAACTAATGTAACTTTGGTTGTGGGAGATGTTTTGAAAATCTAATAGAAAATGCTTTGCAATGTCATTTAACAAGATTTGGAATTTTGTTAGATAGTCATCTGAGTTAGTTAAGAAAAAATAGGAATGTTTAAAAAAATGATAAAGCTTTTGGGCCAGATAGTATTTCCCCAAGAAGTACAGATGAAGATAAGGGTGTAGATTTGATATATCTGAATTTTTAGAAAGCATTTGGCAAGGTGCCACTTAAAATTCTTATAAGTAAATTATTTGTGTATGTGTGATAGATAAGGTCGCATACAAGATAGAAGAGTGTTTGGAAAGCAGAGGGTTGTTACAAATGGAACTCAGTTGAACTGCATTAATGTTACAAATGGTGTATTCTAGGGCTCAGGATATTTGCTATTTTCAATTTACATGAATGACATAGATGAAGAAATAATAAAAAATAACTTAAATTGGTAGGTGGACGTTTCTAGCTGTGAAGAGGACGCTGTTAATTTACAAAAGGATTTAGATCATTCAATGAGTTAGGTAAATAAAAGGCATATGGGTTTTAATAATGATAAATGCAAAATGTTGCATGTAGGTTATCATAATTTTGAATTATAAGCATAATTTGGATGGGAATAATCTTAACAGGATTACGAAATAGAGAAATTTTGGTGCAACAGTCAATCAGTCTCTTGAGCCATCCGAGCAGTATGTTGTTATTAGTGGTAGGGCAAATAGTATTTTAGGTTGCTTCTACAGAAATATTGAGTAATAAGTCCAAAGATGTTATAATTTCATTGTACAGGTCGCTGGTTAGGCAACATTTGGAATATTTTGTTCAGTCTTAGGCTCCTTAGCTTAAGGAGAATATTGAATAGTTGAAAAAGGTTCAGAGAAAGGTTACTAAAATGGTGCCGAGAATTGAGGGATTGTCGTACGAGGAGAGACTGAAATCTCACAAAAACGAGAAGAGTTTAGGGGAATCTGATACACGTAAAAGGAATTGAGAATTGATAGTGTCGATGCATCATCTATTTTTCATATTTAACAGTGAGAATAGTAGGACTAGGAGACACAAATATAAATTTTAACAGGATAGAAGTTATCTTCAGCTCAGACAGTTTCCTTTTTCTTACAGGGTGGTTTGCTTTTGGAATGGGTTGCCTTCGGGTGTTGAAGGAGCAACAAATTTAAGTTAGATTAAGGAAAAGCTTGATAAGTATGTTAATGATAAGAGGTTGCTTAAATGTTTTAGGCCAGGTATGGCCAGCTGGTTAAGACACTGGATTCGTGATCCGAGGGTCGCGGGTTTGAATCCCAGTCACACCATACATGCTCGCCCTCTCAGACGTGGAGGCGTTACCATGTGACCATCAATCCCACTATGCGTTGGTAAAAGAGTAGTCCAAGAGTTGGCGGTGGGTGGTGACGACTAGTAGCCTTCCCTCTACTCTTACGTTATTCTGGTTTAGTTCAGAGGATGAAACAGCCAAAATCGACAAATGGGTCTAATCTTGTTATATTAAAGCATTATTATTAATAATAAATAAGTACCACTATCACTATTAGTAACAGTAAAAGTTAGGTATTACAGTTGAATGGTGGGTCTTATTTTGATTCCACATTAGCCTGAGTAAGTGATTGATTTTGTTGGCCTTTCCTAGTTTGTGAGAAATATAGCATGTCTTTCATGTTTGGTTTTGTTTATTTTTTAAGTTTATATACTTATACATTTTTATGCTTTAATTGTTGTATCAAAACAGAGAGCTAAATGATTATTAATTAAATGCAATCACGTTATTTGTTACGTCTGAGTAGGTGAAGAAAAATCGTAAAATATCACTTCCACCTTTTTCTTGACATAATACTCTTATGAAAGTTGCATGTAAAACGAAACACCATTATTCATAAACGAATACTTTCCATTTTTCTTAAAACATCTGTAAAAAAACGAACAATATATGATTTAAGAATCGTTAAAATAATATATAGTCCCAACCCATCTGCCCTTTCCCTAGTACAGCGGTATGTTTACGGATTTACAACGCTAAAATCAGGAGTTCGAATCCCCTCGGTGGGCTCAGCAGCTGGCGTACTGTGGCTGTGCAATAAGAAAACGCACACCTTAAACTACCTCATTAAGTGTTTTTAATGCTGAAAATGTTATAGAAAGCTTTCAGTTAAAAGATTGTTGTTGTTGTTTGGAATTTCGCACAAAGCTACTCGAGGGCTATCTGTGCTAGCCGTCCCTAATTTAGCAGTGTAAGACTAGAGGGAAGGCAGCTAGTCATCACCACCCACCGCCAACTCTTGGGCTACTCTTTTACCAAGGAATAGTGGGATTGACCGTCACATTATAACGCCCCCACGGCTGAGAGGGCGAGTATGTTTGGCGCGACTCGGGCGCGAACCCGCGACCCTCGGATTACGAAGCGCACGCCTTAACGCGCTAGGCCATGCCAGGCCCTCAGTTAAAAGAAATCAAAACTAATACATTTTGTCTAATGTTACAATATGACAAGTAATTTTGATCATGTTTGAACACTAAAGTACTCTTTCTGTCTGAATTATGTTTAGATTTTCAATTAAAAAAGAAAACTCACGAAGTCCAGTATTTATTTGTTTTTAGAGTTTACACAAGAAATTTCAATGTTAATTTAAATGATCGTGTACAAATTAGACGACTATTTATCTCCTGTCTTCTTATTGTTCCTGGAAATGATGATATTGTACGGTAAACATCGCTTTATTATGCTACTAGATGGCCGGTTTTATTGTTTATTTGTTTTGAATTTCGCGCAAAGCTACTCGAGGGCTATCTGAGCTAGCCGTTCCTAATTTAGCAGTGTAAGACTAGAGGGAATGCAGCTAGTCATCACTACCCAACGCCAACTCTTGGGCTACTCTTGTACCAACGAATAGTGGGATTGAACGCCTTAACCCGCCTGGCTATGCCCGGCCGAAGTGACGTTAGATTGAGCAACAAAGTTCCCATGAAAAATACTATGGACGTGTTTGATAAATACTGTTTCGGAAGTTTAAAATGTTGTGGGAAGATATAGAAACCGGGAAAACATTTTTCTAATATTAAATCATATTAATAAACTGTCAATGTGGCATTATAATCTACAGTACTGTACAGAACTGTAACTGTACTGTAACCACTCTTCAAGCTTAGGTCACAAAATTGGTTCCGATACCAATAATGAACAGAAAACAGACTGCCCATTCCGTTGTTCTGAGTATAATAACAGTCAATCTTCTATTTTTTAACAGCTTGTCTATAAAACTGGATTTCACTTTTTGTTCCTTCAGTTGAAGGATATCCTGGAAGCATGTACTATTTCCACTGAATAATTTCACCAGAAAATAACGATTATTTACTTAAACAACACATGAGATATCAGGATGAAATCAAACTTACTTACGTTTAATAATTTTATGACTTATTACGTACAGTAGTCTTGGGCCTGATTCTTGAAATTTGAACTTAGCTCCACCACTGGTCAAACACATTTTTATTTTTACCATTAGTTAAACACGTTTTCTTGGGCCCACAGCAACTAATATCAGAATAGTAAACAAAATTTTAGGTTTCCGCTGCCATGTAAACTGCTTAATCTTGTTTTTCTTGCTGACGACCGTCACATGAAACATGCTCGTCCTTTCAGCCGTGGGGGCGTTATAATGTAACGGTCAATTCCACTATTCGTTGGTAAAAGAGTAGCCCAAGTGTTGCCAGTGAGTGGAGATGACTAGCTGCCTTCCCTCTAGTCTTACACTGCTAAATTGGGGAAGGCTAGCGCATATAGCCCTCGCGTAGCTTTTCACGCAATTCAAAAACAAACAAACAAACTTACTGACGAAGAATACTTACTTAATTCAATTATTATTAATGTGTCAAGTTAATGTTCGGGCATTTTAAAACTTTCCGGGTTTCTTCTGAACTGATAACTACACAATAAATAAGCAGTATGTTTCCCTGTCCTAAGTTATTAGTATCTAAGGGTACAAAATAAGCTTTTAATCGTTTCAGAATAATTTGGTTGTTATACATAAAATAATCTATATTTAGAGCCTTTAGATAAACGTCAATCATCTCAGATTTTTAAAAAATGAACATAAACAACGCCAACACTATGATCAAATAAGAAAATGTGTTGAATACCACCATTTAAAATTACTTGGTTCAATACGTGTCTCTTACGTGGTCATAATGTTTTGTTTTTTTTTTTCGATCAGAGGTTTTAGTCCATTGTATGAATGTACAATCTAGCCAGTAGCTCGAAAGAGTTTGCATTCTTCTCCACAGGTTACATAAAGCAGTCTGTGTTACCTAGTGTGTGTTTTTTTCATAAACTGGCCTTCTCCATTTTTTATTAAAAGTTGGTCAACATTTTTTTTAATTGTGAACTTTTGAGTGCCTTTTGAAACTAATTATCAGTTTTCTGATCAGCTGATTTAATTTCAGTTTCCAATGACCCTGTTGTTTTTGCTGTATCTCATGTTTAATACTCTTAATTAACATATCTGGATATGTATTAACAACCCAATCAACTTTTGCAGATACTCCAGTTCCAAGAAGAATTACATCAAAAACCATCAAGTTACGATAGAGTCTATTTTGGTAGCGTGTAACGCTGCCATGGAATCAACAATCCACCTGCTGTTAGGTGACCCCACATACTGATTCCGCAGGTTTTTCTAATTCATTCAACAGTTAAGTTAAGTTCTTGTTAAGTTTAAAACAGAAATTGTTTTAACTGCATATGTTTTCTTTTGCCAGTAGAGCATAAAAGCTTTACTTGATGCTAGTTGGATTTTATGACAAGTTGCTGTACACTTTAAATACTCTCCAAAGAGTAAAGTATGTCCTAAATTGTGAGACCGAGAAAGATAAATTTGAAAATAAGAAAGGAAGAGCCAGAACACCTAAATTCGTTGATATTGATTTTAAGTGTCTTCTTTTATTCAAATATAAGATAAATGACCATGTGACAAATGACAGAAAAGTATCCAAATCTACAGTATCAAGCACATTCAATGAGAATGGAATATGTTGTCCTGTAGCAGTTAAAATCCTTTAATTCGATTTCCAAATGTTGTAAATAGATTGAAATTTTTTGATGATTGGAAAATGGTGTTATGAGTGTTTCGTAACATAGAATGTACACCTGACAGAAGGAAAGCGAAGTGCATAATGCATAGTACCTACCATGAAGCATAGGGAAAGCAGTGTGATAGTTTCATAAGTGTTTTTTTCTATTAAGGCAACATGAGATATTTACAAAATAGACGGAATGGTTGACCATTGCAAGTATTTGGTATACCAAAAGGTGTGTATATTATTGATAAAGGATTCTACTATAAAGAAGGTAATGACACCAAACACTCATCCATTTATGCAGAACTTACTTGGCCAAGAAAGAAGATGCTAGAGTCATGTAAATGATGCAACGGTTCCCACAGATCACCAATCTCAACCCAAGTCAGTAGATCTAGGATTTGATAGATCAAAAACTTGACAACTCAAAAGTTACTTACAAAGAAACTTTATGGGAGGATATTAGAGACATTCAGAATAAAATATCAAGGAATATTTATATTAAATGCATTGCGACAATGCCTGAAAGATTGTATGCAGTTATTAAAGGGAAAGAAGGACACACAAAATATTAACTGTTTGCTGAACTCAAGCACTGAGTTTCTGTTGTACTAAACATGAAGGTTAAGAGTTAATAGAATTTTAATGTTTCACCTGTGATTTACCTTTCACTCTTATTTGAAACAAGCCTGTAATTTAATTTTTAACTTCGTTCTTTTGCACAGTACTTTATGTCCACCAATTATTGTCGTCTTTCTGGTTTTCTGGCTCATCTGCTGACATTTTGTAATTAAATCTGGAATAAAATCTTTTCTTCTCTGTGATTTATTATTTATTTAGTTTCCTATATTCCTTTACGTACAATTGTTTCCTCTCTTTTCTCTACACAACATTTTCCTGGAACAAAGAAGGTTTTAACAAGCCCATACTTATATTAATTAAGATTATTTGATAGGATTTGTGCCTCATACTCTGTTGTGCTTAGTCTTCTCAATGTTCGCTCTCAGAAGGATATTAAGCGTTTCTTTACTGTGAACCTGGTATGCTAGTATTTATGGTCTCAGTGGCTCGTGAAATACTTTTTATCGATAGTATGCACATACCGCAATTCCCCTTGACTCAAGATCTCATGTATCAGTCTATCTTATTGGAGTGGATTTGTAGCTTACAAGGTGCTGATGTCATTGATAATGACTTTATACTCTCTTACATTCTGGCAAAATATCTCATGTTGTCAGAACTCGTCTATAAATGGTGCCTCTCTTTTCATTCCCATAAATACATGTGAAGCTTTTATCTCCTGATTGATATTGTCCAAGAAAGAGAGCTTTCATGAGTCCAACCAACCTAGTCACCAACAATCACCTTTACTGGGAGCTTATTGCGATTTCAGTAATACACCTCCAAAGGTATGGTAACAGTTATTGTTCCAATTTTCCTAGTGTACTTCTTAAGATCTCACCTACTCATAAATCAAAAGGATTCTGAAAAAGGAGAATGTCACTTTCGATTTTGTCGAGATCTGAAAATCTCTCTAAAAATGCTTATTTAAATCAACAATAATCTTTTTCTGAAACTCCAGGTTGACATCTTCTGTGATTCCAGCATGAAACTCATTGAAACACTGAAAATGAGGGATGTTTTCTCCTTCCAAATGTGCTTCAAACAATGACAGCTTTCTCCGAAATCCTTTAATGATTCTATAGAGATCACAGACAAGGTTATTCTTCTTCTGAAGTTTCAAGCTCAATTCATTCATGTGGGATGTGATGTAAACCAAAAATAACAACTTTTACAACCAGGTTGGATCCGACAGAAGTGGATTAGCTCTATATTTCTCGATAAGAAATATATCTATTTCTCTTCTCAGCTTATAAAAACGAAACAAGACTTTACTGCAGCTAAGCCACCTTACCGCCATGTGATAAGGCAAGTCACAGAGAAATCTGAATCAATTTCTTCAAGAAACGCCTTGAACTGGCGATGATTAAGTGCATGACCCCGAATAAAATTCACTGCAGAAATGACTGGTTTCAGTACGCAAGAAATATCTAAGTCTTTTCCACAGAGTGCTTGCTGATGTATGATGCAGTGTATGAACAGAGCGCTTGGGAGTTGAAGATCTTCCAACTATTTCCTGATCAGCCCCACCAGACCCTTCTTTACTCTAGCCATGTTTTTTTCTCCATCAACTGTTACACCTCTAAGCTGATTCCACTGAAGGTTATAGTCTTGCAAAGTTTTATGCACTTCCATGAAAATGTCTTTTTCAGTTGTTCTTCCGTGCATGCTGCAAACTGATGTCAACTCTTCCGTGATCTGAAAGTCCAAATTAACTCCACGAATGAACACGAGAAGTTGTGACGTACTCGAGAGAGCAGTAGACTCATCCAGCGCCAGAGAATACCATAGGAAGTTTCTAGCTTTTTGACGTATCTGTAATGCGATGTTTTCTCCAAGTTCTCCTGCTCTCCGTACAACTGAAGTTGCTGAAAGGCTGATATTTTTAAAGAAATTGGCTTTTTCAGGACACAGCTCATTTGCTGCTTCCATCATACACTCTTTGATAAAGTTGCCGTCAGTAAAACGGTTTCCTCGCTCTGCCATCCTATGCACTATTTTGTAACTTGTACGAGTGACAGATTCATTTTCAGCAAACTTTCTTGTGAAGAGATTCTTTTGAGATTCAAAAACACGTTTCATGGATTCAAATTTCTCAGAACGGAACTTTTCTGAAAATTTCAAATATGTTGATAGATGTTTTGTTTCATAGTGACGCCGAAGATTGTATTCTTTCAAAACGGCAACACTTTCGGTGCATATCACACAAGTAGCTTTCTGGTTTTTTGTTTCCACAAAGAAGTACTTTTCTTCCCATTCTTCATTGAAAGCACGACACTCAGAGTCCACTTTTATTCTTTTAAAAAACAGGATCTGAAAATGAAAAGCACAGAACGCTGTGAGAAAAGAATTGTACTGGTCCAAGAACGCACAAACAAAATATATTGAAACATACGTTTGCTTCAACACTTACCTAAGAACGAGTTACGAAAATCACATAACTCGACTACTAAGAGAAATGAGCTTGCTGAAGCGGTAACCCTAGGCCGCTGAATTTACAAGACGAGTCGATAGGACGAGGGTTAAGTCTGTACTTGTTTTCGAAATTCTAATGCTTTCATCGATGCGTGCCTCGAAATAAATAAACGGGCAGCAAGGACGAACGAAGAATTTTCCCATTGGTTAAAAATGCGCGTGACAGCCTTGTTTCTTTTTCTCATAACGCCTTGTGTTTGCCGGCTTAAAGCGACCATCGGTGTGATTTATTTTGTTATGACAGTCGGACAGTTGATGAAATGTCACTTTTTATTTCCAAGCGGCTAGCTGCTGGCGGGCCGGACAAAATGATCTCGAGGGCCGTAGTTTGGTGACTCCTGACCTAAACATTCTTCAGTTGAGTACTAGAACACGCTAGTTTTTCTTCAGAACTTGTATGTATCATATCACATAGTAGGCTGTACTCTGTTGTATTTTAGTTTGGTCATCTTTATTATCTTGTGCTTCCCTCTTTTTACAGTGTTTACATTATTCATTGGTACATGGTCATCAGGATCATCACTTCTATGATTCGTTTTAGTAAAATTAACGATGTTGAAGTGATTGTCCTGAAGTTACAAATGATGCATACTTCAAAATATAAACCATTGCAAAAAAAGGTAATAAGTGAAGTGACATAAGGCTAAAATAACATCCCCATAACAGAGAACTGTTATCTTGATATTCCTGCTTCAGCTGATGTCTAGATGTTTTCCATTTGTACTCTATTCAATGGACACTGCACAACTAATGATATCTTACTCGATATCCCTTAAACTCCCAAGTTACCCTACATCCTTCCTTTACATACAAGCTACACTGGTGTTTGAACAAGGACAACATGAAGATGGAAGTAGTACTTCCTCTTTCTCATTTGGGTTAACATCTGTTCACAATATTTTTCCAATGTTGGGGACGTGGTTCATATTAGCAGGAGGCTTTCAGATAATGATCTCAGATTCAAAAGCCATACCATATTAACACCTTGGAGTTTTTGATGGTTCAGGGGACTCTTTGTCATTTTCTTCGTCTGGTACAGAACGGAACATCATGATCTATTCAGACGATTCTGCCATTATGGCCTTTGTAAATTACCAAAAAGGCAGCATTCCCCTTTCCATTTTTGGTCAAACATTAGAACTCCTTTATTGGGTCAACATGCTCTGAATAAGTCTCCTTGCATGTCATTTTCTGTGTGTTTTCAACCTCAAGCAGATCATATTTCAAAACCCGATGAGATTTATCCCTTGGAGTGGTTTTTTTACCCTTGGGATTTCAGGTAGTTGTGCAGTCACTAGAGCATTCCTTCTCTGAATGCTTTGTCACATTCCTCAACACAAAACTGTCTCTTTTTAGGTCTCCAGTTTCTTATCCTTACGCTCTGGTTGTGGTTGCTTTCAGTCAGGACTGAATCAACTGACACTTTTATGTTTACCATCCCATCTGACTTTTACTCAGGGTGATTTTGACCATCCATGCAACTTTGTGTTAGGCTTTTCTGATTGCTCCTTATTAGCTAGCACAATCTCTTCCTCTCACTCCATCAATCTCAGTCATCCCACCTTTCTTTTCTACTGGCTTCACATCTCACATTTATCAGGTTCCTGCCAAGATCTGGATTGTTTTTAATGTGTTGCATTCTTTGTACCACACACCATTTGCACTTCCTCTCTTGAAGTTTATCAACATGAATGGAATATCTTTCACCATTGTCCATTAAGTCAGAATTTTCTTTGTCTCAGCCCACTGTTCCTTCCCTTATGGAATTCTTCACCCCACATAGTTGTTCAATCATGGGAGTTCTATCTTTTCCATATCTAGTTCTTGTGTGACGTTATCCAACATCTTCCATTTTTCCTTGTACTATTAAAAGTTTCCTCCTCTTTATTCCTGATTTCACTTACACTTATTTTTCACATCTATCACTGGTTATTTTTGGATAGACTATAATGTCCAATATGTGCTCTTCATTGTTTCAGTGCCTGCATGACCTTTTACCATGGTTCCAATTCCTTATTTTCCATCCTTTGTATGTTATCATTTTTCTTCTACCCTTGCAAGTTAGGTTCGTCAACGGATTCAATTGGCATGCTCCTCCCTGTCTTCTTGCATCAGATTAGGCATTTTATATTTTTTTTCTGTGGCATCTTATTCCTATCATCCGTTGGAGGAAGTTCTTTAGTCAGACTACATATCAAACAATCATCTCTCACTATCTTCTTCAGGAGGTTAGCTGGGTAACACTTTTTCCCTGTCACAATCTTTTCAACTTTGTTGCAGTTGTGAATGGGTAAGTTATCTTATATATATATTATTTCCAGTGGAATGTCCCATTTAAGTTTAAGATCACACTCAGTGTCGAGACTTCCCTATCCAGCTATACTTTATATCTCTTAAATCTACATTGTGAGGCCAAGATGTATACTCATGGTCAATAATTCATATTGTACAGATGGGTTTTCCATCAGGTTGCTAAAGGGTTTACCTCACAATATACTTCCTTTGGAAATTAGCATATTTTGAACCATACTAGCCAAGGGACTTACAGGGGTAAAGCAGAAAGGAATCCATGCCATTTCTTAGATTAAATAAATCAGGGGTGGTCTATTTTTTTAAAATATGGGTTTTTGGTCATACACTGAACTTCTTTGGTTTTGGCATTTCTTTGTACTGTTACAGATTTACTGTTTCGGTTTAATACATATTTGAAAATATATGTGACTTATAGTGTTAAATATGTGTTGTGAAATTCCTGCCTATTCTCTATTCTGTAGAAGATTCAAGAGTGTAAGAATCAACAATGTACTAAGTGTGTAAGTAACATATTGCTACTAACTGAACTTTTGAGAACCTCGCCGAAAGTTGATAATTCGATGAACCAGAAGAAGATTTCATTTTATTGTTGGTTTGCTACAGTTAATATGCTATAAACCTCATAAACCATAACTGTAATAAATGTTTATTAATCGGGAAATTACATATATATGACCAGGATTTATAGATTTCGAACGTAACGAACCATTTACTTTTGGTGAATTAACTTCGAACGTCAGTATTTCTACGAGGTCATCACATATTATTGTTGGAAAAACTCTCTGTGAGAAAATAACTAGTTCAGCTGTTAAGTGAACTGCTCCTGTATCTAAAGTAATTCGCTTATTATGAACTATCAATAAAATATTCAGTTCCAGACCAAATAGAAGACTTATTATTCTATGCAAGGTTATAAAACTTTTGTATATAAATTATTATTTGTTATAACTGTTATTATAAACTGTGTTGTTATTTGTATATTAAGTACATTTGTTTCAAGAAAGAAAATTGTGTGTATCTACCTTGTTGGCAAGTATCATAAATCTGACATATATCGACATTTAATTAACTTTGAAATGCCAAATTACAATTTAAAGTTCAGGCTGCTTGAAATCGAAATACTTAACATATTAACCAGAGACTTATTTGAGAGAAGTTATAATGTGTAACAATTGAAGTGTATGTTTACATGCTCATTTGATCAATTTAGACTGTGTGACTGTTGCTATGACATTTAGTTAATAGACTTAGCTACTAGATGCTGTGGCATATACTGTAAGGGAACAAAAATATATAAATACTATAATTTTACATTTATACATAGTCGTATTCTATCTCCTCCCACACGCAAAAAACGAAATACACCATAATTTCAAGATCTCATTGCTGAATATGCTTTCTTATTTCTAACTTTCAAAGTTAGCAGTTAAGATAATTATTGTGTTGTTACAAAGTAGATAGCCATAAAGTACCCTTTACAAACTCTATAGTAGTGTTAAATATGATGGTGAATTTGAGAAAATATAGTTAATGATCATAATTTATTTATATTTGAATAGCCGTGCTGTAATAAATGTTGAAAAATATAGTTAATGATAATAGTTTATTCAGATTTGAATACCTATGCTGTAATAAATGTGGAAAAATATGGCTAATGGTGGTAGTTTATTCACATATGTTTAGCTACAAAATGATAAATGTGGGAAAATATATTTAATGATAGTACTTTAGGCATAGCTGTAAAACTGTATAGGAAAAGACTTTTAATGAAACAGTGTTAAGTGCAGATACAGAATTGTTTGAAGGGCAGACTTTAGTCTGTGAAAGGGATATACAACAATGATGAAAAATATTGGTGTTGCATATTGATGGTATTTTGCATTGAAACGATTGAGCCCCCTCCCTCGAGTGTTTTAAAATGTAACAGGTATAAAACATATTACAAAAGAACTTTCTTGGATGGTATTGTAGTCACATGTAGTCAAATAGTAAGAAATAAATATAGCTTTTTAATGTTAATAGTGTACTTGTATTCAGCCAATTATAAAATTACATTTAGATTGATAGCTAGGTTTCGCACGTGTGCGATAATTAATCAGTAAATGCGAGTAGTATATGTAAGAATAGGTGATTACAAAGGCTGAATATAGCTACAGTCATATGTGGACAGTTATCGTACAGTAATAATGATAATTACAAAGACATTTCTAACGGTAATGAACGTATATTGGAATAATTATAACATAACGTTCAGCGACAACATGGGACCTATTGGCCCATCTCAGTTGTTCCACACTTTCAATTAAATTAACTTGCAAGAAACAAAACTAAACTTAGAGCCAGACCTTATTATTCGTTTACTTTTCAAAATTTTCCTTAGACATATTTACATTTAATGCTATCATAATATCTGAAGGTATCCCATTCCAATGGCCAACCATCCTATTAGAAAAATAACACTGTTTCAGCTAAAGATGACTCCTTTCCTGACAAAATTTATGTTTATGTTGCCTATTCCTACTATTCTCATTGTTAAATACGAAAAAAACGATGCATAAGCACTATCAATTCTCTTTACACTCTTAAACACTTCTATCAAATCCTCCCTAAGTCTTCTGTTTTCAAGAGAAATTATTTTGAGAAATTTTAGTCTCTTCTCATATGACAACCCCTCCATCTCAGGCACCATTTTGGTAACCATTTACAACAAATCATCATCTTTCCTAAGCTAAGGAGCCCAAGACTGAACACAACATTCAAAACGTTGCTTAATCAGTGACCCCTACAATGAAATTATGAGCTCTTTAGACTTGTATTAAATATTTTTGTTAATACAACCTCAACTTCTGTGGTACCTGCCTACTACTCAATGACTGACATAAAAATAACAGTAAATGGTTCACATATCCAACCTTTAACCTCCTTTAAACTCCGGCCTGCCATGGCCAGGTAGTTAAGGCACTCGACTCGAAATCTGAGAGTCGCGGGTTTGAATCCCCCTCACACTAAACATACTCTTCCTTTTAGCCGTGGGAGCGTTATAATGTGACGGTCAATCCCAATAGTACCCTGCTAGTACAGCGGTAAGTCTACGAATTTGCAACGCTAAAATCAGGCGTTCGATTCCCCTCGGTGGGCTCAGTAGATATTCGTTGGTAGAAGAGTTGGCAATGGGTGGTGATGACTAGCTGCCTTCCCTCTATTTTTAACCCAGCTTGGCCAAGCGTGTTAAGGCGTGCGACTCGTAATCTGAGGTGGTTACGAGAATATATGCTCGCCCTTTCAGCCGTGGGGGCGTTATAATGTGACGGTCAATCCCAGTATTCGTTGGTAAAAGAGTAGCCCAAGAGTTGGCGGTGGGTGGTGATGACTAGCTGCCTTCCCTCTTGTCTTAAACTACTAAATTAGGGACGGCTAGCACAGATAGCCCTCGAGTAGCTTTGTGCGAAATTAAAAACAAACAAACAAAAAACAAACCCTCTACTTTTACACTATTAAATTAGGGACAGCCAGTGCAGCAGATAACTTTGCGCGAAATTCAAAACCTTCAAATTCTTTGAAGAAGTATTATCTTGCCCATAAACCATGTTGTTTTCTGAACTTTCCTATTTTTTTTTTACCAGCTCAGAATTAATGCAGTCATATTCTTTTATCTCATTTTCATTTAGCAACTGTTCAAGATGTGGAATACTGCTTAAATCTGCGTTAGTAAAAACTGAAAAAAAAGCAAAATTTGATAATCTAGCCATCTCCTAATCGTCAGACACAAGGATTCTTTTATGATCACTCAAGGGTCCTATCCCCATCTAACATTTTGTTTACCATTATCCCTCAGTCAATTATGGGCAGTGCTCCTGACAGAATTTTGTTATGGACTTTTTCTTTAAATGCTTTTATCAACCCTTTGCACTTATTAATTAGCACCTCTGACCTACCATTCTCATATAAGCACCATAAAACTGCATCTCTGATAGCCCGTTTATTATATCTCCTACTCTGTGAGTAATCTCCTCCACCTGTGACCCTGGGCAGCGTAATTTGATTCTTTTTCCCTATTTACCCCACAGACTATTCTGTTCATGTTAAATAATCACCTATAACTACAACCTCCTTATCATTCATATCATACTCTGGCCCTTTTGTTTTCCTTCCCTCCAATAATTCCTCATTTGCTTAACAGAATGGGTTAATTATAACTAAATTCACAGCTTTTTACTCTAATAATATGTTACTGTTAACAAATGTATTCTTTGAATACTAATGCATGAGCTCCTCCTGAAATCCTGCTGCCATTTTTGACAATCTATACTTCGTTTTCTATTGCGTCTACTTTGATTAAGACAGTTTTAACTTCTCCTCCAACATAGAAACTCTACATAACAATTGTACATCTTCGATGCTAACTTCCTTAAAATCAAGTCAGTCCTGAGTTCCCAAATAAAGCCCACCCATTACACCTAACAAACTGTGAATGCTTAATTTCTACACTAGTCTTAACCATTGTATTTACATTTATAGCCTGAAAACGATTAGTTTAATCATAGAAGTGCAGTTATAAAATAACAATTATGAAAAAAAATGTTAATATGGTGATAGAGAGATCACAGTGTATTCGGGTAATACTGCAATTGGCATTTTATTCTTCATTACACTAAAGAAGCTTTAATGGACTCGTGAGATTTTATAAGAAAAGAGAGATGTTTAGTGAGACAATATTCTGTTTTCCAAAAGTAATGTGCCAAGTTCTGCATGATTATTATTTTATAAGATAATGTGATATTAAAGACAAAATACACACACACACACACATATATATATATATGTATATACCATATGGAATTTTCTATTTCTGCAAGTGTTAAAACATTTAACCATAACTGGGATCTACTTTAAGTTTATTGTTGTTGTTCTAAAACAAGAAAATTCAGCATGAGTTGCCAGAGTTTCGTCCATTCCACTGTAATATTACACCTACAGTACCAGCGAATATATAGCTAAAGCTCTCTTTTCTCATTTTTGAAGATTCCTTAATGCTTTATTTTTATTACATATATATTAAACTTATTTGCCTGTTAGTTTGGGAAATTTATACAAATATTTTCAAAATCATTTTATACACTTTTTCTTAAGTGTACACAACAAATACCATCTTGTATTTTGACATAAGTTTATTTTAATTGTATGTCTTATGGTGAATTTATCACTATTATAACTTAAAATATGAAGAACTGATGGTTTCTACAGTTCAATCTATGATTAAATAGTTTAAGACATAAAACTCCTACAAATATGTATTGCGTATTATAATTTATGTCAGATGAGTTTCCAGTTTATAATGTTACCTATTAAGAATTCAAGTTGCCTGAAACTAAGCTAAATTGTAGTTTGCATTTACAAGTTAATTAATGTAGAGATGTATCGAATTTATTGTGTTTGCCAACAAGATTGATTTACAGTTTTCTTTCTTAACACAAATATATTTTATTATACAAACAATAATACAATTTATAACAGTGGTTATTACATATAATATTTTATATACAAAAGTTGTACGAAATTATAAACAATATCGAACTGAATATTTTATCGATGGTTACGATGAGTGAATTACTTACGAGTTAATATTGTTACAGTTCACTTAATGGGTAACTAGCTATCTCTCGCTGGTCACATGTGGGTTTTTCACAGCTAAAGTTATATGATTTCTTTGTAAAAATAATATCAACCGATGGTAATCTGCTGAAGTTAAACGCTTTTTAATGCTCAAAATCTTTAAGCATTCCTAGGCAATTTCTGTAGTTTCTCTATTAATAAGCTTTAATTACAGTTATAGGTTTTAAGGTTTATATTATACCAATTGTAGCAAACCAACAATATATACCTGTCTCTCGGCGCGTCGGTTTGTAAACATTAAGGCGAGATTTTAGAAATTTTAGTTGGTCCAACAATATGCTGGGGCTTTCGCAAAACATATATTGTTGATTTTTTACATTCGAGAACCTTTTACAAATTCAGTGAATAGTGGGAATTATTAATTGTTGTATTAGGCTTTTGCAATATTTTTGATGTCATCTTTCTTGAAAATTTTCTTCTTATTTATACTATTGCTGTTACTAAAGGGCTAGATATTTCTAGATTCTCCTGTCGTGTGTTACAAATACGTGCAAATACAGAGTGCAAGTAAGAAACCAAGTGAATGATAATTAGATAGATCTAGAATGAATAATTGTTGGTTTAGAAATGACAGGCGATTTCAAAAGTAAGAAAGTTAAGTGAGACTTTATCATTGTCAATTTAGCTATAATGGTTAATTTATAAAATTAAATTTTCACAGTTTGTATGATAAAAACATAGATAGAGAAGAATAATTCATCTAGTCAATTGGACCCTACAGTAATTAATTCACACCGTATTGGCATTTGACGCGAAAAAGAATAATTTAAAGCTCTGAATACAACTGTGGTAACCCACAGGGAAATGTAAGTGAACTTATAACTGATTGTATTGTGATAGAAGAAAAGAGAAGATATAATTCGACTTATCAGTTGGATTCTAAAGTAACTGAACCAGACTGTGTGGAATTTTGATGACAGAAAGAGTTATTAAAGCGTTAGGTTTAACTGTGGTAAATAATAGTGTGAAGCATTTTTTTCCCATGTAGGACTTGTTTTGAATATATATTATTTTAAAACAAGTGGATTATATGCTGTCTGTTTATTGTTAACATTTATTGCAAACGAGTCGTAGACACCTACTGTAAATAATCCTGCTCCTATACAAATCATCACTCATATCTGTTTATATCTTCATGACACTAGTCTTGAGCTAACTCCTACTTAAAAACAACGTGTTTAATGTTAACCGTACTAGTGAATGAGGAAATATTCATCCAATAATTATTTTCAAAAATAAAAGGAAGACACAACCTCCTTGAGCTATAACTTCTCTAAGCACTTGCATTGTCTTCAATAAACGTGTTAATGAAGTTATTTTTCATTATGTGATAAATTGATAATTGACGAAATATAAACTTTGTTCAAGCTTAACTAAGGTCTTTTATTACTAAAGTAAAAGAGAAAAATGTAATTCCTGTTTACCTATTATGAATCTCTAAGTATCAGTAAATTATATTTCAACCTGTAATGGTGATTATGTTACTAACATGAAACTTGTGGCTACTGGGAGACTCCCTGCGTGCTGAGATCATTGTTCAATATGTTACGGGTTCTCTCATGCAATAGTAGGCCTTCCATCTATTTGGCTGGCATTCCTTCTACTTAGTTTGAGCATGACCAGGATCACAATGGTTTACATTGGCTTTTTATCCCACTACAATTTGCTCTATGTACTGCATTATCTGTGGAAAAAATTCTTAATCTTCTAATCTCTTTCTACACATGATTTCACTGGTATTTTTTTTCTATTCTATCATTCTCCAGGTTCCATTCTCATTAGATAAAACTCGTCCCAAGATTAATTTTCTTCTTTCCTTCACCTGATATTATGGTTCATGCAGATTGTTTCTTATAAAACTGCATATTTCAGTAGCCCTTGCTCTCGTAACCTACTTCACTTCTTTTGTCCTGGTTTACAACCATTCTAGATTTCCTTTTCTTAATTCTCAACTTTTGGAATATCGTTTTTCTGCTTGAGGGGTGGGGTAGACCCATCAACTACTATTTCATTTTCTAGTGCTCATTTTCCATACCATCATCTCTTTCTTACCATCTATGTTATCCCTCGTCCCTTTACCTTGTTTCTGATGCACTTGATCATACTCTAGAAGAATTTTATGGAAATATTTTTTGTAATTTTTACCACTTTAGTCCATACTAGTACTACTGTTCTATTTCTTCTTACTTATTTCCTCTGTTGTTGGGACTTGTTGGGTAGGAATACTCACCTCATGTTTCCCTGCCTCACTCTTATCTCTGTGATCATCTTCAGGCTTCTTTTCCTTTACCTAGCGTTTTCATAGGTGTTCCTGACTCCATAAAGATCCAGGATGAGGCATCCAGCATTAGTTCTCCTTGTCTTTTTTGGTTGCTTTTCTTTGTTAATATCACGATTCTACTCCTGTTCTGAGGTCTGTGTTATCCTCATAATTCATTCCTTCTTCCAGCATATTGATTCTTTTCTTGTTTCCTGTCGTCCCACTTTTCAACACCATGATAATTTCTTGTTTTATCAGTGACTAACCTGTCAGACCTGGCTCAGTGTGCATCCCCTCTGTTTTGCCTTGCTAGCCTTTGGTCTCTGACATACGAGTTCTGATATGATTTCTCAACTCCATACACAGAAAGTTATTTTCGTTTTGAAGATAGACTATTCTACCTGAGAGATTTGCATGGCACCTCCTTTGCAAATTTCATGTGAATTTGAGCTACTGCATGATAATATATCACGCAGCAAAACCCTCTACCAACAGGAGTACAACACATCTCTTTGGATAAATGTTCCTTCCACATTCTCATGTGAATATCCTCATTCCTTTCCTCGGAATAGTAATTTCCTTGGAATCTGTATTCAGTGTCCAAAGACAGAGAATTAACACAGATGTGAAGGTAGAGAGGAAGAGATAGTTAGTCCTGATAAAGAGTATGCACAACCATGGCTGATGGGTGAGGTACAAGAGACAAGAATGGAGCAGTTTGATATAGAGTAGTGAGGCAAACAGAGCTAATAAAGAAATATAAAGCAGGGAACACACGCATCAGAAATCTATGGGTGGGAAGCAGCCCTTTCACGAGAGATGATCTGCAACAATGTCCAAAGCATTTAGAACATGAAAAGCTCACCCGAACAGAATGGGCCAAAATAGGAAATCTAACATCTGTAAGTAGAAGTTTCTGGAATAGGTGCTCTCTGACAACTTATGTGAAAAGTATCTGGAATCTAAGTGAACCATAACCATAAGATCCACCAGAAGGGGAATAACTGGGAATATGTTAATTGGACTGCAAATATAACCAAGATGCTGCTGTGGAGAAAACACTCTTCAGAGATCTCAGAACCTGAAGTGAGATAGTCATATGCAAATGCTTTCCATCAAGTGAGGGATTAGTAAGAAATACGAGAGATTGTGATTTGGAGGAGAAACAGAAACACCAGTGGTGAGTTTGAGTGGATCAGACACCAAGCAAGATACTCAAAGAGATGGGTAGGAAAGAGAATCCATGAGGACAGTGAATTCCTGGATGAATCCTAAAAGGTGGGAGAGAATGCATATGAGTAAAGTTGAACGGTATGAGAGGTTCCAAAGAAGATACAATATCCATAGAGAGAAACTCACGTGTGGTTGGAAAGGAGTGGATTTAGGTGATTAGACTTATGATGTCTAGTAATCGGAGAGGATAATGTTGAGTACGACTGAAAAGAAAGTTGAGAAGTATCTAGAGGTAATTAAAATATTGAATCAGGGTAGAAATGACTAAGAGATATGGACAAGTGGCTTCATGAAGCATAAATGAAATTTGACCTGCAGGTTTCAGGAAGAGAAAAAGCCTAACAACCATGCAAAACTGAAACCATTACACCAAATCAGGTAAACGAGAAGCAAAATCCCATATACAGTAATTGCAAACATATAGAACTAAGGATATTATGAATGTACTGATAGACACAGTCTTCATGGACAAACTCGGTGCAAGGTCGTAATAAAGGAGATATAGAAACATAGAGAAGTACTTTTAACTTCCCTATCTTGATTGGAACTAGAGAAGGAAGGAGTAATTCTCCTTTTTAAAATGATGGACGACCAAAATGTAAGTTATGGAGAATAGATCAATAAACCTGTGATGACCCCTGATTTTTTATGGGGACAATGAAGAAGAACCTGGAAACGGGTCGACAACTTGTTTTATGGATTGCTTCTCCGAACTTTTCAAAACTGCCCTATCAAGATGTTAGCAATAGGATGGAATCGAGAATGACAAAAGGCTATTACGGATAAATAGAAAGTAGGAAGAGAGAGACATATGTCAAGAGTGGTATAATCGAATTCTCTTAAACAAAATGAACATATAAATGAACAAATTGGGATGGACAATGTTCCATAGAAACTGAACTGACCAGATAGTTACTGACTGTTAGGATAATGGAAAGGGCTTTTCTTTTGGTGGAAGAGGTGGTAGGCAAGGAAAGTGGAACTGAACCTGGATGGTGGATGGGTGAGACCATAGGATAGATGTGTAGGAGTGATACTGGGACAAACTTCAAAATAATGAGGAATGGGAAGACTTATGGCATACTGCCTAACACTTAATTCCAAAGAATCAGTAACACTGCAAGGATATATTGATGAAGTAAGGGTAAATAGATAGAAAAGGAAGGATATGAGTAAGTGGAATATAAAGTTATGGTATCCCTGTAAATTCATTAGGAGAACAGCAGAGTACCCCCTTATGAGAGAGAGAAGTGTAAAGACGGGGAATTTAGGTACTAGATAGTGATATACCCAACAAAAAGTGCATCTCCAAGAAGAAAATTTGACTCCAAGGATTGGATGCCCAGGAAAAGGAAGGAAGAGGGACTTTAAGTAATTATATAAAACTATCAGACGTGAAAAACGTTGCATAATATTGCAATAACTAATATCTTTTAGAAATGATGAAAACTGAATGTCAATATCAGGAGATGGTAGAAAAAGCTAGAAATCACGAGTGGAAGAGGTTTGTAAAAAGAGACTGAGAAGCATTATAAATAATACTGGTTTATAGCTATATAATTTCCAAGAAAACCTGAAAAATGATTGAACTTGTCCTTCAGAAGCAATGAAGGTACCCTTGGCATAGGCAGAAGATCGAAAAGATCATTTCATCCATCTTTTAACAGAAATGGTATAGCAGGGACAGAATGAGAGAGTCCAGATGGGAACGTGGATCCCACGACACGTTAGCTAAAGGCTGTAACAATCTCAATGGGCAAATAACTTCCTTTTTTCCTCCCTCTGATCATGTTTATCTCTAGCATGTCAAGGATTATGATCTTGGCCAAATATGTCATCAATAAGTCATTTACCCCTACTCTGAATGTTTATCTTTGTTTCTTTGTTGTCTCCAAGAAGGCTGGAGACGGATGTCTGGTTACTAAACCATTGTTTTTCAACCATTTTGCGACTGTCCCATGGTTTGGTCCTTTTCACCTAGTGTGTGAATAACTTTACATCTTCAGTTGAGTCATGGAGATGTTAATTTCCCATATTCACAAAATGGGACTGAAATTTCATTATTACAGTAACAACTGGCTTCTCCTCTCACACCTACATTCTTCTGTAGGATACTGCTTCACTGAACTGCCTAGTCAAATATTCCATGTATTGTCTCATGTCTATCCAGTATATGGTACATCTACACTTGTTCTTCAACTCTCATCTCTGTTGGACTCAGCCTTCATCACTCCAGCTGCAAGCAATGGAATGTCTTCTTATCAAATTTCACACTCCTCATTTACACTTTGTATCTGAAATTCTTGCACTTTTTGAAACTCCTCCAAAGAACATTTCATAATTAGTAGAACACTTCTTGGAATCCATTCTCCTCATTTGGGAGCCCTTCTCTTTTTGAGGACTTCTCTGAGTGGCTCTGCTGTGTCAATACTATGAAGGACATTCCCCTCAACTGTAAGCAAAACACTCTGTGAATTGTTGTGATGCACAAGAAGTTGCACAAAATGTGTATGTAAAGTGTATGGTAAAAACAAATGAATAATGTAAATATATATATATATATATAATATTCTGTGTCAGTAGTTAGAAGCTTCATTTTTTGGTATTTCTTTTCAGTATTAAAAAACCATTAGTTTGACTCCACTTCAGATTACTATGATCTACCTTACATACACTCAGCAAAAATAGTTGAGCAATGCACAGTGAGATAATGATTGATCATATCTTACACATTCATTTTAATGAAAAAATAATGATTTTATGAAAAAGTTGTATATAAAAGTCATTACATTATTTAATTTGATATTTATGATTTATTTATGTGGTTTATGCTAACGCTTGTTATATAAGTACTGCTGTGAGATCCTGCTTTCACATAACACAAAAATTGAATAGTAGAATAATAATAATTTTCTGAATAATGTAAAGCTTTCTGCAACTGTAAGTAGCATTAGGTAAAATGTACTTGTTAGACCTTAAATATTAGTTAGTACGTTGAGGCCTGGCATGGCCTAGCTCGTAAGGCGTGCGACTCCTAATTCGCGGGTTCGCGCCCGCGTCGCGCTAAACATGCTCGCCCTCCCAGCCGTGGAAGTGTATAATGTGACGGTCAATCCCACTATTCGTTGGTAAAAGAGTAGCCCAAGAGTTGGCGGTGGGTGGTGATGACTAGCTGCCTTCCCTCTAGTCTTACACTGCTAAATTAGGGACGGCTAGCACAGATAGCCCTCGAGTAGCTTTGTGTGAAATTCCCAAACAAACAAAACAAAAGTTAGTACTTTAGTGTCACATTTTATGCCAAAATTACTTATGCTAATTTCTTCCATAGATTATCATTCAATGCTCCAAAGAGTAAGAAGACTAGTTCTAAATATTTTACATATAGACTGAAGTTAATTTGAAGCAGTAGTTATATGTGATGAGTTTTGCATATTTAATTGAATTACACAACTTGAAGCTTGACTAAAGTACTTTCTTATACAAAGTTATTAAAATATTCAGTGGACTTCCAACTCCATAAGACTATGACTACATTTATTAAAATGTGACAAGTTCTCATTGAATACATTATTTGTTTTGAGATCAGCTTACATTCAGGAAAGTAAGTTCTCTACTAGTTATAAGAATAATTTGGAACTTAATATTTGTATTGAGGATGATGGTATGATTTTCGTCAAATAAGTGTGTAAAATAAAGACAAAAAATATATCAAACCTATATATTTTACTTTTAAAATATATTGTTTTTTTAAAGATTTGTATGTGTATAAACCTTGTGTTCTTCTGCAGTCTTAATTTGTGAAGTCATTCTTTTACAACTCATGTTTGGAATATATGAAATCTTCCACAAAACAGGAACAACCCGTGGGCAGTGCAAATAAATCAACAATTGGTTTGTGGTCATAATTGTAAGGATCCACACATAACAATTGAATCAGTGAATATCGTTGCTTGCAGGTAGACTCATAGCAAGGAGGCAAATATTCACAGGACTTGTGTGGAAACCTAGTTTAAAAAAAAAATATATACATGAGACTGATTGTGTTTTCATTAAATGAGATTACTTATGACATTGAAGTACTTATCATGAAAAATTAATTTTCTCTAAAAAAATAAACCATATAACATTTTAATATTTACTTTTCAAAATAATTTAACAGCAATGTATTTCATTATTGTGACAGATAAAACAAAGAAATATGCTACTAGTCATTAACTGGAACATACATCTTCAATCCAGAATATCTTAAATTAACATAAATTGATGATTTTATGTTTTTAAATTCTTCTGTATATTGGTATCAGGGAGTGAAAAAGCCAAAGATTCAAATATAAATCCTCCTACCTATTTTTTGTGTGGTTAGTTAACCAAAATTCACCCAAGGTTTTAATTTCTTTGTGAATTCTCATAAGCTGTAGAAATTAGAGTAAACACACTTACTTGCAATGTTCAACGCGCACTGTTTGTGGGAATTTGTCAGTGTTGATGACTGCCAACCAATGGCCTTTCCAGTTCCTTGCCCAACCTGGCCTAAGATAAGTAGTTTCTGATGGACAAACAAAGTGGCCATGTTTATGGTATGAGTAGGTGTGGTTATCGAAATATGCAAAGTCTGATGGAGAAAAGTGAGTGTTCAGGGAAGAATATATCTCATAGACATCATTGTAGAACCGGTCAATTATTGCTTCAACTTCATCACTGTAGAAGGTACATTGATATTGTAAAACTAAATTTAATACTAATAAGTACTAAAATATGTTATTTGTGATCTTAAATCTGGGTGTACTTATGTAAAAGACAAATATAAATATAAATTATTTTACAATAACTCCTGTAAAATATGTACATTTTTGTGTGTCTTGATGAATTATTGGTAATATCTTACTGATTTAAATACAAACAGTATAATTCAAGTAAATCTTTATACGACAATGTAAAAGCTAGTGATATACAAATATTTAAAGTGTGATATTTCAATATCTTCTTTTCTTAGGATTCAATCTTAAGTCTGATGACTAAGTCAAAATATTGCTCTTACAAGCAAAGGATTATCTTCTTAGATAGCAATGTTTTTTTTAATTACTTAACATTCTAAGCTGAGCCCGAGAGTACATGGTTCATGACCTATTTTCTCACAGTTCTAATGTGCTCCTTGGGGTCATGAGTACGTTACGAAAATGAAGGTCAAACTACTTTACTTGATTAGAGTATTTCAAGAGTTACCAGTAGGAGCAGTTGATTAGTGCTTTCCACCTGGTCTATCAGTTAAAAATTATGAACAGCGTGAATAACCCTTGTGTGGCTTTGCGTAGAAATCAAAATAGCCAGCTGTTAAAATACACAAAATACTACTTTGTATGAGAATGAAACTCCAGTGTACTATGCAAATATGTGTATGCAAAGTATATATTATAAATTAACATCTTTCAAACATTACACACATATATATATATATTTCTCATATATCATAAACTCAATTTATTGTTTACAGCATCAAAGTACATAAGATAGTTAATATTGTTGGACGAGGCAAACTGTACTTACATACGAAAAGAAATTTAACTCTTAACAAAAGTAAAATTTTAAATCTACCCAATATTTTTACAGAAAATCATCTTGAAATCCCGTAAGTGCTGGGTGCCACTATTGCTAACGACAACTAGCCTAGTCTGAATTTTCAAAATCTAAAACGTTCGTCCTCTCATCTTTAGAATATGCCACACAGAAAGATATATGTTTTAAAAATACAATATGCACTGCATGGGAGAAGAAATTATGTATCTCAGGACGTCCTGAGATATATTTTCACTTCAAATGGATTTCTCGTCATTACGAATTACTTCACCACGGAGAAGAAATTAATCGTGTGATTGCAGTATTACACTGATATGTAAGACGAGAAGTGTATTTTACATTATCAATTAATGTAAACTAACCTTCGAGATAAGTGTAGAGATGAAAGAAGACCGCATTTTTACATAGTACTTTGCTCTGTATGTTACTGGGTTTGGTTAAGTTTCCATTATCAAAAATATATATATCTAATATCAGTCAGTAGAAAATTGCACTAGAATGATTCTAGCGTTTCGGTGCATTTCATTTTTATTATGAAAAAGTACAACTTATGTTGTCACTTAAAAATATTAAAATAAGTATATCCATTTTCTGCGTACTTTACTACCACATATTATTACATAAGACAAGACCCATTGGTATAGTTGATTGTTTGTTTTTGAATTTCGCACAAAGCTACACGAAGGCTATCTGCGCTAGCCGTCCCTACTTTAGCAGTCTAAGACTGGAGAGAAGACAGCTAGTCATCACCCTCCACCGCCAACTTTTGGGTCACTCTTTACCAACAAATAGTTGCTGAAAGGGCACGCATGTTTGGTGCGACGGGGATTCGAACCCGCGACACTCATATTACATGTGAAACGCCGGGCCTGGAGTAGTGGAACCACAAAATTATATCAAGCAGAAATTTCTTCAATTTCCGTAAAAAAAAAAAAAAAAGACTCGAAATAAAGTAAAAATTTCAATCCACCCTTCATTCTTTAAGAAATCTTAGATTCCGGTTTTACATTCCTAATCTATACGAATGTTATTTAGAAGACAACTAAGTTCTCAGTATTCAGAAACTTAGGTATATTTTAAGCTCAAGCTTTGATATACTCAGCGCTTTTAATATTTTTTGACTAGATCATTATTTCTGAAATATGTCTTTCGGTGCAGTTACATATTGTAGGTACTTCAAAACGGTCCTCCACTTTCAGGTTCAGTAAATGACTCAGTTCCTGTAGTGAATTTACAAGTAGAGGACAATTTAAAATTCTTGCAAACACAAACAAGAAGTGTGTATAAAGTATGTTGCTAGATAGTTTTAAACAGTGCAATTCATTTATTATTAAACTTCACAGTGTCAGCTATATATTAATTATATGTATTTAGCTTCAAAGTTTGACAGTGGTGAGTAATTTTGCCCGTTCTATTCTTGATGCCAAAGAGCTGGTGTTTCTCATCGGTATGGACACAGATGGAAACATTCTGTTTCGTAAGGACACGTCATCAAAGAGTCCTGCTTATGCCGGTAATTATTTAGCAATAAAGGTAAAAACAACAACAACAGCTTATTTCTCAATATTTCGACAGTTGTGTATGTTGGAAGCTGAAGTTATGACATGCACGTAGCTTGCAATTTGAAAATAATACTTTCGCGACTGTTTAGATCAATGATTCAGGGATGTTTTTTAGAGGTACAAGGCAAGCAGATATTGTGTGGTTACGATTTTTGTTGGACATAAGAGAAGTCTTGATAACTAAGTGCAACTTCTGTCTTATTTATTAAGTTCCTGTAAAAAAATGCATTAGAACTGGACGTTCAAGATACAACTATAGGTAATTGTGTACGTGAAAAACAAGACTATGGGTGATTCACTAATCTGGGTTACTGTCAACGGTGGTAATGAATATTTAAAAGGTGTTTCAGTCAAAAGTTCATTTTCAAGTTCAATATCGTAGACTACATATATATTGTGTTCGATTTCATTAGTAGAAACTTTCGATAATTACTTCAAAGCCAATATCAAACAGTTTAGTTATTACAAACGACAAACTTACTTTTATTAAGTGTGCCATAACTATCAGTTTTGAGTGAATATGAAATCTTTCTGTTTTACCTTCTCTGTGAAAGAATTTGAGGGAAGCAAATTAAGATTACCGAAACGGAACGATATCAAAAGTTCACTCCCCCATCATAATTTTCAACTGAGTATTTTAAATCAGAAGAATGTGATTGTTGATTTTCAATGATGCGCCGACTTACAACATTCAAATCTACGTTATAGTACTAGTTTAAACAGTATTATTATTAGTAGTGAAGTAGTGTTCAGGAGTTAGTTGTGATTGTACAAACTGCATTTATGAACAGTACAAGTTCACTTTTTCAATGGGATAATTATGATACTAAAAACAAACTTTAGCAAATGATAGGGTAGTTTTAATTACAAAAACATACAATTTACTTACACAGGATATTCGTGATTGTATAAACAGAAAGTTCTATCTCCCGCACAACTTGGCGCATCATGTGGTACTATTCTTGGATGGGAGTGAGTGCCAGAAACTGTTATAGATTTGGAGAAACTTCGGTCATGATAGACTGGAACGTCATGGGAGTCGCCCTTCGCATAGTGACTGGGAGGTAAAAACGGTGTATGGTCTTTTCTGTATAAAATGACCAAACCAGGGTTATTCGGCGTTGCATGAGATGAAAAATGACGGTATGTTTGTCCACTAGATGTCAACGGTTGGTGACATGCCAGAAGCACCAAAATAAACTATACAGAACAGTTTTGATATTAACATTTAAATCATCGTGCAAATCAAACACTTAAATATGCAAAACTGAAAAGTGGTAAAAATGTCAAGTTAATCATTATTATACAATGTGTCATAAATTAAGGACAAGTTTCCTAGTTTTATGCGATTAAATTGAGCATTGTGAAAAAAGTAAAATAGAGGGTTAGATTTTTCACTTTTTTGCAATTTGTTCTTAACAAATTTTAAATCTTAAATGTATAATAGTAAGCCTGTGAATTTTAAGTAGTTTGCCATCTTTTGGCACTTAAAATTACATAACTGAAATTCTAATGTTGCAAATACTCTAGTAATGGTTTTGAGCAGAACGTTTGCTTATCGCCTAGTCTGTATGATTAGCATTTGAAACGAAAGCCTCCTTGACACAGCTCGTGGTACACAATAAATTTAAGCTTCTATTTTTATGCACCTCTGATTTTAAATCCTTATTAGTTAAATAAAAAGGGATATGAAGAGAGAAAGAAGAATCTACAGTCCTCTATGATTTTTATCACGAATATTAAGGCTTATTGTTTTAGTTTAAGTACTCGACGAAATAACTTTTTTACGAAGGCGTTTTGGTTCATTCTCCTTTCGCTATTGCCTGATGAACGAAGTTAAGTTTTCGATAAATCAAAACAATTATTACCAAACAATTGTTCAAAACAACAAACTTACCCTTATCAAATTTGTCATGACAACTGGTTTGAAGTGGGTAAGTAGTGTATACGCAATATTTCTATTTTGCTATCCCTGACTTTCAGCTGGAGAAGAAAAGCAAGATTACATGAAACTAAATAAACTACTTCTGTCGAGAGCTTTATAAATATTACTTTAGTTCACGGTGTTCACGTGATCGTAGGTTAAAAACCTCTCATTATATATATATATATTATAACGTCATTAATACGAACTTCGTTATAATAACCCTGAATAACACCGGCGATTTTTAACAACTAGGCAATTGGCGACTTGAAAAATAGAAAAGGTGCACAGATGCAAATCGAGGTCAAGGAATATATTCAGCATCGTACTTGTGTTTGATGTACCTGAGACAAACGTTCACTTGCCCAGCAAAGAAGAAACTCATAGACCTCATCACCGCTCATTGAAAAATGAAGGAAATTATTAAAATGTATTGTCTTAACAAGCAGTTAGTTTTTAGAAGGTCGATATTTCCGATAAGATTTTTATATTACACATTTGATATCCTATCTTGTTAATTATTCTTTTCATGTTTTTCTGTGTGTGTGGAATTTTGAAACATTCCGCAGCTGTGTCAATTAGGAAGTGTAATTCTTTGAAAAAGTATGGGGTTGGTTTTATGCCAGTTCTCCACAAGCAGTCAAGCATTTAGCAAGCATGTGTATGATGAAAGAGAAATAAATAATAGAATTCTTACATATATTTATACGTGAATTGTCCCAAATGAGAAGGATCTAATCTTAACGTTTACCTTTTCTTAAAGCTTTAACAACGAAGAAACACCTACTTAGACATATTTCAATCCCCTGTTTTAAACAGTAAAAATCGAAAGCAAGCTTTCGTTATTTTCATGCATGTTGAAACGGATTATAAAATATAGGTCTCTTGAATGGTTTGAATCTTACTGTTCAAGAAACATGGATTTGTACAAAATTAATTGAATTTCTCAAAGCTAAATGATTGTATTAATATCTATCTCTAATAAATAACCTAGAAAAGACACCTTGCCCATAATATTATTTTCAAAGTAAGTTAAAAGTGAAGGAATACTATCACCCCTCATCAAACATCCTCTAAAAATAGGATCTATATAAATACAATAGTACTGTCTGTTATATGTTCATGTAACTACTCCGCAGAGTGGGAATAGATCTTCACTAAAACTGGTAATTAGGTCCACGCGGAGATACATAAAAATTTCCAGTTTTGAGGTTTGTAATTTTTATGGGCGTTTCTTACCACTACTTCATTCCCCGTAGATGGATCTTTACTACATTTGGTATGGAGGTTCATTGGGCCTATGGAAGCTACAGACTTTCAGTTTTGCAGTTTTTATGGCGTTTTTTACCACTACCTCACTTCTGTTGATGGATCTTTACCAAATGTGGTATGGAAGTTTATTGGATCCATAGGGAAATACATACGCATTTTTAGTTTCGAATTATGATATTTTATTGACGTTTTTGAGTTGTTTTTTTGTCACCACTGCTTTTGTATCATATGTGACATTGGTGAACTGTTATCAATAGCTAATAATTGAACCTTGTATGCGACTCGTCATGTCAGAGACCCTTGAGGTTAAGGCACAGCAAATTACAAAACTTTGTTTTTAATTATCTAGAGCTCAAAAGTTGTAGTTGTTTTTCTCTCGTCTTTTAATCAAAATATGTAAATCCTTTAAGTAGCACTAGGCGTAGTAAAACTGCTGTTGCAAATTTCTTAAAAGAACCTGAGAGATACGGAACGAGAATTTCAAGTGGTCGGCCCATGAAAATTTCGCCGGCGTTGAGCAGGAGGATTCGACGTGTTGTCAGGCAAGACACTAGCCGATCGTCGAACCAGATTAAGGCCCTTAGGGACGCAGAATACAGCTCAAGAACAATAAGACGGCATCTACGAGCGAAAGGCTTTAAAAACCGTAAACGTCTTCAAAGGTCACGCCTTCTTCAACACAACTAAGAAGCTCTGTTAAACTTTGCTGAGAAGCACCAAACATGAGGCGTAAAAAAGTGGAAATAGGTTTTGTTCTCTGATGAGAAAAAATTTAACCTGGATGGTCCAGATGGCTTCCAACGTTATTGGCACGATAAGGATATCCCACCGGAGACATTTTCTACACAACACAGCGAAGGTGGTTCCATCATTATCTGGGGTGCTTTCTCCTTCCATGGAACAATGGAGCTTCAGGTTATACAGGGGCGTCAAACAGCAGCTGGCTACATTGGCATGTTGGAGAAAGCATCCTTATTGATTGAAGGCCCTCGCTTGTGTTGAAATGACTGGATCTTTCAACAGGACAACGCTGCAATCCACAATGCTCGCAGGACAAAGGACTTTTTCGTGGCGAATAACGTGATTTTTTTGGACCATCCAGCGTGTTAGCCCGAATTGAACCCCATTGAAAATGTTTAGGGTGGATGGCAAGGGAAGTCTACAGAAATAGACGTCAATTCCAAACAGTGCATGATCTCTATGAAGCCATCTTCACCACTTGGAATAACATTCCAGCCAGCCTTCTGCAAACGCTTGTATCGACCATGCCAAAGCAAATATTTGCAGTTATTCGCAATGACAGCCGTGCAAGTCACTACCGAGACCTCTTGTTGGGCATTTCCTACCCTGTTTAGGACTTCTTTTTAGTATGGTCTTAAACCAACTAGTATTTAGGCTAATTTCATAGTGTTCACATATTCGCTATTAAATGTTAAAAAGATTTTTTATTTTTATTTTCTCCTTTCTTATTTTCATCTTTCGAAGCTCTACTCAAATAAGTGGTTGAGTCTAACAACTCAAAATGCATATTTTTTCTTTATGTTCATTGGCTTTAAGATTTTGGCCAGCAGTATATGTATGTAGTACAAGATTCGGGGCTCGGGCACACTGGCACGGGAATTTTCATTGTTTAAGTATGATATCGATCATGGTTTTCTGTTTCAATTTTTCAGAACACCAACTTTTCATTCGGGGCACTCTCAAATAGAATCCGGCACGTGTCCCATGTATCCATGTGCCAGGGCTTAGCTTCTTGTTTTTAGCCGCAGCATAGCGGCTCATATAATTGTTTGTTTGTTTGTTTTTAATTTGTTGTCCACCGACAGCTCTTGGACTGCTCTTTTACCAACGAATAGTGGAATTGACCGTCAAGTTATAACGCCCCCACGACTGAAAAGATGAGCATGTTTGGTGTGACGGGGATTCGAGCCGGCTTATATAATGGTTCTGAGTTTTTGAACTACACACTTTTAGCTTATAGCTCTGTCATTTTTTGACTAACTTGAGATCTAATTACAGTTTTTCACTCAAGGGGCCAAATCCTTTTGACTGATGTATTTGACCATGTCCAAGGTCTCATAGATTAATTTACTCAAATCCTACCTAAAAAAAATTCAATTTCCGTGGCTATTGTTGAACACCCCTGTTGATATAAGAATAGTTAGCACACATTTATTTGCTTTAATGCAAAATTAAAACGTGGAATTTATTTGGCAGCTAGTGCTTAATGTTAAAGTATGATGTTGAAGCTAACTAAAAATGTTTGTAAGCATAAGCTACTGTCTTCTTTTACTCTTGAATTAAATTCATGCATGTGCACAAAATAAAATTATTGCTTATAATTATTTAAATATTTGGATACAGATGTTTATGAAAAGAATATAAACATCATCACTAAATTAAACGTTTATTTTTTCCTTTAAAACGTGAAATAGAATCTCTGGAAAATGTATATTAATTAAAGAAGTGATCGATAACATTTGACATGTTTTTGTTGTCGAGTTCGCTGTTTTGCTTAAAAATGTTTACTGAGAATGGGTTTTGTCACGATTATTTTTTCCTATGCAATGATCTGAAGATTATTTCCCAACTTTTCTAAGATTTTAAAGAGTCAACTTTTATTAAAACGGAATACTAGCTCGTAAAGAAGTCATTTAGCCCAAACGCAAATTGTTAGATCGAGGTATTGACAAAACATTTTTCTTACTATGACAGCATTTATTTTTATTTTCAGATGATTTTACATTGCTATTATACCAACTTACAAGCTGAAGTACTCGTCCCCTGACAGGAAGTTATGCAAAATTCATGACCTTCTGATTATTGCAAAACAAGGATATTTTGCTACATGTTTCGATCAGAATTCTTTGGTCATTTACAGATAACAATGTCAAGAAGTTTATAACAAATATTAGTTATCCTAAGTAAAGAACAAGTACCATTCATTATACTAGAATATTTTAATATTAAAATTTAAAATGCCTCAGTGACACGGTGGTATGTCTTCGGACTTGTACCACTAGAAATCGGGTTTTGATATTCGTGGTAGGCAGAGCATAGACAGCACTTTGTGTAGCTTTGTACATAATATCAAAACAACGAGAACAATTTTTTAAGTGATAAAGAAAAGCATGTAAGTGATCAGCATGACTTAACTTATTGTAGTAAAAGTAACGTTATAATCAATCTTAATTTGCCAACAAGAGTGAAAGAAAAGAACAATATTTTAATTCATTAGCTGGTTGCTCTTTCACCTGGACGAAAGTTATATAAATTCATGACTAATGAAAGTTTATTTTAGAGTATGAAAAGTTGCTTCACTTATATGTAATTGTAAAACTAACAACAAACACACACACACACGGAAAAACAATGCAAAAAACAAAACAAACAAAATGTTAAACCATAAATTTGCATTATCTCCGCATGGGCCCGACAAACCTTCATGCCAAATTTTGTGAAAATCTACTAACAGGGGGCGAAGTAATGGTAATAAACGCCTATAAAGACCGCAAAATGCAAAACTGAACATTTGTATGTACCCTCGCATGGACATAATGTTTGTTTTTTTAAATTTCGCACAAACTACATGAGGGCTATCTTCGCTAGCTGTTCCTAATTTAGCAGTGTAAGGCTAGAGCCAACCCTTGGGCTACTCTTTTACCAACGAATAGTGAAATTGATCGTCACATTATAACGCCCGACCGGGGCTGATAGGGCAAGCATATTTGGTGTTGAATCTAATAAACTTTCATACTAATTTTGATGAAGTTTCATGTACACCCCGCGAAGAAGTTACGTGTAGACACAAAAGACAATACTATTATATTTATATAGATTTATATTGTCATTTGCACTGTGTTTTTAACAACTTATTGTCTCAGATGTGAAAAAAGGTATTTAAATATTTTAAAAATCAACTTTGAAGCTTCTATATGAAATCCTAGATTGTTATTAGTGTGATTCCATTTTCAACGATATTTTAAGTCATTAACAAGCTGAATGCATTGAAAATACGTGATAACTAAAGAGTGCTCATTAATTCCAAATGTTATCGATTATCTAGGTTGTATAAAAATACCATGATAAAGACAGCAGCGTCATTTCTGTATTTAAAAATATAACAACATTCGGCAAGCCTTATGGCTAGTGTGCAAGTGTACTGACGAAAGGTCCACTGACTACACTTTCTACTTTTAATTATAATGTGTGTGTTTTTATGAACTTTATGTCAATATGGCTATTTCATTAAGAGTATAAAGCCTAGACAGTAGAATTGTCTACTGGTTGTTATGCCTGAACCTTAGGGGTCTCTTACATGACCGATTCGCATACAGGGTTCATTAATTACCCATTCGTAACAGTTCACAGGTTTTGGTTTTATTTTGTTTTGAATTTCGAGCAGAGCTACTCGAGGGCTATCTGCACTTAAGAGTATTAAGACTAGATAGAGGGAAGGCAGCTAGTCGTCACCACCCATGATGCAGCATATTTTAAGACAAAAATGTATCTAAATTATCCTGGAAGTAAATCTTTTAAATCGTATGACATGAATAATTCTCGCGTATATATGATATTTCTGTGGTACACTATGCAATATAAGCAAATGAAATAGGCAATATGGAATTTGTTACAGACCGTTTAACCTATGTGTGATATAAATTAAGGTCTCTTTCAGGCTTAAAATACCAATATCTAAATTCTTTTATTTTCACAGCCGTGACATGATAACTTTAGAATGTTGTAAGAAACACTAGTACAGAGTAGCTAATAATGGTGTTTTTTTTTCCTATATTGGAAGTTATTATATTTTATAGACTTCATTTGCTTGGACGCAAAACATGATAGTTATAACACATTAACATTAGTTTTTATTAAACTCTTTTAAGTGTACTTGCTTCAGACGGGAATAAAACAAAATTAGATTTACTGAAGATGATAAAAAGAATAATAACTTAGTATCTAGGATACATAAAGTGTGTGTCACATCACGCTTGATTTCCCGAAACGGAAGGAGTTATAAAAGCCAAAATGCATTTACAGATGGAACAGTTCAATCAATATCTGCCCATTAGGATTTTAGAGACAGGTGTGCAAGGTGGTCATGAGGGGAGAGGCACCATGAAACCTCATAAATATAACGAGTGTTCGTATAATAAGCCTGAAGTAAAGACGTACTGTGGGATCACCAAGCACAAAACCAAGCGAATAAAAGTTATTATGAAAGTAAAAATCAGGGGCGTAGATCCTGAGGGGATGGAGGGTATACACCCCTTCATTTTAGGTGGGGGTATGGTGCATACAATCATACCCCCCTACAGTTTGATCTGTTGAATTGTTTTATTGCATCACAGGCTTACAAAATGTGTGTTTGTTCTTGTGATTCTCGTGTTCTTACCAATCGAATTACATAATTAGGCATGCCTAGATGTAGGCTTTTTCAGTAGCCGAAATGTACATCTTTAATATAGGCGTACTTATAAGCTTTTCGATCTAAGCGATAGTTCGTAAGTATCAGTCAGTAAGTCTAAGTATACATGCAAGTATCGTGGCAACAAGATTACTCTGTGACTGCATGTTTACAGCTTTCAGGTTCACGTAATCAGAGATTACCAATTTGCAAACTGAACAGTCCACATAAGTGGTTGCAAAAATCATCCCCCTCTTCGGGTGAAAAAAATTTACGCCCATGGTAAAGATATCGATTCAATTTTAAACTTATAAATTGATTTTCTGAATTGAGCTATACTTTTGTTATATCACCAACGTTTTTAATACAAAATAAACCTGTTTAATTAAATGAGACTCAAAGTTAAGAAAACTAATACATTTTTCTAGTTTTGGTGTCTATAAATTTGGCCTGGCATGGCCAAGCGCGTAAGGCGTGCAACTCGTAATCCGAGGGTCGCGGGTTCGAGCCCGCGTCGCGCTAAACATGCTCGCCCTCCCAGCCGTGGGGGTGTATAATGTGACGATCAATCCCACTATTCGTTGGTAAAAGAGTAGCCCAAGAGTTGGCGGTGGGTGGTGATGACTAGCTGCCTTCCCTCTAGTCTTACACTGCTAAATTAGGGACGGCTAGCACAGATAGCCCTCGAGTAGCTTTGTGCGAAATTCCCAAACAAACAAACAAAGTCTATAAATTTAGTTTTATATATTCCGTTCATATACTAAAAACAATATTATGTTCTACTTTTTTTTTCTGAAGAACATGATGTAGAAGCCATGGTTGGAACGTAGGGTTGCCAAACCACATTGGCTTTTGTATATATTAGAATTTGTTAATCTAACTGATTTTTACCAATAGTTATTGGTAAAACTATTCACGGATTCATTTCATGAATGACCTCAACTTTGACTGCTTCGCAAAGGAATATACTAACGTTTGACTGCTTCATCTATACTTTACTGAGTTTTGATTGGTCCAGTTAATTTCAGTTAACTATGAAACGTGAGGTTGGGTGTACTATGAGATGGTAGTACATATCCTGTCATTTTTGACGGGCTGTACATTAGTTAGACATAATCAAGTTGTTGCTACTGGCAACATTGAAGCAGTTATTACTTAACGTTTGAATTTCGACGTATTTCGGAAGCTACACAAAATACATTTGTGTCAGATGTTTAATATGCACAAGTCGTCGCATTGGGTGTTTCACAGGAAAAGTTTTTAATCTTAGTTAAGATATTATCAAGTGACCTTCGCTTTTACCATTTAAAACCTGCCTTAGTATCTGCTTTAATTCTTCTATGAAAGTGATAGGTTTACTAAACTGTAACTTAATTAAATGGCTACATTTAACCAACCAGTATATACATAAGATAAATAAAAATACTAAATTTAAAGAAAGCGTACAAATAAGGGTCATAAAAAATAATAAGGAAACTAAGTTGAAGATACGATGGAATTATTTACTCAAAGTACAAACCCTTATTCTGGTTCCACGCTGTTACCTAGAATTACAGTTGGTAGAGTTAAAGCACGAATTTGTAGTTTGAGTTAATAATGTATACAGCATTACCAAACTTCTTCCCTTACTTTTTTTACGATTCCTGTTTGCAGAATTTTATATTACATTTTTTATTGTATTTTTCTCTCTCAACTATGGGCAATGATTACTTGATATAGTAGTTAGCTTCGTGTGTTATAATGATTATAAATATAGTTAATAGTTAGTTGATACCGTTCATGATGATTTACTGTAGCTATTGGCATTTGATCGCATTAGATTGAGGTGTAAAATGTTAAGCTGCCGCTGGAGATGTCATGTAGATTTGTTTGTGAATACAATGGGCATTTATAGTTTGTGTGTAATTAAATTCTCTATATATAATGCATAGCAATGGGAAAATATAAGCCTAGACTAAGACATAGCCCTATACTGTGCGTATAAAATTTTACCAGTAAAGTCTTTTAAAGTAGTTATTTTACAGTTGTGTCTAATAAAAGGTAATGTTTGTTTGTTTTTTTAATTTCGCGCAAAGCTACACGAGGGCTATTTGCTCTAGCCGTCCCTAATTTAGCAGTGTAAGACTAGAGGGAAACACCGCCAACTCTTGAGCTACTCTTTTACCAACAACTAGTGGGATTGATCATCACATTATAACGCCCCCACGGCTGAAAGGGGGAGCATGTTTGGTGTGACAGGGATTCGAACACGCGACCTTCGAATTACGAATCAAGTGCTTTAACCACCTGGCCATGTCGGACCATGAAAGTTAATAATACGTGGCGTGATTTTTTTAATTATGTTTTTTTACTTATTCACTTCGTACGTAATAAAGGGTTTGGTTTCCTGAAGACACCGACTGCAGCGATGGGTTTATGGATGGGTGGGTGGCTAGACACCTTCGACAAATCGTCCACTGGACTGTATGGCGTAAAACTGTATTGAGTATCTACATGCTACAGTCATCTAATGTTCAATGTTATTGGCTGATAAAGCTCTATACATAAGCTTTTTAAAGAAAATGCAGATATATGTAAGAAATATAACTTTAAGAGGTAATCAGAACATCATTTACACTGGTATTATGATATTTTGTAAGTTATGCAAAGGAAACAAACATACTTTTCAATACTCTTATGACTTTCAACGTACCTTATTTAGTATTCTGTAAATGGTTTTGGTTCAATATACCAAACCATCTTTGTTGTAAGTTGGAAAGAGAAAAATAACAAGAAGAATTACAAACGGAAAGTTTTGAGCGGGTGTATTTCCTTGTAAGTCTAACACACGTGCTATTTTGTACATTTTTATATGTGTACAGTCTTAGCAATCAATAATAAAGAATTTAAAGTGTTGTGTGAACTAAATTTATACTGCTTAAGATACTTTCTGAATGAACTTGATATTAGGATTTTGTGCAATTCCTAGCGATTTTTATTATGAACCTCTATAGTGGTTCATGATATTTAACGCCCCCCCCCTCATGGGCACAGCAGTATGTCTGAGGACTTAAAAAACTAGAGACCGGGTTTCGATACCCGTGATGGGCAGAGCATAGACAACCCATTGTGTAACTTTGTGTTTAATTTCAAAGAAATAAACTTACAATACTGAATATAGATGTATGAGACTATCATTTGAAGGGAAACTGACAACCAATCTAACTTCAAAAAAAAATGTATTCAAACATTCTTTATGTAGCTTATTTATTTTCAAAAATAATTTATTCAACTCGTATATTGACACTTGAAATAAATAAAGAATAGTTGTGAACTGAAAAATATAGTGAGTGTATGGTTCTTTACTCATGATATGACCTATATAAACATATATAAAACTTGCATGACTGGATCCAATGTAGCCAATAATTTGACTAATCCAAGGAAACTGCCAGTTTTTCTACAGGTTCATTCATATGACGTTCTTCAATATTGGGGAAGACAATGATGCTAAAAATTGCACTACAGCAAGGAATCTTTCTAAAATATTTTACACTCTTATTTTTACAATTTCATTCGAGTTTGTACAATTTTCTCAGTTGTATTCCAACTACTTAATCGTTTTTCATTTCATCACACATTCTTTATATTCGTTATTATTTTCATGTGATTTTAATCTCAAACACAGTTTTTTCTAGTCTGAACAACTTTGAGAAGCAACGCAATCTCCGTTTGTAATATTTTGAAAATAAACAATATGCAAAGTAAAATACACAGTCTTTGCATACCAAGCAACAATGATCATGTTTCTCACCATTACTTATGAAATCTTTGTAAAATTCGGTTAAACGTCTTTTTTATCATCTACAGAAAAGTTATTGCTCGCAAAGATACGTTGTAACAAACGGTGTGAGTATCTCAAGCGCTTTCTTAGCAATAAGAGGGTACGCTACGATTTGGTGACACCAAAACGTTGAAAGCGTTGTTCTGAAAAGTTGCTGTTGAACCTGGCTCTGCTGAAGTTCAATGATTTCCTCGAGGTATTCATCATTGACATCTGTTGTCGCAACACTAAACGTGAACGGCTGTCTCACCCATGCTGGATATGACTCTCTGGTGGGGATGTATCCGTCGAGAGACTTTGCGAGCTCATCTAAGTGCATGGCAATTGCTTGCTTCAGTTCCCCGGGTACAGAAATATCTGCGATTCCAGACACATCTTCGATCTTACTTACACAGTCGTCCAGCAGGGGAAAGTTTGCGAAGTTATCATTCTCTGTTCGTCGTTTCCATAACGGTAGTTTTTTTTGAAAAGCCTTCAGGTTTTCTTCCGCTTCGATGATGTTGACTCCACCGCCCTGCATCTGTTGATTGAAATAATTGAGAGCATTGAAGATATCGGCCATGTACGCCAAAATGAGAATGAACTCAGATGTTTCGAAGCAATCTGCATGACAATGTTGGTGTTCTCGCAAAAACAGGGCTAATTTCACACGCATGGCAAAAACACTATTCAGCACCTTTCCCCGGGATAACCAGCGAATGTTAGAATGGTACAGAAGTACCTCGAATTCAGAGCCCATTTAATTATACAGCTCTTTGAAGATGCGGTGCTTCAGGACACTATTTCGCGCAAATTTCACACATTCCACTACAATTTTTAATACTTCTGCCAGTTTTAAAGGCAAGGTTTTTGTTGCCAACGCATGCCTGTGCAGAACACAGTGCATTACAATGATGTGTGGTGCATCGGTTTTTACTAGCGCACCAAAACCAGAGTTTCGTCCCAGCATGACTGGAGCTCCGTCCGAACAAACTGCAAAAACCATATCCCACGAAAGATCGTTGTCTCTAAAGAAGTGATCCACAAGTTTCTTCACGTCGGTTGCCTCAATTGTTGTTGTAAGAGGCTTACAAAATAAAAAAATATTCTTTTATCTCGTCGTTCTTCACATAACGCACGAATACAACAAGCTGGCTTAGATTGGAAACGTCGGTGGTCTCGTCAATTTAAGACTGAATTTTACTGGGCTTGAAATCAGATCTGCAACTACTTGAGCCAAGATGTCATTGCTCGTGTCATCTATTCTGCTGCTGATGGTGTCATTTGAAAGAGGAATTTGAGATAACTTATTTTCAGCAGCTTTTCCCAGCATGATATTCGCCATCTTCAACGCAGCTGTTTTTACGAGTGCTTCGCCAATGGTGTGTGGTTTGCCCTGCTTTGCGATCAAGTATGCAACTTCGTACGATGCTGTGAGAATCGGTTTGTCGATGGGTACAAAGTCGAAAACAGGCAAAGTAGCATTTTCATCGAACCTGGCTCTCTTTACCTTGAATTCAGCAAGCGTTGTGTTCTTTTAGTTCCCATCTCCATGCAGCTATAGGGAGTGTTCTCTTAGTTTTGCCGGTGCTAGACTGGAATTGCTCAACTTGGCATCGCAAATCATGCATTGAGGACGCTGACTCTCATCATGTTCCGTTATACACGTGAATCCATATTGTACGTATTCGTCCGACCACTTTCTGTTTTTGCTCGACATAGTTAGTATGAAAAGATTGAAAGATTAGGAAAAAAATCACAAATGACGCACAATTACTACAGTCACAAGTCGACTGCTAAGCGCACGAATTTCCCTGCAGCACAGAAATTAAGGCCAAGTGATGTGACGTGGTCAGCCGCAGCCAATGATAGTCAAGTAGAGCATGACGTCACGAATCATACGAGTGGGGTGAAGTTAAGAACCACTGGACTAGAAGGAAGGCAGCTAGTCATCACCACACACTGCCAACTCTTGGGCTACTCTTTTACTAACGAATGTCTGAAAGGGCGAGCATGTTTGGTGCGACGGAGATTCGAGCTCACGACCCTCGGATTACGAGTCAAGTGCCTTAACCACCTGGCCATGCCGGGTCAAAGTGTATAATAGATGCAGTATTAAATAGAAAAGTTAAATAATCTATATATTTCAATACTTATATGTTTTTAGTCCACTACATTATTCCAGGATACACTAGTGTTTCCATTGTACTTACGCTAAACTAGTTATAGTAGTTTGGGCCTAACGTTATTGTCACTCAGTTCTCAGATAATAACACTAACGTTAGGCCTAATGCAAATGCATTGCAACTGAAGCCACTAACATTGAGCTTAGTACTCAGTACTAACCTTGCTTACATGAACTTGTTCAATTCATGTACTTTTTCAGACAATCCTAAATTGATTTTGTTGATTTGTCAGTTCTTTACAGTATCTTTGTATGACCACGGTGCCACAATACTGTACTACTACTAGTAGTATAGTGTATACATAACAACGTTAATTATGTTGTCGCACATAAATGGTCGAATTGTCGCCTTTAGACTACTCCGATCAATCAATTGTTTTTCTAGCTTTTCAGAAATGTTAGAGAACACATACTGATCTAAATTTATAGTCGCAAAATAGTTGAATTACACCTAAAAGTTTATCGTCGTTGTCTCTGTGTTTCTTTCTCGGATTGTTCGTTTGTCTCATAAAAATATCACCAGAGGGCCGGGCCGCGTCGTGGCATTATGACGTCAGGATAGGATCAAGAAAGAAGTAAGGAGAATATAACTGTGATTTCCATTTTTGAGTCTAAAATTGGCGTATTTGACAAAATTTTGTTGGCTATTTATGAATGGGGATAAATACAAGGGTGCCCGGTCTTAAATATGATTTGGTCATCCAGCTAAGTCACGACCCGAAAGAACAAAAGGAACACACTTCTATGCCATTACTCTTACACATAGTGTAACCAAGAGTCGCAGGCGGAGAGTGTTACGTTCCACAAGTAAAACGTTTTTGTTTTTTTTTACCCATAATGTATTAAATTATAGCGAGCGACATCACCGTGGACATGATGGCGACATCGAACTGATGTGGATGTTTACACGTAGTTTCAATCCTGGCATGAGCAAGTGGTTAGGGCACTCAACTCGTAATCTGAGGTTCGCGGGTTCAAATTCCCGTCATACCATAAGGCTCGTTATTTCAGCCATGGGGACGTTGTAACTTGATGACCAATCCTACTGTTTGCTGGCAAAAAAGTATCCCAAACGTTGGCGGTGGGCGGTGATGACTAGCTTCCTTCTCTCTAGTATTACACTGCTAATTTAGGAACTGCTCATGTAGCTTTGTGCGAAATTCAAAACAAACATATAGTTTCAAAGTATATGTGTTTTCTTTCTTTTTCTTTGGAAGACATTTCACCTACACAAGTATGCATTACAGTTTGACAGCTTTTGATTTTAAATGCTGATGATATTAAATACTCTTACAAGTTAAAATAATCACCTATGACATTTTGTATCATTTGCTAAACAGTCATGCCATAGAGATATATCGGCAAAACGTACATTATCTACAGACAAAGTTCTGTATAACTTCACAGTATATGCTATCACTGAGTATCATGATCGAAGTTTATTAAATATTCCACTCGCAAAATGGATATTATACACATTTTAGTTAGTTTGTATGGTTTAAGATAAATCTAGTCTGATCAGTGACATTATAGTTTATCCGGGAAACAGTTTAAACATGGACCTAATAATAACACTGTCAAAAGATTCATTCTAATAATTATTAGATGATAAGTAATTTTTGCAGGTGGCCCTTTCTAGTTCAAAATTTTTGAGTTGTCAGTATCAGTATAGAGTACAAGTGGCCTAAAATATTTTGTGTTACTTGAACAACAACAAAAATAAAAGCATTAATGTAACTGATATACACTCATAAGCCACTTTATTAAGTACACCTGCTCTTTAACATAAATAGCTAAACATCGAATGATGTAGCTGCAACTCAATATATAAAGCATGCAGACATGTTTAAGAGGTTCTGTTGTTGTTCGATCAAACATTACAATGGGAAAGATACGTGATCTAAGAGAATTCGATCGTGGAATGATTGTTGGTACCAGACGTGGTGGTTCCAACATCTCAGAAACTGCTGATCTCCTGGGATTTTTATGCACTACAGTCTCTATAGTTTACAGAGAATGGTGCGAACAACAACAACAACAAAACATCGAGTGAGCGACAGCTCTGTGGGAAAAACACCTTGTTAATGAGAGACGTCAGACGAGAATGGCCAGCCTCGTTCAAGTTGACAGGAAAACCACAAATACTCAAATAACCATTATTTACAACAGTGGTGAAAGGAGAGGAAAATATAACCTTTCAGTCATAACTCATGAAAAGAAGAAAGTGGAGTTTTTACAAAGAGTGACATTGCTAAAAGCATTGTCATTAGGTCTAAAGAAGTATACATAATACATCATTGATTAAATAGGCGTCATGATTTTTGTGACTTCTTTTGGACTTCGTGTTGTGTTTATACATATATATTTTAATCATTTGTATCAGTTTTTACCCTAAATTATCAAATAGCTCCGAATAAATTTTATTATACTTATATGATAAATTTCTTTAACGATTTTCATCCACTTCATTTAAAACATTGTATCTTCGGAGGTTAACGGTAATACATAAATAACATTTTTCGCTGCCTCCGAAAGCACAGCACGTGACCGCTTGTTTATCGGCAACAATATTTCAGATGTATATTTTAGTTTAACACCGAGGGAATATAATATATTTTGATCTTAAGATTTCCTTCTGTGCTTAAACCCACCGATCGTTTTATGAACGATTTTTGTTTTAATTTCTAAATTTAAATGAGATTTAGATAATTTTGGCTGAACAAATTTATTAAGAATCAAATAAACTTATCGAAACGTCTTGTTTGGATGTAAAACTGGCCACAAATTGTGAGATGAGATCGTCTTTTCATTCCCAGTTCGACGTGCGCGCTTTGAAAGTTCAATACATAGCAATACGGGCTTCTTGCGCATTCCGAAAATCATGTGACTTCCAATCTAATGTTACACTCTTGTGCAAATTAATTGAAACAAATGGTCATTTTACAATATGTTCAGCATGGCGGCCGGTGTAGGCTCGCTGGACCCGCTGATTTCTTGTAATAGTCATTTTTTCACACAGACGGCGTCATTAGCTGTGTTTTGCAGTACGATCGATCTATTTTTGGGATATGTGACGAAATGTTGAGGAATATTACGTCATTCGAAATTGCATTAGAAGTGCAAGGAAACCAGTCAAAAATAACTTCTTACCAACTCAATGAAGAAAAAACGTTTTCAATGGAGTCTGAAATACAAGAATTGGACGCAAGAACAATGGAGGAAGGTGTTATTCAGTGACAAGATTCATTTTTTCGTACAGGGTCAAAGAAGTCTGCATGTTTGCAGATCTTCATGTGAGAAATGTCGAGAATCTCACATCAATCAGTTCGTAAAGCATCCCTTGAAGAAGATGTTTTGGCGCTTTTTGAGCTACTATGGCATTGGAGGCATACATATCGTAGAAGGTATGATGCGAGGACCACAGTACATCGAAGTTTTGCAGAGAAGAGTCGTTCCAGAATTGAAAAAGAGATTTCCAGATGGATCTGGCATTTTTCAGCAAGATCTGGCTCCGTGCCACACATCGAAACTTGTGAAGAATTTTATGACTACAACGCAAATAAAGGTGCTGGACTGGCCTGGAAACTCTCCGGACTTAAATCCTATTGAAAATCTTTGGGCGATTTGTAAAGAACGACTTCGTGGAAAAGACTGTACAACGAAGGATAAGCTTATTGAGGCCATAACTGAGATGTGGTACCGCGATCCAAAAATTAGCAAAGATTGCAGTCCAGTTCAAATCAAAACAAAGAACTTGCATCTGTGGACAGTGTTTCATGATATAATATTGTATTATAATTTATTTCGGACGAGTCTCCGATTTATTATGTTACGTACGTTAAGTATTACAATTTCAAATAACCGGAAATTTGAATTTCAAGGTAGAAGCTAATTGCCCCCAGTGGCTCAGAGGTATGTCTGCGTACCTTACCACGCAAAAAACCGGGTTTCGATACCCGTGGTGAGCACAGCACAGATAGTCCATTGTGTAACTTTGTGCTTAATTCAAAACACCAACTAAAAGCTACTTAAATGTTAATATGTATTAAATTTATGATATCTGCCAACAAGATTGATACACACACTTTTCATTTTTAACACAAAGGTTTTTTAATATAAAAAAAACAAAAAACCGCGACAAAAATACAATTTATAATAACGGTTATTCCTAATAGTTATTAATTATTACAAATAATGGCTTACATAAAAGAGTTTTACAAACAATACTAAGTCTTTTATTGGTCTGGAACTGAATCTTTTATTGACGTTTACGGTAGCAAATTCATTTTTTATTAAATTGTCACACCTCGCTTAAGCTAGTTTGCTTAATTCGTTGACTTTTTAAAGAAGAAGAACTTAACGACCTCGTAGAGATACTAACATCCGAAGTTAATGCATTGAAATTAAAATGGTTTGTTATATCGAAATTTATAAACGTTTCTGATCAAATCCTGTGGCTTTACGATCAATAAGCGCTAATCACAATTATAACATCCGAGACCTATAGCACACTGACTGCAGCTGATCGATAATATTCCTCCACTGTCTCTCGCATAGCTGCTTTTATACGAATCTTATAACTTTTCGAAGTTTCAACAATGTTCTAGCGCATTTTCGTGAAACAAATATTGTTGATTCTTACTCTCAAGAATCTTCTACAAATTTCCAGAACAGGCGGTACTTGAATATACGTCACATGCAAACAAGAAAACTATATTGAAACAAGTGTAGGTATTAACATAAATGTATCATAATAAATTCCTCACACCTCCCTCCATAGATAATTAAAATTTGGCATTAGACATTTAGTTTATATATTCTTGATTAATATATTTTGTGAGTGAATAGTTTATTCTCGTTTAGTTTTTGTTATATAAAACTTAAACGCAGACAACTGTTGGATGGTGTGTTTATAATTTATTGATGTTGAGACTATCGAACATCATGTGTCGAAAACATAGCAAACAGACTATTAAGTAATAAACATATAAATAGCGTAAAGTGAAAGGAAAAACACAGATACAGACAAAAGCAGGAAAGGATAAAGTCACGGCCAAGGAAAATTGCGACGTGAATGTAACATTTAATATGCTAGAAGTTGTTTGTTCTTGCTTATTAAGCGGAAAGCTATACATAGGGCTGTCTGTGCTCTGCCCACCATGAGCATCGAAACCCAGTTTCTAGCAGTATAAGTCCATAGACTGTGTTACTGTGGGGCATATGCTAGAGGAAAACTTACAGTTTTAAAAGAGACAAGAATCTTAGTTTATTATATCAGAGCGAGTTCTGAAGTAGTTGAACCATCCTGAACCAGAGTTGAACCATATTAATGTGATAGAAATATGGAAAGGTAATTAGGCTTGTCAAGCCCATCTACTTAGGTCTATTGGATTACTTTTATAATTTCAGTTGACAAGCCGAATTATCTTTCCATATTTCTATCACATTAATATTCTGTGTATAATTCATTTACAAATTGGGGTGAATTATCACAGTCGTATCCTGCTCTTCCAGTAATCGTTTGTTTCTTTATTAAAGTGCACACAGGATGGTTCAACTACTTTATCGTAAACACTCACGATAACTCTATGATCAGTATAGCATAAAATATTTGTTGTATATACGTAAAATTAGTTTTAAATAAATATATTAGTTTAAAAGCAAATTGAGTGCATGCTTTTCATTTATCATTAAATTTATCGCCAATAAGTCACAGACAACTAGTGTAGAATAATTCTACCCCCAACAACGCAGTATATATTTATACTATGGAGAAGTAAAATGCTTTAACTGACAGTTAGCTGCTCTTTACTAACGAATAGTGGGATTGACCGTCACATTATAGCACTCCTACCGCTGAAAAAACGAGCAGGTTTGGTGTAACGGGAATACGAATCTGCGATCCTCAGGTAACGAGTCAAACGCCATAACCATCAAGCCATGGGGGGGCCATTTAATATATACTTTGTTTTTTTAATTTCGCGCAAAACTACATGAGGGCTATCTACATTAGCCGTCCCTAATTTAGCAGTGTAAGACTAAAGGGAAGGTAGCTAATCATCACCACTCGTCAACTCTTGGGCTACTCTTTTATCTACGAATGAGGGGATTGACCATAACATTAGAGTGCCCCCACGGCTGAAAGGGCGAGCATGTTTGGTGTGATGGAATATATATTTTGAAACTACATGTAAATATCCACGCCATTTCGATGTCACTATTATGTCCACAGCAATGTCGCCTACTGTAACTTAATATATTATAGATTACAGTATCTGTAATATTTTATTAATGGCATAACACTATGTTCCCTTCATTCTTTCAAGTCGTGACTTAGACATATGACTATCTTTATTAACCATTTTACCTTGTCTGCCATTTTAACATAGCAATGGCATCCAAACGCGTATATGCCCCTCAATAATAAAGTACGTGACCGGTCGATATAGTGTGATTTATATCTATGAGTAAAGCTGTGCTTAGTGCTACCATGTTTCTAGGAGTGACCAGATCAATGCTACATTTGAAAAGACAAAAAAATTCCAGGTAGCATTACTTCATTTTTAATCTGTGAAAACGCTACTCGTTACATTTTTAATAGAAAATATAAATCATCATCTTTTGTATGTTGTATGTAATCATATTTTATATTATTGTGTAATTATATAGTTTTGTGTTATTTTATAAATGTTACATATAATATTTTTAACTTGATTAGGATCATTTTCGATACATGACATATCCAGCTGATTCACTCAGCAGCGATATCTTGCCGAATATTTGTGTGATATAGTAGTACGTAATATATGATAATATAAAGCATTCTTTGTATTTGTTCTTTTTTGTTATATTTAATATTTACTATTTAAAGCAGTTTAAATTTCTATTAATGTAGAATATTTATTAACTTTCTTATATGCATAAATCTCGTCAGGGTGTAGATCCTGAGGGGGATGGAGGGTATACACCCCACTTCATTTTAGGTGGGGGGTATGGTGCATACAATCATCCCCCCTACAGTCTGGTCTGTTGAATTATTTTGTTGCATTTCATGTACATTTCAGCTACTGAAAAAGCCTACATCTAGGCCTAATTATGTAATTCTATTAGTAGGAACACGAGAATCACAAGAACAAACACACAAAATAGGCTTTTTCAGTAGCTGAAATGTACATCTTTAATATAGGCGTGCTTCTAAGCTTTTCGATCTAAGCGATAGTTCGTATCAGTCAGTAGGCCTAAGTATACATGCAAGTATCGTGGCAACAAGATTACTCTAATGAGATTACCAATTTGCAAACTGAACAGTCCACGTAAGTGGTTGCAAAAATCATCCCCCATCCATCGGGTGTAAAAAATCTACGCCCCTGAATCTCGTTGAGAAGTACTGTTAAATGTTTTATTAAATTCCTGAGCTGGATAATTCTCGGAAAATTTTTTCTTGGATAATACATTTCAGTTGCTAAGATATTCATATGAACCAGCTAGTTTATATTTTATGTCGGATAATTAGTAAAAAATGACTTTGTTTCTCTTACAGTAGCTTTTAACAGTTACTCTAATTTTGGAAGAAGCCATATTTGATCTTACATGTTGTATTTGTTGGTAATGAAAGTGAAAGTGGGTCCCAATCTCAAAGTGTTTAGTTGCAGTGTAGATTGTGTTTGCCTCAAAAGAATATTTACAAAGCCAATAAAAAATCATTGTCAATTAAAAGAAGTACATCAGGTACAAACATTTCCATAAAGTTCAAGGATTTTGAATCGTGCATCAAGAGAGGAATGGAGATAAGCAGGCCAAACAGTCAGGTGAAGAAGCAGAGACAGTGGAATGCACTTCTAGTAATAGAATAAAATGGAAGAAAGTAAAAAAAAAACAATCAATCTTCGATCATTCATTGCCGCTGGTGCCGAGAGAATTAATCAATGTAAAATACATTGACTCGTAACTGATTTGGTCATTAGAAATCTGCTGAATCTCAAGCTTTGAAAAACCTTATTCAGACATTACAGCCAAATAAAACATTTTAGACAAGAAAACTTTAGCATATGCAATTAAAGATAAATTCGCTTAGAAAAAGAGGGAGAGAAGCTAGACAAAGCAAACGACTACAGCCGACTGTTGGAGCTATTACACGAAGTTGTAATAATGTATTGACATTTTTCATTTTACAGATAATAAAATATATTATTGTTTCCGAAATTTAAAACGCCTAATAATAGAATGATACTTGAAATGGGCTTTAGCGTAGCATCTGTATTGAGTGTATATGGTGCCTATTTTTATTCACTAGTTTTGCTTTGTATTGTTTACTTTTACAGATCCTATCCAGAAAACCTGAAAAGGATTAGCAACGTTTGCTTGCTGCCATCTCACTGGCCACCACATCCACGACTTGATAACTTTTAGGTTTTTGTGTGCCATGTGTATAGCAGATTCTTTACAGTAGGGGTATGTGACTTGTTGGTGAAAAACTCAACAGCAACAGTTCATTTGTATTAAACTAATATATTAAAACAAGTCAAACGTATATTCAAATGCTTGTTACTTTGTTGGTTATCACAGTTGTATCCAGAGCTTTAAATAATTCTCTTTTTTCATAATATTCCACACAGTGTGGTTCAGTTACTTTAGAACACAATTTGGCAAGTTAAATTATTCTTCCTTCTCTATTATTATAATAGAGTCTGTGATAATTTCGTTTTAAAACTGTTGGTTGCAAGGCCGGATTAAGGGTTTTATTGGCCTTGGGCTTTTCATCTTATAGAGGCCCCTCGAGATAGAACTTATACGTGCAATACATTTATGAGTCAGCTTGAGGCCCCCTAATTTGTGTGAAACCCTGGGCTTCAGCTCGGTAAGCCTATGCCTTAATGCGGGGTTGGTTGGTTACCATAGTTGTATCAAGAGCTCAAGTCCACGCAAGCTGGTTCAATTACTTTAGAATACAATTGACAAGACAAATTATTATTTTTTTACTCTGTTGTTACGATATAATATTTGATAGTTTCATTATAAAAGTCGCTACTATACGCTCTTTATGGCTAAGCTCACAATAACACAGACGAGATATACCTATCTCTGTAACTATGTCTTCCTTTGTCTCTAACTTAACTAGAAGTACATTTTTGACGTGTAACTATGTAGATTGATATAGGCTTAGAATGTGTCACATACTACATAGTATTATGGTGCAATAATACTCAACGGAAACAGTGAGAAAAATATAGTTTCTACTGACATGACAATAATAAACAAATGACAATTCATAACAGTTAAACTTTACGTGCATAATCTTGTCCCATTACAGATGACCCCAGTCAGTGGAAGTTGCAGGTGATTGTGTCTACCATCGTCTTTACTTCTACGTGTCCTCTTACAATCGATTTGTGAGCTAACTTCACAATTTAAGTTTGGTATTCTGTTTCTACTATGATCTTTTAACTTTCTCAGTAGAGCTGTCTTGATAGATCTGGCACAGCACTCCCTTCCAGTCCTCTGTTCTGTAACTTCCTTTCTCCCTTTGTCTTGTGCTTTACTTTCTTCCAAAGTTAACTTGGCCGTTTTATTCGTTTAACTTGGACATGGTGGTGGGTAAAACAAAATATGTGGCCTTGATAACCTATGAGTGAATATTTGCTGTAAAATACTTATCAATGCTATGAGAGTAGTCAATAGTTTGGCCACTAACTTTGATTTCATTCTTTCTTTCACTGCACCTTTTTTACACCTGAGGTGTTTTTTTTATTACAAATCATGAATTTTTGTTAATACACGCCAACAAACCACAGCAAGTAAGAAAGCGATACTCAAATCAACATTAGCTTTAGGATCATAACCGTGTTATCCGGAAAATGTCTATACTTTACTGAACCAACATGATTCTTTAAAAAATACGTAGTGATACTTTTCTTTTCTAAAACAGTGTTAATAATTTCCATTATAATGACTCCATGAAAAATAGATTAGCAGTTTATTGTCAACGCTCGCATGCATTCAGTGGGGCCGTATCAAGCATCATTATTTAAGCTGATTAAGTTAATATTACAAGACGCGAATCGCTCTTTAATTAGGCGAATTTTACAAACTTTGTGCTGAAAAGTTGGCAATGAAAAATAAATAATAACCACTGACCCAAAATATTACTTTGAAAACTTGAGCTGCAAACTGCTAATCTAAGATGCTTGACCTGATCGATACATATATATCTGCACGTCCTTTCACCTTGTAGTTTTGCTGCTCTAAGTCAGTCGTCTTTAACCCGAGTGGCAAAAACAAAAAACACTATACTTTTACTCTTAAATGAAGCTGTAATAAACATGTTAGACCGATATCTCATGCGACTTTTGTGTAGGCGTAAGCAAAACTTTAGACAAAACTCAATGATTCTTATTGAATAACTTTGCACATGTGGCTTATATTTAGACTAAATATCACATCTAATTGTAAATTGAAGAGATCTATCAGTGTACTAAATATGAAAAAAAAAATCCATGAAAGTTATGTCTGTTTTTTTCTATCAATTAAAGTTTCCGTACTTTCGGTGCAAGAGAAAAAAAAATTAATTCAATCAAAATTGGAGAATTTATATCTCTTGCATTTCTTCACTAATTACTTTGAAATTTGATATGTGAAGTAAGGTTCCGGTAGAGTGCATCTGGTGAAAATATTTGATAGTTTGGATTACCGCAGTCCGGGCTAGAGAGACTGGAACTTTGCTTATCTATCACGTCTATTAATAACACATAGTGTGTTCTGCAGATTGTTTTGGCCTGACAACACACTATCGTGAGACTTAATTTCTAGCTACGTAAATCAACTTTCATTAAAAAATAATCAACTTTTTAAATAGATCCTGGACATTCGCAACATTTCATATGATATATATATATACACCAGATTTTGCTGTAGGTTCTTAAAACAAAAACATGAATAAGAATAACGAAATAACCCTAAAGTACACATTCGCAGTTTCAGGGAAGTAAGAAATCAGTAGAATAAATTATCACTGACAAGAGTATAGAAATATAATATGATAATTGTCTACTGTTAGAAAACTCACAGAAAACCAATCAAAACAAAGAAGAGCAGAGAACTCAGAAAACAATGAAGATTATAAGAAATAATCAATTTTTTATGTAGCAGTTACCATTCGATGTACAATAACTTGCATAAATTATTTTCTAATTAATGAACTTTAGTAAAACACTGGATTTTTTTCCAGTGGCCCGAAGTGAAGGACTTAGGGAAATGTTTAAGGGCAAAAAAAAAACGAAGGCACTTGAATTAAAGAGTATCCATTGTTATCGGTATGAACATCATAGCAAGTTTTCAGTTTTTTTCCTAGCTGATAACTTCATTCATATCATTAATACTGTTCTTTAATCTCCCTTGATATCCTATGTAAGATTAGTCTGAGCAGTTGTCCTCCAAACATGAGAACAAAAGGTTAAATGGCACTTTCAGTTCCTTCTTCAGCATTACTAACGATAATGTGTTGCAGGTATCTTCAGGTATGCTTTTAAATGTATAAGCTGTGAAAGTATTAACTGTATTAAGTTTTTCCTGTCTACTGGTATCTTTGCATAACAAGTCCATTTGTAGACATAAAAGGTCACACTGTTCTCAGCGCAGCTTCGTTTTTGAGCTGTATGCAGCGACTGTTTGCCACAAGGAGATTTCTGCACTTTTCTTCAATTACTGAATAATTAGTTTCAAAGACCTATCTTCTGTAACTTCCAGTTGGGTTTTGGACAACATCAGTTCATTATCATCATTGGTGAATGCCATATCTTGGGCTGTACTTTACCGTACTTTATAATAATATTTTCCCTTGAAATAACGATGCAAGCCACTTAGAACTTGAGTTTTACAATACCTCTTTGCTGCAGCATATATTAGCTTGCTATAGTAAGCAATCACATGTTCTTTTACCACGTTGTACTTGTGACAGAAACTGCCCCACTTCAAAATGCCTGTGTTTAAAATCACTAGATTCTGAGAGTTAGGTATGTCACTGTTGGAGAAGTTGTCAGTGCGTTTTTCAGTGTGTTGATTGCTATTTTACAATAAGAAGTCCAACAAACTTATTTGGCTTCTCAAGTAATTTGTGTAGAATGCGGGATATTTTACAAAACAACGATAGTAGCAACATACTTCAAGAAATCATCTTACTTCATGCAGATTTTTTATTGTCGTCTAAATCTGGATGGAGCTAATCTTCAATGGATCTATAGATACTTCTCTACTGACTATGTGTCTCAGGAGTAGTCTCGTCGGTTGAGGTAATAATTTATATCTTCGCTTTCCTCAAACACTCCAGAACCTTTATTATTCCTTTATAAGTATCAACAAAGGTTTTACCATGTGCAATTACGTCATCCAAGTATATTTCATTATTGCGATGTTACAGGAAATTAAATAATCCAAATAATAAAACAACAAATTGCCACAATCCATTTCCCATGGTAAAGGCTGTCTTCTTTCTACTTGCTTTGTCAGCTTTCATTTCTCAATATACGCTTTTAACATTCAATGATTAAAAGCCATTATATTCCAAACAGACATCCAAAGTAATGCCATTTTATGGCAGTGAGTAGGCATCTTTATTTGTAACTTCACACAGTTTCCAATAGTCCATGTGTAACTTTGTGAAGTCATCCTTCTTTCGACAAGTACAACAGATGAGGTAAAATGGTTATTACGTGACTATGAAACTCTTAAAAATAAACAAGCGATTCAGCTAAGTTTTCTCACGAGTTAAACTGTTCCTTGAAAATAAACACATGCTTCGACTAAGCTTTCTTCATACAAACCAAGCTATAGAATTGTGGAAGTGTCGCAAAATATTAGTAGTAAATGCTAACGAAAGGTGAATGTTAAGCATATCAGTCAAAAACAACTTACATTGTATGAAACATCGTCTTCTTGCCAGTGAGAAGTGAAAGGATTCTCATGAACTGTAATTATAACTAGATGGTTATGTAAGTCTAAACAAACGAGTTCACGGATACGAATGCATCAACAATTGTAATCTGGTTAAAACAATGTTTATTTAAGACAGACGAGACAAGGTGATAAATTGTATATTGCCTTTTTACGTTATTTATCATGAAAATCACATCCAAAAATCTATAAGGAACACCCAACAGTATTCAAGAAGTAAAAACTTTGTTGTGCAGTGTAATTGAAGATATTACTGTCAAAAACCAGTATGCATTACCTATTCTCTAGTAGACGTTAGATAAGTTAGGTAACGGTAAATAATTTTCGACTATGGAATTGCAAAGTGGTTATTGGCAAGTAGAGACAGAAGAAGAAACCAATGAAAAAACGGCTATCGTATTACCTTCAGGTAAATACCAGTTTAACAAAATGCCATTTGGTTTATGCAATGCTCCTTCCATATTTCAGAGATTAATGGACATTGTATTATCAGGATGGCGGGATTAAGAATGTTTCTGTTATATAGACGATGTCATTGCTTTTGTAGTTACTTTTGATGGACATTTAGAGAGAGTTGGAATCGTATTTTATATACTCCATATTTCTAACTTAGAGCTTAAATAATGCAACTGTAAATTTGTTGTTTTTTTTTTAAGTAGAATACTTGAGGTAATCGTAGAAGGTGTAAAACTTGATCCAAAGAAGTTGAAAGCATGTAGAAATGATTCAGGACCAAATACAGTAAAAGATATCCACACATTTGTAGGTTTTATAGATGTTGTTTTGAATTAAGCACAAATCTGAGCTATCTGGGCTATGCCCACCACAGGTATCGAAACCCGGTTTTTAGCGTTGTATGTCCGCAGACATACCGCTGAGCCACTGGGGAGCGTTTTTTTTATAGATGATTCATTCCACATTTTGCAATGTTAGCCAATCCTTTAACTAAATTGACTAAGAAAGACATAACGTTTTGTTGTACAGATAAAAGACAAGAAGCTTTTCAAAAATTAAGAGATACTTTATTGAAAACTTCCATCTTGAATCACTCAAATTTCACTAAATAATTTATTCTAAGGCGCAAATGCCTCAAGTTTTGTGATAGGAACTGTATTATTTCAATTAGGTGATAATAGAAAGGAACATTCTATTGTTTATCAAAGTAGACATGAAAAACTCAAATGAATTATTCAGTAACAGAATAGAAACGTTAAGATGTAGTACTTGGTATTAAAACTTTCCATTATTATCTGTATGGTAAAACTTTTCCGTTATTATAGATCATGCCCCTTTATGACAGTTAATGACCTTGAAAGACCTGTTCTAGATTACCTAGATGTTCTTTAATATTACAGGACTATAATTTTGAAGTTAAACTCAGACCAGGTATAAAACATTCCAACGTAAATGCATTGAGCAGAATTAGGGTAGAAGATGCGGACAATAAAGAGAAACGTCTTGAATCCAATGAAGGAAGTAAAAATTGGATTAAGCAATTATGAAGCTCTTTCAAAGTTTTGTTATCCTTCCATTGTAATAGAAGAAAGAAATTTAGATCCAAAAGCATAAAAGACATAGTAAGTTAATTCATTTATAATAATTATATGTTTTTTCAACAACCAACAAGTAATATGAATTCCAATAGGAGCCATCTATTCTACATGTATTGCCAATTATTGTTTTTATTTTTATGAAATAAGCTTGTTTAAAATTAGATAAACCCGAACATTTTTGTTTTTACATACAGATATATAGATGATTTAATTAGCATAAATAATCCTTAGATAAATATGTTATTAAGACTATTTATCTGGTAGATTTATAAATTGAAGGGGCAGAGCACAGATAACCCATTGTGTAGCTTTGTGTTTAATTCCAAACAATCGATAAAAAGACAATGTCTTTTCCAGTATATGGTCTACCCTCCTTTAATAGTAGTGTGCCATACTCTTCTGCTATAAATACTATAATTTCACAATTATTCAGATTTTGTAAAATTTGTAATAAATTACAATATTTTATTATTAATGTTGAAATACTGATGCAAAAAATAATGTTTAATAGAACTAGTAATGAAACTTAAATCAAAGTCGATTTTACTTTTTGATGTACTTTGTCAAGTGCATTTTTCTTAAGAACAAAATGTTGTTTGTCGTTTATTGGGTGAAGTGACAAATATACTGGTCAACATAATTTAGGTCTACATGTTTGTTGCATTAATAGTGATTGATGCACCTGTGTTATTACACTGTCAGTAAAGCCATCACCTCAAGAGAGCCAAAATATTCAAAATCCGTAGCTCTCTCCAGCTGCCCACCGCTAGTTCAGCGGTATGTCTTCGGATTTACAACGCTAAAATCAGGGGTTCGATTCTCCTGGATGGGCTGAGCAGATAGCCCTCTGTGGCTTTGCTATACGAAAAACACAAACACCCTCTAGCTAACATTTGAATTACAGAATTAAAGATATAGCTTAAAATAATGCTATGGTGTTTGTCTAACACAGCTAAACTGACTTTAACTGTTGTCTCTTTATAGCACAGACAATGTAGGATGGAACAGGAAGTAATAACTATGAATAAGTTAAACCTAAAATAATAGCAGATAAGACTCAAAAAGTACACAGTAATAATAAGAATGAATAACAAATAGCAATGGTAAATATGATAAAGTAATTAGCAAAACCTAATTGTACTTAACTAATGATGGGACGTTATACTAAAGAGGGCTTATTTCTTTCACCAAAGATACAAGGGTTCTGACTATCTACACTAGCCGATCCTAATTTTAAAGTGATAGACAAAAGGTTTGAAACATTTGCATTTACATATGGAAAGTTTATAACTTCAAAGGGAAAACATGTGTGTGTCTTATTAAAAATGTTGAACATAAATGTTTCATTAACGATGCTAATATCTAAATCCAGGTGGTGTAATTTGTTTTCAATGAAGGGCTTTTTCTCAGAGTAACTGGTGGTGGAAAATTATTTTTTGTCAAGAAAACATCGATATTTAATTAAAATTGATATTATTAAGATATCTACAAGATTAATAGATATTGAAAGCCTTATTAGAGTCATTCTTATTAAGTTTTATTACGAATAAAAAATCATGTTTGAGTAAACATAAATCTGTAACTGTTACTAAAGTAAAAAGTTATTTGTTTGTTCAAATCCAAAGCTAAACGGCCCGACATGGCCAGGTGGTTAAGACACTCGACTCGTAGTCTGAGGGTCGCGGGTTCCAATATCCGTCACACCAAACATCCTCGCCCTTTCATCCGTGGGGACATTATTTATGAGACTGTCAATCCGACTATTCGTTGGTAAAAAGGTAGCTCAAGAGTTGGCGGTGGGTAGTGATGACTAGCTGTCTTCTCTCTAGTCTTACACTGCTAAATTAGGGACGACTAGTGCAGATAGTCCTCGTGTATATTCGTGCGAAATTCAAAACAAACCAAAGCTAAACAATCGGCTTTCGTGTATGCTTACTATATAAAGGGAGATTCGACAAGATATTTTATGTGATAACATTGTGTTCCACTAAATTTAAATTAAGTTTTTCTAAGAGATAAATTGACTGGACAAAAAGAAACAATATTTTTTCAAATAACGCAATGGAGCAATGTGTGGGTCATTTTTGAATGATGGATAGTCGCATTTTATAGTCTAAATTCATTAGACTAATTTTATTCTCTTAAGATTTATTCCATGCTGATCGTCTCATATGTAAAGCTGTTCCAAACGGACTAGGCTTCCCAGTGGCACAGTTTTATGTCTGCGAACTTATACTTCTAAAAACTGCGTTGCGATACTCTTGTTGGGCAGAGTACAGATAGCTCTTTGGGTAGCGTAGTTTGCGCTTAAGAACAAATAAAGAAACCAACCAGACGGAGTAAATCTCACGCTAAGTAATTAGATTAGTAGCATCAGACTTACCCATAACAATTAGTGCTACGTACGTAACTGTTCATCCCTATTTGAATTTTAAGATGTATAACCTCGAGATATCACCTGGATTACTATTGGAGGATAGAGTTGGCTACTTGGCAGACCAGGTGTTATCTAAAGAGAATAAAAACATCAAAGACCGGTAGAAAGAAAGCAACTTAGTGTCTTTCACTACCACGAGTTGTGTAAAAACTACATATATCTCGAAGGAATTAATACTTTTTTGTTAATGTTACGTTACGCTTGGTGATGCAATTGAGCACATTTCCTATCATAACTGACAACTTATTAGTTGTAGTTTTATGGCACCAGCAGTTGCAGATGATGTTCTTTACCGCGAATCCATACAACTCGTTATATATTATCTGTTTATCGCAATGAATCGAACCCTGAAGTTTGATGTTGAAGCTCCGTAAAATTACCACTGACCTCCAAGAGGACAACACCTCAATAATTATCTTTTTTTATGGGTTATTAATATAAAATAATTTAGACATTGCATCATAACATTTTCGGAAATATACACCATAATCTGATAAACATTTATTTCTTTCTGTATGATATGTGTTTAATCGATTTTTAACATGTTAGTCACTTTGCTGCCTAAAGATTTCAATGTTTTCAGATTAAACAATAATTATTTATAATAAACTATACTTATATGTATTAACAGATAAAAACGGTAAGGGAAAATTTAGTAACCAATAGTTTTCGTACAGTAAAATACAAACGTCTGAGATCTTTAGCTTAACAAACTTTGAGGAGATCTTATTGGTTAGTTTCCTATGCTATATTCTGTTTATTTACGCCTACGACCACGTCTTTGGATACAATTAATTAAGAGCAGTACAATCGAATCAACAACATTTTTATTTTGTTTTGTAGTTCTGTGATTAGTTAAATTATACACATTATTAAACACATTATAATTTAATTATGAAGCAAAATCAAATGCATTTTCCTCCGTTTGGATCAGTTAATAAAATTATTTCCTGGTATACTAAAAACATGTTTTACATTAAAAAAAAAAAAGAGAGTAAAGGATGGGCAACCTTGGGGAGGGTCACCCAGGATCAATCGGCTGGTTTTGTTAGGCTAGGATTAACCAAGTACCAGTGCTGGATATTCTCAACAAGTATTGTGGACATTGTTTCTAAAACTATTGTTTGGGTATAGTGCCCATGAAACTTTGGTATTTCTATGATGCTCGGCTTTAGCTTTGTATTTCATCCCCTGTAAGACACCATGTTGGGTGGCGTCAGACGACAGGAAAGTTTTCCTTTTGCATGGATTCTACATCCAGTAACCCCAAAGAATTAGAAAACAAACACGTTAATTGGAAAGAGACCACATTTGTAAAACTCTAAATAGATAGTCCATTTTGCACCTGTACATCGTTTTTTCATTGTACTTTCTTTATCAGACACACCTTTAGGGCAAATGTCTCCATTTTCTATTTGGAATGGATTAGAGTGATTTGCCGGCTCTCCAAAGTCAGTTAAAAAGCAACGTTTGGAGATATCTTAATGGAAACATCTACATTGAAATGGTGTTCTCCTTCTGAGGTCAAACGTCATTGGGGATATACCTGTTATTTATGTTTCTCCACATGTTGCCTTTAACTTCTCCAAAGAAATTATCGTTGAAAGAGAGAGATTTGAGAAACATTCCCAAGCCAAAGATACTCACAACCAAGGAATTTTTGCAGTGCGAAATATCTCCACTTGTAAGGACGAAATTATGCTGCCTCTCAGTGTTCTTGTATTGATGTTTACATTGTCAAATATGCCTGCAACTTTCAAGGCAAGTTATCTTAAGAGTAAAGTTCGACCTTATTCACCTAATATTTCACGTGTTTCCAATATCAGCTGTTTAGATATCCTAAGGTTCTTTGGCATGTGCTCATTGTGGAGGTAAAGACAATGACACCAACAAGTGTTAACTGGATCCTCACTTTATTAATTGTGGTTGCTCTCATCCCTCTTACTTTAAATCTCACCTTAAACGGGTGGAGGAAAATAGATATAGCATTTAAGAACTGTTAATCACACTTCTTATACAGAGGCTTGAAAGCTGTTTCCTCCCCCATCTTGGACTAATTATGATGCTCTCTGTTCCACTGATAAAATGGAAATGGAGACAGATATTTCTGTGCCTCCATCAGAGTCTTTATCATATCAAATGAAGAGTCTTTTGACCTTCATGGTTTGACGAGTTGACAAGTCTATGTTTTCTCTTATCTCTCTCCTCACTATTGCTTCCAGAGACTGCTCAGATCCATCTCCATTGGTTCTGATATGTAGGACAATTATTTGTCACCCTTTTAGTCACTGTAGTCTCCTTCTTCCGGCAGAGATCAGACAAATCGCCCAGGGCAGATTCCATGGAGGTAGATAGAAAAAAGTTGTGGTCATGAGCAGAAAAGTTTTGCACCTGGTTTTTCTCCACCTAAATAAAAATAGCCACTTTAATGCAGTAAAACTGTAGAGATTTTTGTTCTAATTTGGATGACACTAAGGCTTTGATTGATTTCTATCATCCCATGTGTATTACTGATACCTGCAAAGATTGTCGATTTTTACAATTTTCTTTATACTAGAATGACAAATTATGTGATGGAGCTGAGTCCATGGAGATGTGGCACTTTTCAATGACCAACATGCACCCACTATTTCTGTGCCACTAGATATTCCATTGGAGATTGTAGCTGTCTATATCTCAGTGTGTTGTATCATTATTATTTGTTCTTTTTACTTATTCTCCAAAAGGTCCTAGGATCGACTGGACCTTGATGCTTTCATTTAATGGGCAAAATTCCATTTAGGGTGGTGCTGATAATGATGGTAGAGGTCGTTCTGTGGGTCATGTGCTCTCAGATCACAACGTGCCTCTCTTCAGTGCTGGTTCATTTACCCATTTTCATGCAATTAGTCATTCCTTTACTGCTATTGATCTCTCTATTGGTTCACCTTCATTTTTGCATTTTTTACTGGATAGTTCACAGTGTCCTACAGGAAAGTGATCATTTTGTTTCATCACTTTGAGGGAAGTTGGTCGTGATAAACGCTACCCAACCCGAGAATCATTGTATCATTGCAGGAGCTATTAATTTTATGCCCAAAGCCTCGACACGTTTCAGATTGTACCGTTCTCTGTGGTGGTCTCCTGTCAACAAGCAGACATGGAAGGCTCAGAAACAGCCCTGAAATATCTTTTGTAGGTATTCCACTCTTTTACACAAAATTGCAGTTGGCGATGGGTGGTGATGACTGGCTGTCTTCCCTTTAGTCTTGCACTGCTAGTGGTTGGCTAGTGCAGATAGACCTCGTGCAGCTTTGCGCGAAATTCAAAACAAACCAAACAAATGTCAAAAAATACAACATCAACGTGCAAAAAATGTGGACTACGTCTCCATTACAATCGAGATTTATCATTCAAAATAACAATATCTCCAAGCTCTATATTTGCGACTATTATTGAAAAATAGTTCGATTTTAAGCCCTGTATTTTGTATTTGGTTTGTGTGAAATTAAAAACAAGTAATAATTTTTGAGTTTTATGTAATGTTTTTTTATAAAATTAAAAAGAGCCAAGTTACATAAGGTTCCGAGTAAACATACAATCCACAAAACATTAAAATAATGAACAAAAGGTGTTTTAATTGATGCTTTCGTTATGTCTATGTAACTTCAAACGGGAAAAAAACAAAATTTCTCTCGAGACCGAAAAAAGTATTTAAAGTTAATAAAATATATTGTTTACAAGAATTGTTACATATCTCTACTTCCGTCTTATGTTACCTGGTTAAAAGTTAAAATAGATAAAATAAAACAAAACTGAACTGGGCAAACTTACTCTCTCCTTTTTTATGTTGCTACTAGTTCATGCTCAAATTATAAAGAGAAGTACCTAGTTTGTAGAGCTTATCTTAAATATTTATCATTTTTTTTAATTTCACTAGTTGATTCAAATGGTTTTATGTCAACATATGAGCTTATACAAAAATATTTTAGACCATCACTGCTATGGCAAAAGATATATCACGTGCAAATTAAAAACAGCAATGATTCAATACTTTAAAGAGTTATTGAGAAAAAAATAGTTTGAGCAAGAAATGATCTTTCAAAAGTAAGAGACTGCCATTATCCAATAAAAACAGGAAAACCAAGGACAGAGACTCATGTCATTGCTTTGCTCATAAGAGTTCTAACATTATCGTATATTCAGTTAAAGTCCAGTTATCTTTAGGACAACAGGATAATTATGCAAAATAACGGGGGATTTAATAGGATATTTATTACGGGAAAATACTGATTCTGAGAAAGAAAGCAACTGGACACAAGGTAATGCACAAACTAAACAGTTATTATTAATTTACAAACAACTTGTGTGTACTTGCTGTTGTTAAACACAGAACGGTCATAATTACTGGAATTTCCTTCAATCTGCTTATTTTTCAAGATCATGTACCAAACTTTAATTTTAACATTCCTTATTTCACGAGAAACATTACACTTACCCATAATGTCTAGCACTATCCACGTGACTGGTGAGTCTCATTCAATCATATATGAGACAGTAAACTTTAAGACATCCTTGAAATGTCATTGCAGGATACTGCTGTCGACATCTGTGTACAACAGGTATTATATCGTAGAGAATAACAAAGAATCAAAGGCGGCTAAAATGAAATGAGCTTAAAAGCTTTTTAGACCATGGCCCGGCATGGCCAGACAGTTAGGGCGCTTGTCTTGTAATCTAAGGGTTTTGGATTCGTCGTGGAGGCGTTATAATGAGCTGACGGTGAGCAGTGACGACTAACTGTCTTCCCTCTTGTTTGTTTTTGTTTTTGAATTTCGCACAAAGCTACTCGAGGGCTATCTGTGCTAGCCGTCCCTAATTTAGCAGTGTAAGACGAGAGGGAAAAAAGCTAGTCATCACCACTCACCGCCAACTCTTGGGCTACTCTTTTACCAACGAATAGTGGGATTGACCGTCACATTATAACGCCCCCACGGCTGAAAGAGCGAGCATGTTTGGCGCGACCGGGATGCGAACCCGCGACCCTCAGATTACGAGACACACGCCTTAACACGCTTGGCCATGCCGGTCTTACACTGCGAAACTAGAAACAGCTAGTGCGGGTAAACTTCGTGTACATTTGCGCGAAATTCAAACGAAACAATCTGGTAAATATCAAAATAAAAAAATAAAGATTTATGTATTACTTTTCTTAATATTATTATTATGTATTTTTATAACTACAACCAATGAAACATGCAAGTAGTATTATTTAACATCCTTTACTGATTATAAATTAAACTTCCATTAACCCATTAGTAAGGATGTTTAACTAACAGACAACCATTTTAGAGCAAGATGGTCGAACAATGCTTATTCTGAAAATCAATTTGAAATGTTTGTGCTTTATCATAAAGGTTGCCATACATTTATCATGGTTGACGACTACGTTTACCCCGATTTTTCACATCCCAAATTCATAATTTTGTAAACTATATTTTAATATTTTAACTTAGGCGTGTCTTTGCTAGAAAGAGCGTCCACTACACAATGATAGTGTGACATATATAGAAATTTCGTTAAATGTGCAGAAATAAGAGTAAGGTATAAATATTAGTGAATTATTGAGTAATAAGTTAATTAGTGAGTGAGGTAGCTCAGTGGGCGCCATTTAAAGAGTTAAATAATGAGAGTTATTACGTCTATTAAATTAGTCAGCGAGTTATTCCGAGTGCTTGTGATCAATCAGTTAGCAAGGAAGTTATATAACTACGTAAACATACATTAGTTTTCGGGTTTCTGTTGAATCATTACTGTGAAATTAAGCCCACAAGTGAACGTATCTTGCAGAAAATGATATTGAAGAAATATACATCAATCTGTTATCGTTATAATACTATTATTACTTAAATATGCTGTGTATAACATTACTGTTATCAATTAATCCAAAAGATTTTCTTTCCTTAATAGTGGCAGAAAAGAGGGAAGGCACATTTTCAACACTGCTCACTGCAAACTTTTGAGCTACTCTCTTACCAACGAATGGCCCGGCATGGCCAAGCGTGTTAAGGCGTGCGACTCGTAATCTGAGGGTCGCGGGTTCGCATCCCCGTCGCGCCAAACATGCTCGCCCTTTCAGCCGTGGGGGGCGTTATAATGTGACGGTCAATCCCACTATTCGTTGGTAAAAGAGTAGCCCAAGAGTTGGCGGTGGGTGGTGATGAATAGCTGCCTTCCCTCTCGTCTTACACTGCTAAATTAGGGACGGCTAGCACAGATAGCCCTCGAGTAGCTTTGTGCGAAATTCAAAAACAAACAAAACAAACAAACTCTTACCAACGAATTGAATTGATTGAGACATTATAATACCGCAATGGCTGGAAAGACGAGTATGTTCACAGATGTGGATTCAAACCCGAGACATGCAGGTTGCGAGTTGAGCACCCTAACAACTGTGAAGAGAAACATAATGTGACATTTTAAATGAGCAAAAGTAAATAAATAAATAAAAAAATCAAAATAAAATTAAAAATCAAGATTACATTCCAAAAACAATGTTTAGATTCAGGAAAACTTTAATAAATCAACACAAATTTGATTGAAATAACAGTAAAATAAGAAATAGTCCTCTTTGGGCTTTTATATCTACTCCTCACAATTCAAATCAAAAACAGACATTTAAATGGAAATTAAACATGAAAGTAAGAAAATTTATTATAATGAAATTGCACGTTTTAAGTCATAATTCTTTCTATTGAAGTTTCTGCTAAAATCGCAATAAAACCACTTCAAATTTAGCCAAGGTTTTGGGTTTGTTTTGAATTTCGCGGAAAGCTACAGGAGGGCTAACTGTATTAGCCGTACCTAATTTAACAGTGTAAAACTAGAGGGAAGACAGCTAGTCGTCACCACTCACCGTCAACTCTTGGACTACTCTTTTACCAACGAATAGTGGGATCGATCGTCATGTTATAACGCCTTCACGGCTAAAGGGCAAGCATGTTTGGTGTGACGGGGATTCGAACCCGCTATCCTCAGATAACGAGTCAAGCGCCCTAACCACCTGGCCTTGCGGGGCCGATTTATCAGATTGACGCTGTTTTATGGATAATAAGGTTTACATTGTGTCAACATTAATAATCACAGATGATAAACTATCTTCTAAGGGTTATTATTAGAGATTAGATTTGTTTCTTTATATGTTCAATAGATTTATTACAGCTGATATGATCATGATTAAGGTAACTTGTGATTATATCACAATAATTAATATAATAATTAGATTATTCAATAATTAGATTAGAACAATCTAGCTACTTAAAAATAAACTAAATATCAACCTCGTAATGGATATATGGCTAATGAAATATTAAGCACATTCTTTTTTGTGTTTCACTTACAAATAACACTATGTTACAAAATTTTTACTTTTTCTTGTTCCTGGGCCGAAAGTGTTATTTCCCAATTGCTTATGTCTAAAGTAAATGTAAAAGACCTATTTTTCTCTCCAAACTTTGCTTTTGTGACCTAGGTAATGACATTTTCAAGTTTACCCATTTTGCAGAACATTCCAGGTAGATTCAGTGCTTATTAGCTGATAGAGAATTTTCTCAAAGTTACAAAAGTTTTCAAGAATTTTCTAGAATGTTGTAGAACTTACGTGAATTTTCAAGAACCTTTTAGAATTTTCTAGAACTTTCCATAGTAATATATATATACAGGGGCTTACCATTCACTACTTCATTTTAGTCCTAGCTGCCTAAGTGAACACATAGATCTTTCTGATTTTATCAGAGATGGCATCAAGAAGCCGCAAGCATTCTCCAGACGCATTCTGTTCTGTATGTAGCCAACTTATCAAGGCAAGAGCGAAAAAGTATTCTGTGACAGCATCTGCTAAAATTTGTGAAGCCTACAAGGCATATTTCGGCATGCCTGTCGGGGATCAGGACAAACCCTGAGCACCTAATTTTACCTGAAAACACTCCAAAAAAACTCTAGAAGGTAAGACGGACAATTTTTGCTTGCTTGAATAGTAAGATTTTATATTATACAAATTTTAGGCCTTTTAAAGTTTAAATATCTTTTTTTAAATTTCCAATAGTATAGAAAAAATATCATATATAAAATATTTTGCATGAATCTCTTACACATTAGTTGTGGATGAAATAAATTTATTCTTCATAATAACAATTTTATTTTGCTCATTTGCAGGATGATAAAGAAGTGAAAAGAGAGCTATGAAGTTCGCTGTTCCAAGAATTTGGCGTGAACCCACTGATCGCTCAAGCAATTACTACTTCTGCATGGTGGACTCTTCCAAACGTCGGGCTGGCAAGAATGCATCTGCTATCATGTATCCGGACCTTTCATCACCCATCGCCCCAGTGCCACACTGCTCTGAGTTCCCTGCACTCACTCCGCGAGAGAGAAAGCAGCCATTCTTAGAAGAGAGCAGCAAATCAGACGAGGAGGTAGACGTTGAAGATCCAGATTACAATTTTAGAGGTGCAGCTGATTAGAAAAACTCGTACCATCACAACCAAAGAGACCTCAGTGACTTGATCAGAGATCTTGGTTTAACAAAGTCGAATGCCGGGCTTTTGATATTTAGACTTAAGAAGAGGGATTTGTTAGATAAGTGTGCAAATCGCAAGTCAGAGGAAGGGTCACCAAAATGTTCCAGCATCTTCACTCGTCAAGATGGGCTCTGTTTCTGCCATAATGTATCCGGTCTGTGTAAGGCAATTGGAATTGCCTGTAACCCGAACGAGTGGAGCCTCTTCTTTGATAGCTCATCCAGTAGCCTCAAAGCTGTGCTGCTCCATTACGGTAATAAGTATACGTCTCTTCCCCTGACTCATTCGGTGGACCCAAAAGAGGAATACAACAGCGTTAAGACTTTGCTAGAAACCTTGAAGTATGATGAGTATGGCTGGGAGGTTATCGAAGACTTCAAAATGGTGGCATTCCTGATAAGTCTCCAAGAAGGCTTTACCAAGTTTCCGTGTTATCTTTGTCTTTGGGACAGCAAGGACACTGCAGTGCACTACAATAGGAAGTACTGGCCACAATGGACAGAGTTCTCTGTAAAAACGGCTGGTATGGTTTGAGAAAATTCTGTTCCCCCCGCTAGTACAGCGGTATGTCTCCAGATTTACAACGCTAAGATCATGGTTCCGATTCCCCTCGGTGGGCTGAGCAGATAGCCCTATGTGGCTTTGCTATAAAAAAAAAAACACGAGAAAATTTTCTCAACCCATACCAGCTGTTTATACATATATACAACCTTATAGGTGATTTTTAGTTATCAATTCCACGTGTATTTGGTAAAAATTCAATATGATGATAGGGCTTACTTTAACAATATTTGAGACTAACACTTAATTGAAATATTTTTATTGTGAATATATGTATTTTATATAATTGGTTCATATTGAAGTTTAATACGATTATTAATATACAGAAATTATAACAATTTGTATAGATGGCAGTACTTATATTTACATCATCATGGCTGCATTTGGTGATGAGGGTGATATATTAAGTATCAAGGGACAAGAAGGAAATGTCAAAGAACGTGCAAATCCTTCAGATAATATTGTGGAAGAAATGTTTACAGCACCCACCGACTCTTTAAGTATGATCCTTTATGTGTAACTGCAGAGTGTAAATTAAATCATGTTTTGAAAAGGAAGATTTTCCGAATAATTGCTACTACTAAGTAATACTATAGGCATAATTCCTTATGAAATTAGGAGTGAAACTTTAAGTAAGGAATAATAATAATTGAAACCGTATTGCTTTTAAACGATACTTTATCGTTTTAAGGGTGCTAAAACTTTTAATGCGGTTTACTAGATTTGTATTATATAATGTAATTTTTATTGTGGCATTTAATTTTAAACCAACAAAATAATACTGTGTTTCTAATAATACTGTGATAATTTATGATGTATTTACAGTTATGCTTACATCTGGCAGAGACTACTTTAACAGCTTTTACTATGGCTATAAAATTAAGTAGTGCATAATTCATTTTTCTTGAGTGTCATTCTTTTGGAGAAAAGCGTACTTTGAAATACTAAATGCTGTTGCACAATCCTTATATTTATACATGCCCTTTTGATGGAAATACATCAGTTCAGTAGTAAATAAACAAGTATAGTTTGCATGTTTTAATTGCTTATTATAATTACATAGTAGTTCCCAGAACAACTATGGTTCAGCGTGGCCAGGTGGGTTAAGGCATTCAACTCGCAATCTGAGGGTAGCAGGTTCGAATCTCCATAGTACCAAACATGCTCACCCTTTCAGCAATGGGGTTATTATAATGTGATGGTCAATCTCACTATTTATTGATAAAAGAGTAGTCCAATTGAGGGAATGGGTGGTGATGACTAGCTGCCTTCCCTCTAGTCTTACACTACTAAATTAGGGACGGCTGGTGCAGATAGCCCTTGTGTAGCTTTGCGCGAAATTCAAAACAAACAAAATCCAGAGGTACTTATACAAAAGGAACTAAAAATTGTAATTGATGAGAACAATGAACATTTCATACAAAATTGTACACTTGTATGGACAAACGTACAGACAAATGCATGAAACATAATAACATACTTGGAATAAAATGTCTAATGCTATATTCATATTGGATGATTGTAAAATTGTTAAGTTGATGCTAATTTGCATCGGTCAGTGCTTGTTTATAGAAGTATAATTTTTACGATTAAGATCATTAATCATACCATAAAGTTGGTTTCAATAAACATGTGAAAATTAATCATGTTTTTAATCTTTAATGTTAGTGCTCAACTTAGATGATGATATTTTGATATCCTCCTTAATCAAAATATTTTTCATACATATTCCCATGCTGTGTGAAAATAATGAATTTCAAAATTTCAAAAACCTTTTACCATTATGTGAAGAATATGGGCATACATATTATATTTCCTTAAGACTGAAGTGTTTAATATAATGTGTATTTCCATATTCTTCACAGAATGGTAAAAAGTGTTTGAAATTCTGAAGTTTTGAAATTTTTTGAATACTCATGTTATTTGCAGACCTTCTCAATGAGAGAGAAATATGAATATGCTCTTATTTTTATTATTTCAAAACTCCTAGTGTAGTCACTTTTAAAACAACCTACTTTTGCTAATCTCAAGTGTTATCACTTCTCTCATTCCATTCACTTGAGCTTTCTAACTAATTACAAACAAGATTTAAAAGGTCAGTGGGCAGTATAATTCTGTCTCCCTTTTGATCTTGTTCTCTGAAGGCAGGAAGTAACTGATACCTGGATATTCTCAGTGAAAGCTTATGCCAGACATTTAGCACTTCTGCTTCATCCTCCACCTTCTTAGCCATCAAGACTTGAGCAGAGTGATCACCTCTTTCCTTTTGAGCTGATTGTCTCTGTGACTATAATCATCCCTTTACACTGGTGGAACTCAAGCTGGCCCTTCATTGGTCTGGCAATACATTGGTCAGACCTGGTGATGTACACTATGAAATGCTGCACCATCTATCTCCTGCTTCTCTTGCTATTCTTCTGATTATTCTCCTGCCAGATCTAGGTATAAACATTTTTCCCTGGTCTTACCTTTCTCTAAATGTGGGAAGAATCCCAAGATTCCTTCAAACTGCATCCAATTGCTCATGGTTAATGTCCATCTTGTTTGGTTTCTCAAATAAATCAACTTCCTCTTGCCTACCAAGTGTGGGTTCTGATGATAACACTCCACCATTGACCACCTGATTTGACTTGAAATGTCAGTCAGAGAAGCCTTTCTCAAAGACAGCATCCTGTATCAATATTCTTTGACCTTCAGGAGGCTTATGATACTACATAGAGGTATAGAATTTTGCAAGAGCTCCACTTGTGTGGGTTACATGGCCATTTGCCCATTTTTATTAAAACTTTTTTAATGGCAGGCAATTCAAAGCTTGTGTGGGTTCGACACTTTCCCATCTTTTTTACAGGAACTTGGAGTCCCTCAGTGCTGTGTTTTGAGTGTCACACTTTTCAGCATAAAGATTAATGCTATCACTAAACAACTCCCTCTTACTGGTGCAAATGGGCTCTATATTGACAACTTTCACATCTCATGTCAGTTATCAAACATGAGGTATATTGAGTGGCAGCTACAGACTGCTGTCAATCATTTACTGAAGTGGAGCACAGCAAATGGTTTTAACTTCTCTTGCTCTGCCAACAAGGTATTCACCCTGATCCTGAACTCTGTGTCAGTGAAGTTGTGCTTCCTGTGGTCCCTTAGACAAAGTTCTTGGGGCTTTTCTTTGACCACAATCTGACCTTTATACCACTTATCAAACAGCTACGAGTCAAATGTACAAGAGCATTGAACATCATCTGTGCCTTCTCTTTCACCATTTGGGGAGCAGATCAGTGTTCTATGCTAAAGATATATCATGCTCTTATTCAATCAAAACTAAATTATGGGTCACTGGTGTATGGCTCTGCCAGGACCTCAGCCTTAAAGATGCTGGACCCCATTCATCATCAAGGACTTTGGCTCTGCACTGGGGCTTTCTGCACTTGCCCAGTTCAAAGCTTATATGCAGAGTCTCATGAACTTCCTCTACACCTCTGCCATTTGCAACTGCCTTTACTGTATGCTTCGGAACTTCGATCCTTACCACAGCATCTCAGCTGGGAATGTGTTTTCCTCTCTGAGTGGGCCATGCTTTTTTAGAACAGATGATCAACCATTGTTACTTTTAGCCTTCATATCGAGGTGCATTTGGATGAATTGGGTCTGTACTTGGATAACATTGCTGTATCCATTGGTCAGCCCATCCCACCATGGCATATTACAATCCCCAAATGTGACCTATCCCTTTCTTTAAGTTATCTGTGAGAAGCAGATACTCCCAATTGGGAGTACCGTATTTTATTTACTGAACATCTTTCGAACTATCCCTCCATTCCTATTTATATGGATGGTTTGAAATCAGGTGACTCTGTGGGCTCTGACTTGGTTTGTTGTGGTTTGGTGGTTGTGCACAGAATCCCCTCTACAGTTTCTGTGTTTACTACTGAAATTTATGCCATTTCTCTTGCTCTGGATCACATAGAAGGTAAGCAGTACTTGAATTGCACTATTTATACTGACATGCTTAGTTCTTTACTGGCCCTGGAGTTGCTTCACATCAATTCTCACCCTGTTCTCAACAATATTCAAAAGTGACTGGCCTATCTTTAACATCTACTTCTATCCAGTTCTTCCAGATACCAGGCCACGTTGGTATTTGTGGGAAGGTGCGTGCCAACACAGCAGCTAAGTCTGTCTGCTCTGGTGCAATCACTGCTATACCTGTTCCATACATGGACTATGATTCTTTATTCAAGGCTCAGCTCCATGTCAATTGGGAATCTACTTGGAGTGATCAACGTAAAAACAAGCTTTTCCAGACAAGACCCTCTATTGGACTTTGGCTTTCTTGTTTCCTTAAGGATTGGAAAGAGTAAGTTGTTCTGACTAGATTATTCGAGACTGATGCACCAATGTGTTGTCTGTGTGATACTCGGGTCACGATAAGCCACATTTTACTGTCTTGCCCTTGTTACAACTCTCAACGATGGCACCATTTTAGACACGTTTTGTCCCAAGGTTTATCCCTAACATTGGACAGTGTCATTGGCAATTGTGACACTATCAACTCTACAAATGTTTTTAGTTTTTAACACTATTTAAGTTTTTACTTCATAAATTAGACTTCTTTTTTTCTTCTTTTATATATGATTCCTTTTCACGAAGAAAAGTACAATTAGTTCAATACGAAATTACACAATGGCTGTAATGTCAAATAAATTGAAACCAGGACTGGAAAGGCCAACTTCAGGTGACTAACAATGATTTTTGAACTTACCTGTTAGTCATCCTGGCAAGTTATTGTAATTAAGATTATGCTACAGGAAGTCTTTTAAAACTTTATTACTTTACTTTCTCTCTTACTGTTGTAAACTAGATTTAAAACTTGGATTTATGCTATTTAAATTTTTAATTCAAAAATTAAACTTTGTTTTATCTTCATTTCTTTTTACAAATTTTTATTATTTTATTCTTTTTTTTTTTACCAGATGTTTGGTGCAGATAGCTTAGCTGCTTTGCATCATTAAATGCCAAACCAACCAACCATCTACCTCTCCCTTCCTCCAGACTGCCCTTTTATGGCCCACCTTTTAAACCTTTTCATGTGGTTATTCAACCATGGATTGTCAGTTTCCATCATCATTAATGATTGGGTGACTTGGTCAACTAATTTGCCTTACCTATTACTGCTTGGTTTTATCTTACCTGTCTGTCCTCTCCAATTTGTTCAGATTCTTCTTTCTTCACCAACCTCTTTGTTCTACTCCCATGCCTGTCTGAGATTTTAATGTAATTTTACATGCTTTTACATAAGTTCTGTATGAACTGTGGACTTCATGTTCCTTAAAAAATCTTTTTCTGAAGACATATTTCCTTCTTTTTCTTAACCATAGTTATCCTCATTCAGATGTTTATGCCAACAGTTCTTCCTCTAGTCTTTTTTATAATACATTATTTTTTTCTCTATCCCAACTGAGCAATATTTCCTTAGAATTTGGCTGTTTGAGAAGATGATTATTCTTTCTCTCCTGTTTCTTTCCCTTTTGATTTCTCAATTCCATTTCTTCAGATGTATATCACTTGCTGTATTCAGTTTGGACTGTTTGGTATTACTTAGCATATAGTCTCCCTTTTGGGGTTCCCATCATTGTTTCTACCTTGGGACCCTTTTCTGTCCAGGAATCTTTCATCTTTTATCTTTACAGGATGTGTCTACCAACTCCTCTGGATATTGAAGCTTGTAGGCTTTTTCACACTCTACTGCATCAGATTCATCACTTGTCTCTTCCTTTTGTGTCACTTTCACTGATGCTTATATAAGATTTTTCATGTGGGCCCATGGATGACTACACATTTGTCTCCCATTATCTTCATATCTGGTTCTAATGTCTCTTTTTGGATTTTGACTTTCTCCAGTTGCTATTCTTCAACCTACACACCATATTTTATTGAATTCCACCAGGTAATTGATGTTGATTCCCTGAGTATGCTTACTTTCCAAAATCCACATTGGGGCAAGGGTAATGGATAGTGCTCAACCCATCCACTCGGACTCTACCAGAGCCTACTGTTGAGATAGAGTATTAAAAAATTTTATTAACCCTTTCCAAGACGGTTCATGGGTTAAAAGTCATGTCATTGTGTTTGTTAACTTGCATTAAAATGGTTTAAACTGCATTTATATTGTATTTTTTAATACTATTTATAAAATCTTTTTTTTTTGCTTATCTCCCACAATACTTTTTCAATAGTGGAATTCTATTTCAGAGATTACTCAAAAGGACACAGTGATAGAGGGAAGTGCAAGAAAATCCATTACAATTTTGGTAGCCATTTTTCTGTCTTCACTTTTGAGTTTGGGAATTGTTTATTACAACTTTCCAGAATTACAGGAGTGAGTATACAGTATTTTATGTGTGGATGTTTATGAAGTCACATAAAGAATTTTCTACAGGAACTGTAGACTATTTTACTTCTTTTTTCAAGGTATAACTCATAATTAATATTTGTATCTGTCACTATTATATTCAAGAAGCATGATAATGATATTTTTAATTTCCCCAAAAAGAGGTCTGATGGCCACCTAAGAGGAGTCATTTAGCCACTTGCACGACTATAAAATAGTGTGTTGTGTGTTAGTCAATTAGTGATTATATCTTAAAATTACATCACACAGGTGATGCTTAACATTGCAATTTGTACTGTTATGATGTGAATAAAATATGTACATGGAATTAATCTCACACACACACACACACACACAAATTCACTATGTAGGGTACATCATAGCATGATATATGAGCTTCAAAAACAAGAAAAAAATATTTGTTGCTCTTAATTTTGGTTTTATTTACTCTTGAGAGAGAACACTTTTGGGGATGCCATACAAGTGCATCTAGCATATGGGTTATTTGTGTAAAATAATAATAAGAATCAAGGGACATACTTTCCCAAATAATTAACAAAAATCTTTTAAGTTCATTGTGGCAAGTTTTGGAATTAAATACTTAAACATATTTATATTAGACAAAGTTCAGTAATAAAAAGTTGATTTTTCAAGTAAAGCTTATGAGCAGATTAGTGGTACTTAAATTTTGTTCAGTATCAGATTTCTAAAAGTATATTACAGGTAAATGTTTAATAGCTATTATTTATTTGTTCATGAGCTAAGTGGTAGTTGTTATAAACAGATATAGTATCTGAAAATGTTTTTTTACATGTTTCCAGAGATGAAAAACTTCATATTAAACTTCCAAAAAACATTGATGATGCTAAAAACTTGGGAAAGGTTCTCTCTCGTTATACAGATGATCATTTCTACACTGTTATTGGAGGTTACTTTCTCACTTATATATTGTATCCTTTTAGTAATCCAAGTGATAGCTATAATCTTTGTGTTCACATCTCTCTGTTACTCAGCTGTTTAAGGTTTGAAGAAACAATTATGAAACTATTGAAAAAATGTACACTTGGTTTGCAGTAATTTTTCTTAACTTTTTTCAGCCTTCAGTCATTTGCAATTCCAGGATCAATATTCTTAAGTATACTTTCTGGCTTTCTGTTTCCTTTTCCTTTAGCCCTTACATTAGTATGTTTGGTAAGTAATGTATTAAATTTTAATGTTTTAGGATTTATTAATCTGAGTCATAATTATTTGTAATAAAGTGAATATTTCTAAAGTTATAAGTATCTTTATTATAAAATTATCTAAGAAGAAAATTGGTAGAGGTTATTCTTCTTAAATTGATAAAGGTTTTTTTGTTAATATTGTACTACTAATCAGTGTCTTTATTAAAATGCTCCTCAGGGGCACAGTAGTATGTCTACGGTTTCTACCAGGCTTTGATACTTGTAATGGGCAGAACACAGCCCACTGAGTAGCTTAGTGCTTAACTTCAAACAGATAAACTTTATTAAAAGAATAGTCATTTCTAATTTACTTTACGACCATTCTCTTTTTAGTGTTCTGCTCTAGGAGCATCCTTTTGTTATATTCTTTTTTATTTGGTTGGACGTAAACTAGTCTTGAAATACCTACCAGTTCGAGCAGCAGAGTGGGCAGGACATGTGAGTGAAATTTTATTTTGTCATAACTAATGAGGTCTCAGTACCAAGATTGCTATTGTATCTTTGTTTTTGTTTTTTTAAGTAATTGTGATTTTTGTATTATGTTTTATGATGCACTTAAACTACAAGTTTCATAAAGACAAAATAATTATCTTGTATTTGTGAAACTGAATCTGAAATTTTAGATTACACTTTCTTTATGTTTAGGTGAGTCGACACAGATCTCATCTTCTGAACTATATAATATTCCTTCGTATCACTCCTTTCCTTCCTAATTGGTTCATAAACATCACTTCTCCTGTGATAGATGTTCCACTGACACCCTTCTTTTTGGGAACATTCCTAGGTTTGCTATTTTTTTTAACCTGAACATTATTATTTAAGCTTAGTCATCACCTTATTAAAACACAAGGTTAAAACTAGTATTCTAGTGAAAATGCCAAGGCTGTAATTTTTGTTATTAGACTTGATAAAATTTGTCACAGGCTATTTTTAATTGTCTAATTTAAATGTTAGCATAGGATATATAAGCATTTACACACACATGCAATTTCATAATTATTAAGTAATCTTATAGTTAAATATGATGAACTCAAGAAGTATATTTTGGTGGTATTTCCTTTCAAATTACCATTGACCCTTAAAACTGGGCAAATTTACATGCTGAGGAAACACTACTGAACACTTCATGTATATCAATTTTTATGTTTTATCATTCCATAGTAAGTTATGGTGTAAAAACAGTTTATTTATGTATTTCTTCATCTGTGTCACATTAATTATGTATATGACATATATAACTTAGTGTATTTTCATAGAATGTGACATCATACTTTTGTTTAATACTCGACACGAAGGTTATAATGAGTGTTAAACAGTTTCCTCAGCATGTCAATTTGCCCAGTTTTAAGGATCAGTACTACTTTAATATTCTTAAACTATATATTATCTTTTGAAAATTTTAACTTTTATGGGTTTGTAATCAGTATAGATTGTAAAATTATTAGAAAGATGTATGCTAAGCTATGTTTGTGTCCCAGTGAAGGTCATATGCTTATCACAGTAGTTTCATTCATTATCCTTTATATTTGCAAGCTTTATTACATTGCACTGCACTTTTTAAAAACTTATTTTTCTGAAGTATAACTAATTTCTAAACACAAGATTTTCAATTTATTGAGTATGAAAAGTCTTTCATTTTGATATGTAGTTGATTTATTAGACATTGTCAAATTTTGTACCTTTAAACCATTGTTACGTTTTCTTATAATTATCCAGTTTAATTAATTTGATTTTAACACTCCTATGAAAAGTGGGGCCTAATAGGCCCCAGAGCAACTTGAAAGGTTATTAATATTAGGCTAATAAATTTGTATTTAAATGAAATTGCCATTTCATTTGATGAAATGAATCAAATTTAAATTCATTTTAACTTATGTTCCTTACCAATCATGAATTATTGATGAAATGAATAATTAATTACTACTCCTTTTTTAGTAGTGTCAATTAATAATAATAATTAATTATTAAAAAACACAGTGTTGTTTTTGCAATTTGTCACAGGCTATTGTGACAATAATAGGATCAGTACTACTTTAATATTCTTAAACTATATATTATCTTTTGAAAGTTTTAACTTTTATGGGTTTGTAATCAGTATAGATTGTAAAATTATTACAATACTTTATAATATTGTATATTATAAATATATATTTATATATTAAAATATATAATAATTATATATACACTTATATATAGTGTATATAATTACACTAATGTACTTATATAATTGGTTTTATATTAATTAAAAGATTAATATTTTATCTTATTTAGGTAAGATAAAAGTAAGTTTATGAGAATTGATGGCAATTTCATTTAAATACAAATTTATTAGCCTAATATTAATAACCTTTCAAGTTGCTCTGGGGCCTAATAGGCCCCACTTTTCGTAGGAGTGTTAAAGAACACATTCTTGTTGTTGTTTTTATAGCTTCTATTACCTATAAGGGTTTTGAGATGATTGTCATACCTTGAATTGCAGAATAGTGTCATAACTTTAAAAAATCTTGTCAGATTGATTAAAGCTTTTAAAGTACTGATTTTTAAAAGAAAAAAGTACCTAAACTACCAAATTTTTTGAGAGATTATTATTTATGTACCACACAAATAAAACATCATATTAAGACATTCAATGGTATTCCAAGTTCACATTCTAGTTTTATGGAGTGAAGTTTATCTTCTTTTTTTTTGTGTTAGCATTAGTGTTGAACTTAAGCCAATAATAAAAGAAAAAAAAAAACTTTTAGGTGTGGCTCCTCCATCATTTGTTGCGATTCAAGCTGGAACAACACTGCATCAGTTGACTTCATCACGTGATGCTTTCTCATGGACATCTCTAACTGTGCTAATTGTTTTTGCTCTTTTGTCAATGATACCTGTTCTATTTAAAAAAACATTGAAGGAGAAGTTTGATTGATTATGAGTGAAGTTATGACTGGTCATTATTAAAGATGTTAAAAGTGGTAAGAATTATTTGTAGTGTGTTAGTTTGTTAAATTTCATTTTTAAGAACATTGTAATATTTCTTGTTAACATCTATATTTATTGGGTGACAAGAATTATTTTAACTTGCTTCTAAACAAGAATGTCATATTTAAAATTTTTATTTAAAGTAAAATATTCTCAACTGATACCCTTAAAAGCAAATACATAGAATAATACAACATTACATTGTTATAAAAAAAGCAGTTCCGTAAGTTTACAGATATAAAATATGATCTTAACAACTATAATGGTACAAAAACAAAGAAAATGATATGTAGATCTCCTACCAGTATTAAAAATTGTTCACATGGAAAAGTAATAATTTTCTGCAGCATAACTTATGAATTACCTCTTCTCATTATTTCTCATTTTGTAACAGAAGCTGTGACATAGTTGAAATAAGTGGTATTTGTATGTTTATTTACCAGAATGGTGTTTTACTCTTGAAATTTTATCCATTTTGATAAGCACTATTTCATGAAAGTTTTCCTTATTTTGTTCAAAACATTCCTTCATGCTTCAAATCATGCCTATAAAAATTATGATGATAATGTAATAATGGATGTATGTTTATATTTTTAAAGGTTTCAGTTTTTACTTTTTTTTTGGATATTATTAAACATTTTACTTTAGAAAATATAAGACTTCCCAAGAGAAGAAATTTTACGAGAAATCATTCCTATTATAATATCTGTTATAAAATAAAATCACTTTTAAAATACAATATTGAAGTAAAAACACACTACTTATTTGTACCAACAATTAAAAATATTTGTTTATATTCTGGATTAGAGTAAAGTGAATATCTAATAAAGTATACAACAATTGCTAGCTGATTTGAGAGAGAACATTATATCAGTTAGTCTCTAGTCTTTAGAAATATACATAGCATTAGGTAAGAAATTATGTGCTTGAAGAAGTTTATGAGAAAGTACATGTAAGAATTTACCATCAATTTCATGAAATAAGCCAGTGAACTCTAAAAATTAGTTGGTCAAAGACCTAGTTTATTTGAGAAAGCATTCTGTATAGGCATAAAAAGGAGTGTTGTTTCTTAATAATAACACACCTAAATCCCCTTACTGATAAAGGTTTCACATATTGAAAGTTATGATTAATACATTTGACAATGTCTAGCTTCACATGATTATATATTAGGTAAGCTTAAGATTACATGTACTTATAGAATGTACACTAAAATGTTGAGTATTTTTTTCAAAATGATAGGCCAAGACTTTTTAATTTTTTTCACAATTTTTAAAAATGTTTATTTGGATATTTGGAAGGAGCTATTCCAAATATAATGCTGTTTCAGTAGCATTTAGTTTTCTATTACTTTATTTTTAATTACATGTTAAAGAATCTTCCTTGATTTTTATGTTATTTATCAATAATCCATGAACCTGGAGTATATCATTCTACTATACAAAAATAGCATAGCTAGTTGATTTGATACTTGCACAGTCCTTTACAAAATTGGAGGTCAGATGTGAAGTGTAAAAGCTGTAAACAAAATTATGGTTCTTTGTCTATAGATGAAGAATTGTATAAGTTGTAAATCAGTTATTAGATATTTGCAAGTTTAAAGGTAAACACTTACCTCAGTATATTTTGTAGTTTACTTTTAAGCTTAAAAGTGACAAATAATGTTATTCTATGCATGTTCAGTTTGTTTCAACATTTCATCTTTCAATTTTAAAATTTTAACACATTTATTTCTCTCTTAACTCAACATACAAGTCAAGGGAAACATGTCACGATGTTTTAAAGAGTTATTTTCAAACTTTAAAGAATTTTATTATTGTATATCAGTAAAATTGGCATCACAACATATTTTATAATTAAAATTTTATAATGTTTTGTTCATTTGAAAGAAGGTATTAAAAATGCTAAATATCCTTTTTTGTGTGTCATATAGTATGTTATATTAATACTGGTTTTGTAATTTATTGCTTCTACCATATAATGTCTGTTGTGGTTAGCAAATTAGAAACAAACTTCAAATTTCTATAAATTAGAATACAAAATGAGAACCTTACATCTTTTCAATTAGCCAAGATTTTAATATATCTTACAAACCTATGAGGTTAACCCTTCCCACTAATCCATTCTTTTGACATTTTTTGTCTATTCACACCTACTTGTCTTAAGTACACATCTTTTAATAAACAGAAAAAGTGCATCTCAAACTAAATAAAGCTTTAGTCATTTGTAATTGGCTTGCAGGGAAACTTGTATATGAGAGGAAATTTTGAAGTTTGCTGAGTAAATCATTGCTTTGAACAGAACTTAGATGTTTTAAAATCCACACATATAGCTTAGTTAGAAAGCTAGATAAATTTAAATTGTTTTATCTATAACAGTATAGTAATTTAATTATTTTGTTGGTTTTCTAAAATCAACAAAAATAATTTTTCTTCCTCACCCCTCCATATTTTAGATAATATAGACTTACACTGAGGCTTAGCTTGTATGATGCACAAGTACAAATCATTTTTTAACAACATATGTACTAGAAATCATTGTTTTGCTACATATTTATTTATTGTGCTATGTTTTTTTTTAAAAAAAGATAATAACATATGTACATGCTAATTTCTAAGCACTTAAACACTTTATACACCTATACTTGCAAATGCTGATCACTCTGGGAAGATAATTAACTTAACATCTCAATACCTACCAAATTTAATGGATCAATCTGGACTTTGTACAGAGTCTTGCATAAACATTTTTTTTGCACTTTCATTAATTTAGACAAATCTCTTTGCAACCATTATATTACAAACAAACTGGTAAATCCTATCCTGCTGCATTCTCAGAGCTCAGATATGATCAAATTGTTACTTAAGTCACTAACAGTAAAATAGATGTGAAAAGGCTATAAGTAGAAATGTTTAGGGGAAGCACTTTGGAACTTCATGACCAATATTAAAGAGTGTAGAACAGTACTATGTACTTCATTTCACATTTTTCAGCTTTTAAAGTTTATGATGGCTGTGAGGGTGGTCAAATTGAATATCCCCATATAGCATTAGGAGACAAAAATATAGCATAAAATATAGTTTTTCTGAGAAAAAAATGTTTGATATTTATACAGGAGATCTTAGAGATTAGTAGAATGAAATTTGAATATGTTTAAGTGAAGATTTTATTTTTAATCTTAACATGAAAATCACTTTGCATTCAGAGCAGTTAACATTTTAACTTCATATAAGCATTGGCAAATATTTATTAAAAATACTTGAGAATTTTGGTTTTGCTTTCTACTAAAGATTAGTAATGTGTATTGTTTATTTGTGTATCATGAAGATGCACAAAACATGGTAAAGTTATGAAAACTGAAAGTCAGGTTGGGGTCATAGTCAGTGTATACAATCTATTAAAATAGTTAAAGCTTGAAATATCTAACCTTTTAATTTTTTGTGCATTCAGCATTTAATTTTTTATTTCCTAGACCTTATTACACCTTTCTTTTAGAAAGTCATTGAACTTGGAAATGTTTTATGTTTACTATCAGATTAAGATACTGGGCTGATTGCAGCTGGTATAACTCAAAAACTCAAGTTCTCAGCTCCTCATGTATCCACATGATATCAAGATGCAAAAGCTATTAAAAAGTTTTATTAATATTTTGAAAAACCTAATGGAAAGTAAATGCATAAAAGGACAATATTTCATGCAGTAATATATAAATTATTGTCAAACTTTTAATAAAATAAGACTTAACATTTTTGCATAAAACTTTATACTGTTATTAATAGTAGTGGAAATCAAGTTAGCAAAAAAATCTTACTTCATTTTTTAGACTTATCATATGAATTAAGATTTTCATGTGTTTATTCTGGGTGATAAACACCACAAGAAAGGAAATATGCGATGTATTAACTAGAGTGTTTGACTTCAGTCACAGATTTGTATAAACTACTAGTCTTGTTGTTTTCCTTTTATGTATTTTATTTATTTAGAATATTATTTGTGTATAAGTGTAATAAATAATTGTAAACTTCCAATTATTTAGTTAGTGCTTTCTTCAATAGTATATAAAGCCCATTTTCATGTTTTGATGATGTTGAAGCAGAGGCTGCGTTTACACAGAATTCTACATTTTATGTGCAGGAAATTTTTATAAAATGCCAAAATATAAAAACAATACATTTGTAAAACACAAATGTAATAAGACCAACTAGTTCAAAGTACCAAGTGTTTTTTTTTTAATGTATGTGATCCAATGTGAGAAACTTTTCACTGCTTCAAGAATCCTTTCTTTTTTTAAGGGAAAGAAAAAGCCCCAGTTACATATATCTAAAAAGCATAGTAGTTCTGTTATAAGTATTAGATTAGTCTATAATTATGCTGTGCTCCTCAACTGAGATTTTACACAACGTTGTTGCCACAATACAACTAATGTAATAAAGTCTGATTAGATTTTAGGTTTTTTTGCTACTTGTACTTTATTTAAGCTATATTTATAGAGTAAAGCTGTAATAATTAAAACTTTTATATTACAAAAATGTTAAAATTGTTTTAATTAGACTTACTGTGGTCACACTAGGGTTACACAATCAATTGAATAATACACAAATGCTATGCTATTATAATGGATGTTTCTTCTTTTAAAAATTCTGAAATTCTGGTTATGTTATTAGACACCTTACATTTAAAATGTTGATGTGTATCACATCATCATCATAAAAATAAAACATTAAAGTAGATAGTGTGGAAAAGTTAGCATTGTTAACATTAATACAATAAGAGTATTATCTAAATAAACCTTCTAGTTTTCTTTTTATTCATTCCCTCATGATTTTCAAATTTTGTAAGATGATAATATTGTGATCAAACTTGTGAATTTATAAATTTACATTATTATAATTTCTAGTTTCTTGAAAAAATTTCAAAACTAATAAGTTTTTACTGTAGCTAACTACACATTTCCCTGATGAACAAAATAAATTATGATTGTTTTCCTTGGTAGGTTACAAATATTTGAGTAACTGTGTAGTTATAGATTCGAAACTTAAGGCTCCAGCACTGTCATAACCATTTTACAAAACAATACGAATTGTCTAGAATAACAAGTCTAGAAAAGTGAACAACATATTGTTACAATGGGTGACTTATAAGTGAAAAAATATTGTCTTTTTGTGCAAATGCCTCTCCTAAGGTGGTAAATTGTGATTATAATGTCTTGTGATAAGACATTAGTATAAGGCAGGTTATATTCTTTATTCAGTTCTTAATACTTTTTTTAAGGAAAAGAGCATGTGATAGTATTTCAACTATATTATGTCTGCCATATCCAAGGGATTGTTGCTAAATACTTTCAGCATGAGTTCTCCTGTAAGTATAACATTCCTCCAGCTTTACTTATCACATTCTTTGAATTTGGATTGGGCATCTTTTGGCTTGGTTATGTCTCCTAAGCAGCTTCACATCCATTAAAGCCAGTTTTGGCTAATGTGTATTTTATTGTTCTGGAAATAACACTCATACTTTTTTAAAGCTAAGGCATTAGTTAGTTCTCTTTTTAATGTTCGTGTATCTTAAAAAGACTCTAACCTGAGTTTGTTAACATTACTTTTGAAACGTTTGTCTACTTCAACTGTTTGTGCTCTCAACAGTACTAATTCCATGTACCATTAACAATTTTCCATGCAGCACATACTGAAACATGAAATTTATTTAACTAAGAATAATAAGACTATCTGCTCTTTATACTATTGTCTGATTGCTCAAATGACAATTAATTACATTATAAACTATGAATAGGTGGCTGTTGTCTGGTGCAGTTCCATAGTACAGTAAGATTCCTTTCTAAGCAGATTCATTATAGAATGGGCCTGGCCTGGCCAGGTGGTTAAGGCACTCGACTCATAATCTGAGGGTCGCGGGTTTGAATCCTCGCCACACCAAACATGCTCGCCCTTTCAGCCTTGTGGGCATTATAATGTTATGGTCAATCGCACTATTCATTGGTAAAAGAGTAGCCCAAGAGTTGGCAGTGGATGGTGATGACTAGCTGCTTTCCCTCCAGTCTTACACTGCAAAATGAGGGATGGCTAGTGCAGATAGCCCTCGTGTAGTTTTGCACAAAATTCAAAACAAAGAAACAATCATTATAGAACTTTTGTCTCTTTCAGAGACTTTGTCTTCATGATTCTCTGACCACCACTTTTCATAGTAATGGTAGTAGTGAACTAAATTTTTAGTTAATAAAATACTGCAACAGAACATAGAATGATAACATGCAAAAAGCAGACAATATCTCATAGCTACCACAATTTTTATGGCATTTCTAGGGACACAGTATGAAATGTTAAAATATCGTCCATTTACACAAAATCATTCCCATGGAAAAATCATTTCATTAGGAAGTGATCTACAAATCTTTATGCAGAAAACTGTGTAATACATTATATCATTTGATAGATGAAAACTTTGTTTGTCTGTTGGTGATAAATAATATAATTGTTTATGTGTGAGAACTACATGTATTGAGAAGATGTAACAGGTGGGCATGGCAGGAGAGAGAGGTCAGATTTTCTACTTGATGGCTCTGTAACCAAACAAGATTGAAGGCTAATAAAAAATATTTTCCCTACAATGACAATATAGGGAGCAATTGATGTTAAATTTCATATTTATTGGAGGGTTGTTGAATAAAATAGAGATGATTGGATGCTTTGAGAAGTGATGCCACAATTCTCACACTAGGGAAAATTCAGGAGTTTTTAAAATGTTGCAATACTTGTGTTCTTCATTATAAAGAGTCACATGATGTCTACTGCCTTATACTTTCTGCATCGCCTACCAACTGCCTTCCACCCTGTGGTCCATACCACTCTATGAGTCAACACTGGTTTGATATGGTTCTGTACTTTCTAAGACTGTTTTGTGCTCATTTACTTAAACAATACTGTATTGTAACAATTTATGCTTATCGGTACTTAAATAAAATACTAATACATCATTCACAGATAAGAAACAATGTATTATGTTACATACCTCCATATATGTATTGTTAAAGTGACCCTGTTTAGAGCTGCTTCCTTTAGACCTCTGTTTTCAGGAACCCTTCCTGAGTGCCTCACAAGACATTACTGTATTTGTATTCTGTACTTAACTCTGTTTCCATAATTATTTTCAATACTGTATATAAACTGTGTTTATTTTATTTGTATAAGTGAAAAATACTTTAAAACATCCATCAACATAAGGTGCTACAACACTTACTAGAATATTAGTACCATAAATGCCTACTGGTAACCATTAAACTGTAAACAGTTTGGGGCAAGAATAGTGACCACTCTAGTAAGTAGTTTGTCAAAAAATTTGTAATAGAATTAAATTGATATCTGACCTGAATAAACTAAGGAAAGAAATGGTCAGAAGAAAAAAAAGCTCTGTGTTTCATACACAAGAACAACAGGTACAACTCGTTCAGGAGATGTATTTACAAGGGAGGAGATGAAGAGATTATATAAAATGAAAATTTGATGTAACTTAAACAAGAATCTGGATAAAACTTAAAAGAATCAACAACTACATGTTTATTCATACAGAGTCAATCCTTCTTGAGGGCTAATGACTTTCATTAGCAACGATAAAGATAAGAGAATCTTACACCAAACTATCTCCTCCTACTTTCAACCCCCAAACATATTGCTAAAAAGTTTTTATGCTCAGCAAACCAGTTTATATTACAAATTTTGATTCACTTTTGAACATTTGTGTTGTATGTGACCACCCTCTACCAATAGTATTGTGTTGCGTATATTGGTGCATTTGGGTTCCTCGGATGTTCCTGTTCAATCCTCACTTTTTCGACTGGCATAGCATTGTTTAATTGTATATTATTTCACATGTGATTACTGTTTATGACATTTACTGTTTTGTTGACATTTAAATTTTATAAACAGTTTTCTTTCACTGTGTTTGCATTCAGTTGTTTCACATTTTTTTATTGTTACCAAATTAGAAGGAAACTAAGAATGCATTATGGTTAACAATACTACTGATATTTCTACCCATGTATCGGTTTTGTATCTGCAGAGGAGGTACAGGTTTTAATTAGCAGGGAACTAGATTAATATATATGTTGGTTATTTCTGCCTTTTTTCTACCTGACAGTATTTCTGATGATGAAGAGTGAAAGAGAAAACAATATGGATTTGCATTTTCCAGCACCTTATATTCGTTTGTCACACTCTACAACTCATCATTTTTGCAGCTGGATAACCAGATATGTGGTATATTTCAAGTTTCCCCTATCTCCTCCAGTGTTTCCCCATCCCCATTGGGTAAAATTCCATCTTCTAACTTTATTTTTGTTTTTTTCCATCATATGATATAAGGGTTCAGGTGCAGCGATTTTTGAACCAATTACAGTCAGTTGCTTGCATGCCTCATCTCCTTTACCTATTAGACCTACCTATTCATTGCTGTACCATTGCTTTCAGATCTGTATTTAGATTCTCAGCAACTACGTCTTCTCCTTGATCTTTGGGGCTCAAATTTTGAGGCCAATATTCATTTTAATCAGGCACAGTTCTCAAGGGTTTGCCTTTTTATTTTATTTTACTGCAAGACGCATGTTTCTTCTATACTTTGTTGGATATTTTTTGTTGCTCCTTTGAACTTTTATCTGACGAACTCAGTTCTCTTTGCTCCACTGCAGCTCATTTATTTGCCTCTGCATTTCCCTTAATACCTAGGCATTCTGCTGTTGTTACTAGAGATGCATTACTTGTAGGAGTGTCTCCCTTATTCATTCCTGCAGGATCTTGTCAGGCTCCTTCCTTAATTTGGGGGTCTTCCAGATTCTTTTAAATCCAAGGTTGATGTAGCTAGGTCTGTCTTTGTCTCCTCTGACAACACGATTAACTCAATCTTTTGTTCACTTCCAGAAAGTGTCTATCCTTATTACTCAACCTCCTCCTACTTTGCCCAGACCATTACCTTTCACCTTGTGTTCTTGACAATACCCTCATTTTTCCTACTCCAAGGCTGAGTGACACCAATGTTGTAGGTGGCTGCACAACAGGTTTGGAACAGGTGAGGTCCAGATTATACCACTTTTCTGCAGTGTGGGACATTTGTCGACAGTTTCGAGGGTTCTATAGGTTCTGTCCAGAGATCTCTATCTTCAGTTCTAGTCTCCTATGCTTTACCAATACCCTATTTCCTTCCAACCTCCACAGGATCTTAGGATCTTGCATCTCTCTCAGTCATCAAGATGCTTCACAACCTGCTTTACGAAGAAGCTAATGAATAGATGTACTCCATGGGTGTGTGTTTTTCTTATAGCAGACCCACATTGGGCTATCTGCTGTGTCCATCAAAGGTAATCAAATCCCTGATTTTAGCATTGTAAGTCCATAGACTTACCACTGTCCCAGCATGGGATGTGCTCCATGGAAGATAGTAAACCTATAGTTAGTCTGTCTCAGTTGAATTCCTTTATGGATCCTTTTTGTTTCAATTTATTACTCTGGTAGATGTTTTCCCGGGAGTCTATATAACAAAATTCAATGTGATGGACCCATATCTTAAGTCCTCATTGCTTCCACGTCACCTTGCTTTCTTTGGTTTACCCACGATTGTCAAGTGTTCTTGTTCAAGGCATTAACAAGACTAACATCAGTTCCCTATGTGTATTATAGGTTGATATAAAATTTTGCCAGACATTTTCACTTGTTGGGTTTTCACACTCATCATTATGTGGATGATTGGCTCCTGTTCACTTCTTTCCATTCATAGTCCAGGAGCTGCACTCTTCTGCTCCTATGCAAAGTAGCACAGATGGGGTTCCTGATAAAATTTGAAAATACTTTATTCATTTGAGGTTTCTTCAAGTTCCTTCTCAGTTGAGCCCAGCTTTCTCGTCATCTTTGGGATACGAATACAGCAGTGCACATGGCCCTAACTTCATATTTTTAACATATATTTGGGAATCTGGACTTTTTTGGAAGCTTTCATACCCATGAGTTGGGCTAGCATGTGTTACCTTCAGTAGACACTTCTAGATCAGTAGAACTTCTACATAGATCCCTTGAATCACTCTTTTACCTTTTTTTTCTCGTATCAGAGTCAATTTTGCTTTGTGAGTGGATAGAGACAAAACTACTGCAGAGGTTTTGCTTCCTCCACCTTATCCACGTTTACATCTGTTAAAAGATGGATCTGTAGAGGGTTGGGGCTTATCTTAACTACTGGCAGATTTCTTGTCTCTGTCCAGTCTGAGTTTCTTTTCATTGAGCTATGTCTCACTTCTTGTCCTGTGGATGAAGGGTGGTTAGGGATCACTCCAACAACTCCACAATAGTCACTTATATCAGCAAGCAAGTAGGTATCAAATTCACTTCTTTGTGCTTTCAGACCCTGAATGTTCTTTTCTGAGCCCACAAACAGTGTATTCTGATCTTTGTTTAATATGTTCCTTGTGTTTTGAATTCGTTTTAGATCAATTATCTTAGTTTAACAAAATTCTATCCCCAGGTCTTTCAGTGGGTTTGTTCTCAGTTGGTAACTCTTTATATTGATACCCTTGCCATCCACTGGAAGGACGAACTTCCTTCCCATTCTACAACTGTTGGATCTGGGGTGGACACATTCAATCAAAATTGCTTGCAATCTTATTTGACTCCTTCCTTTATCCAAACCACTCCATGTCTAGTCCTCCTGATGACTTCATTTTGGTTAGCACAACCTTTGTTCTCAGAGCTCCAATCTTTAATTTTGCAACCTCATCTACCCTTAGCTCTGCCATGGTCTCTATTGTGTCAACGTCAGATGAGCATCATTCATCCAGACGTCACTAACTTCCATCTCCATGCAAAGCTTTTGTTAGCTCCTTTGTCTCAGCCTAGAGAATGACTTCGTATATCTTTTCTTTGTAAATCCATGAAACATTCTTCCATATTAATTTACCAAGGCGAAGGTTACCTTCTACTTCGACCTCTTCAGTTTGGCTTCCATCTTTCTCACCATTCCATTCCTCATCTTACCCAATTCGTCAGTTTATATAATGAAGTCTTGTCCTCTTTGATCATGCCTAGCTATCAGGCAGCCTTGTTGAACACCTATTTCTCCAAGTGTTGAAAGGTTTTGTTTTCCCTTATAATTCCATCCCTTTCTGTTTCTTTCATGTCCTGTGTCTTCTGCATTCCTCTGAATTATGTGATTGGGATCTGAGTGTCGTCTTTTATGCTCTTTATCATCCTCCATTTAAACTGTTGTGAGTGTCTACTATATACCATTCCTTTCTCAAGACCCTATTTCCTTCTCCTATTTATTAGTCATATATTTATGCAATAATATTAAAAGAATTATCTAACGTTTCTCTTATGTTATATCCAGATTGTTCCTATCTCCATAAGACCTTGCTGCTCCTGAAAGTTTTTTGGTTTTCATGCCCATTCTTTTACCTTCCATCTCCCACCTGTACTGCCATTCCAATTATGATCAGCTTCTTTATCCAGTTTGCTTCTTGTGGTGTTATGTGGCACAATATTACCCCCTTTTGGTGTTCATATTCTTGAATTTTTATTCCCCAGTACTCTTCTGTTTCGTGTTGTTCATCCCTTGCCATGTTACTGGTTTGGTTCATCAATACATTAGACAGGCTCATTCAGACTTATCCATGGGAGGTTTCTGTCTACACTGTTTCTTCTCATCAAATTCATCATATTACCATGTCTTTGACAACTCATCTTCACTGTCCATTGGAAGAAATCGTTTGAGCCAGAAATGTAGACTACTCCCAGTACATTCATAGTTAATTATTTGCAAGATCTGGCTGTGTCTTTTTTTTTCTCTCAGATGGATATCATCTTTCTCCAGTGGTGGCGATTCCAAACATGTTCATTTGCTTTTGGCTGGGGTAAGTCTTTTTCACAACATTTCATTTATATTTTTCTTTCAGTGACTCTCTTTTATTGTTGCTAATGGGATTCCACTCTTTGGTGAGTGTTTCCTGATTATGTATGCTTTAATTCAGCCCAGCAATGTCTACTTGTGGAGCTCTAGTGCTCACTGTAAAGATGAAGTTTTCTGTATAACCATTAGTGGCTTACCTAAGGGTAATATTTCTTACTATTCGTAGGTTTCAATGGTGGACTATCACTCATGGATTTTCATAAGTAAATGAGAAGGTTTCCTCCCATCCCTGCTGGCATTTTAATTGCATAAATCTGGGATGGTCTGCTTTTCAGAAAAGGAAAGTGTGGACACCCATTGCACTTTCTCCAGAATGGCATTCCTTTAGACTCCACATTGTACTTACCCCTTGTTTCTCCATGTGGAGCATGGGATTCCTCACCAGTTCCTAGTCACTGGAATGATGTATCAAGGAGGTTTCCTACTAAGAGTGAAGTAGGAATTTATAATACAACCACATTTATCCACTCGGTGAAAAGAGGGCAAAACAATGTTTTCTTTTTCCCGTCTTTCCTGAATGCTTATTTTTATGTGGACCTAATATCAGTTGGAGTAGAATTAAAAGATGCATGATCTTTTTCGTAATGCTGGGTTGAGGATGATATACGGTTGTAATTCTGGTTGGAGGAGGTATCTTTTAACTTGGTGTTTCTCCCCCAGTGGGTATTAAGTTTCCTTTGAATTTTCATTTCATAGAGTGGCTCTTCACTTATTATCTGGCCAGGTGGTTAAGGTATTCGACTCGTAATCCGAGGGTCGCGGGTTCGAATCCCCGCCGCACCAAATATGCTCGCCCTTTTAGCCGTTGGAGCGTTATAATGTTACGGTCAATCCCACTGCTCTTTAGTAAAAAAGTTGGCGGTGGGTGCTGATGACTAGCTGCCTTCCCTCTAGCCTTAACACCGCTAAATTAGGGACGGTTAGCGCATGTAGCCCTCATGTAGCTTTGCGCGAAATTCAAAACAAACCAAACCACTTACTGCCTCTGCTGTCCATGAAAGTGGTTTGGTTTTCACGCCATTTTTTTGGATGGTTTGAACTCGCTTCATTTTTTTTCCTTTTTATTACACCTCTCAGAATAAATTAAGGTATTACAAATCCTTTTCTTCTGCCTCATGTGAACAACTTCAAATTCCACTTAGTAAGTGTGCAAAATTTAAGGTTTCTAGGTTCTTTCCTCTTCCAGTTATGGTGGTTACACACAGAGACATACATACATACATGATTTTTAATAGTTATATATGTAGCCTCATAAATTTATTATTCAATCATTCAATTTTGAATACCAAATATTTCCACATGTATAAAATAGAATACCATTATATAGTTTATGTAGCTTTCTAACTAACATAGAAACGGATTAAAATTATTCCCTTGTCTCATGAAGCAGACCCTCAACAACGAGACTTGGAGAAAACGATACTGAGATGCATAGTGCATTCAACATTGTAATAGCTTCCGTTCTCTCGCCAGTTTAAAAATTTCGTCATACCAGTTAATGATTTTCTTGACTACTTTGGGAAATGGGAATTTTAGCTCGAACTACCTCTACTGAGCCAATTTGATTCTACCTTGTGTCTTTAGGTGTAAGATTTCCTCGCAAAGAGAACATGGCATGATGAAATTTATATAACGAGTTGTTTTTAAATATTTAATGATGATTATTTTCCCAGATTTTCGAAAATCCAAAAATGATGAAAAACATTTTGCATATTGAAGGTATTTTGCAACGAAAAGGACGGAGCTCGAGCTCCTGGATCCTCCTCCTTCTATCCATTATGGACAAACACGTGTTCAAAGACGCGACATAGCTCTTGCGCGCAAAACTGATTTTGTAATTTTCCGTGCCACGTGCGGTTATAGTCGTTCAATAATATTCTATTAAAGGAATCATTTTAAATAGTGTATATATCTCAGTAACGCTTTTGATACAATAAATTTATGCCTATCACAAACGACCTGGGCTGCATGTGTATTTTTTTAAGCGATGAACCCATGGTTAATATAGAAATGTATACATTTTTTTTAACACGGTGGGCCTACCTTCACCAGTCAACGCTATAATCCCGCCCTGGTCATCACATCATATTTCTTCAGAAAAAATTTGATCAAATAGATTTTTAAATGAATATTACGTCATTATTACTCTCATATATTTACTGATGATAGTATACGCATAATTCTGAAACCTTCAATTATTAAATATGTTTACAGTTGTCACCTTGACCCTCCTATTTGTTATTACCAACCTATTGGTTTATGCTATCTGACTAGTTAACCCTACAATCCAATTAATCAACCTTTCCACAACCTATACCAATGTAATTTTTTAGCTCCTAAATGTAATTAGTGTAGTATACAAATCAAATTGTAAATGCAAAATACATACCTATTTAAGTGCTTAAAACAATTTGTTCTCTTTATCCAACTTAAGAGTATAATTTGTTGAGCAAATGGGTGTCAACACAACTATAGACGTATGTGTTTACAACAAAATAAAGAAGATTAATCTTGTTGCACTTATCTGCCTAATGACCACACAGAATCAAACTTTCCCTTCCTCTTCTTTACAAATAGTATGAAAGTGACCACAACTTTCTGAAGATTGTATTATGCCATCATTTGACATTCACTCTAGTTCAGTGCTATAAATATTCTTGGTGCTTCAATAAAATCTGTTCACTGGCTTTTTATTAAGTTTTATACCATTTGAAGAACGATAACTGGCAGCTGTCTTATTGATTCGGCTAACGGATGCCTTAAAGACCCATTGTCACTATCCACCAGCAGTTGATTAAGTCTATCCAATCATTACTTTACGTCAATATTCATAGTTAGCTTCGACCATTTCTGCTTTACTCACCGCACTATTAACTATTCCTGCTGGAAGGTGGATATCCATCTTCACATAATTACAAACCTGCTCTAATCAAAGGCCAACAAGCAAAGTAGTAACTGTTTAAGCAAGTGCAAAATAATTTTTGGATGGAAAACAATTTGTTGTTGACACAGCCAATAGATTCAACACTATAATACAATATCTGTATAGCTGAAGGTATGTAAAAATGTAGTCAACTGTGTTTAGGCAATGACAGATAAAATTGGGTGGTTTTATAAGAAAACTGCACCTCATCAATTCCATTGGCAAAGGTATCTGATGTTGCTATTTCAAGACCACTCTTATGATGCCAATGCTTAACCTTTTTATTTTTTTTTAGGCTTATTACTAATTGTTCGGACAAAGTTAGTATTGACTGGCTTGAAACATTAAAACACACTTGTGTTTATGCATAATCACAAGTAAATACCATATGTTACTAAGTGTATTGTTGTTGAAACAAATGCAAGACACTGTAATGCACTTTTATGTTGGTGATCAAACAACTCGCACTCTACTGATTTAAACTAGCCAGGGAAGTTGTTGTTATTTCTTGCTATCAACCTTCCCGTATTTTTTGTGGTATTAGCTGAATAGGGACTCTCAGCTAATCTTGTTCAATAAACTTGTACATAAAACCACACTTTCATTGGTTTGCCAGGTCATAGTTTACAAAATAGGGGTTCCTCAGTTACTTCATTTGTAGCAATAAACAAAAATAGATATGAAGAATAGATAGCTTGAATATTGTTTATGAAAAAGAAGTTGAAACTTTCAGGTTGGTATATTTAACATCTGGGAGTGATTCCAGCTAATGTGAAATATAGTCTGCAGCAGAATAGCAAGTATCTCACAAAATAAACATAAGTTATTCACCGTTACCCAAGATTATGGCACATCAACTGAAAGGTTGAGTAGCAAAGGCATGAAAGTAAAGTGCCTTTTTGGATGATGGAGCATTGAGATTTCCTTATGTTCAAATAGAATAAAAATTCAAAGGACTCAAGGTACAAGCTCTGTATGGGGGAGGAGCAAGATGCACCTGTACTGAGTCCAAGACACAACTAAGGTAAAAAATCAAGCATATTTTTTTAGTAAATTAAGACTCCACAAATTTACAGCAAATAATATTTGTCTTATTTACAAAGTGCTAAAGAATAAAGGTATTCTGTGCTTTTGTGTCCTTAATTTGAAGCTGCTTTACATCTGTAATAAAATTTAATTTACTCTCGAAAATGATTTATAATCTCTCACTTGGATTGAAGTTCACCTTCCATAGGTCTTCACGACTTCCAAGTCTGAATACATGATTGCAGTCATTGTGGGCAACAGGTATAAATAATCCCAAATGCATTACTGCACCATCAATGCTTAGTATTAGCTATCAAAGAGATGCTTATAGTGTGGGTGAAGGAATTTATTTGTTTAAACTAGCAAGAAAAGCTACTGTTATTCTTTGTTCTCAATCCTTCCACGTTTTCTGTAGCTTTTGTTTGTTGTGAAGCAAAATCTGCACAATGAGCTGTCTGTGTTCTACTCACTGTGAGTATCAAAATCTACTTTTCAGCGATGAACCACCAAGGACATTTTTGTGCAATTGGGATGAGTTGAACTGTATTTGTCAATCCTAGGTATGTACAAATGCATCTCAAGTGATTTGCTAAGTCATAATTAAAACTGTATATACGGAGAAATATACATATATTTGGAAAGACCTCACTACTCAGCATACACAATATTTTGAAGGGCAAAAATCCTCAGCATATTCAGTGTTTAATTTTTGTAGGGAACATAGTTTGGTCCCGAATTTTAAAAACTGCAAGTATGTGAGTTTTCATTGATATAAAAATTCCAAGTTGCTGAGATAATCTTTACCATTCCAAGTTAAAAAACATGGTGTAAGGATAATTTTAATTTTTGTTAAAGAATATTTTACAGTTGTGGTAACCGAAATATTTATGAATCTTGTTACTTTGTCTCTGTAAAGTGAAATTATTCAATATGAAAGAAAACATAATTTATCTATTGATAGAAATTAGTTTGATTTCTGTAATTCATCTCTACTTAAATTTGCATACATTACTGAATGTTTTATTAAGATATTATTTTTGAACCACGCAGTTGTAATATACAAATTTTATGTTAATTACTTGTATTTGTGGTACTAAGATTTTTGTATTGCCTCCAAGGAATTAGCTCCGTTCTTGTGAGAGCAATGTTATCATTTCTCTCACGGTTTCAAACCATGAAAATATGAGCTATTGTATGTGTCTTGTTCATGTACGTACAAAAATTGGTCTAAATGTAACTATAAACATGCATTTACTTTCTTATAATCATATATATCGTAGTTTCACATAGTACCCAGTGCATATCATCGCTATGACAATCAAAGCTAGTATCAGTTTATTCTTTCTGTACAGTAAAGCATCTATGAGGTCTTTAGACGCCACATAAGAGAGTTGCACCAACACTAACTTGAACAATGTTAGGAAAATCAAGATAATTATAAAGACAGATAAGCACGAGGAATATTTTTGCTGAAATCATCTATTCAGATCACATGATGTGTTGTTAATTACAAAGTACATTCTTAAGCACGGAGACGAGAAAAATTATAATTATCATTATAAAATAGCAACTACCCGTAACCAGTATGCTTTCTTAACTAACCGGGGCCCGGCATGGCCTAGCGTATTAAGGCGTGCGCTTCGTAATCTGAGGGTCGCGGGTTGCGCCCGACTCGCGCCAAACATGCTCGCCCTCCCAGCCTTGGGGGGCGTTATAATGGTACGGTCAGTCCCACTATTCGTTGGTAAAAGAGTAGCCCAAGAGTTGGCGGTGGGTGGTGATGGCTAGCTGCCTTCCCTCTAGTCTTACACTGCTAAATTAGGGACGGCTAGCACAGATAGCCCTCGAGTAGCTTTGTGCGAAATTCCCAAACAAACAAACAAAAATTTTCCGTAGCGCCATTTTTGAAAAAAGGTGTGATAATGCTGATAAGAATTTGATTATTCAATAATTTAGGGTGGTTTTTCAAACTATGCTCTGCGGAGCCCTTTGGCTCAGTCACAGTTATCTGGGGCTCCGCGAAATTGTAGAATGTTAATATTTTTTCCTAAAACTATAAAATTGAATCAAAATACGCTGTGCAAAAAAAGTAAAATATATCTTTAATATAATACGTTTATGGCATATTGGGCCTTTTAATATTTTATTCTGCCTAACGTCAGATGATTTTTTTATCTTAGGGGAAGTTATCGCGGTGAAAGTGTTAGTATAATCTCAATTAACTTTGACAGTGGCACTACTGGTTGCTAATAGAAATTTAATCATCTCCAGATTGCATATATCATTGGAGGTGCAAGATAGCCTAGTAATTTTCGAATGAAACAACGGTTAACTCTGGGTAGTGATGACAACTGTCTTTTAAAAGCTAGATCTAGATTAGGGGCTAAATCCCGAACGAAATAAAACAATATGAAACATGACTTCATAGCTGAAACTTGTCCAAATTTGAAACATTGTGATGTAATTAGATGCAGTATCAGTCGTTTCAAGTTCAAAGTACGTTTATATGAAGTACAATTATATTTATGACAATTATAATAGGTAATTGTTAGGTTAGGTTAGATTCGTTGTAGTTTAATCAAACTTGGTACCAATGAGATTTATGACGTCATACGCCTGCATGGCGTCATGTTTCATTGCGTTCGAGATTTAGACGCACGTCAGATGTGGCTTAATATTTTATTATTTGGCTTAAAATTTGGTGTGAAAAAACAAAACAAAAAATGTAAAAATAATGGGACACCCTCTTCCTTTAGACAAATATATTATTCTAGCGGCCTAGCCTTCTTCAACAAATCTTTATTTATGATTTCGTTAGGACAACACTGATCTTAGGTCAGCATGTCATTGTACGACGATAAAACCCAAGTGCTTGAACGAGATTTTATTAGGAAGCTAATTTGTGTCCGTGAAAATACTTTTAAACTGTTAAAGATATAAGAATATGTTTTTAGACAAATTAATAATTAGTTATCACCTTTATAATGGATAAGTGGTTGAAATCAGTAATAAATCTGATACGAGTAAAAATCTTCCTAGGCCTAATACGAATTCATCGGCATTATCGTCTTGTGTAACCATTTCAACGCAGGATGATGCAAGAAGTACCGAAACAAGAACAAAAAGAAAATATGATGAAAGTTTTATTGAATACGGTTTTACATGGACAGGTAATGAAGATGGACCTAGCGGATTGCATGTTGAATGTGGAACAGTGATGAAGAAACAGCAGTTTGCATTCAGCAAAGTTAAAACGACATCTAGAAACAAAACACTCCCAATTAAAAAACCAACTTCCGAGTATTTCAAACGTGTTTGCAATTAAATGCAAGGAAAGCTACATTTCGTTCGTTTGTCCATCAGAACAACAAAGGTTCTCTTATTGCTTCATATCGTGTTAGTTACCGTACTGCAAAAGCAGGTGAAGCTCATACAATTGCAGAAGATTTGATAAAACCATGCGCAAAAGATTTGGTAGATTGCACGATTGCCCCTTTTCAATAACTCAATTTCTCGAAAAATCAAGGATATGTCAGCAACTTGCTTAACGTGGTTAATAAGGCGAGTCCAACTTTTTCGCTTCAGATGGTTATGCGATGTTGCTTGTGTTTATTCGCTATATTCACAAAGCTAGTTTTGAAGAAAACATGCTAATTTACAAACCTTTGTCTACTCAAACAACAGGCGAAGAAATATTTAAACTGATCGGTTTATTTATTGAAGAACATGAGATCCAATGGCAGCTTTCCTCAAATATTTGCACTGATGGGGCTGCAGCTATGATTGGAAAATTTTCAAGCGCAAAACCTAGACATCGAGAGTATCCACTGTTGTCTTCATCGTCATGCACTTGCAATGAAAGAATGCCAGAAGACTTAAAAGAGGTATTGGGTTATGTCATAAAAATAGTTAGTTTTATAAAATCAAAACCACTCGATACGAGGATCTTCAGTTTACTCTATGAGAATATGGGAAGTTTGCAAAATAATTTGTTGCTTCGCAATGAAGTCAGATGGCTTTCTCGGGGAACAGTGCTTGCTCAGTTCTACTAACTGCGTAAGGAGATAGGTTTCTTTTTATCTTAATGCCATTTTGAAATTGCATACAAATTAAAGGACAAATGCTAGATACAGAAAGTGGCTTACCTTTCGAACGTATTTACCTATCTAAATGAAGTGAATGCTGCAATGCAGGGTCCAGGGTAACGTATACTTTAAAGCTCAGAGTAAAATGGAAGCGCTTCAATGTAAGCTAAAACATTGGGGTGAATGTATACTTATGGAAGAACTTGATTGCTTCGAAAATCGCAGTGTTTTTGTTGGTTTTTTTTTTACCTACGAATGAAATTTCCTTAAGTGAAGATGCAAAAGTTTCCGTCTTGCAGCACATATCTGATTTGTGTACAGCTGCTGGGGAATACTTCCCTCCTCATTTAGAAAAAGTACTGTGGATTCAAAATCCCTTTGTTGATTCTGCAAATATCAACTCTTTGAAAAAAACAACTTATAGAAATTTCAACTGATTACATCGTATAAACAAAGTTTTAGCAGGAATAAATTACACACTTTTGGGTTCAAATGGTCATGGCATACCCTGAAATAAGTAACAGAGCTTTGAAATTTTTATGCGTTTTCCAACAACATATCTTTGAGTGTCCCCTGCTGGTACATCAGTAAGTATATTGATTTACAACGCTAAAATCAAGGGTTCGATTCCCCTCGGTGGACTCGGCAGATAACCTGATGTGGCTTTGCTATAAGATAAAAACACACACACACAAATACATATCTTTGTGAGCAAACATTTTTATTGTATACAGTTACAAAGACCAAATTCAGAAACAGGGTAAATAGTGAAGATGATTTGAGCTTACAAGTAACAATCATAACTCCAAATACTAAACTACTTTGTGAACAAAAGCAAGCCCATTCGAGTCAGTAATAAATAAATAGGTACAATCTACATCTTCTGATTTTAATTTTGCAAGCAGACATTTTTTAACATGAAGAAGTAATTTTTTTTCTTTAAATAGTGATATGAATAAATTTATATTCTAAAAGTTTGAAGTAAACTTTATCTGGTGCTAGTGGCCGATTGTTTCTATTTTTAGTGTTTTTGTTTGCTTTTATTAAGGCTCCGGAATGTTTTTTTTTCTTTCTAATGCGAAGGTCCGCAGTTTTGAAACGTTTGGGAGCCCCTGATATAGACGACCCATCTTTTCAACTTTTGTCGTCTGTTAATATCATTTTTAATTGTTTTATTGGAATACTTTAAAGTTTACATATATTATAAGCATATTACATAAATACATACAAATATTTTAAAGCATCAAGTCACTAAATACGTTTCAGTGCTAACGAAATTTCCTGTAGTATTTTTTTTCGTTTGCAGACAAATTACGGTGTATCGCTGTATATCAATATCTGCTAGCGAGGTAATGCAGAGAGGTAACATGCGAATTAAAATGCAATGCAAATTGTTGCGACATGTCCTAATATAGAACTTTCATTTGAAGTATTGACTACGTTTTGTTTTTATTTGTAAAATACTTATCTTAAAATGTAAATAAAATTAACAATGAAGATATTTTATTTGTGAAGGAGTCATATCACCAAATTTCCTTTATTTTCTACCGTAATTTTTATTTAATTAGTTTCATACTGAGTTTAGGTAACAAAATTATGGTGTGCAATAAACTGCTGTTGTTATTTTGAATTAAGCCCAAAGCTACACAATGGGCTATCTGTGCTCTGCTCACCACGGATATCGAAACTCGGATTTTAGTATTGTAAGTCCGCAGACATGCCGCTGAGCCACTGGGGGCAATAAACTGCTTTACAAAACATGTGATTGGAATGATATAACTTGACCGTAATATCCCGTGATGACGAGAAAATATATTTATTTAAATACATGTATATTTACCGTAATATGTTTACATTTAGACCTAGTGCTATTTTAGCTTTGTTTCAGTATTAGTTTCTTTTTATTTATGAGAGATGTTAAAATAAGAGTTAAAGCAACTTTGACGATGAAACTGAAAGCGTAAAAGCTCATCAAAATATATTTCTCAGACTGAGCATTAAATTATTAATGTGTTTATAGCACGCATATAAATACATATATTTATGAAAGTTTGTTCATTTTTCTTTTCCTAAGGGCATGGAACGAACTCATATTTAGTCATAAATTTTGTTAACATCGAATTCCAGTAATAATAATATTTACTAACAGCACCAGTATTATATTTATATAAGCAATATTACATTGTCTAACTTTTTAAATTAATGTACCAATTACCGTGTCCTAACAACATTGCCTCCCAGTGGTACAATAGTATGTTTGCAGATTCACCACTCTAAAGAGCGGGTTTCGATACCCGTAGACAGAGTACAGGTAGCCCATTGTGTAGCTTTATGCTTAATTTCTAAAGAACAAACCTAACAATATTACGATTGTGAATATAGGTAAGAAATAGACCACACGATGCATCTTCCCCCATAGGCCACGCCAGTTATTTAAATTACAGTAACTGATTAATTAATGACATTAAATTAATAAATTCAAACACTAACAGTACTGAACTTCTTAATGTGAATATTAATTCTCGGTTTTATTAATAGTAATATGAATGAGTATGGTTGCTGAACTTAATATCAGCATTTTATTTTTTTAGTATTATATCCTTATTTTGTTATTTAGGGTTGTGTACTGTTATGCTTTGTTCTCAGTGGAGTGTAAAAATCATATTTTTAAAAATATATTTACATTAAGTATCTCAGTGGATGTAGCTGTAAATTAACAGCAATAAAGGCTTGAGAGCAACAGTAGGGCTAAATCACGTGTACCTTTAAGCTGAAGTTTTCCTTTTGATATAGGTATTGCTTTAGGTCAGTAATATTTTGCAAATATAACATAACTTGGTAGTTTAAGTTATCTTTCAAAGTTTGTTTTGAAAAAAAATCTTCATAAGAACATGAGAAAAGGTTAAGAATATAAGGTAAATGCTCTAAAGTGCTTTAAATTTTTTAAGCAAAGCTAATACTTTAGTAGGAAAGACGAGGGTATTCTTTCTCTAGTATTAACAATTATTTAATTTTTTTTTTTATCTTTCTTACCTGGTATCAACACCGATGGCCAATTTATATCTTACACCATATTTGTACTTTTGCTATGCTCTATGTATCATTTTAAATTTGCAACCTCAGTAAAGCTCTTTCATGAATTAGTTTGGATCCTATAGTGTTTGTAAGAACCTAAATAATAAAATATTAAGAAGCTGAATGCTATTTTAAAATAATGCAAGCAGCACAGCAAAATTACAAGTCTAATATACAATGTATGTATGTATATATTTAGTGAAATCAAATGAATACATTTAAATGATGTTAAATAAGTAAACAAAATCATGAAGAAGGAGTGCATTAGAAACAGTAAATCCCAACCTCTGATTAATTATAACCATACGTTTTGAGCCAAAATAAAGCATATTAAAATTAAACACAATATGCTGCATTTTTTAAAAAAAAGATCCTTGAGACTGTTAAGAGAATTGATATTATAGTATCATTGCTTTTTGTACTTAATGGTGACAAAAGTAGCACTATGGGACACCAATATAAATTTTAGCAAGGTGAGAATTATATTCAACTAAAAAAGTTATTTTTCAAATAAGCTGGTTGGTCATTAGAATGGGATGCTTTCAGATGTGGTGGATGCAATAAATTTAACTTTTGGTTAATTTGTTATTTTACATTTTTATTTTGTCTCATGGATAGTCATGATTTGTTTTATCTTCTATTTCAGTTTTGGGAATTATACACTCTCAGCTTTGGATTGTCACAACTATGACTTTTCTTGCTATGGCAGCAGAACTCCTGACAACATTTAATGGGTCAGAACCATGATTCTTGTCCCATGAAGTGACAGCTTCAGCTTTTCAGGAGTTGACCATTTTCATGCAACAATCAGAACACCAATGATTGTACTAAAGAGGTTTTCAGTAACCTTTTAGTTTTGGACATGGACAACCTTCCTACCCCTCTTTATTATGCCTCTTGGTCACATGTTGATTCAGGGGACTTGCCCAGACCTTTTTTTCCTTAAGTGGATTTGTTATTCAGGAATGTTATGCTTTACACTTATCTTTCGCTTCCTATGTATCACCCCTTGCTCTTTTCGAATGTTCAGATTCCACTACCTCCTATGTCAGGTTAGGACTTTCCAAGGGTATACAACATATACTGCTCCCTCTGTGCTTCTTGAGTAAGTTTATCTCTTCTATGAAATCCTCACCTCTTCCATGATCTTTTCCCATCACCCATTTGGGTTGAATTTGCCAGTTCACTTGCTTAGCATTTTCTTCCCTTTCACCTGATGGCTGTTGCATTTCTCATGTTTTCTTCTTTCCATTTCTCTGTATGCAAATTTCCATCTACCCTTGTAGAATATCATTAGTGCTGTAACTGTTTATCTGTGGTAGTAAGCACTTTAATTTTTCTTTGGAGGGGCTTTTACTTGCATTTTTGGATCCCACTCTAAGGTGTGCTGCCTAATCAGGTATACTTAGTCTTAAATTTGCACTGAATGACTTGTGAATATGTTAAATGACTGTGACATTGAGACCTCTTTTCCTACCACTGACCTGATGTACAATTTCAAACGCTGCCAGATGTTGGTTGATTGACTCAGTCTAACATATCCTTTATGTATTGATATAAAATGTAGATAGAGAGACAAACTAACAAGTCACAAGGTCATTTTCTGACCTTTGTTGAGATGGGGTGTTCAGCTCATTTGCTTGTTGGTATACCTCACGGTATTTTGCTTCATAAATGTATTCATTCTGGGCTGTACACTAACATGGATAAATCAGATAGGGATCGCTGCCCATATCTGAGCCATTGTATATGACGCTCGCCCTACTGCGAAATTGACGTAAGCACAGAGTCCTACACCATCTTTAGTATGAAATTTTATTTCTTAGTTGTGCAGTGACGTAACTAACGTTTCTGAGGTAACATTTTCACTCTCGGAAAAATTATTTCGGATGTATAAATATATATTTACATTTCTGTGTCACCTTTTTCCTTTCATCTCTACTATCACTTCATTTTACTTGCTTCATCAAAAATGAGCTATATGAGCGTATGCAAGTGTTCATGGTATTACTGTGTGTGGAGATTGTGTCGCCCTCTTATTAGTGGAGAGCTATAGTATTTTGACGATTACGTCATAGACTGGTGTAGTGTTGTTAAACACGTAGGGATGAGAGTTTGTTCAAGGCTTGTAGCATGTGCTGGAATTCTACAGTAGGTTCGAGGGTGGTGGGTGATAGCTGTGAGAGAAAAATGTTAACTTTTCTTGATTCACTGCTACAAGTTGGAAAACAACAAGGCAGATATTTTAATAAGTTCTACCATTATAAATTTAGAACCATGAATAAAAGAACATGTAAGTTTAGTGACATGTAATAAATTTTGTATATTCGATTACGAACTTGGCAAATCTGACGTAGTTATACGTCATATTTGTTGTACTCTTGTTGAATGTCGTGATATATAAAAGATTACTGGATAGTAACCTTCACCTTACTTCCCTACTTCTGTTCGATATCTGTTAACAAATTGGCACCTTACCAGTGAAAGTGGGTTATCTTAGGGTACCCCTTCCCCCACACACCAACTCTTGGCGCCGGATTTACAGATATGTCCGATATCGATTGTATACTTATTAACTCATTCATATAAATATCTCCATCACAAATCCACTCATTAATCGGATCAAGCCTCCAACGCTGTTCAATTTATCCAAAGTCGCCCCCATTACAGACATTACAAGAGCATATCTTCTTTTAACCACGAAGAGGGTGAAAGAGGATTTTTTAATTTTCGAGCACCTTTGGTGATTAATTTCACATCAAAATAACTGCCAGAAAGAAAGGAAAGACTTATCGGTGAGTGAACTTGCGCTGTACCTGAACGAGATAGGTTCATCGGTAAAGCTATTAATATTGAAAATCTGTTGTTGGTAACGCACTAGCTTTAGCGATGTAAATGACGTCACAAATCTGCACATAACCTGTTTTGTATAGTACACACGCTGGCTTAGTATATGGCCTTAGAACAATGCTCTTTGAACTTGAACTACGTTTTGATAAAACTGAGAGCAATCACAATTCTCTGTGTTGATTCAACCTTTCCTTGTAGCGTAATATTATGGTTACATGTATAACTTCAGATAAGTGGTGCTTGTGCAGCACTGACCATTAAAATCGTGTGTACATTTTAGTTGTTTCGCATTTCAGGCTTAAATCATTTTTTGTTTCTGAGCAAAAGTGCATTTACCGCGTTTACCTCTACCTCATGTTTGTGTTTTAGTAAAGTAACGTGAACAATAAATGTATATTTTAATCTGTGAGTCTACATTTGTAAGCTACGCATACACCCAGTAACGCTGTAAATTACAATTTATAATCTTAGTAAGTTGCAGTGCATTAAGTCAGCAAGACCATTTCTTCAGTTTTTGAAGTTGTAATACATTCTTACGAGTTTGTTCATTCTTTACCAGTTTTTATGTTTATTTAAGTTTTGAATTTCACGCAAAGCTACACGAAGGCTATCACCGCTAACCGCCCTTAATTTAGCGGTGTAAGACTAGAGGAAAGCCAGCTAATCATTACAACCCACCGCTAACTCTTGGGCTACTATTTTACCAACGAATAGTGGAATTGACCGTTACATTAGAACGCCCCCACAGCTGAAAGGGTGAGCATGTTTGGTATCGCGGGGATTCGAACCCTCGACTCTTAGATTGCAAGTCGAGTGCCCCAGTGAAAGTATCTGCATGTCATTATCATTCGACTTGTTACAACTTGTGCTGATCATGAGCGTCATAACGAGATTTAAAGTTGCAGTTGTTTTGGTGTTTCGTCCACTACTCAACAAATACTTGGCGTATGTTTAAATTATATAATGATAGAAACCAGTCACGAAACTTAGAATAAAAATAACGCTTGAATATTCAAAGTAAGAGTTGAAGAAGGTTTTTGTACATTTAGAGTTGGACACATCGTTTTACTTGCTGTAGAGTTATTCTGTTTTCAGAACTAAAGTTTTTTTAACTTGTATTTTGTTTTTGTTATGAATCAATAGTTGATACAAACCAGACCAAAATGCGTTTGATTTATAGAGTGTAATAGAGTAATAAAATATCAAATTTATGTATACCAGCCTGTATAATTGTAAATCATGTTCTAGGTAGTTCATAGACAAACTCATTCAACATACCATAAAATCATTTGCTCAATTTAAAATGCCATAAAGGAACACATGGCTTTGCTTTACCAGCGCCAACATTGGCCAGTTTATGAGAGCATATAATTGGTTTAAATGCCGGCTTTATTAATTTGTTGATGTGGTTGATAGATTATATGAGTACATTTCTAATTTAATAATTAATTAGTTAAACTAATTATGCCACTGAAAACGCCTTCGCCTCGTGTCCCCTCGGTGTGGATTTCTGTACGTTTTGAGGGGCCTCACAGAGAAGATTCTATTCTTTTAGGTTACCTTCTCTGGGATCTAAACATGCACCCACGTGTTTGCCGTGCTGGCGACCTGTGAAGGGGAGGAGAGGATCCTGGTGGTTAAGGGGTCCAACCCTAACACATCACTTTGACCTTGAATTACTGTGGACGGGCGGCCTTGGGGTGGCCCCCTTGGGTCAATCAGCTGGTCCACTTGGGCTAAGGTCAACCAAGTACTAGTGTTGGATGTTATCAATAGGTGTTGTAGACATTGTATCTGATGCTGAAATTTGGGTATAGTGATCACAAAACCCTGGCGTTACTGCAGTGTTCTTGTTTGACATTGTAGTGCGTCCCCTTGTAGGGACCCTTGGTGGGTGGAATCAGTGGGCACTGAAATATTCCTTTTTATATTAGGGATCCTCCAAATAAAAACTTAAATAAAATAGTGAAAAAAGAGTCCATAGGTAAACGACCATATCTTAAAGATTCTGAACAGCAATCTTCAACATCTGTAACAACTGTTGTACCTCATTTTCTTATACTCTTTCAGACAAACCATTAGGGCAGATGTCTTCCTTTTTCATTCAGAAGGGACTAGAGGGATTTGCTGGCTCTCCTAAGTCAGTAAAGAAGCTTCGATCTGGTGACATTGGTGGAAACATCCACATCTCAATACAGTGAACTCCTCTTGCATTCAAAGGCGATTGGGGATATACCTATTGAGGTTACGCCTCATGATACTTTGAATTCGTCACGAGGAGTTGTTGTTGAGAGGGATTTAAGGAACATCCCCGAGTCAGAGATCCTTGCTGGTTTCTCTCGCCAAGGAGTTTCTGCAGTGAGGCGTATCTCCACTCGCAAGGATGGAATTATGATGCCAAGCAGTGTCCTCATTCTGACATTTACATCACCACATCCACCTGCACCATCAAGGCAGGTTATCTTAATTGCAGGGTACAGTCATAGGTACCAAACCCTTTCCGATGTTTCCAGTGTCAGCAGTTTGATCGCTTAGAGATGTCATGTTGTGGTTTCTTGATGTGTGCTCCTTGCAGTGACAAAGACCATGATGCCTATGAGTATGAAATGGAATTCTCATTGCATCAATTACAATGGCTCTCACCCGTCCTACTTTTATTCTTGCCCTAAATGGTTGGAAGAAAAAGAGGTGCAGCATTTGAAGATGATTCATCACATTACTTATCCTGAGGCTTGAAAGTTGCTGTCCACCACTTCACCTAGGATTATGCTGCTGCACTTTGTTCCACTACTACATTGGAAGTGCAAACGGATCTCTCTGTGCCTACAAAAGAATCGTTCTAAAACCAAATGAAAAGTCTTTTGACCTCCATGGTTAAAAAAGTTGATGAATCAACTTCAACACTCATCTCTATCCCTTACATACATTCCAGCAAATCCCAAGATCCACTTCCTTTGGTTTTGTGTAAGGTATTTCATTGTATACATCTTCTTCTCCCACCCCAAGATGCAAACCGATCATTCGTACACGTTCTTAGTCCCTGGAATCCTCTTCCAACAGCAAAGACCTGTTTAGTCGACCCAGGGCAGGATCCGTGAAGGTCGATAGACCTCTCTCGAATAAAGACAGTAAAGAAAAAAGACGTGGTCGTAAACAGGAGGGTTCTCCACCCAGTTAACCTACACACAAATAAAAATGGCCACTTTGATACAATGGAACTGTCGAGGTTTACATTCTAATCTGGATGACATCAAAATACTGATTGCTTTCTACCATCCTGTATGTCTTTCCTTACAGAAAACATTTCTGAAACCTTTCAATACAGTCACCTTTCGGTGGTTTTCTTTGCATAGAAATGACAGGTTGTGTGATGGACGAGTGCATGGAGTGATGGCACTGTTGGTTGATCAGCATGTGCTCACACTGTCTTTGCCACTTGACACACCCTTGAAGGCCATAGTCATCTGTGTTTCTCTGGGTTGTACCATCACTGTTTGTTCTATCTACCTTTCGCCTGGAGAGACTTATGATCAATCAGATCTTGATGCTGTCATTGAACAATTGCTGTTTCCCTTTTCAATCCTGGGGGATTTGCTGATATAGATAGGAAAGGTTACTCCGTAGAGCGTATGGTCTCTGATCACAACCTTTCTCTTTTCAATACTGGTTCTTCTACTTATTTTCATGCACCTAGTCAGTTCTTTACTGCTATTGATCTCTCAGTTTGCTCTCCTTCACTATTCTCTCATTTTTCGTGGAAGGTTGACAATAATCCCCGAGGCAGTGATCATTTTCCTATAATTCTGAGAGAGATTGGCCATGGTTGATGCCATCCGACCCGCGGGCCCCAGTGGAAGCTGGGTCAAGCAAACTGGCCATCTTTCACTGCTCTCACAGAACTTGATTCTGCAATCCTCTGCAAGCTATCAATAGAGGGCTGTGTGGCAGCAGTGAGTGACTGTATTATACAAGCAGCTACTTAATGTATTCCTAAAACCTCAACACGTTTCTCACGATATCCTCGTCTGTGGTAAAATCCTGCCTGCTACATGGCATGGAAGGCTAAAAACGGGCCTGGGATACTTTTTGTAAGTGTACCACACTCTCGCGCCACATCGCTTTCCAGCAGGCCCATGCACATGCTCAATCGGTAAAACGTCAAAACCAGAATGAATCTTGGAATAAGTTCACAACCAGAATATCTTCTACCACCAGTTCTAAAGTTATATGGGACAAAATTCGAAAAGTTAGTGGGGAATATAATTCTGTCCCCTCTCGATCTTGCTCTCTGATGGCCAAGAAGTAACTGATACATGGAGTATCACCAATACTCTAGGTGAAAGATTTTGTCGGGTATCTAGCATTTCTGCTTCATCCTCCACCTTCTTAGCCATCGAGATTTGGACAGAGTGATCACCTCTTTCCTTTTGAGCTGATTGTCTCTATGTCTATAATCATCCCTTAACACTAATGGAACTTAAACTGGCCCTTCATCGGTCTGGTAGTACATCGGTTGGACCTGATGATGTACACTATGAAATGCTGCGCCATCTATCTCCTGCTTCATTTTTATGACTAGATCTGGCAGGAGAATGTTTTTCCTGATGCCTGGTGCCAGGCTATTGTCCTGCCTTTTTCCAAGACTGGGAAGGAACCCAAGATTCCTTCACACTACCATCCAACTGCTTTGACGAGCTGTCTGTAAGACTTTAGAGAGGATGGTTAATGCTCGTCTCGTTTGGTTCCTCGAATCAAACAACCTCCTCTCGCTCATCCAGTGTGGGTTCCAACGACAGTGCTCCACCGTGGACTACCTGATTCGACTTGAAACGTTAATCAGAGAAGCCTTTTTCAAATGACATCTTTTATCAATATCCTTTGACTTTGAGAAGGCTTATGATACAACATGAAGGTGTGGTATTTTGCGAGACCTCCATATACACTGCTGACCAAAATCTTAAGGCCAATAAACACAAAGAAAAAATATGCATTTTGCGTTGTTAGACTCAACCACTTATTTGAGTAGAGCTTCGAAAGATGAAAATAAGAAAAGGGAAAATAAAAAAAAACTTTTTACATTTAATAGGGAAAATGTGAATACTATGAAATAGCCTGAATACTAGGTACTCAAACGTTTAAGACCATACCAAAAAGAAGTCCTAAACAGGGTAGAAAATGCCCAACAAGAGGTATCAGTAGTGAGTTGCATGACCATCATTGTGAATAACTTCAAACATTCGCTTTGGCATGGTCGATATAAGCGTTTGCAGAAGACTGGCTGGAATGTTATTCCAAGTGGTGAAGATGGCTTCACGAAGATCATGCACTGTTTGGAATTGATGTCCATTTCTATAGACTTCCCTTGCCATCCACCCCAAACATTTTCAATGGGCTTCAGTTCGGGCGAACACGCTAAATGGTCCAAAAGAATCATGCTATTCGTCACGAAAAAGTCCTTTGTCCTGCGAGCATTGTGGATTCCAGCGTTGTCCTGCTGAAAGATCCAGTCATTTCCACACAAGCGAGGGCCTTCATCCAATAAGAATGCTCTCTTTAACATGCCAATGTAGCCAGCTGCTGTTTGACGCCCCTGTATAACCTGAAGCTCCATTATTCCATGGAAGGAGAAAACAACCCAGATCATGATTGAACCTCCTCCACTGTATCGTGTAGAAAATGTCTCTGGTGGGATATCCTTATCGTGCCAGTGACGTTGGAAGCCATCTGGACTATCCAGGTTAAATGTTTTCTTATCAGAGAACAAAACCTTCACCACTTTTTTACATCCCATGTTTGGTGCTTCTCAGCAAAGTTTAACCAAGCTGTTTCGTGGTGTGGAAGGAGACGTGGCCTTTAAAGACGTTTACGGTTTTTAAAGCCTTTCTCTCGTAGGTGCCGTCTTATTGTTCTTGAGCTGTATTCTGCGTCTGTATGGGCCTTAATCTGGTTTGATGATCAGCTGGTGTCTTGCCAGACAACTCGTCGAATTCTCCTGCTCAACGCTGGCGAAATTTTCTTGGGCTGACCACTTAAAATTCTCATTCCGTATCCCTCAGGGTCTATTAAGAAATTTGCAACAGCAGTTTTATTATGCCCAATCTCATCAGCGATGGCACATTGAGAGAGACCTTGCTTTTCCAGCTCGACAATTCTACCACGTTCAAACTCTGTCAACTTTATAGCCTTTGCCATGTTTTACCCAATGTAACACAGGAGATGTCAGTCGGAGATGTTAACAATGCTAATGCTTGAACACAAATGACTAAATTATGTTACGTGTTTACCGATTAACGCTTCGTTTCAGTATGGTCTTAAACTTTTGACCATCTAGTATTTAGGCCAATTTCATAACTGTTTTGTTTGTTTGTTTTCTGCACAAAGCTACTCGAGGGCTATCTGTGCTAGCCATTCCTAATTTTGCAGTGTAAGACTAGAGGGAAGGCAGCTAGTCATGACCACACACTGCCAACTCTTGGGCTACTCTTTTACTAACGAACAGTGGGATTGACCGTCACATTTTTATGTTCCCACGGCTAAAAGAGCGAGCATGTTTTGTGCGACGGGTATTCGAATCTGCGACCCTCAGATTACGAGTCGAATGCCATAACCCACCTAGCCATGCCTAGCCAGGTTAATTTCATAGTGTTTACATTTTCCTTATTAAATATTAAATTTTTTTTTATTATTTTCCCTTTTCTTATTTTCATCTTTTGAAGCTCTACTCAAATAAGTGGTTGAGTCAAACAACGTAAAATGCGTATTTTTTCTTTATGTTTTGGTCTTAAGATTTTGGACAGCAGTGTATATGGGTTACGTGGCCATTTGCCCATTTTTATTAACAATTTTTAATGGACTAGAGATTCCAAGTTCATGTGGGTTTGATACTTTCCTGTTCTTTTCTACAAAAACTTGGAGTCCTTCAGTGCTGTGTTTTGAGGGTCACATTTTTTTAATATACAGATTAACGCCATCACTGAACAATTCCCTCTTACTGTTGCAAATGGGCTTTATGTCGACGACTTTCACATCTGATGTCAGTCGTCAAATATGTGGTATATTGATGGTAGCTACAGACTGCCCTCAATCGTTTACTGAAGTGGACTACAGCAAATTGCTTTAACTTCTCTCTTTCTAAAGCTATTTGCATGCACTTTTGCCACCAACGGGGTATTTACCCTGATCCTGAACTCCGTATTGGTGAATTTTTGCTGCCTGTTGTCCCTGATACAAAGTTCTTTGGGGCTTATCTTTGAGCGTAAGCTCACCTTTATACCACATATCAAACAGTTACGAGTCAAATGTACAAGAGCACTGAAAGTAGTCTGTGTTCTGTTTTCCACTACTTGGGGAGTGGATCGATGCTCTATGCTAAAGATATATTGTGCCCTTATTCAGTCGAAACTCGACTGTGGATCACTGGTCTATGGCTCTGCCAGGACCTCAGCTTTAAAGATGCTGGACATCTTAAATCATCAAAGATTTTGGCTCTGCATTGGGGCTTTCTGCACTTCCCCAGTTCAGAGCTCATACATAGAGTCTCATGAACCTTCATTGCACCTCTGTCATTTACAGCTGTCTTTATTGTATGCTTCGAAACTTCATTCCTTATCAAATCATTCCACCTGGGGTTGTGTTTTCCTTCCTCGGTGGGCCATACTTTTTCAGAACAGATGATCTGCCATTGCTCCTTTTGACCTTATACCCAGGTGCAGTTGGACGAATTGGGTCTATCCTCAGATAACATTGCTGTATCCTCTGGTCAGCCCATTCCACCATGGCTTCTTACATTCCTCAAATGTTAACTATTTTTAAGTCACTTGAGAAAAGCAGACATTCCTGATTGGAAATATTGTCTGTTATTTGCTGAACATCTTTCGAACCATTCTTCCATTCCTGTTTATACATATGGTGCGAAATCAGGTGACTGTGTGAGCTCTGCTATGGTTTGTTGTGTTTTTGTTTTGGTTGGGCACAGAATCCCCTCTTCAGCTTCTGTGTTCACTGCTGAACTATACGCCATTTCTCTTGCCCTGCATCACATAGAAGCTTAGCACTACTCACACTGCACTATTTATACTGACTCGCTTAGTTCTCTACTGGCCCTGGAATCGCTTCACGTTAGTTCACACCTTGTTCTCGCTGATATTCAAAACCGACTAGACCATTTCTCTTTAACATCTATTTCTATCCAGTTTTTCAGAATACTGGGCCACGTTGGTATTTGCGTGAATGATCTCGCTGAAATCACAGCTAAATCTATCTGCTCTGGCACTCTCACTGCTGTGCCTGTTCCATACATTGTATTCAAGGCTCGGCTCCGTGCCAGTTGGCAGTCGTCTTGGAGTGAGCAATGTGAAAACATGCTTTTCCAAATAAAACTCCATATTGAACTTTGACCGTCGTGCTTCTGTAGGAAGTTGTTCTAACTGGTTTACAAATTGGTCACAGTTTTTGGCTGATCGTTTTCTTTTATCTGGGAATGATGCACAAATGTATTGTCTGTGGAACACTCAGTCCACAGTAAGCCACATTTTACTGTCTTGCTGTCACTATGATTCTCAACGACAGCCCCATTTTAAATGTGTTCTGTCCCAAGGTTTATCCGTAACATTAGATAGTGTTATTGGTGATGGTGACACTGTCCACCTTGGAAATATTTTTAGTTTTTGAAGGCCATTAATTTTTTAATGCTATTTAAGTTTTTTAATTTATATATTAGACCTTTTTAAATATGATTCCCTTTTAAAAATAAAAGTCCATCTAGTTCGATTTGAAATTGGAAAGTGGCCATTACATCAAATAACTCAAAACAAGGACTGGAAAGGCCAAGTTCAGGTGACTAACGCTGGTGTTTGAACTATCAGTTAGTCATCCTAGCGAGTTATAATTACAATTTTGTTGCAAATCTTTTAAAACATTTATTCCTTTTTTCTGAAAATGGCCATAACGTAAAATAATTCAGAACCAGGACTGGAAAGGCCAACTTCAGATAACTGATGGTGGGTTTTGAACTTACCTGTTAGTATTTCTGGCGAGTTGTGATAATTACAATTATGCAACAGAAAGTTCTTTACAATTTGTTACTGCAGTTTTTTCTTACTACTGTAGACTAGATGTAAACATTGGTTTTAATGCTATGTATGCTTTTTAAACTTTGTTTTATCTTAATTTCCTTTTGTGAATTTAACTAAATTAAATTTTTAACTTTTTACTGAATGTTTAGCGCAGATAGCCTAGGTGCTTTGTGACATAAAACACCAAACCAACCAACCGTTCACCCTGTGTGGTGGTGATATTCCCAACATCAACTTAGGATGTGCATATTTGGGTTACATATTTAACAAGGACCTTTGCATGTAGTTGTTCATAGAAGTTTATTACTAGTAGCAGTACATGTGTATCGTCTGAGTATGAGTACTGTTTCAGTACCACCATTAACTGGATGTATTATGATTTTGGTGTCTACTTCTTCTTGATTTAATTCGAGCGTCGGTATTTCTTGAATTTTCTTTCCTTTAGGTTTGTAGCATTTGGCTCTGCATCTAATATATAACGCCTTGTTGTCTAGTAACGTTAGATACAGTGGCTACCTTCATAGACAGAGTAAAAATTCAATTAAGCTTGCTTTGTTTTTGAAGTTATCAAGGAATTTTGTCCATTGACGTACAAGCAGTCCAAAAGATATATTCTTGAAGTACACATTCAATTCTGTGAGCTTTTATCTCCATATTCTTTATGCTATGTTTCTTGTAAACATTGAAGACAATATCAGCTCTCTGAATATGGCTCTCCACAAGAAGAGTGATTTTCAATATGGACGAGGCAGGTTGTCGAGTTGATTTTTGGTCGCCTTTCATTCGTTGGATGAGTGCCATTCAATCTGTTGTTGTTGGAGAAGGCTGAGAAATTACTTCTGCTACAGACACATTTTTCTGCAACTCTTTACCAGAGTGGATTTGTTTGTCTTGCGTGGTTTGGTATACGGTTTTACAAGAGACCTTGATGACAAAGCAATTTCGTGTTCAGCTCCTTTTCTGTTTGAGCGATCAGAAGTTTCTTTTCAAACAGCATTTGGTCAAATTTTAATATCATTTCTCTTCTACTTGTTTTAACTTTCTTGACACTTTTTAACAAGTCAGTAAAAGTTTCCACTTATTTGCTGGTGGGATCATGAAAGGCGACTTTTGATGGATGATTTTTCAGGCATTCTTAATTAAATTTGTCATATGTAGCGAATCTTTTAGCTTGTGCTTTTAGAAAATCATTGACAATGTTTTTTGAGGTAGCTCTTGCAGTTGAGAGAATAAGGTCGCAGTCATTTTCAGAAGGATTTATCCACGTTTCTTGTGTCGATCAGAAATGTAACTGCGGCCTCTTTCTTATTTATTTTTGGGGTTTGCAGTTCTGCATTGTAGATATTTGATTTTACTGAATTTACCATTTCACAGAAATGAAGCAGAAAGCCTAACTGGTATTCAGGTGTGAGGTAATATCAGGAGATAGTACCTTGATTTAAGCTGTACAGTGGTACCTCGGTTCTCGAACTTAATCTGTTCCAGAAGGCTGTTCGAAAACAGAATCAATTTTTCCCATAAGAAATACTGTAAATTAAATAAATCCGTTACATACCTCCGGCCCAGCATGGCCAAGCGTGTTAAGGCGTGCGACTCGTAATCTGAGGGTCGCGGGTTCGCATCCCCGTCGCGCCAAACATGCTCGCCCTTTCAGCCATGGGGACATTATAATGTGACGGTCAATCGTACTATTCGTTGGTAAAAGAGTAGCCCAAGAGTTGGCGGTGGGTGATGATGACTAGCTGCCTTCCCTCTAATCTTACAATACTAAATTAGGGACGGCTAGCACAGATAGCTCTCGAGTAGCTTTGGGCAAAATTTAAAAAAAAAACAACAAAAAACATACATACCTCCAAATTTTACGCATTATGAAGCATTTTAAGTAAAAATATTGCTTATTTATACCTTATAATAATACTTACATGCATAAAGTCAACCATAAAAAAGTAATCACAATAAAAAACAATACATGAAAATTTAACTGTACTTTACCTTGCTGAGGAGAGTTGATGACGTAAGTGAAAGGTGGTGAGGAACGTGGAGAGTAGGAGGGTTATTATTATTTGTAAGGGGAGTCACCTTCCATAAAAACGTCAGGTAACTCTCCTTTTGGGGTTCTTTCTCTTTTCTGTCTCTTTGCACCATACAACCTGCTTGAGACTCACTGGACCTATTTCTCACTAAAAATTTGTCTAATGAGGTTTGTTTCTGCTTGCATTTTAAAATGTTTCTGAAGTAAGACATGGCGTTGTCATTGAAAAGGTTTATGCTACGGTTTGCTACAGCTTTGTCAGGGTGAAATTTTTCCACAAAACTTTGTAACTCTCCCCATTTTCAACACATTTCCTTGATCAGTGAACTAGGAACATTCTCCCTTCTCTCCTCCACATCTGAAGACACTTCCTCAGTTGCCTTCTGTTGCTGCTCCTTCTGAAGGTCTTGGAGTTCTTCCGTGGTGAGCTCAGTGTTGTGGTCTTCCACCAATTCCTTCACATCATCACCACTCACATTCAAGCCCATACACTTGCCTAGTGAGACAATATCTTTGACAACAGGCTCAGTCTCAAAGCCTTCAAAGTCTCTACTTGCTGCTGAGTCTGGCCACAATTTCTTCCAGGCTGAGTTCATGGTTCTTAAAGACACTTCCCTCCAGGCTTTGTCTATGATTTTCAAGCATTGGAGGATATTAAAGTGATTTTTTCCAGAATTCTGTGAGGGTTAACTCTGTGTCAGAAGTCTCTTCAAAGCACCTTTGAAACAGTGCTTTGGTGTAGAGTTTCTTAAAGTTTGATATGACCTGCTGGTCCGTGGGCTGAATGAGAGGAGTCGTCTTAGGGAGCAAGAGCTTCATCGTAATGAAATTGTACTCCTCCACCAACCCGTCCTCCAAGCCTGGTGGGTGAGCAGGTGCATTGTCCATCACAAGAAGGGCCTTGAGTGGCAACTGTTTTTCCGTGAGGTAATTCTTTACACTTGGGGCAAACACTTCATGGACCCACTCCATAAAGAATTGCCTGGTTACTCATGCTTTGCTATTAGCCCTCCACATGATATTTAATTTACTTTTCAGGACATAATTTTTCTTTAAAACCTTCGGGTTCTCTAAATGGTACACAAGCAAAGGCTTAAGTTTTAAGTCCCCACTTGCATTACTACATAACAATAGAGTTAGCCTGTCCTTCATTGGCTTGTGTCCTAGCAGTGACTTCTCCTCCTGGGTAATGTAGGTCCTCTTTAGCATTTTCTTCCAAAAGAGGCCTGTCTCATCACAGTTGAACACTTGTTGGGGAATAAAACCCTCAGGTTTTACATAGTCCTTAAATTCCCTAACAAATTTATCAGCAACGTCTTTGTTAGAACTGGCACCCTCCCCATGTCTCACTTCATTATGTATGCCACTTCTCGTCCTAAATATTTCAAACCACCCCCTACTAGCCTTAAAGGCATCACTTGTATAAGCACTCGTTCCAGGGGTGTTTTTCAGGAGGTCAGCAAGCAACTGCTTTGCTTTCTCACAAATGATGGTCTCAGAAATGCTATCACCAGCTAACTGTTTTTCGTTTACCCAAATCAACAACAGTTTTTCTACCTCTCCCTTGTTTGTGATCTTTGTTTCATAAGCACTGTAACTCCTTTGATGACCTCTTTATTTTTCAGTATGGTGCAGATTGTAGACTTCGCCATACCAAACTGTGTAGCAAGGTCAGACACGCGAACACCACTCTTATACTTCGCTATGAGATCTTTTTTCACCTCTATTGTGGCTCTAACAACTTTTCTTTTTGGTTTGTTGCTTTCATTATTCTTCTTTGACCCAATGGTGGCTTATTTAATCAGAATATTTAGAAAAACAACAACAAAAAATCAAAAAGAAAAACGAGAACGTTCACAGCAGATTTTAGCGGGGGTGTGGACTGAACGACAGGTGCGGATAAAATGTTTTGGGCAAGCTTGGCGTGGGCCGAAAATGGTCGAAGGGTCGTTCGGGTCATCAGTCGGGTTATTTCGGGGTTCGGGTCACGACAGCTTGGTTCGGGAACCGAGTTTATGTTCGACAACCGAGACATTTTTTTCTCAAACAATATGTTCGAAAACCGAATTGTTCGAGAAGGGAGTCGTTCGAGAGCCGAGGTACCATTGTAGTTTAATACACTACCTTGCATTGTGGCAGTTTCCTTTGTAGCTTGATCTACAGCTATTCTTTCCAAAGGTGTTATGAGCTCCTAGTTGGGTAGCGAATCTACCTTACATGAGATGTTCACATATCCTTGGATGTGTAGTAGCCAAGTTTGACATTTCTTGAAGGCCAAAATCTTGAAAATGCTTTCCATTAATATTCAGAATTTTACAAATTGTATGGAAGGTTTCATGTTTGATAATGATGCTTTGGTAGAGAATTGGATGCTGCCAAACAATTTTGGCACTCTTTTTCAAAGAGAGCCTGGTCAAATGCAAGGATTATTTCATTAAGTTGAAACTGGTTCATGATTTCTTTTCCTCTGGTTGAATATTTCAATGCAGTCGCCATTTCTATTGCTTGAGCATTGATGGTAAATAACCAACAATAACCAGGTCCATTTCTCTAACTGGGATTGTAAATTGATAGGATTATGTTTATACAATGATGCTTTGGTACTTCTTTTTTCAAATGTTTGAAGAGACAATTGTTGATGTGGGCCAGTGGCTGTCTGCTGAACAACAATCACATTAACTCAGTGTATGGCCCTTTTATCACTTAAATTTCCACTTAAAAATTAATGTTGTCCCAAGCTACTGTCATAAAAATTATGGATATGTGATTTCAAGAAAGACGACATCCTATGTTCAAAGACGTATGGCTTTGTCGTTTTCTTCTGTTTCTGAATATGAAACCACATGCCATAATTTGTTAATGTTTGAACCACTTCTACTATGCTTGCTAATGCTTTCGCTGCTGCAGATAGAAATATGTGTTTGGTGTTCTGTTTTCACATATAACAGCAAATGATAAGTCTAGAGAAAATGAGTCAACCAAACATTTTGCTTTAGGTTGTATCTTGTCTGGATCTACTTTGCTGGTCAAAAGACAATGCAAAAAATAGTTCAGAAGATGAGGTATTGAAATGCTTGATTTGGTAAGTTTATTGGGTAAATGAGGCCATGCTTATGGTTAGTAGTTATTTTTTATGGACGCTTGAATACTTGAGGTAGCAGCCTAGAGGTTGGCATTATGTCCCGGTAAATTAACTTCTAAGGATTTGAGGTAATGTTGTAGTTTCATATTTTCTTTGGCAAGGTCATAAATAGAGAGACAGTCTGGCATAACCAACAGTTGGCCTTTATTGTTAGAAAGAATTTGGAGATCTTTAAATTCTGCTTCGAGACATCTTTTCATATGTTTTTTTTTTTTGTTTTTTTTTTTAGTTTCTAATACACGTGATTCCATCTGTTGTCCGGTGTGAAATTAGTGCATGTATCAGGTCGGTCACTTCCATGACTCTATGGTTTTGAAGCAAATCTATTCTTATGTTCTCAAATAGATGTACACATATGTTTCTTTCTGCTGCATGGTATTCTGCATCTTCGACAGGATCAACGTATTTTTCGTTTGGCATCTTTGTAGTAGATTCAGTGATAGTGAGCTTCGGTAAACACAATGTCACGAGATACGATCGCTAACACTCTGTACTCTTCTTTCTGTGTGTCTCTTCACGTTGTGTTATATGTGAACACAAATCGTTACATTAAATGAGATGTTCTCTGGATCTTTGTTTTTTATGTACTTTGTTTGTTTTTATAAAAACAGATACAGAGCTTGTCACAAACTCTTGATGTAGATGACCCATCCTGATCACGATGTGTAAACTTTTCCAGTATGATGTTATTGTTGATTTTGTTCGAGTCAGATCCAGGACCCTTTTCATGGTAAATCTGCTTCAGGCATCGTCGGTGGTAAAATATTTCTGGCACTTCCCCTTGTGGCGTTGTTTGTTCAAAGGACAATAAACTTGGTGATCTATCATTTCTGCTGCTTGTAATAACGTCTCCCACGAGGACCAAGTTGTCATATTCGTCTTGGTAATATATTATGCATGAATTAAAATTTCATTGGGCTTATTTAAGCGTCTAGGACATTCGTTACTACCACCACCAGAAATATGTGTGCTACTATCAACACAGTATGATTCTATGATTAATTATATTTCTGTCTACAAGTTCTATCTAATGTCTTCTTAATAATTGAAAATTTAACATTATAATGCAACTTGTTTTTCTATATCATCGAATAATTTTATGTATGGAAAAGAAAACTTTGGATTGGTTAATTATATAGGTTGTTTTATTGTTTGTTTCCTTTTAATTTCGCGCAAAGCTACACGAGGGCTATCTGCGCTAGCCGTCCTTAATTTAGCAGTGTAAGACTAGAGTGAAAGCAGCTAGTCATCACCACTCACCGCCAACTCTTGGGATGCTCTTTTACCTACGAATAATGGGATCGACGGAAACACTATAAAGCCCCTACGGCTGAAAGGGCAAGTATGTTTGATGTGACAGAGATTTGTACCCGCGACCTTCAGTTTGCGAGTTGAGCGCCCTAACCACCTGGCCAGTTTATTTTACGTTGCTGTAAACACGGAATACACAACTGTTCTTGATAGAGATGACGAAAGAATGAAGTTTCAGATTCTGGCGACAGGAGCCCCAAGCTACTAGCACACAGGGGCGATATGCTCCTGTTAGGATGTTACTCTTAAGCCCAGGGTGAGGGGATTCAACAAACCTTCTTGTGGTAACACTTAATATTATATCTTATTTCATCAACTAGTTACTTAATTAAATAGGTTATTTCACGTCGATCTCAGCACGAAATACCAGTACGACTATAGAAAGCGATATACAGAACCAGAAAATCAGACTCTTACTGACATCTTCAGAGAGGGACTGAACCAATTCTAGTTCTGGCCAACACAGAGTAAAATAAAAAAAATGGAATATGTTAAAATATCATCAAGATCCTGATACCAATCGATCATTTGTACATTCAATATCATATTATTGTTTATTATATTATTTATTGTGCTTTACCATGTATATAAAGTAATAAGCAATTCTAAATACGGCTGCTTATTATTATAGCAAAAACATTCTAATATACAGGTATAAAAACAAACAAAATTTCATGCAGACGTTACGTCAGCACCATACAAATATATTAATTATGTTGGGATTGAAATTATATCCCGTCGCGCCAAACATGCTCGCCCTCCCAGCCGTAGGGGCGTTAAAATGTTACAGTCAATCCCACTATTCGTTAGTAAAAGAGTAGCCCAAGAGTTGGCGGTGGGTGGTGATGAGTAGCTGCCTTCCCTCTAGTCTTACACTGCTAAATTAGGGACGGCTAATACAGATAGCCCTCGAGTAGCTTTGTGCGAAATTCAAAACAAACAAACAAACACAAGAAATTATATCCTTTGCTATATTTACTGTTGTATATGTGTTACTAAATATATAGTTCGTCTAATTATTGTATTGTAATGTAATGTAATGTAATTTATTTCGGATGATTTATTTTGTTACGTACGTTACATATTACTATTTCAAGTAGCCGGAAATTTGAATTTAGAAGCTAATTAAATGTTAATGTGTATTAAATATATGATATTTGCAAACAAGAGTGATATACACAATTTTCTTTCTTAATACAAATATATTTTAATAGACAAATAACAATACAATTTATATTTAAGATTATTACAAATAATGATTTATGTACAAAAGTTTTACAAACTTGCAGACAATCCTGAGTCTTATGTCCAGTTTAGAACTGAATGTTTTATCGACGATCAAATTAATTCTGAGTTGATATTTCCACACCTCGCTTTAAACTACTTAGCTCGGTTGGCCTCACACGGGTGACGTTTTACGGAAAGATATGTTTAATGTCGTCGTAGAAATGCTAATGTCCAAAGTGAATTTTCTGAAGTTGAGCGGTTTGTAATGTTCAAAATCTATAATCGTTCCGGGTCAAATTATGTAGTTTTCCCACTAATAGGCGTTAATCACAATTATAGCTTTTGAAGCTTGTAGCACACTGATTGCAGCTGACCAATAATAATAACTGTCTCTCGGCACGTCGGTTTTATGTATCAATAACGCGAGATTCTCGAACTTTCAAAGCTGTTCTAAAACGCGCTAGCATTTTCATTGAACAAATATTGTTCATTTTTAATCTCAAGAATCTTCTACAAATTAACAGAACATGCAGGAATTGATCAACACACAACCAACAGTATACGCCATAGGTATAAAAAATGTACTGAAACAAACGTAGGCACTAAAATAAATGTACAACAGTAAATCTATTACAGTATGAAACACGGTTTCAGTCGATTAAAACAAATTATGGTTGGTATAATACAGCATTGTTCGTTATTTAACATACGAATAACATTTCAAACATCGGTCTGTAAGGTAAAGTACAAATTGATTGGTATTTTGAAAGCTACTGAAACTAGAAACTATGGGCTTTAAAAAATGCAATGATAATTTATCTCCCTGACTGAAACCAAATGACTCAAATTTGACTTCTAGCTGATGGATTAATTAGAGAAACCAAAGTGTTAGCGATAAGTGTTGACCAGCTGCCTTGCCTCTTGTTTACCATATTAAAATTAGGGACAATTAGCTTCATTTGAAACCAAATCAAACTTGATAAACAAACACACATAAGTATCATAATATTATGTGATTATTTTAAATTACGATTAGTCTAGCAAAATGAAATCGTCACTTGAGTATATTTGAGTAAAAAACCATGCCTTCAACATAGGCTGTTCGATGTTATATTCTGCGAAGTGCCCGGAAAGAAATATATTTTTATCAGTAAGATTTATATTTTTCTTTCGTTCGTTGTTTTTACACTCATATTACTCTATAAGAATCAGAATTTTCGCTTTCAGGTACTTCTTAGTATGCAGTAACAACTTCATACTGATGTATTTGTTTTGTTGACTTAAGTGATGCTAAGGTAAGTTTCAACTAACGAAAATAATGTTATGTAAATGAATATGGAAGTTTATCTGTAGCTGACTATCAACTGTTAAAATACTTCCTTGAATGACGTTAACTCTAGTTTTGCGAATAGTGGATGAATATGTGATCACTTTCTAAGGTCTTCTATGTTTTCTTATAATGCTATTAGATTAATTATTTAACTTTTAGTTAGACTGAGGTAGCTTTATGTAAACGTGTATTTAAGATGTATTAGTATCATTTTTTTACAAATTTTAGTAATTTAGGCCTAGCATATGAAATGAATCATTCTATTGTATCATGGCGTAACTTATGCTATTAAATAAAAATAATAGTATATCACTTGAGAATTGTACAGAGAAAAATTCTACTGTTACTATTTTTGTTCCTAAATCTCAGGAGCCTGGCATGGCCTAGCGCGTTAAGGCGTGCGCTTCGTAATCTGAGGATCGCGGGTTCGCGCCCGAGTCGCGCCAAAACATGCTCGCCCTCCCACCCGTTATAATGTGACGGTCAATCCCACTATTCGTTAGTAAAAGAGTAGCCCAAGAGTTGGCGGTGGGTGGTGATGACTAGTTGCCTTCCCTCTAGTCTTACACTGCTAAATTAGGGAGGCTAGCACAGATAGCCCTCGAGTAGCTTTGTGCGAAATTCCAAAAACCTAATCTAAATCTTAATTTAGTTGTAATCTAGGTTACTTCATTTAAATTAATTTTCGATACGTAAATTTACACGTCGAAATTTCGCTATACTAACCGTTTTGTTCAAGTGTGTGTGTTTTCGTATAGCAAAGCCATAAAGGGCTATCTGCTCAGCCCACCGAGGGTAATCGAACCCCTGATTTTAGCGTTGTAAATCCGGAGACATACCGCTGTACTAGCGGCGGGCCGTTTGATTCAAATTTTTATTATATTTGTACGTGCCAGTATGCTTGACCAACCTAACTTCACTATATTATATGCGCAAATTTACCACACGTACATAAAATAACGTAGTTTATCACTTAATAGTGTAACTATGCATCGTATTTCTTTGTATACTTTTAAATCTTTAGTATCGACTAATTGCGCATCATGAGAATAGTACACAATAACAATTCGTGCAAAACACATTGTTATTAATGCCATCACGTCACTACAACATTCATATCTGATTTCTAAACTATTCATTTACTACGACGTTGTTGGTTATAAGGCTTCTGCTAAACAGTCACACACACAGTAGAATAAAATACTGTTATTATTTCTGTTAATCCCACTTAATACTTTCCTTTACGCATATTACCTGGAAAATTAATAATTTTATTACAGTTACGTAACTAGGTTATCATTGTACTAGATGGGTGGGTAGGTTTGGCGTTTTATGGCGCAAAGCAACTAGGCTATCTGCGCCTCGTTATATTAGGCTCAAACATTATTTTTCATACAATAAACGTAAAATTACTGCATGTAATGCTATTAAAATGGAGTAATAATAGTTCTAATTTAAAAAAAGGAAATCATTTTTATGTCTTAAAACAACAAAACTTTGCATTTAAAGAAAATCATGATGTATTTGGAATAGCGTATTGTTTTAATTGCGCGTGTATATGTATACTTAGTACGTGTATTAATAAGTAGCATATATATATATATATATAAACACACTACTGGCCTAAATCTTAAAGCCAATGAACATAAAGAAAAAATATGCATTTTGCGCTGTTAGACTCAAACACTTTTTTGAGTACAGCTTCCAAAGATTAAATTAAGAAAAGGAAAAATAAAAATAAAAAACTTTTTTTTTAGCATTTAATACGTAAAATGTGAACACTATGAAATTAGCCTGAATACTAGGTAGTCAAACGTTTAAGACCATACCAAAAAGAAGTCCTAAACAGGGTAAGAAATGCCCAACAAGAGATCTCGGTAGTTAATTGCACGGCCGTCATTGCAAATAACTGCAAATATTTGCTTTGACATGGTCGATATAAGTGTTTGCAGAAGGCTGGCTGGAATGATATTCCAAGTGGTGAAGATGGCTTCACGAAGATCATGCACTGTTTGGAATTGACGTCCATGTCTATAGACTTCCCTTGCCATCCACCCCCAAACATTTTCAATGGGGTTCAGTTCGGGCGAACACACTGGATGTTCCAAAAGAATCACGTTATTTGCCATGAAAAAGTCCTTTGTCCTGCGGGCATTGTGGATTCCAGCGTTATTCTGCTGAAAGATCTAATCATTTCCATAAAAGCGAGGGCCTTCAGTCAATAAGGATGCTCTCTCCAACATGCCAACGTAGCCAGCTGCTGTTTGACGCCCCTGTATAACCTGAAGCTTCATTGTTCCATGGAAGGAGAAAGCACCCCAGATCATGATTAAACCTCCTCCACTGTATCGTGTAGAAAATGTCTCTGGTGGGATATCCTTATCGTGCCAGTAACGTTGGAAGACATCTGGACCATCCAGGTTAAATCGTTCCTCATCATTGAACGAAACCTTCGTTCACTTTGCTACATCCCATGTTTGGTGCTTCTCAACAAAGTTTAACCGAGCTGTTTTGTGGTGTGGAAGGAGGCGTGGCCATTGAATACGTTTATGGTTTTTGAAGCCTTTTACTCGTAAATGCCGTCTTATTGTTCTTGAGCTGCATTCTTCGTCCGTAAGGACCTTAATCTAGTTCGATGATTGGCTAGTGTCTTGCCGGCCAACCCGTCGAATCCTCCTGCTCAATGCCGGCGAAATTTTCCTGGTCCGACTACTTGAAATTCTCGTTCCGTATCCCTCAGGATCCTTTAAGAAATTTGCAACAGCAGTTTTACTACGCCCAATCTCACCAGCGATGGCACGTTGAGAGAGACCTTGCTTTTGCAGCTCGAAAATTCTGCCACGTTCAAACTCTGTCAACTTTATAGCCTTTGCCATGTTTTTACCCAATGTAACACAGGAGATGTCAGTGGGAGATGTTGACAACGCTAATGCTTGAACACAAATGACGATATTTCGTTACGTGTTTACAGTATGGTCTTAAACTTGTGACCAGCTAGTATTTAGGCTAATTTCATCGTGTTCACATTTTTCCTATTAAATGCTAAAAACCGTTTTTTTTTTATTTTCCCTTTTCTTATTTTCATCTTTCGAAGCTCTATTCAAATAAGTGGTTGATTCTAACAACGTAAAATGCATATTTTGTCTTTATGCTCATTGGCCTTAAGATTTTGGCCAGCAGTGTATATATGCTACATAAATTCGGCTTCATTTACAGAGCTACAAATTGCGTATTTACTTTACAACAATATGTAATGTTGATTTATTTAGTTTCACCACTTACCATCATTTTCTTTTCTAAACATAATATAAATCGCTAGTAGTTAAAATGGTTTATCATTAATATCTCTCCTCCCCTCAAGCAAGATCGTGAAGTTGTTTGAACGTTCAGTTATAAATAACATTCAATTGTATATAAAAAAAATCTTAAAATATTTAATTTAATTTACAATAATGCACTGTGGTATTTGAAATGTAGAACACTGATACTTGGATGTAGTAATGCATTAGGTTCCGAGACTTCATAGTGTTTTAAATATGATAATTCGTTTTTTGTTTTTTGAAAAGGTAGCAACACTTTATTCTGAAACCTGATAATAATACAATATCCTTTTTTTGCAGTATAACACGACCGCATTAGTTGAAATGTAATAGTAGAGAGATGTATTAATGTATTAGTGTTAAAAATACATAACATAATGATATATATTGTATGAAAGTAGCAATGTATCATATATTCAGGTAGTTTTATTCCTATGTGAAGACAAGTTAATTTTCATTTGGAAAGTTGGATTACATTAATTAATGTAAAGTAAGTATGCATGAGGTTGGTGTAGACAGATGGTTTGGAAAAAAAGAAGGTTTATTTTAAATATCAAAGAATGCTATATCTCGTGCTTTATTTATACTTATTTTTAATAGCTTAGTGAAATAATTTAACAAAAACAGACAAGCTTCTATTACCAAATAACAATGTAGTGATCTTATTGTAACGGTCCAGATATATCTACCTATGTACAATCATTTTGACGTAACTACAGTTCTAATATCTCTACAATTACTATTGTTTCCTCTTAAAAAAAGGGGGTCTGGTAAAGTTGCATTACGGGTTTCAAACAGCCTTCTTGTCACCCTACTGTATGAGTTCAAACAGCCTTCTTGTCACCCTACTGTATGAGTTCAAACAGCCTTCTTGTCGCCCTACTGTATGAGTTCAAACAGCCTTCTTGTCACTCTACTGTATGAGTTCAAACAGCCTTCTTGTCGCCCTACTGTATGAGTTCAAACAGCCTTCTTATCGCCCTACTGTATGAGTTCAAACAGCCTTCTTGTCGCCCCACTGTATGAGTTCAAACAGCCTTCTTGTCACTCTACTGTATGAGTTCAAACAGCCTTCTTGTCGCCCTACTGTATGAGTTCAAACAGCCTTCTTGTCACTCTACTGTATGAGTTCAAACAGCCTTCTTGTCGCCCTACTGTATGAGTTCAAACAGCCTTCTTGTCACTCTACTGTATGAGTTCAAACAGCCTTCTTGTCGCCCCTACTGTATGAGTTCAAACAGCCTTCTTGTCACTCTACTGTATGAGTTCAAACAGCCTTCTTGTCGCCCTACTGTATGAGTTCAAACAGCCTTCTTGTCGCCCTACTGTATGGGTTTCAAACAGCCTTCTTGTCGCTCTACTGTATGAGTTCAAACAGCCTTCTTGTCGCCCTACTGTATGAGTTCAAACAGCCTTCTTATCACTCCACTGTATGAGTTCAAACAGCCTTCTTGTCACCCTACTGTATGAGTTCAAACAGCCTTCTTGTCACTCTACTGTATGAGTTCAAACAGCCTTCTTGTCGCCCCACTGTATGAGTTCAAACAGCCTTCTTGTCACTCTACTGTATGAGTTCAAACAGCCTTCTTGTCACTCTACTGTATGAGTTCAAACAGCCTTCTTGTCACCCTACTGTATGAGTTCAAACAGCCTTCTTGTCACTCTACTGTATGAGTTCAAACAGCCTTCTTGTCGCCCTACTGTATGAGTTCAAACAGCCTTCTTGTCACTCTACTGTATGAGTTCAAACAGCCTTCTTGTCACTCTACTGTATGAGTTCAAACAGCCTTCTTGTCGCCCTACTGTATGAGTTCAAACAGCCTTCTTGTCGCCCTACTGTATGAGTTCAAACAGCCTTCTTGTCGCCCTACTGTATGAGTTTTGTTGATACAGCATTTTTTTCTGATTGTTATTCTTCATGAAAGTGTTTTTAGTAACTAGATCGTGAATTTCAACGTCTTTTGGAACCAGGTAATTTTTGTATTGTCATAGTGTAGGCCCGTTATAATGTTTTTATTCCTTTAACAAAAAACAACACGTGTACACGAATTCACGTTTCATATTATACTCACATGTTATGTTAGTAACCAAATGAAGAAAATCATCTGTTATTGTCAACTTCCAAAATTTAATGAGTATGTGAAAAAAATTTGTTTTTCTCCTTGCATCTCTGGAACATTGTTTTAATAAAAAAAATCTGTTTCCGATATTAAATACGAGTTTTGTTTTCTTCTGTATTGTTACTAGGGCAACAGTGACGCTTGTCTTCCTGGAACACGCACGGTTTCGTGGTATTTTAAAGTATATTTTATTTCCTTTCGCATCTTACGAAACATTTGGCGATGTTGTAAGCGAAAATACTGCATGTAGACATTCATTCACATGCTTGTATTTATCTAATTTTTGTTTTGTATTCGTTAAATCATAAGCAACTGTGTTACAAACACAGAACATTTACTGTTGTTACCAGTCTCAACGAATATTGACATGGTGATAAATTTTACTAGAAAATAAGCCTCTTAAAATAAGACCAACCAATGTTCTAAGTCTCTGGAATTCTAGATGTAAATTTATGGCAATAAATGCAACACAAACCACAACATGTGTAAACAAGTTTTTCGCTTTGTGTTATGATAATTTAATTACATTTATTAAGAGTATATATCTAATGCAACTTTCTTTTAGTATTGTTTTAAACATTGTAAAACTTACAATATAGTTTTAAAAAACGTATTCCTGAAATTAAATCTGTTCTAATATTTTGTTGTTATAAATCATAAATTGTAGTGAAACATTAATTTCTTTTATTGATTAAATTTAATCATTCACCATGTTACTTGAACACTTAACTGATTAAAATTGCCGTGTGTACAAGCACAGAAATCTATTTTGCAGCTAAGTAGAGCACCACTGCAAGTGTGTAAGAGCCAGTCTAGTGTAGTGAAGCGATATTACACCATCTTAATATATTTAAAAGTGAACAGTTAACCGTTGTTACTCCTTCTTATATTCTCCAGTTATGATTTTTATTTTTATATATTTAGTTGAGATGATCAACTGAAACGAATGTATATTACTAAATCAACAAAAAGAGTGAAAATGACTATTTTTACGGTTTAAAGCGAGAGAACGAGGCTTATTAATTAATCTAACTGTTCTGATGTTTTTAGCAGTCTTCTTATTTTGTTCTGTAAATAATAACTTGTCAATCTTTCACAGCTGAACGAAAGTTTCTTACAGTACTATACACAAAATGTGTAATGGTTGATGTTTCTATGTGAATAGTTTAATGTTCCAAGATATATCTGGTCAAAGACTAAAAAAAAAGAGAGACTAGCAAATTAAAAAGTTAATGGAGTAACATGTTACAGTAAGAAGTCAAATAAAAAGTATATAAATAATTTATGTAATTTAAATATATTGGTTATACTTCACTTCACTACTGTGCATTTGTGAGAATTGTAAGTTCCTATTTTCATGGTTAATATTCTATAGCAACTATTTAGTGTAAGTTTAAGTACACCTGTGTAGTGTTCGTAGGCGTCTTGTTTTGAGTATCAATAAGTTTATTTAGTTTAGTTTGTGAATGTCTTTAGCACACGTATTGGTATGAAGTCGGAATAGCTGTGTATAGCTGTATAATGTGTTATTTTGTCTATCGTGTTATTGATATCTTTGGATATATATCGTAAATGTTATACAATCTTGTGTTTATTTATATCGTGATATTTTGTCTACCGTAGAGCACAAGTTTGTTAAGTTTTTGAGTTAGATCTTGACATCATGAGGTGCCGAGAAGTAATTTAACCCTAATTTGTTTAACAATGAAGTTGAAAAAAATGAACTCTATTCTTCAGATAATGATGATAAATTTTAATCTCAGCCAAAGTTTCGTCATTGCGGCTTCATCAAGGCTGGTGTCGTACAAGTTACTTACATTTATTCATATATTGGGGAGGATGATATGGATACTTATTTTACTTAGGTAATTAACAGTTAAGTTCTACTAGCCCCAGGTAAGAAGAAAACATACAATTATAACCGTCATTGATAATGGATGCCTGAACCACTTGATAAGCCTTCCAGTGGCACAGTGGTATGTCTGCGGACTTATAACGCTAGAAACCGGGTTTCGATACCCTTGGTAGGCAGAGCACAAATAGCCCATTGTGTAGTTTTGTATTTAACTTTAAACGGACAAACAACAAACAAAACCACTTGATAACAAACAAAGTAAAAAATATAAACCAGGATGATAAGTAGAAAATATACATAGGCATTTCCCCTATGTCAGAGTTCTTATCAAAATATACAAAAGATAAGTAAACAAAGTAAGTTGAGAACACTATTAGCTAGAACGTATTGTATTTAATATACACCAAAGTGTATATGAAAAGCAAAAACACCATTTCCAACATCTTTTGTGAATGTAAATTCCAATATATTTGTGAAACAGTTAGAATACAAGGGCATTATATACATCCAAGAGCCCAATACCGTTTTACCTGTAATAGTCAATCGTGTAGAGAAGAAACCTTCTACATTCACTTAACTAATAGCACACTCGGCCATTCTAGCTTAGAATTCACCATAAGAAAAATATTGAAGTAAATTAGTTTATTAAAGCACACTAGTTTTTTTTATCAAAAAAATGCAGGCTCGAAACCCGGTCGCTTCAATCACAGAAATAGTCTTTCTCAGGATATATTGTAAATGACAAGAGATTACAAGTGAAACTATAATAAAATTTAGTTTATAATTAATAGTTAGTTGTAAATATAAGTATCTAATTAATAATATACTTAGGTCATCATATGGGCTAATAACAGTGACAACGATTAAGTAATAATAGAAAACAGCAATTTTACTTCACCGAACATTTGACCAATGTTACTTTATGTCAAAGCTGAACATTTGACCAATGTTACTTTAAATCAAAGCTGAACATTTGACCAATGCAACTTTATGTCAAAACTGAACATTTGACCAATGCAACTTTATGTCAAAGCTGAACATTTGACCAATGCTACTTTATGTCATAGCTGAACATTTGACCAATGTTACTTTATATCAAAGCTGAACATTTGGCCAATGTTGCTTTATATCAAGGCTGAACATTTGGCCAATGTTGCTTTATGTTAAAGCTGAACATTTGACCAATGTTACTTTATATCAAGGCTACTTCTTGTACTAATAACTCTGATGAAGTCTCAGTGTTGAAACTTGGGTGAAATAAGAAGTTTTATTATTGTCATTATTTGGAGAATAAAGTATTTTTCTAACTTTTCCCCCAAAATTACAATGTTTTTTAGCCACTAGTAATGCAACACAGTTAATATTTTAATACTTCCGACATAAAAAAGGCAAGTTTGTTAACTAGCTCAGTACGTAGGAGCAACTGAGATGAGGATGGTAACATACACACACATATATTGACCTATGAGTAGCATTCTGTTGGTTATAGGTAAAAAAGAAGTGTACTCCAGAAAAGGTGACATCACATAGAATAGATAGTGTCACTTTTTCACGATGACGAAAAAACCCACTTGAAGTAAAAATGTATTGTCAATACGGCTGCAAACTCTCTGTGTTAACCAAGATGATCTAAGAAGGTCAAAATGTTGTTCTGTACTTTATTTCAATTAAAGTTTTAATACCCATACCAGCAGTCTTGAGAATAAAATGCCACTTTTTTATTTGCGATGGACTACTTTGTACTTAATATACTTGAGAAAAAGAAAAAAACTTAGGTTCTAGGCTGAATGTGTGTAACATGAAATGAAGTGTTATAAAAACTACCAGAAATACCTGCCGTAGGGCGGGTATAACTGCTAGTTCCTGCTATATGCTGAGTCCACTGATGTTTCTGGAACTGTCTGACAAGTTCTACGACAATGTATTCGGACTTTACATTCAGTGATGTTCACCATCCATAAAGAAAAATATTTTATAGAAATTTTGGTTTCAAAATGAACAATCATCATAGTAATACATCACAGAGTAAATTTTATTGAAGTATTTCTTTGTAGACGCAATTATCAGTGAATGTGCCGTACCTTTCTGTTGTAACAGTCATGAGATTTTTACTAAAGGAAAAAAAATTCAAGTTTGTTTTTGATTGTTTTTACATTCGAAACTTAATTTTTTGTATTTGTAACTTTTATTGGTTAAATCTGAAACGTGATATTTTTGTGGAAATTTCAATTGTTTTATATATTACACAGCTATAAAAACATTGTCATTATTACCCTCTTATGATTGGTGATAATCGGTGCGGTAGTTTCCGAGATACGAGCTTTGGACATATACATCAGTAGTTTCATTATAATAAGACTTCCCGTTCAATCGTTACTATTTTGCCACGGTTGCAGGAAGCTATATTTGAACAGGGAAAGTGGGGGCATATGTTAACTAATACAGCCAGTGAATAACGAAGATAACGGAACAAAAAACGTTGAGTTTCTGAGCAGCTCCGTTGGGGTTCTGCAATAATAAGCTTTCCTGCGATGCACGTGGAGATACAATTGCTTTACTGTTCTGCGGACGAATCAGTGACAGGATTTTGTAGACTGTCGAGTACAGATGGCGTGACATACTGTGACGTATTCTCTAGATGTTGGTGCATTAGGAGGTCGTGTGGGTAGAAACTCTTAGATAATGTAGTGTACTCGTCAGCTCACTTGTATGGTTTGGCCTTGGTAGACAAATAACACATTTGTGCGAGAGTGCAGCATAGTTTTCTTCTCATCGTCAATATATATATATATGTGCTGATGGTTTTGATTCACTCAAAGGAACCTAAGAAAATATTCTAAGGTGAGAGGCTTTATAGTTCTTACTTTATAATTTAGCTTGCGAAAGGAAGTCCTGTGAAAAAATCAGTAATTCTATGTGCTAATTCTTCCAATAAACATAGTAGATTTTTAGTATGTACATACTGAAATGTAAAGTACACTTTAGGTACTGGTTAAGATTTCTTTTATCAGAAAAATATAACAGAGATCTATAAGATACACGAAGAACGGGTATCAAGCTAATTGAAGCATTTAATGTTTTAAAAATGTTAAACCAGTACTACTTAATCATGTATATTGTATTAAACCCTCGTTGTTGTTATCATTTTCGTTACATATACATAGTTGTTCAGTCTCACAGTTGTTAATATTACCTTGAATGTTATTGCTAATATATAACATCATCCTCGTACGACTGATATAAAGATTCTTTTGTGTAGACGTCTATAATAGCATGTAACGACAATTAAAATTGAGGGATAATTATGAATGATGGATTCAGTAAATAGACCGATGTGGCTTTGCTACAAGAAAAAAACACACACGACTATGAGTAGATATCCTTTTTTTGTAGCTATTTGCGGAAATTCTGAAAAAATAACAAGAAATCTAACGCACATGTTAAACTAAAAACAAAAGTATAACGTATAGGATATACAAGGTAATATAAAAATCATTCAATGTTAACTTGTCGCAAAATCAAAAGAAGTAATAGAAAAATATAAACGTGTATCATTTGCTTAATCAAAACATAAAAGGAAGACATGTTTATTTAGAATTTGCTCTTTGAGAAATCCAGTCAAAATTAATATTGCTCTTCAGTGGCACAGTGGTAAGTCTGCGGACTTACAACGCTCTAAACTAGGTTTCGATACTATACCCGTGGTAGGCAGAGCACAGGTACACCTTTATGTAGCTTTTTGCTTAACTACAAACAAACGAACAAAATATAATATTGCATATAGTTTACTAAAGCTACAAAACTGTGATACAAGACACCCTTTTGTACATGGTGATTCACCTTGGTTTTATAAGCGTATAATACGATGTAGAAAATACCACTATGTTCAACTCCCATTGAAATGTTAATTTTTGTTTATATTATTAATGTTATTTTGGTTATGAAATCTAGTCGTTTCATTATTCGTATTAGGTCAAGATTCACATACAATGTTTAATAGTACTATGCCTACGGTAACTAGGCTGTAATTTAAAATCTCAATTTAATAAAATTAATTTTATTAATTACACAGTTTGTTCATTGCTGTTGTGCGTAAGGCTTATATGTATTTATTGAATATCTGTGTTTTCTTTTTCTTTGATATACATATGCAAAATTTAAAATAAGAAAAACAAAATGATTAAGATTTATGCGAAAGAAAGAAAAATTGAAGGTATCGTCAACCTTCAGTCGAAGTTGACCATGTTTTTCACTCTGTATAACCGTATGAACCAACTGTCTTTGAGCCTATTTTTTGTAGTGAAGGCATAATGCCGTACTCCAACTGTCAATCAACATGGTCTATATTAACACCATAATACTAAACCACGCATTAGTGCTACACGTGTCGCTGCATGAACAAGGTTCTTCATTAAAACTACATCACAAATTATATTTATTGGGGTGAGAATTTTCTTTACTATTTACTTCTCATTGATGAAGGCGACTTACAACATTAGAAATATATATTTTACAAATCTTCTTTGTGTGTATGTGTACGATAAATAATTTTGGATATGACGTTGTAGACAATAACGTCACCTCTAGTGATGTTCTATATGACAGCTGTACATGTTGATAAATCCTCTGAAGCATAGTTTGCATTGTAAAAGACCCTGTCGTGATGTGGTCACGTCCAAACCACGCCATTCCTTCATGCTTGTTTCTCAAATCCATCTAATTTATGTGGAGGGTGGATTCCTAGCTACTGTTTAATGGTCTTGTCACACAAAATTGCATAGGTACTACGTCCAGCGACTTGGACGATTTGTCTTCTTATAGAATAGCATGAGTAGCTGTTTCATTCTCCAGGTACTTAAGATATGTGATAGCTGAATGGATGTGTCGAGGAATAATAATTTATATACATGTAGCTCGTATAACTTTTCCGGACGGAGATTATTTTTTCTTATTTGGCGCATGTGGACGGGTTTTGCCAGTGACCTTTGTGTTAGTAATTTCTAACCTGTTATAAAATGTCACACTTTCAAGATGATTCTAGTATTTAAATTAATACTATTCCTTTGTTTTCTAAGGTCATTAGATATTATTCCTCCAAACGAGCAATTTATCATGGCATTATATTACGTATATAACATTAAAAATGTCAAATGTAATTCAGCTGTCCATTATGCTGAGACTTTGTCAATTGTGAATGACTCGTGACTTGCTGAATTGTCTGTTTCAAATCGTCATAATATAACGTAGTCTAACATATGTATACCAGCTTCGTAAAAACACGTTTACTTGCACAAAGTTATTAGGTTTCGTCCATATAATCCGTAGGGGTAAAACCGAAGTCAGGCAGCTGTAATTTTAGACTATATTTATTGTTCGGAATAAGAACGTGTTGCTAACACAGTTTTAGTTTGAATTTCGCGCAAAGCTACATGACGAATATCTGCGCTAGCCGTCCCTAATTTTGCATTGTAAGACTAACGGGAAGGCAGTTAGTCATCATTACTCACTATCAACTTTTGGGCTACTCTTTTACCAACGAGTAGCGGGATTGATCGTAACGCCCCCATGGCTGAACGGGCGAGCATGTTTGTTGCGACGGGGATTCAAACCCGCGACCCTCAGATTACAAGTCGAGTGCCTTAACCACCTGGCCATGCCGATCCTTACAAATACCTGACAGTTACCTTTTTATATGATCCCTTCGCGTAAACGATTGTTCGTAAGTTTATTTACTTAGTATGTTTGAGATTACACTGTTGACTGTATGTTTTGAACACACTCGTGTATGAATGTAATAGACACCAGGGGCGGTGGTTCGGTTAAATCACCTATACCTCTTGTACCACGTGACATGTTTGGTATTTGTTTAGACATAAATTTTCTTTCAACATAGGTTTCAACTAAAGAGATGTTGAATAAAAAATGTAGTCCAATACGTTTTAATTTTTACTGATAGAAGTAGAGAGATATGAATAATCCTGTGATGTTCAGCCAGTGTTGTATAATTTTATTTGTGTTGTATAAACGAGATTTTATGCGTATTGGTAAAGTTATAATGGTGATCAGTGTAATGCTTGCTTTGTTGTTTTAAAACGCAATCAAACTGTGCAAGGGCCAAGTAGTTTTATTAATTTAAAACATCCTAATCGTGAATCTGTAAAATAAATATGTCAATAAATTAAAATTGTTGATTTAGACCTCGTAATGTTTTTTTTTTTTTTTAACTTGCCTGTATAACTTGCGAGCTAGTATTTCCTTATTCACAAACTGTTTTTCAGAAGTGCTTGGCTACTTTAAATATAAGAGAATGATAATGTTTTTGCTTGCTTGTTTGGTAGTTCATGGTCGGGTTCTCGTCAATATTTGCGATTTATATACAGTTTCATGTTTTATGTGTTAATTTTCGAATTTGGATGGCAGTTACCGTAGTAGATAACCTAGTTTTGGTAGCATGAAATATATTTTCATCTGCATCTGCTTGTCGCTTAGTGGCTTGAAGAGATGGTGTTACAATTAATACTCTCTAGGCGGCACAGCGGTAAGTCTTTGGATTTACAACGCTAAAATCATGGGTTCGATTTCTTTCGATGGACACAGCAGACAGCTCGATGTGACTTTTCTATAAGAAAAACACAAATGTACAATTTCTACTCGATCTCAAAGATAAAATATTTTTTTCAGTGAGATATTTTCGCATAAAATTTAGAGGTAAAATGCAAGAAAAGGAAAAAGAGAAATATAGTGTCATCCTGTTTGATTGATATAGTGGATTAATAGAACTCATCCTTGAATTGGTCCACACCATTCAGTTTTGAACTTTGACATTATTACAGTTAAAGGGGTGTTGTTTACAAGCAGATTTGACGCATCATATTCAGTTAATTTAGGTAGGGAGTAATAAAATTAAAAACTGTTCAGCTGACGTGAAATATATATAAAATACGTACAAAATTATTCAACACCCAAAAACGTTTATTTTCAAACTGCTTATTACATTTTGTTGTCTTTTTTATTTCGCGCAAAGCTACTCGTGGGCTATCTGCGCTAGCCGTCTCTAATTTAGCAGTGTAATACAGGAAGGAAGGCAGCTGGTCATCACCACCCACCGCCAACTCTTGGGCTACTCTTTTACCAACGAATAGTGGGATTGACCATAACATTATAACGCCCCCATGGCTGGAAGGGCGAGCATGTTTGGTGCGACATGGATGTGATTCCGCGACCCTCAGATTGCGAGTCGCACGCCTTAACCCACCTGGCCATGCCGGGCCATCCTTATTACATAATTTACGCGTTGTGTATACTTGAAATTAACAACTTATTAATTAATTTTCAAGAAGTGTTAATAACTAGAAGCTTCTCAAACACCTGAAATAACGTGATTTTTCAATAGTAATTGTCAGTTAAAAAGTCAAAGTTAAAATCGCAGAACATAAGCATTGATTGAATGAAACTTTATAGAATGGACGGCAACTGCCTGTTGTGGAGACATAAGTGTAGAGAACGAATTTCATCAAGAATACTCTACCTAAACAATCTATCAAAGAATAAGCATTGATTAGTTTTTAGAAACTAATTTTATTATCATAGTGGGTAAAGAAAAAAAAGTCAAATTTCTCACCCCAGGATTTTATTGTGTCGTGTATAGATTACGTGATCTGTCTGAGTTTAGTCACATTACTAGACGGCTGTGTTTGCTCAAATATGTCAAGTAGCTGTTGTCCAATAAAAACCCGAGAATAATTGGGCAGATTTTATTCAGTATAAGTTGTGTACATTAAGCAAATGTGTATTCGGGTAGTTAAAGTAAAGGACACAAGCAAATGTTAAAATATTGTTGTCTCCACCACTGCAGTGGGATATGACTTACTAAGTATATGCGGACCTGATAACGTTTTTGTATTGACGTCAAATTCTTATAGGGAATATGTTGTCCTTCCTGTATACTGTGGGACCCTCAGCTAATAGAATATCATACATACATTCCTAACATTTCTTCGTAACACTGGCTCCAGGTTTCTGGTGAGTAGGACCGCGTCTGTGCAACGGGCTTTCCATTGCAAAACCCTTCATGGATAGGTGTCTTTTGTGGAACTTGTCTCCCTCTCCTTTTTAAAGGAACGGGTTAGAAAAGGTGGTTCAAACATTGCCCACCTTATAATGCCTGGTCATCTTACCGCACCTGGCAGCTCATCCAGGTAGCAGTATTTAAAATCTACAAGAAAAGAAATATCGTCTTCGGAGCATGGAATGTCTGATCATTTTTGGACAGAGAAAACAGAGAGAGTGGAGGGAGTGCAACCCTGATTTCCAGAGAACTCCTCCGTTACAATATTGATATTGTGGTATTGAGCGAGAGCAGATTAGTCGAAAAAGGCTCTGTCATCGAACCCAGTGGTTGCTACATAGTCTTTAGCCATAACGGCGCACAAACTATTAGAGGAGGACAAACGAAACTGCCTGTTTATATATATATATGTACAGTATGTATATACACACACACTCAGATACGTTTGTAAGGGTGATGTGATGATGCGAAAATGTTAAAACATGCTCTATCGATTTAGTTTTCAATGTGCATCTAGAATGGGGCATTCTTTATTAGATATACTTTTATGACATCAATAAGTAGGTGCAAATCTTCATCCTAAAACAGTGACTATACACTGTACTATTATGTACACAGTTTGCTTTAGATTTTAAAGAATGGGATTAAAGTTTCCATTTGTTTTTTAAATCTTCCAAGAAAGGTTTGACTACGTAGGTGGTTCTGAACTTTAAAAAATGGCGGATTTTTAATTTCTCAGTATACAAATAAAATTTCATTTATATATTATGTTAGCTTTACTGATAAAGCATGGTAATACGCCATATAAATGGTCGTATCAGAAAGCATCATTTCAGTTTTAAAAACTTCCATTTTTGATTTTTCAAGCAACTTTAATTCCTTCCTTTGTTTGCTCTTTTAAGACGTGAATTAAGTATTAAAACCTGAAAATGTGCCTTATAGACTCATCCAACTAATCTGTTATTTAACACGAAAATGAGATATACAAAACAAAGATCTAGTGTCTTTAAAGAAAATGTTATACATTTCACTTTGTGTATGAAATTCTGACTTTAAGTTTGCACCCTTGGGCGAAACATTATAGCATTTTTCTCTATTGCAGTTGAACCAAACTTTGCTAAACAAATAAATTAAATAATTAGAAACTTCATCGTAAAGCTTCAGAGCAACACGACTGAGTCTCATGATCATTTACTGGACACAGGGTTCTCGGGATACGTGAGGTCCAGTGTGTTCATCTGTATTCTGGTTGGTATTTATGAAAGACCCTTTTTATAGAACCTTTGTGCCTTTGCATGTTGACAAAGTTTATTTTTGCTCATAAGCCACTTATTGTGAATTCCTCTGCTGTTTCTATGCTCGTCTATTATTTTTCTGATACATTTATTTTTACCAGGTTATTAATAATACTGTTTCTCTAATGATGGACATGCGTGGACATCGAATTCTAGATTAAAACTTTTATTGCTCTAATAAAGTTTAAATTATTTTACACTGTACCTAAGATGTTTAATAAATTCTAATAAACGTTTGCCGGTATAACAGATAGTCGAAATGGTCTCTTGTAGTTTAATACCAATTTCAGTATGATGCATATCGGTCATTGTTCACCAACACTGTGTAACTGTTACCGATAAAAGATGTTAACAAGCTCTGTTTATACTTACAATACAATAATTATATGTAAAATTTAGCATGTAAACTATATGTACATTTTACAGTTTGTTTGGAAGTGTTGTGATACGTGAAGTATAATTGGCTGTAGAGTAGTCATCGGGCGTATACATATTTTTTAACAGTTGTAATAATTAGCAGGTATTATTTGTGGTGGTAATTACTATATACACTTAACACTTGTACGGTAGGAGTCCTTTAGTATTCACAAGTAGTATTGCATATTATAAGTACAAGCATACGGTTTTACTTTCCAATTTACTGACGTTTGTCTACAAAGTGTTTTTAGACGTTAGCAAGAAGTTCGAGGCGGCACTAATGGTCTTAACCAGGAATTAATCTTCTAGCACATGAAGATCACCAAGTTTGTGGGTAGATTTTAACAATACTGTATTACGGGTAAGTTTCGATGCACAGTTAGTGTGGTACCAAGTACACATACCAATTAAATACATTACAGTTGTATGATAGAGAAATTCCAAGCGATATAATGTTCTAACTTATAAATTATGGAAAACTATATCACATTTAAAATGTTTGATATTGCTTGGTCAAAGTGCGATTAAGCATGAAAACATTTTCCCTTTTCTAATATAAATATTTATTTTTTTGTTTTTTTTAATATCGTAAGTGTTTTGATTCAGGCGATTCTCTCTATTAATATACTTGACATAGTTCTTTCTGTTAATAACTGTTTTATCAGATTCATTTATTTTCATTTCGTTGACTGAACGCAACTCAAAAATGTATGTGAAAAATCGAACACAGAACAATATTTTAATGTATTTTGGTCCATACACAAGGTATTTGAAAGGCGGTTTCTAATTGAGATCAAAGACCAACAAATATTGTGCTATGGGGATATGCAACTATTTCAAACCAAAAATGTTAATATTTCATCAGAATAATGTAGACTATGTATAAATCGTTCAATACCATAAGAATCTGCCCTATAACTATATAAGCATAAATTTACATCACAAAAATAGCGGGTTCTGGTGAACCCCCTCCTTGCTGTGTACGTCCATGGTATTACTCAACTCAGTTATTTTAAGTAAGTATACTTGGTTTGGTTTGTTTTGAATTTCACGCAAAGCTACACGAGGGCTATCTGCGCTAACCGCCCTTGATTTAGTGATATAAGACCAGAGAAAAGCCAGCTAGTCATCACCACCCACCGCTAACCCTTGGACTACCATTTTACCAACGAATAGTGGAATTGACCGTTACATTAGAACGCCCCCACGACTGAAAGGGCGAGCATGTTTGGTGTGACATGGATTCGAACCCGCGACCCTCAGATTACAAGTCGAGTTCCTTAACACCCTGGCCATGCCGGACCTATTCCATTTGAGTCTAGTTTACTGAGTCAGTATTATAATAAGTAAAAACTATTTTGTTTTACCTGGTTCTTGAGTGGGAATGAAAGTATTATTTCAACGATTTTTATGTAGTCCGATTGGCCTTTACTAAACTACTAATTTGATTACTATCTGAGTTCCTAAAGCCCCTAACGTTTACACCCATTATTTTTACGAAGACCGTGTTATGTAAAACAATGCTTTCATTCGAACCTCAGAATTTACAAGACATTTTCGTACATGTACGTCAGTATGACGACTTCGATCTTTGTACTTGAATATTGTGTATTTTCTTATAGCAAAACCACATTGGGCTATCTCCTGAGCCCAATGAGGGGAATCGAACCCCTGATTTTAGCGTTGCAAATCCGTAGACTTACCGCTGTACTAGCGGGGGGCGACTTGAATATTAAACTTTGTATTTTGAAACAAACTTGATCCAGAACATAAAAACAAAGAACTTTCTCATGCTTCTGCGAGTTAACTGTTCAGCTATTAAACGTTAATCCAGTTATTTATATTTAATGTCTTTTCATATTAAGCCTTCGTAGGATCAAAATTCATCAACATATGTTCCAATACCACTGCTAAGTCTACTATTAAATTCACTTATCTCTCTGTTTAACTGGATTGTTCAAGTCCTTTGCCGAATATAAGATTTGCGGTAAACCCACTAGAAAGTTACTGGTGTCCATATTAGAGATCAGAAATAAATTGTGGGTGTGGCATCGTCTGGCATGATCGAACTACACAGAAAAAAAGAGAATGGGAGTAAAAATGCTAAAATTCCCAGTGTCTTTAAGTGTATAAATCAGACAAGGATAGTTAGCTAGAAAGAAGGAATGACAAGTTCATCAAGATAGATATGTAGATTTCTATAAATGTAGTTTAGAATTTATTTATATAGCTCAGATATAGGATCGAATAGAGAACACAGTCGCTGTGGTTAATTTTGGTATATAAAGAATAAATATTCTTTAAGTATCGCTAGGTAGATCTGGGTAACAAATCTAACAAAGCCCTCAGATGTCATTTCCAATCTTAGAGAAGTCGCTGCGCAAAGTAATTTAGTGTTTGAATGTAAAAAATGCAAAATTCCATTAATACTTGATTCAATATTCTTAAAACATGTGTATGTTCTAGACATTTATATAAAATTTAAGGGAACATATTAAGAAATAATAAAAGTTGGATTTATAAATTTGCTCGTTAAATCTTATCATGGTGTTATAATGATTAAAGCACAATTACAATACACATCAAGAAATAAATTTGTACTCATTTATATGTGTTTATTTATCCGTTTTAACTACTTTTAAATATTCTCTGTCAGTTTAAGATCTATGTTAATCTATTACATAGATCTAGTTAGTAAATGAAAACGCATGAATGAGTACATACACAAACATTTGACTTTCAAATACAGAGATAAACGTCAGGCCTTAACATTGCAGTAGTTACCATAATATATGTAATTAAAATCAAACATCTTTAAATCAATACCATTTCATGCTAGACAGCTTTGTTGTGTTAATTACATAAATTATTATTAACCGCTTAGGAGCCTTAAAATAGTTTGTTTGTTTGTTTTTGGAATTTCGCACAAAGCTACTCGAGGGCTATCTGTGCTGGCCGTCCCTAATTTAGTAGTGTAAGACTAGAGGGAAGGCAGCTAGTCATCACCACCCACCGCCAACTCTTGGGCTACTCTTTTACCAACGAATAGTGGGATTGACCGTCACATTATAACGCCCCCACGGCTGGGAGGGCGAGCATGTTTGGCGCGAGTCGGGCGCGAACCCGCGACTCTCAGATTACGAAATGCACGCCTTAACGCGCTAGGCCATGCCGGGCCCGTCCCTTAAAATAGATTAAATTGTTTAATTATTAATTGGGGCTTGTTAACTTAAGATACTCATGCAGGGATAGGGCTCTAAACATAATTTAAACCCTCATCATCATATGTTAGACCGATAGAACATAAGATAGAAACAAAACACTATATAAGTAATTACTGTAAAAAGAAACAAGAAGTCATCGTATTAAATGTATACACATTTTAGTGAATGAATAGCTGTTGTTTAACTCAGTTTCTTTAATTAAACGTGGCTTTAACTTTCAACAAGTACTATTTAATTGAATAGATAATTTATATGTTTGCTTAGTAAAGTTTTGATGCACAATTGGGGTTAGAGGAGTCACTTTGACATTGTGATCTCCAAAACATAGAAAATATCTTTGTATCTTAATTGGAATCGAACATGATGAGAAGTGGCACAAAACTATAGCATCATTTGAATTTACGAAAAATGGCATTGACAGCAAGAGTGGTCATATGTTGAATCAGTATAAATTTGAGTTACTGCAAAGTTGTTGTTGTTGTTCTAACATAACGTTAAGGGCTACATTAATTTTTCGTGGTTTATTTAGGACTTACAAGTTTATTTTTTGAAATGAGCTATAGTAAATTCTAACGAAATTTATCACATTTTATATTGAAGGGTAATATCTAAATACTTGGCCCGGCATGGCCAAGCGCGTTAAGGCGTGCGACTCGTAATCTGAGAGTCGCGGGTTCGCATCCGCGTCGCGTCAAACATGCTCGCCCTCCCAACCGTGGGGGCGTTATAATGTGACGGTCAATCCCACTATTCCTTGGTAAAAGAGTAGCCCAAGAGTTGGCGGTGGGTGGTGATGACTAGCTGCCTTCCCTCTAGTCTTACACTGCTAAATTAGGGACGGCTAGCACAGATAGCCCTCGAGTCGCTTTGTGCGAAATTCCAAAAACAAAAAACAAATCTAAATACTTTATCAGCACTCTGTTAAATACCATGCTATTAGCTCGATACAATAGTACAAATACAGTAAATGTGTTATCCACATACTTTTTATAAACTAATTGTTGAAATTCTATAGAACATTGTTATAACCATATCTTGTCATGATAACACACAGAGCCAAACTTGGACTCCATCTGTGTGATCATATCGTCGTAAACAGATGTAACATGAGTTGAAAATTGGTTTTAGTTGAAAATAGTTACAGATAGCGCTCGAGTTGCTTTGTGCGAAATTCCAAAACAAAACAAAAAAATTACCGATCAACAAGTATTCGTGGGCTCAAATGCTAAAATATGAGAAGTCGTAAGTACTGTCATATCTATTTTGATCAAAGTTTCTCAAATAGTAAAACACAATAGGCATAGAACAAAGAGAATGCAACTGCAATTGTTACTAAAGACTTAGGTAAAATTATGTGTATGTTGCACATGCGTGTTTTATTTCAGCGATATTTTGTAATGTGATAACTTTAAATAAGCCTTTGTCTTCAATTCTGGATCAATATCATCCAACATCTATTAAATTAGATAACATAGAAATAATAAAAGTATTTTATTAAATTTAATCAAAATTCATGAAATTTTGACATCATTAATAAGGGGCTTAAAAATGAATTTTATTTCCTCATTCTGGTTTTCCTATCTCAGACTGTATGTGTGGCTATTTAATTTTTTCCTTAAGGTGGCATTACTTACTTTCATCTCTGAACACATGTAAGTGTTAGAAATATCCAAGTACCCAAATAAAACACGATGTTAAAACACATGTTCAAACTTTGTTGCTTCTTACTTCAACAAATCACGAGGGGCACAATCTGTAATCACCTCATGGCAGGAAAATGTTAAAGTTTTTCTAAATTTCTAAATTATCTACCAAGACAGGAAGTATTTAGTGTTGGTATTTATTGCTAACTATTGAACGGCGTACAAAGGTTTCGTTTCCAAAGCGACTTCTTTCACAGTGTATCATGCTGGCTAGTGATGTGTAGTTTGACAACTATTTGTCGGCCATCAGATAAATGACCACACCTTGTGAACTCACAAGCTAGATTTTGGGTAACTTTGACCAAGCTTAGACATTTTTATTCTTTTGATAAATAAATACGTCTGACTTATTTTCAGGACTTAATAAACTACAGTATTTATCGTTAACCATTTGAAATTCTAACGTACTAGTAAAATGAAACTTTTGTAGTGTATAACAGATTTACTGTTGTACATTTATTTTAGTGCCTACGCTTCTTTCTGTATAGTTTTCTTTTTTACATGTGACGTACATTTTTGACTGCGTATTGCGCAAGTCCCGCCTGCTTTCGAAATTTGTAGATCAGTCTTGAGTGTAAAAATCAACGATACTTGTGTAACGAAAGCGCACCAGAATATTGTCGAAATTTCTACAAACTTAAGGTGATTCCTACAAAAAGCGGGCCGAGAGACGAAAGAGAATAATATTGTTGGTTAGCTACAGCCAGTGTACTACAGGCCTAGGAAGTTATAATTGTGACTAACGTCTGCCCCCCGCTAGTACAGCGGTATGTCTACGGATTTACAACGCTAAAATCAGGGGCTCGATTCCCCTTGGTGGGTTCAGCAGATAGCCCAGTGTGGCTGTGCTATAAAAACACGGAATAACGCCTATTAATCGGAAAATTATAGAATTTGTCCAGGAACGTGTTATATATTTTGAACGTCTCAAACCGTTGAACTTCTGTGAATAACTTCGGGTGATAGTATTTACACGAGGATATTAAATATCTTCATCGCTAAGAAATGAACTTGTAAACAGTATGAGGCCAATCAAGCCTAGCTAGTTTAAGCGAGGTGCAACAATATCAACTTAGAATTAATTTGCTCGTCGTGGACCTGGTTCGTCGATAAAATATTCAATTTAGACCGGATATAAAACTCAGTATTGTTTGTAAGTTTGTGAACACTTGTGTATATATCATTATTCATTGTAATCACTATTAGTAATAATTGTTATTGAAAATTGTATTGTTTTTATTTTCTTATATTAAAACATATTTTTTGCATTAATCTTGTTGGTAAATACCATAAATTTGATACGTATTAACTTCTATATTCAAATTCTAATTTCCGGTCACTTTAAATAGTAATACGTAATGTATGTAACAAAATAACTAGGAGATTCGTTCGAAATAAATTATAATACGTAACAAGTGATATACAGCATATGTAAACGGTATAATTTTGCTGTCTCAATTTGTTTATCGCTAACACTTCATTTTTGTGCAATTAAAATGTATTGAGATACACTTGTATATGCTGTTTCCGCGCCCTCTCGTTATTGATAAGTGGTAAACTATGTCCCTTTATTCTCGTTGTCACTTGTTATTCTTTTAGACTGAAACTCAGAAACAAAAGAGAAATAGGCACAGATGGTTTTAGTACTTGCAGTACCCTTGTAAGAAGTGAGATGACTTTGTATACGTACCTTTGCTTGATGTGGCTGTGGACTTTAAATCTCCGAGCTATTATATCTCCGCATTGTAATTGGCTGCTTACGGGCGGCCTCTCCCTTCCGCCGGCCAGGGGAGTATAGCAGTCAGCAGAGCAGGAAGAGGGGATAGGGCTTAACGCAACACTACGGGTTTTATGCCCCGTCTGTACTGTGGGGCTTCATGTTTTTCTTCATGTATTTGACATGACTCTAGAGAGCTCGTATTCATTTCTGATAGTTCGTTTGGCTGCAGAGCGCATGGTCAATGTACATGGAGTCCGTGAAATATGTGTATGTTCTAATCTACTGGAAGCTTGAAGCCTTACATGTGAAAATAGTAAACACACTAGTACAAACAGTGCTGGGTGTTCTACAACTTCGTACATACGTGTTTCAGTTAGATGTTCTCTTGTGTATTGTTTAAATATCATTCTTTATGATAGTGTATTGGCAAACTTACTGAACCTAATATCTAATTTATTTCAAGTAGTATTTTAAAATTTATCGAAAATTTAAGAATAAATTCAAGTGATAATTGTTTTTGGAAAAGCCTAATTAAGGTTTGAAGGTACATACTAAGTTTTGTTTTTATAATTTTATTGGGTGTGTATATTGGAGAAACTGTATAGTTTCCTTCTTTCCATTTTAATAATTTATTAATTTGTATGAATGTTTTGTTTATTGTAGTATTGTATAATAATAAAAATGGGCTTCTATTGTAAAACGAAATAAAGTAATATTGAATGAAATTAAACTTTCGTCTGTATAACTGAGCTGTCTATATGTATACTAAAATGAAATTGTAATTATTTTATAAAACAATTTTAGTGTTGTGTAGTAGTTAAATCACGTTTAAATATAAGAATAGAAAAATAAGTTTAAAATTTAGTATTACAGTATTTTATGCCTTGTAAGACGCACTTTTTTTAAAAAATACGTTGAAAAATCTCCATGTGTTTTCCAAGACAAAAAGTGATAGGTTAAAGCAAGAGGTTAGCCTAGAGTGTACTCAAAACGGCCTTTCATACGGATCTTAATCTTAACTATAAGTGTTTTCAATAGCATAAAACATTCAATTAAACTAATACTGTCGATATACCGTGAAGAATATGATGTATTTGACTGTATTTACTTAGTAAGTTGCAAAATGTCAAGGTTGCATCAATGTGTTGGTTGCTGAGTCAAAATATTTTTTCTTAGAATTGTCTTTCCAAAATTAGGGTGCGTCTTCCACAATGTAGCGACTTACAAGGCGTAAAATACGGTATTTCTTGGCACTTGTGTATAGTGTTAAAATAATAAATTTCTTAAAAATAGTACACAAAAACTTCTTAATTAAGGTCAATATATAACAAGTGAAAAGTTGCAACATCATCTTCAGCGGTGAGTTGCAAGAAATAACTGTGCCCTATTTACACGTTTCTTTTTTCATTAAATAGATCATATGATTTATGTACAGGTTTACAATGTGGAAATATTTATACTGTACAGGATGAAACGTAATTTAAAATATCATTTAATGGAGCACAAAGAACATGTAAGAAAAAAAATAGCGATAGTAAGACATGCGAAACAGAACATACAGAGTTGTGGGAAAACTGTAATATTAGCTCAGTCAAAAGATGTTATATCTAATAATCGTCGAGAACTCTTGGAAATTAAGTACCAAATTATAATTCTTAATGACGAGAAACCCACTTGAAATAAAAATGTATCCCAGAACGGCTGGTGTGGGTATTAACACTTTTATTGATAAGCAGAGAACAACGTTGCGACATTCCTAACTTATCTTCAGGTTAACAAAGAACCTTAAGATGAGCTTGTTTGTTTGTTTGTTTTTTAATTTCGTAAAAAGATACTCGAGGGCTAGCTGCGCTAGCCGTTCCTAATTTACCACTGTAAGACTAGAGGGAAAGCAGCTAGTCATTACAACCCACCGCCAACTCTTGGGCTACTCTTTTACCAACGAATAATGGGATTGACCGTCACATTATAGCGCCCCCACGACTGAAAGGGCGAGCATGTTTAGTACGACGGGGATTCGAACCCGCGACCCTCACATTACAAGTCCAGTGCCTTAACCCACCTGGCCATGCCAGGCCAACTGAAGATTAGCTAGGAAGGTCAAAACGTTGTTCTCTGCTTATCAGTAAAAGTGTTACTATCCATACCAGTCGTTCTGAGATAAAAAAATGATAATGTATTATAAAATAGAAATGAAGGTCCTGCAAATATTTATGCAAAGATGTGATGACCTTCTCTAAGATGTTCATGCAGGAATTGTAAACTTGTACAAAGGTCATGTGAGCTATTTAACATTAAAAAAAATTTAAATAAGATACAGTTATGTCTTGTAACTTACTCGTGAAGACAATGTCTAAAGTCAGCTTTTAGTGGTTGTATATTCATCGTAATTAAAATGTTTTAAATTGTGTATCTATTTTAACATTGTATGTTATTTATTATTTTAAGGTTAAAATTGTTTGTACAAGAGTATGATTGTCAGTGTATAATACTCTAAAGAAGTGAAACTGTTAAATGTAATGTTCTAGTTTGTAAAAATAAACATATGAAAAATTGTATTTTCAGTCTGTGAACAGTAGGCATTAATTTTTTTTTAATGTACTGTTTTACCCTTCTTGGATTTATATATAAAACAAGGCTATTTCTTAACTTTAGACCTATTGCAGTAGTTGACTTGTCAAGAGTGCCACATAACTTGAGACTTAATCAGAAAACACCTTTAGTTTTGTGACTTACTAGTCACTTGCTGTGAATCAGAAAGACAATCTGGGATGTTGCTGTTGTATGAAGAACAGGAACTATCATTTTTCTGGAGATATATGTTGTTTTATAGGTTTTGTGGTGTATAAAAGGAATATATTAAAACTTAATTGATTTTTTATTATTGCAATATTTGTGTAGCATATAATTACATGAATTCAAGCTTTCAGTTTGCTTCATTTCATTGAAATCTTCAAAATTATATATTTAAAAATACTGTTGTTTTAAGGAGGAAAAAAGTGAGATTTATTATTTCTGTTTTACAGTGGAGCCTGGGGATGCTTGGAAAAGTACACTTCCTAAAATCACACAAAGATATTGGAAACTCTGTGTATATTGCCTCAAAGAAAAGAAGAATAGATGACCTGATATGGTGAGATTTTAATTTATAAGGTTTTATTAATCATTTTATTAACACTGCTACTTTTACAGTGCTTCATAATTCTTTTATTGTCTATAACCAGAAACTAGACAAATAGTTTAAGTGTAGTGTTGAAATTAATTTTTCTTTATTATTATTGTTTTACTGAAAAATATGCCCCCTTGTGACTCAGTGGTATGTCTGCAGACTTACAATGCTAAAAACCAGGTTTTGATATCTGTGGTGGGCAGAGCACAGATAGCCCATTGTGTAGCTTTGTGCTTAAATTCAAAAACAACAACTACTGAAAAATATAACATTGTAGGTAACTAAATTTGTGTGGTTTTTACACCGCTTTTAGGTCACTTAAGATTTCTCTTGGTTGACCTGTGTGAATGAAATAATTATTTTACTTTATCTATTCCACTTATTTGTTTTTGCTTATAGCTATATAATGTCTTCATTTTGGAGTCTCTTAGGTACAGGTAGTAAGTTTTGATAGATAATTGAGTGTTAAAATTAAATGTACTTGTGAATAAATATTCACAGCATTTTGTTGGATTTTTGATTTTAGTGTTGAGTATGGGAATCCAAATCAAGTTAGTGATGTTACTTCAACAAGTGGACTTTTGGCTGAACCAAATGCAGTTGGAATAAATATTGTAGGTGACCAGAACCTAAGCACTTGTGTAAATTCATGCATTGTGCCTTCCATAAACAACCATTATGGTTTTCGACAGGCTAGCAAGAATGGGGCACTGGATGCATCCCATGAAACACGACAAAACTTTGTCCGTGCATCAGCAATCAAACTGCTGCACACTTCTCAGGTACCAGTCATCACCAAGGATATTAGGTTCTAGGGTAATAAAATATCACCATAGTTACTATATTCTGATGTAACAAGATATTTTGCTATACATATTAGATTCTAGCTAACATTAGTACAATATTATCCAAGCCACTAGTTTGCATTATGATAAAGATCATTATAGTAATTAGGTTTTTATTTCAGTAAAAAGGAAACATTTATGTGAGTAAAATCTAGAATCCAACTGATAGTGAAAAGCTTAAGATGAAGTTGGTGTAATCCCCTCCTAGTTTTAAACATGTTAATTAAGTATGATCTTAAAGGATAATTAACATGTTATTTTTATATAATACTGTCTTCTTATTTGGAATTTTATAATACAAAAGAAACATTAAAACTCTTCATCATATTAAGAATTTTCATTTTTCCTGAAAAGTCTCAAATTGTTCTAAATTATTAGCATAATTTAGCATGCAGATCTATAATTAAGTTGATAGTGTTTCTAACCTTATAAGTATGAACACCAGACACGTTCATTTTGTTACACATTTACAAGTGGAAGTAGGAAGAGCTTCCATCCCATCCTGGATGTGTTCATTTGGAGTATGTCACGTTTTGTTTTCTTTAGGAACCAAAATTAACTTTCAGTGAGATTTTTTAAAATCAACTAAATAATTAGTGCACTTGTGATTATAAAAAGGTTTTGAATTTCTATTTCCTTAATTATTTTTGAAATAATGCAAATGCTGATTAAGTAATTTTAGAATGCATGTATATATAACATTCAAAATAACTTCATAGTGTAACTTAAATGAAAAAGTTTGCTTGAAATTATTTGAAAATGAAACGGTAAAAATAATTCAATTTTTTTATTTTAGTAAGTTTTAAATTTAGAATAACTGAGAAGTTTGTTTTGTTTTTTACAATTTGCAATAAACAGATTAAATAAATATTCTTATTTTAACCATACATATATTCATTACGTTTTTCTTTAGTACATCCATGGATATGTTACATCACATTTGTATGCTCTTTGTTATTGATGCTTAGCAGCGGAGTGGTTTGAAACGTAAGTCAGATGAGCTTGAAGATTTGTCAGGTTTACAACAATGTGTGTTACAGTCCCTTCAAGCCAAACAAATAGAAGACCGAATTACAAATCATCATTGTCAGATGTTTCCTAACACCCATCATAAAAGTGCATCCACTACCGCAGTATCAACAACAACCTCAACAAAGAAATTCACAATAGCAAATACAATTATTGCCACAGCACCTACAATATCAAAAAACAGCTCCTCAACTAGTGAGGGGGATTACCAGCTCGTACAACATGAAGTTTTATATTCAGCCACAAATCAGTATGAAGTGCTGGAGTTTTTGGGAAGAGGAACCTTTGGTCAGGTAAATGAGTTACTTGATTATATAACATAAATATTTCTAGACCACAATGTGAAATAAAACCACTGTGTACTTCTAACATTGTTTAAAATAGGAGACTTATAATATGTTGAAGTTAGCTTATTAATTTTCAGGTGGTTAAGTGCTGGAAGAAAGGGACCAATGAGATTGTGGCCATTAAGATTCTAAAAAATCATCCTTCTTATGCACGCCAAGGTCAGATTGAAGTGAGCATTCTACACAGATTAAGCCAGGAGAATGCAGATGAAGTATGACAATACAATTTTGTTTATAGTTACAACTGTGCAAATATTTTATAGTTCAGTCAGTGAAATTGATGTTTAGGTATATATGTGTAGCACAAGTAATACTTTTTCAGTTTAATGTGTAATTATTTTGCAGTAAACACTGTTAATAATTTATGAGTATAAAGTAACTTGTAGTTTTGTAGGATGCTATAGTTGTAACTTTCCAATATGTTATGTCTTAACTATATTCTATTATGATTTATAAATTATATTTTTAAAATAATGTGACTAACACTTTGCTGGTATGATGCTTCCTGTACTTCACTGTTTGTATAATGTGTAGTACATATTTGCTAATAAAATATACAATACTTATCCAGATGATGTATCTAATACTTCAGCATTATGATATATAATAATATTTTACTGTAATATATTTATTACTTTTATTTTGCAGTATATTTAACACTATTTCATTTACATCTTTGATGATAATTTTTCTGCCATGATGTATTTAATACACTAAACATTTTTATATTTTGATGTCTAGTACTTTTTCTTGCATAATGTATATTTAATTTTTATATGATTTATTTAAGATTTTCAAGAATGATGTGTGTAACATTTCTTTACTTTGATGTGTTTAACTCTATGTGTATACAGCAGTAAGGTGAAAGTGTAGATGCAATGACATTCCTAGAGCTACATTATAAATTTAATTAATATTATCATCATATGTCAATAAAATTAGCATAAAAGCATAGTTGATAGTTCAAATTTTAATGTGATATACATTTTTTAAATTTCAAAGGGGAGTATTTAAAAATATTCATTCTTTATCTCTTTGTGCCATTTGAATTCTCTGTACTCTTGATTCCCTTTTTAAATTGTTTTTTAAAAGAGTGTTCAGCAGGGATATACACCAACTATACATATCAATAAACCATAACTTAAAATAAAAACCTCCCATCTTTATTTTCTGAAATGTCAATAGACTTATTATAGCCCCACAGTAGCTTCTCTCACATCTTCACACTTGTTTACTAATGCTTACTTGTTGATAGTACTTGTTTATAACTAATGGGAAATATATTTTGTGAACATAAACAATGGTTATGATGACTTTTTGTAAATTTAATTTGATAAAAGCACCATTTCACAAACAAATTGTTGTGTGTAAACTACAATTGATTGGTTGATGGGCTCATTAATTACCTTATAACCTGTACAAGCAAAAATAAATAAAAAATTGAGTATGCAGTACCATCATAATTTTTCAACCACTGCATTCTTTTCATTTAGTGTTAATTTTCTTATTTTTCTTTTTTATTGTTTTTGTTTAAGTAATTTTTGAATAACCCTTGATTTCACATGTTAGTCCTCTTCAGAAGATTGCTATTTGGGCATTTTACACAAAACATGATGATTTAAATCATTACAATATTTTGCAGTTGCCTTTTATTCTCAATAAATAGTAAATTTGATAAATTTTATTTTATGAACATAATACAAAAATAAACTAGGGTTTACAAACAGTTCAACTTCATGAAACAGTACTACATCTATTAAAATTAAAAATTACTTTAGTTATCAAGAAAGAACCAAATTGCAACAAGATATCTTTACCAAGGCTAAAGCAATTTTCAGTTCTGTGATTCTTTTGCTTCATACTGTATGTATTCCTGTGTGTCTATATAAATTGTTTGTACATGTTGTTGACAAAAGCTTTTCCAAACATTGCACATTTCTTACTATGTTAAACTTTCAATAAAGTTTTACTTGTCACCTATTATTTACCTTACCTAAAGTTTATGATGTCTTTCAATTGAAGAAAAATTCTGTAGATTTTAAACAAATATAATTTAACACACAAGTACTTTCATAATTCACAGAAAAAGGAACTGAAAGGAACATTTAGAGAAACAATAAAAAATATCTTAAACCTATATATTTACTTTATTGATACATGATAATGTAATTTTTACCTTATCCAGTTGTATTTAAACTTTTTATAGCTGTTTCATTAGTAAGTGATCAAACCATTTGATTTGATAGCATGAAAGGATTTCAACTGAGAGCTAAGGGAGATTTTTAAAAGCTCAGAAATGGATATTATATTTCTCAAAGGGTGATTGGTTTTCAGCAAAAATAATTCTAAATGAATCAACTTCCAGTGAGGTTGTTTTGTTTTAAAGCATCTGTTTATAATGCATATATAAACTTTTTACCACAAATTACACCAAAAGTATGTCATAAAATTACAAAATATCAATTTTAAATATTTTTGAGTTAAAATTGTTTAAATGGAGTAAGAAATGTATAAAACTGCCTTAAACATTTAGATGAAATCCTTTTTCATATACAATAATTTAGAAGTATGTTACTTTATTTGTCCCATACAGTTGTACATGAAAATGCATCATATGTGCAGTGTAGTACAAAACCTTTAATCTGAAAATGTGACTGATTGAGTTTCATGGATTTCTCTATATAAATTTAAATTTGTTAATAAACTATTACTTTTAAAACATCACTAATAAAACATTAAAAAATGACTAGTTTCAACTATAGGCCTTCATCATGAATAAATTAGTTGAGTTTTTTATTTTTGGAAATAAAATTATTTTCAGAACATATGCAAAACTAAATAAAACTGATGTTCATAAAAGTATAAAATGAAATGTCAAATTTAATAGACTAATCAAATAAAAACTATGGTATCTAATATTTCTTTTTGACAATATAAGGCTCTTTTATATATTTTTTGTTAATTTTTGAAAAGCATGTAGAGAGTTTTAGACCCCCTTACAAGATCTTTGTCTACTTAGTGAACATTAGATAAAAAAGTTAGTAATTTTTTTCAAATGTAGGGGGGAGGCCCAGACCACTTACACATGCTCTTGCTTATACAACATTGAAACATTATATCTATTAATTATCTTTAAAAAATGATGGATGGTTTGGAGATTATGGTAATGAAATATAAATTGTAATATGAAAAAGGTATTTGTCTTGTTAACATGAATTTGTAATTTTTTTTCTCCTTTAGTTCAATTTTGTAAGAGCACATGAGTGTTTCACTCATAAGAATCACACTTGTCTTGTGTTTGAAATGTTGGAACAAAATTTGTATGACTTCCTGAAACAGAACAAATTCAGCCCCCTTCCTCTGAAATACATCCGTCCCATCCTACAACAAGTGCTCACTGCTTTATTGAAGCTAAAGGTAAAACCAGAACTAGCCGTTTACTGACTTTCTCACCACAAATATTTACTACATGTTTCAAAGTTATTTTTGGTGAAAAACACTTGCTTGTGTATTTGAAGTAAAATTTTTAACAATGCTCTGAGAGTTAATCTCTAATTTTTAAAAGTTGAAGAAGAACTTTGGTAGTTATTGTTCTATAAAATGAAAATACAGTGAACAATTATATTTTTTGTGAACATATGCTCAACATCTCTTATTTCCTTTTTCCTGTTTCTTAGCAACTTGGGTTAATTCATGCTGACCTGAAACCAGAAAATATCATGTTGGTAGACCCTATACGTCATCCCTTCAAAGTAAAGGTGATTGACTTTGGATCAGCTAGTCATGTTTCCAAGGCTGTGTGCTCTACTTATCTTCAGTCAAGATATTACAGGTGTTATACATAAATACATTATTTTTTATTCATTGTCTTTACTTTTACAGGACATTGAAATACTTTTAGTATTGTGTTTGTGATAAACGTTTTACCTAATGTTCTTACATGGTTCTCTCATATCTTTTATTTATATCAGAATAACTTGTTAATGGGGAGATTGTAGGCCATGTTAAAAAATGTCTGAAAGATATTTAAGCTGTAATAAGCTTAAAAAATGAATGTGTAAATTTTACTCTTCTAAAGAAAATTAATACTTTTTGATAATAAAAATTATGTTTAGTTTCATGAAAATTTTAATATGAATTAAACTTAATTGCTTGAATGATTTTAGAGGTGAATGATTAAAGCTCTCATGTACTTTTGTAAATAGAAGATTGGTAATATCTCACTTTATACCAGTAGGATTTAAATCACTAACTGTTTAAACTCTGTTATTTTAACTGTGTAATTTTTAAAACTTAAAAACATGCTTATACTAGTGTTCTTCTATGACTTTTTTGTACATTCAGAGCTCCTGAAATTATTCTTGGCTTACCATTCAGTGAAGCTATTGATATGTGGTCCCTTGGCTGTGTGATGGCTGAACTTTTCCTGGGGTGGCCCTTGTATCCTGGGTCTTCTGAGTATGATCAGGTAATTTCTTGTTAAATATGTATGTTCAGCATAGTCAAGAATCAACTATTTCTACTAAACATGTTTCTTGTACTAACAAAACTGTTTTGGTGTTGGGTACTGCATTTTGTGCTCAAAATGTATTATCAAAATAATTCACAACTGTATGATTCTTATTACATTTAATTGGTATTATTTATAATATCTGTAAAGTAAAAATATATGTGTTATTTTGTTGCTCTTTTATGAGAGAAAGTAATTGAACTAGATAAGTCAGCCATATTTAGGAAGTAAAATTAAAAGTTGATCCAAATATGTAATTCAGACAAATAGAACATACTGTGAAATATATATATACATATTAGCCAAACATGACATTTTCTTGAATAACATTTCCTGTAAATCTGTTAACTAAACCTGATTATACATAATGTTTCTTCCAGTTGTATTAGTTAGATTATAAAGTACAACAGAACACAATATTGAGAAAAATTTCTACCTGTTGTATAAGTTATACCAGTACAATTGTTAAACGTGACTCACAACAAATGTGGTAATAATTTGTATAAAATCTTTTTGTTCTGTATACTGGTTTCCAATAAGAATATTGTCGGATTTCAACTGCAACTTTGCATCCTACACACTGCTGTTGATGAGGTCTTTAGCTCAATATCAGAGCATGTTCATTTAGTTAGGTTGATAAAACGTGAGCTATGATTAATAGTTTGTGATATTACAACACAGTGAGACGTATGTTCATTTTTGTTAAAGCTGTCTTTACTGGCCTTATTCATTGCAGGTCTTATATACCATAACAATTATTATTGCTTAAAAGTAAATTATATAAATAGCATTTTGACTGAGATTTTGTGCCAGTTCACCAGGCAAATTTTTAATATTGACAGAAGGTCTCATTAACAGAGCAGTACACAAAGTAAACAGCTGAAATCCTAAAATGATATTAAATATTCTTCTTGCTAGAAACCTCTACAGAGCTGAAAAGAGAGATTTGTTAAAGGTTATTATCAGTGATATTGTTATGTAATATCACATGAATTACAAACTTACTGGACATGCTTTGCCAGTAGTGGCATTATATACAGGAATGTAGGAAAAAAAGGTATGTAGGAAAATGCTACTTTTAGAAGTAGAAATAAATGAGTGATAAAGTCATATGGAAGGGGTTTAGAGCATGATATATTGGAAAAACTGTGAATTTTACTGAGAAACATGCATTTTGATATTGTTTAAGACTGGTGTGAGTATGTTGTGTGTGTGTATATATACATATATATAGGTACATTGCTCTCTGGTCTACATGCATAATATACCATAAGCATTCATGAACACAGTGCATATTATTTACATCATAAAACATATTTCCAGTAACATTTATGCCCTATGTACCAGTCAGCCTAGAATAATAATTTTTAAACATCTGTTTTTTGAGATAAAATATATAAACCAAAGTTAAAGACTGCTAACAGAAGTCTTAATTTTATACTTTTGTACCGTGACAAAATATATTGTTGAAGTAAAGCACTGCAAGTAGAAGATATGCTTAATAGCATTTGTGTGTTTGCTTATTTGTTTGCTCTAGATAAGATATATCAGCCAGACCCAAGGACTGCCAGCAGAACATATGTTAAATAGTGCCACAAAAACAACTCGTTTCTTCTATAGAGAAACAGATAGCAACTATCCATTTTGGAGGCTGAAGGTAATGTGGTATAGACATTAATGTGGAGTAGGGAGTAATCTTTTATTCTAATAAAAGATAAAATCATTTCATCAGAAATTATATAACTTTTGTTATAATGATCATATACCTTAAATGATTGAAAGTAATGAGTTACAACTCAGGCACTCATCATTATGTGCATGAGGTGTAATCCACGGTAGCTAATCAATTCTAGCCTAGTGAAAGTATATTGCCATTTCTACTTTTGCATGCATAAAGATAAAAATTTAACTCACAAACATCATCACACCTGAATCAAACATTCCAGTACAATAACCTGTTTCCTTTCAAAAAATGTTTTCTTGACTAGTATTGCCTTCTGTGAGTGCAAGTTTTTAATGCACACTACTAGTCTTTTACCTCCAATTTCTGCATATCCACATGCAAATGATTATGCAGCAGCTCTCCACCAGTAGGGGCACAATACTACTACTATCATAATCAGTGCCCTCTTTACATCTGCAATAGTTAATCAGTCACTTCTCAACTAGCAGTAGTACTGTATATATATATGTGCAATTTTTTTGTGTGCAAATGTGTTGTTTTTCTATTATATTATTGAATTAGTTTTTCTTTACTATTTATGTTACATTTTTCATATTTCAGTATCGTGAAAAGTTACTTTTTCCAACTTTCTTATTTTTTTAGGGGTTTTTTGCTAGTGTATTGTAAATCCTACACTGTAGCAAGTGACACCTTACCAGGTATACTTTTTTGTCCTGAAATTCAGCACTGCCCATCCTGTAATCATGCTTAATGTTAATTATGTTGTAGTGTTTCCTATCATGGACATTACGTACAGTTCCAGATGCTTTCAGGTATTGGTTGTGTGTCTCTTTTTTATTGTTATATACTACTAAACCATTATATTGCAGGTTTAGGTTATGCACACTGTTGAGATGGAGTGTTCCATAGGACTGCTAGTAGCTCTGGCTAATGGTTTTTGCTTCATAAGTATATTCCTCCCAAATTATATGCTCACAGATTGTATGTTAGTTCTGCTATAGGAAAAATCATCTCAGCACCACAGAGCATCAGAGATGGGCAGCAATCTCAGTCGTCTTTACTTTAGTCCATGCTAGAATGCAGTGACATTCTGCAGATGTCACTAGTGTATTGCATTTCCTACCATGAACTTGATGTACATGAGTTCAGATGCCACAGAGTATTCTTGTCTATATATCTGACCAATTATTTTTTCTTACCATGGCATTTCTCTTTCTGGATGTATATTCCCAATGTATATGATTTTGGTTGGAGATGGCCTGGTCACTACTAGTATCACATATATTTGGTGTAATGCTCTTCCTACTACAGACCTGATGTGCAATTTCACAAGGGTTTGACTAAAGCACTCTACCATTTCATGAATATATATATATATTATTGTAGTTTGCTCCTCAGGCTGAGACATTCTTCCTCCATTCCATTCTCCAGATGTACCTTTTGGTGAGTCTGGTGTTGGTTGGAGATGTTTTAGCTAAGTAAGTTTACACACATGTACTGACTTGTATTTCTCATTTTTCCATGGATTAGATAACAAATTCCCACTCATTGCAGATTTTGGACTGGAGATGCACCCTAGGTTTGTGGCACTTTTTTCTACCATGTGCTGGAAGTTGGTTCTCAGAAGATTTGGTATTGGTTATTGCTCTATGTAACAACTGTGTATGGTCAGATATTTTTCTCTTATCCTGGACTAGAAGTATTGTACAAGTTGCTATCAGTTTTTGGACTGGAGTTGTCATTCTGCTGCAGCTTTCTACTTTCCTGTTGTCTGCTGGGTGTCAGTTCCTGGCAGATCTACTGTTAGTTGTGTTGGATGTGCATGAAGTTGGAGACAGATTACCATTTCAAGGTGAAGAGGTAAATGATCCTCTACCTACCACAGATCTCATTAACCATTCCAGGTACTGCCTGGTCTTGGATGAGGTCAAACTACCACTACAGTCTGTTGCACCTTAGCCACCTGACACTCAAGGAGCCCCATTCATCAATCATACATATTCTATAATTCTTTCATGTTTTTCCATTTTTTGTATATGTGACACTGTCATAAAGAGCAAAGTGTATACCTGGATCAGATATGTTGCTATCTCCGACTGAGATGTGATGTTTTTGCTTTTGGTCTTACACCTCCTGGTCTCTCTTTAAGCTCTTTCTAATAGAGGATTTTTTTTTATCATCCCTCTACCAATTCAATGTAGGTTTCTAAAAGGTAAGATATCATGCTGGAAGTTAGCATCTTGACAATTTGATTTTTCTGCCTCTTTGTATTCAAACAATGAAATGTCAAACCAGGCAGAAATTGTCTGGTGTAGACATGTAACTAGTTAATAATTAACAATGTATAATTAGTAACTAACCTAAAGAATGACTCATTTAATGGTGTTACTGGTATAAGAAATAAAACTGTCAACTTGCAGCTTCACTTCCAAAGATGAGTCAACCATATTTAAACAAATTTCACATTTGCCTTGGCTTGTTATGCCAATCCACTAAATTCAGTCATAACTAATGTCTGATATTAATTAAGGTAAGGTGGCTGTATAATAAATTAATTTTTTGTAGTTGTTTACATACAGAGTTTGTGTTTGTAAAACATTTGAATGTTTGATATTATTTACAAAACAAAGATATGATTGGAAACAGCTTTTAAAGTAGTATCATTATAGCAGTTTTATTTATTTTTAATTTATTTTGTAGTTTCAATAACCAGATCAGTTCACATTTGAAAAGAAAATTTAGTGATGGTGGGGTTAGGGAGATATATATATTTGCCAGACTTCAAATTCTAGGTGAATTTTCTTGGATTTTTCTTGGACATATTCATACATCTAAACAATTAAAAGTTATGGATGCATCATATAATGGAAAAGCTAAGTGTGTTGCAAATTACAATATTTTTTCTGGTGATTAAAGTTAAAGTGTATTACATTATTGTTAAGGCTAAGAACATTGTATGTAATGATTAATTCAGGATGATTAAATATGTGTATGTTGCACATTGTAGTAAATTTATGGGCTTTACTTGTGATAATTAAAGCTAAGGATGTTGCACTTAATTAAAACTGTTGCCATTTTACATTACTGTTAAAGTTACAGAAACTGTATGTAGTGATTGATTCATGATGATTAAATATGGGGATGTTACACATTGTACTAAATTTAAGGATTTTACTTGTGATAATTCAAGTTAAGGATATTGCATTTGGTGGTTGAAACTGTAGATGTGTTAATGATTGTTAAAGATAAGGATATTACATGCAGCTCACATTGATTCTAGTAAAAAATTTTGCAAATGATGATATAAATTTTTGGAACTTAACTCTCTAATTTTAATATGATGTGAACCAGCTTTGCAATTATTATTGTTTAGACTGTGAAGTATAGGTTGTAACACATTTATAATTTAGCACATAGCAAAATAAATGTGTTGTAAAACGCGTGTTAAATGAAGAATGTTTTACTAGTGAAACAAGTTGTTCAAATATTTTATTGCATTAGTTATTAAAATAATAAAATATAAATCTTATAGATTCCTGAAGAGCATGAAGCAGAGACAAATATTAAGTCCAAAGAAGCTAGAAAGTACATATTCAACTGTCTTGATGACATGGCACAAGTAAGTAGCATGGGCATCTAATGGTACAGTGATAAAGAGTATCATGTGAACAACAATAAATATAAATGTTTGAAAATGGTATGTAAAAGAATTATTAACTTTTAACCAATACAGTGGAAATCCCTTATAGAATATGCTAAGAGCCAATTATGATTAAGGTTTCATTAGCTAGGTAAGTTTCTTTATCAGCACAAAATCTAATTTATAAATAAATACAAGTTAAATATAAGGATTTTTTTACTATGTAGTGAGATACAGCCAAGAGGATGTTTTTTTGTTTATGTTTGATTTCACTAAACTAAGCATTTTTTTCTGAAGGTAAATGTGCCTACTGACTTAGAAGGTGGAGAATTGCTAGCTGAGAAGGCAGATCGGCAGGAATTTATTGATCTTCTAAAAAGGATGTTAACCTTTGACCAAGAACAAAGGTTTACTCCTGGTGAAGCTCTGAATCATAATTTTGTATCTCTCAACCACCTTATTGATTATGCACATTGTAATAAGTAAGCATCAGTTCAAAAGAATGTTTCAATTTTCCTTAGATACACAAGACAATTAGTTTAAGTTTGTAGTTAAATAATTCCTTTTAAGATCTTGTTGTTTAATAAAAACCACAGTAATGATTTTAGTAGTTGCAGCATTCATTTAGATAGAATAACACAAACTCTTGTAATGTTTCTGTTGGAGCTTTTAGACTTGTTTTTAATCATTCATAAGGAAGCAGTTTAACATATTCTAGTGTTATTGTTAAGTGGGTTTCATTAACATTGATTATAGCATGAAAGCTTCAATTCAAATGATGGAGATGTGTTGCAGAAAAAGACACGTACATGATCAAAATAGGAATCAGGTTTCAGTCATGAACAACATTAGCTCTTCAAATAATGTGGCTCTCACTTTCAACAACCTGCAGAAACAGGTAAGTTATAGGCTTTAAAATTTTGGATCTTCCAGCAAGCTATTTACAAACAGTCAACTGACCTAGACAACCTTGTAAGTTTCTTCCTCTATGATGGTAATTTCAAAATTTATGTCTTTATCAAGAAGTAACCCATAATTTATAAAATCATACCACATTGTTGAGTACAAAATATCTGTTAAATTATGAAACTGTATTTTTTTAATATCTGTGTTTGATTTCTAAAGAAAAAATTTAGTGCATGTTAATTAACACCACACATTTAAAGAAAGTAATAAATAAAACTATAAGATACAGTTCAGGAAGTTGATGAAGAGCTTTGCTGAAGGTAACAGATCTCAATTGTTCATGATTTTGATATAGTATTTTTCAGTTGGAAATTGAATGGGACAATTATCTATGATGTGTAAAGTTATATTTTTATCACTGATATGATGTATCCTGTTAAAACTAATACAACTTACACAAGAAAAAAGAAATACTGAAGACATGGCAAAATGTATTACATTTCTTAAAAATCAGAAACTTTTTTCTTCTGAATTAAAGAAGCTGTTTATAAGGAATTTTTAGTGTCCAGTTAATATACTTCTAAATATCCTTTTTCATGTAGTATTAATTATTAAAAATGAGTAAACGTCACATTCGAATATTTAAGATTTTAATAGGAGATAGCTTTCAGCTCTCTTCCTGAATCATATTCAGGCTGTTAAAAGTCTTTACAGCACCTGTTTTTTTAATGTTGTGTATAAACAACACCTTCTTTAAATGGGATAACATTTTAAAATCCTTTTTTATTTTAATTTCTAACTCAATGATCTTTTTATTTTTTGTAGTACTTAATCAACATGTTCCTTTTAGTACCAGCTTCAGGCTGCTAGTTTTTATCAACCTGTTCACCAGATGGCTCAGCCTCAGAGATTTAATGTTTCTCAGCAGCAATCACAAGCTCGAATTAATGGACCAAGACATCAGTATGCCACTCAAGAAGCAGATCCTTTTCAGCAGTCTCTGTGTGTTTCATCTTTATTGTGCCCTACATATCAAGGTATTGTTGGCATGTAAATTTGTAGGATAATTAGGAACTTATACAGCTTTGTACATACAAGGGTTTAAAATTTAACTCTATCCCTGTCATGTGCATCACACATAATTCACGTAACGTAATTCTAACATGCCTGTGTATCATATATGATACACAACTACATTTACTTGATATGCAGCTGATGCTGGTGAACATGGTAATAGGAGCAGGTTGTTTTGATTCAACGTTTGAGATAAGAAAAAAGCTTTGTAAGGACGTTACATGATGCTCAAAGTGCATGTGAATGATGATAGGTTAAATTACTTTCACTAAAAAGACCCAGGATAAACACAACAACATTTTATTATTAATTTCTTTTATATTTTCATTACCCATTATATTAATTCTCCAATAAATTAACAATTTTATAAAAAAGAAAGTTTTATGGAATATCAACAAAAAATATGACTAAAACAGGGAAAGTATTAAACTTTGAAGTTAAGAATAAAAATATTGAATTATATCAGCTTTTTAAAACTATTTATAAATGTAGAATATATATGATGTATAATTAGTTTTATTATTAGAATGTGAAGTGAACCATCATCGTATGTTTAAGAAAATGTATCATTTTGTGCTGTTATGTTCTTTAATCTAATGTAGTAAATGTTGCTCTCAGAAGTCTAGTTTTCAAATTTAACTATCAATAAGTTAAATAATTTTCCATTTTGTAACTTTTCTTAATAGTCAGATTTTAAGTAAAAGAAAAAGTTAATGTATGTTATTTTTCAGGGTTAAACTCGCCAACCAAGCACATGGTACCACTGGTTGCTCAGGCAGCCCAGGCTTTACTGATTCAACCATCTCTTCTCACACAGGTTGTTAAGTATAGTTTTGTTTTAAAAATAGGTATGCCAGTAATCTTAGAAACGTAATTTATTATTCATAAGAAAAAATGTGATCAATAATATGCAGAAATTTTAATTGTTTAATAATTCTAAAGAATCTTTATTCAGCAAACAAGTTGTAAAAATAAAATAAAATTCTAAAGCTTCATGAATGGCTTTTTTTATACTAAATGACTGGATGATGTTTTGGACAACTATAATAGTTATTTAAATATAAAACAACATAGAAGAACACATGCATTCTTATCTTTTAATATACATATTTATCGACCACTTTTTAATGCTACTCTGGTACCTTAATCATGATATTTTTATATTGTTTTGCAATTTTTAAAATATATCTTATTCTGAAAGGAACCTCAGTTACTACAAATTAGTAATGATGACTGTTATTTTGTACTGTATTCTTAGGTAGGCACCCAGCAGTATGTGCCTTTGTCTGTGGTTGAGCAGAATGGAAGGCAGATGCTTCTAACTGTAAGTTTTACCTGTGTTTTACAGATCATTTTTGAAAATAAATAAGTTAGAAAGAAAGACATGTAAGATTGTAAGTATAGTTTGAACTAGGTTTTTAGATACATGTTTCTGAACTTCTAGGTATGTTAGTTTGTCTGTTGAAAAGTACATGGAAAAGTTATTTCTAGTACAATGTTTTACTTCAGCTATTATACTACAGTGTATAGATCTTTTGATATATTCTGGCTTCTAGTTACTTCTAGCTGTAGACTTTTTTTTTTCTTTCATAGACAGAAAAAGTAAAAATATCACATAGCTTTTAGTTATGAATTTGTGGTCTTATTTTCTTTTAATGCTCACGAAATGAAATAAACCAGAACTTATTTTGCCAGAAATTTGAGTGTTTCTTCAAAGAAGTAAGGGTGTTGTTTATCGAATAAGCTCTAATTAACCAGTCATGTATATATATATATATATATATATATGTAAAAATACAAGTGTTGGTAACTGATGCATTATTTTCTGTAGAATGCTGTGGAATCAAGTTGGCCAGCCAGTCATCAGATGTTTGTTCCATCTTGGCAGCAGATTCCAACACAGCAGGTCATTCAGCAGCAAGTATTGTCTGACTCAGAAGCCTGGAGTCATTCTCTTGTTTTGGAGAGAGCATCATTGTTACCAGAACAAGCTACAGTTATACCTGTGGTAGGGGAACTTTAGATTTTATTTATCATGTCACTGAATGTGTTTGCATTTTATCATTATATTTATTTTTTAATAATAGGTAGGCAAACAATAATAGTAGCATCTCTTTTCTGTGTTGCTATATACTGAAAAAATTGTGTACATGTGTTGGAGATTTCAGGTTTCTGGGTGTGTATTAAATTGTTTTCAAACAGTTCTTCTAAAATAAACATGTAGAAGTGACTAAGTAGAGAGGAAGAGGGTGTCCCATTGCTAATCCATTATTTTGTGTGTAAAATAAATGTTATTTAAGCAGTATTCTGTGAATTAATAAAGTCTTTTGCTATGGAATTGTCTTCTAATTGTTTTTCTAGATATTAAGATATAAAGATTTTATGTCAAGTGATACTGATATATTTTTTTGGTTTAGTTTGAAGTTTTTGATTCTTCTGAAAATGTCTAGAGAGTTTTTGAAAGAAAAAAGTGTTGGTTTCAAATAGAGAGTGTAATCTCTTAATGAAGAGTTTTTCAACATTTTTGTAATGGTAACCTTATGCTAGATACCATAGATCTGTCAGAAATGTTGTCTTTGTGAACTTGATAGGGCAAGCTTTAACTAGATTTTTAATGATTAAAAGAACTTTGTTGGTAGGATCAACTATGAGTATAGTATGTCATTCAATAAGACATTATTGAATCCAGAGTGCTTTAGCTACTCTATAGTGCAATCACCTTTGTTAGTGTTTATTATTTAAATCTTGTGAGAGTTTAACTGTTTAAGGGCAATGGCTTCATTTTTGTTAAGGTTATATTTTAATATTTTGTCCTTATATGATGCAACTCTAGAATATGTGTATAAAGATATAGACTAGGAAAAAAAAGCTGAAAAAAAAGACTGATAGTCTAAAAAACAAAACTCAATAAGTTATCAAGAATTCTAGCTGTTGCATAAATGAGAGTTGTAGCTCTAGAACTGGATATATGCTCATTTAGCTTGTGGAGGTGTGGAAAGAGGATTTAGAGATAAATGTTTAGAGGAAAATAAGAGAAGCTGATTTTAACAACCTGCAAGAAAAAATGTTACAGCTAGAAATTCATTTAAAGAGTGTGATGGGTAGTAATATTAATAAAGAACTATGGGGACCAGTTGACATATTGCTATAAATAATAAACGGTAAAGAATTGGAAAAAAAAAAAAAAAAAACTATAAATGAAAAGATAAAAATAGGAAATTATGCATATTAAAAATGTTTCAAAAAGCTTCTACAAAGATCTAAAAGGTATTTACATTGTATGTTAATGTTATAACTAGTTTGTGATACAGTATAGAAAATAAAATATAAATATTTATTTTCAAAAACTTCATTTAGGAGGTTATGCAAATGAAATGTGAAAACTTGGAGATAAATATTTTTTTTATACTCAAAATGAAAATCACCTTGCATGTGAACTATTCAGAACTTGAATGTAAATAGTTACATTAAACAATGAATTTTTTAGATTAGAAATAATGGAAAAAAATCAGAATTTAATGTTATTTTCCTGAAACTGTGTACTTTTAGGAACATTCACATCAAATTTCAACTTCTAGTTTCATTTTTGTAGAAAACCTGCATGAGAGTTTAATAATCTACTTATAAAACTAGTAGGTATTAATTATAGGGTTGTCCCCCACTGGTACATTGGTAAGTTTACAGATTTACAATGCTAAAATCAGGGGTTTGGTTTCTCTCTGTAGTCTCAACAGATAGCTCAGTGTGACTTTGCTATAAGAAAACACACACACATTATAGGGTTACTTAGAAAGTTTTGTAACATTTGTTTTTTTTGGCATTTTGTTTCAGGAATTGTGGAAGGAACTAAATTTTAGTCTAGAATTTGTAATTCAAGCAATCTCTTTTAATTTTAAATATATTTTGAAAGTTAAATAGCACTTTATTTAATAATCTAAATTTTATAATCTAAAATCATATTAAACTAAATGGAATAAATTAATATACATTTTGTGAGAGGGTGGAAAGAAGAGGGGAAAGCTAAAAGATAATGATGAAACATATTTTGTGGTGTACTGTTTATTCTAACTTTTGTATTTTTTTATTAATCTCTCATATTTCTGTGGACGTACAACTCTAGAAATCAGGTTTTGATACCTGTGATGTGCAGAGCAAATGTAGCTCATTGTGTAGCTTTGTGCTTAACTTCAAACAAATATATTAATCTCTGATTTCTAGTTTCATGATGGGTGTGGTTTCAATTTGGTACTATTGAGAGTTTTGTGTTAACATGTTTTTTTATTGCATTATATTTAATATATGGATGTAGATTCTTATCTTTGTTGTATTTTGTGGGTCAATGAACAATTTATTTCACAAAGGTGAAAAGTAGGTGATGTAAACTGTAATTGAGTGGCTGCAAGTTCATATAATAGTAGAATAACAAGTTCTAACAAAGTTACTTTAAATCTTCTATTTTACTCATTATTCTAAAACATAATTGCTATTGTGTGAAACCTGTTATTTTTCTGGTCTTTTAGCAGGCTACAACACTTACAGCTCCAAGTCTTCAGCCTCCATGGGGAATAGTTGCAACTAATCCAAACTCTGCCAATTGCTATGTTCAACAGCAGGCTATTGTGCCTCATCATGGTGGGAATCGGACAATACAGATGGTTTCATCTAAAAGAGTCGCCAAAACTCGGCAAGTAAACTTATTTTTAACAAAAGAAATACAGATATTTTATTATCAAGGAAAATGTTTAAGATGTTAACTTGTAGCTTTTTTTTAGTAGCTGGTTTGTTAGAAATTAATAAAGAAATAAAACTAAGCTATAAATATGCTAAAAAACTTTCATTAACTGCTTGGAATTTGAGAACAACCATTACACATAACTAAACAGTGGGGCTTGTCAACATCTAACCAAAAAACAATTACCAAAATAAAACCATGAAGAAAAGTAAACCCTTTTTATTGGCTATAAATATGCCTATTAAGTAAGGGAATGTGGTTTTGATATGTTAATTAGATGATAAGAAAAATGGGTGGAACTTCACTGGTGAGTTGAACTTATTTATTCATATCTTAGCAAATTGAGAAGATAGGAATTCTAATTTTATATTCGTACTTATAATTACGTGTAATTTGTTTTTGTATTGCTTGGAATATCTAAAATTTAAATAAAGAAAGAGAGTATAGCTAAAGATCAGAATTTAAAGGAGAGATTTGCCATACAACACAAAAAGTGGCAATTGAGATTTTTTGTATTTTCTGATCTTTAGCTATACTCTCTTTCTTTATTAATATATATATATTAATAAACTTGGCATTAAAATATGATTTATAATTCAAATATTTATATTATTAAAGTTTTAACTTTTAATTTTAATATATATTAATAAAGTTGCTTTATTAAATTTTGAATGTATCTATGTAATATGTCACAACATGCACATTCTCACTATAACATACATGTACATATAGAGTTAAGACATATTACTTTTTTAGAAATAGAAATATTTTCCTCTGAAGTAATAAAAATGTTAATAACATTGATGAACAATAAATGTTTCTAAATGTTGATTTTGAAGATTGTTAAATACCTTTATTAACTAAATTAAGTTAAAAGAGTGATGTATAACAGTATATTTCAACCCAAGGAACTCAATTAAAGATTGGATCATCAGAATATGTTAAAGTGTTATGAACAGATTTTGAGAATAGGTAATAGATTATTTATTTACTTAATGTTTTGTAAGTCATGTATGTACATTTTTCACTAAAGCTATTTACTGGGTCATGATGGCCATCAAAATTTACTAAAGTGTCCTGAGTCAGTAGTGATTCAGAATCACCGATTTATGACATTTTTGTGGCTTATTGGTATTTCACCACAGCAGAACTTGTAATGTATCTTATTTTTCATTATTGAAATATGTCATATTCAAACACTAACGTTTTTCAGTAAATACTATATCATTATATGTGCTAAGTGGTATTCTAAAGTTGACTGAGTACATAGGTAATAACCTTCATGTTTGGGTACCATTTTCTCAAGTGATCCCATCAGTCATGTGCAAAATGGAGGTCTGAATTATCTTTCACCATATTATTTATTTAGCTGGAGTATCTGTTTGTTGGGCACAATTCATGATTAATGAAAGGTTACCTTAGGGCATGAAAGTTGTTTTCCTTATATACAATTGTAAGAAATGCCCATAAAAGCTGCAAAACACAAAATGTAATACTAGCAACTTTGCAAGTATCTTTGTATATATGTATATATATAGAATAATTCTTCTTGTCAGATTTGGTGAAAATTCATTTACAAGTAGTGAAGTAGTGGTAAAAAGTGCAAAAGTGCTCATGAAAATCTCAAAATGTAAAATACAAGCTGAACATTTGTATGTACTTATCTATGGATCCAATGAACCTTTATACCAAATCTGTTGAGGATTTATCCACAAGAGGTGAAGTAGTTGTAAAAATATGTAAAAACATCCATAAAAAACTCCAAAACACAAAACTAAAAATTTGTATGCATTTCTCCATGGACCCATTGACACTCCATACCAAATCTGATGAAGATCCATACACATCTTGCAAAGTATTTACATGTACATACAACAGGTAGTACTATTATATTTATAATAACAGTACATGTATGCATTGATTACATGTTTGGTTTCCATTAAAAACTAATATTTTAGAAGGTAATTTGTGTACAGAACCATGCTAATTATGAAATAATTAATCATGAAAGCCTATATAGACTGAAATATATATAGTTTGTTATTATCATGCTAGATTGTAAACAAAGTTCAGTTAATATTTATATGATACATTAATGAGAGTTAAGAATAGTGGCATATATTATTTTAATTTTAATTAATCAAAATGTATGATAATTCACACATAATATGAAAATATTCTATTATTGTATGAGTTTTTTTCTAAATTACTTTGAAAAATATCTATTTGACCATAGGACTGTAAAAGAGAAGGAAGTGAGTAGCACCCAGTTGTCACCTCTGAAGAAACGAGTTAAGGAAGGAACATCACCAAAGTGGGATACTATTGTCTGTGAAACAGGCACCTACCATTCAAATACAATGGCTTGTAGTGGTGGCACTGATGAACATTGCACAAGTCCACATCTTGGAGGATTTCACTGGTCTCATGAAGTGAAGTCAGGAAGAAATATGTGAGTTTGTGATTTCTATATGATTTTGAACATGTGTATTTATGTGATGCTTATATATATTTAGAAATTTAATGTACTGAATTTATGTAACTTTCAATGTCTTTTTTTTGGAATTCATGTGGAACCTCGTAGCTGTAATATTTGTGTAACTTTAGGGCATTTGCCTTATTCTAAATTTATACAGATTGAAGATTTGTATAGGTTGTTTTAGGTTTATATAATTAGCAAAATTTGTTTAGGTGTGAGTCAGGGATTTCCATCATATATTAAATTTATATAGACTTAGAGTTGTGGTATTTTGTTAAATGTTGATGTTCATTTCTTGGAAATTCCCACCAAATGGCATGTACAGTATTTCACACTTTATATATGTAAAAACGGCTCATTTGGGTTCAGAAATTTTTTTACGCAGAGGAGCAAACAATGTTTCAACCTTCTTTGGTTGTCATCATCAGGTTCACAAAGAAAGAAAGAGGTAACTGCCCGGAAGCTGACCACATGTTTGAAAGGGGTTGTGTAACTGAGTGTTGGAATGTAGAGGGCATGCTTAGATGTTTGAGATGTTAGAGATTTTAATGAGTTACAAGGCATGTTGAATGCAGCACTGTTAAAAATTAGATGTTTGTGATGTCAAAATACGAAGTCAATAATTTTGTATAAATAAGGAACCCAAATTACTAATATTAACAATCTAGAATCTAAAATAAGAACCTCATATCTTTTTATTTTGCTGAAATGTGGTTAATGAATCAAACACGGTGGCCCCGTTCAACTTTTTTTATTGTTTAAAACAGTCCCTTATATACTCTTATTTCAGTGTATGATGTGAATAACCAATCAACAACTTAGAATGTTCTCACAGTGGTTTTTTCAGCCATTGCAATCTTTGATAGAGCTACCACATTTTTGCGATCAAATAATCTTCATGCTCCACTGGTAAATGATAATCAAGTCACTTAATGAGTAGACTACTAGCTAAAAATCTAGTACATTCATTAAAACAATAAATCTTAATTCCATAAGCAGGGTGAAGACAAACAAGAATTTTTGACCCCGATTTGGTTACCTTTTTAAACCAAGGTATCATGTGTATGTACCAAGGAGTTTGACTTGAACACCTAGATACAAATACTAAGCTGTGAAGTAATTGTTGTCATGTGACATCTTTGTTCCATATTGTATACACAATATTTACATGTCTATAAATTACGTTATTGATAAGAAAAAGCTATTCTTCAACATTCCACCCAAAAGTCACAGTTGTATGTTGCATCTCTCAGGGAGTCATTTCTAGGAGATCATTTAAAATAAAATAATTCTGTGAACAGAATAAAATGTTTATTTACAAAAACGTTGTTATTGTGAGGGGTTTTATCTACCAGCAATTTTATTAAAGATTTGCCATTGAATATATTGATTATATTTTTTGACCAGTCTGAGTGTAAAATGATTTTCATGTTACTATTCAAAATACTTTTCTTCATCTCAAGAATCTCAAAAGTAAATGATGTTTTGTCATAAAAAAAAGAAAAAAAGATTAATTTGGAAAACAATTTGTAGCAACCTTATTTAGCTTTAATATTTATAAGTCTTATTTTTCTCTGGTTAATTAATAGTTGCATCATTTTGTGACAAATTAAGTGTTTGGCATTTCTTGCAGGTTTGAAGCCTTACTTTATGTACCAGGAAGTATTTTATATATGAAATGTCATGTATGGTACAATTAACTATTAAGGTTTGAAACTAAATAGAAGTATTATTACATTAAAAGCATACCATTTACCTCTTTTTCATTAGTGAATATCCTTACAAAAAGTTAATAATGTATCAGTACCATTGTTGTAAGTATTATGCTGGCATCTTTTTTTTTTCCAATTATTTTGTCACCACATTTGTTTTGGAATCACTGTCTTGCTGGAAGATGAATCCCTGCCCAACAGGATAAAAATAAGAAAATTATTTTTCCTGTCAGCAGTTAGATTGCTATTAATTTTATATAGATCTTCAACACTACTGTATTATTACTCCAGCAAGCTTTACTGCCAATATTGTACATTGACTGTGATACTTTTTTCCTCTTTACTATCTTACAACCTGCTATTACCAAACAGGTTGAATTTGGATTTATCCATAAAGAGCACTTTTTTCAACTTTTGAACATCTCATTGTGTGAAGTCTGATGCCCATTTTACCCTTTTAGTGTTTTTACTTTCCATAAGCAGAGGTTTGAGCAGATACATATCACAAAGGCGAGTTTCCATTAATATGTTTGTTATTGTCTTGATGGTAATATTCGCATCTGTACTTAACTAGTTCTTGGCAAGATCTATATTGAATTGTCTTGTGTCATGTCATGAGCAAAACTTTATTTCTAGAACATCACTTTTTGAAGAGTTTGGGATTTTTACCTCTATCGCTTCTACCTTTAACTAGTTTAGATTTTCCATGTAGCTTCTACCGAAACATGAAATTTACCATCAGTCTCACATACAGTATCATTCTTTTGCCCAAACTGTGATTTTTACATGTTTTCCAGGTAGTTTTTATGTCTTCCATTTTTGATCATTTGTTACATTTGTATCATATTCAGTTTTGTTTGTTTTGCAATTTTTTGTGTTTTAGTTTATCTACCCCTTTGCCTCATACTTTGTTCTGTTGTTTTGGTCTCTTCCTTCAGTTCCTCTATCCATCTTCATTTCCCTTCCATAATTATCCATCTTATTGGTTTACATTTCAAAGTTGTTTGTGTTTTCTTCTTTTTCTGATCATCTGATGATGAGCTTCTGTTTAAGGCAACTGTTTATAAAGGCTTAGTGTTAGCAAGATATGTGTGGACTGGTTGTACTTCATGCATATCAGTCCTAGAAAATGTATTTTAGTTGGTACATATTGATTTTTATTGCTTAAATTGTCTCAATGTTGATTTTAAATTTTACTAGATGCATATATATCAGCAATACATTTGTTTTTGCTTGTATGCCTTTGTTACTATGAGACACTATGTTGTTGTTGTCTATAGGTTCTAGATTTTCTAGATTCTAAGGCCCATTTTACTACTCAATCAAGTATCATTAGGAAGGTGATAGGTGACATAAGACACCTTTTATGATGCCAGTAGTAACTTGAATTTGCTTAATCGATTGTCCATTATGTAAGGCTTGACATGTTATATCTTCATAAGAGTTCTGAATGATGTTCACGAATTTCTGAGGATCCAGTAGTGGCACAGGCAATGATTGAAATTTAATGATAAACAGTATTACTGTTTGATCTTTACATCATTTCTTCTGTCTGAACTCTGCCTCTTCATGTCATAACATTGAATCTACTACTTTCTTTAGTCTATCAAAGATAATATGGCTAAATTCTTTATTTTGGATGAACAACAAGTGAATGTCCCTTCATTTTTGTATTGAATAAGATTTTATTTTGCAGCTTCAACATATCACCATTGTTCCATTTCTTTGACATTTTGTGTTATTCCAGTATCTTTTGCAAGAGATCTGTGCAAGTGTCTACTAAAACTGATGTCCTTGTAGTTTGTTTTTAGAATTACTTAACTGTTCTCTCAACTTCTGCTCCTCCATGTATTTTTCCTGGTGTCTTTATTATTATGTTTCCTTCATTTTATAAGATTATTAAATTGTTGTTTTTATTTTTTCCATCTCTCTAGTGATGCTGTACAAAGCCTTCACACAATTTTGTGTTACACAGTTCTGTGCATCTAATTCACAGTATTACTATGGGGTTTGTCTGTACCTTTAAAGGAATTATGCTAATGTTGCTTTATAGATTAGTTCTATGACAGCCAGTTAGTGTGAGCTGTTAATATGTAACTTATTGTAATGAAGTAGAGGGGGAGAAATCCCATATTATTTGAATTTTATGCATATTTTATTCACAGTTTCCATAAGATGTGTAAATAATTTTGAAAAAGTTTTAGAGTAAGTAAGGTTCTAATTAAATGCTGAAGGTTGAAGCTGCTAAGTTTAAAAGAAACATATTTATGATGAAGCTAGATACACAAGGTATTGTTAGCATGCAAGCTGAGTGAAACTGGTTGAGTATTGAGCAACACTGATTTATAGTTAGCTGAACATCTGAAAATTAGAAAATTATTTTTCTCTAATTTAATTTATTTGAAAACTTTTTTTGGTGTAGTGTGAAACATGAGATGTGCAGACAGATACACTTAGTTTTGTAAAAATATGAAACTTTTACCACCAGTATAGAAAGGAATAATTAGGTTCAGTATCATGATGATGGGTAGAGGGTTGGCTGTTGTGTGTAGAAATAGAAATGTGAAAATTAAGTTCTTTGGACTTTTTCCAGATTTTTTTAATTTAGCTGAATTTATGAAATGCCCTTTTTCAACTGTGAAGTTAAGGTATTGGTCTAATTTCAGGTTTTCTATTTATGTATAAATAACATATACAAAAAGCTGATGTTGCTCAGTATTTTCTTAATTTCAAATTCTAGGTCAAAAAAAGTGACTTACTTTCCTGACAGAGAAAAGTATCATCAGACCATTGTGATTAGAGATACGCCTAGCCCTGCAGTGAGTGTAGTCATTTTAAGTTCTGATTCAGAAGAAGAAAGAGAAAGCTCTACACGGTGAGCACTGTGGCTTCACATCATCTTAATTTATTTTTATGCACAAGGGCTGTGTAATTGGTTAGAATATCCCTAGTGTTTAGAACAACAATGGAATATAATTGTTTTATTTCTAAACTTTCAGATATGAATTTTGTAGTTTTAAAACAATCAGGATAAACTTACTGTAAGATTAATTATGATTGTTTTATTCATAAACTCATGAAATTATAGCTGATTTCTTCAGACTTTGGGAAATAACTTTCATTAATAGTCATTATAAGATTTGTATGTGCCGCAGAAAGCTTTTAAATTAAATTTCTGTGCATAGAATACTCTTAAAAATTATATTCTGTTTAAGAGTACAAATTGCATTGAGAAATATAAAATATTTTAACTTTTGTTAAACAGCAAGCTGTATATCACATTCTGCTTCATACTTTTTGTAGTTTTATCAGACATATGATTTATTACTTTAATGTTTGTTTACAAGATATAAATTTTTACAGGAACAAATAGGTTTTAGTTATAGCTTTACTAAAGTATACATGTGTTTTTCACATGGTAATAAGCTATATATAAAACTCATTCAGTTCTAGCAACAAGTGCACAGGATGTGACTCAATTATTTAAGACAGATGCTCCATAGATGTCAGTATAGGAGGTGAAGAAGTATTTTGCCATTTATACCTCAGATGCTACAAAATAATTGCATATTGTTAAGTGTTGCACCACTCAACGACTTTTATAGAAGGCTTTGTTTATTGGTTCTAGTATGTCTATTGATAATTTACAATAGTTAGCATTTTGTAATACTTACCGTTAGTAACTGCAAAGCAGATTTAGTAAATATGCCCTGAAAAATAAATGATAGCGCCACAGAATGTCTTTCAAAAAGTTTTGGAATTTTGTTCGTGGTCAAATGTGTGAAACTTACATTATGATGTGCATGATTTGCCAAAGTATTTTTTATTTGACTATTTTAAGTATATGGACATGAAAATATATTTATTTCATTCAAACACTGCAACATTACTTTTATTCACAACTCTTAAGATAAATGTAGTTTATTCAAAGTATTGAAATATAAGGCTTTTATTAATTAATTCACTAAGATATACATAATTTGTTGTAAATTAAGATGTGACTTTGAAGCTTCTTACAATATCCATAGTTTATTCAAAATATTACTTGAATGAAAATTTATATTCAGAAACTCATTAGACTATGCTTGTTTCAGTATTGGGGTACAACTGCTTTATATATACAATTATTAGGATACGTTATATATCATTATTATTTATTCATTTATTATTTATGATAAAGTTTTATCATAACTCAGAAGATTTTGAACCATAGGAGATGGGTTTCTTAGAAGAATTCTCAAGATACTGGTTTTTACTGAGATTGCAAGAATTTCTTTTTATGAAAAGTAGTTTTATGTGTTTAAGTGTAATAATCAGAAAGACAAGCTGCTTTCTGTAGTGTTTCAACTTTCTTTTCATTGAAATAAGTTTTTAGGTCATCTTTTGTACAGCATTTAAATTCCTCAATTAGACATAATTAACTTAAGTTGTCAAAACTGTTGCCAATATGTATAGAATTACACCACCGATCAAAATAAACCACTTTTTTTTCTGTGCAAATACTGTATAAATTTGGCTATCTTGCTTGTGACAACCACAAAACATTTGGTGATAAACCTCTAATATTAACTCATATGCTTTAATGATAGCTGCTGCTTTAACCTTATCATAATTGGTGTAATCTTCTAGAGAGAGAGTTGCATAAGCCCCTTGGGTTTTACCAGTCAAAACACTCTGTAATAATAATGACCACTTTTTGGTGTGCCATTCCATGGTTTGGGCAACATTCTCAAAATGTTGGAAATACTTATCAACTTACTTTCATTAAGTGGTAGTACCTTAGTATGTCAATTGTCAAGGCATTTACTTTCTCTCTCCACTTCAATATGGGCTTTTTCAAGTTCAGTTTGTTTGAGTCTTAACTGGATTTCTAACTATCTCTACTACTCAACTCTGATTGGCTAGTGGAGACACTAGAGTATTCCCCTAACGCTTCCTCAGACAACAAATCATCATCGACTAACATCTCAACAATACTCTTTTCTTAATGACTTTTTCTCATTGATTTTTAACCTCTAATTCTACAGTTTTGGCAATTTCAAGCAATTCAGTTTTATTATATTCTTCTAGTTGTTGGAGGGAGGGTGATTCAAGAAAACCTTGATAATCAGCCATAAACAGCTCTTCTTGGCATGGAAAATATAAATTGAATTAAGATTTTAATTTTAATTTATAACAAATTTTGTCTTTGATTCAGATCTCACACATGAGCCCTCAGTTTATGTTACTTGTGTTAATGTATTACTGTTCTAAATAACCAGAAATTTGGAATAGAATTTAGTATTTAATTAAATTTTAATATGTATTAAGTTTATGTTATTTGCCAACAAGATTGATATACACAATTTCCTTTTTTTAACACAAATATAATATATAAAGAGAAAACAATACAATTTAAAAAAATAATTCCTACTAATAGTTATTACAAGTGATGGTTTATATACACCAGTTTTACAACCTTACATACAACACAGAGTCTTCTATCCAGTCTAGAACTAATATTTTATCAATGATACAAGCCCACATTGAGCAAATTAATTCTGAGTTGATATTTTTGCATATTGCTTAAGCTAACAATACCTTTTTTGACTATCCTCACACTTGTTAGAAGTCTATTCCTTCCAGGAAAGATATTTAATGTCCTCATAGAAACAGTAATATCTAAAATAGTTCAATGAAGTCAAATGGTTTGTAATGTCCAAAATCTACAACATTCCTGGTCCAATTTTGTAGTCTTCTGATTAATAGATGCTAATCACAATTATAGCTTCCTAGAATTCTCTACAAGTTTTGAGAACAGGCACAATACATAGTCAATAAAGAACATCATATGCAAAAACAAATATACAGAAACAAGTGTATAATAAATTAGCTTTTTATTGATGCTATTTATATCTAGTTTAAGTATGAACTTGAGGACTAGTAACAAATACACAAGAAGGGTTAAAAGTTACTGGTTGACAAGAAAATTTGCTATGAAATATTTTTCATGTCTACATGTTTTTCATTCACAGTTGTAAAAACAAATGTTTGCTTCCAAGTACAGTCAAGCAAACTGAGTCAAAGAATGCCACAGACTCAGTATTAAGGACTTCAACTGCTGCCACAACCTGTGCAAGTGTTCTTCCATTAACCCCTAAATCTGAAGGTAGATTATGCAGCATAAAATCCACACCAAGACAAGGTAATATCCTGTAAGCAAAAAATATTATTCGTTGTTGTGTGAATATAATGCTTCATACTGCTATTGGGTTGTAAAGGCAGTCTGTACTAGCATATTAAAATATTTCCACTCTGCTACCATTGCTGTTGTACATAAATAACTACCTATCTCCCAAAATTTGTTTTAACCATTGTTGAAATAACTGTGTAATATCTAAGAGAGTAAATTTTAGTTAAATAAACTTAAAATAACTATTGAATATTTCAGTAAGTAAAATATCACTGAAATGTAAATGATATGATAATATTTTAAAAGAAATAAATTTTGGAGTTTATTAGTATTATATAATTGCACACTTTGTAACAGGCATGTGTTTCAGATTTTAAAAAGAACAAACACTTCCTCAGCTGTTGGTCATGTTACTTGAGGGTTGTCTATAAGAAATAGTACAGAAAGTGTAGATATTTTGTAACTGGACCATGATTTGAAAACTGGTTTGAAAACTGTTAAAAGTCAGAGACTTAATAAAACATTCAGCTTAAAAAACTGTCTTTCATACTTTCTAGTTTCAGGTTAATCCTATCAGCCTTGAGCCAAGGGAGCCAAATTGTCCCTTGGCCTGAGCTCCACAGCAAAAATGCATAAAAACACATGTGTGTCATAGAAACATATTATATGAAATCTACTATACAGAACCCCATATAATTTGAGGATATTATCTGTAATAGGTTTACCTTTAGTCTAGTACCAATACTGGACCTTGTTGTGTCAGTCTTCCAGCATGTTGACCCACATTTGATGCAGAGATATTTCTTGCAGAGGGAGCACCAAATTGAGCTCTTGACCAGTTTGATGGAAGTGTCTTTGTATAGTACTCCAGGGTGGTTTCTTTTATACCTGAGGTGTTTTTTACTGCACACATAACACAAACATGATTTCCAGATGTGCCTGCACTGTTGTCATGAAACTGTAAATCAATCTCTTGTGCAGAAAAAAATATTACCCCAACCTGCAAGAGCATCTGCATCACTTCCACCATCAGCCAATCAACGACCATGCCCCCTGGCATGAGGCTTATCATCATCACTTTCAGATTCTTCATGTAAACTTCATTCATCTTCATCTGATTCATCTAATTTTTGCAATACCTCAGCAGTTGTGGACATTCTATGCCTTTGTCTTTTCTCACTCTAAGTGCTTGGTTCCAGCTATGCTTCATGGTAAAAAATTAGCAAATATCGTTACAAAAACAACGAAATTGATGCTAACAGAGGCTGCCATTTGCAAAATAATATTAATGCTGCACTCTCAACCTACCTTTATTCTGATTGGCTGATTTACTTTTAGTTTGACCTTGTGTAAATGCGGGCATTTCCTAGTTCCCCTATACTGGGAATTCAGCTGATAGTCAAGTCTGAAATTCCCAATAACTGGGAATACAGCCTGAGCAGGTTAATAAGTTATGTTATTATAACTGCTGCCTATACTGGAAATTCAAGATTCTGCTGGCTAAGATGAAATGAGCAAATATTAGGAATTATTATTGTCTTCCTACTGGTTCAAGCTAGGGGTTTATTTTCTGCTGATTCAAGCTGAAAATAAGTTTCCTGTTAGTTCAAGCTGGGAATAGACATTCTGCTGGTTCAAGCTGGAAATAGGCTTTCTACTGGTTCAGGTTGGTATTAGGTTTCCTGCTACTTCCAGCTTAGAATTCACTTATTGCTGGTTACAACAAGAAATAGGCTTCCTATTGGTTATAACTGGGGATTCACTTCCTAGTTGTTTGTTTTGGGAATAGTTTTCCTTTTACTTCCAACTGGAAATAGACTTCCTACTTCCCTGAGCCAGAAATTCACTTCCTACTATTGCCCATAGAGTTACATATTGATTAAGATTGTGTATTGTATGCTAGGTAGAAAATATAGAAGTTAAAAGTTATGCCCTGTATGTTGAATATGCATCGTTTTTCTATTCAAAATTTTATTGAATTTATAAGTTTTAAACAATTTGATTAGTCAAAGAATCTTTCTTATTGAAAGCTTTACTGAACAGTTAAATACAACAAATATCTCAATGTAAGGAAAAGAAACTAATTATATGTTATAGAATGTTTTGATTATTATAATATTCTGCTAACTGATTCATTGTTTCAGAAGCTTTATTTATATCTATAATTTCTTCACATATTTACCAACTTATAAAGTTTTCTGGCTAACTTCAGGTTTTTCTAGCCAGAGTTTTAAACAGTCTCTAAGAGAAAAAAATAGTAGTAAGATATTGTTCGATATTAGTAATGCGATACGTGCATATTCATTACAAATTAAAAGAAGTTTTAATTTTGGCACCAACAATTTTTGCAATTAATCACTTACAAAACTAACTGTATTTAATACTCAAATTAATTTTTGTTGGAATACTAAAATCTACATGCCAAGTTATTATAAACCCCATCAGAAATTACTTTCATCAACCTTATCAACAAATTATATGCTTGACTGGAATGTACATAATATAGAAAGCACAACATTTGCAAACAGTGATATGGTTTGGTAAAAACTTTAAAAACAAAAGGTTAACTTGACTCTTAATATTGTATTGAAAACAAATAAGTGGACATTCTTATATGGTTCATTAAATTCTCTCACATAAATATTTTCTTTCAGTGCTGCCCTCTGGATGAAAACAATTATGCATTCCACAAGTCTTGAATCTCCCATCCATTTGGAATTGACTGATTTCAGTGCATCTCATATGCAAATTATGTGACAATCCTCCACCAATAAGACTGACGTACTCTTTTGGTGCATATGACTCCCTCTATTCTGTTCTACTGAACTGTCATTTCTGTTTGGCAGCACTTGTTGAAGATGTTTTTGATTGGTGCTCGTCACATGATTAGAATCTGTGACTGCTAGTAGTTTATACCATGCCTAGTTTGTTTTCTTCATCTTACCCACATTTCCTTTCTGTGGTATGTATCTACTATTCATCTCCTTTCCAAAGCAATCTATATAAATCCTGAGGGATTTTTGAGGGAAAGCCTCTCCATTATTAGCTCAGTGTTGGCTTGTTTGTTATCTTTGGCTCTCGCTTTACACATGTGATTTCTCCATTGTTCAGATCTCCTGGGTCAAGATGAGGTTTTGTTCCAAGTTTATTTACCGTCCCTTATCTTAGGAATTTACAAAATACCCCTTTTCATTGGCATTATGTTTTCAGTAACATACCTGAAACTTTGGAATTATGTGTGGAGTCTGTGCATCAACACATTACCCTTTTCACTCTGGCTCATTTGTCACAGTTTGAACTGAAACAAGTTCCTATTCCTATTTCCTGTCCTAATCCTTTTCAGTTTGACTTGTTCCTCCATCCAGAGGTTCCTCATCTTGTTGTTGTATTGAATGTACATGAGTACATTTACTTTGATACAGGTGGGTTCTAGTTCAGTTATGTTCACTTGCATGGACGTTTTTTTCCCTTTTAGCAACCTTTTACTACATATCTGTGAGTTATTTGGGTTTTATCAGAGGAAATTGTCCAACAATTCCTCATCCCTCTCCTTTTCCTCAGGTTTTTCCTTCTTTCCTCCTAACTACCAGTTAGCATTTTTCTAACAGGCCATCGAACCCATACATCATCTTTCTGCAGACTTTTATTCCATGTTGTTGTCATCCCCAAGTTAACTGAAGACTGGTGGTCTGTAATCATTTTCTCATTTTGCCCCATTTTATTATGGAATTGTATCTTACCCTCAGGTGAGTTTTTCCTTCAGATTTGTAGATGATCATGGTGGATGTCATGAATACTTACTTTCATATCCCTTTATCTTGTTAATCATGACCCTATTTTCAATTTCTTCACCATAGAGTGGTTTATCAGTTTTTCGTGTTGACTTTTGGGCTCACTTCAGGCCTGTATGTTTTTTGTCAGGTGGTCAAAGCCTTCTCTGTCACTTATATGCTCTTGGGTTGTGCTTTCATCATTACATGGATGAATGGCTACTGTTAGTTTGTTCCAAACAGTAGTCCACCCATCAAATTAATTTGTTTCTCCTGGAAATGGCTCGAGTGGGCTGGTTAATCAAATTGGAAAAAGTTGTTCTGTCATGCTACCCAATATCTTGTCTAGTTCATTGTTGTTTTTCAACATCCATCTCAGTTGGGCCCAGTCTTCTCCTCTCTGACTTCATTTAATGGAGCTTTCTTTCTCCACTCTCTTACTGCTTTTCCTAGTACAGCTCACAAGGTTCTGTTGCTTTTGGGGATGTAGTCCTTCATGACAGCTCTTACCATATTAGGTTGTGTACATATGCAGGCTCTACATAACCAGTGAAATCTTGCATGGGGTCCTTTATCAGCTCTTATTTTATTTTCTCCTACTCTTGTTGATAATCTGAAATTGTGTTTGGGTGAGACTCGCATGTTGGAAGGTGTCCTGCTTCCTTTTTCTCATCCAGATTTACATCTTTTCACAGATGCATCTCTTCTGCAATGGAGCATGGGTCAATCAACATGAAACTTGAGGACATTGGTCTGTGGTTCAGAGATCTTATCAGCATCCTAGAGCTTCTCACTGTATGTCATGCTTTGGTTCAATTTAGTTCCTGTCCTTAGTGTACTCTCTCAAACCCACTAATGCATTTCAAATGTATTTTGCCATTAAAATTTTATAATTTTCCTGTTATTTCATCTATCCTATCTCAAAATTGAATTTGTCAATTTCACCAACCCTGTAACCACCAAAGAAGAAATCAAAATAAATATAAATCATTTTTTTCTTTCTAGAATGACTTTATACTGCAAAATGAAACCACATTCGTTTATCCCAAGTAGCTCTAAGTTCATAACAGTGTAATGCGTTTTGATTGCCCTATGAACTGTGTTTAACTACTTTCCATGCCATTATAAGTTGTAAATCACTTGGGGTTCATGTAGCTCACATTACACACACACTATTAAATTACATTACCCATGAGCTGCTCACTTGCATGCTTTGCAGTACATTTTTTATTATAATTATATATTTTAACTAATTTGATTTTAACTAACCAAAAAGATCCCTATTTTTACATTTATTTAAACTTTTATAATTATACATAAACAATAAACATGAAAAATAAAATAATTCTTTTTTTTTTTTGCTTTCAATTGTCAAAGAGATTTAACCTTACATTTTTTATACTAATGATAGTAATACATTTTATAATTTTTATTTAATTAAATGATGTACCAAACAATATAAACTAATAACATACAAAAAGTAGACAAATTCCCTTACTTCTTAAAATTTTTCTGGCTTTCTAACTATGCATCAAGAGTCATTACAAAGTATCCAAGCTAGTCATTAACTTTCTCACAGGAACAATGTTGGCACTCTGAGTGAAATGGACATTTAAGCATTCAGAATATAATATTATACAATACATCATTTGATAGATGAAAACCTTGACTTTCTACTGGCTACTAGACGTAACAGAGAACTATTAATGAATTACAAAGGAGAGGATGTGACATGTAAATGTGGCAGTTGGAGTCTGGTTTTCTTTTCAATAGCTCTGTAACCAAACATAAACGGAGACTACTAAAAATGTGGTTATTTTGAGCAATGGCAATTTTATATAGAGTGATTTATGTTTAATTTAATACATTTTTGAGGGGTGGTGGATAACATAGGGTCACATTTATCATACTAGGGGAAAATCAAAATTCTTTAATATTGCCTTGTAGATTTAAGAGCTTAAAACTTGTATACTATTAAAATATGAATTATTAGCTAAGATTTTATGCTATTGTAATAAACAAAAAGTAGTTTAAACAATTTTGAATGTAAGAGACTAAAACCTTGCACCATGCACAGTAAAGGATACCTGTAGCTGTGGAGTTGAAAGCTCTGGAGTTTCTTTTTTTTATGTAAAATTACATTATCACATTAACATTTAAATCTACTTGAATATGTAATTAAGTTCAGCTGAAGTTAAGGTTAAACTAAATAGACAGTGTAGTTCCAACAGCATTTGGGTCTTATTTCTGCCAGTATCTCTAAAAACCAGGGCACATAACACAATTATTCACTGTATTATTTTTGTCTTGGTGTTAGATGTTTATATTATGGCTGCAATTTTTTCTTTCTCTCTCTCATGAATTGACACTTTTCATCCAAGGTTTGGATATGCTGTGAATCTTTCTTATGGTGTATTCTCTTTTTTTTTATTTTTAGTTTTTTTATAAATGAATAATATTAATGTATATTGTGTGGTGCTGTATTAATTTACATACATGCCCATTTCATTATACGTATTATTATCATTTTATTTTATTTAACTTATGGACACTAGTTATCCATAATGTGTCAACTATATTCAGTCTAGCTAGCTGTTTATGGGTTTTTTATTCTGGCTACAAATGTCTTGCATGCCCTTCTCTTAGTTCTTTTCATTCAATCACTGATAACTATTACTTTTGGAAAATAAAAACTGTAGTTCATTTATTAATATGTAATATGTCATATGCAATATGTGGGGCAAACATGAATGTGCATAGATCTAAGTAAAATTAATATTGTAAATATGGATGATTTAGAACATTCCAAAATTCATCCTTGTGCTTCAATAGTAATTACAGTTTTAGAAATTGTTAATACAGATATAAATAGATTATAAAATTTAGGCTTAAGGTAAGTAGTTTGTATGATATAATTAAAGAATTGTGAATAAGAAAAACGACATATAAAGTAGTTAATTTTAAATATAAAATTGTTAATGATTGTACAATTTCTAAAATTATACATGATTTTATAATAAAAAAGTTTCTTGGTTCAAATATTAAAAACTTATTTGTTTTAAATATTAATCTCTGTTAAAATATTTGAAACCTATTATTAGTTTTAAATATTAAATTCCAACAGGATGGTTTATATATAATTATAAAGATTTTTTAAGTAATATAGATATTAATAGTGTAAAGAATTTACTATGTATGTGTGACTCATATTCTTTAACAGATTCATTTCATAAAAATGTATTATTACTGGAAATGTGGATATAATTAAAGACAGTTCTCCAAGGAAAACCATAAAAGTGCCAAATACTGAATTGCTACAAAATGTAAAACATTAGATATTTTCAGTTCTATAAATAAAAACATCATGATTATATTTTGAAACTTAATAATTCTATACATAACCCTCCAAATTGGTTTTTATAATATAAATATTAATAACATTAAAGAAAAACTAGGTTTTATTAATTTAACTAAATATGAAATAGATTTCTTATCTTTCCAATTTAAAGCTAAACTCCCTAAAATATAAAAGAAACATTAAAGTACCTTTCAATAATGCAAACTGTAACTTTGGTTTTACATGTAAACATTTTTATGTCTAAATCATAACTAATGAGACAGGTACTACAAAAAATTTTAAATTGCAAAATATGTCTAAAGAAGATTTTATTTACAACTTTTTTAAAGCTATACAAATTTGATGTTAAAATAAATCTGTATACAGAATTACCATATTTATATACAATTCCTAAATTAAATAAATCTGTCATTAAATTTCTAGTTCAGTAAATACTTTACTGAAATAAATTGAAATTTGTTTAAGTAAACTGTTAAATTCCAACAAAATGCAAGTAATAAATAATATTTTCTGAAAACTAAAAATAATGAACCTATCTTAAAAAATTTAGAATGAATTTTAAATAAAACATTATTATTAGTTACAGCTCAAACTTATAATTTTCTTACACTGTTTACATCTATACCACCTAATGATTTGGTAATTAATTTTTATAGAAAGAATATTGAACAACTTAACTAATATTTCTGAGAAATAAATAATTAAACTACCTGTATCATTGAAAAGTAATAAATCACATTTTTACAATAAAAAACTCCTGTAAACATAAACAGTAATTTTAAAATATCATGATAAAATAAAAATTTCTAATTCTAGCTTTAAAGATACAGTTATATTTGTAAAACGACATATTTTGTACAGTGAGTTGTAATATTTCAATTTAGACCCAAATAGAACATTACATCCTCAGTGAATGTTTTGAATCTGAGTTACCTCTCCACATTACGTAGTTATCCTTAATTTCATTGAAACCTGAACTGTTCTTTTGTTTGTAATTTCTGATGTTTTCTATAAAAGATAACCTCACATACACAGTAATCTAAGAATTGAACATTTGTTTTTTTTCGGTGATATTTATTTTCAGAGGGAGATAATTAAGCCTAACAGTCAGAGTATACAAAATGAAGTCCTTCCTTTACAAATGAAGATATGCAAACAAATTGTATAATCTAATCAAAACTTATATAATAAAATAACAACAAAACTACCTTAGGAATATTACCAAGCAAACTTTCTTTTTGAGTTTCACAGTATAAACAAATTTTAATCCTTACCCTTTAAATATTATTAACTCTATGTTTTACTATAGATTGGTAGGTGTGTTATATATAATACAAGATAACTAGAAACATAATAATAAGTGATTAATCTTTCACAGTTTATTAATTTTCATAAATATCTTAATTGTCATAATGACATTTTGAATAGTAGCTGGTTTCAGGTTTGTCTCTAGTGAATTGATTGGATTGGTGTTTTATGGCGCAAAGCAACTAGGCTATCTGCACCATCTTTAGTGAAATATTTTTAACTAAATGTTTCCATTTGCATTATACTCTGCTTTACATTTTCTTTACTCAAAAGTCCATAAAATATTATTTTTATCATATTTCTTGTGGTGGTTTGTATGTTGTTCATTAAATATAATTTTTTTTCCCCTCTGAAGCTCATTTTCCTTTATGTAAAAAAACTGAAGAGAGTGGAAATTATTGCACCAGAAAAAATGTAGTTAGTTGCATTACAGTACCAGACTCTGATTCAGAAGAGAAATACAGCCCAGTTAAACCACTTCCAAATATCACTACAGATATAATGGTGAAAGTAATTAAGCCAGAACCACAAACAGACAAGAGCTGTGCTGTCAAGTAAGTTAGCATGAATTTTTTACAGAGTTATGTTCAAAAGTTAATTAAAATCTATATGGATAAACTTGGCATCAAAATGTAATTAATAAATCAAGTTTGAGAATTTAATAAGTTTTAATTTCTAAATTTTAAAAGGAAATATGTAGGTAAGATTTTCAGTCTCCCCTTTTATGTGTATCACTGATTTTTTTTATATCACCTGTATATGATTTTCTGAATTTAGCATACATTAGTCATTGTAATATAGATATTACTAAAGCATATTCTGATGTTTTAGTCTTCAATCGTCCTTGTTTACAAAGATATAAACTGGAAAGTGAGACTCATTTGTCATTCCCACCTATCACAACTATCTTTTTGTCTAATTGATGATAAATCTCTGATTTTTGCTATTGCATCAATTATAATCAATACAATGGAAAAAATTTAACGTACTGAATGATATAAAATACTACCTGTTCTCAGTAGACATTTTTAGTTATTTCCCCTACAGATATTTAAATTAATATATCTTGATATTCATTTCAGAGATATTAGAGTTTATGCAAGTATGAAAATTTTAAGATAAAAGATATTTTTAATCTTAACACGAAAGTCACTTTTCATTTGGACTAGTCGACATTCTAACTCTCTATATTCTTGGACAAATTTTTAGTAAAAATGCTTAATTAAATATTTTAATATTTTTTTTGTGTACAAAAGACTTGTGACATTTACTAAAACCTTGCCAAATTTTGTGAAGATACACATAGCAATTAAAAGTTACAGCATGGAAATGTTCATGATTACTTGGTGGTTACAAAGTCAAAATGACTGAGCATGTACTGAAAACGTAAAGTTGAGTATATTATAGCTATGTTTGAAGGTTCATTTGCTAACCAAAAATTCAGAGATAGTTCTAAACATTTGAATGTTGATTTGATGGCATTCAAGCAGTCCCAGAGCTATTTTTTTTTATTAGTAACAGAAACCTCTTGGCAATATTTGAGTAGTAAATACACATTAAATGTCACTCACATGAGAAATTCCTATTACTTCAACAAAAGTTGCATTGAAAAAACAAAATATTACTACCAAATTTCATTTGTAGCAGCTCCTTCTGTGCATTGTAGAAGACCATTACAATGTAGCATATACAAAATAGTACTGTGTTCAGATACGTTTGTGAAAAGTTGCATTACATTTATAATGACGAACATTTATCATACCTTTATATGTTCTTGTACATTGAAAGTTGGATCATAGTGACCTTAATATGAATCAACACAACCCAGTAATTAAATGATACTGCTAAGATATTTTAAAAAAAATTGTCATAAATTCATAAACTTAAATAAATATGATCTCATTATATTGTAAAAAAAAGAAAAAAGTATCAAAACTGTAAATCTAAAGATGGAATAAATAGTAAACTGTAAACAATTTATTCTTCCCTCATAGCACACGAGTGTTATTGTTACTCTCCTAAAATTAATTTTTTCCAATAAACATTTTCTTTGCTTCAGTCTACCACCATTGGTCTCACAGAAGAAACAACTTCTTGCAAAGGCCCATTCACAGACTAACAAAGAAGTATATGATCAGTTAGTCTTTCAGTCAAATGTTATCCCTTCCCTTCCAGCAAAACACGAAGTAGTCAGTGCAGAGGAAGAACCTGTAGCAGCGGTTCATCGTGGTCATGAACCATCATCAAGAGCAAGAAGTGTGGTGAATATAGACTGCTCTAGTCAGTATGGGTGTAATAGGGAATCCTTTTCACTTTTTGCTCATGACCAGGTACAAAACTTGGAAAGAGAGAAACTAATTAAATGTTCAACATCACCTGTTGCTGTGAGAGATGGGGTGAGCTGTGTATCTCACTTATCACTATAAGAATTCATAAACTTTCTTATTTGTAAAGTGTTAAAGGTAGGAAATCTATATGCACATATACGTTGTTTTTCCTATAATTTAAAGTTGGTGTAAGCTGTGTTTTTATCCTGGAATTATGAGAGATGGTTAAGGGTTTATGTCATCTTAACTGCCATTATTTGGAGGTTCCATGAAATATATCACACAAGAAGTATTTTATAATACTTGGTAAAACAAATACCATAATTCTTATAAAAAGTTTTCATGTGACACTGTGTGCAAATTATAACTGTAACCCATAAAAATTGTTAGACACAGATGTATGTATGATAATTTTCTAGGTTTTGAAATTTTAATCCAAACTGATAAGTGTTTTCAAGACTTGTTCCTAGTAAAATATCTCATTTAATATATTTCTCAAGAAGAGCATTTTTATTTGCATCAACATATTTTCATAAGTCATGTAAACTCTTTCAGAGAACAATAGTTGCAACAAGTGCTGCCCAATTGGTTAACAGTGTTTTGGGGACTGGACGTACTATAAGACATTTTAACTCTTCAGCACACCTTTCTCCAGTTCAACATGTGGGACAGTCATTTTATCTGACTACTGATTCACAAGCTGATATTTACAGGTTAGTTTCTAAAGTATAGTAATAATAGTTTAATTGGGTAGTAATCCAAAACTATTTTTCACATCTGAGTTACAGGTTGTTGTTTTTTATATAATGATGATTGTGTTTGGTTACTACTTCACACAAAAAATAGTCAATTTGTGTAGACTTTATTAATTCAAAGAAATATGTATAACATAATTGTAAAATTAGTAATTCATGATGAATGTACAAATTGTCAAGAAAAGTGTTTTTAATGTTTATTTTATCCTGGATAAATTAGACATACCAAAAAGGTGAAAAAATTCACTAATCTGACACCCATGACTGCAAAATATTGAGTTCGAACTACTGTGACTTACATACATATTTGTCAAATACTAGTGCAATTCTGCTTGCTTGAAATTCATGTAAGATCAAGCTCTTTATTAAATTATCAAATTGACAAAAATGTTATCTGTTGTTATTATTTTTTCAAGTCACTAAATATCTACTTTCACTAAAATTTTTGTAAGATTGGCTCTCTTGTTCATTAATCTATTGTGAGACTGATAATTAAATACTTGTCACTCATTTATGACTTGTATGATAAATTGTCCAAGTATTTAATTTCATATTTATAACACTTTCTAATGTATAGTAGTTATTTTTAATGTACAGTTTTATTTATATTATATGAAGTAGCTGTGTTTGGGTAAAATGAATGAGACTGCTCATTTAGAATTTAAGCCTTTTTACTCGATACAATGGACAAAAGGTAGATGTTTCTAATATCAGAGTGTGGTGCAATTGTTTTGATTTTGGTGTGTGTGTGTGTATATATATATACTATATAACCTTTCCAGAGATTTTATGTTTTTACATATTCTAAATCAAATAATGTTTTCAATATGTTGACAATATTAGTTTGTCACATGTTACTGGTTAACTTGCCCACAAATTTTACATCTATATCACATGTTATATTTTTAGTTTTTTTAATACTGTGGAAGAAATCATTGCAATGAATATAGATATATGGAGTTGTAATGCATCATTTAGTCATTATGTTGAATAAAATCAGTTCAACTAGTAAAATTTCATTTTGGATCAGGAAATTTCTCATGCTACTAACTTGGTCTAGTATGTCAAAAGTTTTTATGCTTATTGTACTACTTATAGTAAATGTTAGTGGTCTGGTGTGAACAAGTTCTCTTTTTAAGCAGGGAATACTGTCAACCAACAGTGCACATGACCTCCAACCTGACACAACCAGCGTATATCCCATCCATTAATCAGCAGAAATATATTTTTGCTACTGGTACTGGAACATCCTTTCCTTCTGCTGAGCTACCAGCACCTCCTCCAGCTCACTACCATACTAGCAGCAGATCTGTCATGGCTGCCACAGTAGCACATCCTCTGCCTGCCCACATGCGACCAATTAGTACTGCTGCTGCTATACTTCCCAGTTCCTCTGTGTCTCTTACATCTTTCCCTACTGTTGCTCCACAAGTGGCGGCACCACCACCTCCTTATGGTTACAATGTAAATCCATTAAGCTCAGGGAAGTTCCAATATCAACACCTGTACCATGTGTTTGGAGATGTGCATGGTCACAGTGTACCTGAAGTTTGATGATCAATATTCTTTGACCCCATGAATATGAACTCTGAAGGAGAATCATAAACGTGGGGCTGTTCATTGATTTAGTTTGGAATGGAAAGTAAAGGGTAACCATTATTTCAATATTAACAACAAGAATTTATATTCAGGAAATAAAAGTATCAAAGAATAAAACCAGAAGAGTTTCTTTTGTGTATTATGTACTCATATAAACACAAAATTAATGTTATTTTATTGTTTTATAATTATTTTTGACTGGTGGGTACATTATGATTTGTGAGAATGTATCCTATCTTTTACAATTGTTTCAATATGAGTAGCAGAAATTTGGTTGTGTTGAAGAATGAAACTTGAAAGAGTTTTTTTTGTATTAAGTCCTAATGTAAACACAAAAATTAGTGTTATTTTGTTGTTGTTTAATTATTTTAACTAGTGGGTACATTTTGAAATATGATTTGTAGGAAAATATATTTTATTATCATGAAGTATCATTAAAATGTGCTTTAAGTGCTTATTTTGTTTTACTATATTTTTGAAAAACATTGCAAAAGTTATAGAAATATGCACTGTTGTCTCAATTTTAGATTTATAATTTGTTTTGGATCAGTAAAGATTAAAAATATGTTTCTTTTTAACACTGATTTTCCTTTTGTAGCAAATAATAGTTAATAAATGGAAGTAAGTTAAGAAATATTTATTACCTGCACTGTATTCTACACTTAAATATTTAGTTCAAAAACGTTTAGGTGACTAGTGTATTAATGTTAATTCTAAAATGTAGGATGGAAAACATTTTATCAGTTGCTTCTGAATTTTAAAAGATTAAGTAGAATTTATATTAAAAATTATTTTCTTCAAGTACAATTTTAAGTACTTGTAGTATAAATTTTCATTTTGTGGAAGAGAAAACCTTTCAGTTTGTATTTCTGTTGACAGAAATTGAAGTTGAACATAATTACTTTTGGATATTTTTCAACAGCTATGCATTATATATAGTTTTTTGTAGAAAGTTTTCTAAAGAGATTTCAAAACTATTAAAGTGTAGGTGAAAGTCAAATGTTTAAGGCTATTGGTAAAACAATTTTGAGTAAGATATAGAGAAAGGCAAAATTATCTAAGATTATAGAAGTGTACTATCAAACTATAATTTGTATCCAGTGTTGCCTCCAACAGTCTTTCTTTGATACATTAAAGTTGTGATCTGAAGTCACTCTTTGTAAGTGCACAAAAGCTACCTTACCACAAAACATTTTCAAATTGGTTATGAATTTTCCTCCACAGTTTTTGAATGTACATTGTTTTAAAATTTTGTTTTACTTCATATATTTAGTGTGTATATGTGTACTGCTGGTGAAACTTATTTGTACAGATTTTAATTACATTCATATATTTGTGTTATTTTATGATCACTGTATACCTAGTGTATGTATGATTATACATTTCACTTTGTTAATATGCCAGAACTAAAACAATGCTTGGTGTTATTGCATCCCAGAAATTTAGGTTTTAATATGTATGATTGTTTTAATTTCTGGTTATTTGTACAAAGATAGTGTGGTTTCTTTTATTATTGATTTTGTGTCTATAATATTCCTGTGAACTGATATCTTGAAAATATTACTTTACAATTTTCTCAGTTATTGATGGTTTGATTTTCAATGAAAGAATGATTTTGCAAAGATATTTCACAATCCTTTCCAAAGTTCACAGAAAACACTATAATAATAATGATAGAGAAGATATATTAAATGTGTAGCAGGTCATTAACAAAAGTGTAATGAAACATATCAGTTGTTTCCTTAGTCTCTTTATACTGGAATATTTTGTTGTTTGAAGTGAAGGAAATCAGTATTTTATGTATTAGTGACATGAGACAAACTGGTTACATGTGTATAGTTCACAGGTCGAATTTAATGGTATAGCACATTTTATTGCATTTGTCATATTTTCCTGAACATCCTAGTCCATATCCACAAACAAAGGTTTCAGTTACTGCTACTGTTGATGCCTTCCACACACACGTATATATCCTGAAGTACAGTAATCATTCATTTAGAGAATATCACCCATATCAGTTCTTATTTATGTACATATTTATAGGGTATGGTATAACACCTGTATGTGTGTGTGTTTATGGTTATTGTTCAGTATTAGATTACTAAACACTTTGGGGTCATTGCTTAGTAGCCTAATATTTATGTATGTGGTACATACATATACATATATATATATATATATATATATTAGTATCATTGTTTACTAATTAGCTTTCTTGTATAGTAAGCTATAATACTTCCTTCCCATTTTCATTAAATGTATTTTATATTTCTTATGTGTGGTATAAATAATTTGAAATGGTCAGGCAATTTAATAAAACTTTGAGAAATTGTGTGTGTGTGTATATATATATTTAGAAGTTTGGTTTTCCATCAATAAATTCACATTAGTTACTAAAGTTGTTTGAGATTATCTTAAACTTAGACACTGTTTTAGTTTATAACAACATCTCATATTTATGAAACACATTCTATAAATAGCCTAGGTACAAGTACCTAAAGTATGGAAGGTCACTGATAGAATGTCATATTGCACTTGACTTTCAAGGTGATTATTTTTTTTAACAAATAAACACAAAAAGGTACCAGTTTACCACAGCACTCTTGTCTTCATTACCTTTCTCCATACAAACATAACTGACCTATAACAGAGTATCATCCCCTTTCAACCATAATACTAATACACATTCATAAATAAACATAATAGATTGTTAAGAGAGTACTACCTTTCTTTTGTTTTTCTAACTGGTTACATTACCTGTCCGTAAACATATACAGTACAATGTAAAAAGAGTTCTATGTGTCTTCTGTCTTTTATGTGGTTATAAAACACTCAGTAAACAGGTAAACTAATAACATATTTATTACTCTATCTTTGGTTGCATTATCTATTTGATAAACAGATACAATAGATTATTTATCAAGACCATCTCTGTCCTATCTTTCTAGTTAGTTACAGTATCAATCTTTAAACAGATACAGTATTACACTGAATAAGTGCTCCACATCCCACTTTTTCTCCTACTTGGTTGCATTACCACTCAAATACAGCATCTCCATCTTGTCCTTCAGTTGGTCACATTACCACCCATAAACAAATACAGACATCCATCCTGTCCTTCTAGTTATTTACATTATCACCCATAAGCAAATATGGCATCTCCCTCCTGTTCTTCTGGTTGGTTACATTACCACCCATAAACAAGCACAGTAAATTTCTAACTATTTTCTCCATCTGTTCATCAAGCTGAGTATACAATTCCTAAACAAGATATAGCAGATAATTAGAAAAAAAACAGAAATTTTCCCCCTTTTTCTTCTATTTTATCACCTATTTGCCCCACAGTGGCATAGTGATATATTTGTGGACTCGCACTGCTAGAAACTGGGTTTTTATACCTGTTGTGGGCAGAGCACTGATAACTCATTGCATAGCTTTGTGACTAATTCCAAACAGTCAAACACCTATTCATAAATGAATACAGTAAATAAGCAAAATAGTACTTCAATCCTGTTCTGAATATAACTGATAGTTGACTAAAACAAAATCCCTCTCAAGCCTTTCTTAGTGGTTATATTACCATTCCATAAACAGTTAGTTTACAACTAAACAAACATATTTTCATTCTGATACTCATGTTGGTTATGTTTTTCTATAAACAAATGCAGTACATCAACAGAGTATCTTCTTCCTCTGATCTTTCTAGTTGGTTATATTACCTGATCAGAAACATACAGTAGATAACACTTATATCCCTCATCTTCTAGCTGACGATGTTCAAGTTCAATTGATAATTATAACTAACAGAATACTATTTCTGTCTTGATTTACCTGGTTGTGTTACCTTTACAGAAGCCAAGGGTATAATAACTAATGCCACCTCCTTCCTTTCTTTAAATCTGATTATTTATCTTGGCCCATAAAGAAACACAGTAGATTAGATAAATTAAATATCAATACCATCTCAGCCTTTTAATTAATTTCATTAAGAGTCCACATACAAGATCAAGTAACATAACAACATCAAGTCTTTTATTTACTTTATCAATGTTATAGGGGGTAGACAAAAAAAAGTGCCCCTCTTCTGAAAATGTTGTTAATTTGTTATATCTTTATAACAGACAAATATGTAAAACTATTTTTAGGAAGCATTCAACGACATCTGTTCAAATATGATCTCAAATCATAATTTTAACACTGATTTTCATAAAGACTTGAACTTTCCGTGATTTTAGTTACATTTTCTCATAAAAAATGTTGTCTACCTGCTGTAGTTTCTTAGATCTTAATATAGCCTACAGAATAATCAAATAAGTTTCTCTGCAGTTGTAGAATCATTTAAAGATATCTTAGAAATAAGAGAACTGATCTTATGGAATGGCCAGGTCAATCACCTGATATCAATATAATTAAAAATTTATGTGCTGCATTTAACTGATTAAAAAAAAGATTGAAGCCATGAAGTGTGTTCTAAAAAGATAGTTTTACATATTTTCTGTTATTTAATAAAAAATATAATAAAATTTAAATTTTTGAGAGGGCCCACTTGAAGATGGACTACTTAAAATACTCGAAGAAGGACAATAGTCAATTACTCAGAAATATCTGCACAAACTCATTGAAAGCATGCTGCATTGATGTGAAGCAGTACAGAAATCCAAGGAAATGCTGACTAAATATTAACTTGTGAAACTGGTTGTGTTATTTTGAGTTTTATTTTTACATTCAATTATTGAAGAAAAACTTGTTTGATCATTTTCTAGGATTACTGGAATAAGACTTAAAAAATTATAGCAGATGCATAACACTTTTTAAATAAAAAATGTAACTAAAAATCATGAAAAATTCAGGTATTTATGAAACCCAGTGTTACAATTATGATTTGAGATCATATTTAATGGATCTCATCAAGTGTGTTCTAAAAAGATAGTTTTACATATTTTGTTATTTAATAAAAAGATATAATAAAATTTAAATGTTTGAAAGGGCCCACATTTTTGTCCACCCCCTGTATATGTATACATTTCCTCCTTATTAACTGTCAAAGAAACATAAAATACTGGATTATGTTTAAAGGTGAAAGTTTTGAATAATCTGTAGTTGTGTACTTTACATGTGTTCTAAATAAGAAACTCACAGTACAGTGGCTCTGAAAATTGTAAAGGTAAATGGTTAAAAAGGTAATGTGTTAAAAATGTACCAGCAGTTAAATTTTAAGAATGCTTGTAGAATGAGATGTGTTCTAAATTATGATTTTATGTACTAGTACATAGTAGGAACATTTCTTGTAGAAGTAAAAGTTGTATACATTATATGTACTTACGGCATGATATGTAAATTTTGTCTTACTTTATTTAACCTGCTATAGTACCATTTTTGTTGTTAATATTACATTTATAATTTTGCCTTTTGTGGTCTTTGCTCATTGTACTTTTAATTTTTTATTTTTATTTTTAATCATACTTCATTAGTTATTTAGAATCTGGTGAAGACCAGTGTGTTCTTTTCAAACTCAGCATTACAACTTTTGTCTTCCAGCAAGTAGATGAAAGAAGTAAATTAAGACCAATAACATAATAAGAAATGTGTTATAACAAAATAATTTGTAGAAATGTTAAAAAGTTACATACTACAGAAGAGCATTTCACATGATAGGATTAACAGTAAAAGCCTAGAAAAACATTTCTTGGGAAAAACAATGTATAAAGAAGTTAATAGTAAGAGGCCTAGTAAAGATTAACCCCAACAAATAGTTTGAAAAAAGGTAAAAAGTAACAAGCAGTGGTACAGAATTAGGTTTTGCTACTATAGTTGCAACTATAGATTATTTTTTGTTTCTAAAGCTGACTAAGCATTGATACAGCAGTAGTAAGGTAAGGGATTATAGTTACGATTTTTAAAACTATGACAAAATTTATGTAGCATTCTTGAGGCATTGTTTTGTGGATTTAAAGTCCATAATTAAAAATGATACTTTAATGTGAAGGACTTGTTTTTGTTGCTGATGTTATGGTTATAAAATTATACAAAAATGATACTGGGTTTTTAATTGCAGGGGTACAACTCAGAAATGATACAGAATTTGTACAGGATTGAGCTTTTGTTATTGAAACTATTATAAGGAATGATACTACAATGCTGAAGGATTGGGTTAGTTAAAGTGTGGCTAAGATGTTACTGAAGTGGTGAGAGATTATTGTTTTGGTATAAAATTATAAAGAATTAGTAAGAAATTTATTTTGGAATCTGCCACACATTGATATTCACTAACTGATATACATGGTAATATTATGCAAGGTAGTTAAGTAGTATTTTGTTTTGGATGACTGATTTGTTCATTATGATTAGCCTTTATTAACACTAGCCAGTTGTTTATGGTGTGCAAAATGTCAACCCTTTTACTGCAACTGGGATATAAACAGAAATTTATCCAGGTCTATTCTAAATGATACTCTTCATCTAACATGTGAAAACAAAACTTGAAGTGTAAGTCATAACATAATTTTAAAAACTTAGCTGTTTGCTTTAACTTATTCACAAGTATGTATGTAACAGCTCCTTGCATAAACATTGCAGGATTAACTTACTAACTAAGCAAAACTGTACAGCATATCATGTGGAATTTACTGAGGGTTTGGTGAAGATATACAAACACAACCTCATATATGTATATATACATACATATACACATACACATAAAGACAGTAAATCTGTACAACTTTGTAGATATGGTCATTCTGTAAATAGATTGCAATGTAGCCAAGAGTTGTTACTGGCTTAGTCTAATAGCTGGTTGGTGTTTTTTTCTTATAGTGCATATGTGTGTGTGTATGTGTATAATGTATGTATGAATGTATGCTCATGAATAGTTAAATGCATATTTTGTAAAACTATAGTCTTGAAATTTTAATATGTATTTGAACAGTGTCCTGATTTTGAAGCTACCAAGTTTACTAATAATGACTATAAGGGTTGTTATACCTTTTGTAGTCTGTGATTGAAGGTGAAACAGAAGGATCCATTGGTGCATTTTTCTAGTTGCCAATCATGTTCATACCAGACTCTTACTGTAATTTGTTTTAACCACTGTGAGTAATAAAGAAGTATTTCTTCTTGTGCCTTTCTCAGTACAAATCAAAATTTTTGGCTAGTTATTGTACAATTTTCTTTTTATAAACATATAAGCATTGCTACATAACATTCTACTCAAATTTGGGTTTAAAGTACAATCATTCTTCTTGTACCTGTATAGATAAAACAATGCAAATGTGTCAACAAAAAACTTTTAACTTAAATGTAAAGAAACACTGATCATATTTTAGTCCAGTTTAACACACATATCTAATCCGTGTAAGACATTTAAGCACAAGCTTTAATGAGAGCAACACAATTGAAATGTTGCTCTGTGCAAATATTTTGTTAGTTTAAGATATGAGTACTTTAAGCAGGGCTGGATTAAGGGCAACTGTTGCCCTAAGTACAGCACAACAATGGTCTCCCCCTCAGCCCCTCCAATGCTTAAGTGACAAGACATTAGAATTCAATAAGTGCTGAAAGTGAAATAAAAGTTTGAAAATTTATAACCCTTCTTCCGTTTTCTTCCAAATTAGACCCCACAACTATATTAAATAAATTTTTTTTTATTTTTTTTATTTAATAGATTGGGCATGGATCAAAATCAAGCAATCATTGAGGCCTTTTATTTAGCAATTATGAAGGAAATCACTTCTTTGATTAATAATAAATAAAAATAATTATTTTTACTGTATATTTGTTTTCACTCTGAGTTAACAATTCTCTCTTTGATGTTAACAAATTCACACTATGATGTTAAAAATTCTTACTTTGATGTTTACAAATTCACACTTGATGTTAACAAAAATTTACTCAAAACCCTCAAAATTCCCACTTTGATGTTAACAATTTCTCACTTTGAACTTGAAACCCTGTAAGCAAATTATTTACTTATACCTTAACATTCATTTAAATTCTAAAAAGTTTTCTTCTAGATTTTTTAATTGCAAAGTCTTTGATCAAGTCCTCAAAATTAATTTGGCATAACAAGTCTGCTTCTATACTTAGCAGAGACAAGACTTTTAGCCTGTTTTGTCGCATAATTGTTATGTTGAGTTTTTTAATATACTTGAGTTGAGAAAATAAATGCTTAGCTGTGCAATTTGTGACCATTAATGTTAAAAATATACACAATGCAATGTCTACATTTGGAAATGCACACTCAATTTTGTCTTCTGAAATTATTTTATACAGTTCAGCATGACTGAAACTGGTTTTTACAATTTTTGTTGCACTACACTTATGGCGCACACATGAGTGAAACTGCTGAAACTTGGCAGAGAGATTAGTGTCCAAGTCTTCTGAATAAACATCAATTAGCTTTTGGGAACACTAAGAGTACCTTTCAATTTCAGCAGATGAAGTGACATCATTTGTCACATCACTTAGAAAAGAAAATCTGTTTACTATATCTTTGTACACCTCTCCTCTTCTTCTCATTTGGGTTTCTAGTTTGTCAACAATTGTGTGGAAGGTGGTGATACGAAATTTACCTCTGGCATTCAGATCTACTTCTTGTGCATCTCTGTCAGACATGTTTGTGAATTTGAGCTACACTGTAATCAACATCTGGTAGTATTTCCTTTGAAACTGCTTCAAATCTTTCAAAGTTATCCCTTAAAGTGCGTAGTTGGTCAGCTAATGACCCTACAGATCTGCACATTTGTAAGTTCACATCCTCATTTTGCAGAACTTGACTTACATGAAACTTTTGCAAAATCTCATCCCACATGATCAACATACAAACAAATTCTAGCTCTTGTATCTTATTTGCAATACTGTCTGCTTCTCTTCTAGTGTCTCACTTTTGTGTCTGGTCTTCAACTAGACATTCTAAAGCTTCCAAAATCTTAAAGAAAGACTTCAAAATTGCTGTTGTTGTCATAGCATGTGCCTTCCATTTGGTATCAGAGAGGGATTTAAACACACTTTCGTTTCCAAGACAAGCTTTAAGAATTTTCCACCAGCTGGTTGAGGCTGAAAAAAATGTATAGAGCAAATGCATTGTAGAGAAAAAATTAACTGCCTACCAGATTTAGTGAATGGGCTGCACAGGGCACATATATGGCAAACTTATTTTCTTCTAAGATCTTTTGCTGCATCCCCTTATAACACCCAGACATGTTAGCAGCATTGTCATAAGACTAGCCCCTACATTTTGAAAAATTAAGTTTGCAAACTTCATGTAAGTACTGCAATACCTGGTTTGCCATTTCCTCACCAGTATGGCTTTTCAGTTCCAGAAAGGTTAAAAAGCGTTCAATAGGCTGTCCATCTTTTAAGTATCGAAGTACTACACTTAACTAATCTATATGTAATAGATCTGGCATTGAGTCAACTGACAAGCTAAAATAACCAGAAGAATTTACTTCATCAACATTGAATGCATGGAAAGCCACCTGTGAAGAAATTATTGAACTAGTGGCTCTGGATAAGTAAGAAGGATTTCCTTTTCCAGAATTTCCATATTTCAAAATGTGCCCTGCTAAAAATGGATCAAACTGACTTATGAACTCAAGCAGCCCTAAAAAATTCCCATTCTGCAGTGAACCAAATTTTTCATCTGTTCCTGAAAAAGCCAGGCCACGTTCAGCTAACGTACAAATAACAGCTATTACACGCTCCAAGATATGCTCCCAGTAATTGCACTCTTCTTTAATATGTTTTTCCAACCTTGTCTGTAAGTTAAGTATATTAACATAGAATTTCAGTGAGTAGTGCTTCTTTCATGATGATCAATTACAATTGTATTTTACCAGTCACTGAACCCTTCTCTTTCAACAAAACACGAGCAAAATTTAGGGGCAAAATGTTTACAAACAAAGCAGTAAATACAATGGTGAATACAATAACCACTCTCTTGTATTGTTCGCCATTGGCTTTTACCCCAAAGAAAAGTTTTTGTGAACAGTATCTTGTTGGTTTGCCACAACTGAAAGTCCCTCAAGATTTGCCAAATGGCTGAGTGTGGTGTTGACAGTCAGTGGGTCCACAAACAATCCATAAGCCACATCATCAGCAGAGAAATCAAGCCACAACCCTGGATCTTTTGCTTTACTTTCTTCATCTTTTGTAGACTGAAGCGCTTTACCATAGTCCAGTAGATTTTCATTTTTAGCAACTATTTCAATTTCAGACTGTCTTGTAGAGCAACTTACATCAACATTAACACTAGAGATATCAGGAGAATTTACAGGCAAAGTCAGATCAGTTGTGAGACCTGTGCCAGTTTAGGCAGCCTGTGATACCTCAATTACATCATGATGTTCTGACCTTGAAGTGGACAAAGTGGTACTTGTAGGTGTGGAGCTTGGTCAGATGTAGTACAAGTGACCTCTGATGGCAGAGATGGGTTTTGATTTGGAAGATCATGTTGTGTAAGTTGAGTGAAAAACTTAGTCAGCTTTCCAGTCTTGGCCAGTAAACCCAAAGCCTTTTGCTGGTTCTTTTTTGCCAGTTTTTTGTGCACCACTTAACACGTTTCATCTTGCAGTCTGAAAAATACAAAAACAAAAACAAAAAAGAAACACAAAAGAATATGGATCATATATAGTTATAATGAATAGAAAAACACTGAAATTCATAAAGAAAAATGTTGGTAAGACAGTCACACATACTAAACTCTAGGTCTACATTTAGACAGATTGTCAAAAGTTATCCCAAGACCTAGGTGTTGCTATGTGGTAGCTATATGCAAGTAGCAATGTCAATGGTAATATGCAAATCCATTGTGAGCCAAAACGTATTCCAAAACAATTTCTGATCAACAACACATACTGTAGGAGCATATATACAGAGTGATCATTCTGTACTGGTACATGTATAATCAATTGAACTATTAAATGCTGGGTTAGGCCTAGGCTATAGTAATTTAATCCTACTCAAATATCTGAAGAATAAGTTGTAACCTCAACTCTGGGCTCAGTTTTTACCTGGGGACTTTAGATAAACCAACAAACCATACATCAACAAAATAGGCAAATGTCTGAAACTTCATATGCATGCCTGGATGCGAAGGCAAATTCAAAACGACGGCCTTAAATTAGGAATAGTCTACTTCATTATTGCAGGCTGTAGCGTTTCCAGTGTACTTACACTAAACTAGTTACAGTATTTAGGCATAACGTTATTGTCACTCAGATAACAAGACTAACATCAGGCCTAATGCTAATACGTTGAAACTGAGGCCTAGTACTCAGTACTAACCTTGCTCACACGAACTTGTTCAATTCATGTACTTTTTCAGATAATCATAAATTGATTTTGTTGATTTGTCGGTTCTTTGCAGTATCTTTGTATGACCATGGTACCACAGTACTATACTACTACTAGTAGTATAGTGTATACATAACAATGTTAAGAATAATGTTGTCGTACATGTCGAAGTCTTACGCAATTTGACCTAAATGGTCGAATTGTTGCCTTTAGGCTGCTCCGATCAGTCAATTGTTTTCCTAGCTTTTCAGAAATGTTAGATAACACATACAGATCTAAATTTGTAGTCGCAAAATAGCTGAATTACACCTAATAGTTTATCGTCGTTGTCTCTGTGTTTCTGCCTCGGATTGTTCGTTTGTCTCATACAAAATATCACCAGAGGGCCGGGCTGGGTCGTAGCATTACGACGTCAGGTTTGTTTGTTTGTTTTGGAATTTCGCACAAAGCTACTCGAGGGCTATCTGTGCTAGCCGTCCCTAATTTAGCAGTGTAAGACTAGAGGGAAGGCAGCTAGTCATCACCACCCACCGCCAACTCTTGGGCTACTCTTTTACCAACGAATAGTGGGATTGACCGTCACATTATACACCCCCACGGCTGGGAGGGCGAGCATGTTTAGCGCAACGCGGGCGCGAACCCGCGATCCTCGGATTACGAGTCGCACGCCTTACGCGCTTGGCCATGCCAGGCCACGACGTCAGGATAGGATCAAGGAAGAAGTAAGGAAAATGTAACTGTAATCTCCATTTTTGGGTCTAAAAGTGGCGTATTTGACAAAATTTTGTTGTCTATTTATGAACGGGGATTAAAACAAGGGTGCCCGGTCTTAAATCATATTTTATGTGATTATATATTTTATATCATGTATTTATCCCCTAAGTAAATCTCAGCTTCAGATCTGTTTGTATTATTACTTAATCACAAGGGAATATATACATGCCCATATAATCTTATAGGTTACATGCAATCTATGAACGATGGCATTGCTACAGTGGCATTCCTTTCTAAATTTGTTCTTGGTATGATAAGTTTCAAAACATGACCTCACACACAAAGGAGGATTTTTTACAGCAGGTTGTTTGAAGCCAAAAAAATAACAGATCAGAAAAGCTTCAGTGAGAAACACTTATAAAAATATTACAAAATACACATGAATAATGTAATACCAACGCAAACAAAACTAAATCAAACGAGACAATAATCCAAATATAACATACAAAAACAGAAGCCGAAAAATATATAAAACTAGCCACGTCTCTGTACACATCTGTCACCATTTCGAACAAACTGAAGTTTTGTCAACATTTTGTACTGCTCTTTACAGTAATCTTTCGCAAATCAATGACTTCTTGCTTGAGATACATAGTTTAATAGTTTCTCGAAACTTTAGTCGCTCACCGAACCAAAGAAAACGTTTTTTAACAATGCAGAGTAAAGTCGAACACGGCAGATAAGGATATTTACAAAAAAAATTGACTAAAGTTGAGTTTGGCAGTGAAAGAGTTAAGAGCATGATAGCTAGAGGAAAAACTCTGTGGTGCCCCCCCTTTCCTTGGTGTCCAAAGCACGTGCTTATTTTGCTTAATGGTTAATCCAGGGCTGACTTTAAGACCACTAGTGTGATGATAAAATAAATATATACTAAGAGAAAAAACATTACAAAACCATCTATTAACATTTGTCTATGATTACCTTTGTTAAGACAGTTGAAAGTATACACAGGTATTCAACCAAAAGGAATGTCTGTTTACGAATACATAGAAAACAAACTATTTCCAAAATTATATCTCAACATTCATTGACAGAAAGGGCATGAGAAATATTAAATAAGATATTTAATACCAAATACATATATGTGAGAAAAGTTTCTGTTGAAAAGAAAGCAAGTAGTAAGAAACATGGTATTTATAGATAAAATTTTAATAAAAAGTACCAACTAAAACTGTACTAATTAGCATATTAGTGAGAACGATCACTGAGAGGATGTGTTTATGTGTTTTTATTATAGAAAAGCCACATGGGGCTATCTGCTGAGCTCACCGAGGGGAAACGAACCCCTAATTTTAACGTTGTAAATCCGTAGACATACTGCTGTACTAGCGGGGAGCAGTGAGAGGAAACAATGTCAAATATGACAGTCAGATCGACCGCTAGAGCTACAAAACAAAACATTTATGTGCAAGTCTTACAAAACAAAAAAATCCTAAAAATAGGAAAGGATATATGTGAAAGTAGATGTTAAAACAAACGATCTAAAGATTATCATATTGGATACATTCGCGTTAGCTAATTGACAGAAATAACTAAAACTACGAAACTGTTGTTATCTGCAGTATACAGAGAAAATGTATTAAATCTGTTAAACAGCATTTCTTAGAGGCGTCACCAGGTGTTTTAAAAATCGGTCTCAGACCCATATGCACGGGAATTTTCAGCATATCCGTATAATATTAACCATAATTAGTGATGTTGAGAAAACCCACTTGTAAAGAAATATATATGTAAAAACGGCTCGTTTGGGTTCAGAAAATTTTTTACGTAGAGGAGTGAACAATTTTCTGAACCCAAACGAGCCGTTTTTACATAAATATTAACCATAGTTTTCTATTCTGAGTTTTCAAGACAACGAATTCAGGGATTGTCAAATAGAATCGTGGCACGGATTCGGCATACCAAAGTCTCTGGGATTTCTGTTAAATATGTTGTTATATTTGTTTAAAGAAATACTGCTATAATATAACTAGGATGAGCATGTTCATTGATAAAAAAGGAGGAATCAAAACTATAAATTTCATAATTAATAGAAAGGACATTAAAATTTCTTCGAGAGAAAAGGCGCTCAAATGATCTGAATTTGGCTGTGCAATATTACCAACAAAAAGAATGCTATAACTACGGTATACAATACTTTTGTGTAAATGTACTGACAGGAATGAAATTAAGATTGGTAAGTTATCTGTGTGATACTATAGTATACCAAAAATTAACTAAGCACACAACCGATCTTCGTAACAAAGAGATCCGCAAAACTAGTCTGTGGAAAGACAGGAATAATGAGAAAGGGCTCAGTGTCAAGATAAACAAAAACAAACGCTTTATTAGTCAAAAAGTGGAGGTGAACTCGAATATTAGGTAATCGTGCTATTTCAAACAAAAATTATTGCGTTGTGGCAAATTGAAACGGAAGAAATAAACTGTATTCATGAATTAAATAGTGAGTATTTTCAGCTATAATAATCTACAAATCATGTGATTCAACAGTTTCATGCTTAATAAAATATTTATCAATGAATTATCAAATATATGAATATAGATGTAAACTTTGAATTTCTTAATAATAGGATTTTATTGACAACGATTCTTATATTTTTCGTCTTTTAATGTTAAATTATCTGGTGAGGATCGTTACTTTAGAAGAATAATAATAAGATTCTTCCATAACATATGTTTAAAACATGAGATAAAGGCGTTTTAAAGTTTCTGCTAACGAGTACAAACCATTTTGTTTCGGTCATCAGTATAACAGCTTTTGCAATATGTACATTCTGTTACAGACATTTCCTAAAGTATCGTTATCAATATACTTTTTTGGATAACAGTAAATATAGTCTGTTTATTTGATTTTCAGGTAGAACCATGGGTGGATAAAGGCAAGGACTATTGGGTCTGTAGCTCTAGGCCTGTTCTAAAAAAATGAAAAAAGAAAGAAAGAAATGTCTTCATTTTCTAAAGAAAACGCCTAATAAAAATCTATCCATCCATTTTGGCAGTGGTTTATGTATTAAACGATGGGAGTTCAAATTTCAGGCATTCCTCTTCTCTCCACGTGTGTTGTTTTAATGTGGAGGTGTTGTTTAATTTTGGCTAGCTAGTGTTGTGTGGGGGACAAGAAAAGCAGAGGAGAAGTTTTGTAAATATGATATATTCGAGAATGACGTCGATGTTTCCGTAGCCTGATTTGGAAGTGTTCACCTGCCCCATACGAGCTTAAACAGAGCGCAGGATAGCGGCGTAGTGAGCATGCCTGTGCCTGTGATTGGGCGTTCTGTCTTAGAGAGAACCGTGGTTGTTTTTTGTTGAGAACATAAGACATAAAAATATACAAAATGACATACAAGTAACAAAAGGTTTTAATAATTTTAAAATTTAAACACACAAGAAAATAGATTTGCAAATATCGATAGTTTTCAAACAGTACAGTACTGTCATAATCAAATTAGAAATAAGAAAAAAACTATATTAAGCATATAAGCATTAACACATCTCCATGTAGTCACATATCACCCTCTCTATCATAACTGTTAATATGTGTTTATTCATCGAGTACACATGTACAAAAAAACAACAACCTAACTACAGATAGCAGCACTTATCTCAATATTCTTAACACTCCCACTTAATTTTAAGTTTTACACAAACTTACAATTACTGTCAATAATCTTACAGTTATTCTAAATGTTTTACAATTACTTTCAATCTATTTTTATAATCGTCACTTTATCTGGTTCTTTTATCCACTGGTGCCAGTCCAACATTATCTCTGAACCTTTCAAATGCATTTCTAGCAAATGACTTTGTAAGAATGTCAGCAGTCATACTATTTGTGGGACAATATTCCAGTTTTATTGATCCGTTCTGCACACATTGGCGAATGAAGTGGTAACGAATATCAATATGTTTAGTTCTTGCATGACCCACTGGATTCTGTGCCATTGCAATTGTTCCTTGGTTATCTTCCATAATACAAACAGGGTTGTCAACTTCGGAACCTATTTCTTGCAGTAGTCTTCTCAACCATACTGTTTCCTGTGCTGCAAGACTCAAGGCTATATACTCTGCCTCTGAGGTGGACAGGGCCACCGTGGATTGCTTTTTGCTAATCCAACTTACAGCTGCTCCTGCTTGAATGAAGATATTTCCCGATGTGGACTTCCTATCATCCAGGTCTCCAGCAAAATCTGCATTTGAGTAACCAGTAATGAAGTCTCCTAGTACCTTTTAAAACTTAAGACTAAGATCAGCTGTTCCTTTCAAGTAACGTAGGATTCTCTTTGCTGCTGTCAAATGTGCTGTGTTGGGCTGAGAACAATATTTCGATATTGCTCCCACTGTATATGCAATATCTGGTCTTGTTCCCATTGCAGCATACAGAAGGCTGGCTACCAACGACTGGTACAAACTGCGATCAACCTGAGTGCTAACACCATCATCCTTTTGCAGTTTCACGTTTACATCTGATGGAGTTGCAATTGCCTTACACTCAGTCATTTCAAATTTCACCAGCATAGTTTGGATATGCTGTCTTTGATTTAACCATACACAACCATTCCTTTCATCCTGAACAACACTGAGTCCAAGGATGTAATGGAGCTTTCCAAGGTCTTTCATGCGGAATTTTTTCTTCAGTGCTTCCTTTATAGTGATTATTTCGTCATCACTATCAGCAACCAAAATAATATCATCCATATATACTGCAACTATTGCTAGATTTTCACCCTTCCGTATGTAAATACATGGATCTGCTGAACTCTGAACAAATTCCAGTTCCATCATCTGTTCATGAAATGATTTGTTCCACAGCGTGGTGACTGTTTTAATCCATACAGTGATTTTTTTTCAGTTTACACACAAGGTTTTCCTTCTCTGGAACAGCGTAGCCTTCTGGTTGTTCCATGTACATCTCTTCATCCAGATTTTCATTCATAAATGCAGTTATGACATCCATCTGGTGAATTTTCAAGTTGTACTGCACAGCACATGCAATCAAGGAGCGAATTGATGCATAGTGCACCACTGGGGAGAAGGTTTCCTCGTAATCCAGACCATAATTCTGCGAGTAACCTTTGGCCACCAGCCTACTCTTGAACCTCTCTACATTTCCAGTATTTCCATACTTAACTTTGAATACCCACTTACAACCTATAGGTTTTATTCCAACTGGTAATTCCACCAGATTCCAGGTGTCATTTTCTTGTAAAGACTCAAATTCCAGATCTGTGGCTGACTTCCACTCCTTTGCATTGTCACTTGACTTAATGTGCTTGACTCTAACATACTGCATAAGTTTGCAGTGTGACAAACTGATTCATTTTCTGCTGCCATATCAGCATACTCATCATATCCATAGCAGATTGGGGTTTTCCTGTTTCTTGCTGGTCGTTCAGCTTTAGCTTTAACTTCTGTTTCTTGGTCCACTATCTGTTCAGTTGATGAGATATACTCATTTGTCACAGGCTCTTGAGCAAATTCTGTTTCATTAAAGATAACATCTCGCCGTATGAAAATCTTCCTGGATTTTTCATCATACAGTCGATATCTCTTGGTGCAGTTATCATATCCAATGAAATGTACCTTCATAGACTTCATGTTTAATTTCTGTCTTGATGCATCTGGCACATGTGCATATGCAAGACATCCGAACACTTTCATGTGTTCTACATCTGGTTTCTTCCCATACCATTTCTCATATGGCGTACTACCATCTTTTATTGCCGATGTGGATACTCTGTTACCCACATACGCTGCAGTAGCTACAGCTTCCGCCCAGTACATTCTTGGTAACTTAATATGTGACAGCATGCTTCTTGCAGATTCCACAAGAGTTCTGCTCCTTCTCTCAGCAACACCATTTTATTCTGGACAATATGCTACTGACATCTCATGATGAATGCCTCTTGACTTCAAATATTGCTGCAACTCATTTGACGTATATTCTCCGCCATCATCTGTGTGCAGGGTTTTTATGAGCTCTCCAGATTTATTTGAGTACAACTTCTCAAATTCCTTGAATTTCTCAAAGACTTCTGATTTCTATTTCAAGAAATACACTCTGCAGCATCTTGAGTAATCATTAATAAATGTAACAAAATACTTGCTACCTCCAATAGATGGAGTTTGCATAGGACCACAAACATCACTGTGTACCAGTTGCAGTCTTCCCTTTAGTCTGATTTCTCCCACTGACTTAAATGGCTTCCTGTGCATTTTACCTTCAGTGCATCCCTCACAGAAACTGGCTTCATCAGACTTCTGGAATTTGATTCCACTTACATTTCCACTCCTGACAAGCTTATGTAACTGTGAAACACTGACATGCTCTAGTCGTTGATGCCATATTATATTCAAGCCATTCATGCTGCTGTTTGAGGATACTGAGGCATTCTCAATAACACTGGTCTTACAGTCCAGTTGGTATAGACCATCATTCTTTCTTGTACCCATACCATAGAGTTGTCCTGATTTACCTCGGATGCAACAGCGATTAACTTCAAACTGCCCAATATTTCCTTTTTCAGTAGCAGCTTCTACTGAAAATAGATCGCTAGTTAATTTTGGTATATGAAGAACACTGCATTGTGACATGCTTTGAATTACTGACTTTAAGTGTCATTTCTAGTTTACAGTTTCCAACTCCAAGAGTTTCAACAATTCTTCCATCACCAATCCTAACTTGCTGAGGTGTGCTAAACTTGTGATTTGATAATATGTTCCTCTGGTGTGTCATATGCCTAGACGCACTAGAATCCACCAACCATTCCCCATTTCCGATTCCTTTATCCTGGTTTGTTACAAAGGCAACACCATTGTTTCCATCAGTATAATCTTCCGCCACATTAATATCCACTTTCTTAGCTTTGTGGACCATTTCCTTCAGTGTTGGACAATTGAGTTTTATATGTCCCTCTCTGCCACACTTGTAACACTTGCACCTGTTACCCCTTTTCTTTGTTTCTTGTGTTCCATGTGGTTTAAAGTTGCTGCGAGTGGCTAATGCAGTTGATGATGTTTTATTCGATGCGGTCCTTTTCTCCTTTTGTTCTTCATTAATCAGTGCCTGTTGCACACATTCTAATGAGATATCGTCAATTTTGGTTTCCAGGGCTGTTACAATTGTATCATAGCTAGCTGGCAGACTACCAAGTAAGATAACAATCTGATATTCTTCTGCTATTTCTGCCCCAACTGCAGCAAGATGATCCGTTAATTCCTTCATTTGTTTCAAATGTTCCTGGACTGTCATGCTTTCTTTCATCTCACATCAAAAATACTTCTTTTTCAGGAATAGTTTATTGGCTAGTGTGTTCCTATCAAAGTGAGCACGCAGTACATTCCATGCTTCCTTAGGAGTTGTGCATGAGGTGACAAGATAGAGTTATGCACCTTGAATATTCAGAACAATTGTTGAAAATGTTATTTCCCTTTTCCTGTTGAAATCTGCCCTTGTTTGATCATTGGCTGTCTCTGCCAATACCTCTGTTTCAGTCACATGGCCCCATAGGCCTTTTCCTCTCAATAAATGTTTCATATGAAATTTCCACGTGGCCCAATTATTTTCTCCCAACTTATCAATTGATATTTTATCTTCCATTGTCAAACTATTTCAACCACAGCTGTAATATTCCTTTCTTTGATTTAGATCTATTTCTCCCTTTATATGACTTGAGAAAATAGACTGTCAATCAATATTTTGCTTACAGTTTATCTTGGTGTTTCACAATGGCTTCCAGACAAAGGAAACGAATCACCCAACGCTTGTGATAAAGTATCCATGTAAATCCTGTGCCATCCAACAAATATTGTCATCCAAAACTGTTCTACAGTAATCCTCAGTATCTCTTGGATTACTTGTACTAACAATTGTAAAACAGTTTCATCTGTTTAAGTACTATTAGAGCATTTTTGGGCCCATAACCTGTTGATATGTGTTTATTCATCGAGAACACATGTACAAAAAAACAACAACACCTAACTACAGGTGGCAGCATTTACTTCAATATTCTTAACATTAACATAACAATGTAGTTGCAGTAAAAAAGATCATGCAGTTATATCACCACCACCATAGTAAGATGACCACATAGCAATAATAATAATAAACTTGTATCTCAGAACGGCTGGTATGGGTATTAACACTTTTACTGATAACCAGAGAACAACATTTCGACCTGAAGATGACCTAGAAAGGTCAAAACGTTGTTCTCTGCTTATCAGTAAAAGTATTAATACCCATTTATATGCAAAAACGGCTCGTTTGGGTTGAGAAAATATTTTACATAGAAGAGCGAACAACGTTTCGACCTTCTATGTAAAATATTTTCTCAACCCAAACGAGCCGTTTTTGCATATAAATTTCTCAACAAGTGGGTTTCTCGACATCACTGATTATTAATGCCCATGCCAGCCGTTCCGAGATACATTTTTATTTCAAGTGGGTTTATTGTCATTAAGAATAAAAAAGTCACTCAGTCATACACATCATCGTTACTTCAGAAATGCCCCCCCGCTAGTACAGCGGTAAGTCTCCGGATTTACAACGCTAAAATCAGGGGTTCGATTCCCCTCGGTGGGCTGAGCAGATAGCCCTCTGTGGCTTTGCTATAAGAAAAACACAATACTTCAGAAATCACGTTTGTAGGAAAAAAGTCAATTCTAAAGTTTAGTGATCGCTAATAGTCACAGGAACCACTATTCATAAATATGAGTTTCTTAACATCACAACGATGCATTTATAAACACTTAAACACGAATATATATTAATATGCAAACAAAAAATAATGCAATTTATAATAATGGTTATTACTAATAGTCATTACTAATAATGATTTATGTACAACAGTTTCACAAACTTAAAAATAATACTGAGTCTTATATCAGGTCTAGAACTGAATAATTTGTTGACGATCCAGATTCACGACGAGCAACTTGGATCCCCCCCCCCCGGCACAACGGTAAATCTACGGATTTACAACGCTAAGATCAGTATTTTAATTCCCTTCGGTGAACATAGCAGATAGCCCGATGTGGCTATGCTGTAAGAAAAACACAAACGAGCATATTAATTCTGAGTTGATATTATCATACCTCGCTTGATCTAGCTAACTGTCATTTTTGGTTGACCTCACACCACTTACAAATTAATTTTTTAGCGAGGAAGATATTTAATGTCCTCGTATAAATAATAATGTCTGAAGTAATTTACTGGTCCTTTGCTGGTGAAGCGGTCAGTCTATGAATTTACATGCTAAATTCACGGGTTCGATTCCCCTCGATGGACTCAGCAGATAGCCCGGTATGGCTTTGCTATAAGGAAACACAGACACATAAAATAATTCACTGAAATTGATCGGTTTGAAATGTTCGAAATCTGTAAACATTTCCGATCAAATTCTGTAATTTTTCGATTAATTGGCGTTAATCACAGTTGTAGCTTTCTAGGCCGATAGCATACTGACTGCAGCTGACTACTACTAATAATACGTTGTATCTCTCGGTGAATCAGATTTTATATACCGATCACGTGAGACTATTATTAACCAACCATTCACTAAAGTTTGCTTGGCGATAATACTTTTAATCATTAGTATTACATACACACTTAGTACATTATAGATTTTTACTGAACAATCTTCTACAAATTTCGAGGAGAACAAGCGGGACTTACGCAATACGTAGTTAAGAATATATGTCAAATTCAAAATTGAAAACTATACGGAAACAAACTTAGGCACTAAAATAAATATATAACGTTATATCCATTACACCAGGAAAGTAATCAATATAGTGAACTTGATTTTGAGAGTCGGAAAGTTTAAGAGTGGTATTGTTTATTTTGGACTTATTTCTTTTTAGGATTTTCTTGAAGATAAATCCTATGATTTGAGAGGGTTGAGTAAGACACACCAGGTTTTGCACCTCATGGTTATGTGATTCAGAAGAGTTGTTTAGGTAGCTAAGCGGTGCTCGCTAGACGCGTTCTAAAAAGCGATATCTTTCGCGTATTGAAGTGTATCTGTGTTTGTAAAAATGGAAAGCTTATATAATTTTCGAAGATGATTTTTGCAGAGAGCTTAAAATTGAACAATGTGGGACTTCTGTTGGTAGTGTGAAAGGCATGGATGTATAGTTGTTGATTTTAATACTGGTAGTTCTGCGGGTGAGGAAGCTGAAAATCCAGCGTATTATGGTTTAGTGGTGTTGAAATTAGGTTTTTATCAAAGTCCGTTGTGTCAGACGCTGTAGAAATAATTTCTGACGCTGAAAAAGTGGTTACCTAGCGTGTTTGTGACTGAATCTATGATAAACAGATTCAGTGAGTTTTATTTCGTGTTTCGTCGTCTATTTTGAGTCTATGATTTAATGTTTACCTGAAGAAAGTTGAACATTTGCCACTTCATACACTTCTAATAAGGTCTTTTATGAAAGCTACGAGACAGTCAAGGACGGCGGCTGGACGGGGCTCGAGTCTCGATTTCGCAGCTTCGGCATATGTATGGCTGGAAGTTGGTGTTAGCGATGTTTGTATTGCTTCTTTAGAGGGGTAGTTATTGATTTACGGGATTAGAGGCTGGCGTTTGATTGGGTGTTTGGATCTGTCTGATGGAGGTTGAGCAACAATCCCCTAAGTCAGCACTGGAGTTGATAAAGTGTGCATGTAAAAAGCACAATTGTACTTCATATCAATGCACTTGCAAATCTAATGGTGTGGCCTGTATTGATCTGTGTCTATGTATAAAATGTAAAAACGATGTTAAAATTGGTGACACTGACGATGAAATTGCTAATGCCTAAAAAAATGAAACCAATGCGAAAGAAACATACACATCTTATAAGACCTAATATACAATGTGAAACACGTATAAAGTTGTTTGTTTGTTCTTGTTTTTGAATTTTGCACAAAGCTACTCGAGAGCTATCTGCGCTAGCCGTCCCTAATTTAGCAGTGTAAGACTAGAGGGAAGGCAGCTAGTCAACACCACCCGCCGCCACTTGGGCTACTCTTTTACCAACGAATAGTGGGATTTACCGTCACATTATAACGCCCCCACGGCTGAAAGGACGAGCATGTTTGGCGCGACGGGGATGCGAACCCGCGACCCTCAGATGACGAGTCGCACGCCTTACACGCTTGAACATGCCGGGCCTTATTATAAAGTTGACGTATGTTTATTGAAATAGAACAAAAGACTGCGTTTCCTTGAAGGTGTACATAAAATTTATTACAAAATCATTACCAAATTCTATGTAGATTTTCGTATGTTTTATGGCATGAAAACATATGCGAGACAAAAGTAAATTGTATTTCATAATACAGACTAATTTGTACTTTTTTGCTGTTGATTTGGATAAAACATGCGAGTTTTGGGAGTTTTATATATTATAATATATATTTGCAATTATGCAAATTGTTGATCTGTAATTTTGTTACATCATAACATAAAACGTTAACTGAAGAATCAATACATTACATTTTAACATTTGAAATTTTAGGATTTTTTTGACATTTTCAACGTCTGATATTAGCCTTATCGTATTTTGCTTAATGCTCGGAAGAAAAATGGAAACTTTTTTTTTTTGGAAAAATCTTTCTAGTGACTTTCAAAATATGTATGTTTTCAAAAATTAACAGAGTATCTCTCCGAAAGCTTACTTTTGAACACCTCGTTATAAGTTGCTTTTATGTCATTTACAAAATTATATTGATTAATACTTTGTTTACACTTATACAGTTGCTCCTCCTCTTTCCTGTTTTTTATAGGTATCTGTTACACGTCGAAGCAGGAAGACGGATAATTTTTGTCAACGAAACAGGAAATAAGAAAGTTAAAAGCAAAATGCAACTGTTACAACTTTCAATTCGTAATTTAATCCTAAATGATACGATAGCCACTTGCAACATTAATGAACACATTAAATCGGAGTATTCAGAACATATTGATCAGACAATCAGTAATTTAAACAACAGAGATAAAGTTAGGATTTTTGTTTATTATAAACATTTGTATAAACCAATAAACACTTGTTTATAAAATAAAAAAATACTTTCACCTGATATAATCTTAACCAACACCAAAAACATCAACCAGAATATAGAGAAAGATATACCATTAGACAAGTCCTTTAAATTTGAGGTCACTACAGTGGAATTACCTGTTGGTACGGGTTCGAATCCCCGTCGCACTAAACATGCTCGCCATTTCAGCCGTGGGGGCATTATAATGTTATGATCAATCCCACTATTCGTTGGTAAAAGAGTAGTCTAAGAGTTGGCGGTGGGTGGTGATGACTAGCTGCCTTCCCTCTAGTCTTACACTGCTAAATTATGGACGATTAGCGCAGATAGCCCTCGTGTAGCTTTGCGCGTAATTCAAAAACAAAACAAACAAACAAACCTGTTGGTAGCAGCATATATAAATTATCAAACATTTCTCTTGATCGACTTTTAAAAAAATCAGTTATTTCTATCTCATGAAAATCGCCATAAGTGTAAAAACAAAAAAAGGTGCGGCCAAAAAAGGCATTGAGTGTGCGACTTAAGGGAATGTAGTGAAGATTAGTGATCAAACTTATAGCTACAATTATAGCATTGATAAGAATTTTACAGCAAATATTCATTCATTAATTAGCAAGGTTGCATTTTTGTTTAACTTGGGGCAAAATGGTGAGTAAGACAAAATATGCGGTGTAGCTAGCTAGTGAATGAATATTTGATATAAAATTCTTATCAATGCTGTAAGTGTAGCTGCCAGTTCAGCCACCAGTTTTGATTTCATTCTTTTAAGGCCTTTGCCCCCAAAAAATCTCAAGCAAATGTAACAGATTTACTCTTACAATTTATTATAATACCTACGCTTGTTTCCGTATAGTTTTCTTTTTTGCATGTGACATATATTTTTGATTATGTATTACACGAGTCCCGTGTGTTCCAAATTTGTAAAACATTCTTGAAAGTGAAATTCAACAATATTTATTTACGACAACGCTCTAGCATATTGAAACGTCGAGAAAATTGCGTAATTCCCATATGAAAACCGACATGACGAGAGACGAAGAGAATATTGTTGGACAGCTACAGTCAGTATGCTATGAGCTTTGTGAAATATAATTGTGATTTACGTTTAGTAATGGGAACATTATAAGATTTGACCACTGATGTTATAGATTTCGAACGTTACAAACTGTTGAACTTCAGTAAATTGCTCCGGATATTGTTATTTCTACGTTTGTTTGTTTTTTTGAATTTCGCACAAAGCTACTCGAGGGCTATCTGTGCTAGCCGTCCCTAATTAAGCAGTGTAAGGCCAACTTCTGGACTACTATTTTACCAATGAATAGTAGGATTGACCTTCACACTATAACGCCCCCACGGCTGAAAGGGCGAGCATGTTTGACGTGACAGGAATTCGAACCCTCGACCCTAGGATTACGAGTCGAGTGCCTTAACCACCTAGCCATGCCGAGCCATGATATTAAATATCTTTTCTGGAAGGAGTCAGCTTGTACCCAATGTGAGGCTAGCCAAGAAAAAGACTTAGTATAGTTTGTAAAAATCTTGTATAAAACTATTTGTGTTATTTATTAGAAATAACCTTTATTATAGAATGTGCATTTTTATATGCAAAACGGCTCGTTTGGGTTGAGAAAATATTTTATATAGAAGAGCGAACAACGTTTCGACCTTCTTCGGTCATCGTCAGGTTCACAAAGAAAGAAAGAGGTAACTGACCGATAGCTGACCACATGTTTTAAGGGTAACTGAGTGTAGGAATGTAGAGGGCGTGCTTAGGTGTTTGATTATATTTATTAATATAGGTATAAAGGTGTTCCTTTGTATTGGTCTAATTTGGGCTTGATTTGTTGTATAAGTAAGGCTTCTTTAATTTTGCGTTTGTTTATGTTTGTTTCTTTATTTAGTATTTGGGTGTTTTCTATAGTTTTGTTGTGTTTAACACAGCATTACATCCACCACTATACTGGTACAGATATGTAGACGACACGATTGTGGGATTCATATCTACAGAATACACACTTAATTCTTTCAATCAAATTAACTCTATACATCCCAACATTAAATTCACATGTGAACAGGAAGAAAGCAATCAAATATCATTTCTTAACCTCAAAATTACAAGAACCGATACATAATTTAAAACAGAAATCCATCGAAAAATCACCCATACTGGACTATACATTCCTTAGGACTCAGCACATGAAATAAAACAAAAAGTCTACATACTAAGAAACCGAATAAACACGACCATAAAACTATGCTCACCAGATAAAATTAACGACGAATCAGACAAAATAAAAAAAAAATACTGCATCAACATCAATGAGTTTCCTCCACAAACCGTAGAAAACATTTTACGCACACACCTAGACAAAAGGCAAAATCAACAGTAAAAATTAATTATATCCCACGAATTAAAAAAATCACGAAACCATATACTGTTACATACCAAATATTCCCGACATCAGCAGAAAAATAACCAACATTTGGTTAATACCAAATTTATTCAAAAACTAGACACAAAACTAAGGTCTATACTGTGTAAACACTGCACTGACAAACACCACACCAACATCATTTATAAAATACAATGTGATAACTGCCACGACTTCTATATTGGTGAAACAAGTAGAAAAATGGAAACTAGATTCAAAGAACACAAAAATTCACCTTCACACGTTTTCGAACACTGCAAATCAATAAACACAACATAACTATAGAAAACACCCAAATACTAAATAAAGAAACAAACATAAACAAACGCAAAATTAAAGAAGCCTCACTTATACAACAACTGAAACCCAAAATAAACCAACACAAAGGAACACCTTTATACCTATATAAATAAATGTAATCAAACATCTAAGCGCGCCCTCTACATTCCTACACTCAGTTACATAACCCCCTTCAAACATGTGGTCTGCTATCGGTCAGTTACCTTTTTCTTTCTTTGTGAACTTGACGATGACCGAAGAAGGTCGAAACGTTGTTCGCTCCTGTACATAAAAAAATTGTTCTCAATCCAAATCAACCATTTTTACATATATACAAGTATTCCCTTACTTAGACACAAGTTAAAGCATTTCAGAAAGGAACAGATTAATATTCTTTGAATGTTTGTAAATTGTTTTGAGTTCCTCAGAAAAAGTTATAAACATCTATAAATAATGCATATTTAGGTCAAGTACCTATACGTCTTGTTACAGGATATATTGATAATGATGGATCTAATGGATCTTGGAACAAACATTTATATACTTTAACATTACAGTATCAATTATGTCGTAATCAATGTCGATGGAATATATTCCTGCTCGACCTTTACAACCCGATTCTGATGCTGAACCGAATGCATAAATCCGTGAAATATTATTTAATGGAACAAGAAGTTTCAAGATCAAGGAATTTATATAACGTATGGCGAAAATATACATTCTTTGCCTCTGATTTGACACCCAATCTTTCTGCTCGAGATTCATATTTCAACTTCGTAAAACAGAATAAAAAAAAAATTGAAATACATTTCGGTGGTGCTTTTTCCAGTACTATATATGTTCTCGCTTATGCAGAATTCCGTTCAATTTTAGAAATGTATCAGTCTAGATACATTATAACTAATAGCTAAAAATCTAAGAACACTCTAGAAATTTATTCAATACCCATACAAAGTTTGGTACACATGAAAGAAGCTTGGTGGTGTTTTTGCCAGTGATAAACTATCCAATCATGTGAAGAAAATAACTGTACATACCAGTTTGAATTCGAACAATAAACCTGGTAACAGTTGGGTTTGTGTTTATTTTGGTCGAAATGAGTTTTAATTGTTTAGTTATATTCCTATAATCTCTCAGTATTGTTAAAATTGAGATTAAATATCTATATATCCAAAAATCTTACAAAAATACACAGGCTCTCATAGGGTGTCCTAACTTTTTCACATGTCTGTATTATTTTCCTTGTCGACATGTGTCAAAACGTTATCCAAATTTGGATCTCGCAAGTATATTAACGATATTTTTGTTTATGATTTTGTTGTAAAGTGTTTTATGTGAATACGTCCTTAATAAATACGTCTTTTTATGCAAGTTAGATTGCAAAAGCTTATTTCTCAGAAAATAGTGAAATATTGTGTCAATAATTTTTACTGTTGTGCTAAATCAGTGCAACATAGAATAACAGTTTTGCACGTAATTAAATATAGGTGTTGATGAGATTCTGAGACACTTTAATCTAGATCACCCTTTGGGAGCTCTCTTGTGAAATTATGCGTGCAATCATCATATTAATACACCTTCTGGTATCACTTCGTGGACGTCAGTGCCCTCTGGTATCTGTTACATAACAGTTAGGTAATTCTGAGATGACAACATATTATGTAATAGTTATGTATCTCTTGGGTGGCTGCCTTTGATCTTCTCTCGTATGGTGGTACCCCATTGAGAAGGTATCTATTGGATTTATGAGAAACTACTTCCCCACAGCTTGCAGTGCCTCATATTGCCAGTAATTGCCTGCCACAGAACCCAGACTTTTTGGTTAAAAAACATAAAACTGGATCTCTCATTCTTCTCCTCAACAAACAAGATATTAGGAGCAATACACTTTGATAAATGAAGAATTGGCTCCCTTGAAATTAGCGTAGTTAAATGAAACACGATGGGCATCAATTTAAACTGTCATTGTGACAATGTTACAGCAGTATGTTGAACTTAAAACTCTTTTGAGATTTCTATATCACATCAGTGCTGCTACACAGCAGGGTTCCAACGTTCAATGTTTTGTGATAAGACAAATTATGTGTTTCTTTTAATTTTAAAACCTATTTTTTTAGAAGTTCATATTATGAATAACAAAATAAAGTTGGAGTACAGATCCAAATCATTCAGCAATTTAGTAACTTACCCAAGTGAATTTTAGGGTCCAAGGGATTTTCAATTACAGTATTTTAGTATTTCTTCTTGGAATAATGATATTTGAAAAACAAATGCCAGAGTGTAAATTTTCAGATAAAGTAGACAATAGCATTTGTGGTATATATGTTCGATTCCTTGTTGAATTCGTACAACAGTTTCATCAACGCTTGTCAGAAAATGTTTGTGTTTTGCATTCAACGTCATCTTTTAGTGTAGATGAATATCTGAAACCGAAAGCTATGAATATTAGATCTAGTAATAATAATCTGTAGCAACGGTACAGCATAGCTAACTCCTTCTGTCTTCCAATGGAGGAAAATACATTATATTAAGTGGCCAGAAACCTCAGACACATTATTGCTTTGGGTAAAGACTGTAAGCTACAGGAATGTCATAGGTAAAAATCCTTTTAAAGATCTTTCTTTATTCGTTTTAATGGTACTCACATTATGTCATTCTAATGCTGGTGTTGAATATGTTTAGTATTAGATGCCACTATGGAGCCGCAAGTAAGCAAACATGACCACCTAGTCAGCAACACAAGAGTCATGTTGCTATGAGTACAGTGCTAGGTGACATTAGATGAATAAGTCGACACAACAGATAGTACGTTGCTAAAATTTAACTTTTCTATATTATTTCCTTCAGTTTATGGTACTTTTATAAATGATTATCATGGAAACTTTCTGGACTGCTGTACAGAGTAATGACAGAGAAAGCTAAATGGACATTCGTGAAATTCTCAAATTTTATGGTACATTAGGAACTTGTTTTCTAAGTTATTACTTTTTGTTTTTGATCTAAAACAAATATTTGTTGTATAAATTACTATGGTTTTGAATGAATGTCCATTTTCAACAAAATCAATGGAATTTAAGTTCTTGAAATAATGAATGTTTAGTTTACTATCTCTATCTTGAAACACATCTAATATAGTTTTTTATCCACTTGAGTCAAAGCAGACCTCAAAAATAGCCAGATACTTTCATCATGATCCAACATCACGCATCTATAGAATATTTGACTGGGATCATCGGCTTTGCAAGTCTAACAATTCTCCTTCATAAGGTTTTGTATGACAGGAGATACACACTTTGAATGAGAAGTTTTTAATATTATAATTGGTTCATTTAGGTGTATTTTCTGATTATCTTTGTTTTATTTGGTTTGACAATGAAGAATGTATCTTGTATGTGACAGAGATTAACAGGCAGTAAAACAAATTTATCCATTCATGCACTGTGCATGAACACTACAAGGTGTTCGGAAAGTCACTGTGCAGTTTTGTCTGTTAATAAATATATAAGTGCATAGAGACTTTCCGAACACCCTGTATATCACTATGTTTTTGAAAAGTAAGTAACCACGAATATTAAAGTAACCACTTTTTAATATGGTGATACACTTCTATGTTTGAGATCTCACTACAAACGATCTACACGATAAAAGCAGTTTATAAAAGCATTCCTACAAATTCACGTAGAAACATTAACAGACATCATCAAAATGATTAGATTTACCTCTAGAGTCTTTCAATTTACATAATACTGTAGAAAACTAAATGTACAGTTGCGACATTCTTAGTATTTGATGGTGCTGTAGACTTTTATTTCCTCTTTTTATGTTACAAATTTCTGTTTTCGAACAAGAAATTACATATTTGCCTTTTAAATAGAACCCTATCAATATAACTCACAAATAAGCTGTATTATTTACTATACTTTAATTCTGACAATGAAGAACGGATTTTGTATGCCACTGAACTTAACAGTCGGTAAAACAAATTATATATTCATGCATTTTACCCGACAATACAGAAAGCCAAATATACATTCATGAAATTCTTAATATTTAAGGGTACTGTCGGTTATTATTTTATGTTTCTAAGTTAGTACTTTCTGTTTTTCATTGTTTGTTTGCAATTAAGCACAAAGCTAAACAATGGGCGAAATGTGCTCTGCTTACCATGGGAATCGAAACCCGGATTCTAGCTTTATAAGCTCACAGACATATCGCTGTGTTACTGAGGGACTGTTTTCGATTTAGAACTCAATGTTTGATACTTAAATGTAACTTGACAAACATATCTTTGTGAGACCTCTCTAAAAGTCTAAAGTTTTAAAATTAAATAGTGTAATAAAAATGTTTAATAGTGTAATAGTTTAGACACCTAAAGAAATAACAGTATTGCCCATTGTCTTAGAATCTGGGTCGTGTTCTTCAAGCTTATCTTACAATTAAATTACTTGTGACAAGCTGACAGTTCAATAAAAGTGACACATGTGTGGTGATGTGAACACTATGAAATTAGCCTAAATACTAGCTGGTCACAAGTTTAAGACCATACTGAAACGAAGCGTTAATCGGTAAACACGTAATGAAATTTAGTCATTTATGTTTAAGCATTAGCGTTGTCAACATCTCCCACTGACATCTCCTGTGTTACATCGTGTAAAAACATGGCAAAGGCTAAAAAGTTGACAGAGTTTGAACGTGGCAGAATTGTCGAGCTGCAAAAGCAAGGTCTCTCTCAACGTGCCATCGCTGGTGAGATTGGGCGTAGTAAAACTGCTTTTGCAAACCCCTTTCTTAAAAGATCTATGAGGGATACGGAACGAGAATTTCAAGTGGTCGGCCCAAGAAAATTTTGCCGGCGTTGAGCAGGAGGATTCGACGGATTGTCCGACAAGACACCAGCCGATCGTTGAGCCAGATTAAGGCCCTTACGGACGCAGAATGCAGCTCAAGAACAATAAGACAGTATTTACGAGAGAAAGGCTTTAAAAACCGTAAACGTCTTCAAAGGCCACGCGTCTTTTAACACCACAAAACAGCTCGGTTAAACTTTGCTGAGAAGCACCAAACATGGGACATAGAAAAGTTGACGAAGGTTTTATTCACTGATGAGGAACGATTTAACCTGGATGGTCCAGATGTCTTCCAACGTTACTGGCACGATAAGAATATCCCACCGGAAACATTTTCTACACGACACAGTGGAGGAGGCTTCATCATGAACTGGGGTGCTTTCTCCTACCATGGAACAATGGAACTTCAGGTTATACAGAGGCGTCAAACAGCAGCTGGCATGTTGGAGAGAGCGTCCTTATTGACTGAAGGCCCTCGCTTGTGTAGAAATGACTGTATCTTTCAGCAGGACAACGCTGCAATCCACAATGCTTGCAGGACAATGGACTTTTTTTTCATGGCGCATAACGTGATTCTTTTGGACCATCCAGCGTGTTCGCCCGAACTGAAGCCTATTGAAAATGTTTGGGGTGGATGGCAAGGGAAGTCTATAGAAATGGACGTCAATTCCAGACAGTGCATGATCTTCGTGGAGCCATCTTCACCACTTGGAATAACATTCCAGCCAGCCTTCTGCAAACGCTTATATCGTCCATGCCAAAGCGAATATTTGCAGTTATTCGCAATGACAACCGTGCAACTCACTACTGAGACCTTTTGTTGGGCATTTCCTACCCTGTTTATGACTTCTTTTCGGTATGGTCTTAAACTTTTGACCAGATAGTATTTAGGCTAATTTCATAGTGTTTACATTTTCCCTATTAAATGCTAAAAAAGTTTTTTATTTTTATTTTCCCTTTTCTTATTTTCATCTTTCGAAGCTCTACTCAAATAAGTGGTTGAGTCTAAGAACGCAAAATGCATATTTGTTCTTTGTGTTCATTGGCCTTAAGATTTTGGCTAGCAGTGTATATATATATATATATATAATGGCTCTTTATTGGTGGTACTGCGACCTTCCACTTTCTTTTTAAATGGAGATTCCCGAAGAAAGCTTGAATGTTAGCAAGACGTGCTAAAATGGTTTCAAAATCACAGATGTTAGTATTAATATGCCAATATATTTCCATTTTGTTTCTTACTTTAGTAACCTCTCTAACATTTATTGGAAATACCTTAAAGAGTGTTTAAGCAATCTTGCCTTCATTTATTACTTCCAGTAAGTCTAGACTTTCAATCTGGATTTTATAATCATTTTGAACATTTATGTTTTGCTTTTTTCTCAAAAAAAATTTTGAAAAACATCTTACCTTTAGATTTACTCTTGTACAGTTGAAAATAAACAGTTTGGTGTAAATGCTTGAGATTTCCAATTATTATTGAGAGAAGTGATCTAAAAATATCCCTATGGCTTTAATACAAGTGTGTCTTACATAACTGAACTAAACCTAGTAACCGAGAGAGAAAAAACAATCAACCTACGTCACGAGAAACGCGTACAAAACAAACTGATTAAGCGTGAATTATGTGGAGACCGCATACCAGTTCTGTGCAAGTTTTCAACTTTGAACTTACCTCAGTCGTATTAATTTTGAGACAAGAAAACAAACGGATAGTGAACAAATACAATGTCATGAAGTTTTGAAATGAGTGGTAACTACAGGGAAATTTCTATTTAAATTAGGATTAGGATTTACAGGCCATGACGAAAATCTCAATTCAAACAGAAAAGTATTCATATAAATTGTCTTAAATATCTTAGAGAATCTTATGTTGTTTTAAATCATTTGGAACGCTATAATAATAAAGTCAAGGAATTATAAGTTTTTTGTCACAATAAACTTTTGACGATTAATGGCAACTTTGCTTTAGCTTAAATTTATAAACGAAGATAAAGATGCAATTTAATTTTTCATAATAACCGATTAAACACCCGACCTAAGTCATACTGATCAACTTACATCTACAAATAAAACTTCCTAATGGCACAAAGGATATCGGAACCCGATTTCTAACATTGTAAATCGGTAAACACACTGCTGTGCCACTGGGTTTAACTTCAAACAAACTATAATAAAACATATTGGGAAAGACAAGCAAATAAAAGAAAGGTTATTCTTATAAAAACCCACTCTGGCAAAAATATAAATTATTAAATCTAGACATCAAAATCTGTATAGAACAAACTTAAGATAATGTTTCTAATATACCTGAAAAATATTCGGGACTTCAAGGAAGAATTAAAAATTAAGCATCATAAGCCGAACAAATAGCTCGTGTTAGAGCTATTCATTAAATCTAGTTGGCAATTATGCAGTAGAATTATGTCCTGAAGCGTCATTATTTTAAAATTTTGTACAAACCCTATTTCTATTTTCCTCTGCTTACGATTGCTTAGGGGAGAATACAGCATTAAAACGCTGTTTATGTTCTTGAAAACAATTTTTGCAATATTGTTGTTTTGTTGTATTGAATTAAGCACAAAGCTACACAATGGGCTATCTGTGCTCTGGTATCGAAACCAGGTTTTTAGCGTTGTAAGTCCGCACACATGCCGCTGAGCCACTGGGGGACTTTTGCAATATTAAATCAATTTTGTTTTTTTTATATTAGTGAAACTCCACAAAACATTAACACTAGAAAACCAACTAAATGTTTAATTAAAAGGTCTGGTGATTATGAAACAAAACTGATGATTCATGTCCGTCCTGGCACAGTGGTATGTCTGAGGACTTACAACGTTAAAATCCAGGTTTCGATACCTGTGGTGGACAGGGCACAAATAGCCCATTGTTTAGCTTTTTACTTAATAGCAAAAAACATTCGAAACAATAACGACGTGTCAGTTCAAAATATTTCAATGAATAAATGTTCTAAATTCCGAATATTTTGAAGGGAGAAAAAATTTAAATGATTGAACGAATGCAATTTTGAATTAAGACATGGTTATGAATCAATTAAAAGTGAAGCAAGTAATTTATTCTCCACTAGTAACAAAATGTTTTACAAAAAAAAAGAAGCAGGCAATAAACAAACATACAGATAAAAAAACGGAAAGTATTCTTTGACGACAATACTAATAATGAAGTATTAATAGGAAGACATCGATGCATTTTTAGTGTTTTCTTTGTAATTTGTGATCATGTAGTTACCGAAAATCACAAAATAATTGATAGTTACGGTAATGTTATTATTATTTTTTAAATATTCTTTGAATTTACGATAGATAACAAAGAGAAACATGTATATTTGAGAAAAATTACCTTACTTATGTATGAGTGAAATAGACACTGAATTGTTTTAAGTAGAAACAGCCCGATTTTTAAATTTTGCAAAAAAGAAATTGTTTGCTGTGATACGCATAATTTACTATTGAATGATTGCATTCGACATTTCCAAACGTAGAAACTGTGCTGAGAACTTTTTACTTTTTCTGTTAGCAATTTTAATGGTGAAAGGTTGTTTTCTGTGTTTAAAAGGGTGAAGAGCTATTTAGGGAACACAATTCTCAGAATCGTTTATCTTCTCTTTCATTTCTGAACACAGAAAACGAGGATTTGGATTTAGAACAAACGAATTATTAAGAAATTATTTACTAGTTTGCACTTATAAATTTGAAACGTTTTCATATGAGATGTGTATTTATTTTTTATCTATTTGAATTTATATTATTACATAAACCTAATACAATATTAGTTACTAGTTCTCACTATTATGAACTAGATTTACTTTCGCAGGGTCCTAGAAAGTGTTATGTTTCGAGAGTAAATAAAACCAAAATTAAGAGTAACAAATAATTTTATGTGTTGCTTTTGAAGTTCATATGTCATGCCATGTTGTAGCCGACAGAGTGCATAATTCTTCTCGTAATTCATGGCATGTGCACGACAGTACAAACTGCAACTTTAAACGTTCCTTATGTGACGTCATTTTAGTGTCTACTTACTGACAGGCAATACATTACTGTATACTGGTGCGAGGGGTTAAAATAGGTAAGTCCTGCAGGTGGCCTTCAATCCCCTTTCGGTAAAATCACCTAAATTGTTACGTCAAAAGTAATGCTAGCGACAGGAGTCCAAACTTTAGGTTGCACATGAAACCCCCAATTATCTAAATCTCTCAGTAGGGAAACAAATTCAAACGACCTTATCTTTGACACATGAAAACCATTACTTGTTATGCTGAATGTATATGACAACAGTCGTTTCATAATTACTTAAGTCTACTCTCGTACATATAATTAAAATGCTCCAGAAACGTGCACATAAAAGTAAGCTACTACAGCCTTAAGGTTTAGAGTTCTCTTGCTCTACTGTTTATGTTTAATTTTATATCACACTGGTATTCATTTAAATCTCACAAATAAACATACATTGTGGATACGACCTCAATCCGCCTACATTTCGCCTCACATAAACGAAAGAGTCTTGAATCAAAGAAGAGCTAATGCAATTAGTAACTTGCCCCTTATTAAATCTCAACCACTTAAACACTTTTGTAGGAACTTATATCTTCACAAATTACCCTACTTCCTAAAATGGATATAATAATTTATTTATTTTTTACGATAACTAAGACCAAATTATGTAATTAACCAATAACGTATTTCTCAAGTATAGTTTTGTATGAACCTCACGAGCGGTTCGATTGGAAAAACTTATCAAGCTATATACATAAAATGTCAAGATTGTATTGAGGGTAAAATTATTGTAGATTTATGTTTTTATTTATATTACTCGATGTTATAAACACGAAATAAAATAACATGTCTTACCATTAAACGTAAGCTGCAAAACTTGATAAACCAATACTTTAGGCCTAAGCTTGCTCTGAGATCTCTAATGTATTTCAAAATTAGAGAAATAAAGTAGTAAAACTGCACAATAGAGGTTTACGTTTATTTTGAATTTCACGCAAAATTACCCAATTTCTTATACAACAATGACAGACTAGATGGAAGGCATCTAGTTAGCATCAGCAACCACCAATTCTTGGATTACTCTTTTACCAACGAATAGTGGGATTGACCGCCACATAACAAAGTTTCAGGGCTGAAAGGGCGAATACTATCGCTGATGTAGATTTTAACCTACAGAAGGATGGTCAAGTGCCATAAGCGCCATGCCATGCCAGTAAATGTTAAAGATATCGAACAAATGTGGCTTAAGCACATTTATATATGATAAAAGAAAACACGAAAACGTTAGGTGTAGAATTATTGAAAAACTGCGTCATCCTCCAATGGAAAAGACTATATTATCAAAATAAAATAAAAAAGTATTATTTTACTTAAAATTCCTTTAACTTATAGATCTTAACTAATTCTGTAAAACTTTTATAACTCCCAAAACAGAAATAATTTACAAGTTTCTTCCAACGGAATTATAAAATTCCAGTGGATTTCACTGTCGGTTTTAAAAGTACTCGTTTAATCTGCCTATCGCTTCAACTTCTCCTTCTTATAAGCATAATTGCTTATAACACTAAGGTTAGAGATTCAAACTTACAGTGGGTACAGCTTAAATAGTCCATCATGCAGTTTTGTACTAACAAGAAACAAACTGTATTGCTCTAATTCGATGTTAAATAAATAATTAATTAAATATCTATTCAGAATATATTTAAGCCTTAGTATGCAAATGTTTTGAAAAGTCATTAAGAGACTAGAATCTATAGTTTCGTTTTCTCTTTAACCTGAAGAAGCCTCAACACAGAAATCAAAATATCGTCACCTCAGAAAACTCGAATTATTAAAATTTTTACAGTTTTAAATCTTTCGAAAACAATATTAATACTGCTAAAATTTTCCAAGATATCTAATACCGAAAAATTTTACTGGTATTTTTTTATTCATTTTCTTTGAAATTATATAATTCTATGGAATAAGGATAATTTTTACTAATTAAGATGATTATTCACCAACCGCTTTCCGAGCTGCAACATCTAGCCACACAATATCAATACGTATATTGGTCAAGACTGGATAACGACAAAAATGTGGTAAGTGAATTATTATTGTTGTGTTTTAACTTAAAGCTACACAACGGATATTCTGCGCTCTCTCACTACTATGGGAAATCGCACTCTAGATTTTAAGGTTGTAAGTCTGTAAACATACCGTTAACTCACCATGGATTGAAAAATATAAACTTCTAACACGTAGAAGAGAGAAGAAATTAAATGCACAAATGAGAAAAGTGTTGTTCGCGGATGTGTAGATCTGGTAAGAGATGTATGAAAAACTTTTGAAAGTTTAATAGTAGAAATGTAGAAAAACCGACAAATTAAGAGTGCGTATGGTAAGTCTGATATCAAGTTGTAGCTTCTGTTTAAGCTAAACTAACTCCGAGTTCCTCAAAAACCAGAAATTGATTCAAATCAAAATGAAAGTTAAAAACACTCTTGCCTAAGGTAAATGTTAATCTACGTAAAAACAATTTTAAAGTTTTCCAACCCGTAAAAGAAAACGTCAAACAATAAAATTAGCAAAGATTTATTTTTCAGGTCTCCTGGACACTGAATATCTGCAAAACTTCTCCGGTTAAATATAAAAACAGTAACATGCACGAAGTCATCCTGCTCCACAGTTTGCAAGTATTTCATGTATTTACAATGTCCATGAGCTAAGGACCTAGTCGTCCCTAGCTATTTTGTAATTCGCCACATGGAAAACAACCGTTTTTAATACTGCATTACTAATTTCTTTCTTGTAAGAAAACAGAGACTACAATTATTTATAAACACATTTGTCATGCTATCTAGTGAAAAAGAAATTGAGTAATTTGATTAAGCGTCTAACTGTGTTTAAACAGAAAACAATAAAAATACAATAATTTAAACATTTTTACACAATAATCAAAGATGTAGAAAACATGTGTATACTTCAATCCTGCACAATACATTTTTCTTCTTCAAGAATAACCTAGTCATTATAATTATAAAACCACAAAGAAAACATGAATAAAACGCGAATAAATGTGGCACTTAAGAAATTGAAATGGCTGGCCCGTTTCCCCAGTAAAACTACTTATCTACGACACTTACGTGTATACAAGGAAAAACGACACTATAATACAATGAAGAAATTATGCACAAGCAAAATTAAAGCAAAAACTGAAAAAAAAATCATGAAAATATCGTTTAACCACTTTTACAAAAACTTTTGAATAACGAGAGACATACAAAACTATACTCGTTATTAGCGATGAATACACAAGAATGCCTGTTAACAATGAGTTTCATGGAAGAACACCTTTAACATAAAAAATCTCATTCCTCTAAGTAGAGATCAACCAACAATAACACTTTCACTTTTAAAACATACGACACAAAAACAAAAACAACGGAAGCGCATTAATACATAAAAAACTCCTTAACAAAGAAAAAGACAAAAAAATCCTTAAATCTAAATTTTATACTAATTTAACCTAAACACTAAAATTACAAGGGTAAATAAATCCTCTCAAGGCTACTACTAATGATATATCTATATATATGCGCTTCCATACACTGTACAAATTTTAAGAAACAGTTCCCTTCATGGCTGTACAATACACAGGTCTCAACCCTACTGGCCACCTGTTCTTCGTATTAGTACCTTAAAAGTGTTTTTTGCTAGAGAGTAAGAGTTTTACATCCGTCAGATGCTTTATACAGAACACTACATTCTCCATTCTTCTCTCCGGAGTTGTTATACAAACTGCTACTAATGATGCAATGTCGATATCGAGGTGTCATTGTAGTTGTCATCCTATATATATAATTGTGTGCAAAATCACATAAGTTGAACCTCATTCAACAGCTTGGAAAGAAAGGATTGTCCTTTTCAGTCACTGATTGTACAAATAAACAGCTTTCCTAATAATTTGACAATTAATTCTCATCAACTATATAGACACTTTCTCCTCTAACTCATTGAAAACAGCCCTACAAGTGCTCCCATCATTTGCGCTGAGATACTCCTAAACAGTTTAATCTTCTTCAGACTGCTCTCGAACTTTGGTTTTTGGTCAGACCAGGGCATGAGAGATTCATCTTTAACACGTGGTCATAACTTATCACATTCTGGATGCTCTTGAATCTTCTCATGAATGCTAGTTCTCGTACTTCAGTGAAACAACTTGCCCCACCAGAGATAAGTAACTTATTTTGTTATAGATATTTACCTCTGCTAGAATCAATCTCTATGGTAACAGGGCCTCTCCTTAGCTATCTTTTCATATGGCTACTTTTTAGTTCCTTGCATGTAAATTAGTGATCATCTGTTAGTACTGTTCTTATTAAAGAGAGTATCTTTTCACATCAAAACATGAGCATGTTATGTGAACAACCAACTGCCAGTTGATCGCTGTTTTGTTGTGCAATATGTCATCACTATGCACAAAATTTGTTCTTCTCAGTTGGTTTAACTGGGATTAACAAATTTTGTAATCGTACACTTGACAATCTGTTTTACCAATTTCATCAAATCATCTTAGTGGGAGCGGTAACGTGAAATAAATGTCTTCACGATACTCAACACTATGCATAACTCAGAGAATAACTTTTATTGAGATTAGTTAGGCAATCCTTGTGAAATTCTCCAGGAGTACTGAAACAAGTTATCTACTATTCTGCCAATTCATCAACAACAGACTATGCCAAAGCGTCCAACAAATTGATACATTTTTACCCACTTCGAAAAGCAATCAAACTCAACATGTATGTTTTGATTACCTCTCCCAGTCTCTGGTAAGGGACCAGCAATATACAGGGTCATTCTTTAGAGGGAATTATGAACACCTTTTTTTTTTCAGAAGAGGTTCACTATCTATAGTACTTGTTAATGTTCACATTTTGATTGACGATAAAAGGAATAAAAGAAGCCATTGCACATCTGTAACTGTTAATACAAGAGCCATAAAATGTACGCACTCACACTCAATTTCTTACTTTTTGATGGATGTGTGCTCTCTTAATGGATGGTGAAGACAACTCATACTGACTTTTTGTCTCGTAACTGCTTTTTCCAGGACTTTTGAGGTGTGAGTTTTGGTATTTATTTATCATCGAACTCACTGAGTGACTGCAAATCGTGAAAGTTGAAATTACTTTTATAAAACTTAGAACAATCAATGAGCAAATAATCTCACCATGTGGTAAGATAGCTCATACTCCAAGACAATGCTATTTGCTCATGTCTTACACTTGTATTGTTATTATTCATTTGACGTCAATCAGATACTTCTGTGGTGCATGAACCACACTGAGATCGAACTTATTGCCTTACAAGTAGTATCAAAACTACTTCATAAATATTACATTTGCAAGCATTTCTTTGTTTATCTCATAGCATCTGCCTTTAGGTGCAGTAAGTATACCGCTCGTGCATCCAGTCACTCGTTTATCTTCATCTTCTAACTGCAGCAGAAAATATCTAATTCCAGTACTTCTAGTACTGATATTCATCAGGAATTCACAATCCCGTCACTTATATGTCAGGATGTGTACTTTTACTAAAATATATTTCAAAAAGAGAAATTAATACTCACAGTCCTTGTTTCACCTGAAATGAATATTAGCTCAAGTTAAAGTGGACATAAGTGCAGCAGTCTTATAAAGACTAACCACAAATCATCCAACTCAGCATCTTGTCTTAGGTTGAGGCCTGTCTCAAACTGCTACAGTATATAATGAGTCAGCTAAAGCACTATTTTAACCATGATATGACTAAAAAGTTCCACCGATGTTCACATGAGTACGCAATTCCAAGTTACAACTTTAATCATGCAGTTCATATACACTGAAAAACATGGACATGCTAGTGATATCAAACTCGAACATTTTGTCAAATACCACGATGTCATCCACAAATGCCAAGCATCTTTCCTATTAACGCTTAAAGGTAAGCTTCTTTAGCATTTCAAAAAAATGGGAGTATTACACTAGGAAGAACACACAGCTTAACAAATCATCCTGTGTGTTAGAAGCAGTTTTGGCTCTGTTTACTTCATCTAGTTTGAATTGTCGATATCCAGAGGCTAAGTATTAGATGCTGAACTGTTTGGCATCATTCATCTGTTTACTGTAATGGAAAGCCATCAAATTATATAATAACATTCACTCGTCAGAAATAAGTGTAGAATATATTATTGCCATCATTTTTCATAACAATTACCACTTGAGATAATCATATACCCTTGAAAAATTGTATGGTTCAATCCATTAACATGAATTCTATATTGTCTATATTCCTCGTGTTCTAGGGAAACATGCATAACAGTTGTTTTAGAAGACTTGTAGCCTGTTTCTATGCGAGCCAAGAGTGGGTGACTGTATTTCTTCTCCATTAGTCATCAGGTCCAACAACTACATCAGGATACCTAGTTAGCAGGTTCCTGAGACAATGGTGCTAAGTTAAGTCTACATTAATGCTGTAGACATTCAACAGCTAATGATAACAAATAGGCTGGAAACATAGTATTAATTTTTATATTTGATACAATGGAAGTCATATAGAATTACGTCTATTATTGACCACTAATACTTTGCTTGTTGGGTCACTGACCATACCAGTGGGACGCTAAATAGCTAATTGCCTGTAATTGCAGAACAGCATTGGAACATCGTTCTTTGATAGACTTGTGCTATTGTTACTATCTATTTCGATGAAAGATTTTGTTTCGTATGTTGGTCACACAGGTATGTTATATGACATTGATACACATAATATAGTTTATAATAAAGTATGGCATAACAACTGTGGCCACAAAGGTACTCAAAAATACACACAAGCATCCCTCTGACCAGCACTAGATTAATTTTATATCAAAGCTCAATTCACGTTTTTCACAGGTAATATTAGTAGTGAAATTTTATATGACATTAACATCAAGCATTTCAAGATTATATCAAATATTTCTAACTGCGATATTCATCCTATAGTTCAAGTGTTCAAAATATAGTCAGTGATACGTTTATCCTTTCACATCTAGTGTACAACTTTTTTCATAACAAAACAAGTTTTCAGTGGTCAGAGAGAAAGTTGTGCTCAGAATGCATGATACATGGAGGTATTGATATCCACCAAGATTCTTGCATTTTCTGCATCAACCAGGAGTTCCACTTCCTTACTGTGCATTAATATAGGCGGATACTGAGCACCATCAAACTCTGGCAGAAATGAGCTGCCCAAAACATCCTTTGTTACAAACATCCTCCTGTGCTCTCCTGGGATGGTGGTCAAGCTCAACTCCGTCTCCATTAGTTTTCTGTATCTCCAGTATTATCAGTGATAGCCTGCTGCAGATCCAGTTGCAATGGTTTTTCAGTCAGTTGGGACGAAGGATCTATCTTATATACTACTAGGCATAATGTAGACAATTTGTTTGTAAATACCCCTGCAATCCAAAGCATGAGATTGAGTCTTCCTTTCCAAAGTGACATCTGAGGAGTAGAAGGCAGTGTCTGTAATTTTCTTAGTACAAACATTGTAGGAGAACCTGAGTGATCCTGCCTAGTTTATTGGATATCAGAGCTAGAGCTCAATGGGAGGCACTAGCTTGAGCAGAACAAACTGAACTTGCCAAAAGTATGATGGATGCTATTATTGTTTTCGTCTTTTCCAGCAATCTTACCAAGGCAATTATCTTATTACCATTGATACTCAATGCAAGAAATATCATAACCTCAAATATTGCCTCGTGGTTTCACTCAGAAATCACTCTATGAATTTGTTGATAAGGATTTTCTCATGATTTACCACTACAAATGTATGGTAGAGTATGATATCCCATCAAAATGGCCCAGATCGCCAATAAAGACACTCAACTTATTGTATGGACGTCCCTTATGGTCCTTGAATTCAGTCAGTTGGATGGCTTGATTCCTTACTTGGTCAAAACGTCACTGGAAATTGAGGTTGTATCTCCATTAGACAGCTGTACATTTGTCAGGTAATCATATCAAGTTTAGAACATCTAGGCTTAGAATTAGGTATCACACTGTTAGATCTTTAGACCAGTAGTCTGAGGCCATAACTTGCTAGATACTTCTTCGGAAGTGGTCCATTTTTTCTTTTACCACTTCCTTAACCACTGGGAAGTATGATCTGCTTTACCTTTACTAAGTTTACACATTGTCTTTATGCTGATATCTTATGGTTTGTTCCATGGTACATTCCAGACTCGATAGTCTTGTATGTATTTGGCAGGTAATTACATCAAATTTAAGCCATCTAGGACAAGGATTTACTTTTTCTTTTCCAAAGCCCAGTAGTTTAGGACAATAACTTGTCAGATGCCTCTTAGGAAGTGGTTCAGACCTTCTTTTACCATTTGAACCATTGGGGACATGATCTACTGATATCTTATCGGTTAAGCTCATACAAGACTGTCCAGCTGATATTCGTCAGGAGCGTCACACTCTGACGAGTATCAGCTCTTACTTCTGGAGTCATCAAAAATGAGATATAGACCAGTTCCTTTCTTTGGATTGTGCCGAGCCCTTGCTTGTCCAATGATCTTTTCTCAGGGAGGGTTTCTCCAGCCCCACCATTTTTTCATCATCTTGGGTGCTTAATGCATTACTGACCAACACTGTCACTTCTGTTGGTGCACTTTATTCCCCAGTGACACCTTGCTTTTAACTCTGTGGGTGACTCTTTATGGAAAGGGACCCTGGTAGTCCACCGACTGCCATCATTTATGGCGACGGCTTACCTGCTCATCTCATAATGATATATCATCTGTTTTTTATTGTTATCCAAGAATGTCTTCTATATCTTGAGTTGGTGGCTAGTCACTTTGTTCTATAGAGAAGTTTCCTGTCTCGTTTCTAATTGTTAATGTCATCTTTCTTATTCCCCATTTTTATGTGCTGGCCAATCGGCCCATACTCTTAATTCTAGGCAGAGCTGACCACATCCTTACTCAGAAAAACTCCTTACCACCCCACCAATCACTGTTCTCTTTCAAGAGGGCTTGCTGTCTCATCTATTGGTAGAAGAGCTCTTGATGGTGTAGCTCATCTAAGAATGGTACGTCATGTCTTAATCTCAGGTGCCTGATTTCATGGAGAGGTTCCTCAGTAGTCCACCATGCACTGAGTTCAATTAACGAAACAGCTTCTTCACTTTCTCCTATGATTGGTATTGACCAGAGGTGGGTTTTGCCTCTCTAGTTGGTATATATTTAGGGGTCCTATACAGACTTCCCTACTCAGTCTCAGACACCCTAGCCTATATACCATTCTGATAATCTTCAGTTATCTAGATTCCAGTATTAAAGTTAAACCTCAGAAGGAAACCTTTGTAGGTCCTTCTGTTTCTTCAGATGACCCTTAAAGCTAAAACATTGCAATAAATCTTCGAATTAAAATATCTGTATATAAACTTCTTCACAGGAAGAATATTAAAGTGCCAGTAAGCAGGGTACTTTCAGGTATGTTCTTTATCAGAAAAGTTGTTACTTGTAACAAATATCTGAGTGTAACTTTAGTTACAAAAAAGGAATAAATTTGTTATAAGGAGAATATCTTTCTTTAAAGCTATTAGCATAAGTGAAATAAACTACTAAAATATTTTTTTTTATATACGTTTATTCAAAGGTAAAATTGTAAACCAGTACACGATAGAGTATTTGTACACATAAATTTATCGACCATGAAAACTGCTCCCCAGTGGCACAGAGGTACGTCCGTGGACTTAAAACGCTAGAATCCGGGTTTTGATACCCATGATGGGCAGAGCACAGATAGCCTATCGTGTAATGTTTAATTACAAACATACACACAAGCCATGAAAACTCTTAAACCAACAAACATTTATTTAAGCGTTTATTGGCTGAAATTATGGTGAGACTGTCAATCTGAATATTTTTTTATTATCATAGAAACAACAGGCATCCATACGATTAAATAAACATGACATTTGTATGAAAACGTACTGACAAAAATCACGGGAATTTATTTTATTTATTGTTTTGGCAGAAACAATCCAAAGATTGGACAAAAATTTATATTTTAGCAACAAAAAACGCACTAAGACAACTAAAATGAACATATATGTGTAAGATGACTGACAGAAAAGAACACTATGATTGCATCAAACAGGATATCTGTGTGGCAGGTCAATGTCAAAAAAGAAATCATACTGTCAAACAATATACCCATGTAAAAATGTTTTGACAGGAAGATTACCATTAAGATATTTGTATGCGAGTCGTTTGATTAAATGAACACTAACAATCCATCAATTAGGATATCTCTGTTGGGATTTAATAACATAAATCACAAAGATATCTAGCATGTTACAGAACTATAGTTTCTTTCCTTCTTTCTTATCGTGTCTGTTACAGTGGACTGTCATTTTAGTAGTTTTAAATTATTTCCAAGTAAAATAATTGTTGAACACTTTGAACACAAGTTTAACGTTGATGAAGAACTAGAAATGGAATTATGAACTTCAACAGCATCTTTTAAGCACATGGTCTAAACGACAAGGTTAAAGACCTCTTGGTTTCAAGCATCAATCATAAATAATATACTCCTCACATCAAAGAATTGACAAGTACAGTTCATTGTTGTCTATTCCGCTATGCTTGCACAAAGTTCCCTAATTCAAGTTTCCATTCACCAATCCATTTTTCAGTGATGACGAGAAACCCACTTGTTGAGAAATTTATATGCAAAAACGGCTCGTTTGGGCTGAGAAAACACTTTACATAGAAGAGCGAACAACGTTTCGACCTTCTTCGGTCATCGTCAGGTTCACAAAGAAAAGTCTCTGCCTACCTCCCATTCTTCTTTGGTTTGTCCATCAGAATGTATGCTAACCTTCCATTAGAAATAATTATATGCTCCAAATAACGCACAGGTTCAGGTTCAGTTGTCCTAATTTTGAATTACTGGTAAAAAGGAAGATAACCAGTCAGCAGTTCTCTTTGAATCAAATAACATAATAGACTCATAATCAGTGATAGACTTTTACTTTTATACTACACCCATAGCGGAAATTGTGTAGCGTGTTTAGCATCATCACTTACACTTGTCCCACCATGTCTACCGCTTAACTACTTTATTTTATATTTTAAAGGTTATTTTACGTTCGATTATAAGTTTTAAAAAGTAGCTAGGCCCTATCTCTTTCACGCTACATTGAAAATTAGCCAACTCACTAGTTTAACCATTATTGATTAAACATAAAAATGATAAAATATACGTATTTGAGAGTGTTTATACGAGCACATTACATAATCATTAACATTACGATGGAAAGTATATGTGTTATCCTAGCCTTTTCGTGATATGTGCGATTACAATAACCACATGCTAACTGCAATCTTTTACAACAAACAAATATTCATCTGAGATATAATTTACTTCATCCAGAACACGCCCAGCTTGGGTTGGTTGGTTAAGGCCTTGTCAGTTTCTCAAACTGCTATACTTCAGAAAATTTATGACGTCATCTGGATTTTGTTAAATACATTATTTTTAGTAAGTTTGACTATATATATATATAAAATTTCTGACTGCAAGGTGTTTCGAGCAAAATTTTATAGTCCCTGACACACAAAGTAATTTTAAATGTGACTTCGATACACATAGAGCATTTAATGATAATTCTGAAACAAATGATAGGAAATTAATATTCGTTATCATTACGATGTAAATCTAGGTATTAGTAATGTGTGTGTGTATTTTACTAATGTCTAGATTCCCATTGTAATGATATATGTATATATACACAGAGAGTTTGTTTTGGAATTTCGCACAAAGCTACTCGAGGGAACACAGAGAGAGAGAGCCCAACATTTTAGAAAATTCGTACCCCTCGACCATTCTTCCCCTACATTTATAAGTTATACATGTTTATTATCAGCCTATGTCAGTTTTTCCAAACTTTTGTCATCCACGCCCCATCTTTCTTTTCCACCTCTATCTTTTTCTTTTTCTTTTGAAATGAGTGAAAGGATGAATTAAGTAACGAAATGTACTACATGAATATCTACTAAAATGTACTACATGAATATCTATTAAAATGTACTACATGAATATCTATTAAAATGTACTACATGAATATCTACTAAAATGTACTACATGAATATCTACTAAAATGTACTACATGAATATCTACTAAAATGTACTACATGAATATCTATTAAAATGTACTACATGAATATCTACTAAAATGTACTACATGAATATCTACTAAAATGCTGTATGTGTTGTAATAATTACGTATTATTTTCATTAATAAAAATTGCCTAATTTTGCATTATTGCACTACTTACTCTACCCAAATCGCTCGCGCACTTTTCAAGAAATAATTTGCACGCACATACGCATACACGAGGAAGGATGCGCTCCACACTTTCAGAAACACTGCCCTATATAAATAAGTTACTTATTTTCTGCACCCCATCTTTACCAATTTCAAGATTTGTAGAGATCCGTGTACTCCATTTGTGGAGGTTGAAATATTTAATATTCACATATCTATACATTTATACTGAGTTTGATGCAGCACGTTTACGTCAACATTATTTATACCACTTAAGATTTTATGTATTGACATTCACTAAGAGTATATCCAAGATAGATCTAGTAAAATAGCGACACATAATTTTCAAATTACGCTGCCTTCAGTAAGGTTTTCTTTACAACACATGCACTGCAATGGACATGTTGAAGAAAATTTTTTACAACATTTATTAAATTTAAATAATATTATGTATACATTATGGATTTGTAAGATTGGTCTAATATTATTTCAGTACTCATTTTCAACTACAGGTGATAATTCAAATTTCTATAAAATATCTCAATGTAATCTGACTTATTTAAAATAACCCTTTTGAAGAAAACCTGGAACGTGTATGTATCCCTCTCTGCCAATTTAATGAACGACTTGAGTTTGCACTACTTTCTGCACAATTACCGAACAAATAAAGCTAGAGCCTACTATTCATACGTTAAAACACGTCTAAATATATATATATATGTTGTTGTTGTTGAAAAATTGATCTCCTCTTTAGAATCAAAAGAACTTAATTTTCAAACATTCTTAATAAATTATGTATGTCATCTGTGTTTATCTGTTTCACCGCCTATTATGAAGAGTCTGAGCTGTATTTTTTGAACAAGATGGAATCCTCAGTAACTACAACATTTGAAATTCTCTCAGGCAGGATTAGAGTAAGTTAATCTATGAGACATTGAGCATCGTCAAATACATCAACCGAAAACTGTAATTAGATTTAAAATCGGTCAAGTGCTAAAAGTTTGCATTTAAAAGAAAAAAAAAACAATAAAAATTCAGGACCATTCTGTGAGCCGTTACACAGGGCTAAAAATCTCTAAGAAAAATATTAGAAAACTAGCATTAGAGAAAATTCAATGTAAGTATTTAGATCTCATTAACGATTCCAGTTTTAATTGACCCGGCATGGCCAGTTGATTAAGACTCTTGACTAGTAATCTCAGGGTCGCGGGTTCGAATCCCCGTTACACCAAACATACTCGCCCTTTCAGCTGTGGGGACGTTATAATGTAACGGTCCATCCCACTATGCATTGGTAAAAAAGTAGCTCAAAAGTTGGCGGTGGGTGGTGATGACTAGCTGGCCTTCCCTCTAGTCTTACACTGCTAAATTAGGGACGGCTAGCGCAGATGGTCCTCATGTAGCTTTGCGCGAAATGCAAAACAAACAAACCAGTTTTACTTACTTAATTTAGTGGATCAAACTATAAACACTGGCCCGCATGGCCAGATAGTTAAGACACTCGACTCATAATTCGAGGATCAGGGGTTTGAATCCCGGTCGCACCAAACATGCTCGCCCTTTCAGCCGTGAGGGCGTTATAAGTTACGGTCAATCCCACTATTCGTTGGATAGTGCTGTGTTAGTTGAATGTTAAAATTTTCCATATCCGTACGCCAGTGTAAAAAAAATGAAAAACAATAAAAATACAATCCAATAAATAGCTGTACAATTTCAGCGTATTTGTTTCACAGTTGAGTTTCAACAAAGCTTTGTGAACTGATAGCGGTTGTGATAAAGTAGTGAGAGACTTTTTAATTCACTGTATTGTATCTTTGTTATAATTCTATTAAGTATACAAAATATGTCTTGCACTGTTTTATATTATTGGGAATAAACAGAAGCTGTATGCTTTCTGCATGAATTTTGTTCTTGTTTGTTGTTTTGCTAAAATAAACATAATTTAGACGTATTAAGATCATATTCACAATAATTCTTTATATATATATATATATATATATATATTGTTCATCAAAATAATCTTCCAAGTTTTTTCAGTTTTTTATTTTATTTAGCAATTAAATGATATATAGGTCATCGTTAATACTGTCAGTACAGTTTCGGACTTTTGAAATTACTTCTCATTGGTACTGCAACCTCATTTCTAATAAACTGAAATCGAAAACTGTAAAGTAATTAATAAAGTATCTTTCAAAGGTTTTTATAATAATCTGTCTGAGGAATTTGAGTAAGGAGATTATTGTTTTACAATATTTGATGAAATCACGATTCGTTTTCATTTTTTTATAAAACAGTCAATCACACACAATATTTCGAAACTAAAATTTGATTCATTAACGGTTCTTAAAGCATGTGGCATATGACAACACGATGATAAATTCCAAAACTGAGAAAAATATATTTGTTTTAAATAATCACATATTTATAAGGTAGTCGAATTACATTTTTGAAATATATTCATCATATGGAAACTGGAGTTTAATTAAAACAAGAAACATGATGAAAATAGTTGAAAAATATTTTTTTTAAATTTCAGAATCTACTAACTGTAACATCAGAGATTTGTAAAAATATATACTCTGAAGATGGTACATAACAAAGGTACAGACATGATTTATTACTGCACCTTGTAGCCCCCTACTGGCACTTATATCACTAGAAACCACGTTTCGATACTCATGGTGGGCGGAGCACATATAATACTTTGCGTAGCTTTGTGCTTAATAACAAACAACTACATACTACATTGGAAGCACTTTAAGTAAATAAAAAAACTGTACTTAAAAAGTAGCGAAGCAAATTTGAAAGTGATATTGTTTGTTTTGTTTTTTGAATTTCGCACAAATCTACACGAGGACTATCTGCGCTATCCGTCCCTAATTGTTTGTTTTGTTTTTTGAATCTCGCACAAATCTACACGAGGACTATCTGCGCTATCCGTCCCATAATTCAGCAGTGTAAGATTAGAGGGAAGGTAGCTAGTCATCACAACCCACCGCCAACCCTTGGGCTACTCTTTTACCAACGAATAGTACGATTGACCGTCACCTTATAACGTCATCAGGCTGAAAAGGCGAGCATATTTGGTTCGACGGGGATGCGAATCCGCGACCCTCAGATTACGAGTCGTACGCCTTAACCCACCTGGTCATGCCGGGCCCAAAAGTGATATTACTGTTAATTCAAACATTTTTATATGAACGGTGTTTGTACAACTTCTTCAGGTTGTAAATGCGATTCTTAGTATATCCTAACTGTGCAAATTCTGGTTGGGCGGTAACATGTACGATTGGTTAAACACGGAACACACTGGACGTACACAAGGCAAAAATTTTCAATTTTCTTATAGGATAAAAAGAAAATATCGACGTATTTATTAATAATAATCTTTAATTATTGGTTTCGTTTAATGCCAGGAATATTTCAAGAGTGGCAATCTCGTAAACACGTAAAGGCTTTTGTATGAAGTCGTTTATATTTATGGTGATCAGGCTGAGAGAAATAGGAAATGCATCACACGAAACACGTATAAATTAGTGTATTTTGTTAGTGATAGGGACGTCAAACAAGCCTGGGTTCCTCTTTCTATAAAGAAAAATAATTTAGGAAAACGAATACAAGGTATTCCTCCTTACTTAAAAATATCTTGCATTATTTTTTTTATTCTGTCACTTAAATCTGACAGATTAAACAAACTTAAGGAATATTTCTTATATATATATAAGAATGAACTATACTTTCAGGTTTATTATACCTAAATTGAAGAATTATCTATGTTTGTCAAAGTTACCTATCTTTACAGTTTGAAATTTTTAATCCTTTAGCGTTTTCGCGTTGAAGAACTATTCACCAACTACTAATCAGCGAAGTTTGATTTTTCGGCCCTTTTAAATGTATGACTTTACCGGATTTCGATACCCGTGGTGAGCAGATCTCAAATAGCCCATTACGTAGTTTTGTGCTTAATTCAAAAACAAACAAACTTTCAAGAATTGACTTTGAGACTAAAAATTTAAATAAAGTCTACGCTACTCGATTGACCAGATTATCATTCACGTGTATCTTATATTTTATAACACATTCAAATACAATGAAAAGCAGGAGGCTATATGCATTGCAAACATATAAACAACATCTTTTTATTTATAATTGTTACTTTTAGTAAGAACTTTTGTCTTCACAATTTTTAATAATATTAATTGGAGCTTCGTGTCCCACTAATAATTCTGCCCTCAGAAATGCCCTCCAGTGGCACAGCGGTACGTCTGCGGACTCACACCGCTAGAAACTTGGTTTCGATACCCATGGTAGGCAAAGCACGGTTAGCTCATTGTGTAGCTTTGTGCTTAATTCTAAACAAACCCTCAGAAATTGTGTTCATGGTTTGTAGTTATAGTCTTATTTTAAATATTCTTCAAGGTAAGTTTATAAAAACCACTGAGAACGATTTTAAACATGACAATTTTTAACTTGTTTCAAGGATGCTTTAGGTTATGTAGGCAAAGTATAATTTATGTCTTCGATCTGACGGAGGTTTCGGTATAAAAGCTGAAATATCGTCTCGCTCTAGAAACAAGCAGAAGCGGACCACAAAACACAAAACTCTACCACACGATCTTCCAACACGATAACAAGTTTGTTTGTTTTTGCAGCTTTATAATTTGTCAATCAACTTTATTTTACTTCGACTTTCAACTTAGGAAATCAGAATTGCGTATTATCTTGCCTCGTCTTGTATAGTTGCTATTGCTAAGAAGCTATCTGGTCACAGTACACTGGTAGATAAGCGTAATAGTTATTACCGAAAAAAGATATAGAAGTACGAAAGCTGATCGATGCTTCACTCCAAGCATGGCTTCTTTGCACTCATGGCAGAAAGATCCACAACTCTCGATCAAGGTAAGTTGCTGTATTTTGTGTATAGTTTTAATTTAAGAAAACTGAAATAATAAAAACTGACTCAAGTGATATACTGAGGAAAGAAAACAACAATTAAGAAGATTGACTTTTTTTTTATAAACTCCATGAAAAATAAACTGATTCGGAACAGGTGATATATTTGTTTGTTAATGTTACTTGTATTTCGAGTGTTTAATTTTCTGCATGTACGAGGAGTTTGTGTATTTTTTCGTTACATTCTGTTTGAAGTACAACGTAACGTCAAATTAAGTTTATTTCATTTGAATTTCAATCGACTTTAAGTGGTTACATTTAGTTTCTGATGTTGTCGTATTTTAGTAAATGAATAATTAGAATGGAGACCAGTATAATATTTGTATTAGATATGGTTAGGTTCACTTATGTACGAATAACATTGCGATTTGGTTCTCTGAGTATTAATTCATTTTTACAAATAGATTTAGTTCAGTGTTTATCTGAATGTGGTTTTAGTTAATGAATCGTAGTTATGCGTGTATAAATGTTTTATTAGATGGGAAATCTTTCACTTAGGAAATCTGGTTCGTCGTGTGTGTGACTTTTATATCAGTTCATAATGTTATTTAGAAAATAGATTTGGTACAAAATGTGTTTTAATATGGTATACATACTAACTGATAGTTATGAAAATGTTGTGTTGCAAGAAAATCCTTAACCTTACTAGTCTGTATTATTAAAATGTTGTGTCGACAGCACACTGGGGCAAAATGTGCTAGTCCTTCCTAATTTTAGCAGTGGTAGACTGTTGTAAGGGCAGCTAGTCGACACCACCCACCACTAACTCTTGGGCTACTCTTTTACCAACGAATATTGGGATTGAACGTTACATTATAACGCTCTTACGTCTGAAAATACAAATATGTTCGACGATAGGGATTCAAACCTGCAATCCGCAGAATGCGATTCAAGTTCTCTAACCACATATAATAGCAGAAATCCTAGCTTTATTAATTTTTATTATTAAAACTCTCTGTTTCTAATGTACGAAGGTATTTTAAGATTACGTTTTAGTAACAGATAAAGTGAACTTTACAAACGTAGTCGCGTATCCTGGTGATTAGAATATTTCTTGATCTCTTATCTTATCTGCTTCTATTAACATGCTTGGTTTAGAGGAAGACTCACGCTTGTTGGTTATCAGTGAACGATTCTGTTGCACAAAGCACACTCCATTAAGAACAATAAAGTACAAAGCAGACCGATTTATCATTTTTTATTCTGTTATTTTGACCTAAAATCATATTCAAGTAAAGTGATCTTAAACAATATTCATGGCGGTCTTGTTGATGTTCTGAAGACTATCACTTAACAGCAAATGGAATGATATTAACACTAAATACATTAAATGCTGGTTTCATGAATAGTATTGATCAAAACATTTAATATTACAATTTTTTTGTTATGATTAGTTGGTATTGCTAACTTAGGATGTAGATTTAGGACCAGTTTGAATCTCCTAAGCTTGCCCGAAATTCGCTATGTATTATTGGAATTATGGCTGAAACTATCGTTAATAATGTGAATACCAAGTAGCTATACATCAAAATCATATTTTAGTAGCAAAGATACGCTGCCAGTACTTACTGGGAATATAGTGGCCCTTATAAAATCGTCTGTAATAAAAAGAGACAATAACAACGAACAGCTATAATATGAAACACTTGAAAAAGCTGGTGATGTCTTATTGGAGATATTAATGCTGGTAATGTGTCGTTGAAGTCAGTAAAACTGAAAGTGTGTTTTTCAATTAATAGAAGTAATATTCTTTCAAAGAGGTAAAACACGTAAAGTCTTATCAGAATCAAGAAGTCTTTTAAAACGGTAAAGCTGGTAATGCCTTATCGTAGCCAGTAAACATTTACCTCTTTGAAAGAGCCAGAAAACTGGTCTAGTGAGAGAACAATAGCAATTCGAGGAAAATATTTTATTGATGGATTTATAATTGTGTAACTCATATATCATGAATCTCGTCATAACATTTTCACACAAATTTTGTGTTTTAACATTTAAAACGTAACCTGTAATAATAAAACAAACCCACCTCACCCCTTCTCTAGATTTCAAAATTTTTGCTGAATTATTTACAAAATTTAAATAAAATGTTAAATTGTTGCACTTATTTTGAAATGATTAATTGGTCATTACTTAGCGCTTGGCATAGGTGTCGCAATTATCAAATGTTTTTTTCTAAACATTGAATAAATCAATTAAGTCTGGAGGCAACAAAATATCACGATACTGTGGTATGTAAAATATTATAAGAGTTTAATCGCGTTTTTTAAGAATTATGAATGGTGTTCACTCTAATGGCTATGATTAGACATTCTTACCATCTTTATCGTAAAAACAGTTCTTGATTTTGAAGTATGCTGAAAATTTGCGAACCTTATCCTTTTTTATTGTTTTGCTAACGTTGCTAATAGATGTGCCGACTTTGTTACAATTATATTTTACGTCGCAGAATTCTATTTTGTAACTAAAGACTAGTGGGGTTATGAAGCCCGTTGTTGTTATAACACTCGTCACTCTTTTGTGCAAATGTTTTTCTTCCATGGAGAACCGTGAATATTTCCTTCTTAAATTCTGTTTGCTCTTGCCTTACATGGCTTAGAAGTTTTACTTTACGAATTCTATATTTGAAATGGTCGAGAAATGAGCCAAGTAATGAAGTAGTAATCATGTCTCTCGCCACAGTTTTACTATACTTAAACTATTCTTATGAAGAGGGATCAACCTGCTTTACTATCATTAGTGTTTACGCTTTAAAAAATGATTTATTGAATATGTAACATTCCTTATACTGAGGACCGCAACAGATTCGCCACAAATAATTGCGAAACACAAGATTCGTGATCATCTATTCCGGAAACAAAACACCAATCTTTTATCTGGCTGTTTTGAGGATCATATGAATTAACCCTATTCAAACGTACAAAACGAGCATCATGAACTATGACATATTAGAAAAAACACATTTGCATTATGTTAAATTTAGTTGTCTGAATACACTGCGAGCTGTGATATATTCTGTAACTGTCACTGTAGCAACAGGAAATTCTTGGGTTTATTTAGCAAAAGAATTAAGCGTGATTTAACCTGTTGTGAAGGAGATACAAGAAACTAAACTGGGATGTATAATATAAATTAATACAAACTTTATTCACAGACATAATAAATCAAAGGGAATTAATTTGCTACAAGCACAGTAAGGATAAAACCTTTGAAAACTGAATAAACTTGTCGGATCTATTGAAAATAAAAGACAGCTGAAGTAAACTAAGCTGAATTTGATTAGTGCAGCAGGTTTGAAAGTTTATCAAAGTAATAAAAAATCGACGCATTATAATTTGTCTCGGAGGAATCTTTTATCTATAATGTTGTGGTTTCAAATAGCCGAATATTTTAATTTTAATTTAGAAGTTGATTAAATGTTAATATGTATCAAATGTATTTTATTTACCAACAAGATTGATACACACAATTTTAATATACATACATACGTATATATATGTATATATGATTTATAATAATAATTATTACAAATAGTAATATAAGTAATTATTTATATACAAAAATTTTACAAACTCACAGACACTATTCAGTCTTCTGTCTGCTCTGGAACTAAATATTTTTTTACAACGGTCCAGGTCCACGAGGCACAAATTACTTTTATGTTCACACACCTCACCTGACGGGAATGTTAGATAGTCCTATTCTTGCTGAATGTATGCGATGACTTCGTAGATACACTAACGTCTTTAGTTAATTCTCTGAAGTTGAACGGTCCGTAATGTTCGAAATCGATAAATATTCGTGGTCCAATATGTGTAGTTTTCCTATTAATAAGTATTAATCATAATTACAGCTTTCAAGGCTTAAAGTTCATTGAATGTTTCTGACTAACAATATTCTGCTGTCTATTGGTGCGTCGATTTATGTACTTTAAGGCAAGATTCTCAAAAATTTAACAATATTCGAAAATATGCTAGTGTTTTCGTACAACATATATTGTTGATTTTTTCACTCGAGAATCTTCTGCAAATTCAGAGAACACGCGGGACTTGCGCAATACACATCCAAAAACATGTCACGTGCATAAATCAGAAACGAACGCAGATAATAAAACAAATGTATAACAATAAATTCGTTACACGCTTTGCCGTCATAATTCCAAAACAAATGGCCAAAACATTTGGCGTGAAACTTTATCGTATTAGGTTATTATCAAAATGATACAAATACGGGTTTATGCACGTTAAAATAGACCCTCATCTTTAGAGAAATGATTAGATGTGTATCGATCCACAAAGACTCGAAATAAAACACCATTTAGTTAATCAAACTTTTGAACAACTGTTTGAATAATAAAAATGCTATGAAATTAGAATTTAAAAAATTCTGGAAGTAGAAAAGAAACAATTAAAATGTTCTATATAAGAATATTTCTGTATTTTTCACCAATATTACATATTGTGAGTTAAGTTTTTGTTCAGCGACATGTGATTTTATATTTATATTTCACAGCTGAGAAAGTTTTGTGACTGACTACTATTATGATAACATAAGTTCATACCTGTATCGCACCAAACATGTTCGCCCTTTCAGCAGTGGAGACGTTATAACGTGACGGTCAATCCCACAATTCGTTGGTAAAAGAGTAGCCCAAGAGTTGGCGGTGGGTGGTGATGACTAGCTGCCTTCCCTCTAGTCTTACACTGCTAAATTAAGGACGGCTAGCGCAGATAGCCCCCAGTGGCTTTGCGCGAAATTCAAAAGCTATGAAACAAACAATTATAACTAATTATTAGCTATTTCTAAACATGTTACGTCACTTATTTACTCTTTCTAATAAAGAGATGCACTTAAATCCATAAGTGTATTGTAAGTGTGTGTGTGTGGGGGTAGAGTTTCTCTCAGATTGTAACTTTTATGAAATTTCGGGAAAGTTACTGACCAATTGTTTTGCAGGAGAGGAAACATCGAAATCGTAAAATGCAGTTATTTTCGATAGTGACAAGAAAGTGAAACGTACTGACCAATATAAATCACCAAGATCCTTAATTAATTATGTTGGTTAGAGGTAATTGTATTACATACTACAACTGTTATGTGGCGATCAAAGTACAAATAAGAGTGGAATCTGACTAGTTTACCCTTTAACTATCTGACAAATTTATACAATTTAGACTCAATTCTTGGGTGACATAGTTTTGTTACTTACTTGTAGTTTGTTTTAGACATTATTGTAATTATTTCAATAACGCTGGCAATCACTATATTTGTAAAATATTTAGTAGAAAAAGTTCCAATAACCATCCTCCGATGAGACAGCGGTAAGCCTACGGACTTACAATACTAAAATCAAGGGTTCGATTTCCCTCGGTGGAAACAGCAGATAGTTCGATGTGGCTTTGCTATAAGAACACACACACACACAAACTATCAGGAACCTAGACTGTTGTGACATCTACACTGATTTACCGTCAGTTTTAAGTTTTCGGCATTTGAAGTAAAGAAAACATTTGTTTAAAAATGATAATATTTAACTCTGAAGTACAGTTATAGAAAGTCTGAATATGAAATTTTATTGCAGCAGGGATATATATAAGTTGAAGCCTAATACAAATTTATTTTATTTATTTAACATTCTGCGTATTTGTAATTATTTCAAAAACGCTTTAATATGTTTGATATAATTTTGGTTTTATTACTTAAGAAAAGATGTCGATGAAGGGTCTGACACTTTTTATAGCTTATGTATCGCCGAAAAATGTGTACAATGGAAATTTTATAACACGCAGGATGATTTCAATGTAATATCAGAAATAAAGTTACCCATATCAAGACCTTTCTTTTATAATGGACGAAACTACAAACATAAGTGAAACGTAAAACGTTTCAATATACCTTAGGTATGTGAATGCATGGAAAACAAAATAAACTCATTTTATTTTATTAGACGTAATCTACATCTGGATAGGTGCTCTTAGATTTTCCAAAGTCTACCACGGAAGAACTTGTCTTCAAAATCTTGTCGGGCAGTGTTGAGATGGGGAGGCCAACATAAAGGTGTTGCATACCGCTCAAAGTAGTACTGTCCACGAACCTACTAGATCCACTGCTAAGGCAATCTTTAAACCTTGCAATACAGTTCTCACCGATGTCAAACGTCCTTCTTCGAGATGTACTTGGTATGGCGTAGAGCCTCTAAAACTTTATCGATGGAAGACCAAACCCCTATGCTATATTCCAATGACTGCACAAAATAAGAATAATGAAGGTATTGACATTAAAGTCACTAAACAAAACGCGATGGTGCTGTATATGACCAGCTATTGAGGCAATATGAAACACCCCTGCTTTTAGTACAAATCATCCTCAGAATGTACTGGTGCCAAGACACTTCGTGACACTATTGCCTTTTTAATTGCAATCTGTGATTTTAACTTTGTCTTTGGCCTGGCAGTATTAAGAATCATATCGTTACGTACAGATTTAATAAATTTATATTTATAAGAAAAAACAATCGATATTTTAACAGCAAAGAAGACTGTTGATACTGTAATTTTAATTCTACAAAGATGAAGAAATGAAAACAGCTATGAGAGGCCATGGTTTTCTTGGTTGAAAAACTCTTAAAAACAATTTTATAAAAGTAAGAAAAAGCCAAAGTATCATTAAAAAAACCTTCTACACGTTTTTATTGTCTGTTTGGTGAAGTGAATCTTTTACTAGTGATGTAAAGACTTATATTTGTGAGAAGCTACTTTGATAGCTCTGATGTCGTCATGTCAGAGAAAAGATCTTGGTTTGGTGGAGATTGTCAAGCTATTCTTTGTGTCAGATGTTGTTTCTGAAGCCCAAGTAAAAGACGCCAGCTGTGAAACTGTTGCAAAGTTTGATGAGGAGATATTGAAGAGAAAGAAAAAAAAATGCCACTTCAGGCGCTCACTAATGTGAACGAAACAGGTGTCACCTGCCCACATATAAACAGCACTACACATGTACAAGGAAATAATACAACAACAATAATAAGATAGACATTTTCATGCACTAACGAATGTATCATTTACTGTATAATTGGTAATGGATGCAATAGTTTACACACAGGACAAACTTGTTTGGTTGCCGACTTGGTGATCAAGCATGAGAACATCTAAACCAGGGGTGGGCAGCTTATATTTTATAGTGGTCACAACTATGGCTAATGGAAACAACTTTGGCCACACTATTAAAAAAATTAAAAGATGTTAGTTTAATCAAAATAATTACATTTCAACTAACCTTCAATGTGAAAATTGATGGAAGCTTTCATCAACAAGTTTCGTGAAATGTGGCTTAATATCTATGCTAAATCTTAGCTCTGCCTCTAAATTTATGTCAGTAAGCCAAGATCTGTATCTAGACTTGAGAAAATCTAGCGTAGGAAATATTGACTCACACACCCATGTGGGTCTAAACATGGAAAGTAATTTTAAAATTGCTATCTTTAAATTTGGAAGACTCTCATTTATCAGAATAGTGAGCCACATCTCTCTGAAATAATATTTTGTTTACCTTTTATGTGTTCTACACTTTGCAGTGTAAGCATCTCGTCTTCAAATCCACACTAATCCAAAAACAAGAAAGACGTTATTTCCTTACTGAAATTTCCTAAGTCAAATTGAAATGGATCATGCAAAAATTCAAATTTTTAAATTCGGAGAAAAGTGATTCAAGTTTTTGAGATAGAATTTGGATCTAGTTTACATAGAGATTATCTTTAGCATCAGAGAAATCATAGTCCTTATTATTTTATAGAAAACTATTCAGCTTTCTAAAATGTGTCAAGTCATTTTTTGTACTTGTTCCACAAGGAGGATTAGTTTAATTAAAATTCATGAATAGACTGTGATTGCTAGTCTATTATTTTACCCCTTCCCTGAAGCTTCGTATTCAAATTATTCAATTAAGCCATAATGTCGCACAGAAAGTGTAAACCACACTGCCACGACAAAGTTTCAATTTCAGGGAAATTTTCAGTCTTACCATTTTTAACAAGATGCTCTTTTATTTGAGTAAATAAGGAAGTAAATTGTTCTAAGACTTTTCCTCTACTTAATCATCAAAAGCACAGTCACTGCTTTTCTTCAAAGACTCAACAAACTGTCGATGGATGAGAGAGCTTCCACTTCTAATGTAATTCACAATATTTGCAACAATGTCCGTTAAATTTTTCAATTCATCACTTTTAGACATCTGAACACGTATTTTCTTGATGCAAAATGCAGTGGAAAGATAGCAGCGTGGACTTCACGTTATTTTTAATTAAATGCTGCTTCAAAAGAGAAACAAATCCTAATTTCGCCCCAGTCATGGCGGGACCACCGTCTGTTGTGATAAAAACCAGTTTTTTAAATCAAGATTGAGTTTTTTTGATAATTCAAGAAAATTTTCAAATATGTTTTTTCCGCATGATCGATCTCGTAATCCATAAAAGCCAAGTATTTCTTCTCTCACTTGAAGATCTGAAGTTACATATCAAACCCAAAATATCAACTATGCAGTGTCATTAACATCTGTTGAGTCATCTAGTGCTAAAGAAAAATACAAACAGTCTTTTAGTTGTTGAAACAACTGATTTTCTATGTCTTTCGTTAACTCTAGCATTACGTGGACAATTTCTCTTCGACTTAATTGCAAATTATTTACCTTTTGAAGAATATCATATTTTATTTTTGAATCGTAATTCTCCAATAGAGCTTCAATGACCACAATCAATATTTCTTTTACTAGTTCAGCATCAGAAGATTATTTCTTTTTCTTTTAGGTAGAATCCAAGCTACTTTATAGCTCGCTAACGTAACTAGTTCTATCAATGATAAAAATTTTGTTCATGAAGTTGAGCTTTCAGACGGTTAATTTCATTCATACGATTTGTCGCCTGTGCAGTTTTAACCATATATTTAGTAACTGAAAAAGTACTAAGTTCAACCAAGATTCAAGAGAGATTATTTTCACTTGAATTTATAAACATTGAAAGAAGTCTTTCAAATAAAACATCAAATGACATGGGCTATATGATTAATAAGTTTAGTAGTTTGAATGGCGGGAACAATTTTTTTCTTTTGACAAGTGTACGTTACTAGTTCTAAAAGTAATAATATCAATTTTGATATTATTTTACATTCTGGTACTTTTATATGATTATATCTTTTCATACTATTTGCCTTCTTTTGTGCAAATAATCTTTAGTAGATCCTGTCACACCAAACGTGCTCGCCCTTTCAGCCGTGTGGACGTTATAATGTAACAATAAATCTTACTATTCGTTGGTAAAATAGTAGCCCAAGAGTTGGCGGTGGGTGGTTATAACTAGCTTTCTTCCCTCTAGTCTTACACTGTTAAATTAGGGATGACTAGTGCAGATAGCCCTCATGTAGCTTTGCGCGAAATTTAAAACAAACAAACTTTAGTAAACTTAAAATACTAAACTACGTTTTTCCTCATCCTATACATTTTTATTTCGAGCAAATAAATCTCATTTCTTCTTTAAAAAATCTTTCATACACCTGTGCTTAGAGCTCAACAGAAACAACGTACATTGTGTTACTGTTTTCTGCAGAACCAATGTTTGATGTTGTTGAATGTTATTAGGATGGATGTTCATACGTGTTCAACCTAGATGTGTACATGTTCGAAACTAGATGTGTACAAGTGTTACCTCCAGAGAATGACACAGAACAAAGACGCAGAGCAATATTAACATAATGATTTCTTGACTACGTGTTACGTATCGGAATACTGACCAATTTCAAATAATAATGTGCTTATATATTACACAAATCACACCATCCTAAGTTAAAAGTTCTCAGCACTTTTGTCACTGAATACACTACTAGAAAATGAATACAGGCCGTACCAGCGTGTTAAAAAAATATAAAACATATCAGCCTCTAATGTTACAAAACAAAAAAGTATGTATACAACATTGTTAAAACATGTACTTAAAGTACTATACCTGAATTTACCGGCTGTTTGGTTAAAAATATACGTAAATTTTCTGGTTTTGTTGCTGAAAAAGCTACAAAAACGTCTGGATGTTTACAAATTATATCTGGATTTTTCCAAATCATTGTCGCTACACTTATATAGATTTTTAAGTTGTATTGTTTAAAAAGCATATGGGAATTTAGCTTTGTCATAGGGAAGATAGAAATGATAGTTTAGATGTTTTATTACTAAAATATATGTACATTTCTAGATGTTCATTTTAAAAAAACCCAGTGGCTCAGCGGTACGTCTGCGGAATTACAACGTTAAAAACCAGGTTTTGATACCCGTGGTGGGCAGAGCACAGATAGCCCTTTGTGTAGTTTTGTGCTTAATTCAAAACAACAATTCTTTTAAAGATCGCATCGATTATTTAATTGTCATAGATAAGGTGATGTGGATTTTCAAGTTGTATAGATTTTCTATGTGTATTTTTTTAAATAATACGTGTATCATGCATTGTTACTAAATATATATGAATGTTGTAAGTGTATCGTTGAGATATACTTGTTTCTGTTTTAGCTGTGTTATGTCGAAATAAATATAGATCATTAGCACTGTACGTAAGAACTGTTTACTTTATTTGTTAAAACTAAACTTAAAATAGACGCGCTCTGCTGCAGGATTTTAAGTTCCTCTCATGATTTACAGAAGCCCCAAAATATAAAGTTCCTATATTGTCTCCAGTTGCTCTGTACCTTAAACAAATCCCATCAGAACAAGTGTCCGTGGTACCTGAGCACATGTGCCGCGTTTGGTCCCTCTATCTTGGAGATGGAAGAAGTAAACAGCCTAAACTCAGTAAACTCGAAAACCAATTCCTAGACCTCATCACGCTTGGATGACCTTCCGAAAGTGTTTTAACGTCACTTGGTACCTCCTTCATAGGGGAATTAAGTGGTAAAGATAAACACCCCCACCAGAACATCCCGACCTCACTTAGCAGGTTCAGTCTTACGCTTTCCAAAACTGTGGAAGAAGTTTGCAGAGAAACAAATGTAATACAACTATTCGTATTACCACAAATAACACAGCTTACAAATACATAGCACATAAAAGAAAACACGCGTAAACCTTACAACATAAAATGTTGTAGGTTCAGTCTTACGCTTTCCAAAACTGTGGAAGAAGTTTGCAGAGAAACAAAGTTCAAAAACAGAAAACATGAATTAATATATCATGCTCACAAAAGGTTTCTAGACGTATTTTCAGGAAATATTGTAATTTTGAACTTCGTGCAATGCTACAAAGTACATGTAGGTTTTAACAGTACCTGTATATGTTATTGTTTAACAGAAGTGGATTTTAACTATGGTATGGTGATGACTAACTGCCTTCCCTCTTGTCTTACACTACTAAATTAGGGACGGCTAGCGCAGATGGTCCTCGTGTAGCTTTGCGCGAAATTTAAAATAAACACAACATTAAGATGTATATAGTAGCAGAACCACTAACTGTTTTTAACGAAATAGACGTAGTTTTTTGTTTGTGATTGTTAAGAAGAATGTGTCAATTATCAGGTTATGTTGTACATGTAGATTTTTCAAGTTGCAAATTATGTTTTAATTTTCTACATGTCACCTTATTAAGAGCTACATTTTGATTTTTCTCGCTGTACTATTAACAATCACATGTAGATCTTTTAGCTCTGCATATTGTCAAAATATAGAGCAAATTTTCTTCATATTATTAAGAAGTACATTTTGGACTTTCTTGTGCTGTTATTAATCGAAGTTTAATTTTTAATGATGTATTATTAAAAAATACACACGGGATTTACAGTTGTTTCGTTATAAGTGAAATTTTAGTCGCTGACCGAAACACATAAAGATTTTCTAGAATATTTGTGTGGGATTTCTTAGCCCTGTTGTTAATATATTCAGGAGTTTTTGTTTTATTTTCAGACCTTGTTGAGATGTTCGTGGTGGTTTTAAAGCTCTATTATCAAGATGTTCACGTTATCTAGCAGTGGTGTTAGGACGTATTTTATAGCTATTGGAGAGAAAAGCACATTGTGAATTTTTCAGTCTATTTGTGGGAAGTACACGAAACATGCTTTGTCTATTGTTTTTTATAACTCATTGGAAGCATTTTCAAAACTTTCTTGCATGTTTCGAGGATTATTTTATCAGTATGGTTTAGCCATTAACTTCAAACAGCAAGAATACAACCAGTAAACAAGGTATATAAGTCTTCAAAAATAGATAACAAGAAACATGTTAATAAACATGCCTTACTGTAATCATTTCGTTTTCATTTAAAGTAGGCTAAAGGTTTAGTTACTAAGAGTGAAATGTCTAGATAGTAGCTCTTATGTGTGATCTAATTGACATTCTATTTTTCAGTTAGAAATACTTTTACCAAATGAAGACGAAAGAAAAGACTTGTATTCTGTCTTGGAGTCCTATAATGAGTAAGTATCGCTTTGTGTATTGTTTGTCTATTGCTCAACATATAAATAGTTATAACTGTATCTAAAGTTAACTTTTGTGTATGGTAGCTACGAGCACATTTTATATTATCCAGTCTGTAACTTCTATCGTTGTTTTACATTTCTACCTCACGTGTGCGTTGTTCAATGTTTAAAGCAGTTTGATTATAAAATATTAAAATTAATCGAAGATATAAAGATATCTGGCCCAGCATGGTTAGGTGGGTTAAGGCGTTCGATTCGTAATCTGAGGTTCGCGGCTTCGAATCCCTGTCGCACCAAACAAGCTCGCCCTTTCAGCCGTGGGGGCGTTATAATGTAACAGTCAATTCCACTATTCGTTGGTAAAAGAGTAGCCCAAGAGTTGGCGGTGGGTGGAGATGACTAGCTGCTTTTTCTCTGGTCTTACACTACTAAATTAGGGACGGCTAGCGCAGATAGTCCTCGAGTAGTTTTGCGCGAAATTCAAAATAAACAAACAAAAACATAAAGATACCATTGATCTCTTAATTCTGTACGTTTTAGTGTTGCTTTCTGTTTATTAGGAGAAATGAGTCTTATGCAAGGATCCACAGGAGGGCAAATATTTGCGGTTAGACACATGTTAATTGGATTTTTTTTTCAGCAAACAAGTAACAATTGAAGACTTGGCTGTTCACCTTCGTCATGTTGTCAATTTACCCGAACGACTTACTTTGTTTGATGATATTCGGTAAGATTATTTTCCTTTATATCTATAGAATTCATCGCAAATATTTTTGTAAATTGCAGAACGTTTGATGACGCGCATAAAAATGAAAATAAAATTACAACAAGAGTAATTGTCAATAAATGTGAGTTCACAGAATATTTGTGTAACAGAATAAAACTGCTAAAACTAGACAGAAATGGTTAATAATAATACATCTTACACTCTCTTAACGATTCCGTTTTGTTCGTTCCCCCCCACAATTACGAAGTCATATTTACGCCACTGATTTGTAGTAAAAAAAAAAAAAAAGGAGGCGTAATATCACTGTTAATCGTAGAGTGGGATGTTTTACATTACGCGATTTTAGCCTATAAGGATACAATGACATTTCAAATTTACTCTGCGAATGCGCGAATTTTGTCATTACATATCGTGTTATTACATACAATGCTACAAAAAGATGTAATTATTTGATGGTGATAGCAATGAAACACATAACACTTATAGAAATACACTGTAATTTACATGTTGACAAATAATTAATTTTTTTATTGTGCAAAGTGTAAAACAAATTTACCAAAACTATAACTAAACATAGATGGAGGTACCATGAAGAGAAACGTTACACCCAACCCCCTCAAGGTTTAAAACCATATACTATATGTCCACACTTAATTTAAGAATTGCCCCATTTGAAGCCTATAAATGCCACACACTCTCTGTTTCCCATAGAATTACTTTATTCAGGTTTTTGAGGCAGATTAAACTGTCAGCTACATAAGTAACTTTTTCTCCGCCTCTGCAAAACCTCGACTGTATTCTTTTCAGTTAACTAACTAATGGTAGTTTTAATTTCACCACTTCTTTCCAGTATTCTATTATATTTGTATTGCAGTGAACACATAATGATTGATCGATGTGACTTCTGTACTTTAGGCCACACATTCGTAATGAACACCAGATGGAGTACAACGTTCTCACACCGTATGTACACATGCGAATAAGAATGCTTCAGTTAAAACGAAGAGGACAAGTACCACTTGGTTTTGCTATCAGGGGTGGTAAGTTGGCTTCACATTTAATTGTTATAGGGCATTTTTCTTACTGGCATTTATAATAACATATGTACAGCAAGTATGTTAATATTAAATGCATCACTACGATTGGAAGAGACGGAAAAATATATAAAAGTGAAGACCTGAAGTTGCTTATGTATGAGTGTAGTTATTTGATTTTTGGTATCACGTGAAAAAGTCTAATTGTAAACTGTAAATTTAAGCCGATTTTATTTTTAGCTTTAATGGCAAACGTAAGCATGGGCGTGCTAGGTTTTTAATCCAGACATTAATTCTCATTGTAGAGTCTCATTTTATACTTTTTTTGATGTTTACTAAAGTTTAGAATGAACAATACATTTTGCAGCATCATGCCTGCCCTGTTAAATGTAATAGCATCTCAAGTCCAGATTAGTCTTAAAGTTAATCATAAAGTCAGACCCATACGCGGAATGTTTGAAAGGTGTCTTTTTTTGTGAGATCAAAATCTACCACGTATTGTGCAAAGCACATTCAGCAGAAAATACTAATAGTTTATTAGAAGAATGTTGACTGTGTAGAAAATGTTAAACACCGCAAGCAAATACATACAATTTGTTAAATATATAAGCATATTTCTTTACGTCACAAACCCTACTGCATACGAACGTGAAACTTCATGTTAAACATGAATTTGTATTCGTTTGCTTATTCATAGCTTTTATTTTAAAACCTCAAACGCATATTTTACAAATAAAAATTGAATATTACCACCTAATAAGTTTGAAGCTGACAATTTTAATTGCAGTTTGGGTACACATAAGTAATAACAGTTAATTTTATGACATTTTAAGCAAAAAATGTACCATAGCATTTTAATTTCAGGTTGTGAGTATGGAACAGGTATCTTTGTGTCAGAGGTCGACTCAGGATCTGAGGGTGAACGTAAAGGTTTACGGGTAAACTTATATTTCTCTTTATTATAAACTACAAAATAGAATTTCGATTTGATCTTATTCAAATTTAGTTATTCATTCAGAACTTACATAATTTATTCTTAATTATTCAAGTTAAAACTTGGTGAACCAAAGATCCGTGTTCAAAATTACAGAAACTGTTTTATTCCAAATTAGGTTTAATTAAAGCTTTAAATCCATTACAAATAACATGCTTAAAAATGTAGACTTATTAAAAACAGACGTTTCATATTTTATTTTTGTCTCCTAAAAGTTCCAATTCTTAATATTTGTTCAATTATAATTGGTTCATATTGGTGTAATTACATAACTTTTTTGTTTATTATATTTTGTGAGTTGAATGTGTTCTAAATGGCTTAAAAGAAAGAAAATGAGATAAAATACCAAAGGTTTTCAACGTGAATGAGACGATAAGGAGAATTATTTTGTCTACCAACATTAACTTCAGTTTTTAACACAAGGTTTGCCAAATTGTCCAGCAGCCTTGTATAACATGTATATCTTTGTACGTGAAATATAAACTTATTGGATAACTATGAGTAAATATAAAACTAAAACATTTAGAACAACTTTTATATAATGAGGAAACGTCTTTTATTTATTTGTATCAACCCTGACTATTTAAATTACACTAATATGTAATATAATGTTAAGCATGAGGGTTGTGAAAAGAATAACATGATTGGCGTGTTTCCATATGTTATGAAAATAAACGATAATATATGAACTAAATATACAACACTTGAGTCAAAAACGAAGTTAAAGATTCCTAAGAAGAGGTTCAGAAACTAGGTTATAAACAGAGAAGTAAAACTGGAAGTTTTACAAAGCAGGTAAATAAAATATTTGATTCACAGTATCGAAATTAATATTGTAAGATTTAAATAGTAAAAAACCTCTGTTAACGAAATTAACATCCTGGTAATGTAAGGAAATATTTTGTGAAATCACAAATTATATATGCATTCCTTTTCCCACTCACCCTATGGGTCAGCGGTTTAAAACACAGTTTGCAGTCAGTATGAAATTTTTAATTTTTTAAAAAATTGATCCATCTTATCTTGTGAATTGAAGCTGTGTTTAACCCTAATTTTTGTGTCGGTGTTTTAATACAATAGTTACCTAGTTCATGGCGCTAACTCATTTTCGTATTAAATGTAATCAAGCAGCGAGGTTGAAACACTGGCTCTACTCACTTATTGTAGAACAATACATATATACAGTGTACAATCATATATACATAAAACAAGGATTACAACAATTTTAAAAGGCGATTTTATCAGTTTGTCTTACATAGTTTTGAACACCCCTCTTCCAGTGACTTAGTGGTAAGTATAAAGACTTGTATTGCTAAAAACAGCATTGTGTAACATTATGTTTAACACCGAATAAGCAAAACAAATTCAATGAAAATATGTAAATACGTTAACTTCATAGATAAGATTAGTTTTACTTGAAGTATATCGAGCAGTCAGTTTGTAAGTAAGAGTGATTTTATGAGGCACTGTTTGGAGTTTAATCTTATCTAACATTCTTGATGTGTTCAGAAATATAATCTCGAAACTTTAGAAAAAAGTGAGGATGGGTGTATTAATGTTAAAGCTAACCCGTTCTTTATAATCACTATATATATCGTGAAATAAGTACTGACGAAGATAATTGTATGATTACAGTGGGATTTGCTGATGGTCATGAACTTTGAAGCACCTATCAAGACAAAAACAACAAAAAACATCCATTGTTTTAGTAATATCTTTAGACATATCTCGGTGTTTCACTTACGATTCGCTTACAGATATTGAAAGTTGGTGCAATAACAGTTCCAAGTTTAAATTGAGACGTGCTATATTTTTCATTCATGACATATACTACACCAACTATCTGTTGAGTTTATACCAACAACAATTTAATTAAAGTGGTGTGTGTTTGGTTAATTATTCAAAGCATACAACAGAATATCTAACCTGGTTATCTAACAAATTATAGTAAGGATTAAACGTAGGATATAATCTTCAACTTTGGAAGTTAAGTAAATGTAGAAAGCAGCGTAAACGAAGAAAAGTAAACATTTTGAGAGTGGACTTTTAAGTGCAAACATATTATAAAGTCTTGTTCCTGTATTATAATGTACTGTAGTATGTGAAGCATATACTATAATTGGAGCCTTTAGGGAGCCAACCCCTATATTACGTATGAAGCGAAGGAGTAAAAACAACAGTTAATACACGTAATATTATATTTTATCACACAAATTTATAGAATGCCCTAACTTTCAGTCAGGGAAAATATCACAAAGAAGTAATGAAAATATTTTGTAAATGTAAAATAATGTACCGATGGCAGTGCCAAAATTAATGCAAACAAGAATATATGGATGATTCAACTCTAATTTATCCTACAATAACTTTCAGTATTAGAATTTAATGTTACTCTGTGAAATGCATACTTGACTTTAATATTAATGCAATTGGATGTATATTATATATTCCTGATAAGTAGTTTGTTTACCATAATATTATAGTCATGCCATAGTAGTCATTAATGCAGTTTAACTAAGAGATAGGAGTTATATACAAGGAAAAACACGTTGGATCAAAACGTGTCTTGATTATTACAAACTCTTGCTATGAGATCAGTGTAATTGACCGAGCTCATAACCATTTTGTACTCGTGCATTTTATAGTGCAACATTAAATATTAATATTGAAAGCCATGTATTTGCTATCTATGCATAACTGTATCATCCGTGTATTCGTATTTGCATTCTCTTTGGTACTTTTATTTCTATATCAGTTTACATTTACAAAGTATTTGTACCACTTGTTGAAATGTAGGATATTGTGATAAACACATTGAGTTAGGATATGAATAGAAATGCCTGGAATATAGAAGGTTAGATGATAACACTGAATATGTAAAGTGAATATAAAATAACCAGAATGCAGAGTGTTGAGTACAGACGCAAAGACCATAATTTTGTTACGACGAGTAGAAGTTGACGGTAAATATTATATGATGTATTGATGAAATATTTTTATTGAATGCTATTTTTAAGTAATAATCTGTATGTTTTGTGGGAAGAGTAAACTTGTTATTTTAAGCATTGAAAAATATTCTAAGTGTAAAAGTATAAAACAATACTTGAATGGAAAACAATTCGTGCAGGAAGAGATTATTTATTGTTATTCCGTATTTGCAGGTTGGAGACCAGATCATGGGAATTAACGGTTACAACATCGATCAGGCTATTCACGACGAAGTTCTTACACTACTTCGAGCCAAGACCAATGTTATCCTTAAGATAAAAAGTGAGCACAAAAATGTACATGAACTATTTTCAGTATACTATATCTACACTAAGAAGGAAAGGTATAGAAATAATATTCGTAACTTTCATATATTATTATATTAGAACTGATTTCAAATATAGAACTTGAGAGGGAGCATGACAACCAGGCAAGTAAAATATGATTCATGCATTCAAGCTATGCATGTAAATAATATGCTCAGAAGTACAAGTGTGGTTTGGATTATTTTCAAATAAAATTAAAGTGATGATGGCATGTTTCATTGTTATAAAGATAAACGATTATAAACAAGTTTTAAAACTGTTCATTTGAATTAAATACGGTTTTATTCTTTATGATAGGTTTACTGAAAAGAACACCAGAGGTGTAAAATGCTACATGTAATAATCGTTGTCACTCTCGGAAGTCCCATAGAATAAGATGTATTTAAATTATTGTGACACAAGTAGTAGGTTACGAAAACTGAAAAAAAAACACATCCATTTTGTTGGAATATTTACAGTCTACAGATTTATCATGCATCTATTTAGCATGCAAGACTAGTCATTACAACCAGCGCCCACTCTTGGGCTACTCTTTTACCAACGAATAGCGGGATTTACGGTCACATTATAACGCCCCCATGGCTGAATGGGCGAACATGTTTGATGTGACGGGCATTCTAACCCGCGACCCTCATATTACGAGTAGAGTGCCTTAACCACCTGCCATGACAGACCACTTACCACTGGAATTGTAGTTTACATCGTAAATTTTAAACGTAACAGACAAGTAATTATATTTATTCAAGTAAAGAATTTGTATTCCAACTGCACCGTTACGTTTTCAATATTTACATGTGTACTATTAGCACTAACAAAGGTAGAATAACATATTTCTTAGCTCACACAAAACGTCATGAAACTTTTTATTGTCATACGATGATTAACGGTAAAGATTATGTAAAATTTTTGTTTTTTTGTTTGTTTTGGAATTTCGCACAAAGCTACTCGAGGGCTATCTCTGCTAGCCGTCCCTAATTTATCAGTGTAAGACTAGAGGGAAGGCAGCTAGTCATCACCACCCACCGCCAACTCTTGGGCTACTCTTTTACCAACGAATAGTGGGATTGACTGTAACATTATACACCCCCACGGCTGGGAGGGCGAGCATGTTTAGCGCGACGCGGGCGCGAACCCGCGACCCTCGGATTATGAGTCGCACGCCTTACGCGCTTGGCCATGCCAGGCCGATTATGTAAATAAAAAAAATAAAAAATAAATTCGACAATCATGCAGAAAGCGGGAAAGCAATTTAAGAACAAGTATTTTTGTATTTTACACGAAAGTGTCATTCTAACAGAGAAATCTTGTTATAATGTGAAATTGTTGTAAAAGAAACATTTTCGTTTAAAATTGGGGAAAAAAGTTAATTTCTTTTAAATATTTACCTCTATGAAATATAATTTACATTAAAAGGTAAATCTACGATAATATACAGTATAATTATTGTTGGATATTGAAACAATGAATTATTGGTCGCTTCTGATCTTTAATTTGGGAAGATTTTATTGTTTAGTCATTTGTGAATCGTAGGATTTGTTAGCTTGCTGTTTATGTGATTGAGTGTAGGTAGTTCTCGTCCAAAATGACACTTTTAATATTATTAGTAAGGAATCGTACTTATTAGTATTATGTAACTGAACACGCAGCTTTTATGTACGGTTAATATACTTAGTTACACACAGATTTTCAAAAATGTAAATTAAATTTATATAGCTAGAAAGTTTTTACTAAAATAAATGCGTCTTTTTCATACCGGTCACAAAAAGATAACTTTTGCAATTTACCGACTTCGTTAACTTTTGAAAATGTATGATATATTGTGGTGTCATGTTTATCATAAATAGCATGAAATGCTTTGATATAACTTAATGTAAAATTAGAAGTAATAATAGCAGAAAAAGTATATATTTTCTCTTTAAAATGCAAAATGTTAAGTTACTTTATCAAAAATTCTTGGGAAAATTTACAAATCAGTTAAAATCTAGATACAATAAGGAATCACTCTGTAGATTTAGTATTTAGTAATATACACATTATCTACCGATGTCGTGATGCGGATACCATACATTCTTGCTCATTGTCATCAGAATTGGCATATGTAATTTTAAAGCAATTAATTCAACCATGAGATAATTTATCACTTGAATTATATAGCTAAAGCAAGATTTATCTCCCTTTTTTTTTTTTTTTTTTTAGCCGAGATAAATTAATCATAAGTGTAGTCAAAATTGACACATTTGATATCCTACTTTTGTTATTAATGGCTTCGATTCAATGAGTGATATGATGAAAGAAACGCCCCCCAGTGGCACAGCGGTATGTGTGTTGACTTACGACGCTAGAATTCGGGTTTCGATACTGGTGGTGGACAGAGCACAGATAGTCCATAGCTTTGTGCTTAATTACAAGACATGAAAGAAACGGCGTGTTTCTGTGTCATTGTTAAAGTTTGGGAAGTTTTGGAAATCTTCGTTCTCTACTATATAACCGTGAAGAAATATCAGTGTATTGTAGTAGTTTCATCCTCTAATAGACACTTCGTTGCATGAAATGAGATCGTTCCAGATGATTACCGTTCTCTACTATATAACCGTGATATCAGAGAATTATCAGTGTATTGTAGTAGTTTCATCCTCTAATAGACACTTCGTTGCATGAAATGAGATCGTTCCAGATGATTACCGTTCTCGTTCTCTATATAACCATGATATCAGAAGAATTATCAGTGTATTGTAGTAGTTTCATCCTCTAATAGACACTTCGTTGCATGAAATGAGATCGTTCCAGATGATTACCGTTCTCTTCTATATAACCATGATATCAGAAGAATTATCAGTGTATTGTAGTAGTTTCATCCTCTAATAGACACTTCGTTGCATGAAATGAGATCGTTCCAGATGATTACCGTTCTCTACTATATAACCGTGATATCAGAAGAATTATCAGTGTATTGTAGTAGTTTCATCCTCTAATAGACACTTCGTTGCATGAATCGTTCCAGATGATTACGAACAACACTTTGAGTTGATCTTCGAGATTCAGATTAACATCTCTTGATTCAGGGTGTTGATCTATTAGAGCAATGTAAAGATTCATGTTGTGCTTTTTTATGCCTTCTGAGTTTCAGTTGTTGTAGTGTTTTAGTTGAACGAATCTTTCTTGCAGAGATTAAGTGATTTTGCCAAGAATTGTATAACAAATGACTTTAAACTTTTGTTAGGTCTTGGATGAAGCATTCTTTAAGGGCCCAAAATGGTCCCATAATGATGACTTCTAAAAATAGTTTAATTTCCCAAGTATCGATATTTTGGATATATGACATCATAAACACAAATATATTCTGTATTCAAAATCAAGAACTATTTCTAATATTTGATGGCATGTACAGTACAACCACCAAGTTACTGCGACACGTGCTACTGTAGTGCTGTCGGTGAGATGGAAACTCTAAACTATTTATTGGTACACTTAAAGAAGGTAACGGTAGACGGAATAATCTTGTATGGATCCTTCTTACTATTCAATTTGATAACTTTGGTAAATACTGATGTGTGTTTGTAAAAACACACACACACACACACACACACACACGTACATGTATGTAATATATACATTTCTAATACTATTAGTTCCATCAATTGTCAATAGGCAATTGAATCAGCATTATAAAACAAAAATGAACTCATTTCAAACAACCATTACAATATAATTAAGTAATTAATTGTCGTTGTTGGTTCTAATTGTCAGCTTGGTTTTTGTTCTATTTAACACCTCTTCCCCTCTTTTTTTTGTAAAAAAAAAAGGCGGAGGCAAGAATTCTTACATTTTCTAAATGTTAGGTGGTTTCATTTCTACTTTAACGTTGTATCAGAATTTCAAGGGTGACCCCTTCCCCCACTAGCTACAGACGATATAAGGCAGTAGGAGTTGAGTCGTTGTAAGTGTAAGTATTCAGTTTCTCACCCGTGATTGATCTTTCATTATTTTTTACTTGTTTACAATCGGCGTTTAGATTTTATCTAATAGATTGAAGACCACCAACGCATTTAGGTGCTATGACCACAGGTATTATCCGTTATGACTTCAAGTTGACAATTAAAATTAAAAATGGCAGTTCTACTGTAATACTGTTATAAATGTGGGGTAACATAAGTACTGAAATAGCTACCATGACGTACACAACAGCATAGGCATCAAATGAACAGAAAATACAAGACGGTCAGCGTTAAAGAACACTTGGACAAAATACAATGAAATAAGGAGACTGGTGCAGACCTACTAGACTCAAACTGTGGTCGTATGCGTAAATGAAAACCTATAATTGCGTATGCTTACAGCACAAATGAATTCTCACATTGTGAGCGATAATTGTATTGTTCAACCCATCACGTTTAGCTCTGATTCTAATCTTTTATTAACAACACATCTTTTATATGTTCTCATTATGTCTTCTAGCGAGAATATTAAACATTCCTGGTGAAAGCAGTATGGTAGCATACCGTTAATTACAATTCAGCACAAGGAAAAACTAGTACTCGAAAACACTGAGAAAGTGTGGCTTGATTTCTAGTAATAAAATATTTTGTTAAATCTAGGTGTTGCTATTATTAGCATATGTAAATGTTGGCAGAACTACACTGAATCTGTATAGTACCACAAAACACTTGTGGCTGGATACTTCAACCAATACGTCTACATTCTACTGTTTTTGGGCTTGAATGCTGGATGGTTTTCTCAGAGCAGGCAAACTGATATTTTACTGTGTTTATTCATTCTTAAGGTAGCAAAGGTTGATCCTAAATTAAAGACGGTTCTCTGTGTACTGCAAGAAATATATTTTATAATTTGTCGGAGTTGCTCTTTTATATTTACTTGTAGCTTATCCCTGTCAGCCACATTTAAGCCGTTCCCCGCTAGTACAGCAGTAAGATTTACAACACTAAAATCAGGGGTTCGATTATTCTCGGTGGACTCATCAAGTAGCCCGAAATTGCTATGCTAAATGAACACACACACACACACACGCACGCACGCACGCACGCAGAGTTAAGACAATAATGACTAGCTAGATCAGCGGCTTTATCCGGATCACCTAAGGCACCGTGAGTAGAACAAAGTTTAAACAGATCAATGTTGAACTATAACGCAAACTCGCATTTTAGTATATTCCAGGTGATGCCTCGTTCAGGATAATTTGAGTTGGCTGGTGTTACGTATTATAATTTATTTCGGACGAGTCTTCGATTTATTATGTTACGTATGTTAACATATTACTAGTTCAAATAACCGAAAATTTGAATTTAGGACGAATTTTAAATGTTAATGTATATCTAATTTATAGTATTTGTCAACAATATTAATACACATACTTTTCTTTTTCTTAACATAAGTATATTTTAATATAGAAATAAAAAAAAACATTACAATTTATGATGACGGTCATTACTAATAGTTATTACAAAGGATGGTTTATATACAAGAGTTTATAAATTTACACACAATACTGAGTCTTGTATCCGATCTAGTACTAAATATTTTATCGACGATCGAGGTTCACAACGAGAAAATTAATTCTAAGCTGATATTGTTGCACCTCGCTTAAGCTAACAACGTCTTTTCTCAGCTAGCCTTACATTAGGTAGAGGCTAACTCTTTTCGCAATTAAGATATTTGTTAACATGAAGATGACCTAAGAAAGTCGAAAAGTATGTTTTTTAAAATAAAAGTTTTAATACTCATACCAGCCGTCTTGAGATACATTTTTACTTCAAGTGGATTACTTGTCATCACGAGTAACGTCTGAAACAATTCACCGAAGTTGAAGTGCTTGTATAATGTTCCAAATATATATACATTCCTGATCCAATTCTGTGGTTTTGCGTTTAATAGACGTAAATCACAATTATAGCTTATTAGGCTTGTAGCATACTGACTGAAGCTGTCTAATAATATTTCTCAGCTCGTTGGTTTTTATATATCATGCGAGACTCTGGAATTTTCAAGAACGATCGAGTGCACCGGCGTTTTCGTAAAACAAATATTGCTGATTTTTACACTCAAGAATGTTCTACAACTTTCGAGAACAGGCGGGATTTGCGCGATACATAGTAAAGAGTATATGGCACATACAAAAAATGTAATGAAACAAGCTTAGATATTAAAACAGTAAATCTGTTACACTAAAAATATGCAGCTTCATTTTCTCTCTCAAGTTGTTTGGTGGGACGATTTTAATCTTTTTTATCATGGAAAATGCTTCTGTCAAAGGTAAAAGGTTTTAGACCTACATTGATGTCACCAGGGTTCATTTGGGAATCGGCTAGGAATTTAACTTTTCAACTAGGATCTGGTAATGTCTCAATGGGATAAATCTTCCTATGTGTGGATCACAGATCATTCGGATAAATGGCCAAATTTTCATAAACTTCAGGCGTTTGATCTTGAACTTATATTTGTTGATGACTTTGGTCTTTACAGGCCTGAAATGTTGGCATACTTGTTTATGACTATCCAAATCACAAAGTTCCTCTTTTTCTGTTAAATACCTTACAGTATCAAATATTAGGCTATCTAAATTAAGCAGTTATTCCAAGTAGCTATCAAAGATGTTTCTGGAAACAGCCTTTGGCAATACCCATAAAGGTCATGGACTAAATTATTTTTCATTATTGCCATTAGGCTATGATATTCTACTTTAAGATTTTTGACCCGTAAGTGTCTAAAATCTTCATAACAACAAAAGTATTAGTCCTTTCTAGTATCTGGAACTAGAGCATTCTTGAAAAGGTTATAATTGCAGTCAAAATTACTTGGACAACATGTTATAGCTTTACACCTTGCATCTTATGATCCTACACTATCTCTGGTTTTAACACCCCTTCCCTTCTCCATTTCAACTAAGGTGTCTTAGTAGATCAAAGACAGCCTATCTCTTGGCATGATGGATATTGTGATATAATTAAATACATTTTATTGCCACTGAAATTTAAATAAAAATAGGATTTTATAGTAATAGTTGACAGCTATTGTAAAGTCCCATAGAGAGAGACCACTGTAGTTAATTTCAGGATATTTAGATGTCTTCTTACCATGGCAAACATAAGGAAATTATTACAGATCAAGCAGGTTCTACAAGTTCAGATAACATTTGGTACTTTTTTTTTACCTGGTAAGAAGACATTATCATTCATTAGGCTGATGAGAGGGCAAATAACACCAGCATATATTGGCATTAAATGTTATAGTTTTAGTCCCTGTAACATAGCAATAATGCACCATCCTACAGGATGAAGAAAATGTACATTTACTATATTTTTACCATCACTACCATGTACATCATGCCATTTTATGAAAATAAGGTTGGAGATGGTTTCAGATTCCTCCAAATGAGTATGTGCCAGTTATCTGGATACACAGTGAAGCCTGACTTATCTGTGAAAAACAATATTACTTCACATATCTTGATTTCATTGGATGTGTTCTTGGAACCATTGAAGGTAAATCATTTTGTGATGGAACTTTAACATACAGATTAACCAGCTGATTGAAAACTTTTCTTAAGAAATTTGTGGAAGTATACAGTTGTGACTAGAACGTGTGATTTGGCCTCAGAACAGGCACTTTATGATTATGGTTAGTCATGTGGCTTGAATTATTTAGGTGATTAAGTGTTTATATCCATTAATTTGGAAGCTGTTCCACACTATTAGAAACACTTGAATATATTTACATGAGTAAAACACCAACATGCTTTCTTTTGAGTTTTAATTAAGGTTTATCAACTAATTTAAGTTTTATGATTCCCTTCAAAGTGACAACTGAGACAAGATTGCATGAGATCACTACAAATAGCATAAGTTGAATGACCAATAATTTGCATTCCAGATCCTATGAGTGATAATGAGATGTCGTATTTGTATAATAGTAAACTGAGGGAAGCAACACTATTATAGGAATGAATTAAAACTGGTATAATAGGAATGAGTAGGAACTTTATAGTAAAGTAGAAGTTGTCATAACAGAATTTGTTTGGTGAAAATGTTACTCTAAGTAAATAATATTTTAGCATGATTAGATTGTTATTGAAGTTATTATAACAGAGGTAGTTAAAATTCTAGTAGTAAAGTTATGTGAAATTGTTTTAGCAAAGTTCAAAACACTTTTTTTCTGAATAGAACTAATTTTTAATTGTGTTTTCTCTTTTCTTTCAAACAGCTATTGCAGATGATTGCGTGAAAGAGTAAGTACTAGTTCAAAATATTTTTATAATTGCTATTTTTCATGAATACTTAATGGTATCCATTATTAACTTAGTTTTTAAAAATATTAATATCAATACATTACTTAAAGCTCTATTGATTTTACACTGTTTACATACTTTTATTTTCAGTGGTTTATAAGGCTAGGTGTGGTTTAGTGGTTAACTTACCCAGCTTGTTAATCTGAGAGTTCGTTCTTCACATCTGCTGCAAAAATGTTTCTTGCACTGGGAATATGGATGTACTTTAAAAGAGTGACATTCAAATCTCACTTGGCATGTAGATGAGCATCTCAAAAGTTAGCAGTGGGTTCTGTTATCTAACCACTTTCTCTCTTGCCTCTCACTAAGTGTGAGTTCAAAACTGGGAATAATTGTGCACAGTTAGTCTTTGAGTAATTTTGCTATAAAATTATAAAATGAAATGATGCTATATCTGAAACTCGGGTAATATTAGCTCTGTAAAATAACACTCCCCACACGCATCTCGAGGTTCAGCTGTAAGTCCAAGGGCTTATGTAATTAGAAATTGAATCTTGAAAAGTGGCATGTATTTAACAATAAACAAGCAAACAAATTAAAATATTAAAAGCCAGCAATATTGATCTTAAGAAATAAGAAATCCAAATTATTCAAAACAACATATTTAAAAATAAAATCAACACTAGAAAACACAAATGTAGATAGCACTGATGAAAAATGATCAGAAATTCACTTAATAAAGGTACTACAAAATAATAGTTCTGCACAATAGTTACTGTGATGATAAAGTTCTAATATGCTGGAACTACAAGTTTATTTGTTGAATTTTACACAAAACTACTTGATTATCTACATCAACTGGCCCTAATTTAGAAGTAACAGAGTAAAGGGAAAGCAGCTAGTGAACACCACCCACCATAAACGTTTTTTTTACTCTCTACCAATGAAAGGTGAGATTAACTATCACAATTCAGTGTCCCCATGACTGAAAGGTTGGGCATGTTTGGTGATGGGATTCAAACCCATGATCTAGAGATTGCAAGTACCTTAATTACCATGTACAACGAAACTAGAAATGAAAGTAATAAAGTTTGTTTGTTTGTTTGTTTTTTGTATTTCACACAAAGCTACTCAAAGGGTATCTGCACTAGTTGTTCTTGATTTAGCAGTGTAAGATTAGAGGGAAGGCAGCTAGTCATCACCACCCACCTCCAACTCTTGGGCTACTTTTTAACCAACAAATAGTGGGATTGATCGTCATATTATAATGCCTCCACGGCTGAAAGGGCAAGCATGTTTGGTGCGACTGGGATTCGAACCCGTGACCCTTGGAGTATGAGTCAAATGCCTTGACTCACCTGGCTATGCCAGGTCAAGTAATAAAGACACTACGATATTAAGAATATAAATAATAGTGATACTATAATATTAGAAACATGTAATAGTTTTACTGCAGTATTAGATATCCAGGAAATATTGAAACATATAAATTATAAGCCCAGGCAATAATTGTAATGTTAAACAGTTGATGGTACATATGATTCAAGTGCAATTAATATAAGTGTCCCAATAGTAATATTCCTTAATTGCAGTGTTAATCGATTAGACATCGTGAAACTCAAATGCTATAAGATTAGAATATTAAACTATGACTGGTAGTACATGGTTAGAAAAAGCAAGTTATAATTGTAATACAAATGTAAAAATGCCAATGCAACATTGGTTGTAAAAAAGAAATCTTTAAAATAATGGTATTAAAAATAGAAACTTATGGGTTATTGGTACTAGGGGATTAGAGGATTCAGGTACTACTGGCTTTACATATTAAAAATGTAAATAGATGTGGTACTAAGAAATTATATGTGCAAGTAAACTTGTCACTTTGAAGTTATAAATGAAAATAAGTGATCATATCAATATTTCCAAGCTGAATGAAATCTTATGTATGGGCAAAATAAAAAAGCCAAAACTTCCTAAGTTTCAAATATAGACATACATAAATTGGACCCACTCATCAAAGCTTTGAATGACTTTTAACTAAATAATGGGATTGACAGTCACTTTTATAATGCAGTTACTACTGAATGTAAGGAGTATGATTTCGTTGTGGCATACACTGTGGACTTTACAAACCATAGCACAACATGCTTACCACTAGAGTATACCTGTAGCAGTAGAAGTGGAACTAAAACAATTAGAAACTCATGCTAGTGTTAAAATTAGATTTGAAACCTAAGCATGCTGTTTTGACATTGTTGTTTTACAAATATTAGTAATGAAAGCACTAATATATAGGACATGCAGCTAATAATTAGTATTTGGAGATTGAAAAATCATGTAATTTTGATATTATAAAATTAGAAACTTAATATTGAAACATTAGACTGACATTTCAATTAATTCTAGCAACATGTTCCATTTAAAATCCAAGCAAAACCTTTTACACTGATATTATAAAATTATGTTCATGTAATAATGTTATTTGATATAAGCCATTATTATTATATCCACAAAAGCACACTGAACTATGATCTAATTGTTTCCCTCCTCATCCACTGCAGATCTGTAATAGAACCTTTTAATTGCTATTGATAAAATGTCTGATTATGGGTAAGTTATAGTTTACTTAATCATTGTTCATGGGATCATAATGATCATAATTAAGTAGAGATAGTAAGTGCTGCACTATGTCTTGATTGTATGCATTGAACAAAAAAGTCAACATTAGTTTACCTGACTCCATCCTGTATATTTATAAATGAAGTCAGAGCAGTAAACCATGCTAGACAAATAAATTACAAATAGTATATTTTGTGAACTAGCACATTGAATTTATTTAAGATTTCAGTTTCAAAGTAAAAGAAATTGTATTGTGTTTTTGTTGTTCCATTCAACTTTGTGTATTTCACTGTCTAGTTTATTTCAAAGTATAAATATTTATTTTGTGTACACGCAAATACATGTATACAAATATTCTTACATTTATATTTTCAGAATATATCTGCAGTCTTGAAATAGGTTTATCACTAGGCAGTGTTAATTTTCTCTTTTCTTGCGTTCACAGTTATTCTCCATTGTTGCTGACAAGTGTAGAACATATGGATTCCAGAAGGTCTAGTGGTCATCTAAAATCCCACCTGAGGTACAGCAGTTCTGCTCCTCTTATTGATGAAACCACGCATTTTGAAACCACAGTGGTAATTACAAATAGCTGGTCTCCATCTAATATTCAGCAGAACATTACAGACAAAGAAGCCCAGTCGCTATCAGAATCGGAAACAGAAAAATTCTTTTTACATTCAAAGGCTGTACCTGTTGAGAAATTTAATGCTTCAACTGAACCTTGTTCCAGTAGTAATTCCATGTTTTCTTGTAAAGAAAAAGCAACAATTTATACTGGTAAGAACAAACATACAAAAATGCTTGCAGCTCCACCTACAAGCCAACCAGAAGTAGTCTCAGCTCCATCAACAAGCCAAACAGAACTGATTGCAACTCCTACATCTCAAACAGAACTGCTTGAAGCTCATATGCAAGTGATATGCTTAATTTGTAGAACTTTTAGTTATTATTTTATCCTGCCTAGAACATTTTACGAAGCAAACTGAACATACATTAGATCATAGTTCAGTGTGCTTTTGTGGATATAAAGTATTTTTAGTCAAAACCTGTTATGTTAAATGCAAATGTTTGTGTATTTATACATATACAAACAACCTAAAGTCAATCTTGAAGCTTTGTTAATTTCTATACATAGCATTTACAGTGTTGAGTATTTCATTAAAACAATTTTGAATATGCAAGTTAATGTCATATCACAACCACAGTAAATATAAAGCTGTGATGAAATAACAGGTACCAGAACAACATATTGACATTGTTTGCTAGTGTGATGCTGTAAAATTGCTTAATTTTGGGAAGGGCATGAAATATTCCTTTCTGATGCAAAGTATTCTTAAACTCTGATCACAATGTAGAGTTCAGATCAGGAATTTAAACTTTTTAAGACTGGGATATCCTTTTTACTTAATGCCATTGGAAAACAAAGAAATAAGGAATTTGAAATGTTGGAAAGAGAGACCTATGACAATTTGTACTTAAGCAGGTAAAATTATGCAATTTAATTAAGAAGGATCTCAATCTGAAAAAGCAGTAAAAATCACCTATAAGCAAGCTACTTCCATAAAGTATCTGCTCAACTTGTATGTGCTTCAAACAGCTGGACAATGAAGCTGATATACATTTTATTATATATGAAGACATACCAGTAAAGTTGCCTGATAGTGTTCATCAATTCTATGTGATTGGATTGTTGAAACAGGCTGTAAGAAACCTTTGTTCTTATACACTAGATGGATTATTAAAAGTAAGTAGGGAGAAGTGGCATGATTTTGACTTGACGGCATTTTCTGATGGAAACTATTTGAACAAGATTACTGTCAAGATTCAGAGTAGAGAGGTAGAACATAACCAGAGGCGACAGCATGAAATGTAACAATGTATATATAAAATCTTAAGGAGGGCAATGAATTAAAAAAAGCTGAAATCGATCTAAATTTTTAATAAAATAATCATTAAAACAAATCAAGTCAAATATAATAGTGTTTATGTAAGTTTTATTAGGTTGTTCAAAAATAATGTCATTTTTGAATTGCAAAGTTTGGAAAAGTATAAATCAGTGTTGTAAAACATGTTTTAAGCAAAGTAAGCATCATTTGCTTCAACACAGTTTTGCCAACGTGTAACAATGATATTTATGCTTTTGCTGTAGAAATCAGAGTTTCTATGGTTAATGAACTCCCTGAAAGCATCTTCTGCAGCTGCCTTATTTTAAAAGTGTTTATCGTTCAAAAAGTTGTCAAAGTGCTTTAAAAAATGAAGATCTATTGGGGAAAGATCTGGGGAATAAGATGGATGAGGCAGAACCTCAATTCCAAATTTGTTCAATTTTTAAAGCTTTGACCCTGACAGGCCTCATAATGCCAATTTTGTTGATTTTCAGTCAGCTCGTCTGGAACCCACTTATCCAACTTTTTCGTCTTTCCAATTGCATTCAAGTTGTTAGCAATGCTTGATTTGCCTGTGTCTACGTTTTCTGCAAGCTTATTATACTGTTGTGTAAGGGTCTGTCTCAACTGCTTCCCTTAATGTGTTTTCATCTAAAGATGGCTTCTTTCCATGACCTCGTGGCCTTCCAAACTTTCATCTCTATGTTGAAACTTTTGGAATCAATGCTAAACTGTACTTTTGGTAACAGATCCATGAAGCTAAATGCCTGGTTGATGTTCCATATAGTTTTAGTAGCGTTTTGTCCAAATTTGAAGTCATAGAAGAAAATTAGATGAAAGCCCTTCTTGTCCATGCTACCTTGGGGATTGTGAAACTTACTCTGAGTAGAGTTCAATTAAGCAACAAACATTGGATTAAACCAACCAATCAACGATAAGTTACTTAATCAGTATTTAGCTTCTAAGTGCTATTGTGAGAATTCCGACATTTGTTTCTGGACAACCTAATATTTATTTTTTATTAACTGTTACAAAATTAATATTATATATAAAAAATACTGGGAAATAATGTGATCAATATGCCTTGATATTTTTTCAGGGGGTCTAGGTCCAGTTTGTCTCTCCCTGGCTATGCCTTTGACAAAGCATTTCTTCTAAACAGTGGTAGCTTAATTGTCATTAGCTCATTCTTCCATACAGACAATAGGGAATATGTGCAGAGTATGTATGGATAATGGCATTCACATACTCAACCCTTATTTGTCATGTATCCAAGAGTATGGTTGGATGAATGAAAGCTCCCCCTTTTCACCACCAGAACTGGTTTTAAATCTACAAAATGAATTTCTCACTCATTGTTCCATTTCAAACCACACTACATTTTTGGCAACATGCCAAAAGAATGCTTACTGTCTTATTCTGTCTTAAATAACACTATGTAACACAAATTTTGTTCCCGGATAGTATGTGTTATTTCTTAATTGATTACGTTGCAAATGTACAGAAAATGGCCATTATTCCCTTCAAACGTTTCTTTTGTGACCTGGATAATGAAATTTAGAAATTAACCTATTTTCTATGTAAAAATGGGCAAATTTGCACATTTTCATGTAGATAAGGTCTGAATAAAACATATGGATTAAGATTTACGTGTATTTATACTAAAGTTATACAAAAATGTTTAGAAGTGAGTAGTTTTTCGAGATTTGTGACTGTAATGTAAATCACTTTCATGTATTAGTCCCCAAATATAGTCTCCCATCATGTTTTCATTATATGCTCCCAGGTCACAAAAGCAAAGTTTGAAGAGAAAAAAGGTCTTTTCCATTTACTTTAGGCATAAGCAATTGGGAAATAACACTTTCTGCTCCAGGAACAAGAAAAAGTAAAAATTCTGTTATGTAGTGTAATTGACACACAAGTATTTCCTCATATAGCAGTATGATCTATGAGTTGTTGAATGAAGCAACAGACATATTTTATGAACATCAAATATAATATTTGCTTAAACCATTCTACCACCTCACATCTCGGATGTTAATAATGACTGACATTAAATAAATTATTTGCACAATACAGTTATTAAATGAGGTGAACCTGACCTATATATGAATGAACTAAAGTAAATATAAATAAGAAGTCTTACTACACATCTTGTATTAAGAAACTAGAAAACCTATTTTACTAAATTTTAGTTTAAAACATTTTGATGACAATCTTATCCCACGATTTGATTATTATGTTTTGAAAAACCATTAGTTATAGAAGTGTAAAATAATTGTATAAAATAAATCACCACACATATGATATTATTTAATGTTGGTATCTGTTTTTGGAGGAATTTTGTATTTAGTAAATTGTGTTGGATTTAACGTTTTCTACACTGCACTGTGGGAGTAGGCAATATTGCAGTCTTTCTAGTCTATGAAATACTTCCACTATATAGTTCTTTATGTCTTTACTTATAGTACTGTGTAAAAGTTTTAGAACAAGTGAATACTTTTTTCGTTCTATCCATTTTATGGGGATAATTCTTCTATGCTGTTACAGAATGTAAATCTCAACACTGTAGTAATGCTTCACTGATCCTTGTTGACAATTGAGTGAGACAGGATGAGAATACTTAATTTTTAGAACTTCCATATACTTTTACCAAGGGCATATCATAAGGGTTCTTCCTGAATGAACATACAGATCAAATTTAGGGGATGAAATAACTGTCATAGTACCACATGCAGTACCTTAACTACAGTAAAACTTGTCTAAGGCGGAATCGCATAGAACCGAGTAAAATTTCTAGTTTAAGCAGGTTTTCCAGTTTAAACAGTGAACATTCATTTCCTTAATTATATATAATCTTTGAGCAAAACTTTATACTTGCTTCACTCAAGGGAAGTAAGACATTTGTGAATAAAACTGTTATACTGTTTATGCTATATTTATTGGAATAAGAACAAAAATAGACATTCAAAATATACACAAGTACACAAAATCTTAATCCAATTTATTTGAAGAAAGTGTCCAACTTCAACTTTTCGTTTTTTAATGGGCTTTCTCATGCAGTTAAAAGAGAATGCCAATTCTACAACCTTTTCATGAAGCTCATTTTCCCCCTTCATTTTTGCATACAGTTTGATAGTGTTAATATAACTTAACACTTGCGATGAGGTAGGAATTTCTGTTTCCTCACTATTTTTCCGTATTGTTCATGGCCTGGCATGGCCAGGTGGGTTAAGGTGTGTGACTCCTAGTCCAAGGGTCGCGGGTTCAAATCCGCATTGCACCAAACATGCCCGCTCTTTTAGCCGTGGGGGCATTATAATGTGATGGTCAATCCTACTATGCATTGGTAAAAGAGTAGCCCAAGAGTTGGCGGTGGGTTGTGATGACTAGCCGCCTTCCCTCTAGTCTTACACAGCTAGTACAGGTAGCCCTCGAGTAGCTTTGCACAAAATTAAAAAAAAAAAACAAACATTTTGTTCATCTTCTGAATGTCTCACACTGTTACATGCAATTTTATTATAGATGTTAAATAAGTTTCATCAGTTTATGTTAAAACATTCTTGTCAACGTTCACAAAACCTTCTGCATTCACAGAATCATCTCCATCAATCTTCTCAATCAGAGTTTGGATTTCACTAGAATCATCATAACAAACAATTTCTCCACAATCTCTGCAATTATCAAGAATAAATCTATAGTTTAGAAAGTACTTTATTATGCATTTGATTGAATGGCTTAAAAAATGCAATTGCATATAACACATCAATTTTCGTGGTCTTTTCAGATGTTCTCTTACAGTCATTCATGTTTGCAATAATATGCTGAAGCATCAATTTTCCTGTATTTCAATTTTATACACTGTATAATTCCATTATCTAGTGGCTGTAGAACTTATGTTGTACGTGGAGGTAGAAAGACTAAACGAACATTTGAAAGTTGAACTTTTGGGTGACAAGTTGCATTATCTAGGAAAAGTAGGATATTCTTATTTTCTTGTTCGATTCTTTTGTTTAATTTGTTCAAAAATTCCTCAAATATAGCACTTGTCGTCCCTGCTTTATTATTTGCTTTCCATTCTACAGGAAGTTGATTCTTTCTTAAATTTTTGAAATAACGTGGATTTTCACTTTTATTTATTACCCTTAGTTTCTCTAGTTTTCCATCAGCAAATGTGACAAAAAGTACAGTCAATTGTTTTTTTTGAATAGTGATCTCTGGAATAATGATGGCAGAAAAAAAGAACAGAATATAATTAACCAATACTTACTGTAACAAAATGTCTGAGAATTTATTAATGATTAAACAAATTATTAAACAAGAATTTATTAATATTTAAATAAATTAGTAATTAAATAATTAATATTTAATCAACAACATTTTTTCCACCTTACTAAAATTTTGTTCCCACTTGTTGATAGATGAGGTAGGTGAACAATAGTTTTCCATCCGTGTTATGCAGGTTCAACCATATAGAGAGCCTTTTATAAGAGAAATCTTAAGATAATGCTGCAAAATTTTGATATTTCTGGCTTGTACAGGTTTCTACTTTATGCAGTTTCCAGCTTAGACAAGTTTTACTGTATATAGAAAGAAGCTAGTAAGGAACTAGCATATGGTACCAGTATATGCTAGAAGAAATCAATTTAATAGCACTTCACAAACAAACCTTGCTAAAACAGTGTTTAACACTATATATTAAGTTTTGATATCATGCCATGGCCCAAAAAGCATAGAGTTGTTAGTGGAGCAAAATTTGCATAAAATCTTTACATGATGTTGGTTTGATTCTCAAATAAATTGCAACAGACTTGAAATGCTCTCCAAACACTGTTAAGTACACCCTAGATCAAGAGACCAAGACAAATAAATTTGAGAATAGGAAAGGAAGAGGCAGAACACCTAAACTCAATGATACTGATTTAAAGTAGCTTCGTTTCTGCAGCCTTTAGGACAGAAGGAAGACTACCACTGATATCAAGCATGAGATAAATGACCATGTACTAAATGACAGAAAAGTTTCCAGATCTACAGTATCAAGAAGGCTCAAAGAGAATGGATTATTTGGTCATGTTGCAGTTAAGAAACTTTTACTTCAATCTCTAAATGTTGTCAAGCTACTGAACTTTGTTAAAAAGTCCAAAAACTTTACTTTTGATGATTGGAAAAGTGTGTTATGAATGGATGAGTTCAAGTTTGAAATATTTGGTTCAAAGCACGTGTTGTAAGTTTGGCAGAAGAAAGATGAAAAATACTTTAATGTATAGCACTTACTATGAAGCATAGGAGAGGTAGTGTGATGGTTTTGGGATATCTTCCTGCAGAGGCAAGAGGAGATATCTGCAAAATACAAGGAATAATGGACCGACACAAATATAATCAGGTTCTGATCCATTATGATATACCCAGTAGTTTGCATATTATTGGTAAAGGATTCCACTACCAAGAAGATAATAACCCCAAACACTCATCCAAACTGTGTAGAAATTACAGAAAGAAGCTGCTGGAGTCATTCAAATGATGAAATGGTCCTCACAGAGCCCCAGTCTCAACCCAATTGAGCAGATCTGGAATTTTATATATTAAAAACTCAACAAACCAATTATTACTTCAAAAGGAATGTTATGGAAGTGTATTAGAAACATTTTGAGTAAAATTCCAAAGAAAACTTTGATTAGATATGTTGCAACAATACTTGAAAGACTGTCTGCAATTATTAAAGCAAAAGGGAGACACATAAAATATTAAATGTTTGCTGAACTCAAGCACTTATGCTGAATTTCTATTGTAATAAATATGAAGATTAATAAAGTTTTTACCATCATCTATGATTTACCTTCTACTGGTTCTTGAATATAGTCAGAAATCAAATTTTTGAGTTTGTCTTAACACTGTTGCACGATACTGTACTATCTTTGGTCTATCACAAATGTGCTTTCATATTTTCACTATGTCATAAATTCAGCTCTTAACATTCTTGGTGAACTTGGGTAAACACCAAGGCTAATTGTGTTTTATATTCATTTAACTACTTATTTAAGGCAGTTATAAGAATTCGTTTGTAATTTAGTAAGATCAGTGTTAAAATTCTGTTAAATTCAATAGGTACATATTCATTATGAAGTGAGTTAGATCTTGTCCAAGATCGGTGTTTAGTTTTGTAATTCACCTACATGCTATCTAAATTTAGTTCTAAAGACATATAGGGGAACTAGGTCTTGTTTCGTTTTTAAACGCTTTTTGTTCAGATTTTATTTCTTGTTTTGTTTATCTGTCTTATACATAAGGTTTCACTTTTATCGTATATTTGAGGAAAACCTTTCTAATATTTAATTAAAGATTAAAATGATTTGAAAAGTGGGCAGAAACAAACATTTCTTTAGTATAGTCATTTTGCTTTTCATTTTTGCAGGATAGTAAAGGATCCATTTGCAACTGGTACAGCTGTTGATAACACTGTAAGTATGTTTGATAAATCATTGAATTTCAGTTGGTTTAATAGTTTGGATGATTTTGTATTACGTAAGTTTTAAGAAGGGAATATAATAGGTTCATACAAAATATATTTTTGAATATTAAGTAAGTGTAAATGTGGAATTAAATAAAATCCTTAGTTTCCCACTTTTAACTTAATTATTAATATCACAGTGACTCATATCCAATCCACAGTCACTATGCCTCTGAATAAAATACTTTCTGTGACCTTACCTCTAAGGTATTGAAGACACAAATATTCATGTGAATTTCACTTATCTTTGTTCTGGTTGTGCAACATTCTTTACTTGCCATGAGACATATACTTCATTTTTGTGTAACATTGTGCTTCTCCTATGCATTCCTGATATTGCGTACTTACTATACAATCTTGTAATTATTCAAAACCACAAAATAGCTTTTACTTTAATGTACTTGAATCAACTTCTTGAACTATATCACATTGGGATATGTTGGAAAGCTTGATATGTTACCAGTAACCTTAACTGAAGTTTTTCTTGTTAAGGTAATAGCTTCCTTGAATTGGCTTAATTTTTTAACATGGAAAATATACAAAGTTTGAGCTTGAAACTGTCCATATCAAAAACTGCATTAATTCTTGTGTAACCACTGTATTAGCCACTACTGTTAAACTTTCTTCAATGAAACATAACACTATTTGGTAGAACCACATTCAATCAATGACTAGAAGATATATTTTCATAACTTTTCAATAGACGGTGTAACTGACAGTGTTATCCAACCATACTACCATCTCCTATTAGATGAAAAATATAATAGCCTTTGGATTGGTTAAATTAAAAAATCAATAGCTGATATGTGCTATGTTTCTTTAGGAGTTGATTCTTTACAGTAGGCATTTGTAACTTGTTAGTGATAAATGTCAATAAGAAATGGACATCACTCAGCCCATGTGTTTTATAATAATATATATTAAAAAGAGGTCAAACATATATACAAAAGTTTTTTTACACTTTTGTTTAGCATAATTAAATCTATAGCTTTAAATGATTTACCTTTTCTTGAAAATTTCACACAAGCAGGTTCAGTTACTTTAAGACTCAATTGACAAAATGAACTATTTATTTTCTTCTCTTTTATCACAAGACAGTCAGTTGTATCTGGAACTTTAAATAGTTCTCTTTTACAACAAAAGTCTACACAGGCTGTTTCAATTACTTTAGAACCCAACTGACAAAGATAAATTATTATTCTTCATCTCTGTTGTTGCAATGCAAACTGTAAAATTGTCCTTTTAGAAATCACCCATTACGTATAAAATGACAATCATTTGGTCAGTTTCACTTTTATTTTCTGTAACTTACGTCAATTAACTTGCCATATCTGCAAGTACTTATAACACATGACAGAAAAAAATCTAGAAATATCTAGCTCTCTAGTGAGAACAAGAGAGCACACATTGATAAAAACTTAGAAACTTTGAGTAAGATGGCATCAGCAATATTAAAAAAGCCTAATACAACAATCAAATTACATCATCAGATGTAAAAAAAAATTGTTCAATGTGGGCAAAATTATTAATTCATTTTGTGTTTGTAATTCATTGGTGTCAAAGCTATCAAACATTATATTTGCAATCCACTGATATCAAGACCATGGAGATTTTTAGAAGACTTAAATGATAGATGTATAAATAACTGTGACCAGATGAGTGGAAAGAGAGTAAAGTTACATGAAAGATAACGTAGGTGAGAGAAAAGTTAAAAAATGTAAAGTTAATTATCATGGTAATGAATTTCATAACATTTGATATATTAAAGTGAGATTTAACAGTTTAATAGAAATAAGGATGATAATTGTCTTGTCACAGGTGTTTTAACTTAATTGAACCCAACTGTGTGGACTTTGATGATAAGGAGACAATTATTGGAAATTCAAGATAAAACTGCAGTAACTCAGAAGGCATTAAAAGTGAATTATTCACTAATAATATCATGAGAAAAGTAGAGAAAAATAGTGACTTTTTAACTGGGTTCTAAAGCAAATGAATTATCCTAAGTGGACTTTTGACAAGAAGGAGAGAACTATATAGTGTTTAAGATACAACTATGATCTCGATAATGTAAATAATTCTTTTTGCACATTTAACTTGTTTTAAATAAATGTTTTTTAAAACAAGTAGAGTCTTTGCCGTCCATTTATTGTTTGAATTTATTGCCAACAAGTTGCAGACTCCTACTGTATAAGAATCCTTAGCCCTCACCGGTATATATACTCTAAAAAATTCTGATATACATAGACAATGCACAGCTCATAAAGAGTTATATAACAAATTCTGCCATAAGTATCGCTTTTAAAATATTTAATTTTTAACACTTGTTTTGAACACTAAATAACCATTAAATATTAATCAGTAAATAAACTAAATAATAGGTTTCACACTAAATAGTTTTTATATGAAATAATAGTGTTACTTTGTTTTTAGTGCAAAGCTGGGCAATGAACTTTCTACATTCTGTTCACCATGGGAAATTAATTCTTGGATTTTATTGTTGTAAATCTGAAAAGTTACTGGTGATACTTTAGGGATTTACTTTCCAAGTTATTGGTCTGATATTTTGTGATACCTGCTGGATATGTCTAGCTGAATTTAGTTTAATTTCTGTGAAGCATGATGTACACAACTCACTAGGGCAATTAAGGCTATTATGTAATATTCTAGAGAAATTGACAGTTTGTCTTAGGTATTCATGATGATAGGGAATTCTAACAAACAAGCAAGTTGAAAGAGCTTTGCTTTCTGAGTACTGAGGTTAAATGTTGTTGAGCATATGTTCATGGAAATGTTGCATTGTAGGTGAGATGGTAGCTAGTCAAAGGTGGAGTGAGTGCAAGAGCAGTAGCAATTGCTCTGATTGCTGAACCACCGTGGTCCATGGCACTGACCTCATGAAGCTTTCCAAGCTATACATTCACAGGTGCTGGATTAGTTTCCAGTGAGCAATTTGCATGCATGTACCTGTATTACACCCCATTACTGTCTGCAATCACTTAGTTTCATCTTCAACCTTATGTTAATAACTAAACTCCTGACCTCTTTATGGTCAAACTCCTTGCATTTTCAGATGTGACTTGTCAACGATGCCTTAAGTTTTCTGAACTGTTTAACAGTCTATTGCACTCCATTAAAGGACTACAATGAACTATTAAATAGACCTGAAGACTGGCTCAAATGTCATGGGTGTTAGATACAAAAGTAACATGTTATTCAAGTGTCTGCCTTATATTAACTGTATTGAAAAGCACCTACAATAGTTGATATGCTTTACAGTGTATCCCGAATCTTATTTATGGAAAAATAACCTGAAAGTGATCAACAAGTACAGGAAAGGCTTTCAGACATCAGAGCAGCCTGTATTCTCTGTAGAATTATATTAGGTATATATAAACACACATACATGTGCACACACAAACACACACAAAAGATTGCAGCTTAGTTTTTATTATTATTTTCTGTTTTAATTTTATTTGTATTTTTTATTTCACATTTTTGTATTGTAATTTCTTTAGATGTTGTTTTGTCATATTCTGTTGTTAGATAGTTACATAGAACTACTAGAGCTATCTGTGCTAGTTATCACTAATTTTGAACAACAGGTTAAAGCTATGGCAGCTATTCAACACCTTCTACCATCAATTTTTGGACAAGTCTAATGAAATAAATTTAACTATCACTCTTATAATAAAACAATGGCTTCTAGGTGTGTAGCTTGATTTTACTTTGTAGTAACATGGAATAATCAATGGACCTATAAGTTCATAGTCTGTTATCTTGTAATGAAGTGTATTAACAGGCTGACATCTTACTTTTATTTTTGATGGCTTGTGTTTACTTGTTTTAAATTTTAATTTCATTTTTTTTATGTTTGATTTGTTTAAATTTATGTTGAGTTTCCATTTGTTATTCTACATTGGTTGGATGTTGGAATCTCATTCGTTGTGTTATACTTGTTTTTAATATACAGATCTGGGAAAACCCTGATATAAAGAAGAGTGGTTGTCACAACTGATATCACTTTTTATGGTACTTACATGATCTATGTGGCGAGTATAGTATAATTTCTGCAGAGCAGATTTCTATATCATGCTAGATACATAGCTATGACAGCTATGAAAGACTCTTCAGTCTTTCCTTCCTTTGCACTCTGTTTATATTTTGTGGTGAATGTTGGTGGATGTTTGCTGTTAAACTTTTCTAAGCAAAGTTGTGATATTGAGTGCAAGTAGGTGTGTGTGTGTGTGACTTTGTTGTGTTGCTATGCAATATTGTGCCTGGAAATCTCAATGGTTTTGACCAGTCTTTCTAAATTATAGTAAGGGAGATAGATGTACTTTATCACAGCATAGGTAGTTAACACAGAGTATATAAAACAAATGAATTGTATACAGTTTTTTAGAACTTAGGTTGAGCTATTTTTTGTGTTTATCAAATGTAGTGGGTATTTTATGATCTTTAGATAGTAGTACTGCTAAAAAAATGTGGTGATTCATGCTGATTGGCATGTTATAACTAATAATTTATAATGCATAGACTGCTCATTCACTATTGTATTGAGGTCAGGCAAACCTGTAGTGGCAATTGACAGTATGTGATAAACACACTATCTATATAGCACTTTTTGTGTGGGTGTGGAGTGGAGAAAAATATTATGTTATGATGTATGTACAGTTATTAGTTATTTGTCTGAGATGCATCAGATATGAACAATGCAATCTATCTTTTACTGTGAAAACATGTTTGAGAAAATACTAAATATCAGGTTTCACAAGTGCCTAGACTTTTTATGTGAAATTCTAAGAAAAAGTGGTTTTAGACTAAAGTAAAATAATTTAATTGACAATTTTCCAGTACATAGAGAAGAAAAAAACAACAATATAACTTTAAATAGGCACTTGTATTTACAAATGGTTTTCCTGTACACATAACCAATTCTTAGTTAATATCATGTATGCGAACCTTGGGTTATCATATTTCTGTTGGCTATGTGCTGTCTTTAACTGTGGCTCTATAAACTTGGTGTACTTCTCTTTAGGTTCTTTTTGGAACTATTGTCTGGTTCCCAAATTTTAGGACATTTTGAGTATTGCACAATTACTCTGTTCTTGTTGTGGGTAGCTTCTATCCAACAGGACTCTGCCTTTCCTTGCGATAAACCCAGTGTTTTGTGGGTGTGGTTCCAAGTTCTGTTTCCTGACCTCCACCTTTTCTGGCCCTGTATGCCACACTTTCCCATGGTACCACTATTTCAGCTTTTACAGCAATATGTGATTTATCCTTCTTTCTCCTCAAAATCCCTGATCAAGGCAGTCCTTATTCTTCTACCTCAACAGGTGTCGTACTTGCTTCATGCAGGTTTTACTGCTGCCTATTTGACCATCATGGAATGGTATACCTTTAAGGCCCTGCCCTTTGGTCTTGCTTCCATGATGTCTGTTTTTGTCGAGTGTTTGCTCCTTTGATCATTTTCAGAATCCATTTTATGGAGCTGGTCATTTGGAACTGCTCTATCTGCTCATTTACTTCATACTAGCAAGGTTCTATAGCTTTTGAGTTGATGTTGTCTGTCATATCCTTTGGCATGGCTCATATACATTTGTTTCAGTTAACCCTTCATGACCAGTGGAACCTTGCACAGGATCCCTTGGTTGTTGATTTTCAATGGACAAGGCTAATATGTTGGTAGAAGTCCCTCTTCCTTTTTTAGGATCCAAGTTACATCAGTTTGCAGATGCTTCCCTTCAGAGCTGGGGTGCATGGGCCAGTCACTGTTTTTTTTTTTTTTAATTATTAGTCTGTGCAGGAGAATTCTCTTGACATGAGCATTCTCAAACATTTGGCTTTGAATCATTTATTTTCCCTTGGCAACTACCTGCAGGCTATGATCTATTCTAACATTTCTACTGGGTGGTTTTAATTGATCACCAAGGGGGTACAAGGTCCTATTCTCCATAATTTTGCACTATGGATAGTCTTTCTTGAACCCACACATATTGATTTTTTTTTCATTTGCAGCCATGTCATGGATGCTCTCCTTCTCTTGGTTGTTTGTCCTTTTCGTCTGGATCTCATTTTTTTGAGGTGTGGTCCCTGCATCGTGCTGTTTTTTTGGTGGTTTTTTCTGCATCTGGGTACATCTCTTATTAATGCCTTTGCCACCACTCTCAACCAAATAATCATGGTTTTGATCCATGGTTCCCCATCCTCTAGCCATTGTTGTTGAGGACTTCAGCCATTATTGGTTTCATTTGTTCCTTTATGTTTACCCTCCAATCCAATTCATTCATGCTTCTCCATGTTCAGTCATTTGGGTTTCTTCTTCTTGGCCCACTGAATTTTGGTTTCCTCAGCTCCTCTAACTGCAAAAGGTCCCTCCTTTTCCCTTCCATCACAATCTGGTCCATCAGCCAAGTCATCAGTGTTTCATATTACCATTCAGCTTTTGTCAGATTTTCTGGTTTTCATCACAGAGTAACTTCATATTTAGCCTGTTTGCTCTTCTTTGGCCACCTATCTATGCAATTGGGGCATTTGTCACTTATTGTTATTGGTACAGTGTTTGTGGGCTTCTCACCCAATGGTTCCCCATATCTCAGGGTATCTCATGTTGCTCTCTGAGAGGGGTTTTTTGGTCTTCTGGATTTCAGGGGTAGGGTGGTATAATCTCATACCTTCTGTTTTTCTTGCTTCCCCTGCCCTTTCTCTGTTGATCCATTCCTTTCAGCTCAATCAACCACCAAAGCATCCACTGCTTTTGGTGTGGAACATTACTGTGGCTCTTCTTGCTTTCACCTTACCTCTGTTTGGGTGTTCCATGTCTCACTTCTCTTTGATTTATTTCTTCCTCCTCCCAGCCTGCAGTTTTCATTGGCCAGATAAATTTGCCCACATTGTTACCAGGGCCTTGTACAGCTCCTTTGCAAGGTTTCCTTCATACAGCCTCTGTTGTTCATGATGTTCAGGTATCCTTTCTCCTTATCCTCAATTTCTACTGATCTGTCTTGTCTGTGCCCTCCATTCTTTTATTGCTCACTTGGCTTCTTTCTGGCATCCTCATTCCCACCTTTTTCTCCCATTCAACCTTCTTCTTCCCATGAACTTTCCCTGGTTAGCCTAACCACTTGGGCTTGATGTTTGATGTATCCTTCCTGGCATGATCTCTTGCAAGTTTCCCCCATCAATTATATTATCTTCCCTTCTCTGTTTGCTCTCATCTTCATCATTTATTGGATTAGATTCTACTATAGGGCTTGTGGAGGACTTTGCACATGTTCATCTGCCACTATTTATACCACATTGCCGTTTCTGCTTTTTCGGGGTATTGCCTACCAACAATAGCTCTTCTCTTAACTTTAGTGCAGCTATGACATGAAGTAAAGTCTTTAATAATGCCTTTTTTTCTTTCAAGAGGTTCCTGCTTCAGCTTTATTTTGGATCCTACACTCTGAAGACTAGTGCCTGAGTAGGTATTCTGTTGTACTCTAAATGAGTTCCATTTAAATGGCTATAACCATTTGCAGAAATTTTTCCATCAGATCTGCACTGTAGGCCATGTTGATTCCTATATTTCTATGACTGTGTACACTCACCCATGAGATACCCCTCAAATAAACAAGCATGACAGCATAGAGAAAAATATGACTAATGGCAAACAAATGCACATTAAAGACTCTGTACGGTTAAACATACTACTTGAATCTGTCCTGCAATTTTAAATCACACATTCTTTAACTGAAAAACTCTTAGGGGAAATGTCTCCATTTTTTATTGAGAAGGGTAAAGAAGGGCTTGCTGGCTCACATAAATTGGTAAAAAAATTACAGTCTGGGGACATTTTAGTGGAAACAGCTTCATCAAAACATTACAAATTCCTCTTGAAGTTGAAGGTCATTGGGGATATACCCATTGAGGTTACTCCTCATTCTACTTTGAATTTTTCCATAGGAGTTACAGTTGAGAGGGATTTAAAGACCGTTCCAGAGTCGTAGATCCTTGCAGATTTCACCAGCCAAGGTATTACAGCTGTGCACCGAATTTTTTCTGGTAGAGATGGGATTATGGAGCCGACAAATGTTCTAATATTAACATTTACAACATCATGTCCTCCTACCACAATCAAGGCAGGATAACTGAGTTATAAGGTATGACCTTATATTCCTAACCATGTTAGATGTTTTCATTGTCAACTATTTGGTCACTCGAAAACATGTTGCCATGGTTCTGTAATGTGTGTCTATTGTGCTGGTAAAGACCATGATGCTTTTGAATGCCAGCTAGAACCACATTGTGTTTAACTGTAATGGTCCACAACCTTCCTATTTTACTTCTTGTCCTAAATGGGTGGAAGAGAAAGAAGTACAATGTCTCAAGACAGTTCATGATATTACTTATCCAGAGGCTTGGAAATTACTACTCCCAATTCCATCTCAGACTTATGCTGCTGTAATCCATTCCACTACTAAAGTAGGAGTCCAGACAAACCTTTCCGTGCCTCCTACAGAATCTTTAACAACACATCTTAATCTAGTACCCTCCAAAATCAACAAAGTTATTGAATCAGTATCTACTTCTATCTCTGTCCCTACCACATCTTCCAGTTATTGCCCAACTTCACCTTGTTCAAGGCCAAGTGTTTCCATGGGGTCTTTTTCTTTTGACACTCCAAAAATTAAACAACCCATTCTTTTACATCCTCAATCACTGGAACGTATGTCTACAAACTCCGACTTGCCTACTCATTATCAGAGTAGAATCACAAGAGAGTGACCGACACACATCCAGTAAAGAAAAAAAAGGATGGTTGCAAGCAGAAGGTCTCTATCTAAAATTCTCCTCCAAAATAACGAAAAATGGCCATGCTAATCCAATGAAACTGTCGAGGTTTTCAATCAAATGTGAATGATATCAAGGATTTGATTTGACTTTTATCATCCCAAATGTCTTTCTTTGTAGGAAACACTTTTTAAAACCTACTAATACAGTCAAAACTCCAACAATACTCCTTATATCGAAATGACAGGTCATGTGTGGGACATGGGGGAGTAGCACTGCTGATTGATCAACATGTGCCCACCCGGTCCTTGTCATTGAATACACTCTTGGAGGCTGTAGCCATCCGTATCTTCTTGGGTCATACCATCACTGTTTGCTCTCTGTACCTTACCCTTGGAAAAATTATCATCCCTCAGACCTTGATGCCCTCATTGAGCAACTGTCAACCCCCTGGCCCTCTTTCACTGCTCTCTCAGAACTTGATCCTGCAATCTTATGTAAATCATCGATAGATGCTTGTGTAGCAGCAGTAACTAACTGTATTGTCTAAGCAGCTGCTCATTGCATCCCCAAAACCTTGACATCTTTCCCACAGCATCCCTGCCCTTGGTGCATTTCACTTGTTCTTTAACAAGAAAAGCTCAGAAACATGATTGGGATAAATTTCATAGATATCCCACGCTTACAATCCATGTTGCATTTCAGCAAACCTGTACACTGGCTTGGTGAGTTAGACATCAAAGCCAGAAGGAATCTTGGATTAAATGTACCTCCAGCATTTCTTCAACCACCAGTTTAAAAGTCATATGGGACAAGATTCAGAAGGTGAGTGGATGGTGTACTTCTGCCCTCCTCTATATCTTAATATTCAACAACCATGGAGTTGCTGATGCTCAGAGCATTTCAAATACTTTTAGTGAATGTTTCTCTCATGTATTTAGCTCTTAAAACACATCCCCTTCCTTCTTAGCTCTTAAAACACGAGTTGAACATTTGCCTCTTTTCTTTCTCTACTGATCATCCCTATAACTACAATTGCCTTCTTACACTGGATTTCAAACTTGTGCTTCATCGGTCTGGCAATACATCATATGGACCTGATGATGTACAATGTGGGATGCTATGCCACCTTTCTCCTGCCTCTTTTACTATTATCCTGGCTGTCTTTAACCAGATTTGGTAGGAGAATGTCTTTCCTGATGCTTGGTGCCAAGCTATTGTACGCCATATTCTTAATCCTAGGAAGGATCCAAAGATTCCTTCGAATTACCATCCCATTGCTCTGACAAGTTGTCTCAGTAAGACTTTAGAGAGGATGATTAATGCTCATCTTGTTTGGTTCTTTGAATCAAACAACGTTCTCTCACCCACTCAGTATGGGTTCCGAAGACAACATTTTAAGATAGACTACTAAATTTGCCTTGAAACCAGCAGTTGGAAACCTTTTTGAAGCGACAACATCTTGTTGTTTTTTTATTTAGAGAAAGCTTATGATACAACATGGAAATATGGCATCTTGCGAGATCTTCACTCATACGGATTGTGTGGGAGTTTGTAATGAACCACTGATTCCAGGCCTGTGTGGGCTCAACACTTTCCTGTTTTTTTCCCACATGAATTTAGAGCCCTTCAGGGTTGTGTTCTGAGTTTCATGCTTTTCATTATAAAAAATTAATGCCATTAGTGAACAGCTACCCCTAGAGTTGCAAATGGTATTTTCGTTGATGACTTTCACATTTCATGTCAGTCCTCAAACATGAGGTTTATTGACTGGCAGCTACAAACTGCAAGGCTTGGCATGGCCAAGCGTGCTAAGGAGTGCGACTCGTAATCTGAGGGTCGCGGGTTCGCATTCTCATCGTGCCAAACATGCTTGCCCTTTCAGCCATTGAGGTGTTATATTGTGACGGTCAATCCCACTATTCGTTGATAAAAGAGTAGCCCAAGAGTTGACGGTGGGTGGTGATGACTAGCCGCCTTCCCTCTAGTCTCACACTGCAAAATTGGGGATGGCTAGCACAGATAGCCCTCAAGTAGCTTTGTGCAAAATTCAAAAACCAAAAAAAACTGCAATCAATCCTATACTTACGTGGACCACAGCAAATGGTTTTCAACTTTCTCTCCCTAAAACTGTTTTTCTGTGCATTTCTGCTGCCAACAGTGTATTCATCTAGATCCAGAACTTCGTATTGATGATGCTGTACTTCCTGAGGCAAAGTTCTTAAGTCTTATTTGACTGTAAATTATACTTTATTTCACATATCAAACAATTTCATGTTAAATGTATAAGAGCACTTAACATCCTCCTTGTCCTCTCTTCCACCTCTTGGGGAGCAACTCGATACTCCATGCTCAAAATTTATCATGCTCTTATTTGATCCGAACTTGACTATGGATCTATGGTTTATGGTTCTGCCAGAACCTGAGCACTGAAAATGCTGGATCGTATCCACCATCAGAGGCTTCAGCTTTGCACTGCGGCCTTTTGTACTTCTCCAGTCCAAAGTTTATATGTGGAGTCCCATGAACCTCTTCTGTATATATGCCATTTGGAACTGTCTCTTATGTATGCTTCCAAACTTCACTCTTTACCACATCATCCTACTTGGGATTGTGTTTTCCATCCTCAGTGGGCCACACTTTTCTATAATAGAAAATCTGCCATTGTTCCTTTTTAGCCTTCGTATTCGGACACAATCAGAAACATTGGATATATCATTGAATAGCATAGCAGTATCAACAATTTGGCCTCTTCCACCATGGATAATTATTATGCCCAACTGTGACCTACCTTGAGTCATATGGGGAAGGCTGGTACTCCCAATTGGAAATATCACTCTTTATTTACTGAACATCTTTCAAACAATCCATCCATTCCCATATATACAGATAGTTCGAAATCAGGTAACTCTGTAGGTTCTGCTATGGTTTGTTACAGCTCAGTTGTAGCACACAGAATCTCCTCTACAGTTTCTGTGTTTACTGCTGAATTGTATGCCATTTCTCTTGTCCTAAATCATATTGAAACTATGCAATATATGAATTGTACGATCTATACTTATTCACTCAGCTGTCTATTGGCCCTGACATCATTCCATGCTAGTTACCATCCTATTCTTATCAATATCCAAAACAAACTGCCCCATTTCTCTCTGTCATCTATCTCTGTCCAGTTTTTTGACAGAGTGGCAAAGTCCATCTGTTCTGGCTCTATCATCACCTTCCCTGTTCCATACATGGACTATGGTTCAGTTATCAAAACTCGACTATACACCAGTTGTCAGCCGACCTGGAGTGAGCAACAAATAATAAGCTTTTACAAATCAAGCCTTCTTTAGCTCTTTTGCCATCTTGTTTCTGTAAAGATCAAAGGGAGGTAGTTGTTTTGGCTAGGCTACACATTGGTCACAGTTTTTAACTTGCCACTTCCTTTTATCTGGTATTGATGCACCAATGTGTGGTCTGTGTGGCACTCAGGTCACACTCATACATATTTTATTATCATGCCGTCATTACAACCAAGTACGATGATTCCATTTTAAACATACTTTTAAGGTAGGTTTGCCCTTGTCATTAGCTAATGTCATAGGTGATACTGGCTCCCTCACTCATGTATTTACATTTGTAAGAGCCATTGGTCTTTTTAACTTAATTCAAGGTTTTTATTGGACTATATACTATTTTAGCATGTTTCTTTTACACATATTAATTTTATTTTGACCTGAACCCAGGACTGGAAAGCCAACTTCAGGTGGCTGACAGCAAGTTTAAACTTAATGCTTCAGTCTTCCTGGCAGGTCTTAATTTTAAATATTTTATGTATTTTTATCTTCATTTCCATATACCATTATAGTATACTACATCTTGTTTTGTACAGATAGCCTAGTAGCTTTGTGCCAATGAACATGAAATACCTACCTAACTACCTAGAAGGCAGCACAAAACAGGCAAAGCTAATCTTGTGAGTGAAGTGAAGTACATATCAGAAATACATTTTAATTCAGGAAAAGTATAACTGTAGCTTATTTAGTCATTTAATAACTAATGATTGTTTATTTTTCATAACAGGAGTGTTAAAAGTTATTTATTTTAAAAGTAATAGTTACGACAAGTTTCATTATGTAATCCTTTACAAATCGTGAATTGTGTGTGCAGTTAATTGTTGCACTAAGCTTTGATAATATTGCTGATATCATCTTACTCAAAGCTTCTAAATTTTTCTTGTTGTTTACAATATTGTTGTCACTTGAGGGCTAGATATTAGTAGATTTTCCTGTCACATAGAAATAACTTCTTTTTAATATATTATTTTAAAATGTGTATTGTGTGCTGTCCTTTTATTGTTGGCATTTATCACCAGCAAGTCATAGACATCTACTCAAAAGAATCTAGTCTATACATCAAAACCTGACAAAGGCCCTAGCCACAACTAAGGGTCCCTTTGAAAGAGGCAAAACAAATCACTTTTCTGATATGTGAGGATGTAGTGAAGGAATATTTGGACCATTTCCTGAAGCATTTCAGGTAGGCTACTGCTTGGAGTCACTAACCTCCAATGCAGGCTGTAAAACACCTGATATTTTGTATAGACGGTCTAGTTCTAAGCGTCATCATGCACTTAAGCAAAACATAACATTAGGACTGTGAGACAACTGTTGCAAAGTTGTACTAAAATTTGGCTTGGTAGAAAATCAAGCAGTTCATTAAACTGAATTCAAGACTCACAAAGTCACTACAGAAATTTAGTCACTTATGTGGATGACTTGTGTTACTTGCATAGTAAGTTTTACCCTGCAATGGATTTGATTGATCATAAGAATATCCTTATTGAAAAGTATTTGCAAGGATGATTTAATTAAATAATGAAGCACTATCAGCCTTACTGAGGCAATTTCAGTTATGATGTGGTGTGAAGTGGTAACTTCAAATTGGTTACATGAGGACAAGAAACATCTAGTAGCAGCTGCAAATACAGTATCCTACCCAGGCATCTATGTTGCACCAAACATGAGCCAAGCTGAGAGTTAACCAACCCATTTCTACATCTGTGCACTGTACTACAACCACACTTGTATCCTAAGAATGAGTAAGTTTATCCCATTCCTTCCATGGTATACATTCTTCAGCTTATGTTACTGATTCTTTCACCCATGCAAGACAAAGAAAGTTATTAGTTTTGACTAACAGATGTAGGATAGCCAATAACAGGTGGTGTATCATGCCACAACAGCCCTCGGAAACTAACAGAGTCTAATGCAGCTCTAACCACTGACTTGGAGGAATTTCACAGACTACCACAAAATGTTTAGTGGTCAGCTTACCTTTCTGAGGACTGAAATAGTCTTATATTGAGCCTGTCAGAATACAAAAGCATAGATAAAGTTCCTGGTTGATACAAAAATGGCTACAATGCTGGTAGATCTTGCTGAAACAAAATCACCATTCAGACCAGTCGATACAAACCTTTCTCTGGCAAATGAAGATATACCAGACATTAATGGAAAGGTGACCCTCTAACTATGCTTAGGAGGCATCTCTTTCAAAATGAAGGTATTCATCCTTGACCTTGGTTCTGACATTGACATACTTTAAATGGTTGTATTGCAGAGCTTATCAGCCAGTTTTGCAACAGGTGAACTGATATTCTGTAGGAGTTATCCAATGTTAGCTAAGAATAGTGGATTTCATAAGTGTATATGAAAAAGGAAGTGAAAGCACCCTCTTATACACAAGTAGTGTTTCATGGTTTACTACAAACAGAGTCCATTACTTTCATTTTGTTAATTCTGTTATACAGCTCATAGATGAAATAAACTAGTTCCTTACTATAAAGTAAATAATATTAGGTTGGGTAGTTATATGTTACAGAAAAATGAACTCCTGATGTTATACTAAAATTATGGATGATCAGTTATGCAGCTTCATGCTAGAATAATCATTAGCATAGTGAGTGAAGTAGAAGTAACTAATGTTTGTGACACACATAGGAGGCTAGAAAACACCATATATACCATGCCTCCAGTCACCAGAAAGCTGCAGTGCTGGAGGATATGTTAAGGGGTTGAAGTACTGTATTCATTTTACATATAATGTTTCATTTAATTTGATGTTTTATACATGCATTTATTTATTAGTCATATTTTTTAAATTTAATAATTGAAGATTTATTTCATTTTTGGTTCTTCATAGCAACAGTTATTTTATGATGTTTACTCTGTATTATACTATAGTTGTAATTATGGTTCATTTTACTCTGTGCTTTGGGGATATTGTTAAATAATTATATTTTAATCTCTGTAAAGGGGCTTGATTTTATCTAACTTCAGTGTTACAGGGTTCATCATAATATTTATTTTATTCTATTGAAATTGTCATTTCTAATGTACAGTGTAATTACTTACTATAAATCTTTGTGAAATGATCTTTATTTTTGTATTAATCTGTGTGTTTAAAGATGTATTATGTAGGTTTATGCATTTTATGTAAATGTATTTTACTTTTAATATTTTATAAAGAGCTGTTATAAACATGCTATGTGTATTTCATCATTAAAGTGTTTATTTCTATATGTGGCTTCAATTTATGGAATTATTATATTACATAATTATTGTAAATATTTTTTTACATGGTATTTATTATGTACTAGTAAATTGCTGTTGGTTGTATCTTATATTAAATTATCTTTTTGTAGAAAGCATTTAATTGATAAAAGTTTAGTTTTAGAATCAGAACTCTTCCTTAAAGACGTTTTTCGGTTTAATATTTAAATTAATTTTTGGCTTGAGATGAAACTTGAAGTAAGGGAGAGAGAAAAAATTAGAATATAAAAATACCATGTGTGTTTTACCTTCTTATATCCATATAGAATTTTGATACAATGCCATCCAATCAGCTACACAAACTTTGTTGTTGTTTTTGCATTATAATAAAAATTTTACACTCTGTTGTTTTCATGCAAACTTCATTTCTTGTATCATAAGAGTTCCACTCCCACACTTGTCTTCTGGGTATCCTCATTAATGTTACTATCAAATATTTGCTTATTGCAATGTGGCCCATGTCTGCTTCTGTGATTTTGACTTTGTCTTACCATGAATGAACAGGTAGATAAAAAATCCTTTAATGCCACTGAATTGTTTAAATTTATATCACTATTGTGTGAAATAATATTTACAAAAATTAAAAATTTTAAGCTATTGTTATTGTGAAAACGATGGGAATATTATTATTACACATCAAATATAGAAATCTTATTGTGATTCCCGAAACTCATTTGTGGTTACCTAAGTATTTAAATAGCTTTTCTCCATCATACTGTTTCTGTTTTTGTGCAATGCTAAATTATTTGTGCACTGTAATAATAATATATTTTAAAAGTTGAATTATTTAAAACAGTTTATATGTCCATTGAATTAAGTACAGTGCATAAGTATAATCTCAGTCTGTATTTTTAAATTTATAATTATGGTAAAACTTTTCATAGTGTATTTGTTATTAATGGCAGAGCTACACAATAGGCAATCTGTGTTTTACCTACTATGTGTATCAAAACCCAGTTTTTAGTATTATGTTTTCATGCATTATTGATTAAGGCAAATTACATAAGAACAGAAATTAATGTTATCTTTTATTTTAAATTTATAGTACAGTCTACAATCTGACAAATATGTTTTGAAAGATAAGGTTGATAAAAATATATCCATCTCATCAACTGGTAGTGTTCGAGGGAGGTAGGTTCGATTATAAATTGTAATATTTGTAATTATTATCAGTATACAGTTTTGTAGTATCTTTTAACAAGTTTTTTTTTAATTTAAAGAAATTATCTCTTCAACTGAATGATAATGGATAATTAATTGTGAAGAGTGTCATGTTAACCAACTATCTAAATATGGACTACAGGGATATATTACAAAAGAAGGCAAGATAACAAAATTATATCAAAGTTATAAATAGGAAAACTTTAACTCTTTAAGCCCATAATCTTTTGTGCTTTTCAGAATCATTATCACTATACCTTTTATAATACATTGGTTTTCTTAAGATTCTGGATAATGACATGGTTCTGATTAATTTTCAGCCAAAGAGACATAAGTGTTATCAGATGCTGTCACTGTTTAATGGGTAAATCAGGATTTTCAGCTGTATGCTGGTAGTGTATGCTCAGGTTTAAGGAGTTCAATTATTGATATTGAGTAAAGGACTTTACTTTAAAGCCAAATATTAATTACACTAAACTTTATCTGCTATAAACTGTAACCTGATTTATAAATTAGTGAACATTATTGACACGAAAAAAGTTAAATGCTATCATATTCAGTTTCTATATTAGTTATAGAACAATAAAGAGCAAAATATTGTTAAACATTTTTATTCTTTATAATTATAAACACAAAAAAGTTTAAGATAAAAACTCTAGTTAAAACTATAAACTTTAATATTTGCAAAATTCAGTAAACATCAGAGCAGCATAACTGTAAGAAACTCTATTGTTGTCATCTTTATTTTGATATCAGAGGAGATACAGAAGTATTTGAAGATACAGAAGTCTTTGAAGATGAAGAGATGGGTGTGCAGCTACAATCTCATTCCAAACAAGAAGCATATCAGTTAGAACATAATCAAAGACAGTTCTATGAAACAGACAAACAATGGCTTACTAAAGAAGATGGGAAACAGTCAGAGGAAAACAAAGTTCCAGAAAGACATAAGAAAATTGGATACACTTCAATAGAAGGTTTATCATCAAGGAAAGGAAGGTTAGAAGAAAAGGGTATGGATAGATCTAATGTTTTACTTTCTAAATATGGAGTTATAATAAAACTATAAAATAAATGTAGAAAACAAAATCAACATTGCAAGATACAAAAGCCTCAAAAATATTGCAGATTTTCCTGATGAGGATCCAAATTAAGAAACTAGTTTAAAAAGAATCACAAGTAAGCTAATTTCATATATAATGTATAATAAAGAAAAATTAAAAATAGAACTTTGTAGGATGTTATTAATTTCACTTGTTTATAATATTCAAAGACGAGACAAATCAATGTTTATAAATCAGGTGTTTAAGGTTCTCTCATTACAAAGTTGAGACTTAAGGGATTAAATAGCTGAATTACTCTAATGTTTAAAAATGTTAAAAATTAGAACTTGATATATTAATCTTTAAATATCTGAGTGAATATGGTGGATGGACAGGTATCTGAAAATTTTCTGATTTAAAAAAAAAACCTATGCTCATAAGATCATTAATCAGAACTCAATACTTATTAGCTAAATAACAACATTAGTAAGGTCACTAGAAGAATTAATTAAAGTACTCTCACTAGGAAGGTATAAAATTAGTTTTGGATTGTTAAATCAGATTTTTAAAATAGTGTTATTAGAGGGGGTTGTTAACTAGAGCTTATAGCTCTGATGGTTATAAAGTATCTCAATTAAAAGTGTCACTAGGTAGGACTTGAAGACCCAATTGGTAAAGTATACTTTTTAGAATGGTGATTAGTGAAGGTTGCATAGATAGAGTACTGTTGTTAAAGGGTAATTATTTATGGCTTGATAGATAAGGTGATTAAAGTACTTTTTTAGAAGAGTAATTCATTAGTACTTGAGAGAAGGAGTTATATAATGTTCTACAATTTGAAGGGTTACTGTTTATAGGTGAAAGCATTATAATAATATTTTAAGGAGAGTTATTACTCAGATTGCAAAGCACTGTTGCCAAATATAGTACTTTAACAACCACCCATCTAATGAGGATGAAGAACTTTTATCTATTGGGAACTGACCAATAACAAGGGTACTTTAATAATTATTTAGGGTTGACAAATGCAAATACATAAATGAAAGTACTGTCATTAGAGAATTGTCAGTTTCAGCTTGATACAATGAGTAAATGAGTTGCACTTGTCAGTCAGAACTAAATAACTGAGTTGTTTAATTACTCTTATAAGATAAGTGGTTATTCAATGCTAAGAAAACTTGACATTTAAAGTACCCATGCCAAAATAAATATGAGTATGTTCTCTGTAGAAAGTATGTATGAAATATTCTGATTAAAATAAAGTAGTTTGGTTCTGCAGATCAGGGTTTAAAATTTGCTTATTGAAATAAGTTTTGATCAGTTCTAGATAGATGAGATTGATAAATTCTCTTTTTACAAGATACATTAGTTGAATGTTATGTATATTATGGTTAAAGCATTTGGTAAGTTAATGGAGTAAAAGGACTGTCATCAAAAGGGTTGTTACTTAATGTTTTGTAGATATGATGGTGTAGAGATGAAATGTTGGTAGGGTTATTAGTTTGTTGGAACACACGTATATATTGCTTCTCAGTATGTATATTTGGCATTATTACTTTTTACAGAAAACATAAGATTCATGAAAGATGGCAGTGAAGATTTCAGAAATGATGAGAACAGTACTCATCAAACTGATCAATGTGTAAGTATGCTTGGATAGTGTACTATCTTAGTATAAGCACTAGAGAATAATTGGAAGATAAATACACTTGACATTAGATTTTAAAATATATTTTTTCTTTCTTTATGAGCTTCTGTAATTTAGAATTATGCTATGCAGTTAGAAGACCAGTAATGTGATTTGAGCATACAGATAAGTAGGTAGATTGTTAAAGATGCTATTTGGCATTTCAGAGTTGAAGAATTATGTTCAAAAATAAGTAAATTGTTTTGAAACCAAGCATGGCATTAGAGAGTTCAGCTGCAGATTTAAGAGACTGAAGTAATATCTAGATAGCCGTGGCATGTGGTAAATTAGTGATAAATGTGGTAGTTAAGAAATCTAATGCGAGGATTGAATCATGTAGTTAGTTAGGCTTGGGTATTTAGCTTAAGGGTAAGATGAATAGCTGAAAAGTCAGATATAAAATAAAAAAACTAAATATATATTTAAAAAGTAAGGTATTATAGACAAGAGTTTAGATGTTTAATTCAAAAAGCCAATCATGTTGTGAGAAGAATGAAAATATGGAGTACACAAATTGTGCATAGGGTTAAAATAAAGTTTTTAAATTTGCAAGTTGATGTGTGGTGTTAGAGTAATGCTAGCATTGAAGATGGAAAAATGAGTTTGGAAGTTTATGATTAGATACTATAACTCAAATAATGTGTTTAAAAAGATAGATAGCTAGAAATGATATTTAATAATTGTTTTGGACTTAGATTAAGTTTCATCATTACAATAAGTTTAAGGATCAAGTCTGACTGATCTTTTGATGAGATAGTGAAAGTTGCTTATGATTCAAATTAAATTGCTTATAATATTTTCTATGTTTATAAAACCAAGGTATTTTAAGGACCAGGAGAAATTGATTTAAATTTATACTGTAAAATCAAAGTGTTTGGTTCATAACTTTTTCTTCATAGTTTTCAGGAAAAATGTATTCTGAAGATAATCAAAAGACATCTCACATTTTCCTAAAGTCCATGGCAAGTGGAGGTGATACAGATTCCATTTACTTTCAAACAAACCAAGGAAAATCATCTTCACTCACTATTGGAAAAAAAATCTCGGGCCATGTTGCAGACGATGATCAACCAATCACAGACAGTCGTGTCCCAAAATTGAAAATTCCTCAAACTTACTTTGATGAACATGTGCATAAACCACTAGTACCAGTAGATTCAGTTCGTCAACATAACCGATTTCTTTCCCAAGATTTGAGTATAAAACTAGAAGAACCAACCCTCTTGTCAGAACCTCAAAACTCCTCAGCTGCAGAGATTATAACACTATCTACATCAGATAAAGAACCTAATTCGTTAAGTGATTCTGCACTTTCAACTCCAAGCAATGAATTTAAAAGCTTTAATGATATTTATTTATCAGGTTGCACAGATCAGACACTATTATCAGTGCCACCTATAAGCAGAAGGATTAGTAGTGAAAGTATGAAAGCAACAAATGAATGCAACTCAAACCAACTACCTGATAATTCACCATTGCTAGAACAGTTAAGTCCAGTTAAGAAGAAGGAATCAAGAGCTGAAATCTTATCAATTTGGCAAGAATCACTCTCTCCCAAAACAAGTGAAAAGAACCTTAAACCACTAACATCAACATCATCTATTTTAATGCCTTCATTATTTCCTTCTACATTTACAGCTTCAGTATCCAATAATCAGTTTGAAGCTCATTCCTCATCACCTCTTCCTAAAGCATCATCACAAGATGCAACAAAACATCAGTTGGACAAACAGTTGCACACTAAAAAGCTGAATTCAAATTTACAAAACATACCAACATCACTTTCTGCAACTTCATCACTTGCTAGAAACTTAAAATCACTTTCCCTATCACCACTTAAGCAGCTTATACTTTATTTTAATAATCCAGTTTCTAAACCTTTGTCATCTATTGTTAGTCCTGTAAATAATGATTTAAGCCCAAATTCAAAGACTATTGACCAAGCAATTATAAGTCAACCCAAGGAAACCTTTTACATAGATGTATCAAGAAACAGGGTCTACAATCCTAAAAATTCCCATTCTATGTGGTTATCACCTGCTAAGATCACTTCTACTAATAGGTAATATTTAAAGCTTTGTATCTTCTAATAAAACAAATCATTCCTTTCTCATAACTTTTTATAATTTGAATAGGCTACACCTAGTTAGAAAAATTGTAATAATATAAAGAAAAGTAAATCAAAATATTCTATGGTTTCTTCTTTAAGATTTTCTGTTTTTATATTAAATTATAAGTTCTTGTTTTTTATTGAGACATAGACTCTTGTAAGTATTGTTTTCACTAGCATTGTTCTATTGGATATTTTAACCTATATTTCCAAACACAGATGTGACACATCATGTACCAACAAATGCTGTAACCTACCTGGGTTTCCATGTATATTTATGAGTTTGCCATGATGTACTGATACTTGTATATTCCACATATCATGTAATTCTTACTTAATGTCTAATATCATATATATTACATAATATAATAGGTATGTGCTGAACACAATGTTCCCTTGTATGTTCTTAGATTATGTGTGCTTACCTTTTATTTGGAAAAGTCTTGGGCCATTATTAACATCCAGTATATCTGACCTCATCTAGATTACATACCTATTGACAAGTGACATTCTAACACCGATTATAAAGTAAATTTCTGTGACACTGAACACACTGTCTCCAGAGGAGTAATCATCAAAATCTGTTTTTCCAACATCACATTCTAATATATACCTTATCCTTGTAAGGTATTTGCACTTTCTGTTTCATTTATTTACATGTTCTGCCTAGATTTCTGTATTAAGTGGATGTTTCAGTATGTTTTATAAACCATATGTTTTTAACCACTTTATTTAACTATGTTAACCTATCTTAAGTCTGTGTTCCAGTATGGCTCCCTTATCTACATATTGGCATTCATTGCAATGTTTGAACATGATCTCTCTATGTATGTCTCTGGGCTCTAACTAGTTCTTATTTAAAAATATGTGTTCAATCCTATATTTCATATTATGTGTTTTAACCTAAGTCTGTCTTTCCACCATTGATCTCCAACATAGTTTATTTATCCAAGTTTCTGTTAACCACTGCTTATCAGTATAGTCTCTTTGTAAAGATTCCTGCATTTAAAACTGCATTCAAAAGTGTACTTTAATGTAAATCTTTTTGTTCCTCACTGTATTTCAACATAGTTTTTTTATCTAGAACTCTGTGGTAAGTGCTGCATTCTAATATGTACACTAACCTAGGTTTATGTTTCCAACATTTAATTCCAACAAATACAGTCTATTTATTTAAGTCTCTATGTTCCCCAGTACTTTAAAGTGATCTATTTTAAAGATTATTACATTCAGTACTAAATTTCAGTATGTGCTCTACCCTCAGTACTTTGTTTGTGACTGTGTTTCAAACAATCTATTTACCTAGAACACCATGCTGAGCACAATATTCCCATATGAGCTATATCTTATGTTTCTTCTTTTCCACCATTAATATCCAATACAGTTTATATATCTAAATGTCTGTGTTAACCCTTGTGGATCAACTTTTTGTCAAGATTTTTGTATTCTACATTGCCTTTCAAAAAGTATGTAAACTAGGTGTTTTTGGTCACCAGTATGTTTTCAATACAGTTTCTTTATCTAGATCTCTTTGCTAAGCACAACACTCCAAAACATGGAGTTCAGTATTTCCACTGTTTAGTTCCAATACACTCTATTTATCTGTGTTTGCCACTATGTTTCAAAGTGATCTCTCTGTTAAGAGTTTTGTACTCAACATTGCATTCCAAAATGCTCTCTTTTCCAGGTCTTTATGATTGTCTGTATTTCAACAGTCTTTTTATCAAGATTTTTGTGCTGAGAACAACATTTCAATATGTCCTCTAACCTAGGTTTTTGTATTTACCACTGTGTTTCAACAGCACATTTTTACCTGGATATCTTTGCTAACCACATTTCAGTGCCCTCTAATATTGGTCATTTTGTGTTCCATTGTATTTCATCATAACCTCTATCAGTATCACTGTTGAGCACAGTATTTCAATATGTGCTCTAACCTAGATCTATTTTTTATCACTTAGTTCCTAAACAATCTGTTTATCAGTATTTATCACTGTGTTCCAAGATGATTGCTTTGTGAATATTTTTGCATTCTAAAATGTCTCAAACCTAGGTCACTTCTTTCACCATTATATATATATATTAGAATGGTCTCATTATCTATATTTCTGTGCTGACCACAAAATTTCAATATGTTTTCTAAACTAGATCAGTTTGTTCACTCTTGTATTTCAGTCTCATTTCTTTATCTAGATATCTCTGCTGACTAGAACATTCACATATGCACTCTAATCTAGGCCTATTAAATTCTAATACAGTTTATTTATGTACTTTTCTGTGTTTGCCACTGAGTTTCAACATTATCTCTTCTTCAAAGTTCCTACAGTTAACACTGCATTATAAAAAAATGCAATGTCTTAGGTCTTTTTTCTGGTTGTTTGGAAATAGTCCCTATATGTAGGTCTGTTTTACTAAGCACAACATTTTCATATGTACTCCAAATTAGGTCATTTTGGTCACAACCATATTTCAACAAAGTCTCTGTCTAAGTACCTGTGCTGAACATAACATTCCAAAATGTGCTCTAACCTAAGTCTTTTGATTTGCCACTGTAGTTCAACAGTTTACTTTATCTAGATCTCTAGATTCCTTCATTTAATACTGCTTTCCAAAATTGTTTTTGTTTGAAACTGTGCTTCAACAATCTCTTTATCTAGACATTTTTAGTCACCATTTTGTTCTGACATTGTCTGTCCAGATTCATTTGCTCTGCACACCTTTACATTCTAAAACATGGTTTCACCTGTTTTTAGTTTGCCAGTATAATTCAACACAATCTCTTTATCTAGAACTCTTTTTCTGCACAACATTTCAATATGATTTTAACCTAAAGATATGTTCCCACCATTAATTTTCAACAACGTATTTAGATATATTTCTGTGTTCATCAGTGTGTTTTTGCTATGATCTCTTTATCAAGATTTCTGCATCTCAGTACATGCTCTGTATAGATCCTTGCGTTCATTACTGTAATGAACGTTTCATCACCAAATGTCTTTATATTTACCATATCCTCCATCTAGGTCTCTGTACTGGTTACTATGTTCTGCAAAGTATTATCTTATACATCTACTATCTTACCAGTATGTTCTTTTATATGTAGGTTTCTTTAATCATTCAGTTAAAAATGAGATTATAATCTAGATTTACATTTTTACAAGACAGTAATACATGTTTTATTATATTAAACCCTACCTCTTTCATACCTTCTAGTTTAGATCAGTGTTTTTAACACCACATTTCAACAGTTGTTATTACTTAGATCTCCTTGTTCCCATCAAGATCTCAAAGTCTTTAAAAAGTTAAAATGTTCCCTAGTTAATTGTGTTTTTATTTTCAATCCCATTCTCTGGTAAAAATCCTAAAACCTAACAGCCCATATACAATGCCATACAGTTTCCAATTATCATGCAAAATATAGTAATTGATCCTGCCAAGTGTGGGTGATGGATGCTAATACACAGAAGGATATACACAATGGTTAATCTTTGCAGTAAAGATGCATTATCATGCATTTTAAATTGAATTTTTTTAATAATAATTAAGTTTTTATATCTATATTTACCAATTCACTGCTACACATCACAAAAATTATAATCTAAATTTATAATGTTATAACAATGACAAAACAGAACTTGGTTATAAAATATAATCACATATACACACAAGTTCATTGGTTTGTGTTTCAGGTATCTGATAATCAGTCCTGTGACTTGAAATGCGAGTGATTTCTCATTCAGCTTATACTAATTACAATGGTAGATGTTTCATTCTTTGAAGAATCATGGTATGAACAGAAGCTGACCAGTCATAGCAAGCTTTCACAAAGTGTCTATAAGTCTCTTACATGTGTCAATAGCAAAATGTAAACCTGCTTCTGTGGTATATAAGTATAACCATGCATTTCTCTTTTCTTATTGTAATAAAGTATTATTCTGAATCTATCAGTTATATTTGAGTGAATACAGTTCTGATACAACATGTGATTAAATAAGCTAATTTTGTTCCAGCTACCTTTATTTTTTTTATTCTCTGGAGATAACACCTGTTCTAATCATGGATCTTGTTTGACTATAAATCTGTATAATTTGCAAGAATGTTGACAGCATTGACTTCCAGTAGTACATTATATTTTAGGCGAAACCTTGAGAGTAGTGTTCCTTGGATTGGCCAATAGTGATATGTGATACATGCATTCTAAGAATATTATATCATAGAATTTGGTATATAATATGATCCACTCATATGGTATTTCTCTCTGTTCACAATATTAACTTTTTCATTTTGTCCCGCTCTCTGTACAAACTTTTTATAAAGCATGCTACAAGCCTTCCTTTCACTGCTATTCAAATCATCATGCTTTATATCTCTACCAATAGTAGAGCACTACTATCACAAGGCATGTGACAACCTTTTATGCAATACTGCCGAACCATCACCTCTAATTTGGTAATGCTTGAGTTCAGATGTCTTTCTTTTCATTCCCTACTTCTCAAAGTAGCTTAATTTAATTTAATTTACTTTGTTTTCGAAAGTGTTTGATTAACCCATATTTTGCCATGAAAAACTTTCACCTGTTTTTTTGGTATCAAACATGAATTCTGAGGTAAATTTTACCACTTCAGTTATGTCCTATTCATCTGATATCATAATTCAGGTTACAGGTGCATATGACTTGTTTGGGGAATTATTGGCCTTTATTTGCAGGGAGATTGAGCATTATATGAGGCAACTTTTATCTCTTGCTGTAATCCTTTCACTTCTGAGCCTTTCAGGCCTGGCCAGGCTGATGATGATTTTAATCATGTGTCCATCCCCCTTGATGTCATTGTACTTTCCCAAACCCTACTTGAGAATTCTGTTAGGTCTTTATTGCAGTGGTGCATTTAAAATTGTGTGGGCTCAGGATCTAATAATTTTTAGAATAAAATTATCAGTGGGTCCTTATTAAGACCATAGGTTCTGGAGCTGAGCCCCTTCTAGTGCCTTCCTAAATACATCACTACCTCATTGGCTTTCTTGGATTTCATTGACATATATGATGTTTTATCTGTTGCTTCTATTTCTTATGATCTACATCATGATTCTGTCTCCCAAACTTATTTAGTTTTTCCCTGTCTCCTGATACTCAATTTCACATTTCGCTTCCCAGTTAGGTAACGGTGTTAATATGCCTCATCTTTTGTTGGCTTTGGATCATTTCACCCTTTCCTTTCAAAGGGTTGACTGTCCATATCTGTACCAACAATTGTTGGTTATGGGTTTGCCTAATTGGGTAGGAGGACACAAATCTCCCATTCATCTTACCAATGTCCAGTCTTCCAAACTTTATCTTATGCACATGAATTTTTTAGAGTACTTTTCTTTGATCTATTTCCTGTCTGAGGATCTTTGCAGGAATGCTGAAGGTATTTTATGGGGACATCCTTATTTTCTTTTAACTTCCACATTGGCCCTGCAAATGTGTTTTATTTGTTGTTGGAAGCTTTTGGGCCATGATGCTATGTTATCACAGACCTCTCCTGGCTTCTTATCTGTAGAACCTGCTGATGGTCCCGTTTTTGAGATGTTTCATGTTTAACATGATCCTGGAATATTTTGAGTTGGTCCAACAACAATCTACAATTTTTCATCTGGTAATCCCTTTGTCCCAGCCAGAGCTAAGTGTGGCATCAACTCCTGTCTCTTGCTTCTTCCCAGCCCTTGCTCATTCTTCCATCCTATAGTGCCACTGTTCACATGATATGCCAACAATGGTTCTGGTGACTATGTGATGGGTTAATATCTGGTGGGAGTTCATCAGGTGACCTTCATTCATAGATGGAGCCCTTTCATCTTCAATATTTGGGTTTACTGAGTTTTGTCAGAAGGATTCATCATACCTTTTCTTACCCTTCTTCTTGTCCTGTGTGTCTCTTTCCTTTTTTCCTCCTCAGCATCTGACTGAGGTGGTACATGACATTCTCACACAACAGGCTATTGAATCTGCTTCATACAGTTTGAAGGAGGGTTTACTCCTGCCTTTTTGTAGTTCCCAGAAAGACAGGAGACAGGAAACCAATCATTGACCTGTTTTTGTTTCAATAAAAATGTTCACATTCCATGCTTCACCATGAAATTCTATCTTACTACTCTTCAGTGGGCTGCTTCTCTGGGTCTGAGGAAGACCAAGATGGATGTCTCCAATGCTTATTTACTTATTTTCACATTTTGGCCTGTTTTCTGCCAGGTAATGCAAACCTTTGGCCACATCTTTATGCCTTAGGGTTGTATTTTTACTTTTACTTGTACAACTGGCTTCTTGCTTGTTCTGAATGGGAGTTGACCTGTAATACTTATCAACTCCTTTTTGAAGCTGCTTGGGTGGGGTAGGTGATCAAATTGTAGAAGTTCTTCCGTCATCTTATTCATCACCTCATTTATCTGGGCATTTTCTTCAACATCCATCTTAGTTGGCTCCAACTTTCTCCTTCCTGGCTCTGTTACTTTTGAGGATGCAGGCTTCTATGGCTCCAATCACATCCCTCTGCTGAATTAATATGCAATCCTTTCAGTAGGCCATCCACAATCAATGGAATCTTGTTTGGTATCCCCTGGATGGTCTTTTAACCATTCCTTCTTACATTCTAGACAATTTTGATGGTGGTTGAACAAGGCTCATACATCAGCAGGTGTCTTGCTCCCTCCTCTGTGGCCAGATTTGGGTCTGCTCATGGATACATCTCTCCTGGGCTGGGATGCAAGGATTGATCACCAGTAAGCTTAGAATCATTGGTCTGTGGGTGAATATTTGCATCATGTCAATGTCCCCAAACTCATTTCTGTTTGTTGGGCTTTGGATTAATTTCTTCTGATCTTCAGAAATTACCTTGTCATAATCTATTCTAACAATTCAGCAGTGGTGGCTCATGTCAGTCACCGAGGTGGCACCTAGTCGAGATCCCTATGTTTTCTTTTGGACCCATGATCATCACATTCATTTGATGGTGTGTCATATATTGAGTACTTTCAGTCTTGTGGTGAGTTATCATTCCTGACCCAACTGCCCTCAATCACCAGTAACTTTGCTTTGGTTCCCAGCTCACCATCTTCAGGCTTTAGCTATAGATGTCTTCAGCCAGAATTGGTCAAACAGGTTTCTTTGTTTTTCTTCCTATCTAATTAATTCATTAGGTAGGCTCCCATATCCATACCACTTTGTCCAAAGTACTTCTGACTGTTCCTTATTGATTTACTAAATTTTGGTGTCCTCAATTACTTCAGTTACAGTTTTTCTCTCCTGTCTTTCTTCCTTTATTTTCCAATCTTCTTCATCAAACCTCAATCACTAGTTCTGCATCCTGCACTTCATGTCCTTCATCTTCATGCTTGGCTTTTGTCCAGTCCCTGGTGAAAAGATCCAATTTGTAATGCTGGGTGGCATTTCATTTAGCTTATTTCATTTATCCTTTATCCATGGCTGTGTATCAGTGGAAATTGAATGCTTTTTGTACTTGGGCTCTGGCTCAGAGTATCCCAGCTTCTCCTCCTATGGTTGCTGGTAGCTCAGAGTTTCTTGCATGACTTTTGGAGAAGGGTTATCATGCTGCCCTATCCCATACTTTATGTTTTCAAGTTACTTCACAGCCTTTCTTTTCCCTGTCCTTGCCATTTTTTAACCGATCAGTCACCTAAGCATCCAGCACTTTCAGATTGGAAGATTAATGTGGTGCTCCATTTCCTTACTTTAATTCTGTTTGAGCCAATTACCTTGTGCCCTTTGTTTCACATATCCCTTAAGGCATATTTCCTTTTCCTCTTAGCCTGCAGGTTGCATCAGTTGGATCTGTTTGCTATCAACTTCCTCACTGTATCATCAAACCTATCTTTTCCTTTATCTTGATCATTCCTTTCTTCCTCAAACCTCAACAGTTCTCAAGAGTAACCCTTCCTTTCAGTTAATTTCTCATTTCAAACTTCATCCTGATCCAGATAGACTGCTATGCTTAGTGTGTGCCCTTTGTTGTTATATTGTCCACAAAGCTTCCTTCAAGGTTTTCTGTACTTATCTTTTTATCCATTAGCATCCTTCTTCCTCTCTGGAACTTTATCCCTTTACCCATTCCAACTGTGCTCATCATTTAATTCAGTTGGCTTATTACTACATGTTAATTTATCTATGTACTTTGTTCCACACTCCCTCCCATCAAATATGATACCTCAGTTGGCATATTCCTCTTTGTCAATTTATCTATATGCTTTGTTTCACATTGCCTCCCATTAAATATGATACCTCACCTTTTCTACTGTGTCTTGTCCTTGTTGGCCTTTGGAGGAGATTATGCCATTGGGAATGTGAATCATCCCTCAGACATTCATCTCCATTACATACATCATGTTGCAATTTCTGCTTCCTTAGGGTATTGCCTCTCACTTGTTGTTATACTCTAGATGTTTGTGCAAGTTTTCATTAATACTTTCTTTTCTTTCAGTGACCTTTGATCTTACTCTGCTGTAAGTGTTGCCTGCTCAGATATTTTGTACATTACAAACTAATTCACACTATATGCTATGTTGATTTGCATGCTCCTTTTGTGCCTCCACATGCTCAACTTCAAGATGGAGAATTTCACAAGATCTCTGGATGGTCAACACCTCATGATATTTGTTTCACAATTAGGACTGTCCTGAACCCTCCAATCCATGAACAACATGTGTAAAACAGAAGAGGATAGCTGCCCATCCAAGCCATGCCTTGATTAAATAAATTAGTATGGTCTTCTCTCTAAAATAGGATTTTGTGATCACACATTACACTGTCTTGGGTGTAACCATTTCTCCTTTCCTAGTTGATAATGTCAAAGAGATACCTTGTTTGTAAGTGATGTGGTGCCCCTCCTCTGATCATGTGACCTGTTCCTCTTCTTTTCTTTAGAAAGGTATCCTTTGAATGCTTTTGAGAGGTATACCTGTTTTTCCCTTGCACCAGTCCCTCCTCATTTTCAGTGGGATTCTAGCTAACTTTGTGAGAGGAGGTAAGTACTGTATCAGAAGTTATAATTTTCATATACTGAATATGTATTTCTGATAAATGTTATCCTCTTCTCACACATCCAACCCTTTTCCCCACAATCATATGGTGCTTATGTCTTCTGCCAAATTTCGAACTAATGGTTCATTAATGGCAAATAGAGGGATTAACATATTATGTAATTGTGGTGCTCTCCTGCTGGCAGAGAGATGATGCATGATTTGTTTGAGAGACATGTTGAAGTACATAATTCAAATAGGGGTACACGTGTAGCATCCATTATCTAAGAGAAAAAATGTTTCCATATTGAAGGCAGCATAAAAAGGAAAAAAAAATTGTGAGTAAAGAGAATTACCTATTGTAAATACACTTGCAGTACAAGAAAATTATAGCATTGGCATAACTCTCTCTAAAGTCCAAGCCTTGGTAAGTGAAATACAAGTCCTCTCTTTGTAAGTTGTAAAATTCAACTAAAGTTTAACATGTCACGTAACTATTTGTTATTAAACATTTTTACAAGTTGTTAGTTTAGAAAGATAAATATAAAGTTTTGAACAAAGGTTTTTTCATTGTGTCTTTGTACATTGTAATTCAGTCTTTTTCTTTCTCAAACTCTGTTTAAGCTAAAGAAATTCTTTCATAATTACTATCTTGTTGAACTTCTGCTCTATTAATAAGTGGACTTGTCTCATTGTTTTAAGGTTAACTCAGTTTCAACTCATTATAACAAACTTCCAAACCAGATACAGTTGTCTAGACAGAAAGACAAGGTAGAATATCGCTCCTAACACAAGAAGACAATTGTTAATTATTTATCAGTTTTGGTTTGCTGTAATCATAGGGTACAAGCTCCAATACCAAAGCAGATCTTTATAGCTACAGTTTGACACTTTCTGACTTTACAAGTGGTTAGAAACAGATTTCTAAAGGCCTAGATGCTCAGTGAGATAAATTATTCAGTTCACAATTCAGTGGTGGTAAGAACACATCATATGTATGAATGAAATATGGACCAATTTTCTTTTAACAGTTGAGTTAAAGATAAGTAATGAATGTATATGTAAGGACAATAAGGGACCCTTTGTTTTTTAAGGATATTATTGACCACCCACTCTTGAGGAAAAGTAAAAACATAATACCATCTTTTATTCTTCAGGACATTATTAAGTACCCTTTTAATTAACTGGAATCTCACCAGTCTTTTCAAATTCTTAAACTTGTGTTTTCTTGCACTGCTGCCTTCAAGATAAAATAGGTTGAGAGACTGTAATTAACCTATCCCCATAAAATAACCCATATATACCTGGAATTAATACAGTATTCCAAGTGAAGCCTAACAAATAATCTGTATAGAGATGACTACACCTTTTGACTTGTAATCAGTGTGTTTATAAATACACTAGAATTCAGTTAGCTTTGTTACTAGCAACAGAGGAGTACCTCAAGAGCTTAAGTGATTTTTCAGCCACTATGTTAAGATATTTGTCATTCATGTATTTTCTTGCATTTTAATAATGAAAGGTAATTTGCTAAATATTTCTTAAACTAACCAATTTCTGTAACACCTTAACATCATCAACAGTTAGAAGTACCGAAGAGTTTAATACCATCAACAAATTTTACTAATTATGACTTTTTAAATATCATTAATGTAAATAAGAAAAAGTAAAGGCCTAAGATCTAACCCCAGAGATTCTCCAATAGTAACAATGGTCTAGTTTGATTAGACTTGGTTAATATATAATTTTGTTTTTTCTTATAATTAATTTTCTACAATCATTTCTTCTTCTTTTTTTAACTCTTGCCCAAATCCTTGCCAATTTAATTTTCTTAGCTAATATTTTGTGTGAAACCTTATTAAAATCTTTAAAGAAACTTCAAGTACACTAAGTCCACATCTTTTTGATAAGTCAATCACATTGTTAGAAAAATATAACCATCTTATTCAGTTGAAGAAAAACTAGAACATGATCCAACCTCATTTTTTACAGGAATGTCAAACATGTTACACTTATGAAAGTATGGTGTAAATAGAAATAAGCATTAGTGGACATCTCAACTGAATGGAATGATTACTTGACTTGATTATTGATTATGTTATCAGAACATTTTATCAAATAAGTAGAGACTTAAATATTTTGTAGAAACAGTTTTCTGAGGAGTGGTAGAGAGTAAACCTTATTAACATTGAGTGTGCCTAATATTGGTTTTAGGTTGTTATTGGAATTTATAATCTATTTTGAAGTGAAATGTTATGAGTCATAAAACTTTAAATACATTTTTATATATGTTAGTTCAGTAACTAATCATTGCATTTTAGATCACATGATGAATCATGAAATTTCTGATTTTCATAAAAAATTAGCTAAGGGTAAAATACAATGATTGTCGTGTCTCAACTATCATGCCATAAATTTCAATTATCTTTTAATTGTTTTGTGTAAGTTTTGACTTGTGTTTTAATGTATATCTGTGTTAATAATATTATGCTAATTACTGCCTGCTGATATGCTATTGTGTGTTTATATACATCCTTGTGCTAATTAACTGAAACAAGATGGAAAATTACGATTTTTTTCAATTTTTTGCATTTTATTTCTAAGAATCCAAACATTACTCACAAATTAATACATGATATGACCTCCTTTATTTTTCAGAAGATCATTAATCTGCTTTGGCATCGAGTCCACGAGTTGATTACAGTCTTTACTAATTTTTGGATCACAGTACCACACCTTAATTATGGCTTCAATTATCTTATCTTTTGTAGTACAGTCTTTTCCCCGAAGTCTTTCTTTACAAATCACCCAAAGATTTTCAATAGGATTTAAGTCCTGAGAGTTTCCAGGCCAGTCCAACACCTTTATTTGCATTGTAGTCATAAAATTCTTCACAAGTTTTGATGTGTGGCATGGAGCCAGATCTTGTTGAAAAATCCCAGATCCATCTGGAAAACATTTTCAATTCTGGAACAACTATTTTCTGCAAAACTTCGATGTACTGTGGTCCTCGCATCATACCTTCTATGATATGTAAGCCTCCAACACCATGGTAGCTGTAAAAGCCCCAAAACATCTTCTTCAAGGGATGTTTTACCAACTGATTGATGTGAGATTCTCGAAGTTTCTCAACTGGAGATCTGCGAACATGCAGACCTCTTTTACCCTGTACGAAGAAATGAGTCTCGTCACAGAATAACACCTTCCTTCCTCCATTGTTCTTGTGTCTAGTTCTTGTATTTCAGACCCCATTGATACCGTTTTTTCTTCATTGAGTTGGTAAGAAATTGTTTTTTGACTGGTCTTCTTGCCCTTCTAATGCAATTTCGAATGATGTAATATTCCTCAAAATTTCGTCATATGTCCCAAAAATAGATTGATCATACTGCAAAACATCGCTAATGACGCTGTCTGTGTGATAAAATGACTATTAAAGGAAATTGGTGGGTCCAGCGAGCCTACACAGGCTGCCATGCTGAAAATATTGTAAAGTGATCATTTGTTTCAATTAACTTACACAAGTGTAACTAATACATATTGACATACATAATGTGGTACACAGAAGATTCATGCTGTTGTGTATTCATCCTTCTATATATTATGTGTTTGTATAATTATCTTTACTTAGTTCTCTGTTTTTCACCTAAATATTTCAATACTTGCTCTAATCCAGATACCTGTGATTTAAACATTGTACAGGTCTTGTGAGATGTTTGTTTGCTGTTGAATAACATGTTTGTTTTTTCAGATGGACATTGTTTTCACGTAGAATACTAATAACTGGCATAAGCCAGATTAGGAAAGAAACTTCTCTGTAATTCTATTCCAATAAGTTTATACTGACCTTAATTAAACATCATATAGAATTTCACATAATTAATATCTGAGTATTATATTCAGCACTAAGATGTTGAATGATACCTTGTCTATAATGATATTGAACTTATTTTGTTACACATTATCATTAATGTTGAGAATTTTTATAGTGAAAAGACATTTGAGAAATCATGGAGTCATCAAAGAGCAAAAAAAATGCCATTGGTTGAGGGAAAAGTAAGCTTGAAAGAGTTGGTAAGTTGTAAGTATCATATATATATATAGTGAACTGTGATGTCTGTCCAAATGTTTGTTTCCTGTTTATGGCAGCTGCTTCCTGCACTGTGTTTGAAAAGCTGTGCATGCAGGCAAAGCTCACTTTTGAAATGATGGGAGAACAGGTAGGAATAATGTTGATGTCAGATTTTATTTCACAAGAAAGTAATGACACTATCATTCATATTTCAAAATGTGACATGACGTAAAGTTATGTATGTTATAGTTGAGCAGCTCTTAGTATGCCTGATACTCGACAGTAACTTTTCACATGGATGGTATACATTTGTCATAGCTTTGGCTCTGAGTAAAACCAAAGGTGCAACACAACATTTTTAAAGCCCATGAAATAATTGACACATTAACCTAAATTTTTCTTGTCAGTGGACAGGTATTTTTACCAGATCAACTTTTAAACTTTTCCTTCACTGGGGATGGGTACCTTTGCTTGTACTAATATAAATTCATAAAATTTTAAAGAAACAGAAAAGGGGTTTATTAGCCCATCAAGGATGTCCCTTCCAGCCCCCAATAATAACCATCCCTTACCACTGTTGTAAATGTCTAGTTATGAGGAAAATGGAAAATTATCGGTGCTAATTAATTCATTATGTTAAAGAGTACATATATCTTCTAATCACTACACAGATACTGTGTTCGTGAAAAACACCATCTTTTTGTCTCCCAAATGTGTTGCATTAAAACTTGTAAATTTTTAGGATTATATTTGCAAATGAATAAACAATTAATTCTGCAGCTATCCTGTTTGTGAAATTTTATGTACTTTTACTTTGATATTAAATCTGTTTGATGTAAAAAAATAAAAGAAGGCAAAAGCCTACAATTTTTAAAAATATTCATTTTTTTTTGTGATGAAATTGTACTCATTTAGTTATAAGTCAAGAAACATTATTTGATGACATGATTGTACTTCTATCAAGTGGTATTTCAGTATAAATTCTTAACATATGAAACAATAAGGTTAAGAATACTCTCTTTGATTAAAATATGTTCAGTAGTCCAACATAATTTTTTGCATGTATTGTACAATAATCATATAGATTTACTGAATCTTTTAAAAATCAGTATCATCCACAATTCTGCATTCTAATCAGTCATAAGGTTACCAGTATAACAGTATTTAACATCAAGCTTCATAGAGTTCATAACAATTTAGTTGACTCTTTATTAAATTTTACTTGTAGTAAAATTCCATACTCTTTGAATTGTTTGCAATATATTTTCTTTATTTATATGTTAATTAGTTCAGAGAGGAAGAAACTGAAGGCAGGAAAATTAAAACATTAGTTGTGAAAAAGGTAAGAATGTTTTTGACTGATTCAATTTTAATGGAATTATGCACCTACAACATTTTTAGGCTACAAATGTAATTTATAAATACAACAATTAAGTCTAGTGTAGGAATTAAGTGTTCACAGTTTGTTAGGGGCAATGGGTAGTTTTTATTTGAAACCTTTGGACTGGCATAAACTTAAAAAGAAGCTAGTAATAAAGATGTGCAACTTGTATGTAGAGTTTGTAGGTTGGAGGCTATCCTAATTAAAGTTCAGGCAATAGTTTAAGAGAAGTGTAGACTGTGTAAATGACAGGAGAATTTCAAGAGGAGCTTATACTTTTACATGCAAGGAATACATCAGCTAACATTAACTTTTAGGAAGTTAGAAATAGTACTAATAGGGCTAAAAATAGTGAATTTACTTTTAATGAGTCTATTCTGTTGAGCAATAAATTTCAGTCCTTGGCTTCTGCAGATGAGGAACTATTAGAAGGAGGAAAAACGAAAGGGTCACAGAAAAATGTGGATAATAAGGAGGTTATGGTATAGATGATTATTTCATAAGGTATGTGGATAGAATAGTCTGTGGGGCAAAGGGAGAAAAGAATCAGATTATGCTACTCAGGAGAACAGGTTGAGGATCAAATTGACAGAGCAGAAGATACAATAATGGGGGTTAGCAAAGATACAGTTTTGTGGTGCATGTAGGGGCTAATGATGTATGGAAAGGTAGGTCAGAGGATTTAATTAATTAGTACAAATGGTTGATAAAGGCATTTTAAGAAAAGGGTCATTAACTTAATTGTGTCCAAAATATTGCCAAAAATTAATTGTGGGAATGAAATTAGGAGTAGATTACTAAAGCTAAATGCTAGGCTTAGGTAACTTTGCAAGGATGAGCAGATAGGCTAGTTGGACTTGTGGGGTCAGCTCAATGGGAGAAGGAAACTTTTTGAAATGGGTGGTTTACATTTAAATAGGTTAGGGGCTGGCTTATTTGCAAGGGCTACTAACTCAGCTGTAAGAAAAGATTTAAACTAGAACTGGACAGTGGTGAGATCCAGAAAAATCTAACTGCAAAAATAATAAGAAGTAGAGAAGACTTTAACATAGGAAATGAGCATTGTAGTAGTTATAAGGATAGGCTTAACTGTTATTACTGTAATGCTATAAGTGTAAGAAATAAAATAGATGACTCAGGACAATGATAGGAATTGAATATTTTGATATAATGGGAATAACTGAAATGGTTAAATGTAGATGATTTTGATGATTGAAATGTCTTTTGAAATACAAAGTCCCAGGCTATTTAATGTGTAAGCTATTAAGTTACATCCTGTCAAAGTTGAGGATATCAAAGATAGTAGCAAGGAGATTGAATATTTTTAGGTTTTAATTAGTAGATATTAAAGGGAAAAGGTTTTAGTGGGAATTTATTACAGACAACCAAATGTGATACTGATGGAATTCATGAGAAACTTCACATTGAGATTAAGATTTCAGCTGTTAATGAGGTCATAATAACAAGTACTTTTTAGGTTTTAATTAGTAGATATTAAAGGGAAAAGGTTTTAGTGGGAATTTATTACAGACAACCAAATGTGATACTGATGGAATTCATTAGAAACTTCACATTGAGATTAAGATTTCAGCTGTTAATGAGGTCATAATAACAAGTACTTTTTAATTTCAGGCATATAGATTGAGCAATTCTAGAATCAAACTGTGAGGAAAGAAGGTTTTTTAATACTTTTCAGAATGGTTTTCTTCACAAGTAATTTAAAATAACTACCAGAAATAATGCTATTTTAGGTTTATTGTTAACTTCTGTTAAGGACTTACCATTATATATTTATTTTAATACCCATGATTGTTTCAGTGCACTTTCTTTTTCATGTATGATGCATGTTCTTGACTGTGTGTTGCACAAGTCCTGCCTTTTCTTGAACATTTTATTAAGTTTCTTGAGAGTAAGAATCAACAATATTTGTTTTAAAAAAGGCTGGCGTCTATTTTAAATTGTAGAAACTTCAAGAAACTTGCATAAAGGCAGCTAGCCGAGAGATAGAAGAAAAATATCATTAGTCAGCTACAGTTAGTGTACTAGTTCTGGGAAGCTATAATTGTGATTAACCCCTATTAATTGGAAAATTATGGAATTTGGCCAAGAATATTTATAGATTTTGACAATAACCAACTATTCAACATCAATGAATTAACATTGGATGTTAGTAGTTCTATGAGGACATTAGATATTGTTGCCAGTGAAAACTTACAGGTGCTTCAAGCTTATCCAGACATCAAAGATGTTTACAGATATATCAACAAAGAATAAATTTGGTCGCCATGAGCATTAATAAAAGATTCAGTTCCAGACCAGATACAGGACTCAGTATTGTTTATATCTTTGTAAAACTGTCATACATAAACCATCATTTGTAAATAACTATTATTATATAGTTTTTTTATTTTACATATTAAAATATAATTGCATTAAAGAAAATTGTGTGTATCAGTCTTGTTGATAAATACCATAAATGTGATACATATTAATATTTAACTAATTTCCAAATACAATTTTCTGCTTATTTGAAATAGTAATATCTTAACATACTTTACATAATAAATCAGATACTTAACCAGGTTAAATTATAATACATAACAGCTATTTTAGTAATTTATTCAACTTTAGTAAATGTTTTATGTAATTTTATAGCATTGTTAGGTGCTAATGATAAGCAGAGATTTTTAGTGGAAGAGTTGTTGAAATGTTGGTAAGCCATGTTTAGGAAAGATTGTGAATGCATTGCATTATTCAGACTTTAGACAGCTACCAGTATGCCATTGTAACATTTTATGACTGGAAATTCTAGTTTTATTTGTTTTGCAAGTGAAGGAGTCAGTAATGTCAAGATTTTATTCTTCATATAAAGTCAAGACAGCTTAGTCTGCTGTGATTCTTAGCTGATCAAGTGTATGTCCACTTCCATCCCTCATTTGTTTGGTTCCATTTTTGAGTTCAGTTGCCAGCCATATATAACTTCATTATTTAGCAATAAATTTTTCTTTACACTTGTTTATGAATTGTCAGTAAGTTTGTGTCTGTATAGTGAGTTTTTGAAATAGTTAAAAAGAAATTGTTAATTTATATAAGTTTAAGCATTTATTTCTCTTCTGTTTAGAAAGGTCCAATAAACATATCCCTCAAGAAGGGTGATGAACTCCATCTCAAAGATCGAATACTAGTGTCAGAAATATGGCCAGGAGATTGTATTCCACTCAAAGGAGAACTTCAGGAAGATGATGAGATCCTGATGATTGAGAATGCTCGGCTTAAAAATAAGTCCTTGACAATTGCTAATGCAGCTTTAAGAAATGCTATGTCTAATTCAAGCGTAAGTAATATAATATTAATTGGTATAGAATATTTCAAACTTTTTTCTATATATTAAAAATTGTATGCCTTGAGAGTGTATGCACGTGTGTGTTTTCTTATAGCAGAGCCACATTGGGCTTTCTGCTGAGTCCACTGATGGGAACTGAACCAATGATTTTAGTGTTGTAAATCCATAGACTTACTGCTGTAACTGGTGGAAGACGAGAGTGTATCCCAAAAATGAAAATGTTTAATTTATTAAATTTGAATTTTGAAACAGAAAATGTTAAAAGCATTAATTTATTTTTCTTCTTGCATTAAAAGTATGCCAGGCATCTTGAATACACTTGTTTAAGAAACCTCAAACTATATTTTTGGAGAAAGCGTTAAAGCAAAGTATTCATAATAAACATTTTTTGGTTTTATGATGAAAAAAGATAATTTTTTTCTTTCCAGGAATATTTTCAAATTGTATTTGCAAAACGGACATAGCTAGGATCTTAATGCAAGTACTTCTTTCATATTTTTAACGTTGTTTTGATTAATGTGTTAAAAGTTAAATGATAGAAATTCAGTATGTTGTTTGTTTTAACTTTGCTCTACAGAAAGTGTTTTGAGAGCTAATTAAGTACCCTAGATGTTGTAATATATTGTATACTAGGCATAGGGAAAGATTATATTTAAGGACAACATGTGTTATGTTGGTCCATCCACACTATCATATTCATTGCACTAAACCATAAGATAAAATAAAACATTAAAACCAGTCATTATCATTTATATGTTCATCAAGTCTTCCTTTTAAACTCCCTTAACGTAACTGCATGCACCACATCTGAAGACAACTCATTGCAAAGGCAAAACACTATGTTAGAAAAATACACTTATCTTAGCTGAAGATGACTCCTACTCTGCCAAATTTATGTGTCTTAATTGTAGTCTTACCATTGTAGCTACATTACCCATTCCTATAATAAGTTAAAAACCTGAATCAGATATCTTGATGTATCCTCACATAACCCTTCCATCTCGGGTATCATTCTAGTAGACCTTCTCCAACTCTTCCCAGCAGTTCAATGTTCTTTTTAAGATAATAAGCCCAAGAGTGAACATAATACTCGAAATATGTTCTAAAGAAAGACCTAGATAATAACTTTAAACTTATATTCAATATTTCTTCACTATGAATGTTTGGCATTTCAGTATAATGTTAATTATGGTTCGCTATTCTGATTTTTCAGTACACTAACTAGGGATTAGGGACATTATCAGTTAGAATTGGAGCACAGGCCCTAGGTGCCAGTGCCTAGCAATGTCTCTGAACAGCACATTGCTTTGATGGGTTAAGAAACTGATCAATCGGAACAGAAGATACTTGAGCAAGCAATGAGATCAGTCTACTCAATCAGTGAGATGCAGGTTCTGATCTTGAATTTGACTTTAGAAGAGAATAATGATGAAAATGACTCAGAACCATCACTGAGAACCCAGTTTCAGTACTTCTCAATCAGCTAATCAGAGGGGGGGTTATTGCCCCAACTAGGACCTAGCAGTAAAAAGAGGCCATGAAAGCAAGCTCTAACTGGACCTGATCCACTTTCTAGATTTATATCTACTACCAGTACCAGAGATAACAATTGGGCTTAAGTAGCTAAATCTGCAAGATAGACACAAGTAATGACTAAGTTTTTCCAAAGAACAGGTGGGATGCTGATGTACATACTGATATCAATGATAAATCAATACCCTTTGACTGTTTTATGGCTCTGATTACAGAAGATCTAAGTAATGCTGTCATCACTGCTAACAATAAGTATACCAAAACACAAGTTGAAAAATATGCCTGCCCAGAAATGGTCAAGGTATTTGAACTGGACTCTCTTTACCCTTCTATCACCAAATGTTCAAGAAGGAGAGGTTAAATGTGGGTACCCCTGAAGGGAAATACAAATTTAAAATTATATAAGATATGGTGATAATTATCAGTAAATCATGAAAATAATTTGAAAAGTGTACAGAATGAAAAATTATAGGTTTAAAGAGTTAAGCTTTAAGCAATCTCCAATTATATAAGTTTTGTTTCATACTGTACATATATTTGTCTGTTTAGGTAAACTTTTTGTGCATGATTGTAATAAAACCTTCTCTCAACATTGTACATTTGTTTCTGTGTTTAGCTCATAATGAAGTTTTCTTTATTACCCATTCAACTCATCTTTAAACTGAATAAAGTTATTATCTGATCTTTCAAACAAATATAATTTAACACACAAATACTTTCACAATTTACAAAGTAAAGGAAAACATACAGAAACTATATACAGTGGTCCCTTTTTTAATGAGGGCTTCCATAAAGAGATTTAACATTTTTCCTCCACATAATTTTTCAATTCCTTTAATGATAAAAATTCCATTTATTGAGTACTGTACAATATCATGTTTTCACTTCAGTGTGCTGGCACCATGAAAATTTCTATACAGAATATAGAAATATTTACATTTTCCTCTTAGCCAATCACAGAACCTGAGAGATTTGGCTGTAAAATCCCTTTTCTGTGGCTCTGGTGAATGCTGTATGTGTGTATTACCAATAAAGAGAAAGGTAATACTACATATAATATATAAAATTGGCTCTAAACCATACTGATTGGCTAACAGATGACTGTTTTAAAATAATACGATGCTTGTTAAATCAACAGACCAAGAGTAAGGGATACTGCCTACCTTTTGCCTTTATTGTTACATATTCATATTTATAGTTTTGCCTTAACAGTAACTGCATATTGTATTTATCAAATTAGCTTATCTGCACTTTTAGTTACACATACTGGCATTTTGGGGCCTGAAAAGGAGACACTATAATATACGTCTGGTGTGTGTGTGTGTGCAAGCTGTAAGATCTGTATATTTCATTGGGTATTATGTCATAGTTTAATTCTTAACTTATTCATTTAAATTTAAACTTGCTTGATAGCTATTTTGAAAACTGTGCTTCATTAGTGAAATGTTCAAGCCATTTTGTGATACCATAATAAGATTTAGTATCTGTACAAGTTTCAGTCTGAGGAAAATACTTTAAATTCAAGAAATTGATAATATGTTCATAAGGTGTGCAAAGTTCTTAGCAGAAATAGGATGGGTAGAACAATTGTAAAAAAAAAACAATTGGTAAACTGTTAGCTTCAAAGAATTTTGTCAAGAAATGTGCAGAAATGAATTTTAAGTTACACAAATACATGCCACAAAATGAAAAAATATTAAAGTATTTTTGAGTTAAAGTAAAGTTTGAGGTATAGTCAGAATTAACATCTAAAATGATATTAAAATTTGTCTGAAAAATTGTATTAAGTGGCAAAAAAAAAGATATAAAAACCCAAATAAAACCATCTCTTCAGAATTTGGAGTTAAATTACTTTTTAAATCCTAAACTTTTATACACGAAAGTGTATCTCACACACAAATGAATTATTTTAACACTTAGAAATGGTAAAATATTTATTATGTTTATTCATTTAACAGTCACCTGTTGCAAAAATACTGTACACATTTCCAATTACTTATTCCAGACGATTATTATTTGACACTTTTCATGTTTATGACAATGATGGAGTTTTATTCAAATGTTTTGTAACCAATCTTGAGAAAATGAGTGCATTCATAATTTATTTTATTTGTAAGGCACTACTTATTACTGTGGGTAAATATGGATGTATTTCTGGATACTCTTCAAGTAGCCTAAATTTAAATCAACTACACATTTAGTCAAATGCGTTTTGACCAATCTCAGAGAATGAGGATACTCATAGCATATGTTTTTCATTAGGCAAATGCATGTTTACCCAAAGCAACAATCTAGTATATTTTGGATATTCTTAAAGTAGCCTAAATTTAAAGTCAAAGAAGTTAAAAATTAGAATTACATGAATTTATTTAAGCTATAAAACTTCTTAATTATAAATTTATCTTACAAAATCTGAAAACCACAAGGGAATGAATAAGAAAGTCTTTAGTATAGTGTTATTGTATTTACAGGAAACAATATTTAATTCTCTACATTAGCTGAAGAAACCTAGCATTTTTACATTGATGATATTATAAGAGTTAACATTTTTTAATGTTAGCTGTGCCACTATAACCAAATTTTCAGTATTTTTTACATAAAAGAAGAAACTTCTACTTTCATAATATAGCAATTTGGATTAATCAATGTCAACCATGTATTCTTGAATTAACCTAAATAAGTGAAAGATAAAATAATGTTAACAATAAAATTTGAAAGTGTACATCTTTGTTTCTAGTAGTTATAATTTGATTGATATGAAGTATTTGTGTATGTGTGTGTGTGCCTGTGTATACACATACAGAGAGAGAGAGAGATCATTGTAAACAGAATGTCTGTTCTAAACATTTCTAACTAAGTTGTTACTTACACATGCATAGTACCTGCATTTTAATATATTTTAGACATCAACAACAGGAAAAACATCTTTTTGCAGAGAATTCTAACTTCTATACACTGAAAGATAGATTCTGTAACAAGTCTGTTGTAGAAACTGCAAGAACCTTAACAATACTAACTTTGTGTGTGTGTGTGTGTGGTAAAGTAAATCAGACTAAAAGTGCCACGTATATTATATACACTTCACCATTATAAGACAGCCAAGAGTATTTCTTTGATTTGCTGACCCAAGCTGTACCGATGAGACTCGAACAGGTGAAATTGTAGTCCACAGTAAAGAATACAGCCAGTCAAGGAATGCATTAGGCTTTTATGTGACAAATGTTTTCAATTAGAGAAATCCTTATATATGTGTGTGTGTACACACGTGCACATGCACATCATTAAACAGCTGGTGTGGTCTATACCATCAAATAATAGACTGGGAGAAATTTCATAATATTATTCACATGTCCAAAATAATTGAGGTTACTGTGTAGATAAAGTAGCAATAAAATACTGTAACAGTTTCTTTTTAACTATTTCAAAAACTTACTATACAGACACAAACTTACTGACAATTCATAAACAAGTGTAAAGAAAAAAAGTTATTGCTAAATAATGAAGTACAGGAAACTGCCAAATAATGACTGAAATATCATGACAAATATATACTCATGAATTGTCAAGTTTTATTTCATTGTTAGGAATATCCTCAGTCAGATAGACTGAGGTGATTGTAATAAGTGTGAAGCTCTACTTAATATTTAATAATAGAAAACTGTCAGGAAATTATAATTTTTAGGCATGAAAAGACTCGCAGTAAGTGGAATGGGGAAGGATCAAAGGAGTTAACCATGTTCTGAAGACTTCTAATTTGTGCCATAACTCTTATGCACATTATATATAGAATAAAGACAAGAGAAGTGTTGTTGAAGACTAATGTTTAAAGGTGATGTTAGCTCACCTGACCCAAGTCAGTCCACCACGTATGACTTCTGTAACATTCACCCCATTCCATCCTATTAGACCTATGTACTATCTATATTACAGCCAGATTGTAGGGTAGATCAGGAAAATGGTGGTGTTGAAGAGTATGATGTATGTGTGCCAACTGTCCATTTGAATCAGTAACGATCAATACGCCCAGAATGAGTTGACCAGTTGGAAACCTGAGAAAGTTAGGAGATTGGGAATTCCTTTGGTTTCTTGGGTACTTTCTATGGGGGAGGATGGGTATCAGTACATGTTGAATCTGTAAACATGTTTAACCAGTATTTTAATTCTACACTCAATTAGAGTTTTTACCGATCAAAACTCAATCACCATTTGAGCTGTGACTTTTGGGTACTTAAAGTCAAGTTTTGGTATCAGTTGGCTCCAACTTCTCTAGATGAACTAAGTTCCATAATTAGAACCAGACAATCCCAACTTTCTGCATTCAACATAGACCACTCATAGTTGTAAAAACACCAGATGGGGAAAAAAACTGGAACCATGAAGCACGTTATCTATCATGCTCAAGACCATAGATGAAAAGGTATTGTTGTCTGGTGCATTGGACACGGGGGAGCTTGCTGCATTTTTGTTCAGATTTACCTTACAATCACTGATGACTAAATGGTTGTCTTCACAACCAGAGGATTGACAGTGATAACGAGTCACAGGCTACAGCTAGGATAAAATCCATATTAAAAGAAACCAAGTTTCTTGACCTCCCACTAGGCTTCATTGGTGCCATCAATATTAGCACAGGTAAAGGCAGAGAAAAGGGCTCAGAGAAGCAGCAGACCAGTGAAGCTTCCCATTAGTGTAGCATAGCATTATGGGACTTTTTGGTTCACCTAAGACAACCTATCCACTAAATTAAACTAAACACAAAAATGCCAGTCCTTCTTATTTAAAAAAATTCACTACCACTACCAGGAGACATTGCCAGATGCATTTGCAAAGGGAGCACAATGTCCCCCTAACCCAAGAAACCTTTTCAGAATTAAGTACATCTTGAGGAGTGCCAACACTATGAGAAGACTAGGGTAGAATAGGATCCTTAGCCAATGTGAGCAAGACAACTTCAATACAAAGAAATTTCCTCTTCAAAATATGAAGCTGGCATCTTGGATGAACATGCACTGCCTGGTTGGCAAGCATGGGTGTCCTATCTGATAGAAAAGATCAAGCAGAGGAAAACTCTCCACCATTGTGCAGCATCTGGGTCCTGGTTAGCTAATATAAAGAGAGCTGTGAACAGGATTCAGGACAACTTCACAAAAATGGAAGAATCCCACTGCAAGAAAGCAGAAGCCTTAAAGAAGTCTGCTGATAATGTTAGAGTTAGGGGGGAGCAAAAATGCAATTCTTTTGGGAAAAACTCAGTCAATGTAGATATTCTTTGTTATTCATTCACAATTTAGATTTGTGGGATAAATATTTGTTTTTTTAATTTGAGAATTGATCAAAGTAAATTGTAATTTATCATGACAAGAAACCCACTTGAAATAAAAACCCATTCCAAAGATAACTGGTATGCATATTAAAACTTTATTTTAAAGTACAGAACAATGTTTCGACCTTATGTATTTTAAAGACAGGTAGTGTGGGTATTAAAATTTTAATGCAAATTGGAGTTTCCTTTTATATTTTGTATGAAGTATTCAAGTTCAACTTATTTGTGCTGAAATATCTGCTGCTGGTATATTATAATGTTGAATGAAGCTAACAGCTGAGTAATGCTGGTTACTGGACAATGAAAGTATGTTAACATTATAGATCCATGCACTTTTTTTTTTTTTTTTAAATAAAGTTCTACTGGCTTTTCCAGAGATCAATCTTGAGAATGTATCTTCTGTTGATACATTCACTGATCCAGTAGGGGTGATTGATTACTTATCTTTCCAAGTATGCAAACTGTGTCTGAAACAAGTTTTCACTATCATTTTAATGTATTCAACCTGTATTTCTCATGCAACTTAAAATTCATTCCAGGTATCAAATACAGAACACTACCCTTTATTTCTTGATTGAATTTTGTTATTTGTGGGTTTACTTAGTATTTATCAGGAAAGCAGTTTCACCTGAAAATAAGGCAATGTATGCAGGTCTGGCTGTTTTTAACTTCTGAGAAAAAAAAAAAAAAAAAAGTTTGAACCACCCCTAGAATGGTTTTTAGTTATGAACTATTTATTTTGTATAAGAAACCCACTTGAAGTAAAAATGCATCTCGGAAGGCCAAAGATGATCTAGGAAGGTTGAAACATTATTCTCTGCTTTATTAATAAAGTATTAATACCCATACCAACTGTTCTGAGACCAATACAGTTGCTTACTGCTGAAAGGAAAATAGATGAGTCATCCCCCTCAAACTTTCCCCCAGATCTACAAATGCTTATGTCATTAAATAATAGCTATTAATTTCTGGAAAAATTGGAGAGGAAGTATGTGGTAACTAGCTGTCCTATTTTTCAATAGTTTGAACTTGCAGTAGCCTATGAATTGTTAAGAATCAAGAGGTGATTAAATATTTTCCAGAATGGTAGGTGTAGGGTCAACTTTAAATATCTGGCATATTTTATATCCTTCTGAAGTCAGTAATGGTGACAGATTGTGAGGTATCAAGCTCATTTCAACATCCTCTGTAATGTTGCTGATATTATATCAGCTTTATCAATAACATGTTAGTGATTGAGATAGCTAGTTGAGTGTGGGGTATATTTTGCTGTACTCAAGAACGTTACAACTCAAAGCTGCAAACTGTCTGTATCGTTTAGTAGTTTCACTTTTTTTTTTAAATAAAAGGCATAATGTAGTAAATTTCAAGAAAGTTTGAGATGGGGGTGGTGGTTTGGTTGGTTAAGTATTTAACTATATTTAAGATTCTATACTACAACCAGCTCTTTTGAAAAACAGGAATATTTTAAGTTTCTCCATATCTTGTTAAAAGTATTAAATTGAGATAAAAAAAAAAGTTTGAGAACAACATACTGTAAAGCATGTTATAATGGTATATGGACAGAGTCCCCAGGTTTTGGAAAAAAAAAAGTCTCATCCACATATGTACATATCTCTTCCTTCACAAAATTTAAAATTCAGTCAACTTAAACTATAGAACATTATTTTTTGATTGAATTTGCTGTTATTAACAGAGTTGCCTGTTGGGAAATCTGAATTGAAAAATACCATAGTATTTTCTTGTTATTAATAAAAAGGATGGTTAATACTCTCTGAACAACTCTAATGACAGTGGGTTCTTGAATGTTAGGTGCATTTCTATATGGTCCAGAATGCTAGAGTCTGGACAATTTTTATAAAAACCCTTACCATTGTCACTATGTAATTGTTTTTGAAAGTTTACTAGTAATGAAGGATTTTTTTTGTTTTTTTAAATCAAACAGGTTTATTTATGCTCATCTGATGGGTTGTATAGAATGATACTGTATTATCAACCTTACATTGCATTAAATAATTTTAATTGGTGTTAGTGAAAATATGAAAATTCATAGTCTACATTTTATGAATGGAACAGCTTAAAAGAGAAAGTTACCTCTATGAATTGTTTTTAAAAAACTGTAGATAACTATAGGAGAGAATACCTAGATTTAGACTATAGCTTCATTGGACTGTTTACAGTAGTAGTGTATTAGTTTTAATTCATTATGTTCCTTTGCTTCAAATGAATGAAAATTTTTCCTATTGATGTTGGTTACACTTCAAATTGTACTTAAAAGTAATAACAACAAAGTGGGATGTGATTGTGAAACTAGTACATTTCAGATTTTTCAAGTTTGGGATACAGTGTTGTAGAACTTGTATTTTTGATACAGTAGAAAGAGTACTAGTCTTACTGCTGCTAATAAATTGTTTAGAAGTTTGTTAAATGATCTTTGTTCTTTACTTATAGAAGAATACCACTTTTGTGAAAACTTTCCTAGAAAAATTTGACTCCCAAAATTTGTGATTATGCTTCTCCAAAATCTTACATTTTATAAGCTGTACTCATAAATGTAGAATATTGTATTAGTGTAGTGGTGTTTATCCTTATGGAAGTTCAATCTAATACAGTTTTAACTGACATACCAAACTTGTACGTTTCTGAAAATATTTTGCAGGATTATTTAAAATCACAATTAAATGATTATAAAAATGTAACAATAACATTTGTAATTTATTTGTGTATTCCACTTACTCTCTGGCTTTGCATGTAAAGTTAAGTCCTACATCCTGAGAAAGTAAGTTGTAAACTGACATTTGTTGAAAAAGTGGTTAGTAAACCAACTACTACTGTTATTAATACTATACAAAAGAAAGTTCAGAGATATTCAAAGTAATTATAGAAACATTTTAGGTAGAAAATAAGATTTAAATGTGTTAATTAAAATTTACTCTTACCTGTGGTTAAGAAGCTTGTAAAACACACTTTAGTGACTTATCATTAAAAGTATTTATAACTGACAAAAGAATAACAGAAATTGACTGGTATCTGCAGTTAATTCAAGCATTAGTTACATCATATAATACAGATTTTCTACCTAGAGTAATTTGCCAAAGCAGTCAGTGCTATTTTATAACTCTTAGTGTATTATTTCACACGTAAAAATGTCAAATTTTTAAAACTACCTGCAAGTGTTAGTGTGTGAAAAACAAACATCTAAATACAACTATGGGTGATGTTATATGACTAGCTTCAGTAAGAAAATTACAATGCAAATTCATCTGTTCAACATGTTAGATGCTCACACACATTTGCAACACAAACTTGTATGTATTTTATTAGATATTGTTCCAGTCATTCCGAACAGTTTATTTCAGTGTTCTTGACTAGTCTGAAAGTGAATAGTTACTTTAATCAAGTTAAAATGGCCTTTTGGAATCACTATCAAAGTGGAATAAAACAGTTTACCAACAGGACAACCTGCATTTGTTTTCTATCTCTATGTTTGAAACAATGCCCCCAGTGAAGTATAAAGTGCTGTTTATTATTTCAAAAAAAAAGAATAATTTTTTTTCATACTCCAAGACAGATTCAAGTTACATTACTTGCCTAGCAGATAACTTCAATGATTTGTAGAATAAATACTTAACAAAATTTAGTTAAAAACTTATAAATGGATGAAATTTAAGATTGAGCAATGTATCTAAAGTTAAGGCAAAACAAAATTAAAATCAGCATTGCATTATTATTTCAATGAGTTACAAGAATATGAGATTAAAAGGTTAACATTTCTTTTAGCCAGTCACTGGCATAATTCACCAAACAGCAAAATTATACACCAACTAATCTAAAACTAATATTTCTTAATATTGAAAAAAAAGGTAAACATGTAGAGTAAATAGTAAACAAATAATGCTACCTGTAAAAAACAAACTTAAAAATGTCACAAGCTACTCAAAAATAAGTAAATTATTAAATAAGAGACCAAAGTTATTACTATTAACAATTCAGTGCGTGTATTATATAAATAGTTGCATGTTTAAGAGGAGCCTTATCAATTTTCACTACAGACATTTTATGTGCAAGTATTGTTCTTCAACACAGAAATGACTATTTCATCATGCATTTCCTCTAGTTGCTGATTAAATATTTTATATTTATCTATACTACCAATAAGGGCTTGTGAATAAATAATACAGGGTGTTCAGAAAGTCACTGTGCACTTATATATTTATTAACAGACATGCTTCAATATAGAATACAGGAGGTAAATATGAATGACAATTATAAACAATGTTGAAAGTGACACCCATTGGCATCAATACAGGCCTGGATCCTTCTTATTTTGTTTCTAAACACCACTATCAGTTGCTGGCTTGAAATAGACTGAATCAAATGTGATTATAAAACTGCACAGTGACTTTCCACACAACCTGTATATCAGTGGCAGAAAACTAATTCCATTTTGACAAAGGATGCTATCCTTGTGTTAAAACATTGAGTTCTGGATCTATTCTTCATTTTATAGGTTTAGTAGCACCATTAATGTATATTAAGATTTATGCATACATTTTTCTTGATCACTTATAGATACACTATTAGTTTAGATAATATTTAAAACCTAAATTATAAAACTCTCAAGTATTTCCAGTATTTGTACAAATACTGGAAACAACTAGTGGTGCTATCAGAGTATATCTACTAACAAGATTGAGATGCATGTTATCTAGTTTAATTTAGAATTTATTCATAGCTAAAAGCATCTAGGTTTTGGAAAACATCTATATTTTGACAATTCAGTTTATTTTAATTCTAATCAGGTAACAATTTAGTGAATTGGAGGTTCTCCTATAACCACTTCTCATAACATTAAAATTGCAAGTCCAAAAATTAAGTGCTATATACTTTTAAGTCTAGCATCCATTTAATTAGTTATTGTACGTTTGTATTTTTGTTGTTGTTTGAAAAAACGTGTTAAGTCTTCTCTCCTTTCAAAAAGGGAAATTATTTTTTAAGGAAGCTTTGGTGATAGAACTGGGAGATGCTCATTGTGTCAAACAACAAACAGATTAATCAAAAGACATTTTACCACAAAATATTTATGCAATACAATAAATACATTAAATAATTAGAAAATGATATGTATTTCAAGAGATTATGTATCACAACCACTATGTTGTTTGTTTAATAACTAAACAAAAACAATGATTAACAGTCTACCAAAAACTCAAAAAGTTAGTACTTCTATTAAATATCACTCATTTTATAGAAAATACATTTTTTATCCTACACAACTAAATCCATTATTTGAAGTACAATTTACTAGATTTTAATTAACAAGACTGAATAGAGTACTTCAGCAAATACACATTTTGCACAATCACAGTAGAAAGGAAATTCTTCTATAAACAAATCTTGACATTCATTGAGGATGTTACTGCAAGAGTTGATTAATAAGATACTGTAGGTTTGATTTATCTTGAATTTCAAAAAGCATTTGCTAAGGTCACTCACAAAACAACTTAAATTAAGGGTGGGTGTGGGGAAAATGTTATTAAATTAGATAGAAATTTAGCTGGAGAGTAGAAAGCAAAGAATAGTAATAAGTGGTGTTAGATCTGACTGGATCACAGTGACAAGTGCTCTGTGCTGTTTGCAATTTATATTTGATGTTGACTCTGGAATGACTAATAAAATATTGAAGTTTACATATGAAATTAAGATTTTTAGGGTGGCTAACTGTATCAAAATATCCTGCACTGGGCCAATGTTGCAAATGATGTTTAACTATCAAAAATGTAAGGTGATGCATGTAGGTTTTCACAATTCAAATTACTGTTACAATTTAAATTAGAATACATCAGATACTGCAGTTGGAAAAGAAAAAGGAGAGTGTTGTGATTGAAAAATCACGTACCTCATCTAAGTAGTGTATTGTAGCTAGCAATAGAGCTAACAGAATTTTCAGTAGCATCTACAGAAATACTGAATAGAAGACAAGGGATTTTACTGTTGTTTCACTGTACAGATCACTCATCAGACTTCATTTAAAGTGCTTTAGTTTTTGTTTCCCTTCCTCAAAGACATTGCATTGTTGAAAGAAGTTTAGAGAAGAGGCAGTAGGATGATGCCAGAGGTTGTGGAACTGTTCTATGACTCCTCAGTCTCTAAAGTTGTTTTCTTGGGAGAGAGATGGGTCAGAGGTGAAAATTTGATACGTTTAAGATTAAGGGTGCAGATCCAAACTTTGTTTAGCAGTGAAAACAAGACAAGGGGGGCATAGGTTGAAATTGTGGCAGAGTAGGAGTCATCTGCAATTTTGACAGTTACTTTTCAAACAGGGTGGTTGATTTTTGGAATGAGTTGCCTTCAAACAGTGGAAGAGGTAGAAACCTTCAGAGTTCAAGAAAAGGTTGGATGAATACACAAGCAGTAAGAGGTGGTGATAATTTGTAGGTGCAAGGGACATCCTTGGCAGGCTATGCTAAAAAGTTTCTTTTTGTCCCTTTAAGATTTTACTTTAAAAAGTAAAAGACTTTTGCTTGAATACATCCAATATTTTGAAAGGAAGCTTGCCAAATTTGTTTTTCAAAAGAACTGATAAAAGAAATGGAACTTTATCAGTATTCATGTGATAACAAACTTTAACTGTTTACTATTATGATGTACATGTTAATTTTACAGCTTCTAACGGTGGATTGCAACAGACAAAAGCAAAACCTAGATTTTTAGAAGGCTACAAATAAAATCAACTAGGAGTTATGTAAAGAAAGTGCCTTCTCTGTCTGAAAGAATTGCAAAAAACAACTGATTTTACAATTCATTTAAATTTTTTTTAAAAAGATATATCCACTTAAAGGATGGGGAAAAAAAGATGTACTTGATTTAACAAGCATGCATTACTAGTTTTCTGTGTACATGTTTCTCATTGGAAGTCTAGTTGGATTAATAATTAAGAGAGCCTTGAACATTTACTTTATGATGGTGGCAATTACTGACCAGTTCTACTCTAGTAAATATTCAAGGAATATTCTGGAAGTTTAAATGCAAGTGTAACAAAACTTGGAGCTAAAACTAGCTATTCTTTTCTCTTCTATACAGGTATCACAGCATAAAGAGAGAGATGCACATAGCTAAACCCTTTCTTCCACAGACTCCAACTGAATCCCAGGAACATCTTCAATCTCCTCTACCCATTTATGTGGAATCCTACCATACTGATTGGCAAATAAAAGAATAGTGTTTGTTATCCAAATTTATATTACAAAACTTTATAAAATACTATTACTACATTAAATCTAATATGTAACTGCTACATTAAAAGATTTCTTCATTAAGAGTAAGCAATATAAACATTGATGTGAATTTGGAATTTATATTTCAAGAGACAAGCAGTTTTGTCAAAGTAAGCTAACTAATGAAACTAAATATATTGTACTCTTAAACATTAGAAAGGCAACAGCAGAAAAATAAGATGTGAACAGACATAATTTGAAATTACAACTGGGAAGCTATTGGAGGTTGCAGTAACCATTTAATAAAATACTAACATGTAAAACAGTATGCTTACCTGGCTAACTACATCTAATTAAATTACAAACCTAGATGCCAAACCTTGACTAAGTTCAACTGCTATAAATACCTGAATATCACTTAGTGTTTTGAGAAACCTCAGGTTCAATGGTTGAACATGTTCCATGGTAGGGATGTTATAATCATGTCCCATGTAATGGATACGGCTCACTGGGCACACTACACATGCTGTACCACTTCCAAAAATCTCTAGTAGCTATACAAAGACATTAATTCACATACATCAGATTCCCTTATAAACTGAACTTTCTCATTGTGTGAGTGTTTTGTAAGACAGGAGTAATATGTTCAAGCAACAAAGTTTTACTTATATTAAATGTTACACATTGCATAGTACAGTATATTAAAATAATTTAAAAAGGTTTAATGAATAGTAAGTTGCAAAAATAATTGAATCCTAATCCCTTTACAACCATCGGACATCTTGCTTACCAAAGACACTTTTGGTAGATAAATTAGAGACATATCCACTCACCAGAACTGTATATATTACCAACACATCAAAAAGCTCCTGAATGAATTCAAACTATATTCAGAACATTAAACTACTGGAAGACAGTTACAGGATGAGTCACACTATTCATGTATATCTCGCAAAGAGCCAAATATAAAACTTTCCACATAACATATATAAATAAAATGACCATGTAAAATAACATATATAAAAATTTCAGACAACAGTAATAGCAAGTACAATTTGAAAAAACACAGTTCATGTTATATTAGTATATTACAATACTTCTGAAGACACTTAAAGATCATACCAGAATTTGTTTTCATTTGATGTATCACACAGATAAATGCACTCTTTTATTGTATACTACAGATTATTTGTACCAAGATTTACTTTATCTAGCTAAAAACCAAAATGAGAATATTTAATTATTAAGAGTTAGGAATTAAAACTTTATAGTGGTCCCAAAATTTCTGCTTGGAAGGAATCTAACAGACACCAATTTGATATTGGAACTGCAGATAGCCTGATGTGGCTTTGCTATAAGAAAAACAAAGAAATGTAGTAAAATTAAAAAATAGTGTGCATTTGTTTTTACCCGGTTTTCCTTTAGAGCATGTAGTACTTCTTTCATAGTTATCAGTCTTTCAGATACCTTGAACTCATTCTGTAAAGGAGAAACAAGTTTTTAGTATGTGAAACAGGCATTTTGGAAAAAAGGAATAAAACTAACTTTTGTTCAAAACATACATTTTAAAAAACAAAAAATTCTAGCATCTTTAGATTATTCTGTTTGTTGAGTAATTTTTGTAAGTAAATAACTGAAAGATTTTCCTACTTAATAGGTCTGATTTCTTCAGATGTTGCTAAATGATCATTTCTAAATTAGGTAAATATTTTTAAAAGAAAATGGTCTCACCCATGTTTTGGCTAAATCTAACAAACTCTGTCTTGTCACACCAGGAAGAATTAATCCATTCAGAGGGGGTGTTATTAACTCTTTCTCTATGAGGGTTAACAAAAAAATATAATTGTATGTCTATGGCTTTATAGCTACAAGTTTTTTGTTGTTTTTTTAATGAGCTTATTCTTAACCAAGACTTAATTGTAATACTTTTCTAAATCATGGTTTTATACTGAACTAATAGTTTATTGTTACTGTGTTTAATACTCATATTTAACTGATAAATACATCAAATCACGATATAAATACAGATAACTGGATATATTGACAATCCTGTACAAGGTTCAGACTAACCTCCTTTCTCATTTATTAACAGTACAAATATGTTCATCGTTCCCACTTCTGTTAACTGATGATCTTCTCCAAATATCCACAACACTTGCTGTAAATTCATTTTTTCAGCATGTCTTTGGATGTAAATTGTTGGGCTATAATTTCTAACAAAAATAATGAAAGGAATTTATTACAGTAAATTAGATTTTCATAAACTACAAAATACAAAAATTACATTAAGCCTTAATTATTAAAGTAGAATAGGATTAAAATAAGATTTAAATATACATATTGAATTCAGCCACATTTACCTATATACAAAATGTTACATATAAAACTTCTTAAATATAGATATGAAACAAAGTTTAGGATACTGTTAAAAGTAGAAAATATGTTTGAGGTATAAACTGTGGTTACTAAAATAAGACAAACATATGTTTTGTCTCCCTTTTAAGCTACTGTTGTTAGAATAGAGTAAATTACAAACCTTTTAGGTATAAACTGATAATAGTATGAATTTAGTAAAGTTTTAGTTTTTCAAACACAATACAATATTCAATCTCAATTAAAAAACAAATTTATAATAGTTGATTTTTAGAGATACAAGACTTCAGACGATACTGATTTGCAGTACTACATGAAGAACAAATGCTATGAAAAAAAAGAAATGGTAATATAGAAAAAAACATTTATCACAATTGAAAGTTAATATACTGCTTACGATCCCATCTTCTTGTCTCCAACCCCTCCAGGCCATGCTCGTACATATTTAGGGTCTGCCAGCAAGGAAACAGGTTTCACTCCTGTGCTGAAATATGGACCAACTGGGCCTGTTATAACAAACAGAAGAGCTCTGTTTGCTGCAGCTACACCAAGAGAAGGCTAAAATAAGCAAAACAAGTGTGCAAGGTTAAAATGTACATTATAATCAGTAAAGGAAATTTGAAATGTCTCAGATTTGAAAAAAGCACCATTTTACTCAAGTTCATCAGATATCTTTAATTTTCATAATTTTTCAAATATAAATTTTACCAGAAGAGTGATGTTTGAATTCCTTATTGAAAACCAATTAAATAATTAAAAACACTTAAGTCTTGTGTATATAATATAATGTAATGTAAAACAAACATTAAAGAAAAACATCTTACCTCTATACCAATAAATGTAGGACGTATATAGAGTGAAGAAGAAGAACTATAAGGTACCCATTCCTGGTCCAAGCTAATCAATTTTTTTATACATTTAATAAGTTCTTTACCATCAAAATCCTAGAGAAAAATAATATATGTAATTTACAAGTATATACATACACTGAATACAGTACAAAATTTGGATTTTTAATTACATTCCAACAATTTAACTTAATGGTAGGGTAGCAAGTTTGTAAAAATACATCATTGGATCATCATGTTATCCAATACTAATAAATGCAATGTTTCAAGTATTGGAAATAACCATTTATTCTTGATGCATCTATGAGTAATTCTTTAGAAAAACAGTCACATCTTTAAACTAAAAAAACGTTTAATGAATGTTATCTTACACCAGGGGTTCCTTGAGACCCCTTACCTAAAAGTTTGAAACCCATGTGACCCCCCTACTTAGGGCTTACTACCAGCAGCTTAATTTTTCTTTTATTTTCTGTGAAGGAGAGGGAAAGAAACATCTGAAAAAATATTTTAAAATTCTGTATTTATTTATTAGCAAATTAAATCACATTGGTCCAACCTGAATTCACAAAAAGAACATATATTTCTTAAAATAATATTAACATAGGTTTGAACAGCTATCCAACCCAGCTAGTGAGATGCCTGATGTTGCATTTCAGCAGCAAGCTCTGAAATTCGTGGCCGAGCATTTGTTAGAGCCAGTCTCATGTCATCTCCAACATCCAATCTGTTCCTATTCTTTGTTTTTATATTGACAAGAGTGGAAAATCCTGCCTCACACAAGTAAGTAGAAGCAAATGGAACAAGGACACATAAAGCTATCATGCTGACTTTGGAGTATGACTGATACATAGCACACCAGAACTGAGTCACAGATTTCACCTTGAAGAGATCACGAGCTGAAGAGTCATTCCTTAGATCCAGAAATTCATCTTGGATATCATCTGGGATGCTGGATACATCAAGTTCAGTACAAAATGGGTTCCTTACCAGGGCCTCCTGTTCCTGTGATAGCACAGGGAAGTAACGCTCGACTTCCTTTTCTAGAGACTGAAGATGTTTGGTAATCTCATCCTTGAGGAACTAATCCATTTGGATCTGAGACTCATCCGTCACTCCACAAAGTTTTTCAAACATAGCGATGTTTCCAAGATTGGTTTTCCGACGCCAGTTCTGCAGTTTGGAAACAAAGGCCCGAAGACTATCTTGAAAAAGGAGAACATGTGTTTCCCTTCCTTGAAGCTTCAAATTGAGCTTGTTCAGCTGGTCAAAAATGTCGGCTAGGTACGCAACCCTTTTATTTCATGCTTCATCTTCGAAGTGAGCTACAAGATCTTTCCTTTCTTGAGTCTCCAGGAATAGCTTTATTTCATCTTTCATTTCAAAGACACGATTAATAACGTTTCCTTTCGACAACCAACATACTGCTGTGTAGAAAAGAAGGACTTCGTGGTCAGCATTCATGTCTTTGCATAGTTCTTTGAATAGGCGAGTGTTGAGTGCTTGAGTCTTCACATAATTTACAATTTTGATTACAGATTCAAGCACTTCCTGCAGAGAGGCAGGGAGACTCTTACTGGCGAGAGCATATTGGTGAATCATGCAGTGGATGCCCTTTGCTTGAGGTGCTAGCTTCTTCACTCTCAACTGGAATCCTGATTTAGATCCCAGCATAGCCGGTGCCCCATCCGTACAAACCCCACACACGTTTTCCCATTGAAGATCTTCGTCTTGAAAAAAAGTTGAAACTTTTTCAATGACATCATCAGCTTTTGTTGTGGTTTCAAGTGCATTGCAGAATAAGAATTCGTCTTTGATGTCACCTGAATTAATGTATCTCACGAAGACAAGCAACTGAGAACATGAACTTACATCTGTTAACTCGTCAAACTGAAAGGAGAACAAAGGGGAACCCTTGATTTCAGTCAAAGCCTGTTCCTTCACATCCATAGACATTTTAGAAATGAGCCTCTGTATAGTATTATTTGACAGGAATACTTGCTGCATCTTCTTTGCACTGGCTTCTCCAAGAATGCTAGGAGTGTTAATATTCAGTAATCACCCTGCATCATTTATATAACTTGTTAAGGCCCAGCATTTTCAAAGACATACTAAGTTTTGAATATTTTAATAAATGCCTTTTTCTTCTGATTTTAAAGAACTCTCATATTACGGTTTAAGTTCTTAGTGTAAGACAGGGGTTCCCAACCGGTGGGTCGCGAAGCCTTGGCAGGGGGGTCGCAAAGTCTTGGCAGGGGTCGCGTAGCCTTGTTAGAAGTAGCTTGGGATAACATTAATTTTATTTCATCAATTACATTTTCATGCTCTTACTTTTTTTTTTGTTTCGGTGCAAAGCAAAACGTATGCTACGTTAGTTCAATGTCATTAGGTGATATTATGGTTGTATGTATGCTTGCCTGTGTGAATGTGTATGTGTCTGCAACTGTATGTGTGTGTGTGTGTGTGTGTGTGTGTGTGTGTGTGTGTACTAGTGAGTAGCGAGTATGTGAGTGCACGCGCATGTACGTATGCTTGTGTGTCTGTTTAGCTGTGATTAAGTGTATATGTACTCGCTGTCGACACGTGAGTCACATGTCCGTTGCTGATTGGTGGATGACGAATCGCGCGACTGGTCACGCTCCCTTCCCTCCCAATACTGACCCCATCATTACTTTACCTGCACCCCCTACAAGTAGTCAGTGTAAGATCTACAGTTGCCAAAACGTTCATTATTCAACATTTTTATTTTATTTTAACAAGGAGATAAGTAAGCAGTAGAGGTGAGTTGTGTCCATGGCTAAACGGCGCAGATACTCAGAATGCTACCTCAACATTGGCTTCACCACTTTGCTCGCCAACCACAGCATCGAGAAACCACAGTGTGTTTTGAAACATCCAGAACACGCAAAGAAGGGTTTGGATTTCTTCAAACGGCATGAACGGTGTCTTAAAAGCCAAAGAATCGATAGAAGTGGGTCGTTTCAGCAGCAGAGTGCAGCCGTAGTGGAAGCTTCATATGAGATTGCATTCGAAATTGCTAAAAAAAAGCCTCACACGATTGGAGAAACACTTGAAACAGAGCAACTTGAAAGGTTATTAATATTAGGCTAATAATTTTGTATTTAAATGAAATTGCCATTTAAATCCATTAATGAATAGATTAACGAGATTCCCACCGTCCCTATCTACTATCTAGCGAAACCACAGCCACGGGAACGGGCTTGGAGAAATCAGGACTAGAAACGTCTTTTCGTAGGAGTGTTAACAAAATGCCTAAAACATACTTCCATACTAATACTGATTTACAATGGATCATAGATACTGTGACAGTCATTTCTGTTATTATGTGGATAATGTTATAATTCTCTAATGGGGTGAAAACAGGCATCATGAGTAAACAAAATCAAGAGATGGTACAATTAAAAAGAGAAAAATGTATATAAATATACAAAAATAATTAACTACAAATAAAGGAACATTACAACCTCTTTTAAGGAATTAATGTATCTGTAGTTAAGATGTACATTCTTATAGTCCAACTTAAAATACAATTCTTGTAATGTAACCTAATTTCAAACCTTACACATCCATGTTCTTTCCCCATAATAACCTTAACCCCAATTAGTTTAGGATTAACCAGTATTTTTAAAACTTGTGACTGACCCAGTCAACCACATAGGATGAGCATGTTCTGTGATGGGAATTCAAAACTTGCAAACCATTGATTACAAAATCAATATCCTAACCATCACATTAGGCTCAAACTTTACACATCCACATTTCATATAAATATATGGACTGCATTAGCAAAAGATTTTTATAGGACTAACAAATGTGTATAAAAGACTGACTGAGTATTTCACTTTAAGAGTAGAATAAGGAAACCAGACTACTTTATTCATAAAACCAAAGACCTATTATACAAACAGCAGGAAATCACTGAAACAACTTCTGTGCCCTTGTTACAGTTAATTTTCCTTTCAGCTTTTTGTACATGTTTCAGTGCATCCAACAGCAATTTCCTAATAATGATACATTGATTGGACCTGCTGTAATATGACTAAATTCTTAATAACCTTATAGGAAGGTCAATACTTTATCATTAGAGTAGTCTCCTGTGACCTTGATGATGATAGGGGTAGAAGTCCTACTAGTCCTCATTGCTTTTAGTCCTGGAAAGATGAGGTTCTTACACTCACACCCTGTTTTCTCTCTCCTGCTATAGTATGAGCTCTTGCTTTCATTGTGCTTTTCATGTTAACTTCATAAAACTGTCAAAGGTCTGCATTTAAATGGACACATTTCAGCAATAATTAAAATTACAGGCATACTATTTATACAGGAATACCTTCCAGGTTATTCTATCACAATTAGCTTTATTTACTAATTCGTAATAAAGTTATTTGTTTCCAAGCTCTTTCCAACTTCTTTCTTTTTCCTCTTATTTATACAGTTATATGTGGTTGCTTCAGTTTTGTTTAGGACACTTGAGATTCAGAGTAATGTTTCCAAAGTGTGTTACCATGTGCATTTGTTTACACTGCATTAAGTATTCTAGTAGTTTAATCCTGCTACCACATGACCAGCTTTGGCAATGTCCAAGTTATCTAAGCTTAGCTTCACCAGCCAGGGAGTTGTACAATACAAAAGCAGCTGATTAACTAGTTTTTAAATCCCTATTTTACAAAATAATTCAACAAGAACCAGCTATGTTGACAGACTCCTTGTCACTCCCCACGATCTTAAAAGTTCACACTATGAGGCTAACAAAGTGAGAGGTTCTATGCTTTTTCAGTTAGTAATAATACAACTATTTGATAATCACAATTTGTTCAAGTCAAGTAGTATTTGTCACACAAAGTATACATTCTATCAGCTCTTTCACCCCAATAACTCAGACAGCAAAGAAAGTCACTTTCACTCACATATCCAACCAAAATATCAACCAGCCAATCCAACAACTACTAACTGGGGTGGGAGTAAAAAGTTTGATGCCTGTCCTGTGAAAGTGAGTTTTCTTTGGGCACTCCCCCTCAACATCCAAATCTCTGGCACTGGATCTTTAGATCCCAGCCAAGGCAATTTTCTTGCCTAGCCCCGAATCGTGCCGTTTGAGTTGATGTCTTGGCTTTTTGGACTACGGGCTCCAGCCTGGGCTACTTCCCTTCTGCCACCTTTGTCTCACTCCCCTTTCTCAGCAGTCATTTTCATAATGCTTCACCTCACTTCATCACCTTAAACAAGTCAAATCACAGAATCACAGAAAAGGTTATAGAAGCCAAGTCAAAATGGGTTCATATTACTAGTGGAGTATTTCCAGGGTAAGTGCATAGGTCTTTCCTTTTTGTCATTTATATTAGGAATTTCCAACTGTAAAAGATGTTGAGGTACTATAGAATTAATGATTAACTCAAACTGAATGAATATTTGACAACTGATCTTTAATTATAGCACATGCAAGAGAATACATATTCATAATTATTTGAATCAGACACTTAATATGGATGGGAAACAACTCACTAAAATGTGACTGAAAAATAATCCTGGCATAGTAGTGCAAACTTAATGTAAACCTCATGATTATGGCATTTGGACTTCAAAATGAGGGATTACTAATGCAAATAGATCGATTGAAACAAATAGTGGTGCTAGTTGCTAAGCCAGAAACAGAATTTTGTATTATTGATTACAGATTAAAATAGGTTATTACCTCTTTACATACCACATATTATTCCTGAATATAACAAAATTCATGGATAAGGGATCTGTTGGTCTATCTTGACTATCATATCTACTAACCTAATCATTAAAACTTAATGCAACCTTTATATCATGAATATAGGTCCTTCCCTTGTATCCTCTCCTTCCTCATGTTTGAAGGCAACTCATTCCAAAAGGACAAGTCACCTGTTGGTAAAAACTTTAGCTGAAGAAAAATCCTACTCAGCTAAAACTTGTGTTCACTAGTTTTACCACATTCACCATGATGGACACAAAAAGACAGGCTTCACGCATCAATTCTCTCAATTAACAATTGAACTTTTCTTAGAGTTTCAAAAAGAAATTTCTCATTACAACTTCACTTCAGGTATCACCCCTAATAACCCTCCTTTGAAACATTTCAAACAGTTCAATATCTTTAATAAGGTAAGAAGCACAATACTTTATATTATATCAAGTTAGACTTAACCAGTAATCTATACATTGAAAAATAAAACCTCTTCATACTTCAGAATTTCTATAAATTAATATATTTGCCCTACCTCTAGCAACAGGGCATTACTTGGATGGCTTACAAGACTAATCAACTAGGGCATCAAGACATTTTCTTCTAAAACAATATGTAGGTTGTTTATATACAAGTTATATTTATAAATAAATTTGGTATCTTGCACAAATTATCTTGCATTTATTATGATTAAAAGCCACTTTGCATTTATTTGCCCCTACATGCAAATTACTCAATTCTTTTATGAAGCACAAGCATCCATTCACTACTTATAACATGTATAATCTTAATATCAACAAACTTAAGTCATTCCCAATTCACCTATGCCATTGATATAAATAAAAAGAGCAAAGGTACCAAAATTATGCTCTAGTCTCTCCCAATTGTGGCTACCTTTCCCATCTACACACATCATTCTGTACACCACTAGAGATAAATTTTTGTAATAAAATTTGGAAACTATCTTAAAAGCAAACTTTTCCACAACTAATGCAAAAGTAATGACCTTATGGACAAATTTATTACCTCTTCTGCAATGAGAAGCATCATTAGTGCAATTCCAATCTTATAGAACCACCAGCCCATTATGAAGAAACAAGAAATATTGGATAGTGGCTCACAGAACCATACCTTAACTATCTTCAAAATCCACAGGCAAGTATTATCTGATGCAATATCCTTGCAAGTTTTTACACTTAATTTCTTTAACCAGCTTAAAAGTAATACAGCTGCCTTATTCGGGGTTATGTCCAACTAACAACAGTTCAGGATGAGGAATATTGCTTGAATCCTTTAGTAAAAATTGACAAAAGTAGAATTTACTAAATCAATTTCAAAAACCAACTTTTCTTTATTATTCCTCAAAAGGCCCTAAGCCTAGCATTCAGCACTAGTGACAAACTAGTCATTCCAAAAACTGGTCTTGACAGTTGTCCTGAGAGAATGCCTTTATAAATTCTGTAGTTATGTTTTATTTTGGAATAGTACCTCCAATGTTCACCTTATTTCAAAGAGGTTAACTTATTTGATCAGAAAACAATAAGGATGATCCCAATGATGGAAAGACTCTTTTGAGGATGGGTTGAAGTTTTAATTTACATTCTATTAAGAAAAGGATAAGAACTTTTGTTGCAACTTACAAAAATTAAGGGAATTGAGAAGGTTTTTACCCTCTCTCTCTCTCTCTCTCTCTCTCTCATGTGCATGTGACCCTATAGTACAAGTGGATAAATAATTCAGTGCATTGGTACTCACTGGAAAACAGCATCTCCCTGCTGAGGTTCTCATTCTTTTCATGTTAAGATCTGGTCTGAATAATCTTATCTTGTTGTCCTCACCCCTGAAAGCTTTCATACCTTCAAAAAGCTGAAGAGAATTAAAAAAAAAGAAAGCTAGCAGCAACTCCCATAACCATTACTGTTCAAGATAAGAGCAAGATGGATAAAGTTTTACAAATGTGATATGAAACATGAAAAAATTAAGAAATATGCTACAGTTACATATAATTAGCTGCTTTGTAAACTAAAGTGATCTTTTAAAGTTCTATTCAGTGCTGTGATTAATTTGTAACACACAGAAACTATGGTTCTACTAATTTCTATCTTTTTCCCTACAACTAATGTCTGCCCTTTTCATCCATTCTCCATACACAAACACATGCAATATTTTACAATTAAATATTTGCTCTAAATGTTAATTTTCAAATTACTTCTATTACATGAACATACCTCTTGAGCATAGTGCAAGACCTTTGCACCAGGATGTAGAGACAGGTTATGAATAGGACAGATTCGAGGAACTCCCCAACCTTCTGCAGTTGTCCATTCTACCTCTAGCATGTGGTCACTAAAATGCCTTCCAAAGATTAGATTATTACCATCAGGCTTTGTACTTGTTTCTGAAGGTTTGGCCCTAATAATTTCAAGGTCTGCAAACTACAAAATTCATTCATTAAACTAATCATTTAGTGTAATGTATAGAAGGAAGAAAACCTTTTCGAACCAAAGTTTATTCAGCTTAAATTTCAACAAAATGATTTACTAATTAAAAGAAAGAGAGAGAGAGACAAAGTACATGTATTAGGCCATTAATTTCTTAGCTTCTTGATATATACAATAATACATTTTGGGACAAGATAGGACCTACTGATCTACCTGTTGTTCCATCCTTTAAACTGACTTAGACAAAAAACCTTAAAGCCAGCCTTTGACTCGTACTTTGTGAACCTGACAATGACCAAAGAAGGTCAAAATGTTGTTCACTCCTCTATTAGTGCTTTCTCTACCCATACCAGTCGTTTTTAAGAGTATAATTTTCTCTACACATGAGTTTGCTTGTCATCACAGATTACAGTTATGCTTTGTTTACAAGCCTTTTATATGGCATCTTGTCAAATATTTTCAGAAAATCCAGATACAAATCTACACCTTTAACCCCTCCTCTAGTAAAGTCATGTCAACTATCACATAAGATTCTAAGTTGTTAAATAACTTAGAAGTTTCAAGACTTTCCAAAATTTCTTCACAACTGATGTAAGACAAGTAATTACTGGAACAATTGTCAACTCTTTCTTACTGTGAAGATGATCTAGGAAGGTCAAGACACTGTTCTCTCCTTATCAAGGAAACTGTTAATACCCGTACCAGCCGTTCAGAGATACATTTATTTCTAGTGGATTTCTCGTCATCAAGAACTGTCACTTCCCTTGAAAAGGAGTTACATTAGCTAATGTCCCATCCTCTGGTGTCTGCCACACTATTCAAAAATAGATTGAATATGCGAGCTGCTTAGTACTGACATCCTTCAAGACCCACTGGGGAAAAATTTGGACCAGAAGTCTTATTGTTGAAGACTTCCAATGTTTCTTAACCAGCTCAGAATTAATGAAGTTATCTTCATCTCCATTTATCAACAAGATGTTGAATACTGCTTGAATCTGTAGCAGAAAACAAGAGTAATATTTAATAACTCAGCCATCTCAATTATATAATAGCCTTCCTTTAGGACCTCAAGGGTCCTACTCTCATTCTAATATTGTTTACCTTTAATGCATTTAAAAGAAAATTTTTGTTTAGAAATTTTTGGCCATTCTCTCCTCAATCTTTCTTGATGTCCTAATTTGTTGTTTTCACCAACTTTTTATATTCTATAATACAAGTCTTATCTCACCAGTCAACTTATAAATTAAATTCAAATGTTTTTAATCTTGCACATTAGCCAACCTGTTTTTAACTAGCAGCAACTCATTTCTTCCCATAAGGAAGAAGTTTATTGTTAATATTTAATTATTTTTACAATGATCATAGTCTCCAAATAACTCAGCTACTTTATTCGAAACAGAATTCTTGTCACATCCCTTCAAAACACACTTTAAAATTTGTAACCAAAATATTCCTTATCTTCATAAGCAGCAAAACAAATCTAAAGGGAAATTATTATTTACACCCAGATGTTCTCCACCTACTCTCAGTGGTTTCTATATCTGAAGTTAAAAATAAATCTAAAGTTGCAACATTTCTAAATGTGTTCTGTTGAGAAGACTGATGACAAACCTTGGGATCCTGAAGAGAGTCATTTGTTTGTTAAAACGAATTATCATGTTTGGGAACAGTCCACCTAAACCTGCCATCGTAGCTCATGCTCAATCATGTTGAAACCACAAATTCCACTCATAAAATTTTCAAAATGAACTACCTTAACATCACATTTTACAGTATGCTCTTTGAGCAGCAATGAGCTAGTATTCATTTCTGAAATTATAGTACACAATAGCAGTGCTGTTAAAATGTTAAACAGCAGGTGCATAAAATGCCTACACTTATTTAGCAGATACTAATAGAACAATTGTATACAAGTATGTAAAGTGACTTAAGGTTAAGATCAATTTGAGAACAAGTTATAAGTGGGTGAGGAAAAGTGTAGTAAAAACAGGCATGTGTTTACTGCCTTGTTTTAAGTTTACATTGCATGTGTATAAGCACAAATGGTTACTGTCAATAGCCTAGTTAAATAATGTAAAATAATTAATTTAAAAACATTTAAATCAAGTAGGTAGAAGAGAAATGCACTTGAAAAGTCCAGTAATATAAACTATCTAATAGGTCAAGTAAATACACATACTGTGAACTCATTTATTGTGCTTGCATATTTGTGTACAGTACTTCTTGCAAGCTCACTTACAGAGTACAGAGTTACTGATCATATAACCTATCTTTGCTCTTGGAAGAATTCACAAGAAATAAAAAATTTGAATAATATGAAGTGACTTCACTGCACATTTGCCAACCTTGAAAGAGTCTAATGGGGAAGAAAAACATCTGCTGTGGAGCTTTAACACTTTGAAATCCTGCAAAAAAGAAGGGAGAAATTATTTTTGACTGCTTATCAACTTCTTATATGCAAAAACAGAGATACTATATACAGTGTAGAATTATTTTAAACACTACTTTTTACTCTTATCTAATAGGAATATGAAGTATGATATTCAAATAACTTGTATAACAATCTACAATTTTAATTTCTGATAGCCTATACCAATTTACAAAAGTTATTTGAAATATGCATAGTACATGTATGTATGTATGTATGTATATTAACAATGCAAGTACAAGACATTAACACAGCAAGAGTAAAAAAATATATCATTGTGAAATAAACTGGTAGTTGGTTTAAAAACTAATCCAAGTACCACATTATGCTTTTAACCACAAGAAAAAGAAATTTCTAAACAATATTGAAATTATCCAATAAATGATTGGTAGAATGTTAGGAGTTCTTCTACCTCCACTGCCCAAGTCAGTTTATAGCTGACAAGTTTAAATATTAAAAAACCTCCATTAATCTATTATTTTTCAATATATCTCAGTAACAGCGATATTTATATTTAACCCACATTTACACACGATGTCAAGTTGAAAATAAAATCTGATCTAAAAATAGTTAAATGCTTGTTGCCAAAATAGCATTATGTTACAGTTTATAGCAGGAATTGACGTCTTACCAATGTCTAAATATTTAAACTTTCATAATTAACTGTTTACAAAAGGGGGTTTTAAGGTGCAAGTGTGTTTATAATTGAGTTCCATTACTTAGAATGGTAATCGTAAATTTAAGTTAATATTCTAAAACGGATATTCAAAATATATCACCACCATCAAAAAGTGAAATTGGCAAAGTGGTTTATTCCTGAAGATTTATATTGATTTTTCCACAGTTTGTTTGATAAAGTGATTTGTTAGTTGATTTTGAAAATTTTGAACTGTAATAAATTTATTTTTTTTCTTAAAATACTATATAAAAGTAGTAGATAGCCATTAACTATTGGTTAGTCAAGAAATTAGGAAATTAATATCGCATTTTTGACGACCTAATAAGCCTAGTGTCGGGAATCATGCAGACTTTTTGAAGGCAGCAGCATAGCATATTTAAAGCATCTTAATTGAAAATGGAGAAACAAAGAACCGATACATTTTTCACTTTTTAAAAGGAGAGCAAGGTAGTAAGGAAATGACTGACTTTAAGATGAAAGCAGTAATAAGCTGGGGTTAGCAGCAGCAGATGAAGAAGACAGCCAAATAAAGAAATCTTAAGATGAAGTTCAGTCACTATTGGTCGTTCAAAACCTGACCTAAGAATAAAGATAAATTTCTACATTTTCAGTAACAAAAATTGGGGAAAGGGCAGCATATTTTTTATAGCAACTGTTATAGTCAGTTTCCATACGTAGAGTCCACAATAAAGTGGATACTGTATTGTTTGCTACCACCATTTTGCTTCACAAAGTCGTTCCGTAGAACCATGTTTTGTAGTTATTGTTTCCAAAAAGAGTGAAAATATGCTAAGTATAAATTGAAAGTCAATGTAAATACCAAATAAACTTGTAAAGCTTTGCTTCACTTTGGCACCACTTTAAATGTAGTTCAAAATACGGGTTTGATGCCGCAAAACTGCTGCACAGCAGTCTATATGGGGAAAATAAGTACTTTGTTAGACTTACGGATATTAATCTGTCCAGGCAAGGTTTAGCATGGAAATCTGATAGAGCACGAGGCAAATGATTCTTTAAATAAATGCAGTGGTATTGAACTTAAATGAGAATAGGATTTAGTTAACTTCAAAAGCAGCAAACGGAAAATGCAAAATATAGAAGCAAAGAAATACACAATTTTACTAAAGCTACTGAAACTGATTTACAGTTACACATTTATTTTAGTGCTTGCATACGTTTCCGTTTGATACGTGTGATGTATATTGCTGGACGCGTATCGAAATTTTGCCCGTTCTCCAAGTTTGTAGAAGAGTCAAGAATAAAAATCAAGAATCTCACCTAAAAGTATATAAACCGACGCGCAGAGAGAGAGAGTGAGAATGGATTAGTGGTCAGCTACAGGTCACTAAACTAAGTCTTGTAAGCTATAGTTGTGATAAACGCTTATTAGTAGGAAAACAGACGTTCCACTTGGAACGTTTATAGATTTAACTCTACGATCCGTTCAACTTCGGAGTTAACTTCGGACGTTAGTATTTCTTTCTACAATATTTCTAGATATTTTTCTCTGGAAAATAAGCTTGTAAACCGCGATGGGCCACACAAGTATAGCTAGTATTCCCGTCAAGTGAAGTAAGGGTATGTGTATGAACATGAATGGTTTGTGCTTTGTGGACCTGTCGTAGATAAAACAGTTATAGACCAGGTAGAAGACTATGGTGTTTGCGAGATTGTAAAATTCTGTATATAATCGTGTATTAACTATCTGCAACAAGGTAATAAATTGTACTTTGTATATTGAAATGTGTTAAAAAAAAAAAAAAAATGTATGCATGGATCTTGTTGGCGAATACAAATTTGCTACATAATGAAATTCAATTAACTTCTAATTTAAAATTCCCAGCTATTTGAAATCATAATTCCAAACATACGTGGTGTAATAAATCGGATACAAGTCCGAAATAAATACGTAACACTACGGTATGTGTAACAACTGAGCCCGGCATGGCCAGGTGGTTAGGGTAATTGACTCTTAATCCGAGGGTCGCGGATTCGAATCCCCGCCACAAACATGCTCGTCTTTTCAGCCGTGGGGGAATTATGTGATAGTCAATCCCACTTGGTAAAAGAGTATCCCAAGAGTTGGCGATGATCACTAGTTGCCTTCCCTCGAGTCTTACACTGCAAAATTAGGAACGGCTAGCGCAGATAGCCCTCGTGTAGCTTTGTGCGAAATTTAAAAAACAATCGACTGAAGAAGTTGCCAATAATGTAAGTAAGGCAAAGTTCAAGGTATTAATATACTACTCGGCGATTTATTGTAAAATCTCCAAACTGGAACTTGCTAATGCCATAGTAAACTACGTGAAGCAAGCATTTCGTTAGAAAAATCAAAAATTGAGATGAAATTGTCACAAATTAGATTTGTGTAATTTTTGAAATTTTCTCCCAACAGAAAATGTAAATAAATAAATAAAAGAAGAAAGAAAGAAAGTCCCAGAGCAACAGAATGAACCAAGCAGAGAACGAAAGTTAATGACTGAGAAAGCTCCACTTTTGAAGTAGAAGAACAAAAGATTCTATTTAATGATAGTCTTTGTTGCAACATTATAGTCGAGTCTTAATTTGACTTGTATATGAAAACAACAGGTCAATGATAAACAAAAAATCTTATTTTGTAAATTTTTAGTTTAAAGGGGACCAAGCCAAGCTGGCTAAGTATTTAAACATTAGCCTTGTACAGTACTGTATATTAGGTGCAAGTTACAAAATGTTTTGGAAAAAAAACACTATTGGAATGACAAACAATAAATTTTATGAAGTACAAAGTCTTAAATTTTAAGACCAAGAAGTCTATTAAGTGGTTCGTTTAAATGTTGGTTTAGTAATATAGTAAATCGTTTGTCTGTATTAAGTTCTCAAAAACTTACCAGTACAATACACAGAATCAGCTACAGTAGTTATGCGGCTAACTAACTCAATCACTATAGTGATTTGAGAAACTGCTACAAAAACAAACCCAAAATCTTTAACTTAGTTTCACACTTTACTTGATAAGCCCCCCTTCTAACAAATTACGTCTTTAATTTCGTTCCGCTCTGCGATTTTACGAAACCTACATGATCATTTAAGGAAAATCTTTGCACATGAGAAAAAATCTTAAAATCAATACGAATATTCCTAATGTTTACAGTATACAGTGTCAAACATGACCAATCAGATATTAGTAATAGGGTTTTAAAACTACTGATGCATGAAAGTAAAAATTTCTATAAAGAGAAGTTCCATTTGTTGGTTTACCTAAAATTAGGCAGACGTGCACATGGTTAAATTATGGTATTTTTACTTATTTAAAAAATAAATTACTGTTTCACACTAACTGATCGCGTAGAATGCAGGATGAAAATATGAAAGTAAAATTAGCTACTAATTATTTCTTAACAACTAATTTAGTTACTGAAAGATGTTAAGTAATACTATTCGTATTAAGTGTGCTGCGTTTAGTCGAAAAAGCGTTGTTCTAATCAATTGTCTATAGAGCATTAGATTTTTTTTTTTTTTAATTTCGCACAAAGCTACTCGAGGGCTATCTGTGCTAGCCGCCCCTAATTTAGCAGTGTAAGACTAGAGGGAAGGCAGCTAGTCATCACCACCCACCGCCAACTCTTGGGCTACTCTTTTACCAACGAATAGTGGCATTGACCGTCACATTATAACGCCCCCACGGCCACCCGTGTTGGTATGTTTCAAGTTTATTTCAGAATTTCTGAAGCAGAACCCCAACCAACGTGAAACTTAGAGATAAAGCTGATGTACAGCTATTACCCTCCATCAATCACATAAAATTTAAAAAGGAACATAGAAGGAAAGAAGCGATAGTCATTTTCGTCTAAGCTAGCAATCATTATGAAAGAAGCTGTTCAACTTCGTAATCTTTCCTGGTTACGAATTTGGCACTAGTCCCAGTTTAAAATATTGGAAAAAGAACTATTGTGAAATACTCTGAAGAAACCAAACTACTTCAGAACGTAAGTAAATAACATTCCAAAACGGTTTACCAATATTAAATTTTAATTCCAAGTAATGTATTTGTTTCTCTAAATACAGTCATATTAAGATATGTATGTATCAGTACAATTCGAAAAAATGTATAGATCTATCCATATAAACATACAGTAGCAGAAACGACGCTTTAAGGACGGCTGTTTGTGGTAGTAAGTAGTAATCGCAATATTGTGAAAAGACAAAAGATGTACTTTTCTTCGAAGTACTGCGCTGGAAAATGTTTGGATTGCGCTGCTTCGTCATGCCCAACAAGGTGATTCAATTACAGGTGTGAAAAACGGGGTTAATTCTAGTTTAGTAGAATTCAAAGTTACGCCAACAGAGATAGAATCTTCGGGTATATTCCTAACGAAAGTCGTGTTCTTATAGTGAAAAGTACGTAAAAGTTCTGTTCCGTTATAAAGTGGTCCTTACAATTATGTTTATAACGGAGTGACTCTTGAAAACCCAGGGAGAATTTTTGTTTGCGGTACTATCCAAGAGGTAACCTTCAGTGATTGCAGCACTTAAACTTTTTAGGTAGAATTAGAGTTAACTGACTTAAAATCTTCAGTTTGCTTTTTAAAGCATTGGCTATTTGTGTGCGACAGAAATACCCGATTTAATTTTTACTCAGTATTTCCACCAGCCTGCCTACCTTCAAACTGAAATGTTCAGGTGAGATTAGTGTAGATTATTAGTTCGAACTAAAAAATTTATACTTGGAAGAAAAAGTCAGCCCACTAAGATTACTGTAACAGATTTACTGTTGTGCATTTTAGTACCTACGCTTGTTACTTTATAGTTTATTTTTGCATGTGACATATTCACTGTATTGCGTAATACCACCTGTTCCCGAAATCTCTAGAGAACTCTTGAAAGTGAGAATCAAAAACATGTTTACGAAACTGCACTGATCATTGAAAATTAAAAAGAAATTCACGTGATTGGTATATAAAAATTGACGCGCCGAAAAACTGCATTATTACTGCACAGCTAAAGTCAGTATACTACATGCTAGGAAACTATAATTGTGATTAACGCCTAATAATCGTAAAGTTACAAAACCGGACCAGGGTTAGATTTCGAATATTACAAACTGTTCACTGAATAACTTCGGATGTTAGAATTTCTACAAGGACATTAAATATTATCATCGGTAAAACTCAGCTACGCGAGGCGTAACAAACAATTTGCTCGTCGTGGACCTGGATGGACGATAAGAGTTCTAGAGCGGATACAAGTTTCTGTATTGTCAGTTTGTAGAACTGTTGCATATGAAGTCAAATTTGCCAATAATTAGTATAAAAGTATTATTTTTGTTTGTATATTAAAAATGTGTTAAAGAAAACTGTGTGTATCAATCTCATTCGCAAATACCATAAAATTGATAAATATTAACAGTTAATTAAATTCAAATTTACAGTTGAGTTAGTAATACGTAACGTACATAACGTAATAAATCGTAGGCTCATCCGAAATAAAACATACGTAACATTGCACGCTGATACAGTGATAAAATTCAAATATTTAAAACATTTTACTTGCTCAATATAGATATTCTAAACTGGGTTCATTATGTTTTATTATCTAAAAAGTATTTAACATTTACATTTTAAATTTCAAATACAGTTTATGAAAGTGGCCTGTTTAATTATTTTCACTGAACTAGGACTTAAAGGTGAATTTTCAACACATTTAATAATTGCCTTAGAAATTGTACTTGGTTAGGTATAATTCTTGTGTGGTTACCACATTTTTAAACACTTTAGTTTTTGAGTAAAAAATGAAACAAAATATGCGGGTCCTCGAACTCAAGTTCTTCTCCATCGTTCGGCTGTTTCCGTCACGTTTTACAACTATGATGTAATAGTTGCCAAACACGCTTCGTTGCGCGCCGACCATTTTGTTCCTTTCAGTGCTGGTGTTTTATGTAAATCTATCGGTGCTTTTTTCGGATAACATACTTTGCAAGATTATTTTTTGTCTTGATATTGCTACTTTGTTTTATGTTAACATGGTTTACTGCGTTGCTTATGGTTGTAAAAACGGTTCGGCATCGGGCAAAAGATTAATTTCGTTTCCGTGTAAGGAGAAGGAACCGGCAAGGTGGCGACAGTGGGTGCGGATGGTCAATAGAAAGAACTGGACACCTTCACACCATGCAAAGCTTTGTCAAAATCACTTTGAACGCTCATGTTTTGTGTCAGATCCCACTGTTTTGGATTCCGTGGATGTCAAGCCAGGCAGGTTGAGACTGAAAAGACCATCTTTTCTCGTTTAGAGTTGAGAACTGATCTCAGCCTGCTGCGTACAGGTTCCACCCCTCTGAAGCCATCTCTTGCCATCAAGAAAACAAACTTAAAGGTATGTGTGCAGTATAAAGCGATAAACAATAACTAGTACTTTATAAATTATTATATTATACAAGTTTTTGAAGAATGTAACTGGACATACACATTTCACATTTATGAGCGTGGTTTGCATTTGTGGCACCTGAAAGTCAGTGAAACCTTGATTTCCTAGTCCAGACAGTGGACAAATCTATCCCAAATAGAGTATATTCCAAGTTTAAAAGCTGGTAGATCATTCTGTAGATGTTTTTGTATATTTTTTAAATATGGAAAAGTTTGAAGAATTCCATTTTTTTAAATTTAACATTAAGATAAATTGAAATAAAATTGTCTTAAACATGTTGAAGCAATCAAGTACATGTTATGTATATAATCTTATATCTTCAGCTTTCAGAGGAAAGTTCTGCTGATGACATGTACCTACTTCTGTAGAGGAAGTTGTGATTCAGCCCACCCCTGATGATGACTGCCAAGACTCTAGAGCTGACTCATTTCAGAGTGAGTCTGTTCAGACTTTAAGTATATCATGATTGTTAGATTAAATATTCATAAGTTGCAACAATTGATGTATAATTTTATTTACATTAATTTGAATCTAACCGTGAAAGAATGTTATTATTTCAATACCTAAATAAAAACCTATTGTTTCAGTCTATCCCTAGTATTCCAAGAGGGGCACAGACTGACTTGTATTCGGTTTCCATAGGTGTACAGGTATTCCCATCTGGCTTGAAGACTGTAGCTACCCAGACAGAAAATTTTCCAACAATAGATTTTGCTTGTGGTACTGGTAAGTTAGTTTGAATATGAAATTTTCATTCATGATTTAACAATATTCAATAGTCAGATTAGTCTTGTTAATATTATTTTGATTATTTATTATAAACTATTGCTGGTAAACCGTATTGTTCACATGTAATTCTTTCACTGATTTTTGCAGAATCATCATCTGCTGCTAAGAAGTCCTCTGTATCACAAGTGACAGATGCTGATGATACTGATAATGTTCAAATGAGTGATGATGAAGGTGCTGATCCTGAGTAGAACTTGTCAGATCTGTGTTAAAAGTAGCTGTTCTAGATTCGTTCAGAGTAGGTTCGAACTGATATAGCGCTACTCGACACTGTTCAGAACACAAAGTCAAAAATACTCCGCCACTGTTCTCTTTATGCACTAGCCATGATTATTTACATTCAACGCGGCAAACGTAAAAACTAAAACGTTCGGATTGCCGCTCGGAAAGGGCTCTTTCTGCACCAAATTCTATGTTTCATTTATTAGAACATATTTTTTATGAAAAATGTGAACCTGCAAAATTAATCAGTATGAGTAGTTCTTTTGACTACAAAGTTTTTTCTGTAAAATTCACTTTTAATCTAAATCTAATCGGAGATTCATGAAGACACCAAACAGGTAGTGTAGATGTAATAGTAAAGTTTCTAAATATGTTTATCAATGTTGTTTAATAGATTTAGAATATTTTGCTTATTAGATTGTGGTAATTCCATATATAGGTCCTTTGAGTGTGACAGTTTATTTAATTTCTAAAGTTACCAGTAACACGTTTCTGCAAAACTATTTTCACACTCTAAATAATAACTACCTAGATTTAGTTAACTCACTTGCATGATATGGCCCAATTGGAACTGTGCATTTATTACCAACTATAGGTTCAGTTTTTACAAGGTTTTATATAATATAAGGTGAATAGTTTTGCAAATGCGCAAGTCGTTTAACACTTAAGTTACCAAATGTGAAGTCTTAATCTGCAGTTTTTTAAGGCTTGATAAATCATTAACTTGTTACTGGTATTTAATTGTGTGTAAAAACTGGTTCAGATTATCATTTCTAAAATTAAATTTAAATATGTTAATTAATGCTCTTATTTTAGGAAGATTAAGTTAAACCTTTAAAATTTACGTATTTTTATTCTAGTATTAGGGCACCTAAATTACCGCAGAATCCTAAAGAAGCACATTTATTCTTTCTTTAGTAATAGTTACCCATTTACTGCATCATTTTTAATTACTTAAATTAAAATATTAATTTAATTTAAGCCATAATATAAATGCTCCATCTTAACATATAGAAATTCTCGTTGTAGTTTACAATCTTCATTAAGAATTTTCAATAATTACTTTAAACGGAAGAGGATGAATTCTAAGATGATTTAATTTTATGGAATTCATTAAGTTGCTTTTAACTTTAGATCTATCGAGGTTGGTAGGTAGGTATTTCATGTTTATTGGCACAAAGTTACAAGGCTATCTGTGCCAAACAAAATGTAGTACACTATAATGGTATAGGGAAATGAAGGTTAGAATACATAAAATATGTAAAATTAAGACCTACCAGGAAGACTGAAGCATTAAGTTTAAACTTACTGTTTGTCACCTGAAGTTGGCTTTCCAGTCCTGGGTTAAGGTCAAAATAAGATTAAAGCGTGTAAAAGAAATCATGCTAAAACAGTATATAGTCCAATAAAAACCTTAAATTAAGTTAAAAAGACCAATGGCTCTTACAAATGTTAAAACATGGGTGAAGCAGCCAGTATCACCTATCTAATGACAAGGGCAAAACTACCTTAAAAATATGTTTAAAATTGCGTCGTCGTTCTTGGTTGTAACGACATGATAAAATATATACAATTGTGACCTGAGTGTCACACAGACTACACATTGCAGCATCAGTACCAGATAAAAGGTAGTGGCGAGTTAAAAACTGACTAATGCTCCTCCCTTCGATCTTTACAGAAACAAAATGACCAAAGAAGGCTTAACTTGAGAGAGATTATTATTTCGTTGCTCACTCCAGGTCGACTACCAACTGGCATACAGTCGGGTTTTGATAACTGGACCATAATCCATGTGTGGAACAGGGACGGTGGTGAGAGAGCTATAGCAGATGGACTTTGCTGCTCTGTTAGCTAGCTCATTCCCAAGAATACCAACATGACCTGGTATCCAAAAAACTGGACAGAGATAATAAAGATGGGTCAGTTTGTTTTGGATATTGATAAGAATAGGATGGTAACTAACATGGAATGATATCAGAGCCAACAGATAGTTGAGTGAATCAGTATAGATCGTACAATTTGCATATTTTCAATATGAGTCAAGGCAAAAGAAATGACATACAATTCGGCAGTGAACACAAAAACCGTAGGCGGGATTCTGTGTGCTACACACGAACTGTAACAAATCATGGTAGGACCAACAGTCACCTGATTTTGAACCATCTGTATATGGAAATGGATGGATTGTTTGAAAGATGTTCAGCAAATCAAGAGCGATATTTCCAATTGGGAGTACTGCCCTTCCTCAGATGACTCAAAGATAGGTCACAGTTACTGTCCCCAACAGTAATTAGCCATGGTGGAATAGGCCGAACTGTTGATACTGCTATGCTAGATCAAAGATATCCAATTTTTCCGATTGTGTCCGAATATGAAGGCTAAAAGGAACAATGGCAGATTTTCTATTATAGAAAAGTGTGGCCCAATGAGGATGGAAAACACAAAACCAAGTGGATGCTGTGGTAAAGAGCGAAGTTTGGAAGCATATATAAAAATGGGAGTTGCAAATGGTGAATAGACAGAGGGGGTTGATGGGACTCCACATACAAACTTTAGACTGGAGAAGTACGAAAGGCCCCAGTGCAAAGCCAAAGCCCCTGATGGTGGATAGGATCCAGCATTTTCATTACTGAGGTTCTGCAGAACCATGAACCATAGTCAAGTTTGGATCAGATAATGGCACGATAAATTTTAAGCATGGAGTATCGAGTTGTTCCGCAAGAGGTGGAAGAGAGGACAAGGAGGATGTTCAGTGCTCTTATACATTTGACATGAAATTGTTTGATATGTGAAATAAAGTTTAATTTACAGTCAAATAAGACCTAAGAACTTAGCCTCAGGAAGTACAGCATCATCATCAATACGAAGTTCTGGATCTAGATGAATACCCTGTTGGCGGCAGAAATGCACACAAAAAGTTTCAGGAAGAGAAAGTTGAAAACCATTTGCTGTGGTCAACTTAAATATAGGATTGATTGCAGTTTTTTTTTTTTTTGAATTTTGCACAAAGCTACTCGAGGGTTATCTGTGCTAGCTGTCCCTAATTTAGCAGTGTAAGATTAGAGGTAAGGCGGGTAGTCATCACCACCCACCGCCAACTCTTGGGATACTCTTTTACCAACGAATAGTGTGATTGGCTGTCACATTATAACGCCCCACACGGCTGAAAGGGCAAGCATGTTTGGCGCGATAGGGATGCGAACCCGCGACCCTCAGATTACGAGTCGCACGCCTTAGCACGCTTGGCCTTGCAGTTTGTAGCTGCCAGTCAATAAACCTCATGTTTGAGGACTGACATGAGATGTGAAAGTCATCAATGAATTGACCACTTGCAACTCTAGGGGTAGCTGTTCACTAATGGCATTAATTTTTTTTATAATGAAAAGCGTAAAACTTAGAACACAGCCCTGAGGGACTCCAAATTCCTATGGGAAAAAAACGGGAAAGTATTGAGCCCACACAGACCTGGAATCAGTGGTTCATTACAAACTGCCACACAATCCGTATGAGTGAAGGTCTCGCAAGATGCCATATTTCCATGTTGTATCATAAGCACTCTCTAAATATAAAAAAACAACAACAAGATGTTGTCGCTTCAAAAAGGTTTCCAACTGCTGTTTCAAGGCAAATTAAGTGGTCTATCTTAAAATGTTGTCTTCGGAACCCATACTGAGTGGGTGAGAGAACGTTGTTTGATTCAAGGAACCAAACAAGATGAGCATTAATCATCCTCTAAGGACGAGACAACTCGTCAGAGCAATGGGATGGTAATTCGAAGGAATCTTTGGATCCTTCCTAGGATTAAGAGTATGGAGTACAATAGCATGGCGCCAAGCATCAGGAAAGACATTCTCCTGCCAAATCTGGTTGAATACAGCCAGGATAATAGTAACAGAGGCAGGAGAAAGGTGGCATAGCATCCCACAATGTACATTATCAGGTCCATCTGATGTATTGCCAGACCGATGAAGCACAAGTTTGAGTTCCAGTGTAAGAAGGCGATTGTAGTCATAGGGATGATCAGTGGAGAAAGAAAAGAGGCAAATGTTCAACTCGTGTTTTAAGAGCTAAGAAGGAAGGGGATGTGTTTCAAGGGCTAGATATGAGAGAAACATTCACCAAAAGTATTTGAAATGCTCTGAGCATCAGCAACTCCATGGTTGTTGAATATTAAGATAGAGAGGAGGCAGAAATATACCGTCCACTCACCTTCCGGATCTTGTCCCATATGATTTTTGAACTGGTGGTTGAAGAAATGCTGGAGGTGTATTTAATCCAGGAATTCTTCTGGCTTTGATGTTTAATTCGCTGAGCCTGTGCACGGACTTGCTGAAATGCAATAGGGGTTGTAAGTGTGGGATAACTACGAAATTTATTCAAAGCACGTGTCTGAGCTTTGTGTTATAGAACAAGCAGAATTCCATCAAGGGCAGGGATGCCGTGAGAAAGATGTCGAAGTTTTGGGGATGCACTGAGCAGCTGCTTGGACAATATAGTTAGTTACTGCTGTTACACAAACTATCGATGACTTACATAAGATGGTAGGACCAAGTTCGAGAGGGCCAGTTGGCCTGGTCCAACTTCCACTGAAGCACACGGGTCAGGTGACACTGACCACGGCCAGTCTCTTAATATGATAGGTAAACGATCACTAACCCGTGAATTGATGTGAACCTCCCAAGAAAAGGAAGTGAGAAGCGAAGGGGAGCAGATAGAAAGATCTATAGCAGTAAATGACTGACTGGGTGCATGAAAATAAGTGTAAGAGCCACCACTGAAAAGAGACAGGTTGTAATTCAAGAGTAAATGCTCTATAGCTCGACCCCTCCCATCAATACTAGAACCACCCCAAAGGAGATTATGCCCATTAAGATCCCCCAAAATTGATAAGGGGTGGCAGTTGCTCAGTGAGGGCATCAAGGTGACAATTTTTTCTAGGGGTAAAGTACAGAGAGAAAACAGTGATGGCACGACCCACGGAGATACGGATGGCTACAGCCTCTGAGGGCGTATTCAATGACAAGGACCGGGTGGGCACATGTTGATCAACCAGCAGTGCTACTCCCCCATGTCCGATACAATAGTTTGATTACTGACTGCCCACTACGATTTCAGTAACGGCGTGATACCTTAAGGTTAAGTGTATGAATTACTTAGCCTAGAGTCAAATGCATAAATTAATTATCACGAAAGTGAAAATACCGATTCAATTTTACACTCGAAATATCTCTGAATTAAGTTTTCTTCTATTACTAACATTAATAAAAACAATCCTCTTAAGGGAAACTAAATTCAGTTTCGTTCTCAGTACATTTAATTTTATATTTTCAGTATATTAGATTAACAGTATTCAGCTACGTTCTTAAGGAACATGATGTAAAAGCCATTGACAGAAATTAATTTCTAGCACATTTTAAGCGTTTATCTAAAATGATTTTTAAATAATTATTCTATGAACACCCAGAATTCATTTGATAAATGGTCTTAATTTTGATTGGGTCATAAGGAATTTCCCAATGTCCGATTGCCTCGAATGCAATTTAACTGTTCGTCAAGATTGATTTCAAAACAATTCAGTTATGACATGCGAGGTTACAGCATACTATGGTGGAATTTGCCTCGTCATTTTTTAGGAGCAATACTATAGTGTACTTGTATCTCGTGTACACAAGTAAATCGTTGCAGCGATTTTACTATCGGAAGATTAAATTAATGTCAGTTTTGTAAAACTAACGGTACTTGTAAAAACTGTTGTGTTATAATTCATAATGCACTGGGTGCTGTCTTTCGAAACCGATACAAGATGTTGCTATGTGACAGATTTACCGATATATATTTTAATATCTGAGTTTGTCTCCGTTTGGTGCATGCGACATATCGTTAAGTGTGTATTTCGAAAGTCCCGCACACAATACTAAGTCATATCTGATTTAGAACCGAATTTTTACAGAGGTTCATGGAAAATGAATTTTTCTTATACACCTATCTGTACACTTCTCTTGACTGCTAGCTAGCTTGAAGCACACGTAAGACTTCACCAACAATATCTAATGTCCCCGTAGAAATTAACGTCCGAAGTCAAGTCACTGAAGTTAAACGGTTTGTAAATGTTCGAAATCTGTAAACTTTCCTCGTCAAATTCTGTAGTTTTCCCGATTACTAAGCGTTAATCGGAGTTGCGGATTCCGACGATGCTTGGAGTACGCTGACTGTAGGTGCCAACAATAGTATTGTCTCTCGATATGTTAGTTTATATACTTTAAGAGTTTAGAATATTCAACAATATTCGAAGATACGCTCGTGTTTCCAAAAAAGTTGCTTATTCTTATGCTTGAAAATCTCAAAACATTTAGAGAAGAGGCGGGGACTTGCATAATACTCATTCAACGTCACCTGAGTCTGTTGCTGTTTGCATATATTAAGATAAATGCATGACAGTAAAATCGAAATTTTCTAAAACTAAAGCAGCTGAAGCAAATGCCTTATGAAGTTTTGCAGAACACAAGCTTTCGTTACAAAGATTTTACCAAAACGTCTACACTTAAAATGTGATATGAATAATTAATTTCATTTATATGCAAAAACGGCTCGTTTGGGTTGAGAAAATATTTTACATAGAAGAGCGAACAACGTTTCGACCTTCTTCGGTCATCGTCAGGTTCACAAAGAAAGAGGTAACTGACCGGAAGCTGACCACATGTTTGAAAGGGGTTGTGTAACTGAGTGTCGGAATGTAGAGGGCGGTATTAGATGTTTGAATATATAAATTTATTTATTTTATCATATTAATATAGGTATAAAGGCGTTCCTTTATATTGGTTTATTTTGGGTTTAAGTTGTTGTATAAGTAAGGCTTCTTTCACTTTGCGTTTGTTTATGTTTGTTTCTTTATTTAGTATTTGAGTGTTTTCTATGGTTATGTTGTGTTTATTTGACTTGCAGTGTTCGAAAACGTGTGAAGATGACTTTTTGTGTTCTTTGAATCTGGTTTCCATTTTTCTACTTGTTTCTCCCAATATAGAAGTCGTGGCAGTTATCACATTGTATTTTGTAAATAATGGGACTCAGCACATGAAACAAAACAAAAACTCAACATACTAAGAAACCAAATAAACACAGCCATAAAACTATGCTCACCAGATAAAATTAACGATGAATTAGACAAAATAAAACAATACTTCATCAACATCAATAAGTTTCCTCCACAAACCGTAGAAAACATTATACGCACACACCTAGACAGAAAGCAAAATCAACCAACTAAAGTAAATATATCTCACGAATCAAAAAATCACGAAACCATATACTGCTGTATACCCTATATTCCTGACATCAGCAAACAAATAACCAACATTTGGCAAAAATTAGTAACAAAATATGACATTCCAGTTAATACCAAATTTATTCAAAAACCAGGCACAAAACTGAGGTCTATACTATGTAAAAACTACACTGACAAACACCACACGAACATTATTTCGTGTTAACAGTTCATTAATTGTTAACGTAATCGAACGCAGAGCTCTCTTGATGTTGAGTTGTAGTACTGTTTATACAAGAAGTTTTATGAACATTATGACAATAAGTATTATAAACAGATAAATTTTAGATAAGCCATGCAATCACCTGCACCAATATGAATGGTGTCCAACAAGACAAAATAGACATCTTATGGAACCAAAAGTATATGGTATAGGACTACAAACAAGCATTTGTTATTAAAATTTTATAATTGATAAGAAGTGTCAAAAGAAGGTTAGAAAATAAATTTTATATCTGACGTCTATTAGGAGACCTAAATGTTCACCTTTCATTTGATGTACAAGAAGGTTCAATAAAATATGAGGCCTATAATGGATGATTTGATTGTTGTGGACCTATGTTTAGAGAGTAGTTAAATAGTATTTTGAAGGGTACGAATTCCGGTCATTCAAAGTGGCCCAATTCCACTCCCAGCGGAATGAATTTTTTTTTGTCAAAAGATACATAGAATATAGTAAAAAAGATTCTACAAACCAGTTATTTTCATTGCAAAATTACTACAGGAAAATTAAAAATAAGCCTTCTATTTGCACCTAGCAGTAGGTGCAATTGTGGTCATTTGGTGTAAAAATTTTTTGTTTTTTACTGGGCCAAATTATTCAATATAATAAATATAATGTAGAGGATTAAGATTTCACGCGGTATATTACACACGTGTTTAAATAGGTTTCAGGTCCAGTGGATGATTATATAACAGTAATTGAATCTCAATCAGCATCCACGAGCGTTCACGTGATTTTCGAGTTCCGAAATATACAGATGCCTCAAAGTTAAAAAAGATGCACATTTCGATCACTTCTATGCTTTAGAAAAAAATTGGTCTGGTTAGTTCTTACGTGTGAGGGGGGGGGAGGAGTACTGCAGGGGGTCCTATCTGGCCTGCAGGATATGTTGAAAGCTTAGTTTTAATACCTGACATTATTTATTAACAGTATAGAGTACGATAACGTTAAGCCCCAACTAAACTGAAACAACAGTTGCGCAAATTAACGTTAGCTAATCTTTATGTAGTATAGGTCGTAATGAATATAAGCTCAAGACATGTAGAGTCGTAGATTTAAATGTGTGCCTTTACTATTTTTGTATTGCTCTAAAATGCATTATTTATATATAGTTTTAGCTAAGGTAAAAATTTTATCGCAAACGTTTTCTTAATTAAGAAAGAATTTCACATTAAATTATGCATGAAATTATTTGCTTCTGCAAATGTAGAAAATCACAAATTCTAGTTCATCAGAATTCATCCATCTGGTAAGGCTTGGAAACCATGATTTGTTAAAGTAACTACTTGGATAAGTAATACCATAATTTTACAACAACTGTGTATTTCCGTAAGCGTTTAAGTGCAAACTACACGATGTAGTTTCTTCACCAGGGACAGAGATCCATTTTCTAGAGTCGTAAACTAACTTACCACTGACATACATCTCCCTCTCTCTCCTACTAAAGTATACTCGGTTTTAAAGATACTTTATCGTTACAGAAAAATACCAGAACTTTCAAGAAAGATACCGTAGTTAAACATGGATAATGTCTTCACACACACACACACACGTGTGTGTGCGTGCGCGAGAGAGAAAGTTCTGGTATTTTTCTGCAACAATGAGGTATCTTTAAAACATGGATAATTTAACAAGCTGCAGGCGAATTTTAAAAACGCCACCCTAGATTCACTGGGGCCTCTACCTTGTCTGCAATTCTGGTTATGGCGCTGTAGATAGCTTTTTCATTCAGCTATTTGCCCACGAGGGTTTTAGACCAATCCCCGAATTTGTCAGTTATGTTTAGCTATATTCACTTTCGGTATAACTAAATGCATCCAAACCGCTATTTATACATGCAGTACAGCTGAAATTAGCAGTTTAAAACCACCGAAGCATCGTATACCGATGAACCATTTAGAAACAAACTCCTTTTTAAAAAAAATAACTATTACTATTAAAGTACATTAATACTGCATCTAACTGGAATTTAAAACTTCCATTTAAATTGTTTACCGCCATCATATTTTTTGTAGCTAAATATTCGAAATTTAGGTTTTAGCTAAATTTTTCGTCTTATTTTATTTTGCTTTTATTTATGAAGCTTACATGAAAAAAAAACAACAGTTGTTATAAAGTTATAAATAACGGAGCAAGAAATCTATATTTAAAATGAAATTTAAAATTGAAAGTGTTTTCCGCAAGACTCAGCGAAAGTATCAACATCAGGAAATTAGACTTCGTTTAACTCCATTCGTTCCAACGCTGCAGGAAAGTGCGTTTCTCAGTTATCACTTGTTACGAGGCGGGTTTTGTTAAGAAATATAATCCACTAACTTTAGAAGAACCTGGTTTGCCACTCAATGAAAGCAGAAAGGTAGGGGGCGATACGCTAAGAAGCAGATTTGGATCTAAATTTAGTCATTAAAACAAAATGCAAGTGTTAATATGAATTGTTTTTATTTAATACATGAAACGAGATTATACAAGTTACGAAATGAGACATAGCCAAAATATTTCGGGGCACTGAACCTTCTTTTTGCTATGCCTCTGCTATGAAAGGTTAATTTAACATATCTACTAATAAAAACAAACAAAAAAAAAACAAACAGATGATGACCTCCAATCTTATTTGAGACAGATAAATTTACTGACTAAAACGGACATATCTTGCATCTCTTACGCGGTCCGCCATGATTTGGACTGATTAACTTGTTCCTCACCAATACAGTTTACGCTAAACTTAGGTAAGCATCAACACAAAATTCATCAACTAACGATTCCTTAAGACCGTGTATAATACATACCAAGGTATGCAAAACCATGCCAGCAAGAAGTTACTATATTTACAACCCCAACAGTGTTAGTGTTACTATTTTCATCATAACTCGAATAAAGGCATAGAGAAATTCGAAAATACTACAACTTAACCGACTTCAATGTAAGAGGTTTTCTATCCAAATAAACTGACCTTGATTCCGTAGAATCTTCTTGAAATAATACATATTTGTCGAAAGAACGCCATAACTACCTCTTTTTTCTCTCTGTCAACTCTGCTTCTAAAATAGAGAAAAATACTACAATACACGCGCACAACCGCTGCAGCGTTATCTACGTAATTGCTCAATCGCTGCTCGCGTACTACTGCGCACCTCTCTCGTCAAACTATTTTATCTTGGGTGCACCCACATGGAAAACTAAGTGATTGGTTGCATTGGAAGGTTTGACACGGTGACGTCATAAACGTGAAGATTCAGGCATACGATGCAAAATATCCACGTTACACAACACAGTACATTATTCTTTTTCAGCAAAATATGAAATCAAAATTTTTAAAAGATTGTTAAACAATAAGCAGAATAATTTTATCACGTAAATATGCAAATTATCCATTTTGTAATACTTTTTATGAAGTCAACTCGATACTTATAATATATAGCTTCAAGAACATTAAAGAAAACAAAAATAGTAAATAGAGAGCATTGTAGTAATTTCTTAAAATTTTTACCATACTTTCAGTATATTGTTTATTCACTTAGTCACCAATGAAGCACAAGCAAATATTGGTCAAAATAAGTTTATATGAATTTAAACAACACAATATTCATATTAAGCACAAACCTACGCAATAAGCTATCTGTGCTCTGTCCACAACGGCTATCGAAACCTGAGTTTGAGCGATGCGAGTCCACAAAAGTACCACTGGGGTCCGCATCATTCATTTTTCAACATAACCATAGAAAACATCCAGATACTAAGCAGGGAAACAAATGTAAACAAACGCAAAATTAAACAAGCCCTACTTGTACAAAAACTCAAACCAATATTGAATCAACATACAGGAACACCTTTATACCTATACTATTAATAACATGAGATCTAACTGCATCGCCCCCTACAATCCTGTACCCGTTTACACTATCGTCCGTAAGACATGCACCCAGCAACTGTCAATTGCAAACTCTCTTTGTTAAACTGAAGATTAATGAAGAAGGTCGAAGCGTTGTCCTGTACTTTATTTTAATTAACGTTTTAACACCCATACTAGCCGTCTTGAGAATACATTTTTACTTCAAATGGGTTTCTCGTCATGACGAATTTGAAGTTTAAGTCAAATTTAGTAGATTTCGAAAACATTGAAGGAAAAATAAAATGCTTAAAATAATAACTGAAAAATTAAGAAATTATTTCTGCTGAAAAAATGACGTCGATCTTCAAACTTTTTCATGGATGACTCTAGCTGGGATCTTGGGATTGGATATGACGACTACGTTACAATCTTTTAAAGCATGTTCAACTATACAAGATTAGGTGGATGACATGAAATTCGAATGTTCTTTTATATGTGTTATTAGTTTCCTTTTACTAGAACCAATATAACTTTGCTAACAGTGAGAACAAGTAAATTTGTAAACTATTAAGAACAAGTACGATAAAAATAAAGTCCTTAAAGTAAAAAAGAAATGATTGTAGACGACATCTGGGTTTTGAAAATACATTTTAATTGTACCAATTGGTATACCCTACGAAAGCCAGTCTTAGTTGGTTCTTAATACTTAAAAAACATTTACCCATGAACGATGACAAATAACAATAAGGTATTTAGGCGCTTTAAGTGAATTTCACAAATTTCTCTTATCTAAATATTCACAAAGTTTTTTTTTATCAATAATTTTAACAGGAAATATATTTATACACAGAAAATCCTTGTTTTCTGAATACCTTCTTACACACCAGTTATTTTTAGCGTACAATGAATCAATATTTGAACTATGTTTTCTTAACAATATTGATTTGGTTTGTTTTAATTTTCACGTAAAGCTATCCGAGGGCTATCTGCGCTAGCCGTCCCTAAATTAGCAGTGTAAGGCTCTAGGGAAGGCAGCTAGTCACTACCACCCACCGCCAACTCTTGGAATACTCTTTTACCAAGGGGGATTGTCTGTCACATTATAATGCCCCCACAGCTAAAAGGGCAAGCATGTTTGGTGTGACGGGGATTCGAACCCGCGACCCTGAGATTACGAGTCGAGTGCCTTAAACACCTGTCCTTGTTGGGCCCCATTCAAAGGAAGTTGTACTTGAGCAAAATGCGCTCTTCTCAGGCACCGAATACCGTATTTTTTATTTTGCGATCTGTGATATAGGAACCTATTTCGCGTTTCAAACTTCATGTTATAATATAGTATTTATTCTGAATTTATTATCTGTTCTGTGTAAGTGTTAATTTTATATAGCACGTTAACGAGAAAGCCGTTATTTCGTTTTACGCCATCTTTGTTCCTTTCGTGCGCACGAAATGGCTAATACCTCTTATAAAATTACACATTTTCGAACATCAAAACAGACTGCCATCTCGATGGTTTAAGAATATTTTTTCAAGGTTCACTGTAAAATAGTATATTTACTGGTATGCATACTAGTTATTAAAATTATTGATGACTCAGTAAATCTGCAGTCGTTTTTGAAGTGTACTGCTACAGAATATTTTTTCTGAATTAAATGTGGTTAAATGTATAAATTATAGAAAGCGAAGCAAATATTAATCAGATCTCTTAAGATCTAATATTCAAAATGAATCTAGGAAATAAATACACAAGAAAGAAAAGTTACATTTTATTTTAATACCATAAATAATTAAAGCAATAACACAAAAATATTTTAAATCAGTTATACACAGTTATACAGCATGTTGCTATTGGCAACCATTCTCAACGAAGAGTTCACCTACATTACGTACAGCTACAAGAATGTCTTCGCAACTTGTGTGTCACTCGGCGAGAGACTAGCAAGACTGTGGCAGACTTTCTGGAATATTTGCCTTTATCATCAACATTAAAGACGCTGGATATAAATGTAATGACACCATATTATATAAGGTGTTTTCAATCTGTTCATGTCATGTATTGTCAACAAATAACTGAATTAAATGTTTTTATTTCATTACCTTTATTATTAAAATATATAATTTTAAAATGTTCCAAGTTTTCGCACACGAGTGTATGTGTGATGTTATCGCATATACGCTCGTAATTATTTAATCTCTTTCATTATTACGTAAATTTGCGCTCATAAGGTATTTAATTCGAATATTCTGATATCAAGCATTAATAATTTATCGGTCCTCCTGTATTTAATTATCATATCTTTGTACATATAAAACTTGCATGTTCTCACAACAATAAAATATGTATTTTGTGTATTAACCAACAAATCTACGTAAATGTTATAATTTCATACTGTATTGATGCTGCTTTTCGAACATGAATATACGTGAAAATCAGGACTAACCGGTTTATTAAGCGTAAAGCTTTCGTTTTGAAACCGAAGTATCTCGTGATACCTTGCGAGACTAGTCTGTTCCAGTATAATTGTTGCTGACGCTACCTCGAGGCGGTTGCGAACTTCCGTTCAGGCTTGAACTTTTCGATAATACTGGAATATAAATTTTAAAGTCATTGTCAGTATGTGTAATTCAGGAAAACGAAATAAGTTTTATTATAACACTAAATTAATTACATATTAATCGTGAAAATGTATATTAAATCTAGATAACATACCACAATTCAATTCCGAAAAACAATGTCATTGACAGTCTCGATTTCTGGCCTTACCTCGTTATGACATTTAGTTGCATACCAGAAACGTTGCTGTTTTTGTAAAGGGTTTAAATTATTTAAAGAACAAAAGTGTCAGATTTGTAGTTTAGAGGCGCCATGTTTTTCCAATGAATGACAGTAACTAAACGAAATATGCATTAATCCTATTATCCTATGAACTAAAGAATACGCTGTATTTTTCTTGCTGAGAAACAAGAACAGCCAATGATTTACTACTACCTTGAACTAATTATTGTATAAGGAAACGACCTTCATGAAATCAGTCTACGAGCTTGCTGAAAAAAAAGCTTCATGTTAATACATAAATATGCAGACATTAGTCTGAAATGCGTTTAAATAATTGCATGACAATAGACGTCAATGGTAGTGTACGATGCATTTGACAATCTACATAATTTTATATCGTTAGATTGAAAAATGCGGCTAGATTTTCAGAGCAAGCAAGTCATATTTTGAATATAAAACTCAAAGGATTTGTAAAAGAAACAATAAAATAATTTTATATCTGTTATATTAACACACCGTATGAACTGGAATAATTGTGTATTGTTTCTTGATTGTAACAGATTTACTGTTGTACATTTATTTTAGTGCCTACGTTTATTTCAGTGTAGTTTTCTTTTTTTGCATGTGAAGTCTATTCTTCAGTGAATGTTGCGCAAGTTCCTTCTATTACCGAAATTTGTAACAACACTCAGTTCTAGACCAGATATAAAAACAGTATTGTCTGTAAGTTTGTAAAACTCTCGTATATAAACCATTATTTGTAATAACCGTTATTATAAATTATATCGTTTTTTGTTTGTATATAAAAATATATTTGTGTTAAAAAAAGGAAATTGTGTATCAATCTTGTTGGCAAATACTCTAAATTTGATATAAATTAACATTTTATTAACTCATAAATTCAAATTTCTGGTTAATTGAAAGAGTAATATGTAAGGTACGAAATAAAATAAATCGGAGACTTGTCCGAAATAAAGTCTAATACATAGCATAATAAACTCGAGTCTTGTGTCCGAGATCTGAATCAGAGACAAAATTCGAAATAAATTCCAATTCAAATCTTAATTCAATTTATATTTATAAGTGCCAACAAAAGTTGATCATGTCTGATAATCAAGGTTTTCTTGAATCATCTTTTCTTGAACAACTAAAAAAATATGATAAAAGTGAATTCCTCGAAACTGCCAAACTTGTAGAATTATAGATTAAATAAATCAATGAGAAAAAATGAGCTAAAAAGAGTATTGTTGAAATATCAGTTGATTTGTTGTCTGAGGAATCGTTAGGGGAATGCTCTAATGAATACACTAGTCAATCAGATTTGAGTGATAAAAATATATTAAAATCTAATTGAAGTGCAAACAAATCGAGCTTAAACAAGCCCGCATTGAAGCTCAGAAAGAACATGCACGTATTGAAGTCGAAAAAAGAGAAAGAGCAAGCCTGTGTAAAAGCAGAAACAGAGTAAATGTCTCGAGGCCGAATACGCCTGTATCGAAGTTGTGAAATATAAATTAGGTTGAAAGAAATGGATATTAGACTCGACTCCGATCGACCAAGTCAAAATGACAACTTTTAACTTAATCGATATATTAAGGTACCACAATTTAATGGAAATAAAGTTTTGAACATTTTGAAAAAGTTGCCCAAACCATGGAATGGTTCACCGAAAAATGAGCATTATTATTACAGAGTGTTGGGATTGATAAAGCCCAAAAAACGTATGCTGCTCTCTCTCTAGAATATTGAACCAATTATGATAAGGTTAAAGCAGCTATCTTCAAAGCATACAATTTAGTACCAGAGGCTTATGGCCAAAAGTCTTGAGGTTACTGCAAGCAAGATAGCGAAACTTATATGGAATTCGCCCATAAAAAGTTTATTTTAATCGATAGTGTAATTCTATGCATATTGGCAACAGTTTCGACAAATTAAGATAGTTATATCCAACTGAGGAATTTAAACGCTATACAAGTGAAGACATCAAACTTATTTGGATGAAAAGAAAGTTGAAACATTACAGGAAGCAGCTTCTCTTTCTGATGATTACACTTCAACACATAAAACCACTTTTCTTAAAATAAATTTCTGCCATCTAAGCAAAACCCTGTATCTTTTCAATCCACTGAAGTTGAAGATGTTTCTAAAAAATCCAGCTCTTCTAGTCCGAAATCTTCTGATAGACGGAACAAAACCATCAAGGTCTGTCTGGTATTTCTGTAAAAAAAATTATGTTCTTGTTATGTCCGATTGTTGGAGTTTGAAAAAGAAAAAAGGAAGCAACACCTACTGAATTTGTGTCCACAGGTGGACGTATTTTCACCAGGTCAACTGATATTGTTGATTTGGCTACTGATAAAAGGCTGGTATAGTTAGGGAGGAATTTAGATCATTTGTGTCTGTTAGTTATGTGTCTTTGACAAATAACACTGCTAATCCCATACCAAAACGTATCTTACGCGATACATGGGCGGCTCAATCATTGTTGTTAAAATGTTTATTGCCTTTAGATTCCAGTTATGCAACTGGTAAGTCTGTTATTTCTCAGGGTATTAAGGGTGGTTTTTATTAATGTTTTTCTTCATAAGATTTATTTGACATCAAACCTAGTTTCGGAACCAGTTGTGGTTGAAGTAAGGCCTACTCTGAGGGTGTATCGTTATTGTTGGGAAATGATTTGGCTAGGGAAAAAGTTGTTGCTGAACTCAAGGTGATTAGTGAACCGATCACAGTTTCATCTGAGAATGATGTTGTTGTTGAAGAGAATCCACAGGTGTTTCCGTAATGTATTGTGACTCGAGCTGAGGCTAAGAATTAAGCCAGAAACAAATGATAGAGCCGTGTTCAAAGAACAATATTATGGATTTGTCTTACACATTTTTTGGACCCGTCGAGAATTTTGTGAATATTTGTTCTACTGACAATTCATTGATGAATGCTAATGATGAACAAGAAGGATCTGGTTCAGTGAAGTTCAATTTGTTGGAAGTAAACTGATCGCTGAGCAAGAAAAGGATCCACAGATGTCTTCAGTATTTAAATATACACTTCTAAAGGGTAAACTGAAGAAAGTTCAAAATAATGGTTATTTTTTCAAAAATGTTGTGCTTATGAGAAAATGAAGACCACTAGATGTGCCATCTACAGAGGACTGGGCTCTAGTTTATCAATTCATTGTTCCTGAAGCATATCATTCTGAAAATATTAAACTCCCCATGGGAAGTCATTTAGGTGTTAACAAACATATGACAAATTATGAGAAATTTTAAGGTAAAATGTTTCTCAGTTTTGTGAAACTAGTCGTACCTGTCAATTGATTGAAAAACCAAACCAGAAAAAAATCTTATTGCTCCATTGGAACTTATCCCAGAAACCCTCAGTCGTGTGACTATTGATTGTGTTGGACTATTATCAAAAATAGCATTTGTACTGATGCATTCTTGGATGTTATGTAATTTTATGATTATAAGGTTATTTGTATTGATTGTGTTAAATACTGTCATGTTGAAGTTGTATAACAATTTGATAACGCATTATAGTTAATATATTGTTATCAATGTATATATATAATATTTCAGTTAAAAATCGTCTAACACCAATTTTTAATTCTTTAAGGAGGGGCGTGACTGATTTATTGTTATATATTTATTTTAATATCGGTGTTTATTTCAGTTAAATATTTATAGTTAGAAACGCATGTAACTTGTACTGTTAAATGTGTAGTGTGAAATTCCCGCCTATACACTAAATCTGTAGAAGATTCTCGAGTGTAAGAATTAACGATGTATATATGTATTTACGTGTCAGTATTGTTGCCTTAGCTGAAATTTCTCGAAACTCTCCTTTCTAGCTAATTGTTTGTTTGTTTGTTTTGCAAAACGCTACTCGAGGGCTATCTGTGCTAGCCGTCCCTAATTTAGCAGTGTAAGACTAGAGGGAAGGCAGCTAGTCATCACCACCCACCGCCAACTCTTGGGCTACTCTTTTACCAAGGAATAGTGGGATTGACCGTCACATTATAACGCCCCCACGGCTGAAAGGGCGAGCATGTTTGGCGCGACCGGAATGCGAACCCGCGACCCTCAGATTACGAGTCGCACGCCTTAACACGCTTGGCCATGCCGGGCCTTCTAGCTAATAAAATTAACCGACAAAATATGCCAAAAGACAGTATATACTGTTGGTTTGCAATATATATATATATTTGGTATACTATAAACCTCGGAAGCTATAACAGTGATTAGCGTTTATTAATTGTGAACTTCATATAATGATTTGTTATATAGATTTCGAACATTACAAATCGCTTAACTTCGGTGGATTGACATCAGACGTTAATATTTTCATGAAGACATTGCATAACTTCAGCGATGAAAACGTGTGAACAGCAAAGAGCTAGATAGCTTTTTGTTAAATGAACTGTACCTATATCACTCAAAATTAATTCACTCACCACGAATCCTCGATAAGATATCAAGGAAGTTCTGTATCAGAAAGAAGACTTGATATTGCTTGTTAGTTTGTAAAACTTTGGTACATAAATCATTATTTGTAATAACCATTATTATAAATTGTATTATTGTTTGTATATTTAAATACATTTGTATTAAGAAAGAAAACTGTGTATATCAGTTCTGTTGGCAAACATCATAAAGTTGATACATCTCTACAGTTAATTAACACTAAATTTAAGCTATAATTTAACTCAATTTCAAGTTATTTGAAATTGTAATACGTAACATAATAAATTGAAGGATCGTCCGAGATAAACTAGAATAAGTAACAAGCGATGATAACCCATGAGATAACGTAAGTAAATTATTCCCTGATACTACTGTGATAAGAGTAGAAAAAAATAACTCGTCTTGTAAATTGGATGCTAAAGTACTCGAATCAGTTTGTGTGGACTTTTGGCAAGATAAGATAATTACTTATATTTTTAAATAAAACAGCGTAAAAAGTTTTATACATGTTGAATTGTTTTGAATATACGTTTTTTAAAATAAGTAGATTGTGTGCTGTCTGTTTATTGTCCACATTTATTTTCTGTTAGTCACAGGTGTTTACTGTATAAGTATCACAGCTCACTCATATACATTAAATCCTGAAAACAATCAAAATCATAGTTATATGGATGGAGAAATTGAATATTTAAACCATAAAACAGGCTAGTAAAACAGCAAGATTGTATGTTAAACCGCTACATGATGTTTAGTGATATTATCACTAAAAATATGTCATTTTCAGAAATTTCAAAAAGTATGTCATACAAACCAGATATATCAGTGTTAACTAGAACTATTACGATAAATGTAATACCAACACTATCCAGCTCTAGAAACAAGAAAAACCATGTTAAGTATAGAAGAAAAAGCTTTGAAATTAATTATTTAGTGAAGTGTTTTATACATAAAGTGATGGATAACTGTAAACAGTGTGATAGGCAACTGAGGTAAAATACTATTGATTAATCTATGATCCTACGATCCATACTAATATTGTCGTTGGTAACATCATCTGTCTATAGAAAGTTGGTAACACTATCTTTCTATATAAGTACATATCTTATATGAACGAAAATTATAAACATAGTTTGAGACAAGTTGAAATATGTATGTTGTTCTATGGAAGTTAAGTAACACTGTCCACCTTTATAACACACACACAATACCTCTAGTAGAACTACCCACTTTTAGAGATTTAGTAACATCAACAGCGTTTGTAAAACATGTGTATGTGAAAAATAAGTAACATGTGTTAAATAAAATATTTTGTAAAGAACAATAAAAACCACAGTTATATGGATAGAGGAATAGCATGATTAATGTATAAAGATAAGATGGTGAGCTTATTGTGGGATGTATCAAACTATTGTTATGTAATTACTGTCTAGTTTTAATTATGTCTCCTAAATGTTAAGACTAGCACGGTTATTTTAATAACAGCCTTACTGTTTCACTAGTTTGAGACACCCTACAATAAGCTCACCATCTCATATAATTATCTGTTTATAGAAACACCATCTGCCGTAAAAACACTAACCTTAGTAACATAATTTGCCAAGTAGTACTATCCACCTATAGAACTCTCGTTTCACAGCCCACATTTGTGATATAAATACATCTATAAATGAAAACCACAGTAAGTAAAAATAAAAATAACAAATTTATATTTTTGGTATATGTGATTAAATCTCGAAATTGAGTACAAGGTAAGACACCGTACAATGAACTTTACATTCTACATCTATAATAACATCATCGACATACTGAAACATCATCTGCCTTTCGTGATGACGAGAAACCAAATGGAAGTAAAAATGTATCTCAAGACGGCTTGTATGGGTATTAAAACTTTTATTAAAATAAAGTAGAGAGCAACATTTTGACCTTCTTAGGTCATCTTCAGGTTGACAATAGACCTGTTGTATTTGCTGAGCATTTGTCTTTTTCTATTTAAAACACTAGGTATTTCATCAGAGTTTTCTGTCAGTTACAGCCCGTGTTTTAAAATTTAAGATTTCTTCAGTTATCTCCTTTGTCCTTTCTGTCTGTAGTTTAGGAAAACATCAGGTGTCCTGCTTTCCTTTTATAGCTTTTTACTAATTCGTGATGAAGAGAAACCCACTTGAAGTAAAAATGTATATCAGGACGGTTCGTAAAATGTTAATATTCATACCTGAGACACGTAGGTCTTTATTAAGTTGAGTAAAACTCTTCTACTCTCATTTCACGATATTTTGTTGTCTTCTTAATATTTTTAGTATAAACAAATTCAGGTATTAAAATAACTTTTTTCTATCTCTGTACAGTCTCTGGCTTAAAATTTCAGACTTCTACATATATTTGGATATTCATTAAATTCATAAATCTTCCAGCATGTGCAGAGATAAGAAACATCCTTAAATTAGGTAGTGGAAAGTCATAAGTCCATTTTTCATTTTTCTGCTTATGACCATATTCGGCTGTTGATATTTTCTTAAATTTTTTTGTCGTCGCTGGTTGTACCTTTGTCGTTGTCCTCAGCCAAGTCTAAAACTTGATGCAACAAGTTGCTGTGATATATTTACTTTTGTAAATATCTATCCTTATCCATTGAAATGAGTCGGTCCTTGCTATTTATTTAACAAAAAGATCTGTTTCTTGTTTCTGTTAACGAATCATTAAGCTTAAAGGTCTTGATAACATCTATATAAACAGGGTTTTTAGTTTTTTCATTGACAACTTACAATTAATCGACATTGGAAGTTTATGTTTTAAAGAGAACAACAATGCACTTGTTACTACTTTTACGAAGCACAGAAATGCTAAAATTAATTTTGCAGTTTTCCATAGATAACTTGTTCACTAGTCTTGCATTATTTATAAATATTTTTTTGTGTTGTTGATATTCACTGATTGTATATCCTGATCCTTGTACTGCATTGAATCGTGTTTCCTTCAGTTGTTACAGCAAACATAAGTTCTGGTTTTATTTTGTCAAACTATTCTGTTTCTTCTATTGTCAAACAGTCTGTATCCCTGAAGTCTTGAGATTTATCATGTTTTACTAGAAAAGCTTGACAGGAATCTAATGTTTTGTTCGTGTGCGCAACAATTTTGATCTAACTGCCCGTGTCTTTAATTTTTATACTTCTTATATTATAACCACCTAGGTTATCATAGTCAGTGAATTATTCATTTTAACAAGAAATTATATTACAGAATGTAGTTTAAACAACTTCTTGGTTACTTGCAAGAGAATTTCGATGAACGTTCTTAAAGACCGTCATGCCGCATTATTTTTAACATTTAATACGTGTAAGATATAAATATTTACAGTGTGTCAAAATCACAAACAGCAGAAGTGCTGGTACGTTTCTTTCATTTCCATCTAAAATTTCCATTAATGTTGTTTCGAGATACAGAGCGAAAACTTAAATATTTGTGTATATCATTGGCCAATTGCACATCTCAAGACATTTTAAACATTTTTAGCTACAGAGAGTATTAAGTTGGAGAAAATAATAGATAAAGTATAAAGTTTTACCAGATAATCGTTTGATATTAATGAAGATAGTTCTATAACTCATGCAAATTAAATACCAAAATTTTGGGTCAAAATAAGTCTTTTATTTTCATCATGAAAATCACTGAGCACGCAGATTCACTCAGTAAAACTTTCAGAAATGCTCAGGCAAGTTTTTACTGTATATATAATATTAAAAATATCGATGATTTGTGTACAATAAACTTGTGGTATATACTCAAAACTTCCAAAATTTCATGAAGATACATTTAGTAAAGTTCATTATTATTATTTATTAGTGCCACTCAATTCCATTAAGGAACATAGGGCCGCATGTTTGAACATGTTTTTTTAAGTGAGAAGGTTGTTAGCCCACACCGAGCCGTCCCTAATTTAGCAGTGTAAGACTAGAGGGAAGGCAGCTAGTCATCACCACCCACCGCCAACTTTTGGGCTACTCTTTTACCAACGAAAAGTGGGATTGACCGTCACATTATAACGCCCCCACGGCTGGGAGGGCGAGCATGTTTGGCGTGACGCGGGCGCGAACCCGCGATCCTCAGATTACGAGTCGCACGCCTTAACGCGCTCGGCCATGCCGGACCTTAGTAAAGTTAGGGTTATAGTATTCTAGCGCTTGTGTAACGAGCTGAGGATTAATATCTGCACCAGTCTTCAAGTTATGAACTTATTTCCCTTTACTAAAATAAAACTAATCTGCTGTAAGTCATGGCCAGGTGGTTAAGGCACTCGACTCGTAATCTGAGGTTTGAATCCCTATTACACCAAACATGCTCGTTCTTTCAGCTGTGGGGACGTTATAATGTGACGGTCAGTCCCACTATTCGTTGGTAAAAGAGTAGCCCAAGAGTTGGCGGTGGGTGGTGCTGACTAGCTGGTTTCCCTTTAGTCTTACACTGATATCTTAGGGACGGCTAGCGCAGATAGCCCTTGTGTAGTTTTGCGCAAAATTACAAAAACAAATATTGGTAACTGCTATTTTTGCATTAGCTCTATGTATATTAGCATTTCCATTGTAGTCAAAATATATTTTGTCATTAGAATATTTTTTTCTTGCAGTAAGTACACCGTGCTATTGTGCCCCTGTCTCTGGAATCCAAATATTCTGTTCAATTTGTTAACGTGATCACACGGTAATGTTAAAAAAAACATTTGAATATTCTTTGCTCCTACATCAATAATTTTCTTTTTCCTCTTATAATATTTATTGTTAAAGATAGACATTTATTTGTATTATGTAAGTTTTTAAAGAGTTTTGTCAGTTTCTCTGTACATTTAGCCGCTAAATGCACAAATATTTCATCTCTAAATATCAATCTTACTTCATTAGTAACTTTCTAGTTGTTCAGCCAGCAACATCAATAGTACTCCTACTTTACTTTGGTTGCTGACATTAGGAAGTTGGTTATTCTCTTAAATATTATTTTCATTATTTTCTCAAATAAGCTTTAATTTCTAGCCATATAATCTAGCATTTTATTAAATGTCTGAAGGAGTCTGTACGACTACTTCAAGTACATTTTTGACACTTATTTACGAAATCTCTCATGCATGTGCTACTTCTGATTTCTGGATTAAAAGTATCTATTCTAAATGACCCAGATTGTATTTAGACTTATCCTTCTATGGGGTATTTTGACTTTATTTGATAACTATATGTAGTGGTTGCTATGCTTGCTTGTATAGGTGTCTCACTAGTTGCAGGCTCAGGGGGGGAGGAAAAGTTTCATTAGTGTCATGGCTTTGTAACTATTGAACTTCTCTTTTTCTTCCATGTTACCAACATCATCATTATAAAATATACGATTTTACTATACTTTCTGCTGTTTGCTTATATACCTACTTCGTGTTCAGATTGTTCATACAGTGAAGCTTCTTTGACTTTTTATTGTTATTTTGTTCTTTTTTATTTCTTTCATTTCTTCAGGAAGTGTATCATATTCACAGAGTTTATATGTTTTGTACTTTTTAAAAATCTGTTCACGTATATTAGTTGCGAATTCTTGTCAAATATTTCCTTGACTTGTTGGTTTAGTCACCCTAAAAGCATCCTTCCATAGTTTGACAGTTTTTGTTGTTGCCTATCTTAACTATGTAGAGGGGAGGGGGTAGTGGCGTCCCGTTCTAATTCGACTTATTTTAGCTGGGTTTTATTTTTTGTAGTAGTAGTGTTACGCTTGATTTGCGAAATTAAATACCAGTTGCATTTGTTAAAGCATTTCAAATTTATAAACTTCATCTAAGGTGGCCTGGTATGGCCAAGCGTGTTAAGGCATTCGACTCGTAATTCGAGGGTCGCGGGTTCGCATCCTCATCACGCCAAACATGCTCGCCCTTTCAGCTGTGGGGGCGTAATAATGTGACGGTCCATCCCATTATTCGTTGATAAAAAGAGTAGCCCAAGAGTTGGCAGTAGGTGGTGATGACTAGCTGCCTTCTCTCTAGTCTTACACTGCTAAATTAGGGACGGCTAGCGCAGATAGCCCTTGGTAGCTTTGCGCGAAATTCAAAAAACAAAAACAAACGTTGTTGATTCTTACGCTCGAGAATCTTCTACAAATTTAGAGAACAGGCAATACACATTTAAGAATAGACGTTACATGTGTTTCTAAATATAAATTAAAACGAAACAAACATAGACATTAAAATAAATATATAACACTAAATCCGTTACACACCTTTCAAAACCACGAGCAGAAGCATTTTTCATACCAAAAAGCATTACTTTATGTACAAGCAATTTGGAGTTATAAACACCGATACTTCTTTTGCCCTGAAAGTGGATGAAACCTGCCAATAACCTTTTAAAAAATCAAACTTCGTGGCAAATTATTTTTGTCCAATTCTATCAATAGAGTAATGTAATCTAGGGATAGGATATATACTAATTCTGATTAAAGTATTCACCTTAGTTTGTACAAAATTTGTAATTTTTATCTTATTTGTATACAAGAAAACAAAGTGAACTCTCTTCATTAATACAAATTCTATAATTATTTTGTTCTAACATATAATGAACCCAATCATGCAAGTTTTCTTTTTTTTACACTATTTATTCTGTGTGATGTTTGGTTAATAGTTGTAGCTTTCTCAATATCTTAGTAAAGAATCTCATTCTGTTATGCAACAATATAAAACAAATTAATATAATCATAAATCACAGAAAACAATTCATTCTACTGATATGAAAATAAATGATAAGTTTTAGATTTAATTTGGTAAAATGAATGAATCATTCAGTTTTAGTAGAATAACTGGTTGTATTCAGCTTGTGCATCATTCATTGATACAAGAGAAACAACAATTTTTTAGCAGAGTTTTTATTTCGTTAATAACACTGTTTTTTTTTTCTCTCCAGTGACACAGTGATATTTTTGCTGATTCATACCGTTAAAAACCTTGTTTTGACATATGTGGTGGGCAGGGCATAGATAGGCCTTTGTTAGGTTAGTGCTTAATAAGAAACAGCAATACATTTTTAATGATATTGGAATGCCTCCTGCTAGTACAGCGGTATGTCTCCGGATTTACAACACTAAAATCAACGGTTCGATTCCCCTCAGTGGGCTGAGCAGATAGCATGATGTGGCTTTGCTATAAGAAAAACATACACACTCATGTTGGAATAACACAACGGCATTACTATGTTTATACACTTCTTTAATGCCATAACAGCTAGTCAAGGACATGCAGTAAAACCTTTACACTATGCTGAAAGCTTCGATTTTAACCTTTTTTACCAAAATAAATTTCAATTTGATTTTGAGATTCCTTTAATATTTTAGTCGTACCATATGCCTTAGAAAGTCTATCTCTAAAAGTAGAGATACAAGTTAGAACATTTCCAGAATCATTACCGAGTCTCTTCTAGTAATTGTAACAGACAGTAAATCGCTCTCCAATCACGAAACCAAATGGTGTACATACTTTTAATACAGTGTATATATCTTCACAAAATTTTGCAGCATTTTTACTAAATATTTGTTCGTGAATATATCGAGTGTTTCTTTATAACAGTCCGCGTACAAGGTTATTTTCATGTTATGATTAAAAATACTTTTTTACATCCGAGAAATCTCAGATTTGATTTGTGTATTCTCTAAAACCTCGTAAATACATTTCAAATGTTTCTTTTGAGTAAAATTTTATCTGTTATTTTCTTTATTTTAACTCTATACAAGTCGATTAATTTGAACGACCCCGTAACCATCAAAAGAAAAATCGAAATAAATCTAAACTACTCTTTTTTTATTACAAGTTGTAAATCACTTGTAGAATGTAGATCACATCACTCGATCAAATTACGTTACTCATGACCTGCTAGCGTGCGTGGCGAGTGAAATGTTTTCATATTATTATGTATTTTATTTAATCTAACCTTAAATAAGCTCTACAAATCCATATTTTTACACTTTAGACACTTTTATAATAATAAGGAGGGAATAAACATCAAAACCAAGAAATAAAATACTTACCCCGAATCTCCTTTCTCTTGTTGTCGATTGTCGATAATGCTTATTCATTAATATAAAACATAGGCTAGTGATAAGTATTATCGAACAATTGACAGCAAGAAAAAGGAGATCCTGGTAAGCATTTTATTTCTTGTTTTTTCACATTTATCCTAAGTTATAAAATTAAAGGAAATTGTCTACTTTCGCATGTTATTAATCTATGCGATAAATGCCATTACAAATTCTCCCAAGGTAGTTGTTATCTTCCCTGTGAAAATAATACTTGTACTAACAGTAAAACTGAAAAATTCTCCGTTAAGAAAACAACGTTACGAACACGTCATTTGATAGATTAAAACATTGGTGGTATATAGCATAGAATTACGCGTAAGAGAGAACTATTAACAAATCCTGCAAGAAAGGAGGTGACAGGTGATTGTAGAAAGAGGGGTCTGATTTTTATTTGCTATCTCCGTAACCAAATAAAGTGAAGACTATAAAAATTCTGGTTTGTTTGAGCAATGCCTATTTTATAGTGAGTAATGGAGAGGTGGTTTTTTTAAACTGGAGAAGACTCATACAAAAAAAGTTTTAAAAGTACCACACTAATGAATTTAAAAATTAAAAATAAAATTGTTATATTAAATTAAGATCTGAAACTTATATACTATTAAAATAGATATTATTACGTAATATGTTATGCTATAGTGATTTTAAATGCAAGTCTCTTAAGCCTTGTGATATGCGCAGTGAAGGACGCCTGTCGAGATAGGGATAGCGAGACCACAAGCCTATTCAAATGCACTGAAACTGAAAGATTTTTCAATGACTTTGCGAACCTAAAATAATGAAAAAAAAGAACACAATGAAAGTAGCTCTCATATTTGAAACAATAGGTTTTATCATATTCTTTAATTTTTTATGGCACCTTTCTGAAGCATTTTTTGGACTTTGGATGATAGGTACTATGTTTATGATGTTTGATTTTAAGTTCATACGTAATCTGATTAAATACGTTTGACGTAGCATTGAAACTTGGATCTGACTGAAGAGACCTGAGAAGATAAACCAAAATAAAGAATTGAATCAAAGCCTTAGTAATAGCAGGAGCTATAATCTTCCAAAGAAGTATTGCTTGATGAAAATGGGTGGATGCGTACATAGTGGTCAAAATATAATGATTTCCTGACTTTGTCCTTCTTAGTAAACCAACACAGTCTATTACTAAAAGACTGGAAACTTCTTGAAAAGCTGAAATAGGTTTTAACAGAGCAGTTGGTCTTTTGGCCGAGCTAACTGACAATCTAGAATGAGTTGAATGCTTTTCGATGTTCAGAGACATCTTGTCATAACTTAGACCAAAGGAACTGATGTAAAATCTGTTCATAAGTTTAGTTGATTCATAAGAGACCGGCAGAGATATTATACATGCTGAACACAAAATCTCTTTCTGTTGAAGCAGGGCACCACTTTTGGGTGACAAACTCAACAATATTCATCCATAGGGACATCTATTTTCTTATAAGGATGCCAGACACTTTATGATAGCAATCTTGGACTTGAGGTTTCATCTGTTTCCAGAACCTTTCTGAGAAATTTTGTAGGTCAGTTTCTTCTTCTGCAGCCCTGTAAGTTTCTCTTTAATATTATGACACCTAGTGCTCATCTTTCACATGATTAAATGAAGTTTCAGAGAAGTCATTCCTCCAGCTTTATCAGCTCTCTCCTCTCACATATACTTGTTCATAGCTCAAGTCACGGTGTAAAAAAGAAAACATGCCATAGATTATCTTGTAAGAATTGTTAAAGAACTTTTGAACTTGGCCCATATGTCATCTCTCGATCAGCTGGCACCCTATGTCCTGAGTTTATTACCTAACAAGAGTAAAATACTTTAGACTGGAAGAGTGGCTCATATGCTCATAACAACAGTTTGTTTGGTTTGTTTTAAATTTCGCTTCAAACTACTAGAGAGCTATCTGCGCTAGTCGTCCTTAATTTAACAGTGTAAGACTAGAGGGAAGGCAGCTAGTCAGTACCACCCACCGCCAACTCTTGGCTACTCTTTTACCAACGAACAGTGGGATTGAACGTCACATTATAGTGCAAACATGGCGGAAAGGGCAAATATGTTTGGTGTGACGGAAATTCGAACCAGCGACCCTCGGATTACGATCCGAGTGCCTTAACCACTTGGCCATGACAGGCCCATAACAACAGCCCCTGCGATTAATTCTGGTTTTTGGAAAACTTCATGAAGAAAGGCATTTAAGGATTCGCATTTTATACCCTTAATAATAACACTAAAGCCTATGGAAACCTTTTCAGACAAAGCATCTCCTAATAATAGAGATTGGTAATTCCTAGAACATCTTAAAAGTTTAATGGGTTGTAGGTGGGCATTATAACTTTCAGTGAGGAAAACAAATTTTCCAGAAACAAAGTGTTTATACTAATTTTTAACAAAACCAGACTCAGTACCTTTAAACTTAGGTAGATCTGAAATAAAACAAATACTTTTGGGCAATATCGGAATAAGATTCCCTTGATTAGATTGAAATTTACTCTGAAGGGGTCAGCAATCTGAAATGAAAAGTATATTTTTCTTGAAATACGTATACAATAGATGACTGGATAATCTAGAATCCTAATGTTTTCTTTGGTCTACAGTTGGTTCTAATTTTTTATTTGAAATAGAATTTGAAGAAAATCTATTAAAACTGAAACAAGTATACTGAAATATCTTGTTTTGATATTGTTTCTCGTTATTCTAACTAAAAGAATTACCACTGTTGTATGACAAAGTTCGACAACATATTGATGCACTTCATTTAGAATGGTCTTAATATCACCCTGAATAAACCTTTTGAACTTTTATAGTAATACCAATTGTATGAGCTTTCAAAATCATCATCAACCTCCTTGTAGGTATTACATCTATCAAACAGAATTTGCTTTTCCCTAGCAAACCTGAGATAAGTCTGACTATCTTTGTTTCCCAAATGCGGAATTTTTTTTGACATGTTTTATATATCAGCTCATAAGCGTCTAGAGTACTAGATTTAAAAGCATCACGTTCTGTTCAAAGAATAAGGCTGTCTAGCTTTCTTGGACTTTACAACAAAAGGAACTCTAGAGCAAAGGAAACCATATCGTTTTGGCCATTGAAAGCTTGTAGCAGCTTCTTTTTAATGTAAGAAATGTATATCAACATCATTTTCACAGAAACGAGAACAAATCTGATGTTACGCTAACATCAAAATCAATCTCCTACTGTTTTATGGTGAGTTTCTTAGTATTTTTCAATTGTTTACTGCAATAATTTTCCGCTTTCTTCAGGCCCTATCTGCTTCATTTCTCTTTTAATTTCCTTCTCTCTTATCCATTTTTATTTTCAATTTGTTTTTTTCTTAACCTCATTTCATCGTTCATAGTCATTTCCAGAAGCAAAGTTTATACATTTTTCTAATGTTTTATTACCGAGAACTTCCTCACCAACCAAATGTTCAAACAAAAGATTAAGATTTCTGATTTACGCATGCTAATTGTAGCATCTCATTTATAAAACTAAATATTTCTAACAAATCATTCTTTCTTAGACAATTGAGTTTTTTTTCAAAGATGATGTAACTCAAACAGTTCTAGCAAGTGCCTTGCATCAAAGGCAAGTTTGTTTCTGATCGGTAACTTTGTGATTATTACTGAAAGGTTTGGAATATTATGAATGACACATATTTTTAAGTATTAAATCTCCATTTCTTGTTTTACTAAAAGGGTAAAGCAACATTAGACAACCTATTGTATCTAGCACGGGATACTGAACCCAGAACTAAAACAATGTACGTCTTTAAACTTAATGTTGTCTCACCGGGGTACACACATCTTTATGTATAAGAAAACAGTGTTGGTAAGAACCTAAATCAATCCCCAGTTTCTCTTACATACTTTGTTGTAGTAGTAAAAAGAAGCAACAAATACAAAAAAAAAGGAATTTAAGTAATATATATATATATATATATATATCCTAAAAAACAAATCAATGACAAGCAAACATATATAAAAAACAAATACATCAATTTAAATAAATTAACAAATATTTAACCTTTAGGCTGTTGTATTTATACTGCTTGTTTATCGGTGCTTGCCGAGCGCGTAAGTCGTGCGACTCGTAATTCGCGGGTTCGCGCCCGCGTCGCGCTAAACATGCTCGCCCTCCCAGCCGTGGGGGCGTTACAATGTGACGGTCAATCCCACTATTCGTTGGTAAAATAGTAGTCCAGGAGTTGGCCTTACACTGCTTAATTAGGGACGGCTAGCACAGATAGCCCTCGAGTAGCTTTGTGCGAAATTCCAAAAAAAACAAAAAACAAAACTTATCGGTGCTTGAATAATTCCCAAATTGTCCTATACATGTGTGGGGCAAAAGACTTTTTGAGTTATGTGCAGCATGCTGTCAAAGTACTATCACCGATACAGCAGACTCTCAGGAAACTGTGTTGGCTATCTAACTATAACTAATTTTCTTTAGTTTCCAGAAAATAGTGTTTTCGAAGTGCTGTAACATATTACATTTAAGGAGTACAAGGAACCTGTTGATACATTTAGACTGCCCCATCCAATGAACAAAACTACTAAAAGTCTCATGGTTAGTCCTTATTGTTCAAACATATTTAAATATTTTCAACACTTACACTAAACTTCCTTACAGTTTATACTTCTACCACATTTGAAGGCAACCCGCTTCAAGTGTCAAGTACTCTGTTAAAAAATAAAACATATATAGCTGAAGATGATTCCTACTCTGGCAAAATTTATATTTGTTCTATCATTCCCTTCATTAATTACAATAAAAAGTTGATGTATCGACACTACTAATTATTTTAACAATCTTAAACAACTCAACTAGATTCCATCTAACTCTTTTCTTTTAAAATAAAAACAATTACAGAGATCTTAACCTGTTCTCGTATTACAAATTTTTCCTACAAGGTATCATCCTCTTGTGAAAACGTTTTCAACATGTCAATGTTTTCTGTAAACTAATGAGCTCAAGACGGAATACAATGTTTAAAACAAGGCCTAATTAGCCATCTACAACATTATTTTAGACTTGTCTTCAACAATTTTGTACATACAATCTGAAATACAATTTGTCCTACAACTAGTAATTAGCACACTGCTTGCCAAGATGGCTTAAGAAACTGATCAATATAACATCGAAATAATTTTCTTCCACAAAACTGTTAAGTGTATTCCAATCAAAATTATATTTATCAGTAGCAGTATCCAAACTGTCAGTAACACCCAAGACTATAATATAATCAGAAAATTTAAATAATTTACTAATCAGTCTTTTGCCTATATCTCTGCTGAATAAAAAGAGCAAAGGTCCAAATACTGAATCCTGAATAACCTTCTTGTGCCATTAATCAAGTTTGACTGAATTTAATTTATAAACATTCTGCTTTCTCACACTTTTACATAAAATAACCAACTAATCTTCATATCTATACAGATTATTTTTAACGATTTTTATGCAGCATATTGTCAAATGCTCTCTGAAAATTCAGATATGTCAAATCAACTACATAAGCAGCAAACTCTTTAAAGTACACGAAAAAATTCGTAAGACCAGATGTTTTCCTAGTGAAACCATGTTGACTATACAACAAAAGTTTAACCTCAGTTGGATTATTTTTCAAAGAATTTTTTATCAGATTTGAAACACTTTCTACACTACTGATAGGCCTATAATTACTGGGACAATTTTTACCACCTTCCTTGAAAATAAAAGTAGCATTAGTTAACTTCCAATCCTTTAGCACCTGTCCACTGTTCAAGGACTTAAAAATATCGTTTATGTTTTCGACTATAATATAGGTCCAGTTTACCTCTTTTTGGTTAACTTGTGCTGAGGATTACTAATGAAGAGTGAAATTTTCCCAAACTGGTATAGCCCTGTTATATACGCTGGTCAAAGTGTAGCTTGAAAGGGACCTCCCTTGAACTTTGAGATTAAACAGTTTTCAGAATACTAAGTCTATTTATTATACTCCCTATTGTACGGTTATGTAATCTGAGGAACTGAATATTGACCAATGTCATTTTTCTCTTCACTTCACCTATCCAGTGTGTAGATTTTTCTCATTGTGACTATTAAGCACGTTCACATCAACAACATGTTTTATACTTTTCAGCTTATTTCTCTGTGGTTAATTTGTGTTAATGGTTAGTGATAATGAGTGCAATTATTCAAAACTAGTATAACCCAATAACATACGTTGACCAAAATGTAGATTGTACTGGTCCTCCCTTAAATGAAACTTCGAGATTAAACAGTTTCCAGAATACCAAATTTATTTATTATAAATGATAAAACTACGCCTAAATTACTCTCTCAAAGTAATATCTTATATAAGTACAATAACAGACCACTCATAGCTAGCATGTAACAATAATGTCAGATTAAACAAGTGTATTGAAACGGATTTTTATGCGCAACACATTTCTAACAACTTAAACTAAGAAAAAGCGTATGCTATCCTTGTAACTGTTTGTGATGTGTAGGGCATTTGCTAGAATAAATGAAGTTACACTGAGTATATTACTTGTATTACTTACACGAATATGGCTTTGAAAGGGGTAAAAATGAATACTTGAATTATTGTGTAATGAAACTGTTGTTATCTTGGATACACAAATGGAAATTATATTCGAGTTAATCAATTATCAAGAATGTAGAAATAGTTCTGTCTCACCAATAGTTCTCAAATAAACCTAAAATCAGACAAGGAACAAAAGAGAACTTCTTCTGCTAAGGGTTTTGCTTCTTCTCTAAGGATTGTTTGTTTGTTTTTGAATTTCGCACAAAGCTACTCGAGGGCTATTTGTGCAAGCCGTCCATAATTTTGCAGTGTAAGACTAGATGGGAGGCAGCTAGTTATCACCACCCACCGCTAACTCTTGGGTTACTCTTTTACCAACAAATAGTGGGATTGACCGTCACATTATAACGCCCCACGGCTGAAAGGGCAAGCATATTTGGCGCGACGGGGATGCAAACCCCGTCAGATGACGAGTCGCACGCTTTAACACGCTTGGTCATACCGGGCCCTTCTCTAAGGAAGCTTGGATGACGTTTTGTGTTTTCTATAATAAGCCTTATTTATTTTGAGCTTACCATAGAACCCGATACTTGTCTCAAGAAGAAAGAAAAACTCAGGCAGAGAACTCCATAATAAGAAACACAAACTACCAGGTTAAATGCTTATTCAATCTTTTTTTACCAACGAAGTGATTCAAGTCTAATAGCATCATAAAGGGTTGAACTGTGGCCAATTTCAGATTAAACTGTTCGTTTTTATGGTGAAATGATGTTTATTCTTGATTATACTGACTATTAATGCTTTGTAAATTTAACTTTTTAAGCAGCTACTTTTTTAATTTCATTTTGTACATTTAATGTATTTTTGTTTATTTACAATAAGTACAAGGCAAAAGTTTATTCAAATATTGTTTTCTATAAAACTGGGCATTGTTTTTATTAAAGAAAAGCACTCCGCTAGTACAGCGGTGTGTATACAGATTTACAACGATTGCCCTCGGTTGGCTCAGCAAATATCCCGATGTGGCTTTGCTATAAGAAAACACACACACTTAAAGAAAGAGTTAATCCGTGTTTTGATACATAACAACAAAGAATCGTTACACTATTTTTATGCTGAATAAGTAGCATTTTCGGTATGCAGCCTTTCGAAAATTAAAAAATAGTCAATGTTTTACTTCAATTAAATTCTAATTTTAGTAATATTCATTATGAAAATCCTCAAGGCTCAATCACTGATTTTTTTCTTATTTGTTATTTATGTTTACGATTTAATATCTGTATGTTCAAAAGATAATTATTATCTTTATGCAAATTACACGACTCTTATTATAGAAGCCGATTCTCTTGTTAACTGTTACAAAACAGCGAATGATGAATTGCTTTCTATCGCTCCTTGGCTAATTGAAAGTTGCCTATTCATAACTTACAATATATATATATCATTATTTAAAGGAAACAGATTAATGCAAATTTGAAAGTTAACAGGATTTTTTATGCAGGATTAATTCAATCAGGACTCTTGTAGTTACTATTCAAAAGAACCTTAAATGGTATAAATAAATAGAAATTTGTTTGTTTGTTTTTTAATTTCGCGCAAGCTACACGAGGTTTATCTGCGCTAGCCACCCCTAATTTAGTAGTGTAAGACTAGAGGGAAGACAGCTAGTCATCACCATCTACCACCAACTCTTGGGCAACTCTTTTACCAACGAATAGTGGGATTGAAAGTCACATTATAATGCCCCCACAGCTGAAAGAGCGAGCAAGTTTTGTGTGGCAAAGATTCGAACCCGCGACCCTCAGATTACGAGTCAAGTGCTTTAACCACCTGGCCATGCTGGGTCTAAGAATGCTGCCCCCCAGTGGCTCAGCGATATGTCTGCGGACTTACAAGGCTAAAATGCGGGTTTCGATACTCGTGGTGGGCAGAGCACAGATAGCTCATTGTGTAGCTTTTTGCTTAATTCAAAACAACAACAACAACTAAAAATGCTGGAATAACATTTTCAAAATTAAAGTATAAATCTGTAATATTTTCTTATATTACACATTACATTGAAAGTTTCTGTATTTGTGTTTAAGAAGAGAAGTTTGTTTGCAAGTAAGAATAAGCTACAAAATGAGCTATTTTGGTTGCACCCATCCAGAGTATCAAAACCCGATTTTTAGCACTACACATCCGTAGCATTACTACTGTGCCACTGGAAAGCTGCTAAGTTTATTATTTTGTCGGTGTTCAACAATAAACTTCATGCTGTTATGTCTAATGTAACAGATTTACTGTTGCACGTTTATTTTAGTGCCTACGCTTATTTCTGTAGTTTCTTTTTTTTACATATAACATATATTCTTGGCGCTGTTTGTGCAAGTCCCGCCTGTTCTCTAAATTTGTAGAACGCTCTTAAAAGTGAGAAACTACCATATTTATTTACGAAAACGCTCTAGAACATTGTTAAAGCGTCGAGAAAATCGTGTGATTCCTATAAAAAGGTGGCTAGCTGAGAGACGGAAAAGAATATAATTTGACATAATATAAAATACTTTTTTTGTGTACGCCTGTTTTGTCTTTTTTTTTCTATCATGCTCCGTTATGAGTCTCTTCAAAGGATTGTTTGCTTGTTTGTTTTTGAATTTCGCGCAAAGCTACACGAGGTCTAGCTGCTCTAATCGTTCCTAATTTAGTATTGTAAGACTATAGGGTAGGCATCTAGTCATCATCACCTCCCTCTAACTCTTGGGCTACTCTTTTACTAACGAAGAGTGGCATTGACCGTCACATTATAATGCTACCACAGCTGAAAAGGTGAGCATGTTTAGTGTGACGGGGATTCAAACCCGCGACCTTGAGATTACGAGTCGAGTGCCTTAACCACCTGGCCTTGTTGGGCCCTATTCAAAGAAAGTTATACCTGAGCAAAATGTGCTCTTCTCAGGCACTGAATACCATATTTTTTCTTTTGCGATCTGTGTTTTCAGTTTTCATCTGTGATATAGGAACCTACTTTTCGTTTCAATCTTCATGTTATATTATTGTATTTATTCTGACTTTATTATCTGTTAGTTTCATATAGCACGTTAGCAGGAAAGCCGTTATTTCGTTTTACGCCATCTTTGTTCCTTTCGTGTTCACGAAATGGCTCATACCTCTTATAAAATTACATATTTTGGAACATCAAAACAGACTGCCATCTCGACGGTTTAAGAATATTTTTTCAAGGTTCACTGTAAAATATTATATTTACTGGTATGTACACCACTTATTAAAATTTTGAAGACTTAGTAAATCTGCAGTCGTTTTTGAAGTCTACTGCTACAGAATATTTTATTGAAAGAAATGTGGTTAAATGTATTAATTATAGCAAGCGAGCCAGAGATTAATCTGATCTCTCAAGATCTCATATTCAGTGTAAGATTCGAGGAAAGGCAGCTAGTCATCACTATCCACCGCCAACTCTTGGGCTACTCTTTTTCCAACGAATAGTGGGATTGACCGTCACATTATAAAGCCACCACGGCTGAAAGGGCGAACATGTTTGGTGTGACAGGGATTCGAACCCGTGACTTTCAGACTGCGAATCGAGTGCTCTAACCATCTGGCCACGCCGGGCCACAGATAGAAATAACTTCCAAAAAACGTGCTAGAATTGTATATATTATGACATGGTGTAAGAAAGTGTTTCCTCTGCGATCCCTTTATCAAATTTGTTACGCCATATTTTATTATCAAATGACTTATTATATAAGTGTATGGGGTACAAAGTTCTATGCATTAAAACCACTTTGGCTATAATAAAAGAGAGTCTTAAGACTAGTAATTGGTTTCCAGTATAGAACAACTGTGACCAACAAATTTAAAGTGTATGGGGTTTTAACAATTTATCAAGCCAGTGTTTATTTGACTCCGATTATTATAAATAGATGTCCATTAGATGGCTGGTTAACTCCCAGTACCAAGTACTTAAAAAAAATCCAATTATGTATATTCTAATTACTCTTTGTTTAGTTTAACATATGGATACTTATTATTGTATATAGTTGTATTATTTTATATTTACTTATCTATTATAGCAGTAACTTTTTAAATCAATAAAAAATAATTTAATCAAACGTATACTTTATTATTGAATAAATGAAGTTATTAACTTTGTAAGTTACAACCAACAAAACGAATGTAGCTAGATAATCATTTACTCTTCATTTATATATTTCGGTTTTGTAATCCAAGACTGTTAATAATCCACCCCCCCCTCCCCAGTAACACAGTGGCATGCATGTCCGTGGTCTCTCACCGCTAGCAACCGGATTTCAATACTCTTAGTGGGCACAACACAGAAAACCCATCGTGTAGCTTTGTGTGCTACACATATTTTGATTGAAAAATTATTACGTGTTTCCCCCAATTTAATTGCTTTTTAATTAGAAGCCTTTTTAAAACGTTTTATGAGGTGAAAGGTCAAATAATTCAAAAATATATATTTTGATTCCTATGTGGAGTATACTTAAAGCACATAAATATAATTTTTTATGCTTCCAACACGTTTACATACACTAAACTGATTTTTACGTTTTATGTCTTTTTTTAGGTGGTGACAAATTTTGTTCAATTTGTCGGTCATAATCTGAACAAGTACATAAGATTTAACGAGAAGATATTCTTCTGCGGGCACCATACATATAATTCCGAAAGTGTGGGATATGCTAATTTTTACTTATTTTAAGGGTGTCAAAATGTCACAGAAAGCGTGATTTTACAGGTCTTCGTCCGTTTCCATATTTCGACCAACTTACATGGGATTTAGTACAAAGATACCCTTTTTAAGACGGCTGGTATGGGTGTTATAACTTTTATTAATATAAAGTTAACATGAAGATGATTTAAGAAGTCCAAAACATTGTTCTATACTATATTTTAATTACAATTTTAATACCCATACCAGTAGTATTGAGAATATATTTTTACTTCAAGTGGGTTTCTCGTCATCACGAAAGATACCGTTTTCAGGTTTCAAGCAGAGAGGTAAGAAGTTTGAATGTTTTGTCTTTTGTTCACTTTTTTAGAGAGGAAAGCACAATTTGGGTTTTTTGAGAACTCTTTATTATGTGTGTCATCCAACTCACATGGAATCTGGTATTTTCTTGCAGGTCACAAGCAGTGAGATAAACAGTTTTCGATTTTTCTGGTGTTAAAATTGGTCAATGTTGGAATCGCATTGCGGACCCATTTTTCATTCGCTTCTGAATGTTGACCTCTTTAATTTTAGTTTTTTCTTTAATTCACTGTACATATGATATTTTGGTTTCTGTAGGTTACTTAATATCATATTTCAGCGATTATAACACTGAATTAAAGACGGTTCATAATAGCTTAATTCTAACTAACAGTATTGATCAACAATACCTAAACGCTAGATATACAAAACTATTCGATTTAAATTTAATACGAGAGTTATAATTTGGATGGCTATAAAAAGGGGCGTTAAATTTAGTATTTCTCGCAAGTTTATTTGTGTAACTGTTCTTGAATCGTCTGCTGTGTACTTCTTTGATTATGAATAGATGTCGTGTAAGAGCGAATCTTAGACATTTTCCTCGTCGCTTTAAGTGTGTATTGTACATTATAATGTTGCATAGTTTGTTGAAAGTTCTAGATCTCTGTCAGGTATTATATATATATTTATATATAGGAGACTATATTAGTAAAAGTGAAGCTAGACTGTATAGCAGTTTAGTCAGAATTAGCGATTTATAAAGTGAGTTTCAAAGCTTGTGTTGTAATAATAGAGATAGATGAAAATAATTTGTCTTGGTAAAATTAACCCGTCTGTGTGAATTTTGACGAAACAAAGATAATTATTTAAAGCTCTGGATACACCTGTGGTAACTAATATTGTAACGAAATTTTGTATATGCGGTTGACATGTTTTGATAATATTATTTTAAGACAGTTGGATTGTGTGCAACCCATTTATTGTTGAAATTTATCGTCAACAAGTCACACGCACTTACTATAAAGAATCCTGCTTATACATATGTATAAAAACCTGACATTTGGATTATACAGTGGTGAATGACAGTAGAATATAACATAAACAAAATAAATATAAACACAATTGTAGTGGTGGCGAAAGTAGTGTAAAGATTACAATCATGCTATATAACCATGCTCATTGATTTTGATAAAGGATAGAGAAAAGCGACTTAAACTTAAAAATGTGGATCCATAACAGTTTGTTAAACAACAAGAAGACCCAGAATTAGAAAAGAATTGACATAGAAGAGGGTAAAAAAGAGAAATGCAGAGAAGAAAGGAAGAAAGAGAAATGCAGAGAAGAAAGGAAGAAAGAGAAAAGTAGAATAGAGTGGACGAAATAGTGAAATAAAAAAGAAAGAGGAAGAGAAAGAAGGAAAAAAAAGAAGTAAATGGAAATGAGAGATAGGAGAGACTACAACTACACAAAGAATAAGAACACAAATTGAGAGATAAAAAAGTATAGAGAGTAGATACTGAAAATAGAAAGAATAAGATCACAAATTGATATAGAAGAAAAGGAAAAACTGAAAGTAAAAAACAAGAGCATAAACTGAGGTTGCCAAAATTATCCAACACAAAGACAAATGTCTCAAGAATGACAATGGAGTTCGGAACAGTTGGCTAAAGTTGTCCAAATATGATGAACAGAAAGATGACATGGATGCTCTTCTGGGATGAAAGCGGCTGAACGCCTTAGCCCACTTCTTACAGGAAAAGGCTTACATATATGTTAATGTACGACATCTAACCACCTGGCTATCCCGAACCGCTTTCATTAGAAGTTAATTTTAATTGATTATATTAATAATATTCTAAAAACACGTAGGTCCAAAAAGTCTTGATAACAATGAAATAGAAACCATATAATCCGAGAGCTTTCGAAGGGTGGACATTTCTTCTTGAGGGACAAACTGGGAGTGGTAATGTAATTGAATGAATGTAATATATAGAGAGTGTTTAGTGATATCATGGAAGTCATCCGGTTTTCCGGGAATTGTTTATTTCTCTGGGCAATGTTATAAGTGTCTCATTTCTTGTGCAATGTAGCCGAAAGCAAGAGTGTGTGTGAAAAGGTGTTAGTGACATTTTAATTTTGAAATGGCTAAATATATGTATGTGTATATTTTAAATAAATATATATGCTTAGATGTTTAAGTAATAAAATATAGCACCTGGAGAGTGATTGAAACAGACATCTTATACTAATCAATTTAAAAAATCAGCTTTGATATTTCATGAAAAAATAAGTGAAGAATAAAGTTATTTTTCTTTTTCTGACAGATGAAACTGATGACTGCAGATCATTGATTCCTGGATCTAGATTAATTCCAAAAGGTTGAACAGTGTTTAGCTTGGCAATCCAATAAACCTCTTTTATTTCTCTGTCTGCTTTAGTTTTGAATCCTGTTTTAATACCAGTGAAAGTAACATCATTAAAGGAGTGACCGTGTTGGTTGAAGTGTTGAGTAACAGGGAGATCTTTTTCGGTGTTAATAGAAGATTTATGATTGATAAAACGTTCTCTCAGAGTTGTTTGTGTATGTTCTACATATTGATGATTGCATTTTTCACACTGTATAAGATAAATGGTATACATATTTTTTCACAAGTGATTTCTTTAGATATTTTATAATGAAATGATTTGCTTATGGTAGGATGTTATACACGTTTCGTCAGAATATTGGCTTGTCTTCATCACGTGTAAACATGTAGCATGTTCTACTGTAAATAAGTCACCTCATTATTCTTATAATTTGTTGTTTGCATACTTATCATGACGTTAGTTTTTAATTATAAACACGTGTTTTCCATTTTGAATGGACATTGGCACATTAACGGAAGGAAAAACAGAGGCATAGCTCAAAATATGTGCCTCCATTACGCGTTTTATCATCGGGCTCCTTTCATATCCAATTTATTACAGCATTATGGACTCCCTATTCAGTGTGGCCCTCCCCACACCCTCGGGGCCGGCGGATGCAGCTGCTACGTCCTTGAGGAGAAGTGTTACAAGCCATTTTTGTAGTAAGACCACAACTGTACATGTCCAAACACAAACACATTGCTTTCTGGATGTCCGATGTCTAGTTGAGGACTGTGTTAAAACCCTAACCCAAGGATTCCTGTGATGCGTATGTGGGATTAGATGGCAATTCGAAATGGACACCAAACACAAGTTATCACAGACACAGGTGATGCAAGACTAATAAAATAAATGCATTGTTAAAGCTTCAAACCATGATTGTTTGTAGAATGTTCAGATTTTGGACTCTATGCAATAAACCCGTTACAGCTGCAGTAACAGTGAATCATATTAGCTCTACACTACAAACAACGAGTCAAAAACTCCATAATGAGCAGTTGAAGGACCCAAATATAACTTGAACACTGTTTACTGTGTAATAAAGTGAGGCCTAATTGTGACAAATCAAAAACATAGAGCTTTATGTGTATCATATGGCACTTAAATAACTGTTTGCGGGGTAACATATTGTCCTGTCATTATGAGCTACTGAGATGTTGTAAGTGACCAGTGGTGGAGCTAGTGGTTCCCAGAAGCAGGTAGCTTTTTACCTTTGATCAAGGAGTGTCATACAGCATTGAAATATGCCGAAGTGGTTTATTCTGGTTATTATTGCAAACATACATTGAATTATGGCGTAGAGCAAAGACTATCCATAACAAGAAGATATATCAAAGAGTTATAGATCCGATATGCCCTCCGTTCATTTAACAGCAAATAAGGAATGGAGACATGATACTCACTAGCACGAAGTTCATTTTCAGTTATGTGCATCACATAATGTTGAATATTATTTGCTCAAGTATTATCGTTGGTCTGCCATAAAAATGAATGAAATAATCAATTCTAACTTCAAACCTATACTTTTTCTTGTAACTTTGATACATGAGATGATAATTAAATATGATATCAAGGTCACTTCTCGTCCTTACTTATGATCCTTTTATTTACGTATAATAAATGGGAAAGCTGCAAGTTATATAGCTATTCCACCACCTATATATTTTTTTACATACAAACTTACCTTCGCTATGCTATATACCCTACTCCTTTGACGTGAAGTCAGATATTTTTATTTTTCAACAATAATCAGTATATTTGACTATAAAATATAATGATTCGATTCTTTAATTTAATGACGTCAAAAATTTTACATAACACAAAAACTTCACAGAAGTATATTGTGTCCAGTAAAGATAATTACTGAATTATGTATACCTGAATAAATTGTTTTACATTTATAGAGTTTAGTGAGAAAAAAAACAACACTAGGTCATACAGAATATCCTTCTATTTCGGAGAAAACTAAGGGTAATAAGGCGATGGGGTGGAATGGAGTTTTCCTCTTCCACACCGGCCATGTGATTGGTGGAATTATTAAAAGCTCATTCTCAAGAGTCGAGACTCATCAACAAATTGTATTAGTTTTAAGAGACTCGAACACAATGTTTAAAGAACGTATAAAAATTGACAATCGACCTATATTGAGTCAAATGTGCAAAATGAATGGGATTATCTGAATTTATCACTTATCTATCAGGTAAACTAGTCGTCTGTTATGGTAATATCAAATGAACTACATCACACATAGTATTCAAAGACATGCAGTCGCATGAAGTACTTGAAAGCGCTTATCACGTATACTACTATTAGGCCTACACCAACACGTACGCACGTACGAAGAATATATTACATGCTTATATTTGTTTGGTTTAAAAAAACAACTCATTTGAGCAGTCCAAGCAACTCTTATACGGTTTTTCTTTATACTTTTTTATTTATCTAACTAACATTCATTTCCTAATAGATAGAAAACGAATGTCTGTATTTTAATGAAAAGCGTAAAAGTAATAACTTTATCCTATGCTACGAGTGAAATTTTGGTATTCAATCGCCTAATCCACAGTGTCATAGCGGTATGTCTGCGGACTCGTACCGTTAAAAATCGGGTTTGGATAGACGTGGTGGGCAGAACACAGATAGCCCATTGTGTAGCTTTGTGCTTAATTCCAATGAAAGCAATGGATTAAATCTGTGTGTAAATAGAAGAATTAAGTTTTGGGTAAATAATACTTAAGGTACGCAATAATTTATATTTTGTGTTACGTTTTTACTTGTTCTTATGACTGTGCATATCTTGATGATAAATAAATAATAATAAATAAACTGTTACACGATTTGACATTTGAATCAGGGTATATTGTTATTCCTTTTTTTATGGGTAAGGTCATAATTTGTGTTAGATGTACAAAAAATATTACTATGCGTATGTTTAGTGAAACATGTCGCAGTTTTTTCGTTATTAAGCACAAAACTACAAAAAAAGGATATATATGTTCTGCCAATTATGGATATCGAAATTCAGTTTTTAACGTTGTGAACCAGCAAATGTACCTCTAAGACACTGGGAAGTAAACATTACACGAAATACTAGTAATGAATTCAAAACAGATTAATTAATTCCACTTATTAACCAAGAAGAAACATGAGTTGGAGCTTGAAAAATACATAATTCGTGTGATGATTGAGAAATAGGTACCTTGCTGTTTAGGGGAAAAACCAACAAAAACATTTTCATAATTAGTCAGAAAGCTGCAGTTTCGTAACATATCTAATTGCCTATGTTTAGGTAATTTGGTAATTACATAATTCCTCCATCTGCTTATACAGTTACTGAAAACAGGTGGAGAGTGAATGAGATTGCATACGTAAAAATTTGACACAGCACTAAATTGAGATTAGGCATAAAAGCTAAGATCTTTAAAAATATTTCTTGTGGCGACAACAAAAACACAAACTAAAAATTACAAACGTTTGTGAGTCTGACTAATTATCAAAAAGAAAAATTAAGATATAAAAAATTTAAACATTTTGTGATAAATATGAAAATGTAAATTAAATAAATATAAATAAGTAATAAGTAGTCTCCCGCTTGTACAACGGTACGTCTACGTATTAATCAGGGGTTCAATCTCCGTCGGCTCAGCAAATAGTATGATGTGGCTTAGCTGTAAGAAAACACACACACACAAGTAATAATTAATGAGTGTTTGCTTGAAGTGTCCGATAAGTGTTCTTAGTTTTTAATAACATCGTTTAAGTATATCGAGACTACTTTTATGCGGATGAACACCTTATCGCAAATAAAAGCTCTTGTAGAAAATGAAAATAGGTTGTGTTTGGGATAGGAGTTATATCAGGTTGTTGTATATAAAATGTAGGATTTTTTGTGAAAACTTGAAAGTTGATATTTGGTGGCTGAAAGAGAAGCATTGTTGTAAATTTGTCAGAAGAATACAGTATACAGTCTGGTTCATTTCACTCTCACTTGTTTTTTCTTGTTTTAGAAACTAATTCATAGTTATATTCCTTTTTGCCACCATGGTTAAAACTGATATTGGTGTAATTTTTATGTAATAGTTCAAGCTTGGTTACAGTGCAGTGAGAGCAGCTCGTAATATTAATCATATGTATGATTATGACACAGCTAATGAGCACACAGCACAGTGTTGCTTTAGGAAATTTCACTCTGGTGACACAAGCCTTCAAAAGGAGCTTCAGGGCCACTCTTAGACAGCCATTAATGAGGAAGAATTGGATGCCTTAGTTGAATCAGATATTCGCTAACCCGTGAGAGGGCTTTCAGACAAACGTAATATTCATTATTCAACAGTTTTCGGACATCTTGAAGCAACCGGTAAGGTGAAAAAGCTCGATAAATGGATATCTCACGAGTTGACTGAAAACCATCAAATAAGACGAGTTGAAATTTGTTCCTCACTCCTTACTCTCAACAAAAGCGACCCGTTTCTCCATAGAATTGTCAACTGTGATGAAAAATGGATTATTTATGACAATTGACGGCGATCAGGACAGTGGTTTGAGTATAGAGAAGTACCAAACCATATGCAAAAATCAGCTCTTTACCCTAAGTAGCTTATGGTCAGTGTTTGGTGGTCATCAGCATGTGTGATTCATTATTCGTCCTTAAACCCAAAAGAAACAATCACAGCAGAGAATTATTGTTGTGAACTTGAAATTATGCACGAAAACATCCAGCAACAGTCAATCACAGTAGACCCTTAGTGCTTCATGACAATAGTCAATCACAGTAGACCCTTAGTGCTTCATGACAATAGTCAATCACAGTAGACCCTTAGTGCTTCATGACAATAGTCAATCACAGTAGACCCTTAGTGCTTCATGACAATAGTCAATCACAGTAAACCCTTAGTGCTTCATGATAACAGTCAATCACAGTAGACCCTTAGTGCTTCATGACAATAGTCAATCACAGTAAACCCTTAGTGCTTCATGATAACAGCCAATCACAGTAAACCCTTAGTGCTTCATGACAATAGTCAATCACAGTGGACCCTTAGTACTTCATGACCATACTCGACCTCATGTCTCAGGTGTTACTTTCCAAAAATTAAACGAACTTCAGTACGAAACTTTACCCCATCCACCATATCCTTTCCCGTGTTTTAAGCATTTTGACATTTTTTAAAGGAAAAATCATTTGCAAACCAAAGGTCAATTGAAAGTACCTTTGAAGACTTCATTGCATCAAATGACGTTCAGTTTTTTAAAGATGGCATTTATAAGCTTACAACTAATTACCAGAAGAGTATTAAGTCTAATGTAACTTATTTTAATAAATAAATTAAACAATTAAAAGATGTACTTGTTTAACATTTTCCTTTAAAAATTCTACATTTTATATACAACAGCCTGATACTAGTTAGTTTAAATAAATTAGTTGGGCTTTTATAACTCTATATTAGTATGACTTATCTACTGTACTACTAATTAAGTTATAATAGAGCTTTACTACTATCATGGGCGTGGAACGACAACCTGAGGAGGTAAGTTTATCTTATTTATCCTGAACTGGTAGTTCATTATTTCTTTTTTTTTCCCTTTTAAGTTGGCGAGCAGACGAGAAAGGGTCGTAATATTAAAGGCCAATTGAATACCTTCAAACAATGATAGATGTGAGACTTTGTAGGTTAAGCACGCACATTTCGCTCTCGTAAACTGTATTTCTTTTATCATTTTGTTTTATTGATTTTTATGAGTGTTTTTATGTGAGACTGGCAAACAGAAGTTAAAATTTATAGACGGTGTATCCCCACTGCAATGTGGATCCTCCTTCTTCAGTCACCTCCAAAACGTAGGACATATTTTATATCCGGCATTATAGTTTGTACCCTGTGGATCCTTTTAAGTTATGCAGCGTTTTTCACTTACTTTCTATTTGTTTTGTTTGGGGGGAGGGGAGATTTTGTTCATTAAAATGCCATTTATCACAAGTTTGGTTTTGCTGTTTTTAATTTATTCCTTTCTTTTCATTTTATCATTTGAATGTGCAAGTCAACAAGTTACGTTATAATCCCAATTGCTGTTATATTTAAATTTATTGGAACTGAATGCTGATATTGTATGGCATTTGATAAATAGTGTAATGCCACTAAAAATGGTTGCTTTAGAAAATGCTGTATAACAACTTTTCTGGCACAAAATATTCATGTATTCAGTTCATAGAGGTGTATTCAAATGTGTGGTTTTAAAATTTTTCAGACAGAGTTGCTTCTTACAGTTAACAGTATCGGAAAACAAAGGAACATGGATCAATTTAAGGTACCAGGGCCAGCAGCAATTTGTACCCAGTCGTGGTAAACAAAGAAAGACGTCTTGTAACAAGTGAGAATTCACGAACCTAAAAGTCAGTAACAGAGGCAATCTACAGGCCCTAGACTATAAGTACTCAATATAATTAAGAAAGGTCTACATCTGGAAAAGCAACATTAGTCACAAATACACATTTACTTCCATGACATATTTGCTTAGTCATCATGTAACTCAAGCGCATGGAAAACTAACAAATATTCATTTATTTGAATATATATTGAATTAAGTCTCTAGTCTTACGAATTTCTGTCCAAGTACATTGTTTGAATGGATAGTTAGAAGCCACCATTCTTGTACAGTAGCAAACTAATGGAAAGCTGGCAGGAAGGTGATTGTGCTTTAGACATGACAGCATTATGACAGAGTCCTTTTGCAATAGAATTACATTGAACACCTATTTTCAAGATTCATAGCCGTTAGAGAGAACATGGTTGGATGTGATGACATGGACGAATGATATGAAGAGGCTTCAAAATCAAATTCGTTTTAAGTAAACTCGTTCAACCTCTGTAAATTGTTGTCTTATTATTTTTATTACATAACGATTAAAACGGCTTGGCATGGCCTAGCGCGTAAGGCGTGCGACTCGTAGTCCGAGGGTCGCGGGTTCGCGCCCGCGTCGCGCCAAACATGCTCGCCCTTTCAGCCGTGGGGGGGTTATAATGTGACGGTCAATCCCACTATTCGTTGGTAAAAGAGTAGCCCAAGAGTTGGCGGTGGGTGGTGATGACTAGCTGCCTTCCCTCTAGTCTTACACTGCTAAATTAGGGACGGCTAGCACAGATAGCCCTCGAGTAGCTTTGTGCGAAATTCCAAAAAACAAACAAACAAATGATTAAAACTGTAAGCAGAAAAAAGAAGAAATATAAAAAAACTACAAACGCAATAACAAGTCTGTACTTTATAGGCAATATTGCGAAAGAAATTTAACGTGCATATGCACACAAATGCACTATCCGAGACTAGTAAAAATACTTACACAATTTCATGCTCTGCACTTAGATGTTAATTATTCTATCATTCATACACGCCATTTAAAGTAAGCTACACTTTCTTGCAGGCATTATGTGTTAAATTGATAAATTTTAGTGCGTGTGAAAACATTTTATGCAGTCAGATAAACAAATTCACGTAGAAGTGGCCTGGCATGGCCGAGCGCGTAAGGCGTGCGACTCGTAATCCGAGGGTCGCGGGTTCGCGCCCGCGTCGCGCTAAACATGTTCGCCCTCCCAGCCGTGGGGGTGTATAATGTGACGGTCAATCCCACTATTCGTTGGTAAAAGAGTAGCCCAAGAGTTGGCGGTGGGTGGTGATGACTAGCTGCCTTCCCTCTAGTCTTACACTGCTAAATTAGGGACGGCTAGCACAGATAGCCCTCGAGTAGCTTTGTGCGAAATTCCAAAACAAACAAACAATCACGTAGAAGTAACTTTATTTAAATAAAATTTCGTGTGAAGAATAAGATAAATTAATAGTATTTATAATAATGTACAGAATATGAAACAGTTATGAACATTCAATATAATGCACGGCCCGGCATGGCCATGTTGGTTAAGGCGTCCGACTCGTAACATGAGGGTCACGGGTTCGAGTCTCCGTCGCATCAAACGTGGTCGCCCTTTCAGCCCTGGGAGCGTTATAGTGTGACGGTCAATGCCACTATTCGTTGGTAAAAGAGTAGCTCAAGAGTTGGCGATGGGTGGTGATGACTAGCTGCCTTCCCTATAGTCTTACACTGCTAAAGTAGGGACGACTAGCGCAGATAGCCATTTAGTAGATGAAGAAAAATGTAGCTAAAAGGTAGTTATAGCTTTCTATGAAACGACTGAGTCTGAATTATTGCAAAATGAACTAAATGTAAAATTGCAAACAAGGCATACTTAACTGAGTTTGCAGAAACATCATTTTGTTTGTCCACAAAATGATAAACATATAGTTTGAAAAAACTGTGTACGAGTATTTCAGATCTGAGCAAATCGAGAAAACTCATAAAAACTGTATTTAGTCTAATGGTACTTTATGTAGGAAGTTGCACGTGGGTTAAATTTTGTTTACAATTCCAAAAAGAAAACTAAATTGAAATCGACACTAGTTGTCACGACAACGACATTATGCTGTCATATACCATACTTGTTGCATTAGAAGATTTGAATAACCTAAAAACAGGTACGGTGATTCTGAAGTCACAAGTCAATATGTAATTTGGTGTTCTCAGATAAAAGCTTTACTAAGGATACTAGATATATAGCATTTGATCGAGAAATTTGCGATAAAAGATCATGGCGGAATTTTTTTTTCAAGATATGCTACTTGCTGAAGAGAGGAAAATGAAAAGAAATTTAAATATGACTTACTGAAGATATGAGAGAAAAATGAGGAATATCTGACATTAGTTTAAGAAATTTAAATTTATAAATAGGTTCGAAACTTTTCAATAACTATATGTATAATAGGAACCTGGTTAAAAAGTAGGAAGTATAAAAAATCTTATGAGAAACTACAGATTGATAATTTAAATCTATTGTATATTGTAAACTCATTTGCTACAATGCCCAAAAAGAAATTAATTAAAAACCGTTAACTCATGAATAATGGCACTCATATTTGATACAATCAGTCTTGAAGGATAATTTTTTATGTACTTTAGATAATGTACAGAATATAACACAATACAGTCAAATGGTTTTATTTCGTTAGAAACAGTTTCCGATATTAATTTTTAAAATGTAACTTCGTGAACAAGTTTTTTTCAAAGCTGCAGAACAACTTTGAGTTTTCAGAGATGTTTGTAAATTAACTTTTGATTGACCTGTCTACATTGCTAGTTAGAACTGTTTAGAATGCTCATAACAGCTCTCCACTGACACAGCACTATGTCTGCGTTTCGATACCCGTGGTAAGCAGAGCACAAACAGCCCTTTGTGTAGTTTTGTGCTTAACTACAAACAAGCAAACGGTCATAATATATAAATATTGAAAAGATGGAAACCCTCGTTTTTATTCTTTTGTAAATGTGGCTTGCCTGATGACGAGTGCATTATACATCTTAGGGTTGGATATGTTCCTAAATAAAATAAGCTCCCTCTCAAGAATTGCGTACTGTTGTCTCATATTTTACTTTTTCTTAGTCCATTAAAATGTTCAGTTCACAAGAGGAAGTTACCTGAAAAGAATATTGATTTTGAGACACAGTCAGATTAAAAGAAATGGTGTTTAAAAACTTAAAGAGGTTACCAGTTACATAACCAAATCTACATTGATGGGAGTTTCCAATGTCTATAATATGTTAAAGTCAGACACTGAGGATCATAACTTTCATCAGGCACTGCTCTACTATCGAAAGGAGGAGTAGATGTCTTGCTGGCAGATTGGTGGTTCCAAGGAGCTAAAAGGGCCTTTCGGAAAGTAAATAAAACATAATGACGTTGTTCAAGGCCACTTAAAGGTTCGATACCAACCTGGACAGTCATATAATGTGTATATAAACATGGTATATTATTCTGGCAGTAAGAAGCAAGAGCTGCGCAAATAAAACTCTATAGAAGCCTTTAGACACTCGGGAAAAATCAGTAACTATGATACATTAGTTCTTTGATGAGCTTTTTCATTTTTTGTCATTGTCTAATACAAGTGATTTGCATGAAATTATATCACCAACCTACAGATACTGTTTATTGAAACATTTCTTGGAAGTAATTATTTGGAATGGCTTGATTCATGGGCAGTGCCCTGTGCTAATTCTGAATTATCTTATACCCTATAGAACATAAGCAAAAATAAACTTAACAAATAAGTTGCAGTTGCAATTGTGCTTTGCCGTAATTTTGATATAGTGAAAAATTGATATATTCACAGGTCGAATACAAAGTTCAAATTGAGAAACCCATGAGAACTAGGTTTCATATGGGAATGACTTGCAATGAACAAATATGAAGACGTACCCTAGAACTGCACTGACAGGTATTGAAGAGATACTCATTGAAAAGTTAATTGAGGGAACTCTTAATGAACTTCATGTGGCTCTGCATGATGTCAGGAGAAATGTTTCTGTTGAAAATTCTATTTAATTGGCAACTCAACTCCAAGGGATTGTGTCAACAAAGTTGTTAGATAAAATGCTCACGTTTGTAAATATAGTAAACAATTCTCCTCTCGGGCATGTTTCAGAGATGGCAATATATTAGAGCATTTCAAAATCACTGTTCTTTAGTTTCTCTGTCCAAAATATGGCTATGTGTTGTTAAAGTGAAGCCCAAATCTTTGCAAGAGAATAGTAAGAGGCAATGAGATTCAGTGGTCATGGCTTATGGCAGTGTTACTCTGCAGCACTTAGATTTATAAAGATTAAGCACTGGATGAAAGATACAGACTGCCTACTTGATTTGCAATCTGATTGTACATGAAATGATAAACTATTCTTATTCTGACATGCATCAAAAGGAAGGGCAAGTTTGTTTGTTTTAAATCAAACCCAAAAAAACAACAGGGGATTACACAACAAACAATGACTGTTGCTACTCTGCTACCTCATACTAATGAAGCCTGGATTAATTATGGCTACATATCTGAGTTGCTGCAACAACTTTTCTGTGTCCTAAGGATAATAACAAGTTTAGTTTGTCTTCGATTCGGCATAACTAGGAACATACATTTGTACAGATAAATAGACATTAGGTTACTTGTTGTTTCAATAGCACTTTGAGCAGTAAAAAAATAATACAGTGGGATAACTTGAAGATGGCTTACTTTTCATGTCAAAATGTCAATTCACTTCAGAAAAAGACAGCAGCAGCTTTACACAAAGGTTACTTTCTGGTGAGATTTTTTAATCTCACAGTATATTAGAACTCTGAGTGGAGGCAATATTTAGCTAGTTAAAACTGATTTAATTTTAGTAGCTATATTTAAGTGGCAACCCAATAAGTGTGATATTTCACGCTATTGTCAGTTTCTGTGGTAAAACTAAAATATTTGTTTTTGGAGTTGGCTCAAAAAATTGGCGTTACCTGTCGTGCAGGTGACCTTGTAAGAGAACAGTACAATAATTTGGTATGTAGTCACTTTATTTGGCAGATAACAAAAAGATTTGGTATCTCTTGTGGTGATTGAATGAAGACAAGAAGCACACTGTTCTCTATACAAGAACGAAGTTACACTTGCTCTACTAATTGTATCTCTCAGTGACAGTTTGATGCAAACGAGGTTTATAATCATGGATAGATGGCTATTCAGCTTTTGACATTGGCATTTATTAGGAAAATAAATGAAGCATACGGACTAAAATCAAATTAATAGTTTATATCAAATACATATATGGTTGCCAAAATATCTGTGGTTACTTCTTGAGGATTATATATATATTAACTTAATTAAGTAACTTGTTGGTGGGATTTACTGTTGTGTTTGATGTCTGTTTGAGTAGAACAACAGGTATTCATAACCACATAGATAGAGTTGATATAAAGATGGTTAAACAATTATTCAGGTACTACTTATCTTATAACTACCAGTTATGAAGTAGAATGAATTAATGATAAAAGATGGAGTAGTATAGCTATCAGAAAGTATTTTATCGTATCCAGTAAAGATTATGGAGAAGGAAGAAAGGCTGATACATCATGTTGACTTTAAATAGGTCAACATGGTTACACACGTCAATGTATTTTGTTTCTGTGGACAGATGCGTTTCTAGCTTAGTAAGAAAGGGTCATCGACTCACCATGCTATATCTGGTATTTATCAAGACCTGGATGACGAAAATAGACCTAAGACTGCTGTTAGTGTTTAAGATAATGTTTATGAAGGACATGCAATGAGTAATGCCTGTACTTTTTTAATGAGTAACGAAGTTTGTGTTATGAATTTTGTAATGAGAGAAATGCTTCACCTATGTCAGTGATATTTTTGACCACACATTCCCTTCTGCAGTTGAGATTTTGAGAGTGAAGGTTTAGCAGTTAGAGAAAGTTACTTTTAAAATTTTAGCCAGGAATGATTATTGTTTCTATAAATATTGCGTTGTTGAGTTCTGTCTCTAGTTTGTAACTAAAATAAAATGTACAGTTTTCAAGGCATGTGTAATTTCTTTTCACATTTTATCGCTAAACACTAAAATAACTGCATTATTATCTACTCTAATTAATGTTTGTTTATATTTTAGGTGGAATAATAGATCTAAAGAAGCATTTCAATTGTTAAATGTGTTTTGTTATTGACTTATCACATATAACATTATACATTCATTATGGATACATATACTAGTGAATGTAAAATCAAAACGGTATGATACTGGTACAGGAAGGTATAAATAATGTGATAACAGTTTTTAATTACACTTTGTGTCGCATGCTACCATCAGTATAGTATGATAGAAAGTTTACTTTTATGATGAACTATGCATCACTGAAATGACTGAGGTGATTCAAAAATAATAAGTTATATTTACACAGTAGATTGCAATGTTTTGAGAGTGCAGTTTTGATGTAAAACATTGTCTCCAATGGCAGCATAGTAATTTAGATGAATTATCCAAAACAACTGTGAGAGCTTATATATTTACTGAATCTTCAAACTGAGCACCGTAACTGGTTGAAAACAATTGCATTAGTAGTGCTGAATAAATGAGATTTAAGTATACAGAGAATGCAAAGTTGTTATGAAAAGTGAATGATCTACTTAGAAAGTAATTCCATAATATAAAGAAAGAAAAATTGGCGAAAAGAAAGAATGGATAATAACCTATATAAGTAGAACGCTTTTCTTCTGTATGCTCTTAGAAACATCTTAAAGTTTAATTGTGACTATGCTGAAAAGTCAAGACTGATATTTTATGGACTTATAACTACCCCTCGAGGCCATCAGAACTGATAATAGGGTCAGGACATTATTTGTTTGCACAAGAACACTGGTCCCCCGCTGGTAAAGCGGTAAGTCTACGGATTTTCAACACTAAAATTAGGGGTTCGACTCCTCATAGTACATTCAGCAACTAGCCAGAAGTGGCTTTGCTATAATAAAACACACTCACGAGAAGACTGTATATTATCAGTTATCTAAATTTTGTCACAATTCGTTGTCGGCAACTGTTTGCTTTTTTACGAAATTCATATAATAAAGTGGAAAACAAAATATGAAAATTATTTTAAGTAGTTCGGTGTCCTGATGTGTTCAAAATTATTCTTTTCATAAATTATCTGGTGGTTCATTGTTTGTTTGTTTTTAATTTCGCGCAAAGCTACACGAGGGCTATCTGCACTAGCCGTCCCTAATTTTGCAGTGTAAGACTAGAGGGAAGGCAGCTAGTCATTATCACCCACCGTCAACTCTTGGGCTACTCTTTTACCAACGAATAGTGGGATTGACTGCCACATTATAACGCCCCCATGGCTGAAAGAGCGATCACGTTTGATGCGACGGGAATTCGAACCCGCGACCCTCGGATTACGAGTCGAACGCCTTAACCCACCTGGCCATGCCGGGCCCTGATGGTTCTTGCCGTATAAATGTGCTCGCCATTCGAAGAAGTGTTGCGCTACAAAACGACAGTCATATTCTACTATTTGATCAGTCAAGAGTAGCCCAAGAGGTGGGGATTGGTGCAGTTGACCTGTTGTTTTATCTTTGTTCTATTTGTTTAATATTATGTATGTTATACTCTACTTTTGAGCAGCCTTGTGGGAAAATGCTGAAAAAATAAATAGTAGGCCGCAGTGCGCGTATATCATTATGCTCGTTTGCTTAGTTATCGCGGGCCAAGTTACAATATGAGTTGGGAAAAGGAAGTAACGATGAATAACGTGTTTTAACACCGTATTGGATTCAGCCAATTTAACGTCTCATGAGCTACTTGTATAAATAGTATAAAGAGCACTAGTTTGAAACGTTTTTTTTTTCAGAAATAAATATAGAAAAAAAACATTTGTCTACTTCTAATATATTCATTTGATTATTATATAAATGGGTGTGCTTTCTTATTGCAATGCCACAGAAGGCTGTCTCCTGAGTCCGCTGAGGGAAATTGAATCCCTGATTTTAGCATTGTAAATCCGCAGACTTACCGCTGGACTATAGCATACCAGTTAAAACAATTTGTTGTACTCTACCGATTTCAATAAGTTATGGTACAGTGGTATTGGTCATATCAATAAGAAAAAAATAGAAAGACAGTCGCCAAAGTAGTAGTGACGCTCGTGTATCTTATCGTAACAAGGAAGGCTTAAGTCAAGAGAGATGAAATGTCTTTTTATAGTTGCAATGACGTTGTTGCAAAAACATTTTAGAATATAAACATAAAGTAAATATGTAATGTATGAAAAGCACGTCTTTCGTATTTAATGAACCAATAAAATAATACTAACCACCAGCAAACCAATCACGTGTCATATAGCTAGAGTTTAAGTAATTCTGACAGACGGTTAAAATAACTGCTAACATTGAATAACATATCACTACTAGAAATTAAAAATATCAAATAAACCAAAAATATCTTTACAGCACTTAAATGAAAATCAAAAGTATCATCATTGCACTCTGTTATAGTTCAAAAAGTGTATTTAAGTGAGACATACAAATCCTTTGCATACAACCTGTAAAAGTCAACAGAGGTGATATCTTCTTCAAACGAGTAGAAGATGCGTAACACAAAATAACTGAAATGTGGTCAGATTAACTTTGCCGTTCAGATAAAAAATGTTCATTCATACAGGTTGCAGATGTATCAAGACTATTTAAGAAGCTGTTGATCCTAATCTTTTCATATTTGTAGTTCTGATCTATTTTATCATTCATTAATTTACTACTGTAGAACCTAACTAAAAAAAAACTATGTATTCTCAAGGCCATTTTATTGATAGCCAGAAACCTTGGATAAAAAAAGATTTTCATATGCATTGGCTTTTTTCACGAGCCCCAGCTGAGAACCGCAAGTGTTAAACAAAGTTCACTTCTTTTAAATGATCAGCGCTTTCAGACTGAAGGTATTTAGACGTAGGATCTGTAATGTCAAACATTTTATTGAATAAACGAGCAGTAATGATATATTAAAACAAAGTAAGATTGATGTGAAGTCCCTCACCTCGGATACAACTTCTGCAATATGCTCAGTGAACTGAAATTTCTCAAAACCATCCATAAAGTAAGTGCGTATTTTACTTGCATGGAAATAACACATTACAGCAAGCTTTATAGTGGGACCAATAATAGTTAGTTGACACCCACTGTGATATATGCTGTGATGAGTCTGTTTTTCTACAACAATATCACTTCTTTCGCGTGATCTGGTAAAGAATGCAAACAGTTAGGTAAACAACTGGTTCATTGGCAAAGGACCGATAAATGTCTGAATTGTAATTAGAATATCCAAATAGAGAGATAATTTGGGTTTTCTTTTCTATTAGTGCTCTAACATCAATATAACCTCCTCATATCAATGAAATCATATAAGTGACCGACTATACGTCGTACGTCAATAATTTCTTTAGAAACCAAATATCTGTCAGATTGTTAAACAGACCCCAAATAGACGAATTTTTCTTATACAAAATTTCAGGCAAGCAAGCCATAATGTAGAAATAAGCTTTAACACACCCGAGTAGGGTTTCAATATGCAATATCAGTAGTGCAATCTATGGTGATGCAAAAATATCGAATGTTTGAATTTCAGTGCTTATGGTTTAGTATATTTCTTCAGAAATATTTGAAACAAACCTGTTTTAAGATCCATGACACATTGAAGTAAGTTTTGAAATGCCTGTTATATTCGGCAAGCAATTTCACAAGTTTCAGTAAGTTATCGTTACTCAATTTATTATCTCCAACGTCTTATTTGTATTCACGAAAAACGAAAAAACCTCGTTTGGCTGGAAATATACCACCATCTATCAAGCATTTCAGTACAGAGCTAGTTTGGTGAAACCATTCTTGTAACGAATATCCACTTGGCTAGCTTATTCATTCAATAACAGGTTTATATATTTTTGAGTAATAATGAAAGGTAAGTGTTTAGCTGTTCATTCTCTTCAAGTAGTACTTCCTCTTCCTATTTGATAACTCATTTTTTGGTAAGCACAAGTGCTTATCCCTTGCATATATAATTGATAAGTACTATAATCTTTCTTTTCTTATAGGAGATTAAGTCTAACTTTACTTGAAATACCGTTCTTCATGAAAGGAACAACATATATTGTTCAATTTTCAAATCTCTAATCCAACGGTTTCCAGATTATTTTTAAACAATAACAATTATTATATAAAGTTTGTTCAACTGCAAACCTTCACAGCTTCCCTCTCAGATAAGTCATTGTCTTTAGATCTTTTATTTTTGTGACCTGTAAAGCCGGAAACATCTCCCTTCAAGGTCTTGTTTTCAATACTTCAAAAATTAAGATTATATGATTATACACCTTTAGTTCTTTTTCTTTTTGGAACTGCTACTCTTTGGAATGCATGCACTGAGAAGCCTGTCTATAAATTTTACACGTGCAATGGATTAGCTGCTGTTGTGCAGGGGAGTTATCCAATGCCAACCAAATAGAGCCCAAAAATAATGAACTACACGAGTGCATACAGTAGTGTGTATAACAGTGTCTCCATGTATATAAATATTGCTTTGTTTATAATCTGAATGAAATTTAAGGTGTCAGTGCTGTATAACACAAATGTACAAATCATGCATGAAATGAACTGTTTCCTACTCAAAAATTAGGCAGCTTTGGCTCAACCCATCATCATAAAAGGGATAAAATGATGATGTTGTTTTATAACTATGAATCATTGGCTATTTGGCTAGACACTGTAGCAGTCATAAACACTGGGAGTAAAGTGAAAGTACTTAAGAGTCGTATCCATTGCACTACATTCGAAAGAAAATAAGAAAATATCCATACACTCGAGGTCAGTAGTTGAGAATTGTGCTAACAGTCTGGTACCAAGACAGAAAAATTAACTTTGTAACGTGTTGGGTGAATATAAAGATGTATCTGTATGGCCAGATGGCTGATTATGTTCAATAATGGTAACTCAGCTCTATAGAGAGATGGAGAAAATGTCTGATAAAATATTCATTGCATTGGGTTATTTGGAGTACAACTGAAGTCACAAGCTCCGAAATACAGCATATGTTGTAGGATAGTGTAAATCAACCTTCGGAGAGTGCTTGGTAACCTCCATTAGTTATTGTCAGGAAGAATGAAGGTATCTGGACTCTGTGTTGCCTTGAGATGAATGATATTTGTAATTTGCATTAATGTTGTTCCTTCACTATAAATTAATGAATGTTTGGATGCGTTAAAGGTTTCTTTTGGTTCAACAGCTGGATCAGGAATCTGAATACTGAAAAATCGATCTGGACAAGGAAAATAAGACTAAAAATGCTTTAAGCGCAAGAGACGCTATGTATGAATTTCATGTTATGTCTTTCTGTCTGTGCAATTAACCTACTCATTTCAAGTGGTTGGTGGAGCTTATGTTCAATTTATTATAACTGGAGAAATGCCTGGTCTGTGTGGAAGATGTTTAGTTGTTTATCTACACTTTTGATTATTAATGGATGTGAAGTTCGTATTCCAGTGCATATAAAAAGCAGGCTTGAAAAGTGGAACCAGGAAGTGAGGAATGCTATTAAGCATTCTAATCTATAAAACTTACTTTGGTGTATGTTCCATTATTGGCCTATTCATGCCAAAAACATGAGTTTTCTTGGACAGCAACTCAAATGCAAGACAAAGTAAAACGTGTAATTGCATATGCTATTCATACACTCATGGATCCCAAACACGGATATTGTATTATAAAAAACAACCTGGTTTCAATGGTTCCTTTTGTACCACTTTACTGAAGTGGTTAATAAATGTTAAAAATCCAGAGAGAATGATAGAATATCGGATAACCAGATTTCAAGAATATGAATTTGTTATAATTCATTGCTTAAGAAACGTGAATGGACCATTTCCTCACAGAGTGAGATCTAGAGTGTCCTGGTCCTGGACATTGTGAGGAAGTTATAGGTATGACTGTTTCTACCATAATATATGCAAATAATAAAGTGGAAGACTTTGCTGGAAATTGATGTTAAAGTTAACTTTTCAGGTTTATATTATAACATCTTGTAACAAAAATAAACAAGACGAAAATTTTATGTCACAAATTTGGTTTAGTTCGAGCACCTGACGAACATTGTGAATTTGATTGTGGACCTCAATCCGCAAAGAGTGTCAAAAGTAGTATTGTACTCTAAGTTTGTTTTAGCTGGTTCTTGTTTCGGTGTTGTTAGTTATGGAACTTATGAGTGTATTTTATACTGGGTCTTTTGGGACAATTCTGCATTTCTTCTGGTAAAAAATTCTGTATAGAAATGCCATGTCTTTTCGAGCATTGTAAAGTACCATATAGTTGGTTGCCTGGCCCAGCAGTCAGCTTCACATAAGCAATCTCCAGAATCATCTTTGGCCAGTGTAGAACCCTGACCTGTATACGAATAACCGGGTTGAAATTTTATGAAAAACTGTCTGAGAGGCAGGTATTAAATTCTCCATGCATTTGTACTTATTATATCAGTGAAGTTACTATCTATGCCATTAGATGACGCCACTATTTTTGTCACTTGTTGGTAACAGAGAACAATCTTCGACTAACGCCAGAATTAATTCACTCCATATTAAAATAAAAAGAGGGGTTTGGTCACCGTGGTGACATTTTCTTACTATGTGATACATGAATATGTTTAAAAAATTATAAAGTGTCTATCCCTGCGGATTTAACTTTTTAACGTTAATGTTATACATTGGTAAACCTGATTTTCGTTTTCACCACCAAACACAATTTTCATTAAGCTCTAAACTTTTATCACAAATTAGAACAAGGAATTTAAAATTATTTTCACATCAGTCGTCAAATATTTAGTTAATGAAATGAAATTTTTATGTTAATACTTAGCAGTCTCGCAAGAGATTGATTATTTATTGTATTAAATATGCTGAACAATAAAAACAAGTACTTATAGTTATGTTGTGACCATTTGATACCAACATGTCTTCTGCGTAGTAACCTATACAATAAAGTAAGCCTAATTATTAATCAGTTACTCTCTTTTTACAGTATCAAATTACCAGTTCCGTGATATCTTACGTCTGGTTTATGTAAATACTGGAGAAGAATTGGTTTTGGGTGTACGAACCGAAATTCTAATATGTTTTTTCTTTTAAAAAAAGAAAAACAGGTTTTGTAGCTTCTCAACAATGATGCCACTGTCACTTAATTTGGACAACATACAGATAGGTCAGCAAAACCTGAATAAGCCTCTTGAAAACATTTAATGTTAGTCGAATCAAACTGGCTTGGAACTTTTCGAACCTTCCACTAAGTGAGCTTACTTTTCTTATGACATTTTATTTATTATGTTTCTTATATTTATGACTAAAAACAAATGTATCGGTCTTCCCAACACTAATATTTTATCACCTGAAACATATCATCATCTTTGAAACCATCATTAAAGCATTTACATCGTCTTCATATTCGACATCTTTCAGTTACACGTTTTATGTATCTATAAAAATATAGTTAGTTTACTTTTTCTACAACACCTTTATACTACACAATGTATTCCACCGATTTCTACATAGTTGTTAACTATGTCCTCAAATGTACCTACGTATCGGCTGTACTATTAGAAAAGGTTATTATAATGCTAGAACCAACCCGGTCTATCTCTATTAGTAAGTAGTGAATATATTGTCGAGGACGAATTGGAAGAAACAAATTTTTATATTGAGTCTACAAAGAAAGAATCGTAGAAGAAAGACATTTGAAATTAGTGCTAGCTACATTGTTTGAAAAGAGCTTCCATGAGTTTTATTATAATTATGAAAAGCTCTTCACAGGCCTATCTTGGCGATCAAAAGAGGTGCAAAGACCAGGTGTATAATATTGTATGTGTTTTCGTACAACACTTGATAAACTGAAGATAAAGAGCACACCTCATTTATCAACAAAGACTGCATAATACTTACTTCATTACCACCTGTACTGTTTTGGTGGTTAATAATGGTATTTGAGCATTTGCTTTCCACATTTTGTTTGAAAAGACTTTATAATAAAATATTACAATATTACTGTTACTACTTATTCCAAACATTAAAATAACTTAGTTAATGTGCTAAAATACATATGTATTAATTTCATTTTGTCAAGTAATATTCCTCGAATTTGATCTGTTTCCATTGACCCCATTTTAGTAATGTTAAACTAGATTTCTTAAAGCCCCATTAAGGGTTCAGTCACTATGTAGTTATTGTAGTTTCAATTTTAATCTATTAACAACTGTCCTATGTAATTTTCTGTTTTGTTTTTATTTTCAAAGCTCCTTGTGCTTTGAGAAACATTTTCCTAATTGTGTGTGTGTATTCTCACGGTAAACACCACTAATTATATCAAGCTCCATTTTTGAAACGTTACTAGAAAATACTGTAGTTAAAGAAATCATATTTCAAGAACCACTGGGAGCCAATATTATTTGAAAACTTTCCTATTAGCTTCTATTTGTTTTCATCTAATCATTTCTTGGGATTTCTGTTTTATCACTGTCCCAACAAACAGGTGAAACCATATCACACGCTGAGCGGGTCAATCAGTTCATTATATATCAGCTGCTGCACTTACCTGAACTTCCACGATGTTGAGCATGCGCATATAAATTTCGGAGACTTGTCTCACCAGCATGAATATTTTAAAATATCGCTTTACTTATGCATGACAGGTTATGTATATAAGTTCGTAATGAGTTCAATAGGGCACTTTATTTACTATATTGTGGAGAAATTGTTTCTTTATTGAATAAAAGGAAGACTATATAACTCTTATCGGCGCATGCTACAGATGTGGTAGAAACATATCATGGCACGGTTGCATTATAGGAATGTACTATGGTATGACTTAGATCTGAAACATTCAAGTCTTTGGTGAATAAATATCATTATTTAAGGTGAAATATGCAATAAGTTTAAATAAATTCTAGTTACACGTTTTGATTTCAAATACGGATAATGAACATTTGTTATTGTTTTTTTACCTCGAGACCAATTTTGTCAGTTGGTGTAAGTAAAGGCAATCCCATTTTACAAATTTTACATGGCAAAGTTAGCTCCACACCACATAAAACTGTTCGAGCAAAATTTAGTAATAAGCAGCAATATAAATTACAAACTATGTGAGAGTATTGATAAAAACGTTATTAAAATATTTTACTGAAAAGAACATTTGTTATACGGTCGAGTGTAGCTACTGATTAGCCTATCGTGTTGTATGTCAGAAGTGTGATATCACTGACATTCAGTTTCGTTATTCTTTCTTATGAGTCGGACAAAGCCCTCGTGGCGTTGGCTGCTGTTAACTGGTTGTCCTTCCACTGGTCAGTAATTCAGCATTATAAGCTGAGGAATAAATAATTGTCTCAGACATAGTTGTTTAAATCAGGTGCACGTGAGGCGATGTTTAAGTCGAAAAAATAAACCTGCTTCTAACGTAGCTCTATCTCGCACATTTTATTTGATGAGATCGATTCAGGCCACAAAATTATTTATGATGATATGAAAAGTTCACTTAAGTAAACTGCATTACGAAAAACAGTTACATTACAAATAACAAGACAAACTGGATAGTGTTTCGTCATAGCGGTTACGAAATAACATAAAGAAGAAAAGTTCAAGGTGATGTCAAGTAATGATTCTAATACTTTGGGATAAATTGCCTCCTCTTAGTAGTGGTGTACTGTCTGCTAATCATACCATATCACAGTAAGTACAAACTCCAGACTCATAAATGCTAGAATTTATAACCTTAACGTAGTTTACAAATATAAAAATATTTGTAGATTTTCTTTCTTTCGTTTTTTAATGTTAAGTTGCAAAATCACCTGTATAATAATAGAACTGGATGTATCTTATGAAACGAGGCTCTATGATAAACTCATCTTTTATTCTGGCTAAAAACTGGATCACATTCCTTATTTTGAGCAAAAAACTTCATCACTTATAGAATCCCAATCAAACTCCTCTGTTGTCCTCAATTACTTTTATAGCTAGCTACCCCAAAGGAAATATGTACTCGAAAAAAAAAGTTAGAACACCTGCTCGTACCACCTGATCACGTGTGCCAAGTTTAGATGCACTATCTTGTGAGTGGGAGCATATTTCATACCAAACTTGTACTTCAACTTACTCTGAAACATGTAATATTTTTTTCCAAAAAGAAAACCATATTTAAATTTTGTGGCCATAAAAAAAGGAAACGGATGGAAAAAACTATATTTGTGGACATTTTCTGAAAATACGCGCGGAATTAGCAAAGAGAACTTTAGGTACTGAATCCTGAGAAAGAAAGAAAGGAGAGTACATGACATGATGTAAATAGTTCAGAACATGACATGTAAAGAAGTAAAAGAGAAGTAAAATGCTACAAAACCAAGACTCTAAACCAAAGATCTGTACAGAAAATAACAACAGAATAAATAACTGAAACTACACTTAAAAAGTGAACTATTAATGTAGCTTTAATGGTAACATTAATGAATTCACCAGATTTAAAAAGGCAGATATCAAAAGACAACCTTGACAGAATTAAGAAATATATAGATGAATAAATGTTTTTAAATGTTGGATAATATTGGAAATCTATTTGTTTTCTGTTATACTATAACCAATGTGTGTGTGTGTGTTGCGGAATTTTAAATACATTTTTTTGAGAATAATGTTCCATTGCTATCACTACTACTTTTCTGTCATTTGTGCACAATCTTATGACCGGGATTACTCACTATTATTTGATAAAAGAACTTGTGTTGTAATAATGTGCTGCAAAAGACAGCAAAATCAATCTTGGACCACATACACTAACAAACTTCTGACAGAAATTCTACCGTAGATGGACATCATCTTCTAAAACGATATATAAAGAAACTGAAACCCATCGGAGCTGTACTGTAAGGATTTGACAGGTATATAGTTGAAAGGGATTATTACGATTGTAGGGTTATCTTTCGCATGAAAACAGTTGTTAATTTCAGTGTGTGGCTAGAAACTTGAGAGACTTTGTCAACCGCAAATGAACATTTTTTATATCTGTTAATTGTAACAAATGATATCCTCAGTGTTAGTCAAATAACGTTTTTTTTTTGGATTGGATGATTTTTTTTTAACCACACTTCATTTTGTGAAAGAAACTGTTGTTCCAAATTTGTTTGGAGGTGTGGTTTTTGGAGTCCTTTGTTATCCCAAGTACTTTGTCAGTTTTTCAATTCTATGGATACAACTGAAATCTTCCTTCTTTTAATTATTCTGTTCTATGTCTCAAAATAGTTTTAAAATATCATTATACGAATACAATCCTATTCGATATCTCAAAGTTGCATACAACTTTAATCTAGTTTTTAATTCGTTTTGTATGAATTTTGGGATAAAGTCACATTAGGTATTTGCTGTATTTACAACTGAAACCCTTATTTGTAATTCTATAAACTTAATGCTAACCCACCGGGATTTTATTTATCATTTTTATGTAATATGACTGGGAGATTAAGTAACGACTGGATGTTTACCCGTTTTGATTTATCTAACAAAAGTCGTGCAAAATGTTTCTCTAATTGCATCTTCTTTTATATTCTAATATTCTTTTATATTATAATATTTTCTTTTATAAAACTATAGAATAGCCCTGAATAATTGAAGATAAAAAAGTTGTACATACAAGCATCGCTGCAGCTCAACAGTTGATAATTTACAAAAATCAAACAAAATATGAAAGTGTGAATGTGTTTGTTTGATCGCATAACACAAAAGTATTTTATTTTTCCTAGGTAATCATCTTTTGTTTCGGTAGCTGTTACTGTGAGTTTAGTATCAACCCCCTTTTTTGTTCCCTCATAGTCATTGAAACCTTACACAGTCGCTGAGGATCTTCCAGGTTTACATTCAGCCTTCTCTAGGAACTGATGATATACTTGCAAGAACACCCCTTCAATTCACCTACGGGGAAGCTAAGGTTGTATGAATTAAATAAAAAAGCTATTCTCTACCTCAGCGAGTTACCGTACAAAAGGTTATATCGTACTGCGCAAGTGTGTAAATTTAATTCTTTTCACTATTTATTTATATGTTTCTTAGTTTGTTGTTGGTTTCGCTCAGCATGAAGGATCGTTTGTTGAAATCTATAACCAACTGTCGAAGAGAAACAAATGAGAAGTGTAGTTTCACGCTGAAATTATGTTATTGTTTGGCTTGTGTTCTAACTAACAAAAGTAGAATGCGGTTATGTGATGTAGGATTGAAACAGAAAGAAGCTTTAGATGGCGTTATTATGGTTTTTTAACGTTCATTTTACTCTTTTGTTACTTACCAATGCCACCAACCAAAGCCCTAATGTATTTTTATATTAAACAGACTGCTGTAGCTAGAAACGATATTAAGAACGTGTTCCGAGTCTTTTGCCTAAAAGAAAAAAATGAAAGAATCATGTAAAGTAAAGAGGAGCTATAGCTTTCACTCAAAACGACTCCATTCCTTCAGATTCTTTCGTGTTCTGAGGGGGCCGATCTATCGGGGCATGAGTGGGACTTCCATATAGAGCCCGGCTGGTTGCTTGGCTGCTTCCATTGTGAGCAAAGTCTACCCGTGCACTAGTAGCACAGCGAGAGCCCACACAAAAGCCCTATTGTTCTCTTTCTATTGTACTACCTCGCCAGCCTTTTCTTCGCCGGTTCTGTGCAGCTCCACTTATTTCCATCACTTTAGTGGTTATACCAATAATTTCAAGTTACCGGCGTGTTGAGAACAGTACACCTCGGCAGTAACCAGCTAACAGTGTTGGAGAGCGGACTTCTCATGTGGTCTGTGGAATTACATCAACTCCTGTATGGTTTGAAGCGCATATTTTCTGTCATATACAGCTGCTTTTAATTTAAATTTCTTTGATGGACGCAAATATACGTTCATAAGAAGAAGTAAGTACTTGATTAACTTGCCGATAACCACAAATGGTGAAAATCTTTCCGTAAGAGCCAAAGTTGGCAATTGATGACAACAGGAAAAGATTATGGTGAGTGTAGCTCATATATTTGAGTAGCTAACAGTCCAGCAATGGACTAAAGAAACATTCCCCTTGGAAGGTTTACAAAACAGCGAATCCGTCACACTTGAATTTATTACAGGAATCAATTTCAAAGGTATGAAGTAGTTAAACTATTTTAACTGGATATTGATTAAGTAGGAGAACGAAAGTAACCATTACATTAGTTAATTTTTTCTTTGCACACATTTTTAATATACGTATATGCGAATGATATTGTATAAACAACTTCCACGTTGTGAAAATTTTGAAATTGTTTAAGAGGCGCGTTTACTCGATAATCACCTTGTTTAGATTTATATAAATATTGGTATATACTATTAATACCGAAAAACGTATTATAAACATTAGATTTAGAAGAATAGATCTATTACGTTATCAAAATATGTAGTTTAGGTTTCGACTAACAATGAGTTTTTGCAACATAATTCAAGTGAACTACTACGTTAGTACAGCTTATGTTAAATGTTAGTGTCACAAACTACTGTCATTTCTTCAGGTGTATCATTTTCAATAGATCATTAGTAGGAAAAACACAGTAGTTTAATTGTTTATAAATGCTGGGGAATGTTCCATGCTACTTCAAGTGCTGATTGTGTTGATGTAAAGTGAAGCCAGACATTAGGAGGAATACTGTCGTGGGGACTGCGGGTGAGCGGAGTCTTATCTCACTTAGTTTAATAACAATTGTACAACTACTCCGTTAATGAAGTAGATATATTTCACTGGATTCATTTAGCTAAAGAAGAAGTAGGGGTTTAGTTCTCCTCGCGAGAATTAGTGTGATAAAAATTTACTTGAAAAATTAATGGTTATCATACTTTCAATAAAATTATATTGAGAAAATGTCTCGTGTTATAGTTGGCATAAATTTTCGATTTGAAACACATGTGGTTATTGTCTTATAATAACATAAAAGGTGAGTTGTTTATATTAACAAGGTTATTTTTGAAGAAACTAAAAATGACTTCTTCAGTTATTTTTATATCTGAAGACAATGAAAATTTAATAACCATGTTTTTAAACGAACTGATTTATATATACATATATATATACTGAAAATATTCTCCAAAACTCGGTGTATTGACTCCATCATTATTTTGAAATATGACGAAAAGATGTTATCGAGTTAGACTGCAGTAAAACGTTAGATATTTTAACAAAACCTTAAGTCAGAGCTTAATAAACTTACTAATTTTACAGTGAACCTTGGTTTCTTTTCCACAGTGTCAAACATATTTATTTGTTTTGCAATAAAACATATTTCAAGGCAAAATGTCCTAAACAAAAATATTTCACAATGGGTAAAGTAAACATATTTGTTCTTCTATATAGAGCCAAAGTTGATCAAAACAGACTGTAAGAAAATTTTATTTTACAACAACATTTAATTTTAATCATCGTCATACAAATCATAATTAAGTAGATTTACTGGATGTTCTATAACACGAATATTCTAGCGTACTGAGTTGAAACCGTGGAGAGATAACCTGTATTTGCGTTTCTGTAGAAATGCTTGAGAAAATGTATAGTAATGGTGTTGAAAGATGATGGTAAGCAAGACAATGTTTAGAACCTTTTATTTAACGCTGTTTCTTCAAACTTTGTAACAATGCAAAAGGAGAGAATACAGAAGAAAAAAACATGAATAACACAAGTCTATTATTCTTCACTGAAACTACCTTCACAGACATGAAAGTTCTCGAATCTGAAGCTTATTTCAGAGAAATTTAATGAAACATTATGTGCAGTGTAACTTATTTTTTGATATACATTAATTTTAATATATGTGTTTTTTCAATTTAATGTACGCGACGTATATTGTCAAATGTGTATTGCACAAGTCCCGCCTGTTCCCTAAATTTGTAGAATATTCTTGAGAGTAAGAATCAACAATATATGTTTTACGAAAACACTAGCGTATGTTCGAATATTGTTGAACTTTCGCGAATCTCGCCTAATAAGTATAAAAACAAGACAAGGAGACAGTTTAATATTGTTTGGTCACTACAGTCAATATACTATAAGCCTCAGAAGCTATAATTGTGATAAATGCTTATTAATAGGAAAACTACAGATATTTGACCAGGAACGGAAATGGATTTCAAACATTACAAATTGTTCAACTTCAGATAATTAACTGCGGACGTCAGTATTCATACGAGAAAATTAGATATTGGAGTCGATGAAAAACTTAGATGTGTTTCAAGATAAGGGTACATGTGTATCAACATAAAATTAATTCGCTGTCCTTGAACGTTAATAAATATTCAGTTCCCAGTCGGATAGAAGACTCATTATTGTTTGTAAAATTCTTGTATATAAATCATTATTTGTAATAACCAGTTGTAATAATTGTTATTATAAAGTGTATTGTTATTTGCATGTTAAAATATATTTGTGTTAGGAAGGAACATTTCGTGTATCAGTTTTGTTGACATTTGATACATATTATTTAATTAAAATCTAGATTAAAATTAAAATTTCCGGCTATTTGAAATCGTAATATGCAATACGTAACGGAGCCTCGTCTAAGACAAATTATAATACGTAACAGTAGTTATTCATACTCTTTGTTAGCTCAGCGCTAAGCTTCGGTGCTTACAATGCTTAAAATCTGAGTTCTATATCCGCATTAAAAAAGTAACTGATAAATCATACAGTTCCAAAAATGTTTTCTACTGGTGAAATCAAATTGAAAAAAAAAAGGTAGGTTTATTAAACCATGCAGTATGAGGTGTTTCAATCAGCTGGAGCAACACGTAGGTTTCTGGAAGGATACAAAATGAAGTATGAATATGCCAACACAGTTTATACTAACGTTGTGACCTTATATTTACTTTAAATACATATTTTTCTATGATATTGAGAAACTATGTATTTAGTACCTTGGTCACGTCAGTGCTAATAACACTGAAGGTTGCATACAGATAGTAATTAGAGGGATGAATAAGGACTGCGAAAAGTAACTGTGAAACACCTATACATATGTGGATGTGCTTGTTTGTATGCTTCTAAGTTTCTATAAAAAATTACTAATAATCGGTAATTAAAGCTCAGTACAGTACATGATAAGCAAACAATATCTTACTTTTAGTAGGTGAAGTAAGTTTATTCAAAAGTTCATGTTTAATTTGTTCAGATTTTTGAATAAGGTTTGAATAACTCAGGTTTATTTATTTGTCTGTAAGTAAGCACAGAGATATACACTGCTGGTCAAAATCTTAAGGTCAATGAATATAAAGAAAAAATATGCATTTTGCGTTGTTAGATTCAACCATTTATTTGAGTAGAGCTTCGAAGCCCCGCAGTGGCTCAGCGGCTTGTCTGTAGACTTACAACGCTAAAAACCGGGTTTCTGCCCGAGTGGGCAGAACAACGATAGTCCATTGTGTAGCTTTGTGCTTAATTCAAAACCACAACAACAGAGCTTCAAAAGATGAAAATAAGAAAAGGGGAAATAAAAATAAAAAACCTTTTCAGCATTTAATAGAGAAAATGTGAACATGGGAAAATGTGAAATTAGCCTAAATACCAGCTGGTCACAAGTTTAAGACCATGCTGAAACGAAGCGTTAATCGGTAAACACGTAACGAAATTTAGTCATTCGTGTTCAAGCATTAGTGTTGTCAACATCTCCCACTGACATCTTCTTGTTACATTGGGTAAAAACATGGCAAAGGCTAAAAAGTTGACAGAGTTTGAACAAGCCAGAATTGTCGAGCTGCAAAAGCAAGGTTTCTCTCAAAGTGCCATCGCTGGTGAGATTGGGCGTAGTAAAACTGCTGTTACAAATTTCTTAAAAGACCCATGAGGGATACGGAACGAGAATTTCAAATAGTCGGCCCAAGAAAATTTCGCCGGCGTTGAGCAGGAGGATTCGACGGGTTGTACGGCAAGACATCAGCCGATCGTTGAACCAGATTAAGGCCTTTACAAACGCAGAATGCAGCACAAGAACAATAAGACGGCATCTACGAGAGAAAGGCTTTAAAAACCGTAAACGTCTTCAAAGGCCACGCCTCCTTTTAGATCACGAAACAGCTCAGTTAAACTTTGCTGAGAAGCACCAAACATGGGACATAGAAAAGTTGACGAAGGTTTTGTTCACTGATGAGGAACGATTTAACCTGGATGGTCCAGATGTCTTCCAACGTTACTGGTACGATAAGAATATCTCACCAGGGGCGTCAAACAACAGCTGGCTACATTGGCATGTTGGAGAGACTGAACATGGCATCCTTATTGACTGAAGGCCCTCGCTTGTGTGCAAATGCCTGGATCTTTCAGCAGGGCAACGCTGCAATTCACAATGCCCGCAGGACAAAGGACTTTTTCATGGCGCATAACGTGGTTCTTTTGGACCATCCAGCGTGTTCGCCCGAAATGAAACCCGTCCCGTTAATGGGCGTTAATTTCAAACTGTGCATGATTTTCGTGATGCCATTTTCACCACTTGGAAGATCATTCCAGTCAGCCTTCTGCAAACGCTTATATCGACCATGCCAAAGCGAATGTTTGCAGTTATTCGCATTGACGGCTGTGCAACTCACTACTGAGACCTCTTGTTGGGCATTTTCTACCCTGTTTAGGACTTCTTTTTGGTATGGTCTTAAACTTTTGACCAGCTAGTATTTAGGCTAATTTCATAGTGTTTACATTTTCACTATTAAATGCTAAAAAGGTTTTTATTTTCCCTTTTCTTATTTTCATATTTCGAAGCTCTACTCAAATAAGTGTTTGAGTCTAGCAACGCAAAATGCATATTTTTCTTCATGTTCATTGGCCTTAAGATTTTGGCCAGCAATGTATGCTGACTATCTGTGCTCTGCCCACTACGGGTATCGAAACCTTGTTTCTAACGTTGGACGTCTGCAGACATGCCGCTGTGCCACTGGGGGCGAATACGTCAGAAGAGATGTACACATAATTACAATACTTTATTCTTTTGAATACGTAATGGTTGCAAAACTGGAACGTTATTGTGAAAATAATAACGAAAAAGATTTTAAACACTTGGCTTAGATCCGAGTTTTTGAGGAATTCAGGTAAATGATAGACTATAATACAAGTTAAGACTTTTTCTTTTCGTAAAATAGAATTATTTTAGTGCACGGTAGAAGCGGAGATCAACGTGTGAAAAGTAAGTCTGCTTACAAAATACGGAATGTAATTGCACGTCAGCATAAAAAAGGTATGTTTTTTGAATATCAAAAATATTGTGAAATATATTATTTTAATCTACTTTAATGTGTAGCAAACTCGCATGTTTGATGACAGACTTAAAAATTCAAGATCCATCCGAAAACATAATAGAAATCACAAATCAGTCTTGGTCGTGCGTATGTTTAACTCTTTTTTGAATAACTTTGCTTTCTACATTTTCATAAATAAAAATGTATGTTCTTGTCTTGTATCAAGCAAATATGCACATGTTCAACTGAAGATAAAAATGTTTCGTCGTGTATTTGTAAACGAACTAAACCTTAAACAGTGTGTAATAAAATAGAATACAGTCATGTGAAAAAGTTAGGACACCCTATGAAAGCCTGTGTATTTTTGAAAAATTTTTGGCTATATAGATATTTAATCTCAATTCAGTATTTAACAATACTGAAAGATTATATGAATATAACTTAACAATTAAAACTGAAGAAAAGACTTTTCAAAATCTTCTGTAAGTGTAATTCTACAAAAATTCATATTCTAACTGAGGAAAAAGTTAGGACTGAAATAACTACAGTGAGACGCTTCTTGTAGCCATCTACCAGTCTCTGACATTAATCTGAAGAAAGTTTGCTCCACTCCTCAATGCAGAATTCTTTCAGCTGTGAGATGTTTGAGGGGTTTCTTGCATGTACAGTCCGTTTCAAGTCACCCCACAGCATCTCAATGGGATTAAGATATGGGCTTTGACTCGACCATTCCAGGACTCTCCATTTCTTAGTTTTCAGCCAGTCTTTTGTGGATTTACTTGTATGTTTTGGGCCATTGTCGTGTTGCAGGGTCCAGGTCCGCTTTAGGTTTATTTTTCTTACAGATGGTCTCACATGATCCTCAAGCACCCTCTGATACACGGTAAAATTCATAATGGATTCTATGATTGTGAGCTGTCCAGGTTTTGCTGCAGCAAAGCTGCCCCAAACCATGACACTTCCACCTCCATGCTTCACAGTTGGTATGAGATTCTTTTCCTGGAATGCTGTATTTGGTTTACGCCAAACATGTCCTCTGTTCTGGTGTCCAAATAATTCAATTTTGGACTCATCTGTCCAAAGAACATTATTCCAGAAATCCTGGATTTTGTGTACATTCTCTCTGGCAAACTTCAGTCTGGCCTTGATGTTTCTCTTAGAGAGCAAAGGTTTCCTCCTTGCACACCTCCCATGCAAGTTAAACTTGTGCAGTCTCTTTCTGATTGTAGAGGCGTGCACTTTCACATCAACAGTAGCCAGAGCCTGCTGTAGGTCCCGTGATGACATGTTAGGGTGTTTGGAGATCTCTTTTAGCATCTTGCGGTCTGCTCTCGGGGTGAACTTGCTTGGACGACTAGACCTGGGCATGTTGGCAGTTGTTTTGAAAGCCCTCTACTTGTTGACTATTTTCCGGATAGTGGAATGGTTGATTTCAAAATCTTTTGGGATCTTTTTACATCCCTTACCAGACTCATAAGCTGCTACAATTTTCTTTCTGAAGGCCTCAGACAGCTCTTTTGCTCTCACCATGGTGCTCACTCTCACTTCAACAGTCAGGAGCACACCAAACTAAATGTCTGAGGTTTAAATAGGGCAAACCTCATTCAAAATGCTGAGTAACGATCTTCTAATCATGTGCATCTGGTGTGATACACCTGTGTGTGAGTTGAGCCATTTTAAGTGGGAATAAATGTGGGGTGTTCTAACCTTTTCCTCAGTTAGAATATGCATTTTTGTAGAATTACATTTACAGAAGATCTTGAAAAGTCTTTTCTTTAGTTTTAATTGTTTAGTTATATTTCTATAATCTCTCAGTATTGTTGAAATTGAGATAAAATATCTATATATCCAAAAATGTTACAAAAATACACAGGCTTTCATAGGGTGTCTTAAGTTTTTCACATGACTGTATATAGTCCCAATTAGGCCTTACAGAAGTTTGCAGTATTTGTATAAGATGTTTGTTATTAAGTTCAAAGCTAAACAATGAGTTACTTGTGTTCTGCTCACCAGCAGTATCAACAGTTTCCAGTGTGGGCCTTCTAACTTACGGCTGAGCCGTTGGGGGACTCATAAAATATGTACATTTTATCTAGGTTTAACAACAACTTAACTTATAAGTGTTTGTCTTAATTTTTAGTAAAGCTACATTAACATGGTTATGAAAATTATATGACGAACAATCTGAAACGTATAGCTACATCTATCACCTGCAGTGCCGTAAAAGTATGTTGTTTTTTTTACGGCTCTGCACACATGAAAAAGAGAGTCGCTTCGGTAATTTAAACCGCTAGTTGTGGCCAGTAAATTGCGAGCCAGAGGTAGTTTTAATTAGCGTTGATAAATGTATAAAATGTTTAATGGTGAACACAATGTATTGTCCATAACATTAAACATATTTAGTAGCTTAAGCTGTTTAACACGTACAAGTAAAGATTAGCTTTTAGACTTGGGATCAGTACTGTAACTAAACAATTGGAACACTACTAAAATAAAATGATTTAATCAGTTTTGCAGCTCTTAACACTGTCTCAGCAATTATTTACTAAGAACACTAATATTATCAAAGCGTACATAAACAGTTATATATCTGAAAACTTTTTCCCCTCGGTGGACACAGCAGATAGCTTGATTTGGCTTTGCTATAAGAAAACACACTCATAAACACTCATTAAAAAAGTTAATTTGAACACATTTTTATAGTTGGAGGTTTTTGCAAACTTATTTTTCACTCAGTAATAGAATGTGACAGAGAAGCAGATAAAGTATATTTATTTTTTATGGATAAGCAGATGAAACATATTACTCTGTTGTAGAGGAGAAAAAAGTATATATTTTTCTACCGCTGAAGTGACGATAAAGTATGTTTGTTAAAGGCCTCTTTATGTTTTATATTTGTTTTAACGTTACGAAGCTGTTGAATGTTTATTTATTTTAGGACCACTGGAAATGTATTTTGATGGTTCATAGGTAAACTTGAATGCCTTAAAGGTTAACCTTTTGGGTTCAATACTCATGGGGAGCGCAGATATCTCTATACTTAGCAAAAAATTATTTCGGAGGAACTTAACTGTTCGCGAAACGCATTTTTATGTGGTAAAATTATAAAATACAGTACAATTCTCTTTAATTTTTGAAAATGGGAAAATGCTGTATTTCTAAAGGTATTAGAATTTATTTCAATAATAAGTGATTAACGCTAAAATGAATTTTTAGCAGAGAATTGCAAATAAAATATAATTTTATTTTATTAAACTGCTAATAAAATGCTGTTATTAACCATCGACGTAAAGCCATAGTTTTATCTAAAAAGAAGGAACCTATATTTTCTTGTTGTGAAGATAAAAATAAACTGCGTCTCTTTGTACTAAACACATTAATCAAATTTATTTTTCGATACTTGAGATACAAATTCGGTATAACGATGCTGGTAAACTGTATAGTTTCGAGGTACTGAGAAAGTGTATTGTGTATTTAAAAAAGTATTTTTTTATTTTGAGTTATATATCAAGCATACTTTTAGTATATATGTACTGGAAAGATATTATTTCTCGTCCAATTACTGCTTGGAAGTTGTAGGGATTTACATTACGTTTATTTGTTTGTTGTAAAGCACTAAATATTTTTTTTATACTTCGAGACATATACAAAGTGAATTTCTTTTTTGTGTGTGTGATAAAGAAAACGCTACGGAGATACAGATAAAATGTTTTTGTTTTTGTTTTTTTTGCATTTGAGGTGTCTATAAAGTGTATTTCTCTACTGCGAAGGTACAGATAATGCAGCCTTCTCCGAAGTTTAGGCACTCATAAAATATATCTTATATTATGGCTGTATGTTGAAATAAGTTTCTCATTGTTTGAGGAAACGCTAAAGTATGTATAAGGAAATTTTTTTCCTTCCCAGCTCCAATTTGATTTATGATTTTGTACTTGGTGGAAAATATCCTATGCAATAAAGTGAGAGTGAATAAAACTGACCTGAAATGTAAATTTTACGCCTCTTTTGTTTGAAATTTCTAATACAAAGATTTAAAATATTGATATGATAACAATATTTGGCTTAACGTAATGTTTCATCGATATTCTGACCCTATTGTTCTTCGTCGGTATTATTCCTTTTTCGCACGAATAATAATTTAAATACTTTTGTCTATTCTATGTTTCGCTTGGCTATTGTATTTGGTATTAAACGGAAGATTTTTTTGGGCAGTTCCCTGTGAAAAAAACATGATTTACATGAGATAATACATATTTATAGATTTATTTTGAAACCCGCAACATACAGGTTTAAGAGAGAAAAGGGCAGTGCTTCTTTCTTGTGTACGTTTTAATCGAAGACGTGAGGCTTATTCATATAAGTCTCATTTATTTATTTCACCTCTTTTTATACATAAATATATTTGATGAAGTATATATCATGTTTAACAAATTATCTCATTTCTTGTTTTAGTGTCTTTTACCTGTAACAAATTTACTGTTGTACATTTATTTTAGTGTCTATGCTTCTTTTTACATAGTTTTCGTTTTTGCCTGTGAAGTATATTCTTAACTGTGTGATGCGCAAGTCCTGCCTGTTCTCGAAACTTGTAAAGAATTCTTGAGTAAGGATCAACGAAATGTTCGTATATAGTACCAGTGACTGACAGTATTGCCACTAGCTTTGGTGAAAGTTCTAGTCTCGTGAGATTTGTAAATAAAGCAGCCAACTGAGAGACAGTGAAGGAGAATATTATTAGACAGCTACAATCAGTATGTTTTAGTCCTAGGAAACTACAACTGTGATTAATGTCTATCAATAGAAAAAACACATAATTTGACCTGGAACCTTTTATACATTTCGAACATAATAAACAGTTTAACTTCAGTGAATTACTTCGAACGTTAAATGTTTCTACGATGACATTAGATATCATCATTGGTAAGAAGTAAACTTGTAGCGTTGTGAGGCCAATCAAGACTAGCTTAAGCGAGGTGCAACAATAGATTTAGTTTGTTCATCAGTGGTTTGGATCGTCGATAAAATATTTAGTTCTAGACTAGATATAAGACTCAGTATTGTTTGTAAGTTTGTAAAACTGTTGAATATAAACCATCATTTGTAATAACTATTAGTAATAGCCGTTTTTATGTTTGTATATTAAAATATATTTGTGTTAAAAAAGGAAATTTTATGTATCAATATTGTTGGCAAATACTATATATTTGATGCATATGAACATTTAATTAACTACTAAATTCAGGTACAAATTTACGATTATTTTAAGCAGTATTACGTAACGTACACAATATGCAATAAATCAGAGACTCGTCCGAAATAAAATTAAGATACGTAACACACCCAGAAATGGAGAAGAAGATCTGATAAACGAAAAGTCGAAATGTGTTATATTTGTATATAAATATTAGATTACCTCTGTTGTATAAATTTAATATACCCCATTTTTAATGTCAGCAGTATCCAGAAGAAATCTGAACTACTGCTTCATCAAATGGACTCGTATCATTTACCTACACATTCATTTACGACCTACAAATACAGTTATTTTGTGTACGATAGGCATGCAACAAATAAGTCTTTGTGACTTCCAGTCTAAGTCACGTTTTAACACTACCAAATGTATGATATCTAACTAAAATAACCTTTGATATCATGGTGGAATCCACAAATACCGACTACTCTTACCGTTCGCTCTATTCTCAAATGCTATAAATGTCTAATTACACATAAGAAAAAAAATGTCTGTTACACTGCACAACAAAGTTTTTGCTTCTTGCACACTGTTGGGTGTTCCTTATAGATTTTTGGCTGCTGACCACGAAAATCACATCCAAATTTGCCCATCACGTACCGTTTCATCGAAATCTTTAGTTTCATCAGGATATTGCTACAATGAAGAAACGATATCAGGGTAATTGGAATCTGTCAATACTTGCTGACTACTGTTGGACACTGCAAGGTGATGCACCGGATATTGAATACAAACAAAAATCAGGAGCAAAACACTTTTAATAAAGTTGAACTTAATAGCGTATTAGAAACATAAACGCAATTAAATACGTATTGTCGGTAAACAGTTAACAATCTATTTCTCCGAGTTCCGAGATGATGAAGCAAAACCAAAACTATATTTGTACATACCCACCAGGTACCTGCCACAATCAGCAAAAACTTTTCAGGAAGCAAAACTTTCCAAAACAATGGCTATGCAGTGTTATCAATGTTTAATATATACATATATTAAAACACGGCAAAACAAGAAAAGACACCACTTGAACTCTTGTTTTCTAGTTTTTCCGACATAAATTTGGGAAAGCGAGGGAAATATGGTTTCATATATTTTTGTGAAGAAAACACAGAATGCGGAAAGGTTAGTAAAGTGAAGTAATGTATATATATATATATATATAAAGTGTGAATCAGGTGAGGTAAATTTTGTCTTTACGTACATCTGCTGAAACTTTATTTGTATGGACATAAACACAACTGCGAAACAAATAAGATGATTTATTTCGATGTGTACAAACCTTGTGAAATAGGTAAAATTAATTATATCTTTATGTACAGCTCCTCTAAAGTTATGCATTACAGGCATCTGTCAAACATACATTGTTTCTGAATTCCGTACAAAGCTATACGAGAGCTATCTGCGCTAGCCATCCCGAATTTAGCAGTGTAAGACTAGAGAGAAGGCAGCTGGTCATCAACACCCCCCCAACTCTTGTGCTACTCTTTTACCAACGAATAGTGGGATAGACCGTCACATTATAACGCCCCCTCGGCTAAAAGGGGCGAGCATGTTTGGTATGACGCGGATTTGAGCTCGCAACCCTTGGATTACGAGTCGAACGCCTTAACCCACCTGGCCATGCCGGGCCGTCAAACATATAATGTACATCTTTTGCAATTTTGCGAATACTGTGCAACTGTGCAACATATAAGGTGAATTTTGTTGCAGTGTATATTTCCTGCAACACTGTGTATATATCAATCTGTGAAACAAGGAAGATGAATTCCGTTTTTATGAGCATCTGCTGCAACATTATTTATATAAGAACAACTATGAAACAAATGAAGTGACTTCTATTCTTATTTACATTTCTCTGCAGCTTTGTGTGTATAATTATAGGTTAAACATGAAAGATGAATTCTATCTTTAGGTTCATCTTCCACACTTTTATTTGGATGTGGAAAACTGTGTGAAATAAGTGAAGTTAATTTTTTTCTTCAGGCCTTCTTCAGGTTTATGTATATATAGACTGCTTGTTTGCAATTAGGCACAAAGCTATGCAGTGAGCTATCTGTGTTCTGCCCATCAAGCGTATGCACACTTGGTTTCTACATTGCTGTGCCAAAGGGGAGCTATGTATATAGACAACTATGAAACAGGTGAAGTGAATTTTGAGTTTATGTACTACTCTAGATTCTTTATTTTTTCGGTTAACGTATGAGTCACCCGCACTTAAACTCCTGTTACGATTTAAAAGTATTCTTTTAAGAAACAAGCATTTTCCTCAGCCAGAAGAGAGAAAGTTGGTTCATGGAGAGAAATATATCGGAGAAATGTTGGAGCTAGTAACATTTATCTTTTGGACATTGGACTTTCTCTAATACTTCAAATATCCACAAATCCTATCTTCTTAAGACCAGTGGCTGAGCCTAGTAAGTTGCTGACGTCTGTTGACCATTCTTTATTCTTTATAATTGACTTTAGTGAGAGGAGGGAACGAATAACAAAACGTTGTTGCAGTAAAATTGTGACTGGGAATACCAAGGCCGATTAGAAAAAGTTATATAGAATTTCTAATCCTTCTGCAGTTAGAACAGCTCCACCCAGTTCTGGTCGTATCCATGAAAGAGAATGTAAAGACTGGAGGTGCAAATGGTGGACAATGTGCAACAACATAAGATATTTTACCAGTCGGTGCGCCCACCTAAGCGAGGAAGTTTTCTGCTAAGGTGATTATAAATAAGGGTAAAACATGGAGTTAAACAGAACAAAGCGAAGAGATGTAGAAAGCAACTTGTCTTTATGTATCTCTGGATTAGGGACCGAGTACTTGTTCGAGGGTCAGAGTTCCTAAAGATGTCTGTTACCTTGCACTTAAGATGTCGATTATATTTTGGTAAGGTGTTAGCAGAGTTAGCGAAATGATGTTTAATAAAGCATTTGAAACTGGTATTTTCCTGTAATGGTTGATCTCCAGAATGGTGTAACAAATAAATGATCTCGAGTTTGGATGATATAATCCTGGGTGTAGTCAGGCACTTGAATGATTGTCAAACAGTCACTGCAACGGAGTGCTGATATTCTGAACAAATCTAAAACCTAGCAAACCAATAGGTCGAGTTTATAGCTTGAAGAAAGAGCACTAATGAAGGACTGGCTGCCAATGGTAACGATCTGTGCTGTGTGCATACAAATGCATATCTGCTAATGGTCTTAACAGATTGAAAACGCATCTTGATGGATAGTTCATTAAGGGTATTCTTGAAGAACTGATTATACACAGTTTAGTTTGAAAGATATTCTTACGTAATAGAGATATCTTCTATTGTGAGAAGACGCAAGATGGTTATAGGAGAGAAGAAAGCTTTAGCAAAGACTGCATTAGTAATATCTCAGATTGACCATCCTAGCAAAGCACCTTAACCACACGAAACTTGAACCATACTGAAGGGTAATCAATTATCTAGACAATTTGGTGCTATAGCACAATTATACTCGTATCCAATAAATAGGTATGTTATCCGATCCTCCCATGGGTTATATTCTAAGCAAATCATTCCTCTACCAGAATGTAGTTTTGGGAAGAGAGTATTAAAGCATTTGTTTTGCATGTGGAATATTGGACAACTATAAAGTGAACTGCCTTTACTTTGGTGTAGAGAAAGTAAATAAGGTTATTAGTTTTGAACAATGGTTTTGTAAGTGCAAGAGAATCGACAGCGAGTCATATTTGACCATTAACTATTGGGTGAGGGGAACACGGTAATCGGCTTGTGTTGAAATTTAAGTTGGTCAGTCTAATACCGTAAGATTTGGATGAAGCTTGGTATATACTTGTAAATGTAAAAAAAGGCTAAAAAGAGAAATTTTGGTATTTCTTATTACAACCATATAACACACAATGTATCACGCTTTCTAAGACATTCAAGAGAATAGATACTGGCTTGGTTTTGGTCAGTAACGGAGAATTTAATATAAAACTTAACCTCCAATATAGGCAGCATTGCTCACAAAAAGAAGGTAGTTATTGACGTATTTTGCTGAGGCATCAGCATTTTTATTATGGATGTACTACTTATCAATCAATTTTGCCTATGTAATAAGTTAACTGATGGTCTATGGGGGAGTTATGTAATGCCAGCCAGAGGGACACAAGAAACAATGGAATACATGAGTGCATATAGGAGAGAAAGGTACAGTACACCTATTATGTCTACAAGTGATGTTTTTTAATTTACTGCAGAAAAAATCCGTAGTGTGTTGGTTCCATGCATAAAAGTATCTGTTTACCTCCTAAAGAAAATCTTATTAGCTAAGACAGTTATCTACATAAGAGAAATCAAGCTCTACGGATACTGTTAAATACCAAAGATAGGAAATTGGTCTAAATACGTAGCTAAACATAAAGGCTGCATTGTCTTTGATCTCATATCATACTACTGACGATTTATGGCTACCTTCTCCAGAACTGTATCACCCTTACTGGATTTTAATAAAGTAAAAATACACTTCATATGGAATGAGAATTGTTAATAAGCATTGCTGTCCCTGAATCATGTTTTAGCTAAGACTCACTCTTCGTGTATCCACGAAAATATTGTATATTGCTATATACTGTTGCTAAATGTGTGGAATCACAGCAGTATTATCACAATTGCAAATTGGAACAGAATGGGTAATTGAATATGCTAGTCGCACACTCAAAGGTTTTGAATGTAGATAACGTATGAAAAACTACTTGCAATTTAGTCTATGAAACATTATTTACGCTATTTGTATGATTAAAAGCTCACTATTAGAGTGGTTCATGTATCAATGTAATAGTTTGTGAAATAAAAAGTCGAAAGAAATGATTGCACAATAGATAACAGCATTACAATATTATGATTTCGTCATACATTATCATAGCAAGTAACGTGAAAATAATGATGGATCATTCCATTGTCTTGTAAAACCCTATCTGTTCATTGACTCTTCAGACAATTAACATATGTGAGAGTTGAAACTGTTTCAGCTGTGATGGCAGAAAACCATAGAGTAAATTACTCAGCTAGTGGATGAATGCCAAAATGAACATTTTAAGAGCTCTCATCAGGAGAAGAACAAGTGCAAGGACTAAATCTAATTTGGGCACTTTTTGCTTTGAAAAATAGTAAAGCTTGGCAAACTCCAACTGGTTGGTATAGCACAGGTGCATATATCCTATGGTACTTGTATGAAGAACTACGAGTACATGAAGGTGTGTTGTACTATTGCCATAAACCACGAGACAGTGTTTCTCAACTTGTTTTGCAGCTAGAGATTCTGCATACATAAAGACTAGAAGATACCAAAGTGTTACATAAACTTGTGATAACGTTTGAGAACAATCCTTCTGTTCACATTTGAGTTGAGGCATTTAGAATTACTATCCAGGAAAGACAAAAAGTAGATTAAAACAAAGTAAACTCTAGTAGAGAACTATTGATTATTCCTTACAGGAAATAGCTCTGGATATAGCTGATCTACTTCCAGTGATGAAATGAAACAACCCATATATATACTGGTGGCTACTGACAACTTCATAAAGTGGGTCAAGGCTTATCCATTGGTCAGCAATACAGTCTGTATCTGATACATTAAAAGATCATTGGATAGTATAGTTTGTAGCACCTGAAAATATCCACATTAATGAGGGAGCTAACTTCACCAGCGAACTGGTTTTTGAATTGTGTAAAATGCTGGGTGTGATGAAACGTGTATTTCATCTTACCCCTCTTTTAGTCTGATGGTTTAGCAGAATAGATGATCCAAACTGTCAAGTGTGTACTTCCAAAGTTTTTAATCTTGTTTGAACTGACTAGGTGAACATTTACTACACATCAGGATTTCATACATAACTTCTTCACAAAAAGCAACAGGTTGTTCACTGAATATGGTAATATTCAGGTAAGTAATTCTGCTTTCTGTGGACGTTATGTATAGTCCTTCCCATATGACAGATGTTCCGCCATATTTGCAAGAATTTGATAATGTGTATGAATATACATGCCAAAAATTAGGAAGATGCTATGATGAACAGTGAAGGCAAGAATATATCAGCATGGAAAATGAGTGTAGCTTTGATATACTCCAGTGAAGCAACTTGCTTCTGGCTGGATTGAACCATTTCTGTGGTCTTATGAGTTTGTTCAGTAATGTACATGCTACAACAAATGAGAAACATCCGTAAACTTGTGATATATATTGACTAGCTGTATCTGTATGCTTTTGATAAGTCTTCCATAAAGTGGCTCCATCAAATCATGGATAAGAGGAAAATTCAACAAGTCAAAGTAAAAGAAGTCATTGTTTATCCCTCCCAAACCCAGAGAATGAGGAGAACAAATTAAATACATTCACTTGGCTATTTATGAAGAAACAAATAAGAAAATGTGAGATCTAGAGGCAAATGATAAACAGAGGAGACAGCCAATATACCAATGTTAACCTCCCAAATGTTATAGCTTGGATAGTCAGTTAGTCGAAGTACTATTAATTAAAAAGGTGTAGAAACCTTTGCTTTACAAGTCAAGTGGTATTAACTATGCAAGATATATATTATTTTGTATGATTATCAGAGTTAGGGGCTAGTTTCAATAAATATAATACCAGATGTGTCGACAATTTTCATGACTTAAAATAATAAAATTCAGCTAAAACTATGTGTTGCTATCTGATCTAGTGGATTACGTAGTCTAAAAAAAACGTGAATTGCATTTTTATGACTGTCATTCCTATTATAATGAGTTCAGACAGCAAGAAAAATTACATATAACACCTAATACATCATCAATTTATGTAATTGGTTATAGTTGCCAAAAATTCAAAAATTCGTTTAAAAATGTGTTGTGAATCTTATAGTCCAATGATTTTCTGAGGCAAAACATCATATGATATTTTGAGAGTATCGCTTGACATTTTTGAACGGCAGAAGTTATATGTAACATGCTACGTGATTCTCAACAGATCAATTATATGAAATTAAAAAGTGTACGTTGTATACATTTGTATCTAATTTAGAATGCTGGCCGTATTCCGTCAGTAATTATTCAATTTATGATGCCTTAAAAGATAAATCTGAAAGATTCATGGCTCTAGGACACGGTACATTACACATGATAAATTATAAACCTGTGGAACGTACTCCAAGATGGCTACTGAGGTAATTTGTTTATATGCCAGAAGCAGTATATTATAACTTACTAATGTGGTAACAATACTTGTATATGTGTATTTAGATATATGTGTATAAGCACATTTATAGATGTGGCTTCAACACATATTTGAACATTATATAAAGTCATTCACAAATTTTGTATGACATGCGTGGATCATTTTTACAGACACAACTGTTATGTTATACACTGCTGGCCAAAATCTTAAGACCAAAGAAAAAATATGCAGTTTGCGTTGTCAGACTCAACCACTTATTTGAGTAAGGCTTCGAAAGATGAAAATAAGAAAAGGGAAAATAAAAATAATTTTTTTTTAGCATTTAATAGGGAAAATGTGAACACTATGAAATTAGCCTAAATACTAGCTATTTAGACTATACTGAAACAAAGCGTTAATGGGTAAACACGTAACGAAATTTAGTCATCTGTGTTCAAGCATTAGCTTTGCCAACATCTCCCACTGACATCTTCTTGTTACATTGGGTAAATGTAAACATGGTAAAGGCTAAAAAGTTGACAAAGTTTGAACGTGGCAGAATTGTCGAGCTGCAAAAGCAAGGTCTCTCTCAACGTGCCATCGCTGGTGAGATTGGACGTAGTAAAACTGCTGTTGCAAATTTCTTAAAAGACCCATGAGGGATACGGAACAAGAATTTCAAGAAGTCGGCCCAAGAAAATTTCGCCGGCGTTGAGCAGGAGGATTCGAAGGGTTGTACGGCAAGACACCAGCCGATCGTTGAACCAGATTGAAGCCCTTACGGACGCAGAATGCAGCACAAGAACAATAAGACGGTATCTACGAGAGAAAGGCTTTAAAAACCGTAAACGTCTTCAAAGGCCACGCCTCCTTCCTCGGTTAAACTTTGCTGAGAAGCACCAAATATGGGACGTAGAAAAGTGAACGAAGATTTTGTTCTCTGATGAGAAAGAATTTAACCTGGATGGTTTAGATGGCTTCCAACGTTACTGGCACGATAAGGATATCACATCAAAGACATTTTTTACACGACACAGTGGAGGTGGTTCCATCATGATCTGAGTTGCTTTCTCCTTCCATGAAACAATGGAGCTTCAGGTTATACAGTGGCGTCAACAAGCAAACGCTTATATCGACCGTGCCAAAGCGAATGGTAGCAGTTATTCGCAATGACGGCCGTGCAACTCACTATTGAAATCTTTTGTTGGACATTTCCTACCCTGTTTAGGACTTCTTTTTGGTATGGACTTTGACTTTTGACCAGCTAGTATTTAGATTAATTTCATAGTGTTCACATTTTCCCTATTAAATGCTAAAAAGGTTTTTTATTTTTATTTTCCTTTTTTTTATTTTCACCTTTCGAAGCTCTAGTCAAATAAGTGGTTGAGTCTAACAACGCAAAATGTATATTTTTTCTTTATGTTCATTGGCCTTAAAATTTTGGCCAGCAATGTATTTGAATGGAAATAAAGAATTTCATCTCAATGTTGAAACTTGTCAATATGAAATTAGGTATGATTACTAACATGAAGGCCCCGGCATGGCCAAGCGTGTTAAGGCGTGCGACTCGTAATGTGAGGGTCGTGGGTTCTCATCCCCGTCGCGCCAAATATGTTCGCTTTTTTAGCCGTGGGGGCGTTATAATGTGACGGTCAATCCCACTATTCGTTGGTAAAAGAGTAGCCCTAGAGTTGGCAGTGGGTGGTGATGACTAGCTGCCTTCCCTCTAGTCTTACACTGCAAAATTAGGGACAGCTAGCGCAGATAGCCCTCTAGTAGCTTTGCGCGAAATTAAAAAAACAAACAAACACAGAAAGTGGCTTGGATATAATGCCAAATTTAAGTTTGATGTAACCTTCATTTTATTTAGACATTATAGAATATTTTTGTTTTTTACAATATAACTATTTAGTAAGTAAACAGTGTATTAAATATTTATTAACATTGTTTCAGGATATGTGATAGCCAAAAATGCAACAAATTGCAAGCTGTGAGTGTGTTACTAGTTAGTGGAGAGTAAAACCTTTGTAGTGAATCTTTGTAATTACTCCTAGAGAGCGTGTGTTGCCTGGTCGCGATGGTTTAAAGTTAAGAGTTAGTAGCTACTAACTCAGGTCAAATCACATATGTGCATTGGCCCTTGTTTCTTCCATACGGGAACTTGGAGTTCTGTTCATGTAACAACCATACAGTAATGGGATAAATTGGACAGTGTTACAGTGTATATTGTATCATCTGTTGCCATGAAGATGATAGCAATACACTTATACGTATCGGCCAAACAGGATTATAGTTTCTAAAGGCGACAAAGTTTATGAGAAAATACAAAGCATATAAAAATCATCAGCTCATGGTCTGGCTTTTCTACTTCATGTGTGAAATCTAATTTAAGGACAGAAAATATTAGTAACTGGATAATTATAGCAATTTTCAAAACTACACAATTAGTAGAATTTTGAACAATCAGAAATCTTGTAACTTTACATATTTAATCCAAGCTTTTGCTATGAGAGATCGAATTGTAAATGCTTCTTGATATTGTTTCACAATTATCAAGTAATGTTTTCCTCATTGTAGTGTGTTTAAACCTCCAAATAATTATTACACTGGAAAATGGAAAAATTCATACAATTCAATGATATCAAGGTGAACCCAGAAATGGGTGTTTTTACTTCATGCTGCAGTAAATTATGGAATATAAAGATGGAAAGATAAGAGAGCTAAGATTTTGGTAAATCAATATTATCAAGTCATCAGAATTTACTCATTACATATAATTTACTATGTGATTGAGTTATTATAATATAATCAGACTGGTGTACTTTTGTACTCAATGAGCGGAACAAAAGGTGAAATGCCTTCAATATTCTGATGGAATTTGTTCTTTAACTGTTGTATAGTGTATCCAGATATTCTGGAGAATTATGCAAACTAAGTACTTATCATTTATTAAGATATAATTTAGTTAGTCGTACATATACCAGCTGTCCTACACTTCAGTCTACACTATTTCCTGTGAGTCCTGACATCAGGATATCAAGCCATGAAACTACCTCTTGGCTCAGAGAGCTCTGAGTTTTCAGAAAGTAACCAGAAACAGCTTATTATTATTACTCTTTTATTATTTTGGTGAGAATTTATTAGAAAATATTTTTGATATTGTAGCTGTGGGTTTCAGTTTGCATATAGTGTGTAATTGAATTGTATGTATCAGTGTGATTAACTGGTTTATCATTCGTGTATGTATCAGTGTATGTTTCATTAGGTAAAGTAGAGAACAACGTTTCGACCTTCTTAGTTTAAACAAAATAGTTTGTTATTGACCGTTGCTGGGCACGAGTTTAAACGGATACGGGACTGTAGGGGCGATGCAGTTAGATGTTAGGTTATTAATTAGTACAGATATTTCTGTAAACAGTGTACATTTGTTTTATATCAAGGGCTTGCATTTTATTGTTGATTTGTTTCTTTTGTAGTAATTCAGTGTTAAAGGATATTTCAGTGATTACCTTTGTTAAATGTTACAGGGTTTAAATTTTGATATCTAATATGCGTTGTATCACTGTTACTGTTTTGTACTGTATCTTGGCTTTGTAACTTACGTGCATATTTAAACATTCATAACGTTCGTTAATTCTGTTAAATATTTTGATCATGTGTGTTACATTTTAAACTCGTATTTCTGTTAAAGAGATTCTTTATGTATTATATGGGAGTTTTACTAACTTTTTTTTAAATTTTAATGACTAAATTTCTTTGTTGGAGGGTTGCATTGTGTGTCGTCATGATTTTATAGTGGTGAACGGCAGTTATACCATTTCGTGACCAGCACAAGTTTATAGGTTATATTGGAGTTACAGTTAAAATTAATATTGGCTCAAGGATAAACATAAAATAAGATGTCAGGAGAAATGTCGTACGTAAAGATAATATGTGTTTTCAAGCTGTATTAGTAAAATATTTTTCAAAGGGTGTTATTTTGTGCTATTTTCAAACCCTGCTGGTCAAGAATATCTTTAGATTACTTTTACCTTAGCTGCTCATAGAATGTATCATATTTTTCTTCTTACAGCTGCATTGTCATTCATGGTAAGTGAAGTAGGAGAGGTATTTTTTCTATTCGTTATCAACTGAGAGATGAATAATCATATATATAAGTGCTAATTGTTCTAATAATCCCGGAGTTAATGATTTCAGCACTTAACATGAAATTTACTTAGATCGAACAAGATCTCAACTTGTTCATTCTCGAATATAACTAAATATATGATATTTTAAAATGCAGTAGTCTATTATTCGGAAATATCAAAAATTTTGATATTTTTTGAACAAATTTTTCAAGCACTTTAACAACTCTCTGAACAATAAATGTTTTCAAAATCAGACAGCTGCAGAAACAGCTTGCAAGCAGTTCATTGACCATAGAAACTTTGACTTCCACATCAGGGGCGTAAACAGCATCGTGACATGTTGGCAAAATTGTGTTGAAGCAAATGGTGCTTACTTTGATTAAAGCATGTTTTACAACACTGGTTTATACTTTTCCAAACTTCGCAGTTCAAACACGACATTTATTTCTGGACAACCTAATATAATGAGTACGTTTAACAATATTAAACAGTTAAAAAAGTAATTAAGTAATGTTTCAAAATCCAGTTCACTTTTACTAAGATGTATTTGTTTTATAAGAAAACCATACTGAGCTATCCGCTGTGTTTACCATGCAGAATCGAACCCTGGATTTTATAGCAATTTAGTTTCTTAAACTTATCATTGTCTCACTTGGGGTTTTTACAGTGGAAGTGTCCCAAACTAATAAGTAATATTTGAGTATGCATTCATATACGGTCTAGGAATGGTACATAACTAAGTAATTAATATTTGAAGATACAGTCACCTATAATTCAGGAATAGTATATAACTAAATAAGAGGTCTTTCAGGATACAATTGACTATTACCCAGAAATAGTACATAAGTAAATAAGTAATTGAATTGTCATCTATTGCCCCAAAAAAACATATATCAGTAATTTTTGAAAAACCAGTTGACTATGGCTAAGAATAACGTATAGCAAAATTAATGATCTTTAAGGATAACATCTTTTTTGACCTATGACCAAATACGTTACTTGGATATAACTGTGTTGTGCTTCAAGATAAGACTGATTTCATTCAGTGAGACAGGACATGTTTGATAATGATAGACTCGACAAAATATTTAGTGTTAACTGATTTTGTGTTCTCTGGTTACTAAAGTCATAAAAAATAAAGCAAGAGCGAATATAAATATACAGTTACATTAAAAAACAGTTAGTTAAAACAAAGACACTTAAAATATACCATTCACTGGTCCCAAATGGCAGTTTCATTTTCTTGGAGAATTCATTTTGTGGACCATTGTCGACTGTATATAGTTAGACTCTATTGCTGGATCATAGTAAAATCAGTCCTGAAAGATTACTTATTTAGCTATTCACTATTCTTGAGCCATGTTCAATTTCTACTCCTAGCATTAGCTACTTAACGTGATTAAGCGAGATTGCATTACATGGTATGTAGCATTTTCAACAAATCCCATCAATGTTGCCAAATTTTCAAGTCCGTTACTATATATACACATGCGTGACATTGTTGCGGAACTTTGTAGACAATAATTTTTTTTACATCACAGTGAAACCTCATTGATTAATTCAGGACCAATTTGCAAAGCATATAGGAAATTTCGCCAGTTTTTCAGTTAGACGAGTGCGTACTTTAAACGTATAATGGATGGTCACTTTGTTATATTTTGAAAGTTAAATTATTTTTAAATATTATTGATTTAATATTGATTTCTATAATGATATCAAAATATTCAATGAAATGTTAAGCTTTAAGATTTACATGTAAGTCCAAGGTTGTAGACTTTATATACTACATGGAAATGCTAATTATTCAGATTATGTCAAAACTAAAAACAAAAAGGGTAACGAGGATAGAATAATGCAGCTGGTCTGTTATGGTCCTCATAACCAGCCAGTAATTGGTCATTGTATCTCAAAACATAATTAATTTTTGTTTCTTAGGATACAGGTATCCATAAAACGAAAAATATAAGTTTAACCCCTATATAATTTGTAGGGTAATACAATATACCCTATTAAGAAAGTTGATAGTTCTTTCATGCAATTATTGATTAGTGAGATATCATGAACGTTGTAAGAATAAACAAATCTGTTAAAAAGGAGGAATGCTGAGCTGCTCTTAAACGTATATGTTATAAATGTTGGGTTATATTTCTTTATATTTTGCATTCCTGGTTTGTTATACACGAATACTCTAAAAAAAAGTGAATTTTAACTATAACTGTCTTAGTAAAGTGTAATGTCATTTTGTATTAGAAAAAAGACCTTCCTTAAACAGAAAAAAATCGCTCTAAGAAATTATCGTTTACATTTACTGTTGCAATAGTCTTAAAGTGTAAAGAGTGTATAGATTTTGTTTTGAAATTCGTACAAAGATACATGACGGCTAACTGCGTTAGCCGCCCCTAATTTAGCAGTGTAAGATTAGAGGGAAGGCAACTATTCATTATCACCTACCGCCAACTCGCTACTCTTTTACCAACGAATAGTAAGAGTAACCGTCACATTATAATGCCCTCACGGCTGAAAGGACGAGCATGTTTGGTGTGATGGGAATTCGAGCCTGTGACCCTCAGATTACAAGTCGAGCGCCCTAACCATTTGGCCGGGCTAGGAGTGTGAAGAAAGTAGAACACAATTATATTTGTTTTGTCAGATATAAATCTTTAGTTTGTGTGATTATATTAGTGCATGTTTTGTTTTCATCTTGTCTTATCACTTATTTTAAATCTGAGTCTATGTTACATTACGTACTAAGCCAATGAAACTTTCAAAAGAGTAAGGTGTATTTTATGAGTTCAAAACCTTGAGATTACAGAGATCACGTATACTGCTAACTCCGACGTTAGTACCATTTCACTAGCTGATGTGCTAAGTACGTGTGTTTGTTTACTCTGGTTGTTGAGCGTGAAAAAGCGATCAACGACTATAGAGGCTCGTGCTTAAGCGTTAGCAAGTTCTAGACATATTTTTATTTATACACAATTGATGTCGTGAAGCTTCTCTACCGTGTGTTGAAGCTGTAGACTTGACTGTATACCACTCCCCTAAGGCTAGGGTCTTTGAGACCTGTTTGTTGAGGTCAGCTTTCCTTCTAACTTCTAAACCGCAACCCTAGGTATTCCTTACCCTTTACTATGAAGGAGTGTCGGATCTCGGAACCTGCTGGCTTCTAACTGACGGAGGCATGTTCGAGAGAAAGTTTGAACGTAAGTGTTAGTCCTTAAAGTCTAGTTTTTAGGAGAAGTAACAGATAAGATACTTAAATCTGAATGTAACCTGGTGATATCACTTTCTACACTGCTGAGGCAACATCGTCTGTCACTGCAATGTATTTGCTAAGAATTAAAAATGGTAAAGTAAAAATATTAAAAAAGGTTATTATTCTTAGTAAAACATGTCACTATGACAAGAATATTGCTAATAAAAAAGAGGAAAATTTTCTTTATTTTCTATATCACTTAAGCGTACTATTGTAGTTTTCAAGAAATTATACTTTATCCTGGTAACAACGGATTATTAAATTGATTTATACTGCAATGTTTAACTCAGTAATTTAAATTTCTCCTCAGTGACGTCAGATTGATGAGTTGAAGTCGCAAATGTAATGGTAGTGGTCAAAATTTCATATAAGTATACATAGAAAGATCATTGTTTGATTTGATTTTCAACTTTTATTCGTGACCCATTACTTGGTATTCAAGCTTTGAATGGTCATATATACTACATTATCAAATGTGCTAATAGACCACTAGCTATTAATATGCATAGGATTTATAAGCATCATAGTTGTAATGCCATAAACTCCAGGATTCACTAGAAAATGAAACTAGAAATTTTTGTTGGTTGCAGCATTTATGATATAAATGTTCGAAATATTTCAGTTCTTGAAGAAATAAAAGATATTGGACGTAATAATATGAGATAGCAGCTTGTCTACAGAAAATTAATTAGTCGCCTGCATATTCAAACTCTAATACATATTATGAAGAGAAATCGCGTCCCTGATATTAACTCAACCGTCAAACATTTTAATTCGATTTTTTTTTGTTTAGTACTGAAGGATAGCACATCCATTATAACAGAAAGTTCATTGTTTCTAGATGTTATGGACGGACTTAATCCCTTTAGCTTTTATATAATTGTGGGCACAAGACGTAAACTGTTATTGTGTCTTAAGCCTTGAAATGAGATGGAGAACGAAAAAATCGTTATTTGGAGTAATAATCAACATTATTAACAACTTGCTTTGGATGGTCTGCTCTGGGTTTAACAAAAACATGGAGAAAACTTTGAATACGATTTTATTATCCCACGCTGTGAATCTGTTTTAGATTGTTTATAATTGGTTCACTGACATTTTGCATGGTCCTTCTTTGAATGTATTGATAATTTCTTACAGATAGATAATATTACTTATTTCAGTGTCATATTGTGCTATGATGTACTGCACACTATGTGTAATAGTGGTATAAGACGAATAACGTCAAAAATCCGCCTTGGCTAACCCACAACTCCACCTGCTTCACACTGGAAGTGAGACAACCTAAGCAGAAGATTGGTTTATTCCTTTAAGTATATTCTGGCAGTAAGTGTTTGTAACACAGCCCAGAACTGATTACCATCAGAACTAGTCTTTCCCTGTTAAATTGTAGCCTCTTTTTCTCTTTTCAAAGTATGATGTGTCGGTACTTCTGGTAATATAGTGTATATAGTTCTTATGTTATGAAGTCCGAGTTAAAAGCACCTACTTTTGTATCTGGTATTTAGATCTTTTTAATTTATATAAAAATATATGTACTGTGATTGTTTTTGTATAATTTGATAGTAACATGTATCAATAGAGCCTCACATTTTTTTCTTTTATCACTAGATATTGTTAGAGAGGATTTTATCAACTTCTGTATATAGTAATATAAAGAACCAGTGACGCCGAATTAAAAACTTATATTGTTATAATAATATCTTTCCTCTCACTTCTTCATTGAAAACCACACGACATAATCTACTTCCAAGATTTGCAAGAACATTTAATTTTTTTTATATTAGAGATGATTACTAAAAAATATGAATACTGAAGACAGTTTGTAGGTTTACCTTTTCTGGTGAAACATTTATCATCACATCTAATAATGACAAACGTTTATTATTTCTTTAGAATATAAGCTTAACTCCCTTGTTTATTGAATTTAACATTCTAACAACTTTCTTGTGTATCTCCATATTGCAAAACAATTATTTGATTTTTTTCTAAGACGTTTTCACATGGCCTACAAAATTCCTTCAAAATAATCAATAGTACGTTATATAATTGTTATTTGAAAAATCTCATTAGTATAAGTTGTAGCAACTTTTATGCCCATTGCTGTACTAGAGGGTTGATGAAAGATTTGTTTCTTATAAGTCAAACATTGTCTTATTTTAATGTTTATGAATCATCTGATTATAGAATTGTTGCGTCATTATTAATCTTTATCTGCTTTTGGAAATATGAAGCTAGAATTTTTCGGTTTCTTAAGCAATTTTCACTACTTTAATGCTAAATTATCCTCTCTTTTTCTCCAGTAAAAGAAAATAATTAGATTTTTTGACAAATATTAACTGTAATTCAAAGTTTGTTTCTTAAACAGGATCAAAATATGATTTACCTTTTACTAAGGATTCATCTTTATTTAAACTTTAATAAAAGTATTCTTTATATTCTTTTGAACTCATATACATCTTTTAGCAGTAGTATTTCATTAGGTTTATTTTTGGAAGTAAATGTTAATGCTTTTGCTAATAATCGTATTTACTTTTATTTTTTATTTGTTTTCGTTAAATTAAGAATTAAAAAATTCTGATCGTGCACATCTAAACGTTTTTGGAGCTCTGTTATATTTTTTAAGATGTATAAGTCTTTCGTATAATCTTTCTCTTCTTCCTCCATGATTAATAAATATTTCATCCTACTAACATTTATTTGTTTAAATATTTATTTTTGGTCCTTGTATTTTTTGCTGCCTTCACACATATTTATCTCCCATATCTGCACCTAAAGGATTTTATGATTCCATCTTGTTTTGTTATAGTATCTGTCGTTTCACATATATTTTCTCTTTTTTTATTACCAACATCTTGAAGGTCTTCATCTTTATTAAAACTAACTTTATTTTCAATTAGCCTTTTTCTTTCTGGACTTTCTTTTAATTGTTTTATTAGCCCCCTTTTCTTTTATTTCCACTTTCAATCACTTCTTCTCTATTCCCTTCTACAAAAATCCTTTCAGCACTCTATCAATGTTTTCAAATTCTTTTTCATTTTTGTCCTTTCATTGAATATTCCGAAATTTAGAGACAAATTTTATAAACTTCGTGCTTAGATTTTCCATTCTAACTTCCAGAGCTTCTATTTGTAATTTTGTTCTCACTTGCTTTTCTTCATTTGAAATCACTTCGTTAATTTTTTTTGTAATTTGAAAGATATTAATAGGGGGATAATCCTCTTGAATTAAATTTTCCATACTGCGCTTTTTTTAGCATTTTAACTTCTCTAAACTACAAAATTTCTTTCTTTCAAAAACTATCTTATAGTACTGTTTAAATTATAGAGAGAGCCTTCAACTTCTATTTCTTTTTTATCTATCGTTTCCTGGATAATTTCTTTCAAGAATCTCTTTTCTGTTCGGGTCCCTTCCAGTAAAACTATTAATATTTTTTGCTGTTGATCGTAACGTTTCTCATTCATTCCATAATTTTTTCTTTTTGCACTCATTCATCAAAAGTTGTACTGAATTTATCTAAGAAACCCTCAAACACTTTTTACACATTTGTACTTAAATCATTAAAGTTAATTTATTATTTGTGCTTTGGAGTCAATTTTTCAGTCCCTCAGTGCCACTGCGGTATGCCTATAGATTCACACCACTAAAAATCTGGTTTCGATAAGCGTGGTGGGCAGAGCAGAGATAGCCCATTATGTAGCTTTGTGCTTATTTCTAAACAAACAAATATTCTTTCAAGTACTCTATTTTAAAATGTTATCTAGCTTTCAAATGTTATTTCGAAATGTTATAGATATATTTAAAACATCAATGAGATCCACCTGTGAATACGAATAAGAAAACACCAGAATAACAGACTTTTTCCCTTTTTATTAATATCTTCTACTGGTTTCTGACTTCAAAGATCACTCTTCAGGAGATGGATTTACTAAGAATCTATATCAGAAAATATAAATACATACAGAAAAACATAACTAATCTAAATTTAATACATATACTTTTCAAATGTACAAATGTACACTGCTGGCCAAAATCTTAAGGCCAATGATAATAAAGAAAAAATATACATTCTGCGTTGTTAGACTCAACCACTTATTTGAGTAGAGCTTCGAAAGATGAAAATAAGAAAAGGGAAAATAAAAATAAAAACATTTTTTAGCATTTAATAGGGAAAATTTGAGCACTATGAAATTAGCCTAAATACTAGATGGTCAAAAGTTTAAGACAATACTGAAACGAAGCGTTAATCGGTAAACACATAACGAAATTTAGTCATTTGTGTTCAAGCATTAGAGTTGTCAACATCTCCCACTGACATCTTCTTGTTACATTGGGTAAAAACATGGCAAAGGCTAAAAAGTTGACAAAGTCTGAACGTGGCAGAATTGTCGAGCTGCAAAAGCAAGGTCTTTCTCAACGTGCCATCGCTGGTGAGATTGGGCGTAGTAAAACTGCTGTTGCAAATTTCTTAAAAGACCCATGAGGGATACGGAACAAGAATTTCAAGTGGTCGGCCCAAGAAAATTTCCCCGGCATTGAGCAGTAGGATTCGACGGGTTATCCGGCAAGACACCAGCCGATCGTCGAACCAGATTGAAGTCCTTACGGACGCAGAATGCATCTCTAGAACAATAAGACGGTATCTAAGGCTTTAAAAACCGTAAACGTCTTCAAAGGCCACGCCTCCATCCACACCACGAAACAGCTCGGTTAAACTTTGCTGAGAAGCATCAAACACGGGACGTAGAAAATTGAACGAAGGTTTTGTTCTCTGATCATAAAACAATTAACTTGGATGGTCCAAATGGCTTCCAACGTTACTGGCACGATAAGGATATCACACCGGAGACATTTTCTACACGACATAGTGGAGGAGGTTCCATCATGATCTGAGGTGCTTTCTCTTTCCATGGAACAATGGAGCTTCAGGTTATACAGGGGCGTCAAACAGTAGCTGGCTACATTGGCATGTTGGAGAGAGCATCCTTATTGACTGAAGGCCCTCACTTGTGTGGAAAAGACTGGATATTTCAGCAGAACAACGCTGCAATCCATAACTCCAGCAGAAGAAAGGACTTTTTCATGGCGAATAACGTGATTCTTTTGGACCATCCAGCGTGTTCGCCCGAACTGAAGCTCATTGAAAATGTTTGGGGGTGTATGGCAAGGGAAGTCTATAAAATGGACGTTAATTCCAAACAGTGCATGATCTTCATGAAGCCATCTTCACCTCCTGGAATAACATTCTAGTCAGCCTTCTGCAAACTCTGATATTGACCATGCCAAAACAAATGTTTGAAGTTATTCGCAATGATGGTCGTGCAATTCAATACAGAGACCTCTTGTTGAGCATCTCCTACCCTGTTTAGTACATCTTTTTGATATGGTCTTAACCTTTTGACCAGTTTTTTAATTTTCCTTTTTCTTATTTTTATCTTTTGAAGCTCTACTCAAATAAGTAGTTGAGTCTAAGAACGCAAAATGCATATTTTTTTATTCGCCTTAAGATTTTGGCCAGCAGTGTATAATATAGTCTATATATAAATTAAGTACATTACAAATGTCCAAAAATAAATAAAATTAATTTATATACTTTTTCTTTCAAATTAAAATATTATTATAATTATGCTTATTCGTATTTTTATAATAGAAGTACAGTTTATTTTTCCTATAATTTCATAATTTTTATTTTCTGTAATTCTTAGTAATTGTTTTTACGGTTTTATAGTTCCTACTGATTTCAGGCAACCAATTTTGTGTTTTTTTTCAAAATGGGGCATGATGGTGACTAAACCAAAATACACGGCCAACCTAACTAAAGAATTAATGTTTTTTACGCTTAAGGTGCTTTTTATTAGTTATCATTACTTTATGTTAACACAGATCAACAAACCACGGCAAGTAAGAAAGTGACACTCAATATTAACCAACATTAGGATCTCAACCCTATTATTTACATAACCAACCAGATTCTTTGAAATATATAGTGGTAGTTTTACCTTTGTAAAACAGTGTTGATAGCTTCCTTTGTTGTGAGGGTAGGGAATTTAGGTTAATAGTTTCATCCCCATTGTCTTCAGTCCCATTCAATTGTTAAAGTCTTATCAAGCATAATTATTTATGCTAATTGCTTAAACTAATAGCACGTGACGCTAAACGCTATTTAATTAGGATTGTTTCTTAAAAGGTTATTAAATTCTGCTGAAATATTGACAGTGAAAAATTAATAATAACTGTCCTCCCGCATGATTCTTTTTAAAACTTAAGCTGGAAACAGCTAATATAGTTTGTTTGGCCTAACCGATACTTATGTGTCCGCACTCCTTTCACCTTACAGGTTTATTGCTTTTAATTAGCCTTATTTAATCCAAATAAAAAAACTACAAAAGGTTCTCTTTTACTTTTAGATGAAGCTGTAGTACAAATGTTAGACCAACAGTTCATGTAAAATTGTTCACTTGTTGTTGTATAACTTTCTTGACACCAAATTGTAAGTATGAAAGATACGTATGTTTTTCTATCAAGTAAAGTTTCTGTACTTTCAGTGCAAAGAAAAAAATGGATGAAATCTAATCACAATGGGATATCTTATATATTGTGTATTACTTAATGGATTTCCTTCAAATTTAGTTTGTGAAATAAGAATCTAGTGTAACAACATCGTTGAAAATATATGATAGTTTGGATTACCACAGTTCGAGCAATATGCAGTAGAATATTGTTAATATTCCTGTTAATAACCCACAACAGAGTAGTGTGTGTCTTGATAATGTCTACCATTACAAGTTGAATACAGATTTGTGTTTCATTTAACTGATAACAGACTCAGAGAAAATAAGTTAATTAAGTACTGATAATTATTTATTTTTCTTTATTATAGAGAGAAGTAATGGTTAATTTACGATGTACTACGTTTGTTAAACACGCCTTTCTTTAGTAAACTAATGCAAACTCACAATTATAACTAATGTAGGGAATGACAATCAAATTTGGAGTGTTATTTGTTTCGTATAATGTGGAAAACATTTTCATGGTAAAACTCATCAGCCTTCATTATTTTCTTTAATTTCGTATTCAAACTCTAACTTTTCCGATTTGATTACAATCAAAAGATGGCAAAGAGGCAACAGTTTAGTTACTGCGGTTTACTAAATTATTTTAGAAGATTCTCAGTGGTTGTAATAAATGGGATTGCTTTTTCTTAATACAGAATTTTTAGTCATGGGAAAGAAGCATAATTGCTTACAACAATATCAGTTATTGTCTCTCTAATCTTTAACAGTAAATATTATAATATCTTACTTTTACAATTTACTTGTACAATAACCAGAAGGTATTATGTTTGAAGAGTAAGTAAAATGAAAAGTTAGAGTAACAAAGTTCATATGTTTTGTAACCTACAGAAAACTTATTTGTTTAGTTTGAATTTCGCGCAAAGCTACACGATGGCTAATGAAGATAGCCATCCCCATTTAAGCAGACTAGAGGGAAGGCAGCTATACATCACCACCCACAGCCAATTCTTGGGGTACTCTTTTACCAACGAATAGTGAGATTGACTGTAACATTATAATGACCCCACGGCTGAAAGGACGAGCATGTTTGGTATGACGGAAATTCGAATCCGTGACCCTTGGATTACAAGTCAAGTGCCTTAACCTCCTGGCCATGCCGGGCCTCTTACAGAATGCATAATTATTCCTGTGATGCGCACGTCTTATTGATGTCACGAAAGTATAAATCGCAAAGCTAATTGTCTGTTATGCAACGTTATTTTAGTGTCTAGTGACTGACTGAGAGATAGATAACATACTAATGTATTGTCGTGTAAGTGATTGAAACGGGTGACCACTCCAGGCGACTTTGGGCCCTCTCTCGGAGAAATAAATAAATCAGACAGTAGCTCACGTGACTTTTACATAGGTGTGCGCAAATACTTCGGTCAAATTTGAGCAATTGTTGATCAATAACTTTGCACATGTGGTTATTTTTATACCAAATGATATTACCATTTGTAGATTGAAAAGACTTTCAGTGTACAAAATGTTAGAAGAGAAATCCGTAAAAGTCAGGTATGTTTTTCCATCAAATAGTTTCCGTACTTTTTGATTCGAAAGAAAAATTGAATCAAAATTGGAGATATTATACCTCAGCTATTTCTTAGTGGATAACCTTGAAATTTCGTATGTGAAGTAAAGGTCCAGTATAACACATCTACTGAAAATAAGTAATAGTTTAGATTATCACAGTCCGAGATACAAAAGGTGTGATATTATCACTTTTGTTATTAACACACGGTGTATCCTGCAGCAGTTTGTTTTGGCCACACAACACAGTGTGTCTCAATTATTTACTTCATCAATTTTTAGTACCCATTTGCTTTTAGACTGCTTACATTGATTAGACGTTATTGAAAACTAAAACATTTCTAGTGTAAGACTAGAGGGAAGGCAGCTAGTCATCACCACCCACCGCCAACTCTTGGGCTACTCTTTTACCAACGAATAGTGGGATTGACCGTCACATTATAACGCCCCCACGGCTGAAAGGGCGAGCATGTTTGGCGCAATGGGGATGCGAACCCGCGACCCTCGGATTACGAGTCGCACGCCTTAACACGCTTGATCATGCCGGGACTTTTTAGTTTTAATAACAGATTTTTCCTATATTCAACTACACAGATTTTAAAAATAATGTTACTATTTTTCTGTTATGCAAGGATGTTTTACAAAATGAAAAAAAACTATTACTTAGATCAAATTATTATTTCATTTACTACAATGAACATTTTTGATTAATCTGTTTCTTAATAAAAAATACAAACAAACTGAAGAAAAAGAATAAATTTTGATGTCAAACGAACACATTCTCATTTATCCTGATAAGTCCCCCGCTAGTACAGCGGTAAGTCTAGGGATTCACAACGCTAAAATCAGGAGTACGATTCTCCTCGATGGGCTCAGCTGATAGCTCGATGTGGCTTTGTTATAACAAAACACATACATACATATCCTGATAATTTTTGTAAAGTCTACGTCTCATAGTTTTAAAACTACGTGATGTGGTCTTTCTTTTACATATGGCGTCTGGAGCATATTGTTTTTATGACCAGCAATAATCAGCCATCATGTTCATGTTACACTTTCCATAATACCTCATATTAATTTCCCTGATATCACAATGTAACCATTCCTCTGGTTCTTCACTGATATGTGAGTGTAAGAAATGTACTTTCAACCTCATATTACAATACGATTCTTTAAATTTATCGAGTATGTTCTTCCCAACATTTTCGTAATTTGGGTCTTTGTTAGTTCCTAAAATATTGTCTATAACATCTTCAAAAGTAACCCACACTTCTTTTTCAACTTTTTTTGTCCTTTCAAACTATTCAGGCCCGGCATGGCCAGATGGTTAAGGCACTGGACTCGTTATCCGAGAGTCGTGGGTTCAAATTCCCGTCACACCATACATGCTCGCCCTTTCAGCTGTGAGAGCGTTATAATGTGACGATTAATCTTATCATTTGTTGGTAAAAGAATAGCCCAAGACGGTGGATGGTGATGACTAGCTGTCTTCCCTTTAGTCTTACACTGCTAAATTATGGACGGCTGACGCAGATAGCCTTCGTGTAGTTTTGCGCAAAATTCAAAACAAACTAAACCAATCAAACTATTCGCCAAAAGTCAATTTCCTAATCTAATTCCTTCTTTATGTTTTGCTTCAGAAAAACCTGGGAATTGCCAGTATAGGTACTTGGAACCGTCACCATCTTTATCTAAGGCTTTTACAAATCGCTTCATCAAGCCTACGTTTATGTGAAATGGAGGTAATAGGACTTTATTTGTGCCAACCAAACTTTCACATTCAATGCTTTTCGATCTTGGAATTAGACTTCTTTTTCTTGTGCTAATTTCGTGCTATGCTATTCCATTCGTACACGAAAACTTTGTATAATCGGATTGTTGACTCAACAACATACAAAGGACTTTTAAGTCTGCACAAAGTAACCAACTATGTTCTTTGTATTTGACCTTATTAAAAAGCAGAATGAAATCTTCGTACATTTCCTTCAAGTGAAATTGATGAGCAATAGGAACAAACTTATATATGTTGCTATTGTAAAGGAGAACATCTTTTAGACTTTTGAAGGAATCAATGAACAATCGCCACTCATTTGATTCATAGAATGCAGCTCCCAGCAATATTCTTGCAATAAACCACGATTTTTGCACCAGTTGAATGATGTCCTTGGATAAAGAAAGTTCTTAGCCCAAAGTCTAGACCCCAAAATCTCTGAAGAATCCTTTGGAAGGCTCAAATCTTTCATTAAAGCTTTAAGTTCCCTTGAGTGAAAAGTTATGGTTTACCAGACTTTTCAGGTTGAAAACAGTTCCTATCATTATTTCTATTGAAATTAGGTTCAGAACCAGATGCAACTGTATCAAGAGTTTTCGGTACATCAAGGTTCGGATAAGAAAGTTCCTATTAATTTCGACTGTTGTAACCTTGCTCTCAGTTGTGAACTGCTCTTCTGATTAGAAATATATATTGTGTTTTTATGACACTCGAAGAATTATGAATTGATTTCAGAAAATATGTGAACATTTTGTCTTCATAACTCCTAAAGTGACTACAGAAAAATGTTGCTTTAAAATATTCAAAAACTAGGATTTTGTCTGTTAGGAAGAGGGGAGGCTGTAACTGTTTATCTGAGAAGGAAGGAAATTTCTGGCTCAACGACTTCAAACAACTATACTCTGTTACATTGAGTGCACATTAATAGTAAAGATTCATGACATTCAAACAGATGTGAATTGTTCTGTAGTTAAGCATAAAACTGCACAAGGGCTGTCTGTGCTCTGCCCGGTTTCTAACGTTATACTGTAAGTCCCTATGTTTACCGTTGTTCCACTGAGGACTTACTGAGTAGAGATAAAAATTCTAAAATCATTGCATTCAAATAGTTGTAAACTGCTACAGTGAGATAACAGAAATGTTGAAGCTACATGGCTTTCATAATCTGTGTAATATTATAACTGAGTAGAGAGTAGTATTGTGTCTTCATGGCGTCTAAACACATAAAACATTTTTAATGATTAAAGGAGAGCATTGTGGTTTTATGGTATTACAAGAACTAGATTTGTGTTCCGAGTAGAGGGAAAAACTCTGACTTCATGGCACTAACAGAAATGTGAAATTTATTTACTGAGTACAGGAAAATATTGTGGTTTTATGGCACTCAAAGAACTGTGTAATATTCTGTTGAGCAAAGAGAAACATTGTGACTTCATGGCATTGAAAAAGAGGGAGTTGCTCTACTGGATAGAAGAAAACACATGAGCCTTTTGGTATTTAAACAGCTGTATATTAATTTATTAAGTGAATGTTAACATAGCTTTCAAACGGCTATCCATACAGTTGAGAGCTGCTGTATTGACTACATATGGACATTGTATCTTTATAGCGTTCTAACAACAGTGAACCAAGAATACATAAACATTGTAGCTTAATAATGTAGAAACAGCAGTAAAATGCTCTAATGAATTGACATAAACATTTTAAATCATGGCATTCAAAAAGTTTAAACTACTGTAATGAATAGAGGGAAGTGCTGGTGCGTCATGTTAGTGAAAAATCTGTGATTCACTGGACTGAAGGGAAGAGAGCATTGTGCATTCATGGAATTCAAACACCTGAGAACAGTTTTGTTTATTATGAGGGAACATTGCATCTTCATATTATTCAAAAAGTTAAAGTTGTCATATGAGTAGCTGGCAAAATTATGGCTTCATAGAACATTGTGATTTTATGGTACGTATTAAGAGAGTTGTGAAATGTTCTATTATATGAAAAAAACATTGTTACTTCATGATATTCAAACAGGTATAAACCACTCTGTTAACTAGTGAAGAAATTTCTCACTTCATTGCATTCACAAATCGGCAAAGTGGTTTATCGACTAGAAAAAAACGCTGTTTCCTTACGGCATTCAACATCTGTAAACTACAATACTGTAAACTGCCATGATAAGTAGAGAGGAATGTTGAAGCTTCATGGCGTTCAAAAAGCTGTGTAATATTATACTAAGTAGAGGGGAGCGTGTCTTAGTGGAATGTAAGTACCCGAAAACAGTTCACAATGAGCTGTGGAATGGTTTACTGAGTAAAGATCATATTGTGACTGCATGGACATTATACATCTAAAAACTATTATATTGGATGTAAAGAAAAATTGTGGTTTCCTTGCATTTAAACAGCTCGAACTACTTTACTGAATGGGTGGAGCAGTGTGGTTTTATCGCATTTAAACATATGTAAACTGATCTACTGAATAGAGATGAGCATCGTGTCTGGATAGTATTGAATTTATAGTGAAATACTCTACCGAGTGAAGAAGACCATGTGGCTTCATTGCTTCCAGACGAATGTGAACTCCTATACTGAAAAAAATGGAACATTGAGGCTTCATTAAATTCAAAGAGCGATAAAATTTTATGTTTAGTAGAAGAGAACTGTTAGATATACAACAACATTCATTTTAAGTTTAATAAGAAAGTATTATTTAGTTTATATTATATGAGCGTTAAAGTAACTCACTTTTAGAAGTGAAAATTAAGGACAGTTTGTCCAATGTTCATGAATCATTTATTGCGTAGCTTAAATGTTGTCAGTTGAAGTCACGTTACTCGAACGTTCTGAAATTATCTTGTTCCTTTAATTAATTATTGTTACATCATAACGTCTTGCAGGTTGTAGAAAGTTCTAGGCTTCAGTCGGGCAGTGTACATATAAGCGACCATCTTAGTGTAAATTAAGGAAGTTGAAAGTGAAGGTAGACTGTGGATGATTTTAGAAATAATGGACGATTTCTAAAGTAAGTCTCACAGCTTTAATAACAGAGATATAGATGTCAGTATCACACCCTTATATTGTAATAACAGAGTATAGGAAAATAATTTGTCTTATCAAAGTGTTCTAAAGTAATTTAACTCGCCTGTGTGGACTTTGACGAAAAAGAGACAATTATTCAAGCTCTGGATACAACAGTGATAGCCAACAGTGTAACAAATCTTTTGTACATATTGTTGACTTGTTTTGAATATGTTATTTTAAACAAGTGGGCTGTATGACGTCCATTTTTGTCGACATTTATTGCCAGTAAGTCACAAACACCTACGGTATATAACCTGACCCCTACAAAAATCTGATATTGGTGAGCCAGCCAGAATTATGCAGAGGTAAACGGCGGTAAAAGAAGACATGAACGACAGTGGAAGTAGGTTCATATATGCACAATTGCAGTGGTGGCGAAAATAACGTAGAGAATACAGTCACATTGTCGACTGATTTTAATAAATGTATCAAGAGCATCTTGAGCTCAAAAACGGAGAACTACAAGAGTTTGTTAAACAAAGACAAGAACTAAAAAAAGAGAGGAGCATTAACAGAGAAGAGAAGAAGAGGGAGTAAGACTAGAAGAAAGGAACTAAAAATGAGAGGAAGTAGAAAGTGAAAATAGAGAAAATAAGAATACAAACTGAAAAACAAGAAAACGAAAAGGAGAGGAAGAGGAGAGACTGAAAGTAGAAAGAATAAAAGCACAAATTCAGATCACAAAGCTCATCAAACAGAAAGACGAAGGACCCAAGAATAGCAATGAAATCAGGGCCATTCGACACAAGCTGCCCAAAGCTGATGAATGGAAAGACGACATACATGCTTTCTTGAAGAAAGTATGAAATATAAACTCACTTCTCACAGGAAACGGCCTATAGTTGTATGCAGGCACTACGTCAGAAGATGCCATGGACCATGACAAGTTAAAAGTGGCCTTGTTGAAATTCTATGAATTTACCAAAGAAGGTTTTATCGGAAGTTCAGAGAAGTTAAACCTGACACTGGAAAATCTGCATTTAAGTTTGTGGCATGTTTACAGCAGTAATTTATAAGATTGCCTGACATGGTCAAGCGGGAAAATAGTTTTGAATGACTTTCAGATTTACTAGTGTGAACAGTTCATAATAACGTGCTCAACTGGCATGCTATTGTTCTTAAAAGAAAGAGCAATAAAGAGATGAACGAGATGATCAAGGTTTTAAATTAGTATATGGAAGCTCATGGAGGGAATGTAACTGCAAAGTCGAAGAATATCTAGTTAAATTTGAAACCAGGAGTGGAAAGCAAAAGAGGATGCCACTAAAGGTTGCAAGAAGTCAACAACAGAAAGGATAAACATCTCCTTCTATACGTGTTGTAACATAGGGCACATTGTGAGTTAGTGAAGCCTGTCATCAACAAGAAATAGAAATCTCAACATAAAGCAGTTAGAACCAACTACAGAAATAGTCCTGACAAGGAACAGGAAAAGAATGACTATCGTCATGGATGCAGATGCCAGAAGAAATAAAATGGATACAAGTCTTCAGAATCACCACAAGAAGGATGTGCTATCTCCGTTACTTACCTATGCACAACTAATAGTCAGCTGAAATTATTGAATAGTCCAACAATTTGAGTGGTAATTGGAAAATGTGAAAAGCATTGAGAGGCGTTAACAAATCACAAAATGCCAATAGGTATTCTTTGATAGATTGTTTAAACAAAGTATTTGTGATGAAACTTTGTAGAATGGACGGCAACTGCTTGTTGTGGAGACACAAGCGTAGAGGATGACGTTTCGAAAGTCTTCCGCCTTTCGTCTTCAAATCAGTGAGTGTGAAGGTGCTGACGATCTTTTGTAGTGTCCTGGTGGATTGTTGAGAGTGTGTTGTGATTCTTTGGATTATCACTGTTTCTGATTGGAGGAATGATTTTCTGTAGATTCAACCAATGGCAGCCAAATAACGTGGGGCCAAATAACGAGAGAGTGGTGATCCCATGGTTTCAATCGTAGCAGACATTTTCATAAAAGACTTTGAAGAAAGATCCCTTTTATCCACACCGATAAAACCAAGTTTCTACAGACGTTATGTCGACGACACCTTCTTTATTTGGCCCCACGTTATTTGGCTGCCATTGGTTGAATCTACAGGAAAACTCTCCTCGATCAGAAACAGTGATAATCCAACCAATCACAACACGCTCTCCACAATCCACCAGGACACTATAAAAGATCGTGAGCACCTACACACACACACTGATCAGACATTGGGTCTTTAGATCCCAGCCAAGGCAACATTATTGCTCAGCCCTGAATCGGGTCCTTTAACGTTGATATCTGCTTGTTCGGCTCTGGCTTGGCTCACTTTTCCGATGTCGTCATGTTTCGCTCTTTCTCACCCATCTCACTTCATCACCTTAAACAAGTAAATATTAAATACAGGCAAAGTTTCAAGTAGAGTTAAATAATATTTCACGTGAGGGGACGAAGAGGAACCACAACGTTCCTGATCTCCCTAGTTGGGAATAGAATTCTTGATACTTTTCTCTCTCTAAACTAAACCCCTGCCAAGTTTATCTGCGTCTGTCACACACACTGACTTGAAGATGAAAAGCGGAAGACTTTAGAAACGTCGTCCTCTACACTTGTGTCTTCACAACAGGCAGTTGCCGTCCATTCTGCAAAGTTTAATCATGCCAATAGGTGAAAAAGTAATGGTCCTGCAAGACACTGGGTGCAGTATGCAACGGTGAGAATCAGTCTACTATATTATTACTAGAAGACTTGCAAGCTGCATCTGCGTGGGCTGATTGATGTGATCTTGAGAAAGTCTTCCATAGGAAGACCAAAGATGGACAATCCTTATTACGTGAGGTACCTTGAGGCTACTTATATGAAATCACACAAGTATGATTTGATCATTGAGAATAGATGATAGAAAGGCAATAGAAGACTGAAAGAACCTGATTGAAATGAATTTGGTGAGGCATCTGCAATCACCACAAGTATTCAAGAGAAAAAGATCAAACAAGTAATCAAGTCCCTTCAGTCTCAAAACGTAACATCTCGAATGTAGGTGCATGGAAACTGAAGGAAGCATAGAAACATTGGAACAGTGCCAGAGGGAAAGTAAAGCACAAGACCGAAGGGAAAAAGGACATACAGAACAGAGAACCAAATAGATGTAGTGCCAGGTGTGTCAAAGCAGATCTATTAGTGAAGCTAAGCAAATCAAAGACAGTCAAAAGTACTTCTATTACAAAAAGGCCAAATATCAACATTTTAAGTTCAGCAGAAGGTCTTGGTTTTAATACCTACAGAAAACAACGAACTCACTCTATAGTGGAAAGTATCTTTTGAAGTACAAGAAATGGTCAACAGAATGAAGTACAAGGTGAAAGTCAATGAGAATACCAAGATCTGCCATGCCAATCTGTTGAAGAGGTATTTTGAGAGGAAAGAAGATCTAATCAGTGTTGCTATTAAGTCATAGATGGATATGGTAGGTGTAACTGTCAGAGATTCAGACACACAAGACAGTGACTCATCATATAATATGAAAATTTATTTGATATAAGACCACTTGGTGGAGATGAGATGTACAAGATGTAAACATACGTGAATAAGTAACTGACAAGCAGAAGACTGACCAACAAGAACTAACGTGCCAGTACACAAATGTCTTTAAATATATATCAGGCTGGACATACCTTGTGCAACAAAAGATCAAGACTAAGACCAGGGATCCAGTCAATGCAAAACCCTACAAAATTATCTATGGAATGAGAGACCAACAAGGAAACTGGAAATGTTGATTCAGACTATATGAAGAAACTTGGTGTATGAACTGAAAACAGTCTGTATATATAGTATAAAAATATTATAAATATTTCATCAAGAGGGGCTTATTGTTAGATAAACAAAAATGTTTATTTTAAGTTCAATACATGACTATTATTTAGTTTATATTATGTGAACATCAACGTAAGTTATTTTTAGAAGTGATAGTTATGACAACTTGCTTAGGTAACTGTTTATGAATCATTTGTTGCATAGTTCAGTTGTTGTGAGTTGATATAACATCACTCAAACTTTCTGAATTTTTCTTGTTGCTTCATAACATCTTGTAGTTTACAAAACATTCTATGGCTCAATTGGGCAATATTTATGTAGGCAACCAACTTAGTAACATTTAGGTAAGTTGTGTTAGTGAGGTTAGACTGCTTGCGTGTTTAGCTGTAATAAGTACGTTATGAAGTGAATTTCACAGTTTTTATTGTAATAACAGATATAAACAAGTGTGTGTATTTTTTATAGCAAAGCCACAGGGGGCTATCTTCTGCGCCCACAGAGAGGAATCGAACCGCTTATTTTAGCGTTGTAAATCCGTAGACATACCGCTGTACTAGCGGGGAGGAATAAGAATTATTTGTGTTGTCAGGGTGTGTTCTAAAGTAATTGAATCTGCTTGAGCGAACTTTCACATAAAAGATAAAACTATTTAAAGTTGTGGATATAACTGTGATGACCAATAATGTTGCAAATATTTGTACATACACTTAACTTGTTTGCAATACGTTATTTTAAAACAAATGGATCATGAGCTGTCTATTTAATGTTGACATTTATTACCAAAATTCACATATACCTATTCTAAAGAATGTGATCCCTAGAAAAATCTGAAGTTGGTTTAAATTCGGTTCCGACTAGTTAAAATGGATCTTCTTGGGGTTCTCTCGGTTTACTCACACCAAACTTTTTAAGCATAGGATCTATAGATCTCACCTTCAACATTTGAATTTATTTATTCCTGTCAGGCCCTGACAAGATACGTTTGTTATGATCGTTTGTCGGAGTCGAACACTCTTTCATCGCTGTGTGTCCAGGGCGTTTCTTGCCTTCACATCTGCTGCCTTCATGACTTGTTCAGATGTTTTTAATGTGTTAGTTAAAACCTTAAATCCTTCTAATAGTTCACAACTGGCCTCTAAGAGCGTTATTTCGTACGATCTAAATTCATCAACATCCCAAGGTTGACAAAGAAATGTTTGTTTCGAATTTTTTCATCAAATTAACTACCAGATAGGTAGGTAGATGGTCAACCAGGATTATACAGTAGCAGACGAAAACATGATCGACGAAGAGAGATAAAATATTTTTATTTATGGCATTAAAACAACCATGAACTGCACTATATAGTAAAAAGTGGATCACTTAGGATTCATGACATTAAAACAGCAATGAACTGCTGTGATGAGTAAAGGCACACAAGTGGCTTCCTGGTATTCAATAATATGTGAACTGATCTGTTGTTACGATTTGGCATCAAGGCATACAAACAGTATTTCAACACAGTCTTAGGTGTGTCAAAATGACAGCTTAATTTCACATGTTTCAACACACTGTAAGTAAAGGTTAAAGGTTTGGCTTCATTACACGTGTTTCATACGAATTAAGGACAGGTTGACATTATGGCTTCATTATGTGTGTTTCACATGGATTAAGGACGAGTTGCATTATGGCTTCTTTACAATTATTTAAGCACAACCTAAGAAATTATTAAAAATGATGGCTTAATTACATGTCTTTCACACGAACTAAGCAGCTGTTGTCATATTTCCATACTAAAATGTTTTCAACACATTTTGATTACAAGATGGAGTTGTGGTTTCATTAAATGTGCATCATACCATCCTAAATACGGTTAAAGTAATGTGTATTTACATGTGTTTTAATACCTGCTAACATAACTTAACTACACATGTTCTAACGCAATGTTGGTTCACGTTAGCGTTAGGGATTCATTACGGAGCTTCATCTCGGTACACGAACGAGTTAAAGTATGACTGATTACACGTTTGAACACTGTTCAAGTGTGGTTTAATTTTATGGCTTCATTCTACCTGTTTCAACATATTCTAAGTAATAATTAACGTTATGACTTACTTACACGTGTCACAGTACATTTTAAATACAGGTAGATATTATGAATTAATTGCCAGTGTTTCCACAAAATCTATGTTCAGTCTATTATTATTGTTTGTCTTTCAACACAACCTAAGCAGAGATTAATATTATAGTTTCATTAATCGTATTTGTAAGGGATAACATTATGGCTTAGTCACACGACATTAAAGCAATCTAACTACGAGGTCATATTTAAGAACGTTTTTCATATAAACTAAGTGGGATTTTAACATTACGGCTTCATTATGCGCAGATGAACAAAATTTATTTACAGGTTAACATTACAGTTTTATTACACGAGTTTCCATATAATATTAATACATAGCTACGCTTATAAATATAATCTAAGTACAGTTTAACATTTTCGCTTATTTATTGTGTTTCAACCCAATCTAAGAGTTTTGTTTTGGAATTTCGCACAAAGCTACTCGAGGGCTATCTATGCTAGCCGTCCCTAATTTAGTAGTGTAAGACTAGAGGGAAGCCAACTAGTCATCACCACCCACCGCCAACTCTTGGGCTACTCTTTTACCAACGAAAAGTGGGATTGACCGTCACATTATAACGCCCCCACGGCTGGGAGGGCGAGCATGTTTTGGCGCGACTCGGGCGCGAACCCGCGAACCTCAGATTACGAAGTGTACGCCTTAACGCGCTAGGCCATGCAAGGCCCCCCAATCTAAGTAGGGCTATAATTACGGTTTTATTATATGCGTCTGCTTACATTATAAGTACGGTTTAAGAGTATGACTTCATTACACATAATTCGACGCATTCTAATTACCGGCTAATAATGCAGCTTAATTACATTTATTTCAACGCAATCCAAGTATATTGAAAGATTGTGGCTAAATATCAAGTGTTTCAGCTTAGAATAGTAAGTCTAGAGCAGAAAGGTTAAAAAAGGCTTCATTAAATATGTCTCAACATGATGTACGTAAGGATTACCATTACAGCATTAATACCTACGTATTAACATAATTTAAGGACAAGTTCACATTATGTCTTCATTACACATGTTAATGTTATTAGGTCTTCAATACACATGTTTCAACAATTCTAAGTATGGATTAACGTTATGGCTTGATTACATTTGTTTCAAAACATTCTAAGTATGGTTCAACATTATGGCTATATTACACATGTTTCAACATAAGTTAAGCATTGATTAACATTGTGACAAATTACACCTATTTTAACACTTTATAAGTGTTGGTTAACAACACAGCCTGATTATATGTAGTTGAACACTTTCTAAGTAGAGACTGCACGTGTTTCGATACCATCTATGAACAGGTTTACCCAGGTTCTTTGATAATACGAGTTAACATATGGTCCGTTACACATGTTTCAACTCAATTTAAGTGTGGGTTAACCTTATCTCATTACATGTGTTTCAAAATAATCTAATCACGAGTTAACCTTACGACTTTGGGTTAACATTATGTTTTTGTTACTTGATTCCCAACATAAGTACAGGTTAAATCACAGCTTCGTTTGCTCTGTTCCAATAAACTCTGAGTATGAGTTAACGTTATTGCTTCATTGAGTGTATTTCAGCACAATCTAATGACTGTTTCTTTGCAACACAGTCTAAGAGACAGGAAGTTCTCAGTTTTTATCCTTAAGAAACTTGTCACAAATCGTTTTGGATAATCATTAAGGTAGTATCTAAAACATGTAATACGATTTTCTTAGTGATAATTCATTATTTACAACAATATAACTCATTTCTCAAATGGGAGAAAACATTTTTAACAATGTTGACTTTGAAGTGTATTTTATGTTTAGATATTTCGCAACAACGAATTCAAAGGATATTCTATGAAATTAAATATTTAAGCTTGTTGTTACCCTTTTTATATGGGAATTTTCTCCATAATTGGAATAACTAGACTGATATTTACCTTTCTAATCACGCAAACCCTTTTCGTACCTTATTCTCTTTTTTCTTTTTTTCGTGGCTGAAAGGCCAAACATTCTTGTCACTTCCGTTGGTTTCTTTTTCCCGTTGTGCTATTGTCCTTAAACACGATCAACACAGTGCCGTTCCTCTCCTTTTGTTACATAACTATGAATGGCTACATTCGATTTTCGCGTTTTTTTTTCTCTTTCTACTGTTGTGTTCTTTTGGCTGAAATCTAACGTGCATTCCCATTGTCCAGCTTCGTGCAAAAGCTGCGCTCGTTTTAGTACTATAAAAATTGACAATGGCAGTAAGTGTTCCGTCAGAAAGGCGGACTAGCTGAAGACGCTGATGCTCTTCTTAGACCAGGTTCTTTTGTCCAAATTGGAAAAGAACGAAAGCTATTGAGCAAGAACTCCATCTATGCTACGGCACTGGCTCTGGTCTACTCTGTTCTTTAAGTTTATACATTGAATACTGTAAGTAAAAGAACCCTACGTGAATACTGGTAGAGACAAGTTGGGTGTGTAGCCATGTTTTTTGTCTATTGTTGTCATGAACTACGTCTATTGTTATATGAAAGGAAGGACCTCGTACATTGCTAAATTGATGTGGGAGCGGCAGGTTACAGTGGTCTAATTACGTAATAAGAGACGTCCTTTTATTTCATTTCCTTAACATTGCTGACAACTTTCATTGGCAGTACTACTTTGTACCCTTCTCCTTCTCTGCCAACATCGTGAGACAGAAAATTGACAGCAAACATGTTCCATTTGTGTTCACTTTCGAATGCATTCAGCTAGCGTTAGGTGGTAAGTAATATCATTAATTTTGTTGTTATGTGGTACAAGTGATGTACGATAAATGAAGTTTTAAAAGAGAAAAGTAGAAAACTAACATCGTTTCGTTATTGTAATATTAGAACCAAGTATGGAGGCATGATAAGCATTTGTTGAGAGTTATTAACGCACTCAGATACTTTAAATCAAACATGCTACGCAGTCGCTTTCTAACTTTTTAAAATTAATAATGGAAATAAGATAATATGAAAAAAAATAAATATCACCATTATAACGAGTATTTATATTACTAAAAAACTGAGCATTCAATTTAAAGGGGAAACAAATACGTTAATCTCTTTATGTATATAATATTATTTTCTTAAAATTAAATGTTTATGAAGAAATTTTTTTTCATTTTACATGTTTCTATTTGTGTCTGTTGTTTCTATAAGCATGATTACTATGATTACTCCAAGCGCTGTTTCGTGGCTAAGTTAGGTATTGTCCACAGTGACGACGCATGTGTTTGTGGAAAGAACCGTTTTAGCGACTACAAATTTGTCTTTAAATGGTAAATTGGTACTACATATCCACGATAGTAGTATCCTGAGAAAAGAGGTTTTAACGACTACAATTTAGTTACATATGATAGATTATCACTATATATGTGACATTGTAACTTCTTGGGAAGAAAGAACTCAACAGCCTACAAATTTACCTTGAAATAACGAAGCCTAACGTATTTTTTGCTGTAACTTCAGAAATGTATATATATAGTTTCTGCTTACTTAAAAGTAAATGAGTTAAAATGCAAAATGACAAAAAATACAAAATGGCAGCCTGAAAACATCACAAATAAGCCAACAATAATTTTTAAAAATACTCTCAAACAACAATTAATAGCCAAAATAATTTTTAAAAATAATTCAAAATCACTAGAAAGATATTTAAAATGATAATAATAAAATTTCCTTTAATTGTCCCATTTTTACAGTCTCTCAATAGTGCCTCTTCATTAGGGACATGGGGTTTGTACCCCATCCTACATAAGAGCGCGAGGTTTTATTCTACACTTGGAAGTAGATATCTTTAGAAGATGAAGATTTTATGTAAAAAAAAAGAACGTCAAACGCTGGTAATAAAAATATTATATAACTAATATCTAATTTAGAATTCAAGAAAAGTGAAAGAATCTAGCAATGCTTCAAGGTATTTTGGAGGTATTTCCATAGATGTTTCTGTTTCAAAATATACAGAAAATTCCTCCAATGGATTGTTAGTGGTAGGAATTAATGTTTTCATTTTTATAACCATTGTTATAAATACGTTTTGATGAATACGTTTTTCATTTATTTCACATGTCCAGGTGGTTAAGGCACTCGACTCGTAATCTAAGGGCCGCGGATTTGAATCACCGTGAAACCAAACATACTCGCCCTTTCAGCCGTGAGGGCATTACAATGTGACAGTCAATCCCACTTTTCGTTGATAAAAGAGTAGGCCAAGAGTTGGCGGTGGGTGGTGATGACTAGCTGCCTTCCCTCTAGTCTTGCACTGCTAAATTAAGAACGTCTAATGCAGATAGCCCTCTGTAGCTTTGCACGAAATTCAAACCAATCATTTCAAATGTTTTCATAAAAGTGTAATGAATTCATAAACTTTTTATTTTCTGCACTGGTCATTTATTTGTGCATAACGTATTATTAAACTTGTTTTGTTCAGTCGAGCTATATTGCTGTTTTAAAATAAATTATACTTGAATCCATTATTCGGAGAAATCATACATTAACATAATGTTAATGGTAAATGTTAAAATATATAATAGGCCTTAAAATAGGGCCTCCTTGATTACATACATCTTAGAGAAGAAAATTGGGCTATGTTAATTAAACATTGTTAAATAAATGAAAGGAAACATATTTTCAAATTCTTCTGGTTCTGTGTAATCTTTAAACACTACCATTTATTAAATGTAAGTGAAACTACAAATTAGCTGCTTCTAACTATTAAACAATTATTTTATGTAAGGTTGAGTGAACGAGATAAATATACGTAAATCCATTAAAACGACTATCTAAACTAATCAAAAATAAGAAAGTTTGTTAGTTTTTCAATTTCGCACAAAGCTACACGAGGGATATCTGCACTATTTGTCCATAATTTAGCAGCCTAAGATTAAAGGGAAGGCAGCTAGTCATCACCACCCACTGCCAACTCTTGGGCTACTCTTTTACCTGCGAATAGTGGGATTTACTGTCACTTATGATGCCTTCACGGCTGAAATGGCGAACATGTTTGGTGTGACGTGGATTCGAACCCACCACCCTCAGATTACGAGTCGAGCGTCCTAACCACCTGGCCATATCGGGTCGAAGATAAACTAAAATACGAAGATTTGATAAGAGAGTTTTTTAAGTCAATACTCAAAAATTACAATCTCAAGCTATTTCTTTAGAACTTCAAGAACCAAGAAGACAAATTTAAAGCATCAGAAGATACGATTTATAAGATTATAATTTTTAGTTGGATTACCAGTTTAAACCAACAGCTACTGATTATAATCATCGGTATTTTTTCCGTTGTTATGATGTTCATTAAATTATTTACTCGTACAATACTTTAGATGAAGAATTAAATACTTCATTTCCAGAGCAACAATGATTTATATTATCATCAGAATAAATTAATAAACCCGAGTTAATTGAAAAAAGAGGTTGAAAAGGGAGAAAAGCCCAAGCAATGTTTTAGGTAATAAAATAAAAAATTAGGAGAGAATATAAATTCAGGAAGAATAAAATCATTCGAGAAAACGTATTAGAAGAATTAATAAATTTACTTGAAGAGAGAAGAAGTCATATCATATTATGCATTGAAAAATTAAACGCTTTGAAAGATATATCTAACGCCTTTAAATAATCAGTGAAGGATTAATTCATCAACGAATTAGAGAATCTAACTTATAAGTTGATAGCAGGAAACAAAAGTAAAAATTCATATAGCCAAATCTTTGGTTTATTTGACACATTACTTGAAGAAGGACTGATAACAAGTTATGATTTCGAGTGTGTGTTTGTGTGGATATGTGTGCTTATAACAAAGCCACAACGGGCTATCTGCTGAGTCTACCGAGGAGAATCGAACCCCTAATTTTAGCGTTGTAAATCTATAGACTTACAGCTGTACTAGCGGGGAGAGAAAAAAAAAAGCGAGAGACTTGCAGCCTCTCAGTTAGCCACAAGGTGCTCGCACATAGTTATGATGTCGAAGAATATTATAAAAAAGTTAATATATAATATATTAGTTACATTAAAAAGTAAAAAAAAACTCCCTTTTGTTATACTTATTTTTTGATATTGTATTGTCCTTCCCACAATTTATCTGTTTAATTTGTGTTGTTTTTACTTTTTTTGGCTTCTATACCAATTGCAATTGGTAAAGCGAATGCAGCTTGTGCAGCTGATGGGTTGGGCGTCTTAGGATGTGAAAAAAATAATGGACAAAGTCAGTGACTCTTAATTTCCTAAAGGATATAGTTGTAAAACAATGGGAAGGGTCTACATTTAAATTAGTTGGTTGTTATTAAGCACGGGACTACACAAACCCGGTCCCTCCCCAAATGCATAGCGGTATGACTGCAGACTTATAACGCTAGGAACCAGGTTTAAATAGCCGTGATGGGCAGAGAATGGATAGCCCATTGTGTAGCTTTGTGCTTAATTAATAACAGCAACAAGAAACCCGCAGACACACCACGGGGGAACTTAAAAATTGGAAAGTATCATTTTGGATAATGAAGATATAGATAAAATAATAAAAAAGGCTTTAGATCTGTTTTTCCTATCGATCTATTATCTAAGAAGATAAAATTATTTGAAATGGTAATGCTTCATTGATCCGTGTTGACAACTGAATGAGCCAGGGTGAGAATACTTATATTCTTTAAAATTTCCATATACTTTTACCAAGGGCATGTCATAAGGGTTCTGCTTGAACGAACATACTGTTCAAATTTAGGAACTGAAATAATTGTCATGGTATCCCATAAAGTCCCGTAATTATATAGAAAAAAAGCTAGCAAGACCTAGCAAATGGTACCAGTATATTCTAGAATAAATCAGTTTAATAGCACTCCACAAATAATCTTTGATAAAAACAGTGTATAACACGACATATAAAGTTTTGCTGTTATGCAACTGCTCAAAAAGCGAAAAATTTGTCAGTGGAGCAGGAAATTCACATAAGAGCTCTTTGCGATGCTGGTTGGACTCTCTGACAAATTGTTGCAGATTTGAAATGGTCCTAAAACACTGTTCAGTATACACCCTAGTTCATGAGACCGAGGTAAATAAATTTGAAAATTGGAAAAGAAGATACAGAACACATAAACTCAATGATACTGATGTTAAGTATCTTCGTTTATGCAGCTTTCGGGACAAAAGGAAGACTTCAACTGATCTCAATCAGGAGATAAACGACTATGTACCAAACGACAGAAACATGTACTGGTATATAGTATTAATAAAACTAAAAATGGATAGAATATATGGTTGTGTAGCAGTTGCAAACCTTTCATTTGATCTCCAAGTATTGTTAAGAGACTAAAATTTGCTAAAAAGTACAAAATCTAGACTGTTTATGCCTGAAAAAGGGTGTAATGAACGAGTGAATCTAAGTTTGAAATATGTAGTTCAAAAAGTTTGTAAGTTAAGTGGAAGTAAGGTAAAAAATATATACTTCAATGCATAGAACCTGCAATGAAGTACTGGGGAGGCAGTGTGATGGATTGAGCATGTTTTTATATTCTGCTGAGAAAAAGTAGATACTTGCAAAAGAGACGGACTAATGAACAAGTGCAAGTACCATCATGATATACTCATTGGCTTGCATATTATTGGTAAAGGATTCTACTAACAAGAAAATAATGACCACAAACACTCATTTAACATATGCATAAATTCGTTAACTAATAGATAAGATTTCGGAATCATTAAAACGATGTAGTGGGTCACGCACAGTTCCTGTCTCATTCTAGTTGAGCAGATCTGAGATTTCATTGATGAAAAATTTGACAAATCAAAAGACTTCCAAAGACACGTTATGAAAGCGTATTTCAGACATTTGAAGTAAAAATTCAAAGGACAAGTTGATTAAATATGTGACAACGATACCCGAAAGACTGTCTGCAGTTATCAAAACAAAAGCGTTATACACAAAATATTAACTGTTTGCACTTCCACTGAGACTTCCACTGAGTTTCTGTTTTACTAAATATGGAGATCAATAAAATGTTGATTGTTTTAGCTGTGATTTACTTTCCATTGTTCTTTGACAGTAGCCTAAATTCTAATTTTGTTCTAACACTTACTATATACAATGCAAATTACTATATATCAATACCTCACAAACTCCAAGTGAACAGATTTTGGTATCTTATGATGATTAAAAGCTGTTGTTTGTGAGGGTTAAATTGATAAGTTAGTATTAATACTTACACACTACGAAACTTTTACCAAAAGGCGGATTCAAAGGAAAAGTAATAGTGAAATACAATTATGGATACAATTGAACAATATATTGGATCCTTTAATGATTTTAGACAAATTAGTTCAATTAATCATGGGAGGTATGTTTTCTCTAGAAACGGAAGTAACGGTTTATACTTATGTGTTTAATAGAAAGATAATGTGAAACCAATTGGAGTGGTGTAAGAGTTTTTAAAAGTAATGTTTAAGATGTATCAAGTTGCTCTTACATCATAAACACTACAAGAGACGATATTAGAATCATTTACGTTGTACTCCAGTTTCTAGATAAGTAAAATAATCGTAACCAATATAATGATTTTTAATAATCAAGAACGTGAGTTGAACTAGCCATAGATGTTAGAGCCATCTAGTGTTCGTAAGACAACTTATACATTAAGCTTCCATATAATAATAATTGCAATATTTTAAAATAAATAGATAGGCATAAGTGTCAAAGGAGAAAGGTTAAATACTGTATTAATATAAATAAAACTTTAATCACTTCTCTATTATTCTTATCGCAACCGACCTAAAGAGCTTTGATATTGGGCGAAAGGGCTCGTCGCCATTGGATATAGTTCATGGACTGTAATACACATATGACGATACATTATTTTTTACGTTCAGTTAGTTTTTCTAATAGTCACACCTAATTAGAAACGTATGAAAGATTTTTGGTTAGAGGGTCAGTTCATGCAAACTGGCAGATCTTGACTATATGGATAAAAATTATATGCTCTTAATATTATTTATATAGTGATAAATTCGCCGCTTTGAGAAATTATACCATATAAAACCAAGCTTCGATACATATGGGACATAACACAGATAGTAAAGTTGGTAGCTTTTCGCTTAACGTCAAACAAGCAAAACCGTAAAATCCAATATCCTAGACAAAACTATTCTAACTAAAGTAAAATTAATACTTAAAGAGAAGGGTAAACTGTGAGAAATGGCAACAGGATTTATTGAGAAAAGTAGGCTTTTACCTGCAAGGGATATATCACTTAACAATAACTTTCAAGAAGTTAACAAGAGTAGTATTAGGACTTACAGTAATAGGTTTAATTGCAATCAGTTTATTCTATAAAACAACAGATTTCACCCTTTGTTTGTTCATATGGAGAATTATTGGACTCAGAGGAAGAGAAAAACAGAGATGTCAGAGAAGGATGCAGATGATAATGAGGTTATAATTACAGGTGATTCCTTGACAAAAGTTGTGAATATGATAGACTGCAGGGTAAATAAGGAGAAAAGCATTATATTATGATACCCAGGGGCGCAGGAGGAGGATATAACTGACAGAGTAAGAGACATGGTAAAAGGTATTAGCAGAAATGCAGTTTTTGTGGTACACACTGGAGCTAATGATGTATGGGAAGATAAATCAGAGAAGCTAATAAGCAAGTATAGCAAGTTGATAGAGTGATCGAAAGAAAAATCCCATAAATTAATTGTGTCAGGGACACTGCCGGCAATTAATGGTTGGGATGAAATTGTAAGTAGTTCATAAGAACTAAATGCTAGGCTTAGGTCAGTATGTTAAGATTAGTAGATTGACTTAATAGGACTTGGAGATCACTTCGACAGGAAAAGGGAACCCTTTTTAATGGATGGTTTACATTTAAGTAGAGTAAGCGCTATTAATTGAGCTATAAGGGAAGTTTTCAATTAGAACTACTGAGTGGTGACGGCTAGAATAAATTAGATGGAAAAACAATACAATATAGAGAACAGTTTAGCATAGGAAATAGTTCTAAGATAGAAATGACTGTTACTTTTGTAATGCTAGAAGTATAAGAAATAAAACAGAATACCTTTTGGCACTGGTAGGAATGGCGGGTTTCGATATAATGGGAATAACTGAAACACGCTTAAATTTAGATGATTTTGATAACAGAAATTTCTTTGAAATACAGGATTATAGTCTATTCAATAGGAATAAAATAGAAAAAGAAGAGGAGGAGTTTTTTTTATGTAGAATGTGAGTTGCATCCTATTGAAATTCATTATATTAAAGATTTGTGTAATTGTTTAGGTGAGATCGAGTAAGACATTTAATAATTAACTCCTGGTGGGAGTTTTTACAAATAGTGCTATTTTATTTTTATGGTTTTCAATAAAGTACGTAACAAATTTTTATCTAAATTTTAGTATTTTATTTTCTAGCAAGGAGGTTGAATTTGTTTGTGTTTCTATTAGCGAGTATAAAGGGAAAAAGCTTTTAATGGGAGTTTTTACAGACAATCAGATAATAATGATGAAATTAGGAAACTTTACAGTAAGATTAAGGTTTCACCTGTTAATGAAGTCTAAATTACGTGTGATTTTAACTCAGGCATAAAGATTGATAAACGATATAATCTATATGAGAGGGAGAAATATTTTTGGAAATTGTTCAAAATGGCTTTTTTTTCACCAATTGGTCAAGGAATCTGATAGAAACAATGCTGTTTTAGATTTAATGTTGATTTCTAACTTAGAAATGTTTCTTAAGGTAGAAATTGAGGAACATCTAGATGAAAGTGACCATTGCTCTATTAAACCACAGTTACGCAGCCCAGAACGCAAACTATCGTGCTGCGCCCAATCCCACTTTTGTCAAAACGTTTGCATCTTACTCCATGTATTATTATGTGAAAGACAAAGATAATTAAGTTTTCTCTTTGTACCCCGTTACTAATCTCTCTAACTCTTTAAAAATCTATTATGTACAGTGAGTTAAAATCTTCAATACGAGTGTAATACTCATCTTGTAGCAAGATAGAAGTATCTTTATCACTGCATGCTTCACTGTAATACCCTTGTCTTTGCATAGAACCAAAGGCGTTAAAATATATGTAAAGCGCTTTTAGTTGTGAGTTAATTAACACGGTGAACCTGTATTTAAAGAACATGCAACATTAATCCTGTAGTTTTATTCTTCTAAACAATTTATTCAGCAGATAGGCTATTTAAGATATTAAAAGTCCAATTTATTATTACATCCACAAAGTATTGATAAATAATGAATCAAGTGACAAATTTGGCTTTACATTTATACCTGGCTACAGTCACTGTAGTTTCTTAAATAGAAAAACACGTTTGCTCACATGTGTCTGTTCTGCTCGATATGAATATAGGTAATGAAAGCAGAGCTACGTGTGTAAGTACTATAATAGACAGTAGTCGAACTTTTTGTTAGGCAAGTTTACCCCCTTCCAAAAAAAAACCTCAAAGTTTTATGGTAATTTCTGGTAGATAGCTCTTCCTCTAAGTCACACTATAATGTTTCTTTCTTCCTATAAAATGAAGGACACCTGACTAAACTTGGTGGCAGTTAATAATTAAGAAGCCTCAGACATTTCAGTAGTCTGAGAGAGAAATAATCTCAATGAATCGTACTTTAGCGTTCTAATGGCTGAGTATGGTGACCAATCCGACAAATGAGTTTGATTGGTCCGAGCCAAGGTTACACAATCTCCTTCTTTATTCTTCCTGTATAGTTGCACATCTATCTGTTTATATCTCAATTTCATTTCTATATACGCATCAATTTGTATATCTCTAATGACTGATACGTATATCTCTGTTTACTTATACATCTAACTGGATACCAGCTTACCTTTTACCTGTCAGTATGTTTATAAACTGAACTAAATAGCCGTTTCTTTATCAGTCAACCACGAAACGACTTCCTTTATATATTGTTTATTTCTATATGCATGTGTCGATTTTATGTTAATAGTTAATACATCTCGCTATCTGTCTCTATATATTTCTCTGCATCTGGTTGTGTATATGTAGATGCTTATAAATATATTTGTACACTTTCTTATATTTCTAATTGATTTTTTATGACATTCCTTTCCGGGTGGATTAACAATGAGTCAGAGGGCTTATAACACTAAAGACCGGGTTTCAGTATCCATGGTGGGAAGGGCACGCATTGCCCATTGTGTCGCTTTGTGCCAAACTATCTATTTATGCCTGTATCACATTACACATATTTACACATCTATCTTTACATATTATATCCATTATTTACCTTTTGTCTCTTCGCTTCTCTAAACGAATTGGTCATTTTCTATGTATCAGTTTATTTATCTATTTGTTTATCTGCTTTATATGCCTTTCATAGATTTTTCATTTAACCAGATTTTACTGTTTGTTTGTTAATCTGTATGTCACGCTTTTGGATTTTATAATCAGGCTAGCTGTGTACATTTACATACTTTTACGTATCTAAGTTTTTTTTTTTTACTTATTTGTCCCTCTCTCGCTGTGCATGTTTCAATACTTGTTCTAATTTACTATCTAGTTGTTTAATTACACGTCTGTCTCTCGAAACAGTTTTTTTTTTATCTGTTTAGCTGTTTCTTGATGACGAGAAACCCACTTGAAATAAAAAATGTATCTCAGAACGGCTGGTATGAGTATAACATTTTCACTAATAAAGCAGAGAACAAGGTTTCGACTTTCCTAGGTCATCTTCAGGCTAATCAGGTTGATCCAGTCCCAGCAATAAAGCAGTTTTTAATGTCGACAAAGAACCATAATTCAATATCGGTTATTGAGAGCTAGTCACCATGTGCTAATAAAAATAAGTAAATAATAGTTGTAAGAACTATAATTCAATTTTGTTAGTTGTGAGTTGGTCACTATAGACCAGGAGACATAATTTTATATCATTTTTTGCGAATTTGATCATTATTGGCCAAGAACCATAAATCAGTATCGATTGTTTTAAATTGACCATCATGGAACAGGTATCACAAGTCATTTTAAACTGGTACCATTTTAAACCAGGAACAGTAATTCAATATTATCTGTTGTTAGCTGAACGCATATTCCAAGAATTATAATTCCTATCAGGTTGTGTAAGGTGGTCACCATGTACAAAGAAAAACTATTCAACAACGGTAGTTGTGAGCTAAACAACGTGGAGCAGGAACTGCAATTCATTGTCAGTTATTGTGAGTTGGTCGCCATGCTACCAGGAAACATAATCGAATATCAGCTGTTCTGAGTTGGTCTCCATGTACTGAGTACCATAATTCAGTGTCAGTCTAAAATAACGTTAAACTGTCCAGTTAATTTTTCTCATTAACTTGCAAATAGTAGACAATAATTTTACTGTACCATCATCAAATATCTTTTTATAAAGTTTTTATGTCGTAGAATCATTTTATTTCATGAAGTCAAAGAAGCATTTTGTTCAACGATGCCACAATTACAGAAATTAATAAAGTTAATTCGGCTTTTAAATTTACATCTTACAGTCAAAATTGTTATCATAATTAAAGTACTCATTTGCCTTCAGAAGGTAGATTCGTTTTCCCCTTGGCATGCAGTTATATTTGCATTTTAAATATTTCATCAGAGCTACAGAAATCTATTCGTCCAAGATACCTAAAATAATTATTTGTCTTGTGCAGTTTATATAGAAGTCTCTGCTCCTGTAAAGTTTCATGGCAGTCACTGAAGCTGACCTTCTCATAAAGCCATTATTTCAAATAAGTTGATCACTTGTCACTTGAGCTTAAGATTTAGAGACAAAAGCTTTCTTCTCAAATATTGAATCTTCTAAACGTGTAATAGTATGTTGTCTTTCAAAGCTTATGTCGTAGTTCAAGAATTAAGTTTCCCAAGACGTTATTATTTCAAGCATATTGTTCGTATCTAAATTTTTAGTTTCTGAAACAGTTCTTCCCAGGAAGCTACTGTCATAACGTATAACATTTGCTTCACACGAGGTTTCTATTCTAGATATTTAGTAGTAATTCTCCCTTTAAAGATGGCCCGGCATGGCCAAGCGTGTTAAGGCGTGCGACTCGTAATCTGAGGGTCGCGGGGTCGCATCCTCGTCGCGCCAAACATGCTCACCCTTTCAATTGTGGGGGCGTAATAATATGACGGTCAATCCCACTATTCGTTGGTAAAAGAGTAGCCCAAGAGTTGGTGGTGGGTGGTGATGACTAGCTGCCTTCCCTCTGGTCTTACACTGCTAAAATAGGGACCGCTAGCACAGATAGCCCTCGAGTAGCTTTGTGCCAAATTCAAAAACAAACAAACAAACCTTTTTAAGACTGGTTTGCATTCGTCAACATTGATATTCACAGGAAGTTTCTATTCTAAAAATGTCAGCCATTTGTCATTTGAAGCTTAATTTCTATTTCCAAGGAGTTTCTATTCTTGATATGTCGTAATAATGTATTATAAAAAACTAAACTTGTAGACGCTAAAACCGTTCTTGCCAAGAAATTGCTACACTAGTTATGTAAGTCATTTGTTGTTTTAAACTAAATTAGAAGTTTCTAAAGTTATTTTCCTTGATACATGGAAACAATTTGTCATTTGAAGTTAAACATATACTTACTTAAACCGTTATTTCGTGAAGTTAGTAGTGTATGTATATCGGATATCTGTCATACTTATGGGTATAAAAATTCAAAAAATGCAAAGTGTTAACAAATATAAAAAATACCTAAAACACTAAAAAATCGGCGAAAACAATTAAAAAGTATCACAAAATAATAAAAACTAATAACAGTTGTCATAACTGCTAAAAACAACGAAAATGACAAAACTGCTTCTCCATTAAAAACATGGTATTTATGTGTGTGTGTGTGTTTTCTTATAGCAAAGTCACATTCGGCTATCTACTGCGTCCCACCATAAAGTACTAGCGTGACTAGATATCGAGAAGCATAATATCTTGAAAAGAGAAGTTTTAACGACTACAATTTAGTTACATGTGACAGATTATCAGTATATATGTGACGTAGTAATTTCTTTGGAATAATTTAACAAACTATAAATTTACCTTCAAATGATGAAGCCTAAAATGATGCTAGTAAGTTTGGTTGTTTTGAATTTCGCGCAAAGCTACACGAGGGCTATCTGCGCTAGCCGTCCCTAATTTAGCAGTGTAAGACTAGAGGGAAGGCAGCTAGTCATTACCGCCAACTCTTGGGCTACTCTTTTACCAACGAATAGTGGGATTGACCGTCACTTTCTAACGCCACTACGGCTGAAAGGGCGAGCATGTTTTGTGTGACGGGGATTCGAACGCGCGACCCTCAGATTTCGAGTCGAATGCTTTAATCATCTGGCCATGCAGGCCTTGTAATTTAGTAGTATATATATGTAGTTTCAGCCAACTTATAAGTAAATGAATTCAAAAAATGCAAAATGATAGAAAACATCCACAAGTAGCACAAAACATCACAAATTAGCTAATACAATTAACAAAATACCCGAAAATAATTTGAAACAGCAAATAATAGCCAAAACATTTTAAATAACTCTAAATCACTAAACAGATATTTAAAATGACAATAATCAAATTTCCTTTCATTGCTTCGTTTTACATATCTTTCAATCTTGACTCCTCATTACGTTTATACCGTATTTAAGGGCCCGAGGCTTTTGTTCTCCACTTCAAATTTGGCATTATTTGAAATACTATCATGCTTAGAAGATGATGATTTTATATTAAAACTAGTTTGAAATACTCGTAATAAAAAATATTATATACTCTTCAAAACAAGAAACGCAAAAGGGATATTTTTTTTTATTTTAAAGAGAAATATATGTAATAACGTTACAAGCTCAGAGTATGTGATGTTACACGTGTTAAGGCACTGATTGTCAGACCAAAATGACAATAAAAGTTGTGCACTTTGAAAACGGAGGAAAACATCGGATTTTTCGCCAAAACGCATGCGTGTCCAATAAATTTGTTTGAGAGATCTGCATGTTCTGCAAGTGCAACATGTGCAAAATCCCTATAAAAAGTGACGGGTTCTCGGTTTCCATAGCACAGTGCTAAGCCACCGACACGCAATACAGTTACGCCAAGACTGACTGAAGCACAATGCAACAACGCCATTGGTCGCTTGGAAGCAGGCGAATCTCGATCAGATGTTGCCAGAGCTGTGAATGTCCACCCAGGCACCATCACAAGGCTATGGAATCGTCACCAACAACATGGATCAACTCGTGACCGTCCACGATCTGGCAGACCTCGTGTAACCATGCCCGCACAAGATCGCTACATCCGGTTACGTCACCTTCGGGATAGGACCACCACTGCGACGTCTACTGCCTCAACCATACCAGGGATGCGTAGGATTTCCGATCAGACCGTACGCAACCGTCTACGAGATGCAGGAATCCGACCTCGACGTCCAGTCAGAGGCGTCATCCTCACCCAGCAACATCGTCAAGCACGGCTGCAGTGGACTCGGGCACATCGGGTATGGCCTCATCGACGATGGAGGCATGTTTGGTTCAGCGATGAATCACGTTTTAGCTTCGTAGGCAGGATGGAAGGACCCGTGTTCACCGTCGCCGAGGTGAACGTTTTGCAGCAAACTGTGTGCAGGATGTTGACAGATTTGGTGGTGGCAGCGTCATGATGTGGGCTGTCATCGCCTACAATGCCAGAACAGACCTTTTGCACATTCGAGGGAATCTTACGGCTCAACGATACGTCGACGAGATTCTTAGGCCCCATGTGTAACCTGTCATGGTGAACGTCAACGACGTTTTTCAACATGACAACGCCCGTCCTCACACAGCCCGACTCACCACTGTCTTCTTGAGACACCACAACATCAACGTTCTTTCCTGGCCCTCCAGATCACCAGATTTAAACCCCATCGAACATCTTTGGGACGAGCTGGACCGACGTCTGCGACGGCGACAACCTCAACCGCAGACTCTACCTCAGCTTGCAGCAGTTTTGCAGGCTGAGTGAACAGCCATTCCACAGGATGTGATTCGTCATCTCATCGCTTCCATGCGCAGGAGATGCCAAGCAGTTATTGATGCTCACGGGGGGGGGGCATACTCGTTATTGACGTTGAGTGACGTTAAACTTCACCTAGTGAGCGTGGACTTCGCCTTTACAGACTTTGAATGTTCAGCAGTGAATGTGCAAAGTTTCACACATGTCATACAGAACTACTTGGAATAAACTTGTTAACAATTTGTCTCGTATTTTGCCTTTTGCGTTTCTTTTTTTGAAGAGTATATAATTAATACCTAATTGGGAATTCAGGAATAGTGTATCCAGCATTGTTTCAAGATTTTTTTTAGATATTTTTACAGACGTTTCTGTTTCAAAATATACAGGAGACTCCTCGAATGGATTGTTAGTGTTGTGAATTAACTCACTCTTCATTTTTATAACCCTTAAGAAAAATACGTTTTACGAACGTGTTTTTCATTTATTCAAAAGAATCTATTTCTCTTTCCCCAATTTTTAATTTGAAAAACAAACATAACTTTCATGTTTCAAATCCTACAGGAATTTTCAAATAACTCTTCTTTGGACACCATACCCATATAAATGAAATCAAAATTAATCGTTTTATCAGTAAAAATGTTATTATTCACTGAAAGTTCAGCGATGTAGAACGTAAACTTTCTTCGTACATTATCTACATAAGGTTTAGTAGCAGTAGCATTTTCTACAGAAGGATCACTGACATTTGTAATTATATTATTTTTCACGTCGTTTCCTATCAATTAATTATTTTTCAAATATTGTATTTTTGTTGTTGTTTCAGTGTTAAAGGCATTTATACATAAATTAGTATTATCAGCTGTCTCTTCCGAATTTCTTTCTAATTCACCTGTATTAATTTCTAATATTTATTAAGATCTTCGTTTTAGCATTTTTTCCTAATATCAATCTTTTCGTAGCATATAAAGCGTTTTTATTTCTACTGAGAATATTATTTAGAGATTTGTCATCGCCCCTCGCTAGTACAGCGGTAAGTCTACAGATTCACAACGCTAAAATCAGGGGTTCGATACCTCTCCGTGGGCTCAGCAGATAGCCCGATGTGGCTTTGCAAAAAAACACACACACAGATTTCAGATTACCTCGAACATGTTCCTTCATTAACAATGAAATAATAATAGTATCAATGATATCAGTTCCCACTTTCATGTTCTCAATTGTTTATTTTTAATATCATAATTGCCATCATTAGTTATTAAAAACCATTTTAAGGTGAATCTACAATAGCATGAGATGCTTCTTTATGTATATATTACCACATGGAAATCAAAACTTCATTTACTATTGTTAAAAGGTTTCCATATCCAAACATTTCATTAAAAAACTCATAATTCCTATATTATCAAATATCCTCTTCCGTAATTTATATAACTTACTAAACACCCAGTTTGCGTTTTGATACTATCTAAACTCGAACAAATCTGACTGTTATCTGGAATAACATCCTTGAACGAAGTATTATAATCTTCAGCGTGATGTTTATCATCATTAGCTTATTTTAATATAATAATTTATCACTATTTGCACTTATATATATATATATATATACCAATGTGTGTGACTACATAAGTACTAAAGTAGTGAGTACTTCTCATAAACAATCACATGTCTGGTAAATATGAGTGAGATTCATTAGAAATACTCTTGCACACCGATTCCTTCACAGGAGCCTTTCAGCTCATATTTCTTATTTTATTTTGGATATCTGGTGAATAACTTGTTTGTAACGTGATCTTAGAATAAATCTAAATTATTACGAATTGTTTTCTATATAATGGTGGCTGATATTAAAAGTATACTTATATTATTGCTAATTCTAAATTCGTAAAATGGAAAAGTCTTTTTTAACAAGCAGATTTGATAGAAACCTCCTTGAAATTCACGTCCACATATTATAGCTCAAGTTTTATTATAGAGAGATAACAGTACTATTCAGTGTTAACAGTTTGTGCATTTAATAAAATGAAATGCTCAATGTTTAAATGTAACCTGCTTTAATAACTAGAGCTACCAGGGTACATATTTTGATTATTTGACTCTTGATATAGTCCGAACTTTTCAGTTTATTCAGGGAATAAACTAGTTTCCCTGAAGTAACTTTTCACAGTCATGTAACATGTAAAACTCATTTTGTACAACATTCTTATGAAACGCTTTCCATCTAGTTTTAACATCATAATTTCTTACAACGCGAATCAGATAAATTTCCCTAATTAGTCTACTGAATTGATTTAGTTAAAATAGAATATGGCTTTCTATATGTTCAGAACTGAATTTTATTCAAATTGAAAATAGCAAAGTTCTGATGAAGTAATTGTCTGACTGAAGTCCAATGTTTCTCAATGAAATTAATCAAATAAAATAATATACATTTTTTTAAAAATATTTTTAGAGTAGGGATATGATAAAAATGACGATGAACTACATTCTATTAGAAATCTGATTAGAATAAATTTATGTAACAATTATGAAGAAATATAATATGTCAGAAGTCAGTTCAAAGTGAATATTATTAAACATTATAATTACGTACATTCTTTAAGAAAGCTATTCAGAGTAAAGATTTGTAAACATTACAACGAAATGCATTATTTAAGTGATATGGTAATAATAGATACATGTAAATAATATGATGAAGTATATTCTATAAGGAATTTAGTCAAACTAAATATTATATAAACATTACGATGAAATACCCTCTGTGAGAAAGTTGGTCGAGATAAATATCTGTATACATTGTTATTATGAAAGTAATTTAATTAAAAGTTAATTTATTCAGATTGTTGAGTTAAAAACTTTCTAAATAGATTAAGTAAAGGAATTAATTAGAGATTAACTCATTCTGACCGAGGAGTTAACCTCAGGCTAGTTGGCTCAGGTAGAGAATTTAATTGTTCAATATCTGCCAGTTGAAGAACACTTGCATCATTGAATATTTAGTGGTTAACTTTTATTTGATCTTTAGACGACTAGACTTGCAAAAGGTTTTTTCCTGGAAGGGAAAATATTAGGTAGCGAAATTATTAAGTTCAAAAGAAAAAAGCATAAATTGTTTTAGTACTTGTGGCCTGGCATGACCAAGCTCGTAAGGCGTGCGACTCGCAATCCGAGGGTCGCGGGTTAGCGCCCGCGTCGTGCCAAACATGCTCGCTCTTCCAGCCGTGGGGGGGGGGGGGGGGCGTTATATATATATATATATATATAGAGAGAGAGAGAGAGAGGGCCTGGCATGGCCTAGCGCGTGGGGCGTGTGACTCGTAATGCGAAGGTCGCGAGTTCGCGCCCGCGTCGCGCCAAACATGTTCGCCCTCCCAGCCGTGGGGGCGTTATAATGTGACGGTCAATCCCACTATTCGTTGGTAAAAGAGTAGCCCAAGAGTTGACGGTGGGTGGTGATGACTAGCTGCCTTCTCTCTGGTCTTACACTGCTAAACTGGGGACGGCTCGGTGCAGTGGGCGAACAACCTGCTCACTTAAATACTTGTTGAAGAATCCGCAAGCGAGTGGGGCCCTATGTTCCTAGATGAAATCTAATGGTGATAACTAACTAACTTTTAGTACTGAGTGGGTTTTAGGTTTATTATATCTACTAATAGCCAGAAAGTTTTATTCATTGAGATAAAACCAAACTATTGCGTTACTGATAAAGTTAAAATCATTAAATATTTTGTTGTTGGTTATTTTGTTGGTTTTCTGTGAGAAATTTTACCTCCAAAGTCGCAGAAAAACAACGTTTACATAAGAAAATCATCAAAGAGGAAGAATAATTAGTTTTATATTTCAAACTGTTCACTGTATTAGTGTTAAATTGTCTCTTTTATTTAAAACATGGCTAAGTGCCTGATGATTTTATCCTCTCTAAGGTGGGAAAATAGGAATTTCTAATTGTTAACTTTTTCACACACGTACCCATACAGTTTCAGATAACTAGTATTCAAAAGACGCTATTCCTATATGAAAAAATATTTAAGAATAAAACCCTAATATTATAAAGAGATACTTTTAAAGTGAATTATTAGCTACCACTAAACAGGTGATTTGACTCATCCAAGATAATAGATTAAGTGACATGTCCGTCTCACTTAGTATTGTCTTAAAATAGAATGATCCTTAGAAAAATATACTTGCTGGACGAACGATGTGATTTAGAATTTTCAAAGTAGAATTGTTTCGTTTCTGCTTTATGTTATTAACAAGGTAGGTTCGTATCACTGTAATATGTTAAATTAATATGACTTAAGATAGAGTGTGTTTTATATTTTCTGTTAACTAATATTACATAAATGACTTAAAAATTGTGATATTGTATTAATGTCGTTTTTGTTCCAAGTTACTGTGTTAGACATTCTATATTTTGTGATTATGTAAGGAGAGATTTATAAAGATAGAATGTCGTTAAAATAATTTCAGCTTACAACGGTTGAGCCATACGAAAACCTACAGAAACTATATGGTTTCTGTAACATAAGCTTCGACTATTCTGTTTGAAACTCCTAATGGCATAATAATTTTTCACACGGGAAGCAGAAGAAATTGGGCATGGTTTGTTATCAAAGTGTCATTATCTGGTTTATTTTATTATGATATTTTTTTTTGTAACATTCGCAGAAACTACCCGTTGGGAAAGTAATAAAAAAGTAATATACAGGAGTAATAAATAATTTAGTTACATTTTACTAGACACAAATTTTGCCACAGCGACTATTTCTCACCAGTTACTATAAGTCATTATTTATGCAATTTTCGTGTAGGGCTATCATCTTCGCTGTCAACTGGATGATATTTCTCAACCGGTTCTTGCAGACTGTTTACTTACCCTACAGGTTCTTTTTGTGTCTCTACTTACTTTATACATATTTCTAAAACATTGTGACTTTTGAGAATTGCAAATACTCAGGTATGGAAGTACAAAGAGAATGCCAAGTGCTTGTGTTAACATTTTTTCATGAACTAGTACTAACTTGACTGATCAAAACGTAAATAAATAAGATTATGATATTAATAGAAGTACAAATTTCAGTTGATCAAGAAATATATGTACACTATAGGAACTACATTATAAAAAAAAAATTGTATATTTAATACACATTAAAAACTTGTGCTTTATTTCATCAAACAGAGAAGAAATATTACTTCTGTAAGGATTTGTTTAGTTTGTTTTGCATTTCGCGCAAAACTACTCTAGGGCTATCTGCGCTAATTTAGCAGTGTAAAACTAGAGGGAAGGCAGGTAGTCATCACCACCCACCGCCAAATCTTGGGCTACTATTTTACCAACGAATAGGGTGACTGACCGTAACTTTATAACGACCCCACGGCTGAAAAAACGAGCATGTTTGGTGCGACGGGGATTCGAACCCTCGAGGATTTGTTTGGAATTTAGCATAAAATTACACGATGGAATATCTGCGTCCACTACGGGTATCGAAACTCGGTTTCTAATGGTGTGAGACCGCAGACATACGGATGTGTCACAGGGGCATTCAATAAAGGGTTAGATGGAAAATGCATAAATTGTGTATAGCATATGTCAGCTGATAATTTACAGAAAGTATAACAAAGCAGGTATTAGATACATTTTGTTAATAAGATATTTTTTTTATTTGTACATGGTATCAGTGTAATATAGTGTTTTACTCATTGTAAAATATCTAAAAGGTGAGGGGTTTGGTTTTGTTTTTTGCGCAAAGCTACACGAAAGCTATCTGCGCAAGCCGTCCCTAATTTAGCAGTGTAAGACTAGAGGGAAGGCAGCTAGTCATCACCACCCAGCGCCAACTCTTGGGCTACTCTTTTACCAACAAATAGTGGAATTGACGTCACATTATAACACACGTCGACTGAAAGGGCGAGCATTTTTAAATGACGGGGCTTTGAACCTACGATTCTCAGATTTTGAATCGAGTGCCTTAACCGCCTGGCCATGCTGGATTTTGAAAGGTGAACGTTACGCACGGTATACAAATAAATTTATCGATTAGTCTAGGGTGGTATTGAAAAATATTTCCTGAGAAGGAAATAAAAAAATAGTAGCTATAATGTTATGCACGTTATTTTACAGTGAAAAGAAATAAACCGGAAAAAATCTAAAGAAACCATTAGGAAAAGAGAGATTAGCGGCTGGAATGTATACACACTAATTATACCCGGATTGACAGTTTAGAGATTTTATGGGAATGTTATATATTTATGCACTGTGCTATTAAAATGGGTGTATAAAAAAAACCATTTCTAAGGAGTTAGTAAAATCTGTTTTTCAAATTTGTACACACTTGTTCGTAAATGTCATGGACAGTTTTTTTTTCATTTTTATCTCACCAATCGGTTCTGAAAGAACCATTTCAGTCGACATATTAGTAAAATCTGATTATTGCAAATTTTGTAGGAAAAAAAAACAACTCCGTGATGATGAAGCGTTCACCGTTAATTATACTTCAGTAAAGTAATCAAAAGAATTTCATTTCACAAGTAAATATATCAAAGACGTAAAGTCAACCGATTTACTTTATATTGAAGTTTCGACATGTTCTACGAAAAAATTAGGAGACGATTTCATGTTGGACGTAAGTTTAAGTCAAATGATGTCGGTTATTAAATTTTCTTAATAAGATGTCACAGTCTAACATTTGAACATTTTCAGGCTAAGGTATATAATGGTCAGAATTGGTCTATTTATTAAGAGTAAATTATTATTATTTTGGTGGGGAATATGTTTTTCATGAACACATTGCATAGGCTATCTCTTCAGTGACACAGCGGGTATGTCAGTGGACTTGCAACGCTAGAAGCCGAGTTTCGATACCCGTGTTGGGCTCATTGTGTATCTTTGTGCTTAGTTCTAAAGAAACAGCCATGCAATGTGTAAATTCATTTTTAAATATATAAAATTTGTTTAAAAACAAAAAACAATATTTAAATTTTAAAGCTTCAACAGAAAAAATACATATTAATTATACGGAAAAGTGTTTGTATGAATAAAGACGCCAAAAATTACTAAAAATTAGTACATTTATTTGAAATCAAAGTCAAATCACATACTCAAAGCTTAGCCCCCGCTGAACCAGCGGTAAGTCTGTGGGTTTCGGTACCCGTTGTTCGGTACCCGGTACAAAAAAACGTTTCGACTAACATTTATCTTACCTCGTATCATTGTATTTATTAGTTCGTTTAATTTGTAACGAAGACAAAATTAGAAAAAACATATAAATGAAAGAAAAAATAATAATGTTATTTCTTCTTTCATTATTATAATCAAGCCACCATTTATTACAAATAAGTAAGTGTAAATAAAACTGTCTTATAGAATTCTTAGACACTGTTCAGATAATACTAGAACTCAAAAAGAAATATATTAAAATTGAATGGTTGCTAACTGAGGCTTTAAACCATCTATAGTAAACACGTTTTAAGAAATTAAGCAAACTTAGTCATAAGCCAAAATAGAATGACTATAGTTATAAACCTTTAGTTTTACTTATTTTTTAGTATTTTTGAAAAAAAGTAGCAAATGTTTTGATTAATAGTAAACACTATTAAGTTGTAAACTATCAAAAATTAATAGTAAGTTTACACGTGGCTTTTAAACCAAATTAATCAAGATAAATATGCTTTACAGAAAATTGTCGGTTTTAAATAAAATAACAAATAGCGTTTTACGAATTTCCGCGTTCATGTAAGAAATTACACTTTGGAGAAACTAAACACTTCCTCAAGGTGTGGGAAAAAGAAACAACAAAAACGTATAGTAAGAAGAGAACATGCCAAATCAGCTGTGGGTGAATACGTTATTGTAACTGATGGAATGAAACAGAAATATGGCTTAGCCACTATTTATTTACAAAGAAATACTGAATATTGAAATAGATGTGTTTAAGGGCAGTTTGTTGAATGATGACACGTGATATACGTTATATCAAGTATGCAGCTCCTTTTTGTCACCTATAAACAAAATGGCACGTCACAAATCAGTGACAAAATAGGTTAAACGAATACAGGAAAACATTGCGTCGAGCTGTGACAAATGTTCTGATCATGTTTAACGGAGTTAGTGAAAACATTTTGACTGTATACAATTTCTGTAAAGTGTTTTAATTTGATTTTAAATAAATATATCTATACTTAGTAATGACATTTTTGTTGTTTCGTACAAAAAAGTAAATACTTTAACAGAAAAATACCTTTCTTATATTTCACAATATAAATAAATAGTTACCAGTAACAATTACTTGCCAGGGTTTTCCGGTTTATGTTGCTTTACTGCCCTTTTATCAAAAGCTGAAATCATGTTACTAAGCACTCATTTTACTGGAATCTCTCTGGATATATCGGATATCTTTCTTGAAAAATATTAGGCGTTGCTTTGGGTATTATCACATTTTCATTAAAGGTAACAGCTATATTACTGCAAAATGTCTAGTGTTGATTCATGTAGTGCTGTTACTCCTTTCTGCAGTGGAAAACATAAAATGCTATTTTAGGTATTGCTCTCATTCGATGTCCTATGGTGAATAACTTTAGGTTATATGACTTGCTATTCTTTATTTTATCGTATTATTATTGCTGGATGTTTGTTTACGGTTAAGCACAAAGGTACAACGATGTTGCCACTGCAAGTATCAATACCCAATTTTTAGTGTTGTAGGCTGTCAAATTTACTGCTGAGCCAATAGCGTTTTAAGTAAAACGGATAATAGAACTTTTGAGTAACAATTACTTGGTTGAATGGGTCAAGTGTAAAGTTATTGTAAACTTGCTGGAATGTGAATCCGAGGATCTGTGGTTTGTGTCCAGTTGACGCAATATCCACGGTTTGCTCTTTAAAGCCATGGATGCGTTATATAAGAGCTATATTCGATTAGATTAACCCAAGAGTTAATGATGAATGCTGTCGACTAGCTTATTTTTCTCTAACTAGTAGTTCGAATGAAGGACAACTATCGCATGCAACTATTGTTAATGTTAATTATGTGGCTGAAAAACTTTAGAATATTATACTTCTAATCACAATACAAATAATTTTGGCAAAATACCAGTCGTTGTGAGGATATAAGGTAGCCTTGTATTATGGAAACCGCAAGTCTGTTGTGGCTTCTTTTCTTCGCTTAAAGTTTGTGGGGTCCTAGCAATTTTGAAGGGTAGAAACCTCGAGATTATTACGTTTTGCTTTTATCTCTGCAGTTGTGCAGTCGCTAATGATAACGTAAATTATACGAACCGCGAGATAGTTGTGTCTTCTTTTAATATTCACGTGAAGTTGTTTGGTCGCTAATGGTCATTTTATAGCGTAAAAAACTCGAAAACTTTACGCCGTGCTTTTACGTTCATTACATTTTGCCGGGTTTTGATAAACGTCAGTATTTTTAGTCATTACTGACAACCGTGTGTCGAAAACATAGAGACTTGTTATGAAATGCATTTGCTTATTTAACTATGCCGACCGTCTTTTTTATTAAACGTCAGTATATGATCATGTTATCGTTAAAGTGAAGTAAAACTTTATTTTTTTAGCTTTTAATTAATTAAGAATAAAAAATTGGTTTTTCCATGGTCTTTGTGTTTCCAGCTCACTGGTGGAACGGTTTAAAATTATATTTTATTCAGTTCTGTTGTTATCTATTTGGATATAACTAGCATGTTTTGATATAATATGTGATGTAAATTTCACGGAGTAATATTTACTTTGACAAATTTTTCGGAACAGAAGTAACAAGTTTATACAATTATCGTACACCGCTATTTACTCAACTAATGCGCAAAACAAAATTTGTGACATTTTTTTAGCTTCGCAAGTGTAAAGTAATAATAATTTGAGGACATGAAGATAACATTGGTTGTATAATTATATATATTACAACAGAAATAGTTTTGTTACTTTTTATTAGATGTTATGTGAAATAAAATATCTCTTTTTGATGACGATCTTCACAATGAAATCAGATTTCTCTCGATTATCATATGCATTTTAATTATTTTAATTCTTTTGAGAGTTCAGTGTGTTACGTGGGCTGTAAAATATTCGTAGTCTGTGTTCATCGGGTGTTTATGCAAGAATGGTTTATCTATATCTTCTGTTTACATTGTTATGGTCGTTCTTACTTTTTAATATCGTTCACTTGTCTCGAGATTCTCTTTCTCTTAAGATAAAGCGAAGTTAAAAAATAAAAATCTCAACAGTCTATATGCATTAAGTGAAGTCACGAACTAGAAGCGGGAGGCCTGCTGGATGGCGACCTGCACACTGTTTGCTGTGCGCATTGTGGAGTTTCTTTCCCGGCCACATCAAAAGCTACCGGTTCAACAATATGCAAAATACTTTAAAATGTAATTAGGAAGTTGAGGGTATTGCTTTGTAGCAAGTTTACTTTGTAGAGTGCTCAGTAAACTTTGCAGAACCGCTACTCGCTACACCTGGCAATCACACGCACACGCGCACATGAAGACATACCACCATCCAGTCTACGCCAACATAGACTTCTCTGCTTCATTATAGAAATTATTGTACAAAGAACTTTATATTTTTTGCCTGCTGCTTGTTATGTAATGTGATCTGTGTCTTAATCTCTTTTAGCAGTAATAGTTATTCCAAACCTTCTATTTGTTCAGTTAAGTTTTGCTTCTGTTACAAATAAGCTTTGTCGTTTTTATTTTTTATGTAAAATATACGACTGATTTGAATTTTCCCATTTTGTTTTTCTTGCACTTTTGTATGTATCCATTTGTATTATACACATTTTAAAATTTTTGTTCCACGTTAGATCAAACTTTTATGTTGTTAACTCTGTGCACAAAGTTTCTCCTGTACTAGTATTAATTAGTTTTCTTAAAACTCTATTTCTGTATATGTACTATCTGTTTACAGGTATTATCCTTTTAATATGTATTTATCTAAGATGTTCTTTATACGTTTACTTTTAACTATGTATATTTAACACGTTGCGAGTAGCATCACATAATATTTTGTTGCTCTCTCTATATATAGTTAGTTAGTTTCAGTTATCACCTATAGATTCCATCTAGGAACATAGGGCCACGATCGCTTGCGGATTCTTCAACAAGTATTTAAGTGAGTAGGTTGTTAGCCCACTGCACCGAGCCGTCCCTAATTTAGCAGTGTAAGACAAGAGGGAAGGCAGCTAGTCATCACCACCCACCGTCAACTCTTGGGCTACTCTTTTACCAACGAATAGTGGGATTGACCGTCACATTATAACGCCCCCACGGCTGGGAGGGCGAGCATGTTTGGCGCGACGCGGGCGCGAACTCGCGACCTTCGCATTACGAGTCACACGCCCCACGCGCTAGGCCATGCCAGGCCCTCTCTATATATATGTGTGTAAAACAATTCATGTATTGTTCCCCCTAATGGCACAGAAATATGTCTACGGATTCACACCATTAGAAACAAGATTTCGATACCCGTGGTGGGTAGAGCACAGATAGCCCATTGTGTAACCTTGTGCTTAATTCAAAACAAGCACAGAAATAGTGTTTTCGTGGAACTGATGTGAGTACAACAAACAGAAACTGCTTCGTTTAAGTAATAGAATATACAGTGATCTCTGGATTCAACTTGAAAAAAAAATGTATTACAAAATAAAATCGAAGGCAATGTACCATTATCGTAATACTACATATACAAAGTACAGTAGAGAGAGTTTATTATCGAGACGTTGAATGGATGCACTACTGAAAACGTTTAACATCAAGACGTCACAGATAGTTATTGCAGATAGAGTTTACTATCGATATATTGAATGGGTGTATTGTTACTACTGTTTAACATCACGACACTAAAGTAGGTGTCGTTGAGAGCGTTTACCAGTTAAAATTAATGAATGTAATTTGGGGAACGTTTAACACCAAGGATACTGTAGTTAAAGACTGTTATGAAAATTTTTGATGTACGTATTGTTAAAAGTGTGCAACACGAAGGCACTAAAGATGATATTGCAGAAATAGAACTTAGTTGCCATCTAGATGTTAAACAAATGTACTTTAGAAACTGTTTACTATCTATAGACTAGCTGTCGTACTCTTGTATTACAAATTATACTAGTTATTTTTATTTCCTCTAATATTGTTGAGACTATGAGTTTAGCTTCTCTAGCTAGTATCAATCTAGAATATTTCTGTTACAGCCAGACTTTGATAAAACACACTGTATCTAGTTAAGCTACCGATTTGAATGTCAGGTAGCGCCACCTTGACAGTCATTGGTTCAACTATTAGAAACAACGCCGCTTTGACAATAATTAAATTCTCAACTCTAAGTGGTACAAGGGAGGAACACGAGTATTTTTCATACCAACCTTCGAAGATCATCTTGGACTAGTTCAAATAGTTAGGTCTGTAAGCCTGTTTTTACTAGTTTCTGAATTTGTGTTTCTTTACCATGTCGATTTCTTTTTAAATTTTCAGTTACACTTTTTTATTTCGTCTAAAAATAGTGTAATAAGAATTTTTGAAAATTTCAACCTACTTCTTCAATTGGATCATTTTTGTTCAATTTCAACTACTTAGTTTCAAAATAAGTTTTATCAATAATTTATTTTCCAGTTTGATTTATATGCAGGGATCTATCACTCAGAAATGAGTAACTTGTGAATAGACGCGATCTAAAATTGTTTCGTCTTTTATTGTCCTAACATTAGTATTCACCTATTAAATCCAATAACTTATTATGTTTTCCATACCAACTTACATATTTTAGGTTATTCTATAAGTGAAAATACACAGTTCCAAAAAGAAGTATTATTTGAAAACTTTACTTATGGGATGGCGGATAGATGTACCTTTGGAAATATTTATTAATGAGATGCTAATAAGAGGTATAGCTGGATTTACTTAAACTATGTTGGTTGAAACATTTACTGCGGAATACTAAAAGAGCACATATTTGAGAAAGTTTTTTTTTTTTTTTTTACCAAATTCTCACTATTCCTTAGTGAAAAAGTATCCCAAAAGTTGACGGTGGGTGGTGATGACTAGCTGCTTCCCCTCTAGTCTTACACTACTAAATTAGAGACGGCTATCGCAGATTGCCCTCGTGTAGCTTTGCGCGAAATTAAAAAATAAACAAACTATTATTTCTGTTTGTTTTTATTGAGATCGTCATTATAGCATTTCTCTATTATAACAATTTCTCATAAATCTTTCTTGAAGCGTTTCTTTATTATAGAAGGTATCTTTACTTTTTGTTTAAAGTAGACTAGATTAATTTATGTTTTTTTCAATGCCATCACAATTTCTCTCTGCACTTTACAACATGACATTGTATTGCAAGAAGCTAGAAAATGAAGAAGACAAATGTGTTAGTATGAATGAAGAGTTCACATATAAATGTTTAAATTTATTTCACAACTTGTTTCTTTCCGTACGCTGCTTCTTAGTATACAAAAGAGATAAAGATATTTTTTCCGTATTAGGTCATAGTGCATACGTTCATAACTGTTTCCTACTTCCTGGCTTTTCGGGAAGATGTAACATTCACAAATATTTTACCAGAAACCAATTTCCTTTAAGGCTGCCTGGTTCCAAATTCTAAAAATGTTGTTAATAGATCAAAGCGTGACATATTTCGTTGTGGTTATAACGGTCTGATTAGTTTTGTTGCACAACGACAGTTGAACGTGACATTAATAAGTCTTCTGTATTGTTTGTTCTGGCGCAGCAAGGGCCATTGTATGGCAAGAAAAGTTTGCTCGGTAATTACTCTACAAGTGGCCAACGCTCTGTGTGATATACGACGATTATCACAGAGACGGCTCTTAAATTGTTGCCCATTGTTGGCTGTAGCGAACCAGGCCGAATGACTAATCGTAGTTGCTATCGGCTGCAGTGTAATTATTACCTTCTCGACGAGTCAGCGACTGTAATTCCTTGATTTATTGTACTTTCAAAGGCTCTTGGTTTTACAACATTATGTTACCTGGCGACGAACTGGATCCGCTTTCGATTTACAACCCTTTGCTGCATGCTTTAGGTTTCGACAGTTTTATATTGTAAAAAGCGTATATTGTACGAAACCCTTAGATTACGTCTGTAAAATGTCAGCTATTCTGGTGTATGAAATACACTGCGTCATCAACTTATACTTCAGTCAGGAAAAGATTGGTTTATAAGGTTACTGTATACTATTTTTCAAAATATAGCATAATTATAAAGCTTTATGAATCATAATACTAACATGTTAATATTACAGGTTATTCAACATTTCTATCATCTAAGATCTTGAATACGGAGTTCATTCTTTTTTTCTATGAATCAAATTTAAGAACCTTGAAAATCTTGATAATAAAAATTCAATTGATGTATCATGAACTGAGTAGATTCAATAATAAAAAAGATGATATATATGTTTAAAAGACAAATACTACTAGGTTTGAATAAATCTCATCTGTAGTCTATGATATGTAGTATCAACTTCTCGTATTATAAATTTGAACTTTTTATTGATTTAATATTCTTTCCCTGCAGATTACACGTATTTAATTTCATTTACTCATCATATTGTTCCAACTTAGACCCTTTCTTTGAGATGTAACAAAACTGATCTGTTAACCACAGAACAACTGTTATCGATTATTCATCTTATTGTAGTGGGTATCACCTGTCTTTCATTACGTACTGAATAGTTCATGAAGTAATAAATTTGAAAAGGTATATAATACTTGGTCCGTTCACCATAGGATTAATCAACGTAAAATGTCCATCTTTAGGTAAATAATTTCAGCTTAATGTTAAAGAAGCAAACTTGACTGTGTCTTGAAAGAAATTCACTGTCTACCAAGCTGCAGTCACTTTGTACTTTTCTTTCTAAAACAACAAACTAGAATTGTCAATTTTATACATTAAATTTTACCTCTTTGTTGTGCTATGTTTCTCCAGATGCAATACACCTGATTTGTTGGTTGTGATTTAAGGAATCTGATTGTGGTATGTGATCAGTTTGACTCGATCTTCGTACAGGGGGTAGATAAAATAGTGGAACCCTTTGAAATTGTTGATTTGTTGCATATTTTATTAGATAATAGAAAAATATGTATGTTTTTAACGCGCTCGACGAGATCTGTTCAAGTGTGATAATAAATGATAATTTTAACACTGGCTTTCGTAAATACCTGAACTTTCATGATTTTAGTTAAATGTTTTCATACAAAGTGTTGTACACCTGTTGTAGTTTCTTAGATCTTCTTATTTCAATTAGCCTACAAAATGATCAAACAAGTTTTTCTGCAGTTTTGAAGTCCTTAAAATATCTTAGAAATAAGATAATTGATGTTATAGAATGGCCAGGTCAATCACCTGATATCAATACGATATGGGCTGAGTTAAACCGATTAAAAAAAGATCGCAAGCCAATCACGCAAGATGAACTTTTTTGAAGTACTCAAAGAATGATGGCAGTCTATCACTCAGGAATAGCTGCACAAACTCATTGAAAGCATGTCACATCAGGTGAGTATTTTTTTATAGCAGTGCTACATCGGGCTATCTGTTGAGTGTACAGAGGGAAATCAACCCCCTGATTTAAGCGTTGTAAGTCCGTAGACTTACCGCTATACCAGCAGGGGACTGTCACATCGATGTGAAGCAGTGTTAAAATTAGGATTTGAGATTAGATTTGAATAGATCTCATCGAGTCCATTCTAAAAATATATATTCTTACATATTTTTTTGCTATCTAATGAGAGATATAATAAATTAACAACATTTTCAAGGGAGCACTTTTTGTCGACCCCCTGTATGTTGTGATTTAGTGAGGTTATCCTGTCTGACAAATATGGCTAATTACCATATAAAACTAGATCCGTTAATAGATATTTAATAATTCTTTCTTATATGAAAAGTTTGATTTCATTTTATCTGACATGTTCTTGGTGTAGTAAATATAACACAAATTATATGTAATAATTATAACATATCCTATCAGAATTATAAGTATAACCTCTTTATCTCGCTCTTATAAATTTGACAGTATCTACTGTGACTTGATTAAAGTCGCATAATCGTATAATTGCATCAAGTGGTGTCATGGATTTTACTTATCCTGTCATCACGTGCTGGTGTTGTAAACTTGACCTGCCTCCCTTGACGTCTTGGTACACCAAATGTCCTCCTATAAAGTGCTTACTAATAAATTTTGTCTGTCTGTCATGATGTATTAGTGTAACAAATTTGACTTTCCTGCAATGACATGCTAGTGTAATAAACCTGACCTGCATCCTATGACGTCATGGTGTAATAAATCTAAGTCTTCTCCCACGATGTGCTTATTAATAAATCTAGTCTATCTGCCATGACGTCTTGGTGTAATAAATTTGGCCTTCCTGCAGTGACGTTTTGATGTAATAAATTTGACCTGCCTGTTATGACGTCCTGGCATGATATCTTGGTATAGTAAATCTGACCTGCCTGCCATGAAGTGCTAGTTTGTCACGATGTTTTGGTATAATAAATTTGACCTGCCTGCCTTTACATGCTGGTATAATAAATATCACCTGTCAACCATGACGTGTAATAACTCTGACAATGATTAAATAAAGCTGACCTTTCTGGTGTGATCAACACAGGAAACAGGCCTGTTTTACCTTTATGTGTTCAAACTTGAAACACATATTACTATAAAACTATTAAGGAAAGCGTAAACATCAGAGCATGCTTTAAATAACACAATCTGTACAACTGACGATTAATTTATTCTATTTACACTAACTGAAATAGTTGCATTTCTGATAGCCTCACTTAAATCATTTAATTTATTTATTATTTATAAAGTGGGACATAATGGATAGAAAAATTTTATTATGTTATTACAAACTTACTTAAGTCTCAGGTCTTTCAAAACGCCTTTCTAAATTCCGATATTACATATATTCTTACATATATACATGTCTCTGTTCCTTTGCAATTAATTTAAATAGCCTGATTATGTAATAAGTCTGTATTTGAAGGGCAACTTGATGATTGCCGTTTTCTGTCATCGAAAGTGCTGAATGATAACGTCGATAAAGCACTTGTCCTGTACCGTTAAATATTCGGTAAAACCATGATGTTGTCGTAAGGTTTACGTTTTATCTTAAGAAACCCAATGAAAACCTCCGTTAAAAGTGTGATTTATTTACACTTCATTGGAGTAACCGGCTCTCGGTTATTGTCTCACCAAAGTCCTTACAGCGGAAGGTCGTCAAACCTGCAATTAGATGATCAGCACAGTGAGGACCAGGGGTCGCTGCTTCCACCTTTTAAGTACTTATAAATGTGTGTTTGGGTACAGCGTTAGTCAGAAACTCGCCTGTCAGAAGTGTTTTCTTGAGGCAAGACGTCAGATACCTGAGATATTTATGGTAAGTCTGTCTATTTACTTAATGATATGTCTATCTGTCGAATACACGTCATTTATGAGACAGATGAGAAACAGTAGAACTGGCTTTAATTATCTATATATGATATGAGAAAGAAATATTTGGATGACCAATTTAAAGTAGATGTTTAATATTTTAATAAAGTTTCATTAAATACATCTGAATGACCATAAATATAGAGATATGTTCATGTTTTTAAGTAAAAACAATTTCAAAGTAAATTAAAACACTAAAACCTTTTAATATTATATTGAATATATAACTTTAGAACTAAATTAGCTGAGAAAAAAATGACCATGTTGACACAAGTATGACAATCTGTATGACAAAATGTAGATGGATCTAGTAGAAAAATCAAAGTTATCGTTAATCATATGATCATCTCTGCTAGTGTGTGGATGACCACATGATCCATCTTACTATTTATCTAAAACTTAACTACACTTTTGTCTAGAAAATTGTTTTTTTGATAGCATATAGGTCTGTACATAGTAAACCGTAATTATTTATCCAATTATATTATATGTCTATACAGCTAGCTATCTGTATTTAGATGTGTCTGTTCACCAGTTATTTAGATAAGTGACTGCGTAACGATGTGTACTTGTCTATCTGAATGTGTTTTTGTTCAGTTAATTGTCTTTGTGATGATATATTTGTCTTTCTGCATATGTTTTATTTAATTAACTGACAGGTTGATGATATACGCCTGTCTATCTTCATGACTGCGAGATGATATACACATACTATGTATCTGTATGCATTTAATTAAATTATTGCATAATGATATACTTCGGTATTTGCATGTGTTTTTATTCATTTAACTGGCTGCATGTGTTTTCTCTACGTGTTGGCATCATCGTAGATCACATTTTGTTAGAAATATGCTATGTTATTAAAAGTTTAGTTTATAGTATTATAGCTCCATTTTGGGTCTTATTTTATCAAGTTAAAATTAAAAGTTATTAATTGTGTAATTTATCTTTGTGTGCTGTGCAGTTAATTGAGTAATTATTTTATTTGTTGGTAAACAATATTATTATTTTTATATTAAATCGTGGATCATGCAAGAGGTGTGTAATAGATTATATTAATAAGTGAACGAGTTAACACTGCTACCTGCGAGTTGATATCTGATTAAAATATTATAAATTCATAAAAGCAATGAAGTTAATGTAGATTGACATCGTGTCATCTTATTTTTAAGTATTCGGTCATCCTAGTATACTAGTTAACAAATAAAATAGTGTCGAAGTCAATGAACGTTTATAAGACTATATTATTTTTACTAGTATTCATTGTGGTGTTTAGTAAATTAACAACTTTTTTAATAATATGTTGCACCCTTATAAGCAAATGTTACACCTTGTTATATGAAATGACATATTAATGAGTAATTGGTTTTATGTTGGTTGGTGTGAAATTTATGCTTATGAACAGCGTTAAGGGCAAGTTAACCCATACTGTTTTATTTAAGCCTTTTATATTATATCCTCCCAGGACTAACCCCTTTTCTTTTGTGTTTTGACCATTTTTCGTACATATTAGTCATTTAAATTGCTGATCTATTTCTCTAACTTGATCTTTAACATAAGTGTACAATATTTGAATAAACTGTTACTATTATTCACTTAGTGCTTAAAACAGTTTCAATGAAATAAATAAAAGTAACGTATCCGGACATTAATTCAAAATCTTCAAAATCAGAAGTTGTAACAATTACACATTACTTGAAATTACAAGCATGCGGTGAAAAATTGCTTAAGTAGAAGAATACCAATAATACGTATAAGATAGAAAATATATAAAATCTGGAAATATTTGGTGAACCATACCTAGAAAGAAGGAACATCTAATAACAAAGCGTTAGGAACAAAATCTGAGCTCCTGTCTTAATAGAATATATATAAAAAAAAGCACCATTTTCAACTTTTATATCTTACTACGGTTTTGAACTAAAAGGGTCAGTACCTTGAATATCCTAAATATATACCCTTAATGGGAAAAATGGAAAAAATAGATTAATATTTAATATTAGGAACACGGGGGTCAAAGTAATTATATTTGCCTAGGTTGTATCGATGTGTAGCTGCATATCAGGTTTCATGTAAATATACAAAATTCATGAACAAGGAGAAGAATGAAAATATTTATGCTTTTCGATTATCTGTTTCTTCAAATCATCAACAGATAATAAACTGGTTTGTTTTGTTTGCTTTTTGTAGAATTTATGACAGTATAATTTAGTTAGTTAAACCATCTGCACAATAAGCAGACTTACATGTTAGAATACCGCCTGTCTCAAAGAAGGTACCATATTCCTAACTTTCTGTATTTCATTACTCAGTGTACGAAAGTTATATGTATAAGTATTGCTTTCATTTTTTTGTATTAGTTTATGACTCTTCACACTGGGTTACCAGCGTTGTGTCCTCTACAGGAATCAAACCCCGAATATTAACATTACAAGCTTATCGTTGAATCATCTGTTGGTTTATAGTTTAGTGAATACACAATTTAATTCACAACACAATTCTTGTTTAGGTTTTTTCACTCTATGAATCTTATCAGGGTACATTTTATAAATTATACATATATGTATTATGAATCTTATCAGGGTACATTTTATAAATTATACATATATGTATTATGAATCTTATCAGGGTACATTTTATAAATTATACATATATGTATTATGAATCTTACCAGGGTACATTTTATAAATTATAAAGATATGTATTATAAATCTTGTCAGGGTATATTTTGTAAATTATAAAGATATGTATTATAAATCTTATCAGGGTACATTTTATAAATTATAAATATATGTATTATGAATCTTATCAGGGTACATCTTATAAATTATAAAGATGTCTTTTTTTTCTCCACCTTTTCTTCGAGACTTCACAAATCAGAGAGTCGAATTATTTCAACACAGCTTGTCTTACTATATGATTTTTAAACGTTCTAATAATAAAACATTTCACATTCAGCTTGTCTTACTATATGATTCTTAAACGTTTTAATAATAAAACATTCACATACAGCTTGTCTTATGACATAGTATAGTTGAGAAGATACTTTCTGTAGTTACTAACACTTCCTTTCCTTGACTTGTTTTTCTTACATTAATTATATATTTTCGTTATAAACACTCTTTATTTCTTAGCTTAAATTACTTCACACCTATTTTCATCCCAGTGGCTCAGCTATAGGTCTTATGGCTTGAAACGCTAACAGTCTGGTTTAGATACTCGTGGTGCCCAACAGCACAAATAGCCCATTCTGTAGCTCTGCGTTTACTAACAAATACCAAACACACGAAATGTCACAGGTCAGAGAATAAACAGATTTACACTTCTTTTCCACGGCTTATACTCAGTATATTACAGTTGAGAGGATATACATTTAGTTATTATCACTTCTTTCCCATGGCTTGCCTTACACAAATATTACGTTTGAGAGGGTACAGAGTTTATTCGTGGCTTTCTTTCACTCAATATATTACAGTTGAGAGGGTACAGATTTAGTTAACTCTTCTCCTCTTCAGCTTGCTTTAATCAGGGTATATCATTTCTCATAGAGTTTTAATTATAGAAATGACTCTTCGTTGGCTTGTTTCATTCATTTAGAGAGTACATATCTTATCATTAACACTTCCTATCCTTGGTTTGTTTCATTCACGATACGTTACAGTTCAGACAATACATATATCAGTGTTAACATTTCTACTCCTTACTTGTTTTATTCAAACTATAAGGCAGCTCAGAAAGTACCTATTTTAGTTATGTTAACACTTCTTTTCCTCTGTTTGTTTTCTTTATGATATAGCACAGCTCAGAGAGTGTCGATGTTAATTACTGACAATTCTCATCCTTGGCTTCTTTTACTCACGCTATACCATAACTGAAAATATAAGTTGTAGTTATTAACACTTTTCATCCTCGACCTGTTTTATTCAAAATAAACGATAACTAAGAGAGTACCCATTTTAGTTTTAACATTTGTTTTCATTGGCTTATTTTGCTTAGAGTGTATCACTATTCAGAAATTACACATTTCAACTATTAACACTCATATCCCTCAACTTTATTTACTCACGAGATATATGTCACAGCTGACTTAAAGGTACTTATTTTAGTAATTATCATTTCTTTTCCGTCGCTTGTTCTCCTCAAACTTATATAAGAGAGTTTAGATGTCAGTTACTGAAACTTATCTTTCTTGGCTTGCTTTGCTTACGGGGTATCATAGTTTAAATATTATAATCTATTAACTTAAAGGCTGCGGTTCCTAATTCCTATCTTTAGTCCTCGGCACTTACTAGTTCCTAGCTTTACTCCCTGACACTTTCTAGTTCCTAGCTTTACTCCCTGACACTTACTAGTTCCTAGCTTTACTCCCTGACACTTTCTAGTTCCTAGCTTTACTCCCTGACACTTTCTAGTTCCTAGCTTTACTCCCTGACACTTACTAGTTCCTAGCTTTACTCCCTGACACTTTCTAGTTCCTAGCTTTACTCCCTGACACTTACTAGTTCCTAGCTTTACTCCCTGACACTTTCTAGTTCCTAGCTTTACTCCCTGACACTTTCTAGTTCCTAGCTTTACTCCCTGACACTTACTAGTTCCTAGCTTTACTCCCTGACACTGACACTAGCTTTACTCCCTGACACTTACTAGTTCCTAGCTTTACTCCCTGACACTTTCTAGTTTCTAGCTTTACTCCCTGACACTTTCTAGTTCCTAGTTTTACTCCCTGACACTTTCTAGTTCCTAGCTTCGCTCCTCGACACTTACTAGTTTGGAGATTCGTTAAGTTTTCCAAAGCGCTCACAATACTGCAGTCCATAAAATTTCATATTCAAGCTATAGTCCTATTAATGCTATTAGCTCTAAAAATGCGGTAACAAAAGATCTTAATACTTAACACTCTTAATACTTATTGTACTCCCCTGTACTTTCACTCTCGATAAAGTACACCTTCTAGGAGTTTTAAAACGACTCCTTCTCTGGTAAGTCGGTCTGTTTTTATCTACTAAAAAGGGTTTTGAATGTATAGAGTATATAAGAAATATAATAATGGGTCTGTGTTATCATAAATGACTATTGTAGCTACCACAGCTCAGGTAAGTGTGACAGGATCCATTTATTATGTAATTTTCGAGGAGAAAAATTGAATATTTTATTTGTTTGTTTGACATGTAGCAACATTTGTTTCAAAGGTAACGAGGAGATCTAAAGTTTGGTAAATACCAATAACTCAATATGTAATCTCGAAACGGTTGGTATAGGTATTAAAACTTTTATTAAAATAAAGTACAGAACAACGTTTTTACCTTCTTAGGGTATCTTGAGATTACTAAAGAGAGTTTGCAACTGAAGTTACCTGAAGATGACCTAAGAATATCAAAACGCTGTTTTGTAGTTTATTTTAATTAGTTTTAATACCCATACCAACCGTCTTTGGGATACATTTTTACTTTAAGTGGGTTTCTTGATCATGTAATAACTCAATATTTTGTAAATCTTATACCAAGGCATTTCCCATAAAATGTACAGCATATAATTCAGTATGAGAATTAATTGAAAGTATTCGAAATGAGCATACGTATAATATATTAAAAAAAATTATACTCGTTGTAAGCAGCTCGAAGTGCTAATATGGTAAAACAAATTGACTATTTTTGTTAAAGATCGAAAGAAATAATGTACATATTTATTTGTGTTTCGAGCCAAGTGGATAAAGACATGATCAAATGTACATGTTTATTTGTGTTTCGAGCCAAGTGGATAAAGACATGATCAAATGGTTTTCAGTAAATGAGTATATTAATGAAGGGACCCAAGAGCCCAATACATTATTTCTTATTTCTTACGCCAATCAGTAGAGTACTACTATTTGTCATTCCGCTGGCCACTTCTTTGGGGTTAGGTTGCCTCCCAGGTGGACTTCACGAGACACTGACTGACCACTTGTCAAGTTTGCTAACGAAAAACAGAAAGTGGTTTGATCTGAAAGCCATGTTGGATGAAAATTTAACAGTTCAACCCTAGGAAACCCATTTGTCACGTTACACTTGAGAACGGTAACCCTATATGTAGTGATAGTTGTTAATGATAAAACTGGGAACATCACCCGCTGTTGTCTCTGCTAGAAATCGCTCAGTCATTAGTGGCTAATGGTAAGAGTGAAAGCAACTTGTCAACAATGCAACATTCTGCTGCTGCAAGGTTATAAACTTACACTAATATTACTTTAGCAAGGTATTAAATATATTACCTTTAAACACTGACATAAAGTATATCTTTAGTATTAGGTAAGATAGATTATGCTAGTTTTAGTATTACAATTCTAAATGTCTGATAAACAAGAAGGTTTTTTAATGATATTTATCACTTCAGATAGGTTAATAAGCTTATTAAACGACCAGCTGAATACTGGAGTATCTCTCGCTATATATTTATACATAAATGTAACTCATTACTAAATGTATAACATTTAAACCGATAACCTACATATTCTCAATACGTCAAGACTTTATTGCGTTTGCAAAATAAAATCAAAAAGTAAACACAATAGTCTTAAATTTCTTATATGTGTTGCTGATTAAGCAAATATTATGCAGATTGTGTATTCTATTGTAATCCATTTACTCAATATTTTACATAATTACAAAGAAAGACATGGAAATAAGTCTAACCGTTGAAATATATTATAAATTGTAGTTAAAGTCATTAAACCACTCTTTTGGTTAACAACTAGTTTTACTCTTGACGAGAATTTAAAACTGCTAAAACTCACACAAACGACGACATATGTATGTATATATATATTTTTTAGTATAAATATAGTTTTATGTACAAGTGTAAGAGGAAAGATTTAGGTATTACTAAATTAAAATAAAATACTGTGTTGATTTTGAATATTAAGATAAACAATATTGACAAACATAGTGGTATGAAATCATATGAGAGCCTATTTCATTCGAGACAAGAAATGTTTCAAAACTTTTTGTTTTGAAAAGTATCGCGATAAATGGCTCAAACTCAATATAATCTTCAGAGCATGCCCACCATGCCTACTGTAGGGGCATTGTGATGTGACGGTCAATCCCACTATTCATTGGTGAAAGAGTGGCCCAAGAGTTGGCTGTGGGTGGTGATGAATAGCTGCCTCCCTCTATTCTTACACTGCTAAATTAGGAAAGGTGCAGATATCCCTCATGTAGCTTTGCGCGAAATTATAAACAAACCAAACAATTGAAGCTTTTGCAAGTAAATTATATCAGAAACTTAAATTGTAAGGTTAGTAGTGGACATTTTATCAGATATAAAACGTAAGCTTGAATAGAAACTATATCAAACATTTAAGTGAAAGTATGGACGCAAAAACTACATCATACGAATAAGTTGTAAAGCTTACGTGTGGAAAATACACTAGATACTAGTTAAAAGCTTGGATTTGGAAATTATATCAAAATCGTAAATTATAAGCGTATCCATAGAAACTACGTCAAAGATTTTAGTTGTAAGTTTGAGCACACTAAACGAGACACTAAAGTTGTAGGCTGAGCTGTACAACCACATAAGTCACTGAAGTGTTTGTAAGCTTGAGCGTACAAACTGTATCATAAATTTAAGGTGTAAGGTTAAGTGTGAAAACTACATCAGACAAGAGCAGCAAGCATGGGTGTAGAATCTACATAAGGTATTTAAGTTGTAAGAATAGGTGTGGAAATTACATCAGAAACTTAATTTCTACGTTTGGTTGTAAAAACTACATTAGAATATTAAGTTAATGTGGAAACTACATAAAACACTTAATTTGTGCCATTGGGTTTAGACATTTTAAAGGGAAATGTTATAACCTTGGGTGTGAAAACTACATGAAACATGTAGGTATAAACTAGAATGTAAAAACTATATAATACCCTAACTTGTAGTTTTTGCTATATAAACAATATCAAACGTGAATTTTAAGTTTAAGTGTGAAATTTATATACGACTCTTGGTTGTAAGCTTAGGCTTTGAAACTACATGAAACACTTAAGTTGTAGACTAGGATGTAGAAACTAAATAAGTCATAGAAACTACACTAAACACAGATTTTAAGCTTTAGTGTATATACTGAATCAGACCTTATCTTGTAAGTTTGGGAATATAACTACATCAGAAACAAGACATAAACTTGGATAGAAACCATATTAAACACTTAAGCCCAAAGTTTGCCCATATGAACTACGTCAAGCAATTAAGTGGTAAGCGTAGATAAAGCAACTACAACAAACACCAATTGTAAGCTTTGGTATGGAACTGCACTAGACGCTTAATTTCTATGTTAAAGTGTAAATTTATTATCAGATAATTAAATTGTGAGTGTAGAAACTACAACAGGCATTTAGGTTGTAAGCTTGTATATGGAAGTTATGTGAACTTCAAGTTTAAGTTTATGTCTTAAGCAACATAAGACACTTAAGTTGTAAGAATGGGTTTTGAAACACTTTAGTTATATGGTTGAGTGTACAAACTACCTCAGACACGTAAGTTGTAAGGTTAGATAATAAAACTACAACAAACACTTTATTTTTTAATTGGGGAGCAGAAACTACATCAGAACCTTAACTTCGCGTGAAAACTTCATCGTACATTTAAGTTGTAAACTTGAGTGTAGAAACTTCATAAGACAAAAGTCGTAGGTTTCTGTGCAGAAACGATATAACACACTTTATTCTACCCTTTGGTTTTGAAGGAACATCAGATACTAACTTAAAAGCGTGTGTGTAGAAACTACAACAAACAAAGTTAAAGTTTGAATGTGGAAACTACATCAGACACGTAAGTTTTGGCGAAGAAACTATCTAAGACAATTAAGTTGTACGCTTAAAGTTGAAAGCTATATCAGTTTGGGATTAGAAACCGCATGACAAACTCAATTTATAAGCTCAAATCTAGAAATTAGAAAGGTCAAAATGGTAAAGTTTGTTATGGAATTTAACTCAGACACTTAGGTTATAAGCTTCTTTGTGTAAAACCACATCAGACACCTATGTTTTGAGCTTGGATATAAGAGCCACATCAGACTCAAGTTGCAATTTTGTGTGTATAAAATACGTAAGAAACTTATAAATGTGTATATTATATTTCTTATGTATCACTGTCCTCATTTCTTTGATTTGTATTTTAAGCTTACATTAGATCATTATAGTTTTATAATACAGGTGTTAGCGGTGACGACAGGTTTTATGCTTTTGTTCATGTTACAAATTTTAACGAGTGGTGATACGAAATAGGATTCGTATCTGTGCTCGAACAAGCTTTATTGTATACAACAGTTGTGTTGCCTTCTGAAACTGAGATGACAATCTTTAAAAATGAAAAGTGTCTTATTGAAATATCAAAAGATTCATAACGTCAAGTTGGTAATATATCCATATTTGGCAGCCTGATTCATTACGTGGATTTTAACACTTGGAATGAAGGTGCTGACAGTTGCTTTTCTTAAAGACCGGTTACTTAATCTCGATTTTTTAATCTTTACGACTTAAATTTTATCTTCTGACTAAAGATTTCCTTCATATGGAAAATAGTTACAAACTTTGGGGACTATTCAAACTTTTCACGAATATATAAGGTGCGCAAGCCCTGCTGTTTGTTTTTCTCTTTACGCATACTGAAAATGATTCTGTTCTCTCATCGATTAAAGGCTTTTTTGTTCGTTGGATAAGAAACTGTTATACTTCTGGTGACATTTGCATAGTTAATATCTTAAAAGGTGCTTACCCTTAATGCAGATATTTTTCTTATGTGTATGAAAACTAGGTTTGTTTGTTTGGTCAGTTGTCAGTTTTTTAATAAAAATTGAAGAGTAATTGAAGCAAAGCTCTGCACTAATCATGCTTCTCACTGAACTCAAGTGGCAATTAAGGCACAAAAATTGCTGTTTGTAGAGACGGAGCTACGATAAAATCAATTTTAACATGACTATGGTAAACTGTGTATAGAATTCAGGTTAAGAAAGTACCTTGAAATAATACTGCACTCTAAAAAAATACGATTTCACAAATTTAAATATTGAAACAAGCAAGTGATACACCCAAACAAGTGTAAATTCACAGTAATTTAACACATCGACAACAAAATCGTAAAATATTGAATGCTAATATTAATATAAGCATTATTTTGTTTGCGTATGGGTTGGAAAAGTTTCCATTACGCTTATAAATTCTCAACTTTGCATTAGTAGTAGAAGTGCAGACTTTTTATTGTTCTAAATTAACCCGCTTAAGAATATGTATTCTGACCTTGTCTTCAATATCGAGTGCATTTCCAATAAACACACTTCAATCACATCTTTTTTTCTTGTTGGGATGAACTAGACTGGAAACTGGCAGTAATCCTGACCCCTCTGGTAGCTATGTACACATAGGCCTGGCATGGCCTAGCGCGTTAAGGCGTGTGCTTCGTAATCTGAGGGTCGCGGGTTCGCGCCCGAGTCGCGCCAAACATGCTCGCCCTCCCAGCCGTGGGGGCGTTATAATGTTACGGTCAATCCCACTTTTCGTTGGTAAAAGTGTAGCCCAAGAGTTGGCGGTGGGTGGTGATGACTAGCTGCCTTCCCTCTAGTCTTACACTGCTAAATTAGGGACGGCTAGCAAGATAGCCCTCGAGTAGCTTTGTGCGAAATTCCAAAACAAACAAACAAACAAAAGCTATGTACACAGGTTTATATTCCAAAAGTTGTGACTACATCAATAACTACTTGTAAACAAGACCATTCTGCTATTTAGATACAATACATTACACATCTAACGTTTAATTACCCATTATCCATATAGAAGTAATGCACATCAATACTTACTAATGTGTATGTTCATTCATAAACTTCAAAATCTAAATAACCGGTAAATCGGTAACCAATTTGTCGCCTATATGTTCTTCTTTATGGATAAAAATTCTCAACAAATTAATGAATGAACTACAACCGTAAAAAGCTCAATAATCAAAAGTGATAATCCCAGTTTACATTCCAGATACAAACATCAAAGCTTGATAACAATAAGTGATAATTTAAGTTTACCTTCCAGATACAAACATCAAAGCTTGATAAGAATAAGTGATAATCCCAGTTTACCTTCCAGGTACAAACATCAAAGCTTGTTAACAGTATCTTCAGTATCTTCTACATCTAAGCATTATAAAATATGTTACCACAAACAGCAAAGCTATAATATTTTTAACATTATTTGCTGTACAAATAGCAATATCAATGTTATTGTGAAATATTTAATTACATTTGATAAGTATTTAATTTAATGTTAATTTTGTGACACGTGGAATACAATTTATTACCAAAATAAATAATTATTGAAAGAACTCGAGAAATGTTCTTTGGAGTGCATAATAGCTGAACAAACGGAAATAAATTGAAAATGAGTTTACAGATTAAATAAGCTCGGCCTGGCCAGGTGGGTTAAGGCGCTCGACTCGTAATCTGAGGGTCGCGGGTTCGAATCCCTATCATACCAAACATACTCGCTCTCTCAGCCATGCGGGCGTTATAATGTGAGGGTCAATCCCATTATTCGTTGGTAAAAGAGTACCCCAAGAGTTGGCGGTGGGTGGTGATGCCTTCTCTCTGGTCTTACACTGCTAAATTAGTGACGGCTAGCGCAGATAGTCCTCGTGTAGCTTTGCGCGAAATTCAAAAACAAAACAAATATAGTTTAAATATCGGAATAGATTTACCAAATTATCACATGAAATAAAAGCCAAAAAGGAAGAAACATATAAAAATCCTAAAGAAAAGGAGGGAGAAAACGAAAAGAAAAACAAGACTGTGCAGAAATATTTGCAGAATACAAAGGTGGTAAGTAACAAACATAACCAAAACTAGTTGATTCATACATCCATGTTGTTACATCACTATTTACTATATGTATAAATATAGCCATGGTAAAACTGTTTCTAAGTTCTTAATTTGAATACATTAAAATAAACTGCTGCAACTACTCAAGTATTATTGTTTGTGTTTCCACCCTTAAGAACACTGTATCTTTACTTATTAACATTTATAGTCATGAATTCCTATCATTGATGCATTAAAAGAAACAGTTTTGAATGTACATATACATTGTTTCTGAAAAACAAACTGGTCTTGTTTACTAGCGGTTATCTATTCAATACCATTTGTAGAATATACCTCCGTATATGACAGAGGGATCTTATTCTCTAGTGGTTATTGATCTGGTACACATCTGTGTAGAATACATCCCTCTGTATAAGAATGATTTATGAGACTTAAAGAATATAGATTTCATATATACGTGTAGAATATAGATTGTAGAAAGGTTTTGATTTCTTGAGTTTAACGAGTTGTCTCCCACCAGGACAGTGGTAAGTCTGTGAACTTGCAAAACTAAAATACTGGGTTCGATTCCCTGCAGTAGATACATCAGATAACTTAATGTGGTTTTGCTACAAAACGAACTGCACACATTATCGATTTGGTGTACACTCTGTAAAATATAGCTCTGTTTATGGAGCATACACGAGACTTGTTTTCTAACGGGACTTGTCTACTAGCTAAATACACTCTGTAGGATATAACTCTGTATGTGTATGATAAAAGAGACTTGCTTAGTAACGGTTATCTACTAAATACACTCTGTAGAATATAACCCTGTATGTGTATATGGACGGGTCTTCTTTTCTGATCATTACCCATCTAGTAAATGCTTTGTAAAATATAAATATACCTGAGTTTACACATGATAGAAGATTTTTATTTCCTAGCACTTATCGATATACTATAGAACTGTGTATGATGGAATATACCTCAGTGTATGGATAATAGATGGGGCTTGTTTACCGATCTATTCAAAACACGCTATAGAATATACTTTCATATATATGGATGATAGACAGGTGTCGTTTACTAGCGATTATCAATATAGTTTACACCTCTGCAGAATATTTCTTTGTATATGAACAAAGAAAGTTTCTTGTTTATTAGTAATTATCTTTCCAATATACTCTGGAAAATATTCTTCTGTGAATAGCTTCGTGAAGGCTTTATTTCTATAGAATATTCCTCTGTATATGGATAATAGAAGAGTTTTGAATGGTAGCAATTATTGATATAATATACACTCTATTGAATATACCTGTTTATATGGGAGATAAACAGGTCTTGTATACTAGTGATTATCTATTAAATATACTCTGTAGAAAATATATCTGTGTATCAATTATAAAATAATGGTTATAGATTTAGTATACGCTGCTGTATGTTGATAATAGAAATGTCTTGTTTTTTAGTTGTTACCGGTTTAGAATTGACTTGTTAATATGGACAAAAAACTGTTTTTGTTTTCTAGTGGTTACCGATCTAGTGTACACCCTTGTATGCGGTTGATGAACAGGCCTTGTTAATACTGATTATGAATTTAGTATACATTCTGTATATATATCCCTCTGTATATGGAAAACTGACTGGTTTTGTTCGTTAACGGTTTGTAACGTAGTATATGAATGACAGACGGGCCTCATTAGTGTTTGTTGTACTTTTCTTGTTTTGTGTGTATTTTACTGGCTTTGTTTTATCGTACAATAAAAGAATATAAGAAAATTACTTGTACCTTGCTAAGGCCTAGTATTTTACAATGTAAAAGTTTAGTTGGATGTCCACAGAGAATGGTTCATGTTACCTTGAGTTTCGTGTTTTTAAAAGACGTCTTAGCTTTGTACCTCGTGAGATTTGTACATCGTGAGCTAATTCTCTGTCCACGCACAAAGACTTCTTTATTTTTCTGAGAGATTAGGTGCCCGGCTTGAAGGTGAGGTCAAATAGAATCAAATCTGTTTTTCACCTTCAAGCCGGATTTGATTCTCCGTTATATGGGGATTTTATTGAAAGGTGAGACGAGATTGAAGGGACAAAACCGATGTAGAACACAACGGTAAGCTTGGTGCAGACGTTTTTCCTGCGTGCGTATCTCTATTCATAAATGACCAGCAGTGTATGAGGCTCTCCTCCTGTAGCTCTATGATTGCATGGGTTACTGGACTAATCACATTCAACATAAATGAATGGGTAATACTATTATCCAGAAAACAGAGTTTCAAATAGAATAGAGAAAATGTTGTTTGGGAATAGACAGTGAATCTCTACACCATCTGAAATAAAACAAACTAAAAACAACATCATAATGCAATAAGTTAAGTAGAGATTTCGAAAAAATAGATTTGGTTTTGTTTTTAGCAGCAGTGATTCAATGATTCAGAAATTTCTTTTTCATATTTAGTGGCTCATTAACACACTTACTTAAAAAAAGGTTCGTTTGCTATGTACTGTATACGAGCAGACGATGACGGAAATAATATACAGAGGTTAAAAGCCCAGCTCTTGTTACTTTCGTGTTATAGCCTTCTAAAATACCAATTTAATTTGCATGTGATTTATGTTTTGAAGTTTAAAATGTGTATAATCTATGTTTGATTTTTTGTTCGTTCATTATTCTACATAGTTATATTTTTTGTGTGTTTCAGTAACACTTATACAGTTGAAAAGTCTTACATTAACGCTTTTACTATTTTTTATCTTCGTTGCTAAGTAAATTTATGCTTTGGTGTAGAAAATTGAGGACTAAAATTTGGGGTTCGATAGCTCATTGTGTAGCTTTGTGCTGAACACTAAAGTAACTGTTATGCGAAAACAAAAAATATAGGTTTAATTTTTGTGACATTCCACTTAAGTGGATGATAATACAAGCTCTGAAAACATGTGACATCAAACAGAGTATTTTAGTATGACGAGCAAGGTTTACCTTTTGAAAGTTCTCGAGTTTACTTAGGTTTCGTATATCTGTTTGAAGTTGATTTCTTGAACCTATGCGATTTCTTAACATAATGAAAATGAGTATATCAGGATACTTCACTGATTAGTATTATGTCAACCAACCAATCAAAACAACAGAACACCAGATTTATTGGACTCAATGTTACTGCTATGATACGTGTACGATCAATAATGACCATCATAATCTATGGGGGAAAAAATGTAAATTCATAAATAGTTATTTTAGTTTTATGTTACTTAACGAATAAAACAATATCTTACATTGATAATAAAAGCAGTTGCTCGACAAATGATTTGAAGAAATTTTGTAAAACAAGCATTCTTATATATTGTAGCACACTCTGTCCCTCGATGGTTCAGCAGTAAGTTGGGAAGTTATAACACCAAAATTCGAGTCTTGATCACTGCGGTTGGCAAATCGCAGATAGCTCATTAAGTAACTCCGTACTTAACAAACAAGTGTATCTGCTAGCTTTTCAAAATTCCCAAGTATTTACATCCATTGAAATGTAAGTTTTTCATCAAATAAACAAATAGTATTACTAACAATGAAGAAAAACGATGGTTTTGCTATTGATTGAAAAACTTTTGCAACTTACATAAGTTATAAAATTATGATATTCTTAAGATAAACTTAAATTATCACTCTATTATAATACAATGTAAGCTTAAAATGAAAAGTAACTTCGACTTTGTTTGTTATTATTTATTGTAAATGTGTAGATATTAAATAACCGAGCCTGAAATAAAATATCTAAGTATGAATATTAACAGAAAACTTTATATCGGAAAATTAATTATCAGTAAATGAAGAAACATATTTCAGGAAGCTTTTGCTTTATCTCAGAAGTATCGATAAAATACAAAATTACAAATATACAGGGTGTCCCAAAACAACGTTTACACTCTTTGGATCATTAAAACTTGCCTTATTTATTGATTTTAACAATGAAACAAGATACATATGATAGCCAAAGGATTTATTTAAAGATTTAATACCGAAATCAAGAGAAAAAATAACAAATAAAATTCTTCCCAAGGAAAACTCTTGTAAAATGTCACAATTTGCTTGCTTCACTTCAGGAGTTCAAACTGAAATCCGTTCTGCTCCAGACACATCTCATAACGGGAAGAAATGGAAGTGCACACATCAAACACCATCTCATCTGGTATTAAAGCACATTGTTCTTCAATTCCAACTCTCAATTCGTCAATTGTTGCCCTTTTTGTGCTGTAAACTTTGTCTTTCAGAAACCCCCACGACAAAAAATCCATGGGTGTCAAATCTGGTGATCTAGCAGGGAATTCTACACTTTCTCTTCGTCCAATCCATCTGTCTGGCATAAATGCATCCAGATAAGCTCTCACGTCGCGATGGAAGTGGGGAGGAGCGCCATCCTGCTGGAAGGAACACTCTTCTTCTCCAAATTGTTCTTGGATGCGTGGCATGGCAAACTCTTGTAACATGTTGAGATAATTCAATCCTGTTACGGTGTCTTGGAAAAAGAATGGTTCGATGAGGCCCCTAGCGGACAGACCACACCACACAGTCACTCCAGGCAAATTCAAGTGATGTTCTTCTGTAACATGTGGATTTTCTGTTTCCCAGTAGATGCAGTTGTGTCGATTTATTGAGCCATACAGCTTAAACGTTGCTTCGTCACTCCAAACAATTTTGAGTGGAAATTCATCATCGCCTGCACATCTAGCAAGATACCATTCACATAACTCAACCCTTCGATCAGGGTCATCTTCATTCAGAGCGTGAACAAGCGATGGGATGAAACTTTTGCATCGGGAACGCTTCAAAATGCGATGAACGCTGGATTTAGGGATACCTGTTTCACGAGACAGTTGGCGCACTGATTTTCTTGGAGAATTCAGAACATTATCAATGACCTCTTGCTCTCTTGTTGGGCCTGTTGATGATCTTTTTCGACCGGAGCGACCCTTTCTGGTGGAGAGTTCCGTGTTCATCAAACTTGGCGATGATGCGTGAAATGCTGGGGCGAGATGGCGCATCCATATGGAACTTTCTAGTAAAACGTCTTTGAACTTCAGCTTTGTTTCTGACTTTCCAAAAAGTTTTGAGAATAAATATTTTGTGCTCGATTGTAAGCTGATTATCCGCCATCCTTGGACACAAGTCAAATCTGAAACAAAAGAAACGGTTTATTAGCTATACACAGTCAAAGAGTGTAAACGTTATTTTGGGACACCCTGTATTTTAATGTGCTTGTCCACTTGGTCAACATCTTGTACACAGAATAGGTCAAATGGCCAAGTCAGAGACACCTATGCTATAGTAATGGTCATTATAATGTTAATCTCCATATTTAAAGAAACAGTAACCAGTCGGCAACACTTTCCATATGAAAACTCTATCCTTAACCGAATAGCGGGATTGACACACACACGTCTAAAAGTATGAAGTGTGTTCGGCAGCACCATTTTTCAAACCTAAAAATTTCACTTTCCTGCTTAAAAAATGTAACCATTATAACTATAGATGTTGATAAAAAATAAATAAATACCGTTTCACAAAGAGGATCATCAATATGATAGTCTAAGACACCTACAAAATCTACCCGAGCACCCAAAACCAAGAGAACGAACTTTTCGTGTTGTGAGAGAGTTGTAAAAAATGACCTATACCAAGTGCAAGTGCGCTCCATACTTCATTAAATTATCTACATATCATGACAGAATAGTTAAACGGGATTTACTCTTCACTTTACTAGTAATGCGTATCAGAAGCAGAATGCACCATAAGAGCTATCACTCCCTTCTGTATCTTGGGGACAGTGACTTGTTTTTAGTTCATATTTCAATAACTGTTAGAGAAGCACCTGGGTTTCATTGCCATCCTCCCGGGAATTTTAGTTGAACCATCTACGTGTAAACAACAGCAAAACTCAACAACATTCCTGTTATAGTGTGAGTGCATTACAGCAACGGAATTATTACAGTTGGTGGTATTAGAATGATCAGTCACTCAATAGATCACAATTTTCAAATGTGGTCATCTCTACCAATGATATCTTATCAGATAATGTAGTGTTTTCAAAATATTACGAATGTTATGTGGCTACGCCTATTGTTGAATATAAACTCATACAGAGCACTTGTGGCCTATCCTTGATTATTCACTGCAGAAACATCCTCGATAGCTATTCATTAGAGATAACTTCATTCAATTTTTTTCGCCAGCAATTAGTTTAGCCATAGTTAATTTCTTATAATGCAATATTTTCTAATACATGTAGAATTTGTATTTGTAATAAATAAAAATATTTCCTTAATAGGGTTATTCGCATTTTTTTACTTTACACTTTGATTTACAATGTAAAGCTATAATTATTTATACATTAAATTTGATTAGTTATTATTTATGTATTTACTACATTTATTGTACTATAGTACCAAAGTTTCCTGAAAACAGCACAAACAGTGTCATTCTTAAATACTGAAATTTGAGTCTTATTAGTGTATGCTCGGCAGCTCTAACGCAATGTATTATAATCAAAGAAATACAAGATAATGCTCAAATGTCATCTGTCAATGAATGCTTGACATCTCTTGAAACGATGATTCTTGATGCTATATTTAGAATAGCGAAAGCAATATTCACCACTGAGTTCTTAACCGACATTACTTCGTACTATACATACAATATCAAGTATTTCAATGTCACTGCGGTTTTCGTAGTTTTGAAACAATGTCTATCGCTTCTTACAGTATCGCCATTATTGTTACTTGACGTTTCTAACGTATTGAATATTTGTCCATCACCTTCGAGTAGATCAAAGAAACATATACTTCCCGGTTCACATTAGGTGAATCATATTCATACATTTTGCTGTTGTTTTGTGATCACGGTCTTCCACTTGTGATACATTGTTTTATCACATTCACAAAATATGTTGTTTTCTTTTTATATTCTTATCCAGACTCGAAAAGGAATACACGTAATCCAGTAATTATACATTAAGGTAAATATGATGCAGAGTAACAAGAAGTTCATTATATACATTTCATTTACATAAAACCTGTTCTTTTATTCTAACACGTGTAGTATAACATGATTGCGATCTATTGTTGTTAGATGTTTTTCTGGATTTTGCTGTAAAAAGAAAACTGTTGGTAGTTTAATGTAGTAGTACAAGTTATTTTAGTAATTCCGTATTTTCCATGTCAGTAACACCAGGTAGTGAAGAAATTTGAATAAAACTCAACTTTTTTTTCATGAGCACGGTCTACATTAGCGCTGCAATTTTCACTGCAATAAAAGACGACTGTTAGGTCTTCATTTATTTCTTGCTCTCCCGCTACCATGTCCATTGTAGTTTCTAGTCCACAAATTAAACGCTGGTTGCTACACAGGAGATGAACTGTTGCTAGCAAAGCTTGTGGCTGATTGTGCCTATTGTCAAAGCTCAGCTAGGTGCAGAAACTTCGGCTCACGGAACGACGTGGACTTTGTTATCGTCCCTATTCAACTGTGACGGAGGTAAACTGCTTCGAAGGCTGGAGGACAGGTCCCTTAATGAAGTGCATTGTGACTTCCTGTAAGACTGGTATTTAAGACTAATTTCCGACCAGCGGTGGCGTATGAATGAACTTCAAAGTGGATCAATGTTTACTTTGAATATAAAGTTTGAAAACAGAAGTAAAGTCAGAACTCGTCCACACTACTTTTTTTCCCTTTTGTCTAAAGTACACACTTTTTTCCCCGGAGGTTTATCAAACTATCACTTTTCTTAATGATTATAGTATTTGTTTTATTTATTAAAAACTTGGAAAATTCTGTTTTTCTATTGCTACTCAAAATTTCTTGAAAATTCATTACTTGATTGAAAATAGTCCTTAGGCAATACATCTGTGGTGTGCTGCAAGACTAGCATTAGAAATAATGTATTAACTTTACTTTAATTAGTTCTCTATGAAATTACAGAACATTTTTCGTCCTACAATCTTAAAATCGCACATTGATGTGATCCATAAATAAAATAGATGTCATTTTTTAAAAAAACTAACACTAAACTAAATCAAAGTTTGTTTGTTTTTCACTTGTCAATTGACATTATAGAAAAAAAAATGTTATTCGAACACAAAATATACAATACTCTTCAACTGTTATTATATCAGAAGCAATAATTGCACATGACGAAAACAGAATTATGTTTTCATTATATAAGGCGGAAAGACGTAATCTATTTCGTAATCCTTGTGACTTGTTATTAATTTCATATCACTGTTTAATTTCGAACTTTGTTTCTAAAAATTTTAAATTATCTAACAGAGAATTAGAGTACGTCAGCTAAAGGAAATTTAATGTTGAACAGCGATACACGTGTTTCCTTCAAACATTAAAATAACTTTTACTATGTGAGCAGACCTTACATTAGAAGATCGGTGTCCAAAGAGAAGTACCCTTCTTTGAATAGGATAATAAATAGTATGTTAATTACGTCAAATCTCAATGACTGAATTACATTGTAGTAATTTTCTCGTTCAAATAAAATTTAACCATTATGTCCATATTTATCATTACCTAACAAGAAAAACGTGTTTAAATGTTTGTTAAAAACAGTGTAATGCAGTAGTTAACTGTATATTTCCAGTTAAGCTAAACTGATTAATAAGTTATTTTATACAACACTAACAAAGTATGTTCAAGTATAAAATACGATATATGTTTTTGGATTGTATGTAACACACGCTAAACGCTATTGTGTATTGTGTTAATGAAAGATATTTAGCAAAATCACGTAAATACTGACATGAAAAATATTTTTAGTTTCATTCTAAGTGGGTAGCTTGCTCTGAACGAAAGATAATGTTAACAAAGAAAGGGAAATACGACATTTAAAAATGCAATGAGTTACTTTATAGCAGAACGAAAGGAACGTAAAGAAAACGTTTCAATATATAATAATGTTCAGTTAAAACTCACTGTTACGAATAAAAATTAACTAGCGGGCATTTGTTACCCACAGAATTATGTTTTCTAAGGCTGAATTTGAAAGTTTTTTTAAAAACTATATGTAAAAATTAAATTTTATTTTCTGGTGGAAATAGATCTTTCACTTGTTCTAAAAACGTTGAAAGCCGAAAAAATCAAAACAAAGAATGGATTTATACACAAAGAAAAGAAAAGGTACTTTTTAGTAAAATAATAATACGTGGTTTTATTAAATGCATTAAGAAAAATGGAACAAGACTGAAGCATGTTTGATCAGATTTGCTTAACTTTGTAATAATATTCGAGAAACTTGGTGAGATATTTTATGTTTTCCCTTTACAGGTAGTGTCTTAAATATACCTCTACTTGCTTATTGAAAATATAAGAAAGAAAAATATTTGCTCACTGAGAAAGATAATTACACTGTAAGACTGGGAAACATATATACTGCGCTTGCTTGTTGTTGTTTTGAATTAAGCACACAGCTATACAATGGGCTATCTGTGCTCTGCCCATTACGGGTATCGAAACCCGGATTTTAGCGTGTAAGTCCGCAGACATACCGCTGAACCACTGGGGGACTCTGCGCTTGCTTATTAGTTTAGTATGTTAAAAAGAGGTAGTTACTAGTTTTACCTACTTACAGTCTGTGTTTTTGTATATTATTTCTATTTTCACAAATGCAATTTTGTTGATTGGTGAGTAATCTGTTACGGATAAGTTAAAACCTTGCCACTCTACTTACGGATAAGTTAAAACCTTGCCACTCTACTTTCTAGGCTTCAACTTCAAACTGTCTGCTTAACTTTCTGTAACCATCTTCTTTAATATTATTTGTTGAAAATATTTTATGCTAAATATGAAATCAAAATATTGTTTCTTATAGTATGGTCAGTACAAATTACATTTTTAATATACAAGAGAGAGAGTATTTGATTTCTGATAAGCGTGATTTTTTAAAAGTTTCAGTGATTTTATATTTTGTGTACTCTTTTCTTTAAAGAGTCTAACAGAATGGTCATTCATGCTATTTTTCGTTTAGATTTCGAGAGCTTTTTAACACTTGAAGTTTGAAGGCAAATCATTCACTGTCACCTTTCACGAAAGTTCTCATTTCTTGGAGTCTAATAGTTTGTTTTAGGGTTTCTCGCAACGCTACATGAAATCTACCTGCGTTAGCCCAGGAAGAAGGGAGATAGATGATAGAAACTGTTCTCCGCTTTATCATTGACTGCTCTTGTCATACTGTCACTCTTATAACTCACACATAGCATGAAAGTACAGAGCTTGATTTTTTATTTTTCTGTACGGTAAATAAACTCAAACTATGGAATATCAGCCCAACAGCACGGCTGGATAACTAGTAATAGAAAATAATTTTTGCTATAAGTAAGTTAGATTTGTTTTCCAATTCTAAAATTTACTTTATAACTATATTTCCATAAATTATTATAAAAATATATAATATATAGTAATTCCAGATAATTATTGTGTTTGGACGATATGAGATAAACTAAGTATTTCCAGAATTTAGATTTCAATTAAAAATTACGAAATAAAATTCCCAGTACTGGAGATTGATTAGAAAGTTTAACAAGTGAAGATGATAAATATGATATGATATTTTCTGGATTCTTAGAAAATATTTTAGAAGTGTTAAAAATTGTTTTGAAATCGTTAGAAAGCATTTAGTAAGAAAATTGAAATTAAACAATTTATCCTTTTTGTACATAGACTTTCTTGTGTTATTTTATTCCTTGAAAAGAGACTTATTTCAACGCTGTGTCACTAAAGTCAAAGAGGATTCTTTACTGACATTCAGAAACAGTTTTTTGTTGTTTACAAGTGTTTTTGTTACTATTATAAATGTTCATTAAGTCTTAGTTTTTAAATCTAATGAGAACTAGTGCATAGTGGTTTACTGTGAATAAGTATCGGTTAGAATAAAAACTGTTTGTATTTTAACTCATTATAGGAATGGTAAAATACACAGCTACGTGACTTTCTCTTTCAAAGAACATGCTCTTCATATTTTAATTGTATGCGCGATTAAGAATATCCGTAAAATCGGCTGTTTGATGTAATGAGTCCATTAGAAAGGTTCTGTGGACTTTCGTAAAGCTGTTACTCGAAAGGTTTAATTTGCATCAAAGGCATTAATTGAAAACAAACAAATGTTCTTACATAATGGAAGGCTAATTTTGCTTCAAGCGCTGTCATTAGGTTGAAACAAAAAGATATTTTAGAGCGACTAGGCTGTAAAACAGTGGTCAACAGATGACAGTATCGTAATCAGTACTGTTAGTGATTGTACTCTATACAGGAATTGAGGGCGCTCAATTTCTATTCACACAATGAAAATCCTCTAGTGAATCGAAAAAAGCGTTTTATTTGTGATGTGCTTCACTTCTTTGCTTTCTACGATCAAGGAAAGCCGCTCCTTCATGAGTTAACGAAGGTTTACACTCTTTGTTATGCTCTGAAAGTTTCTTTTGTAACTGCTGAGAATTTTGTTGCCGTTACATTTATCTTTTTCTCCCAAGGGTTTTAACGACATTTTACCGGGAATGAACCGTTATCTTTGAAATCACTGTGATGAATGCGAAAACATTTTCCTAAATTAATCATATGTGTGAATATCAGAATAATGCCGAAAGCCTAACGATCAGCGTAAACATCGGTATCTCTTTTCCAAACATCTTTTAAGTTCTCTATATTTATATGGTGACTAGATAACATTGTGGCGTGTATCTATCACCAAACCCTACACGTTTGCTTCACAAATAATATTGTCGCGTGCAAAATTATTTACAAATATATACATATATATATTTATAGAAAGAGACTGAACTCTTCTAACTGCAGAACTGGTGACTTTTCCAGAATCTAAATATGCTCTACTAACAACATTCTGCTATCTTGTTCATTAGAACACGAAATCTCAATTCCACTTTACGACACATGATCGACATTTAGAAAGTCTCTCTTCGAGTGGTTAACGTGTGTCCTTGTAGGAAATCAACTTGTTACCATAAGTTTAAATATTTGTGATTGTTTGATCAAAAAATCCCATTTGTATATTACAGATTTTGGGAAACTAAGCATCTGATAATAGAGTGGTTTCTCTACGTTATATTGAAAATACAAAATGTAAAATTGACTCATTATTGACTTTAATATTTAGTATAAAGCACATTTACGCCAAAGGTTTTGTGAACTTTCATAAAGCTCTTGCTCGAAAGGTTTAATTTGCATAAAAAGTATTAATTGATTTGTTTGTTTGTTTTGAATTTCGCGGAAAGCTACTCAAGGGCTAGCTGCGCTAGCCGTCCCTAATTTAGCAGTGTAAGACTAGAGAGAAGGCAGCTAGTCAGTACCACCCACCACCAACTCTTGGAATACTCTTTTACCAACGAATAGTGGGATTGTCCGTCATATTATAACAACTCCACGGCTGAAAGGGAGACCATGTTTGATGCGACGGAGATTCGAATCCGCGACCCTCAGGTGACAAGTCGAACGCCTTAACCCACCTGGCCATGCGGGGCAGTTGGCATTACAAACAAACGTTTTGTACATAAATTCTTATGAAGATACATAATAGATAGATAAATAATATTCTTAATATTGACTGAAACACGTTCACACCGACAGTATGTTTGGTACTATTTAGTTTATTATTACATTCTCTTATTGGATGCTTTCTTTCTAAATATATAAGTCTGAAAACAGAAAAAAATCTCAATTTTTGATTGATAAAACAAAGTCAGTAATGGTCGTTTTAGGAAGATCTTAATTATTAGTTAAACAAATTGTTGATCTACATGCGCCAAGAAAGCTAACAAAATGAGTTCTTACTAAATTACTATTAAATCATTACTATTTCTATCATGGGAACTGAATTTCTACATGTTTTCCTACATCTTCCCCCTTTTCTCTAGAGATCGCTATCTGCTTAGCGTCATGTTCCCTTTATAACTTGACTTTAAAACATTAGGCGTACACATTCGCACATGATGCTGCTGAAGAAGTAAAAACAAGTTAACTGATTCGCCTCGGATGGTCGTCAACAACACATGCCAATAAAGATAAGCATTGAACCAAACTGTATTAATGCCACCTCAGTTGGTAAAGAAATATTAGCATCTGTAATGACCTTCTGTTTCTCCATAAAGTACAAAGTTCGTACACAAATAAAAGTAACTCAAACCATAAAGCTTGATCAAACGTAAGATTACAACACTAGTAATAAAAAAAACAAAACAAACGTATTTATTGTACGTTTCAGAATAGCATAGCTTCCACTATCAATAATCGAGAGGAAAGAAGAACGTTTAGGAAATTATCACACTATATAAAACACTAACAACGAAGAAAACGAGTACAAAAGTGACAAACAAGCTGGAAATGGTTTAATTCAAAAGAGGATTGTGAATTGTTAAGTGTAAGGAGACGTTATTTGATTATAGAGATTTATTTTATTAAAAGTTAAATTCGAATTTAACCAAAGTTTGGTAGATGGATCTTGTATTCCGTTTTTACATTGTGTTGACGTATGGAGAAGTGTTTGGAGTTACCGAGTGTTTATCCGTTTCAATTCACAAATCCACATGTACTTCAAGAGAAGGCCTTATAATCACGTGAATAAATTTACAAGCTTTTCACAGCAGGAGGTTGGAAGGCGGTCCCTGTGACAGAAGGATTAAAATCGTAAGGACAACTTAAAGCCAGCCTCCGTTAATAATTCTCTTGTTATGGAGCTGTAATAGTAAAACTCTGGTTTCCAAGGTATGGCATAAAATAATATATTGGACATTTAGATAGGGCAGCTATTGTAGGTTCATTAGTAAGCTTGTTGTTTAAAAAGGCCAAAAGAGTGTTTAGAGGCCATTACATAATAAAATATGATACACGAAGAAGATTTTAAAGTGAGGTGCTGGATTTGTCGTACAGAATTTGTATCTTCTTTTGCGTAAACAAAAAAAAGGTCACTTTTCCTTTTTTTTTCGGTAAATAAAAGTAGAAAAACCGATAGACCCAGTGTTTTCAAGAATATCTTTTTTAAAAAGGCAAGGTTTTGTTAATTTTGCTTTCACGAGTCAATATGATTCTATTTTTTAGATGAAAATATGCTTATGTCGGCGAGAAACAATAAAATTATCAGTAACATACTTTCTATATGATTTTGATTGAGCTACATAGGATGCGTGTCAAGCAAGCCACGTGCGCTCGTGGTGACAAAGAAATGTATTAGCAAGGCAAGTAAAGTAAGTCCCGATTGGAAACCCGTGATTATACAGTTTATTTGATCACAGATATAGCTGTTGAATAAGAAATGTATATTTTCTGTAACGAGTTCTAACATTGATTTCGGTTATGCTTGAAAACAAAAACAAAAGAACAGGATCTTATTGTTTAAAAAAAAGGTTAAAAAGCCAAATTCTGATGGTTTCTAAAGGGTTGTTAATAAATAGGGTGGTAATGTCAATACCAGCACTAAAGTTTTTATCCAAGAAGGAGTTGGTTACTTTCAAGGGAGAATTGAAAAGAGTCAGGCATAAAGAATTTACATGTCGTGAGAAACTCTTAAATGGGGACATGGGATTTAACAAAATAATCAATTTCTAAATACGAATCTCACATTCATCCCTCTCAAAAATAACGTAAATTTCTCCTTGACAAAATAGAAAGAGCAACATTATTATTTTATTCGAAATATTTGTTCACAAACCGCACGGTCCGTCTTCTGCGTTTCACTCTTGTTTTCATGTTAACAAGTCTATATTGTTTTATTCGAGTAACTAAAGATGGCGCCACTATATGTCGTTTACTTTTTGATGCTGTTATTGCAGAATAAGGTAATGTTAAAATGGCAGACAGTAATTGAGTTTATAAAAAACAAAAACAAAACATAAGATCAGTAGATCTTCAAACTAAATACTTAAGAAAGTAAAGAAATATGTAATTTATAGGTAGTTAGTTTGTTGTTGTATTTTTTAAATTTGAACGGTATCTGACAAATATATCAGACTTTACGAAAATTTTACAATGTTGATTAATTTGGGCCAACTTTAATAGTTTAAAAATACAGGTAAAACTGTTTCCCCAATTCGAAAATAATATGTATAATATTATACTCATCGGATTTAAATAAAAGTGTGAAAATGGTAATTAGTTTGCCTGAACTTAAAAATAAATTAATTACTTCTATGGATTTAATTAGTTAGTTAGTTATCACCATTAGATTCCATTCAGGAACATAGGGACGCAATCGCTTGCGGATTCTTCAACAAGTATTTAAGCGCGTAGGTTGTTAGCCCACTGCACCGCGCCGTCCTCAATTTAGCAGTGTAAGACTAGAGGGAAAGCAGCTAGTCATCACCACCCACCGCCAACTCTTGGGCTACTTTTTTACCACTAGTCATCACCATCCACCGCCAACTCTTGGGCTACTTTTTTTTACCAACGAATAGTGTGATTGGCCACAACGTTATAACGACCCCACGGCTGAGAGGGCGAGTCTGTTTAGCGCAACGCGGGCAGGAACCCGCGACTCTCGGTTCATGAGTTGAGTGCCTTAACCGCCTGGCCATGCTAGATTTTGAAAAGTGTACGTTACGCACGTTATACAAATAAATTTATCGATTAGCACGCCTTACGCGCTTGGCCATCACAGGCCTTCTATGGATTTAAAGATTATAATAAGTACAGACATACACCTCTCAACTGTTTATAAATAAATGCAACACATACATAAGCTTTCATTGAATTAAAGAAATATTATGCCTTAGGTTAGTTTGTTTTTGTCTTTTAAACTCCGTTATGTAGATTGCACATTTATACTAAAACATTTAGTTGTTTTGTTAATGTTGGGTTACGTTATAGTAATTAAAAAAGGGAATTAAATAGAATAGTTTCTGATCTAACATATTTTAATGAAAATGTTGAATTATAAGGTGCTATCGAACGATTAGTCGTACATGTAACTCTGTCAAAAGTTTTGCTGTTCTCTGCTGGGACAGCGGTAAGTCTACGGAGTTACAATGCTCTAATAAGGTGGTTCGATTCCCCTCAATGGACACAGCAGATAGTCCGATGTGGTATTGCTGTAAGAAAGCTCACAAAGTTATCCTATTTCTTTTACTTATTGAATGAAACTCTTATACTGAGGGAGATTTGTTTTGTAGTTATTTTGTACTACTGTGTTTTGTTTCATATTGTTTGATAGTTGATACTTTCTATTATCTATTTCTTCCACTCTTTTATGTAAAACATAAACACCAATAACACTGATTGACTTCCATCTTCTGAAACCCGAAGAAAATATGCACTTGTAGAGATCTTATACCTCGGTTTTAAATCTCTATATAATTTGTTCACATTACTTGTAATGTAATAATGTATCTTTTTTCCCTTTTTTCATATATACACACACACATATATACGTCTTTAAAACGTAACACGGTTTTGTTATTGGCGGGACTGTTGTGTCTTGGCTCTCGAGATGAGATTCTCTAAAATAAACTATTTCCTAAAGATGCCGCACGGTTTCATGTCCGTCTATATCACAGCCACACTCACATCTTTAGAAAATTCTAAATCGTAGAGTGTCTTAGCTTTGCTGTTTATTTAACTTCCACTTCCTGTACTCCGTAATTTGATCTGTCATTTACGCCACTTATTATATACAAATGTGCTTAGCACGTGCATGTAGCACTGACTGCTGTCTCTCCATCCATCAGTATGTGATTGAGATAGGCATGCAACTAAGAAATGCAAGGCTCACAAGGTTTTCCGGATATGTAATAACTGTACGCCGGTATCCGGCCTGCTGAGAGGAAACCTGCAATAGTTTTTCTACTCCTTTATCGAGTGCTGGAATCCAGAACTCAGAAGTTTGAAGAACTTGGGGATCGGCCGTAAACTGTATGCTTAGTTTAGCAAATTGTCAACGTGTGCGTCTATTTTAAGTCCACGTTGAACTGTTAGTCTTACGAGAAACCATGTTAAAATTTTACCATTTAGTTAATATACTGAACATAGACTTTTATATTAGTTTTATTCGCAACTTTTCGTTGTAATATTTAACCATCTGTATCTCGAACGAAAAAAGGGTTCGTCGTGGCCAAAAGAAGTGAGCACGACGAACAATGAATCAGACGATCGTGGTTTTCGTCTTGTTGTCACAAAACCCAGGTTCTAGCTGTGGGAGTCCAAAGACATACCAATATGCTACTGGGAGCCACGAATAAGAAACCAATATACTAATATAGGTGATCATATCACAAAATTATTATTCACAAAATCAGATTTCATTTTGTAATATAATAGATTAAGTTGAAATGAATGAACACGCTTAATGTTCGATTAACGAAACTTTACAGTCCATGTTACGAATATTGATTGACATCGGTACTGAAAACAAACAAACCTAAGTAACTACTCACTTTCCTTCTTGTGGCCCGGCAGGGTCAGGTGGTTAGGGCGCTCGACTCGTAATCTGAGGGTCGCATCAAACATGGACGCCCTTTCAGTCGTGAGGGAGTTATAATGTGACGGTCAATCCCACTATTCGTTATTAAAAGAGTAGCCAAAAAGTTGACAGTGGGCGGTGATGATTAGCTGCTTTCCCTCGAGTTGCTAAATTAGGGACGGCTCGCGCAAATAGCCCTGGTGCAGCTTTGCGCGAAATTGAAAAAAAACGGAAAACAAAATACTCCCCTTCTTAACAATATACCACATACATTTTTCACAAATTACAAATCAAACTTGCTAAAACTCGTCCCACAGCTGTGTGGTTACATGTATTGCTCTACGAATTAAATACTGCAATATAAGGTTTGTTTGTTTGGAAATTTCGCACAAAGCTACTCGAGGGCTATCTGTGCTAGCCGTCCCTAATTTAGCAGTGTAAGACTAGAGGGAAGGTAGCTAGTCATCACCACCCACCGCCAACTCGTGGGCTACTCTTTACCAACGAATAGTGGGATTGACCGTAACATTATACACCCCCACGGCTGGGAGGGCGAGCATGTTTAGCGCGACGCGGGCGCGAACCCGCGACCCTCGGATTACGAGTCGCACGCCTTACGCGCTAGGCCATGCCGGGCCACTGCAATATAACTTTAACTTTTGATATTAAAATAAGTAACTATATAAATAAAATACTACGGAATGTTGTATGTCCATGTAATTACTTCGAAGTGTGTAGATGGATATTCACTAAAATTATATGGTTACCTGCAATTTCACATTTTGTATACTGCATTATTTATAGTCGTTTTCAGGTTTTTTTACAAATAAATATAGAGTTTTCCATTTCAGCAGGCCGAAAAAATGTAGGTTTCAATACCCTTGGTGGACAGAGCACAGACAGCTCATTGTGTAGCTTTGTGATTAATTCGAAAAACAAACAATTTCAGAAAATACTGACATTTATTTGTTCGATGAAGTTTTCACTTTTTGCCCATTTAAGGCACGATGTATTTATTATAGTTTAAGATGAAGTGACATAGCTAGTTGATTGTTCAGTGTAGGTTGTAGTTATCGGAATCAAGGAGCTCGTACATAATAGTATTTGCAATAGTTCTAGAATTTAAAACCAACTAAGCAAAGACTGTAGCGTAAAACTGAACAGTGAACACTTCAGAATAATAGACTAGCGAAAGATGAATGAACGCTATGAAAAAAGGAAGCACTCCTAATTTGTAAGCTACAACTTTAGCTGAACAGCAAACTAGCTACGTCACTGCATCTCAAACCATGATCAACTCATTTGGCCTGATAAAGGCAAAAAGTGGATACTTCATCTAACAAACGAGTGTAAGTGATTACACACAAAGGAAACAACTTTTCATGTCCTGAGACAACCTCTCATTAATCATAAATTTACATAACTTCCGTGCAGGGGATGAATATTCCAGCTAGTTCACGGTATTATACAAATACGTTCTTTATGGGTTATTATGGACTACATTTTTAGAGCTTTTGATATTTGGCATCGAGTATGTGTTATATATATTGTTTTAATGTTTTTCTTTGTTTTGATTCGTGAAGAGCTGTGTTATTTACCAGATTATTTTTCAGAACTGAAACGTTTAGTCTTTAAAGACTAGCTTTGCTTGCGATGTATGTACTGAAATTTTTTGACTACTGAAGCATTGTTTAGAATAAATAAATAAAAATGTGGATAAACGAAATTAAATCCTCAATCTCTATCATACGAAGCAAGTACTGTGTCATACGAATCAAACCTCAAAGATATTTTAAAATATATATATTATTAATAAGAATACTAAATATATGAGAAAGGTATCTATTTTAAATAAATAAATCCTTTAAATAATAATGTTGCTGTATTATATCGTTAGACATAAACGAACAAAATCCCACTAAGAAAACGATGGAGTTGTAAAAGTAAAAACGTGGAATGTTTTTTGTTTTTTTTTTGAATTTCGCACAAAGCGACTCGAGGGCTATCTGTGCTAGCCGTCCCTAATTTAGCAGTGTAAGACTAGAGGGAAGGCAGCTAGTCATCACCACCCACCGCCAACTCTTGGGCTACTCTTTTACCAACGAATAGTGGGATTGACTGTCACATTATAACGCCCCCACGGCTGGGAGGGCGAGCATGTTTGGCGCGAATCGGGCGCGAACCCGCGACCCTCAGATTACGAAGCGCACGCCTTAACGCGCTAGGCCATGTGAAATGACAATAGACGTTATATATCACTTTACAAAATATGTTTTTATAAATTCCTTGACTTTGTGAAAAATTGCTATTTTTGACTAAGATATTACGATTTTCTTTATTGAACTCTTCATAAAGCGACGATGAAAAATAGCCATAAAGCAATGATTTTTTAAACAAAAATTTTGGGTCCACTGTCACCAATAAATTATAGGCCTAATTGTCGAATTTTAGTCGCCTGTATTTAGATAATTGAAAACGTATACTAGTTATAAAACTGTGACTTTTGTTTTGATTTGGTTTTGATAAAAATAGCCATAAAGCAATGATTTTTTAAACAAAAATTTTGGGTCCACTGTCACCAATAAATTATAGGCCTAATTGTCGAATTTTAGTCGCCTGTATTTAGATAATTGAAAACGTATACTAGTTATAAAACTGTGACTTTTGTTTTGATTATGGTATCAAAAACAGTTAAAATTAACTGTCTTTATTTGTCGCTATTTGACTTATTTTCTCTTTTTTCCTATAATGAATTTCGTTTTTATTACTCTTCCTTAGGTATTGACAAAGCGTTACATTACCAATAATGACATTTTATTTAGATACAGCAAGTAAACTCGTTCTTCGCGTACGAAGAATATTTAAAATTTCAGCCTGACTATCAATTTGTACATGTCTGTATTGAGATAATTAGAAATGTGTAATAGTTATACAATAGTGAATTTTAAGATTATAGTAACAAAAGGGTAAAAAAGAATAGTCATGTTTATTTTTTTTGTAAATTTTGTTTGTGTGTATAGTGTCTAAATCTTATTTGTATTTCATCAGAAACCTGTAGTTATTTTCTTTCACCCAACATGTTTACCTGAGCATTGAGAAAATGCAGTTGTTTTAGGGACTATTAAGGCTAATTGCTGTAGATTATATAGGAAAGAAAACTGCGCTTCACATACAAAGCATTTTTAAATTTTAGGCCTATTTGAAGATTTTTTAGGTACCTATTGGAATTTGTATTGAGACACAGTGATACTGCGATACTTATAAACAACGGAAAGGTAAAGGATTAACGAACTGCAGTGTTTCCCTAATTGCTAGTCACGCCTCCTAGAGGGCGCGTACTGATGGTGGGAGGCGGTCTTTGGGGGGGGATATCTAAAAATAACGTAAGAAGAAACAGGAGATTTGGAGACGATGATAACCAAACAAAATTATCACTTTACTCTCAAAGCTTTCTTCTGCTCTCGCATTCACTCACTTCTTACAAGCATTTTTTATCAGTAAAAATATTAAAAACAGCTAAAGAAAATGTTATCACTTGTAAAAAATATTATAATATGAAGTAGAAGGACGCAACGGGACCTGTTTCATGTTAGGGAAGGGTCGCTATTTAAAGTTTAAGAAACAATTTTAATGTGTTTCCTTGCGTGTTTATGTTACTGAAGTAATTTTCTTTAAAGTTTGTGTTTTAAACGTCGTATAGAGCAATGTGTGTGTGTTTGTGGGTTTTCTTATAGCAAAGCCACATAGTGCTATCTGCTGAGCCCAATGATGGGAATCGAACCCCTGAGTTTAGCGTTGTAAATCCGTAGCCTTACAGCTGCACTAGAGGGGGGGCATAGAACAATGCATGTTGAACATTATTTACTGTATAGTTAGTCAATTCGAATGTTAGGTTTTCATGTAAACTTACAGGCACGAACTGACTGCATACGCTGTTCTCTTTATTATTTAGGTGAATATGATTTTTTAGTAATTTATTGTTATTGAAAAATATTTATAATTTATGCCATCATTTACTGTTCAATAATAATGAACTATAAATTGTTAAAACTCAACCTAAATTGAAATCTGTAACCCAAACTGTACATATAACGCATGAAAACTGGAATGCTCTGAACAAATGAGTAGTCCTTTACTATTATTATTTAGGATACGAGAAACTTTAACAATCATAAGAAGTAATTAACAGCTTCTTGTTCATTGAAAGGCCAATTTGTTGAGACATATTTAATCTAGTAAATGTCATACACAATATTATTTGTTTGCTTATTCTTTTGTTTTGTGCAAAACTACACTTGGAACATCTACACTCGCCGTCCCTTATTTAGCAAAGTAAGACAAGAAGGGTCCCACGCTGGGACAGCGGTAAGTCTACGGATTTACAACGCTAAATTCAGAGGTTTGATTCCGGTCGGTGGACACAGCAGATAGCCCGATATGGATTTGCTATAAAAAAAACACACAAGACAAGAGGGAAGGCACCAAGTCATCACCACTCATCGCCAACTCTTGGGCTACTTTTTCACCAACAAATAATGGGATTGACAGTAACATTATAACGCTCCTGCGGCTGAAAATGCGAACATGTTTTGGTGTTACGGGAATTCAAATTCGAAACCCTCAGATCACGAGTCTAGCGCCAAAATCACCTGGCCATGATGGGCCCATACAAATATTTTTGTTTCTTTGGGAAAAGGAGCATGCTGTATAAATAGTTTGTGTTCATTTTCTGTTTAGTTACTTAAAATTATTTTTTGTCTGCTCATATAAAACAATATAGAGTATCTTCTAGAAATGTTTACTTTAGTTCTACTTATAGTATCATTTCGCTAACATGATATATATTAACATTTTCAAAAATAAAACATGCAGAACGTATAAACAAATCGTCACGAGTGCGACATACTGCACCACCCTGTAAACATAATGCCAGCAGTTTTATAATATTTATACTACTAGTCGGTTTCCTTCGTCACTTTCTATTTTCGTGATAGTTTCAAACTTTCTGAACTAGTTGTTAAGGTTTTTTCCCACTTGAAACATTGTTTCGTTTTCTTCCTGGCTCGAAAGTAGTAAAAAATTCACAATTCTGAATAAATATAAATTAAGAGAAAATAATTAATAAAACATATTCCTATAGTCCTGTAGACTCAAAAATCTTTAGCTTTATGATAATTGTAATCGCATGCGAAATAAAAGAAGACATTTTGGGTAAGACTTAATTTAATAGATGAAGTGTTTGTGATGTCTTTGTTAATAATGCTACTGATGTCTACAGCCCATAAGCGCCTTTCAGTTTAGGAGCCTATATAGCGTCACCAACATTAGACATACTACCAGGCGTGCATACTAAATCTGAAATTAATAGTAATAGTAGCAATATCCGTATTTTAATTCTGATTTCATTCCTTCAAATCGCCTTTATTAAAATTTCGCCAACCACTACTTTTCTGTTGTCCGATTATAGAAAGAAAAACAAATACTGGTCGTAATATTTTCTATGTCTAAAAACAGCCTTTGTTTTCTCCTAGGTGCTTTTATTTTTGTTTTATTTTTACATTTTCTATAATAAGCTCCTATAGGTTAAAAATAGGAAACTTTACGTTACATTTGGATGTTGGCAGAGATTTTTTATAAAACTGCCCAAGCTGTTGTTCTTGGTGCTGACGTTTTTCAACGGCGATTCAATTTTCTGTTGCTTTAAACCTGAAAAAGGCAAGCAAGATAATTTTAACAATTCGAAGCTATTTTAATTTTATCACACAAAAATATTTAATGCCAAAGAGCACGTCTCAGCGTATAACTACAACCAAAGAGAGTACGGAATAAAAGTTATTTTACTAAGTACTATAAGGAAAGAAAGTATTGAAACTGAAGCATTACTGAAATTTTTTAAACGTACACCCAAGATAAAAAAATATTTAAATAACCACTACTACGTATTATAATTTATCTTGGACGAGCCTTCAATTTATTATGTTATGTATTACAATTTAAAATAGTTTAAAACTGAACTCAATTGTAATTTATGTTAGTTTAATGTAGAGATGTATCAAATTTATGATGTTCCAACAATATTGATAGAAAATGTTTTCTTTATTAATATAAATTATCCCGCTGATATAGAGGTAAGTCTACGGATTTACAACACTAAACTCAACGGTTCGATTTCCTTTGGTGGACTCAACAGACAGCCTAATGTGGCTTTGCTATAAGAAAACACACACACTTAATATTAATTTATTTTAATATACAAACAATAATACTGTTAATAATAACGCTTATTACAAGTAGTTTTTTAAAATAATGATTTAAATACAAAGGTTTTACAAACACTATTAAGTCTTCTCTCCGATCCGGAACTTTCTCGATATATTATCGAGGATTCACGACGAGCTAATTAATCTTGATTTGATATCGGTAGAGTTCATTTAAGGTGGAGCTAGCTAGCTCTTGACTAATCACACGTGACTCTGTTAAACCGCTGAAGTTATATAATTTCTTCGTAGAAATACTAACGTCCAAAGTTAATTCTCTAAGTTGAATGGTTTGTAATGTTTGAAATCTATAAGACGTTCATGGTTAAATATCAGTAGCTTCCCGATTAATAAGCATTAATCACAGTTACAGTTTCCAAAGTTTATAGTATATCAACTGTAGCAAACCAACAGTGTGTATATATATATATATATATACTGTGTCTTTGACGAGTTGGTTTATAAACGTCAGGGGAGGTTCTTGAAATTTCAGTTGGCAACAATACTGATATTTTCTACTATTTACCATCAGGAGTAACAAAAGCGGAGATTTCGTTTGCACTGTCAATTAGAGTAACAGCCCAGTAATCCTTCAGCAGGTTACACTTTGTGATATATCTGTCTTTTTCAACTTTATCAATACAAATCTACGTTCTTGGAATTGGATAGAAATCTGTCTTTGTCAAAGCATTTACTTTATAAAAGTCTGTACAGAATCTAACTGAATCATCAGATTAGGATCCAGTACACAATGTGAAGATCAATCACTTTTACTAGGTTATATAATGACATGTTCTAGAATACAAGATATTTCTTTCTGTATTTTATCAGCCTTGATTGGGTTCATACGATAAGAATGTTCTTTAACTGCAGAAGCATCACTTATATCTATATCATGCACATCGATATTGATTTGATTAAGAACGCCCAGAAATATACATTCATAGTTGATCAATAAACTAGCTAGTTGATTGACTTAAGATTGGTCAGAATGTCAGAATTATTGAACTTGATGTTATCATTTTTGATAATTTTATTTGTATCAGAAGAACAATCCACGACTAAAATGTTTTCAGATGCATGTCGGATGTGATAAGGTTTCAATATATTGATATGACACAGCTTGGTAGCCTTTCGGTAAACAGGTGTTTTTACTACATATTCTGTTTCATTGAGTTTCCGAACAACCTCATAAAGACCATGTTATGTAGCTGGTAACAATACTAAGACTACATCACCACTTTGGAACTTACGCTCTTCAGTCTTGTAGTGATAAATGTTTTTTTTTCATTCTATCTTGGGATGACTTCAAACCAGTTCACAAGTACCTGAGAATCTTGATCGAAATTTGGAAACGTATCCAGTAAGTGCATTTCTTTTGGGTCATCTTCCAACCATTATGCTTTCAGTAACTTTAAAGGACCACGCACTGAATGGCCAAACAGAATATAGCTCACGTGAAGTTTTGCGTAGGCATGCGCAAAATTATGGTGAAAATTGGGCGATTTTTGTAAATAACTCTGCACATGTTTGCTTATGCTTAGACCAAATTTTATACCTAATTTAAGTTATGAAATATAAGTATGTTTTGCTATCAAATAAAGTTTCCGTACTTTCGGTGCGAAGAAAAAAATGGATGAAATCTAACCACAATTGGATATCTTATATATTGTGTATAACTTAATGGATTTCCTTCAAATTTGGTTTGTGAAGTAAGAATCTAGTGTAAAAAAATCGTTGAAAATATATGATAGTTTGGATTACCACAGTTCGAGCAATATGCAGTAGAATATTGTTAATATTCCTGTTAATAACCCACAACAGAGTAGTGTGTGTCTTGATAATGTCTACCATTACAAGTTGAATACAGATTTGTGTTTCATTTAACTGATAACAGACTCAGAGAAAATAAGTTAATTAAGTACTGATAATTATTTATTTTTCTTTATTATAGAGAGAAGTAATGGTTAATTTACGATGTACTACGTTTGTTAAACACGCCTTTCTTTAGTAAACTAATGCAAACTCACAATTATAACTAATGTAGGGAATGACAATCAAATTTGGAGTGTTATTTGTTTCGTATAATATGGAAAACATTTTCATGGTAAAACTCATCAGCCTTGATTATTTTCTTTAATTTTGTATTCAAACTCTAACTTTTTCGTTTCGATTTGATTACAATCAGAAGACGGCAAAGAGGCAACAGTTTAGTTACTGCGGTTTATTAAATTATTTTAGTAGATTCTCAGTGGTTGTAATAAATGGGATTGCTTTTTCTTAATACAGAATTTTTAGTTATAGGAATTTAGCATAATTATTTACAGCAATATCAGTTATTATCCTTACAATCTTAAACAGTAAATGTTATTAAGTGTGTAAATATTAATATTATCAAGCGTTGTGTTTCACAATAAATAAAACAAAAATTAATAGTAAAAATATTTTTATTTTGAAGTACATATGTCATGCTGTATTTTATCCTACAGAATGCGTACTTCTTTTCGTGATTCATGGCACGTGTGCGTTTTACTGACGTCAAGACAGTACAAATTGCAACGTGAAGCGGCCTTTATTGTGACATCATTTTAGTGTTTATCGACTAACTGACACATAGACAGCACACTAATGTAAAGTGGTGGAAGTAGCTAAAACAGATATTCCCTTCAGGCGGCCTTCGGCGCTCTTTCGTAGAAATAATACTTGTAATATTAACAAAAAAACTTTATATAAAACCGCCAAGAACTCATTCTGTACGTTGCTTTGATTAAACTGTGTGTTTTGGCGTGAACCACATACCAAGGTTATATTTCGTGCTCAGTGCATGCGTTTTGGATTAGTATAAGTGAGCGAAAATTGTTGTTTACAGATGCACATTCAGTCTTCTTTTCTTCATCATAATTGTAGCATGTGAATACAATATTGAAATTTCTGACAGACTTGTTGAAGTCGCTTAAGTGTGGTTTGCAAATGCAAATTATTTTATGTCAAATAATAAAACACTTTATTTCTATGGTCTTAACTCAGACTTCCAAAGTAACACCTTGCTAAATCGAACTGCAGCTCTCACCTTTTTCTTGTTTTGAAATAAAATACAGAGTAGAATAGACCGTAAGACGAGGAGAAAAGTGTTCAAAATGCGTAAAAATGCACACCTTTGACAGAAGCTTTATAATAATTTGTAACGTTTTAAGTAAAAGCCCTTCGTTAGGGCTTAATTTAACAAAATTAGATGTTATTGTTTCATCAATTGGTAACCTCTTTGTTAACAATAATTTAGGCCGTAAATCCAATAATGTCTCATGAGATTTGATAAGAAGTCATATATTTCAAGTTTTTTTAAAATTTAGATGTAGCTTTATTAATATATCTTGTTTTAGAAGAATATTTTAAGAAAGATAAAAATTTCAGTTTACTTTAGTGCTTTAGAGTTTAAAGAACTTTTATTACTTTGTTTTAAAACTTTACGTTTGATATAAGACAAATTAGTAATATTTTCAAATAAGAAACATACCATTAAAAGGTGAATAGAACCCAAGTGCTAAACCTACGAATAGTTATAAAGAAATCCCCATATTTAAAACAAACTATATCTTTAAAACTCTTGTCCCGTGAGAGCTCAACTTCATTGTAATTGCACTCATAGAAGTTTGGACGTTGCCCAAGTGAGTCGTCAAATTTTACTCTAGGTTTTTAATAAGAATAACAAGCTTACGAAGCTCTAAATAAAGCATATGCAAGAATTATCATTTCTCAACAATGCTCATTTTTTCTTGCGATAGTCTGCATACTGACACACGTTTTTTATGGAATAAGTAATCTCTTTGGTTCAAAACAATAAAAAGAACAAAAATAAAAGCAATGCTAGTTTGGAAGAAAAAATAAGAGGAAACGATGTAGATATGTAGTTTAATACGAATTTAGCACCCTGTTCAATTTTCTTTTTGTGAAATGTGGTATTACTAAAAGAAGTTGTTCTTAATATATAAACAAGGAATTTTCTTTGCAATCACTCTCTAGTTGTAGTTAAATATTGTCAAATCCTCTTTCCTTACGAAATAGTATCAAGGTGTGTGTGTGCGTGTTTGTTATATGTACGCCCCCTGCTAGTACAACGGTAAGTCTACAGATTTACAATGCTAAAATCAGGGGTTCGATTCCTCTTGGTGGGCTCAGCAGATGGTTCGATATGGCTTTGCTATAAGAAAACCACAAACCACTGTTATATGTACCAAATATTGCTGCTTTGTTAGTACCAAGTTGAAGTGTTAGAAAGTTGGTTGTTTCTCAACTAGATTAGTTTGCAGACTTCCTTACATTCGAGGATATACAGCTTTATTTTACGAAAATATTGTCATACGTGATATCATTGAACCCTTGTTTTACCTGATTTCAATGAATAAAGATTATAATAAATATTGATAGCAGTCTGTTTTGATATCATTGTGGTGCGTTATTAGAATTAATAAGTTAAAACTTTTCTTTACCTTGGACTTAGATTTTTTTATTTCATTCATCCTCAAGGAGTTGAATATCTTTGTATCTGAATGACGACTAATTATATCAGCGCTTTGGAGAAAAATTATTTTGGTATGTATTTGAAAATTAAACCTAATTATGCTAACTTTCTTACGTCGTTTTTGTACTTCAAGCCTATAATTAAGTACCCGGCAAAGTTAAGTGATTTTTCTCGTATTTTTAACAAAGACATTTCAATATAAAACCTTTATTATTAAATTTAATTGATTACGTTTCTGTACTCCAAAGAAAAAACAACTCTTCTGGTTTAATAAATATACTGTATATAAAAAATAACCGTCATCGTTTGTCGAGTGATTTTGTTTCGGTAAAAAAATTCAACGTCGGAGCTTATTAGTGTGGTAACGTTTCAATTTTTGTACAAATTGCGCATTCATGCTGAATGTTTTATGCTAATTAAATAACTTACGCAATCATTCTCAAGTACGTAGTGTTTGAAAGTTTTGTGCTATTATGTGTGTTTTTGTGTTTTTCTTATAGCAAAGCCACAGCGGGCTATCTGCTGTGTTCACTGAGGGGAATCGGACCCATGATTTTATCATGGTAAACCCTAAGACTTACTGCTGTCTCAGCGAGGGACCTTTGTGCTATTGCATCAAAATAATTTATGTTAATAATCAACTCTTAATGCTTAAACTGAAACTACTACTTCTTGTTTTTGAACAAGTTTTTAGCGTCAATTACATATTTTGTCATATTACTAAATACAATACTTCGTATTACTGAGCATACTGATCATAATGCTTGGTCATATCAGACAGTAAGCTCTGACTTTTCAAGTAACTCCAAACAATATATTATGATATTCATAAGTTATCTTTTACCCTCTGTAATGGTGAGAGTATATCACATATATAGTATTTATATCTGTCTTTTATTCACAACAGTGAATTGGCATTTATATACGATTTGTATATTACGTAACATTGATACTACTAACTTATTCTACTGAATTATTAAGAAGACAAGCGGTTTAAAGTACTAGAAACTAGACTTACTTCCGCAGGGTTCCCGAAAGTGTTCTGTTTCAAGAGTAAAGGAAACAAAAGTTAAGAGTAATAATTATTTTTATTTAATGCTTTTGAAGTTTATATGTCCTGTTGTGTTGTAGCCTACAGAGTGCGTACTTGTTTTCGTGATTCATGGCATGCGCACGTTTTACTGACATCACGACAGCACAAATGGCAACGTCAGTTCCATTATGTGACGTCATTTTAGTGTCTACTGACTGATAGACATCATAAAGCTGTTTTGAGATACATTTTAATTTCAAGTGGGTTTCTCGTCGTCAAGACAACATATTACTATATATTGGTGCGAGTGGTTAAAGTAGATGACCCTTTCAGATGACCTTTGTCCTTCTTTCGGGAATTAAATTTAACTTTCCGTACAAAACATACAACGTCTAGTCGAAAAGAAGAATCAATAGCTACAATAAGTTTATCAGCTGTTATACATGTTGTTAGAATTCCACAAATTAGACTAACTCGATGACAAGTGGTGTGTATAAAGTGAAGAAATGGGCTTCATATTTATATGTAGTGTGTCTGTGTGTATGTTGTTTCAACAGGTAGTATTGTACCGTTATCAAATGTTTACGAAAAACCTAGCAATAATAAAGAACAAAATAAAATTGATTAGTTTATAGCTTTGTAATAATATTTGAAGGTTACATCTTAAAATTTATGAGTAACATTACTTTTTATAAACTAATGGCTTATCGAGTGCAAAACTATTTGATAAAATAATTTTTAGTGTAACTAATGTTAGAAAAACATGTTAAAATGCTCAAAATCACTAACTATTTTTTCTGCTTCTCTGTTTTGTTATATTTATTAGAAGCCATTTTTATATATTCTTATTATAAAAATGTTTCGATCTACTTAGTCGATATTTGCGTTAACTACGGCACATTAAACTATCATATTGTTTGTTTTTGAATTTCGAGCAAGGCTGCACGAGGATTATCCGCACTAGCCGTCCCTAATTTAGCAGTGTAAGAATAGATGGAAGGCAGCTAGTCATCACCACCAATTTTTACCAACGAATAGTGGGGTTGATCGTAACTTTATAACGCCCCGATGGCTGAAAAGGCGAGCATGTTTTGGGATTTGAATCTGCGACCCTCGCATTACGAGTCGATTACCTTAGCCATCTAGCCATGGCGGGCCGAACTATGCTTCTTTAAAATTTATGTTTACACATACTCTAACCAAAATATACAAGCAAGTAGTTTCATTGATGAGTTTTAGGTACGCATAATCTCTACATTCTCTCGAGTATTCACCGAGAGATGGCCCTTCAAAAGTTATCTTTCATGGATTTAATGAGTTTTTACGCGTGACGCAGATCTGCAGATACTAGTGTTGCCTGTATTAGCTTGAGTTGTGTAACATCTGTCGGTAATTAACACATTTTTTTTCAATATCCAGGAGCTGAGAAACGACATAAGGGGATTTTGGGAGAACAATGTTTAAACGCCGTATTTCACTGAAATAACAATAGGGGTATTTTGGATAAAAGCAAGAGTTAAATTTTAATTTTTTATTTTACCTCAAAATAATTATTAATTTGCTTCGTAAATGTTGCCGTTTCAGGTTTCTCACGTAGCAAAACCAACGATTGTTTAACATACTAAAACAATCAAAAGCTTGAAATATATTGATTTGGATGATTACCATAATCTTATGAAAAAAAATTCCTGAAAAAAATTCGAATAATATATGGTTTTCTCATCATGAGTGCGAGGTAAAAATTAGTAATGGCTTCAAGCGAAGGATTAGAGAGATTTTGTCACGAGATGTGTATGATTTAAGTGAAGCTACAGGGTGTTAAATCACATATCTAAAACTCCTGGAAATATAATGTAGAAAATGGTTGTACAGAACCATTAAAAGTTAAGATTGTTACATATTAAGATCAAGCCTTTGATATAGTACATGTACAATAAACCTTTATTTGTGCAGAAACATTACAAGTTATATATCCTTAACATTAAGATATAGACTTTGGTACACGTACATGTACATTAAATGATGATGTGTAGTTACACTTCTTGAACATTAAGACCTAGCCTTCGGAACATGTACACATACATTACAGAATGATTTGGAGTTCTGCCATCAAATGGAGTCAGTTGTTTGAATATTAATTCTGGCATGTTTCTAATTTTAGAGTCTTTTAGTTCCCATCACAAGATGGTGGCGGAAATGAGGGCACAGCTACTTGTCACCCCATGAGACGACTTGTAGATGTACACACTTTAGAATGAGTTACGATGTTTTGAGATATGTTTCATGGAAGTTTATTTCATTTCTATAAAAACTGGCGGGGATAACCACAGTCTTTGTGTCCTAAGAGAGCAACAAAAACGATATTTCAGCCAAGAAGTTCACTGAAGTCCACTCCGTACACATGGTTGGAGAGCGTCATCTAAAGCTCTAATTTATTGCCGCTTGGCTGGTTAGAAGAAATTTCAAACCTAAGCCAAGTTCTATGTTTTAAAAGAATCGCTGAGCTAAATTACCATGTTTTAGTAATTAGGTTTTGCTGATAAATTACTGCATTATTAACAGAGTCGAATTTCTTGTATCTGTTCTTTCAGCTTAACATTTTCTCAGTTCATTATTCACATTCTTATTTCATCAGACCTATCAAGAGTCTGCATGAACGTCATACTTTCTTACATTTTTATAAGATATTGTGTTGATTCTTATGCGTATACATTAGATAAAAAAGATAAAAAGAGATAACATATTTTAACGGATATCTGTAGTAAGAAGGCCAACTGTAGGCCCGTCTTGGCCAGATAATTAGGCCAAGACTCGTCTCATAATACGAAGTCCACGAGTTCGAATCCCCGTCACACTAAATATGCTTGCCGTTTTTAGCTGGGGACGTTGTAATATTACGGTCAATCCCGTTTTGCGTCAGCAAAAGAGTAACCCAAGAGTTGGCGGTGGGTGGTGGTGACCAGCTGCCTTCCCTCTAATTGTACACCGGTAACTTACGGCTGACTAACGTAGATGGCGCTCGTTTAGCTTTGCGCGATATTAAAAAAAACCAAAAACACCAACTCAAAGGTCTTCTTAAAACGTTTCCTGAGAATGAAAACACAATTCGAACATTAATGATAACAAATTAAGCTAAGTTTAAAAATGACTTATTTTAATATTCTAAAGAATAAGGATTATAAAAATAACACCTTACAACCTGCTTCGGTCATTTATTAAAATATACACAGCAGATTCAACAACTAAGATATTTGTTCGTAATAAAACAAAACTAAGTTATTGTTGTTGTTTTTTGCCGTTTCTTATGCATGCATGTGCGTAACGAAGTTTAATGCTTAACGTGCCCGAGATACATGATTCACTTTCTGTTTTCTAAAAAATTGCGCTTCGCACATTTAACAGATACGCTAAAAGAGTAATATGAGAATCGCGATGTAGATCAGACGAGAGTAACCAGAGTTGTCGTTGGTTAGCTACGTTCCCTCTAGGCTGTTAATTCACAATGAGGAACAAGTATGGGTAGATATATTTGTGTAGCTTTGAGAGAAAATAAACAAACAAACAAATTGTTATCAAAAATTGAACAATTAAAAAATCTTAGATTACCAGATCTTATAGACAAGAAAAAATACCTTAAAAAGAAAACTTGCATTCAATTATAAACCTTTCAAAATGATTTTAAGTTCGCTTTCGGCCACATAATCAATTGTTTGTTGTACAATCGCCAAAATAAGCTTGTCATCAAATCAGTTAATTGCTGTACAATATGTAAGGTTAAACACGCTGTATTATAACAATTTTACATATGCAAATGAGCAAGTTATTAGATAACCTCAGCCAATTTTTGCATTGTTTGGAGCCTTATTAGTAGTGTAATGCTATAAAAACTGGTAGAGTATTTTTGTTTTGTTTGATTTTTTGGAATTTCGCGCAAAGCTACTCGAGGGCTATCTGTGCTAGCCGTCCCTAATTTAGCAGTGTAAGACTAGAGGGAAGGCAGCTAATCATCACCACCCACCGCCAACTCTTGGGCTACTCTTTTGCCAACGAATAGTGGGATTGAACGTCACATTATAACGCCCCCACGGCTGGGAGGGCGAGCATGTTTGGCGCGATCGGGCGCGAACCCGCGACCCTCAGATTACGAGTCGCACGCCTTAACGCGCTAGGCCAGGTAGAGTATTAACAACCCTTTTTAAAACAATATACTCATATACTTAGATTATAAATATGTTGTTTTATTAACACATTGGCTCCGAAGAACATATTTGTGGAATTTAGTTTTTACTCAACTTTATTTTTGATACCGATTAGTACGTTTTTTCGACATTTAGGGTTATTAGTTATTATAATGTTTTTCATTAATTTAAAAAAATGAGCGTCATAAGCCTGTATGAAAGTTCGTTTATTTTCTGGACCATGTGACTCACATCGTTGTTGTTCTAGTCACTCACATCGTTGTTGTTCTAACAAGACGTATATTTTAGTTTTGTAATAAATAACCCAGTTGAGAAATAATAATAAAAAGTTCATCAAGGATTTACAATTCAAATGTTTGTTTTGTAATATAATCACTTTTTGTATTTTGATATAATACACGCCTATACAAGTGAGTGTTTTTTATCTAAACATTTTTAAAATCACAACAAAAGCTTAAGAATAAGCTTACGAACCAGGCTTAAATAGTCCTATTAAAACGTAAAAAAAAAAAAAGCTATGAATCACATTTACATGACGCGGAATGAACATTGAGCGTCACTCATATGTGAGTGATGAGGCACATCACTGTAAAACTATGTCACTCATATATGAGCGGCGCTGGAGCAAAAGTGTTATAATTAGGATGTAAATCTTCACACATATGTATTAAAGAAAGGAAATCCGTGTTTAATATTACACAATAAATATTTAAGTATCAGACTGTCCCAGTCTGTGTTTCAAAACACAGTAAAAATATTTCACTTTAAAATTTTGCTGTATGTAGGTAAAATACTGTAAGACTAGTCTCATGGACTGCACATGTTTCTATGTCTTAGCATTCCTCATGATGACACAATAAGACGTCGAAACATGTAGAGTGTATAAGACTGTTCCCAGCCTCGTTATATCTTATATTATCATTATACAGTAAAATTATCACGTAAAACATTTTTATTGTGTTTTAATACTGGTAACAAACTCTCTTGTTTTAAAGTATTTATTGTGTATTATTAAGCTGCTTTAGTTTTAATACATTTGCATGTTGTTGTTTACTTAGTGCAAAGCTACACAGTGGACTATATGCACTCTCTCCACCACATGGAGTCGAACCTCGGATCATATAGAAATGTTCAGACTGAAGATTTATAATTTTCAAGACGGTGTTCGTCCTTGTACATAATGTCATTGGAAAATAAAGAAATATGAAACACTTTAGGCTCCCCAATAATATTTACGACAAGTCTTATTAAAATGTTGGTAATAAAAGTACCGTGTCTTGTAACAAGTGAAAATTCACGAACAAAATGACAGTGGTGAAAACAACTAACAAGCTTCAGGCAACAATACACTTTCTGTTTTCTCAAAAAATGCGCTTCGCCCGTTTAAACCGTAGATGACTACAAGAGTAGCGTAAGAATCGCACTATTAGATCATATGAGAGTAACCAAAGAGTTGGCTGTGGGTGTTGTTGACTAACTATCTTCTTTATAGGCTATTAATTCACAATCAGGGATAAGTATTGATAGATATATTCGTGTAGATTTGAAGAAGGCTTATTTACTGATTCTGTCACTTGTTTCAGCTACGCCTAGTTGTCCAGCAAACATTGCATTAGCCCCTAATTCTAATACTCTCTTGTCTACATTCCACTGGAATTACTACGATCCCTGCAACCTATTGCACGATTTCCATTGTATTTACGCTTCAACTCTCCTTCCCGCCAGTAATAATAAGTTCGTTTCATTTATTCTTCATCCTTGTATTTGCCTCACATACAACTTTATGGACATGTTTAATTATAGGGAAACGAACTATCCACCTTGCAGCTGAACTACTTTAGGATACCTTGTCCAATGCGTATTCATGCTATTTCATACAAATATAAACCGATTAAGTCACCGTATTGTGTAGTCTTACACTTTGTTGTGGACTGTTCACTTCTGACAACACTTTGCTATACACGCGTTCCGTTCTCCCTTCAACTTTATTAAGGAAGTGACTTATATACTAACATACACAACAAACTGATGTTCATTACAGTAATCAACTACACACAGATTTAGAATTAGGTTTTCTTCTTATTGGCAACAGAATACCTCTTTGTTCACTTTTACATATTCTGGTCCTTTAGTTTTTTTCTTTGCCCAAAACCTATCTTCTATATCTCTTTTCCTTAGCCATTTCAGCAGGTTTCTTTCTGTCCGACCTCGGACACTTGCTTTTCATAATTAGGTTTACAGTTCTCATAATTGTTGCGAGTTCTGTAAATTCCGCAGCAGCTAAAGAGAAAAGAATTCCGATATTTTCCAACAACTTTTGTTTTCTTGGTGACTGTAACAGTAACATGTTTGAAGTTCTTAACGTTCTTGATTTGATGAGGTAAGGAACTATAAGTTGTTACGTTTGGCTACAGTAACTTTACTAGTCTCAGAAACAGTGTAGTTAATTTTTTAGGCCTTACAGATTTGATAGATTTGGTGGTATAACAATTATATTTTGGATGCTACAGTTTTGACAAATTTGAGGAATGTCGACCTGATAAGCTTGGGGATTAGAGGATTGAATTTTTTGTGGTGTACTGTGTTGTAAGTTATAGTATTAAAATTTAATTTATATTTTTGGGAGATTTGTAGTTAAAAGTATGTTACCTATACTGTTAATACATGTGGTAAGCGAACTGTATAATTTTGAGACTCTTGCAACGACAAGTTTGAAAATAGTAACAATGACAGTATTGAGGACTGTAATGTTGTCAAATTTTAAGGCTGAATAACTGTTGGTATAGAGTTAAGCTTCTATTCAATGCATCAAGAGTTTGAATCGTAATGGCTAAAGCGTTAAGAAGCCCAGTTTTTTGAAACACTGGCGCTTTATGCAGTTTAATTAGTTTTTTGCCCTTCCATTTATTATGTATTTCAGATTATCTCATCTTGTAGTGATACATACATACAAGAAAAATAAAAATTACGTGAATACAAACATTCTTAAGATAATTCAGAAAAGTATGGACTGAGTAATTGTGTAAATAAAAAGCACAAGTGTTAAGTATCTAAGCCTAAAAATTCACCATTTATAATAAACAACAAAATGAAAAAATAAATTAATTATAACAGCATGTAAAGAAATAATACCGAAATGGATAATTTTTATATGCTAATTGCAGACTATAGGTGTTCAAGAAAATGTGCAATCTAGTAGAAAGGATTCTATTTTATAAAAGTATTGGCTGTAAACTAATGTAAAAGCATGGTTCCCACTGCTATTATAGAACCATTATAAACATATCATTATAGATCCATAATTCCAAATGATACTGCAGAACTATAATTCCCATCCATTGTGAAAACATAGTCCCTGGACTATTTTGAAAAACCAGTTTTCATAGTATTATAGCAGCATGACCTTTATAATGGTTTATTTAAAATTTAAAAAACATGGTTATTATAGCATTAAAAATATTGGTCCTTTTGTTACTGTGGAACATTGGATATCATGATTGTAAAACTAGAGTTTTTATGCCGTATCAGAAGCAGGGTTCTTATATCATAATTAAAACTACAGTAGAGCTATGTGCCTTGTACTAAAGTTAAAAAATGGTTAATATATCATTGTAAAAACACTATTTCTAAATTGCGATTTTTTCGTGTAGACTAGCTGTAAGTTTATGGATTTACAAAGCAAAAATTTGGAGTTTGATTCCGTGCAGAGGATAAATTGCTCATTACGTAACTTTGCGTAAAATAAACAAACTTTATTGTAAAAGAAGTTTGATCTCCATAGAAATAGCAAAAATATGGTTCTTATAATATACCAAAAACCACAATTCAAATACTATAGTAGAAGTGCGATCTTTAGGCCCTACCATAATATAAAAATTGTTCACAAACAATAGGGAAACGATCAAATAGTTACAGTGTCAAAATTGCATGAAACAATGACTTGAGAAACATAAGTTTTGGGTCATCTATCAATGGTGTAATATGGTAGTGCATCTACTGTAGGAAATTTAAACCTTACCACAACTTGCAGAACTCGATATACCCAACACTCAGCCATTATCTTTCACACTGATTGCATATCAGATGTTCGTATCTTATCTATTCTAAATATTCTGAATTTCAAAGTTTGTAATATTCTTAGTTGATTTCTATTTGCATCATATAACAAAGTATTTTATGGTATCGTAAAATGCACCATATTTTATACAAGTGTTGCTCATTATACGGTATTTTAATTTTCTATATACATTCATATTATAAAACATTTCCATCGTGTATGCTAAGTTTTCATATATAAAATTTTCTTTTAAAATTTAAAAAAAGATTACGAATGAGTGTACTTTAAGGCAAGTTTTACATATGAATAACATCTCACTCGCTATTATTCATGAATTGTAGGAAAGTGCATTACTATGGTGTTCCTATCAATGTTGATGAATATAGTACCTTGACAAATGCCCTTAAAATCATATTGTGAAATGTTTTTTGTTCTTGTTTTAGAAAGATAGAATAACTAATGAAATTATTCCAAATTTTGCTTGGCACTCATTTTGCAGATATTGCAAGTCTAAAGAAACATGACACGTTAAAACGTTGGTTGTTAAGTAGAGAGACAGTTCTTTTTTGCTTTGTCAATAACTTTAATGACAATGACTGTGATCAAAACCATTGTGAATAAATAATTTATAGTTACAAAATTAATGATGTTTTTATTGTTTAATTGGTACGTCTATCTGTAAGATGAACACGTTTTCATCTGCACAAAGGCTTTCATTTTTGTAGAAATTTGAATAAATATTGTATAAAAGGAAATTTAATAATGAACACATCTACATACACATTGTTTTGGCTGTATAAATGATGTCGTATTTGTTGACAATAAACTTATGTTCAAAGGATATAACGGTTCAGTTTATTATGGAATGTTTAATAGAATATCCATGTTCATACAGTACTTCATGCTTAAGACATATTATTTTGTAAATAGCTATTGCTTCTGACAGGATTGGTATCTTTACTAAAAAAATTCCGTTTTGATATATATACAAAGATGGCTTTTATAAAACACATTTCACTTCACAAACAGAGACATGTAAATTTATGAACAGTTTGTCCTTAAGGCTAAATATCCCTATGAACACTTTGTCCTACAGGTCATATGCCTTCAAAAACATCTTATTTTAAAGGTCAGATATGTTAAAAAATACCTTGTATTAAAGGTCAGATATTGTTATGAATATTTTATCCTAAAGGACAGATTTCTTTATGAACAATTTGTCCTAAAAACCAAATACCTTCGTGAACATCTTGTCTTAAAGATCAAATATCTTCATTAACGCCTTGTCCTACAGGTCAGACATTCATGAACATTTTATCATATAGGTCATATCTTTCTTAACACCTTGTCTTACAGGTCAGATCTTCATGAACGCTTTTTTCTAAAAACAGACATATTCATGAACACTTTGTTCTAAAGGTCACATACCTTTAGTACACACCTTGTCCTAAAGGTCAGATGTCTTCTTGAATATCTTGTCCTACAGGTTAGATATATATATGAATAATTTGTACTACTGTTGGTAAGGTGTGTAATATTCTGGTTTATAAATAAAACAGATGTGTTAATAAAACGTCTTGCACAACAGGCCAGATATCTTCATAAATCATTCTTTCCTACAGAGAAGGGCCCAGCATGGCCAAGTGTGTTAAGGCGTTTGACTCGTAATCCGAGGGTCGCGGGTTCGAACCCAGGTTACACCAAACATGCTCACCCTTTCGGCCGTGGGGGCGTTATAATGTGACGGTCAATCTCACTATTCGTTGGTAGAAGAGTAGCCCAAGAGTAGCATTCCAAAACTACACAACTCACAAAGAAAGAGGTGACTGACCGGAAGCTGACCACATGTTTGAAAGGGGTTGTGCAACTGAGTGTCGGAACGTAGAGGGCGGTGTTAGATGTTTGAATATATAATTTTATTTAGTTTATTATATTAATATAGGTATAAAGGCGTTCCTTTATATTGGTTTATTTTGGGTTTAAGTTGTTGTATAAGTAAGGCTTCTTTAATTTTGCGTTTGTTTATGTTTGTTTCTTTATTTAGTATTTGAGTGTTTTCTATAGTTATGTTGTGTTTATTTGACTTGCAGTGTTCGAAAACGTGTGAAGGTGACTTTTTTGTGTTCTTTAAATCTGGTTTCCATTTTTCTACTTGTTTGTCCAATATAGAAGTCGTGGCAGTTATCACATTGTATTTTATAAATAATGTTGATGTGGTGTTTGTCAGTGTAGTTTTTACATAGTATGGACCTCAGTTTTGTGCCTGGTTTTTGAATAAATTTGGTATTAACTGGAATGTCATATATGTGGTCAGCTTTCGGTCAGTCACCTCTTTCTTTGTGAACCTGACGATGACCGAAGAAAGTCGAAACGTTGTTCGCTCTTCTATGTAAAATATTTTCTCAATCCAAACGAGCCGTTTTTACATATATATTTATCTACAAGTGGGTTTTCTCGACATCACTGATTATTATTTCATCACGGCGATTGTACGAGAAGTGTAAGTCTTTGTGTTTTTCTCAGTGTATTTGTACTTACCTGTTACCATTATGTCTGAACTAGCATACCGTACATCACTATTAACAGTACACGCTCACACGATCGTTAAGAAACTAAGAAATTTAAACCAACGAATTATCAATAGAAGAAATGACATCTATTTTATTCAACAATGTAGAAAGGAACAACTAACCCCTAATCTTGTAAATGTAAAACTTTCAAAAAATTTTAATAAATACCCAAACATTATTCAAAATTTACAGAAAAAACTACTTAAAGCCATGTTGAACACAAAATACAAAGAACTACATGACTTACAAAAACCAAAAAATGAACCTAGACCATCAACTGGCATGATGCATTAAACCAGAGATTTACAGACTTATACCTACGAAACATAAACCAAATAAACACGACAGAGACAAAAAGATCTACCACAACAAAAAACTAGAAAAACTAAGATGCAAACAACAGAAAAGACATCAACATGACAAACCGTTGACTAACCTCATAATTAACAGATCCGACCGACAATTAAACACAGACGAGAAACATCTACTTAACAAAGGACTCAACTTCGCAATAGCACCTAGGTACATTCCAACCATAGAAATCAAAACATGTTTAGAAGATCTAGCCAGAAGACTTGTGATACTTTCTACAAAAACAAAGAAATAGCCAAAAACAACCAACAGAAAGATGACAATTTAGATAATTTTATTGACATCCAACAACCAAACTTCTCAGGTAAAATTACAAATTTATATTTTCCAGAAACACCTAAAAACAACATCTTAAAGAATTTTTTCAAAGAATTTTCTCACAAAACCATCAATATAATTTCACAAAACAGAAAACTAAAAAACAATCTTACAAAAAGAGACATTAATTCCATTAAAAACAAGACAAAAACATAAAAATTATAAAAGCAGATAAAGGTAACGCTATAGTCATAATGAACACGAATGAATACATCCAAAAAATGAAGAACATCCTATCAGACACGAACAAATTTAAACCAATACACACAAATCCAACAAAGACACACGAGACGCAACTGAACAAATTACTACTACAAATGAAAAAAGCCAACACAATTTCACAAACTTTATTCCTACCTACGTAAAACCGACTCGCGCACACCGCAAATATACGGCATCCCCAAACCTCATAAACCAGATTGTCCATTACGACCAATAATGTCCACATATGAATCGTTTAATTACAATCTTGGTAAATACATAGCATGGGCATTCTCCAAATATGTAACATCAGCCAGCTCATTCATCAAAGACTCTTTTAATTTCAAGTCTAATCTAAATCAACTTAATCATAAAGCCTTAATGGCCAGTTTCGATGTTATATCCCTCTTTACAGAAGTTCCAACCACTGAAGCCTGCGAGATAGCCTTAGAACTCTATATCCGAGACCCTAACTCAACTACAGACATTCCCAGTAACCAATTAGCAACCCTCATAGAATTCACCACGATAAAGACAAACTTCATGTTCAACAACCAAAACTATATACAAACAAATGGCCTAAGCATGGACAACCCAGTATCACCAGTTCTAGCCAATATTTTTATGACACAAGTTGAAACACAAGCAATTAACACAGCATTACATCCACCACGAAACTGGTACAGATATGTAGATGACACGGTTGCGGGATTCAAATCTACAGAACACATACTTAATTTTTTCAATCACATTAAATCTATACATCCCAACATTAACTTCACATGTGAACAGGAAGAAAGCAATCAAATATCATTTCTTAACCTCAAAATTACAAGAACCGACACACAATTCAAAACAGAAATCCACCGAAAAATCACCCATACTGGACTATACATTCCTTGGGACTCAGCACATGAAACAAAACAAAAACTCAACATACTAAGAAACCAAATAAACACAGCCATAAAACTATGCTAACCAGATAAAATTAACGATGAATTAGACAAAATAAAACAATACTTCATCAACATCAATAAGTTTCCTCCACAAACCGTAGAAAACATTATACGCACACACCTAGACAGAAAGGAAAATCAACCAACAAAAGTAAATATATCTCACGATTCAAAAAATCACGAAACCATATACTGCTGCATACCATATATTCCCGACATCAGCAGTCAAATAATGAACATTTGGCAAAAACTAGTAATCAAATATGACATTCCAGTTAATACCAAGTTTATTCAAAAACCAGGCACAAAACTGAGGTCTATACTATGTAAAAACTACACTGACAAACACCACACCAACATTATTTATAAAATACAATGTGATAACTGCCACGACTTCTATATTAGAGAAACAAGTAGAAAAATGGAAACCAGATTCAAAGAACATAAAAATTCGCCTTCACACGTTTTCAAACACTGCAAGTCAAATAAACACAACATAACTATAGAAAACACTCAAATACTAAATAAAGAAACAAACTTAAACAAACGCAAAATTAAAGAAGCCTTACTTATACAACAACTTAAACCCAAAATAAACCAATATAAAGGAACGCCTTTATACCTATATTAATATAATAAAATAAATAAAATTATATATTCAAACATCTAACACCGCCCTCTACGTTCCGACACTCAGTTGCACAACCCCTTTCAAACATGTGGTCAGCTTCCGGTCAGTCACCTCTTTCTTTGTGACCTGATGATGACCGAAGAAGGTCGAAACGTTGTTCGCTCTTCTATGTAAAATATTTTTTCAACCCAAACGAGCCGTTTTTGCATAAATGTAAAGAATCGCTAAGATCTCCACTTCGACATTATTTTAGTCAATCAACTATGGGTGATAGTTCATAAATGATGAGTAACAGTGGATATAAACAATGTTGTCGTTACATTTTTTTTGTGTCCTAAACAGTTAGATAAAAACCTTTGTTTTCTCACTTTTTTCGCTTTAAATTGAAAATTAGAATCTACATCAAGAACAAAGAAGTTTCTAAACGTGTTTTTCGAATTTGGAGCAGACCAAACACTGAAAAGTTTTCCTTTTTCTTAGTTTTCCTTGACTAGACTTTTGGAGTCATATTTTTTACTTCTACCTTTAATGTTCCTGAATTTCTAAATATGTTTGTTATGTAACTCAACTAACACGTGTAAAGCATCTAAAAAAAGAATCACTGAATATTCTTGTCGCTTTCCGTTCCCATGCAGGCTACAGATTTCTAGAAGCATCAATCACCGTTATTTGATTATTATAAGCACTTTAAGTACCTGATGAAGTACATATACCCTGCTCTTCAACAGATTATTACAGAAAGATAATAAAAGTTCCATAAACTTTAATATTTTTATGTAGACTGAAGTATGTCTGACACTTCTTACAGGAGTTTACATTTATATATATATGTAGGAATGTTTAGTGAAGGAAAGAGTTTTTACTGAAATGTGGCATGTCACTTAAAGAGATTTACCCTATCTACAAAATGAAATGTATTTTAATGGTGACACATTATTTCTAAAAGATGGAATGTATGCTAAATCAGACTTCCCTGAATATCGAACGTATGACTCTGAAAACTTAGCTGTAGGATATGATGTCTTTCAAAAATAATTATTTTTCCTTTAACAGCAGGTGTGTCTTACAGCGAGCTGAAGAACACGATCTTTTTCTTTTTTTAAATATAGCTGCTTCATCTATAACGTCGCATACGTTTTACAGGTAACCGAACTACATGTTGTGTGGTATATCTTATGAAATTACAACTAACATATCTATAACATGATATGTCTAACGAAGCTAGTTGACATGAGATTATCTGCAGTTTAATATTTTTCCTAACGATATCTCATGTACTTGAACACATATGTTTCTAACCTATCAGTAAATAATATATCTTCTGAAGCTAAGTAATTTATCATTCTGAAAATATGTCTCTGAAACCTAAGTTGCTTATCTGTTGGATAGTATTTTTAATGAAGTTAGCTAATTTATCTATAAAATGGTATGGGGCTAGTTGAATTTTCTATAGGATAGTAAATTTCTTGAAGCTAGCTGGTCCATAAATTGGATAATATATGCTATGAAGCTATCTCACCTATCCGTAGAATGGTATTTTTCTTAAAAGCTGTTTGACCTATTAGAAGAAGAAACGTATGTCTCATTAACATAGCTGAACTATCTTACTAAATGCTAACTTATGCCTAAGATAGTATAGCTTCTGGAGTTATTTTCCGTATCTCTTGAAGTTTATTGTTCTATCCAATAATATGCCTCCGAAAATAGCTGCAGTATTTAACAAATAGTATATCCTAACAGAAACCGACCTGTATGTAGATTGATATATCTGATAAATCAATTTAACTTTTATGTCGATCGGAAGGTATAGCCTGTCATCTGAGGCTACTTGACTTGTATGTCAGTTGGCATTTCGATTGAAGCTAACTGTTTTATATGTAAAATGTAATATATCATGTAGCTTACTGACTTGTCTGCCAGATATATTTCTTGAAGATAACAAAACTATCTCTTAGAGAATGTTTCAAAATCCTGGTTGAGCTAAGTCAGCTGACTGGTTAAGTAAAGCAAGCTAATCAATTTGTCAGATAATGTGTATCATGAAAGTGGTTCTCATGGGGTATGTTATCTGAATATTGCTGACCGGTTTGTCAGATAATGTGTATCCTGAAGGTGGTTCACTTGTGGTGTGTTACCTGAATATTACTAACCGATTTGTCCTAAAGATGGTTCACCTGTAGTATGCTATCCGAATCTATCTAACCATTTGTTAGGTAGTTTGTATCCTGAAACTGGGACACTTGTGGTATACCACTTTTAACAGGTTTAATATTATGTATTTATGTTTGTTTCAGTTTAATATATAATTAGAAATGCATGTAACGTGTATTATTAAATGTGTATTGCGAAAGATTGCCTGATTTCTAAATTTGTAAAACATTTTCGAGCATAAGAATCAACAACGTACCATGTGACTTATATAAAATATGGCCCAGCATGGCCAGGTTGTTTAGGCACTCGACTCGTAATCCGAGGATCGCGGGTTCAAATCCCCGTCACAGCAAACATGCTCGCCCTCTCAGCCGTGGGAGCGTAATAATGTTACAATCAATCTCACTATTCGTTGGTAACAGAGCAGCCCAAGAGTTGGCGGTGGGTGGTGATGACTAGCTGCCTCCCCTTTAGTTTTACACTGCTAAATTAGGGACGGCTAGCGCAGATAGTCCTCGTGTAGCTTTGCGCGAAATTAAAAAACAAACTATTTAAAATTCTAGTGACTGCCTGTCAGCTAAATTTTTAGAATCTCTAATGAGTATAAAAGTTAGCCATTACAACATGTGGAGAGACAGTTTTAGAATTTCGTTGACAAAGATAGTTTGCAAACGTTGTTTTGTACTTTATTTTAATTAAACTTTTCATACCCATACTAGCCGCCCTGAGAATACATTTTTACTTCAAGTGTTTCTTGTCATCACGAGTTTTAAAATATTGTTTGTCAGCTATCTTCAGTATACTGCAAACCTCGGAAGCTATAGGTGTGATAAACGCTTATTAATCGGAAGAAACTACAGATATTTGACCAGAAACGTTTGTAGATTTTAAACATCACAAACCATTCAAGTTAGAAAATTAACTTCGGACATTAGTATTTCTACAAGGACATTAAATATCTTCATCTGTGAAAAGTTAGCATGTAAACCGTGTGACTGCAGCCAAAAATAGAGCTAGCTAGCTTTCCTGTCAAGAAAAGTGTACCTGTGTATCAACATAAAATTAATTCGCTCTCCGTGAACCGTCGATAAAAGATTCAGTTCCAGATCAGAAAGAAGACTCAATATTAATTGTAAATTTGTAAAACTATTGTATATAAACTATTATTTACAATAACTATTTGTAATGAGCGTTATTGTAAATTGTATTGTTGTTTGTATATTAAAATTTATTCGTGTGAAGAAAGAAAACTATATGTATCAGTCTTGTTGGCAAATATTATACATTTGGTACTTATTGATATTAATTTAACTTCTAAATTGAAATTAAAATTTTTGACTATTTGAAATAGTAATACACAACTATGTAACATAATAATTCGGTGGCTCGTCCAAGATAAATTACAATACGTAACACACTTGAATCTAGCTGATCATTTTGTCAGATATTGCCTACTGAAGTTAGATGATTTAAAAGTGGAATGATACGTTAAATGGTGTTACGACTGACTTGTTTATGAAATAGTAATATATCCTGAAGATAGTCTACTTGTTAAGTGACTGTCTCCTGAAGCTAGCTGCCCTGTTTGTAAGAAAGAATGTCACTTATGGCTATTTTTCTTGCCTGTGGAGTAACATATTTTCGAAGTTTTTTGTGTGATTTATATTATAAGTTGCTTACTAAAGTTGGTTAATGGAATGACTTCTAAACTTTCCTCCCTGTCTGTAACATCATTTGACTTTAAAACCTATTTTGTAGTCTGTATGATAGAACGAATATAAAATGTGTATAGGATAAGATAGCTTCTATCCATATTTCTTTGTCTGATACAATGACTTTTAAATATGAATATAAAATGTGATGTGTAAATCTAATTCCTGTATATAAGATGAGATGGCTTTAAAACGTGTATGTAGGATGGAATGTCTTCCAAGCTTACTTCAAAGTCTGAAAGATGGAAACTGAAATGCTTATGTAAAAACATATGCCTACTTTCCTTGTATTTAAGACTGGTTGCCTTTCAGATGTTTACTCACAACTAGGTGAATTTTCACTTTGCTTTCCCTGTATGTAAAACTGAATGACTTGAGAAACGTATGTTGAATGTGATGTCCTATAAGCTTACTTATACTTGTTTTCTGTAACAAGGCATGTCTTAAAATATATTACTTCCTACAAAAACATTTTAAAGTATAAAATATAAAGGAAAGTTGTATACTTGCTTCTTTGTCTGTAACATAGATTGATATTTATGATATCTTCTAAGTGTACTTCTCTGTCTGTTAGAAAAGACGATTTGAAATTTTCTTTGTAAGATGGTGTGTCTTTTAAAATATATTTTCCCTGTCTGTAAAGTAGAATGACGTGCATGTATATAAAATATATTTTAAATCTACATTTCTGTCTGTAACATGAAACCTTTTTAAAATGTATGTCAAATTGGTTGATTTTAATTGAGAATGAAATGTTTTCTAAGTCTGCTGCAAGATCTGATAGGTTTAAATTAAGTATGTAGGATGAAATTTTTTTGTAATCTAGCTTTCTCGTCTATAAAATGGGATGGTTTAAAATGTGTATGTGTAACATGATATCTTCTAAAGCAATATTTTCCTGTCCATAAATTAGTTTTACTTTAAAATGTCATGGTAAAATTATTTTGTGTACTTAACCTACTGCCCTATCTGTAAAAAGGAATGACTTTAAATGCCACTCAAGATAGAATTACTTCTAAATTCATGTTGCTGGCTTCAAGATGAAATACCTTTAAATGTGTATGTACAATTATACATCTCCTAAACTTGCTTTCCCTGTATGTAATGAAATAAAGTGACGTTTAACAATGTATGTAAAGTCATCAAAACCGACTTCATCGTCTGTAAGATGGAGAGGATGTATAACGTGTATATGGGAGTTGAATTTGTTCTAAGCCTACTTCCCAGTCTGTACGATATAATTATTTTAAATTTGTGTGAAAGACGGGATGTCAAATAAATCTATTTCTCTGTCTGTAAAATGTAATTGCTTTAAAATATGTGAGATGGGAAGTATCCAAAATATTTATATTTTATTTCTGTAACATGGAATGGCTTTCAAATATTTGTGAAGAATGAAGTGTCTTCTAAACTTACTTTCCCTGTGAGTTAAACGGGTTGAATTCTAAATGTGTTTTTAAGATTGGATCTCTAATAACTCTGTTTCCTCAAATACATTGTGACTCACATTCAAATTCAAATTGCATAATATTACTAGAAATCGATTTATTTCTAAAGTAAATAGCTCAATAATCCCACTTTCCTAGCTGCGATATGAATTACGTTCATTTGTCATAAATTTTGACAGATTTATTTTCAAGTTGAAATATCCAATAAATCAGTTACCAAAGCTACATCCTTACCCGCCTTCTGCTAAGTCCTCTGTTGTAACTCTATATCGCTTTACTTCTTAGGTGAATATCTGGTAAATAGGTACTCCAAGTTACATCCTTATTCACATTCTGCTAGGTTCCCTAAAATAAATGCATATCCATTCTTAAGTTGGAATATCTATGAAACCATTTCTCAAACTGCATGCTGACTCACCTTCTGCTGAGTCTTCAATCATAACTCTATATCGCTTTATTTCTACTCACATCCTATATCTAATGTAACTCTAGACCGATTAAAATCAATTCGCCTAACCTCCACAACGACACAGATGGTGAGCAGAGCAAATATAGACCATTGTGTAGATTTCTGCTCAATTCCAAACAAACACGTCACCTAATTCTTGAGTTGTAAGTTTTAATCGATTTCTATTAAATCCACTTTTCATGCTGTATCGTCTTTCAAATTCTAAGTTCCCTTTGTAACTATATATCGAACTTAGAACTTAGTAGAAGATGAGAGACGATACAGCTTGAGAAAAGGATGTATTCCTTAGTTGGAATATCTAATAAATCGGTTTCTCAACCTACATCCTCACCACTCCGTCAATCAATGTGACAGTCTTTCATTTGTTTCGATATTTTATAAGTCTGCTTCCCAAATTGTATTCTGACTCATTGTTTTGCCAAATTTCTATTGTTAGGTGAAATTAATTTATACTTAAGTTACAACCTCATTTATCCATTAACTTCCACATTGAAACTCTAAATTGGTTTATTCCTAGGCAGGAATATCAAATAAATCCGTTTTCTGAGCTCTATCTTCACTCACCTTCTCATAAGCTCTTATCGTAGCTCTAGAATGGTTTTATTCCTAGGCTACAGTATTCAATAATTAGTTTCTCAAGCTTCATCCTAATTTATGATAACTTCCCTATTGAAACTTCAGATCGAATTACTCCAAGTACAGATATCTATTTTATCTGATTTTAACTAGCGTTCTCACTCACCTGCGGTTACATTCACTATCTCAAGACTAAATTGATCGATCTGTCCTCAAAGTTGGAGTATTTAATAAATATCTTTCTTAAGCTACATTTTTATTCACCTTCTGGTAATTTCCGTTCAGCTAATGTTCAGATAAAGTGTTTTATAAAAACAATATTCTCTTTGTCAGAAAATACATTTACGTATGTGTAAGACAGGATGTTATTTAAAATATCTGTTGTTTCAGTAGAATAAGGTATTTCAAGACATACAACTTGCATAACCGTAAGACAGGCTCTTTCTTATAGTTTAGAGGTGCATGAAATATTTTCAACAGTTTAATACCATCCGTGAAATACATCACATTTTGTATAGATTCCTGCCTTGCTTTATAACAGAGATTGTATACCTTTAACATGAAAATATTTCTCAATATTAATTAATTGTCTTCTCTGTTGATTTGTTTGTTTGTTTTGAATTTCGCGCAAAGCTACTCGAGGACTATCTGCGCTAGCCATCCCAAATTTAACAGTGTAAGACTAGAGGGAAGGCAGCTAGTCATCGAGTCATTGTATTAACCCAAACGAGCCGAGGTTACATATATATTTATCTACAAGTGGGTTTTCTCGACATCACTGATTCTTTATATTATCCAATTACAGGGCGCGGGTTTACAATGGTATGAGATACGTGCCTCTATTTTCATTCACAAACACTGTAATTCAATACATTAGTTTATAAAGTGATGCCAAAGGAAAATTATACGGTAACATTAAAGGAGTGTGATGAGTTGCTAAAGGTAATAAATATTTTATTCTTCTTCACGTTAGGAGTGTAATTTGATAAGATAGGATGCAAGCTGAGCCAGAGAGTATTGGTATACAGTGACAATAAATTTACGTTTTATTGTAAAGGTAGTAACGTGTTGTGTCCTTAAGACTGTACTGTTTGTATTGTAGTAAGATTTGTGAATAGTATTCCACTAATTCCAATAACTGCCGCCCAGTGATGAACGAGTCAGGCTGTGGAAATTCCCCCCAGTAGCACAGCGGTATGTCTGCGGACTCACACCGCTAAAAACCGGGTTTCGGTGCCCGTGGTAATCAGAACACAGGTAGCCCATTGTGTCGCTTTGTACTTATCCAAAACAAGCAAGCAAACACATTGTGAAATTGAAGTCTCAGTGGCTGTGTTATAAGAGTGATTGTCAGATCCCACTATTAGATATGAAAAGAGTATCTCAAGAACTAAAGGTGGGTAATGTTAACTGTTTGTTTTCCTTTTAGTCTATCTTTTCGAAACTGTGGACGGTTATTGTAGATAGCCCTTGGGTAGTTTTGTGCTAAGTCTAACAAAATACTTCTAGAGATTTGACAGGCAACACACGACTGTATAGTATGTCTTCGACCCCCTTGCGGGGAAATAAATATTTACTTGTTTAATTTTAACATATATTTTATTTGTAAAATACATAAGTATGGGGATTATTTAGTATTTTTACTTAATAAAAGGATTCAGAACCTAACTACATCTCCTAAGCTGACCGAAACCTCGTGAGATATTACAACAACAGACGAAATATCGTTATCGTAACTGATGAATTGATGCAGTCTTGTCATTATAACCCAGAACTGTATCTTCAGTTGATTATATAGTTACTTGGTTAACTGCTGTTTCAGTTCGATACTAATGACTTCCATTGAGCAGAAGTTAACAATAATCATACTATTTGCAAAGAAAATATTAGTATTATTAATACTGAATAATAGGGAAATATTTTAAAATAACTCATGTTGACGAAACAAATAAAAATGTGATTCACATTACAGACATTGAAACGTTTTAATCATATATGAATAAAAGATATGTGTAGAAGACAGCATGTCACATTTAATTTATGAAAAAGCGTAATTTTATAGAACTGAAACATATAATATAAGAAACATACACACCATTCATCCAAAATCTCTCTGTTGAGAATTATTATAATAGATGAATGTATTATCACGTCAAAACCGTAGACGGAAAACCAAAAGGTTTAATGAATTCAGATAATAGTTAACTGTCGAAGGAAACGTCACTCATGAACAGCCTAAAAATTTGCGGTGATGTTTAGTTATCAGAATGTATCACAAACTTAAGCTTTGGTAGGTGAAAATGATGCATAACAAACGTACAGTAATGTATATCATACATAGTAAATTAAATATTGATTCACTATCATAATATAAAGTGTTGTTTAAATTAGATGACGATTAACCGCCTTACGAGTTTGAGCTTCATCCATGTAAGATTTGACTGACTTAACACATTACACGTCATACTTGGAAAACTGGAGTACTGAAGGGCCTCGATGATGTGTTATTCTTGTGACATATTACACATGATGGACATAAAATGTAATTATTGAAGGACATTTATGTTGTTTCAATGTGAAATCTATTGCATCTCATGATTAAAACAGTGTAAGTTCTGATTTACCCTTAAGGGGGCCGAAGACCGCATGGAAGGGGTCGTCTGTTTATCCACTCGCACCACTATACGGTAGTGTGTTATATCTTAGTCAGTCATTGTTTACTAAAATGACTTCACACTTCAGTTTTGCACCTACTCTGTAATATGTGAGCTCAGACAATGTATTGTTGAGACCACACAGTAAAGGTTATACCTTAGACATGCAAATTTGTATATGAAGTAAGAGCGATGTGTTATGGGAATCTTGTCTTTAAATTTAAAATAATTACTTGAATAACACGTCGGCTCAAAGACAATTCTAAACTTAATATAAGAGTAATGGTACATTTAATTTTTTTACTTAATTCTGTAGAATGATTACCGGTAAACGGTAGAATGCAATAAATTGTTTATTTGTTTTCAACCTGTATACCAGTTTTTGGAGTATTCAGAATCCTTAAATAATTTCTGTTAACAATGTCAATTAATTGTATAGGAAAAATATTTTTTTTGGAAAACAACCTATATGTTTAGTATTTCTTCATGGAATGAGGAAAAAGTCTGATGATATAAATTATGAATTATCTAATTTTGTTATGTTGATTGTTCAGGTAATTTCGAAATTTTTAAATATCAGGATTATTCTTAAAAAGATACGAAAGTATCATCAGCATGTTTTCTACAGCATAATGGCTTACACTTTTCTGGGCAACTTTTTAATCACGTTTCTTTGTAAGAACTAAAAACACATTAACTAAACACGGTGCAACAGTTGAGCCCACGGTCACTCCATCAAGTTGTTAATAATAATAACTATTTTGAAAATAACTGACTCTCTGATGACAAGTTCTAATACGGAACGATGTATATTAGATTCAGAAATTAAATGCAGAAAGATTTAAAGCAAGTGATATGACATTTATTACCATCGTCGATGGTGAAACTTTTACTGCGTTCACTACAAAAATTATAAATGACTTTATACTTCGATATAACAAACGCTTTGAAAAAGTAAAAAGCGAATAATTTAATTTAATTTAAAGTCATTGGAAAGTAAGAAAGCATAGTGTTGTGCAAATATATTAAGACAAGAAAATACTGTTTTCGTTTTTTCCATTCTATGGGGCTAATCCTTTCCATTCTATTACGTAATACAAATTTCAACACCATGATAATGCTTCACTTATTCTTTTGACAACTGAATGAACAAGAGTGAGAATACTTATTCTTTAGAATTACCATATACTTATACCAAGGACATGTCGTAAGAGTTCTAACATGAATATACGTGTCAAATTTAGGTTTTTAAATAATTGTCCTGGGACCACATGCAGTTTCTTAACTATATAAAAAGGAGCTAGCGTATGATAGATGTATATGATAGAAGGAATTAATTTAGTAGCACTTCACAAATAAACCTTGATAAAAACAGAACCTCACACTATATATTAACTTGTTTGTCATGTCACAGCCCAAATAGCGCAGAGGACTGTGAGTTGAAAAGAGGGTTTGCATAACAAATTTACATGATGCTGATTTGACTCTCCGACATATTGCTTGAAACCTGTAATGCTTCCCAAACACTGTTAAACACCTAACCTCAGTGATACTGATGTTAAGTATCTTTATTTATGTAACCTTCGGGACAGAAGAAAGACTGCTTCTGATTTCAAGCACGAGATGAACAACCATGTACCAAATGATCGAAAAGTGTCAAGGTCTACAGTTTCATGAAGACTCAACACGTATCAGTTAAACTTATTGTGATCTGCAAATATCACCAAGAGACCTAAATTTGCTAAAATGTATTAAAATATTGACTGTTTATGTCTAAAAAAAGAGTGTTATGGATGAGTGAGTCCAAGTTTGAAATATTGGGTTCAAAGGCTAGTTTATACGTCTGGCAGGAGAAATGTGAACTATACTTATCTCAATATAAGTATATTGAAACATGGGAGAAATACTGTGATGGTTTCAGCATAGTTTCTTTTGCTGAGAAAATGTATATATTTGCAAGAGAGATGGAACCAGTGCAAGTACCATTTGATATCGATCTGTCATAGTATACTCGGTGGTTTGCACATTATTAGTAAAGCATACTCATAAACAAATAATGACCACAAACACTTGTCCAACCTATGCAGTAATTACTTGTCTAAAAATAATAACATGGTGGAGTCATTCAAATGATGCAATGGTCCCCACAGAGCCCTGATCTATACTCAGTTGAGTAGTTGTGGAGTATGATAGATCAAAAATTTGACAAATCAATAGTTACTTCCAAAAATATTTTGTAAAAGTGTATTAGAGACGTTTGGAGTAAAATCCCGAAGGGTATTTTGATTAAATACGTTCCAGTAATTAAAACAAAGAGAGGGAGCACACAAAATATTAACTGTTTGAGGAAACCAAGAACTTTCACTTTGTTTCTGTTGTACTAAATATGAAGATTAATAAATTGTTGATGTTTCACCTGTGATTTATTTCCATTCTTCTAAGAAAATAGCCAAGAATCTAATTTCTGACTTTGTCTTACCACTTCTGCAAAGTACTGTAGGTCAGATCTTGTTTAATTTATGCCATTCATCTCGAGTGAAAAGGACACAAATAACCAGTAAGCACAAATTCAGGAGAATAATAAATACAGTACTTTTTTAAAGATATATAATAGTTTTCTGAGACTCGTAAGTACAATCTTACCAGTTTCTTCAATTTTTAAGCAACTTATGCGTCTTCAAATAGAAGAAATCACAAAATGAATGTTGTGCCAATTGGTGGAGTATCATCCACATGCAGTACATGAAAAGGCCGACAGTCTGCAGCATGTTTCTTGTTGTTAGTGGCAATTTTTATCATACACATATTAGTGGGATAGAACTGATTGTATAGTAAGTGCACTATTTATAGTACAAAATGTTGATTGCTTATGTGAAAACAATTTTGAGTATGTAAATCAGCGATTCACGTGACAACCACAGTTGATCTAAAATCGTTGTGGTAAGCCATATATCAAAACTATTTTTTTGACCTTGTTCGGCGATCCTTAGAAAGTGCGACTCTACCGACAATTTTTCACTTTGGGGAAAAGAACGTAATAGGTTTTACGACGCGAAATATTCATACCCTCAGACCATAAAGCTGTGTTCGGATTGATGATTTAGAATATACAAGATGGGGATAATCGTTGTATTTAGTAACATTAAAAAGGGAGGGAATATTAATCAATCGAGACACTAGGATCATTAGGAAGAGACAGTAAGTCGTACTTCAGCAAAGTTCAGAGGTAAAGATAAAATATCACAAATCTCAAAGCGTAAAATCGCCCATGTGCCTCAAGCAACAATACGCAACATGATGAAGAATGATCTTCCTTTTGTAACTGGACCAACAGGTATGGATTCACAATATAATGCTTCCAGTCAAACCCTTCATTTAACCGTTATACCTTAACTGTTGCAAAACGAAGTGGTTATTCATGTTATTTCATGCAGTGATACACCAGTCTAATCACCGGACGCTGCACTTAGAGATTTTTGTGAGATTGAAATCTTTCGATCTCGAGAGCTAGATGGATTATCGAAAGAAAGCAGGAAATAGTATCGTGCTGAGCATATGACAGCCTAACGATGAGGGTTTTTGCAATAGAAATTACTTTATTTTACTTCATACAAATTATTATTTGACAAGTGCAATGTGTGTTTATTTTTGGTAACGGTTACTGTACCTCACTCAGTATGTCTTTGTTTGGAAAGGAGTAGAACAGTGTGTGTCTTCACTTATTGTGTGTAGTTTGTTTCAAAATATTCACAACCTACAGATTAGCTTGTTTAATGTGTATCTTACTTGTGATTTCAGCGAAGAAATTTTACTCATTTATTGAAAAAAGAAAAGTATTTAAAATTAAACATAAATCCTATTAAAACACCTGAAAGTAAAAGTAAAATTCTATTAAACAAATTGAACAAAGATATACAAGTAGCTCTTCAACTATTGAACAATTTAAAATTATTTGACACTCCTGAATATCGTAAGCTTGCTTTATTCTCGAGACCCATTCAGTTACGACAGAAAGTGTTCGTACCCCTGCGTCGTGAGTCGAGTTTTCCTCATACCTTAAAATGTATGACGATTAGGATAATGAAAGTATGTATATTATAAATATTATACTAACACACATCTACATAAACTTTTATGAAAATCGAACGACAAATAAACTGTTTATAAACAAATAACCAAAAATAGGAGGGGCAGAAAGTGTTCGTGCGTCTACTTTAATGGTCAGTTGTAAAGCCTTTCAGGTGAATTACTTGGCGCAAGCTCTCCTCATAGCCCTCCATGATCGTTTGACAGTACTCGACTGGTATTTTCTTCCATTCTTCTTTACAGAAGGCCTTCAACTCTTGCAAGTTTTTCGGATGACGCTGATGAACCCTGGTCTTCAACTCATGCCAAGCGTTTTCAATTGGGTTGAGATCGGGTGACTGCGATGGCCACTCCAGAACGCTTATATGGTTCCTCTGCAACCAGAATTGCACATATTTCGATGTGTACTTAGGGTCATTGTTGTGCTGAAAGATCCAACGACGCCCAAGCCGCAAGTTTCGAGAATCATTCTTGATATAAGTGCCTAATATATCAACGTACTCTTCTTTTTTCATGATCCATTGACACGGTGAAGACTGCCTACACCAGAAGAGCTGAAAGAACCCCATAGTATGATCAAGCCACTTCCTTGTTTAACTGTACGGACGGTGTTCTTTGGAAGATTTAGTTCCTCCTTCTTACGGAAAATATAGCGAACATCATTGTGGCCGAAAAGCTCGATTTTAGTCTCGTCTGACCAAATAATACTCTTTTAACAGGTAAAGGGTTTATCTACATGCTTTCTTGCATACCTCAATCGTGCTTATAAATGAACAGGCTTCAAATGTGGAGTTCTACGAGGACGGCATGCTTTGAACCCAGAAGAGCGTAACTGTAAAGGTGCTTACTTCGACCCCAGTTTCCCTTACCAGTTTCTGTATGTCATCACGTGTTAAACGAGGGTTCCTACTAACTTCTCTGAGAATCTTCCTCTTGGTTCTCTCTGGAATTTTGGTGGGAACGAAGGAGATTAACAGTTAATCCTGTAAGCTTAAACTTGGTAATTATGCTTTGAACAGTATATTTTGGTACAATAAGTTGTGTAGCAATAGCGGAAAGAGACACATGAGACTTGTATTTTACAATAATTCGGTTTTTTAAATCACTGGACAGTTGTTTCCTGTTCGCCATGATGACCAAGCAGATAACAACGGAGACAGCGCTAAATTGCCGGAAATAAATTTTTTGCTAGTTCTAGTTCTGGAATGGTAGAATGTAGTTTATTCGCCAAATTAAACAAAGGTTTTACGGGAATATCAGTTTTTCACACGTTCTGAAATGTACGAACACTTTCTGCTCCTCCTATTTTTGGTTATTTGTTTATAAACAGTTTATTTGTCGTTTAATTTACATAAAAAATTATGTACATGTGTATTAGTATAATATGTATAATATATTGTACTTTTTTCAGCCTACTCGTGATACTTTTTTAAGTTATGAGCAGAAAACCACTCGGGACGCAGGGTTACAAACACTTTCTGTCGTAACTGTAGCATCTGCGTGCGTATATCCTACGAAAAGTAAATTATGGGTTTCAGATGGACTGCTGAACTTATTACTAGACTTAATCCTTGCTAATATCGACATACATATCATACTTGAACAGTTGCTTCATGTTTATGGTGCGATGTTGTTCAGTTATATTCTAATATTCCTATTGATGAAGGTGAAGATCGTGTTATGATTATGACTTAGACCTTTTTCATATTTCAACTAATGGGCTGCAGTAAATTCTAAAATTTTTATTAGGTAACGGGAGATTTTATAAATAAATAAAACGAATGGTTACAAGGAATACAGTAACAGGTGTTCTGGTAATATGATATGTATGATTTCACTTGAACTGAAGACACTTAACTTTTAATAAACAGGAGGGATGTAGGCCTGCCAATGTGATACAAATTCGCAGATGACGTATTTGGAATGTGGAAAGCTAATTTAGAGTAACTTATTAAATTCTACGAGTTCTTGAATATAGTGCATATCTTCATAAAAATCACGCTTATAGCTCTACCAGTTAGTGCTTTACCATTTTTAGATACTATCATTCATACTAATGATTGGAGGATTATTACTGATATTTGTAGCAAGCCATCTACTACAGTCCTTTGTTTGTGTTTCCATTCTCATAATGCCCCTGCTATAAAGGAGAAATCCATTTATTGGTCTCATCCATGGGTTTGATAAAGTTTGTAATAAAGAACTATAGAAGAAAGATAGCGAAAATGTATTGAATCTTTTAAGCCAAAAATGCTTACCTGCAGGAATTTATACAAAACATAATAAGAGGTTTTCATAGGCAAAGTCAAGAAGACATGAACTATGGAAAAATCAAAAGCACATTTAAAGCTTAGTTTACTTTGGTGACACCATGTGTGAATGATAAAATCACCACAAAACTAAAGATAAGAACTAAAACATCAGATTTATTTATTAAAATAGTAAAAAATAAGGTATCTCACGCAAATCCTAAGTAAAAAGTTCGGCACATGAAAAGAAATGAAATATATAAAAAAATAACTTCATAGCCACAAAATATGGACTACATTATCGGTGCCATAATAAGAAAGTTGTTTATGAAATAATTTACGACATATGTTATATAAGAGAAATATAACGACCTATACCTGACAGAATATCCGGACACTACATAACATCCAAAACCTCAGTACTAATAATACTATTTCTAAGCATTATATTAAATAAGAAGGAATAGCACAGGAAGATAACATAATATTGAATGTTAAGATCCAAAGTTAGTCATAGTTTTTCTTACTGTTAGATTAACGGATCGGTTTCAATCACTATATCTGAGATAACATGATACAGGTCACACCTTTTGATTAGTGTAAAGCTATTACAGAAGAGTTGTTTTAAGAATAGTTTGTTTATTACATTTCAAATAAAATATTTTTCACTGAAAAGAATATTTTTTACCATACTCGTTCTCTTTTCCCTTGTTCGTTCTGATTATCAAAGAGCACAAAGAATGAATTAGACAACAGATTTTAATAAATATACATTTGCTTATGACCGATTTTTATATCAAACTTTACCGCTTCTCCTCAGGTTGTCCCCAGCGGCAACACTAAGAACTGTCACCGTGAGCTATCAAGCACTAATACATAAAAGGCTGTAATTACAGTAAGAATATACTGATAGCTTTCTTAGTTCTTATTTCATCCTTTAGCGAGACGAGGTATTTTTGGTAGTAGATTAGCTTATCGCGTGATGTTCGTTTTCAGTGCACAAAATTATATAGACGATAGCAGAGTTTTAATGAGTTAGGTATATGTATTAATTAACAAAGAAGTCTTGTTAATTTTCTATTAAAATTGTCTTATCTCCACTATGATAAATATGCCATTTAAAATTGTATAACGTCATTCATTGTTCATCATTTTTCTTTTGAAGCAATTTTTCGACAGAATAATTTGTACTTTAGGCACATCTACATGCTTTCGTGTTGATTTATTGTGTGTTTAAAGTCGAGATCTTTTACTTATTATTTGTATTCCTTTAGAGATACGCTTCCTTTTTTATTATGACACAGTTTCAATAACTGGAACTTCATGTACGAGAATTTTCCAAAGTAGGATTGTACGTGTAATGACAGCAGAATTCATTGCAATGCTTAATATTTTGAACTGGTCTTCTGCATGTCTTTACCACAATAGAGTGATCTTCAACTCTGTACAGATAAAAACAATATCAGTTATGCATATTACTATTCGTTTTTATAGATCACACCAAGATGGCAAATTAGCCTTAAAGTATGATCTTACTTTCTACCTCATTTACATTTAGACACTTCGAAATGATGAGGCAACCACAAAACTATTTAAAACTATCCATATAATAGAATTCCAAAGCAATTTTCGGGTATATACATGGACCAACACTCAGACTGACACATAAACTTACTCACAAATGTCTTATGATATATCCGATTACCCTTTGAACGTGATATGATTTTAAAATGTACATAACAAGAACGAATTAGTCACATTGTGGAATGTTCATTTACAGACCATATTAACCAAATGTTTTTGTTAGTTTTTTTTTTTTCATTGTACTTATCGTTCCAATATCAGCAAAACTTCCTGTTAATCCAGAATCTCCTAACCAGGAGACAATATAATGTAGGCCGTTAATCCAACAAATGAAGCCACCTTTAATAATAGACTACCTTTGTGTTTAAGTTATATATTATTTCTTTTTGCTGTATCTCTGCTCAAAAACTCTTAAAAGAGTCATAAGTAGCTTGAAAAAATTATGATAGCTCTAGTTGGTTTATGTGCTACATAAATAATTATACTAGTGGGATTAGAGACAATAATATTACTTATTTGGGTCAACAAAGAAATATAAAGCATATCGTAAAATTCTACGACTTAATAATAAAAATTTAATGAACAATTATCAGAATTATAGTCCCTGCAACTTTGAAATTACCGAAGTTTACGGTTGTTTTATAGGCTACACGATATTTAGCTTGTAAAAAGGGTAATATAGTACATTCGAAATTTATAATGTTACATTAATTACTTATCGCTTAGAAACTTAATTATTTGAGGTTATTTTTATTTAAAGAACCTATAGTGTTAACTACATTGTTAATTTTCTAACGATATGGCGTCGCTCTATTTCTCATGTGTGAAATTATTAATTAATGTTGGAATTATAAGTTAATAAGTGACAAACAATTTAACAAATAGGGCATAACATTTGAAGTTTTTAATGTCATATGGTCTCTAAATATTTGTATTTGCTGCAATACAAGGAAATATTATTATTGTATCAAATCAACTATAGATATATTTGACGGAAATGTTCTTGGTTCATTAACTGATGAACGAACTTGTTACGATAGACTCGGTAAAAATATAGTTAAAAAAGAGTGAATCCTCAGTTGCCGCGGCTGTGATTAAATCTAGAATCGTTCAAGAGATGGAGCTATGAGCTAAATATTTGTACTTGAAAAGACATTCAGAGCCAATATGCCACGGCTAAAAATTGTAGGTAGGGTAGTTCGTGTTTTTTGTACGATTATTATCACTTCAGTTTACTGACTCACATGTGCGTACACTGTTTTTGTGTTTTTTTTTAAGTCGCAAATCAGAATTTAGCCTCACTCAATTAACTTAACATTACTGAGTAACAGTAATATGCTCAAAGGTAGGAATATTCGAATACATAGGTCAAACACAATTGCCAAGATTATAAATTATTTTACATATTCCAAACACTTACGTTTTAGGTTGCGTTTTGACTGTGGTCACAGGTACTTCCTCTAACTTGCAACTGAAATTGAAATAAATTCCATTTGCAACATATTTTTAATTCAACTAGATAACTGCAAGTTCTGGAGTTCTGCTACTCCAGCGTACAGCTTTTTGGTTGAGAAAAATATACATACTTCTGTTATTTTATTGAGTAACCTTTTGCAAAATTATTCACTATATACGTTTTTGGTATGATCGTTTCATACAGTTTAGGTTTTTCTACGTATATATTTCATAGATATTTTTCACACAATACTAATCAAATCTCGTTTTAATCAATGAAAAGCTCTTAAATAAAACATAATAATAACATAAACAGCATTCAGTGTGAGCTATTTAAATTAAAAATGTTAACCAAAAATATGTAAGAGCATGTACAATACTGAGTGTGTAGTCAGGTTAGATAAATAACTCTTATATGGTACTCTGTAAAATGGATATACATTGTTGACTGAGTGTTATTTTTCTAGAACGTTGTTAACTGGTAATTTGTAGTGGAATACACAATAATGACTGTTTTAATACAAGATTTGTTAAGTGGTACTCGCTCGGCATAGTTAGGTTGTTAGAGCGCTCGACTCGTAACCTAACGATCGCGGGTTCTACTCCCCGTCACATCAAATATGCTGGCCTTTTCAGGCGGTGAGTGTTATACTATTTGTTGGTGAAATTCTAAAAACAATCCATAAATGGTACTATGTAAGCGGTTTGGTTTGGTTCTGAATTTCGAACAAAGCCACACGAGAGCTATCTGCGCTAGCCGTCCCTAATTTAGCAGTGTAAGACTAGATGGAAGGCAGCTATTCATCACCACCCACCGCCAACTCTTGGGCTGCTCTTTTACCAACGAATAGTGGGATTGACCTTTATGTATAATGCCCCACGGGTGAAAGGGTGAGCATGTTTGGTGTGATTGGAGTTCGAACCCGCGACTCCGAGTCGAGTATTTAATGTTAAAGGAAACATAATGTGCTGGGTAAAGAATTGTGTAATGGTACATTTTAAAATAGATTCACAGGACTGACTGTATATTATTTTACTAGAACATTTGTTAACTGGTAGTGTGTAGTAGGATACAAAATATTGACTGTATGTTGTTTTAATAGAAGCTTTGTTTAACGGTACTGAGTAATAGAACTTAGAGCTGCTCAAATCATTTTTGGTCGAGTATTGAAAAGAATACGATCTCTCAAAACAAAATGCAAGTTCAAACAAATAATCCTAACAATTCAGGTTTCAACGTTTGCATAAAGTTAATTGTAGAATTACAAATTTCCCCGCGACATTTTCCTTTTATTGCTGGTTTAAGATAATCTTCTATTACTTCTGCTACTCCAGCGTACAGCTTTTTGGTTGAGAAAAATACACAAACTTCTGTTATTTTATTGAGTAACCTTTTGCAAAATTATTCACTATATACGTTTTTGCTTTTCAGCTAAAAGTGTCAAAGAATATCTTATTTCTAAGAAAGAATGTACTCCAACGTTTAAAAGTAAATAAAGTGAAACCACAATGATACCAAATGATCCTTTAAAATGAACTCCTTATGATGTTCTAAAGTTAATTCTTATAACAAGTCGTGGTAGAAGTAGTGTTGTAGAAATATTGTCCCTAATCAGCGAATACGCCTATTGGCTATACCTTACTTTACTTTTGATAATAAGCTGCGAAGCCGGCCATATGATAGGTTCGAGAGTTTACCGAGAACAGTACTAGACACGCCATATTAGGGTAACCGCCGCCAATTACGATACACAGAGGAGTAACAGAGCATTGTCTTAATTAGCACTTTTATTTCTGTATGGTTAGCTGACGTTCAGAAGTAACTTGCTCCGCATTTCACTGAATTTGACACTAGGCAGAATGTTGCCTTGAGCTGGTAGAGCGCGAACGCTTTGACAAGAAGAAGGGTGGCTCTTCAGTGATGACAAGAAAACCCACTTGTAGAGAAAATGACGATGACCGAAGAAGGTCGAAACGTTGTTCGCTCCTTTATTAGTGCCGTCTCTATCCATACCAGCCGTTTTTAAATATATAAGGGTGGCTCTTGTAGTAACTGTGGAAGGTAGACTGTTCACAGTTCCAAACATAATATCCAAAAATCACTCTTGTGAGTCTACATTAGCAGAAAAAGACAATAAAGAACACTGATAAAGATGAGGAAAAGAATGTTTTATTTTACTGTATCTTGCTTAAAATTCACATAGTCTGAGGGGCAGAAACTTTAACAAAAATTCCTTGAATAAACTAGGTGTAAGCTCAGTTTGTTTTTAGCCTTGGTTATTTCCAATGCATATGATAAATTACCTGTCAAATAGAACTAACACAGCATACAAATATCTACCATACATCCACTTACTGACCTAATTTCAAACAATATCGCAAGCATTGTACATGTAACTGCCTACAACGTTTCCCATTATTTCTAGTAATATAAACAAATAAAATAGAATTTCTTCGCTTCAGCCAAGTTTGATTAATTTTAAATGAAGTGAGAAAACTGGTATAAAAAAGGCAACAAAAACACGATTGCTACAAAGTACTGCTTTCAAGGTGCGTATGAAATACAGTTGTCTTAATAATTCTGATTTGAACAACCTCAAATCTCAAGCCAGTTTTCTAGACTGAATTGCCACTAAGCTAAACTAAGCTAGTCTCATAGGTGAAATCGCCATGTAAATAAGGCCCAAAATCTAATCTCAATTATTGAATTATCAAAGGCAGTTTCTTAGCAAGATTTTTGTCTAAATCATGCTTATCTTTTACGTAAATTACCATTTAAGCCATACAAGATATATATCTTTTTAATCAATTGTTGAACCAAATGTGACTCCTATGTTAAATTATGAATATAAAAACTTCAATCTTCTGGCACAAACAACAGTCTAAACCATACCACACTCATAGCCTGAATTACTATTTAAATATGGACCAAATGTTTAGCTTAAATAACTAAATAATCAACTTTAGTTTCCTAACCTGAATTGCTGTATATAAAAAAAAAAAAAATTCTATTTCAAATTGCTACCTGATCCCAGGCAAGTTCATGCCTATAATTTACCTATAAATAAGGTTTTACAGACGTGAATTATTATCCAAATAAGGATCTTGTTTAAGCGCCGGTTACTGTTTAAACCAAGATTATATTCTTACTTTAATTAAATACAGTCTTCTAGCATGAATTGCCATCTAAACCACGCACTACTTACAGGCCTAATTACTGTCTAACAAGGCCCTTTCTTAGTTTGGATTACCGCCTAAGCCAAGTCAGACTCATAACTTGAATTACCATCTGAACTGGGCCTAACTACCACTTGAATTATTGTATTACGATGGCCAGTCTCTATGAATTACTGTCTTAGGCAGGATTACCTTCTAGATAAAATACCTTTTGAACATAGCCCTCTTACACATTAGATCAGATTGTTCTCCATGCAGGAATTATTGTTTAAATCAGATAATGATTATAACTTGGATTGCTGTATAAATAAGGCCCGTTTCACAGCTTGAATTATTGTTTTAAAAAGTGTTACTTACATGATTTGTGTAAACCAGGTAATTTTAAAGTTTGTATTATTTCTAAACCAGATCAAGTCTTTCTACCTGAATTAACTTCTAAAGTAACTAAGCTGATCCGTTTTGTATATAACTCTTTTTTTTTCAGTTTAGTTTCTATAAGCCTAAGTAGTTGCTTAACTTGTTTTTGAAATACTATTATATATATATATACAAACAAGATAAACAAAGAATTGGAAACTTCAACATCTACAAATAGAGATCGTTAAAAAAAGGGTGAGTAAACAAGCCTGAAGACACTGTAGATATTATTTACATTTATAATATTGTCCACAGTATCTTCAGTCTTGTTTCTTTACTTTTTTACGATCCTATTCACAAGTTTTTAAATTCCTATTTTTTACTGATCTTCTTTGATGACTTTCTATATTCTACTGTGGCCAAAGGATTACTTAATATGTTAGTTAACTTTATATATTGTAAGCATAGCTGGGCTACTAGCTGATATACTTCATGATGGTTTACTGTAGGTATTGTTATTTAATTGCATTAGCTCAAAATGTAAACTGGTAAACTTCAGCTGAAGATTATTGTAGACATTTCTGTGAAAATATAGTGAGCATTTATAGTTTCTATGTAACTAAATTTTCTATAGATAATGTATACCAATAGGCAGATACACTGCTGGTCAAAATCTTAAGGCCAATGAACATAAAGAAAAAATATGCATTTTGCGTTGTTAGACTCAACCATTTATTTGAGTAGAGCTTCGAAAAATGAAAATAAGAAAAGGGGAAAAAAAAACTCTTTTAGCATTTAATAAAGAAAATGTGAACACTATAAAATTAGCCTAAATACTAGTTGGTCAAAAGTTTAAGACCATACTGAAACGAAGCGTTAATCGGTAAACACGTAACGAAATTTAGTCATTTGGGTTCAAGCATTAGCGTTGTAAACATCTCCCACTGATATATCCTGTGTTACATTGGGTAAAAACATGGAAAAGGCTAAAAAGTTGACAAAGTTTGAACGTGGTAGAATTGTCGAGCTGCAAAAGTAAGGTCTCTCTCAACGTGCCATCGGTGGTGAGATTGGGTGTAGTAAAACTGCTGTTGCAAATTTTTTAAAAGACCCTGAGGGATACGGAACTAGAATTTCAAGTGGTTGGCCCAAGAAAATTTCGCCGGCGTTGAACAGGAGGATTCGACGGGTTGTCCGACAAGACACCAGCCGATCGTCGAACCAGGTTAAGGCCCTTACGGACGCAGAATGCAGCTCAAGAACAATAAGACGGCATCTACTAGAGAAAGGCTTTAAAAACCGTAAACGTCTTAAAAGGCCATGCCTCCTTCCACACAACGAAACAGCTCGGTTAAACTTTGCTGAGAAGCACCAAACATGTAACGTAGAAAAGTAGAAGAACGTTTTGTTCTCTGATGAGAAAACATTTAACCCAGATGGCTTTCAACGTTACTGGCACGATAAGGATATCCCACCAGAGACATTTTCTACATGACACAGTGGAGAAGGTTCCATCATGATCTGGGGTGCTTTCTCCTTCCATGGAACAATGGTTATACAGGGGCGTCAAACAGCAGCTGGCTACATTGGCATGTTGGAGAGAGCATCCTTATTGACTAAAGGCCCTTGCTTGTGTGGAAATGATTGGATCTTTCAGCAAGACAGCGCTGCAATCCACAATGCCTGCAGGACAAAGGACTTTTTCATGGCGAATAACGTGATTCTTTTGGATCATCCAGCGTGTTTGCCCGAACTGAAGGCCATTGAAAATGTTTGGGAGTGGATGGCAAGGGAAGTCTATAGAAATGGACGTCAATTCCAAACAGTGCATAATCTTCGTGAAGTTATCCTTACCGCTTGGAATAACATTCCAACCAGCCTTCTGCAAATGCTTATATCGACTATGTCAAAGCGAATGTTTGCAGTTATTTGCAATGACGTCCGTGTTTAGGATTTATTTTTGGTATGGTCTTAAACTTTTGACCAGCTAGTGTTTAGGCTAATTTCATAGTGTTCACATTTTCCCTATTAAATGCTAAAAAAGTTTTTTTTTTATTTTCCCTTTTCTTATTGTCATCTTTCGAAGTTCTACTCAAATAAGTGGTTGAGTCTAACAACGAAAAATACATATTTTTTCTTTATGTTCATTGGCCTTAAGATTTTGGCCAGCAGTGTATGTGCCTATACGAATACACAACTTCCATTAAGCACATATAAAACTTTACCAGTTTAAAAGCAGATCTTTTCAAATAAAACATTTACATCTAAAACATTACTGTAAATAAATCTTCGTCTACTTCAAAATAACTATTCTATAAATATGTGTAATAAAAATTTATATTATATATATATATATTTAATCCTGATTTCGTACATAATGGCCCGGCATGGCCAGGTAGTTAGGGCTTTTAATTTGTAATCTGAGGGTCGCGGATTCGAATCCCCGTCACACCGAACTTACTCTCTCTTTGTCTTTCAATTCCTCTATTCGTTGGTAAAAGAGTAGCCCAGTAGTTAGTAATGGGTGATGATGTCTAATTTTCTTCCCTATAGTCTCACACTGGTAAATTAGAAGTGGCTATCACAGAAACCTCTTGTGTAGTTTTGCGCGAAATTAAAAAACAAACAAACAAATAATCGCACATGATAAAGGGTTCACTCCCTAAACACTTTGAATGTGTGGTGTACAAATCATTGAGTATCTACATGTTACGGTCATTTAATGTTAATCTAATATTGGATGATAATTCCTGTTTCACTATGTATTTAAGCTATTTAAAAGAACAAGAGATATATGTAGCAAAGCTTACTTTAAGGATTAATGACAACATCGTTTATACTATAATTATGTTGTTTTTTAGCTTGTGAAAAATATAAAAGAAACAAATCGACTTTTCACTACCCGTACGATCTTTGTAGTACTTTATTTACTGCTGTACACAAGGTTTGGACGCAATGTTCCAAGCTACTTTTGTTATACGCTGTCATTAGAATAATTATTATTAAAACGGGGCCGTTTTGGTCAGATATTATCTTTCTTAGCAGTCAGTAGTAAAGGATTAAACTGTTGTTTGAACTGAATCTTTACTGTTTAAGCTGCATTTTCCCCGAAATTTCCAATAAGGTTTTGTACAATTCATTGCGGTCCCTATTATGAACCACTGTTAGGGTTCATGATATAGACACATACATTATTTATACATGAAACATTTTCCAACGTTTTATTATCCAAAACTGAATTATTCGTTACAGCAGAACCGTACTAAATGCCTTTGAAATTCGTACTTGAAGTAATGACTGTATGTGATCAATTGATTTTCTTTATCGTATTTGTAACGTTTACAGTTATCTGATTAGTCTTTAAAGCTACACAAATTTTGATATTCAGTAAATTGAACATTATTATGTAACTGTTATAATATTAACCATATTTAGTGTAACTCAGTTAGGACCTAAATATACATCTTACTATTGTAATGTAAACTATAATTTTCTGTTAACATAGAAAATTGGATAGTTGTCAGTTAAATATCACGAAGTTTAACTGAACCAGATGTATGTGCTCTGGTGACACTGTAAACAACAAGTAATGATACAGACGCTTTCTCCTATTTCAAAAACAAGCTGTATGTAATTTGCCACTCAATGCGCAATTTGACAGTTCACCAGAATATTTTATGAAAACATGTACCGCTTAACAAGGGGTTTTCGTAGAAAGATAGAGAAATCCCAATACTTTGAAGATCTTTCTTACCGCATCGTGAAGCGAATCTCAAACTATATTCCCTTGAGAGCATTGCCATATCTTTAACGTTCCGATTACAAACGTCACTGTGGCGGAAAATTAAATATGTATTTAGGGAGGTAGGAGAGAGACCATGAGGATGTATCATTAGAGGAACAAAGTCACACGTCAATTAGTACAAAATTGAGCATTATAGACCTTCTTGGCATTTTGGTAATGCATTTTTAGTCACCAGTCGCAATCAGTTAGTCTCTTCACTCACTAAAAAAGTTAGTGATACTTTAAGACAGACTTAAATAAACAATTTTTTTGGTATTCTGAATTCTTTTTGTCAAAAATATAATCCGAAGGAAAACCAGACATAAATAAGTTCCAGTGGGAATACGATATATTACAAAGGAACAACCATAAATCACAGGAATATGGTGTTATCTGCCATAAATACCCATATAGGTGTTAACAAACGCTGAATTTATCTGTTAAATAGATTACCTCAGTAGGTTGTTCAAAGTGTATTGTTAGCAAACACTTCACATATTTGAAATAACCTTCAAACACTACTTTCAGTGTTTATAAGTCTGCGGACTTATACTACTAGAAACCAGGTTTCGATACCCTTTGTATAACTTTGTGCTAAACCATAAGTAATATTCTCAGTTATTTTTTTCTGACGGATTCCAGGTCTGGAATGTGTTTGGAACATTTTTGTTTTTATCTAAAGGTGGGGACATTATAATATAGTCAACTTCATTATTTCCTTCCACGCCCAACCCAACCTTGGAAAACTCTAATTTCTATACACAGCAGGGATCGGTTACCTTACGTTCTGGAAATTAAGCATTCCTTAAATTAAATAGTTAGTTTTATTGTCATAACACAAATCTCATTACTTACGTAGTTACTCATTACACACATAAATCAATAAGTACAATGACACAAATTGTGTTGATTCCTTCAGACACAAACATCACTAAAATATGTCATCAACTTTAAACTAAAATAAGTAAATGAAAAAGCTGGAAACATATTTTGCAAAAGTTTTTGAAAAATACTTACAGTTTTTACAGTTCCACTGTAAAATGTCTCAATTAATAGCTGTAGTTACATTTTGTATCCAAGATTTCTAAATTAATTTACTACATCAACTTAACGACTATCTGAACACAAACTTATTAGTTCCAATTGCCCCTTTCGGATCCTATGCAATAATATGATCCACATTTAACATTTGTAACAACATCCGTTTTCTAATTCTCGGGATCTTCTCTAATACAGAGTGTGCCATATGTTTGACGAAAATGTTGAGTGTCGTATAAATTAACAACTTAATGTACTGTATTTTAATCGAGCTAAACTTCTTTTTTGTGCATGTTTTTGTTTTTCTAGAAGCTCAAGAGTTATTTGCGCATAACCGTCTCTAATATTAAACTGATAATAGACGAAACGTAAGTACGCCACATCACCCATCGCTAACTTTTGGACTAGTTTTGTCTGATGGTCAATGACACTCTATCGTTATTTTTATAGCGTACGTAGGGACACACAGGGAGAGAGAATTTTGCGGCAATGGAATGTGAACCATGTACCCTCGAATTCATAGTCAGGGATCACTAACCTTTTATCTGCCTCCGAGTTATTCTTTAGTGATATTCAGGTTTAAACAATAAACAAAATATTATTTAAACTTTCCTAATGGTTGTAGTAAAATCCTTTGTTGCACTAAAAAAACGTTACGTGATAATTTAAATTTACAGCTTTTGCAGGCGTTATAGCTAATAAAAAACGTGTGAGTTGATTGATCAACTGTTTAGAATTTAATGGCACAAAACAACGACACTTTGTGCGAAAAAACCAGTACTATTATTTTAAGAAAATTTAATAAAATGGAAAATAAAAATATGGTTAAAAAAGAAAAAGAAAAAAATAAATATTGCCTGTAAATGAGGTCAGAGAGTCAGAAATAATTAAATAGGCTAACGTTTATTTGTTTAGAATTAAGCACAAAGCTACATAATGGTCTAACTGTGCTCTGCCTATCGCGGGTTTATTGAAACCCGGTTTCTTTTATAGTGTGAGTCCGCAGACATACCGCTGTGCCACTGGGGGGAAAAAAACTAAAACCACGATAAAACTGGACAGTATCACTGTTACTAATGGCACTAGCCAACGTCAAAAGGTAAAGCCTAAGAAACATGTCTAAAATGATACCAGTGTTGGTAATCGTGGCAACGGCACGAAAGTATGTTATAAGCAGTTATGACTTAAGGCCACACATTTGTGGATCTGTCTCTTACAAAAGAAAACAATTAGTGAAGTAAATATGGCATGTGGAGCCTAAACAAGTCAACTTCTACTTCCTTATTCTTATGAACTCTTCTTGATGACAGGTCCATAAATAAGGTCCATACTATGTAAAAACTACACTGACAAACACCACATCAACATTATTTATAAAATACAATGTGATAACTGCCACGACTTCCATGTTGGACAAACAAGTAGAAAAATGGAAACCAGATTCAAAGAACACAAAAAGTCACCTTCACACGTTTTCGAACACTGCAAGTCAAATAAACACAACATAACCATAGAAATACCCAAATACTAAATAAAAAAACAAACATAAACAAACGCAAAATTAAAGAATCCTTACTTATGCAACAACTCAAGACCAAAATTAACCAATACAAAGGAACACCTTTATACCTATATTAATAAATATAATCAAACATCTAAGCACGCCCTCTACATTCCTACACTCAGTTACACAACCCCCTTCAAATATGTGGTCAGCTATTGGTCAGTTATCTCTTTCTTTCTTTGTGAACCTGACGATGACCGAAGAAGGTCGAAACGTTGTTAGCTCCTCTGCATAGAATTTTCTCAATCCATACCAACCGTTTTTACATATATATTTTACTCTGCAACAGTGTTGGTAATACCACGTAAATCACCAACCTGTTAGATATGGGAGAGCACGATAAAATGAGGTTGAGGAGTAAACGTCTCACTAGCATTTTGAATCTTGTTCCAAACAATTTTGGAAATGATTGTTGGAGCAGCACATGAAGTGAACTTAATCAAAGATTCTTTCTACTTTGATATCTGACCTACTAAGCATATACAAGAACCTGCTGTGTGGTTATATGGTTGTGAAGAGTGCTATATCTGTGGAAAACATCTAAGGCCTTTTTCTGGGTCTTCTAGATTTGTTGGAAACCAGGGATCTACGATGGACAAGGATACCATGAAAAACGTGTCAAAATTTTAGGGATTATGCAAACAGCTACCTTGACAATGCAACCTGTTATTGTCTTCATGTAACTGCTGATAGTGGGGAGGTTAATAAAAGCAGGATCAAGCTCAGAAAGTCAGTCGATCTGCTACAACTTCTGCCAGAGTACGTGGGTTGGGTGGCGTTTACTGCCGCCAACCTCTCTCCAAATGATGGAGAAATTATCACTGCCACGTAGATGTGCCCCGCTGGGACAGCGTTAAGTCTACGGATTTGTAATGCTAAAAACACGGGTCCGATTACCGTCGGGGGACACAGCAGATAGCTCAGTATGGTTTTGCTATAAAACACATATACACACGCCACGTAGATAATTTTCCAGTCTCTAAGAAAAGCAAAGAAAAGGGGAGAAGAAATAAGAGATAGATCAGTTGCAGTAAAATAGTTTATTTGAAGCGTAATATATATATATATACGATTTATTATCAACATCACTTCAAAGTGAATTATTTTCATTAAAGTCTCCTGGAATGAAAATGAAGATGGTACCTGCTCGATAACATCTTCAAAGTGTGCTTGATCGAAACGTTCTCCTTGTGACTAGTAGAGGGAATACATTGTAATGATACAATCAATGGAAATATGGATGGCAAAATTCTCCAGTGGTATATCGAGTGTCAGAGTTATGGTAAGGGTTTGCTGGTCACTCAACATTGCCAATTCCACATGAATCTGTTCTTAACACAACCTGTCTTTTTTATATAAGAAAAAATGCCAAAATGTTACAGCATTATTAGGCTTTAAAAATATATCCTGTGATGAGATAAACGCAGGATGATACAAATCAATCAAGGCCTTAATATAATATAAATTACAAAAAAACAATAAAACAACGACTGTAACATCGTACAAAATGATAATTTTTATTTAGAAAAAGCTAGATAATCAGATGAAGAACTCTTTCGACTAGAATCAAATCATTTCTGATTGTAGAACGACTTCAATCCCCCTCCATGCATCCTGTCTTGACTACGTGGGTAAGTCCCTATCAAAAGAGTGTGATATCAGTGAATGTGTGCACGACTGAATGGTGATCCGGCACCTAAGGGAAAATGAAGAGGATCCTGAGTGTTCACTGGTTCCAACAGTATGGACAGAAATAAGAGTAGTTGTAGATATATCCATCAGCCTATCAATCAAAGGTAAAAGACCTGTAACAGGGTCAAAGAAAACTCAGCAGGAAGAACAAAAAGAAATGTCTGCAGTCCAACTGTATCTGTGAAACAGAGTGCAACAACATATGTCTGCATTGTCAAAGGTGGAAAACTTCTTTAGTGCCTTAGGATAAGAAATGTTTTAACAGCCCTGAAACACTATACTGCTTTTTTCTTCACTCTCCAGAACACAAACAAAAGTAAGAGGGGTGGGAACCACTGGAGTTAAAAAGATTTGTGTCCTGTTGACCCTCATATTTATTGTGGTTTTTTAAATCACAATGAGTATACATCAAAATTTCAAGACAAGATGTTTTAAAGTGTCCAAATCACTGACATTAGGCTTCACTTTATATCTCATGTAACCCTTTTTGATAGTGACAAATGGAGACAGTGAGGTAAACGTAAGAATAAGTCAACTGGTAGGCCATATTATTCCATTTTTATTCCAAAGTGGTATACTTCTGTGTCCCTGATATCATCCATCCATCAGGATCCTATTTTTCTTTTTATTGTTTGCCATGCTTAGCAAATACATGGGTGGATATTTAGATCCCAGAGAAAGTACACTATACAGACAGAACTTTATATGAGAGGGTCCCTCACCACATACAGGAATCCACGTCGAGGTGTACACAATTTCTTTACTACAAATAATACTATATCATCAAACTTGAAAGGCAGCGTTGCTGTTAAATGTTCATGTCATTAGTTTCTTTTAGTGTTTATAAGAGAAGGCTTTTAGTAGGAATTTGTGCAGACTATTAGATGAAACTAACATGATTTTCTACAGTGAGGTAAAAATTCAACTATTAATGAAGTTAACGTCATGATAAATTTAATTTTGGGCATATACCGTGGGAAATATTAGAGTCAAATGACGAGTGTTTTAGAAACTCTTCAGGGTGGTTTTCTTCACCAACTTGTTAGGGCACCTACTAGGAACAATGTTATTTTAGATTTATTCTTAACTTCTAACAAAAAATAGTTAGCAGGGTGGGAATTGGGGAACAGCTTGGTACAAGTGATCATTGCACAATCAGATTTGATATTTTTGCCACATATGGAGATAAGTAATAATAAGAGCTTGGTTCTAAATTCCGGAAAAGCAAATTTAAAAAAGATGAAACAAGAGCTATCTGCTATGGATTGGACAGCTGAATTAGTTAGAGAAACTGATAAACTGTGGAAAAAGTTCGTAAACATTCTATATTGACATGTTCTATAAAGCAAAAAAGGGGTGGTTACAAGTCAAACATTCAGGTTGACTCACAACAAGTAAAAATAATAGAATTAAAGAAAACTATTATAAGTATAAGAAGCTTGAATTATCTGCAGTAATGAGAAACTTCAAGGTTTATTAAATGTCAAGAGAGTTTCTCAAACAAGAAATTAAGAAATCGCAGACTATATGAAAAATTGCTAGCTAAAAAACGTAAAAAAATCACAGTAAAGTTTATTCAAATAGATTAAGAGTAACCAAGATGCTAGGAAGAGAGAGGATTCATTGATGGATCATACAAGAAGTCTGGTATCTGATGATTATGGGATGGCTTGGCTATCAAATTATATTTTTCTTCAATTTTCACTGATAAAGATTTAAGCAATATTGAGCGTCCTAAACAGTTGATAGATGGAAACAAGATTGAACAAATAAATCATATTAATTATGAACTTGTTAAGAAAACTAAAAAGTTTAAAGATTTATAAAGCTCCTGGACAAGATAACATTTATTGAAGAATTTTGATAGAGGTTAAGCATTTGATAAGCTAAAAAATATACTACTATTGTTTCTAGATCATTGAATATTGGGTAGGCTCCAAGAGATTGAAAATTGGCTACTTACTCATTTTTACAAGGGAGGTGATTTAAAATTGCTCCAGTAATTATAGATCTTTTAGTTTTATATCAATGCTGGAAAACGATTTTGTAAATACGATAACAATTTTTTTTTTTACAAAGTCGTTTAACAAAATTTAAAATTATGTTAAATAGTCAGCATAATTTCACTAAGGAAAATCTGTCCTTATGATTGTTTTCACATTCTTTGAAAAGGTTATTGCTCATACAGATGAGAATATGGGTGTGGATTTAGTATATCTGGGTTTTTAGAAAATATTTGATAAGATGCGACATAACAGACTTGTAAAAAGTTATCTGTGTTGCGATATAGGTTAGTTCATTAGATAAAAACTGACTAAACAGGAGATAACGGAGGAATGTGCAGTCAAAATGGACTAATTTTACAGTGAGATACTACAGGCTTCAGTGTTATGACCTTTTCTCTTTTTTGATTTACATCAATGACATAAATAACGAAATAGTGAATAGATTATTTAAATTTGATGAAGACGTTAAAGTTTTGGGTTTTGCTAACTGTGAGAAGAATGCTGATACTTTAAAAATGATTTGAATCATTTGGTGAATTGGGCGAATAAATAGTAAATGGCTTCTAATTATAATAAATGCAGGGTAATTCATAGGGGATATCACAATTTCAACTATGCGTATTATTTTGATGAGAAGAACCTTGACAATGTTATGAAATAAAAGGAATGTTTAAACGTTACTTTCTAGGTCATTGGTTAGGCGACACTTGTAATGTTCAATCTAGGCTCCTTACCTTAAAAGGGCCATTGAATTGTTGTAAAAGGTTCAGATGAGTGTTACTAACATATTACCTAAGATGAAATGGTTAAGATCTTTGAACCTTTTTCCTTTTGGAGAAAGAAGAGTTACAGGGGATCTGATTTAGATGTTTAAAATTATTAAGGGACTTTATAATGGTGATGCCTCACCTTTTTTATTTGTTTTTAATGGCTATTTATTTAATGATAAGGCTAAAGGACAGACGTATACATTCTGGCGATGTAGGAGTTATATTTATCTAAGACAGTTTTATTTTTCTAACAGAGTGGTTTGCTTTTAAATTGTGGTAGATGCAGTTGGTTTAAGGAGAAGCTTGGTACCTATTTGAATTATAAAGTTAACTTTCAATTTTTTAGTGTTTAATTTGAATTTGTAGATAGGACGGTTTACATAGACCAAAAGATTTATTGATGTCACTTAGTGTTATGCTTGTTTTTGTTTGTTTGTTTTTGAATTTCGCGCAAAGCTACATGATGGCTATCTGCGTTGGCCGTCCCTAATTTAGCATTATAAGACAAGACGGAAGGCAGCTAGTCATCACCACCCACCGCCAACTCTTGGGTTACTTTTTACCAAAAATAATGGGATTGACCGTCACAATTTAAAGCCCCCACGGCTGAAAGGGCGAGCATAATAATTAGAACTATTGTATGACATCTCATAATAGTTTTGTTGCTAAGCGACACTAGATATTGTTAAATATTACCAAAATAGGAGCGTATTCAACTATATGCTACGTTATAGCCTTTTTTCTGATGTCTTCAATTATTTGATTATGAAACTTTGTATTATATTAAGGCTTATTCTGAAATATAAGTATATGCTGTTTTATCAAAGGTTTCTTCTCACTGTTTTTAGCTTAGTCCTTGCTTTTGATGTAAATATGTATGTATACATGAATATTAATTAGCCAGCTTGTACCAATAAATTTACTTTGTTGATAATATGTCTACAGAAACGTATATTCTTAATCAAGTACCTATAAAACACTTACTTCATTATTTAGTTGAAAAATTTATGACAATTATTCATCGTACATGGTGTATCAGATATTGATGTGGGTATTATATCATCATTCCATGAGTAAAATATGTATATCTTGCTAACTTTAACTAAAAATTAGAGACTTTTAAGGAAAAATAAAAGTTAGTAGCCTAAATATTTTAGATCAAGGATATCGAAGTTTGTAAAGTAGAATAGTTTACCCATTATTGTCTGAAAATGCCCTTGTCTTTTATCCCTAGCCTCCTTTTCTATACCAATATATTTTTACTGTTTAGTTAATCATATTCAGTCCTAATAAATCACAAAAACATCTCTAGTGACGTTTATGCTAATTAAAATGACTGAACGTTCTGTATGCTTCTGAAATAATATAAATTGTGGAGCAATGAATTATAACTCAAACAAGAATTAGGCCAAACAGCAGAGGGTGTTCTAAAAAAATGGCTAAATAGAGAAAGTGGTAATTCACAAGAATCCCTGCAAGGTTATTCTTATGAAAAACATAGACTGTAAAAATTCGTACTTCACATGAAACTAAAAATCAACACTGAAAAACAAAGTAAAATAGCTATATGCAATAACCTGAATACAGAAAGACACTTCACAGACAAACATTTGGATACAGGCATGTGCTGGAAATGGAAATCATCCACATATCTTCATATATAAATGGACCACATATCAGTGGTATGTAATAAAACATTTAACACATAAATCACACATGAAATATTGTATATATATATGTTTGCAAATTACAGCAGATATACAACAATATAGAAAGCGTTGCGAGTCATTACTGTGAGACATTTTATAAATCCACTTTAGAATGATCCAGGTAACATTTGATTCATTATTAAACGATATACTGCCTAAAATATCATGCGTAGGTACTGGCCGGAAACTGTTCATGCAAGAAACCAGTTATTTGATGTTATATTGTTGGTAAGCGATCAATTACGAATCTTTGAAGTATGTATTGAAATATACTTCTTTTTAAAACAAATGTCCATCGAATATTTCGTAAAGTAGTTGATAGAAATAAAATGATTTTTATCAATAAATGTGTTTTTGAAAGTTAATATCTGTTCTAATTTAGTGGAAGGTTTTAACATCTATTTATTTCTGGAAATCTTTCCCGTCTTTCATCGACGGAACATACTTGATTTTAAAGCCAGTATTGAACGATGTCAAAAGCTGAGTTTAAGTGTAATACTAGTTTGATTTTGTTGATAATATCATAAATTATTATGGTCAGAAAGTACCATATAGTCTGTTTAATACTTACTTTCAGGGTACGGCATGGCCAAGCGTGTTAAGGCGTGCGACTCGTAATCTGAGGGTCGCGGGTTTGCATCCCTGTCGCGCCAAACATGCTCGCCCTTTCAGCCGTGGGGGCGTTATAATGTAACGCTCAATCCCACTATTTGTTGATAAAAGAGTAGCCCAAGAGTTGGCGGTGGGTGGTGATAACTAGCTGCCTTTCCTCTCGTCTTACACTGCTAAATTAGGGACAGCTAGCACAGATAGTCCTCGAGTAGCTTTGTGCGAAATTAAAAAAACGAACAAACAAACTTACTTTCAGATATTTTAAAATAAGATTATTTATTTACATCATCTTATACATAATTATAACTGAAGTACTTAGCAGTTATTTATACAATTTGTTTCAATTTTTGTGTTTATTGGTCAGATAAGTTTAAAATATTAAAATCTGCTTGAATACCTACTCAGATTGATGTTATGTGTAAAGGACACGGGAAAAGATGTAAATAATTTTTCTAGCGGAGAATGCTTAAAAGACGTAATAATTTGGCCGAGAGAGGAATATTTAATTGACATAATGAATCGGCCTAGAAGGGGAATGCTTAAAGGAGATAACGCTTTGGCCTAAAGGAGAATATTTAAAATACATAAAATGGTTTGGCCCAGAGGAGAATACGTAAAAGGCTTTATAGTTTGACCTATAGGAGAATATCTAAAAGCAGTAGTGGCTGAATTTCAACAGAAAGCCAAATTATCCACTTTTATTGTATCAATTGATTATTATTGATGGATGCCACGATACTATAAAAACACCACCTGTTGTTATGGATCTTATGCTAACCACACAGGATTACAAGTTATTTGTGGTCACGGGCCTAGATGTATCAACTGTTTCTGTAGATATCCTGCATCTGTGCATAAAATATGAATGTTAATAGTGTTGAATTCTGGACAAAATAAAGTGTAGTCATGAGTGTTTTTTTTTACAGATGATGGACATCACAATAATAACCTACCACAGTCTCTCGAATAGTTCTTCATGGTTACTTTTAAAGATGATGGATATCTCTCAAGAAAACAGATAAATTTCAACAATAAACTGCCGACAACACGTGTTGTTATAGACTTGCCCTTTTGAAAGGACATTTTAGAAGATTAGAGTCATTGGATTCGAGCTAAACTGACGTAATTCCTTTATATCTGTTTGACTCACGTGTGTTACATAATGTCTTGAAATTGCAACGAGATTGAGGACTTCACAGAATCATGTGACAGTTGCCATTATGAATGGAAAAATAGCGAACTTGATACGAACCTGGAATTTATGGTGCCATTACAGGCTGTATCGAAAGAAATTGTTTGAAAAACTTGATTTTTTAAGTTACAAATTTCATTGTAAAATAGCGTCTAAAGCAGAAAAGTTGCTAAAAAGTTTAATATTCATAAAAGAAAAATAAAGTATTTACTTCGTTGAGAATTATATTTCCTAATATGTTTAATACATTTACCCGTCCTTCCTACAAAAATAAAATAAAGCTTATTGCAAAATATTCATCACACAGCATTAAACTAATATTTCTAAAACATTTTGAAACAAAAATAGTATTGAGATTTGCATAGAAAGTAATCAGTTAACCGGTCATTTATGCGCAGTTTTGACCGACCCTTAAAACCAATGATTAAGTACTTGTTAGCCACTTAGATTTAACATTTGAACACAGAAACACGTAACTCATGCTAAGCCAATGATTAAGATGCTTGTAAAATACTAAAATCAATCATTATAACAGAGAAATACGAGTTCCTCTCTATCACAGTTACAAACATGTAGTACAGTTTACAGTATAATAGCAGAAGTGGGATTATTTACTGAACAAATAATAAAAGGATTTTCTTGTAACAAAACTGCATTAAGGAAAGTTGTGTGTTTTAAAACACTGTACAAATATGAAGAAACACGAGGGATTTCGCAACAGTTGAGCAAGTAATGATTGTGTTCTTTTTGTAGCGTTCGTTTGCGAAAAAGTTTTCTCCTATTCTAATCTTTTATTCTATATACGCATAGAAAAAAATATAAATTTAGGTGAATATTAACTTATAACATGAAAAACATAAAATATAGCATGCTATTGTATTATTGAAATCAATAATAAAATTTTATGTGGTAATAATTAGTTAGTTAGTTATCACCATTAGATTGTGTTTGTTTGTTTGTTTTGGAATTTCGCACAAAGCTACTCGAGGGCTATCTGTGCTAGCCGTCCCTAATTTAGCAGTGTAAGACTAGAGGGAAGGCAGCTAGTCATCACCACCCACCGCCAACTTTTGGGCTACTCTTTTACCAACGAATAATGGGATTGACCGTCACATTATACACCCCCACGGCTGGGAGGGCGAGCATGTTTAGCGCAACGCGGGCGCGAACCCGCGACCCTCGGATTACGAGTCGCACGCCTTACGCGCTTGACCATGCCAGACCCACCATTAGATTCCATCAAGGAACATAGGGCCGCAATCGCTTGCGGATTCTTCAACAGGTATTTAAGTGAGTAGGTTGTTAGCCCACTGCACCGATCCGTCACTAATTTAGCAGTGTAAGACTAGAGGAAAGGCAGCCAGTCATCACCACCCACCGCCAACTCTTGGGCTACTCGTTTATCAACGAATAGTGGGATTGACCGTAAAATTATAACGCCCCCACGGCTGGGAGGGCGAGCATGTTTGGCGCGACGCGGGCGCGAACCCGCCACCCTCGGATTATAAGTCGCACGCCTTACGCGCTTGGCCATGCCAGGCCTATGGTAATAATTACCTGAATATAATTCAACAGTTTCTTATATGTTCGATATTTTTAATTTGTTTTTCTCTTACTTATTTGTGTATAATAGTGCTGATTATTTACTGTGTTCTTTCTTTGGTAGTTTTGCGCTGAAAAAGATTGGGCCAGAAGAAATTAGAAATGGACACCCTGTATATACCTGGTAGTTACGTAATATGTGAAAATACTATACAATTATTATGGTAATTATGCTTTGGGACTGTGTGGTAACAAAATTAGTTGGATCAGAGAAATATACTAAATCATTTTAATTTCTGTCTGTTTTGGATTGACTTTTGCTTTGACGGGGTCGTAGGCAAACGAGTCTTTAAGATCCAGGTATATTTCTAGATACATACAAAAAGTGTGAGAAAAGGCACAAATATGGAATGTATGTGAATGTGTACAGTACTTAATGATGGCACACTCAGTGAATAAAGACCAGCAGTTTTTGAAACAGTGAATCAAATGTTATCCACACACGAAGATATTAAAATGTGAGCATCTGAATTTGTATCACAGAGTATATTTGAAAGCATTGTAGCTGTGCCATTTCTACTCTAAAAGTTTATCCTAAAATTATTTAAAATGTTTGAGTATTTGTATGTTTGAAGTGTATTGTATATACAGTTTGAGTAAGAAAACAAAGCCGTATTCATATAACGTAATTGAGAATATTTGTCGGCGCAACTTTATTTTAAACAAATTTCGAAAATGTCTTTTTTTTTTCAACAATCATATGAGCCATTGTTTGATTAACACAAACGGGTTATTCACTCATCACATTCATTAAACCTATGGTGTAGTATTTTCTGGAAGTTAGTTAACTAAATAAATTGGAGGATCATTATTTGTAGGTATGTTTGACAAATAAGAAAAGAACAAATGCTTCACTTTAGAAAAGTAATTGTTCTCACCTTACCCATAACATGTTCTTCCTGTCGGAAGAGGTATTCTCTACGTCATTAAATTAAACGTTCTGTTTCACGAATGTCCAGGTAAGTTTTTGTGTGCATTAGTTGTAAGGTTACAAAGTAATGATTAAAGTCCTGTAAACGGTGACTTTTTTATACTCACTACCTAGAAATCTCTTGTTATTAAAATTAATGTTTTGATTTGCAATGACTTTTTGTAAATATTCACATCTTGACGTATAAGTTGAGCAAATTTTCTCCATATTAAATATAAAGGAAATAATTTTCATTTGAAATCGAGGTAAGTCTTGACATAGAAGTCTTAACCTAATTTCCTGTTTTTCATTTTTACCCTAAACGTAAAAAAGCCCTTTCGTAATAAATATTTTTTGTGGTCCACTTCAGAGCTACGAAATTAAAAAGACACATTTATTAACTGTAGCTTCTTGTTGTTTAGCTATCCTTAATATTAGAAAAATCTATTTACCATAACCCTTTGTCTTCTCATTTACCACTATTCTAAATATGACAGTTGTTATAAAAATGTTAATAAACTATATGTAAACTAGCCTAATGACATCTTCAGCTCTGTCCTAAATATAACGAAGTTTATCCTAATGACAGTTAATATATCACTAACCATAAAAATATTAATAAACTATATTTAAATTATCTAAATGTCGTCTTTATTTCTGTGTTAAATGTAACAAACTGTTTTCTAATGACAGTTCATCCATTACTACCCACAAAAGATGTTAATAAAATCTATTCAAACGTCATCTGAATAGGTACTCTCCAAATCACGAATTGAACATCCTAATGCAATTTTTTACCGAATTCACTTCTGTCCAAAATGCCTCTAATGTACCTTTGTCTTCCTTATAAGTTACATCGACAAGTGTAATGGATTACTTGTAGAACCGAGTTTATTGCACATACCACACACACTGTAAACATATTTACCCCTGAATAACTATCAATATTGAATTGAATCAGAAATGATTGGTTTTCTTCAGAGCCTGTTAAACAGATCATATCTTGTAAGTCTGATTGTGTGGTCATTAATACGCACCTAAATAATAACTGTAGAATTTTAAGTTCTTGGCCTCTGTAGATTATTAAACTCTTGCTCGGCAACAATCTTAAAAGTCGTTCATTACCTTCTTAAAGCTTCAGAACCTGTTTGGTCTTCAATAGTTTTCAAGTGTGATTAATTAGTTCTTCTTTCTAACAATAGTGTATTCATACATTAAGCTTTAACTCTTTCAGCGGTCTTAAAACCAATTCACTATTGTAATAAATATAAAAACTGAGTTAAAGTGTCGTTTGTGTTGAAAGGAATGATTAGCTAATTATTTTAATCGTGATGTCATAAAATATTTGTTTGCTTGATTTTTCAAGCAAAGCCACATTGGGTTTGGTTTGGTTTTTTGAATTTCGCGCAAAGCTACACGAGGGCTATCTGCACTAGTCGTCCTTAATTTAACAGTGTAAGACTCGAAAGAAGGCAGCTAGTCATTACCGCCCACCGCCAATTCATGGGCTACTCTTTTACCAACGAATAATAGGATTAACCGTCACTGAAAGGGCAAGTATGTTTGGTGAGACTGTCTGTTGTACACATCGCTGAGTATTGAAGTCCGAATTTTAGGTTTAAAAACCGTTCAATTTATCCTTGTTCCAACGGGAGCTTTTTCTGTATTAACATAAACTCAACTTAAACAGTCAGATCTTCTTTCATTGTATTTTATCATAATTTTTTTTTTTAAATAACACAGTTTACCTTCTGCACTTCTCAGTATAATATACACATTCATGATTGCTTTTCTTAAAATACGAAACATCAGTTTTATCATTATCGATTTATCTTTATATTTTCTTAAAATTACAAATAAGACACAAAAGTAATTCTACAACATTTAGTATAATGATCATATGATTTATCTTTTTAACTCAGTTACTTCAGAATGTTTACGGTAGTAGCGAGGTAGAGTTAGATATTATTGTTAAGACTCGGCAACTACGCATGTATTTCTTATATACAATACTATAGTTTCAGCTCATCTTAAATGAACCAATAAATTTACTTTTACACTTTGACACATCTATTTATTACTATTTTTATCCTAGATGGTCCTTTTTTGTGTATTATTAGCGTCAGACTCATTGTAATAGAATCTTATTGATTTAATATAAGTGTAATACAATGATAAGGGCGTTGTTTTGCATAATTATCAAGGTACAAAAGTAACACCATAAATGGTATAGTAAAGTTACCAATGTCGAGAATCATCAAATACTTTGCAGTGTAATCCTATTTAGTGAATGAACTTTTGACAATGAAAACCGACTTACTAAAGCGTTATCTTTTTTGTTTGAAACGGAAAAAACTGCAATATCATTCTCTGATTAAGTTGACAAATAACTAAAAGGCCACTGTGTTGGTTCATGCAGTGAGAACCCAGTCATCGGTAATACGTTTTAATTTATCGAAACAAACTGAAATACAAAGTTTTTCTGGTTAAGTGCAGGAGAAACTAAAAAGAAAATTATTATACTCTTCTAAATCTAACTGTTACTTTTGATTTATTTTTGCTTTTATTAAATATTGTTTGCCTTAAAAACTTTAAGTAACAATTTGATAACATGATCCATTTATCTCAGGTACTGAATGCATTTTTGATACTATGGACAACGAAAACCGTATAAGTGCTATAACTTTCTTAACTGTATTTAATTTATTCAGGAAGCATATGACAGTTTGGCGTGTATTATTACTCACTCTCTGTTTTATAGTTTAATGATTTGAAGCTAGAACTGAGAAGGGAATTAACCATGAGTGAAAGCCATCAAAATCCCTGTACATTATAAAATGCACATTTAGCCAGATAACCTTTTTATACTAGATGATAGGCATTAAAAATATTTTAAACTCTTCCTGATTTTTCATTAACCTGGAGGAACAAAGAAAGTTATAACAACAATATATTTTAAAGATGTGGTCTTGCATCCAACGTGCTTGAGAGCTATATTATAAATCACTAGGACCATCATGAACACGATGTTTGAATAAAATATTCTTGCATACTCTGTAATTCTCGTTAGACAACTTCATATATTTACATAAATCAAAGATTGTGGATGTTCATTAGATTTAATTCTGGGGACTCAGAGCAAAGTATAATGTCATATGCTTAAAGCTAGGTTCATTGATCGAATGATGTAACTTTGTCATTCAAAGATGTTACTGAATTTATAGTGCAGAATAAAGTATTATCCACAAAAACAAAGAGCTCACAATATCTCTTTTATACAGAACTAGCTAATAAGTTATACTATTCAAATTATAATATAGTCACAGTCTAAAAAAGTGAAAGATTAAAAAGAGTGTTAATTTATAGAAACCTACTTAACATTCCAGCAAAATATTATTTATATATAAAATAGCAAATGCCTCTTGGAACATTTCGATTTTAATTTTTTATAACAACAGTGATTACCAACTATAAAATGTGAAGTCGGTCCAACACCTTGACTGTATATGAGATATGATTATCTAATGGATCGTTCACAACTGTCTCTTCTCATTCCATGTGTTGTTTGAATAAGGAAAATTTCATTGCGTTTAGTGTTGTGCAAAACAGGCGATATTCGATTCAGTTCAAATCAGCTTACTCGATATGGTAAAAATCATGTAAATATGTATATAAACGTATAATTTGTCATACACATAAACAAGTCCGAACAAAAATCAAGAACGTTGAACTAATCGAAAGGATTCCCAGGTTACAGGCTATAATATGGGATGTAAAACGTATCCTAGGTTTTGGAGGTGACTGCCTTATTAATTGTTTTTCTCTTACTTTATCTTGGAGAGCAGCCACCTTCCCACAAGTGTCTGCAGACAGTGAAGGGTGATATAGATGTTGGACATGGTAGGCTTTCACGCGAACATCTCGCTCTTCTAGTTTCTATTAGTAATCATTTGATTATTTTATTATTCCTCATGTGAGATTGGCGAACGAAGGTTAAGGTTGATAGACTGTGATCCCCACCTCAATGCGGGTCCTACTTCCACAGTCACCTCCAAAACCTAGGGTACATTTTCTATTCCACATTATAGCCTGTACCCTAGGGATCCATTTGATTGGTTCAGCGTTTTTTATTTTTGTTTGAGTTGTTTTTGTTTATAGCAAATTATCATTAGTCAGAAGTTTGGATTTGCTGTTTTTAACGCAGACGTTTCTTTGTATTTTGTCTTATTTTACTTCATTGTTCAGTATTAATATTCTGTGTGTATTTATAAATATAAACCGAAAAACATATATACTAAAACACATTGTTCTCTCCACGCGTTTTTTTTTTCTTTGATGCTCCTAGCTTATCTTTGAAGCTATTCTTTCAATCAGTCGACGAAGGAAGTGTAGTTGTCTCCTTCACAAAAAGAAACATTTCTGTTTTTAATACGTGTTTTTCTTAGACTGACCGCTCAGCAAGCACGAAGACTGACGGGTCGATGTTGATATCGAAGTGAAATTTTAGAAATTCCAAAATAATAATAATTTTCCAGTGATGTACTCTTCAAAGACAGCATTTTCATTAACTATACAGGAAATACAAAACTTAACAGACATATATTATATATAAGGAGTCCTGGAACACTTTACTTCAACACATAAAATGGTATTTCAGAATATAATTCCATATTTTCACCTGTTTTATTGCTTTATAAGTAAGCACAAAACAGAATACTTAACGTTTAAGTATGTTTATTTTAAGAGTAAAGCTGCTACTTCAACTTTCTCCACTGTGCCCACCACAGATATCGAATCCCGAATTCATGTAATTGATCCTGAAATTTATCTTTAACCTTCTAGAATCAACCCTGACACTTTGTCTACTGTACTCTGTTGAAATATGGACTTTTCTGTACTTAGCTGTCCCAGCATGGCCAGATGGGTTAAGGCGTTCGACTTTTAATCTGAGGGTCGTGGGTTTGAATCCCCTTCGCACCAAACATGCTCGCCCTTTCAGCCGTGGGGGCGTTATAATGTGACATTCAATCCCACTATTCGTTGGTAAAAGAGTAGCCCAATAGTTGGCGGTGGGTGGTGATGACTAGTTGCCTTCCCTCTAGTCATACATTGCTAAATTAGGAATGGCTAGCGCAGATAGCCCTCGAGTTGCTTTGCGCAAAATTCAAAACAAACAAACAAACTGTACTTAGCTTTTGTAATTCACAATTGACTAAGAGCAGGGAGACTCTAGCTCAGCTAGGGACGACAACAAGCAAATACTACGACAAACCAACTAACTATTACTCACCTATCTTTGTATATGTAAAATGCTTAAAATATCCCTAACTATACATTTGTGTGTGTTTGTTTAATGTACTCATGGTCGACATTGCTTCTTTTAGTATTACTTTTTATTATTTTAATTTTAAGATTTAGTGGCACGGTTCAAAGAACAGTGTGGTGAATAAAATAGTATTAAAATTTAGCATTCTCATGTCTTGTGAACTAAGTGGAACTTCCTCGTACCACATATTTCCTATATTCAAGGTTATTAGTAAATATTGCTGTTTATATAATCGGATTAATTTTTTACTATATTTTGACCTAGTGTATCCGTAACCTGCCACTGAATTAAACATAAGTAACGTCACCAATTTAGAATTGAGTTACTAAGTCGATACGCTTCGTATTTTTAAACGTACGGAAAAAACCATCCGGATTTAACTAGTTAAATCGTTTGCCTAAGGTTATCTGTTGTTGCTCACCTAGGAGGTTCAACCTATTCAAGCTTTACCTTTGTACATGTATTAAGATTAAGGCATGTAAAGACTTTAGTAAAGTTTTGCTCATCTGTCTTCACAGTACTGTTCTACTTTAGGGTTTCCAGAATTTTTATTTGTTTTTCTTTTATTATATTTTGAACAAAGAATTTAGCTGTCGATAGACAATAGACTGCTGTTCTATTTTTTTTGTTATTCTTTTTCAGGAATCAGATCAGACCTGAAAAGAGGACAGATTATTATATTTTACAGAACAACAATCTCTGTTTTAAGATCAACTTGGGAATCGATATCTGTGGCGCCCCCAGTGGCTCAGCGGTATGTCTGCGGACTTACAACGCTAAAAACCGGTTTTCGATACCCGTGGTGGGCATAACACAGATAGCCCATTGTGTAGCTTTGTGCTTAATTCAAAAACAACAACGATATCTGTGGTGGACACAATGGAGAAAGCCCACTGTGCAGCTTTACCCTTAAAATAAACATATTTAAACGTTAAATATTATGTTTTGTGCTAACAAATTAACAATTCAATAAAACAGGTGAATTATAAATTGGTGCAAAAGCATCTACTGCCAAAAGAGTTGAGTACAAAAACTTTTGATATGGTCAAACACCATTGAAAATGTATCTAAATAACAGCTATTCTCTAACATTTATAGGAGACGTACCAATACTTCAACAGCTCCACAATAATAATGCCAATAAATAATTCCCTAAAGATATTAAATTTTTGTGATCTATGTAGAATAATACTGAGTCCCATAAAATCATATTGTTACTTTATGATGCATAAATTATTTGTTTATTTGTGTAGAATGATTTTATGGATTACATGTAACCATACGTTACAACAAATTCTGATTATATACTACGGGATCCATTATCAAAAGAGAAGGTTATGTCAGAAATGCTTAGGAACATGAATATCAAGAGTGCTGCATATGAATTAACACCGAACATTATGAACTTTGAAAATTAAATTTAAGAGGTTATTTATGATCATATAAAAACTATGGACATTTTAAAATAGTTAATATCTGAAGAAATCGAAACCATAGAATTGTTGACTCCATAGGCTTTCATAAACGTGTGATGGATCACATTGTATGTGGACCTTTACTTATATATGAGTAACGCGAAAAGATCAATATTGCATTTCATTACTGCTGGATTTCGTATTGACCTCTTTGAATTTTATATAGAAAATGAGCAAGTTAATTATGAAATAATAAGTCAGCTCTTCACACTAAATTTTGTAACATAAAATATCACTAAAATACTCAGTATGATGCAGTAAGCAGCAATCATTTGAGTCATCTTTCTTATTGCATCTTGCTGAATCAACTTTCACGTATATAATGTTAGATTTTTTTTCTAATTTTATCCCACTTTCGAGTAAAAGTAGTTATAACAACAAAATGTTGGAATGTGCTATTTGTGATGACAAATTCCACGGCTCCTACGAATGTCAACTGGGCACTCACTGTGTCAATTGTAGTGCTTTCCACCCTTTTTACTTTCGTTTTTGCCCTAAGTGGGTGGAAGAGACAAAGGAAAAGCGTTTAGTGCTGTTAATAACATTTCTCTTACATAGGCTCAAAAATTATTATCCCCTACTCTATCTCGGACACATGTTGCTGCACTGTTTTACTACTACAGTGGGAATGCAGACAGTTCTTTCTGTACTTCCATCAGAGCCTTTTCGGCATCATGTGAAGTATCTCTGATCTCAACAGATAATCAAGATGACAAGTCAACGCCTACTCGTGTCTCTGTTCCCACCATTCCTACCAGTGATTGACTGGGTCCACTTTTTCAGCTTCTGCTTTTCGTATTAGCTCGGATCCATCTCTTTATTCCCAAGATAGAAAACAATTATTTGTTCCCGCCCTCAATCACTAGAATTTGCGTCTACTAACATAGAACTGCCCATTCGACCGAGGGCAGGATTCACGTAGGCTGATAGACCTCCTTCTAATAAAGAAAATTACGTGGTTGTAAACAGAAGGGTTCTCTGCCCAGTTCTCCTCTACCTGAGTAAAATGGGCCACTTTGCTACTGTGGAACTATCGAAGTTTCCATTGTAATCTAGACAACATTAAGGTCCTTAAATGATTTCTATTATCCTGTGTATCTTTTCTTAGAGGAAACATTCCTGAAACTTGCAGGTACAATCACTTTTCATCAGTTTTGTTTCTTTTTAACTGCATTGCTTTCTAGCAGACCCGTGCTCATGCTCGACAGGCCGAACGCCAAAGCCGAAAGGAATCTCGGATTAAATTCATAACAAGCATATCTTCTACCAACAATTCCCAAACCATGTAGGACAAGATTCGGATGATCAATGGGAGGTATGTTTCCTATTATTTTTCCATCTTAATCTCCAGTGGCCAGGAAGATGCTGATATATAGAGCATCGCTAATTCTTTAGCGAGAACATTATTATCATTTCAACACATCTGTCTCTTCCCCTGCTTTCATGGCCATGAAGTCTCGTGCAGAGCGATTGCCTCTTTCCTTTTAGATCAATCGTTTCTACGACTTTAATACACTGGTGGAACTCAAGCTTTCTCTTTATTGATTTAACAACATCTCAGTTGGACCTGATGAAGTTTTCTATGAGATGCTGTGTCATCTTTCTCCTGCCCCTCATGCTTTTTTCTTGATTCTCTTTTAAATGGATCTGTCAGGAGAACGTTTTTTGTAATATCTAGTACGAGGCTATTGTCCTACAATTTTCTAAACCTGGAAAGGATCCTAAGATTTGTTTTTCTATTTATCGTCCAACTGCTCCCACTGGTGGTTTGTGTAAAGTCTTGGAGAATATAGTTAATACTCGTTTTGTTTGACTCTTTGAATCAAAGAACCTTCTCTCGATCACCCAGTATGGGTTTCTTCGAAACTGCTCTACTGTGGACCACCTTATTCAACTTGAAATGTCGATCAGTGAAGCATTTCTCAAGAGAGAACACCTTTTTTCTGTTTTTCTCGATCTTAAGAAGATTTCTGACACTACGTATAGGTATGGCATTTTACAGGACCTCCATTTATATGGCTTGTATGGTCATTTGCCCGTTTTTATGCATAATTTTTCAACTCGACAGGCTAATCCAAGTCCCTGTGGGTTGGACTATTTACCGTTCTTTCACACAAAAATTTGGAGTTCCTCGAGGCTGTATCTTAAATGTCACAAGATTAATGCTATCACTACACAATTTCCTCCTACTCTTAGAAATTGGCTCTATGTCGACGACTTTCACATCTCGTGTCGTTTGTCAAGCATGGAGTTTATTAAGAGACAGCTTCAGACTGCCTCAATCACTTGTTAAAGTGGCTCATAGCAAATGGTTTTACCTTTTCTTTTATTAAACCGTTTGCATGCATTTTTGCCACCAATGGGGTCAACATCCCGATACAGAAATCAGTCTTGGTAGTATTGTTCTTTCGGTAGTCCCTGAGACAAAGTTCTTGTGGCTTATCTTTGACCGTAAGCTTACTTACATTTTTCACATAAAGCAGCTATATGTCAAATGCGTCTTTTGTTGTGGCTTATTAACATCCCCAAATGTCATCTTTCTCTGAATCATCTGAGGAAGGAAGTGGATACTCATGATTGGAATTACTGCATTCTCTTTGCTGAATATCTTTTAAAACATCCTTCTATTCTCGTTTACATGAATGTTTCGGAATCAGGTGACTCTCTGAGTTCTGTCATGGTGTGATGCGGCTCAGTAGTTGTTCACAGGATTATCTCTACAACTTCTGTGTTGACTGTCGAGTTGTATGCCATTTTTCTTCCTATGTATAAAGTATGTAGTATATATATATATTGTACTATTTACACTCACTTTCTTAGTATCTACTGGTCCTGGAATAGTTTCACTTTAGTTATTACCCTATTCTCGTTAATGTTCGAAAACGACTGGCCCATTTTTCTTTATCTTCTGTTTCTATCCGGTTTTTATGAATACCAGACCACATCTGTATTTTTTGGAATGAGCTTGCTGACACTGCAGCTAAGTCCATCTGCTCTGATGTAACAGCTGTGCCTGTCCCAGATGGCAGTCGACTTCATGTGAGCAACGTGATAACAAGCTTTCTCACATTAAACCTTCTTGAGCTCTTTGGCAGCTTTGATTCCATAAGAATTGAAAGATATTCTAGCTAGGCTAACGTACTGATCGTGAGTTTTTAACTCTCCGTTTTCTTTTATATGAGCCTGGCCCACCAATGTATGACCTCTGTGACACTCAATTCATAATAGTCCACCTTTTACTGTCATGATGTCATTTCGCTCGTGAAAGACGACATGATTGTAAACGTCTTTTATACGGGTTTACTCCTGATATTGGACATCGTCATTAGTTGGACACTGTCCAACTTAATCGTATTTTTAGATTTATACAAGCCACTGGTCTTTTTAATTCTATTTGATTCCTTGATCAGACTTTTCTTCATTGTTTAATTTTTAACTCGATTTATTTTTGCATTTTATGCACTTTTTTGCTTTTATGGAAAAGCAACTAGGCTATCCGCGCCAAACAAACAACCAATGAAACTGAACACCGATAATCGTTTGACATATTTTATATACAGGTGCAGAATGGGGTAGAGACTGCTGTTCAAAGTTTTCTAGACGTAATCGCTTACCTATGAGCGATTTTTGTTACTTGTTGTATTTTTATTAAATAAGAAGAATTCAGTGCTCACTGAACCTACCCCCCGTGAAGTCCTACTAGGGGACGCACTACAATGTCGAACAAGGATAGTGCCAGGCCTTCTTAAGCACTGCACCCAAACATCAACATCAGACAATTTTCACAATATTCATTGAGAGCACCCAACATGTACTCATTTGACCCAAGACCGTACGGGACCAGCCAATTGACCCTAAGGGGACGCCCCAAGGCCATTCGTCTACAGGTATTCAAGGCCGAAGTGATGTTCTGCACACCACTCAACCACTCTCCTCCTCTTTACGGCTCGTCATGCACAGCAACACGTGGTTGGATGTTCAGATCCCAGAGGAGGTAAACTGAAAGTACAGAACCTTTTCTGGGAAGTCCACTCACCAGGTACATGAATCCACTTCGAGGGATTCAGTGTTATAGCTCATAAGTATGAATTTTGTTTATCTTGGAATATATTTGTGCTTTTATAAAATCGTTATTTTTATGTTCTTTAACTAAATTTACAGATATGTTAAAGATTTTGAGGTCATTAGACTCCCTTTATTTTGTACGCTTTTATATTGCTATGTTTAGCACTTAAAGTTGCTCAACAGAACGTTAGGTTAAATTATTTTAGAATTACCCGTGTAGACCCCATCTACTCTTTCACAAAAATCTTCTAAATCAGTAGGGCCCCCAGTTACAATAAAAAGTGAACAATTTTTTTTAAGTATTGCATTTAATCTCACTAATTGCTTCTGGGGTACTCAGGGTATTTGATATAAAAAGTAGGTAATTTCAATATTTGTATTTTGGTCATTTCTTTACATTAAGTGACAAAATCCTTGATGACGAAAACCCCACTTGAAGTAAAAATGTATCTCAGAACAGCTGGTATGGATATTAACACCTTTACGAAAATAAAGTAGAGGACAACGTTTCGACCTTTTTGGTTCACCTTTATGATAACAAAGATGACTTAAGAAGGTCGAAACATTGTTCTCTGTTTTATTTAGGTAAAAGTGACAAAATATCGGATAGCGAGTAAACTCCACATGTAGTGAACGGTAAAGAGTAAGGTGTATTAAACAGTATAAAACAATTTAGTAATCTATGAATTATTTGATTAATGTATTTTATAAACTCAGACGAGGACTGCTATAATATTTCAAAACTTGTGGGAATGAATGTCAGATTATTGTAGGGAGGATTTAAGATCTAAGGGATAAACTTAGATTAAAGGGTCTTCCATGATATTTCATTGGGTGTTTCTTCCTTTACTTGGTTATGAATAGACTTTGGAATTTGCAGTGACAAAATAATAACAACATTTTAACGGCTCATCAGATGAAAAATTCTAGTTTCAAGAAAAAAAAGTTATTATGACTCGAGTTTTAAAGCAGTCACGGAAACTAAACAATAGCTTATGAAAGTCTTAGTTTTGTTAATTTCATTAAACTAACATTACAATTTAGTTACAGTTCTCATTTGAGCTTAACTTATTAACTTAAAATCCATTGAAGGCATCATAAGATTGGGAAATCGAATATTTTTTTATTTGTTGAGAATGATAAAAATGTTTTTCGTTTCAGTGAGCTTCACACATTGTTCATTATGTTTATTAAAATGAAATAATAAACTCATGTTTAATTTTCACTAGGTCTGTTGTCTGCTACTAGCAGGTCGCAAGAATTTAACTTCGTTTTTTATTGTCATTATTCAGATGCAGCTTAATGGAAACTATTAGAGACAAGACTAAACGCTCTTACGTTATGTGTAACAAGAAGCATGTTTTAATTAACTATGAACAGGCTATTGCAACATCATTTGTCATACAAGTATAACCCGCCTCCTGCCACATCCTCGTGTGGCTCGCACTAAGACAATAAACAAGCCTATCAGAAATAAGCATTTGTGTAATTTCGGTCACGTCTGTACTTCATTCACTCGACGTTTAGATTAAACACAAATAATAAATTTCAAAAAGAACTTATTTTGGACGTTGTTGTAGCTTTATGCTCTACTTTTGTACCCTGTTAAGATAGCGATAACTCTTTGGATTTACAACGCTAAAACCATTTATTCGATTCCTCTCGGTGGACACAGCAGATAGCCCGATAACGTGTATCTTTAATTCTATAAAATATTAATTAAAAATTAATTCCTCATTATCAAAAACACATTCCTCATTCAAAAACAAACATGTACAACATATTTTTTTATAAAAAACATGTTACTTAACGTAAAGTAATACCGTATTGTGCTCCAAGATTAGCAGTCTCAAAAGAATGCCATCAGAATGCGCGGTCTCGGAAGACAACCACGTTGTTTTTTTGTTACATGCAGTTTAGAAAGGTTGCCACTCTGGATGAACTTTTAAGTTCTAATAATAAGTAGCACGGTATGAAAGAGATATCTCAATCCTTGTATGAAAACAATACCCAACTATTTTGTGATTTAACTAAAATGTTATGTTTGTTTCAATATGAATGTTTTTCCTAATTTATCTTTAATCGTATTATAACATCACGTTAAAAATTTTAAACTAGATACGTTGAATTCAGCGTAATTAAAACTGTGGTTTATGGAAAAAATGAATTATTTAATTTAACACTTGACAGTTTCCACCACTTCATCGGCATCTGTCTATCTGATTCTCGTCCACTCGGATTGTGCGGTAGTAGTTTACTTACGTTTTCACGAATACTACGTTACTAACTGAACTAAACTTATGAAAGCTCTCCATTCTCAAGTTGCTTGATTTACTTTAAGGGCGATGCTTCTCACGTTTTATCGTTAGTTGACGTTTAATGTTTGTTGTGTTCCACCCCTAGTAAACTAGGAGTGGTTATGATAACACGCTAGAGTATTTTAAGAAGCCTAAACCTTTTGATATTATTCAATGGCAGTCATCAACAACGAGCAGCACGCGACTAAGCGTTGCCACTGTTCCGATAAAGTCACGCTCTGCATAAACGAACACCAAGCGGCTGAACACTACTGGTACGTTTTTAATATTACGTCAGCTTTATTAGTATGTGTAACACTATGTATAAGTTCGTATACTTCGATTAACTGTTGTCGTAACGGTACCAAGCTATAAGAGACTTTGCAATATGTCAAATATTTTCGCTTTATTTTGTACAATCTAGATAACGAGTTATTAATTTTTTAAAATATTTTCCAGTAATCTCCAGAAACTTTAAATATGGAAATTTTATTAAAATATTTACTGTTCAGTTAATGTGTGAATCAATTTATATGTGAAGGAAGTTTTCAATTCATGAAATTGAAAGTTTATAGAACTTGCAATAATAACATTTTGCATAACTATACTGTCCAAATATAAGATTTAAAATATTTAGTAACATAAAATTTGTCCATATATGGCTTATTTAAAGCATCATATTATTTAAGTTTAAAAAGGTAATATTTACACTGAAAACAAGCTACAAGATAATTTACCTTATAACATTATACCTGTGTTATAAAATATTGTCAGTTATTCCCTCTCGATCCATTTTTTATGGAAATCAGACATCTAATAATCAACAAATCAGCAAACTTTCGAAAATGAATATTTGATAAAAGTATATTTTTCTTCTTGACAATTAACGATATTCCACTCCTATCTGAAGTACCTTAATCATGGTTGTATGTTTAAAATCACAGTATTGATAAGGCCCGTAGTTATCGTTCGTCACTTTACTAAAACATATGACATGATCAGTATGTGGAAAGTATCCAGTACAAGTTCTATGTAGTTGAAATTCGGCAAGCATGCAGTCAAACATCTCTTCTTATGGAGTTGGGTATGCGTTTAAATGGTGACTCTCAAAGTCCAGATTTAGTGGGTGCTATTGACCAGCTGTCTGCTCTAGTTTAGCAGTTCAAAATTAGTGACGGCGAGTGCAGATAGCCCTTGAGTAACTATGCTTGAATATCCGAACATAAAAAACAACAGAAACAAATAAATAATATATACCATTAAAAGTACAATGCCATAGGTCTGTTCATTCGTTTTTATTTCTGTCCCTCCATACTTCCACTATTGTCACGTGCTTCACGTTCCTCTATAAAAATCCAGGCTAGCATGGTTACACATCCCTGCTCTATGGTGAAGCATAACTCATCTGTAAATTCTTTTGTTCCTTGCTCCCTAACATTATTACAAATAAGCTGTTTTGTATGATCTGAGAGTGGAATACACATAGATAGAACATTTTTACACATTTTGACCTTATGAAGTTCGTTTTTAACTGTAAGTTTTCATGCAGTGTCCAGTAGTTGTTTGACTGTATTGCGGATTATGGTCTTTTTGTCCAGATATCGGAGCTACTGTCCCTTCTCTTTGGAAGCGGTTTTACACTTTTAGAACAACATAGTGAATTCACAAGAATCTGTTGTGTTTGGCTATCTTTTGTTCATCACGTAGCTTTCCAGAAGAGTGAAGCATCAAAATTACGTATTTCAGATCTAGTAATAGCTTATGAATAATTAAAGTACGTTAAACACCGTGATTCACTTTTGTGAGAGATCTTATATTAAATGACGTGACAGATTGATTTTCATACCATTGAACTGAGAACATACATTAAAATTATAACAGTATGGCATTAGTTTTACATTGCTACACCTACGTTAATACATTTTGCGATAATCCTTTGTTTATTTTATTTTGACATTTATCCTTATTTTATTAAACAGATTCAGTTTTAATTATAAAGAACCTAATCTATAACCTCATCTTCCTTTCAATTGTTCACCTTTGACAAAATGATATATTTAACACACGTACCAATACGAAGTAGGTTTTTGTTAAGGCTTACCTAGATACTATACGTTACACATATGTAAATACAACATTGTGATATTTTACTTGTATACATATATGAAAATGATATAGATATCTTAAAACTTATATAAACCTGATGTTTAAAACCCATATGAAGATGACATATTTTTGTTAGAGAATTTATGAATATGAGAATATAGAAATATGATCTTTAGAATACGTATGAATGTCATATAGTATTTTTAAAACATGTACAAACATGTTAAGGTAGTTTGCAAGATTTTGTCACGAATATTCCGTAACTTATTCATGTCATTATATTGGCCTTTTTACTTTAGAAAAGGAAATAAATGTATCATTGAACATTTTTTTATATACTGTAAAATAATGAAATGTTACAAATAAAAAACATAGAGAAACTGTGAAACAAAACACGACAGTCAATATAACATCATTATTTGGTTCTTTTCCTTTTTCCAATGGATTGGATGTGATTTGTGTTCACTATTTTAAAAGTACGAACTTTTCTTGTCTCTTTACATAGGGGTTTCTTGTGACACACGAGCGAAACATGGTGCCTGCTTCATGAAATCACGTGTAATATTCCAAGTCTTTGCTGCACAGATTCATATATACTGTTTAACAGCGACTTAAGTACATCGTTTAAAGTACAATTTTGAGCTTAGTTTTCGAAACACAGAATAGTGTTTTGACATAAAAATTCACGTTCACTGTTAAGGATTCTTGCTAACCGTTTCTGTGCCGATATCCAAATTCTTAGTTCTTAAGTCGGCATAAATTTCGATTCCTGTCCCGCAGTGGACGGAATACAGATAGCTTGTTATGTTGATTATTACTAAGGTAACAATAGTAGTTTTTTAATACAGTGATCCACACATAAGTTTTACTTAGTGATAACCACGTGTTTCATATATAATATCTTGATCCACAATATTGTTTCATATCGTAATGTACTTAAAATTCTAAATGCAGAACTTACATATGTTGTTTATTTTTGTAAAGGGTTCCACTTACAGTTTTTGATCTGTCGATTCACGGCTGGTGATCGGTATTCAGTTTTACAGATGCAGTATTTGATAATATGGCCTATGGGTAATCTTTTGTGGAGAAATTTACAACCCAATTTATTGTTTCATACAAAAATAACACTAGTTTTTGAAAATAAAGGCGTGTGGGCCTATAACTAAAAAATCCGGTGTTTGATAGAAATAGTACAGGTAATCTATTTCGTAGCCTTACGTGTCACAACACAATGAAGCAATTTTAGAAACTTGAATAGACTGAGAGTGTAGTGTTTTGAAAGAGAAAGCACAGTAACATAATTTAAAATACTCTAGCACATTTTATAATTAAAGCGTCAGAGTTGAAATTTGTAATTGACGTAGTTTCAAGTCATAACTAATAACGTGATTGCGATCTTTACATATCACATTTTTAAGAGCTAACCTGCTATTCTTAACAGTTGTCTTAGTAAATTTCTTCCACGTTTTTGATAGGTTTACTTTTTACTGGTCACTTTTCGCAAAAACTGTCAACAAATGTTATTACATGCTAACTGTTAATTAGGAAGCAGCTTATTTTTAAGTATGTAAGGGGGGTAATCCCCCTTTACAGGATCTGCATGAACCACAGCTCGAGGCCGAGCTGTCAAAACATCTTCATCGTAAAATATAATGATTTATAGAAAGCGGGCTCACTCGGCGGGTCGGGCTGGATAGACAAGATAGCAGCTATGCAGCTTTCAGTTTTCTAAGGTACACCTGTAGCTAACCAGCGCAATTCTTGTCCAAGAAAACGGACCAGTGGCTCGGGCTATGGGTTCTTGGGTGCATGACGGGATACAGTAAAGTTGCAATGGCTGGCTACCTGATTCCCTTCGTGGTAACGCCCCACAACGATATATAATCCACTTCAAGACAGTTAGAATTCTAAATACGTCTGCTCTGCCGTCTCTATATATAAAGTATCGTATTGACTTATCTGAATAGATTTAGTGGTAACTAAACATTTCACGTTATGACTGTCTTTCGTTAAACGCGGCTTGCACGTAGGAACAATTTGACCTACCAACAACTGTTGTGTACACCCTGTGGTGGGACATGAGCAACAGCGGCGAGGAAAGATTTAGTTATCTTCAACCAAACCTCCTACACCTGACAGCGATACTAATGATTTGAGGGGATGTCTTTGGTGCATTAACACAGGGAAGAAAAGTTTGTGAAACGGATCTTCGTCAACAGATTGTATTTGCTGATACGTGGTTATAAATATGGATAGCAGGTATGAAAGTGGTGATTTAGTGAAATGTACAGAAAGAAATTTTAATTTACGAAAGGTTTAACCAGCAAACGCTTTAGGAATAGACATGAAGATATAGGTGCAGGACTGAAGTGTTTAGTTATTACATTCATTTTTAATTTGGCAATATCAATTTCTTTGGTAAAATAAGCACAGTATTAATGTGTTACTTACATCTATTTCTGGTGTTACATTATCATATCCATGAGTTGTTTACTGATCTTACTTAATTGTACTATGTTAAGGTGCTACATTTGTTATTGTTTGTTATTAAGCACAAAGCTACACAAAGGGCTATCTGTTACCACGGGTATCGAAACCCGGTTTCTAGCAGTATAAGTCCGTTATGCCACTGGGGAGGGGCAAGATACTTGTTCAGATTATTGTGTTTGATCTTTATGACATCGTATTGGGAGTATGAACCCTTGTGAAGAACATGTTGATTGTGTTTCACTATTGTGATAGTTAAATCGTTTCACTTACTCGGTTATACATTCAAAATTTCCATTTTTGTCTCTAATAATGTAAACATGTGACGTTCCATTCGTTTTTATAGCATTTACGTTTAGTACTTCAGTTTTTTATCTAGACATATACATTACATTTAGATCCGCTCCACTGCTGAAGCCACCGTTTCGAAACCTGGGTAAAGCATGAGGCTGTTATCGGTTTTCGTGTTTTCTTATAAATAGTTTAATTTCTCTTTTGTTACAAATAATTTTACAAATACTGTTTAAAATATGATTTGGGTAGAGGGTTATTCATGCCTCGTTTTAAATAGTTTAACAGACTACACTAAACTATCAACATCTGTGCTAACAGCCGAAACATAATGATATAGATCGGTGTAGTCCATTAAACTATTTAAAACGAGGCATGAATAACCCTCTACCCAAATCATATTTTGAAACTTTGCACTGTAATTACTGATTGTTACTATTGTATATAATAGCTATAACTAATACAGATAATTTTGCTATCAATACTTTGATGTAATATGTATGTGGGTTAAGTAATGCTTTAAAATCAAATTGAACAAATACACGAGTGTTTTTAGTTTTTTTTCCAGGGAACATCTAGGCAAGATGATCCCACTTTCTTCCAACAAGTACAGTTTTATCATAATTGTCATTTGTACATCATCTGGTAACACAGACGTGACTGCAGTCAAGGTACAGTTTAAATGGCTTATTTGAAATTGTTGAATGGCATCAACAAACAACTAATATAATTTTCGAACAATAGGTATGCACTACTTATGCTCATTCTAGCGCTTCTTAAACTGCAAATGTATCACGTGTAAACGACCTGAGTTATAAGATATACAGTCAATATTATATATTATGTAATTACTTATGATTTAATATGTTCCAGTTAAATCATTTACGTTTCTAAAATATGACGTATGACTTTATTTTTGCCACCTTTGACTGTGTTTTTAACTTGACTGTTTATGGAAAGAATTCCATTTCCATTAAATTATACTTGTATGAGATAAAGTGTGTATTATTAACATATGTGAGCAATGCTCTTGGTTTACACCAAGCGTTTTTCATCTACAAATTATAGTTTGTATACCTTAGTACTATTATTATACGGATTTCTTTCAGTTGTAATCATGGGTGCATATCAGTATCCTTCTCCGATTAACGTTGAGCTTTCTAAGTCGTAATCATAGGTCGCACATAAGCACCATTCTCTGGTTAATGCTGAGTTTTCTCACTTGTTATCATAAACTGGACATAAGTAACATTATTCATTTTATGCCGAGCTATCTAAATTGTAATCATAAGTTGCACATTAGTACGTTTCTTCGTATAACACTGAGCGTTTTAAATTATAAACGTAGTTTGCACATTACTATTCTTCTTTTAATTCTGAACTTTTTAAATTGTAGCCATAGATAGCGCATTAGTACCATTCTTTTTTTAATGCTGAACTTTCCCGGTTAGAATTTTAGATAGGTAGTTAGTACGATTGTCCTTTTAATGCTGAATTTTCCCAGTTATAATTAGGCTTCATATTAGTAGTGTTCTTCATATAATGTCGTGCTTTCTCAGTTATAGCCATTAGCTACTTATTAGCACTACTCCTGATTTAATATAGAATTTTCTCAGTTGTAACCATGGGTTACATATCAGTACCATTTCTGGTTTAATATCAATCTTTTTTTTAGGTAAAATCTTAAGCTGCACACCAGTGCCATTCTTGGGTTACGAAATTTCTCAGTTATAATTATGCTTTCCATACTATTATTATCTTTCATTTAATATCGAGTTTTCTTAGTTGTATATCCTGTATTATGCATCACCACTGTTTATACGAATCGATTTATTGTAATTTATGGTTCGTACTTTATTACCACATTATTCTTGATTTAAGCTAGGGCTCTTTCAATCTTATGTTGTGGTTGCTGTTTTATATTAACAAAATTCATATTTTAAGTCCAAACTAGCAAAGTTCTATTCAATAATGATGCTTATAATGAGCGCAAAATGTTGGATCCGTATTAACACATTCAGAAATCTACGCAACAATTACAGATGAGAAAATTGATACGACTATAAAATGAAAGTGTCTGGCATAAATAAGTTTCATAAATACTCTCGAATTAAAAAATTCCACAGTAAAGAATATTTCAGTTAAATCGTACACAGTTGACAATCTTATGATAAAAATTGATAAAACTTACAGACTACTGAATCTCATAGACTAGAGTAATCTCGATTAAACGTTACACACATACTCTGCTAAGTTTTGGATTAAGAACGATACTCGCTTATAACCCATTGTAAAATTACAAGTAGTTCTAAATGGGAAAAATGTGTATGCTTAAAACCGCTTCAAATAAGTTTCATATAATAAACTATATGTTTTCTCAAATGTACATCAAAGCATCATCACAGAAAACGAAGTTTATTTAATACAAATAAAATGTTTATCCCAGTGAAACTGGTGTAATTAACGCGCACAAAGAGTACAGAAAACGTAATAAGAATAAATGAATTCATTGTTAAAATAAAATAAGGCTGAAAACTTTACACGTACGAGTAGTTAGTTAATGAAACTTTTGTAAAGTGGAACGCGACTATTAACTCGGTATTTTCCCTATATGTATATAAAGGAACTAGTATATGCTGCCCTTCACGTACATATATTTTGCAGTCGATTCATTTAACTGTTAGTTTAATGCTTTGTTGTTTGTCAGTTACACATTGCTTCTTTCATCTCTATAACCCACTGTTTAATCAGATGGTATTCCTTAAGGGAGGTCGTTTAAAAGGAAATTTGCCCCGGCCTGATTTATATTGCTTTCTTTAGCTTTTATTTAGTTGTAGCCTATATAAAGAGTATGCATGCCATTGCATACTATACAATCAAGCAGGTACCACTAGAAAGGGACCTCCGGCGTGTTCCTGTTGCTAATATAAATATACAAGCGGGATCTTAGGCCTCACGTTCACTATAGAAGGTCACGTACGTGTCACAAACTTTCGTTTTTCTTGATATTTGCTACTGGTATTTACAACGAAAACAATGAGTGGCCGTAAAGAATCGGGCTTTTATAACGTGTCACTGACTATAAATTGTGCTGTCAAGACTGAACAGAACAAGCCCTACTTATCGTGCAAAGGTAATCGATCGTAGCCCTAGCGGCATTGCAAAGATTTATCGAAAAACATTCCTGGTTAGAAACAATTAACACAAGTAGATGACTTCACAGCAAAACTTTTCTTTATTTTCTTTATTCATCTGCAATCAAAACTAGGTCATTTACAATAACATGTCAGTGAAGAAAAAAATAATGCAAATTACTATTACATAAATATAACTTTTTGTAATGGTGTTCACGCTACATGACACCAACACCACAATTATTAAACCTGCAGAACAAAGTTTTAAACTAAAGGCAGTATCAGTAAAGACATAACTGTTTTTTTCATCGTAAAGCTAAACTATAGTTATCAACGTTATGCCTTCTGTGGAAAATTGAGCCCCGCATTATTATTAAAATCCATCAAACTTATCATTGAGTCATCAATGAACGTAAGGATGCGATAATTAAAACTGTAAACAAGTCGAAGAGAAACTCTTAAACAGCTTCCTTATCGTCATTCAAGTGCATCAACTGGTCTCGTGGTCAGATGCTTCAATTGGTTTCGTGATCAAATGCATTAACTAGTCTTGTGGTCAAGCGCATCAATTAGTTTAGTGATCAAATGCATTAACTGATCTCATAATCAAGTGCAGTAACTGGCTTCGTAATCAAATGCATCAATTTGTCTCTCGTGATCAAGTGTATCATTTGGTATCATGATCAAGTGCATCAGTTGATCTCGTGATCAAATGCATTAACTAGTCTCGTGATCAAGGGCATCAACTGGTTTCGTAATCAAATGCATCAGCTTGCCTCGTGATCAAATGAATTACTTGATCTCGTGATAAGGATGATAATTAGTGCCACAAGAGCTGTTACATTATTCCCTGAAAAGTAGCTGGAATAAAGCTTCCTTTAAATTCACACAGCAGCTATAGAAAATCAATAATAGCTTTCAGAAAAGGTGAAAATAAATACATTGTGAAAACGATTTGAGTGCATGTGTGCATGTCAATATAGTTTATATGTAGAAGTCTTTGGAAAAATCCAGCTTTGATGCTTGACTCCCTAGAGTAAGTACGTCAACAGTGAATCAGATATTTGTGTATTAATGGTCAAATTACACAGAGCTACAGCAAAATAAATATCAGGGTTAATAAGTTAGTTGTACAGTATATGATATAGAATATGTTAACGTTGGAAAACTCGCATCTACAGTGCACTGAATATCAACTTATTGACAGTTATATTGCATTTTTCTGTAATAAAAAATGCTAACGTATCAAAAGTTAAAGCGTTGCGTCTATAGTAAAATACATGTTAATGTCAACGCATTCTTTAACAGTTAAGGTATTCAAACACTAAACTAAACAAAAATAAGTAATTACAACATAAAAACAGTTTATGTAATCAATGATTCATCATTTTTTAGTCTTCACAGTAACTGCTGAGTGAAAATGATTGTACTAAGACTTTTTAATTTGATATTCTTAATTCAATAAAGCACTTTTAAGGTTTCAGCTCTTTCTTAGTTAAGTTATAAGAAGTGTTAGGCACGTTTAGAATCTGATAGGAACATAAGAATCGAGTTTTCATTGCTGTTGTTTGTTTTCTGTCACTGGCTCTGCATACCAGTAGCTTAGCTTTGATTACTTATAACAGTAAAATCTCATGTGCATTTCTTTAAAATATGTAACATAACTTCTCAGCAACTTTATTCAAACAAACGTGAATATTCACCACAATGGATCTTTCGGAGCGTAATGATCAAAGTAGCTTTGCGGGTAACACCAATCTACCTGGTTGTGGTGCAGGTAGCTAGCTATGTGTGTGAGGCTATAATGAAGCTAAGTCTATTCAGAGGATTTACAATAAGAGTTTCATTGGTGTTATTTTGTTTTTGTGTGTTTTTCCTACGATTTAAAGCTTATTCTCATGCACTAGATTACCGATTACACAAAAGTAAAGATGTGTGCTAAGTGTTAAAATAATTTGACAGTTTTATGTTTAAAAAAAATGATTAATATAATCATGCAGAACTCAATAACATCTTGAGAACATTAAGACATTTGAACAAGAAAACATATATTGTTTGTTTAAACTACGAACTCTTGATGAAAATATCTTTTAGGTTTCTCTCTGTTTCTTATAAATTTCATGATTATCAGCCGTATCGCAAGTGTGCAGTCTAACGTTGAGTAACGAACCACTATTGAGTCTGCTCCGTAAGATCGCTGAATTCGTGTTTTAATATTTAGAGATTAGTGTTAAGTTTAAATTTTATTACATAAAATCTATTAGTGTTTTACAGTTGACCTATTATCAAAATTAGCTATATATAAATTGCATATGGCTTTTTTTTTGCTTATGTTTTAAGCAGGTAGTAAAGATATTTATGCAAGTTTTGGATGTATTTGGAGAATTATCAAAATAAAAATCGCTAGCCGGTTATATATTAAAATAAGTTTATTGTTGGCACTCATTATAATAAATCAGGTGCGTAAATATAATGAGTCTGATTTACATAATTGGTTTACTTTTGCATTAGACAAGGCAGTGAATAAAGGTTTTCTTTGCATCTAAAATGTTGAGCGATAGATATAAGATGATGATCTTTTTCTGTAAACTCTTTGCCGTCATTAATCTTTTTAAGGTTCCGTTTAACCTTTGTGTTAGTTTATTGTGAGACTTTCGACTTTTAAACAACAGCTCACAGGTGTACAGAAGAGGTAAGCCCTTTCTAAACACTATTGTTTGTCGGAGAATGATGGATGGTTATAACACAGTGAAGTCAATAGATGTTAGCAGATGGAGAGCGTGTAACAAACGCTGGTTTCATAAAAAGAATATTGGTTCGTCACAAAACCTTCCTGTGTTCGAACTGCATACTATCAATGTAGGGTACGAACATATGTAATTTATTTGTATTTCATTACATGCACAACTAATGTACATTAACATACGTAGCTAGTAAATCACACTAATGACGGTGAATCTTTTGTTTATTACATCTTCAGCAGCCGGAATAATGAAACGTCTGAATGCTGGAAATCACAAGGAAGCTTAGAAGAAAATGGATGTACGATGTAGAAAGTGACTTATAGTGTAATAGGATAAACCTCAGACAAGAATATTGTCACTGATGATTAAATGAGCCTCTAAGAAGAAAGTGAGTCTGTACCAGTGGGCACTTTAGAGAACCCACACAGAAAATGATAGGTCTGTACAAGATAAAGTGCTATTTAAAAGCAAACAACATAGTGGCGAGTTTGTTTTTTACATATACTCTACTAAGCGCTAAACGGAAGAACACGATATAGAACATTGGTCCTTATCTGTTTTCTTATTAGGCAGTAAGATGACTGGCACAGAACATGAACTTTTTAAAGATACTTCATTATGCGTTAAGAGTAACTACACAGAAATGAGAGTAGAATTTTTACAGATATCTTATTAAGCGTTCAAAAAAACAAAACACTACAGAAGGAGGACTTTAACATATGTTTTAGTAATTCTTCATTAGAATTTCAAAAAGTAAAGTAAAGATAAGACAATTAATTTCCACACTACATCGGAGTAGTATCTCAGAGAAAAGGAACTTTGAATTTTCTCTTAATGTTTGTACAGCCAAAGCCTTAATTTAGTACACAAACACACACACACACACACACACATATATATATACAGCCGTAAATTTAACTTTTTTAATTATATAAATACTTACTCGTTAAAGGTTTAGTTATTACACTGATAGCTAAATATTAATAATTTGTTTTATCTACAAAGTGTACCTTTGTAGCTTGTTTCATCGCATATACAGTTGTATCTTTATATTTTGTTTTATTACATGCAGAGCTAGCTATCTGATTTAAGCTTATTTTACTACTTGCAGGGACACTTTAAAAGCTTGTTTTAAATAGATCCCTTTAGAATTGCTGAAAAAAATTCATAAAAAATGTTGTGTTATTAAATTGACGATTAGAGATTTTAGGTTTGTTTTACCACGAACAGCTATTCTTTAAATGTTTATTTTAATACCTTAAAACACATGCATTTACAGCTTATTTTACTGTGAAGACAGTTTTACCTTTAAAGTTGTTTTATTACTCTTAATTTTTTTTATATTTAACTTAACCTTCACAGATTGAATTATTATGTATATCTTATACATAGTCAGATATGCCTTTACTCTAGCTCTATTACGTAAACAGCTGCCCTCATTAAGCAGTATTTCATTACCTGAACAGCTATAAGTTAACTGTTTCTTTTATTAATAATAAGCTATAGTTTTAAAGTATAAAGACATTTATATGCTTAAGATTTATTTTGTCACGTATAAAGATATATTTGTTATTGCGTAAAAATTCTTACATTCAAAGTTTATTTTATTACATAGACATATATATCTCCATAATTTGTTTTATTACATAAACTTATATGCTTTTAAATTTTGTTTTATTGATTAGACAACTACACTTAATCAGTTTAATCTATTAGATAGACAGTTACAGAGGTTAAGTACATTATATTAAAACGATTTGGGAACCTAACCATATCCTTACAGTTCATGACGTCATGTTGGTCCATGCTGTGTTTGACGACCGTAAATTTTGACAATAGATTTGCAGCACAGTCTTCGTTGGAAAAGTCTCGTAATTCTGTCATGTCCCAAGCACATTATCTCTCCATACCGTTTCCATAATCCATCTTGTGAATGAAGACGACAGCTTTCCTCACCCATTTTAACAGTCCCATCTCACAGAAAACCATAGGTGGTTTGATCGATATGTGTTAGTATGGAATAGCGTGAATATAAGTTTTATTTTACATCTGCCTGAGGTATGGTACCACTTATGAAATATTTCGTCGAAGTAAGTTATGTACATGTAATTTGTGTCGCTTTTTCAGATGGAAATCCTTAGTTATGTTGCATATAGTTGTTTGGGACACATGGAAGACTTTTGCACTGTTTGTTTTTGAATTTCGCACAAAGCTACGCGAGGGCTATGTGCGCTAGCCGTCCCTAATTTAGCAGAGTAAGACTAGAGGGAAGGCAGCTAGTCATCATCACCTACCGCCAACTCTTGGGCTAGTCTTTTACCAACGAATAGTGGGATTGACCGTCACATTATAACTCCCCCACGGCTGAAAGGGCGATCATGTTTGGTGCCACCGGGATTCGAACCCGCGACCCTCAGATTACGAGTCGAATGCCGGGCCCATTTTGCAGTGACCTTTGTGTTAGTAGTAGATTTTTTACCTATTATAAGTCAGAACACTTTGCTTATCATCTTAGGGGAAGGAACGACTTGTTCTAGGCCTCTATCTGAGTGGTCCTTATTTCTTAAGTTGATCCATAATCATCTGCTTTCCAATACTATTAATTAAATACAATGGATTCCTTGGGAAATATGAATCCCCGACCATAACACATCTTTATGGCTTGAGTCCATGAATATTTTGCACATAGTATTTTCGAAAGCGATCATTTTTCTGTTATATCACGTAAAAAACGCTACGACAATGTCAAAATGCAGCCCTGACACATTCTGTCCCACCGCGACTTTATATCAGCAGTGATTATTACATAATTTGCAGATTTGGATATTCAAAATCATTTTCATATAAGATACTCAATCATCTATACTAATTAAAGTTCGTTTTTACATAATTTATAGTTCGTTTTAATACAGTTAAGCATTTTTGTCATCACAGGTTTAGTTTTAAATATTTTTCTATAACATAGACAATTATAATTTAAAGTTCGCTTATCTCATAGCTAATTTTACCTTTGATTTTTTGTCTTCTTGTATAAACAGCTGTATCTTCAAAGTTTGCTTCATAACTTAGTTGCTTCTAAAACTTAACTAAATGTATATCAACATTTATCTTATGAATAATCAATTGTAACCCTTTATGCAACGTTTTAAAAATAAAGTTACGACTGTAATCATTCTTTTATTGCTTAAAAAACTATAAATCAAAGTACACTTTATTGCAAGAACAGTCTTACAATTAAAGTTTATTAAATCCAAGGTTACATTTTATATGTGTGTGGATAGTTATCCTTTTAATATTCTTTAATATGTTATTTACAGAGCTATTCATTCATATACTACTATATAATGAAGTTCAGTTTGAACTTATGTTTCAAATAAGTTTTCATGCTAGAGCGTACAAGACAACAGTCGTATCATCCTTAAATTGAACATGTTTTAAAGTTCATTCAAAACACGGTTATTTTCCAGGAACTTCAGTAAATTACTTTCTAAGCTCTACACCAATTCGCTTTAGGGGCAAACAACAAGAATCATATGGAAACATAAAGAAGTTGGTGAACTGCGATAAAATATTCTGAACCCAGGTTGGCCTGGTTAGACTTGTTCTTAGAATAAATGCTTTACACTATCTTATCTGGAAATAAATGACCCCTATAGGGTTTCCATGATGCAACACACTGAGGCGCTGATATCGTTCAACGTATATAGAAAGTTTAATATATGTCGAAAGAATATGCCATGACTGCTGTTAGTTAACTGTATTTAATTCATTTGAAACAATGACAATATTTTTCGTAACATGGCAACTACATTTCCTTCTCATTCTTGTGTTAACGTAATACCAACCAGACACCTGACGAAGGGCAAGTAGCTGAAACGTTGCTTTAAACTAGCTATATTGATTTTTCTGACACGTGTTTTTTTCTTGGCAGTGCGTTGGTTTGTGTTTAATGTCGGTATTCTATCCTTCCTAAAAACTTTGAGTAAAAGAGAAAAAATCAGGTGTTTTCTGAAACTAGAAGTTCTATTAGCCTTAAGTTGGTTCTAAACTACGAAACTTTATAATTTTTCCAGTTTATCATACTTATATTATATTGTTTTAAGTTCACTTGGAAAAAATTAGACTGTGGTTAAAAGACATTACAGCTTCTTGACATCAACCAGTGAACCTCTCACCATATTTAGACTGTGGTTAAAAGACATTACAGCTTCTTGACATCAACCAGTGAACCTCTCACCATATTTAGACTGTGGTTAAAAGACATTACAGCTTCTTGACATCAACCAGTGAACCTCTCACCATATTCTGCACTAAAATATATAACTGATACAAGCTGTAATAATTATTTTTCTTGAATTTGTGATATTTGTATCTATAGCTGAATATCTACTATGTAATTTAAAAATGTTTTTTTCTTACATTATAGTGTTTCACGTGACAAAAACAAACAAAGTTAATTATCTTAGTGAACTCATAACTGGTGATTTAAAGTAGTTCCATTTCGTTACTTTAATTTTTTTTTCTTTTCCTGGTATCACTCGCTGACGATTAGCATTAGTGGTGCTGACGGTTACAGCAATAAGTAAGTAAAACGTTGTTCCCACATGAACAAACGTGTAGTTCTCAATAAAGCGTAAAAAAAGCTGTCATTTTTTTCTGTTGTTCGACCATCAAGACTCTACCATATTAAATATTTTATCTTTGAAATGCTAGAAAACATTTATGCTTCGTTATAAAATTCACAAAAATGTTAAACCTCATTATATCAAGTGTTGTGTTTAACTTTAACACATTATCATTTAGTTTTATCTATTTGTTTTGATGCAATATGTCATTACCACTATTACCATTAACGTTAACATATTATAATATAGTTTTATCTGTTTGTTTTGATTCAATATGCCATTACCATTATCACCATTAACGATAACATATTATAATATAGTTTTATCTGTTTGTTTTGATGCAATATGACATTACCATTAACGTTAACATATTATAATTTAGTTTTATCTGTTTGTTTTGATGCAATATGCCATTACCATTATTACCATTAACGTTAACATATTATAATATAGTTTTATCTGTTTGTTTTGATTCAATATGCCATTATCATTATTACCATTAACGATAACATATTATAATATAGTTTTATCTGTTTGTTTTGATGCAATATACCATTATCATTATTACCATTAACGTTAACATATTATAATTTAGTTTTATCTGTTTGTTTTGATGCAATATGCCATTACCATTATTACCATTAACGATAACATATTATAATATAGTTTTATCTGTTTGTTTTGATGCAATATGCCATTACCATTATTACCATTAATGTTAACATATTATAATATAGTTTTATTTGTTTGTTTTGATGCAATATGCCCTTACCATTATTACCATTAATTAATATATTATAATATAGTTTTATCTGTTTGTTTTGATGCAATATGCCATTACCACTAACGTTAACATATTATAATTTAGTTTTATCTGTTTGTTTTGATGCAATATGCCATTACCATTATTACCATTAACGTTAACATATTATAATATAGTTTTATCTGTTTGTTTTGATGCAATATGCCATTACCATTATTACCATTAACGTTAACATATTATAATATAGTTTTATCTGTTTGTTTTGATGCAATATGCCATTACCATTAACGTTAACATATTATAATATAGTTTTATCTGTTTGTTTTGATGCAATATGCCATTACCATTATTACCATTAACGTTAACATATTATAATATAGTTTTATCTGTTTGTTTTGATGCAATATGCCATTACCATTAACGTTAACATATTATAATATAGTTTTATTTGTTTGTTTTGATGTAATATGCCATTACCATTATTACCATTAACGTTAACATATTATAATATAGTTTTATCTATTTGTTTTGATGCAATATGCCATTACCATTATTACCATTAACGTTAACATATTATAATATAGTTTTATCTGTTTGTTTTGATGCAATATGCCATTACCATTATTACCATTAACGTTAACATATTATAATATAGTTTTATATGTTTGTTTTGAGATGCAATATGCCACTTTAGAATTTTTGTAGGAGATTGTTCTTTTAATTTCTCTTTTTTAATAAACGCCAACAGGCCTTAAATTAAGTTTTTATATAGTATTATTGAATGTTATTGGTTGGGCGTTTCTTAAAATTTCTTAATTCTTTACTTGACCTCATTGACGTAAAATAAGGTTCTGATAGACAGATTTTCATTATAAACTGCCTTTATCTAGATGGGTATATCAAGGAAAGGAAACAAGAAATACGTAGACAGAGTTAAAAATCTATTTACTATTGATAAGATAAAATTGGACTGGGTGGAGGTAAAGTAGACAATAGTAATAAACGCTGCACTCAAACTGTAAATGTATCATTCTATATAACCAAAGATTATTTAACATACCTACTGTATCGATCTTCGTGGACAATTATCTCAAGTATATACAAGTTTAGCAAATTAAATATGCAGAAATAAAATACTAATTAATAAGGTTTTCACGTGTTCCAGAGTATGAATAGTTTTTTTTTTTTAAATTATCATTCAGGGGGTGTTTAAGACATGAATATACTTTGTGTCAGACGTTTGTTAAGATAAACGTATATTTCAACACACAGCCATATAGTGATCCAGGTGTAGTAATTATGAATATTCTATTGTATAAACACCTGTTAAGAAAGTATTCCAGACGCACCAAGAATTAATATCCACTACTATAAACTCTTGTTAAAAACGTAATCTTGGTGTTTCAAGCATTAATATTCACCGTTATAAACATCTCTTTAGGACGTAATCCAGGTATTACAACCATAAGCAAGAGGTATCGTAGAAAATTATTCAATAAGCAATCACAGAAGTCTGTCATAAAGATGCATCTTTGATAAATGTACTCTTGATGAACCAATCAGGATCACGCAGTGTTACGCGATAATCATCAGGGAAACGAACTAAGCATACCTTATAGAAACGTGATTCGCGGATAACCGTGAAGCCGTAGGAACTTGGAACATATTTTACCAACATTTTAGGCCCATAAGAATAAACACCTGGTACAAACATTATGATTGAGTGAAGAAAACTAAAGAGAACGATTTAAATATTGCAGCTGCGCGACGGATTAATTGAGATTATGCTTCCAAACACGTGACAGTTTGTTAGTTCTTCTGGCAAAAATAGTTTGTATCTTATTTCTGAATATTCATTTAAAACTTAACAAGAAAATAAAGTCTTTACTTAATATGAGTATCGATAAGTAAGAACCAGACTACATTTGGTAAAAGTAGGCCAAAGATAAAAAACACAAATAACATTTATTTTTCACTCTTTGATATTGTTTCTAATAGGTGTTTTGTCGCATTGAATGTTTGTAAGTTCTGAAAACAATACAAACCTGTACTCTATTAACATATATAAAAAAGTCCATTTCACGTATGACTTAACTAATATCTACTGATACGATACTAGCTATTAGAATGTTAACTTTTATACTAGACGTCAAATAGTGGAACATTTTTACCGGTCACCCGTTGGAACAGCGATAAGTCTTCGTATTCACAACGCTAAAATCAAGGGTTTGATACCACTCGGAGGACTCAGCAGATAGCCCAGTGTGGCTTTGGTATAAGAAAGCACACATACATACATATTTTGCTGTTTCTTTCTTTATCATAAAGCTGGATTGCGAAACGACTTGCTTCTAAAATGCCGTAATTTCACAAATATCTTGCATTACTTAAAGACGTGTAAAATGCACTATTTGCCAGTCTTCAGTTGTTTTGGAATTTCGCACAAAGCTACTCGAGGGCTATCTGTGCTAGCCATCCCTAATTTTGCAGTGTAAGACTAGAGGGAAGGCAGCTAGTCATCACCACCCACCGCCAACTCTTGGGCTACTCTTTTACCAACGAATAGTGGGATTGACCGTAACATTATACACCCCACGGCTGGGAGGGCGAGCATGTTTAGCGCGACGCGGGCGCGAACCCGCGCCCCTCGGATTACGAGTTGCACGCCTTACGCGCTTAGCCATGCCAGGCCACCAGTCTTCAGAACTTAATAAAAGTTAGTTATTGGTTATATTGAAAGAAGCCTTCAACTATCATAAAATAGAAGTTGTCGAAGGCATTACATATTCATCGCTTTCTTCTTTATTCAAATAATTTTAATTACCTGTTTATGGTTTGGTTTGGTTTGGTTTTTGAATTGCGCGCAAAGCTACACGAGGGCTACCTGCACTAGCCGTCCGTAATTTAGCAGTGTAAGACTGGAGGGAAGGCAGGTAGTCATCATCACCCACCTCCAACTCTTGTCCCACTCTTTTACCAACGAATAGTGGGATGGACCGTCACAATATAACACCCCCACGGGCAAGCATGTATAATGTGATAGGGATTCGAACCTGCGACTCTCGGATTACGAGTTGAGTGCCTGTTTATAAACTTATGTATTTGTACGTTGTACACATTTTTCTATTTATCTTTATATCTATAGGTTAATAATTGTTCTGTATATTTTAATGAACTATTTAGTTTATTTTGAGCTCTGTTATTAAATCAACAAACAAAAATGTTTAGAAAACTTTAGATGACTATAATAATGAATGTGCATTCCTATTTCCGGTCTAATTGCTTCTAGTATCTAAGACCCTTTTTTCAGTGGCACAACGGGATATCTGCGAACTTACAACGCTAGAAACCAGGTTTCGATACCTATGGTTGGCAGAGTATGTGCTAGCCCATTGTGTACTTTGTGGATAACTACAAAGAAACAAATCGAATATTTAATATACTTATAAACTTACCAAAAGTCCTTCACTCTAGCAAGAAATGTGTATGCATATCATAAAAATATAGACGTTCACTAACAAAATAAACCAATATATGTTTGGTTCATCCCAATCATAGGAGTTAAAGACATCGCAGCCATGAAGGTCTTCTTGTCAGTATGATGAGTATAGATTTCCTAAATAATCCTAGTTTCAAACTTATGTCAAGAAAAACATAAGAAGACTTAGCTAATGAGCGTCTCATAATGAGGAGATAGTTTATAAAAGAGAGTGTTAAACATAGTTATGTAGTTTTTAAAATAAGACATTTTATATTTAGAGTTATAACCTCTCTTAAATTTTCGGGTAAGCCCTCTTTTTAACTAAAGTGTGCAGTTAGCTATATTTTCAGTCTATTTATATTACAGCCAAGTTTCAAACAAACAAAATTACAGAATTAAAACTATAGAGTTTTGGTTTTGTAACGTTAAACACGTCATTACATATTAAGGTTTATGGAGCAAAGAATGCGTGTAAGTTTCTTATTCCATACGTAGATGGATGAATAATAGATCAACTTAGATTAATGATCTCAGTTTTTGGGTGGATAGATAGATCAACTCAGATTAATGATCCCAGTAGCATGAATAAATAGATCAACTCAGATTAACGGTTCCACTAGGATGAATAAATAGATCAACTCCTATTAATGATCTCAGTAGATGGATAAATAAAGATCAACTGATATTAATGATCCCAGTAGATGTATGAATAAATATATCAACTCATATTAATGATCCCAGTAGAAGGATGAATAAATAGATAAATTCAGATTAATGATCTCAAGGTTTACACTTGATGCTTCAATAGTTATCCATCATTATCAACAGAATTAAAGACCTGTTGTACACAAAGAATTTTAACATAGCCTTGAGACTGTAATAATGGGTGGCACCCTAGCCAGAGTGGCCTGGAGCAAGGTTCTCACACGAAGCTGCGCTATGTCTCCGTGATGTGGAAAACGTGTTTAAAATTACTGCTAACACTATGCTACTGCTACAATTGCTAGCTACAATTGTATGTATTTCTAGCCTTGAATGGCTGTGATTATTATTTTTCAGCTTTGGTTGGTTATTAGTCATTTAGAATGACTATATGTCTTAGCCTTGTGCAATTATTAAATATTCAGCTTTCACCGCGTGTAATTACTAATTATTAAGCATGACTAATTATAATTATTATCCTTTTGACTTGAGTTCTCATTATCATAAGAGCTTTAGCTTTGGGGTTAAAAATGGAAAATGTTTATGCTTTGATTGTTAGAAATATTTTATTTCCAGCTTGTTGTTAGCTCGTTGTCTTCTACTTCTATCATGAAGAATTATTGCTGGTTTTCAACTTCCAGTGCTTACACTTACCAACTTTATAAATTTAACTGTACAGTTGACCTAAATTTACTGTTAATGGTTTTTATTATGCGAATCTTTTTAGATGTTAATATTTATGATAGGTAGTTTTTCCAGACATTACTGTTTACTGTTCTCGTGTTTCTATGTCTGTTTTTGTGAGGTAGCTTATATGTGATAGGTTTCAGATATAACTGTTTTTAAAATACTTAGCTTTCTAAATACAGTTCATTATGATAGTTAATTTTGTAAGCATGATTATTTGTAACTGATAGCTTTCAAAGCATGACTATTTATTACAGGCTTCTTTGTAAACATAGCTGTTTATTACAGGTATCTTTGTAGAGATCGTTGTTTATTATTAGTAGCGTTTTAGAGATGGCTGTTTATTATAAGTAACTTAGTAGACACAGCTATTTATGAATAGTAGTTTTGTAGACATGGCTGTTTATAATTATTAGCTGTATAGACATGGCTGTTTATGATAGGTATCTATATATATATGTATGTATAGTTGTTTATGATTAGTAGCTTTCATAAACGTAACATATCTTTCTTTCCCAAACCATAAGATTTTCCAGGTTTGTCTAAAAACAGTTACGTTTTTCCTTCTTTTATTTTTGATAGTTACAAAAATACTTTATCCAAAACTATCTTAATAGATATTGTTGTTATTTGTATTAAAATAAGAATAATTATTCTATGCAATGTTAGATGGTGGTCATATTTAGATCCATCTTAATATACCTGTAAATCTGTAATTAAATAAAAATAAAAATAATTAAGACGAATCATCAGATAAGAAACTTTTTGTAAAACACTTTTAGAAAATATCTTAAGTTATTATGTCTTAGGAATGACTTTTTCATAACATAATTTGGTGAAACTACATCTTGATCTATGTTGTCAGCTTACACTGATGAAAAGTGACGATAATGTGACACTTTTGTAACAAAACGTTGGGATTCTTTGGTGAGGACTGAAATCCGCCAGTAGATTACTGACGGAATTATAAAGAGAAACAATATATTTCAAAAAATTGGTTTCATACATTCTTGACTCATAAAAAGTAGTAACGAAACATAACATTCACAAAAGTTCCATTTTGTGTCGTAAATCATATGTTAAAGGCGTTTACTGAATTTTAACACTGCGGGTGTATTGATTTATAGCCCTGCACTAATATATCATTCCAGGAAAATTTTAGAAGATGAAGAGGCTTAGCACTTTACAAAGGGAAAAAACAAAACTTTCATCTACAATTTTTTTAATAACGTTTTGTTTCCAGGCTACTTACTAAATATAGACCTCTTTACACAAGTCCACTATAACACTTTTATTGTGTAGCAGAACTGATTTGAGGTAAATCAATGATTTTGAAGTAACATGGTTATTTCAAGGTAAATCAATGACTAGCATAACACATGCGTATATCAAGCTGAAACTCTTGAATAACACCTATTAAAACTAGTAGTCATCGTTCCTTTTCTCTGATCGCTGCCTTTCGTTTTCTTTGTTTAATTAAACTCTCACCAAAAAATTCAAGAAACTCTCTTATCAAAATAACAGAACTTTTTTTTATTATCTTCTTCTGTATATGTCTTGGACCACTTGTTTTATTTCTACAATGAAACTGTACATTTGGCATCACATGTGAAGCCATCTTTAACTACTTTTATTGTCTACCGATGACGACAATTTAAAAATCTTATGTTTCCTCCTACAAATAAGCTTTTGAAAATTGTAAAAACTTTAAACTGACTCTCTTTATTAGTAAAATAAATTTCTAGAATAGCTGCTCCTTCTAGTACAGGTGGCCTACTGTGTAGCAAATAAACTTTACAGGATAAACAAATTTAAACTATAGCTGTTTATATATCGAAGTTACAAATGATTGTACTCAGACAATTAAAGTAATAATCTTTACAAGATAAGCAAACTTAAAGCATAGTAGCGAGAACTGAGGAAAATTGAACTGGTGTTCTTTACAGGACAGAAAAACCTAAAGTATAGTAGCGTGCCGTGAGAAAATTAAACTGTTGTTCTATACAGAACACACAACATAAAGTAGAACAGTGTGTATTGGGAATATTAAGTTAGTATTCTATACAGGACATACAACCTAAACTATAGCCACTTGTACTAAAAAGATTAAACTGTTGCTTTTTACCGGACAAACAAATCTAAACCACATCCGCTTGTACTGGGAAGATTAAACTAGTGCTCTTCACATGAAAACCAAAGCTAAGTTAGAGTAAGTTACCCTAAACTATTAGCTTGGCTTTCTTTACACGGCGAATAAATCTAATGTAAAGCCGCTTGTACTGGACATATGCTGTTGTTTTGTACAGGACAAATGAACCTAAACTAGAGTCTCTGTACTTGAAACATTAAACTGATATTGTTTATAGGAGAAACAAACTTAAATTAAAGTTACCAGTACTGGAAATTTGCTCTCTATCAGACAAGGAAAGTTAAGCTACCTCTTCTGCTTAGATAACAATATTCAAATATGTCTTATATTGCAAAACTAAGTCTATACTTGTTGTTGCAAACCATTAGGCATATAAGTGTAAAGTAACATTTTCTTAAGTCCTTCCGTTAAGTACAAAGTATTGCCTTTTGGTGGTCTAAAATTGCCTATCAAACAATAGAATACACGTTATACTCTTCTACTTGGTACATGAGTTTATATCAGGCTTTTTTATTTAACATACTAACAACGTACTTCGTTCTTTTGACAATTTGAGTGTAAACTATCGGTCCTATTAATTAGTGCACAAGAATATTCTACTTCGTTCAATTGAACACATAAGATTATGTAGTTTTGTAGTGAATCAATACATTTCCTCTATCAAACATGTATGCTCAAAACTATTATTTTCTCTAGAATATAAAGTTTTAATCGAATCCTTTTTTTAAGTGTAAAAGTTTAAAGTAAGTATTCATATCAAACACTGATGTATAAAACAGTCTCTTCAATCAAATGAAAAAACCAAACGATTCTTATATTACGTATACAGTAATATTAGATGTACTTTCGGAGGGTCTGCAAAAGTATACTCTTTCAATAGTAGATAAAACCAAAATTAAGAGTAATAAATATTTTATTTCTTGCTTTTCAAGTTTACATGTTATGCTGTGTTAAGAGTTACAGACTGCATAATTATTCTCGTGATTCACAGCATGTGCACGATTTACTGACGTTACGGCAGTACAAATTGTAATAAGCGCTCTTTATGTGACGTTTCTTTTAGTGTCTACTGACTGATTAACAGACAACACACCACTTTATTGTTGTGCGGCTGGTTAAAGTAGGTGATTTCTGCAAACGGCCTACGGCCCTCTTTCAGTAAAATAAACTAATTTTCCGTATTAATATTACGTGACCAAACATTTTCAACATTGACAATTAAATCTAATATCTTCAACCAAATATAGAAGTATAAATAAGTCCTATCGATGAAGTCTCTGTTAAGAACAAAATATATTAGCCCTTTATATATAAAATGCAGAAGTCTCAGCTATTTTTTTCTAGAAAAGAAGCCTAAATTTGCTTCTTCTATCAAGTAGAACAGGCTAGATCGAGCATAAGTTTCAAAGTTGTCCCTTATACGAAGTACAAAAGTTAAAATCATTCCCTTTTAAGAGAACGCAAATTTAAAGACTCTTAAAGTATATGATAATATTTTTTTATGAAAGCTAAAGGTATAAAGGTTACGTTGAGTTAAAACGCAATGACAGAGTCACTGTCTACAACAATTGAGACAGTAACTTTTTCAGTGAAATCAGTAGCAGACATAATTTAATTGCTGTTTCTTCTCTTAATTCTATGTATCATGGTGTGTGTGTGTGCCCAAAGCGTACATACATGTGTTGGTACGTATGTCTGAGTTCCTGCACGTAGGCCAGAGGTTTCGAGGTTCAATGATCTTATGCTAGCCCAACCACATATTTCGATGACATACGACAGACACGTGCTCGGAGAAAATAAGTTCCACAAGGCGTGATTAAATTATCGCCGATGGTATATTTTTAGTGGTAAAATAACGTATTAGAATGTTTATATTAGTTTCTTCTGGTTATATCATTGTTTATAAATATTGCGACAGAAAGTAAGAAATCAGAAAAGTTATATCTAACGAAGGTGAAATACAAAGTAATAGCTGAACCGTTTTGTGCATCATGAACTTGAAGTACAGAAGAAAGTTTGATTTTATACGCTAAAGATAAAGTACAGAGTAAACTTTAAACTATGCATACTGAAATATATATATATATACAAAGTAAGCTGGAAAATAAATAAATAATATTGTTTTATTAACCCTTACCGTAATTCTACATTGAAAATAATGTATCTTGTATGACCCGTTATTGGAGAAAAGGCCTAGCTGACAATGAATATGTCAGACAAAGTTAAAATTACATATTATTACGTATTCGTCTTTGTTTTCATTCACAACTTATTAGAATTAACGCACTTTTATACCAAAGGAAAGTGAAATACAGGCTAACTTAACATAGTGAAGTGCAAGTAAGGTTAAGTCAATAAAAGTTAATCATCTTGAGTACAAACGAAATACAAAATAAAGCTTAATTTATTTGTGTTAAAGTAAAGTGAATTACCGGGTAAAACTGAGCCAACTCTTGAAGTACAAACAAATCAAGTTCTAAATAATGGGTAGGTTAACCCAAGGAAAATAAGTAAATAATAACAAATACACAGTTTTGTGTTAAAATAAATAGATAATAACAAATACACAGTTTTGTGTTAAAATAAATAAATAATAACAAATACAATTTGTGTTAAAATATATAAATAATAACAAATACACAGTTTTGTGTTAAAGTAAATAAATAAGAACAAATAAACTTCGTAACATAGTTTTGATATGTAGTAACATTTATAAAAGTAATGGAAATTAAACGTCGTTAACATAATTCAACCCACAATTTAACAGTTGTGGTTCTAATATAAATAGCGTCTCAACAATTATTTGTCTTTTGTATTCCAATCAGTTCGTAACGCCATAGTATTGTGCGAAAGACCTCGCCGGCACCCGGTGTGGCAAAGATGGTATGGTAGACGTACTATTATGCCGTCGTATTTTGCTTTAATTCAAAAGTTTTATATTAATAATAAATATTTTATTAACTTTTGCATTTTTTGTTGTTGTGTATAAATATATAAATATGTATAAATACATAACCTCTTATATTTCGTATATTTTACTGTTTTATAAATATTACGTCAAGTGAACGTGTTTTCTAATGTGTTAAGTGTATTTGTTTTCCATTAATAAATGTGTATTTTATTAATTATCTGTATTTTTATTCAAGTGTTAATTGGCAACATTACTAAGGCATCCTTTGTCTGACAGCAATTATTTTGCTATACAAAGTGTTTTAGGAAATTTTTTCTTAAAACAAATTAATATTAGTTACTTATTTTAATGTTAAAACAAGTATTAGCATAATATCATTGATTATATATTCGTTTATATACTTGTGTAAATTGTAGCTTTACTTCCTTTCAACAAGCAAAACCAAATGCCACAAATGGAACGATGCAAAGATTGCTGCAATACAAGAGCGCTATATTAAGCTTTTTTTATTCAGGTTTTCATTTGTAGCCTGTTTCGCTACCGACCTCCGCGCTTAATTAAACCCATATTTTTGGCATTAAAGCTGTATAATTTGAATTATTATCAAATTCAAACTTTTTATCGACGTGACTTATCCATTTGAATCCTGTCTTTAGTGGGGAAAGAGAAGGGGGTCATTTGACATCCTTTACCAAACTTCTTTGAAATTAGTTCAGCTAGTTTCTTACAATATATAGATTATGACGGTATACATACATATAGACAACTATGTTATACCTAATATCTAAAGATAAGTTTGTATTTGTTTGTTCGCACCTTTAACCCTTACACGTTCACACATTTTTTAATCAATCACTAACAAACTTGACACAGTGATACAGGATGACACGAAATTGTTGGAGATTGGTCCCATCTTATATTGTTTAGTTGTTTTGAATTTAGCGCAATACTACAAAAGGGCTATCTGCGCTAGCTGTTCTTAATTCAACAGAGAAAGTGTAGGGTGAAGGTAGCTAGTCATCACTACCCACCGCCAACTCTTAGGTCACTTTTTTACCAACGATTAGTGAGATTGACTGTCACATAATAGCGCCCCCATGGATAAAAGGACGAGAATATTTGGCAAGACATGGATTCGAGCCCTTGACCCTGAGATCATCCTTACCATCTAGCCATGCCGGAACCCCATCTTTTATATAAATGACCGTTAATATGTATTTGCATATGTTCCTTGTACATTTCATCATTTCTTGATTAATCAGCACCAGACCTGATACAAAGATAAAGGATGGTATGAGGTGGACCTGGACCCTCCCATCTAATTTCATATTGATAGACTTCTTGAAGAAAGTATGTCTTTCATGCCGTTATTGGTACCTTTATGCATTTTACTGCAATTTTAATGTTTATTATGTTAAGAAAAAGATAGACGCCTAATTTTCTATCATTTGTTACATCATTTATTTTATCCGTTCAACGGACTGGTTCTTCAGCTAGTGTATATACATATATATATGTGTGTAAATGAGTGTAAAGAAGATTTACAATATGTTTACACACATTGTTCATAAAAATTAATTGCCGTAATGAAGTCGACAATTATTCGATTTATTTTTATATGACATTTCATTAAACAATGATCGAAGGTTACCTGTAAATTTAAAGTTACCTTGCCTTCTTATATTCTATGATCCTGAATATCATGGTTTATTAATTATGTAGACAATAGTAGTTAGTTGTGTCCGTTCCTTTTTATTTATTATTTTAATATGTCATAGTTTACTGATTTTACAGAAAATTAAAACTTAATAATATGTGTTTCTTTTATCCACCATATACAAGATGGAAATGAATTTGCATGGACATAAATTCTCGACGCTACAAACTGTCCTTACTGTATCAATGACAGAGTGCTAGTCTAACCCATTTTGAAAGCGTTGTTTGTTATTAAGAGCTAAGTTACACAATGGACTATTTATGCTGTACTGACTGCGGGTATAGAAGACAGGTGTTTATAGTGTGGTAAATCTTCACATTTACCGCTGAGCCACTGGGAAAACGTTTTGAGGGAACTAAAACAATTGCTTAATTTTTTAACATAAAATTTTCTTGTGTCGCCGTACTTATGAAATGAGTTATTTGATTCTCGAAATTAAGGTCAAGAACAAAGATTGGACTTTGTTCATATTTACGACAACGGTTTTTCTGGGCTGTTTAACGCGATGATGTTAATGACAAGGTTTGGTATTTTAAAGATATTCGGTAAGATTGAAATAAATTATTTTTTTAATTTTTGGGTACGTGGTTGTGTTGACTGCAATATTTGTTTTGTTCTAAGTGATTCGTAAGATTAAAATTAGGTTTCTCGAATTTATTTGTCTGTCGTTAGGTAATTTATAAAGTTTAGTTAGAGATCATTGGTAAGATTGAAACTTGGTTATCTGAACTGTTTATATGTGGTTGCAATAATGATAGATGATAGGGTTTGGTGAATCTGAAAAGGACAGATTTTCACGAAATGAGGTATTGAAAATATTTGTTGAATTATAAATATGTATAGATATGTTCAAATCACGATATTTACCTTCTCTGTCTGCGACTGTATAGTGACAAAGATCTTTTTTTTATTTAATCAACGTAGATAATAATGTGAAAGTAGCCTTTCCGAACGTTTACTGCAGTTGAATTTGACTTTACAGCATAAATCAGATTGTCAGGATTGAATGTTAGTATAAGAATTGTGATCTTTTTATAGATAAGAAACATTTCTGATATTCAGTTAATCACAGCTGTTATTAGGTAGTAAAATATCGGTAAGAAAGACAGATTGGGGTGTTGGCCGACTGGTTAGACAAAATCGGGTGCGGTGAAGTACTTTATACCGGCCTCGCCTGAGAATGTCAGTCAGGCCACACCTGCGCCGAAGGTACTCTTGCCCTAGGCAAGCCTGAACCACATCTGGCTGTCAATACTTTTTATAATAAAGACAATAGGTAGTTTTCTTTTACCATAAATATTAGATTGCTAGCTCCTTCATAGGGAATACTATTACAGAAAAGCAATTAGATGCTTATATTTCCAGAGATATATAGTCATCAGCATAAAAATAAAATGCGTCATATCATTGGATTTTTTTCTACACTGAGAACAAAAACAAAAGTTATTACTCGGTAAAAAATTGACGATGGTAAAGTAAATACAGCACCCTTCATTTAGTGAAAATATATTTTATATGTGAACAGTTCTGACAGTGCTACTTTCGACTCTTAACGAGTCTATTAAAGCTTGGGCTTGACGGTAAAACTAAAGATAAAACATTGTTTATCTAAAAAGTAGAAGAACTGTACTTTACAAGATCGTTCTCGTAGGATACTGGAATCTCCTGTTACTATTTATAACTAGCATCCTGTCCAACTATCAACAACCCGTTTTGCGGGTTTTAGAAATCGTGAACTTGCATATCAAATGTAGAAATCTTGTAAACGACAACAGCGGTGGAGGGAACTATTTCACCTGTTAGACAAATAACTAAATGTTATTCCGAGCTATGCCTGATCTTCAAACTTTGTCTGAAAACTTCAAGCCTGTAACATCTTCCACCAGTTGATGCTAGATACCAAGAGACTTTTCTTGTTGTTTTTTAACACAAAGTAAGAAAATACAGCACTGTGTAAAAATACAGCACTGTGCAAAAATACAGAACTGTGCAAAAATAAAACACTGTGAAAAAATGTTAGAACAAGATAATATTTTGTCATTCTTTCTATTTTGTAGGGCTAATTCTTCCATGCGATTACAGAATGTACATTTCAACGTTATAATAATTCTTCACTGATCTCTGTTGACAACTGAATGAACCATGGCAAGAATATATTTTTATAATTCCCATATACTTGTACATAGGGCATGTCGTAAGGGCTCTGCTTGAATGAACAAACTTTTCAGTCTAAGGTTTGGAATAACTGTTGTTATAACCCATATTCGCAAAATGGATTGAATAATGGACCAGCGCAAGTACCATCAGATACCGTCATGGTATACCCAGTGGTGTGTGTATTATTGATAAAGGATTATACTACCAAGAAGATAAAGACCCCAAACATCCAAACAACCTATGCAAAAGTTACTTAGCTAAGAAAGTAGCTGTTTGAATCATTCAAATGATGTAATGGCTGTACAGAGTTCCGATCTTAACTCAACTGAGAAGATCTGGGATTTGATGGATCCAAAACTTGACAAATTAAAAGTTATTTCCAAAGAAATTTTATGGGAGTGTATTAAATATACTTGGAATAAATTCCAAAGGATACTTTGATTAAATATATTGGAACAATGACTGAAAGACTGCTTGCAATTATTAAAGCAAAAAGGGGACATAAAATATTAAGAGTTTGCTGAAGTCAACCACTTCCACTGATTTTATGTTGTACTAAATAAGAATATTAATAAAACTTTGATATTTCACCTGTGATTTACCTTTCATTGTTCTTTGAAAGTAACCTGAAATCTAAGTTTTGACTTAGTCCTAATGCTTTTGCACAGTACTGTATGCTAAAGACATTTCATCAGAAATATATATATATAAAACCATTAAATAAGTAATATACTATTTATACATAGATATAATTAAATAGTTGGAGAAGACTCGTGACTACAGTAATAACTTTGTTTATTCAAAAATATATGGTAGTGATATTGCTATGTAATAAACAGCTCCTCAGTTAAACAAGCGTAAAAAAACTACCACTTGTTTGTTTATGTCATTTTACAAAACTTTTAATAAAGCTTATATTTATTTTAAAATTATATTCTATATATATACAAAGTCGATTTCCCTCTACTTTGTATTTTTTTCTTGTCTAATCCAAGGTGAGTTTTAGAAAATTTTGAAGTTAAGATTTGTAAGTTATTAATGCTTTTATAAAAACAAATACTTACCGTAAAACTCTGATACATTAAAGCTAATATAATATTTCATAAAATATATTTCAAATGATCACTCTGCTTTTTATGACTTCAAATAAGGTATATAAATACTCTTATGTCTTAGAGATTTCTTCTGCTCTACACATTAGGCCTATTAGGATTTAGTCTTCTTTTTCGGATGTGAAAATAAGGCACGTATTGACGGAAGAGCAATATTTTATTTTTCTTAATGGAATGGCTGACAAAATACCCTTTACCGCTTTTGGGATCCGCCTATTATATTCAAAAATTGATCTTTGGACCCAGTAATAGTCTATGCCTAAAATATTATAGTTTAAAAGGCTTGTTAGATATTACTTGTGAGTCATCACGTTCCGTGTTAGATTGTGAAATTACTTGGAATTGACATTAAAGAGCACTTGTGTCTAACACACAGGCAAATACTCGTAGGCCAACAACGCGGTTTCAACAGGTCACCTAGCAACCAATAACAGTAATTAAAGCGTTCTAGCAAGTTATCCGTGTTATTACCCAGTAGCTTGGCCTAGCTGGTCTCGACTACTTGTTTTCATCAGTCTTTGCTATTCCAATTACAGCTTTGCTAGTTCTACAATATTGACTTGTCGGCCACAAGATCTATCATGTTTTGTGTTCAGTAATAACTGTGCATAATAAGATGATGGAAAATTACAACGTCTTTACTTAAAAAGTGACAGCTATTGGGAAAGAAAAGTATAATTAATGAATAGTATAAGTTAGAAGAATCTCAACTAATTGATGTTTCTATACTGTAATATGAGTTTTCATTGGCCCAATTGATTCTTTAATTTTCTCATGTCGGTAAATGTGTTACTTGATCTAACTGTTGGAAGAACGATTGAAAGATATCACGTCGTTGCAGCTCATGTCGCTTCATCCCGTCATCTTTTATCTGACGACCATGTATCTTGACAATAACCTTACGGAGTAATTTTATTGCAAATGGTTTCGTCAATTTTTCTCTTTTCGCTCTGCACAACCCATATAGCATACAATTGCAACGGTTTTCCTATATCCGTTCAAGAGAAATCTATAGGCATTATGTTCAGTGACTTTCCTATGTATTATCATTAAGAAGTATATGACAGTTGAACAAATTTGTCGTGGAAGCAGTTTGTGTACCTGTAGTTAATACAGCTTTTCCAAATGGAGATCCTTCTTGATTACGGTGTTTTATTGTTGGGAACACATGGACAGCTTTTGCAACTTGTGTTAGTGTTCATGGATTTTTATCTATGACAACGTCTGAGATACAACTTATAAAAGGTCTCTTTGTGGATGGGTGTGGTGACCTAAGTTGATACATATTCAGTTGTTTTCTAATGCCATTACGTACAAGGTATATCTCCGTCCTCGAAATTCTAAATTTCTGATCTGAATACATCTTCATGATGTGAGTGTACGAATATTTTGCATAGGTAAGGGCAGATACGTACCTTTTGCGAAAACTTTCAACCTTCAGTGGCATCACACTATCTACAAAACGCCAAAGAATGTCAAAAAGCAGTTTGATATTTTGCCAATTAAGGTTTAAACACATGAAACCGATAAAACATTGAAAAATCAATTGTTCTAAAAATTAGTGCACAAACAAGTTAACTGCAGATGTATTTTTACCTAATTTTCTCTTAATTTGTCTATTGCTTCTCAAAATCGGGTTGAAAAAAAATCATTTCAGATATAACTTTTGTCTCCTACACGTAATGACTCAATATGCTTTTTTCGTAAGCATACTGAGCCCGCCATGGCCAGGTGGTTAGGGCGTTTGACTCGTAAGCTGAGGATTGCGGATCAGAATCCCATCACACCAAACAGGCTACCACTTTCAGCTGTGGTGGCGTTATAATGTGACGGTAAATTCCACTATTTGTTGGTAAAAGGGTACCCCAAGAGTTGGCGATGGGTGATGATGACTAGTTGCTTTCCCTCCAGTCTTACACTGCTAAGTTATGGATGGCTAGCGCAGATATTCCTCGTATAACTTTGCACGAAATTCATAAAAAATAAACCAGAACACATAAGTTGAGTTAGACGATGTTTGTTGCTTTGTGAAGTCCAATCTGCACAGTGTGCTATATTTGATCTGCCCACCGGAGGGTATCGAAACACGATTCTTAACGTTATAAACCTAAAGACTTACGGTTGAGCTAAAATATTATTATCTATTGTTTTAACCATACCCTTCAGCTTATATCTGTGGCATTTCACCACTAGATTAACAGTTTTATCTCATTCTTATATAATCCAGTTAATGCTGTTTATTTCACTTAATCTACCATCTAATAATATTTTTACTCTTTGAAAGCAGATTTTAAGTTTTTTTCAATGGAAAGTTTTCTGAAACATCACATTTGAAGTCACATTAAGTATGATTTTGTTTTTCAATCCTTCATTCTTGCGTTGATGATAGACGAACGATGAGAAATGAAATATTTTATACAATGCTATATATATATATATGGACAAAATCTTAAGGCCAATGAACATAAAGAAAAAATATGCATTTTGCGTTGTTAGACTCAACCACTTATTTGAGTAGAGCTTCGAAAGGTGAAAATAAGAAAAGGAAAAATAAAAATAACAAAACTTTTTAGCACCTAATGGGGGAAATGTGAACACTATGAAATTAGCTTACATACAGCTGGTCAAAAGTTTAAGACCATACTAAAAGGAAGTCCTAAACAGGGTAGGAAATGCCCAACAAGAGGTCTCAGTAGTGAATTGCACAGCAGTCATTGCGAATAACTTCAAACAATCGCTTTGGCATGGTCGATATAAGCGTTTGCAAAAGGCTGGCTGGAATGTTATTCTAAGTGACGAAGATGGCTTCACAAAGATCATGCATTGTGTGAAATTGACGTCCATTTCTATAGACTTCCCTCGCCATCCACCCCCGAACATTTTCAAAGGGGTTCAGTTCCGGCGAACACGCTGGAAGGTCCAAAAGAATCACGTTATTCACTATGAAAAGTCCTTTGTTTTGTGGGCATTGTGAATTGCAGCGTTGTCCTGCTGAAAGATCGTAGATGCCGTCTTATTGTTCTTGAGCTGCATTCTGCGTCCGTAATGGCCGTAATCTGGTTCGATGATCGGCTGGTGTCTTGTCGGACAACCCGTCGAATCCTCCTGCTCAACATCGGCGAAATTTTCTTGGGTCGACCACTTGAAATTCTCGTTCCGTATCTCGTTCCGTAAGTGTATATTTTAAATTTGTTTATAGCAGTTATTTTGTGCAATTTTAATTTACATTAAAGCTCTAAAAATATACTCATTAAAAGGACATTTACAAGAATCTCCTAAAGCATCATTTTTTCCTACAATAATATCGTTGAAATTATTAGAGAAATCCTTAAATATGTGTAATAATATATTCTCCTTTTCAATCTATCACAGCTAGAGCTATTAGAGACATTAGGATTCATGCTTCGAGATATGGGTTATTTTTTAGTAACCTACTATTAATTGCCACTTTGCGGAAAAACTAGAAAACTTATCTTTTCAATATCGTACAATTTTGTTCCTCAAATATTAACGCGTGCTACGTAAGACAATAACATATCTAAATCAATTATATATAATTTTAAGTATAGACTCTACTGCTTGATAGCAAGCATACATAACTGTAAATCGCAACGTCATTTCTCTTTTAAAAATTAACACTTATCAATTTCGAGCTAAATTACTATAGGAAAACGAAATATACTGGTCGGAGTGACACTTGTAAATGCATCTTGATTGACAAAGAGTGTTTCTTACAAAGAAAATGTACGGCAATTCAAAATTGTATTAAATTTACAAATACTATTACCGAACTTTCGTAATATTTCATGGAAAAATCAAAACTGTTTTTATACGGAGCTAGTTTTTATTTCACTTAATAAGACGTTTAAGAAATTTGGTGTTAACGTGGGCCGAGGGTATTAAAGTAAGACGTTAACATTGAAAAAAATTGACATATAAATCAAACTTCCCACTTAGTAGTCCGAGAGTTTTGTTTTCTGTACCATCCAGAAATTATACGCCCAATAGATAGGCTATGTATTTGAAACTGATTAGATAGAAAGATAATATAGGGTCAAGTAACAAGATTTATTGCGCTTAGGGACTGAACTACTAGTTTTAGACACATCCCGCTAGGTGGTCTGAAACCAGGATTTGACGATTTAAACCCACCTGGGTAAATCAAGAAAATTCTAAAATTTCAAGTTCTACGCTGAGTCAGAAAAAAACCTAAAAAAACTAACAGATTCTGACTGGTAAGCTATCCGGAGTAATTGAGAGCAAGATTGTGGTAATTGTGCTGCAGGAAACTGCAGCTCGTAAGTTTCAACAACGATTAGTACCCTGCTGTTTGTTTATGTAGCCGCCCAGCCTCTCGTTAAATATTATTGAAATCCAACCTTAATCCCGCTGACTCAAAAAACTATTCGTCGCTATCAGTATCAAAAAAGTTCGAAAGTTCTCTAATGTCACAAAATATCCTTCTCTGAAGTTTCTGAACTTTAAAATATCTGAGTGATTTTACTTTAACAAAACAGAAAGGCCCATTAATAATGCTACTTGTCATGCAGTAAGCCAGAAGAAAGCTTTTTCGGCCTGACAAAAAAAAAAAGAGATAAAATTCATATTTAAGTTCATGTAAAACATGATTTTTCAGAAGCCTTTTAGTACTAAGGAAACATCGGGTATATTAAGTACAAAGATGATAGGGAATAAAATAGTTTATACAGTAAATAGATAAGTAAACCAAGAAAGAAAACAATAGACTAGATAAATATACGAGTGAACTAATAACCAAAACATTATATAGTAAACAAGAAAGTAACCACTATCTGTTATCAAAACCTATAAGTTATAAAGGAAGACTACTTGTAGGTACTGTGATACTCGTAGTATAACACCTCCCTTTTCATAACCGTAATCTTAATATTTCAAAAATAAATGTCTAGACTTTAGTTGTCTCTAGCAATCCATATAGGGCAGTTGATCTGTCCTAATTCATGCCAATTTTGTATTATCTTTGAGATTTCCAGTTTCTTGGTTCTTAGAGACCCTAAAATTAATTTTCTCAGGACTTTAAACTGTCTATAACCTTTTATTAGTCTTTACGATATTTGTTAACACTTAACATGGCGAATTTTGTAATTTGTTGATTCTGCGAAATTGTTTATAGATTTATTCTATGTTTAAGTAATACATACATGAATTATTTCTCATTATAAATTACACCTCTTGTATGGTCAGTTTAGTGTGAAAAAGTTGGGTTTTCTTGATTAAAATATATATATATATATATATGAAGTTGTTATAACTTAAAACACAAGTTGAAACAAAAATAAATTAAACAAAAAACGCTGCACCAATAGAAAAGATCTCAGAGTACAAGCTATAATGTGAGATATAAAATGTACCCTAGGTTTTGGAGGTGACTACGGTAGTAGGATCCGCCTTGCGGTGGGGATACACCGCCTATCTTATTATAATCTACTAAAAAAGTGAAACCTACCCAAAAAAAGATCGGTATTAATCAAATACTGAACCTTATTGAACTTGTGATAAATTCCTGCTCAAGTCAACAGTCTGGTGTTAATAATTCCCCCAAATTCATTGTTCAGCCATGAAGAATAATAATGCACTAAATTATACCTAAATTATACCCTTTCAGTTATAAGGACTTTAGAATGTTACGATCAATCCCACTATTTGTTGGTAAAAGAGTAGTTCAAGATTTGGTGGTGGGTGGTGATGACTAGCTGCCTTCCTTCTAGTCTTAAATTGCGAAATTAGGGACGGCTAACACAGATAACCCTTGTGTAACTTTGCGCGAAATTCAAAAAAAAAAAAAAAAACACAAATTAATAGCAAGTAAATGGGCAGGGCTATCTTAGCTCTTCCATGTCTTTCATGCCATAGCTTATGCCAACACCTCACATCAGAAACATAGCTTATGTTTGTGATGTAAGGTCTTGGTTCACTTTCTATAGACTGGTAGTACTTTACTAAGCATCAGTGTTGACAAAGACTATTAGTTTTGATCAATGGCTCAACAAATAAAGGAAAGTCAACAACAAGTGATGAACACTATCACTGCAACTGGAAGAAATTATCAAATTCTAGATAGGGCCAAGCCATCTAATTAGGGGGTGATCCAATGAAAAGCTTGTACCAAATAGTTTGATGGTCAGTTGAAATTTCTTAAGGCGGAGTGAATACTGTTGTATTCCTTTTGGATTATACGGCATAGAAAGAAAGTTCCTAGCTGATAGAGAAGTGTCCAGAACACTCGTAGGTTTCGTTGTACATCAGGACTCTGAGCAAAAACACCACTTTGGCCATTTAACAAATACTTCATTCTAGAAAATGGAAATAAAAAGGCGTGTGCAAGCAAATATTTGACTAAATATAAGAGGTTACACAAAAACAAAGGTATTCATCTCCGATATCGGTTCTAGAAGATCTATCCTTGGGTTGGGCATAATGAGGAGTTTATTAGTCAGTTTTATTTGTGCAACTGAGGAACTGATTTTCTATGAAAACGTTATTCAATACTAATCATACCAGTTTTCAGACTCTAAAAGTGTATTTGAGTGAGGAAATCACAGTACTGTCATGTACACAAGTGGTGTTCTATGGTTTGCTATGTATGAAGGCTAGTGCATTGAGACACGTAATGTGGTAATAGAGATCATGCGCAAAACACACTGTTTCCTGTCCAAATAAGAATCACAATTACCTCAAGTAGTTTCTGTCCAAGAAGCAATGATTCAGAATTGTTCAATTATCAATTATCATCTTTTCCCATATACTCGTCATTATCAACCATGATTATCAGCCTGTGTCGAAGCTAATGATCGTCAGAATTTTGAGGTGCAATATTCTATAACATTACGTAACACAAAGACTTGAGGGAAGGCATCAACATGCTACCCCTACTTTTGTCAATGCTTGTCAGTGATTCAACTGGTCACATCCTACTCGGAACATTTGACACTAGTGTCAACTTTCTATGGTGTGTTCCATCCAAGTCCACCTAAAGAGGGTGAACCATAGCATTAAATTATTGATTCTATTTTACAGAAAGTAACATTGAATACTGCTGGCATATTTTTAGAGACAGAATGAAGCTACCTGTAGGTCCTCATGATATTTTAGCTGGGGTTTAAAAAACAAAGAGTGAAAGGAATTTAAAATTCTTTCCTTTCATGCTATCAAGTATATTCCCCATACAATGTGTATACTATATTCTATGACTTTCTTATATCTACGATAGCTAGAGCCAGTAGACACAATGGCTAATGCTTCAATAGTTTGTAAAACTGAAGATGATAACTATAGTTCAAAAACCCAGCTGAAAACATTACAGTGTGTGATTACTAACAATTTATTTAGATTTAGAATGTATTTTATTGTAAAATCAGCTGTTTTGAAAGACCTTTGCAACTCTTGCTTCTGAAAGTGTCAAATGATTTTTCTAAGTGAAAATGTTGTTCAACATTTCACGAGAACTAGTCACATATCTGACTGAGTGATGGAAGCTTAGTGTGGTATACTACTTAGTGTTCTGAGAATGTACCAGTACAGATATGTTTTCAGTGTATGTTCGCTTTTGAAAAAAGGTTCACTGTTAAGAAGGTCATTAAGCTGCTAACTCTTTCTATATGAGGTTTGTAAACATATCTGAAAAGAGTATATAGTTTATCTGCGTTTTGTAGGAAAGTAGTATTTCTTTTGATTGTATATTGATTTAGTAAAGTAACAGCACGAATGTGGATTGTATATGAAAAGTTTTTTTCACTCAATTCTATAAGGTGATATATATTTTGTAATGCCTAAAAACACGTGCTGAGGTTTATGACAGCACATTATTAAGACTACAGCTACCAAGATATAGCTTCAGAAACTAGCCTAAACATATTACTAGAGACAGTATTTTATAAGCTACTGGCATAGGTGACAATATGTAATGTCTATATATATATATATATATAAAGTATTATATATGTATAAATAAATGTATATATGTGACACTATACATGTATGATATAATTACATGAAGTAATTAATAAATGCTGTATACCATGAACAGATCAATTACACAAAGAACACAACTATTAAATAGTTTGCAAGAGGTATCAAAAACTTTTGTTATGCCTATATGATATTTTGGTCATACTTGCTTTTCCTTAGTTTTGTTTTATGTTAATCAGTATTAAAGAGTTTTCATTGAATTGTGATGTTATATTACGCATTAATATTTGAGGTATATTATCATATTTAAATTACACTTATTTATATGTTGTTTTCTTGTTAAAGGGGTTATTTTGCATTTATTTATTTACTGAAGCTAATACCTATGAGCCAGTGTTAAAAGTCTTTTGCTACAATGTAATTAAGGATTATTATGTAGAAGTTAGCGTGTAATTTAATGCAACTACTACTGAATTATATTTAAGTATTATTGCATCTGTGTCAGCCATAAGTGTTTACAAGAGCGAGAAAAGAGTCAAGATATAAACTGGTTTTAAAAGCTTACGTTTGTTATTAGATTGAGAACGAGTCTGAATTACAGCGATGAGAAAAACAGTAATATGCAAATATACCAAGACTTTCTTACATTTTTGTTTTAATGTAGACTTTTCGAAGTTTGTCAATTTTTTCAGTGTATGTTAACTTTTGAAAAAGGTTCACTGTTAAGAAGGTCATTAAGCGGCTAACTCTTTCTATATGAGGTTTGTCGACGTGACTGACGTTGAAAGCACAAAGTAACCATCACCTTCCTTACTATAACTTTTAATACGCTACGAAACTCAGAAAGCTATCAGTAAACATAGCAAATATTTTGCACACAAAAAATAAAACTTTTTAATTATATGTTTTTCTTAAAGATTTGTCGACTACTCTGATTGTAAGTTTATTTTTTTGTTAAGAATAAAAAGTACTTTTTTTTTCTGAAAGTAGTACCGCGCTAGTACTACTTTCTAAATCTTCGGATTTACAGCGCTAAAATTAGGGATTCGATTCAGCAAATAGCCCGAGGAGACTTTGCTATAAGAAAACACACATACTTCTGAAAGTTTTTAAATTTAATCTGCTTAACCAATAAAATATTTTAAGTAAATAGCAAACATTTCTTTAGCAAAACTTTATATGTTGTTTTCTTTATCCACCTCTATAAAGATATGGTTCATTTGACCGATCTTGTAACCATCATAAAATATACAAAATAAATCTAAATTACTCTTTTTTTCTTTCTACAATCCTTGCATATTACAACCAAAAAACTACGGTTGTTTATCCTAAATACTTTAAGACTTATAACAATCTTTTTTATCTCGAGTATGTCTATAAATATTTTGTAGTATTTAAAATTGTTACGATATTCAATTACGTAAAGCACTAACTGCTTGCTGCTTGCAAACATATCTTGTAGACAATAATAATTATTGTTTTTTACATAATCTTACCTAAGCTAATCTAATAACTTTCTAGTTTTTTTACATTTCAGTTAATTTTATAACAATAAGTAAAAAATATACATGAAAAACATGAAATGTAGCACTTACCATTGACCTCTTTTTTGTTGTTGTTATTGTTGTTGCTTTCAACTGCCAATGCAATTTAAGCCTACTTTTATATAATGATAGTACTGGTACTCTAAATAATTTTTGTTTGCTCAAATAATGGACTTAAGAACGTAAAATAATTACATGCACGTAGTAAACAATGTCCTGTAACCATTATAATTCAAATGGTTTTCTAAGATAAAAGATAAACTTCTTAAGCTGAATGCCGAGAGATAAATTTTCATATTAAATCGAAATTAATAATACCAAGGCTGTGGGTAAGGCCAGCCGGGTCATAGCTTGACCACTTTTTCATTCCATGTACAGTTACCACAGAAAGTTTTCATACCCCTGCGTCCCGAGTGGTTTTCTGCTCATAACTTACAAAGTATCACGAGTAGGCTAATAGAAGTAAAATATATTATAAATATTGTACTAATACACATCTACATAGATTTTTATGTGAATTAAACGAGAAATAAACTGTTTATAAACAAATAACCAAAAATAGGAGGAGCAGAAAGTGTTCGTACAGTTCAGAATGTGAGAAAAACTGATATTCCCATAACATTTTTGTTTAATTTGGCGAATAAACTACATTATACCATTCCAGAACTAGAACTAGCAAAAATTTATTTCCGGCAATTTAGCGCTGTCTCTGTCATTATCTACTTGGTCATCATGGCGAACAGGAAACAACTGTCCAGTGATTTAAAAACCGAATTATTGTAAAATACAAGTCTCTTTCCGGTATTGCTACACAACTTATTGTACCGAAATCTACTGTTCAAAGCATAATTACCAAGTTTAAGCTTACAGGATCAACTGTTATCTCCTTCGTTCCCACCAAAATTCCAGAGAGAACTAAGAGGAAGATTCTCAGAGAGGTTAGTAGGAATCCTCGTTTAACACGTAATGACATATTGAAACTGGTAAGGGAAACTGGGGTTGAAGTAAGCACCTCTACAGTTGCGAAAATGTTATGCTTTTCTGGGTTCAAACCATGCCGTCCTCGAAGAACTCCACATTTAAAGCCTGTTCATTAAGAAGCACGATTGAGGTATGCAAGAAAGTATGCAGATAAACCCTTTATCTGTTGGAAGAGTATTCTTTGGTCAGACGAGACTAAAATCGAGCTTTTCGGCCACAGTAATATTCGCTATATTTTCCGTAAGAAAGGGGACCGAAATCTTCCAAAGAACACCGATCATGCTATGGGATTCCTTCAGCTCTTCTGGTGTAGGCAGCCTTCACCTCGTCAACGGAATTATGAAAAAAGAAAAGTACGTTGATGTATTAGGCATTTATATGAAGAATGATGCTTGGAACTTGCGGCTTGGGCATCGTTTGATCTTCCAGCACGACAATGACCCTAAGCACACATCGAAATATGTGCAATCCTGGTTGCAGAGGAACCATATAAGCGTTCTGGAGTGGCCATCGCAGTCACCCGATCTCAACCCTATTGAAAACGTTTGGCATGAGTTGAAGACCAGGGTTCATCAGCGTCATCCGAAAAACTTGCAAGAGTTGGAGATCCTTCTGTAAAGAAGAATGGAAGAAAATACCAGTCGAGTACTGTCAAACGATCATGGAGGGCTATAAGGAGAGATTGCGCCAAGTAATTCACCTGGAAAGCTAAACAACTGACCATTAAAATAGACGCACGAACACTTTCTGTCCCTCCTATGTTTGGTTATTTGTTTATAAACAGTTTATTTGTCGGTTAATTTATATAAAAATATGTAGATGTGTGTTAGTATAATATTTATAATATACTATACTTTCATTATCCTAATCGCGATACTCTTTAAATTATGAGGAAAAACTACTCACGACGTAGGGGTACGAACACACTCTGTTATAACTGTATATCTACAATATATGTATTAAAACTTGCTTTTTTAAATCCAGTTCAGTACGTTGTGTGTATGCACATAATATTAAATTTTCAAAAATTTCCTGGGAAACATGTCCTTAGCCGACCCCTCTAGAAATTTGCATGCTGGTAATGTGATTTTCACACATTGTGTGTTACATCGTTTGTCTGTGCCAATGACATCAGCACTCCAAAACTACTTCCGACGGCAATGTATATTTTGTAGTGAAAACAACATATTATAAATCATTCAACAGATTAAAACTTTCTGTTGGTCATAAATGATATGATATAAAATATAAGAGAAAATTATTGGTTAATTGTGAAAGAGAAAATGTGGCAGGTGGGCATGACAAATGGTGCTGATTTTCTAGTTTGTGATTCCAAATGGTGCTGATTTTCTAGTTTGTGATTCCATAAGTAAAGAAAATTGAAGTCTATCAAAATTAGACTTTTCCTTAGTAATATCTATATTATAATGAATATAGATAAAGAGGAGAAGACCTAGAATCTAAATGTCACGATTCTAATTCCAGAGAAGACTGAGGACTTATTTAAGCACTTCGTTATAAAACTAAGTAATTATATATGTTATAATAATATTGATTTTTAACTACGTTTGGATGCCAACTTTTTTATATATATTGAAAATAAAATTAGCTTAATTAAATTTTCAATGTAAAATATTGTGATACGGGCACTTTGACCCACCCGCAGCGAGAGAAGTACGCTGTGTTATTCTCCAGAGATGGTCTTTGTTCTTTGGAAAATAGCTTAAAAGCTGCATGTTATGAATGAAGGTGGACGTCAGTGAAATGTTAGGTGATACCACCCATATTTTTTTATAAAAAGGTCATCATGTTGAAGCACTAGTCAATCTGTAAGTATTACGTCATTTCAACAAAGTACCATAAGGCTTAGTAAGTCAAAATTAAGATCTCAATCAAGACAGTCACATTAAAAAGTAGTCTAGATTCAACATAAATGATTGTTTATTATATCGTGTAAGTACACTCGCTATGTTTGTGTTTGGAAAAAAAATATTCATTGTATTATTGTACAGTCGTGTCCATTATATTTCTTCTTTCTCATGAATCAGTTATATAAATATTCAGAATTAATTTGGTTTGTTTTGAATTTTGCGCAAATCTACTCGAGGGCTATCTGCATGCGCCGTCCTTAATTTATCAACTGTTGGGCTACTCTTTTACCAAATAATAGTGGGATTTACCGTCACTTTGTAATGCTTCCATGAATGAAAGAGCAAGCATGTTCGATGACGGAGGTTTGAACCCATGATAAACAGTTTGCGAGTGGAGCGCCCTAATAATCAGATCAATTCAGACTAAATTCGTAACAAATGTCTTGACCAGATCTATTATTCTGCAGACCTGTCCTATCACTGTAAGGGAAATAAGTTTGACTTTAAATGCCATATTTCTGTGTGATCGAATATTAATAACTATATTTAATGGTTTTCAACTTCTTCTGAATAAATTTATAAGGCAGACAATGAAAATATCGCGTTTTTCTCTGTTATATGTAATAAATAAGACAACTGAAAATTCATCCATAATAAAACATGTACATGAAACACAATACGGTATTGTGGGAGAAAAACACTTTAATATTAGCTCAATCAAATGGTATTTAGCCATAAATATTCTTGAATTGTTGAAAATAGTTAAATATAAAATGATAATGTATTATTGAATAAATATGAAAGTCTGGCGATTTGTCTGTTTTGAATTTCGATCAAAACTACACGAGGTTATCTGCTTTAGCCGTTCCCAATTAGCAGCGTAAAACTAGAAGAAAGACAAATAGTTATGACCACTCACCACCAACTTTTGGGCTACTCTTTCACCAACAAATAGTGGGATTAACCGTGACGTTATAACATTCTTACGGTTAAAAGGGTGAGCATATTTACTGTGACTGGAATTCGAACTCGCGACCCTAAGATTACGAGTCGAGCGTCCTAACCACTTGGCCATATGGGGAAGGTCTGGCGAATATTTATGCAAACACGTAGGGTGACCTTCACTGAAAACTTCATCTGTGAATAGCAAACCTGTAAAAATGGTCGCATGGCCTATTTAGTAATAATGATAAAAAAAGAGTATAAATTAGACACGATTATATCTTGCACCTCACTGCTGAAGATGATCTACCAACATTAAAACATGTAGAGTCAACTTTTAAGTTGTCAAAGATTGACCTTAATTAAAATGTTTTTACCTGTGTACCTATTTAAATGTTGTGTGTTATTTATTATTTTATTTGTCTTGAGTGCAATATAAATTATATTCTGTAAATACATTTTCATCATCATGGTTTTAACCTAGTTTTTCCACATCTTGTTTTTGACACAAACAGTTTGTTTCATGTTTAATTTCTTGAACATAAGATGTAATCATCTTAATTTTCTTAACCGTTATTTTAACTTTTATTAACCTGAAGATGACCTAGGAAGGTCGAAACGTTGTTCTCCGCTTATCAATGATAGTGATAAGTTACCATACCAGCCGTTTTGAGTTGCATTTTTATTTCAAGTGAATTTCTCGTCATCAAGAAAAACTATATTTGCACGTTAGCCATTAAAGTATTCAAAAACGTAGTTATATCAGTTTATTATTAATACAATCAGTCTTTTGAGATTCATGTACGAAAATTCCTAATCTGTTATTGATTTCTTTGTATCAAATAGAAGTTGCCTTATAATTAAGCATAAATCTATGAGCTCAAAATATGATCCCCCTCCCCAAATGGCACAGCGATGTGTTTACAGACTTACAACGCTAGAATCCGGGTTTCGATACGAGTGGTGGATAGAGCACAGATAGCCTATTGTTCAGCTTTGTGCTTCACTTGACAAAATTTATTTATAATAATTGCAACTTAATTGCTTAACCTAACTTACCACATAAAAGTGGTTGTTCATACAGTTGAAGATATGACGCCTCGTATCTTACTATCTCTGTTCTATCCCAGCCATCTTGCTGGGTATGATGACAGATACAGTGAAATTGGCATATTTGTCTTCTTTGTTTTAACTTTCAACTTTTGAGAATAAGGTAAAAAAAGAAACTAAGTTGGGAAAGAAACCTTATGGAGGGAATAGTGCTTCAAATAAAATGTGTCACAACCTGTTATACAATAGATGAAATGTTCCTTGTGTCTGGCGTAATCCAGCAGTAACAACAAAACGTTTGAAGAAACTAAGTTTAATAGATTGTCAACCATTAGATGCGAGATGTTGGTTATAGACAAAACTTCAATTCTAATATATTCTTTCAATTCCTTGTAAGTTTTTGTTTACAATGATTTCTATGTGCAAACGGTGTATTTAGATTTCATTGACTAGATTGAGATGATAATAAATTCAGTTAAGTAGAAAATACAAATAAATCTGCTTAGTTGAACTAATTAATATGAACTGATTTGAACTAATATGCATACATAGATACACATTCTTTTATATAATATAAATAAACGTTATTATCTATAGCTTTTCTATAAGTATTCATAGCATTGTTATTTTTAAACCTCTGTTTAAATATAACTTATTTATAACTTATCGATCAATTACTGTTTTTAGTTATTCATATATTTTTAATTTAAAGGCCTCTGGCTGGGTGTAAATATTTTTCGATTTATTTCCCCTCACTATCTCAGTTGTCCAATTCACCGTTAGTCAACATATTAAAATTTAATGAATTTACATCTCTTCTTACCTAACCTATTATTTTACTTGTACAATATTTATAAGCTCGTATCTGTACTACTTTATATTTATTCTTACCTAATTTACTAGTTTAGTTGTTCATTGTTAGTTAACATACTAGTTAGTATCTGCTGACTCTTACCATATATATATATATATATATTATTTTAAATTTCAGCTCCCTATTAGCACCTGTACTAATATTTAAAGTACTTCATGTTATCTTCTGATTAAGATGTTATTTATTAGTATTAGTGTTGCTGTTTCTGTGTTCTAATATTAAACTTTTATATTGTGCCAGTTGTTCATGTCACCGTTAGTTTACATAGCAACAAAAGTGTTTGTTATGAATTTAAGAATACCATACTTATAATTATTTATTAACATTTATGTGTTTTAAAGTATCGATATATGACGCTATCTGGAATGTTACTCTAAGAGCTCATAATTTTATTACTTAATATTTTCTGTAAGAATATTGTTAGTTTGTTAGTACTATTCATACCAGAAGTAATGTTATCAAATCGTTTTAACCAGTGTAATATTCCTCGTCAGTTACCGTTGTAGGGCCTGCATTCTAAGGCTTATATACTTCCCTATATGTATTTCAACATCATCCTCAGGCAAACTCTACATTATACGTATAATTTCCTTGACATTATAATTTGTTCTTAATTCGAACTGCCAGCGCACAAAATATATATTATTCAACCAATCGCCAACCTAAGTAAATCATAAGTTTGTACTTTACATAGTATTGTTTCGCTTCAAAACTAAGCTACAAATTGAGACTACCTCTCGCCAATCCTATATTATCTTCACGTGATCATATATGATCTACGACTCTTAACAACCCCATCTACTGAATTCAACCCTTTCATTAAAAACAAAAATATGTCGCATCAGCTGCCCCAATTTCTTGTTTTTTTTTCATTCTTCTCTCAGTTGCCTTTGTTATTACAGTTTGTTTGCTGACGTGTACAAAAAGTAATCTTCATTCTCTATGTTTCGCAGAAACGTTGTAGTAACGAAGGTGTTTTTCCATTAACATTTTTCTTATTACGTCAACGAAATTAGATTTTAGACTTAAATATAACCTATAAGGTATCAAGGAACTTATAAAACAAACAAAAAAAACCTCGTCTGAATAGGTTTTAATTAAATAAGCAACCGGCTTTTCTTATTAAGCCATAGCGTAAAAGCTGTTATTGTATTCTCTTCAGCACAAAACTACAGTGGTCTTTGTTCTAACTCTAAATCGGCCTTTTTTTCCCAGAAAGTTTGAGTCATTTTTCACAAAGTTGATGTCCCTCGCTAGTACAGTGGTAAGTCTACGGACTTACAACGCTAAAATCAGGGGTTCGATTTCCCTCAGTGGACTCAGCAGGTAGCCCGATGTGGCTATAAGAAAACACACACACACACACGATATACCAGAAATAAAATTTCTGGTATGTTCAAAGAAACAGTTGAATATATATATTATAGCGAAGCTAATTGAGTTTACTTTACTGTGTTTACTTTAGTTTTAAAATTTGTTCTTCGGTTAAATATTCTGGTAAATGTAATTGATCTGAAATACACTGTAATTATACGTGCACTCCAAACGTACTAGTTTAATATCAACAGTAATAATAACGAGTTCAATCTTAAAGGTTTGCGACTTGCTACGATGCATACAAAACACTGCTATTATATGTATTAAGAACAGTGGAAGTTTATAAATGAACCAATATCAAAAATGTTTGTTTATTTGTTTTTGAATTTCGCACAAAGTTACTCGAGGGCTATCTGTGCTAGCCGTCCCTAATTTAGCAGTGTAAGACTAGAGGGAAGGCAGCTAGTCATCACCACCCACCGCCAACTCTTGGGGCACTCTTTTACCAACGAAATGTGGGATTGACCGTCACATTATAACGCCCTACGGTTGAAAGGGCGAACATGTTTGGCGCGACCGGGATGCGAACCCGCGAACCTCAGATTACGAGTCGCACGCCTTAACACGCTTGGCCATACCGGGCCAATATCAAAAATAAAGGAATACATATATATATATTTCGCTTACCTAAGTAAATCATAAGTTTATATTTCGTATAGTATTGTTTCGCTTCAAAACTAAACGACAAGCAACAAAAACAAATTGAACAAATATTTATCTCTCGTCCCAACTTTATCGAAATTTAATTTTTTTAATAATAAAAATCCGCTGTGTACTACAAACTTGTTATTCTATTATGTTAGTAACTAGTTGGATTTTTCATTCACTTTTCTCATTTTCGCAGTTTAATAGATTTTACTTCTCTAATGTACTTTTTAAAAGTTGCTTTAAAATTTGCTTTTTTCAGTTACTGTCCTTAGTTTCCATAGTTTTTCAATTGTTTTTACTTAGTCGTTAATTATTGTTGAAATAGGAACTGAAAACTAAAAAAAATACTAAATTATTAGAACAAACTAAATTGTTTCCCGCTGGTACAGCGGTAAGTCTACGGAGTTACAACGCTAAAACCAGCGGTTCGATTCCCCTCGGTGAACGCCATAAATAGCCCGATGTGGCTGTGCTATAAGGAAATGACAAAAACACACTAAATTATGTTCTAAGCTGTCCTACGTTACACGTGTGGTAAGAGTACCTTCAAAATTAACAATGACGAAATACAAAGAATACTGTTTTGTTTCTACGGCATTAGAAAGTGTTAATGAGCAACGAAAGCGGCATAAACCAAGCATTAACGAACAAGAAAAGCAAGAAGGTGAAATACTAGTAATTCGTTATGGTGGATCCACAGTTTTTTATAGCACGCATGTGTTTCCAAGTGAGCCTAAAATAGTGCAAGTACAAAAACGTCACGGGTCTCACTAAAATCAGAACAAGCGTCATTAATAGTCCTGTGACATCAAGAGTCATAGATGATCCTAAAGAACCATGGTTTCTGTTAAACGAATATGTATTTCCTAACATAAATTTCCTTTTATTCTGTGATTTTGTTAATCAGTTTACATGCCACAGTACAGCACCTAACCTTCAACGTAATAAGACTATTGAAATTATACTTATGTGTAACTATACCTTTAAAAATGCCTTGAAATATTTATTTGTTTATTTTTAGCTTTGCGTCCCGGTTGCTGCTAATATAAATGAACTTATATGTCTTAGTGTTATAACACCAATCGCTATCGTTTCCTAAGAGGCATTTTAAAATATATAATAAGAAAACAACCACTAGGAAGCATTTTTCTAGTTAAAATCAAGAATGTTAAAACAAAATTTACAAATGGCATTTATAAGCGTTTAGATATCATATACGTTTTTAATAAGACACTTTGCAGCCTAATGTGTATAAGTAGAATATAAAAAAACATTAGTGTGCATGTGTGAGTTGGAACTGATATGGTAAGGAATTGGGAACACTAGTGTGCATGTGTGAGTTGGAACTGATATGGTAAGGAATTGGGAACACTAGTGTGCATGTGTGAGTTGGAACTGATATGGTAAGGAATTGGGAACACTAGTGTGCATGTGTGAGTTGGAACTGGTATGGTAAGGAATTACTCCCCAGACTTTATCAAGCATTTACAGAACTTTTTACAGGACAAAAGATTCAACAACAAGCAGCAGTAAAGAATGGCTTTACAGAATTTTTAACTACCAGGACTTCAGAGTTCTATGGTCATGGCGTAAAGAATATTGTTCCCTGTTGACAAAAGTGTGTAGATTCAATAAAGTTGCTTTTATGTTTTTTTATTTCTTATTAAATTAAAACTTATAATCCTCCATTATTTTGCGAACAAACTAATAATAAGATAATTACTTCAGTAGGTTTATACAATCAGCCAAACCAAACTAAATCATCTTATTAACATTCGCGTTAAGTTACCTTTTCTTCTTAAAAATCTTCCTTTAATCGAGCTACGTATATTTCCTAGAAAATAAATTTCAATGCAGGGACTTCTTGACCTAATTCGTGATCTTACTACAACATGAAGGCATTGTCTTAAATTCTAAAAACGTTTGTCTGTATAACATCATTACTGATTAAAATTATCCCTCTAATAGTTTATAATACATATAAAGCCAATATACAACCTCAGAAGACATCTATAATTAATTCAAGAAACACCTACCGTTTAAGTACTTTTTACAACCTGCATTAAATTAATTTATCACCTTAATATATTATTTGTAACCCATATAACACTAAAATTATTACTCTACTGGATTATATAAAATCCAGATTAAAACGTATTTTGAGAACATTACCTTGACAGGCTATCTGTAATCCAAAGTGGGCAACGCTATCACCTCAATAAGTTACTTGACTCCAGATAAATGTTTCATATGTTTATATTACATATGTATAATATGAATGTATTATACTATTTGTAACCTATACAGTATAAACCTGTTGTTTTAATAGTCTTCTTTTAAGTATGGATGATAGTAGTATCATAAAAAATGTCTACAATACACCTGAAGTTATAACGTATTCTCGCTATCTGTAAGTGTCTCTAACCAGTATATTATATTTACAGATTGATGACTGGTGTATGATTTGTTAAGTATTTCATCCTGTCAAACTTTGAATTGCTCTGTTTAGCATCCTGTGAGATTGCCAAAATGATAATACAACTGTCTGTTTCTTGTTCTTTCTTAATAAAGTCCAATGTTGTTAAAAAGCTTACTAAATCTTTGTTTATTTACAGATAAGACAAATTCTAAAGCTGGCTACTTTCCGAATTCTGACGATGTAAAGGTAAAAACTTCTATTTATTAAAGATCACGTACCTTCCTTATTTAAGGTAGAAAAACAGTAGTATTAACAGATAGACGACATTTCATAAGATAAACTACATAAATAAGAAATTAAATGAAGTGTTTTTAACTTGTATCATTTAATGACACTTGAGATATTAAACTTAACAAAATTAAGAAACTTCGGACGATTCACGTATGTGATGAAACTAGACTCCACAAACTTTGTTATGTATCTACATAGATCGAAGCTTCTTTGAATGTATAATTAATACATTGTGTTATCTATACTTATTTTAAAATACTAAGTGAAAGCACGAGCTGCTTCTAAATTATAATATGATAGTATTAGAGTACTTTAAATTACGCCTGGATAACAATTTGTATTCCAAAATAATGAGAACTAACTTTTGTTTTGAAACTATTTTACAAAGTGCTCTGGCATTAAATATTATATTCACTATCTCTGCTTTGGGTCACAAAGTTTTAGACTTTTAAAAAGATACACTAATGTCCTAGTTTATATATCAAAGACAATATTAATCGCTTCTCTTTTACAAAGTTACGTTACTATTTTTGTTTCTATGATAAACACGTAATGTTGTTTCAGTCTTACTTACTGTCAAGTATGTAAATAAAAAGCATAAGACAGTATAATTTTCTATAATATAGCTATGTTTAAGCTATTTTTTTATACAAGTGATATTTTGTCCTAATGTTGTAATAGAGTTGTTCTAATCTTTACAAGAACGGCACAAAGGTATTACAACTTTTATAAGAAAGATATATTGTTTGATTTATGAAAAAAAAGTAAATTATCATATTATTATTCAAAATATCTTAAAGACATATTGTCGCTCTAGCCTTCATAAGAACTATATGGTATAAACATCAAGTTAATCATAGTTGCCTTTTCTTTCCATAATTCTCTTATGCATTGATTTCACCTCAAAGTCAAAAGTATTTGAAGAGGAAAACATTGAACCACAAATTGACAAATTGAGAAGAATCTGAAAAAAAAATTCTGATTTTTATTACATTTATAGACCAATTGATTTTTGGTGGTAGCAGGCTTTTGGAAAATAACTCGTAAATCGTATATGTCGATATTGTTTCTTAATAAAGTATCGCTGCTTCGGTCGCGACATAAAGTACTTTTATTTGGTAATTTCCTTTCTTCACCACAACGTGAATTTCATGAAAAAGACGTGGAGTATTTTGTAGTTCGCTGTCTATTATAAAAACACGTCATATGCCTCAGAGTTCTGTGTTGGAACCTTGACTGGCTATTTTTTATTTAAATCAATATGTTGAGATGTAGATTAAGTAATGGTCAATGGCCGTCCCTAATTTAGCAGTGTGAGACTAGAGGGAACACTTAGTTATATCATCCACTACTAACTCTTTGCCTACTCTTTTACCGATGAATAGTAGGATTTACTCTCACATTGTAACGCCCCCATGGCTGGAAGGGCGAGCTTATTTGGTGTGATAGAAATTTGCCCGAATATAATGCACCCCTGGGTATAAAGGTTAAATTGAGGAAATTAGTTTTCAATATGTAATGAATAGTTTCTAAATACAGTAAACAACTCTCGAAGTATTACACATTTTTGGAAATCTTTTATTAATTTTTTTTGGAGTCTCAATTTTATAAAATTTATTGAAAAATGTATACATGGTAATACATTAAGCTAATCATTCGTCTTCACATAGGCTCGGCATGACCAAGCGTGTTAAGGCGTTCGACTCGTATTCCGAGGGTCGCGGGTTCGAATCCCTGTCGCACCAAACATGTTCGCCCTTTCAGCCGTGGGGGCGTTATAATGTGACGGTCATTCTCACTATTCGTTGGTAAAAGAGTAGCCTCAGAGTTGGCGGTGGGTGGTGATGGCTAGCTACCTTTCCTCTAGTCTTACACTGCTAAATTAGGGACGGCTAGCGCAGATAGCCCTCGAGTAGCTTTGCGCGAAATTCAAAACAAACAAACAAACAAACGTCTTCAGATAAATCTTTGTCATCGCTAAAATTATCACTACTATCGGAATTGTTCCTTGAACTTTTGCTTCATCCTCTTCTGATTCCCACAGCATGCCATCAATAGTCACATTCATTGCTTTGAATAGGCAACATTTTGTTGAAACCTTTAAAGTTGCTTTAAAAGCTTTAGATGGTAGGTTATTGTAAAATACCTAAGAAAAGGAACATGCGCAGTATGGTGCACAGTCAATTTTCGGGAAGTATTTAGAGGAAATGTGGACGCAATGTATTCGAACAAATACGATAGATTATTTGGCGAAGTAGGCAGATAAATGGCTTTTAATTATAATAAATCCAATACATATGTTTATCATAATTTAAATTATAAGTACAATTTGTATGGGAACAGCCGTAGCTAATGTTATAGAATAAAATAACCTCAGCGTTATCGTTCATTAATCTCTTAAGCCGTCGAAGTAGTGTCATGCTACTAATGGCAGAGAACAAATAGGATTTTCTCTTGTATATATAAAATATTGAATATCATCATAGAAAAGGTATCATTTCAATGCAAAGGTGACTGATTAAGCCTCGTTTGGAATACGATATTAAACCTCGGGTTCTTTAATTCAAAAAGGATATTGAATTGTTGCAAAGGGTTCAAAAGAATCATATTTTGGATAGAAAGGTTATCATACGTGTGCCGGCTAGGACGTTTGAAATTATTTTTTCTTCAAAAAGTAGAGTTATAGAAGTACTGATTGAGGTGTTAAAAGATATTAAGTGTTGAGGCATCATCTTTTCACAGAACAAGGAGACAAAAACATGCATTTTGACATGGTAGGAATCATATTCAGCTTAGACAGTTTCACTTTTCTAACATGGCGATTAGCGTTTTGAATGTGTTGCATTCGGATGTGGTAGTTGCAGTGAATTTAAGGGAAGGCTTGACAGCATTTAAACGAGTTGGGCTGGATTTTAATTGATTGAATAACCTCTATGGATCAACAGGCGATTTGTTTTTATCCTTAAATGTTGCTATTTATTAATAGAGGTAAGTGTTTTTCTAGGTTTTCTGTTATAGTAAGTATGACTAAACACACTGCTGTCGTAGTCTATGATAAAAGACATTATCATTGTAGTATGCATGAGATGAAAGTGTTGTCTCAGTCTGTACAATAAAGATATGTTATCGTTATTGTGTCTCAAAGAAAGCAAGTAACCACTCGGTTTATCTAGAAAATCTCCTAAAAGTCATTTTTCGATCAGGCTTGTAATGAATTATTATGATTGAACCAAATTAACTAATGAACGACAAAAAAACCTTCTTCTTTTCTACATTAGCTATTTGACAAACAGCGAAGCCGCTCTTTGTGACCTAAGAACCATAAACAACGAACAAGTGTGGATCTAATTCCTCTTTATAATACTTTGAAGGACTCAACTATTTGCTTGAAAAGTTGGGAACCAAGTCATTATGTGCTGCACGTTTTCTACTGTCCATACTTTTCAAGTGTTCCCTAAATAGGCCCTTGTTAGTCTCATTAACTTATTTTGGTGAATAGACTAGGTGTACTCGAAGCAAAGTGAAATGTTTTCTTTCTTTTTAATTAACAGAAAGGTGAAATTTCATGATTGTTGTTTTATCTACAACGCTATACATTCGAGAAAGAGAGAGCCATTATTGGTTTTCAAGGTATACATAACTGTGTCCAGATGATGTAACCTCGTGCGTATGCTATTGAAATTCATTAATAAGTTTCTAGAAAAAAAAATTCTTAAAATATCTAGATACTTCCCAAACTTCTGTTTTGTAAACCAAATAATTATCTTCTGATATTCAATATGATATGTCATTATCTTTGTACACTGGACGCTCTCCTGAAATCCAGTGTCCGTATTTTGTAGAAAATACCTTGAACACTTGTTTAACACTTTTAGTAAACAGGTAAAGATAATTTCTTTTGTGTCTTTCTATCGACTAAATTTTATTTTTTTAATGTACAATGTATCATGTAATTACATCTCCCTGAAAGTGTATTATCTTATTTTCTAAATCATCATGTAATTTCGACAAACAGTTAGTATGTAAAGTACAATAGTCAATGTCAAATCTTTTGTTTAGAGTTGAACAAACGAAGTGATTGTTTCCCCTGAAATCATCTGAGACAAATGCTAATTTGTTTTCGGTCTTATGAAAAGACCACGATAACGGGGGGCGAATATATTCTACTAATTACAGTTCGGTGACAAAGGTTTTTAGGTATGGCTATTGTATTTTTCTTGTGTCATTCTGCTGAGCGATCACATTCTATAGACATTAACGTTTTTTTGTGAATTTTGACGAACTTTTTGAAACAAAAACAATGGCTTCATCATCTTAATAATTAAACACCAAAATTCTTATTCATATGCAAACAGCGATCGTTGTTGTCTGGACGACCGGACAGAGAAAGTGGTTTGCCTCGTGTACGTTTCCGGTGTTCTAAAACCTCAATAGAATACTTGGTGGAATTGTTAGCAAATTCAGGCCATTGAAGCTTCGCCGAAGAGGGAATGGTTATCCAAATTCAAGCATGATATTATAGCCACCCTCACTCTACAAACCATCACTGTTCTGGAATCCATCGAAGCGTGATGTTCGCCTCCAAGTGGGAAGTCGTTTGTATGATAATACTCCGGGCTGCACGTGGTGCGCGCCTTGGTACGGTCGAAATTCCAATGGTAATATAGCCTGATGCAGCCCGGATGCTTAGACAATATGAAACAAGGAAATAAAGAAGTGAACTAAACTACACTTTCTATTATATACACAAAGTAATCTTGAATTGTTAGTGCTTGAATCTATCTGACATTCCTAAGTATATTATAAACAACGAATCAACAACAGAAATAAATACACTGAAACAACATATTGACAAACTAAGATTTAATATATTTTTAAGTTAATATGAATGTATGCTGTTCCCCTGTATCATTGGTTTCAAGAAATATGCTAATAATATGGATATGCTTCTGACAACTCTTGAAGATATACTGTTTCTCAGTTGGCTGATAAAAAATAACTTACTATAGGAACAACAGAATAAGGTATCAAACATCTGAAGGAACACATAGATAAAGTACATGTTGTTTTTCCGCTTAGTTTTTATTTCTTGAATTTTCTTTCAGAACGTTATGTTGGATATATGAGTCTAAAATTTACTTTGAAGAGATAGAATAACTTATCCCTTATGCGTCAAACAGTTATTGAAGCTCACCGACATGAGATAACGTGTTTTAAAAGGTTTACTTGAAGTTTATGACCAGGAATAAGCTGTTACTATGAACATTTTTCTTTATCAGTGTGGTGTATCATCGAGCAGTTATTTTAATTTTGGTTTTCAACAACATTAAACATTACAGGACAACAACAGTGTGATATTTCTAACTTCATGTTTTATAAAGATAAAAGAGCTTGTAAGTACAAGTACACTCATACATTTAGGAATATATTTATTGTTACTGTTGCAATATTTTTCAACAATAACTTATTTTTAGACTGAAACTGAAACAAAACATATTTTAATTGAATGACAACCTTTGAGTTATTTATTTCGTTTGTACACTTGTGCGTATGCACCCTTATTTGTGTACTTCATTAACGTTTCGAAATATCTACACACACACATATATGTACATAAACATATTTCTGTATTTTATTGACATTTGTGCGAAGAAATAAAGATATATATACGTCTAGGGCCATTTTTCTACCTTTCTAACATTTGTTCAGGTACATATACATACTTATATATGTCTAGGGCCATTTCTGTGTCTCACTGACATCTGTGTACATACACATACACATTTACATACTTATACTATCATTTCTCTACCTTATTGATATTTGTTAAATCCTTGGCGAATCATTGTTATTCATCATTAAGTTAGATTTTTCCTGATAAGGCTCCTCGTCTTGTGATAAAAAATTATCGACGTAGTTAAATTGTGGTTACAAAAACTATTCCTTATTTAAAATGGTTACGTCTCAAGCGCTATTTATTTTACCCTAACAGCAGTGATCATAAGTTTCACTCGCGAAATCCTGAATTAGGTAAAGTGGTTTTTTCAAAGACAAATTATTATTCTGTAACAATAATTTTACTTTTCTATCTTCACACAATATAAATTTGATCATTTGATGCTGGACGTTTTATGAACACTCTCCAGAACGAAAGATGATTCATTTACTGACGAAAATCATGTTCAACACTTTCAAAATATCCTTAACCACGTTCACGATATTCTTGAATAAAATTTATTATTCTAATTTAACCTCTGGTAAAAATTTTGTTTTCAAGATACAATAACTATAAATTTGGGGGTTTCAAGATTTAATAATTATAAATGTTAGGTACTCTTTATAAACACCCGATCTATTTTTAATGGTCAGATCAATTATCTTAAAGTCGGGCTTCGAAAATTTATGCATTATATATTTTCCTATTCAGAAAAACTCAATTATTGTGAAAATAACCGAAAGAAATTTCTCACTTTAGAATATGTTTTTATACACAATTTTATCTTGTAGTTTCTTAAATTTGCCTGCCCCTTGGAAACATATGTGAATGTTAAAAGTCTTCTCATAATGAACGGGTGTAATTTATTTCCTAAATAACGCATGCTTAAGATTATTACAAAATATTAAGCTTATCACAAAATATTAATATTGCTTTAGAATACGTTAGAAATTTTCACAGTGTATATAGAGGTTCATCATCAATTCTTGCTTTTAAAAAGTTACCAGCAGCCACAGCGTTATATAACATAAGTATCTATTTATGTCGATTTAAAATCATATACGGATATCTTAAGAACTCACACGTAACTCGCATGACTTTTGCCAAAATCAACATTTTCCTCAGCTCTCTAAGTATGAGACAGTAATTCTGTCTTTCCCATCTGCTCAATACATGCTATCTTAAGGTCATCTTTCTTCGTGCCTCCTGTCTTGTTCCCCAGAGAATACCAGGAATGTCAGCCTGTTTAAGAAGTATGTGGAGAAGAGATAGTGATTTGGTGAGGATTAGAAACACTGTCGCTCATATATATAATCCTTTCAAGAAAAAAACCCAAGTGAATTGTAACAATTTACAGTTTTTACATACTTGCGATAGTACCTACTGCTATATATCTAAGATTTCTATAAAAAGTTACATATTTTTAAGAAAAAATATTGTTTTAAAAGTATACACGTATTTATTTTACAATTCGTTCATGTGACAGATCAAAATAACTAAAAATGAGGTAAATATTTTGATCTATTTACCTGATGATAAATATAAGCACACACACACATATAATATCAGAATTTAATTTATTTTAATAATTATTAACTAACAGTAACCGCTAAAAGTATTATCAATTACTTCTCATTTTAATTTTGTTTCTTTTAATTGCAGAGAAGTGACACAGATTTCAGTAAGTTGATATTCAGTACAAGAAGAGAACAAAACGAAGCAAACAGCACACATTATACGACGAAGACTTCCCATGAAATTATACGTAGTACAGTGCACAGAATAACCTTTTATTTTAATAATAACGTATCAATTTATTATGTTTGAACATAACACAGCCTATTACGATTCTGCGATTAATCGTTTAATTCAGCGTTGTTCAATACGAAACTGTCTTGCATGATTCTAGTCTAATATTGGAGAAATTATATTAAGCTCTCATTGTATGCTAAATCTTTTAATTATAATTTATTCGTTTAAAAATCACCTTTTACAGTTTATTAACAAATAATTTCGTTGTGTGCTGTTCACAGCTGCACAATAACCCTTAGGATTTTTCTTGTAAGTTATTTAATTCTGTGCGATTCGTTCTAAAGTAATTAGATTTTCGTGCAATGATAACTCATTTGTGCAAGAATTCTTAAAATGACGTTTCTAAAATCTTTAATAGTATGTTAATTACGAATGCTGTCGTGTATGCTATTGCATGATTCAATACTACTAGAAATTAGCCTTCAGGCGTACCGCTAGACGTAAGACCACAGTACGGTGTAGCACATATAGTTGGACATCTTTCCTAAATCCTGTTCGATGTGTCTGTAAAGAATGTACACGAAGGTGAATGGCAGCTTTTTCAACTCACATTGTGGTCTCCACAGCAGAAGCTCCTTGACCTTTACATCATCTCTTAAGCAGTGTCCACTAATCCATCTTTGCTGTTTCTTCAACCTAACTGAAAACCTTTTCATATAGAATTCTATAAGTACAGCAATAAATATTTCTTTGATTCGTTTTCTAAATACATTAAATATAATTTTTTGAATTGGATAACTTGCAATGAAACAATTGAAGCACTTCACAAAATGTTGTTTCTAATTTTAAAAATATAGGAATGAATAAGATTGATATTTAGTATGTGTTTATTATATTGAAGTGTTTTCAAACTTTATATAGAGCCCTCTTCACATTAAAATAATTTTTGCAAGTGATAACAGCAAAATCAGTTTTCTTTACATGTTTTAATAATTTTAAATGAAAAAAATACTTTTAAGGAGCAAATAAATTAGATAGTAAAAAATAAAAACGTAAAAACTTTGAGAGCAGTTTCATAGTTTTGTTAGGTTATCGTCGGTTTCATCTCCTATGTTTTTTCATCATTATTTTTGACCTTTCCTTTCCAGGAGGATGCACATCACAGTTTGAGAAACACTACTGTAGAATATTAAGACAATTACCTTACATTATTATATGTTATTATTTCTATGAATTTAGGTCCTAAGGTCCCGTCACACCATACATGCTCGTCGTTTTAGCTGTGGGACGTTATGAAGTCTCGGTCAATCCCATTATTCGTTTGTAAAAGAGTAGACCAAAGTTGGCGATGACTAATTGCCTTCCTTCTAGTCTTACACTGCTAAATTAGTTACGGCTAGCGCAGATAGCCCTCATGTAGCTTAATACGATTTTCAAAACAAAATAAATTATGAATTTATAAGCCTTACTATCCAGAAATGATTACTTAATTCCCGTCACATTATTTTTGTATATCAACACTAATAGTTTCTAAAAGAATAACATAAAAACAGCAAACAAACCAATACTAAAAAAAAGTACTGGATATAGCCTATTGGTGAGCATGTTAGGACTGTGAATACTAAGATTCATGGTTTGTGGCGCCTTGATACCAAACACACTCTTTGCTTTGGCCATGGATGTATTATAATAGTAACAGTTAAATTCCACTATTCTATCAAACAAGAGTAGCCCTATATATGCGAAAACGGCTCGTTTGGGTTGAGAAAATATTTTACGTAGAAGAGCGAACAACATTTCGACCTTCTACGGTCATCGTCAGGTTCACAAAGAAAGAAAGAGATAACTGACCAGAAGCTAACCACATGTTTGGAAGGGGTTGTGTAACTGAGTGTCGGAATGTAGAGGGCGGTGTTAGATGTTTGAATATATAATTTTATTTTATTATATTTAATATAGGTATAAAGGCGTTCCTTTATATTGGTTTATTTTGGGTTTAAGTTGTTGTATAAGTAAGGCTTCTTTAATTTTGCATTTGTTTAAGTTTGTTTCTTTATTTAATATTTGGATGTTTTCTATGGTTATGTTGTCTTTATTTGATTTGCAGTGTTCGAAAGCGTGTGAAGGCGAATTTTATGTTCTTTGAATCTGGTTTCCATTTTTCTACTTGTTTCTCCAATATAGAAGTAGTGGCGTTATCACATTGTATTTTATAAATAATGTTGGTGTCGTGTTTGTCAGTGTAGTTTTTACATAGTATAGACCTCAGTTTTGTGCCTGTTTTTTGAATAAATTTGGTATTAAATGGAATGTCAGATTTTGTTACTAGTTTTTGCCAAATGTTCATTATTTGTCTGCTGATGTCGGGAATATATGGTATGCAGCAGTATATGGTTTCGTGATTTTTTGAATCGTGAGATATATTTACTTTTGTTGCTTGATTTTGCTTTCTGTCTAGGTGTGTGCGTATAATGTTTTCTACGGTTTGTGGAGGAAACTTATTGATGTTGGTGAAGTATTGTTTTATTTTGTCTAATTCATCGTTAATTTTATCTGGTTAGCATAGTTTTATGGCTGTGTTTATTTGGTGTCTTAGTATGTTGAGTTTTTGTTTTGTTTCATGTGCTGAGTCCCAAGGAATGTATAGTCCAGTATTGGTGATTTTTCGGTGGATTTCTGTTTTGAATTGTGTGTCGGTTCTTGTCATTTTGAGGTTAAGATATGATATTTGATTGCTTTCTTCCTGTTCACATGTGAAGTTAATGTTGGGATGTATAGAGTTAATGTGATTGAAAAAATTAAGTGTGTGTTCTGTAGATCTGAATCCTGCAACCGTGTCATCTACATAGCTGTACCAGTATAGTGGTGGATGTAATGCTGTGTAAAAATATTTTCTCTACCAAAACGAGCCGTTTTTACATATATATTTCTCTACAAGTGGGTTTTCTCGACATCACTGAAGAGTAGCCCTATACTTGACGGTAGGTGAGATTTACTAGCTCTTTCTACTTGTTTATCTGATGGCCCTTTTATAGCTGTTCACGAAATTTTGATACAAACATACACACGAGAAAAAAAATATCTTGTTTCAGCGGATTAAACCTGAGCTAGATGTTCGATACATTTTTCAACTAAACAAAATACCTAAATCGTAAAGTATGTATTGATTTATAAAGTAATTACTGCAGAAAGTCTGTTGTTCTAAAGCCAGCACACGTGACCCGAAAAATTTATCATCTGCTCGTTTGTTTGTAGTTAAGCACAAAGTTACACAAAGGGTTACCTGTGCTTTACCAACCACCGAATGGAAACCCGGTTTCTAGCATTGTAAGTCCGGAGACAATTCGCTGCGCCAGTGGGTGAGTGTCATAAGAGATTTTCGTCTGTTGATACTGATGACGTGATGCTACCCTTACATTCTCCAATTCCAAACATTATAGTGACCACATCATACACGCCTCATGTAAAAAAGCTGTTGTACATTTATTTATTCAGCACTTTTACAGTATATATTTTCCTCGTAAGTAATCAAAATGTTTTAGTTACAAATATTGAGAAACAGTTTCTTGAAAGTTGCCGAGATTAATCTCGCTGTAAAACTTGTTGCAACATCGTGCACTACAAGCACAAAATTAAGATAGATAATCTTACTGTAAAACTATGACTCTACCAGATCGTAGCATATTTATATCTAGCACCAAGTTAAGATAGATAATACTCCAAGTAATATAAATGGCGTCATAAGTTGTATAAATCACCTATAATCCCCGTCGTTATTTTAGTAGAATGAAGTAATATGTTTTGTAACCACTAGAGATAACGTAATGTCAACAATTTTCAAAGTGTTGACAAGTTATACACCTTATTCCCTGTGTATTCTACGTAGAAAATGAGTGATTTAGTCCAATGTTTATGGTTATTTCTTTGTACATAACTGCCGTATTGTTCTTACTTTAAAAAATGTTTTGTTTATTTACATGCTCTCCTGTACAATACCCTTTTTCCTCAATTCGTCGATACGATACACCAACAAACATGAAACCCACCTCTCAGGAAGATTCTAATAAAGACTTCCAAAGCCCTTTGTTAGTTTTACCTTCTGATGTACTAAATTTCTTGTAACGAGATGAAACTTTTTTATCATCTCATGTACCAAAATTCTTGTAGCAAGATGAAATTTTAATGTTTTATTATCTAATGTACCAAAATTCTTGTAGTAAGATTAACTTTCATATTTAATATTCTAATGTAACAATATGTTTGGATTTCCTAATACCTGTATGAAATAAACTTTAAATAAATCCAACTATTTTTTGTTTGTTTATATAGTCTTTATATAAGCCTAAACTTCGTTGAGAATTCATAAAAAGACAAGAGGCTTGTACCTGGAGTTGGTGATGGAGTCTCATCTGTTTTTAAAATACATTTTTCAAAACTATTTATGCATCCAACTGCTTATTAGTCCATCATGTCTTTGTTTGGTTAAATGGTTCCTAAAAACATCTGAATCAAATAGAACGTTTAAGTGAAAATATCACAAACCTTACAAATATCCTCACTACTTACTGCCTTTATTCCCTGTGTATTCTACATGGAAAATGAGTGATTTCGTCCAATTTTTACGGTTAGTTCTTTACACCTATTGTTGTAGCAGGTAGAAAAAAAGTTATTCAGTGTGATACTGTATGTGGACCGCACTGAGTATTATATAAAGATAAGCAGGTAACTTAAGAGTTAATTTCAAGACGTTAATGCTTCTAAAGATACACGAAGATATATTTTATGATTTAATTACAAATATGAATTTTTAACATGTGAATTCAATGCAGGTAACACATTTTATAATATAATAAGAAACTTTATGGTATAATCTTGAAACATCGATCTTTCCAATGCCTCTACGTAGCATTTATTTTTAGGGCATTAATTGTTCTAAGTAACACAAGTAAAAAAGATCATCCAACTGTGTTGTATGTTGTTCAAAAAAAGAAAACAACGCGTAGAAAATTAGCTTGAAAGACACGATATTGAATCTTAATAAAACTGTATGTCATATTAACTCTACATCAACATTCAGATGTTATATAAGCTACTGATTAAAGTGTTAAGCAAAGTTTCAGCATTAAGGAGGCGATTAAAGTTCATATCAAAGCTTAGCAGATAATACAGATCTTTGTCAAGATATTAGACGTATCCTTTCTTGTGGAATTTGTGATACGTATCACTTATATTCATATAAAATTCGTCAGATATCAAACAAGACCTTCAAAAAGGTAATCATACATCATATCAAATCTAGATGAAATCTCTAATCACGTCTCTATGAAATTGAGCATCAGATCAGATCGTGAAGTTTTAAGACATTCATTCAGTTCCACATGAAAGTTAAATGTCATAATACATGCTGATAGAGATTTTTTTAGATACAACTCACAATAAAAGCGATAAAACATGATACCACCCCTTGGAAGAGGCATAGCAAATGTTAAACGAAAAGGTTAAAAATAATTAGGTATCTAAAGACGTCTGTTAAAGAACATATTACGTCCAAATAGAGAGATAAATACGCATATTTATCTGAACATTTTTCAGAATTCTGACTAAACAGAAGTTATATTTAATGTCACTTGTATGTAGATAATTTGTACTTTTATGATTTACTTGAATAAACTGAAATTAGCGTTGACTGCCCCTGTAATCATATCTTTTTAGCAATGATTTTTAACATTGCTAAGTAGCTAATACGGAAGATCTCTGTGCCCTTTGTTCTTCCATAAAAATTAAAGGCCAGTTTTCTGTTATAATATCTTAATACTTTGGTGTCGACAAAAAAACTGCTTCAATTTTTTCTCCACTGCGAGATTACACGTTTGTAAAATATGGTGAGACAATTTGTAGTATTTGATTTATTCGCTACTGGTGCTGACAAATACTGCATTGCTATTAGTATCATTCTTAGTAATAAACTTCTCACACAACCATCTTTTCTATAAGCGCCCCCCAATGGCTTAGCAGCAAGTCTGCGGACTTACAAACCAGAAACCAGCTTTCGATAACCGAGGTGGACAGAGCAAAGATAGCCCATTGTGTAGCTGTGTACTTAACTCCAAACAAATTTGCTACAATGTCATTTACAAAGTGCATGTTAGCCTCCTGTAGTTACTAGAATATTGGAATAAATAGAAGCGGTTTGCTAAATTAGCTCCATTTAACTTATCAGGAAGAAAAAGTGTTCAAAGGTGCTAACGGTTCCACACGCATGCCAACGTAAAAGTTTTGGAAAACTGAGGTTGTTTAAAGTGTGAAACAAGGATCTGGCGCTTCGACTAAGTCACGTGATTCACATGGTGCGTCATGCAAGATTCGTGTGCCCACTTCAATAACAAGCATTCTTGTTTCTGGCTAGAGTCGCTCCTAGTACACGGGAACCTACACATACTAATCACGCGCAGTTGCTTTCTCTGTACGTCTGACAGAAACAAACATTCCAATCAGAATAATACAATCTACTTAGCTTGTTGGAAGCACTTACTGAAAACAACAAGTGTCCTTCAGCCTATCAGCTAGCTCTTCCTTTATACCGCCAACTCCCATTAGCTGACGTGTATTTGCTATGTCGTCATTGGACACACCACCTTATTGTACTTGCTCAGAGCTGAAGACAGAGTGAACCGCCCTCTCGCTCTTGGCAGTCTTGCCGAATCCCGCTCACAAAACGTTCATCAACACATTGTTGCATGCTGGACGTGCGACGTTTGGAAGCCTCGTCGTCGAGAAGACAATCTTCATTACTCTCAGCGCACCCCAGATTATCTTGTGGCTTCATCGGGCTGTTTCACCGGGACAAGTGACTGGTTTTGCCGGCTTCATGGTAGTGCTGTAAGTCGAACCTTCGCTAGTGATTAAAAATAACTTATACACATGCCACTTGAAACGATAGACTCAATGACTACAGTCTGTGTAGATCCCAGAGAGTATTATCTGTGTGTAAATTATCTAATTTTATATTTATCACAGTGATCATAAAACTTGTACAGAAAAGCATAACTCACCTTACACTGTAAAACAGTACTTAATGTTTTGGTGACATAGTCGTAGATGTCAAAATGCAATACATAATTCAGTGATTAATATAAACGCAAATGTTAGGTGTATATGTCGTCGTTGTTTAGATAATAACTTTTAAGATAAACATACTAAACAAGAATAACTGCAATTTCTGATGTAATTTTGAAAAAAGTGAACCTATTGTGTTATTCCAGCTTTTTGATCATTTTCATTTGAAATTCAAAGGACTGTACATTTAGCTTAGACCATATCTATATGGTATTCTCACATATTTTTTGTCTTAGTTGTCGCTTTGAAGTTAACCACATTGTTTGAAGTGCTTTAACTCACTCAAGAACCATAGAAAAGAAACTTAAGTTGTTTCACTCGTGTATAAAGTAAAAGGGTAATAAGTTCCAGCAAGCTGTTGCAAATTTGTCTACAAGTGTTTCTAAGTACCGTTATTAGAATGTGGAACCACTTCTAAATAAAGGGCAGAGTTGCTCGACAAGTTATCTATAATAACAAACCAAGATTGTTTATTCTAACTCGCCAGTGTTTCCAATACTCTGAACTTAATACAATATCTGCAATCGCAACGCCTCAGGTGGCTTGAAACTGACATAATATTGAGGATATCTCAGCCTAATGAGGCACATTCCATTCAGAACAATACACAAAACAGCTCGGCTGCAATGATATCAAGAACCTGTCGAGTATACTAATGATATTTAGAGTACATTCTTTTTATAGAGGAGTTACACATTTGACACTACACTCAGGTAGCAAGTGTATACTCGTTTGGTGAAAACTTGAGACCAGTTCCAACATCATTCTGATACAGAAGCGCGATGCACACGCTGCTGTTGTTGATACGGTGTGATCAGAAATAAACATTGGTGGACAATTCCAATACCTACATTCTCTAATGTCAAACATTATAGCGACCTCATCATACAAAATACTATTGCAATCGTCACCGGCTAAGTCTAAAAATGGTAACGCATATCTTACATTCCTTAAAGAAGAGGGGTCTGACCGAATGGAGAAAGAAATAAACACATTCAGCGGACTGACCTTTAAGTATAACACATCCGTACCAGAGCTCCAGCTGTTCGTCGTGATCATAATCCAATATGAAATGAAATGAACTATAAATATGCGAAGCATTAGCTTTCAGATGTTTATTTACACGTATAGTCGAATGACGGATCATCAAAGTCAGCATGTTACTCTCAATGGGTGATTGACATCATTTTATAGTACTGCTTTTTGACATGTCGTGTTTAAAATACAGACTCCACTTATCATTTCACAGTTTTATACAGTACATATGTTAAGGTGGACACAGAGACCACCTATCATTTCATAGTTTTATACAGTACATATGTTAAGGTGGACACAGAGACCACCTATCATTTCATAGTTTTATACAGTACATATGTTAAGGTGGACACAGAGACCACCTATCATTTCATAGATTTATACAGTACATATGTTAAGGTGGACACAGAGACCACCTATCATTTCATAGTTTTATACAGTACATATGTTAAGGTGGACACAGAGACCACCTATCATTTCATAGATTTATACAGTTCATATGTTAAGGTGGACACAGAGACCACCTATCATTTCATAGTTTTATACAGTACATATGTTAAGGTGGACACAGAGACCACCTATCATTTCATAGATTTATACAGTACATATGTTAAGGTGGACACAGAGACCACCTATCATTTCATAGTTTTATACAGTACATATGTTAAGGTGGACACAGAGACCACCTATCATTTCATAGATTTATACAGTTCATATGTTAAGGTGGACACAGAGACCACTTATCATTTCATAGTTTTATACAGTTCATATGTTAAGGTGGACACAGAGACCACCTATCATTTCATAGTTTTATACAGTACATATGTTAAGGTGGACACAGAGACCACCTATCATTTCATAGTTTTATACAGTACATATGTTAAGGTGGACACAGAGACCACCTATCATTTCATAGATTTATACAGTTCATATGTTAAGGTGGACACAGAGACCACCTATCATTTCATAGTTTTATACAGTACATATGTTAAGGTGGACACAGAGACCACCTATCATTTCATAGTTTTATACAGTACATATGTTAAGGTGGACACAGAGACCACCTATCATTTCATAGATTTATACAGTTCATATGTTAAGGTGGACACAAAGACCACCTATCATTTCATAGTTTTATACAGTTCATATGTTAAGGTGGACACAGAGACCACCTATCATTTCATAGATTTATACAGTTCATATGTTAAGGTGGACACAGAGACCACCTATCATTTCATAGTTTTATACAGTTCATATGTTAAGGTGGACACAGAGACCACCTATCATTTCATAGTTTTATACAGTACAAACGTTAAGGTCAGAAGCGTATTTAGGTAGGGGATAGAGGAGGCTCAGCCCCAGGCCCCATGGTCTTAAGGGGGCCCACTGATTGTTTTATTCTACGTAAAATCACATGTGCTGTAGGATCCACAAAAGTTATCATCAGCTGGTCTTACACAACCTTAAATCCGCCACTGGTTAAGATAGTCAAAATTGGGTATATCTCGTTGTTAGTGTTTAAATGGTGTAAGTTAGTATAGATTAAAGTATGTTCGAAGTTAACATGTTTATGAATATAGGTTAAACACATGGGGTATATAATAATATAAATACACAGACTTAAAATGCCTTAGTTGCAGTGATTATTACGGTTACGAAGAAAGATGTAGTTAATTATTTATAATCATCTGTTTTGATTACGTTTGAGTTCCGTATAATTAGTTTGTCTCTTTTCATTACCTATTTGTATAAGTATACAAGAAACTTCTGCGTTTCTTGTCTCTATGAAGTCCTCCCATACCATTGACTCATATCTATATTAATGCCCTCTTCTGTATTTGTTCATCTTTATTATTACTTCGATTTATATGATATATTATTGTGTAGCAATGTTTTTCAATGTTTTCACATTTTATCACTGTTTGAAAATGACTCTATAAATACTCTTTTGTGTCTTATTTTATTCTATCGTTGTTCATCTTGCAACCCGCTAAAAATTGGGTGTTGATGGCAGAGCCCAAATATTAGTTTTTTTATTTTTATATCAACTTCTTCCAATTCGTTTTGCGTAATTATATAGTTTTCAACTTTCATATTACATTTGTACATGTTTTTCACAATATCTTCATAAAATTATCTTATCTTCCTCTCTAATAACGAAGTATTAAAAATACTTTTTCACAATATTTGTTTTTCAATTATATCAACTCCTTCATCTATACTTTTAAACTCTTCTATAACTTTAAACCTCTCTTTGGTATTATATTTCAGTTATAAAATTAAATCCGTATTATGTCTTAAACCTATATATCCATAGCTTGTCTTTTTTTGTCTATATTTTATTGTTGTAAATCAAGTCCAATATTCCATCTTACTATAATTATTTCTAATACTTTTTGTATTCTAAACACTTTTTTACAGTACTTTATGTTAACTGTCATTTCATAAGTATATTATATTGTACAATGTATATGAATATTTACACCTCTTTATCTATAGAGGTTTCATTATGCTTATTTTGTTTGTAATATTTTGTATTGTCTTTGCATGACTATTTCTATGATATCCTTTTTATAATTTTTTTATGAATAGATATTTAGTATTATTTAATTTATTTGTAAATACAGAAAACCTTTTTTTCTTTTTTTCTACAATTATTCTCCTTTCAAGTTGCATATAATTATCTTTCTCGATACTTTCCTTGCATAATTAGATAACTCCATTTGATATTGTTTTCGTACAAATATATCAAATCATTCACGATTTTTAGTGTATTATTATGTAGAACATTCTTCAACTAAAGGCCGTGTGAGGCCTGGTAATTAGCATGTTAGATGGTTAGGCTTATCAAAGGTTTAGGTGTTTGAGACTTGACACTGGTGAACACGCTTCCCTCTTTTGATTGTAGGCATGCTATAAAATAACAGTCAACACTATTAGTGAATTCCAGACAAAACTTTTGTTGCTATAGTGCTACTCACTAGCTGCGCTGCCTTTAACCAGTTCTTTTTGTTTGTTTTTTTATCGGTAACGAGATGCGAGCCATGGATCCTCACAATAATTCGAAATCTGTAAGACAGCTATACGTTTAGTTCACGTGGTTACAAAGTGCCGTTCACATCGAAATTCCCAGTTCCACTTTATTTCTTCAGGTGTATGTGTAAATATAACAAATCTCTTTTTAATATAATATTTTATAATCAAATTAAATCCTGCTTTTGCGTGTTTTATACAATAAACCCAAATTTTCCTTCTGGTTTGCCTTTCAGTGTAGGTTTTTTTCTTCTGTATTGTATTTCAATGTTTAATTAGTCTTCATTGTCTTAATTAGCTTTGTGTATTATGCATAGATCTTTCATCATCTACGTCAATGTTTCGCGTATGAAAGGAATTAATGGTGTAGAGTAAACTGTGGCTTCAATCGTATAGCACGAAATGTTTTAGACACAAAATCATCCACAAATAGTGTGCTTCATATACAGATTTAGGACGACATGAAGCATGTTAAATGTGAAAAGTTTACAAGTGACACACTATCCTATGACGTTATGAATGAAAAAGGCGACAAGGTGGAGTCAACCTCATAAATGTGCCAAACAAATATTACATCGAGTAGATTCAAGTCTTGACTTTTGCAATTATCATTTCATTATTATAAATACCGAATTTAAAAGGAACTTTACGGTTGACTTGTAAAAGCCCAAAATAAAATGATAGGAAATATCATTTATATTTTTTGTGTATTGTATTATAGTTAAATATAGAATAAATACTTTATGAAGAATTTGATTTGAATTTAAGTTATGATGAAAGTATATTTGCATATGGTTATTTGTACTTTTAAATGCCCTACGTTAAAATTATCCCAGCTAACAACTTTGTGATTAATAACTCTGTTTGTCTTATTAAAGACGAAAATATTTGAACTTAAATAGCCTAATCTGCAAAACATACTTTTAATATATATAACTCCAAAATCCATACACATTTCCACTTTTTGTTAAAAATATCAGATGTTTCTAATATACATACATATGTGTGTGTGTGTGTACGTTTAAACTGTTATATTTTCAACCGCATATCCCCTTTAAACCATATCTCACAAGTGCAGTTTCATTTTATGATGTCCGTATTCATACACTGAACATTATGAAATAACAGTTTATTATAAAAATTGGGTCTCCCGCTAGTACAGCGGTAAGTTTATGGATTTACAATGCTACAATCAGGGGCTCGATTTCCCTCGGTGGGCTCAACAGACTACCTAATGTGGCTTTTCTATAAGAAAAAACACACACATACAAAACTTGACTTCCTTTTTACTTAATATTTAATAATTGCAGAGAAGAATGTATCTCTGATTTAGTTTCCTTAATCTTATAAGTGTAATATTTTGTTTTGTATTAACTAGAATAATATTAAACTAAATATTGTTTATTCAAAATTTATCAAGCTATTCCCAAAAGCTATTAAGAATGAGATACATTTAAAAGCAAACTAATTTTCACTTACTATTAATAAATATTTTATTTCAAAATACACTAACAGGCTTGCACTACCAAAAGTTCTTTTTGTAAGTAAACAGTAAGTTTACGAACCTAGAATGCTAAATAATCCGAGGTTTGTTTCCCCACGAAAGACACATAACACTGTGTAGGTTTGCAGTAGAAACAATCAACCAAAGAGTACCTTGTGCTGTGTTATTTAGCACTTATGAAGCCAAGCAGTATACCGCCACTATTTTCAGGCTTAAATACCTTCTTACTATATAAAGTTTGAAATACGCTGCTAAAGACAATCGGTATTTGGGCTCCAGTTGATAGTCTCCTTTCTCACATTCCTGAATATAAATAGCAAAATATATCTTTAATACCTGGGCATAGGAATCTATTAAGAATGTTCAATGTTGCAGGCTTGATTGAAACTATTCAATGATTACTGTGAAACGTAAAATAAACAAACTAAATAAACAAAAATAAATATAAAACTTTATAATGGATAAATGATTTAATTTGATCAAATCTCGCAATAGGCCTTTGTTGCCTTTCAAGGAGTGTCGCGTACTTTCGTCACAGCACACTAGTAGGGAATTATGTCACGTTCTGATATGTGTTAGCATAAAATAATTTACGATACGAATGGTGTTTAAAATTAGCGTATTTAAGACAAAAATGACATGTTTTAGAATAAAGTGACTTGTAAAGTTGATGACGGGGAACTCTACCTGTAGGTGTTTATGTTAGGAATGAGATATATCCACGGAAACTGCAAGATATTTATTTTATTTTGTTCCAATAAATAAATCTAGCAGTTACATATAACATGTGAATAATACTCTAATTTACTGCACAGTTAGAAGAGTAACATCTTTTATACCCAGAGCTATAGCTATATCTACTTATTATTATTTATAAATATTTATAAAATTATACAGATCTTTGCAGTTACGTTTTTCAGCTCACGTTTGTTTTTTGTATGCGAATCACGTCAATAAAGAATTTTAATTATATTTACATTCTGTAACTGTCTACCATCCACGTAGATAAAAACTTTTATGTTCGGTATTAACACTAATCTACGTTCTCTATTTCTGTAATCGCCTGATATGTTCGTACTTATCTCTGAATCACGTTGTTTACTTTAGTCTACGTTTTCTGTTTTACCTGTCAACTACGTTCATACATGTCTTTAATTCCAGTTTCATTATTGAAGGCTCTTTATTTAGCCTTGCAGGTGTGCTTTCTTGTCCGTCCTGCTTTCTTTCGTTTATTCTGCAGTCTGAAGCTTCTCCCTGTTACGTGTAGTACGTAAGTTACTCTTGGCCTTCCTGGAGTATTTCGTATATAACTAAAACAATTACCAATAAATACTTTAATTGTGATTAGAATTAGTGACATAGCTTTTCTCAATGGGTTATTTCAAGATAATGCATATTTCTGCAACATATGAAACAATTAATTTCACTCAATAACTCTAAAGGTAAGATATATTTATTTACAAATGAAGATCGTTTAATTAAAATAATTAATCAAAACTTACATTGATTCAAAATATAAACTTTCTTATTCAATGTTGCGGCATGACTAATTCTGTGGAATAATCTCTGACTTTAGAGATCTGACATTGCGTTAAGCGATCTCCAATATCAAAAATATGACTTCCCAAGTTGTATTAAATGTTAAAAAGTCATTCACTCCAAATATATAAACTGTTTAGTTGAGTAAAATAATTACTAACAACAGAACGTAACCTACATAGGTGTGTAAAAGATTTACTATTTCATAAATTTATTCGTTCACTCTTTAAAACTGTTAACTTGTATTTTAGTAGTTAGGGTCTCAAACCAAGATTTTTTATTTTTTTCAAGTATGTGGTGTAAATTTAAATCATCGAGAAGTTTCTAATTATTGTAATGTTTTATTATCTAATTCTCAATGTTTAATTATTTTTATTACGAAGGTTAATATTTGTGACTTTTGCTAGCTTATTCCACATACGCTTTTGCTATTTTAATGTGGTGTAGCGAGAAAAGATAAGAGTTTTCTAAGCAATGCTTGTAAGCCAGAATGGAAAATTCTGTGCCGAAGAGACACAGTTGAAAGGCCCATTTTCCAAGAAAACTTGAAACATCTTCCGAGTCGAAGTTCTCGTCTCGGTACTACTAAACTGGAGTTCTCTCATACCGGAAGCCAGCGCCCGTTTTTGCCTCCTAGATGCTTTTTCTCTGAGCTTCGTTAAGGCTCTAATTTTAAAGTAGCACCAGACATTCTCCAATGATAACGCTTGTAGAACTTCTTGGAAAGCAAGCCTTGTAATGGGAAAAAGAGCAGCGCTCTTTGGTGGGTCTTTGCTTAAAGAGAAATGTTTCATAATAAACGTCAAGACCGTTATGCATTCTAATCCAGGCCAAGTCATTCATATCTAAGAAAGACTCGCATAAATAATAGAGACGGTTGTAAAACTTGTTTGCTCTGTACTCTGAGCAAACTTTACAACTGTTGAAGACTAGTTCTTGTAACCCACTTGAATACAAACATAATGAAACATGTAATGTGTGTATCTGTAATGCAATTCTTACAAAATGCAACAACAAATTATACAGGTATTTGCCAGTATAGTAAATACAGTCAGAATTGGCTGGTTACTATGTTTCTACAGTACTCTGCTGAGAACAGTTCTGTTCAATCGTCAGAGTGCATGTGTATAGTTACACCAAATAGCACGTTGTTCATTTGTGTGAACGTGTATGTTCCATTTCCTGACAAGAGCTCAAAATATCAAAAATTGTTATGGAATTTGATTCGTATCTTCAAGAATCTCTGTAGTAGTCACTTTCAAGACCATATAGAATACCTTTTACTTTATATTTTCAAGACTTTCTGGGGGATATATTTAGGCTGTTACTTTCAAAATTGTCTGGATAATACATTTTAATTTTATACTTTCAAGTCTTTTTTTTTTATAGAATTCGTTTTACTTGTTACTTTCAATCCTCTGTTGTTTAAGTTACGTCTTCATTGTTAATTTCAAACCTTTTTTAATAATATGCTTCATTTGATGGTTCCTCACTTTGTTTCTTTTTAAAAAACGTCTTAACAGGATGTATATAATATGTTATTCCGCAACGTTATATGAAATGCTGTTCATAAGTGATTAAAAGACTATTATTATATTTCTCTGGGATACATCACAGTGGTATATGCTAAATTTAATTATCATTTGATTACATCATTCTGCTCAGTAGCCACAATACATAAAGTTCATTTTGGCTAGAATGTTTTCGATAAATTATACAAAGTATTTTCCAAGATTAGATAAAGTTGTACATTTAGTAACATTATATTGCCCTGTTGTAAGTTATAGAAACTTTAAAATGAAGTGAAATGTTTTCATTGGCTGTAACTCCTTCACTACTGTAATCTCCCGCGTAGAATTTAAAACAGGAAGCTGTGATAGAGATGGCTTGTGTTTGAATGTGGATAAAAGGAATGTGCTTAAAGTTCCTTTGTCTGTACGTATGTTTTGATTGGACAGCTGGAAAAATATCACGAGATATTCATCATCTTGAAACCATAGCAGAAGTTGTTGGTCACAAAGCTAGTATTGTACAGAAGAACTTGAAACACACAGTGAAATATTGGTGCATTGGAGTATAACTCAGTCATACCGGAGATTAGTGGAACACGTGAAGAGATGTTCCTCGAGTCGTTGAGTTTATGTGGCAGAAAACAATGAGCTTTTTGTCCCCCACACAGAACGGTGCTAATACTGCACACCGTACTGAGAAAACGTTGTTGTGTGGGCGAGATGCTGGCCCAACATTCTTCGAAGTATTACAGAATGCAACTGCTTAATATATCTCACAAATATCTTTTTTTTTTACTTAATTAAACATATACAAATCTAACTTTAATAATTTGCATTTCACTATAATGTGTCGCTGCACCTAACTAACATTAATATTACCCACTTCATAATAACGCGTGGCTGCACCTAATTACCATTAACATTGTTCAATTCATAATAACGTATGACTACAGGTAACTGGCATCAATATTGTTCAGTTCATGATAACTTTTGGTTGTTCTTAACACACATACTTATATAATTATGGTCAATCAGGTGACTACTAAATACTACTAACCTAAACAGAGCCACCAAAGCACGCACTTTTTACTTTATCCAAATTGCCGTGATATGTCTAGATCTCTCTTACAAACAATCTGTTACCATGTGCTCTTATAAAAGTGCGTAGTATTTCAGTTTGAAAACTCATTTGTTAAGATGTAACAGGTTGAATAATGTCTACAATTTATTTCGTTAAAATCACTTGCTTGTAAATAAAATGTTTTTGTTACCTTTTGTTTTTCTTTAGTTGAGGTTTAACTAGAACCTATGTTTCCACATTTCATGACTTCCTTCTCAAAATTCTAATAGACCTGGCATAACCTAATGGTTAGCGTGCCGGACAATGGATCGTAGAATCCATACTTAGCGTTCCGTATACGAAAATTTGCTCCTCGTACTTTGTAACTGTGGTTACGTTATAATAGTTATGGTAACTTCCCATTTTCAATTAATTTCCAAAAATTAATGATGAGGGCTTTGACTATCTGTCTTTTCTATAACCTATAATTTCGAAATTAAGGATGGTTAGCGTGAATACTCCTTGTGAAGCTTTGCGTGAATATTAGAAACAAACAAAGGAAATTAAAAAGTTTACTAGTTATAGGAGTTCTTCCTTCGGTAGCTTCTAACGCTAAAATTTAAAGTTTGATTCCTTTACTTAACACGGCGCGCGTAACCCACTGTAGTTACTAACAAAAAACAAACCTATTGAGCCTATAATTCTGTGTACAACCTCTTCTGTCTCTTAAAATTGTCCGAATTAGGACCTGGGTTTTTATACGTACCTTGCAATGTGTTTAATATTTTTATAAATAGTACTAATGTTTCTCCGTCTAATCTTTTCGATCTTTAATGTTGTTTCACCATCTAATCTGTCCCATCTTTAATGTTGTTTTCACTCTAATCTGCTCCATCTTTAATGTTGTTTTCACTCTAATCTGTTCCATCTTTAATGTTGTTTTCACTCTAATCTATTCCATCTTTAATGTTGTTTTCACTCTAATCTGCTCCATCTTTAATGTTGTTTTCACTCTAATCTGCTTCATCTTTAATGTTGTTTTTACTCTAATCTCTCCCATCTTTAATGTTGTTTTCACTCTAATCTATTCCATCTTTAATGTTGTTTTCACTCTAATCTGCTCCATCTTTAATGTTGTTTTCACTCTAATCTGCTCCATCTTTAATGTTGTTTTCACTCTAATCTCTCCCATCTTTAATGTTGTTTTCACTCTAATCTATTCCATCTTTAATGCTGTTTTTCACTTTAATCTGCTCCATCTTTAATGTTGTTTTCACTCTAATCTGCTCCATCTTTAATGTTGTTTTCACTCTAATCTCTCCCATCTTTAATGTTGTTTTCACTCTAATCTATTCCATCTTTAATGTTGTTTTCACTCTAATCTGCTCCATCTTTAATGTTGTTTTCACTCTAATCTGCTCCATCTTTAATGCTGTTTTTCACTTTAATCTGTTCCATCTTTAATGTTGTTTTCACTCTAATCTGTTCCATCTTTAATGTTGTTTTCACTCTAATCTGTTTTATATTTAATGCTTCTACCGTTAGCCGTTTAGTTATTAATCAAAATCTTTGTTTCTATCCATGTAGTTTGTTCTGTTTATAAATCAAGAATTAAAATAATTTATTTTACAAGTAATCCTCTGTTGAGGAGTTTTAAAGTTACATTAAATAATCCAATATTTTTATATATCAACTTTGGTTTTAGCTCCTGTTTTACTGACTGAATTATGTATTTGTAATTTTACTGGTCATAACTTCTCTTTCTACCTGTAAACTGTTTTGTTTTTCACATCTTATAAATGTTAAAGTTTTACCATCTAAAATCTATTTTCTTGCTTAAAATTTTATTGAATAGAATGTATGTTTATAACGTAGGTTTTCCATTTGATGATGTTTTACTAACTAGGGTCTAGGTTTTTATATGAATATTCCTTGAGTACAGTCTAGAGAGTTTTATATGAATTTTTGTTATTATAGAGTTTTATATGAATGTTTATTAACTCGGATCGTTATTTTACGTGAAGTTTTGTTAACTAGGACCTTTTCTCTCACGTGAAGTTTTGTTACTTAGAATCTTTGTTTCTACATGAAGGTTTACTAAATGCCATCAGTGTTTATTCCTATAATATGTTATGTTTTCAAGGTATTTTAATTAATACTTAGATTTCCACATGTAACCGGTTTCATTCTATTTCTTAGCAAGTAATATCATTTTTCTTTGTAATATGCAGTCTATTCTGTATTTAAAATGTTTTTGAGCAATTTTCCATATTTTTACTTACAGTCTGTTGTTTAAATTTTTGATGATGTAACTCGTGTTTGTGAATTGGAAATGTTTAATCTTTAAAATTTGGCTAAATTAAAATTATGTTTATATTTAAACCTATCTTTCTTATACAATAATAAAAGTTATTAGCTTTAATCACACTTGAAGTAAGCATGTTTGAACATTGGCTTAACTTGGGACTAGTTCTGGGTGCCAGAGTTATATTTCTGTTTAATATGTTAGAGATGAAAGGAACAATAACTGGGAGTTGAACGTAAATAGCGACTGTGTCAGCTCTAACTAAAACACAATACATACATCTTGAGGTTTGACTAAGAAATGGTTTTTTGATAGTTTAATAGGAATGACAACCACTTCGAGATTTTAATAGCTTGAGGCTCACGTTAACCATTTATGGCCTCGAAACCTGAACAAAGGAATCTTAATATAACAGCTTGCGTTACAGGCCAAGATATGTAATCGGTTTCTTCTCTCGTTTGTTGTTTTGACGAGATGTACCTTCTGTGTAAATTCTACATCTATTATTAAACGCTCTAACCGCCAACTCTGCCGTAGGCATAGACCTAAAACACTGATTAGATTCTTACAGGTCCCTAAAAGGGAAAACCTTTAATTATCTGTGGATGGGGGGGGGGTCATCAAGTCGATTCTTCATTGATAGCAATTATACAATGTTGCCTTTTATACCACATTGAGTATAGACACAGTGCGCTGTGTAGAGATAAGGACTATTTTACCAAAAGCTATTAGTTAAAGGTTGATATAACATTTGAAGTACGATAGTCAGGAGGTGGAGAAAAGTGTTCATTTATAGCCATATAAATTAATAATGAAAAAAAATCATTAGTTGATCTCATCATCTTTAAAGTTCGTTACTCGTTCCGCTATACGTGTTAATTAAATTTTAACTTTTTAAATACAAATGTGAAAATCTCAAGAACTTCATAACATATGTCGAGTTAAGGATTAGTGTTCAATTTGGTTGTATATTTATATTTTATGAAGTTTAATGACTATTATAATAAAAACTATTACTACTCTAATAACGCGTAGTGTTGTTTAAAACTTTTTTATTATAAACATACCTTTTAGCGCCTCCTACAAAGGTTTTGTTTATATCACGTGTCTGGTTATCAATTTTTACATTTTTTCACAATATAGATGATAATTTTATACATCATATTTTACTTAAAACTTGCTTTATTGTGCAACATGTTTTAATGAATTATTATCATATTCAGTGCCCAGAGGCGTAACTAAGCAAACCACCGAGAGCGTGCATTAAAACTTCAAGATACAAAATTAACACTTCACTAGGGGAAGATCCAAATCCTCATCAGGTAGAGAGAATAGCCCCATTCTACAACCTCCATAATACGTAGCTAAAATGTACGTCTACGTTTGTCCCTTGCACTTATCAGAGTTACTGCTAATGATACCCCACATCATGTTTTAGCGGCAAATAATCAGATTTCAGGCTTGGTATGGCCTGGCATGGCCTAGCGCGTTAAGGCGTGCGCTTCGTAATTTGAGGGTCGCGGGTTCGCGCCCGAGTCGCGCCAAACATTCTCGCCCTCCCAGCCGTGGGGGCGTTATAATGTGACGGTCAATCCCACTTTTCGTTGGTAAAAGAGTAGCCCAAGAGTTGGCGGTGAGTGGTGATGACTAGCTGCCTTCCCTCTAGTCTTACATTGCTAAATTAGGGACGGCTAGCACAGATAACCCTCGAGTAGATTTGTGCGAAATTCCTAAAACAAACAAAGAAATCAGGCTTGGTTCTTGTTGCAAATAGTTGTATTATATAGTATGTTGTAGTTACTGAGCTTCATATCTCAGACTGTGCTTTATTTATAAAATCTTATGTATTTATAGAAAATGAAACTGGTGTTATGTTACTTGTTTAATATTATTCGCTGCCTTTTAAAAAGAAATAAACCACTCACTTCTCACACATAAGATATATTTAGATAATAATTGCATAACTAAAACTTAAATAAAGTTTTAACTTTTAAAGCATCTTCAGCAAACCAAGAAAGCTTTTATGGAAACTAAAATGATTCATATCTTGTATGCTCATTGGTTGCTTATAGCGAGCATGGTAAACGGCAATGGAGCTGGACAAATATATTAAAAGGTTTGTTCTGCCGAATCAAAACGAAAAATCGAGGTAAATAAAAAACAAAAAATAATATAATTTACTCCAAAAAACATAAAATTAAAAGTAGATAATACATAAGAAACACTCATAAAAATGTATTATTTTGTAAATGGAACATCATCAGAAGGACATAAAACACTCTCTGTTGTAGCCTTAGCCAAAATGTATGCAAACATTGTCTCTGTACTGATTATATTGGTAATATTATGTATATTCATGAAGCAGTTCTTGAGTAAATGCCCTAGTAGCAAAAGAAAAGGTAGCAGATGGTCGGAAAATTACGTACGATTTATTATTCTAGTCTGAATAAGTTGTTTTGAGCATTTCTTCATCGAACCGCAAATACACACCTGTTTTATATAAAAGCACGTGAGTTTAATATTTTTCGAAACAGATCAAAGTTCTGTTCCGACAGTTTATCTGTACTTGGAACAGAGTCATGAGGTGTTAAGTGTTAAAAGTTATAAGGCGTCAAATTGTTCGAATATCTAAAAATTGTATAAAGTAAACGGACATTGCCAAAAGCGTAGAGTACTTTCAACGTACTGTATTCATAATCCCGAAACGTTATGGGGCTATATGAAACGTTGAGCCAGGAAAGTGTACTGGTAGATGTAAAAACACTACTGCTCGAGATGGCTGTGTTTTGATCAGGTCAAGGTCGAAAGAAGTCTTGCAGCAGCTTACGACAGTAAATGCATAAACACATTTATTCCAGAATATCCAGAGGAACAGTGAATAGGAGATTGACCAAACAAGGTTATTTTGTAAGAAGGGCTATATGAAACATTGAGCCAGGAAAGTGTACTGGTAGATGTAAAAACACTACTGCTCGAGATGGCTGTGTTTTGATCAGGTCAAGGTCGAAAGAAGTCTTGCAGCAGCTTACGACAGTAAATGCATAAACACATTTATTCCAGAATATCCAGAGGAACAGTGAATAGGAGATTGACCAAACAAGGTTATTTTGTAAGAAGGGCTATCTGCAAACCAATATTAACGTAAATACACTGCTGTCACTTTATTACTTGGGCAAGACAGCACGCCAACTTACACTTAGGATACTGGCGACATGCTATCTTTTCAGGGAAGTCCTGTTTCCGGCTTCTTAAAGATGAGTGTAGAATTTTAGTTCACCACTTGCTAGGAGAACAGATAATGGATGACTGTTTTTTCAGAGTAGGATTTGTGTTCGTCATTTCCCTGGAGAAGAGATAGTGTACACACTGGAGGTGGTGCAGGACATGTTTGGCAGCTAATCATCATGGTGGAAAACTGGTCTTCATAACTTTCAGGGAAACTTTAATGGCGCTTCCAACAGCCATTAGATGGAGAAGATATTCCAGCCATGTGCTAGGTCAAGTTTTACAATAACCTTGTGATTGTATTGTACAGGATTATCTCGAGCAGAAAGATGTTACAACATTGTCATGGTCAACAAAATATTGTAATCCCATTGAAAACCGTTGGGAAGAACTGAGCAGAAAATTGTCAGTCAAAACCCTAAATTAGCTACTGTAGCTAAGTTGTAGCGCCTTCTAGTGACAAGCTGGGACAAAATACCAGTGGATTTCATCGATAGCCTAATCGACAGCATACTACCTCGCCTTGCGGAGGTTATTAGAGCACGAAATTAACCAGCCAAGTACTAAATGTCTAATGTGAACTAATACAAGTTACAAAAGCTATTTATAATAATTTGGTGCTATATTTCGCCCTTATATATGTTTTGGTAAAGTTTTATTGTGATAAGTGAAGTGTTGAATTACACAGCTTTCTACGTGCATCTGATAGAATTATTTCCTGTTTTAAAAAATCATTCGTGATATCTATAGAACCTGTCTCATTATACAAAATACATATTTAGATGTTTATTTAATATAACATGTATTTCTCAGTTTGACAGCGCTAAATATTTAATTTCAATAATAATGGCTCAATGGTTCAGTGGTATGTTTGCGGATTTACAACGCTAAATCCGGGTTTCGATACTCGTGGTGGGTAGAGCACAGATAGTTTATGATGTATCTTTGTGCTTAATTCAAAACACCAATAATGATATTATTTGTTACAAAATACTTTTGCCAAGACTGAATTTTTATTTTATCAACTTCTTATTCAAATCGTTATTTTGCACTAATTTATTGATTATTGTGGCTAAACTTCGATTTATATGTTATATCATTATTTATAGGTAAATAGTACTCAACATGATAATATTTCTGTTTATCGGAAACTGTTTTAAAGATATGTACATTGTATTTGGCCTTTCATATAGCTGCAATAGACTGAATACTATGTTGTTAGTTTGATATTGCCGGTAACACAGTGGCATGTCAGCAGATTTACAACACTAGAATTCAGGTTTTGATACTAATGGTGGGCAGAGCACAGATACCCCATTGTGTTCCTTTGTTCTTAATTTCAAACAAAGTTAGTTTGGTTTTCTTTATAAGTAATTTAATTAAAAAATATATAAATTTATTGAAAGTTGAAGTGTGAAGACGACATATTCTATGAACGTTATATTTCTTTTTTCGTCATTTTCTTGCCATTTGTTTGGTTTGTTTTGAATTTCACACAAAGCTACTCGAGGGGTGTCTGTTCTAGCCTCCATAATTTAGTAGTGTAAGACTAGAGGTAAGGCAGCTAGTCATCACCACCCACCCCCAACTCTTGGGCTACTCTTTTACCAACGAATGGTGGGATTGACCGTAACTTTATAACGCCCTCACGTCTGAAAGGGCGAGCATGTTTGGTGCGACCGGGATTTGAAACCGCAACCTTCGGATTATGAGTCGAACGCCTTAACACGCTTGGCCATGCCGGACCCTTCTTGCCATTGAACCGGGAGTATTTGTTGTCTTAAAATAGGGCATTAACGTAATTATTTTCTTATCTTTGGACCAGGCAAAGTGAGGTAACTAAAACAAATGCATTTTTTATTTTCGAAAAAATGTTTACGATGTCTTCTAACTCCAGGCACATTATTTCGAATTCGCCCTAAGTACTTCAGCTCAGTATTAAGAGCATAAAGCTTTCTACACGGCTTAACGCTGTATAATTCCCACGCGACCTTGTGATGTTGCTGTTATGTGGACACAATAGAATCAGCGTACTTCTTCAGTACATATCAACGGAAAATGGATTTGTCATAGATTGCCTCAGCCCGCTGTTGCTGGGATTGTCTCGATCCCCGCCTCTTCAATACTGACGTGATGTCGATTACTAGCCTGGCCGCGAAACCTATTATAAACCATATTATACGTCTGATATCTACATTAGAGCAAAAGGGAATTGCGTGATGAATAGCTGTGGTCCATGATGTGGTTGTGTATACAAGGAGAATGGCTTTGTGGCTTTTGTGTAGATTCTGTGATTCACGACGTACAAGACCCAGCGATCGCAACCTCGAACTGTTTGTATGTATCTCTCCTCAGTACGATGGTCTGCTTCTATGTTCCGAATATCTTATTGTTTGTTTTCTCTCACTTGATTTGTTTTTGGTATCTTGAGGCTCTTTGTTAGAAGATGCACATGTTTTACTTACATTTTCTATTTTATTATTGTTTTTTAAAAAAAGTATTTTAACTTCTAGTTTTGTAATACTGATGTTTAATAGAGTTTATTACTTTCTTATACAAAATATGGATTTTGTTCAATGCATGTCTGTATGTTCTAACCATCATAAAAATATTCATCATACAAGTTACTAAGCGTTTGAGATATGATATGACAAGCCAGATATTTGTTAGTTAGACACTGAGTATTTTTAACACTTCTTTCTATTTTTACTTAGTGCATACTTTCAATAAATATACTAATTGTTTTTGTTATTTTCGTCTTAAATTAAGTTTGGAATAACTCAAACTCTTAGAACAATATAAGGATTTAGATGAAACATTAATACTTGCATTGTTCAAATCATACTAGCTAACAGGAAATTATTAGGAACTACGTTTTAAGTAAATGTACTGATATAAAGGATGGTTTGAATAAACGTTCCTTCTATAATACACTTGATTTCGCAAAGAAGTAACAGTGAGAAGGAAATGTGTATTTATGCTTTACGGTGAAGAAATACATAGTGATATGAAAGGCTTACAATGCGTTTGAAGCTTAGAGAACACTTGTTTCTTAAAAAATATGCAATACATATGTGTAAAGCTTTATTAATGTATAAGGAGATTTACAACACGTGCTCGTGATGGAAAACTTGCTAATGTTAAATACAACGTACAATATGAGTTAAGGTTAGAAATCACTCAACGTTGCAACAAAAAGCATAGAGCATGTGTTAAGATTGAAACATAATAATATACAAGAAGGTTTACAATAAATTTTGAGCTATAAATCAATTAATATTGCAAAAAAAAGTTGAGAAAATGTGTTAAGACGGAAATATATAAATGTGTAAGAAAGTTTACAATAGTTGTTAAGGTTGAAAACCTGTTGAAGTAAAAGGAGTTAAAGTTAGAAAACACTTAATAATGTAAACGAAAATTTATTTTTGTGACAAAATAAGTAATAGGGTTAAAAATGTTTATTACTGTTAGTACTTGGATGTTTATCGTCTCACTAAACATAAAATATATTTACTCATTTTGGACATGTTTGATTAGCTAAGTTCTGCTGTATGAATAGATTTGTTAAGTGTTTAGAGGATAGAGGGCGTCCTATAATAGTTACATGGTAACAACATAAACATTTCGTTCGATCGTCACAGGTGTTTGGAGTTAATGATACCTTAACATCTGGTAAAACTAGAAGATAATAATTTATGTAAACGAACATTTATAATATGTGTTAAAGACCGAAAACTTATTGATGTTGAGAAAGTTCTTAATCTATAAATTTAGAAAGTATTTAGTGATTCAGAATAAGAGTTCATTTAAGGGGTTACATATGTAGTATGTTAAATGATGCACACGTTATGATTTAGTGAGATACTAACCATATTTAGACACCCAGAGTGCTGTAAAGGAAGTGCTTATATGATGTTATTCATTTAGATGATGCTACATTTAGACACTAAGTGATGTGGATGAAATATATGCGAAATCGTTTGGACATATACTAGAATCTTTATTTCTTAACAGTCTTCAGAACACAAACGTACGTTGTACGGGGAATGTTTAGAAAGTTATATTCAGAACAAACATGCAGGAAGTATTTACAGAGTATAATACATATAAAAAAGCAAAACTATGTTAAAAAATTGTTGGTAATATAGTTAGAATACCCGTACTAATACACATTTATAATTGTAAACATACTTCTAGAGAGAAGGCATTTTCATGATGTATGTGGCTCACTTTTGGAGCAAATAAACAGAAGAAAGGTTGTGATAATATTTAGCGTTAATAACACAAGGATGAGGCACAATTATTTGTATAACTGGTTGAAACACACTATTCTTTCTTGTACAAAAGATATTTGTATGATGGAATTAAACACAATCTACTATCACGTAACGGAAATATTTGTATCATGGGTTAAATCACACTATACTGCCATATACAAAATGTATTTATATGACAGGTTAGAACTCACTATATCATATAGAGGAATTGTTTGTATGACTCACTGAGTTATGAAAAGAAGTGCTTAGATTTCAGCTGTGTTTTAAAGCGCGTAATGATATGGTAGTAGTATTTCTATTTCGCTATGGAATAGCTTTTTAATCGTTTAGTAATAACTGCTTAATGACCAAAGGATGTTTTTCTATGGCTACATTATACCAGCTGTAATCAAGCTGCTAAATTTAGGTATGTGGTATACGGGGGTGGTTTAAAAAGGAAGAGTCAAAACGTGTTTTTTTTTTAAACAAAGATACACGCTAGCCGTTCCTAAGTTACCGGTGAAAAACTAGAGGGAAAGCAGCTAGTCATCACCAATTCTTGGTCTACTTTTTTACCAACGATTAGTGCGATTTACTGTCACTTTATAATGCCCCGAGGCATATTCGATGTTATGTGGGATTTCGATTCAAACTTGCAACCTATACTGTCAGTGTGATCATGGAGATTACTTCTGTAGAACATGTCTTATGTTAACCATTTGGCCATATCAGGGTGGTCATGGAGATTAATTCTTTAGAATATATTTTTTGTTAACTACTTGACTATGACAGTCTGGTCATGGAGATTACTTCTTTAGAATATGTTTCATGCTAACCACCTGGCCATGGCAGTCTGGTCATGGATATTAATTCTTTAGGATATGTTTTATATGAATCATCTGGCTATGTCAGAATGGTTATGGAAATTACTTCTATGGAATATGTTTTATGTTAATTTTTATCCTATTAAGTAATAAAAAGATTAAAGAAATTTCTCATGTGATTATTTTACAAGTTTTTTATTCAGATTAGAAAAAAAGCACTTTTGCAATAGAATAACGAGTAATGTTAAATCAAAATCATTCTTGAAATCAGTTCAGAGTAATTACTTCACCATGTCATTAATCATATGTCCATGACCGATCACGATTCGAGGGAAACCTGGGTCCATAAGTAGACGTCATCAAGCAGTCGGCAAGGAGTTAGCCAACTGTTAAAAAGCTAGTGAAAAATGTGTTCAAAAATCAATTTAACGATGGTGAAACATCTTTCACCGATAAGCTGGGTTATCAGACCAGGCATATTGTTGGCTGAAAGGTTATCAGACCAGGCATACTGTTGGCTGAAAGGAGGCGTATTTTTGTTTGTTTGTTTTTTGGTTTTTTAGTCGTTGAGTTGAAGAATGAAGAAATCAAACAAAACATTAGGGTTTCATGTTCGACATTGAAAAATATACATTACTCATTCGAAATACTACTACTGATGTTCTTAGGGAAAAAAGGCAACTTCCGTGATTATTTCCTCTTTTGGACAACGGACGTCAAATCATATTTTTAGTAATACTTCCAAAACGTATCGTAAATGTGTAAAATATTTTAATTCAAATTTCTTTATGTAACATTATTTCAATATATCCATTTATTTGTTTAAAAAACAAAGACCAGAATATTTAGAGAGGTAAATGCACATTACAATTATTTTTACTTGGGCTTATTCTGACAGGTTTCTTATATCTTTTTCTGTAATGAAAATTACGAAGCACAAATAATAACAGCAAGCTTAAAAATGTATCTCGCTCTTATAATTACTATATACTTACTTATATGGATAATGCATATCCGCTTAACATTGGTGTATCAGAATCAATATTTACAATAAAAAGGCCCCAGTGATCCAGTAGTAAGTTTCTGGGTATATGAAAGTAAAATCTGGTTTCAATACCCTTTGTAGGAGCAGCGCAAACAGTCCTTTGTGTACCTTTGTAATTAGCAACAACAACAAACAATATATATCACATAAGTTAAAGTAATTGGTTTGTCCGTCTTTACATGGATGATATTTCTGCATATGATTTGTTGCACTAATTTCTCTCGACATGCATATATTTATATATATTTGCGAGTACTTATTGAAGAGTGTTGAATAAACAGACAATCCTCGAAATACCTGCATGTGTTTTCAAACTTTCCGTACTTAAAATGATCAACGTGGCATAAAATTGAACTATAAACCAGAGGGCGTCGTGTGGCTGACAACGTTAGAAGTTGAAAGTAGTTCAGCTTCAACAGTTAGCTCCCGTATTTAATTGAATATATAATGACTGTTATTTGTTATAGAGATTGTATGCTCTTGACAGAAAACAATATTTGTCGTTTTCTCACCTCGAGAGTTACATATGTCATTCTTGATAAAGCGGTTTTTACACACTTCGTTACTAATCTGTGTGTGATTTATTGGCCTGGTCATCAGTGCATTAATGCTATTTAAATATAACTTTTGGCGTCTTTCTGCTTCTAGAGAGGAAAAACGGCAGTTAGTAATGAACCAGTAACACAGTGTATGTTGTCACACAAAATCATGTTCAACGGAAGCGATGCTATGTTTGAACATGTTTGAAATCTCCTGCAGTGTGCATCTGTTAGTAAAACTTCATATAATAACACACTATACTATTTTCAAAGAACCTTATCCTAAAACTGAATATAGCAAGTAGTAAGACGAATTATGATAACGTACAATTGCTGGTCGAAGTGAACATAAGAACTGTTATTATACACAGGCAGGTAAAATTCTCTCTTGAAAAATGTTCACTAAAAATCCATCATTGATGTAACCTTCCTTTCTGCGTATTTTACTTTAGTTTCAATTTTCATAACGTACCCATCAAACAACGCCTTTTACTTACAAACTGTGCGTCACATCAGAAGAGAGGTCAGCACTTGTTGGTTCTCCCTAAGAAATTTGCCCCCCGCGAGTACAGCGGTTAGTCTACGGATTTACAATGCTAAAATCAGGAGTTCGATTCCCCTGTGAGCTCAGCAGATAGCGCCGGTGTGGTTTTGATGTAAGAAAACACACACACATACACCCTAAGAAATCTTATTAAATTAAGATTTTCTTAACTTGAATTTTTATCCAGCATTATGACTCTGCGAGTAGATATAGATTTTAAACTGAATTAATAAAAAACAAAAATAAATCGTGTAAGTTGTTCATTAAATTGTTTATTTTCATATTAAGTTGGTTTCTGTGTTTTTTTTCTCGGTTCCCAATCTATCTTGTCCTCCAATGCTTTGAAGCTTAATTTGTCCCTTTAACTATGAAGATTTTCTGGTGGAACGTGCCCTCGAATCTTTTAGTTTCTGCCTGCTTCCAGTGCACTTACGAACAATGTTGAATCACTTCGTTTCTGCGTGCTTCCAGTGCACTTACGAACAATGTTGAATCACTTCGGTTTTGCCTGCTTCCAGTGCACTTACGAACAATGTTGAATCACTTCGTTTTTGCCTGCTTCCAGTGCACTTACGAACAATGTTGAATCACTTCGTTTTTGCCTGCTTCCAGTGCACTTACGAACAATGTTGAATCACTTCGTTTCTGCGTGCTTCCAGTGCACTTACGAACAATGTTTAATCACTTCGTTTTTGCCTGCTTCCAGTGCACTTACGAACAATGTTGAATCACTTCCAACTTCAGCGCTCCTTCTACACATCATGTTTCTAACGGTTGTACGAGAGACGTGGTTATAAGTGTTGGTAAGTTGATTAAAACGTTTAGATCATTTTTATATGTCATTAAGATTTTTTCTCAGTTTGTAAATTCATACTGGAAATATAAAATGGACTTCGTACTTTCAGCTGTTGAAATACTTACAGTTGTGTGTGTAGGGAAAATGTAATAATCCACTTAGTGTATGTGCGTGGGAAATTGTAACAACCTGCTTAGCAGACCTCAGTAAAAAGTACAAAAGCAAATAGATTCTAAACATGAAGTACAGGATCGGGCCCTTCAGTTTAGTGTGAGTTTTATTTTATGTATGTGATTGTGCATACTTATTGTCGGAACTGGCTGTTCTCCATGATGTGTGCATCTTTATTTTCAAGAGTGATTTTCTATTAGCATACTTGTTTTCAACAAGCCTTTGGCAGTTTACCAAATATTTTTATCCTGAGAACATTGTAATGGTAGTTCTAGCTCTCAATATGAAGATAAAACATTAGTGATGTTAATAAGACAATCTTAGCCGATGAAAGAGAAAACATACGTAAAACGGATACAATATGTAAGATTTAAATTATTCAAGTGACATTATTATTGAAATTTCAAATAAATATATAATAATTTAAACATATAAGTTTAAAATAAAATGTTTCAGCTAAAATCATTTACGTCACCCCGTTTAGAATTAGACCACCTGAGGTCAGAGAAAGATTTATATGAAAGTCAAATCTTCGAACGAATAAGAAAACAAAACTACAGGGTAAATTAATATATTTAATTTAGTCTTGATTAATTGATATATCCTACACGTTTTACTCATGTTTAAATAATGTTGAAGTAACCTAGAAGTTAGATGAGAGACCCTCTCACCATGGATTCCCACCTGAATTGGTCTAAGAATGATACCTTCTTTCAGATAGCGAACTTAACGCAATAAAACCAAATAATGCTTTGAAGCATATTATAAGTCGGTAACTGGTGTCAATATCGAGAAACGTTTGTTTTCAAGTTGCTTCACTCGTGTCCTTGAAAGCAGTAAGAAGAAATAGAAAACTTACATCTTTATCGTTTAGAATTTTGTACATACACTGAAAAATAACTTATGGAAATTAATAATTGACATTTGAACATGTAAAATAACAACAAAAATGGTTTAATTAACTGTTTAAAAGAAAGGATATTGTGACTAACGAAACAAACTTCTTCAAAACACATAAAGTGTCAAAACTATTCGTACTGATAAATAGTAATATGCCCTAACTTTCTAATTGACTTGTGTATATCAGATATATATCAGTATGAGAATTTACTTTTAAAGGTATGAATTTTTATAGTCGGTAAGAAAATAGTTAAGAAATAAAGAAACGTTTAATCAGTTTTCTTTACCGAAAACAGGTGTATATAATACAGACATTGTACTTAATGCTTTATTGTAGATAGAGAAATACGAGACTTGAGACTGAACATAAATCGCAGTTTCAATGTCCTGTACTTTCTTTGTCTTCGTTTTCGTACTTTTATATATTTATAGTCTCATGTATCTGCAATAGATGGCGTATAGTAACTTTAATGTTATCAAAGCTTGGAATCCTTTCAACAGTAATAAAATTTGAATATCTCTCATCACGAGACTGTTAGAGACTTGAAACGCCTTATAGACAGCACCCAAGTACACATCACTAGGCAAGAATAGGCCTATTTTACGTATCAGGTTTGGTTTCTTGCCGAAGTAGCAAGGCCTGCAGGCTGCTAAAAAACTAGCTCAGGTAGCGTGCTTCATCAGTATCGTGAAAATGTGATCCATGTAGCTGCAGGCTATTTAGGGGTTATCTAACAAGTGAATAATATAATAAAATAGTTGACTTCTATAGTTGTAACATACCTTTGTGCATTAAGATTTACAGTGTTAATATTAGTTGCTTAAAGTGAGTATTCAAGTAATGTGTAAGAGAAATGATCAATTCTAGTGATGTATATCTGAATTTAATGCGACCATCCCTAAACAAGCCAAACAAATATTTTGATTGACTTATTTTTATATGAAGTGCGCAGTAGAAGATTTATTTAATGTGGACACTTTTATACATAGTGGCAGTGAGGATTTTTTTTCTTTTAAAAATCTTTGCTGAAAAACAATGATGACTCTGCCACAATGAGAAAAAAATGAATTGTCGTGAATACAAACATGTGGTAAAGTGTATGACAATTAATGTCATAATGTTAATATATATATGCTGTTAGAGTTTTATTTAATACATACACCACGAGGGTCTACTAACAGCTTTGATGCAATTTTATTGGTGTTTTGAACTATTAACATTAAGAACAAAAAAGTTGTTACTCATGCAGTTCCGTTACACCTAATATCAGATACTAGGATTAAGACTATTCATAGTTTTAATATGAATTACTGAACACTTCATTGAAGTAAAACGTAATTACAATTTTTGCATGCCACAGTTTGTTGAAATTAGTTCAAAAATATCTCGTATATTGCAGTACAAGCGCAAATCCTACATGAATTAACTTTAAAATTAGTTTATTAGTTTTTGTTACATGAAAGTAATTACCCTCTATATTTAAAATACAACCTACTGAAGCTGGAAACGTTTGTTCCATTTTATTTAAACATGGTTTTTATTTGTAATTCTCATAAACTGAATGAATCAGGAAACTATGTTATTAGTACATGATGAACTATTGTCAATGCATCATCAACTTTTTTGAAAATACGTTCACACAAATATATGTGATCAATAATGAAATTGTTTGACGTACTATGTGTAAATAAATCTTTAATAGTGTTCTTATATAGGAAATTTCGTCGCTCAGAAAGTTTTAAAAAGCTGTTTGTATTATTTAATGGGTGGGTCGTGTTTTATACATGTTGTAGACTTTTTAAAAATTAAGTAAGATTAAACTGACTCCCAGTACCACAGCGGTATATTTGCGGACTTGCAAAGTTAGAAAGTGGTTTTCGATATCCATGGTGGGCAGAGCACAGTTAGCTCATAGTGTAGCTTTGTACTTTACATCAAACAAATAAGTAATGAAACTATTCTTTAGATGATTTAATTTTGACACAGTGTTGAATATCATAACCTTTAATCTTAGGCTGGTTAATGGTGTCAGTAAAAGAAGACATTAATAAAATCTTGATATTGCACTCCATTATTCCAATCAAACATTTAACGGTTCCTTAAATGTTCTACAATAATGTACAAATAATCTTTATGAGACGTGAAAAAACATCGTACCGTGGATGTTTCGTTTACTAATATTTTTATACCTATAGAGCTGACACGCTTTCTTAACTTAATACGTGTTAAGATAATAATGTTTTGTCAGTATGGATCTCGGATGTATTGATATATATATCTGTATATGTATATGTTTTCAAGTGAGTTTAAAATCTGCGCAGCACCATTATTGTTGGGTAACTGATCTATTTCTATGTTAGTCACTATTTTAACGACGATATGTTTCTAAATGTTAAAATTTTGGTGTCTTCTTTGACTATTTAAAATACAACATTTTGAAGTTGTGTTTGATATATTGTGTATTTCAAACTTCAGTGTGTGTTGAGAAAGTCTGTTGAAACTATAGTAACATGATTGTTCACTCAACACCCACAGATAAAAATGTCTGAAAAAGAATGTCTTTTCTAGAGGAATAACTAAAAACACAAAGTATTATTAACATTTTCATTTTTTGTATTTGTGACAAACCTACTAAGGCTATCTTTTGTCAGTGTCACAACTTTTGAATGACCGACATGAGGAAAGTTTGTCTTTCAGCGGCACTTAACCACCCACCATCCCTGTTGAGAGATTAAGTGTTACTTTTTAATGCACCCACCATCTAAGTGCTAGGAATATTTTGTGTGTCGCAAGGATCTAACGTGGCTCGTTATCTCCAAAATTCAAATATTTACCACAGTATCCCTGACGTTGGAGAAAGAAAAAAAATCCTACTTTTTCTGCTTACTATTTATAAAAGGTCAAAATTATGTTATTTGATGAATAATTATAATTGTCAATATTTGTAAAGAACATTAACAGTGAGAGGATATAAAGGGTCATTAGCTGTAAGTTACTGTGAAGTTTGCAAATTTTGGGTACATCTTTGTCATCCCAAACATCTCAACAAGATGCACTGTGTTTACAACAATACGACTCTTTGACCATGATTTACCCCCTAGCAGCATAGTGGCATGTCTACGGATTCACAAAGCTAAAAACCAGGTTTCAATACCCATGATGGGCAGAGCACAGAAAACCCATTGTGTAGCTTTGTGTTTAATTCCAAATAATCAATTCAAAATGATCTTCAAGCAAAGGATTCTACCACAAGACATCCATTGTTAATTTACTCGTTAGATACACCAATCCTTTATAAATGATTAGTGTCTAATTGGTTTCATGTCTTGTTGAAGTCATTCAAGATGGCAGAGCATACACTTCGGCAAGTTTGTGTTTTATAGTCATTTACAGACCAGTGAACATGCCTGTGATTTTATTTGGTTTTCTGTCAGCATTATCCTTCTCTACTGGCCGCTAAGAGCTGTGGTCAACGAATGCCAGTGAAAGTGATCGATGACTGTAATATGTTGTTTTTACTAACCTCTGTAATGCAACAGTACGGATGACCCGGAAGTTCTACTCGCACGATAAGGGCTGATCGAAAGTCTACATGAAACAGTTGTGAACCGATATATCATTCCCAACACGCTATACCAAGTTACGTTTATCACTAAAAGTTCCAAACCTTTCATTTTCCAATTTCCTTCCATACTAATATGTTGAAAACAACTGTAGATATGTTACTGGTTATGTGGGGGCTCGTCACCAAAAACTGTAGATATGTTACTTGCTGTGTTGGGGCTCGTCACCAACAACTGTAGATATGTTACTTGTTCGGTGAGGGCTCGTCACCAAATGTGTGAACTACGCTGAATTAAAAAGTACGTGGTTTTCTTTTGGCTTGATGTGAACGTATAAAATGTTATCTGTAATTACATAAAGGTATGTTAAGTTTTTAATAAGACTAAGATCTGTCCGTGTTCAGGATAAAGATGGTAAATGTGTTAAATATTACGAAACACAAAATAACATAATGCTTTAAAAACTCTAAAGAAGTAAAATATAAATATTAATTCCAAAAAAAGTTTGTATTTAACAGCAGTTCTTCCATAATACTGAACGAATATTACACGTTTATTCAACATAACTGACATCATGTACTAATATAAGAATCTGTTCCTGTCAGCCACAATCTTCATATGAAATACTGATAGACTGAAGGAATTCATAATCAACGATTGTTGATGTTCAATGAACGAACGTAACTAAGAGTTAGCATGTGGATCCGAGAATTCACGGTTCACCACCCTTTGCCACAAAAACAAAACAAAAACGTGATCCACACTTTAGGTCTTGCGTGCTCTATAAAAGCTATGATTAAATCCCATTATGTAGGCAAGAGTTAGTGGAGAGTGCTGCTGACTAACTGCTCTCCATCTAGTCTATCAGCTCAAAATTATGGACGGCTATGTGCGGATAAATCTTTGTCTAGCTTTGTGTGAAAGTTTTGGAATAAACAATCTTAATCTTTAAATATACTTGTTGTAGTGAGAACCTGGATTTTCGAAGCTATGTTTAGACGTTGATGAAAAACAAGTGTCGCATACTAAAAGACAAAAAAAAAATTGTCATGTAAGAAAAATTCCGACGGTGAACGTCGAGTGTTGCAGATCATGGTGTGTAACATTTATAATAAAAGTTTACATATGTTAGGCGAAAAAGGTTTTTTTTTTTTTAGCCGTTCCTAATTTAGTAGTGTAAGACTAGAGGGAAGGTAGCTAGTCATCACCATCTACCGCCAGCTCTTGGGCTACTGTTTTAACCAACGAATAGTGGGATTGATTGTCACATTGTAACGCCTCCACGGCTGAAAGGGCGACCATGTTTGGTGCGACCGGGATTCGAACCCGCGATCCTCGGATTACAAGTCGAGCACCTTAACCCACCTGGCCATGCCGGGTTGTTATGCGAGAAAAGTACAAAATCTAATATACGAAGTATTTATATACAATGTTTCCTTGGCAGCATGTTCAAATGGTATTTCCTTGTATATCGTTGCGAAACGAAAAATTATTTAAATCAAAAACTTATTAATACATTTATTACAGTTCTGATATATTCTTCGTTGTCATTGTGTATCAGTGTTTTCATAGCGACAAGGGTTAAGGATGTAATAACCTGTCATATGGTCACTATGTCGTAGTTTAAGAATTGACATCAATGGTAACTATTTCAGATAGCAAGATAAAAGGTAATGATGATTTTGAGGGAAAGGTTATTGATCAAAGCTTATGATAAGCTATAATACATGTCATTAGATTATAACAAGAAACTGGTGGTTCTAAGGAATATAACCATTTGTACAAGAAAGGCATAATTACTGGTTTATTTGATTGTGTAAATATGCTAGTACGAGATAAAAACGAAAATAAGCTTAATTACGTAATGAAAGATAGTTGTAGTTTTCATTTTGACTGAAATATAGGAAATAAGTTATATTACATTACCGAAGTAAACTGCTGTTTTTATACAGAAACCTCGTTTGCAAACTATTTCCAGTTTGTCCCTGAAGAAGAAAGGTCCACCTTTCAAAAACGTTTGATGCCCAGCGTGGCCAGAGGTTTAGGGCGCGCGACACGCAATCTACATGTCGCGGATTCGAATCCCTGACCCACCAAACTTTCTTGCCCTTTCAGCGATCTGGAAATTTGTAACGGTCAATTCCACTGTTAGTTGATTAAAGAGTAGCCCAAGAGTTTACGGTGAGCAGTAATGCACATTGTATTAATTATCATTCGTATTTTTTCTGCTGACCTCCGTTTATCAGATGACTTATGTTGACTAACTGTGATATGGGAGCTTCGTGACCTTCCACTGTTTCATAAAGAAATATTTTTTATTGTACTATTACTAAAGTATTTACAACAAAAGCCCAATTCAGTTTCATTGCAGTGACATACCATTACCGTTTGCAGGGTAGCTGCTCCTGCGAGAAGACAGGGCTGTGCTGAAAAGTGCAAAGAAAAGCAATAATTTAAGAAATCATTAGTAAGCTATCTTTATCAATAACGAACTGTCCTTTGACTAAGCAAGGAACTGATGGCAGATTCTATGTAACAGCTAATTTGTAACATTATGGACTGTCTCTCGTAGATTTCTGAGCTTAATCTATACCCATATCCGTTGCTATTTAACTATCAGAATGGTCATCTTTTAAGTTTAGTTAAACTATTAGTAATCTCAATGTAATCTCCATGTTTCTAAGCTTAAGGCCAAAACATAAGTAATATAACTCTAGATTGAGATATTTTTAACACTATCACTCAAAGATCAGCTTACTTAACTTTGTCTTTCCCCTACGTTGTTATAAGGTTGGCGCGCTCTGGTGGTTAACGTATCGACCTGCTGATCGAGGGTCGGGGTTCAAGACAATGATGCCACTAAATAAGCTCTGTACTTTTAATTGTAAATGCGTTATGTTAATAAAAAACACACAGAAAAAACTATTGTGACTGCGGGTACTTTAAACTGGTTACCTTGTCTTTGACAAGTATTTCAAAATTATTGTCAGTTATACATGAACCCTATACGAGAGTCTGACCTGGTAGTTAACCTACACATACACAAGGCACCCTTTTGCTTAAAAATCCCATTTATCTTCTTAACAATATTAATAAAAGCTTTTAGATATTGTTATCTTCTAAAGATATATTACATTAATATTAATTGTTATTTCAACAATAAGAACGACGTACAAATATTGTTAACAGATGCACGTTTACTAATATATTTATATAACAAGTTGTTTCCCTTTACAATGTATGTACACAGATATTCAGTTATTATTAACATGTACACATACTTCGATATATATATAACAAGTTAGTATAGTCATATCTTCAGATATGTTTATCCAGATTGTTTCTTTACATTATACATACCAGTATTCTAGTACACAGATTCTAACATATTTCTAAAACTGTGATCTTCCGAGATGAAACTTATCTTTTCAGCACTTTGATTACAAATCATCAAAATTATCTTAATTCATAGTCCTTCTTGAAATAGTTCCCTTCTGACCATTTCAAATTAGTATGTTAAGGACATAATAGGATTCTGTTTGTTACCGGTTTTGCTTATTTGTTGTCCTCACTAGTTTTGAGATTTTGGTTATCAGAAGTACAACATTTTCGGGTTGTCGAGCGACTTACTCATGGAAACACGGCGCTGCTATCGGCCAGCTATGAAAGAGCTTCATTGGTGTTACGCTAAAAAATATTTTGTTGGTTTTTATCGTTTGTTTATATTTAATTTGTTTTTGAAGTATAATATGTAATGTGCAGTTTTCATGGAGGATATAAGTGAATTAACGTACAGTTAGATCACTTTGAAAAGTTTATGATTCTATCTTTGGTGAAAATGTGTATTGAAGGGCTTTTAACGTGACGACAGCTATGGGAGGTAGAGTGGATGTTCTGTGGGAAGGTGATATTTAACAGCTATTGGAGGTAGAGTGGATGTTCTATGGGAAGGTGATATTTAACAGATATGGGAGGTAGAGTGGATGTTCTGTGGGAAGGTGATATTTGACAGCTATGGGAGGTAGAGTGGATATTCTGTGGGAAGGTGATATTTGACAGCTATGGGGAGTGGATGTTCTGTGGGAAGGTGATATTTGACAGCTGTGGGAGGTAGAGTGGATGTTCTGTGGGAAGGTGATATTTGACAGCTGTGGGAGGTAGAGTGGATGTTCTGTGGGAAGGTGATATTTGACAGCTATGGGAAGTAGAGTGGATGTTCTGTGGGAAGGTGATATTTGACAACTGTGGGAGGTAGAGTGGATGTTCTGTGGGAAGGTGATATTTGACAGCTATGGGGGGTAGAGTGAATGTTCTGTGGGAAGGTTATATTGCCAATGTCTCATTCATATAAACGTGGAATAAAATGTCTTTTTTGTAATGGACAATATTTACAGTAAGAATTAGCGCACAGTTAGTTTTATGAACAACGTTAAAGAAACAAGTGTTGATTGTGATATGTGCTAAGAAGTAAAAGTATGGGATTATAGCCGAAAGTAAAGATGTCCAAGATACAAATCTTAGAAACACGTGTTATCTATGTTCATTATTTTTTAAGCCTAGCCGACTTCAGTTGATTTTTGATGAGATGTAAGGATCATTATCAGACTTCTGGTGAGCTTCGTGGAGGTTTTCATAACATCAATTCTTGAATAAATAAACCCTCCCGCAACTAATATGAAAATGAATTTCATCTGTCCAAAACATCGTTTTATTAATCGTCGGTCTGATCTAAACCTACCATGTAAAATTAAGTGGAAATCACTTTCCTCAATGATGTAATGATTTCTGATGCAATAGGCTTTGAGATTTAATGGTTGTTTTACTGTGAGATTTAATTATTGTTTTACTGTTTTCTCCACTGTAGTTTCCGAGAGCCATCTCTTGCATTTGTTACATCAAAATGACGTTTCTCAAATTGGTCTTGGATATTTTGAATAACTCTGGTTCTATTCCAATAAGTACAAGCCTATAACAGAAGAAAAAGTGGTTTTGTCAGGCCTAATTGTTTCAAACCGACGAATTAACGTTTTCCATCGTCAAGAACGAGAAAGTAGCGTCCTTCAAACAAGAAATGTCACATGACTATACGCTTTATTTACATCACATATATAACAACGTTCAAGTATTATTACATAAACTAAGATATTATAATAAAAAATTATTTACATTTTATAAGTGGATATAGAAATAGATATATGTGAAACGTACACAATAAAAACGTTTTTATTTTTCATCATTATTAATATCGTTTCGGAATTTTACCAAATATATCAAATTCACTGAAATTTTGGTGTCCCAATCACATGCTTTTTTACATTATTTTATTAATGATGTTTCAGTTTTGTAACAGATTATTTTCTTATATCAACAAGCATTTTGTTTATATGAGTGGCAACAGTATTTACGTAAAGATATACATTATTGTTATTTTACGTATGCCATATAATAACTTTCTTGTGATGTATGTTATAAATAACGTTAAAATTCTGTTAAATTTATAACGAAATATTTGTTAGCCAGATCTAAGAGCCATTGTATCCTGACATATTTATAAGATAACCTTCCTTGAATGTCAACCCTGGACTATCTATATCTGATTGAAAACCAATCTTAGGACACCATTATTATAGTACAGCCACGCTTCAACACATTTCTGAGGCAGCGGGACATGAATGATGAACTCTTGGTTTTACGGTCCAAACTCGGTAACCACTGTAGGATGATAGTGAACTCGGAGAGCTGAGTTATGAGTGTTCGGTGTTGAACGTGTTCAGTGAAATAATTTAGGGAACTCTTCAAAAGACGCTATATCTGCGGTCCAAGGGCATATATATATATATATATATATATACTTCCAAATAACGATTTAAGGGGCACTTATTGGTTGTTTGTTTAAGCACAAAGCCACAAACTTGACAAACTGAGTTCTGTCCATCACGGAGAATCAAATCCCGGATTTACCGTTGATCCATGAAGGACACGTACAATTTAACAGAGATGAGGCCATTTTATCCCATGCATTATCCCCTAGTGAGGGAAGGAGGCATGATTGTATTGTAACATTAACTAATTAACGTTTCATTAATTCTCTCATCTAAAGATCACTATGCCGTCAGTGGCATATTTAGGTAGGGGCTAGAGTGGGTTCAGCCCCAAGGCCTATGGCCTTAATTAGGGGCCTATTGATAATTTTATTTTATGTAAAAATATGTAGGATCCCACAAAAAACTATTAGCCTCTGGGCTCACACAATCTTAAATCCGCCACTGTATACCGTAGGACCTTAATTTTAATCCAAGAAATCCACAGTTTTTTTATTGATGTGTATTTAGGAGCCACTAATTAATCAAGTGCTAAGGCTGATCTCTTTCTCCCTATGTTTTGTGTAGTTTAAGGTTTCATTGCAGTTTAGAACCTATAACTTATGGGCAAAACGTAGGTTCTAGGTTCGCTTTTTACCAGCTGCATATATATAATAAATCAAAAATCTTGTACTTAGAAGAATGGTATTGATCATCGTATTTGCTTAATTCTTGTGAACGTGGGTATTACACTATTGTGGAGGACATGAACACATTCTTCACGTTAATAATACAGCTTACAGAAGAGAAAAACGTAATTTCAGACGAAAGCCTTTATTGCTATTTCAGACAATTTCGTTTCCCAGGAGCATTTCCTATAAAGATTTAATTATGTGAAAATAAATGTACCAGTATCAAGAAAACATAATAATAACGGAAATGTTTTTTTATATATATTTATCATATCTAGAACGTTACGTTAAATATATCTGATATCAGACAATGATGTCATTTCCTGTAAGAGGTCAATTGCTCATGTAGTTTCCGGTGGTACAACACTTTGCTTTGATAGTTACATGTAGGTTTTTTTCTCCTCAAATCTAGCCACATCTGTTAACATATTTTGCGTTTTTATTTATATAATTATTCAATGTCCATACGACAAGCTGTAATTATTTGAGTTTGTATTGAATAATGTTTTGTGACTTTAATAACCATCCCAGCATCAAACATTATATATTAATAACCATCCCAGCATCAAACATTATATATTAATAACCATCCCAGCATCAAACATTATATATTTATAACCATCCCAGCATCAAACATTATATATTAATAACCATCCCAGCATCAAACATTATATATTAATAACCATCCCAGCATCAAACATTATATATTTATAACCATCCCAGCATCAAACATTATATATTAATAACCATCCCAGCATCAAACATTATATATTAATAACCATCCCAGCATCAAACATTATATATTAATAACCATCCCAGCATCAAACATTATATATTAATAACCATCCCAGCATCAAACATTATATATTTATAACCATCCCAGCATCAAACATTATATATTTATAACCATCCCAGCATCAAACATTATATATTAATAACCATCCCAGCATCAAACATTATATATTAATAACCATCCCAGCATCAAACATTATATATTAATAACCATCTCAGCATCAAACATTATATATTTATAACCATCCCAGCATCAAACATTATATATTAATAACCATCCCAGCATCAAACATTATATATTAATAACCATCCCAGCATCAAACATTATATATTAATAACCATCTCAGCATCAAACATTATATATTAATAACCATCCCAGCATCAAACATTATATATTTATAACCATCCCAGCATCAAACATTATATATTAATAACCATCCCAGCATCAAACATTATATATTAATAACCATCCCAGCATCAAACATTATATATTTATAACCATCCCAGCATCAAACATTATATATTTATAACCATCCCAGCATCAAACATTATATATTAATAACCATCCCAGCATCAAACATTATATATTTATAAGAATTTTTACACTTTTATTCTTTACTCTACCCCACCCCTCTTTTTTTATATTCTATAGATAGAGTCTAAAATCTGTAGATAATTGCTGTTCTGTGGTATGTAAAACTTGCCCACGCTCACATGCCGTACGTGCCCCACCAGTGTCAGCAACTCACGCGCTGATTAACATGATAAGGGCGAGAAAGAAAGTATCGCCGCGAGGGAAAACGTCAGTGAATTATAAGCATGTACTTGACTGTCGTTTTGTCTGCTTAGCTCATCTTGAGAAGGCGACAATTTGAGTATAGCACCTTAATCGTCTCTTTACATGTTGTCAGAAAGTTCGATTTTGTGTGGTCAGTGCGTCCCTCTATCGGTCGTCACACATCTTACTTTAGGTAAAGACGGTCCATAAAATGAATCGCGAAAACGCCTGATAACAAAATGACCGTTGATAATAATAATAAACTCATTGATGATATAATTTTGTTCAACGTTTTGATAACTAAGTTCACTAACAGGTCATTAGTCTCTGATATTTACAAACTTGGATTTGTTTCCTAACTAACTTCTGGACTTGCTGGTAAACTTGATAGCACGCCATTTGTTTACCATGGCTGTAAACATGATGGCTTGTCACTTGCACATAATAGTTGTAACCTTATTTTGATAGAGTGTAACTTAAACTTCCTGATAACTGAACTTGACAAACGTAATAGAGTGTCTTTACTCTAACTGTGAACTTCATTCTGATAAATGTTAACATAATGGGGACTTGAAAAATGTTCTACAAACCAGATTTATGATAAAGCCAACCGAGTGTTCTATAATCTAGGATTTGAAATGATACTATTTTATACGGCCTTTTGATTGCCGAAAACATGATTCTAATGAAACGATGTCTTTATAATGAAACTTAGTTAGGGTAGAATGTAGCTTGAAGTTGGAAAATAGAGTAGTTCTATACATACTCGACTATATGGTTGGTAGCAAAATATATGAGTAGTGTTAATTTATAGGTGACACAATAATTTGTTACATATTTTTGCACGATGTTCATTAGTAACTTAGGGTATTATATATAAAAGCGTCTGTTAAATAGTTCTGATTACCTTAAGTATTTGTTGTGATTTCTCACAGGAGGATGTCCTCCAAGCGGAAGAGTCCCCCGACGAAACTCTCGACTGATGAGCTTATTCACAACCATGTGGACGTTCTCTTGGATGTCGAGAATGACAACGGTTTAGATTACGAGAATAAAGATTCTCGCAATGAAGGCCTGCTTATGAACTCAGCTGGTCGGTCTAAAGCAGAGAACGGAGATGTTTTTCATAGAGTAAGCCCCACTAACGACATGTGTACGCCTGAAAATTACTCAGTTCGTGCTTTTCGACACCGAGGTGACGAACCTGAAGCCGATTCTTGTGACAGTTTAGCTAGTGATTATAGCAGTAAAGCCACGCCTTCGCTGTTACATAGCCGGAAACAAAGGTTGTTACAAAGTATTTTATCAACCCGTTCTGAAACCCCAACTGACTCCGAATACGAATCGGAGAATGCTTACAGCGAAGGTAATGAAGCTGATGGGAGATCCTCATCAAAATTGTTAAACAATACACACGTTAGTGAAAGCAGCAAGCCCTCTGGTGGCCTTGCTGGAAAACGTACGATGGATGATGTTTTGAAAAGATTGACATCTAAAATGAGTGCTAATGCGTCTCTAAATGACTACAGTTTCAGAGTAAATATTGAACAGAGTATACAGGCACCACCTTCAAGCATCTCTTCAGAGGAGAGACGTGGGAAAAGGTAAGCTAAATGATCACATGTTTCAATGACAGATCTCTCCAACAAGATACACATTTTTCAATTGCATGTTAGTGACATATAGAAATCATACAGTGTTAACATTTTCAAGTTATGTTGTACACATTTGCTGCACTTCGAGTTTATATAAAAATAATTGTATGAATAAAACAGAGAATCAACAACTTATTGTTATTAAGCACAAATCTGCACAATGAGCTATCTGTGTTCTGCCCACCACGGGTTTAAAAACTCAGTTTCCAGCATTATAAGTCCGCAAGCATACAACTGTGCGACTGGAGAGTGTCAGCAACTTTAAAAATACAGACTTAGATAGATATGCATACGAACTATGTCCTTACAGTCAAAACGAAATAAATTTACACTTGGTTTGGTATCGCATAACCTGAGCCAAACCATACTGAAAATTAAAACGATTGCTACAACTACGAAGAGTGAGCAAATTAAAAACTACACTTCAGCACAGCTGTGATTATGTTTTTTTGTTGTTGTTTTTTTGGCAAGGGCTTTGAAGCTATCATTTAAGTTAAATATTATTATATTTTCACATAACTAAAAATATAATGTCTACATTAAGCACAAATTCGATTTTATATTTTTAAGTGCTTTGTGTAAATTAAATAGCCTAGATGTTTACATGGCATGGTAGTTAGGGTACCAGACTCGCAATCTCCGGGTCGTGAATTCGAATCTCCTTCGATAAACATGCTCACATTTTTAACCGTTGGTAAAAGATTTGCCCAAGAGTTGGTGGTTAGTGGTATTGATTAGCTGCCTTCCCTTTGGTTTTACCCTGCTAAATTAGGGACGGCTACCTGAAGAATTGCCGTTGATGCATCAGTACCTAACGGATGTAAATGGCTTCGGCATTACATATATATGTATGTATGTATTTTCTTATGGCAAAGCCACATTAGGCTATCTGCTGAGTCCACCGAGGGGAATTGAACACCTGATTTTAGTATTGTAAAATCGTAGACTTACCGCTGTACCAGCGGGGGACATATATGTGTATATATTTATTAAGGAAAAGATTCATTGGGTATGCAAAATAAGTAGTTACAGAGTGCAGCAAAACAAAAATATTTTTATGATGAATTAATTTGTCAAGGGCTCTATATATTTGTGCATCGCTTACATTCCTCTAGTTGAACACGGTTCTTGAGAGTAGTTAACTGGAGAGCAAATACACAGGGCTCTATTTCTTTCTCTTTATAATCACAGTTTCTCGTTTGTTTGTTTTTCTCGGAAATCGGTCAAAATGAGAGTAAAATAATAACTAGAAATCTTGAACAAAATTCTTAATGAAACGCGCAGATTAAAAGTATTCTTATAAAGTATCTTTTAATTATGTTTTTCTTTTTGTTTTGTTTGGAATAAACACAAAGCTATACAATGGTTATTTATAGTTTTGCCCAACACGGGTATAAAAATCCTGTTTCTAGCGCTGTAGCTCCGAAAACATTCCGCTATGCCACTGGGGCTAATTTTAAAATAATTTTTAAAAAGCGCAAAGTAACTAATCAAAATCGAAATAGTGATTACCCAAAAGTTCTTAAACAGTGAACTTAGAAAGAAATAAAAGATATAGGCAGTGAAAAATACCGCCTCTTTTGATGCCCAATATTGAAAAAAATTAATCGAGAAACAGGTTTTGAAAAACCAAAAGAGCGTTTCTTGCAAGTTTTACTAGCTCGACACGTTCAAAGAAATTATAAAAAACTACCATTAAAGTAGGTAAACAAGTGCTGTTTAAATCAGTGAAACGGCTTATGCTACAAATTCTAAAAGGGTGTTCTAGAACTCTTAATATTTCATTATAAAGGCAATTCTAAAAACAGACGGAAGAAAAATAGCCAAACATCGCCTCCAAACCTAGAGAAGTCTTGAAACTTTAGCAGCACCACGATAGTATTAAATAAAATAAAGTCGCGTTGTGAAGCGAAATCAATCATTGCCAAGATGCTAAGTTCCATATTTGTGGTAAGACTTTTTATATAAGGTCAAACTAACCAACAGGTAGCTGGAAGACAGTCATCGTGACACGTATCAAATTATTACACAACTGTGGAAAAAAAGAATAGTTCTTTGTCCTATAGAGGACTTGATGGAAGCACTGATGAATTCAGAGAAGTTTGCAGAAGAGATAGAAAATTTTCCAAAAACCAGCAGAATCATATAAAAAGGTTTTTATAATAGACTGTGATAAAGTTGTTATTGACACAAAGCAAAGTTTCAAGATCAATGCTTTCAACAAAATTGTCGAAACAACCATTTAATCGTGGAAAATAGAATACAGCAATTGGAGCAATACATATCAATGTTCATTTGCCTCAGTGGACTCAGCATATAGCCCTCAGCAGGTAGCCCGACGTGGCTTTGTTGTACGCAAAAAAAACAAACTCAAATACACAAACACAATCATTTGGCTCCACCGCATTGTTGAATTGTCGAAAATGAGGTTAAATGATTTGCCGAAACACAGCGTGGATCTTCCAAACTCTGTTTAGCATGATAGTAACAAGGAAACTAAGGTCAGTGCAAAATAACTGTGAGAAACATTATAAGCACTCTCACCAAAAAATGTATTTGAACACTTGTTCAAAAGCAAATTAATATCGTCTTTTCCTAACTCCTTTTTAGCGCCCTTAGAATTCTACTGACTTTATCCGTCATTGTTGTAATCGAAAAAAGACTTTGCAAACAAATACAAATAGATTAAAATCAACTACAATATAAACCAAACTAGTGAGACTAGTAGTAATGTTGATCCAGCTTTAAATTACATAAAAACAGGACTTAAGTAAGTTGAAACAAGCAGTATACGATTTTGTCTCTTTTGTTTGTTTTTTAATTTCGCGCAAAGCTACACGAAGGCTCTCTGCGTTAGCCGTCCCTAATTTAGCAGTGTAAGACTAGAAAGTTTGTTTATTTTTTGAATTTCGCGGAAAGCTACTCGAGGGCTATCTGCGCTAGACGTCCCTCATTTAGCAGTGTAAGACTAGAGGGAAGGCAGCTAGTCATCGCCAACTCTTGGGCTACTCTTTTACCAACGCATAGTGAGATTGGCTGTAATATTATAACGCCCCCAAGGATGAAAGGGCGAACATGTTTGGCGCGACCGGGGTTCGAACCCGCGACCCTCGGATTATGAGTTGAACTCCTTAATACGCTTGGCCACAATTACTTTTAGCATGGACAGTAATATGTATACTTGGTAGAGATCTTTTCATGTTTAGTCATCTAAAACTACGTGTTTTCATTTTTTACTGTTATGTGTATGTTGAATAATATTAACTCTTCCTATATCAGATTATTATGAGAAAAGTAAATAGAACAACATATTTATTTAGCTTGGTTTTAGATCTACATGTATATGCACGCATTTCGAAATGTGGTTTTGAGTGAAATAAAACAATATGTTAACTACTTTTATGTATTAGCAAATAAAACTACACACATTTCTAGAGCCGTGTTACGTAAAGCGAATAGAAGTACAGGATTATATATTTAGAATTACGAAAGGTATGTTAAATAAACCTATATATTTGAGTACTAAGGACTATTAGAATACAGGTTTAAATATGAAAGACTTTTTGATCGGATTAAACAGAACTATAAGTTTTAACTTTTGAGACGTGTAGTTTTCTCAAATAGATATAGAACTGCGAATTTGCATTTAAGATTTGTTGTTTGTTTGTTTTTGGAATTTCGCACAAAGCTACTCGAGGGTTATCTGTGCTAGCCGTCCCTAATTTAGCAGTGTAAGACTAGAGGGAAGGCAGCTAGTCATCACCACCCACCGCCAACTCTTGGGCTACTCTTTTACCAACGAATAGTGGGATTGACCGTCACATTATACGCCCCCACGGCTGGGAGGGCGAGCATGTTTGCATTTAAGAACTTTGATGTTTAAATTAAGTAAACCGTATTCTTTTGTATATTGGATTGCTTTGTGTAAGATATGCAAAACATGTTTGTGTACCGGACTGTAATTATAGGTTTAAACAGTATTACATCCTTACGTATTTAGAACTGTGCTTCTAAGATCAAAGAAATATATTTATGTATCTAAAAATGTGATGGGTGGAATATATGGAACCACAAATTTACATATATAAGACTGTGATTTGCAAGTTAATTAAAGCTACATATTTATTTATCTGAAATTATGTTTTAAGTTAAACTGAATAACATATTAATACACACACACACACACATATATATATATACTTAGGATTGCGACTTACGAGTTCAGTTAATGTACTTCTTTTATATCTAGAATTGTAGTGTGTAAATTAAATAGGGGCATATCTTTATACATCAATACTATGATGTGTAATTAAAACAGGACTTTGTGTACTTATACACGTATTTAAAATCCTTTCAAAACCAATACAAATCAAATATAATTATTAACGCTCACTATAGTGCGAAGTACAATAATTATGAAAATTGTGAAGAGAGATGTTGTGAACGGCAAAATCTTGACCTTAAATAGATCGGTGAGACATTCACAAAGATAAATTAGCTTCCACAAAATGTTAACATGAACATGCTTAAAGTTGAACAGGCTTATTTAAAAGCTCAAAATATTAAAAGGCGAAAAAGATACTTTAGTTGGTTGAGTTCTAGGGAACAAAACAGGTCAATTGAAATACTGTTCAATAATTATAGATTAATGGACCTCATGGAAACAAGATGTAACGCTCTGTGTGAAACAAAAATGTTTTGAATTATACAATCCAGTTACATTTCTGTTGTATTTTCTATAATAATGTTTCTACCATAAAACAAATACATTATTCTGTTGCTATTACTTTCTTCTTGTGACGCCTTCATATGTATTATTTATGTATTTATATACTTATTTCGATTACTGCACATAGAAGCTAACTGTTTACGCTGAAAAACTATACTGCGTGTCTTTTGTAAGTGTCTGGTGTCACTATACAGTATGCAGGAGTCAAAACTCTGAAACGTATTATCATGACATGATGGACTGACACTGGCGATTTCTGTTTTTGTATGAAACGTAATGAGTGCCTGTAGTGGCATCAAACACACCAATATTTTTTTGTTTATCTGAGATGTAATTGGAGTGCGTAAAAGTCACAGACACACCAATTTTGTTTCTTTATCTAAGACGTGATTGGAATGCGTTGTGGTTACAAACATATCAATGTTGTTTGTTTATCTGAGACATAATGGAAGTGTGTTGTGGTGACAAACATAGCAATTTTGTTTATTTATGTGTGTTTTCTTATAGCAAATCCACATTGAGCTACCTGCTTAGTCCTCCGAGGGGAATCGAACCCCTGATATTAGCATTGTAAATCCGTAGACTTACTGCTGTATTAATAGGGGACTTGTTTGTTTATCTGAGACGTAAAGAGAGTGTGTAGTGCTCACAGACACATTAGTTTAGTTTGATTATCTGAGACAAAATGGAAGTGTGTTTGGTGACAGATAGTAATTTTGTTTGTTTATGTGAGCTATGCTGTAAATTTACAGTAAAAGAGACATACTCATAAAAAAAACTCGTCATTAATCTATGTTTTTTGCTTGAGACATGATTGGAATAAGTACACATTGATCATAAACAATCCAGCAGAAATGGTTTTAGGGTTCTCTCTCTCTTTTTCCTCAAATGAAAGTGACACGCAAATTCCAAATGGGTAGTTAAAATAAATTAATGGAATATATTCTCAAAAAATATAAACGTTTGAGAAACTTTACTGCTGTTAAAATGTTTTCGTATGTGTTTTGTTTTTGTTTGATGTCATGTGTTTGATTCCGAAGGTGTGTTTTTTGCTGTTCCATTATTGTTTGCAAGATGTGTATGTTGAAAGGTACACTATGTTTATGTTCGCTAGTTGATCATGTAGTTGTATGTGGTTCATTTTTGTTCAATAGGTGTGTATATTGGAGGTGCGTACTGTGTTTTTGTTCATGTTGAAATCATGAAATATATTTTTGTTTACTGTGTATGATGAATGTGTATAATCCATTTTTCCTTTCAATGTTTGCATGATCAAACCATGTAGTTTGTAAACACAATAATACAAACATTAACCATTTGGAATGTTACATCGTAGTTAAATTAGATGTCTTCCCAGATTAATGTTTTCAACTTATATAGCAACTATGATGTAGTTTTAAACATACTTCGATCACATTAAATGGAACGTATACTTTCATGCCTAAAACGGGCACATTCTTTCACCAACAATTTATTCTGTCCTAAATTATTATATCGTTTCTTCTATTTTGTTGTTTCTGGTTAAACAAAAATATAGCTTTCTATTACTTCATAACATTCAATGGTTTTTCTGTTATTCTATGGTATTGTTCTAACGGGTTGAGGCTAACCGCAAATGATAAATTAACATACTTGAAACAACAACTTACGCTTTATTCACATATATAAGTTATTAATAGTTTAAAAAGGAGATTATGCTAAATGGTAGTACTCATATGAAAGTTTTTGTGCTTCGTTAATGTAACTTGAAATATTGTGGCTTCTCTAACCACCTTGTTTATCTTAAACAGCATTTCGTGTACTTGGTTAATTAATTAACACAATTTAGTTAATATTCGGTTTTTATTTATTTCTCTTCTTTTTAAGTTATTAATATCATTTCCCCTGTATTGCAACTGTGCTTCAATTTCGCGTCAGGGCTGAATATTTATATTCTTATTGCTAAAGGGGCTTTTGCGAATAATAATAAAAACCTGGAAAAATAAGGATAAACATTTTATTATTACGGTGATGTGTAACAGTTAGGAACACATCAATGTCATATACACTGCACGAAACAACTAACAATCACCAGAACGTGCCGTATTATAATTGTAAAGCAATAATGGTCAAAAGCACATTTTTATGCAAATAAAACAGTTGATGACTCGTCAGATTATTTCAAATGTAAATTACTGCTGTTACTGATTATTCAATATATGCTCTATATATGGTGATTTCACACATCGACACTGAATAGAATGAGTAGTTTAATGTGTTTTGTATTGTTATAATCATTGTTACGTATTATAACTTATTTCGGACGAGTCTCCGATTTATTATATTACATACGTTACGTGTTACTAATTCAAATAATCGGAAATTTGAACTTAGAAGTTAATTAAACAAGATTGTGGGTACAGGTGTTTTATTATAGAAAAGCCATAGCAGGTTATCTGCGGAGTTCACAGAGGGGAATCGAACGGCTGCTTTTAACGTTGTAAATCCGTAGACTTACCTCTGTACCAGCGGTGTACAAACAATACTCCTTCATACAATTTTATTTTTTATACCAATATATTTTAATATAAAAATTATGCATTTTATAGTAACGGTTATTAATAATAATTATTATAAATAATGGTTTATATACAAGTTTTATAAACTTGCAAACTATTCTGATTCTTATATCCACTCTAGAACTAAATATTTTATCGACGATCCAGGTACACAATGATCATATCAATTCTGACTTGATATTATCAAACCTCGCTTAAGCTAGTTAACTTGATTGGCCTCACAACGCTGACTTTTACTGATTATATTATTTAATGTCTTCGTAAAAACACTAACCTCCAAAGTTCAAACGAATGAAAGACGACGAGTCATAGCACGTTGATTTAAATCGGCTAATAATTTCTTAAAGTGTTGTTTACAGAATACAGAACTTTTTCAAACCAGTGAAACAGTTGCTTGCGTACATGGACAACAATGATAATAGCTACCTCTCGCTTTTGGTTTTACCCTAATCGTAGGGTACAACGCCAAATCAAATTTTTGCAGTCGCCAGAAATGGCCGTATCAAGGTGTGGATGATTGAAACGGGCTTTACGTCTCGCGATGTGCATTCTTTTTCACAGCAAAGCACAAAACAGCACCAAGCTTATATATGGTAAACTCTTATTGTTCTGTATTCTGATTTTCATTTTATACTTTATTGTAAGCTTTTACTTATTGCAAATTATGTTTCGTTCGAGCATTGTTTTATTTTATTTTATTTAAAACATGATTAGACTTAATACAATGTATCGTGTAACAATATTATTTCTTTCTTTATTTCTCGGCTTTATTTCTGGTTAAGGCACTCGATTCATAATCTGAGGGGCGCAGATTCGAATCCCCATCACACCAAACATGGTCGTCCTTTCAGCCGTGGGAGCATTATGATGTGACGGTCAATCCCATTATTCGTTAGTAAAAAAGTAACCATCGTGTAGCTTTACTCGAAATTCAAAAACAAACAAACTTCCTCCCTCGCGTACTTTTAAACTTAAGCTGTTTTCTAGCCAAGCAGAACTGTTTGTAATACTAAGTGATTCCCTAGAGAAATATAATTTGTCGTTTATTACTTAATAAATTATTTTATAATCCATTCCATATTAAAGTTGGTCTTGCAAACAGTGTAAGACGACGGGATGTGTTTTGTGTTTTTTTATTAGCAAAGCCTCATTGAGCTACCTGCTGAGTCTACCGAGGGGAATCGAGCCCCTAAATTGTAAATCCGTAGTCTTACCGCTGTATCAGTGTGGGACAGGAAGACGACGGAATTCTTTTCCTTTATCAGCACTTGCATATATGTACACATTAATACATATATATATATATATTTATGTATGACTGTAATGTCGTTTTGGTGTAGACATGTAAATACTACATGTTGCACTTTACATAACGGCCTACTTTAGAATTTTAATAATACATGCAAAGATTTGGGTGTGATTTAGTGGTTACCGCACCAGACTATGTGTCTGGTGCTTCATGGCTCGGAACCCCTTGCAAACCTAGGTAAATAAAACAAATAAAAGCGTTCCCCACTTTGGACCCATGAGTATACTATAGGAGTGACAGTCAAAGCCCATTATTCAGTTAGACAAGAGTGACTAACTCATGAATTGCGTTAAGGACTGTATTTCTTCTAGTCTACTACACGAAATCTTAATACGACTCTACTATAACACTATAATAAACATAAACATCAAGAAAGGCATATGAAAACATTCCGCCGTTTTCTCATTCGGAAATTTCTCTTTTCGAGCATATATTTTAAAACGTTTAGAGAAATCACGTACGTAACTAAAAATTTCTACTCGATATAAGAATTTATCACCTTTTTGTTTACAATGGTATGATTAAAATTCTCCTATTATTTCTAAGTATGAAAAATAATGTAGATATAACAGTAGGGGAAAAATATCTGAAATATTTCTTACTCGTTTGAATATCGCTTATCTCAAACTGCATCAGTTTATGCTGAGTAAAAGTTACTGATTATTCCAGAACGTCCGACGATATTCCAACCAGTTGTACCGACGGAATTTACCGCCCTCAGCCGGACATGGAAAATGATATTTTTTGCAATCATTTGCCCGAAGACAGCCTAACAGAAAAAGAACGCCGTTTAACGGAGATGATCCAACAGCTACAGGAGCTCAGGAGTCAGTTGATAGTACAACAGCGACACCAGAGTCAGGTAGCTTCTCAGAAAAGTTTTTAAAAGTGGAGAATTTTCAAAAAATACAAGTGTTAATGAACATATTTGAAGGTAATATTTCCGTACCTTAAGTGAATTACAGACGTAATACGTCAATGTTCTTGATTTTATGGATTCTATTTCATCTAAATACAAACATTATATTATACATCTTATTTAATAAGTAAACTTATATATATAAGTTGCTCCAGAACACTCGCTTATAATTAAAATAGTACACTGAAAGTACCATTTAATATTAACAGAACTCAAAAGAATTTTTGATAAAATATTATACTCCACAACTCTTCACGTAATGTGAGTGATGAGGGGATTATAAGTGCTATTCCAGTTGGTCACAATTCATCGTCAATATAGTTAGAGAATGACTAAAACCAGATGTTGAAAAATGGACTCAATTTTTTCTTTTTTTTTCAAAAAGAATATCATTGTTGATATAAAACCAGGATTGAAAGATTTTGCCAGTGTTACTTATTAGATTTTATCCCGGACGAATCTGCTCTTAATATGTTACGTATTATTATTTCAAATAGCCTGAAATTTGAATTTGAATTTAGAAGTTAATTGGATGTATCAAGTTTTATTATATTTGCCAACAAGATTGATGCACACAATTTTCTTTTTTCACACCAATATATTTTAACATACAAACAATACAATTTATAATAACAGTTATTGCAAATAATGATTTATTTATAAAGGTTTTACAAATTTACATTCAATTGACAATCTTCTATCTGGTCTGAAACTGAATATTTTATCGACGGTTCACGACGAAGGAATTGATTCTATGTTGATAAACAGGTATAATTTATTTGACGGGAAGCTAGCTAGGGTTTTTCTTGGTTGACCTTACGCACTTTACATGCTGACTTTTCACTAAGGAAAATATCTAATGTTCTCGTAGAAATACTAACATCCAAAGTTAAATCTCTGAAGTTAAACGGTTTGTAATGTTCGAAATCTATAAATGTTCCTAGAAAAAGATACATAGTTTTCCGATTAATAAGCGTTTATCACAGTTATAGCTTACGAGTTATAGCTAACTTTAACAAACCAACAATATTCTGAAAAACTGTTTCTTGACTTGTTGGTTTATAAACTTTAGGCGAGGTTCTCGAAAGTTCAGTTGGCAACAATATTTTACTTACACAAATAATACGTTCTTGATTATTACACTTGAGGATCTTCTACAAAGATATATAAACAAAATGTACCTCTAAGGCATATTGTTTCCACCAGAAAAGTGACTAATTATAGCTTGGATACATTTTTAGCCTGAATATTTGAACCTTATGCATTGCAAGAAGAGAATTTTAATAAGTAAATAAGTTATTTGATTTTCATAATTTTTAGTTATTTTTGTTGTCATATCATTATTTATACAAGTGCTAGCCAACAAATGTTTGATTGTCGTATTTCTTGCCTCATGAAGGATGAAAATCCAATAACACAACTTTCTTCAAAAATTTGAAAATGATTGTCAGGCTTTACAACACAAACTGTGTTTCACTTTGAAGGATTTTACTATGAGATTGAGAGAATAAGTATGGGCATCTTTTATAGCTAACACCTTTATGAACATACTTGGTTATAAAGTTAAAAGTATTGTTATTCTAAGATTATATTTTTAGTCAGATACGTTAATAACACATTTTATGGTTTTGTTTCTGGACATATGATTAAACATTTTATAGTATTTTTAAATTCATTACATCCTAGTATTAAATTTACCCTTTAGAATGAGGGTGAGTTATATTTTCACAATGTTATGATTAGTAGGGTTAATAATACTTTTCAAAATGAAAGTGCTTAGGAAAGAAACACATACTGATATTCACCTGAATTAACCATCACCTTGTTGCAAGTCTCAGGAAATATGGATTATAAAAAAAAAATTATTGGCTGTAGCAAAAGCAAACCTCAGTTCAAAAGAAGAGTTGAATAAGGAAGTACATTATCTTGAAAACGTGTTGGTGAAAAGTAATAATTATTCTATTAGTGTGTTTAGAAAACACTTAAGAATCGATAGGCTGACAGAAAACAAGGAAAAAGAACATTTATTCAGATTATTTGGCTTATTGTGTACTTCTGTAGAGACCTGACTTATCGAATACGATAAATAGGCTGAAAAAAACCAGAAAGGTTGTATATAATCTTTTAATTGTAAGTAAATTTATATTTTTCATATAAAATAGAATTAAACCAGCTACAAGTGAGAAATTAGTGTACAGTATGGAATATACGGCTTGTAATAATCTCTACATAGGAGAGACTGTTGGGAATTCAACTACTAGAGCAGCAAACATGGACATACTTTGTCACATGTCTATCAAAATTTTAAAGGTGCAGAACAATGTAATGAAAATATATTTGTTAAAAATATCTGTCGAGAACCCAATGTTAATAACGTAAAATAAGGGAAGTTATTACGACCTGGAATAAAAACATATAACGAAGAAAACAAAAGGAGTATGTTTATAATTATGTTAATGTAAAGGTTATGTTCGTGACGTTACCCTTGGGTTTATTTAATTGTGCTAACTGCCTGATGTTAACAATGGCGAAACATTGATATTTTATCTACTCGACGGTTTTATTTTCGATTTCAAAATTCCTCTAACTGTGTAGTTCAAAATGTTGATTCTACCAAGCTTAATATTGACAACAAGTTTCGATAAAAAATTTAGTAAATTTATTTCAAAAACCATCGAACCTTCCATAAATTCAAAGTGACCTTTAAATAACCCATTTTTCATATACACCCAATATCACGTAGTATGTTGTTTACGCTAGCGAAGCCACATACCTTGAAAAATTATCTTTATCATATAGAAAGGTGTTAAATCATGGACAAAATACAACTACAGATATAGCAATAGCATAGCACTTCTTATGATAGAATAATTTTTAAATTTCCAACAACAAGTGTAACTTATTATGCATATCTCTAACTAACTTGTTATAAAGGTATCAAATTCTGATGTAACTTCACCACAATAAAAATCGCTAGTTATTTTTATGTGAATTAATACTTAAAAGCACATCTTTTGCGGATTGGAAGCATTAATGATATTGCGGTCCTTCGTGAATTCGAAATTGCTATATGCTTGTGATCGAAATAAATTATTTTTTTCTGGTTAATGAATCTCCTGATAAATAGCATAGTATAGTATAGCTTACGAAATCCCACTCTACGTGTAATACGCTTCTGTTTTAATGAGATTGATTAGAGTACTGCATTTCACTAACTACAAATATATCTAACTTCGTTCCCTCTAGAAAACTAGTCTATTTTCCTGCTTATTTGATGTTGTTTTTGCCCTGAGCTTATATCAAAGTTTATATCATCAAGGTTTATGTCATTAAGGTTTATATCAAGGTTTATAACAAGGTTTAATATCAAGGTTTCTCCAATCTTCTACTTATCGTTTAATTTTTTGTTCTTACAAACACACGAACATTTTCAACCTTGTAAGTTCATTCTATGTAAATAATGTGCTTGTGTTTGTCTGTCTGGAACATTTTCGCAAATTTTTCGATCAAATGCTGCAAATCTCATTTAATTCAGAATAATCTTACCTATTTTTTGCTTAGTCAAACGTTCAATGCAACAAGAATGTTACGCGACAACACAATGCCGTTGTCAACAAATGACGACTGGCTTCAATTTCAACTTGTGTTTTTTTATTTAGGATGTATTTCACGCAAATGATGCTAAACCTGCATTAATTTCTTAAAACGTTGGACATTGCATTAAACACAATTTTTATGGTCTTTCTCAACTTATTTAGGTCTAAGATACGCATGCACAGTTCATTCAAACCTATATAATTATTACTTTATGAAAACACTTTCAGACATTTTTATATAACAGCTAAGTTTGCCGTCATTATAACTTTACTTTTACTTTACTTTGCAATAATTTAGATTTGGTTTGTTTTGCAAACGGTTATAAACACCTTTTAACTACTTTTTTTTTTTTTTACTAGGGGTTATATTCTTTGTTTTTGTGAGTTTCATTTTTCATCTCGTAAACCGTATCCTAACTTTCATACACTGTATACTATTGTATATATCATTACTAGACTTTATCGTTTACTTTACGTGTAGTTGTGCTAAATAAAGTTACGTAGTTGTAGTTTAGTTAAATATAGTCACGTCTACATATGTTTGTTTGTCTGACAGCGTATTTTTTATTTTATTTTTCAAATAGACCAGAATTGATCGATCTAACACATAAAGTCTGTAAGAAAGTGTAACTCAAATAGCATACATGAAGACGATAGAATAAGGAAATTTTAAGGGCATGGAAACTACCACAAATGTTTTGCGGTTCGCAGCTAGTTATAAAGTTAAAGAACTACTTTATGTTTCGCCCAACTGTATAGTTTCTGTTTATTTACCCTGATCCAACCAACTATCTTATTTTAACTGTTTATATATGTTTTAATATTACTTTATATTATTTTGATATTACTAAAAATATCATGTATAAGTATTCGGGAACTTTTTGTTGTTGCTACATGCATATTTATAACATTCTTAATATGGCGGACAATTACTAATGTTTCTTTATCTAATATCTGTACGAATTTCACTTCTGTATTTTATGAGTTTAACAGATTTTCTTTTCTGTTTAAATGCTTTACATAACAGACTATTCTTCATTAAGTACTCTGCCCTTTTACTATTTAGATGAACTCAGGTGGGTCAGAGCAAATCTCCAGACTTATAGCACCAAAATCCGGTGGGAGACAGTATTTAACTCATTGCATAACCTTGCGTTAAAATGCAATAAATTAATTTGTGAAAAGTAAACACTGTCGTGGGTACTTTCCAGAGCGCGTTTATTGCTGTTTAATGTTTCAGAATATAAAGTTTAAATAAAAAAATCTTAAATTGTTACGTAAAATCTCAAAGGAACAGCTCATTGAATTTAAAGCAATACTCGTATTTATTTTAAACATCTGTATTGATAAGGTATTACTCTCAATGTATTAGACCAAGGCAAAACAAGCTCTACACTGACAAGCTACACTGATAAAAGATTCCGTGTTTAAGTAATGTAGGTTTTATGATATCAAAGTTCATTCAATTTGAACTATCATTGAAACACTCTTTTTTTAAATTAGCTCTTTTGATATACGAATTTTACAAAAATAATCTCGCTTTAACGCATCATCACTAATGCCTTTTAACAATAATAAATTGATGTTTCTGCTTAAAACATTATTTATACAATTACGATCTGTTATCTAGAATGGTGTTGTGCTGAAATCCTACGATGGCAACTCGGAGGGGGGGGGGGTTAGCAGTTAATAGCGGCCTAAAAGGTTCAGGATCAAGATGTATAGTCTATTGAAACTTTTAAAAGCTGCAATTTTTTCCATTTCTGTTATTTAACATTCCATTTTCGTAAAGCCGTTAATATATAAAAAAAAATATAACAAGAATTACAAAGTAACAGTCATTCAGTTGTTCGGTTCAAACACTTAAAAAGACTGTTTTACAGATGTTCATGATTCTTTGTAAGCTGGAGTGCAAACAAGCTCACTAGTTCCTTCTTATTATGCTGTCACTCTTAATAAAAAATGAAGAGCACATGCTTACAGATTTATGGATGCTCAATAGAAGCAGTGATAGGAACGGAAAAATATTTGTTACAGGGGTGTGTAATTATCTTTTTTTATTGTGTCCTCATATTAAATGTTATTATATGTTGTTTTGTATGGAGCTACATCATAGGAGGTACCAAATTTCAATACCCTTGTGGTCGAATTGCTGATTAAGTCAGATGAGCCCTATGGATGTAGCCTACACAACAAACATCAGTCAGATGAAGAGAGCTAATCGTCCTTAATTTAGAAGTGTAAGACTAGAGCGAAGGCAGCTAGTCATCACCATCCACTGTCAACTCTTGTGCTACTCTTTTATCAACGAATAATGGGACTGACTGTCACATTATAAAGTCCAGACGACTGAAAGGGCGAGAACGTTTTGTATGACATAAACCCACGATATACTCTACTTTTATTATCCTAATCGTGATACTTTTTAAATTATGAGGAAAAAACTACTCACGACGCAAGCGTACGAACACTTTCTGTCGTAACTTTGCATCATAGCAGGTAACAAATATTTTTCTTATCACAAACAGCAATATTGCAGTAAAATTTACATTACACTGCTGTTAATTAGTGAACACTGAACTATCAGTTAATTCACTGACTAAAATAAACATGGTATGATGTTGGATACATTCAGTAAATCCCTAAAGCCTTTGTTTACATACATGTTTATATATTTTTATCTTGTTTTATTTGAGTTGAAGTAATTTCTAAGTAATAATTAATTTCCTTAATTAAAAATAGGAATTATCCAACAACTAGCGTGAAAAACTATGGTACACCTTTTCATTTCTATGTTTAAAAATTATTAGAAATAACAGACAGGTGTTGCTATAATTATTTAGTTCAAGAAGGTAACTTAATGCTAGATTTTCACTCTTCAGTTATCTGTTGACTTACCAGTTACTTACTTAATCTAGTTCACAACAGAACGATCTTTGTTCATGAAAGTTTAAGATATAAATAGCATCTACACTGCTATTACATGTATGTCAATTGTGTGCCAGCCGGTCTGATTAGGCATGATATAGGTGAAAGGCCTTATTGGCAATAGATGTGGCAGATGTAGTTTGGTTAATATATCGTAACGTATTCTTCTTCACTTTCACTCAAAAGTTTTTTGAGTTACTAACGCAGTTTTTTTCTATTGGCACTGTGGTTTCTCAATCCGCTACGTAAAATGGTTTAACTAGTTTGCTGATTCGCAATTTCTTCTCAACATAAGGAAAATAATGATAGTAAAATAATAAACAATGGGTATTATAAACGAAAATATTGTGTTATTAGTCACTCATCAGCTCTAATAATTTACGATACAGCCATTTTTTATTCATGTAAAAGGATGAAATGACAGTTCTACAAAAGCAATTTAGCACTACTGAAAGTGGCTTTGAGAATCACGAAAAATTAACTGTCCAAATACTTTTGCATAAAAAATTACTAATTAAGCACTCTTACATTAAAACTGACTAAGTAAACACTGTTGCATAAAAATTAACTACTCAAGCTCTGTTGAAAGGTCTTTTTATTTTAATCAGATAATAATTTAATAATGCTTTCATGTACTTTGCAAAGGTTAATGATTTTACAAAATAATATCTTCTAAGGCATGAAAAACTACAGAGGTAATAAAGAAAAATATATATTAAAATTGCATGTGAACTCAAAATAAAATAGAAGCAGACAAAGGCAACGGGATTAGGGCTCAAACATTGTTGATCTCCATTAAGCAATGTTTAAGACATTATAATTAATCATACACTGAAACCGAAATGTGTTATTAAATTTAACTCATTAACATTGATAAATTTATGAAATATTTTAATAAACTGTTGATGAAATAAAACTTTACAATAATGAATATAAAAATCTATACTGAAAAAGTACAACATTTCTACAGATTAGACAAACAAGTAATAAAAAATTCTAAGCGACTTATTTACGTTCAATCTGATGGCAATCAGGAAATTATGGGTGCAGGAAGAATATTTTGTAGCAATTATGAGGATGGCAAGAAATACTGTGATGTAGGTAGGCATAGGACTGACTTCTTTGTATTTGTTGTCAATTTCTGTAACATCAATTCGGATTGAATACTCCTTTATTAGGCTTTTGTTAACATTCGAACCACTTTATAAAATAAAAATAAACAAATATCCGATCCTTCTTGAGATGGACCAGTTCTCATGCTGTTGTATTTTATCACTGCATTAACAGAGTTGTTCAACCGTTGTAGGTCTATCTGTTTGTTCCTATAATTACTCTTATATCCTTTGCTAAGATTACATTTGTTAAGAATGTCAAAGAAAACTTCATTTTTAACAAAATATCCCTTTTATGAATGATTAAAAAATGTGTATATACTTCTTACAAACCAATCAAATGTCATTAGAAGTTCTTGTAGATTTGTTATTTGGAATATATATATATATATATTAAGTATACTAATAAGATGCATCAGGCATTCCTAAAATATTCTTTTTATTTATATAAATTAGTTCTCTACGTGTACAGTGCAAAATGTTGAAAAACAAGTTTATTTGATCTCACTTTTAGGATATCAATTTCACTACTTCTGGTCATGGAAGTTGCTTAATATACATATGTCATCGTGACTTGTAGCGTATGTCAGACTTCTCTATAATTTTTGTTCTGGAATCTTATGACCTGACTTCTGTTTAACGTCATAAAGATCACATAGTGGTCTGTTAAGTTTCTTGATGATCTTATATAGAATCATGTCAAGAACTAACTTTCACAGCAGGAGAGTAAAATCTGTTTCTTTTCTTTTTTAATTGCACTGAACGACGATTGTAACGATCCTACATTTTAAGGGTCGCACACCATGCCTGGATTGTAATTCTGGTATGTCTACACTCTTGTTGGTCCTTAACACGTAAAATAATCCTTATAAAAACTGCATATTTTGACTGTTATTCTTTTCTTTCCTTAGCTTCTTCTAACAACCTTGATCAACACATTCCCTTTTGGACCTGGGGTCCTGCCAAGCCAGCTCACGTTAGAGGCATTTTTTCGTCCGAGAGGCTGGTAGGCGCCTTAAGTGCGCTGGTCAATGTTGACAGGCTTGCCATGCTGCCGCGTAAACAGCTAGTTCGCCTAGTGGACCCATTATAATTAGTTCTATTTACAACCAAGGAATTGTAAGTTATGTGCCACCTGACACATTTTAAGCTGATTAAAGCACACATGTTAAACTTTATTAAAGTAAGGTTACTCGAGGTCTCGGTAACCTTTCACAATAGAATCCCTCTATTGTTATCGTGAAAAGTTTGTAGAGTGCGTGCATATTTAATGAATATTGCGCTCATAATTCTTTCGTAAAGATCAGAACATAAAATGCAAAATAAAATTAATGTTTTGCTTCGCATTATATGTTTATTTTTAACTGATCTTTCAAATTACTCATACGCTACTGATGATGGGTAGAATTCCCCGAAACCGATATTAATCGGTAACAAGTAGTAAATCGAATAATAGCTTAACCTTTATATTAACTTTTATTGTTTCACACAAAAGTTATTTTAGACAACACAGAATACCAGTTCTGTGTTGTCTAAAATAACTGAAGTATCCTCTTTAGACAATTCTTGTTGAGTAGGGTACACTGGAGTATCATAATTATTGGTTCTTGTTAGATGGAGTGTACCAGCGTATCCTAGTTAGATAATTCATGTTAGGTAGAGTGTACCGACGTATTCTTGTTAAACACATTTTGAAATATATATAGAATTTATTTTTTAGACTCAACAACGTATTTTATGAGGTTAAGAGTTAATTCTTAGTATACAGTTTCATGGCCTTTGTTGCCTCAAAGGAGTTTGTGGAATGTACCAGTAGTTGGTTGGTTATATAATGAAATAAAATAACAAATGAAATTAGAACGGGAATTACGTCACGCATCTAGCGAATCAAAGGTAGAGTTCAGAATGGAGTACAGTTAGAGATTTAAGAGTTTTGTAAATCGTAGTTTAAAGTTGGACCTAACCGAATAAAACTTTGTCTGCTCTCTAAACCTTTATTTTCAGTTTGTTTTATTTTAATTAAATAATTTTGCCTACTTCTGTTGCCATAGATAAATATTTTTGTTTGATCTTTCTTATTATTTGAGAGACTTAAAATGAAATATCTAAAATTTTTTTGTCCATCCATCAATGCCAGTCTGACATAACCTTTAACACGCCTCTATCAAAAGTAAACTTATAGTGAGTGATATTACCATATCAGTAAGTATTTATTTCTTGTGTCATTATGAAGTATTGTTTTTCATTAGTTATAATTATTCGTCAAAGTAATGTATATAATTAGTTACCCGTTATGCCTATATATAACACTTAACAGTTGTGAAACTATATTTCTTCTCCTGAAGTCACTTAATATTATACTGAACGGCTGTTAATTCGTTCTATGTAGCTCGACATACCCTGCCTATTTTTGTTAATATGTTTATCTAATCTTTTGTTCTGTTTCTTTTGATATGTTTACTTAATATCTCGTTTTGTTTCTGTTCGTATGTTCACATAATCTCTTGTTCACTTTCTGTTGTTAACAGTGTTCAGCTACTTTTATGTCATTTCTGTTTTCTTAGGTACGTTCTAATATTGTTTTGTTCATTGAAGTCTATTTCTGTTTAGCGTGTTCAGATATCATTATCTCTTTCCATGAATGTATTATTATATATATATCTGTTTCCATAAGTGTTTTAGTATAATCTCTATCTGTTTCTATAATTGTATTATTATTTTTATGTCAGTATAATTTATCGCTTTGCATTAGTTCGTTCGGCAAATAGTTTGTCCCATCTTTTTCTATTTACATTTTCAGAAAATTTTTTGGCTTCAATGCTTTCTTTTTAATGTTGAGCCATTTCTTGTCCTGTCTTTCCTCATCAACATGTTCAGTTATTCTTTTGTATTACAGTCTGCATGTATAGCTTTTATTTAGTTTATCTTGTGTTTTAGTTATTATTTAGTCCTTTCAATTTCTATCAGCTAGTTCAACTGTGGGTATTTTCTACCTGTTTTCATCTATTGACTTATTAATGTGTCATATTATTCCATCTATTTCTGTCATTGTGTTGTTCAGCTAGTCGTTTCTCCTTTTGTTTTTCAAGTTTCTGATGTAGAGAAGAATGAAACAATCTATAAATTTTTATTAGACGACAATTTTCTGAATGTTACGATTCTTTGGAATGTTTGATACTTGATGTACTGACGAAACAGTAATCTATGTGGTATGTGAGGTACTTTGAAAGTTTGAAAACATTTTTGTTGGTCCTCATGTCATGTACTTTTGAACGTTTAGATACAGCTGTAATATTTGATATGTATTTGGTTTTTGAACTATAATTCTATTGTAATTATGAACATACAACTGATTTCTGAAGTCCATTTGCATCACTGAATGTTTAGTGTACTATGCAACGATTCGATATATTTATAATCCATCATAAATAACAATGCGTTTAGATTATTAATCACGAATTAGTATTTAATACTGTTTGTGCTTTCAGCAAACTTATAATTATTTAGTAGTTTTAGTGTTTATATTTTTCCGGAAAAGGTCTTTAATAGTATATATTTACAAAAAATGAAATACTTATGTGAAGTTTATTAGTTACCATATGCTCAACTAGTCTGATTACGTTGTAATGTCTTAAAGCAAAACCATTGTCGACTGAACTCGTATTTGGTTACCCTTGATAAAGGCTTAAGCCGAAATATTGGCAATGTGAAAGTTTCTAGTTTCCTGGAATTAATGGTGGTTTATTTTCCTTAAAATAATATCAAAACTCCAGTATAAACATGAAAATAAACACATGCTATGTTTTGAATTTTGATATAAAATATAGTTCCGAAAACTCAGATCATTTCATAGCAAGTGATATGCAGTAATACTCTCACCTCCAGAAGGTGAATTCCCTTTTTCCATCTTTATCACACAGAGCGCTTCCAAACGGTTATATCATTTTGTAATGATTTATTTTACGTGTACTTCCGAACAGTTATATATAGTTGTAAAGTTGAATTTACTCTTCGTGCTTAAAATGAGAATTTATAGCATGATACAGACAATGATTAAATAAGCTTGTTAGGTTTATGTTTTGCTGTTTACCTGAGTGCAAATAATTTACTTTGCTTTCATATCACTTTGCTTTAGTTTTAATAATACAATCTGTTATTTTTTTTTATAAAACTAGAACTAGCTTCAAGAAAATTGCATTATGTGTACGTTTTAGAAGTGAGTGAATTTGGTGTTTCTGATGGTAAATATTCCAAAGGAAATTGCAGAAATGCCGTTCCGTGTACCTTTCAGTAAGTCAGAACTACTTAGAGCATGAGAGTTTGAAGTCATCGAGAGAACAGTTCTGTCCAAATATATTGAAATCCCCGACGTTACAGTTCTTGTATACTTGTTTTTACAAAACTTATTTTAAGTATGTTCAGCGTAGCTGGCTGCCGAGTTAGGTTTATTTCATATTAGACTCGAAGATATTCTTCCTTCCTTACACATGTATTATTTACACTCATAACTAGTGTGCGAGTGAGCCCCATGTGTCTGTGGGGACTCCTAGGAAATGAACTAGTCCTGCTCCTAGTGCTACCATGTGCACATGTGCTTTGTCATATTCTTACCGTGGGATCTGTAGGATAATGATATCCCACATATACTTTCGATGTCGTTAGTTAGTTCTTACAATCCGCAGAAATATATATATTAGATTTTACAGACGTGCACTGGAACACTAATGATCTTTATGAAATGAATTTTTAATGCCAGTATAGAAAACACCAAAGCAATGGAGATTTATTGGTCTTGCAAAAAATAAATAAATTAAGTAATAAAAATATATCTTTTCTCAAAAAATCTATCATTCATACAGATCTGGTGGCGTATGTATATAATATATAAGTAATATTAATTATATTTGTAATAAATAAGTGTTTAACTATTTACTATTAAACAGTTATAAATACTTTATACAGATTATATAGAAGGTTGGAAGAGCTCAGGTTTTTTCAATCACCACTAGGGTCTTTGAAAGGAAAAACTCGTGATATTTGTTTATGTTTCTTGATTTAGTTTTTCAGTCATTGAAACACTTCAGAGTCTTATGAACTGTCTTTCAACATTATATTACTATGTACTATGTATTTAATACTACTAAAGTCGTATAAAATGAATTTCAACGTTATATACTTAATACAACTATTTTAATTTTAGATGGCATTGATATAGATATAATTTCCTACCTGTTATAAAATTAATTTTTCAGCAGATTATAAAGCAAAGTTTATTTGCTTCTCATCGTTGTTGACAGTGGGATAGTGCTCACAAATCAACCAAAACCCATACTTTGTCAAATACAGCAGATAAAGTTGATACCAGATGCATAACAGAAAATACATAAAAGTTAAGAATCAGAATTTGACAAAAGTATTTTTATAAGAAAATATTTTACACGTTGATATCTGAAGCCTTAGACATCGTTTATACATTGAAATTAATCATAAAGATAGAAAAAATAATAATATTCGTGTTACAACATAAATTTGAATATGTAGTTGTTTATGGTTAAATATTAAATTAAATATAAATTTTCTTGAAACTATCTGTTGTATAACTAAAACTTAGAGATGTCTAGAGCAACCGACATTATTTTCGTTAAATGTTTACATTGAGTAAAGCTTTAAAGATAGCCTAGTTCTAATTCTTATCATAAGTGGATGTGCACAAAAATATGATGAAAATCCCGGTAATTTATATAAAGCGTCACCAAAAAATATCACCCTTCGTGCACCAGTTTAAAGGTACACAGAGTGTGTTGTGTGACATATGAGGAGTTTCAGTGCATACATTGAACTAGAATTACAGGAACAGTAATTTGTTATTAAGAACAAAACTAGAGATCTGAGCTCTTCCCGCTCGGTTTCTGCCGTTGTAAGTGAGAGAATATATCGTTGTACCACTGGGGGACAGAAAACGAGAGAGAAGCAGCGAGAAAATCCACTTTTCTAACCTAATTCAAACCATGTATAAATATTGGCTTACTGCTCTCACTGACCAGGATGATTTGTGGATTTACCAAACGACGTCAAGACGCGATTTGAGTGAAAACATGGAAATAGTGTATATATGATTGTTTTGCTCCATTTAAAAGTCAATTAATTCAAATATTTCAAAATGATAAAGTACCAAACAATAGTCCAAAAACATCAAAAATAAGCAAAATCATCAAACATAACCCAAAATAAAAACACCTCAAAATTATTGAAAAACATCCAAGAATAACAATCATCAAAATCCTTTTTCATTGCCCTTCACATTTTACCTCTTTTCTTGAAGGGTATGATGGTTCTGATTCAGCTGGAAGACATGAAGATTCTACGCCTCTTGGGTTTTCCTTTATTTTACTTCATTCGAAGGGACCAAAAAAGTATAAAATATATTATTTAAAACACAACTTAAAATTATATAAAAATATCCAAAAAGTCATTAAAAATGTTACGAAATATAGGCAATATACTCATATTCTAGTTATTAAAATTAAAATAACCATATAAACCAATTACTATAATTCATATTAACATCTTTTCTAGTTGTTTTACAAGTAGTTTCGTAGGACATATCATTCCTCGTTTTGCTTTTTTCATATGCATATTATATACATCATCATATAATATTTTTCTGATGATATAAAATAATTAATCAATGTAGTTGAAGATCTGGATATTCCAGAATAGCGGTAAATTAGAATTAGTTTATTTTCATCACGTTTGTTTTTAATATAACCCAAATATATTTAAATTGTTTTTATAACTTTGCTTCTTCTATGTCTTCTATATTTATGTAGGTATAGATAGTCTTCTTCTTTAATGTTTAAATAGTCGATATCTAGTTTTTATCATTCTACTTTTTATATAGAAGTTATGCTTTTATTTTCAAACAATTTTTGAATTCTAAATCATTAGGCTCTGAAATATATCTAAAATATATATTATTATTAATTTATATAAAACCATTAGTGAGCCCTATACAATTATTTGTTAATTGAAGAATTATCACTATTTAAACTATATTTACTTATATGATAAAAAGGTTAAAAGTATTTTAGAAATATTAAAAGTAAAAGTTATTACAAATGCTCATGAAAAATACACACACACGTTAATACGAAATCCTCAGCTCTATGATATGAGCTTCACAACTATTTCTACATTCTTTCATTCATTTATTAACAAGAGAAATATATTTTATTTCATTCGTTACTCAAGATCTTTCTCAATTAACTTTTTTATTTCTTATTAAATCGACAAGGTAAACATTTGGAATTCGCTCAAATTTTATTTTAAAAACATAGCTATAGACTGAGTTGAAATTATTTTAATTCAGAAACAAAGAATTTATATTGTTAGTTTATTTAACTCAGCTTACGAGTTTCAGTATATTGAATGATTCAACAGCATTAACATTTTACTACTTTTATTTATATAGAAGAAAAATGTGAAAACGAAAATAAATCAAATGCATTAAAATCACTAAAACTTTCCATGATTTGGAGGGAAAAATTTTAAAAAATCCTGGAAATAATAATAATTACAAAATACTCATAGATAAATGAAAGCAACTGACAATCGATTGATATTTTTGGGGAAAACTTCCATAAATTTTCCTGTTTCAAAATATACAGACGATCTCTCCAATTAATTAATAGTGGTGGAAATTAGACTAATCTAATATTTTTATGACAATTAATTGAAACACGTTTGACGAAAAATAATTTTCATTTTTTCACTTGTACATAATTGTTATTTTCTAGTTTTTAATTTTGAAGAACACCTTCTCAAATCCTACAATAATTCTCAAATACACATCTTATTTGAATACCATAATCATATCTGTAATGTTATTATTTATTCAAAGTGCAATGGCTTAGAATGGAAATTTTTATTATGTACTATATTTTTAAGTTCACATAAGATTAAAAGTCTTTTGTGTTTTTGTTAATATTTGAAATAGTAAAATGATTGGTTAAGTGATTTAAATTATATATATTTGTGTTATTAACTGCATCTTCATATTCTTTCGCTTCTATTAAAAATTTTATAGTATTCTTATTTGTATTAATTTTTTATCCTTATTCAGTATAAATGAGTATATTTAACATTTTGTAATTTTTTTCGCAAGCTAAATTTTAAAGTTATTGGTACTTAATATTGTCAATTTATTTTGAATTTATTTCTATTACATTTATATTAGTTTGTAATGTTTTATCAAAATCTTCGATTCGGTCTGTAATTTTTCTCGTTAAATATATTTGTTTACAGTTTGTTCTATCAATTCCTTTACGTTTAATTGTTAGCATAAATACTATCATTCACTATTCAAAATTTTTTAGGAACATATAAACATTACATTATTGATTTTGGCTTTATTATGAATATGTTTGTCTATTAATGATAAATTAATAGCATTAGTATTGTTATTTCCATCTTCAACATTTTAATTATTAATTTTCAATATCATAATTACCAACATAATTTCATATATTTCATATATTCATCACCATATGAAAATCAAAACTTCTCCTGTTATCATTAAAAAATTCTCATAGTTGTAAGACTTTTATTATTAATGTTTAACTCCTTTTTTTCTTTTCAACTGATAAAAAAATCGTATATGGTTTCGTTGGAATTTGTCTGAGTGTTTAGCAAACCTAGTCACATTACTGAAGGAAACGTGATTCTAAACATCAAGACACTTATTGAGTATACTCTTTTATAATTGCCATAGCTTACTAAACATCCCTTTCCGTACCAATATTATTTAACCCAGCTGCTAACAAATGTGATTAATAACTGAAAATATAAGACTTATATCTTTGAACGAAGCACTGTAATCTTCAGTGGGTTATTTGTTAATTTAGCCCATGTCTCAATATATCTAGATGATTAGAAATCAAATTCTTTGCGATTTTGAAGTGAAGAACTTTCATCACTACCAGTGTTTGCAACATTTGTACTATTTGATCTATTCATAGCATTACTTTTACAATTAGAGTGGTGTAAGATTTAGAATTAAAATCGTTTTAAGGTCAGTTTCATATCACATAAAAGGCTTTATCTACAATAGTATATATTGTTTTTTAATATGTTACTCAATTTACTTTATTCGATTTCTTACTTAAAACTTCGAGAATTTTATCTTTTGCTTTGTTTAAAACGTCAGTTTAAATGCCTTTTCCATAATATTTTATTTTACAAATAAATGATATTTATATTAATTCATTTATCATCATTTAAAATAAATCTATAAACAAATCATTGTTTCTTAAAGTCACCGGAGGACCATTTTGACCTGTAATTTTCAGTATAATTCTAAAAATAAAATTTGACGTTTTAAAAATTGCAAATTCTGGATTTCGTTCTTCATTTTTTATTGAACTTCAAGTTTGCTTAAAAGGAGTAAAGAATTAAAAAATATTACTAAACTCATTATTGTATAATACTCCACTGATAACATCATCATGAATTTTAATGTTGCCTAGCACCTCAACAGGTGTTAGCTATATATTTTCTCGTCCGTCTTTGAGCATAACAAATTTAGGATCAGATTTTAAGGTCCAGCATGGCCAAGGCGTGCGACTCGTAATCCGAGGGTCGCGGGTTCGCATCTCCGTCACACCAAACATGCTCGCCCTTTCAGCCGTGGGGGCGTTATATGTGACGGTCATTCCCACTATTCGTTGGTAAAAGAGTAGCCCAAGAGTTGGCGGTGGGTGGTTATGACTAGCTACCTTCCCCCTAATCTTACACTGCTAAATTAGGGACGGCTAGCGCAGATTGCCCTCGAGTAGCTTTGCGCGAAATTCAAAAACAAACAAACAAACAATCAGATTTTAATATTTCGTGCAGCTTCCATTAAGATAAGTCAATCTGATAATTTGGAGTTTAATTGATTATAAATCGCGAAATTGCAAATTGATTACATTTTATATAAGGATAACGTATATCATGTAATTTGACTAAAAATATGAATTTTGCTTAGAGTATAATTACCATTTTCAATCATAATATTTAAAAATATTATCAATAAAGTTTTAATTAGTGATGTTCCATAATAGACACTTTGAATATTATTTATGGTCAGATGGTTAGGGAATTTTAGTCACAATGAGAGTTTCCCAAAATCGTATCCCTGTCACGTCAAATATGCCTGCACTTTTAGCCGTGGTGGCGTTATAATGTTCGGTTAATTCCACTATTCGTTGTTAAAAAGGTAACTCAACAGTTAGTGGTGAAGATTAGCTGACTTCACTCTAGTGTTCCACTACTAAATTTGAGTTGGCTAACGCAGATAGCCCTCATTTAGCATTGCGTGAAATTCAAAAACAGACTACCACAATATTTTTAAAGGACTTTTATCATTTTTCATTTATTTTCTCTATATCTTCATTACTCAATACAACACTCTCCAATTCTGGATTACTCCTTTTTCATTTTTACAACCACTTTCTCTAGATTCACGGGCTTTATACATTATCTTTTTCGCACTTTATGCTCCCAAACCATCAGGCACACTACGCACAATTGCTTTTTCAGTCATTCTTAATGTGGAAATCAGAAATGGTATAAAGCGTTTTTTTTTGTTTTAATTCTGTTTTCGATATTTTAACCTCTTTTCATCATTTGTCTGTTATATATATGTTTGTGTGAAAACATTTGATAATTATGCCTTTTGAATCTATCGTTTTGAAGTGAATCAGCTGCTCGTTTTTGTTTGCTGTTTTAATTATTTTTTACCATACTTTAAATCCACGCTTACTTTAATAAAAGGCATTTATTATATGTTAAAATAATTTTATATTTTGAATTCGTTATTTGTTATCTTTCCCTTTTTGAGTAACGTGTATAATAAATTAACGATTTGATTATACAACATTTACTTTATTCCTTGCTAGTAACTTATCAGCTAGTTTTTCTGTTTCGTTGATTAAAACTACACCACTTACTTTTATAATTTTAGATGAATTTCTGAATATTTTTAATTTTTAAATATATAATTTTATATGATTGACTGTTTCTTCTTTTCAATCCGTATTTTTTCTAATATAATTTCTTTCCTTCGAATGATTCTCTTCTTTCTGGATATTTATTTATTTTTCTTCGATTTTTTTAAAAGTTTAGTTTGTGTTTTATCTTTGTTATCACCCAAACATTACTTTACTATAACTGTTGTTAAAATTATTTCTTCAGTCTTACCAGGTTCATTAATTAAGTTAAATGGAAGTACAAAATCTTGTTGTTATACAAGTGAAACATATTATCTCTCATCTAAATTAATCATATATGTTTTTGTTTCTTTGATAGCTGCTGATTCCAAGTGAAATTCGAATTGTGATGTTGTAATGTTATGAATAACATATTCTAATGCTTTCAATTATTCTTGAACTTCTTCAAAAGGAATAACTTGAGATTCTATTTTTTGAGTTACTGGTTTACGAAATTCTGTTTTTGGTTTCTCGTATCTTTATTACCTAAAGCGTTATAATAGTTTTAAGGAACTTATATTTTTATCTTCTTCGCTAATTATTTGTTTATATTTAACTTATAGATAAAATTATCTAAGTTATAGTTTTACTTACAGTTAAAGTATCTAACTCACAATTTAACTTATAAATAAAATTATTTAATTTATAGTTGAACTTATAGATAAAAGTATACAACTTATACTTAAATAAATTATAGAAATTCAAAATTACAGATAAAAAAGTTTGAATATTCTACTACAATAATTTTTACTACCTAAACATACATTTAGACTTTCAATTGCTGGTCCATCTAGTTGTTCAGAAATAAAATTTTTGTTAAAACTAATTCATAATATATTAAGTTGTGATAACTTATACCTACAACGTAAAATTACGAGCGAACTATACAATCGTTAATGATGATTGTGTAGAAGACTTACAATTCATCAATAATGAAAATAATAAAAAAATAATTTTTAGAACTATATAAACATTTAAAGAAAACAATTCTCTTTAAGAACTCAGAAAAACAGTAGATGTTGATAGCTTAGAATTAGCAAACAAAAATATTGTTTTTTATGTTGACTTAATTGAAAAGAATCAAAACTGTTTTGGTTCGAGGAAGAATAAAGAATGTGTCATTTATTTACTTATCACATTCTTATTACTCAACTCCAAATAAAATCAGAAGTAGCTTTAATTACAAGATAGAGAAATTCACAGATTTACGCGTGTTAATGAATTTAAACAAATACATAAACTACTGAAGAATACATATTTTAATTATAAGATCTTAAATATATTGAAAGGAATATAGAAATTTTACTCCCATTATAAATGATGGTGAGATATTTAATGAAGAAAATATTTGTATATCGGAGAAGTCACAAATTATATTATCGTATTAATGTGCTTATAATAAGCGATACAATTTTATTCAGTGTTCGTGGTTTAGCAGCAGTTGTTATTGTGCATTTTGAGCTTGTCATTGAAGTAATTAATAATTATTTAAATATATATGCTGAGCATGAATAATATAAAATATTTTACAACTTTTACAAAACATGCTATGCTTATTTAAATATCAAGTGATTACTGAATAATAAATACATTTAAAAGAAAAATATTTCATACAAATTGTAAACTTTGTTACTAGGAGAAATGTATTAAACACGCAAAGTTAAAAGGATGTACATGAAAGAAAAAGAAGTTGATCTAGTTGGTTGAATGCTAGGGAAATACAATCTTCTTGAAGTGCTTTCACCTAGATTTTGGTACTGTGATCTTTTTACCAAGATTTTTAAAGCATCTAGCTAAAAGTGATCCTGGTATTAATAGAGTCGATAAAGTATGTAAGAAAAATGATATTGCTTATAGTAAATCATCAGCTAACTGAAAGACATATTGCATATCAAGAACTGATAAGAGATTTGAATAATATTCAAGATCCAACTTTACGTGAAAGAATTCCTAAATACTATAAAATATTTTATTAAAGCTAAGACAAATTCGGCTTAATGTTTCAACGGTTATGTTATTTTCAAATTTTAAAGCAAAAATATTAAACAGACAATATTCAAAAAGCTACCTCAAAGAATGGAAGACCTAAGATTGAAGGAATGTCTAATGTTTAAAAAATAAAAGAAATATAGTATTATGAAGAGGAATTGTTTGTTCGTTCGAAGTTGCACACAAAGCTACACAACAAAATATATTAAAAACGAGTTGATATAAAATTGTACTCTGATGCAGAAAAAATAATAGCTAAATGAAACTTTAAGGAAGAGAAAAAATAAAGATACGTTGTCCGATATTTCTATGAATAAAACAAAAATAATGTCTAATAAATCATTTTACATACACATCAGCGTTTGAGGTCTTTTGATAACATTGATGCATAATTTACACTATGAACTCATGAAACAAGGTATGATGTTAACTTAAATTTATATAATAGAGATACCAATTTTTACAATTAAGATGCAAAAATAGCTGAATTTATAAAGATATAAAAGAAAACATTCTTTTATTTGATACTTCAGACTATCCAAAAGACAATTCCTATGGTATTCTGTTAATAAAACATTTTGAGTAACATAAAAGATGAGAATAATAAAAAAATAATATCTAAATTTGTACGACTTGGGTATACAATTTGTGGTTTAAAATTATACTATTATAACATTTATAAAACTCAACGGTGTTAAAAGTGTATTATTAAAAATAGAATTGCATTAGATGAATATAAAAAAATATTTATTTGATCAGAAGAAATGTATGAAACTATGAATCTACGTTGTGAATAAAATGAAAGAAAGCTTTACTGTATACGACGGATAAAACTTGTATGAATGAACTATTTTTTGTTCAAGTTAATAAGAAAATATTAAAATCAAATGATGACAAAAATATATATTACCAGATGGTATCAATACCTTAGAATATGTTTATTTTTTTCCTGTAAAAATGGAAGCGGTTAAAAAAGTTAATTTTCTTGGACGACTTCAACATACCGAAACTTTTACACTGAGGGAACTAGGCACAGGAAATAAATTCTCCATATATCTGATTTAAAAATAAATTGAACACCATTTAGTGATAAACGTGTAGCTGTGCTAATGAGAAAAAATTAGAACGAATTTCAAATATTTTTACTTGATCGATTTAATGAAAAATTATCTGAGAAAGATACTAAGGTAACAATAAAAGTAAAAAAAAATATAACTTGTTTATAAATGAATGTGGAAATATCAAGAGAGTTCGTGTCATGAAATTTGGGGTTTCGTCATAACTTAGGCCCTGCATGGTCAGGTGGTTAAAGCACTCGATTCGTAATGTGAAGGTCGCGAGTTCGAATCCCCGTCTCACCAAACATGCTTGCCCTTTTAGCCGTAGAGGCGTTATAACCCCCCTATTTGTTAGTAAAAGAGTAGCCCAAGAGTTGTTGGCGGGTAGTGATGACTAGCTGCCTGTCTCTAGTTTTATACTGCTAAATTAGGGACGATAGCGCAGATAGCCCTTTTATATCTTCGAGAGTAATCCAAAAACAAATAAACAAACATATTAATCTGTGTTAGCCTTTCTCATGAGCATTTGTAATAATTGTTATTTTAAACTATTTTGGAGGTTTTCAAATTATTTTAAAATATTTTTCACATATAATTAAACGTTTTTCAAGTAGAAATAATGCTTCAGTTGAGGAATAATTGTATTGGACACACTAACGGTTTAACACAAGTTAATAATCATATATATCTTGTTGGACACACTAACGGTTTAACACAAGTTAATAATCATATATATCTTGTTGGACACACTAACGGTTTAACACAAGTTAATAATCATATATATCTTGTTGGACACACTAACGGTTTAACACAAGTTAATAATCATATATATCTTGTTGGACACACTAACGGTTTAACACAAGTTAATAATCATATATATCTTGTTGGACACACTAACGGTTTAACACAAGTTAATAATCATATATATCTTGTTGGACACACTAACGGTTTAACACAAGTTAATAATCATATATATCTTGTTGGACACACTAACGGTTTAACACAAGTTAATAATCATATATATCTTGTTGGACACACTAACGGTTTAACACAAGTTAATAATCATATATATCTTGTTGGACACACTAACGGTTTAACACAAGTTAATAATCATATATATCTTGTTGGACACACTAACGGTTTGACACAAGTTAATAATCATATATATCTTGTTGGACACACTAACGGTTTAACACAAGTTAATAATCATATATATCTTGTTGGACACACTAACGGTTTAACACAAGTTAATAATCATATATATCTTGTTGGACACACTAACGGTTTAACACAAGTTAATAATCATATATATCTTGTTGGACACACTAACGGTTTAACACAAGTTAATAATCATATATATCTTGTTGGACACACTAACGGTTTAACACAAGTTAATAATCATATATATCTTGTTGGACACACTAACGGTTTAACACAAGTTAATAATCATATATATCTTGTTGGACACACTAACGGTTTAACACAAGTTAATAATCATATATATCTTGTTGGACACACTAACGGTTTAACACAAGTTAATAATCATATATATCTTGTTGGACACACTAACGGTTTAACACAAGTTAATAATCATATATATCTTGTTGGACACACTAACGGTTTAACACAAGTTAATAATCATATATATCTTGTTGGACACACTAACGGTTTGACACAAGTTGTGGACATATTTCAGAGCCTAATGATTCACAATCCAAAAATTTTCAAAATCAAAAGCATAACTAATATACTAATAATTTGAAATTATAAAGAACTAGATATCGACTACTTAAACATTAAAAAGAAAGACTATTTATACCTAAATATAGAAGACAGAGAAAAAAAATTCCTAAATAGTTTAAAAGATCTTTTGATTTTATTAAAAAAAATTGTTAAAAATAAAGTAATTCTACTTTGCTATTATGCTGGAATATCTAGATCTTCAACTACGTTAATTAGTTTTTTTTATAATATCAGAAAAAACATTATATTATAATTTATTTTATACGGCATATGAAAAAACAATACAAGGCATGATATCTCCTGAGGAATTATTTGTAAAACAAGTAGAAAAGATATTAATATAAATTATATTAATTGGTTTATACGGTTATTTTAATTAATAACTAGAACTTGAGTATTTTGTCTATATTTTATAACTTATTTAATGGGTTTTTTTTTAAATATTTTCATATAATTTTGGGTTGTGTTTTAAATAATATCAGAAAAACGGAATATGATGATGCACTTAAAATGGTCTATAAGACAATTAAAGATAAGTTAATATAAATTATAGTTACTGAGCTTATAGGATTGTTTTAAGTTAACATGGAAAATATGAGCATTTGTTTCGAATGTTTTAACAGTTTTGGGTTGTGGTTTAAATGGGACCGATTATACTTTCTATCTCTTAGAAAGGAATGGTGTCATGGCAAAATCCATGTGGCGCAAAAACTTAGAGCAGAATCATCATTCCCTTCAGGTGTGGGTGCAAAAATTTGAGGAATGTAAATAAAAGTTGATAATTGTCATGTTTTTATGTTTTTGACAATTTTGCTTTACTTTTGATGTTATTCGGTGATTTTTGGTCATTTATTTATGACTTGTCCTATGTTTTGGTGTTTGGGGGCTATAGTGTGTGGTATTTCTTTTAACGTTTTGAATTTTTGAACCTGTTGATCTTGATGGCCCAGAAGCTTCATATATGGCCCGGCATGGCCAGGTAGTTAAGGAGCTCGTTTTGTAATCTGAGGGTTGCGGGTTCGAATCCCTATCGCACCAAACATGCTCGCCCTTTCATCCGTGGGGGCGTTATACAGTGACTGTCAATCCTGGTATTTGTTGGTAAAAGAGTAGCCCAAGAGTTGGTGGTGGGTGGTGATGACTGGCTGCTTTCCCTCTAGTCTTACACTGCTAAATTAGGGACATACGAGCGCAGATAGCCCTCGTATAGTTTTGCGTTAAATTCAAAATAAACAAACAAATAATAAGCTTTATATATATATATTACTCCAAATACGAATGGTCAAGAAACGAATGTTTTGTGCATTAGTTTGGAATTTGGAAACTCTTTGTTTATTATATGACGTTTCAAATTAATATATACTTTTTAACACTATTGAACCTACAGTGTTTTTCTTTTTCGTGGGAATACTATTCACTGGTTAGCAAATTATTATTTGATACACTAAATTATGTATCTACATACTTACGTGTATATATATATCAAGTAATGCATAATACAGCTAATAAACATACAATAATTTGGTCTGAAATGAGGTTGAAAAAAGTACATGGGGTGAAAGATTTAGGTTATACCACAAATGTAGTCCACGTTTGGAAAGTAGGCCTAAAAACATCTGCTGGAGAGAAATTCATGAAAAAAAGAATATTTCCGGTGATAAACGTTTCCACTTTCTCCTCCCTATATTCTCCTTTCTTTTTTTTCTTTTTCTTTTTACAGATGCATCAGGAGAATTATTGTTTAGATATCTTTTTGAAATTATTTGCATGAAAAAGTTTCATTTTTTATACTTCCGGACTCACGGTTATTTACACATACTGCCACAAAAAAAACAGAAAAAAAACAGCTGATTCCGCTAATTACTAGAATGTCAATTTTATATTCTTCACTGCTGACAGCACTCATATTTAAAACGATTCTTTTCTATTTCAGTATTCATAAATTACTTAAATCCTGTTCCTTCAAGTGCATCCGCGGTTAGCCTGAGAACTTATGATACTAGATATTGGGTTTTAATACCCGCAGAGAGCAGAGCACAAATAGCCTACTTTGTAGGTTGGTAGCTTTGTACTTAACATTACACCAAAACAAAAAAGGCAAAAATTTCAATCTTACTCTTTTGCTGTTTTAAAAAACCAATGATATTACGATGTTTAAAGAATATTGCTTGAAAATGATGTCATTTTTTTACCCAGTTCTTAGATTCAAGAACATTATTTTTTCTTAGAACTTAATGTCATATATATCAGTGAATTTGCTTTTGTTAAGCGTTTTTACGAAATTGGTTATCATTAATATATTAGTATTCAAAGAATATTTCATCAAAACAGATCTACAATTTTACTGCTTTATTAATTAATAATATAAAATGTTTATCTTTTGTTTCCCAAATATCACTGCTCAGGGCTCTTCCTTAAATTAATTGTTTTAAATACTGCATCAATGTTCTGCGTTAAATCCTGTAACATACTTGAATAGCATTTCAGATAAACTTTGCTTATCATAGTACAACTTAGCTAAGAAGTTCTGGTTTTTAATCGCTATTTCTTTCTATAAATACAGACGTCAAATTTAAAAAGATAAGATTTAAAAATCACTTTCAGCTCTTCTCATGCTACAACAAAAGCGATTCCCCCGATGGAACAGCTTTAAGTCTACTGACCTACAAAGCTACAACGCAGGGTTCGATTCTCTGTCAGGAACATAACAAATAGACCAATTTATCTCTACTATAAAAACTAACAATGCAACAGAAGTGTAAAGCCTTAGACTCCTTACAGTGCATGAACTTAACTGAAGATATCTGCTCAAAAGTAGAGGATATGTGCTTTTCTACACAGTTTCTAACTGAACTATACACTAGACGTTTACTATGGCATGATGTGTAAAAGGAAATGCTAGAGAATTCTGACTAACGTGGAAGACTAAAATAGGTGTGATATCTAAGTTATACGCTAACATTAGCATTATAGGACAACATTTGTTATTTATTTTCGTTCAGTGAATGCTACTCATTAAACTCATTTAACAGAGATACGTGTATTTCTTTCAAAACTTCATAAATTATTTAAAATTTGTCAAAATAGAAAGACTTATCCAGATCCTTTAACTAATAAATTAAACTTTAAACATTGATTAAAATACGTTCGTTCATAATTTGGTACAAAGGCTGATGAAATTTGTATGAAATTAACTTTCCACGGGAAAATAATACATAAAATTAGGTTTCATATATTATGTAATTTTGACCATGAGTATGACAGTTTGACGTAAATGAAATGACGTACCTGATACGTCTTTATCTCATAAATAACATTAAAATAAAAAATAAACTTCAGATTTTCAAGTGGTCACTTGAACTAATGACGCTCATGTACATTTTACACATTGGCCATAATGAAGTAATAAAACAAATACAAATAATATATTTTCGCCATATTGAAGTAACTACATATATTTTAACAGTATATAGTGACTTCGAACGTTACCTGTAGCTTATTAAATGCTATATAACTGTTTAAATTAATTGTAGAATGGTCCTCATTTTCAGGAATTATTTGTATTAAAGAATTAAAAGCATTGTTACTCAATTTTTCCAATATATCGAAATTTAGTAGCTCTGGTACAAAAACACATTACTCTATTTCGATATGTTATTTGCATTGTTAACATGAACTTATTTCTCAGTGTTATGCAATGGTTAATTTCAAGTAATGAAGGATATGTTGGCATCATATTTAGAAACTGCACTGAATTATTAATGAAAGGTATGTTAATGGTTTAACAACAGAGCCATATTGTAATAATGAAATAAATTTAAATCATATGTAATGACCTAATTAGAACGATATAACTTATGTTGGTTACATATATACGGAACTAATTTAATTGCTAGAAATATGCGGTGATCATACCTAACTAAAATAAGATAAGTAAATAAACTACGCTGGTAGAGATGAGCTAATGACAAATTTTTTTTAATGATATACATTGACCAAACTGAAATAATAAAACTTACGTTAGTATTATACAGTGGTTAAAATAAAGTGCGTAAAGAAATCTTAGTGGCGTACAGTGGCCAAAAACTGAGGTAATAAAATGTTCTATCGAAATGCAGTATGTAGTATTGGTTGCTTTTGAATTTCGCGCAAAGCTACACGATAGCTATTTGCGCTAGCCGTCCCTAATTTAGTAGTGTAAAACTAAAGGGAAGGCAGTCTGGTCATCACCACTCACCGCCAACTCTTGGGCTCCTCTTTTACCAATGAGTAGTGGGAGTGACTGTCACTTTATAACACCCCCACCACTGAAAGAGCGAGCTTGTTTGGTGCGATGGGGATTCGAACCCGAATCAACCCTCAGTTTACGAGTCGAGCGCTTTAACCCACCTGGCCATGCCAGATCTTTGACAGTTGGTAGTAATATGCACTAGTTAGCTAAGTAAGGTAACAAATGTAAGTTTTACATATTGTTCACATTGAAGTAATGTCTGTGTGCATTATACAATATATGTAAGGAAACAAACACCAGTGACATACTCTTACACGTTTGAAGTAATTAAAAATACGTCATCTGTTTCGTTCGTTGACGTAACAAAAATTGTGTAAATGGTATACCTTGACCAAACTAAAGAAATGTAAAATAATCATTCTTATTAGGTGGAAAGATTAAGTAATGAAACTTATTAGTGATATTTAGAGATCAAATTGACATAATAAATCTAACTGAAATGACAGACAGTCATTAGTGTTAAGAATTACTATTTTAGTAGAGAGAATTCGTAGTTTTTTATATTTGCGACATAGTTTTAAAATGATAGATAAAAAGATAGAATGTCGAATCAGTTCAGTTTCATAAGAAGAAATATTTCTTTAACATTTTTTATTGTAAAACTGATACTGATACTTTGTTGTAAAACTGATACTGATACTTTGTTGTAAATCTATTTTCCTTTCTTGAATTCTGAGTGGTTTTTATTAATAATTATATAGTGAATGAAAACATATATAACGCTTTTTTACGTTGAGGTTAACCTAAATGATATAAATTATATAGCTTGCATCGGGACTTTGTATATGTTAAGTTCCTGGATAGTCATTTTACACGTGCTCACAATCAAGTTTCGACCTACTTCTTACAAAGTCTGTAGGAGTGAGTTTTTTGAGATTCAACTTAATGTTAGCAGAACAAATACCATTGTCAATTTGGAGAATTAAAGGCGTTTTTTTCATATTTAACACGTTGTTTAAAGCCTCTGTGAATTTAAGTGCCTTAAAAAGTAATCACAAAAATAAGTAAGTTGGATTAGAGTTTTGTGTTAATGAAGTAAGAATAATCACAGTAACTTGTTCCAATACATTTACTACTTTATCAAGATTTTTACGAGATAAGTTGTTTAATAAAAACCTGTTCAGAATTGGAAATAAGTAGTTATGGAAATATTGTAAAATATAGTTGAAAAAGAACGATACTGAATCCGTTTTCAGACGAAAAACAAAATGTTGTGTTGTTTCCTTTTACTCCATTTGAAAAACTTGCTTTACTTTTACTCTCATCCAAAAGGGCTGGCCAACCAAAAGTATATTCTGAATGCATTTGTCATGGGTTGTTCAGAAATTCGTTACGAACCAAATATATACGTGCTAAATAAATTCATCGTTCCATGACTTACAACTGTTACGTCACTGCTTCAGTGTATGGAAATCGTTCTTACAAAGTTTAATTAACCCTATAAACCGTGTCTAGATATTTTTTATAAACATTTCCTTCTTCATTAAGTTGTCACGTTGCTACTACAATTGTGAATGCTATTGGCTCGGCATGGCCAAGCGTATTAAGGCGTTCGACTCGTAATCTGTAATCCCGGTCGCACTAAATATGTTCTTCCTTTCAGCCGTGGGGGCGTTATAAAATTATGGTCAATCCCACTATTCATTGGTAAAACAGTAGCCCAAGAATTGGCGGTGGGTGGTGATGACGAGCGGCTTTTCCTCTAGTTTTACGCTGCTAAATTAGGGACGGCTAGCGCAGATAGACCTCGAGTAGCTTTGCGCGAAATTCAAAAACAAACAAACAAACCACAATCACTTGGCAGTTTCTTCAGAGAAGTAAAGTGTAATTTCTAGTGTGTATTTAATACACGTGTCTGCTCGGGGCTAAATTCGAAAGGATATTATTGCATGTTCTATACCTATATTCTTTCGGCTCAATTTTAATTGAAATGTTGAGTTACATAACTATTTATGAATAAAGCAAGTGTAGCTTTTCTGGTGCATTGAGTAGATATATCTCGGTCGGGTAAGTTTTAAATAACATGTTTTGGATGTGATAAGTAAATATACATATATAAGTAAATATACATATATATTGGTGCTTGTTAATTCCATCCCGCGTCGACATTGCAGATGAATATAGGTGATTGACTCAACTTTCAATGGCATATGCGGATGAGAATGGGAACATAGTGATCCTGGAAGAGTCATCGCAGAGTAGAGAAGCGCATCGAAAATCATAAGTTTTATTTAGAAACTTTTGTACATGTACAAGGTCTTCGAAACTATATTATACTATATATTATATATACATTATACTATATATTATATCTATATTATACTATATATTATATATACATTATACTATATATTATATATGTATTATACTTTATATTATATATACATTATACTATATATTATATCTATATTATACTATATATTATATCTATATTATACTATATATTATGTATATTATATTATGTCTGTATTATACTATATTTTACATATATTATACTATATCTATATTATACTATACATTATATATATAGTATACTATGTATCTTTTTTCTCCTAGATTTATAGTACCTTTTGTCTCTCATGTCTTTTTCTTTAAATAGTGTTACGTTGAGGATTTGACTCAAATGTATGTAACTTTGTAGGATTGTGAGACTGCTGTTCAAATTTCAAAATAACAACAGTTTTACTTTGGTCAAAATGTAATTCCAAAGAGAAAATGGGAGCTCTCTTCCTCATATGTACTCTAAGAAAGGTTAAAAAGAATCAATTCATAGTTCAAGACAAGTGAATTCGACAAAGAGACTTTTCATTTAAGGCGATCATTTCTGTTTATGAACAATATCAGATTTTGCCAAAAAATCAATCTTAGAAGTATCCTTCTTGGTTAATTTTTTCTTTGTTTTTTTTTCAAGTGACGTATACTGAAATAGCCCACAACATTTACAATATTTAAAAACGTTCATAAGAAATGAAGCTGCGAGGGTTAATGAACACTTTATAGAACATATAATGTAGTTAATACCGTGAAAAGTTAGAATACAGGTTAATGTAATAATTTCTATGTTAAAATAAATATAAGGCCAGGCATGAACAGGTGGTTAGGGGGCTGGACTTATAATCTGAGCCGTGATAGTGTTATAATGTGACGGTCAATCTCGCTATTCCTTGGAACGGCTAGCCCTCGTGTAGCTTTTACGCAAAATTCCAAACAATATATATATAGATATTTAGAATGGCTAAACATATTACAAAAAAAGAGGTACTAAGTCCTATGAGTTAAACTCTGGCCTATTGGCTGACCTTGTTCTTACTTTATTTAAGCCGTACGTCCAGAAATTGGCCTTGAAATATTAAAGACATTTTTGGAGAAATATATATTTTTTTTTCTTTTTTGAGATTTTGTTACTATTTTTCAAGCTACTAAAATTTCCTATAAAATTCATTTTTACCAAAGTTGGCATTTTATTAAAGAAAGGGTACATAAATTAAATTAACACGACTTGAGGACGAACGTAAAGAAATATTTAGAATCCTCATTAACCACTAATGTAAATAAACATCTCATACAACGAACGTGGGTAACACAATTACTTTCTAATGAGCAACAATTCCATGTAATTATATTTATCACAAAGTAATATTATTAGGCTTAGTTTACTTCTTAACACCTACTTTTTATTCTGTTTTTCAGGATTTTTCCGAGAAGAAGAGTACATAAGAGTATTTCAATCACGCTGTGTCCGCCACATCCACTGTCAGCGATTCTTCGCTCAGCTTGGAGCTCGTTAGGTCGCCCGTACACAATATATGCAGTAATGAGTATGGTGATCATAAAATGATTGAAATACTATTATACATTCTTTCTCTCTGGAAAAAATAGGAGACCCAATAAAGAATACATTGTTTAAAATATAAGCATACTATAGTTTTATGACAAAAATAATTAATTATAATAATGTTTCGCAAAATAAGCAAACCAAAGAAAAAACGTTCACATCACAACAGCTTATGGTAATTCCATTTTTGAAGCCTATTTACACAACTTAAAATCATTCCTCCTTTAATTACACTGGGACAAGTAGTTTTTAAGCCTTAAAACGTTTAAAGATGGTCTATTTTTATAACCATTCCGAAGGCCAATATATATACATGTTTATAATTTCATACTTATATCTGTTTTTTTACGTTTGCTTTACCTGCATTTTTAGGATTCGTTTCATAGAAAATATTTAGTAAGTAAAATATACTTCTTTTTTAATGTTAGTTTCTAATTAGCTATTTAACATGCGAAGTAAACCTTTATACTTGGTGTCAGTTTCAGCTGAAAATTGAAATCAATTAAGGTATTGAACACACATGAATATCAACTGATCAACCAACGATGACATTCTGAAATGCCATACGAAGCTTTATTTTTCTGTTTCTTTTATTTATTTTGAGAAAAGCTCTGTTTTTTCAATTGCATTTTTATATCTAGTATAAAGACATGAATTACTCATTTTATTTAGATGTGACATCGTAGTATATTTATTCGACATCCTAACATAAATAAATATTATTTTAAAGTCGTTATTGTCTTTTATTTAATATATATGTATGTGTGAAATATCTGTTCTTATTATTGTTTTGAACCTCGTATAAAATATCCTTCATATCGCAATTTTTCCAACATTTTACACTGAAACCTGTTCCTTCCTATCGATATTTTTTCACTTTGATGAGAAATTGTCTTTATTTCAACCGCAACACAAACTGTTTGCAATGTCAACCACAACAAATATTATTTCTTTTTATCAATACAACGGAAATTATTCTCTCTGGCAACCAAAGAATGTTATTATTATTAATCACAATGGAAGTTGTTTTTAGTGTCAACCACAACAACAAATTGTTCTCAATGTCCTCAGAGCTGAAATTGTTCAACTATAGCTGGCAATTTTATGCGTGTAATCTCATTTATTTGTAAAACTTCACTAAAAAGATCGGGAATTTTAAATTGTTTTTACGTATCATTGTTAAAACGGGACAGTGACTTAAAATATGTGTTTCATTGACATTTTTATTCCCCAAATTACTGTTACAGTTTGCTCGCTTACCTTGAGTAGGAGACAAACACTGCATATGCACTAAACGAAATCGGAGTATTTGACATTAAAGGTCAACCTTTGTAAGGTAGTGGTGGTTTTCCAACTTATTCTACAAAACTGTTGGCTGTGTACAAAGGAAGAGAGATGTGTGTAAAGATGAATACTATATATCTTTACTTGATCTTGGTGATGAGATGCTGTGACATTTGTACTATGCTGGAACAATATTATCTGTACCAGCTACGTTATAAAAACGTAGTCCGTGGGTTTCTACACTACACAAAACAACCCAGGTGACTGTTATTTTTGCGGCTGTATTCAACAATGTAAAATTCAAAATCTTTAATTCACATAATGTACTACATTATCTTAGAATTTATAAACAGCTACCAAAATAATTTAATATAAGTTTTACGATTAAACTTACAGCATCAAAGCCAATGTGATCCCCTAAAAATACTGCACATATAAAGACACATTAATCACCAACATCTGACATTTTCATTGCGTTTATCGATAAGTGAGAGATATTACACATGATGGTAGAAGATATCAAAAAACAATTTCTCAAACACACACACATATATATTAGCTGGAGTACCCATACTGTGGAAGGAAGTTATGTAAAGCCGTGATCAATGATAGGTTATCTTCGTACATGAAAAGTTGCTTCCCTTATATGCGATTGTAAAAAAATTGCAAAATGCCTATAAAAACTGTGAAACTCAAAACGCTAAACTGAAAATGTGTATGTACCCGCGTATTGGCCTAATCAACTTACATACAAATTTTCATGAAGATCCATTAATATCCTGCGAAGTAGTTACATGGACATACAACAGACAATACTAGTATATTTATATAGATTTATATAATACCCGATAGTTTTAATGTTACATTCATTGTTTATTATAATAGAGAGTTGATACTGATTCCAGTTTCTTTACATTCTTTCATATACAATGTTTTGTTCTGTAAAAATGACGTTTGTTGTCAAAATGTTTCAAATTGTCTCTCCATTTTTACAATTACAGGTTAGGTCGGCTTTGTAATAAATGTTGCTATTTTTAGTGTGTGTAACAGAAAAAAATCATGGTTACGTTTTCCATGTTGCTTTTCGTCTTCTTTGTCTTTACATAAGTAAAAATCTGAACAGTTTGTAGTCGTGATGACATTGTATTTTTCCATAAAATTTTGTTTGTTACTTTGATAATGAACCACTTTACAGTTCGTCTTTTTATCCAAGAACCATTAAAAATAGCCACTAGCTTCCAAAGCACAGCAATAAATTCTTATTAAACAAACTGAAAAGACAGTGGCGAAATATTGGCTGTATATTACAAAAAATAGAAAAAAAATTTTCTCGAATATTTTTCGAATATTTAAATTAAACAGCTATGCATTTGCAGCTGCACTTATATTTGTTCGGATTTGTTTATACATAATGCGTACTGCAAAACGTACCCATTAGTTAAAGTGTCAAGAATGTGAATCTGAAGATTCCTGACTCACGTCTCGCTACCACTAAAAAATGCTCCGCCTTGTGGAGCCATGGATGCGTTCTAAGAGTAACGATCCAGTCCAGCTATTTGGTCAGATAAGATCAGCCCAAGTGTGGGTGTCGTTGATTAGCTATCTTCTCTCTATTCTATCACCTCAAAATTAGGATAGGTTAAATGTAGGTAGTTGTTGTGTGCCTTTGAGCGAAGATTCTAAAACAAACAAACCAATTCTCAACATAAAAAACCGACAAATTCATGCAATTATTATTATAATTGAAAGTAATTTTGTATAAAATACATTTATGCACAAATTTATTACACATACATATAGATAATATACTATAGTGATGGGCGTACCCATCTGTAATCTGTGGTCTGTGTCAAAGGTGACACGATATACCACTGGACACATTCCGCACTTTAAGCAAAGAGAACGTTATAAACGTGAGAGTCGACCCCGCTTTTCTGCAAAATAATATTCATTTAGACAATAAATATTACTAACTAGTTGTTTTCCTCTGTTTATCAACTTTCAGGAATGTAAATGCTTGAGTCTTAGAGGGCAATCCTTCATCCCATTTATACATAAAGTATGAAAAATACTAATAATCAAGTGTATGTTTCATATAAATCATTGTTTGTATTGTTTAACACTTAAGGTGATTTCATACAAAATAACTAATTTAAGTCTAATTACTTAGTTGCCTCTTAAAACCGTTTTATCAATAAAACTAACATTATCAAAACTAGACAGTAAATTTGCTTTGTCAGCCTTTATCCCTGGAGCCTTTTCTTCCCAGATGGCAAGAATGAAAACCGAAGTTATACCTTCTGTTATTTTAATGTACAAATGAATACGTCTCAAAATTGTTTTTTTTTTCATTTTTCAGAAAACAATTTAAGTGTATGAAATTGCATTTTTCTTTACCTGTTATGCCTGTTAAGCTCAGGTACCCGAGGAATCATCGATTTATTTGGATGATCTAGATATTAATAAGTGATCTTTATTTTTAAAAATACCGAAGAATGTTGTAATTGGTCTAACCTAAGTGAGTGTTCTACAAAACTAAGGTAAACAGTGATTTTTACTTCATTTACTAAACAATTTTTATACTTTTATTTGTAAAGAAAAAAGTTTAACGGAAACGTACTTAAATATTAAATTATTTCTACGCATTTAACCTTAAATATAATAAATATTTTAAAAAATAATTAGGTTTACTATCTTGTTATAACTTTAAAAAACGCAGCACAACAGTTACTTTTTCTTCCAATTATCCAATCTGGTGTATTTCTCATGTTAAAATGAAAAAAATTCACTAATTTAAACAGAAATCAATATGACTCTTGACAGCTCTTTACTCAGTTACTTCGTTTTACCTTAAACGTCTGTCTCTTGCAAAATGTCACTAGAAGTGTATTTAAATGGTATACAGAAGTTCAAGTGAAAAATTACCAGACTTTCTCAGATCGTCACTTCGAGAAGAAGGAAAATAGTCTCTTTGTGTTCCGTTCTTGTCGTCATGTTTAGTGTACAAAACGTGATAGCAGTTGTTTACTACAATACACAGATGGCGCTTGTGAAGCATGCTTGAGATCTCTGTCAGGCATGAAATAATCCTAAATACATCAAATAAACTTTTTTTGTTATATGTTGTTGTTTTGAGGCAATACGTTAAGCGAGATAAGAGATCAAGCTCACGGTCTTCCTGGTGGTGAAGAACATATGCGATAGTTATTAATTGTTTACATAATTCGAGAACAATGTGTGAAGTGAAGTCCTCTTTTTTTTTTTTTTGCTCTTCTTAAAAGTAATATTGTCTGAATATTTAAGTTTAACTATAAAACGTGCTCTCAAGAAATATATTAGAAACTTGAATGCTAACCATGAGCAAAGTTAGCAACTATTTTTTCCGAAATTCTTTCAAACCTTCTAGATTTAACATTGTAAACTTCATTGCTGTTGAGTCAAAGAAGTGCCAACGTATTTGTTGTGAACACATTCTAAAATGAATTTATGCTAAAATCGACATATTTTTAAATAAATGTCTGTGATGACAATCCAGTTACCAAATAACGACACATTATAGAACCTTTACCCTTATTACATCGAAGGCTATCATTTGACTAGAGCAAGAAAAATGAGATGACCAATAATACTGCCATTCATTGCTGCGTGAGCGTAATAAAGCTGCTTAAAATACTAGATGAAAGACTAGAAGATCTATTCACCTCTGTGGCCCAAAAGGTTTTGAATTGAAGACTGTGTTTTAATAAAGTACAATGGATCCTTTCAAAACTTATAACAAACTAGACTTATTAAAATCTATGTATAACAACACATACATTTGGCTTTTTCTACCGACTATGACAATTTTCTCAAGCCAGCAAAATATTCGGCAAAAAACGTACAAAATGTCTAGTCAGGTGTTTCCTCTCTTTATAAACAATACAAGCATCTATTTTAAAAAGGTGACTTTAAAGAAGCTTCATATATGTTGATTTCAGCAGTGTCCAATTCTCTACCAAAACGAATTATGTGAAACATTATTTAATATGCATCATCGGTTTATGTCTAGTATGGGAAACATTCTGTGATTGTAAGTGAAAGAAACATTTGTAATATCATTCCCCTATTAGATTATAATTAGTTAGACATTGGAAAATATTGTGATCTATTTTGCACATATTGTCGCTTTTGTTTTTGAATTTTGAGCAAAGCTACACAAGGACTATCTGCGCTAGCCATCCCTAATTTAGCAGTGTAAGACTAGAGGGAAGGCAGCTAGTCATCACCACCCACCGCCAACTCTTGGGCTACGTTTTTACCAAAGAATAGTGGTATTTTCGGTCACATTTTAACGCCCCTACAGCTGAAAGGGCGAGTCTGTTTGGTGCGACGGTGATTCGAACCCGCGACCCTCAGATTACGAGTCGAACGCCTTAACCCACCTGACCATGCCGGGCCCTTGCACATCTTAAACAGTTAAGGTGACAATTGGATCAGATATTTATAGATTATATAGTGTTTAGTCCAACTTACCAACTAAACGAAACATGCCACTTTTAAGCCAAACTTTCATAAACAACTAGGCCATAGTCTAGTTAATAAGTCTGGTGTGAGCAGAAACTTGTATCCATCATGAAATCCGTGTCACAGTTTATAGCACCAGCTAGAATAAAATTTGTAAAACATCAAGTTTTATTTCAATATTACATTTTGAATTTATTATATTATATTTTATTTTATATTATATTTTAAAAAACAATATACATAATTCATAAATAGTGAACCAGAAGTTTGGCCTACTAATACACAAAATGCAATTAAACGTTAGTTCTAGTATCCTTTGTCTGTATCAATGCATACACTTACAAACAGTGTTGGTTGTACAGTTTGAGTGTGTGATAGAGAATTTCAAACGACTCTTAAAAATACAAGGCATTTAACACGTTTTCAAGCATCGTACGTTGAGCCCAGGTATTATTAAGTTCTTGAAACCTTTACAATTATGAGACTGGGAATTCGCCTTATTATTGCATTTAAATATTTAGAAATATCGAACTTTTAATAATGTACTTACGATCTGTACACATATTAAGCCTATTATTCAAATATTAGCGCACTTCAAACATTTTATAACATAATATCTAATGTTTACTTGTAATATGTGAGATATATTTACAAGTATCAAACGTAGAGACTAAAGTATTAATGTATTTCACTTGTAAACTCTTAAACAGCTTCCCAGTGGCTAAGCGGTATGTCTGCGGACTTACAACGTTAAAAACCGGCTTTCGATACCCGTGGTGGGCAGAGCACAGATAGCCCATTGTATAGCTTTGTGCTTAATTCAAAAGCAACTTTTAAACAAGTGGCTAAGGTTACGTATTATAATTTACCTCAGACGATCCTCCAATTTATTATATTAATATTACGATTTAAATCAGACTAAACTAAGTCAGATTGTATTTTTGATTTAGAAATTAATTTAATGTTGATGTTTATCAAATTTATGATATTTACCAAGAAAACTGATACAAAGTTTTCTTTCTTAACATAAATACATTTCAATATAGAAACAACTATAGAATTTATAATAACAGTTATTATAAATAATGATTTATATACCAAAGTTTTACAAACTCATATAGAGTGTTAAGTCTTCTATCTGATCCGGAACTTCTTTTATATCCTATCGAGGGTTTACGATGAGTGAATTCATTTCGAATTGATATAAGCACAATTCACTTAACGCTGACTGCACGCGAGTTTTCACGGTTAAAGTTATATAATGTCTTCGAAAATTGTAACGTCCGATGTTAATCCGCTGAAGTTAAACGGTTTGTAATGTTCAAAACCTATAAACGTTCCTAATCAAATGTGTATAGTTTACCGTTTGATAAAAGGTAATCACAGTTATAGCTTCCGAGATTTATAGTATATCAAATTTAGCAAACCAACAACATATATTGCTTCATCGCGTCGCGTTGGCTACCTTTTATAAGCTTGAGAAGAAAGTTTCTAGAAATTTTAGCTACAATAACAATACTGGAAATCACTAGTATTTACATACACACATAGTACATTGTTGTTCTTACATTCAAGAATCTTTTACAATTTTAGTGAGTTTGCGGGAATATCGCAATACATATTTAACAATATAAGTTACATGCATTTGTAAGTGTATATATGTAACTGAAACAAACACTGATATTTAAATAAATATATAGTAGTACATCTGTCACACCAGCTTGTTAACATACTTCACTTGTAAATACCAGAATGAGTGACCAGTATTTTATTATACATCACTTATAAACATCATAACAAGTAGACAGGTTATTAATGTACTTCACTTGTAAATACCAGGACTAGTGGACAGTTTATTAATGTATTTCGCTTGTACTACCAGAGTAGGCAGTCACGTTATTAATGTCTAATCATAACATAGCCACACTTATTATCACTTTAAAAGACATTAAAGCGTTATTCAAATATTACATCAGGTGACTAAGAGTAAAAGATAATACTCCTATGGTTTTTAATGGATTTATAATTATTGTCAAGGTTAGCTATTGGCCCGGCATGGCCAAGCATGTTAAGGCGTGCGACTCGTAATCTGTGGGTTGCGGGTTCGCATTCAACGTCGCGCCAAACATGCTCGCCCTTTCAGCCATGGGGTCGTTATAATGTGACGGTAAATCCCACTATTCGTTGGTAAAAGAGTAGCCCAAGAGTTGGCGGTAGGTGGTGATGACTAGCTGCCTTCCCTCTAGTCTTACACTACTAAATTAGGGACGGCTAGCACAAATAGTCCTCGAGTAGCTTTGTGCGAAATTCAAAAAATAAACTAACTTAGCTATTTGAACAGAATTTTCAAAATTATTACAATTGGTATTTTCTTTTGAAACATACTCGAGTAAAAGCCATAAATACAATAAGTAAATAAGTTTGAAATCCTTTCTTACTTTTCAGCTAATTCTGCATCAAAGGATTTAGAATCCTTCAAAAGTATTTTTTTTTTATTTTCTTCTTATACATTGAAAGCTAAACCAATTAAATTATAGCATCGTGTGACTAGTTGTTGTGCCTTCTATGATTGTTATTCTTAGCAAAGGTTCAGAAAACATTGAAAACAATATAAAAAGTTACAAGGCCTAATGTGAGTTGATTGTTGTTTCAAACGTTCTTTCATTCCGCTCGATTTGTAATTAATCTGATTGTCACGTGTTCGAATCTCTGTCACACCAAACATGCTCGCCCTTTCAGGTGTGAGAGGCATTATAATGTGAAGGTCAATCCCACTATTTGTTAGTAAAAGAGTAGATGAAGGGTTGGCGGTGAGTAGTGATGACTAGCTGCCTTCCCTCTAGTCTTACACTGCTAAATTAGGGATGGCTAACGCAGAAAGCCCTCGTGTAGCTTTGCGCGAAGTCCAAAACAAACAAACAAAAATTATCCCCCCCAGCCACTTGTAAAGATACTCTTTACGCACTTTTTGAAGATAGACATCTATTGTGCTATGTAAGATTAAAGCAACTGATTGAAGACTTTCTGTAATTCAGTAAACGTAAAACATGTCCGAATCCTAAACACTTGGCCATCATTTGAAATACCGCTGTAGCCTTACCACATTTCAGATCAGAAATTCTATTTTGTTCCAACATTGGTATTGCCTTACAGACTCGCCCAACCCAATTCAGTCGCAATAAAAGAAAGACACACTTGTCAGATTTATAAATTTGTACTTTTTTTTATACTCAGAGGCCGGTCAAATTATACATAGACCCACGGTTTTCATAAGCTTACTTAGATCAACAGTTCCAGATGACTTGATCCAAGTGAAAACATCATACAGCACATTGCACTAATCGGTAGTTTTATTCCATTAAAGCGATAATAGTTTCATGTATTCACGAATAACGTTAAATGTAACTCTAAATGTTATTCCTTACCTAAACTACATCTGTTTTTGTATTTTGAAAATACTTTCGATGCAAATATTGATAACCTACTATTTGTATGGTATGGATATAGCTGTTTTGCTTAAGTTGCACAATGCTATATGTGCTATTCCCAATACAGAGACTGAATCCTGAATCTTATCATTATACATTTTCAAGCTATCGGTAAGTAGGTACACTGCAAACAATGTTAAGTGGAAATTTGGGGGGTAATATGCACGAATCAATTAACGTGAAATGTGAGGTATTAAACATTTTGCGTCAATGTAAAGCTAAAAATTATATTTGTCTTATTGTGTAAATAGACCTTTTATTTAGTGTGGTCGTTGCACCCTATAAATACGACCTACTTTAAAACATGCTGTATTCGGTATAGTAAGATCTGTAATTGTGCACTATATGACATATCCAACATGCACAAAAATCCAATTTAGAGAAATATTTATAGATATAAAGTAGATAAATTTTCACGTTTTTATATATTTTCGCGACATATAATGAAAATGAGAATTTGAAGTTTCTGGATAGAATAATGACGGCGAATTTGCGAAACCCAAAAAATTCTTGCTGAACTATATAAGTCGTGAGGAAGTCGTCTTGAAAAAACAAGAAGAAATTTGATAAATGAAAATAATAAGTGAAAGAGTGCTGGTTTTTTATAGTTTGTATATTAACTTAAAAGAAGACTGTTCTTGTAGCGTAACTTGATTTTATTCATTTTTAAAACTAGATTGCTTTGCCCTATGCATTTTCCTTTTTATATCAGCAAGAAAAATAACCATGGATCATTTCAAAGCATAACATAATCAAAGAAACCTTCATAATGCCAGGCAGTAGAAATTAGGCTTAAAAGTTACCAACGTAATTTCATCGGTTGCAAATACAAATCCGAATATTGAAAAAAACTTCCGCATGCATACGTGCTATTTTAAAACCTAATACTTTTTAATGGTGTTTAAAAGGGAATATAATAATGCAAGGCAAAGAAAATATTACGTATTTATTTTGTAAAGAACAAAATAATCCTTATATTGGATTATTATTTTTTTTTTTGGTGTTGTTACGTGTATTATAGATTACCCAGTAACAAAATATGGCGAACAGCGTACACATTTATTTGAATGAACTAAGTATGCCAAATCAACAAACTATGCTCAAGTCACTCACTATATTTATGATGTTAACAAGGAAATCGTGGCGCATAGTAAATGACTAAAACTAAAATTTCACAAGGAAGTTATCATTATAGTAAACATGTACATAAACAAGATATGATCGCATCACCTCTCTTCCCTGTGTGTGTATATATATATATATATAACACATATCTAAAAGGTGTGGAAACGTACTGAGATATCATCAGAATCCATCTTTTCAATTGAAAGTTATAAAGTTTTCCCTTCGACCCCAAGTATGGCTTCCTCACTCAATTCTTCTATCCTCCAAACGTGGCACACACACTCTTTATACATTTCTTATCATGTCCACGCTATAAGAATGCCAAGTTTAATCAGGATTAGACGTTATTTTTACACTTTTCACATCATCATTTCTGGAATTCGCCCACGCGTACCTGCTCTTATAAACACTATGTGGAATATAATTAATTAGGTAACTTGCTTATAATGTTTTACCTGAAGCTGATTTATACAGATTTTGAATATATTACAGAGGTCAACATTTTTCCAGCGTTATGGAAAACACCTTGGTAAACATCTGTTTGTCAATTTCTTCGACTTTTTCTTTTGGCTTCATGTATGAAAGTATAATTAAGTTTCTAATCAGTGTTTATAGAATTAAATATTCTACTTTTCGTGTCAGTGAATATAAAAAAATGTGCATCAGAAGATATTTAGAACCATACAGTAATCTATATTAGTGTGCATAAAGTATAGATTATGGAGTCAGTTACTTCGATCTTTGTTTCAATTACACAACAACCTGTGTAAAATCGGTTCCTTCGATCTTTGCTTCAGTGTACACAAAAAATCTTTATTGAGTCAGATTATTCGATTTTTCTTTCAATTTACACAAAAATCTGTGTAGAATCAGTTATTTCGATCTTTGCTTCACTGTACACAAATATCTGTATAGAATCAAATACTTCAGTTTTTGTTTCAGTGTGTATAAAAAGTATCTTGGATTAAATGCCATAAGTGAAATCGTGTTCAGGGAGATACCTAAAGTGTTTGGTAATAAAGAAGAGCGTAAGGTAAAATGTTTACAAACATTTAACGATTTTTATAAGTTTTATGTATTTATGCATAAGTCACTAAAATACCTCTAAAATAGATGCTGCTTATTTAAAATGAATTAAGAGATAAAAGCAGAATTTAATATCTACATCTTACTATAATGGAACTCTTGCTTGAATGATACTGGAAAAACATTTTAGTACGTGATGTGCAACCCTCAATTTTGCGAAATTTTTATCCCGTGTGCATGTATATTTGCAGTAAGGGTCGCGATTTTTCCGTTTCGCCTCCGTTTCCTGTCACAGAGAACTTTATTTTTCTCCATTCTTAGGGTACAGATATGACGTCATAAATACATCACACGCAGATCTAATGTACTGACGGCATCTATATAAATATAATAGTACTGTCTTTGTATGTCCAAGTAAATACTTCGTAGGGTGTGGGTGGGTCTTCACCAAAATTGGTATGGAGGTTTATTAGGTCCAGGGGAAATGCAAACAGTTTTCAATTTTTGCATTGCGATTTTTTTACCACTACTTCGCCTTTGCTAACGGCTCTTTACCAAATTTAGTATGAAGATTTGTTGGGTCCATAAGGAGATATATTCAATATTTATGGTTTCACTTTTTGTGTTTTGTTGTTTTTATGGGCGTTTTGGTGTGTGTGTGTGTTTTTTTTTTTTTTAATTATATATAAAGAAATCCTAAAATAACCTTCCACTAATCATGAATTTACATAACTTCCGTTCAGGGTATGGGTACCCCAGCTAGTATTAATAACTTACTTAGATTGTTTATTAAGAATTGATAACTTCCTTCAATAACCAATCTCTCCCTTCGTTGTCGTCAGTGTGATGCAGCTAACATTCAAGTAGGAAGTGAAAGAATATCCACACACCCATTATGATGATCATTTGTTGTGCAGCATGATCTTCCCTATCTCATAGCATTCGACTGGTTTTCCCCTTTTTCTAATAATACAAACCTATGAATTTAAACTTCATAAAATTTTTATTGTTTCAAATAATTCCATAATTGAGCTACGCAGAGTTCGAAAATAATAATCATTATTTATTCATTATTTTACTATATTAATATATTATATTATACTAATGATTATTTTTCTGTAATATAAGGCATTTTTTTAGAAATGGAAAAGAAAAACTCGTACTAAGATCAAATTATTATTTCGTTTACCATAGTGAACATTCGCTGTTATTATGTTTGTTATGTTTAGGTTCTAGAACGATCGGTAAGACTCTCGCGTTGCTATTGGTCTAAAGAAATTTATAGTTAGTGGTTGTCAACATTTTAAGATGGTTTGTGAAAAATTTGCATGTGATGAAGAAAAATAGATAACATTTTCGGATTCAACGTAAAGGAGTTACTGAAGAACATGTAAACATTTTAAGATGATAAAACTAACGTAGGCCTGTGCATTGCGTAACGATTAGAAATTGGACGGTGCATTTAAGCTAACCCTTTCCATATGGATGGATTGTAGATGTGCCTAATTCTCGTTTAAAATGATCAGAGACTGAAGAAAAAAGTGTTTTTGTGAGACATGTTCTAAAATATTTCTATTTTATTCATATTAATCCTGTGTATTTTAACCCTCACATGTCTCAGCACATGTGTTTGGCTATTCCATTTCTTATACAAAACTTATTCAACTGAAGCAGCAACATACATGAATGGCTTTATCTTTTGATAAGCTACATTGATTGAAATAGTGATTATTATGTTTTCAACAATACTCTATCCTCTTGTTCGACAATCTTTACATCTGAAGAAAGAATTATTTCTCTTGAATTGGATATAGCAGCACATCAAATTAAAGAAAAAGACAGAAAAGTACAATGTCTGTAGTATTCAAAAGAAAAAGTAATTCAGAACATCCAAAAGAGCATGGTGGAGTATAACTCCTTGGAGTACAAAATAATATTGTATAATCTGAGACAAGGCAAGAACCAAACTGAGACTACGTAACTCGTCTTTTCTTTAAGAATATTCATTCTCTAAAGAAATGAACTGGTCACACGTAATCGTCCTTTCTTTGAGAATATTTTATATACACTGAAAAAGTACGCTAAACGCAATAACACATTCAGCTTGTCCTTTCTTTGATTATGTTTAGCAAAACTAAAGAAAGAAAAATGAAATGAATACAAACAACTTGTCTTTTTTATGAAGTTTCTAAATAAACTGAAAAAATGAACATATCACTTACAACAAGTTCATTGGTGACACTTTCTTAATCTGTTTTGTTTTATTGTTAGAGATAAGAACATTGATCTGCTATTTTCGAAATAAAGGCAGGTGATTGTACAAATGTTTAGTTCATTTGGACGGTCTTTCAAAATTAATGAAAACCTGTTTTGAATCATTTAATAATTTTTAGAAATAAATTGCTATTTTTATAAATAAAGAGAAACTGGGATGTACTTATGATATACTAATTACCAGAAACTGCCACTTGATGATGTAATTAGTTCCACCTAATTTCCTGATTTCCGAACAATCCAGCTGAACGAAAATCGTTTAATGTGGTATTTTTATAAATGTATACTGCAGAGTCGTTCACATATATATATATATATATATATTTATAAAATTAAAATATTCTCTTTTAGTGATCTGCTTTCGATGCTATGTAACAAAATATAACACTGTTTGAAGGTTGAAAAACTTCTGTTAAAAACTAATTCAATTCTGCGGACTAAAAAGAATCAAAACTAAATAGTCTTAAAGTTGCTTACTACCATTTAAAAGTGACAACCTATTAGATTTTTGGAATGTGATTTTAAATGCTTCGTACTAGTTCAATAAAAAGACGTAAAGGTGAAAATAATTTATTAAAATCGATAGGCTAAAACTATTTTACATCATAATAATGCAGGCACCGTCATCCCATGTTTTAAAAACAGAAATATATTTCATTTCAGCATGCCTTATTTCGATTTTTAAAAACTACTTATGTTCTGTAAGTTACAAGTTACTTGAAAAATTTGCGAAAACTTCCAAACTGTTATTCTACGAAACGACCTAAATCATTTCAACAGTAACACCTTAAAATATCAGATTAACAGTTTATAGTCCTTGATTGTAGTTAAACATTCACAACCTTCGTCTGGCCTCCAGCAAACACCAACAAGAAAAGAAGTTGAATCTAAACAAGTGTAAATCAAACTACTGACATTTTCTTGCCTACTTGTACACTAAATACCTCATTCTCCCTGACCTATTTCCCTTTCGGATAAATGTTGTTCTCTTTTTTGTATTTTTTCTTGTTTCACTCAAACCGTTAAGTGAAAGACGTAAACAAGATGCTGTTTAGTTCAAATACATTTTTAAAATTATTGTTACACTTTATTTTTGTCGCTGAGTTGTTTCTAACGAAAGGTTTAGTACAAATTTCTTTCATTAATTTTGTACCTTCTTCATTAATGCATAACTATTCTTGCCTAAAAAGTAGATACAAGCGTTCTTTATCAACCCGTGATACAGTCTTTACTTCGTCATCTCCTCTGTATGTGCCATATAACCTCCATTAATTCCAAAATTATTTTCATGATAAAAGAGAGAATGAGGTAAAAGTTCATTTGGTTATTTAGTGCTATAAATCAATTTTTTGACGCTGAAATATCAGTGCATGATGCTGTCGAATTGACGCCTTTATGTAGTGCTGTCTAATCGATGTGGTAAGCGTGCTGTTAATAATATCTTTACAGAGAAACATGCTGTTTTTCTCTTCTTTCTTTCTTTTTTACTTTTCCTAAACACATCATAAATTTTAAGGGATTAACTTGGAACTAGTTAAGGTTATATCATTTTCTTGATTTACGCCGTGTTAAGGATTTGTGTAGTTAAAAATCAAACAATTCAAAAAATACATGTTTTGGGCTTCTATGCGCCTAACACACTGGCATAAGAAAAGGTTGGATTATATTTTACTTTTTTTAGATGGAGTCAGAGCTCATACAAAAGTATTATTTTGGGGCTTTTGACTCCTTACTAATCCATATTTTGACCACTTTGCATGGGCTATCATTCAAAGATATTTTATGTGTCCCATACACCGAGGCTTCATATGGTCAGGTGGTTAGAGCTTCGACTCCTAATCAGAGGGTCGCAGGATCAAATCCCAGTCAAACTAAGCGTACTCGTCATTTCAGTAGTGGGGAAGGTATTTTGTAACTATCAATCCCACTATTCATTGGTAAAAGAGTAGCCCAAGAGTTGACGGTGAGAGGTGATGACTAGCTGTCTTCACTCTAGCCTTACACTGCTAAGTTAAGTACGGATACCAGAGAGAGCTCTCTTTTAATTTTGCGCGAAATTATAAAAACAAACAAATTCCTCACAATGATTTTCCCTGTGTTAAAATTAGCCATGTTAGAATTTCGTGGCGAAGACATATTACATTTACCCGCGAATTTACGGTCTTAGTTATTATTGTTTTTACTTTTTCGACTTCAAAGAAAGAAGTGAAATAATAAAGGTTAAATTACTAAAATATATTCTTCATAATTATGTATAAATCGTATTATTTTATTAATAAATTTCTTCTTTTTTCTTTTCTTTTAAGAACTATTAAACTATGTTAAACGATATCTGTTACTACTGATAAATATAGTTTCAAGCTGTTTTTAATGATATTCAACTTTACATACTATTGCGAGCTGTAACCAGTTATTTTGACCACACATAATCTGGTTATATCGCGTGAGATAAATCATAAATATGTTTTTATTGTATTTTAGCCTCATAAAGTTTTATTTTCTTTTGTCGTAACGCAAAATATTTTAATAGTATGGGAACACATGACAGAGCACTATTTTGCGAGTCAATCAAGCATAATGAAAAGTTATATAAAAAGAAAGTTTTCGAATTCTCGAATCCGCTGGAGATAAATTTAATTTCACCCAAAGCTGCGTTAGGTTTTTAGTTTGTTTGTTTGTTTTGGAATTTCGCACAAAGCTACTCGAGGGCTATCTGTGCTAGCCGTCCCTAATTTAGCAGTGTAAGACTAGAGGGAAGGCAGCTAGTCATCACCACCCACCGCCAACTCTTGGGCTACTCTTTTACCAACGAATAGTGGGATTGACCGTCACATTATTACGCCCCCACAGCTGGGAGGGGGAGCATGTTGAGCACGACTCGGACGCGAACCCGCGACCCTCAGATTACGAGTGCATGCCTTAAAAAGCTCGGCCATGCCAGGCCCTGCGTTAGGTAGAACGATGTTAGTCACAACTGTCAACTAATATACGTTCTGTAAAACTATGTTAGTCACAATTGTTAACAAATCTACGTTCTGTAAAACTATGTTAGTCACAATTGTTAACAAATCTACGTTCTGTACAACTACGTTAGTCACAATTGTTAACAAATTTACGTTCTGTATAATTATGTTAGTCACAGTTGTCAACAAATCTACGTTCTGTAGAACTACGTTAGTCACAATCGTTAACAAATCTACGTTCTTTAACATTGTGTTAGTCACAGTTGTCAACAAATCTGTAAAATTATGTTACTCACATACATCACCCACATCTACATTTTGTGATTCTGAGCCCATACCTTTTAGGTCATTTATAACCATCTAGTAGATTCTAGTACAGGAGGTAAAGAAAAGAACTTTAACTTATTCTTTGCATCTTGACCCTACACAACAGAAAGCAATGAAATGAAAGCATCGGTGCAATTGGTGTTTAATTTCTTACACACATAATTTCCATTTATGTAATATAAATTATAAGTTTTAAATGTAATAAAATTATCTACTCAATCACTTTTTGCAAATACATGAGTATGAAAAACATATCAACAGAAAAGGACACTTTCAGGAAAATTATTATTGTGTAATCAAATCGATATAACAATCAGTGTGTGTGTGTGTTACGTCATGTTGTATTTCTCGAAATAGGAGGAGTCATAAAAGCCAAAATGCATTTATGCAGATTTATTAGTTCAAATAGTGTCTGCTCATTACAAATGATGATAATTTTGATTGACTCACAAATGAATATACCGACGTAGACTGAACTTTACTGCTTCTTTGTTCGTCAAGCTCGATTTTACAAAATTTATTTATTTCAGTTAGCTATGAAATGTGAGGTTAGAATATACTATTGGGTGTGGCGTTAGTATTTGCCCCATCATTTGTGAGATAATCAAAATTAAGATAATTTAAGAAATTATTATTAATGAAAACCAGTTAGAATAACAACTAATACATAGATAAGCCGGTACGATTTGATAGCACTATATTCCAACAATGGCTTTTATGCCATGTTGCTCAGCAAGAAAAGTATAACCTAATATTATTGCTAGTTTATCTACTGAAAGTATAAAATGAAATGTATAGACAACAAAACATTTGTTGATTTCTTAACTTAGATCATCCGTTCATTAAAAAAGTTGTTTTTATTCAAAATTTTAGTAATATAACAGAAACTCATTTAATACAGGAACGATTTACGTTGAAAATTGAATCGATATTTTTACTTTCATGATGAATCTTATGCGTTTTGATTCTAAGCTAGTTAGTCTTTATTTAAAGTTTATTATATCAAGACTCACAGTACGGCACACACACCCCTCAAGACCACACTGGCGAGTCTATGCAGGTAGAAGGTGTGCCTATAAGTAAGAAGCACAATATGTATTTGTATGTGGAAAGCTTGTATAGAGGCTATCACAAATTTTATTATTTTGTTTTTCAAATTAATTATGTCGTGTACCACCGACACTAGCTTCACTTACCACCAGTGGTACCCGTATCCCAGTTTGAAAATCCATGATTACAGAAGCTTAAGTGAAGAAATGTAGGGTTTGGGCGCGAAAATGATCATAATATTTATACATTTTACCCTTTATATAATAATGATTTAGAAAAGGTGAAATTTACAGACTACTAAATCATCTTTCAAAACTTCAATTCAATCTTTAAAACATCACTTGTCGTTTTTATACGCTTTCATTTTAATGACGAGGTTGTTTATGTATGTGATGGATATTTAGGTTCAACACTAAATGAAAAAGAAAAATAATGCATCTAATACTTCTGGTGTCAACAACTTATTAAAAAAGTACATATAAGTTTGATAGATACGACTAAGTGAACCTTTGATAGATAATTCGCTGAATTCTTATTAGCTTGCTTTAAATATGATCCAGCTGTTTTAAATGAATATGAAGTGCATCGTGTATTCATTCATAAGTTATTGTTAATATAAAAGATGTAGATTGTCCACATTTTGGGTTTGAATTTATCTCATTTGAATTGTAATATAAACAAAACTACAACATATCTTAGGATTAAAGTATGAAACAATGTGTACACGTGTCTGCACTAATTTACCTTCAATGGTCGAAATTTCTCTTCTCTGAAGAAAACTACTTACTTCTTCGGCAACACCAGTGTAATGTGGTTCAGATGGTTTAAATCGCATTTTCAGTGATAAGTTTTATAACGGTAAAAATGACGTTGTGCTTAACATGAAGCAAACAAGCACAAATATTCACAGCTTCATGTGTGAATGTGGTGTAGATGATTTGCTTTACAGCACTACCTGTGAAATGTTTCGTAGGCATCTCCTTCACAACGTAACACATCAAATGTGGTATAGATAATATTCTTCAAAGCGCCACCTGTTAAATGTGGTGTAGATTATTTACTTAATATCACCGCCTAAGAAATATAATCTAGATGATGTGCTTCGCAACATCACAAGTCCAGTGTGGTATAGACAAATACCTGCTTCACAATGCCGTCTGTAAAATGTGGTGTAGATGACTTGGTTTACTGGAAACGGAGGGGGATAATATTTACTTTAATCTATATATTTGTATGTATGTTATTTAATTAAAGAGATTAAGTATTTTAAAAATATTTTGAATTTAAAGAAGAAAAGAAATACCATAAACGTAAGTGGCATTTAAACATAACTAAACAACTAATTTTAATTATGTTTATTTTGTTATGGAAAACAAAACATACTGATCCTAATATTCAGATAACACCTTAAGGAAAGATGAACTGTAAATATATATATGTGTGTGTAGATTATACAAACCCATTAATATCTAATATGATGTAATAGATAAGGAAATATAGAAAGTACATTTAGTAGATATTTACGGTAAGAGCTTCAAACTTACTATTAAAATGTGTTTAGAAGAATGGAAAGAATATTTAAATTTTTTTGTTGAAATAGTGGGAAAGATTAATTTAATTTTTTGAAAAATAAAACACTAAAAAGTATTGTCGTTCTAGAATCTAACTGAAATTAATTATTCAAATTTTACATAACATGTTGACCCTAGCTGAAGGAAACTGAAAACAAGAATAAGCAGCCAGTATACGTGATACTAAATCTTTCTACTGCGTCGTCAGTAGTCCAAATAGAGTGATGACGTTTGATATCAACCATTAAGAATTACTTCAGACAAAAAATAAAAAAACTTTTGCTGGTGTTCTTAGAATTTGGATTTTGTTTTGATACTCGTTCTTCTTAATTTACACATCTTGAAAGCTGTAATCGTTGAGGCCTTTGAACTTTTCTGTAGCCGATAGAGGTCTTCACGCGTGATATACGATGACAGGAAATGAATCAGGTTGCACACACGCAGCTTGTAATCCTTTGTAGAACCACGCGACGAACTGAACTTTCCAATAATAACGTGATAATGTACACATAAAAAAAACAAACGTCTCTGGCATTCTTGGATGTAGACAGGAAAAAACGACTTCTTTGTTATCTTTTGGAAGTACACAGAAAATATCAAAAGTCTAGATCGTTCTTGAATGCAAGCAAAAGGATCTATATGTCTTTAAAGGAGAAAAAAATTATATGTGGTTGTTGAAAACTAACGTCTGTGTCATCCATGGATGAAGACATAAAAAATTATATTATCCCTGAATGAGGATAGGAAAAATAATGTTTGCAATAGAAAGGAAAACTAGCATCTGCATTACCGTTGGATAAAGAAAAGAAACACTTTTGTATATAAATAGTGCACAATAATAACATCTGTATCTTCAAAGGATGTAAAAATAATAATATTAATTTAGCATTTATATTATGACAACTTATGCTGCTCACACGATCTCCAATTTGGCATTTCGCCTAAGGTTAAAGAATAGCCGTCCTTAATTTTAAACGGCTGACTAGAGGAAGGGAAACAAGTTAATAAGACCTGTTACCTTCATGGTTACTCAATTCTGATAGTGAAATTGACGTTATCCTTTATAACATACCCATAGATAATAGAACGAATCGTGTTTAGTGGTTTATCACGGGCTTGAACCTTGGACCCGCTTCTCCTATTGTTAATCTCTAGGTTACATCCAGCTCATTTACTTGACCTTCCTCGTTATCATAAATAAAGTGAACAATATTTTAAATTAATATAAAAATCCACAGAAGTAGCGTATAAAAAAATTGGCCATCTCAGTCACCCCAGATGCTACATAAAGCCAATATATAATATCTAACTAGGGTGAAGGACTTGTGTTTCTCACGAGAAACAGTTTTTCTGTGTGTGATACTTGTTATTCGAACGCATAAAGTTTGTAAACTTTGAAAGCAATGCTGTTTATTTAAGGAAATTAAAAAGGTTAAGTGACCTGTTTAGTCGGTTGCTCACATATGAGTTTTACTTACGTAAAGATCTGAACGAACTTGATGGCCGAACGAGGCGGCTCATGACTACGAAGTTAAACCTGTTTTACAACACGTGATATCCAGCACACAACTATAGACAAAAGAAGTTTCAACTAAAAGGTCTGATTAAAAATGACAAATCAATCGATTTATCTAGTAAGAAACATCAAATGAAACTCTACATCGGGGTCAAGTATTAAAACTCGGTGATAACGATTACACGTGTCTATTTGACAATATAACGATACAGATACTGAAAGTATCTGTAAACAAGTGAAGACATTGACACACAACACCTTAACACATAAATACTCTTTGTTGATTTAGAGATCTTATGGGTGTTAGATCCATTCCTTAGTTGCCTAGTTCACTGAAACTCAAAAACCCATGTTATTCTTTTAATTAAATATATTAACTGGTTCTTCTATTCTAATAAAACTTAGTATCAAACCTACTTTATTAGTCCAATAATTATAAAACAAACAAAACTTCATCAGCCCAGTTATATCGCAAACAGATATTTATCAGTCTAGTTATTACGTACTAAAATTTGATCTTTTCAGCTATATCAGAAGCAAAACGTAGTCCAGTTATATTTCATAAAAAAAACTTTAGTACCTTTTTAACGCAAACAGAACTTTTTAATTTAGTTACAACATGTGCAACAGTTCAATTATATCTTAAGCAAAACTTCATCTGGCTAGGTTTCACATAAAAAACCTCAGTAGTACCATTATAATACAAGTGCAAAACTTCGTCACTCCAGTTATATCACAAATAAAACTTCATCCCTTAACCTACACCACAAATAAAACTTCATCAGTCCACTTACATCCAAAGTAATACTAAATCAGTTTCACTCTAGTGATAACAGAAACTGCATTTTACTCGAGTTATAAGAGAAATAATTTATATCGATATTGTGCAATCAACCATACTTCTACATATCTACTTCTAGAACAAATAACATTCAACCAACTTAATCATTTTAGTTATAACTCAACGATAAATATTAGAAAATAAAACTTTTCAACTCATTCAGTTTGTAATATTTAGTAAGTAGAATAAACTTGATAAAAAAAACGTTTAGATAGAATATAAATTTCCATTCAAAACAACTTTATTAAAACCACGTGTTGGAGTTGTGAATTTGTACTAAATGAGTGTACTATTGTGCGTAGTAGTTCGTGATAAATCACAGTAAATAGAACAAACTATAAGAAGACTTGAAGTTAGAGAAAACGTGAAAGTCAAGAGATCGCAGAGTGTGTCGAAACTTGTTTCTATATCGTAGTCGTCATTATCTTTTCACCATTCAATAATATTCAGTATGTAGCTCTCTGAACCAGCCTTTCCAACGACAAGTTGATAACACCACTTGTCTTTTGCCTCATTTTTGACTATTTGTTTAATAACTCTATTTTCCGTTCCTGCGGTTTTCCTGCTTTTCCTCAAAGGCTGCGAGTTGAAAAGTTGAAGAGAACAATGAACCACGTTCTTTCCACAGCTGAAGGGTATGATAGCAGGCCTGTGTTAGAACGGCCAATTACTAGAGGTGCCAAGAATAGTTCTATAAATAAGCATCGTTGACCTAGATGTTTCGTATCTGTCCATTGCTGTAAACTTAAGGGCAGATTTTTATTTTATGTTGTTTCACCTTCCTAAAATGTGTTTAACAGCTATAGTATATTTGTCAGGAATTTCAAGGATGTTTTTTCAGTAAGTAAGTAAGAAATTTGCAACATGCCCATGAAATTCACAATATTTACCACCTAATATCACAGAAACAACACTTACATCATTTGTTCACGGCGAACTCCTGACTATTCGACAGTGCAATGCCTTCATACTAAATTTACAGCTAAAGGTTGTTGCACATTCCTTTCATAATATTGATATTACAGTAAACTGTTAACTCTCAAATTATCGATTTTTTTATTCTGTTCATTTCCCGTGAGGTCCAGATACAAATTATTTTGAATATTTTTGTGTTCTGACTGTTAAAATATACAGTGTAAAAAATGCTACATTAATTGAATAAAATTATTTTCTATATAAACTGCACAGTGGATCCTGGGATTGTTTACTATGATTAATTGTATATTCATGTTATTTCTGTTTAAACGTTTTGTGTAACATAAGCTGTTAACAAGTCTGTAAAGAAAAACGACGTCACGAACAATATTCAACATAAGAATTTTCAAACAACGGACCTAAAAGGCTCGTAGATACAGATCGCGCGCCAAATTTCTGGGATTAAACAAAACAGCGTCAAAGGACACGCATTTCAGAGTTAGAATACTTCATTGTTATCCAAATGAGTGAAAGACTGTGCCTTGAGTGTACACAGCTTATACAACTTGAAATGTTTTAAGGTGTGAGTTGAGTGAACTCGGTTTTTACAGATTAGAATGTTGTAAGATGTGCATTATATGTGAACGGCTCATAAAGATTGAATTGTTGTAAGATGTATGTTGAGAGTGCACAACGTTTAAGGTTAGAAAGTTCCAGAACATGTGTAAATCTAGATATCTAATATACAATAGATTTTCCAAAAGAACACCTTAAATATATATAACTGATATACTCTTCAATATTCTAGAATTTGCATAATATTGATACACCATAATGTTGTTTGTAAGATTCTGAGGATTTGCGTTAAATCTTTAAGAGGTCTAAAAGCAACGTTAATCACAGCTCAGACGTTTTAGAAAGTTTTATGTTATTCAGTAAAAAACACATGAATTATAAATATTTAAAATGTCTCTATCCACATTTGATTCAGATAAAGTGTGTATTTTAGAAAACCTCATAAGTGCTACAAATACAGCTATGTTTGTAAGTTTTCATTTGATTTAATTAGATTTTCGAAAACATTCGAGTTATCCAATTTTATTGGACGCTGCCATTGAAAATCATAGGGACTTGTGAGCGTTTAAATATCAATATAGTATAGGTAACAATGAATATTTTGTAACTCAAAAGTTCATATTCCAACTAGGTTTTGTCTTCTTCAGATTCATGTTGAGAGCAACAGACATGGCGATGAAATCCAGCGAAGGCAACAAGAACAAATTCAGCGACAGCAGAAGCAGCTAGCAGAACAACAACAAAAGATTCAGGAGCTACAGGTCAGTTAAACAACTACATACTTTGATATTGTAGTTTAGAATTTGATAGAACACAAACTACAGGTTACTTAATCAACCATTTTTTTTTATATTGTAGCTTAGAATTTGATAGAATATCACAAAACATTTGCGAGTTACAGGTCTGTAAACCAATCACATACATTGATAACGTACTTTAAAATTTGACAGAATAGCAACAAAAGCAGTCTACGAAAGGATTGACTACACACTTTTGCTAGAGATATGAAACATGGTTTATTTGTTTGTTTTGAATTTCGCGCAAAGCTAAACGAAAGCTATCTGCGTTATCTTAATTTAACTGATAGGAAGGCCGCTAGTAATCACCACCCACCGCAAATTCATCGACTATTCTTTTACCAACGAACTGACCGTTACATTATAATGCCTGCATGCCTGAAAGGGTGAGCATACTTGGTATGACGGGGATTTGAACTCGCGTCCCTCAGGTTACAAGTCGAGTGCCCAAACCACATGGCGTGGCAGAGCCGTTGCTCTTGTGGCGACATGTTTAGCGTACATATATTCGGTTCGTAGCAAATTACTGATTACTCAATCGTGCAATGAAAAATCTGCTCTCTGGTGTATGTGCAACTGCTCTTTCTGAAGAGAAACATTGATACAGTGAGACTGTTAAACGATATAAAGCCAATGGCATGATATTTACAAATAGGAGCCTTCAGTAAAAGTGAAAATATTTGTACAACAGATAATGTACATCAGAAATAAGCCCAAAAACCACACCTAAGAAGAATAGCTCTCACCCAATAGGAGAAAACTATGGTTGTGATAGAGAACCTTCTGTCCCAAACTGTTATTTTGATGAAACCGAACGTATCCCCTAGTACCATTAACAACACAATAAACAAGGATTTTTAGCTGACGAAGGCTCAAAACCAACGGTTTTTTACGAAAAAAATTACTAAAGAAATTAGATTCAGAGTAATCTCATTTGATGACACGCCGATGTAGCTTCTTTCCATCTGCTCAAAATGGTCGTAAAAGATGAAAACAACGTTCAGAGAAGAGACTGAGTAAAGTTTGTTAATACGCATGGTCTACGCTTGATTTTAAAACCATTGTGTTAATCATACTCATCAGACTAAACTTAACTCAACAGCCGATAGAAGTAGATTCGAACGCAACATTGGAACTAAATCGTCTTTCTAATAAAGAATATTTAACATTCAGTAACACATAGCTCAGCATTTTCTCCTGGGTTTGGCTGTGTCTAGCGATATTACTGGAAACCAAATGCATGTATATTTATTCTCTTTGTACGCACTGTTTAATATCATTTTGTGTGTTTCTTTAAGAGTTTCCATTATTTATTCTTAGATTCGACTTAATGGTCAGTACATGGCTGCATCCAAGAATTTATCCAGTATGCCTGGACTACCCACAGGCATCATTCCTCAAGGTCTCATGTTTCTTCCTGTCTTTGAAGGAGGTTTTCCTAGTGGGTCAGGCCTACTCCATCCTGATGCACCAGTTCCGGAGACAGGTAATCCGGTGACAACAGGTAATCCGGTGACCACAGGTGTTTCTCCCGTGCCTGTTCCATCACTTGTATGTAGTTCCTCCACGCAACAGTCGCCCAACATAACAACAAGCATATCACCAGTCAGTTTACCGTCTTCGGTACGTTCTACGTAATATATTTCTTATGATTCTATGTTTGACATTCAGAGATTTTGATGTTCAAAAAATTTATTTACATAAAATATTCATAAATAAGAGAATAAAGCTTAATAAAAGCTTCTATTTATATCAGCTTAAAAAAATTAGCGAGAGATATCTTATATTAAGACCTTGAATAAACAATTTACTATCCATTATCACAGTTAAAAGCACAGCTACCAAACACACCGCTCATTAACACTTCAACAACTATAAATCGTCTTTTAGTATTAATAAAGACCTGTCTCTTTTCAATAGTTCAACTAAGCTTCTCGACCAATGATTCTTGACTCTGATTTTTTATAAGATATATTTTTTTAATTCCTTACTATGGAAGGGTTTTTGTTGTTATTTTTTTTAATCGAATGATACAGTTGGGTAGCTTGAGTGTAGCTTAAATGGTAGTTTTAAGAGTATCGGACTCAGAGACGTGATACTGTGTGTGTTTTCTTATAGCAAAGCCACATCGGGCTATCTGCTGTGTCCATCAAGGGGAATCGAACCCCTTATTTTAGCGCTGTAAAACCGTAGATCTACCGCTGTCCTAGTGGGGAACGACGTGATACTACCAAACATATTTTGACATTTCAACTTTAGGTGCGTTATAAGAGTGGCAGTCATATAGCCATTTACTTCAGAAGGCGCGTGCTGCTAGCTAATTAACTTCTCTCTGATTCCCAGTTAAAATTTAATAATTGCCATAATGACCTGGCGTTTTCGTTAATTGTATGTATAATGTATCATTCATGTAAACTAGAAAACAAAAATTACTATTACATACATCTATAGTAACGAATTTGCTGTATTTGTGAGTCCTACATTGTGAGCACCAGTACAATAACGTTTTATTGTGTGGTTAAATTAAGCATAACGTTCTAACAGCGTAATGTTTTACAATATGGTTAGTTCCCATGAAACATATGTATTATACTATTTCTTTTCTAATGTTTCATTCTACATGATGTCGTTCTGTAATTTTTGTTCTAACATGCACCTTAATTGTAATTTCTTCCTTAAATGTATATTGTTCTGTTGTAGACTGTATGGACATCTCATTATTTACCATAAAGACTTTCTTGTATTTAAATGGTAATACTTGTAGTTTTGAAGATGTTGATTTACTCGAATACAGCTTAATGACGTTTATATAGATCGACCTTGAAGACAAGGCTAGTGTTTCAGTTTTTACGTATATGTTTATCCTATTGACCTACGTGTCATTGTATCTAATATTTTACAAATATGTATTTTAATATTGTTCAGAGTTGCTGTATGTATAGAATTTTAGCATCGTATATGTGCTTTATTGATTTCTTTTGGTATGCAGGTAAAATAAATATATTGCCGTAGTCAACCAGTGTAAATGTTTGATATATAATATGTAATAATAATCAGATTTGTAAAGTTAATAATAAATTTATATCAAAGTATTGTCTTAAACATATGTTTCAGTCAACCTTGTATTTGGATTTCCTAAGTCTGAATATTTGCAGCATATAAATTATAACCGAAAGGTTTTTGTTTACATTCTAATTATATTATCAGCAGAAGAAGGTCGGAAAAGATATTTTTATGAGCCAACCAATAACGTTAAACTAAGTTAGCACGCGCTTCTGCATTTCGAAAAACTTCTAACCATGAACTTTGTTTCTGTGGAAGTTTGGTGAAATTCTCACTTAAGTAAAAATGTATCAGAAATCTAAATCGAGACTAGGCACACTTCTCAAATAATTGCCAAGCAAAATTAAATCAGAGTTAAGTACTCTACAGTGAGTGGCCTTTGATCTTCCTCCAACTAGAAGGGGGAAAGCATTGCTTATGAAATATTAAGAACACTGAAGTCCTGTTTGCGTTATAAATGGCCATTATTCAATTGGCTTGCATTAAGGCATGAAATATTCATGTAGATAAAGTACACCTCAACAATAGAAGATAAAAGCAAAGACAAATCACGCGCTGGTGATGCAGCCACGATGCTTCCTTTGATTCCTTGGGTCGGTGTTTGGAAGCTTTCATTCTGTGCAACTCGCTAGACTTTCCCGGTAAATTGATTTTCGGGTTCCTTTTGAGTAAATATCTAGGGCGAGAACATAATCATTGAAATGAGAAACGTTGAAACGTAGTTGCCTACACACAGTAGCTTAGTACAACATTATAGTCTATGTATAATAATAGACTGAGAGCCATTATCTTCTGTTAGAAATGTAAGCGTGGGACGGACATTTGTGAACGAGGATTACACAAAGTAGCTCATTTCTTATGCAAGTTGTGTGGTTGCTAACAATGGCAAAGTCGATATACGCGATTTTTCTTTCAAAAGAAAAAAACAAAACAAACAAACTTGAATTGCTTTAAGAACTATATTCTAAACATTGTGTTATATGTCCTACAGTATTTTATAGATTTTCTGCTGTTTTTGTAATCAACTTCTTGTACTCAGAAAGTATTTTCGTCAGAATATACTTTTGAGTTATTTACTATTATATACGGAATTTGAATGAAAACCATGACATTTTTGTAATAAGTAGTTTAAGAACGAACAATTACAATTTTTCTATATCCGCCGAGTTCGCCTTTTTTAGACTTTTACATATGTTTTGGAATACATTTATTTTGAACGTTTTTGTTGACTGGTATTCAGAGTTAAATCCCATACCGTATTACTGCCATGGTACATGCCAATAGTTAATAGTTAATTCTAACCAGTATATTCATCACGTACAACACTGTGTAAGAGTGTTAAGAAAAAGTCAAAAATTATATTTCAGGCTGGTTTCAAACAATAATGGAAGTTAAATTAGAGGTGAAATATCAAAGTTTTATTATTATTCATATTTATTACAACAAAAATTCAGAAAAGTGCCTGAGTTCAGCAAACAGTCAATATTTTGTGTATCCTCCCTTTGCTTTCATAACTGCAGACAATCTTTCAGGCATCATTGCAACATATTTAATCAAAGTATCCTTTTGTATTTTACTACAAATGTCTCTAATACACTCGCATAATGTTTCTTTGGAAGTAACTATTGATTTGTCAAGTTTCTGATCTATCAAATCCTAGATCTGTTTAATTGGGTAAATACTGGGGCTCTGTGAGGGCTATTGTATCATTTGAATGATACCAGCAGCTTTTTCTTAGACAAAATATTTCTGCAATTAGTGTTTAGGGTCATTATCTTCCTGCTAGAAAAATACTTTAGTAATACTACACAAATCACTGGATACACCATGAAGAATCAGTATCTGATGGTGCTTACACTGGTCCATTATTCCATATATTTTGCAAATATATCCTGTCGTCTTAGGAGAAAAATACTCCCAAACCATCACACTGTTTCCACCATGCTTCGTGGTAGGTTCTATTCATTGACATAAGTATCTTTCACCTTTCTCCCGCCTGACATACAACTTACATTTTGAACTAAATATTTCAAACTTGGACTCATCCGTCCATAACACCTGTTTTCAAGCATTAACTGACAAGTTTTTGTAATTTTTAGCAAATTTTAGTCTCTTGACAATATTCGGAGATCGAGGTGAAGGTTTTTACTTGATACACAACCAAATATTCAATTCTTGTTGAGTCTTCTTGACACCATCTGGACAGTTTTCTATCATTTAGTACACGGTCATTTATTTCATGCCTGAGATCAGTGTCAGTCTTCCTTCTGTCCGAAGGTTACAAACAACGAAGTTAAATAACATCAGTGTCACTGAATCTCTTTCTTTCCTGTTTTCAAAACTACCTGTCTCAGTCTCATGATCTAGGGTGTACTTGACAGCGAGCTCGGAGCATTTCAAGTCAGCAGAAATGCGTCCAGTAACATCACCTAAAGCGAATTCTCTGGTCTGCTGATATTTTTCTACATTTTTGGGCCGTGACATAACAACAAACTTGATATATAGTGTGAAGCACTGTTTTTATTAAGATGTTTTGTGGAGTGGTGCTCCATTGAGTTATTCTATCATACATCCTTAGTATATCTTTATATATAGCTAAAATATTGCATGAGGTATCATGATAGTTATTTCAGCCCTTAAATTTGATCAGTACGTTCATTCAAGCAGAACCCTTATGACATGTCCTTGGTACAAGTATAAGGTAATTCCAAAGAATGATAAGTATTCTCACTCTGGCTCATTCAATTGTCAACAGGGATCAGTGAAGCATTATGATAGTGTTAAAATTTATATTCTTTAATAGTATGAAAGAATTTGTCCCATAAAATGGAAAGAATGACAAAAATATCCTCTTATCCTAACACTTTTTCACTGTTCTGTATAATATTGCAATTGTTTCTGACTGAGTTATTATATTCTGTAAATAAACATTTTTTATCTTTCCCTAGTCATTCCTGTCTCAACTTCAACCATGGATGCCTGGAGCTCTGCCAGTTCTTCCGACGTATAACTCATCCAATAACTCTGTGCATTTCACAACCGAGAAGGCCAGCCCCGTATCGACTAACAACCAAGTTAGGACTCCAACCCCAAAGGCTACAAACCCAATAATCCCAGATTGCGAGGTGCCATTGAACTTAAGCAAACCTAAATCTTGCGGTAGCAACACAAGCAGGTAAAAAAACAATAACATCGATTTTAAATAAAATTATCGATAGCTGACGATCCTGACACAGACACGCCAGTTAAGATCTATAAGTAAAGAAGCTCTGTCACTTAAATATTTTTTATGATATTGCTGCACCCAACCATATAAAATTATATACTTTTCTATGTAGAACATTAAGATTTGTTATACTTAAACCTATAGATTGAGTCATTCTTACCGATTCATACAGACGATTGTAAATTAATTTAGTTTGAAACTTCCTTACACTTTTATCTAGATGCTTAAAAACTTTTTATCCTTTCATCTAGATAATTCAGCACCTTTCGTTGTCTTTCGTCTAGAGTTATGGACTTCATTACCATTTGATCTAGAGGTTTAAGTTTTTACTCTTCGATTTAAAGGTTTAGGCTTTCTTCATGTATAACTTGAAATTTTAGTTTTCTTATATTTTCATGTAAGTGTCTTAGCTTTAGTATACGTTCGACTAGAAGATTTAAGCTTTTTTACTCTTTTGTTAACTAACTTACCATGTGGTTTTCAGGTTTTAACTGCTTTAACCTTACACTGAAGGGTTAAAGTTTCTTATACTTTCAGAAAGAAATTTTAGCTTTTGTAACTTTTTATTCAAAGGCTTAAATTTTCTTTTATAATTTTTAAAGTTTATATGGATACTTAAACTTTGTTACTATTTATCTGGAGTTTTAATCCTTCTTACCATATCATGCAAACGTTTAAGTTTCAGTAACTTTTCATTTTTACATAGAAGTTCTTCAACTTTCTTCTATACAATTAAGCATTCTTTGTTTACCTACAAGTATGAGTTTCCTCATTTAAAGGATTAAGTCTTATACTTTCAACTTTGAGGTGTGTTCATCTACACGTTTAAACTTCTTTAAGCTTTCACCTTTTAATTAAACTTTGTTGGTTTTCATTTCATCGGAATATTTAAGTTTCTTATATTTAAATTTAGAAGTTTGATCATTCTTAGGACATCACATAAAGTTTCAAGTTTTATTATATTTTTATCTACAGGTTCACATTGTCTGATACTAAGGTTTAAGGGATTTTTGTATTTTCTTCTAGAGATTAAAATGTCTTTTTTATATTGAAGTTTATACTTCATTGCGCTTTTTGTTGAGATTTTTAAGTTTTCTTCTCATATCATCATTAGATCTAAGACCTACAAAACAGCTGCTTACGATTTCTTACCCTTTAATCTAAATTTTTAAGTTCTATTTTACTTTCTTCTAGAAGTCTACCTTTATGATACATTTATTCAGATCTTTACGATTTGTTAACATCTTTTCTGAAGGAATGAGACGTTACACCTTTTGTTCTGAGATATTCATTTTCATACTTCCAAATATAGAAACTGAATTCTTTCTCTTCCTTTACTTTAGATGCTTTCCTATTCTTACTACAATATGCTAGCTTAAGTTTTTATACCCTCAACTATAGGTTAATCTTCCGTACCCTTTACTCTATATGTTTATCTTTTCTTATACCCCTCTGTAGTTTAAATTCCTTAACTTTCACTTCAGATGTTTATGTTTCCTTAACTCTGTTTTTTCATCGATACATTTAATGTTTTTATTCTTCTGGAAGATATTAATATTTTCTCATCTACAGGTTTAACGGTTTTTTTCTTGAGATTTAACTTTGTTATTCTCGTCTTTTTATTTTAGAGGTTTAACATCTTTTTTGTTTTAGAAGTGTAACGTTTATTCTTCTGGAGGGTTGGCGTTTTATGTTATATAAAATGTGTGTGTAATAGAGGTATAAACTTTCTCATACTTTTACCTGAAGCTATAATCACCTTGCTCTTTTAATTAAAATTTGTATTATTTTACCTAAACGTTTAGGGTTTCGTTATTTTCCAATCAGAAACTTAAGGCTGTTCAGGTATTTATATGAAACTATACCTTTATACATTCATTGCATAAAGTTATTATTTATAGAAATATTTATTATACCCGCCCAGAGCTATAAGACGTTATTTTTGCTAGCCTCGATTAAATTAATTCACCCTATATAACTAAGCTTATAAACTGTGACATGTTTCTATTCTAGATTAAATTAATTCATAAACAATTAGAGTTATGAGTTGTTATGTATACCCTTCCATCCTTAAGTATAAGCCTCTAAAATCCTCAATTCAGAATTATAATTTCTCACAAAAAATTTTCATTTGTAACAGAAAGCTTATATACCCTTCAAGCCAGAACTATAAACATTCATATTACTCTTCCGTTTATAAATGAAGTGGATATATATACCCTTCAATCCACATCAGGGTTATATACCTTCATATTACTCTTCTATTTGTAAGTGTATGTATATATATATATATATATACACACACACTTCAAGCCAGGGTTACATAACTTCATATTACTCTTCCATTTGTAATTGTGTAGGTGTGTCGTGTGTATGTGTATATATATATATATACCCTTCAAGCCAGGGTTATATAACTTCATATTACTCTTTCCATTTACTTTCTTAGGTGTAAAAGTAAATACTCTGCCATCCAGAGTTACGAGATAACATACTTTTCTCCTTAATTATTGTTTCAAAAGAGTTTCATCCGGGGTTCTGGAATGCCTTAGTCTTTATAAGAGCGGTTCACATATGCTAACACTGTGTAATATCGCTACAGATTGAAGTATCAGCGCCAAGCGACTTGATTAGCACCTGTATGTTGTTTCACAACAAATTCCCAACAATTTGACAGTGAAATTCTGCTGTGGAGCAAATTATGACTCTAGAGTGAATTAGCGCCTATTATAAGACATGAAATTCCTGCAATGCATGTCTAGCCGCCATAAAGGTATGGCTAAATTAGGAAGAAGCCTGAAGTGACAGTCAACAAATTAAGGAAGATGAAATTACTCCCGCCCATTCTCCCTGAATTACTTGTGAAGTGACATGTCTGAGTACAGTAGAATGTCAACATATCACTAAAGATGAAATTATCCCTCCGAGATACTGTATTCAGGGTCACTGAAGAGAAATGTTATAACCCAGTAACACACGCTTATTAAAGTGTTAGACTTCGAAATTAAATAATGTTAAGAATATTAAGTTTATATATTATACCTACTATTGTGTGGCTACATAATGTTAGGAAATAGTTAGTTAGTTAGTTATCACCATTAGATCCCATTTAGGAACACAGGGCCGCAATCGCTTGCGGATTCTTCAACAGGTATTTAAGTGAGTAGGTTGTTAGCCCACTGCATCGAGCCGTCCCTAATTTAGTAGTGTAAGACTAGAGGGAAGGCAGCTAGTCATCACCACCCACCGCCAACTCTTGGGCTACTCTTTTATCAACGAATAGTGGGATTGACCGTCACATTATAACGCCCCCACGGCTGGGAGGGCGAGCTTGTTTGGCGCTACGCAGGCGCGAACCAGCGACCCTCGGATTACGAGTCGCACGCCTTACGCGCTTGGCCATGCCAGGCCTAATGTTAGAAAATAAATATTGGTCAATTACAGTTTTTCTTTACTTCACCTATTCAGAGTATAGGTTTTTCTCATAATGATACTTTTCACTATGATATAGGTCTAGCTTATCTCTGTTTCTTTAATTCCTCACATATAATTCTCGACATAGGATATTCAGATTCTCCGCCGACCTGAAAGACCCTAATCCCACATAGCCGTTAGTTTTAACGAATAAAAACCTTACAGCCCGAGCACTTTCTAAAGATGGACCTTTCTTTTTCAAAGGCAAATTGAAATTCGATTTTAATTTTTTGCTGCCAGTTGTTGGTTTGTTCTCTGTCTTTGCTTACTTGAAGTTAATATTAATTTCATTCCAGTTGCCAATTTTATTATATTTTCTCTTTTTTTCTTCTTTTGTTTTTTTCTCAGTTATTTTTTCTTCTCAAGTTGTTTCGTAACAATAAGCCTACGAAGACATTCAACTCGCGAGCTGGGCGAAGAGAAGGAAAATTTATAAGCGTACTCGGTTATACTTATCTTTAAATTTCGGCTTGGGGTCAGATAAATTCAAACCTAAATCCCTGCCGCGAGCTCTGATCTCTACTCTTTAAGTTAACTTGTGTGGTAAGTAGTGGAATTCTCCTAAACTATTATAACCCAATAGTACACGTAGTTCAAAGTTATAGATCGAATTCGACTTTTTTGTCCTTAGCTTCCCGCTAGTACAGTAGTAAATCTACGGATTTACGACGCTAAAATCAGGCGTTCGATTCCCCTCGGTGGGCTCAGCAGATAGCCCGCTGTGGCTTTGGTATAAGAAAACGCACACATACTTTTGTCCATAGACTTCAAAGTTAAATCAATTTATTATCCATCAGATTAATTTCCATTAACGATGGAGAAAGTAAAAGGCACTAAAGAGCTTAAAACATTGTTTTGTAAAGTGCAATTAACCCTCCCTATGTAATAAGCGTTACATTTTCCATTTCTTTAAAGTTATATACTATATAAATCTTATATTTGTACCTTTAATTTGTTAAATCATTGAATGTACTTTAAAGTGTAAGCAGCTTTAGTTTTTATTCCTTTCTCTCAAGGTTTATGTTGGTCTGTGGTGTTTAAATGAATTCATAGTTTCAAACGTTAACCAGAGCTTTCAATGTGATATTTTCCATCTCTGCTACTGTTTTATTAAGTAATTAATTTATATTAAGCTACCAGACTCTTAGATCCAGTCTTTTCATCAACTGCGTTGAATTCACAGTTATAACTTTCCATACTATTATAACAATGTTATAAACTTTAATACTATCATAATCAGGTTATATTATTTTAGTCCTTAGGTATGAGGTTGTGTTACTTGTCATCATACGTATCTTTGAGCTTATGTTGCTATAGTCGTATATTCTGTGTATTTAAGCTGTAATATTTTTCTTGAAGAAAAGTTTTGTGAAATTGTTAACATAGATTTAAACCATTTTACATTTTTGTCATTTAAAATTAGAATTTTGAATTGATACAGTATTTAACAATGTTTCCTTAAACATTTTATTCAAAGCTATTATCTCTCATTCGTGTGTTGAAAGATTTAAAGTATCAACTACTTACATGATGAACTTTATACAGTTCTAATTTTTATATTCTAGTGTCAGTTGCAGCCCAACTTCTCAAATTAATGTTAAACAAGAAATACGGGACACTGTGCAGTCTCCAAACCTAAACAAATGGCGTATCCCAAGTCATAACAACAACCATGTAACTTCTTCGTTCATTTCTCCCTCTATCCACGTGTCTAGTGTAGCAAGTCTACTTGGAGGGGTAACCGATAATACTGTGTCGGTATGGAAGCTATTCACAATGTCTAATTTCAAAACCTTGCTAAACATCTGGTTTAATTATTTAATCTGGAATGTTTTAGAGAGTTATTAATGTTTAAATCTTAGTAATTTCAAAACATTCTAATGATCTTAGAGTGGTATGGGGAATAAAAATTAATACATTTTATTATTATTTCGGTATTTGAAGGGATCATTCTTAAAAAGACACTTTTGTATTGCTGTTCCTTTGGAATTTTCATTTGTAATGTTTTTAATTTTTTTCTATCCAAAGGTTATTTCATTTATATAAGTCTTTATCACCAATGATTTAAAATATCTATCATTCCAATTGTCACGTTGCTAACTTACGTGCATATTTTACTTAGAATAATTTCTACATATATATTTCTAAATTTTTAATAAGTTTATCATATGTTATATTAGAATACATAAGTTAGTTTAACGAAAATCAACCAATTTCAATGTTACAGCTCAGTAACTAAAGCGATATATTCATTTAGTAACTGGTTATTTTAGATTACATGCACAAACCGAACTAATGCTGGAATTAATTGTACACAGTATGTTAAATAGCTTTGCCATCGGTTCCACCTAATTTATGTATATCAGTGAAATATATTTACATTAATTAGAAATATTTTATCTCAGTTTTATAATTAATGTTTCTAGGTGGCAACTTCACCGTTTTTTCATAGAACAAGTCCTTACGGCATACTTCCTCCTCGCTGGAGACCAACGTCATATTTGCCGCTAAGTGGAATTGTCGGTCATCCCAGTAAGAACTTGTTAGTTAAAACATAATATATAATTCTCTTGGATACTTTTGCTAGTTCACTATTAATCATAGCCTTGTTCCTAGACAAGGAACTTTTTTCGTCGTTGGAAACTAATGTCTTCAATACAACAAAATCATTAAAAAAATAAATACATTTATATAATGTAAATAGTGTACTTACAAGTTTAACTTTATTTAGTTAGCTCTAACTTCTTTAAGAATTATTGATTGTATGTTTAAGTCATTTCTATGTCGTATATACATTAAAATTTACACAAAAAATTGAAATTCTATTAAAGATTTATGAAAAAAGTTCAGACTACGTTTCTTAAAGTGTTTATAATAAACACAGTAAATTATTCTTTGTAAAAAATGTGGTTAATTACTGTCGTGATTGTTTCAATTATCTTCAATTATATGTAAACGCCATAGTTAAAAGTTTGGTTTCTTTATATCATAGTTTACATGGTGTAATAAAGGAATATCAAATTAGATAACGCTCTATCATTGTTATAAACCATAGCATTTGAACTTTAAAATCAATCATTTGATTTATAAAAAAAAAATTACAGAATAACACGAGATACTTTGGTGACTGTTTTCGTTCTTGCTTTGCATGTAAAAAAACAAAATGACATCAAAATTTTAAACGTTTAGATAAATTCGTCATTCATATATCTTGAGATTTTGAGAGGCAATTTATTTGAAAGATTACTCTATGCCTCTTTATTTTCGAATTATCACTCAGAATGGCAAATAATGGTATGGAAAGCTCTAAACAGATGGCACTGAAGGGCCTTTGTAAATAATAAGTTCGTTGGTAATCTATACGTTTTGTTTAATATATGCTCTTGAAGTGTCAATTTCAAGTTTCTTTAAAATGCATATTTTTATTTAGGTATTATGGTTTTGCTTATGTCTAAGAAAAATATTCGAAGTTTTAACAAAGAAACTATTTAAACTTAATACAAGGTACCTTAGTGGGAAAAGGAGTTCCAACCTCAACACTTGGCTTGGGACAGTCTTCCCCTACTGGTCTGACTCTCACAGGAGATGACAAACAGCTCCCCCTACAGATGTACCTGACTTCTCAGAATACGGGCGCGTTCTCTACTTCATCCTGCAATTCCAAAATTGACACAAACAGTACGCTCTCGAACGAAGAAGACAAGAAAGGCGAGACTGTTATTACCTATCAGGGTAAAATAAATTTTGGATCATTTGATCCACATGAGTTAGAAACGCATTGCATCTCAAAGCTAGATATTGAAATGCCGCTTTCAACCTCTGGTTTCAAGGTTTTTGTCTTACAAGTTTTGTCTTGTATTATAATAATAAATACAAAATGTCTTATGTGTAAGCAATGTTATGAAAGAGTTAACACAGTGTCTTCATTCATTTTAAGAGAAAATATCTTATGATAATATTGTGCAGCACAAGTTGAAGAATTAGTTGTTAAGTTTAGGAGGCACTTTTTATTTTAACTTTAAATTCCAGTTTATACATAGTTCTTATTATTGAATATTTAACCAAGTTTTTTATCTAATTAACTTTGATAGCCTTAAAGATAAAACGTAAATTAGATGCATGTTATGTTGGTATGTGTAAAGGAAATGTAATGCTGTTACTTCGGGAAAATCTGGTACTTTACTTTCGCTAAAATATCTTATTCATCCAGATTTATTGAAAGAAATATACTAATGTGAACATTACTGATTAGTGGCATGGTTTAGATAAAAAACCAAATATAAGTAGGGATACAGCTGGGATAAAAATATATATTTCTTGAATAAGAACCAAATCTAAACAGGGATACAGTTGGAATAAATAATTTATCGTTCTGTTTGCATAACAATTTGAACAATAAGTCACAGATATTAATGAACCACTTATTTTATTGCGTTTTACAGGTAAACTACTGGGAGCCAAGATTATTCGCCAGGCTAAGAAGGACTCAGAGGGTAGGCCTCACATCAAACGCCCTATGAATGCCTTCATGGTGTGGGCCAAAGATGAAAGAAAAAAAATTCTTAAGGCTTGTCCTGATATGCACAATTCCAATATCTCTAAAATACTTGGTAAGACATTGCCAGTTCATTACTAACTATCATAAACTGTACTAAGCTTTATTGTAGTGAAGTATTTTCTACAAATATTTCATCATAAAACATTAATAATTTATGGGTGTTTTATCGTGGGCAAAAGACAAATTTGCTCATTAGAGTTGTTCACTTTTATGGAAGTACTCTTTAATTAACCCAGCCCAATCTATTAGCAGATTCTCATGTAAACTGGAATATTTTATTAAGATGTCTGTGTAATTTTTGGTTACAAACTCTGGTCTAGCCTTCTAAACATACGAACATTTGTTTACTGTAACTCGTAAGTTTTCCAACTTTCATGCTGAAGTTCACTGGTATGAAATTTTCGCGGCTGGTTCAACGTCTTTTATGAAATATTCATACTTGATCACAAGAGTCTTTACTGGGATTTTCACGACATAGTGAATTTTCGATTAAGTAGAACTGAAAAGATAGTGTCTGCCTCATACTGTTTGAAATAACTTTGAGTATGTGATATGTTGGTCAAAATTATAATTTTTGAACATTCTTTTTAAAAGCTTATTTCATCTATTTTTATAAATAATAATAATTGCTAATCTTGAAATATCATCTAACTATACTTATTTAAAATTAACATAATTAAACGACACATTTTAAGGTTTAATGCTCTACTCTTCATTTCGCTCACTTTTACTTATGATCAATAACATTTTTTTTCATATACCAAAGATTCGATTTTTCTACAATTACAAAAACGTATACATCGTGTTTACACATTACCAAAAATAACATGGAGATAGCAGTCAGTATAAACTTTCATTACGGAAAAATAAGCAGGAAATTCAGCTGATGTATGACCAGTGGTCTGGATTGATTTTTGCTTTTACTTTTTATAAACAGCGCAGCAGAGAAACAATTAGTTAAATATAGAAGAAATATGAAAAATGAATGTAGAAAATTATCATCAAAAACGTATAGCCAAATATGCAAGTCAAGTTAACATTGAAGTACATAAATTACAGTAATTTTTGTTTAAGAAAAAAGTGTTTTGTATATTTATTTAGCATAAGAAGTGAGCCGGCATGGCCAAGTGGTTAAGGCGCTCGACTTGTAATCTGAGATTCGCAGGCTCGAATCCCTGCCACATTAAACATGTTTGTCCTTTATTCTATGGGGGCGTTATAATGTAACGATTAATTCCACTATTCGCCCGTAAAAAGTAGCCCAAGAGTTGGTGGTGGATGGTGATAACTAGCTACCTCTTCTCTAGCCTATCACTGCTAAATTAGGGACGGCTAGCGCAGATAGCCCTTGTCTAGCTTTGAGCGAAAGTCTGAAAACAAACAAACAAGAAAAGGAAGATAGAAAAGAAAGAAAATTCCACTAGTAGATATTAGTCTCAACTAGGAGTTGTTGATAACTGTAACATACGTAGTGATACGTTATGTAAGTAGTTTTTGATAATTTTAGTGGTGAAACGCTTTCCATTGCCAGTACGTTAAAACTGTTGAATTAAAAGCTGGTCTAGGGATGGATAGAGAATCCAAAAATAAATATATGGCACAATGGTCTAGGATAATCTGTATTGGTAGCTTCTCTTGATATCTAAGATTTGAATCTCAATTCACAGTTCTAATATTATTTTTAATTAATCCTAACATAACATAACATTTTAACATATACTACATGTGTTGTAAATTAGGCCTTGCACGGCCAGGTGGGTTAAGACGTTCGACTCATAATCTGAGGGTCGCAGATAGCCCTCGAGTAGCTATGCGCAAAATTGAAAAAAAACAAACAGTTATAAGTTAAGAGAAATAAATACGCAAGGAATGGTGAAAATGTTGCTGTTTTTATCTTTTGTCTTCCTGCTCTTTCAGTATCAAAGTCAGAATGCTTAATTCGATGATAAAGCTTGATAAAGCTTTTAGCATAACATCAGGTTGATTAAGCTGGCAAAAGCATAAAATTTTGAATACGTTTGTAACAGGATACAACGTTTATTAAGTTGGTAACGGGACCACATCTTGAATATTTTGGCAATAGGTTCACAGCTTGGTCAAATAAATAACAAGACCACCGCTTAATTAACTTCGTAACAGCTTGATTAAGCTGTTATAGGGTCACAGTTTCATTATGTTAGTAAAAGAACCACAACTTGATTAAATTTGTAACATGTGCACACCTTGATTAAGTTAGTTAATAACAACTTAAATAAATTGGTAACATACTACAGCTTCATCAAGTTGGCTATAGCTTGATTAAATTGGTAACAGTGTTACAGCTTTATAAAACTGCTAACACGTCCCAGTTTGTAACAGGATCAAAACTTTATTAAGTTGTAAACAATGCCTCAGCTCTATTAAGTTTGTAACAAAATACAACCTTCATTAAATTTATAACAAAGCTACAACATGATTAAATTGGTAAGAAGATCATAACTTGATTAAGTTGGTAACAGAACCACATCATGATTAAATTGTAAGCAATGCCTTAGCTTTATTAAGTTTGTAACAGAATAACACCTTCATTAAGTTGGTAACAGGGCCATATCTTGATTAAGTTGATAATACTGTCACAGCTTAATCAAATTGGTAACAGAGTAATAGCTTGATTAAATTGGTAACAGAACCACAGCTTGTTTATGCTGTTAACAGGACCACAAAATCATTAAATTGGTACCACATCCACAACTTCAGCAAGTTAATAGCAGGACCACTGCTTGATTAAGTTGGTAACAGAGTCATAGTTTGATCACGTTTATAATAGTGTCACAGCTTGATTAAGTTGGTAACAGAGTCATAGTTTGATCACGTTTATAATAGTGTCACAGCTTGATTAAGTTTGTACAATATCATAATTTGAGTAAGCTGGTAACAGGGCCACAGTTTGATTAATTTGGCAACAAAGCCATAGCTTCGTTATGTATCATGTTGATAATAGGATTACAGATTTATTAAATTGTTAACAGGATCACAGCTTGATTACGTTTATAATATTTTCACAGCTTGATTAAGTTGTCAACAAAGTAATATCTTGATTAAGCTCCTAACAGGTTCACACTTTGATTAAGTTGATAACAGTGCTGCAGCTTGATTAATTTCATAACAAAACTATATATTGTTTAACTTAGTAAGAAAGCCACAGCTTGACTAAGTTAACATGGTCGTAACTTAAATTTCTAACAGGACTACAGCTTGATTACATTTTTAACAGAGTCACAGTTTAATCAAGTTGGTAACATAGTAACATTTTGATTTAGTTGATGAGAGCCACAGCTTTATTGAATTTGTAATAAGATCCCAGTTTAATGAAGCTTGGTTATGTTGGCATCACTCAACCTCAGTACAGGTTGTTGCTTGTAACAGAAATTGATGCACGTTATAACATTATTGCTAATAAGCCAAAAATATCAAACTTGTCCTTCAATATCACGTTACTTTTAATTTAATTCCTTAAAATACAAGCATGTATTGAATATGTTTTAGGATAAGGTCAAATTATAAGCAAAAACTCTTAAACTGACAAATTTAAACTGAAAATAACTGTCTATGTTGTTTAGGGGCTAGATGGAAGGCTATGTCGAATGCTGAAAAGCAACCTTACTATGAGGAGCAATCTCGACTCAGCAAACTACACATGGAAAAACATCCCAACTACCGCTACAGGCCACGTCCGAAACGAACGTGTATTGTGGATGGAAAAAAGCTCCGTATTTCTGAGTACAAACAAATTATGAGGCAACGTCGACAAGAAATGAGAAACTTGTGGTAAGACAACTTTTAATATTCACTAGTCATAAAAAGTTAAAATTAATATTTACCAAAATGTTTGCAGATTTTGTAACAAATAAGATCATTATTATTAAAATAATATACAAATATACTTAGCGCTGTCAAAATAAAAATGCGTATTTTATTAAATATCTCAATGTATAACTTATTTAATGAGACATGTTCTATGACGTCATGAACAACTGATTAAAACAGCAAACAATTTTATAAGACATGCGTAGAAAGATGTGTAATTCAACATTTCGCCTATTATAACAAAACCTCACCAAAACACATATAACGATAAAATATGACATCAAAAATCGATATAGTATCGAAGATATTATGTATGTAATCGATTTTATCCCAACTTGTCACTGAAGGCGCTGCAAATCAGGTACTGTAATAAGCCGAGTTAACAATTTTCTAGTTAACTTCTACCTAACAATTCTCAATGGGATTACAATCTAGAGGCTTTTGCTGGTCATGGTAAGTTCGTAACGTTCTCCTGGTCAAAACTGTGAACAGTAACATTGTCATCCTCGACCAAAAAGTTATTGCTAAGCCTTGCCCTGGCATATAGCATAAATGTCGTTTCCATGTGATGACTGTAGAAAGTGACATGACGTTTCCCTATATAATCAGTTTTTTTTCCTTCACGAATAGCTGCCCAAACATAAAATGCACCATCTCTTGTGTGTTCCATGTAAAAAGGCAGTCTTCCTTCATCTGTTCTTCAGACAAATGACTAATACTAATCCTATTATTGGATTTAACAAACCGGAAATACGACTTATCTATATAAAAAAAAAGACATACAACCAGCGTCCTAACCATATGTTGGCATGCTGTCTTGTCCAAGTAACATAATGACGGTAGTGCATTGTGGTTAATATAGGTTAGAAGATTGCCTTTCTTACAAAATAACTCTGTTTGTCAGTCTTCTATTCACTGTTCTTCTGGATAACCTGGAATGAATGTGTTTATGCCACCTCTGTCTTAAGATGCTGCAAGACTTATTTCGACTTTGACGTGATAACTTAATCAAAGGACGGTAATCTCGGGTATTGATTTTTATCACCTACCAGCAGACTTTCCTGGAACAACGTTTTCTGTAGTCCTACGACGTTTCAGGATTCTGGATACAGTGCACTTGGGGTGTTCTGCTGTTCTGACAATATCTATTTGCTTCATATCATTTCTGTACCGTCGAACAATTTGACGCCCTATAATTTCTGGCGAGCAACAAGACATGACTCTATCCCAAATACAGAGAAATCATCTGAACAAAGCGCTGATCTATTTCGAAAAAATATTATACCAAACTCACACTCTTTTATACAAAACAGGTATGTATGTGTATTTTAAACAAGAAATACTCACAACAACTTATACAGATCAGAGTAACATCTCGTAAACGTTTGTCCCATTATATATTACCTTTTCTGTCACTACTGGAACATTTACTCAATAACTGAGGGTTGCGGATTAGGATCCCCGTCGTACCAAACATGCTCGCCCTTTCAGCCGTGGGGGCGTTATAATGTAACGGTCAATCCCATTATTCGTTGATAAAATGGTAGCCCACGACTAGCTGCCTTCCTTCTAGTCTTACACTGTTAAATTAGGGACGGCTAGCGCAGATAACCCTCGTGTAACCTTGCACGAAATTCAAAAACAAACTCAATAACTATACTCAGTATAGTTCAAGTAATAAGATAATTGCTCAGAAGAGGAAGTACCGAAATGGAAACATGATATAAAGTTATGGTGAAAACCTCTCCAAATTAAAATAATTTTATTAATAGAACAAGAAAACAACGTTTCAGGCAACAGTCCTCTATCAGGTTACCAGATATCTGTTGGTTATATAGAGAATCAGATTTTCTCCACTTATCAAGGAACACTTCCTACTCTTTACAAACGTTGTATGTGCTATCAGCACATCCGTGAGTGACTTAAATTATTTTCTACTTTAATCATCTTCACATGGACAGTTTCCTACAAGAGCTTACACTTTTTAGACACTCCCGTCTTCTTTGAATATTATCATTTATCGTCTTCAGTACACTACATACCCACTGTTATCATTTATCGTCTTCAGTACACTACATACCCACTGATTCTCATTTTACCTCCGCTACAACTCTTCTTACCCAGGTTATGGGTTTCAGTCTTTTCCATATTCCCAATTTCTAAAACTGCGAATATTCTGCAGTGAACAAATCGAATAGAAATAAAAGATATGAAATATTTCTTTATCAGTCGATTGTACTTCAAGTCTTCAATAGAAGAAGCCGCCCATTCTGTAACTCGACAATACATCCTAATACCAAAACCTAAATCTACAAATTCTCGAATACCGATCATCCTTACTTACCATCCTAATACCTCTAAAGATGTCCAAGTCATCAAACAAAACTTCAACATTCTCACTCACGATCGTACAACTTCTAAGTATTTTAAGGAACCCCCACTTGTCACTTATATATACGATAAAAATAAAAACATTTTATTCCACAGTTTCATCTAGAAATCTACCCTTAGCGTGAACACGGGAACAACATATTGCCACACAAAGAAATGCGTCACCTCGCAGTATGTTAATACCACAACATCCATATCTGGCATATCAATTGCACTTCAAGAAACCTAATATGCTGTTTATGCTGCAAAAAGTGCAACATGCTATACATCGGTCAAACGGCTCGCCGTTTAGGGGATCGTTCACGTGATCATCTTTCTTACATAAGAAATAATGATGCTAAAATCCACAGAGGCAGATACTTTGATAACTCTTCCACTTCATGTCCGAATTCTCCATACCTCGACTCACATTTGTTCCATCTACTGTATGTGTGTTTTCTTATAGCAAAGCCACACTGGGCTGTCTACTGAGTCCATCCACTGAGTACAGCGTTATAAATCCGAAGACTTATCGCTGTACCAGCGGGGGAACCATGTACTGTGAAGGAAAGAGAACGTCCTTAAAAACGTTTAACGTTTAATTTTTAATTAATCACCTTGGAATAAATGAAAAGTTATCTTTCTTTTAACTTTTTCCTTTCCATTTCACTTCGATACACTTTTTCTATACTTTCTTACACTAACATTTAGTGTTTATAACGTTTTCTTTAAATATCACACTATTTTTATTCTGATTAGCCCATTCATTTCAGTAGCCCAGTTTTGTTACCTTTATATTATTTTCTTTTTCACCGTTGTTCTTCACTTTTACTAAGTTCACATATCTTTTATTGTTGTATCCCTGTGAACAAAATTACCCGATACTCGTGTACATTCATTTTCTTATATTGTTGCCTGTATATTTGTTCCCCATTCCTATTTTTTATTTAGTTTATTTACTGCCATTAATAGTATCTATACGATTTTATTATACTTATATTAGTTTACATGTTATTTCCCTTAGCACGTTTGTAACTTCAGGAACATTTTTTTCGTGTCTTCGAGCCAAGTGTTTCTTGTTCTTTCAACCTAACCTCTTCATTAATAGTTCCATTGCCGCTGCTAACCTGATCAAGGGTTTTCCCCAAACATTGGTCTCTTTTTTTATTAATAAAATTATTTTAATTTGGTTAGTTTTCCACTACTAGTTTATATTCTAAGTAACATCAATATAGAACAGAATGCAAACATTTTGGTGATAACTATGTTTTTTTGGTTGAAATTAAGGAAATGACATAAAATCCCTCTTTTCTTGCTCTGCAGAAATAAATATTATACGCAACTCTATCAATATTAGTGTTAACATTCATTTAGTTTAGTACAAAGTCAACACTCCATCTACAAATAAAACTATCTCTATGATACTTCTTCGTATATTTAGTCAAACCATAGTACCTTAGCCTACATACATATATTTCAATGTCTGAGCATTGTTTATTACCAACACGTATGTCTTTGTCTGGTATATAAAGATAGCTTATTTCAGTAACCATAATGATTGTAAAAAATGGAACAGAAACTATACTTTCATAGTATAGTTAGTACACGCACACATACAGTTATGTATATTCCAGAAGTATATTTACCATTTATTGTTTATCATTTATGTTAATTAAAAGCTAAAAGTAAAGTAAGTGAAACTGCTATAAAAGATATAATTGTATTACGCGTATTGAGCTGAACTAGCTGCTTCTAGTGTATTTGTATCGTGTACTAGAATTCCTAATTTTTAATCTTTGTTTCACGTTCATAGGTATCGAGATAGTCCTATGGGTCTCCTTGATTCTCCAACATTGGTTAGTCCCTCAAGTATGGCTTCACTACTTAGCAGCCCGACCAACTCAAACGAGCAGCTGCAGGCACTGACATCTAGGTTTTCTGGGGCTACAAATAGTTTACACGATACTTTAACTATGGCCATCTCGGCCTCCACCAGTTCTTCTCCAGGCTATGTAGCGATGGTGACAGAAAATACATTTTCAACAAACTCTATCTTGCACGAACCTCCCATCACCTCCATGGAAACATCAACATGAAATTTGTTATCTCTCCCTTTTTCCTTTTCCGGTATTGCTAGATTCAAGTGTTCCGTGCGGGAACAAAATGTGTTTTAGACATTGAAATGACCTGGCCAGTGTAAAGTAATCAGGCATTAATTTCATTCTTGGGTCCATACATGATAGTCTTGTAAAGTACGATCAAATATTATGTTGACTCGGTTCAAAGTTTCCTGTCAGCATAAATTTACGACTATTAAATCTCAGGAGAGAAGCTGTTGTGCTCAAAGAAGCGCACATCCTGTTTATTGTTGCTGTTTGAATATTTGCCACTCACGTGTATTTGACCCTTTTGTGTATGTTGATGAGAGAACAGTAACACCAAAATTTTGTGTAAAATGCTGTTTACAACTGAATGGTGTTTCCGTAAAAATTGTTTTTGTCTTACCAAAAGTAATGTTATGTAATCAGAATTATAAGAAGCGACTAACAATTAATTTTAAAGTTGTAAGAGTTCTGGTGAAAAATTTAGGAGAGTACTGTTTGTTTATTTTACATGCTCAAGATTATTTACCCATTCTCTAGTCTGTGATTATGTCTTATGAGAGACACCTGATGTCTTTCTGTAACAGTATTTGAAATCTATAGGACAAAGCTTTCAGTTGCTAACATTAGCTGTGTTGTTTATTCTGTTTTTGAAATTTAGTAGTCGAGTGTATGTGTTGGAGTCCTATGAGAAAATTATATTCGATATTTTGCACAAGACATATTAAAAGTTATTTCAAAACAAGATGCCATAAACTCTGTCGTCGTTTGACTACACTTTGTTGTACGACTATCTTTGTATTTCTGATGCTAGAAATGGCACATTCATTCACAGATAGAACAAATATCTGTTCGCGGCCATAAACTACCTGTTTTGATTTTGTAAAAATTTATTCTTTGCCGTGGGTTATACCAGTAGAAGTGGTATTTTTAATAAGACACTGTAAATCTGAGGTAGTCAGTGTTTCAAGAGAAAGGATTAGTTTAAATCCTACTAGGGCATTGGATAACCTTATTTTATTGTGTTTTCTATCTGTGGTAAATATATTTTGTAATTTCGTTAGCTTAGAACATTGTGAAATTTCTTACTGGTTATGAATTTGATAGAAAAGTGTAAAGAGTTTAGACTATAAGTTTGGAGTTGTTTCTGTAAGCGATCTGATAATTTTAAGCATGAGATGTAGATGGGTATACGTGCCATAATCATCTCACTTAACACCCAGAAACTAGCGATTAGTATATTACACAAGATGGTTTTTAGAGTTCTCGAACCTTACTTACCACAACAATCATTTATTTAGCGTGCTAGTGACACAGTAAAATGTGTATGAGGTATTAAGACGACTGTTTTATATATTTACTTGTTAAGCAAAACCGACTGAGTTCTGTTCAAGAAATGGTCGCGGACATATTCTGGTCATTAAGGACAAAAAATGTTATATTTCACATTAATAAACGTATTTTTACGCGACATTAATAAGCCATGATTTTGAGGTTTAAAGTGGCTTTCTTCAGTTTTATTCTATAGTTTCACGTCAGGTGAAATGTATTCATTGCTCAAAGAGTTTAGTTTCTCGTTAATTCACTCAGTATATTTTAATGCCATTTTTATTTACTTTATTACCATTCTCTTGTTGAACTTTTCGTTAAAATAGCCTAAGTGGACAAGACATGATACCTGATTTCTCTATTATTTTCATTCCATCTAAAAATTCAATATTTTGACGTAATTAGACTATAATTATATATTTGTGTTGCGCTATTTGATGTTTAAAAAACTAATTAAGTTGAGTTCATTAATAAAGTTATTTTCAAAATGTCATAGTAGCTCCATTTACATGAATTTCACTGATTTTTTTTACTAAAATGACCAGTAATTTTGTGTCTTGCATGACAAGATGTACTATTTACATTTTTGTTTAACTGGGCATTTTGGTGTATGTTGGTTCTGTAACTAATTTCAGCCCAGAGGCCAGTTTCAACATTGCTGGTGTATGGTAGCCCATAGTAACCTATTCTCATTTTCGATGGTTTTTATGGTGAAGAACGAAAATAAAATTGTTATAATGGTCAGGCTTTTTCATGTACACACAGAAAATTGAAGAAAATACAATATTTTTTGTCTGTAAATAAATTATGAGATTATCCATATTTCGTCAAAACAATGGAACATCTTAATTGGCCAAAATATAAAAATCTTTTCTCTTTCTCACCAAAAGCTGTTTCATTCTTAATGTCGTATCTGGGAAACTTATCATGTGTACATTTTAATGAATATTAAAGTATCTTGTTGAGTCATGAACATTTCTCTTTCGTTTTTATTATTCTACACTTTTTAAACAAACACTTGTCTCTCAAAAGCATCAACATATGAAAATATTTTAACCATGTTGATTTTTTTTACTCGCGTTGTTATAAGCTTCGATCACTGAATTTATTAGCCAAAGCTTTAGGTACTAGCTTAATTGGTCGATGGTCCAATATCCATTGTGTTTGGATGGATCTTCATCTACTTGAACTCTGACTTCAGTTTTCATATCAGTTGACCTGTGAACTCTGTATCCGCTTTGTCATAGTGAAAATGTAAGCTCTATATAAATTAGATTGAAATTTTGGTTTTCAATCGTTTCGCTGGATGAGCTGTATTGTTAGTTCTCAAATTGGTTTACTCAGAACTCAGATTCTACAGTTAAATTATATATAATTTCAGTCTTTTTTTATGTGATTTCTTTGTGGTCTGTACCTTTGATTATCCAACTGGTTTATTATAAATAGTTTCTGTTTAATCAGATAATCGGTTTCGTTTTTGGTAAAACCTCAGTAGTTTATGTAGTTATAGTTGGCTTACTTTTAATATGCCTTCATTTAAATTCACACTGACGTGCAATTTAATGAGTAATGTAATATTACGTATGCTATTATTTATTGCACTTCTTTGTTTGAATAATAAACTATTTGCTTAAATTCTTAACACTCGTCTTTGTCCAGCATATCAAACAATTGTACACCTGTATTAGCAACAGTTTTTAGTACACGTCTGCAAGTAGTTCGTGTGAATAAATATTTCAGTGCTCCTTGATACGAACTAAGATATATCTGATAAACTTAGGAAATGTTGTTCTTTAATAGTTGAATTGAGACAAATCACGTTTTAAGGATAAGTTTATCCAGCAATTTAACAACTTTCATCCCCTAATTTAAATACGGGAAACTAAGAAAAACATTTTCTTTGTCGCAGATCCTGAACCGTGAGATAAAGTTTCAAATCATCAGTATAATTGCAAACATTCATCACACTTAAGGATGTAATCACATTCTTAATACTCTTCAGAGTAATATGAAAGCAAAATATTCATTCTTTCCAGCAGGGGAACCTAGGCTTAACCATCAAATTTATTACCTCTGTTTGAATGAAGGATTACTGAACTATAAATTACGACCAGAGACAAACCTACGTGTTTCACCAACTTCAAAAATGGATCATTTGAGCAAAGGACGATATGGATCAAGGAAATTATGCAGATAATTGTTAAAATATCTTAAATCAACAGTTAAATTAAACTAGTAGTTTTGTGTGGGGTTTTAATGTGACTTCATATTGAATGATAAGTAGTTTAATTTCCTCTTTTAATTTTCAGAGCATGTTTTGTTTGTTTTTGGAATTTCGCACAAAGATACTCGAGGGCTATCTGTGCTAGCCGTCCCTAATTTAGTAGTGTAAGACTAGAGGGAAGGCAGCTAGTCATCACCACCCACCGCCAACTCTTGGGCTACTCTTTTACCAACGAATAGTGGGATTGACAGTCACATTATAACGCCCCCACGGCTGGGAGGGCGAGCATGTTTGGCACGAGTCGGGCGCGAACCCGCGACCCTCAGATTACGAACTGCACGCCTTAACGCGCTAGGCCATACCGGGCCCTTAATTTTCAGAGCATAAAGGTTTAATTTCCATATGGATTGATTGATCTCTGAGTGTCGGTGTTTCTGTTACCTGGTCTTAAATTTAAATAAAAGTCACTTTACTTTCTATACATTTTTTCAAAGCATCAATTACTATCTTAGTTAAACTGTAGCGTCGATTTCTAAGCTAGTTTTCTTTTAATTTTAGAGTGTATATTAGGCCGCATTGTACCTTCCTTCTTCAAGCCTACTAATGTCTATCTTGAGTTTTTAAAATATTTCATGTGTTTGATCAATTGTATAGGTGTTGTTTGAGTTCAAAATTGTACATTTAGTTTGAAGCAAATTTTTCAAATAAATGTATGAATACACATTTCAGCTCACAATCTATATATATCTTATGAACATAATCCTAAAATGTATTTCAAAGTTTAGAAATTCATAAAAAATATGTTTAAATTAATTGGAAAGGATGGATGGTTTGGTCTACGCTTACATTACAATAATACATACTACGCCTGATACTACAGTGTTTCAATTAAAATTATTCCAAGCGCTTAAGTAAGTATTTTTAAATGAAAAAATAATTACTCTACCTTTCAAAAGTTCACGACTGAAAATCGTAATGAATGTCATGTTTCTCAAAATAGTTACAAATAACATAATTAATAACTGAGTATCCAATAACTTAATATATATGAAACAATTAAAGCTGTGCCTTAAATCTGTTTTATTAGTGTTTATTAATTAAGCATTCGCATCAGTTTCAACTTTGAACCTATTGATTTCCATGAAATTACAATTTCGCTATGCGCAATCTGGTTAACCCTACGTAAATACTGTAACTAAGAATAGTGGTTTATGGCTAGTTACACCTCTCAGTGTAATTGAAAAAAACTGATTCAGCGACTAAATATGAAAACAAAATGTATCTTGAGCAATTAATGATAGGACGTATTACAAGAAATGCAGAAATGTTTGTTAAGCACTGGCGAAAAAATACGCACATGTTAATAATGATCGAAATGAAAAATTAAAATGGGCTAAAAAGAAACTGGTTTGAAGTTAAAAGGTAATTGGAATTTAATTTTAAAAAATAGAAAAATGACAATATGGTCATTAGATGACAACCTAAACTAAATGAACATAAACACAATGGGATCACTTATGAGTTGTATGATGGTCAAATGGAAACAATCTAACTTAAATTATCTTAAACACAATAGAAACATTTATGAATTGCATGATAGTCAAATGGAAGCAACCTAAACTAAATTAATTTAAACACAATAGAATGATTTATGAGTTGTATGATGATCAAACTGAAAAACCTAAATTAAATTAACTTAAACACAATAGAAACACTTATGAGTTGTATGATTGTCAAATGAAGATAACCTAAAATAAATTAACTTAAATACAATAGGATCATATATGAGTTACATGAGATCAGATGGAAACAATTTAAACAAACTAAGCAAATACACAATAAAGTTTTTCATGCGTTATGAAAAACATTACAGCGTAAAACTGGAAGTTGTAAGTAAATATAAAATTATAAGAAATTGAATACATTTTCAACAGTATGCCATAGAGAAATAAAATCACTAGTAAATAGCCTGTCGTAAACTCAAAACATGTACAAACAAATCTGGTATATACAAACAATAAACTTGTGGGCCACTACATCTCTAGTCTGATGGTTTGGCTAAGCGGATGATGCAACATGCCATGTGTATGTTTGCTTAGTTTATGACCCTTAATCAAACTGACAGATATGTCTAGAGGGTATACTGTGCAAATAATAATCAGTTGTTTGATTGTTCTCCAAATCACTTGATGTTTAGGTTAGAAGTATAACTCCCTAGGTATCTGAAGTATTACCGTTCATACCATGCAAGTGCTCTGCAATATCAGCAAAAACATGTAAAATGTCTTTGTTCTATAATGTGGTATGCATGAATGTGCTTTTCGGTAAATGAGTAAAGTCGCTATGCATCGAAACAAATATTATGATAAAACAGTAACAGAACAAATGAAGTTCGAGTCTAGTGACTTGGTTTGGTTATGGTACATGCCTTAGCACATAAACAAGTGAAGTGATATGCTGAATTTCTAGAGAGTATAAAATAGTTTGTTCTCTCTCTCCATTATTTTAGGACATCAATTTGTCTTATACGCGTAATACCTATTATTTAAGTATATGTGTGGTTTATACTCTCTTTTTGGGAAACTGACATAATAAGGATTAAAAAAACCTTAAAATATTTTCTATTTTGTAAAATTTACTCTAAATCTAAATGATTAACAAGGCAAAATTGTCAATTTGACAACTTTTCATTTACTGAATAATTTAATTAAACCTTTACTTAAAAAAAGAATTAATAATATAACTGTAAAGAAAATCTAAATACAACTTAAAATTCATCATTGTAACTAACCAATTATCAATAAATTCAACCCTTTCTTTGCAAAAATTACTAAAAATATTTTTTCTTAATAAGTAGTTTAATTTCCTCTTTTAATTTTCAGAGCATAAAGGTTCAATTTTCATATGGATTGATTGATCTCTGAGTGTCGGTGTTTCTGTTACCTGGTCTTAAATTTGAATAAAAGTCATTTTACTTTCTATACATTTTTTCGAAAAATCTTATCCTATCCAAAACGATAAGACCTCTGTAGATGTCAAATACTAACTGCCCATTAAATATTTAGAAAAATTATAATTCAAATTACTTCAATAATTTTATACTCAAAAGTGTTTCTGAATTTATACATTGTTTCTCATACGACAGTTCTTCTCTTTTTCTGAGTTTATATTAGTAAAGTTGCGTTTTCAAACTTTTGAGGAATAATTACTAATGTAGATCAAATTTTAAAATAGCTACGAAGTTTAATTACAAGATTACAAATTATTTTCATTAACGTAATGTGAATTAAAGTGATATTAAAAATAATTTGTGGTTTCTTGGGAAGTGATTAGAGCTCGTTCAGATAAGGTCAAAGGAATTTAGTAGAAAGTTTAGAAGAATTTTAAACAAACCATAGATCTAATAATTTTTATAGCTTCCTTATACTTTTTTAAACTATATTAAATTGGAAGCTATAAAATTGTTATTGCATGGTAAGACATCATGTAAATGTTGGCTCTAATCTTTATTTATCGAACATTAATTACTGTTGATTTCACAGTATTCAAACAAAGTAGATAAGTAAATTAAACAATTTATTATAAAATAAAATCATTTAGACCCAAAACAGTTTTTGTATTTTTTTGTGGGGGGGTATTTGTTTACGATTTACAGCCGAAAATAGTGGAACACATAAAATAAATTACAAAATTAAGCATGTTAATGTTTCTTTCTTTATTCTTGAGCAAAGTTACATTGGGATATTTGTTGTGTATACCATGGGGAATAGAACTCTGGATTTCAGTGTTCTAAGACCGTATACTTACAATTGTCCCCACAAGGGACATACCTTCATGAATATCAATCAAACTGAAACTGGCTGTATATATAAATCGAAACATTTTCATCACATGAAAATCTTCTAAAACAAACAGTCTTACTTCAAAAGTTTGCAAATTCAACAATGTAAAAAATGTAGAAACAGTACATCAAATTGTGTGTTCTTTTTTTAAAACGGAAACTAGGTACTATTTAGTAACGTTTTGTTAGGTTACATTCAATGTTTTAGGTATTTTCACTGTAAAATAGAAAATATCGATAACATTCCCATTCTGGAAGGAACTGATTGTAATATATTATTCATTTGCTTTAAATAATGAGTAACATTACACATATCAAACACTTCCTGAACTTGCACCCAGCTTTAAAAAGCGTCTTGTAAAAGTTATTAAGTAATGTTAAAGTTTTGGTGTTTTATATCAAAATCCCAGATTTCTGTTGTTTTATTACTAGTTGGAACAACGAAATGGATCCATTTAGACCTTTAAAACTGTGTTTTAGTTTATATGTTCGTCAACGTAACATAATTATGCTTTTGATTTTCAGTTACTTTTTAACTCAGTTTATATGTGAATAAGTTGAGAATTAAAATTAGGAAAATTAATAAGCAAATGAAGGAACTCTGAACTATTAAACATTCTTAACACTATGACTCTTCCAAGGACGTTATTACAGCTCTTATAAGTGCATTATGTTAATAGATTTTGTATTTGCACTATGTTGTTATAGTCCATGCCATTATATCAAATCGTGTTGTATTTGACTACTGTGAATATTAACAATAGTTCTCCAATGTAATTTCCTTTGTGGAACTTTCCCATCATAAGATCCATGGCCAAAGTACATGATTCCTCTTTGCATAACTCTTCCAATGGACAACGATAGTGGTTTTTCAGTGTTCATATCAACAATCTAGTTTTACAAAAATCGATAGGTGTTGTATCTAGAGACTTGACTGATTTTATTCATATGGAATAGAATTAACATGTGTTTTGTTATCTAGCTGCATGTGATGGTTGAACGGGTATGATATGATTTGTTTACGCTTGTTTGTATGATATGATTTGTTTACGCTTGTTTGTATGATATGATTTGTTTACGCTTGTTTATTTGAAATGAATAACACAGCAACAAAATTGACTTACCTTTGCTCTTTCCACCATGGATATCAAAACCCGAATTTTAGCGTTGTAAGTCCGCAGACATACTGCTGTGCCACTGGAGACGGTATGACATGAAAGAAACATTTTTAACACGTGACTTGTGTCACTGGTCGCACAGAAATCGTTTTTAATTATATCATGAACTGTTTATTAGGGTCACATGGACGGCTTGTGCCACTTACCTTAGTGTTCTAGGATTCTCCTTTATTACAATATGTTGTAATTGGTTTATAAAAGCTGAGGTATGAACAGAAAAAAGAAATAATGTCGAATTATTGTTAGAGAAAAGGTGTAGAGTTTATTTTAGTTCAATTTTTATTATTTTTTTGTTTTCACGCAGTAAAATCGTTTATGTCATTGGTTATTGTCGAGCCCACAAGATTCAAAAAAGAAGTTGTAAATATTTGTAATTACTAACTTCTCGGTGATACTTTATATATAAAATGTATTTGATAAGACTTCTGTTGTTGTATCAAAATAACTGTAGACCCCTTGCATCAGTAGTAAAATAGTACTTTGTTATGCTTTGTTTATTGTGTCAAGCAGTAGAATGCTATCCTGAGTTGTTCCTCAGTAAATATGTGAGTGGTAAGATTTTGATTTAGTATGATTCAGAAATACTTCTAAATTGGTGTATAAGAATATAGTTTTGTTTCAGAAAATATGTATGAAATATTTACATTAATACTTTGAGAAAATATTATCATATTGCTAGAAAATAGATTTTACTAATCACCACTCTAGAATGAAACTTGAATCTCTCGATTAATTGAGCAGTGCTGATACTATTGTTTTTATCATTTTTTGTTGTGACACAGAAAATAGCTAAATTATTCATTCTTATCTGATTATTAACAAAACTTGGACTTGCCTCTACTAAGATAATAGGCCCAAAACACTAGAATAGCTTTTCTCAGTGCAAGGACAACTTTAAAACCCACCCTAAGTTTATCCAAGACCTTCCAAATGGCAAATAAAACCAAATTAGTGAAAATGAAAGTATATTTGGAAAACATCACTGATTTATTGAAGCCTTCAAAATTCTTGCTCAATATCTTATCAGGTCATTTCTAGCAATTACTTAACTTTTGAGTTCATCCTTTTTTATAACAAGTATTAAACAGATATATGATGTCACCTCGATGGAATCCGTTAACACTATAGCAATGTTTCATTTTTTGCTAGCTCATTTACGTCATATATAGATACACCCGTGAATGACAAAAATATATTTTTTTCCTCTATGTATATTCAGTGTAAAACTACTGAGTAATTATCCAACAGATACAAATACAGAAAGTTAAATAACACTTCAAGTTCTCTCCAAAACATCGGTCAATATGATGTGTCACCCGTAATTTAATGTACTGCTGTTTGATAACTCACAAGTAACAGTAGATGGTCTTCATCTCATATTTCCTAATATTCATCGACGTGAATTGTTAATTGATTTAAAAGTGTATGATTATATCTCTTTAACATGCTGTCAGGAGGTGAATAATGTGAATAATCGCTGTCCTGATATTTTTATTTCAAGTACCTGACACATTTCCACAAACAAGACAAAGTCATGCTTCATCCTATTTCTTAAAATAAATTTACTAACAAATAGTCAACAGTCTATCACAACCATGATGTATTTATTCACAATGTTAGTTTTTGATAAAAAAGAAACAAATAAAAAAGAACTCTCTTATGTTATTTCTTCCAAGAATCACTTCATTCCAACAAAGTTCATATGATTTGCATTAGTTCCTCAAATATGTCTAGAACCCAACCCAATATATCTGATTTTTACTTATTTCAATGTTTTATTAATTTAACACTAAAGTGTCCATAATGTGGTGCTTTTTTTAATTCGCGCAGAGCTACTCGAGGGCTATCTACGCTAGCCGTCCCTAATTTAGCAGCTAAGACTAGAGGGAAGGCACATAGTCATCACCACCCAGCGCCACTCTATTAAATGTGATTAAGAAGGTGAATTGTGCTTTCTGGCTTCTTTATTAGTATTATTATAGACAGCCTTAATAGAATTATAGTGCTTGTGACTCAAAGTACTTTGGACACTGACAACATCTTTCACAGTGGGGAATGTTATAGTTTGCACAATGAGGATTAACTGTGCTGTACATTTAAAACAGTGAAGGCTTCCACTGCAGTTAGAAGCAATATGTCTGAATCATTGTAACTTGTAGCACTGAGTAGCAGGTGCCACAAAAAGACATGTAGGAAGTTTCTTTAGGCCCAACAATAACTGTTTGTGGAAAATTCCTTACTTCAAAAGCATTAATAATATTCCATTTGTTCACATTTAATCAACTAAATGTTCAGAATGATATTTTAACAGCAATGAAATAATGCCCTTTTCATGTAAACTCTTTGTGAAGTTTACCCACACCAATTTCTAGAGGTACGCCAGATACAACATCACGGGTCCCGGCATGGTCGAAATCCCGTCTTACCAAACATGCTCGCCCTTTCAGCCGTGGGGGCGTTATAATGTTACGGCCAATCCCACTATTCGTTGGTAAAAGAGTAGCCCAAGAGTTGACGGTTGTTGGTGATGACTGCTAAATTAGGGACGGCTATCTGCGATAGCCGTCGTGTAGCTTTGCGTGAAATTAAAAGAACAAACAAACAACATCACTCAGTAAGAGCTCAGTAAGAGAAAAAAAACTGGTAGTGACGTTTTAGTTCACCAGTTCAATAACACTCAATAAAGGGGCAACGGTGTTTGAGCTTTGAATCTCCAGATGCTGGTATCTTAATAAAAAAATAACCATTAATATTTCATATTTACTAGAAGGCAAGATAGCTAGCATTTAAAGCAAATCAATATATATGTGAAACAATCGATGGGAAAAAAATATATAAAAAATGATCTAATCTTAAATAAAAAAAGAAATAAGAATTACTAACTTTGAAACGCTGTAAGTTTTTTATGTTGCGTCGTCCTTTCTCTTTCAACAATAACATAAGTTTTGTATTTAAACATTCTTGTTGCGATATATTACAAAGAACTCCACTTTCACCTTCCACATTATTTGTTACATATGTGTTCCTGAAGCTCAGCTCTCTCACCATTAACCATACTTTTTGTTGATAGATGTGTTGCTTCAGCTGTTACTGAGAAAACACGTACATGCAATTAAAGGCTAAAGGCGTAAATAAATTACCTAAATGAAAGAATTATCAGGAGTTACTCACCTTTTTCATATATATGTACTCAGTAGAGTCAATTTATTTCTTGATTAACTATTATTCTTTTAAGAAGAAAACGTGTCAACTAAAATTTTACTCCTCAGTTTCAAGATGCTTTCCAAAAGATAAAGCAGACATTATCGATGACGAATTAACATAGCAGTTTTTATATAAATACTATATCTTGCAACTTCCAAAAGAAAAGTAAACAGTATTTTTGTTTTGCATTCAGATGCTTCAAATATTCAGTTTGGAGAAATTTTATGTCAAAAAAGTTTTCTTTGCGTATGGTAGTCAAACACTGAAAATAGATGAAATTAATTATACATAAACATAGTTAAAATAGTTATCCATAGTTTGGGCTTCTGAACAGTTTATTATGTATTCTGATGTTAAACAATTAATTCTTGTCACTGATTATGCTGTATTGAAATGGTAACAAAAGCTGAATAGTTAATTTACTCGCCTACTATCTATCGTTTATAAAAAAAAAAACCCAACAACATCAGTTACCTAAACTGTTCTGGCATCATTTTGATCCTTCAAATACTTCAAGCTTTAATATCAATAAGTTGAATTTGAAATAGTAAAATTTGGCGAGATAATAGAAGTAGATATTATACGATCTTAAATCCATCTGTAAGAGCAGAGACTATAAGTAAATCAAACCATTATGTGTTAAATAACGATAGTCCTTGTTCTACCAGAAGATTTGCTAAAAGTGGCGAATTTCGACAAGCTGTTCCAAAAACTTTGGACATTGTATTGTTAACTGAACTACGTGACCATACTACCACTGAGTATCTACGTTTTTGAAAAATAGTTTATGAAAAATAAAGGATCCTGTATTGGTCTAGTATGAGACAAAATGTCATAAATTATATGCTTTCATTTCATTTTTTTAAACTACAAAGTCTGATCAAAAATATACAATGAAAAGTTCTGAAATAGTGGAATTTAGCGAGATAATAGGAATATATATTATGGGATCTCATCCTATGTCTACTGTTTGGAATAGTTATCTGTTCTTTATTACCAATTATTTTGATATATTGGTTGATTTTTTTTATACTTTTAAGCACATCAACTCCCAATTGAATGAGAAGAAACTAATTAATAAATACTTGTTTAGATATGGTGTTTTAACGATTATCACATCAGATTATGGACCTCAAATTGTATCTAATTTGATGTAAGACGCTTGATTTTTACATCCTCACATCATTTTCCGAGTAAGGTGATAGAAAAGTGAATTAGTAAAAACATCTGCTTGTCTGCTTGTTTGCTAAAAGTCATTGAACTTGGGGTGATTACACTATGTAACACAAATTTTGTTCCTGGATAGTACGTGTTATTTCTTAATTGATTATGTTATAAAAGTACAGAAAATAGACATTATTTCCTTCAAACTTTGCTTTTGTGACCTGGGTAATGAAATATAGAAATTAACCTATTTTCTATGTAAAAACAGACAAATTTGCACATTTTCATTTACATAAGGTCTGAATAAAACAACATATGAATCAAGGTTTACATGTATTTATGCTAAAGTTATACAAAAATGTTTAGAAGTGAGTGATTTTCTAGATTTGAGATTGTAATGTAAATCACTTTCACTATCTACCCCCAAATATATTCTCCCATCATGTTTTCGATATACGCTCCCAGGTCACAAAAGCAATGTTTGATGAAGAAATAGGTCTTTTCCATTTACTTTAGGGATAAGCTATTGGAAAATAACACTTTTTGCTCCAGGAACAAGAAAAAGTAAAAATTTTGTTACATAGTGTTATATGTTACATGACATTTTATAACGAAAGTATTCTGCTGCCAGAGTGTGCATTGTTAGGAGATGTTACAGTGAGTGTTACTCAGCAGAGAGCATGTTCCTAGGAGTAATAGCTCCATGAAGTGGCACCAGAAGGCATATTGCTATGAACAGCTATTATTACCAAAGTTTTATAGAGGGATGCTGCTGCTAATATTATTTAGACATATGGTACAACTAGGCAGAATGTGTTACCAATATTATTGCTGCTATTGTGAGTGGTGTTACTAGAAATAGGTAATGAACTAGGAGGATGTGCATGTCATAGGAATGTATCAACATGTGATGACGTAATTGTTATACAAGTAAAACAATTATTTATATGAAGCACTATAATAACATAGTGTATTACGTATGTCAGTTTTTTCACACACAATATCTTAATTTATACATTATTTGTATTAAGAAAATATTATAGCATAGCCCCTTTTACGATTATCCACTGCTTTAGTTATAAAACACTTTGATAAGTTATTAGTTCTATAGTGTTTGCTTCTCTGATTGATAAACATCCTGATAGGTTTTATCAAAAATACATTGTTTCGTTTTTCACAAATATTAAACAAGATCGTCAGTGTAACCAGTTTTGTTTCGGCTATCGATTTAGTAAACATTTAATGTAGTGATTAAAGTTTTGTTTCTATATTTAATTTTCATGATATACTTTTTGTAATTTCTGATATATTATATTAAAACACCTATTACTAGTTAATTTCTGTAATTAGTTTATTGTTTTAACATCTATTCGTCCTGAAAATAATGCTTATTTATATCTTTAAATAATATAAAAATTTCATACCTTTAGCTTCGTAAGTTGATTCGCTTCACTCAAGTTTAAAGGATTTACTTAAATAGCTGCGTTTAACCCGTTACTAGAAAGTTATAATCTTAACATTCTGTAGAAATTTCACAAACCTTTCTCTAGAGCTTGTTTGTGACTTTATGCGTATAGGCTTGGTGAATAATACTCTCAAGAGTTTTTTTTATACACGTTTGCTATTGACTGATTTCGAGATATTGAATGACCAGTGTCATTAATACATGTGCAAGCAATGCACACAATACAACTCTATTGATTACTTTATTCAAACCCATCCCAACTAATTGTGAGTTCAAAAATTTAACATTTATGTCGAACAAATAATGCTTCCATTTCTGAAAAACTGAAATACAAATCAGAAATACTATTTCGGTATCTTTCAAAACTTTCTTTAGGTACTCTATAACATTTAAACTAATTAGTTCACCAAAGCATCAAATACATTTTTTATAATTGAATATATTTTACAACTGAAATTATAATCTTAAAAGGGTCTTTAGTCATAAATACAGTAATTATTTGTTTCACATTTCACAGATCCCACACACTTACAGTTTATCGTTAGAAAATATGCTTTATAACATGTAAAAACCACATACTTCTCAAGCATACTGAAACATTTATTAACAAAAACAGTAAAATACAGTAAAGTACTATTTATAACCATCTTAACCTTTAAAACACTGAATAAGCTTCCATACATATTTTTTCTGCATCATGCCCATATTCCTATTTGTTCATTTAAGCTACAGTTTATGTTTTTCGTTTGTGGAACATTATGTGAAAACAAACACGAAACGTTTCAATACATCTTACTAAGGGCACTAAATAAATGAAATAATAAAAATTTCATTGCAATTTAAAATTTTAAAATTTAGTTTTTGAACTCAGAAAACTAGATTATTGAACATCTTACATTTCAAAATATATATTTTTCTCGCACAGATTTTGAAACATTGTTTTGGTAACATGATACGTTTTCTTTCACCCACACTTCATACGAAAATCATCAATTTTATACAGTATTGAGGATTGATTGTGCAGAAGTGGTAGGACAAAGTCAAAAATAAGATTTTAGGCTACTTTTAAAGAACATTGGGAGGCGAATCACAGGTAAAACATTCAAAATTTTATTAATCTTTATTACAATAGAAACTTGATGGAAGTATTCGAGTTCAGCAAACAATTTATATTTTGTGTGTCTGCTTTTTGCTCTAATAACTGCAGACAATCTTTCAGGTATCATTGCAACATATTTAATCAAAGTATCATTTTGTATTTTACTCCAAGTGTCTTTAATACACTCCCATAATGTTTGTTTGGAAGTTACTTTTGATTTGTCAAGTTTCTGATCTATCAAATCCCAAATCTGTTCAATTGGTTGAGACTGAGACTTTATATGGCCATTGCATCATTTGAATAATCCTTCAACTTTGTTCTCAGCTAACTAATGTTTACATAGATTGGATAAATTTTTAAGGTAATTATCTTCTTGGTAGTAGAATCTCTTACAAATAATACGCAAACTACTAGGTATACTATGACAGATCAGTATCTAATACTTTAACTGGTTCTTTACTACTAGGTATACTATGACAGATCAGTATCTAATACTTTAACTGGTTCTTTATACTATGACAGATCAGTATCTAACAGTACTTTAACTGGTTCTTTATACTATGACAGATCAGTATCTAATGGTACTTTAACTGGTTCTTTATACTATGACAGATCAGTATCTAATGGTACTTTAACTGGTTCTTTACTACTAGGTATACTATGACAGATCAGTATCTAATACTTTAACTGGTTCTTTATACTATGACAGATCAGTATCTAACAGTACTTTAACTGGTTCTTTATACTATGACAGATCAGTATCTAATGGTACTTTAACTGGTTCTTTACTACTAGGTATACTATGACAGATCAGTATCTAATACTTTAACTAGTTCTTTATACTATGACAGATCAGTATCTAATACTTCTTTATACTATGACAGATCAGTATCTAATGGTACTTTAACTGGTTCTTTACTACTAGGTATACTATGACAGATCAGTATCTAATACTTTAACTGGTTCTTTATACTATGACAGATCAGTATCTAATGGTACTTTAACTGGTTCTTTATTCCATATATTTTTGCAAACATCTTCTGTCACCACAGTAGAAAAGAACCCCAAACCATCACTCCGCCTCCCCAATGCTTAATGGTAAGTGCTATGCATTGAGGTAACTATGTTTCACCTTTCTTCCACCGGAAGTACATCCTATGGTTTAAACCAAATATTCCAAGCTTGGACCCATCCACCCATAACACCCTTTTCCAATCATCAACAGTCCATTTTTTGTTCTTTCGAGCACATTTTAGTTTCTTGACAATATTTGGAGATCGAAGTAAATCTACTACACGATCAAATATTGCATTCTTGTTGAGTCATCTTGTTGCTGTAGATCTAGACACGTTTCTGTCATTTGCTACATTTTAGTTTATCTCATGATTGAGATCACTAGCAGTCTTCCTTCTGTCTGAAGGCTGCATACGCAAATATACTTAAAATCAGTAACATTGAGATTAGGTTTTGTGTCTCTTCCTTTCATATTTTCAAATTTACCGGTCTTGATCTCATGATCTATGGTGTACTTGACAGTATTTTGGGAGCATTTCAAGTCTGCAACAATATGTCAGAGTTCAGCCGTGGGGTACCATAAAAGTTATTTCAGACCCTAAATTTGATTAATATGCTCATTCAAACAGAGCCATTATGGCATGTTCTGGTACAAGTATGTGGAAATTTTAAAATATAATAAGTATTGACACCCTAATTTATTCAGTTGTCAACAGAGATCAGTGAAGCATTAGCAGTGTTCAAATTTACATTCTCTAATTGCTTGGAATAATTAGCTTCATAAAATGGTGAGAATGATAAAACATTCTTTTGTCCTAACACTTTGCACAGTACTGTGTTAATGATCATTTACAAATAACTGTTCTGTTATTTTCTTATATACTTCCATTATAGCCTAATATACTTTAAGCAACTATTATTGCGTGTAAGTAAAATTTCAGACTTAACATTTATCGCACACATAAGAAAACCTTTATTAATAAGCTTCAAGATACAGTAACACATTATTTATGTAAACATATTAGTTTATAAGAGAGATCAGCTTTATTACAACTTGTAACATTACTGTTCGTTACTGCTCATTATGTATTTTGAAAATAGTTTATAAACGAAAATGTTAGTGTACATTTTTATATTTCGCCGAGTTCATCGGAATTTCCAAGAAAAACATTTTACAATTACCAATCAGTAAGATTAAACTCCCTCTGGCATACAGTAACTGGTCAAAAGTTTAGACAGGGTCAATCAGAAAAAATAACTTATACTCAACTTACGTTGAGAATTCACTAACAAAAGTAACTTAATGTTACTCTCTTCAGACTAAAGATTAAATTTCAGATAACAACAGCTTAATAGTTAACGATACATTACTCTCCATGAATAACATCTCCTAACAAGTATATTTGAGTGTCTGATACAAGTCTCCATTTGTATTTTTGAAATAAGATGCTTTGAGTTTTGTTATAGTGTACATAAAGTGAACTTTTCAAAGATATAGAAATAGAATTTCTGGTTCCTTTGTCAGCTTTGGGCAAACGAAAGTATTACTTGTTTTAGTCTTAGGCAAATATCATTTAGTTTTATACAATGGTTAAGTTTATCAACTTGCCATCAGGTGGGATGTGTTAGTAATAAATTAAAATAGCCCGTACAATATGCATATGTATGACACTGGTCGTTAAGTATCTATAAATTGTATAGTAGAAATAATTGTAGGAAAATTACTTACATAGATTGGTAAACAATATTTTTTGACAATCAGAATTTATTGAGTTTTTAGTATATAAGCAAATAGTTTCAATAGGCAAGAAACAAGCTTTAAACAAAGATTTGTGAAAATATCTACAGAAAGGTAAGAGTATAGTTTTTAGTAATGAATAAACACATTTAAATGGATCCTTTAAACTTTAATATAACAAATCAACTTATAAAGTTCGACATAATTATATTTTAAATGACGATAATCGTAAGAGCATATTATTGTTGGCTATAATATTCGCCTTGTTCAAAAAAATGGATAATGTTTGGGACAAAACTGACACGTATAACATTGTTCTAATAGTTGTCTCCTCTAATTTAGGGTTTAAAACTTGCAAAACTGAAGCAGCAGATGTGCCAAAATTATATGTAACTATAGAAACACTGTCCTTCGTTACACTATCAATCTAAAGTACTACTGTCCTTAATAAGATCTTAATAATAACATCATTTGCTCATAGAAGTACTGTCGGCCTTTATAAAATATGTATGTAAGTGAAAACTGTAAAGTAGTACCGTGTTTCTCCGAAAATAAGACAGGGCTTATATTAATTTTCACTCCAAAATATGACACTAGGGCTTATTTTCGGGGGATGTCTTATTTTGATATATTAAAAAAATGAAGTTACAAAGTAAAACTATTAAACTAACATTTAAAATAAACTATTATTAAACTATTAAACTAACTGATTGATACTTAAACAAACTAATTAACTAACTATTAAACTAATTAATAATTTTTTTTTTTATTTCTTTCCTCTTCCTGCCACTCTTAACTAGGGCTTATTTTAAGGGTAGGGCTTATATTAAAACTATCCCCAAAAATCACACTATTTTATTATCGGAGAAACACGGTATGTGTAATCTGAAATATTTGGTCAAGAACTGTTATACACAATCAAACTATAGTGATAAAACTAACTAAATATCATATTTAATACATAAAGCTAAATTAGTGGAATAACAAGACTATAAGTTTATTTATTGTATATTCAGATAAGCGTCCCTTTCAGAACATTAATTCTAAGAAGTATGTTACGTATGTCAAATATAGAAGTGAAAACTATACTACAATATGTTAAATTAAATCATAAAAAACATAGTCAGTTGTCTTGTTCAATATTCATAAAAAGTGTAATTCAGTATAATAAAATCCTTTCAAGATAGATAACTGTAAAAGAATCGAAAACAAATTATTGGCTATAATATTTGCCTCATTCAAATAATGAATAATATGTGTGATAAAACTAACATGTTTTATAATAGTTGCTTCATTAATTTCGTATTTTACTTGTAACTTCAAGAACATTTTTATTTCAAGCGGATTTCTCGTCATCAAGAATTACAATCTGTTTATGATTTATAATCTAGCTTAGGTGATGGCTAACTAAAAAAATATTTTAAGTATATGATCCTGCAAATTATGCTAACATTGTCCTTTTTTGATAGATCGTTTAGGCAGAGTATTCATGATGAAACTTTGTAGAATGGATGACAACTGTCTGTTGTGGGAACACAAGTATAGAGGACGACGATGACTGGTTGGATTATCAAAACACGCTCTCCACAATCCACCAAGACACTGTAAAGGACCGACAACACCTATACATACACTGAATTGAAGACGAAAGGCGGAAGTCTTTTGAAACGTCGTCTTCTAAACTTGTGTCTCCGCAATAGGCAGTTGCCGTCCATTCTACAAAGTTTCAACATTGTCCTTAGTAACATTATCCACCTATAGTAACTCTATTCCCCTACAGAAACACATGTAAAATACTTAATAATGTAAATAAAAAACAAAAACATTAGTTGAAATCTGTATGTAGTCCTAACATAGTACAGTAACACTGCCAACCTTTGTAACATGCACACAATCTGCCTAGTAACACCATCCACGTATAGCACCTTAGTAACATAATCTACTTAGTAACACCATCTACCTATATAAACACTATTTTGTAACACAGTCTATCTATCTAAAGCAGCACAGTTTACCTTTGAAAAACATACTTAAAGTTTTGCTTATAAACGAAACTGTGAACACAATGTTATTAATTTTAAGATTTTGACTGATTCTTGAAAATTAAAATCACATTGATCTATCTGTACTCTCCTCATACCAGCTCGCCATCTGGTGCCACTTTGTTGAATTATGACATCATCATCTTTCCTTTTATCCATTGCCTGATATCGATTCACTAGTCACCATCTGATGGTGTACCGCTCAACTGGCACGGTAACTTCTTATGGTACACCATAATATAATCCATATAGTTTCATCATTTTATATTTTCATTAATATTTTGTTTTAGAAGTTATAAAAAGTATTAAAAAATTAATGTATTTTATAATAGTTGTTATAAATTACAAGGAAAAGTACCCGTCTCTAGTGACAGGAAAAGATTAGTCAATTTATGGTTTTAAGTTAGTTCACGGACTTTAAAAGGTTAATTGTGTTGCACTCTTTGCTTCACTCAGAATAAAAGTTGTGAAGTAATTATACCACACACAGCGAAAAAGTAATTGTTGAGTATTACACACATGCCACTGAGCAATAACATATGGTAAACACAAACTTATTCTTTACGTCGCATCAGATTTTGAAAGGTGAATGGTAGTATAATTAATCTCTAATAATTAAGTGTTGAATACCTGTTTGTGAAATAAAATTTGGCAGCAATATTTTTCATGCCTCTTCTCCTGTCATTTCAAAAGTGAATGTTGAAGTTTGTCTGTGAGTGCAGCTTTTTAACTGCAATAAAGGAAACAACCACTGTTAATTGGAAGCAGACTAACATTTGGACAGACACTGCAGTTCGCAGTATATCTATATATACACTATATGGCCAAAAGTATGTGGACACCCGACCACCACACCCATATGTGCTTGTTGACCATCTCATTCCAAAACCATGGGCACTAATATGGAGTTGGTCCCCCCTTTGTTTCTATAAAAGCCTCCACTCTTCTTGGAAGGCTTTTCACTAGATTTTGGAACATGGCTGTGGGGATTCGTTCTTACTCAGGCACAAGAGCACAAGTCAAATCGGACACTGACGTCGGGCGAGAAGGCCCGACTCGCAGTCGGTATTCCATTTCATCCTAAAGGTGTTCGACGGAGTTGAAGTTAGGGCTCTGTGCAGGCGAGTTAAGTTCTTTCAAACCAACCTCGGCAAACCATGTCTTTACAGACCTCGCTTTACTCACGGGGACATTGTCATGCTGAAATAAAAAACGGCCTTCTCCTAACTGTTACCACAAAGCTTTAACACACAATTCTCTAGAATGTCATTTATGCTGTATCATTAAGATTTCCCTTCACTAGAACTAAAGAGCCTTGCCCAGACCATGAAAAACAGAGCCAATCCACCATTCTTCCTCGAGAAAACTTTACAGTTTGAACTATGCATTCAGGTAGACAGTGTTTTCCTTGCATCAGCCAAACCCAGATTCGTCTGTCAGACTGCCAGATAGTGAAGCGTGATTCATCACTCCAAAGGACGCATTTCGACTGCTTCAGAGTCTAATGGTGGTGTGCTTTACACCACTCCAGCCGATGCTTAACATTGCGCATGGGGATCTTAGGCTTCGTGCGGCTACTTGGCCATGGAAATCCATTTCATGAAGCTCCCGACGAACAGTTTTTGTGCTGACGTTGCGTCCAGAGGCAGTTTGGAACTCGGTAGCGAGTGTCGCAACTGTGGACAGACGATTTTTACGCGCTACGCACTTCAGCGCTCGGCGGTCCTGTTCTGTGAGCGTGTGTGGCCTACCACTTCGTGGCTGAGTTGTTGTTGCTCCTAGACCTTTCCACTTCACAATAACAGCACTTACAGTTGACCGGGGCAGCAGGGCAGAAATTTGACGAAATGACTTGTTGAAATGGTGGCATTCTATGACAGTGCCACATTGAAAGTCACTGAGCTCTTTAGTACGACCCATTCTACTACCAGTGTTTGTCTATGGAGATTCCAAACGCAAACTAACGTGGCAGGGGTTTAGTTTAGAGAGAGAGAAAAATCAGAAGAATTATCTCTCCAACTGTGGTGTTCAGGAACGTCGTACTTCCTCTTCGTCCCCTCACGTGAGAAATTGTTAAAATTTCCATGGGGTTTCTTCCTTTACTTTTATTTTGATATTTTTTAAGGTGAAGTGGGGTATTTGTGAGTGAGAGGAAAGACGGAAGAACTGGACGAGAGCAGCATAAGTGAAGTGAGCCAGACCTTGACCCGAGGACGGAGTACACTGGCGGCTGGCGAATTGATTTAAAATTTACTATGGCTGGATAACCTATGACTGAATAAACGTCCCTTTTCAGAATGTGGCTGGGACCTACAGATCCGATGCCAGAGATTTTGCTGTGGGGGGAAACGGGAGTACCCGGAGAAAACCCACTTTCACGGCCTGGGCGCCGAAAAATCTACCCAGACCGTGCCCGGAAGTAGCTGGGAGGAAACATGGGAAAGAAAAAAAAAGAAAAGAAAACTGATGAACTGTGACGGTGGTATACATGGAAACTGTTAGCTGCGGTCTTGTAGATCAGGTAGTAACTTCGTCATGAACTTGTTTCCACACTTGAAGCCCATTGGTGCAAGTGAGAAACGTGGTATAGGTGGTGGAACAACTGGCTGTTCTTCGGTGAGTTGTTCTTCGCTGGTCTGTGATGCTTTGTTTCTTCTTGTGATTGTGGTTTGAGTTTTCTGCGTGGAAGTAATTTGTTTTTCAGTTTGAACTGTCGCGTCGATAGTTATCTTGGTAATGGTTTGGGTCTGGCTGGTTGTTGAATTCTGTGGAACTGGGACTGAAATCTGGCATGATCTGTCCTCTTTCTTTCTTGGACTGCTGAAATTTGGCGTGTTGCTAACAGAGGGAGATGACGTCTTCTGGGTCGAGTTATCTGTATCTGTCTTCGTGTTTCTTCTGGTTAGATCTGGACTCGGCGGTATTTTTGTAGTTTCTTGTTGGAAGTTGTCCGTTGGTTGTTTCTGATGTCTGAGTGCTTTGTTTGACCAAGTGTTGAATGGTCGTCGATGTGGGCGTTCGGCTCTAAAGTGAAATATGTGATAGTAACAGCCGTCACGTAAAATACAGTCAGCACTGTACTTCAACGTTGTCACTATCTTCATGAAGTACGTTGGAAGATTAGTGTTCTTAGAAAAAATTTGGTGAACAGCATATACATTGGCTTGGATTTCAGGATCTATGGCTTGTTTGATTTCTTCTGGTTGTATTGATGGGTCGACGCCCCTGAGGAATACAGAATAAAGACTGACTGGACTTTTAGTAGGGGAACAACTTACGTTCAATTCGGTGTTCCATGGCTGGCACAGATAAATTTGGTCTGCGGTAGTGGCGGGTTGGATGAGAATTCCGCCCCGGCGTAAGATTCGGGTCCTGAACGGTTCAATGGTTGCCCCTGGCTTGGCTTGGGCGATCAACGTGGCGACTTGAAGCGGCGTGAGGTTCGACGGTAGGCCGTCGACGATTACCGGCGGTACTAACGGCCTGACTGAACGTTTCGTTTTAAAAAACATGTTGGCAGAGATATCAGCACATCTGACTTGCTCAGTGACTAGCTCTGGACCTTCCCGGAGATTGTATGGCTGTATGCTTGACTTTATGCACCTGTTAGCAATGGGTGTAGCGGAAATAGCCGAACTCAGTAATTAGAAGAGGTGTCCACATACTTTTAGCCATGTAGTGTATATATTAAATAAAACTGCATTTTTAATGAGGCAACCAAAATAACAGATTTTACGCTCTCACCATATGAAAAATAATTTCTAAACTGACACAGTCTTGGTCAAAATGTTTGCATACGTTATTGACGTTATTGTCTATTGCATGGAATTGTTATTAAAAAAATATATTAACAGAGAAGGTAATATATGATTTGACACACATATGGGAGTTCTTATTCTGGTCTGTGCAAGCTGTTTTAAGCATTTATTCGTCAAAACACAAATATAAAGTATTTTTTGTATAAAGGGTGTGCTTTTGATATAATCTTTTTTGAAACTGATATTATGAAGAATTCACTGCCGTCACTGTATTAATTCGGCAAGATAACACGACAACCTGTAGTTTAGACACCAGTGGCATGTCATCTTTTCAGATTACTATTGTTTCCAGCTTGTAACCCCTTGGTGGGGATTCCTGTACATGGTGAGGGGACTTCCCAGAGAAAATTCTGTACTTTTAGCTTACCTCCTCTAGGATCTAAACAACCACCCACGAGTTTGCCCTGCGTAGCGACCCGTAAATTGGAGGAGGGGATTCTGTGGCTGATGGTTCCAACCCTAATACACCACTTTGACCTTGAATTCCTGCAGAAGGGACGCCTTGAGGTGCCTCTCCAGGGTCAATCAGCTGGTCCACTTAGGCTAGGATCAACTCAGTACTAGTGGTATGGACCTTGTGTCTGATGCTGATGTTTGTGTATAATTCTCACGAAACACTGGCGTTGCGGCAATGTCCTTGTTTGCCATTGTTGTGAGTCCCCTCCTATGGCTCCATAGTGGGTAAGGACAGTGGACACTGAAATGTAATCCCTTTATTATGAATACCTCATCCATGAAAAAAATAAGAATGAAAAATTGAGAAAAAACAGATTATCGGAAAACGACCACGCAAGAATGACTCTGTTGTACAGTCACCTTCACAGTCAGATTCTGTATCTCAATTTTTAATTATGTTGCTCCCTATCCGAGAAATTCTTGGGGCAAATCTCTCCTTTTTTAATTCAAAAGGGATTAGAAGAGCTTGCTGGCTCCCCTAAGTTACGGTCTGGAGACATTTTGATGAAAATATCTTCACTACAACATACTAAATCTTCCTGAATTATACATACATCTATACATCTATCGAGGTTACACCCATGCAACATACAACATACTAAATCTTCCTGAATTATACATACATCTATACATCTATCGAGGTTACACCCATGCAACTTTGAATCCTTCCAGAAGAGTTATAGTTGACAGGGATATAAAGAACATACCCGAGTGGGAGGTCCTCGCTGGTTTCTCCAGCCAAGGCGTTTTTGCAATGTGCCAAATCTCCAATTGCAAAGACGGAATAATGTTATTATTTTGACGTTCACTTCGCCACGTTTATCTGCCATTATCAAAGAAAGGTACTTAAATTATAAGATTAGGCCATGTGGAAGCTGTATCAAGCCAACTGGCCCTGCCATCGTCTGTAAGCCGCTAATAGACAATTGTGTGGCAACAGTAACTAACTCTATTATCCAGGCGGTTACTTAATGCATTCCGGAAACCTTGACATGTTTTCCACGGTATCCTTGTCCATGTTAGAATTCTGCCTGCCACATGGAAGGGAAGGCTCAAAAACTGGCCTGGGATACCTTTTGTAGGTATCCCACAGTTTCGAACTGCATTACTTTTCAGTGGGCTTATGCACATGCTCGGCAGGTAAGACGTCAAAGTCAGAAGGAAGCTTGGATTAAATTCACAACCAGCATCTTGTCTATCACCAGTTCCAAAGTGTTCTAGAACATTTTATGCTATTTAAAGGGGGAATTGTCAGTCTATTCATAGTACCATGATGTCAGCTGACTTCCTGTTTGTGATTTCTTAAGTTCGTTGGTTACTAATAGTTCATACTGACGCGTCATCAAATGATCAAGGTTTATTTCTTGTTTACAAACTTCTAGGTTTATCACTTTATTACCATCTTGAAAACAATAGCCCATACTGTAGCGTTGGTCCACCATCCAAGATTATTCTTGGTTTCAACGTCCATGTTTGCTTAACCCCTTTTTACCTCGATAGCGTCAGTTCACTTCAACTCAAACATACAACGGATAGTTTTTCATCTTTAGTTTATAGCTTGAATAACCACTTTTAACGTTGATAGTGTCTACCTGTTCCAATCTAAACAAATAACGGATGTTTCTCAGCAGCTTTCTCTGAATCTATGTTTTAAATAACTTCTCTGTTGTCTTAAACTAGCTATAAATTAATCACTCCTTGTTGTCGTTATTCTATAAACATCATTGCCTTGAACATGTTTTCTTATACTTCACTATTTTCTGTTTATTATTACACTTTTATTTATACGAGGCATCCAAATATCTAGTAATACCTCACACAATAGTTCACATTTTACTGTCCTGCCGTCGTTACGACTCTAAACGACGGCACCATTTTAGACATATTTGGTCCATGCCAAACAACCAACCAACCAGCCAGCTTGTTAAAACTGATTGTATTTCCCTAAGAGAACACACAGGGGTTGGTGCAGTACATGCTTGGGCAGCTATTTATCATGATGGAAACTGATCTTTATATCCTCCAAAAAAACGTAAATGGCGCCTTTTATAGGCACAATTAATATACGATATTTCTGCCGTAGGGCAAAGTTTGGCAATACCTTTGTGTTTGATGATGATAATGCCACTGTCATATGTACACATATTGTGCAGAATTATCTCAACTAATTACAAAATTTTCATGGCCACCAGACTCTCCAGATTGCAATCCTATTGAGAACTATTGGGCAGAACTGAACCGAAATATTGCTAACTCCGACTCTAAACCAGCGACTCTAGCTGAGTTGCAGCGTTTTCTAGTGAAAAAGTGAGATGAATACAAGGAGGACTACATCACTAACCTCATAGACAGCATGCCACGTTACTTTGCAGAGGTTATTGTACGAGGAGAACCAATCAAGTACTTAATGTTTAATATGAATTTATATGAAGTTACAGATGCTATTTATAAATTGATATTATATTTTGTCGTTATGTATGTTCAGGCAAGGTTATGTTGTTATAGGTGTATAGTGCATTTTACATCTTTCTACAAATGTCCTTTATACTTATTTACTGTTCTAATAAATGATCCATAGAACCAATCTCATTATACAAATACAAATTACATATGGAGTAATTTAATGTAATATGCACTTCCTAGTTCAACACCGTTAAGAGTATTTGTATTCCACCTTAATAATATTGATATTATTTGTTATAAAATAGTTAAACATTTTGGCAAAGATAACATTTTCACAAATGTAGCTTAAAATAGAATTAGAGATATGGAACCGCTGTTAAATTATACGTACTTTTTATATATTTAAAAACGGCTGGTATGGGTAGAGAAAGCACTAATAGAGAAGCGGACAACGTTTCGACCTTCTTCGGTCATCGTCAGGTTACTTATTGGTAGCTACCACATGTATGAAGGCGGTTGTGTAATTGAGTGTAAGAATGTAGAGGGCGTGCTTAGATGTTTGATATATTTAATACTATAGGTATAAAGGTGTTCCTTTGTATTGGTTTACTTTGGGCTTGAGTTGTTGTATAAGTAAGGCTTCTTTAATTTTGCGTTTGTTTATGTTTGTTTCTTTTTTTAGTATCTGGGTGTTTTTTTATTGTTATGTTGTGTTTATTTGATTTGCAGTGTTCGAAAACGTGTGAAGGTGACTTTTTGTGTTCTTTGAATCTGGTTTCCATTTTTCTACGTGTTTCACCAATAAAGAAGTCGTGGCAGTTATCACATTGTATTTTATAAATAATGTTGGTGTTGTGTTTGTCAGTGTACTTTTTACATAGTATAGACCTCAATTTTGTTCCTGGTTTATGAATAAATTTGGTATTAACTGGAATGTCATATTTTGTTACTAGTTTTTGCCAAATGTTGGTTATTTCTCTGCTGATGTTGGGAATATATGGTATGCAGTACGATATGGTTTCGTGATTTTTTTAAATTGTGGGGTGTATTTACTTTTGTTAGTTGATTTTGCTTTTGTCTAGGTGTGTGTGTATAATGTTTTCTACGGTTTGTGGAGGAAACTTGTTGATGTTGATGAAGTATTGTTTTATTTTGTCTAATTCGTCGTTAAATATATCAGGTGAGCATAGTTTTACGGCTGTGTTTATTTCGTTTCTTAGTTTGTTGAATTTTTGTTTTGTTTCATATCTTGAATCCCAAGGAATGTATAGTCCACTATGGGTGATTTTTTGGTGGATTTCTGTTTTAAATTGCGTATCGGTTCTTGTAATTTTGAGGTTAAGAAATGATATTTGATTGCTTTCTTCTTCTTGTGAAGTTAATGTTGGGATGTATAGAGTTAATGTGATTGAAAACAATCATGTGTGTGTTCTGTAGATGTGAATCCCGCAATCGTATCGTCTACATATCTGTACCAGTATAGTGGTGGATGTAATGCTGTGTTAATTGCTTGTGTTTCAACTTGTGTCATAAAATTATTGGCTAGAACTGGTGATACTGGATTGCCCATGCTTAGGCCATTTGTTTGTATATAGTTGTGATTGTTGAACATAAATTTTGCCTTCATCGTGGAGAATTCTATGAGGGTTGCTAATTGGTTGCTGGGAATGTCTATTGATGGGTTAGAGTGGCTGGAACTTCTGTAAAGAGGGATATGACATCAAAATTGGCCATTAAGACTTTATGATTGAGTTGATTAAGATTAGATTTGAAATTAAAGGATTATGTGATGAATGAGCTGGCTGATGTTACATATTTGGAGAGTGCTCATGCAATGTATTTACCAAGGTTGTACTTTTGTCTGTACAAGCACAATGGTTAAGGCACTCGACTCGCAATCGATGGATCAAGGGATCGAAATTCAGCGATGAACATACTTGCACTTTCATATGTGTGTGTCTGGGGTGAGGGGGAGTCGTTACAATGTGACTTTCAATCTTTCTATTAGTTGTTAAAGTGTAAAAAGAGAATTTGTGATTGGTTCTACCGCTTGGTTGCCTTCCCTGTGACCGACATTTCAAAATTAGGGCTAGTGGCAGACAAACAAGTATAACAAAATTTGAACCACACAGTTTTGCAACTAGTTTTATACCACTTATCAATCCGCCCGTTTACCGCACACATTATGGCGTGTTTCAAAATTTAGAGCTTACAATTAGGGTTTTGTTGTTTGTGTTTTTTATGTGAGAACATATGTACTGCTTAGACTTTAGTGTGTATTAGTTGGAATGTGCTAAAAACCTGAAGAACTGGAACTCACTGCTAAAAAACAGTGCATTGGCCGGAACCCTACCAATAATTTACTATTGCACAACCATATGAACTATAATTGAAACAAATGTTTCAAAATATCTCAAAATATGTCATAATACTTGTAGCTATAAGTGATGAGGATACGTGGTAAAACTACGTTGCATGTTATAACACGTGCACGAAGTACATATTTCATCAGTTGCTAAATAAGCGTATTAATATTTGACAAAGAAAATTTAAGAAATATTATAAACAAAATTAATTTGCAAGGCATTATAACTTGTAATTAATATAATCTATTACTTCTTTACGACCTCCTAACTATACCATTTGCTTTTCGAAGACTGTATCAGTGAAAGTAGAAATGTGTAAGTTAAAAATAAAAGCGGGGATAGAGATAGCTACATTACACAGTAAACATACATATCTTGTATGCATAACAGCTTGTCCAGAAAACTGCTTACGATTTTTCCTTAGAAGATGCGTCACATAAATTACAAAACGACTTCCTATGCTGTACAATGTTGATTTTATTTAGAGTTCCGGGTTTTGGCATGTAGAAGCTATCTTGCATAACAGCCTCCCACTGGGAAATATATAATATCATAAAGTAAAGAAATATATATTTTGTGAAAATAATAACTTACCTATTACTTGAGATTCTTCCTTATGAGATAGTAACAAGTTATTAAACAACCTCCTATACTATTCAATGTTGATTTTTTTTAGACTAAACTAAACTAACGTGGCAGGGGTTCAGTTTAGAGAGAGATAAATCAGAAGAGTTCTCTCTCCAACTGGGGTGTTCAGGAACTTTGTAGTTCCTCTTCATCCCCTTACATGAGAAATGTTTTAAAATATCCGTGGAATTTTTACTTTATTTTTAACATTTCAAAAAATGGAGTGGTGTATTTGTGAGTGAGAGGAAGGACGGGAGAACTGGACGAAAGCAGCGAAAGTGAAGTGAGCTAGACCTTGGCTCGAGGATGGAGTACCCTGGCGGCTGGCGAATTGATTTTTAAAATTTACTCTGATTGATTAGATACCCTTGACTGGGTAAACGGCCCTTTTCAGAATGAGGCTGGGACCTACAGGTCCGATGCCAGAGATTTTGCTGTGGGGGGAAACGGGAGTACCCCGAGAAAACCCACTTTCACGGCCTGGGCGCCAATTTTTTTTTAGAGTTCCAATATTTTAATATATGAGCAATATAGGTTGCTAAGTAGTCTCCCACCGGGGACACACATAAACAGAGTAAAAACATAAATTGTGTATAATAACTTGTCCATAACACTATTAAAGGTTGTGCTTTATGTGACGCATAAAATAAAAACAAAAAGACAGCGTTTATTTTATTATATTTATTTTATTTTGATATTCTTCTTTTAGAGATGTTATATCGTTTGTAATAAGACCGTATATTTTAAAGTCATGACATAATCAGACTTTGATCGCAGTGTTGGTATTACATAATCTAGTTCTTTCTAGTCATTTTTTGTTTATCTTGATATCGTAAAAGTTCAACTTGGGGAACTTTAAAAAGAAAAATGAAAGAAAAGCCAGAAACTGCATAGTTTGTGTAGGTTGAAAATATTAAAAGATTTATCTGTAACTGAATTACGAACATTGTTTCCTTAAATCTATTAGCAAGTGCTTTATTTGTTATGAAACGTGAGTAAGTTATGAGCCTCTGCCACTCAAGTATAAGGGTAACTGCGGAATTATGTTACCCAATATTATTGATTTCCATATACGATCAAATTTGAGAGACACTTCATCTATATACAAATATACCTCACTTTGCAGTGTAGTATTTTAATTTTATTTAGAAATAGATCAAAACATTTATAAATTAATTTATATTATAATACACAATAAGGTAAAACAAACTGCTCTATTCTCATGATGTTTCACATTTATCCATTTGGCCCTGTTTACAATTGTCACATGACCACTTACCTCACGTTGTCTATAATACAATAATTTACATGATTTTGACAACACACTATGACATCTTATAATTTCTCCTGCAACATCTGGAAGCATTGGTAGCATTCGTATAATTTACATCTATTGTCTCTAGCGTCATGAAAGAAGGGCAACAGTGCCACTTTTCTAGGCAATCCATTAAATGTGACCTAAAGTTTTTCTGCTTAAAGTTTACCTCTATACTGTCTGTCCACTCTGGGTTAAAGAACTATGTCAGAAATGCTACGGCAAAAAAAGTCACAGTGTTACCACCATCCTGCTGCTGACAGTAATGAATTTTTACTAAAATAACTTGTTTATTTTTGCCATATAATTAATTTGACTGAATTTGAAGACTTTCTGCAAGAGGTCCTTGGAGTTTATTTAAATCTAAAGAAGAATCCAAAATATGTATTAATCATCCATAATCGCTCTCAGTGAAAGCACCCAGTGCTTTCGGATAGCGTGGTGGATCTAACAAGTAGGAGCGTCTTCATTTGTTACATAAAAGAATTTATGGTAAATTACCCAGTGTTTACTGATTGCAGGATAAGCAGGTACTAACCATTTTTTATGTGCCTAAAAACATAGTTTTCTGTCATTGTTACTTTTAAGGTACTAACTATGGGTTGCTTAACCACTCATTTCGTAAAAATTGACTTTTCAGCAGCCCTCAAGTTCCCGTAATTAGATCAGAGGTCACCCAAGTGGTAACTGATTGAATACTGGCTCCTTCCTGTGATATCAGACCAAGATGTGGTAGTAAGGTTCTGTAATCTGTGTAATATACCGGATTTTCTGCTCTCTATTTATTTTATTGTATCTTTTGTAAGTTGCTTACATTTTATCAGTTTTTATAGGTACTGTGTGTGTGTTCTTTTTCCTTATAGCAAAGCAACATCGGGCTATCTGCCGAATCCACCGAGAGGAATCGACCCCTTGATTTTAGCGTTGTAAATCCGTAGTCTTACCGCTGTACCAGCGGACGACTATAGGTACTGTTGAATGCTCTACTTTAAAATTGTCGTCTGTATTATTTATAGCTACCGTCAGAAGTTGAGTGTTATTACAACTGGTCTTAGTATCAAATCTTCATTTTGTTTGTTACAATATAGTAACATACACCTGTTGAGGTACACTGTCATTCTTCCTTCGGCTTCAGTTTAACTGCATCCAACTTATCTTAAGCGCGCTGCACCAATAAACCTTTCAAAGAAGAAAACAGACGAGTACAGTTTATAAATACAACCTGTCAATTATGATGATTACTTGAGGCTGATGATTTGCCTTAAACAATATCTACAGTATTATCTGGGTAACAATTTTGTGACGAGATTTTCATAACTTACAGATTTAAGGAAGCAAGTATAAAATGATCCTTTAGAATATAATTACCAACTTTAGTCTTACTTCTTTGTATCTGTATTAAGTAAGAATTTTTTTAAGTAGTAAGAGGATATACAAACTGCATCAAGGTGTGCCTCAGACCATTTAAATAAATACGACTTAAGTAACAAGTTTAGTGATTCAGCGATATTGTCACCCCTGAATACGAATCATATATTTTGTGTATATTTAGTACCAACTTAAAAGTGTTTTTTATATGTCATCTTTAAGACTGTTTTCATAATACTCAAAAAAAGCTGAACTTGATGAAGTATATTGACATAATGTTGTTCATCTTTACTAGAAACTGTTATATCCACTTTTACCACCATGTTTTCGTAGACAAAATTTCACGTTCCTTTTAGAATATTTCCAGCAAATGAAAACTGGGAGAGATGTCAAAATGGCTGATATGCTATTGTATATTTCGCGTTCCCTATCAATTACAATTGTATATGTTTGCGGACTTATACCGCTAGAAACCGGGTTTTGGTACCAGTAGGAGGCAAGGCAAAGATAACTCTTTGTGTAACTTTGAGCTTCATAACAAACAACAATAACATATATTTAAATACTTTAAGCATTTTATTTTACTTGAAATATGCCTAAAAAGTAGTTCCTGATGGATTTACAATTTCTTTTCGTGTAGTAAGCATACTAACAAAATAACATGTGCCTAATAATGAAAACTGAAACATAGAAGTATTCTAATCCAAATGTGGTATCATAAGAAAATAAATGAAATCCGTCAGATTTTAATTTAGTAACTTTAATAAATTATTCACTCAAATCTTCTAAACCTGCTGGTAGCCTGTATAAAGCAATAAGTATTCGACAGCACAATATTGAAATTGAATGTTATAATCATTCAGTTCCAGTAATTCAACGACAAACACAACAGTTATAATTGGATCTATACTCTTGCTTGGGTGGTCGGTGAAACAGAGAAGTGTTTGGCTGTTGGAACAGCAGGCGATTTCTTTTAAGTTGGTGGACATTCATAGCCTGCAATAAAAAATAGACATAGCTTATTTTCAACGTACACTGATGTTATGCTCTGTTCAAATAAATAAAATCAACACCGTATAGTTTAACAGAGCATTTTGTAAGTTATGTTACGTGTCTTTCAAAGAAGAAACTCAAATAGCGTTAGGGACAAGTTATTATGCACTCAAAAATATTTCGTTATTTTATAATGTTATGTGTTTTTCCTGTAAGTTATGCAACGTACTTATGGCACATCAAAACTCGGAACGCTAAATTAAATCAACATGGTATAGTTTAGAAGGTCGTTTTGTAATTTATTAAATGTATTTTATAAGGAAAAATCTCAAGTAATGTTATGAACAAATTTTTATGTACATGATATACATTTTTTTTTACTTTATCTGTATGTGTCTTCGGTGGAAGATTAATTAGCAATCTGTCCCCTGCTGGTGCAGCGATAAGTCTACGGATTTAGATCGCTAAAATCAGGGGTTCGATTCCCTTACTAAACACAGCAGATAGCCCGATGTGGCTTTGCTAAAAGGAAAACACTTACTATTTAGCAACCTATATAGCTCACAATAAAAAAACGATAAAGTTACGTAAGCATTGTTTATTTACATTAGAAGAGGACACAGATAAATATTTCGGAACTCAACAAATTCCACCTTCAGTATTTGAAGCAAAATAATAGAACTGCTTCATTCCAAAGTAAGTAACTAAAATAGAGTAACAGTTATTTAATTAAGACTACAAGCACGTAAAAATTACATGTGCAACAAACTAAATACTGTACATATTAGAAAATGTACGTAAAACTCTGCCTGTGTAATGTGGGCTTAAAAACTAATCTAAAATCCACTCAGGGGCAGTAACGATAATTTGACTTTTTAAAGATAAACTTTGTTTACCAATGTATGGAAAACAAGAGTACATGATAAATTTAGGTGCAGTTGAAAATCTTGGTAGATTAGTGAGTTTCTTAGTTACAAAAATGTTAGTAATTTCTTGTAATAGATCTTAGTATCCGTTACGTTTTAAAGCATCCTGTGTGAGAGAAATTTCGCACTGTTAATTAAAGTAGGTGAAAAACAGGGTACGAGCTCTGTTTAATAATCATGTTAGCAGATTTCTTTTGTATATGAGCGTGATAAAGCTGTTAAATGGTGTTAGAAGTCCAGTGAACATTTTGTTCTTTTGTAGTAACGGATTTGCAAATGAACTTTTAATTATCTTTTAAATTCAAATTCAAATCTCTGATTATTTGAAATATTAATAGGTTAACATACGTAACGTAATAAATCGGAGACTCGTTCGAAATAAATTATAATACGTAACACTGTATATCGAGGTATTAAATCTACTAGTGTTACGGTTAATACGGATGTCAAAAAAAAGTATATTGCTATTATTTTAAACCTCGCAAGTGAATATACTAGCAGGATGTTGTGAGTTCAGGTATTCTAAAAATTACAAACAGTGAAATTTATTGTTAAAAAGAATAAAAGTATCATGTGCACATCTTCTGTTAAAGATAGGTGTAACATAAACTGTGCAGGTGTGGAGTCATTTCTGTTTGTGATACAAGAAAAATATATTAGCTAACGTAGACCCAGTAGGGAGCCCATCGCTACGCCATCCATGATATTTGTTTAGTTATAGGGTGTTTTTTAATAGAAAATGTAAACTTTTGGTTGTAAGGTCTAACATAGTCTTAACTTTAGTTGCTTGTTTGTTTGTTTGTTTGTTTTTGAATTTCGCACAAAGCTACTCGAGGGCTATCTGTGCTAGTCGTCCCTAATTTAGCAGTGTAAGGCTAGAGGAAAGGCAGCTAGTCATCACCACCCACCGCCAACTCTTGGGCTACTCTTTTACCAACGAATAGTGGGGATGACCGTAACTTTATAACGCCCCCACGGCTGAAAGGGCAAGCATGTTTAGCGCGACGGGGATGCGAACCCGCGGCCCTCAGATTACGAGTTGCACGCCTTAACACGCTTGGCCATACCGGGCCCTCTCTTATTGCTGAAAACCATTCAGCGATATGTCATTATGTGAGAGCTCAGATATACAAATATGAATGGTTTTATTTACAAAAATAACAGTAAAGAGAGTGTCATTACGTGAGAGCTCAGATATACAAATATCAATGGTTTTATTTACAGATATAACAGTAAAGAGGGTGTCATTACGTAAGAGCTCAGATATACAAATATCAATGGTTTTATTTACAGATATAACAGTAAATAGGGAGGTAACGTCAAAGTTGGTCATGAAGTTGACTTAATTCACGCGAAAATTGGAACAAATCAAGAATAGTGAATTCATTGGTAGTGATTAACTGTAATATAGGAATTTCACAATTTTGTAAGTATGTGTGCCTAAGGCCAAAAAAAATTGGTTGGTGATGTTCAAATACATGTATATTAGAGTTATCGAAATGTTATTACGCACATAATATATACTTTTTTACGCTACCTATGTATGTCTTCGGTGGGGGGCAATTTAACAACTTATGTAGCTCACTTATCAAAAGCTAGGGACTCCAAATATAATCAACATGATAGAGTATATGAGGTTGTTTTGTAAATTATTGTATGTATCTCATGAGGAAGAATCTAAAGCAGTGTTATGGACAACTTATTGTGTACACTAATTGTATTTTCACTCTGTAATATATTTATCCGTTTCCCCGATTGGAAGCTCCTATGCAAGGTACCTACCCTCAACTGCGTAAAAGGAACTAGTTAGTATGCTCACAAAATATATATGTTTTTTACTTTATACGTAGCTATGTGTTTTTTCTGTGAGTGTAGTTTGCAACGTAATATATATATATTTTTACTTTATAACGTAGCTATGTGTTTTTTCTGTGAGTGTAGTTTGCAACGTAAAATATATATATTTTTTACTTTATAACGTAGCTATGTGTTTTTTCTGTGAGTGTAGTTTGCAACGTAAAAAGCTTAATTGCAATAAAGCGGACTTCAAAAACCAAAAGAAGATTTAGGGGTCGTTTTGAATTATACTGAATATGTTATGCCGAAAAGAAGTCTTAGTCGATATTAAGTAAAACTTACGACATGCTGAAAATTGGCGTTTATCCATAATATACTTCTAAACGTGACATTAAATCTTTGTTTAGTAATTAATAAAATGTTTAATGGAAAGTATCTCAACCCCTTATGCGTTTCAATAGTTGTTAATATAGAACACTATTTCATGCACGTGTTATAAGTTTGGTTTGTTTCCCGTTGCCCGAGGCAACCTGTTTTTACTGCGTTTAGTATTAACTCCAACTGTTGTATTTGTAAATCTGTGTACTTTTATACCCTTAGGCATTTCATAACGTTTTTCGTAAGTATGGTTCCTGTTGTTATGCATTAGTAAGTTACTGATAGGGTACCGACCAGCGCGCCGTCTATTGGTATATGCCGAACTAGTTCAAATAAGTGACATTATTTAAAATAAGTGTTTTAAAAAGCTTACAAGTCGTAATTTGAAAGACGTTTAAAAATTATATCCAGGCACTTGAAACATAAAAAGAAACTTCTTAAGAATTGTTCTGTATCGTATATTTTATTCTTTTTTATAAAATTAGACATGCATATGAACATGCAACAATGTAACATTAAGAATACAAACAGGTTATTCAGTAGAGAATTTACTTCAAAGGATAGTATTTAATATTTCATAAAACTGATACTTGCATGTGCAGTACACTCTACGAAATGTTTAATTTCAAAATCGTCGATTCACTTTCTTCCAGGAGAGATTTTGGAATTAGAAGAAAACTTATGTGTTTTTATGGCTTAATGCAGCCTGACTTTTATGTACAACGTGTGTGTTCAGATTGACAACATATTTCGAAAATTTCTTTATTTGGCTCTATATTTGACGTCTGTTTTACAATGACGACCATATGATTCTGCAAGTGGATAGAGGAAGAGTGTCGAATAGGTGTGTGTGTGTTTTCTTATAGCAAAGCCACATCAGGCTATCTGCTGAGTCCACCGAGGGGAATCCAACCCCTGATTTTAGCGTTGTAAATCCGTAAGCTTACCGTTGTACCAGCGGGGGACGTCAGATAGGAAGGCAACGATTTGTTTTGTCAAAGATAAGAGAGAGAAGACCAACTACAGATACATGTAGGATTATTTTTGTTGCAGAATATTTTCATAAATATCTTTCTTTCGGTTAGCTCAAAATTGCCAAGATAATTCACACTGAGTAGCTTTCAAATGTTCTTAATCTTATTCTGATTGGCTACAAATGACCAGAAGACCAGAGATTGGATGATGTTTCATTGGGTGAGGTTTTCTTGTCTGTACCTGAAAACGTGGTATTCTATGAACTGTAGAATTTAACGAAAAGTTTTAGAGAAGAAAACAAATATTTAGAGTTTCACACTCCGCCCTCTTGCAATCTCCACTAAAGTCTTCCTTCATGTGTGTGAAACTCCAGCGACGCTAGGTCGCGTTTCGAGTATGGAACAACATGGAGATTAGTGTAAAAGTTATATGCCCTACATCTGTTGAAGACTAAAATTTTGCGTTCTTAAAACTGAAGTATCATGCTCTCTGTTGATAAAGTTTTCTTTGAACTGCTTTATAAAATAAAGTGCAAGGAAAAATTAAAATGACGAAACAAACGGAAAAAAACAAAATTACAATGTTGATTTAAAATGAAAACTTGTTGCCGGAGATGGTTAGTATATTTATCAAACACATGAAATAAAACCTGAAAAATTTGTTCATACAAATCGATCATGTTATATGCATTTACATAGAGAGGTTATTTATTTTATAGGGTAAGCTGGTTGAGCAGCAGCTGATTCCTATAAATTATAATTTTGAAATCGTAAGCTAGGGGGCGCAACTGTACTCGCCATTACGCTTGTAGCTCACCTATGGCCATAAAGTGAGGAGCGTATTTTTGCGACAAAGAACAACCATAAACAGAAATATACTGTCAGCAGATTATTAGATAACTAACTAAACAGTTTGAGAAGTGTAATGTTTCATCACCTCATCTGGCACACAAATGACTAAAAGAATAGTGTGAAGAATTACACTGTCTCATCAACTCATCAGGTGACTAACAACACCAATCCAAAGCGGTTATAGTCATGACCATATATCGTTTTTAATGCTTGTTTTCGCAGCTACTAGTAAATAAATACACGTAGAAATAGTTAAATGTAGGCAAGTTTTAATAGTTTTTGATATTTGTTAGACTTTACACAACAAATTAACAGAAATATTATTACATCAACTTCATCACTAAAATATTTGTTTTACAATTTTTAATGCTAGATAGGGGTACTTCTAACATTGCAGGTATAATGGAAAGAAACATATACAACAGTACCTCTACTTTCCTGACACCTGTGTCTAGAGATTACGAGAATGATTCACTCTACTAGACCAACCACAGTAAGAGAGTCCACAAGTGTTCATAACACAGGTGGCTTATGTTATACTGGCGTTAGCTAGTACTCTGTAGCTGATATTACGTCTAACTCTAGTCCCAGCGTTTGTTCTTATTATTCAGGTCTCTGTAAATAAGTTTGTCTCTTGTTGCATTTGTCTCATTTTTTCAATAACAACGTCTGGCCTGAAGAAAGAAATTAAACCTATTTAACGAATTAATATACAGGAATCGCTAATGGAAGTGAAGTGCGTATTGTGGAGTTTTTGAGATGCTCATGGCTGTGTTTCAATAGTACACTGCAAGGTAGATTTAAATAACTGGAAAGTTACTCGAACTATTATTTTATAAGCTTCCTTTCCGGATTTTGTTTATTTGATATTACGTTCTTTACAGTGAGATCACGTGATAACCAGCCATCCTTTTGCCAGTGGAGAATCTACTTCAAAGTCTTCCAAATTCCAAAATGAGCAATGTAAACACCACTTCTGTTCAAGTACTGTTGAACCCAACAAACATAACAACCTCACAAAGCAGCACAGTACCTGGTGGAATAAATAACACAAACAGTGTTAGCATAGAAACCACAACATCCTTAATCTTGCCAGTAACAAAGATGAACGGATCGACTGCTGATGTCTTTAACACAAATACTATCGCATCAACAATCTCATTTTCAAACACAACAACAAGCGTGATGGACACCAATTCTTCCCTGACCTTAGACGGACTGTTGAATAATACAACTGAACCCTTAAAGGCTATAGATGGATTTTTTTCCGGAGCTGACACATTTTTCTTGCTTACCATGGGGATAATAATATTTTGTAAGTCCATCTTATTAATAGTTGGAAAAAAAGTAGTACGAAATATCTGTAGTTATTTGGGTTATAGCAGACAAGAGCTTTCCTAGAGTGTAATTAATTACTAATAATTCACTTGTAAAATATTTGTGTAGTTGAAAATTCACCTACATAAAGAAGCTCAAGTGGATGAATATATAGAAATATATTTAACATTATATAATTCCATTCCAGAATTGATACATAAAGTGCATTTACTAAAAAATTCTTGATTTTGGAGAATCATTTGTTACTAGGCCTGCACATATAATGTGTTATAAAGTGTTATACATTTAAAATGATGAAGTTAAAATATAATTTTGCAGGTTGAAAGAGTCCTTAGGGAAAGCTCTGATAGCTATGTCATTCCTGAAGTTAAATTCATGTGTATAGTATGTAGAATGTTTACCATACAAACTGACATAATTGTAAGAGTGGAGTACATTAAACTGGGTTTTATATATTAGTCTTCATGAGCGTTACTAATTAGATGACGAGACATTTGGCTATCGATAATTCAAATTACCCAATTTTATGTCACGGTCGACGATACCGACAGATGTCGTTGTTATTCCCGCCGTTTACCCGCGCTTGGTTGAATTTCTTCACTTTGACATTCAGAGCACTGGGCAGAAATCTTCAGTTACATAAGATTTAATGCATCTAATATTTTTTAACTACCAGAAATTTGTTATGAATAGTTGAACTTTGCGAAATTGTTTTAACATGTGGTATAAATCTATTAATTTATTATGAATGTGTAACATGGAATATCATATTGTTTCTATTTCTTATGCCTATGAAATTTCGGTTGAATCTACTATTAATATTGCACTATAATATCAATTTCATAATCTTTTATAGTTAGTGGAATTATATTTAATGTATTTGGGAATAGAAATTTAGTGAAATCTTGTGGCTTTGTTTAAAACTAACTGTGACTGGAAAGTTTAAGATAATTACAGCTACACACGCCTCTTTCTTGTCCGGAGTTGAATATCAGCTAAAAAATGTGTCAAATTATAAAAATTTATGAGTGAAAGCAAAGGTGATGATGTTATAACACGTAACTAACTCTCAACCTGCCATATACTGTACTAACGAAGCCTTTCGTCCAATACCAGGGCTTGTCAGAATGTCTTACAGCAGTTATTATTAACATTGTTATTTTCAAAGTAAAAAATAATAACTCGTTTATGTGACACATCAAAGCTCTCTCAACATAAGTCAGTGTGTTTACTTGTATTAATTTTATTTTAACTTATTCTTGGTCAGGCGTTAAGGATAAATAACATAGGTTGTTGTCTTGGACACCGAACACTGGAGGATATAAGTTAGGGTGAGAGCACACCCTTCATTTTTGTTGATGTTTGTTTTAAGCACAAAGCTACAAAAAGGGTTATCTGTGCTGTACCTACCCTGTTTTTAGCAGTACAAGTCGTCAGACACAACGCCACTAGGGGCCTTACATTTTTATCAGTTTGCCAGTTAATACTTTATTTTTTATATCACTAACATAAAACTTAGTGTTGTTTGAATATCAGTAATGTGTAGTAATGTTAACAATTAGTTTTTACCTCAACCGATATTCTTTTTCTTGTTTATGGAGAGAAATAACGTTCATCAGTTTGATTTTTCCATTATCTAAACATTGGAAATGCTTACGGTGTTGAAGAATATAAATCACGTTTTCCCATCTTTCTAATATAAGCAAATATATTGAAAAATTAATAGTGAAAGTGGCAGAGCCCTCTCATCGGCAGGTCTGATGGGTCGCACCACTAAGAAAATGGATTTTGATACTTCTGGTTGGCACAGCACAGATTGTGAAGTTGTAGAGGAGATACGTTTTTGGTAATAGTCATACAGTTGTTGCTGTCTTAAATTAAGCGCGAAGTTACACAATGGGCTATCTATGCTCTGCCCACCAAGGGTATTGAAATTCGGTTTATAGCGTTCTAAACCCGCAGACATTCCACTGTGCCAATAGAGGGGGAGAGGCTAGTCATGCAGAATAGGTTCTAATTCGTATCGCTTTTTCACTCTATTACTAAATTACTTGCTATTACATACACTATACTTCAGTATTTTTTAGTCAGGTATTTGCTCCCTTAGAAAGGAAAAAGTATACCCAACTTTAAAGACGTGAACGGAGTTAAAGGAGGGGGTTGTCGCATTAGACCAGTGATTTGACTAATGTATTGGCCCTAGCCTCTTAAAGGGATCAGACTTAATTGAAATTAACTTAAAAATTGGAACTTTGTACTAAAGTAACTAATTATTTTATATTTCTATTCATATTAATAGTTCAGCGAGTCAGCCCTGAATTGAAACTGTCAAGCCAGTATGATGATGTACTGGCTACTATTATGGTCAATCCTCTACTTCGCAATGAAGTTTGTAAAATGTAACAATAAAGATTTATTGTGCATTTCTAAAAAAATTCTCATCACTACCTAAATACTATAAACTTGGCTTTCCTCTTCCACAACACATTCACATCTTCTTACTTTTGTCCTGGGTCGTAGTATCAGTGTTGTACGGCAGCTCAAACGTACCAACTTTAAATAAAGAGTTTGATATGCACTATCAACATTTTTATGCCTGTTGTCGAAAGTATGTGTTTTCTGACCATGGTATAACCAATTTTCTGCGCCTCTACGTCCGTATAACCATTTGTACCTATTGTATGAATATTTTACGTCAGAGAGTGATCAGTTTTCAGTTGGGTCACATTACTTACGTAATGTGTGTTTGTACTTAAGTATTATCCGTTCCATCCCCAACACCGGTATCAAAATCCGGTGTTTAGCATTGTAAATCCACAGACATACTACTATGCCACCTGGGGGCCTTACATATTGTCAAATATTATGAACAGTGGGAATACACGAAATTTTTCTGTTCATGTCAATAGTTCTTAGTACTGGTGCATTTAATCAAAAAAGCAAGTAACAAATAAAAACAACAATAATTAAAGTATACGTCATGAATCAGAGCAAATTTTGAAATTATATTAATAAGCCATCGTAATTTCTGTAGGCATACAGTTAAATTCTGAATGAGAAATGAAACAGGGAAGAGTTTAGCACTAAATTTACATGTAGGTTAGTTTCATATAGTTTAAGACGTTAACCTCTTATCCATATATGTCCCGGCATGCCCAGGTGGGTTAAGGCGTTCGACTCATAATCTGAGGGTATTGGGTTCGATTCCCGGTCGCACCAAACATGCTCGCCCTTTCAGCTGTGGTGGCATTATAATGTTGCGGTCAATCCCACTATTCGTTGGTAAAAGAGTAGCCCAAGAATTGGCAGTAGGTGGTGATGACTGGCTGTTTTTCTTCTAGTGTTACACAGCTAAATTAGGGACGGCTAGCGCAGATAGCCCTCGTATAGTTTTGTGCGAAATTCAAAAAACAAACAAAACAAACTTATCCACATAATATATTTACCTTTAAACATCAATGCCATGAATGTATTATAACTATATAGATGCTAAGCTCTCACAAGATGTTTAAGTAAAGTGTATAATATATAGTATTGTGCAAAGTGTTAGGGCAATAGAATATTTTATCATTCATTATATTTCCATTTTATGGGGCTAATTCTTTCACGCAGTTATAGAATGTAAACTTCAACACTGTAGTAATACTTCATGGATCCCTATTCACAATTGAATGAGCCAGGGTTTGTTTGTTTTTTATGCACAAAACTACACAAAAAGCTATCTGTGTTCCGCCCACCACAGGAATCGAAACCTGATTTCTAGCAATATAAGTCCGCACTGTGCCACTGGGGGACATGAGCGAGGATGAGAATACTTATTATTCTTCGTAATTCCGATATACTTGTACTGAGGGTGGGTCATAAGAGTTCTGAACATTATGATCAGTTTAGAGTCTGAAATAAGTGCCATGGTACCCCATGCAGTGTCTTAACTGTATAGAAAGAAACAAGGAGCTAGCATATTGTACCATTATATACTAAAATAAATCATTTTAATAACCCTCTACAAATAAACCTTAATAAAAGCACTGTTTAACACTATATATTAAATGTTATTGTTTTTCCACGGCCCAGGTAGAGCATAGAGTTCACATAAAAACTATACGTGATGCTGATTGGACTCTCCAACAAATTGTTGCAGACTTGAAATTTTCACCAAACACTGTCAAGTACATCATAGATCATGAGACTGAGACAGGTAAATTTAAAAATGGCAAAGAAAGAGGCAGAACACTTAAACTCAGTGATACTGATGTTAAGTACCTTCGTTAAGCAGCCTTCGAGGCAGAAAAAAAACTGCTTCTGATCTCAAGCATGAGATGAACTACCATGTGCCAAATGACAGAAAAGTGATCAGATCTACAGTGACAAAACGACTCAACGTGAATAAAATTTTCGATCGCGCAGTAGTTAAGAAAAACTTTACTTCGATCTCTGAATATTGTCAAAAGACTAAAATCTTTTAACTCTTGGAAAGGGGTGTTATGGGCGGATGAGACTAATTTTGAAATATTTGGTTCAAAGCGTAGGTTGTGTGTCAAGCGGGAAGAAGGGTGAAAGGTAGTGTACCTAAGTGCATAGCACCTACCATAAAACATGGGAGAGGCAGTGTGATGACTTGGGGGTGTTTTTCTCTGAAGCGATAGAATATATTTGCAAAATAAATGGAATAATGAAACAGCGCAAGTACCATTACAATATGCCATTACAATTAATACCAAATTTATTCTAAAACAAGGCACAAAACTAAGGTCTATACTATGTAAAAACTACACTGACAAACACCACACCAACATTATTTATAAGATACAATGTGATAACTGCCACGACTGCTATATTGGTGAAACAAGTAGAAAAATGGAAACCAGATTCAAAGAACACAAAAAGTCACCTTCACACGTTTTCGAACACTGCAAGTCAAATAAACACAACATAACCATAGAAAACATTCAAATCCTAAATAAAGAAACAAACATAAACAAACGCAAATTTAAAGAAGCCTTACTTATACACCAACTCAAACCCAAAATAAATCAATACAAAGGAACACCTTTATACCTATATTAAAAATAATGTAATAAATAAGAATAATAAAATAAAATAATATAAAATTATATATTCAAACATCTAAGCACGCCCTCTACATTCCGACACGTAGTTACACAACCCCTTTTAAACATGTGGTCAGCTTCCAGTTACCTCTTTCTTTCTTTGTGAACCTGACGATGACCGAAGAAGGTCGAAACATTGTTCGCTCCTCTACGTAAAACATTTTCCCAAATGAGCCGTTTTTACATATATATTTTTCTCTACGAATGGATTTTTTCGACATCACTAATGTGACAGTCAGTCTGCTCATTAGAGATATCAGTAGCCCTTTAAAGTCACTCTTTCTGCTCCATGAATAAAATTTCTGAGCTATTCAGTCTTCCTAGCGGGCGGTAATATCAATTAAATTGTAACTATTTCAACGATATAACAAGGTTCAACTATATCTTCAAAATCATTTTAGTTATGAACATAGCATTGTGATGTCGGTACAATTAGTTTTAAAACATGCATAACATAAAAGTTTTGGTTTGTTTCGAATTTTGCCAAAACGTCTTCATAGCTATCTTCGCTAGCCCTCTTTAATTTAGCAGTGATAAACTAAATGGAAGGTAACTAGCCAACGCCACCCACTACAAACTACTGGGCTATCCTTTTACCAACGAATAATAGGATTGAACACCAGATACTAACGTTAGCACAAGCGGCTGTAAGGGTGAGAATGTTCGATAAAGTAAATTCGAACTCGCGTGGCCCGACATGGCCAGGTGGATTAAGGCGTGCGACTCGTAATCTGAGGGTCGCGGGTTCGCATCCCCGTCACACCAAACATGTTCGCCTTTTCAGCCGTGGGGGCGTTATAACGTGACGGTCAATCCCACTATTCGTTGGTAAAAGAGTAGCCCAAGAGTTGGCGGTGGGTGGTGATGACTAGCTGCCTTCCCTCTAGTCTTACACTGCTAAATTAGGGACGGCTAGCACAGATAACCCTCGAGTAACTTTGCGCGAAATTTAAAAACAAAACAAACGAATAAATCGACCCGCGTCAAGCAGACTGCAGGTCGAGCGCCCTAATTATCAAGCCATGTCACGCCTATGGTCCATAGGTTACCATAAAATAAGCGATTTGATGTCGATACGTTAAAGTATAGTGCATCCAATCTATATTTACACTTTATTGTATAGTCAAGCGGTAGTGTACCAAGCAGCCGAAAATATCCTGAAATAAGCTTTTACTATGTGACCACATCTCTATACAATATCAACCTATATTGCGTAAGAACCCAAATATTTTCAAACGATGAGTAAGAAGAGATCTAAGGTTATTGCCATAGAGATTACAGGTACCATTGTTTCTGCTCAGTGGTGATATCAGTAGTTTTCTTAAAGTCGATTTTTCTGAGCCCCTTTCTCCTCCATGATACAATTTCCAAGCCATTCAATCTTACTAAATGTATCTTTGGTTTATTTTATTTTATTATTATGTGCCTGTAACTGTTGCCGGAAGGTTATGAAAGCTATACACATCTGGGAGCTATACGATAAGGAACTTAAAGCAAGAAAGTCAAGTGTCTGGGCCCTGGAGTGATTATTTAGTTTTCCTTCCCACATTGGTAAAAAATAAAATAAATGAATCAGACTGAACAAACACATGTTTGCTTGATTTAATCCTGAACCACAATAACACACATATACAGCTGGCAAAGATATCTTGTTTTTACACACACAACTGAATTATTTTTAGAATGTATAAAACAATAGTTTGTCAATGGCATATGTTTTACGTCACATTATGCAATTTCAACAGAATTTGCAAAATTGACAATGATGAGATAATTGTAATAATTATCGCAGTATTAAATTAAATACAGCAGATTAATAGCTATAGTTCGTCAACCTAGGGTCAGGACAGCTAGAATAATGACACCAGTAAGAATGGAATCATAACCTCAGTTGAGAGGGTTAGTCTGAAAGTGTCTTAAGAAATTGAGAGGGTTATATCAAAATATCCAGTTTTGACCTTATTGTAATATTACAACATCATACAGTGTAATATAACAATGTTATCAAGATGATACACCCATTATTAAGAAAACCATAATATTGTGAGACTAGCATATTCTCTGTTAAGAAGAATGTATCATCTACTTCAAGATATTTTTACAATTTGATTGTTTTTATTAATCTTCTCACTCGGTATGGTCAGGTGGTTAAGGCTCTCGACTCGTAACCTGAGAATAGCCGGTTCGAATCCCCGTCACACCAAACATGCTCGCTCTTTCAGTCGTAGAGGCATTATAATGTTACGGTCAATCTCACTATTCGTAGGCTAAAGAGTTGGCTGTAGGTGGTGATGGCTACCTGCTTTCCCTCTAGTCTTACACTGCGAAATTGGGAACGGTTAGTGCAGATAGCCCTCGTGTAGCTTTGCGTGAAAATTCTAAATAATCAAACAATACTCAGTATTATCTCTACGCTGATATCTCGATAACATTTTTTTACAATTAATATAAATGTTTTTCAGATGTTCCGATTTTCATCTAACCAGAAAAACAACCACTTCCCTTGTTTTGTAATTGTCTAAACATACAGAAAGAATATTCTTTGAGAATCTTCCAAATCCTACAAATACTTTAAAATCGTCAGCATATATCTGTATTGGATAATATCCACATACTTCTAACTTCATAAGGTCCAATTTTATATGATCAACAGTTTCAACATGAATCAAATAGTTAACTTTTTTTTCAAGAATTGATACACGGATGGCTTTAGCTCAAATATTTGTTCACGTTATCTAATAAATGCATATTTTAAACACAGCAGTCTTCAAAAATTGTTTCGTAAACAACTGATCTATATAAATAGCAAAAAATTCAGTTTTGTAAATCTCATAAAACAGCATCCATTAATACGAAGTAGAAAAAAACGTTACAAATGAAATGAAATTCTACAAATTCATACTTTCTCAAAGGTCATGTGAAAGTAGTTTTACATGTTCTGTGTTTTTATGTGTCTCGACTTCCATAACTACTTCGTAAGTCTGTGGGGGAAAATATCTAGTGTTTATAAATTTGACGAAGGTTTCTTTAATACTTCATAGTTATCAGGAAATCCTTGACAGTAACCACAGTTGTAGTTCTAAAATCACTACAAAAATGCGATTTAGAATTTTTAAACTGAAGCTAGTAATAATACTGTTACTTTCCTGTTTAACTCCTTGTTCAAACATCTCTTGTGTGGACTATTTTAACTTAAACTATACTGTTCTGGCACTTTGCAAGCTCTTGGTATTATGACTTTTCAGTACTACTTTATATCTCATCTTATTTATACAACCATTAGAACCACTTTCTCCTATACATGTATATATATTCTATTAATAAACTCACTAATTTTAGCTTATATTTTCTACGCATATTTTTAAGATTAATCGCAGCTGATCTTAATCTGGGTGTATTTTTTTATTCTGCCATCAGTAAGTGGTATTGAGTTTGCTAGTGAACTAGTGTATAAAACAACATTGCATCACAGTGGATTATTTGTTCTTCTTTATATTCAAACCTTATAATATCAACTTCTACTCTACTCTGTCTCTACAAACGTTTCTATGTTATTCTGCATAAATCCCTTTGAATGTTACATACGAAAACATCCATGCAATATTTCATAAAATTTGCTCTCTCAGACCCCAACGCTCTTTTAAATATGGCAATAAAGGCTCGAGTTTCTAACACAAGAAAACACTGATTGGTGCCCATAGTTATACTGCTCGACTGGCCTACTAGAATAACTAAGCAGACTAATTAAAAATGCATTTCTATTCCTACAAGAGAGTCAGTCAAAAAGACACCACTTCTCCATTTGATTCTATTAACACTTGGAAAAAGTTAAAGTTAGAAATTATCTTGAGCAGTGTTAAGTAAGTTCCAATCTTGGAAATTCTAGGGAAAATAAAAGATGTTTACCTTTAACTTTAAATTAAAAGGAGTGGAAACATGTAGTACATGTGTAGTTCATCCTACACAAAATATTCAGTACAATAAAGCCAAGTTCAACTTACACAAAATATTTTATACAACAAAACAAGTTCATTTTACACTAAACATACAATACAACAAAACCAAGTTCATCCTACACACAACATTTAGTACACCAAAGCAAGTTCATCCTACACAAAACATGTAGTACAACAAACCAAGTTCATCCTACACACAACATTTAGTACACCAAAGCAAGTTCATCCTACACAAAAGATGTAGTACAACAAACCAAGTTCATCCTACACACAACATTTAGTACACCAAAGCAAGTTCATCCTACACAAAACATGTAGTACAACAAAACCAAGTTCATCCTACACACAACATTTAGTACACCAAAGCAAGTTCATCCTACACAAAACATGTAGTACAACAAACCAAGTTCATCCTACACACAACATTTAGTACACCAAAGCAAGTTCATCCTACACAAAACATGTAGTACAACAAACCAAGTTCATCCTACACACAACATTTAGTACACCAAAGCAAGTTCATCCTACACAAAACATGTAGTACACCAAAGCAAGTTCATCCTACATAAAACATGTAATACAACAAACAAGTTCATCCTACATAAAACATGTAGTACAACAAACACAACATTTAGTACAATAAAACAAGTTCATCTTACATATAACATTTAGTACAACAAAACAAGTTCATCCTACACTTTCTTGCACTCAAACCTACTATGATCATAAGCCATTCAACATAAATGTCTCCATGTTTTCAAGTTAATCAACCCAGATTAAAATTTATCTTTAAAAATCCAAGCAGTCTTTGCCAAGTACTATGATTCTGCTCAAGCTAACTAGTAACTTTCCATCCTTGACACCTCAATTTTAACGTCGCCACGTGCACCTTGAATTCTTGATGACGAGAAACCCACTTGAAATAAAAATGTATCTTAGAACGGCTGGTATGGGCATTAACACTTTTACTAATAAAGAAGAGAACAGCGTTTCAACCTTCCTATCAAGTTTAACCTGAAGATGACCTAATGTTAATACCCATACCAGCCGTTATGAGGTGCACCCTGAATGTTTAGTTGCTCAGACCAACAGTTTAGGGTTAGTGTCAGGAAATACGTTAAACCGATCAATACTTTTCTTAACCATTTGCTCTTTTATGCTTCTACATAGCAACAACTTTTCAATCGTTTCATTTCTTTTCCTCTGTCCTAACTCCAAACTGTTCGTTTGCATAATTTCTTCATGATGGTTCTTTTTTTTTCCATTTTTCACTGCTTACCTTCTAATTCAATCATTTCTGTCTTATGGTTATCTTTGGCTGTTTTTCTTTTTACATAGTTGACTTTCGTAATTTTTCTCCTCCTCTTCTTACCAACCTCCTTCGATTATTTTAAACATTTGAAACCCTTCATGAGAAGAGTGGGGAGAATATGTCTCTTTTTGACTGTCTTTGGTTTTATGTTTTTAACAAAACCTTATTTATTAATGAAACAATAAATGCAGGATCTATCTATGTCACACGTTCTTTCAGACCAGCTGTCACTTTACCAGTTCAGGATGAATGAATAAACCTTGATATTAGTTAGTTCTCATATTACTTACTTTGCTTACTATTTTACTTCTTCGTAAAATAAATATATCCTCTCACTTATATTCAAAATTTTTAGAGGTGTAAAGAGGACACTTATATACGTAATTATGTATATATCTCACTCGTGAACTTAGAATAAGTAGAATGGGAATTTTTTTTCACTTCCAACAGTGCAAGTTTTGATAGGGGATTAAGGCGCACACTAAGGTAGGAATGAATCTCATGATAGCATGGCGTATGTATCAGTCTTATACACACAATTAATACTTGTTACATTTGATTTACTAATACCAAGTAACACACTAATAATTTTTTTTTTAAGTTAAACGTTGACGAAGCCTCAGTTGAAACGAAAAGAATTGATAAAAGGGTTAAATGCAGCTGTTTGATTAAAATATTTATCTAAACAAAAACATAAATTTAAATCTATGTTCTACTTTATTTACTCTTAGAAGACTCAGAGCAAACTCTTACGTTTTAAACTTTTCTCTCCTTGGTTTCAATTTGATTTTGTAATTACAAAACCTTATTTATTAATAAAACAATAAATGCAGGATCTATCTATGTCGCAAGTTCTTTCAGACCAGCTGTCACTTTACCAGCTCAGGATGAATGAATAAACCTTGATATTTGGGGAATTGAAAGAGAAATCCACTCCTATGACTCCCTTAAGGCAGTCAAATTCCTCGACATCTAATTAGTGACGCGCATGAAAAAAATTAACGAGATTCTTACTGTCCCTATCTACTATCTAGTGAAACCACAGCCTACACATACTGGGATCAAATGTTCAAGGTTAGATTCATGTTGTCTACTAAGCTAAGAACAAACCTATATAACTATATGAATCATACTTTTTCGTTAAATTTCAATTTTATATTCAATTAGATTCTAAATCATATCGGCGCTAAATGTTTCAATACTTATATACAAAAAAACGTTTAAAATATGTTTTTATCGATTTGCTTTTTACTCAATGTAAAACCGATACAAACTTAACATAAAATATGAAAGCAAAGTAGAATTAAACTCGAGAAAAAGATGTGGATAGAACACTTCAGTTTTAATGAAGCGACATTTCAAGTAAACGATCAATTTCCAACATATAAATAACATTAAACACTCCCCCTTCCCGTGGGTCAGCATTATGTTCGTATTCCTAAAACGGTAAAATACAGTGTTCGCTTCCCCACAACAGACAGAGTGCGGATAGTCCGTTATGTAGTTTTGCACTAAAGAAACAGACAGTATGTAAAGAGCGTTTGTTCCGAATGTAGTTTACTAAGTTCTACCATGATGGATTACTTTAAGGTGTGTTTGTCATATTGATTGATTACTTTAAGGTGTGTTTGTCATATTGATAAAGTATTTCAAGGTGTGTTTGTGATATTTTTTTCTTCTATTTTGAAGCATGGGAATTAAATCTCTACTTGTCTTCTCAGGGTGTTACTTCATCAGGGTTTAACTGCCTGTGACTTGTGAAGAGTTAATAACAAACGTCTTCGTCCCGAAAAAAGAGTTTAACCGATACTTGGAGTAAAAACATTAGGTTTAGTCTGTACTACAGCCATGATCGTAACATGCTTTTATCTTTTAAGGGAGTAATATAAATGAAAACTCTTTTTACATGATAATCTTTCTTTTTATCTGAATCTGATAAATCAAAAGCTGAGCAGAACTTCATTATACACAGCCTAGCATCATGTGAACTTGTTAAGGTAAGTAACGAGTTTCCCTATCACGTAACTATGACATCACTTGTATAAATTTCATTAAAACATTTGCATTTTTAAACCCTATCAAATCTAGCTTTCATCAAGTACCTCAGTCATTTTTATTAATTTTTCAAGAACAAGTTTCAACAGACTTTGTTTGGAATATATTCCTGAATTCCACACTTCAAATATTTAGTGCGTATTTATTTATTCTGCTGGTCTAACTTACTGTTAGACTGGTTCAGCTTATTTAGTGTGAGTAAAATAAATTATATTAGATCATTTAGGTCATGAATTCGTTTTTCTCTAAAGTCTTCTCTCTTTACCGGGCATGTCCAAGTGGTTAAGGCGCTCGACTTGTAATCTGAGGATCGCACCAAACATGCTCGCCCTTTCAGCCGTGGTGGCGTTATAATGTGACAGTCAATTCCACTATTTGTTGGTAAAAGAGTAACCCAAGGATTAGCAGTAGGTGGTGATGACTGGCTGTTTTTCTTCTAGTGTTACACAGCTAAATTAGGGACGGCTAGCGCAGATAGCCCTCGTGTAGCTTTGTGCGAAAGTAAAAATAACCCAAGCCACTTCTAAAACTATCTACATCTTGAACAATATTATCATAATATCATTTGTGAAAATAAGAGAAATGCAATAGAAGGAGCACTTGAAGCAACAGATTAGGTAACTAAATCAGCTTTTATACTTATACCTCCTGATCAGTGATGTCGAGGAAACCCACTTGTAGAGAAATATATATGCAAAAACGGCTCGTTTGGGTTGAGAAAATATTTTACATAGAAGAGCGAACAACGTTTCGACCTTCTTCGGTCATCGAACTTCTTTCTACACCATTAAATTAACAAACTAAAACAATAGTAGTAAGAATTAACGTGGTGTGGTAAAAGAAACAACTAAACTTGGTTAAGAAAAGTCAGAAGAAAGTGATAAATAATTAAGATAAAACTTTTAGAACTAACCCAAAAAAAGAAACTACTTAGATATGTTATTGTTATCATTTATGCAATTTAATAAAACACGAACAATGGTAAAAATAAAAGCTAATTATAACAGCATAACAAGATGAAAGTTTAACTAGATTATTTAATTGAATCTCTACTACATAATGAGGCATTATCAATACACGATTAATGTAGACTTTGACACGGTCTCTGTCCTGGACTTTGAAATTAAATATATATATATATATACGATGTCATCGATGGGCACCTTAAAAAATGCAATAGCCATTAGATCTCTAGCAAACTTAATTCGTCCAATACTGCTATATGTCTTATAATAGTAAATGGTAATACTAATTATATTATACGACATATTAAACTTTTTCATTTCTGTAATACGTTATAAAACAAAAACGATTAAAACATTAAAAAGTGGTAATAACAATTTATGACGATAAGATTTAACGATAAGATTGTATCGTTATTATTACTTGATAAAACGGTAGTAAATAGTATTCAATTTGATTTGCCATAAAATTGAACAAAAAATAGGTTCATAATAATACTGAGAGTTAATCTTATTTTCCTTATTACAAGAATAAGGAGGCACACTTTTAGTGAAGAGGCTGTTGTACCTGTCCCAGACCTAGTTTTTGAAATAGTCATTAGAGATTCGTGAAAGTTAAGAACAGACCAACAGTTTGTAATGAAAGCAAAAATAAATAAATAGCATAAAAGTTTTCAATGACTCGTTTTTCAACTATAGGATATATATATATATATATAAGAAATCGTTGGAAATAATTACGGAAATGTGCAAGTGATATAATTATAATAGTAAAAATAATGAGTAGTAATAACTACATGGTGAATTTATTAATGATAAACACGTAGTTACAAAAAGTACAGAATAAAAGCGATTAAGTTATAAACTGCATATTTGTGCGTAAGCCTTTTGCTTTACACGGAACATTATATCTTTTGTTCACGTGACCACACAGGTTTTGTATATGTGATTGTTGAATATTGTTCCAGATATCATGTATTACACACCATGATTCGTCCACCTTTCACATAGACCATATCATGGTTTATAATTGTTTCATCAGTCTTTTATTAGCCATGATAGTATTTTACCACATTTGATGTTTGCTTGGCACCGTTGTTTTATTGGAAAATACATCCGCACCCACAGAACTGTGTTTCTGAAGGTGTGGTGATGAAATAGTCTCCTGTTGTTGCCAGTCAATGTGCCATCAGTCTTTTGTAGGCCACCAACACCATTACATTACATGCAAATCTTAACTTCTACTAAACCCCAACCATGCTTCACTGTAAGGATTTCACTATTTTTGCCTCTGTAGATGAGCCAATTATTGTCGATTGTTGGTGAAAAACTCTGACTTGGATTTATCTATAAACACTTATTTCCAATTTTGTTTATTCAACTGTTAATGCACCGATGCCCATTTCAAAATATTGGTTTAGTTCTCTCTTTTAGCAGCGGTTTTGAAACAACTACACTTCATTAAAACTATATATGTTTTTCATAACTCTATTTATAACAATCATAATGTTAGAAAAACACGAAAGTTCGAGACGTCTTGATAGAAATGAAGTAGAAACCCTACAGCCCGAGCGTTCTCGAAAGGTGAACCTTTCTTTTACAGTTTGCCTCTAGAAAAACAGCAATCATGTTCCCCATTTCGGCCGTGATGGAGTTATAATGTGACGGTCGATCAAAGTATTCGACGGTCAAAGAGTGGCCCAAAAGTTGGTAGTGTTTATTAGCTATCTTACCTCTGGACTCTCGCTGTTAAACTAGAGACGGCTACCTATAGAAAAGTAAGGTGCTACCAGATAAAATCTGCCCGAAAGTCACCGATAGTGCATCAGCATCTAAAGTACTCTAGCGGTTGTAAGCGGCCTTAAGACTTAACAAAAAAATTTATATCTCTATCTATTTGCTATTTATACACGAGTCGTAAATTTTACAGGTCTTGTGTTGTTATCATCGTAGTTTTTATTTTATATTTTCTATAGCCGTTCTTAATTTTAAAGTGATTGACTGTGGGAAAAATGCCTAGCCAACACCACCTTAAGGGTACTCTTACCAAATCAAACAGTGTCATTTCACCATCATTCTTATAACGCCCCAAAGTACGTAGTATACTTTTGTAACGAAACGCTAACTGCTGGGCTAATATCAGTCCATTTTAATAGCGAGTCTATATAATAAACTCCATGTAGAACGTTTATGTTTCAATACTTGGAAATACTTAATTCATATAAGTCTGATTTATTATAACTAAGGATATTGAAAGTACATTTTAGAGATAACATGCAAATAAACGTTTTCCTAAAGGAAGTAAAATATTGGAAGTGTGTTAACACATAACAAATGATGCCAAAAATGAATAAGTCTTATAGCATTTACCAAAGTTGTGATGATTGATTACAAAATATTATTTTCTGTACAGTTATGCAAGGGGGCTTTGCCTTATTGGAATGTGGGGCTGTCCGGAGTAAGAACACCACTAACATTTTGATCAAGAATCTTCTGAATGTCTGTGAGTATTCAAATTGAATTATTATGAGAATTTCTAACAATATTTTCTTTAAAATTCGTGTGGTATAACGAGAACGAAATATTTCCTCTAACTTCATCTATCACATATTTCTACACATGGTTAAATCAAAATATTCCTATATATGATTACATCAAAAATGTTTTATATTCAGCACTAAAACGCCTTTTAGACAATTTTACTAGATTAACTAGTACAACAGCGTCAGTTTATATAACAACAAAGAGTACTGTAACAGAAATTTAACTTGTGTGTTATAAAAAATATGAAATATTTGTGGTAAAAATGCGTGTGGTTTGACATATTTTAAGAAATCAGGAAATATTCTGATATAAGGTGAAGTAGACGTATATATTAACATATAAAATAATTTATAAGGTACGTTTTGTATCTCTTTATGGTATATGATATTGGGGCTCATTTCTCTTCGCGATATATATACTCTTCAAAACAAGAAACGTAAAAGGGATATTTTTTTATTTTAAAGATAAATATATGTAATAACGTTACAAGCTCAGAGTATGTGATGTTACACGTGTTAAGGCACTGATTGTCAGACCAAAATGACAATAAAAGTTGTGCACTTTGAAAACGGAGGAAAACATCGGATTTTTCGCCAAAACGCATGCGTGTCCAATAAATTTGTTTGAGAAATCTGGATGTTCTGCAAGTGCAACATGTGCAAAATCCCTATAAAAGTGACGGGTTCTCGGTTTCTATAGCTCAGTGTTAAGCCACCGACACGCAATACAGTTACGCCAAGACTGACTGAAGCACAACGCAACAACGCTATTGGTCGCTTGGAAGCAGGCGAATCTCGATCAGATGTTGCCAGAGCTGTGAATTTCCACCCAAGCACCATCACAAGGCTATGGAATCGTCACCAACAACATGGATCAACTCGTGACCGTCCACGATCTGGCAGACCTCGTGTGACCACACCCGCACATGATCGCTACATCCGATTAAGTCACCTTCGGGATAGGACCACCACTGCGACGTCTACTGCCTCAACCATACCAGGGCTGCGTAGGATTTCCGATCAGATCGTACGCAACCGTCTATGAGATGCAGGAATCCGACCTCGACGTCCAGTCAGAGGCGTCATCCTCACCCAGCAACATCGTCAAGCATGGCTGCAGTGAACTTGGGCACATCGGGTATGGCCTCATCGACGATGGAGGGATGTTTGGTTCAGCGATGAATCACGTTTTATGCTTCGTAGGCAGGATGGAAGGACCCGTGTTTACCGTCGCCGAGGTGAACGTTTTGCAGCAAACTGTGTGCCGGATGTTGACAGATATGGTGGTGGCAGCGTCATGATGGGCTGCCATCGCCTACAATGCCAAAACAAATCTTTTGCACATTCGAGGGATTCTTACGGCTCAACGATATGTCGACGAGATTCTTAGGCCCCATGTGCCATCATGGTGAATGTCAACGACGTTTTTCAACATGACAACGCCCGTCCTCATACAGCCCGACTCACCACTGTCTTCTTGAGACACCACAACATCAACGTTCTTCCATGGCCCTCTAGATCACCAGATTTAAACCCCATCGAACATCTTTGGGACGAGTTGGACCGACGTCTGCGACGGCGACAACCTCAACCGCAGACTCTACCTCAGCTTGCAGCAGTTTTGCAGGCTGAGTGGACAGCCATTCCACAGGATGTGATTCGTCATCTCATCGCTTCCATGGGCAGGAGATGCCAAGCAGTTATTGATGCTCACGGGGGGCATACTCGTTATTGACGTTGAGTAACTTCTCCTAGTGAGCATGGACTTCGCCTTTGCAGACTTTGGATGTTCAGCAGTGAATGTGCAAAGTTTCACATATGTCATACAGAACTACCAAGAATAAACTTGTTAACAATTTATCTCATATTTTGCCTTTTGCGTTTCTTTTTTTGAAGAGTATATTACCATGAGTCCTTTTTAGACTTCAAGCGGTCCATACAACAACTATTGATGACTTTTCACTACATTCGGTCTTCTGCCCATTCAGTCTCATCTGTCTATAGAGTTCTATGCCAAGTATCATTTGGTCTTCCTCTGCATCATCTTAGCAATCTATTCTCCTTCATTCTTAAAACAGTCCGTAGTATCTCCACCTACACAACATGAGCCTTTCTAGTATTTTTATGAGTTACTATTGTCCATTCGTCTCACTTATCATCTCTTCACTTATACAATAAAATCATTTGGTCTTCATTACCTTTACTAAATAATTACTTTCATAGCTTGTATGAGAATCATACGTTTAGGCTAATCATTGGAGCTTCGAATTTACCGCCAATCACACCAAATTTATATTAAATTGAGGTATGCAAGCAGAACACGCAAGTCACTAACTAGAAGAAGTTTATGGTTAGAATAAAGAACGACTCTGAGACTCCACAGAAACACATCATATTTTAATAATTCTTCACTTTATTACATACAACTTTTCACATTAGATACTTATCTATCTCGTTAAGTAGTTCCTCTTTAAGTTTCACTAAATCATCTATTATTCTTAACAAATTACGATCAAAATACTATGTGGATTACATTCAGACATACCTTAAGTTATAAATTTCTTCTAACTACATTAGCCGATCGAGAGAAATAGCAATTTATACTTACATCTAGATTGAGACAGTGTTCTGGTATCGTTGAACTGGAGCTAATTTTAACACTCTTTGGTTCTGGAGAACAACTTTTGATTTCATTCAATTTCATCATGGCTTCCAGTTTCAGACATGAATTTTTAAATGTTATTCCTTATTATTTTTACGAGTTAATGTGGATTACATTCAGACATACCTTAAGTTATAAATTTCTTCTAACTACATTAGCCGATCGAGAGAAATAGCAATTTATACTTACATCTAGATTGAGACAGTGTTCTGGTATCGTTGAAATGGAGCTAATTTTAACACTCTTTGGTTCTGGAGAACAACTTTTGATTTCATTCAATTTCATCATGGCTTCCAGTTTCAGACATGAATTTTTAAATGTTAATCCTTATTATTTTTACGAGTTTCCAAGTAGTGTGCGAAGCTACCCACAAGTTGTTCTGACACTTCATTGGTTTATTTCTTCAGCTCATCTGACTTTCCAAGAACAAAAACAAAAGTTCTTTTGTGATTGGCTATGGTTAAAGTCAGTAAATCGGTGACTGACTCATCTGTATTGTTATATGATTCTCTTGTTATCATTCGCATATAAAACTCCCAATTCTAGCTTCCAACACAAAATTTTAGCAGAGTTTTATGTACAACTAGAATAGTATCATTAGTTTGTAACTGTCTAAATCGTGACTACACATTTTTTTATGATTACTCGTGGATGTACTGGGGGTCAGTTTTATCACTCTTGTCTCTCTATGCCAATTAACTACAATCTATTAGTTCTTGGCTGCATTATGTAATTTACGTGATGTCTTTCACACCATTTTTACCTTTTTTTCTAGCATGGACGTCACACTCAAAGATTTCTAGTACCCAAATTCTTCTTAATTTTTACTTAATCTCTGAAGCAATTGCATAAAATGCTTAATATTTACAATTCTCTATTTGTTAATGTAGACAAAATTTTCTCTAATCCTTTCCGTGCCTCGCAAACCTGTGAGAAAACCAAAAGAACCAAGTTATTGAACAGCTTAACAATTGATAGTTAAACATGCATTTCCTATTCAATTTTATGAAACCAACTCTTGCTTTTCTCAAATTTCATTTTAATTTCTTGCATATATCTTCTTAAACACTATTTCTAATACCGAGATATTTAAAAGTTTTTGTGCCCTCAACTATTTATCCATCCATAATGACCTGGTTCAAATTATTTATCTTTAACATCGTTATCTTTCTTTTCTCAATGTTAATAGCTAAATTAACCTTCTTAGCTTCTAGTGTCAGTGTTTCGTCCATTTTAGCCATTGTTTGTGTATCATGACACAACATTCGTACACCATCAGCAGTTTCTCAATCTTTTAAAAGAATGTTATTTCTCTATTCAATGCCACCATTTGTATAATTAGCTTTCTTCATTAGCCAAACCATAACAATATTAAACAAGAAAGGTGATATTAAGTCATCTGTCTAATTCCAGTTTTAGTCTTGAACCATTCTATGTTAGAATGATTGACCCTCACACAACTTTCAAATTCCTCGGATGGTATACTCATCACATTAATTATATTTTCTGGAAATTTACAACAACGAAGTGTGCGACATATTGATCGTCTATGTAGATAGTCGAAAATATTTCTAAAATTAATAAACTTCAAAAGGTTTTTGACATTTCTTACTCTGATTCCTCAATGATGTTTCTCAGAACAAAATCAGGTAAATACATCCTGTGTTAGCTTTAAATCCCACCTGTTGCTATCTTAAAAAAGTTCATGTTCCTGTGTCGTCTTTCATATTTTTCATCAAAATCATATTCAAAACCTTTCCAGGGGCAGATGGAAATATAATTCTGTTATTACAAAATGGCAAATATTCCTTCTTAGGTATTTTGACAATCATTCCTTTTTTTCAGTCAGCGGGACAATTTCATGTTTTTCAGGCAAACTTAAACTTGCTAACCCTATCTCGTCTCTGATACTTTCAAAATGTTTGCAGTTATCATATCATTTTTTGCATTTCCCTTTTATCTATGGATGTTATACCTATATGTAGCTCTTAGTGTAGTTATTCTTGATGTAAATCGCTGAGATACACTGGATCATCTTTATTCAATATATATATTTATCTAATATCGACCAGAAATACTTTAGATCTTAGTGGAAAATCTGGAAGTACTCAAAGTAATTTACAAATAGTTTGTACAATGGAAAAAGATAACCTCATGTCGAGAGTGTTTTATAACAGATTAATACACTGGGAACAGCCGAAAGATAAGTTTGTTATACTGCCTCTACCATAGTTTCGAATACAAAAAATAAAAGTACTTCTCTAAATGCACATGCGCGTGCACTTAACAAATATGAACGAAAGACGGATTTAAGTACACTTAAGAAGACATTTTTGTACAACTTATTTAAAGCTCGTTAGGTCGTAGAATAACATAACAAGTTTATTTATCAATAATATTAAAAACGGTAAAGATGAGCTATCAGTAAATTAAGTAAAGAACACACACACAAGGTACAGCGTTAATTTATCTCTTTATCAAACATAGGAAATACTTAAGAAAAGCTTAGGCCTAAGCCAATAAACTATTAGACTTCGGTGTTTATGATTAGAATTATATTGTATGATCCTACTTAGCCTAGTTAATGAAGTGCTGTTGCAATAAAGATAGTAATTTGACCGCTAATTGTTTATGGGTATCTACTAGCCTCGTATTTATACTATATTCTTGTAGAATATACGTTATTTCATTGATTGTATTGTTACACATGCCATTAAATTTTTAAATACAATTGTTACTTTAAGTTGTCGCTGGGATTGCATACTGGATTTTTGGTTATGCCCTTGCCTATGGAGACGGAAACAGTTTCATTGGTTTCAGCCTCTTTGCGAGCTACAAAGTGGAAGGAACTATGCTTGCCAATTGGTTTTTCCAGTTTGTCTTTGCCGCGACCGCTTCAGCCATAGTGTCAGGTTCTGTAGCAGAGCGATGCAGGTTTCCTGCTTACATTCTTTACAGTTTTTTAATCACTGGTAAGTCTACAGGCTTGAACTACTTCTTCTGCTATGTTAATTTATTTATCACAAAAGAATTTCCAAGACTGTGTTGATGTTTCATTTTTGTTTACCATTATTCTAGTATAACCTTTTCTTCTTACAGTTTTATTATTACCGGTAAATTCTGATGTGTTATAACTTCATGATTACTTCTATTTTCTTAAATAAAGACATTGCCTCAAGGACTAATGGATTGTTGAAGTAGAACTATACATATGGTTTTCAAAATGTAAATCATTTATATATAGTTGACACAATTATGACTATGTTTGTTTTTTTCCATATAGGTTTTATTTATCCAGTAGTCTCTCATTGGACTTGGTCTGATAGAGGTTGGCTTGCAGTTGGAGATGGTACAAACAAATTTCAGGTAAGCTGCTGTAGATAAAACTTTATATGGCGCAAATAACTTGTATCAGCTATTAAACTGTAGGCGTTTATTAATAACTTTAAGGTTATATATGTACATAATTTACTGGTATGTAATTTTATTTTGTTTCAATGACAAGCTCCTTTATTTAGTTACGTTATAACTTGTATTTATTACTGTTACAGGATTTTGCAGGAAGTGGAGTCGTACATTTACTTGGTGGTACAAGTGCTTTTGTCGGCACTGTTTTATTAGGTCCTCGAATTGGAAAGTTTGACCCCATTACAGGTATACCGAATGACATTCGAGGTCACTCTGTACCGGTAAGTATTGTTTATATACGTACTTGTTTTATTTCATTCCGTTTGATATATACTTCCGGTGAGCATATCGAACCAAATTCGTAAGTCAGACTTTGTGATAGTAGCTCTACCAAAAAACATGGTATTGAATATACAAAGTTATTATTCATTCCTATGCAAATCTAACCTATGTAAAAAAAACAGAAAACATTGTGTCACATTACATCGCACTTGATTTCTCGAAATACGACGAGAGATAAAAACCAAAATACATTTATCAGACAAAGTAGTTCGATTATTGTCTGCCCATTTCGATTTCAGTTGCGTGGTAAAAGTGGGTCGCGAAACCTTATAAGTGTACTGAGTATCGGTGTAATAAGTTCAAAGTAAAGATGCAATGTGGATCACCTAGCCTACAGCCAAGTGCATAAAATTTATCATGGAAGTAAAAATATCGATTGAATTTTAAACTTAAATCGTTTCAGCGTTTTTAAATAACAACAAACCAGTTTAACTAACGGAGACTAAATTAAGAAATCAACAAATATTTTTTCCAAGTTCATTATCTGTTTGTTTGTTTGTTTTGAATTTCGCGCAAAGCTACTCGAGGGCTATCTGCGCTAGCCGCCCCTAATTTAACAGTGTAAAGCTAGAGGGAAAGCTGCTAGTCATCACCACCCATCGACAACTCTTGGCCTACTCTTTTACCAACGAATAGTGGGACTGACCTTCGCATTATAACACCCCCATGGCTGAAAGGGCGAGCATGTTTGGTGCGACTGGGATTCGAACCCGCGAAACTGCTTTTTGACGTTTTATTCACGAGATTTTGTAACGATTTCCACCACTTCTTCAAAGTACGATGTCTCATTACCTTCGTGTTATTCAGATATTCATCTCTGAGCACTCATATTCATATATATTTTATCAAAGTACTAGTAAGTTTGTTTTTGAAATTCGCACAAAGCTACTCGAGGGCTATCTGTGCTAGCCGTCCCTAATTTAGAAGTGTAAGACTAGAGGGAAGGCAGCTAGTCATCACCACCCACCGCCAACTCTTGGGCTACTCTTTTACCAACGAATAGTGGGATTGACCGTAACATTGTAACGTCCCCACGGCTGAAAGGGCGAGCATGTTTGGTGCGACTGGAATTCGAATCCGCGACCCTCGGATTACGAAGCGCACGCCTTAACGCGCTAGGCCATGCCAGGCCCTACTAGTAAGTAGACTTACGTGTTAAATTATGCAAGTGAGTTGCTATAAAGATTTTAATTATCTAATATGCTATTTGAAATGGCCCTTCAATTTATTTTCAAGATACTTTTCTTTGTTATTAAGCGCAAAACTGCACAATGAAATACATGTGTTCTACTCTCCGTGGGTATCAAGACCATACGTTTAACGTTATAAAGCTTGAGATTAAACCAAATAATAGCACATATTAGTATGTCATTTATAGTGGGTGTTTCAGTTCTAGAAAGTAATATAGTTCTTTTCAGCTTACTGCTCTAGGTGGATTCATATTACTGTTTGGATTCCTCGCCTTCAATGGAGGATCGCTGGGACATATTACGCAACCAGGAGATGGTGCTGCTGCAGCTACAACTGTAGCTAATACGATAATTGGTGGGAGTTTCGGAGGCATAATTAATCTGATAGTCCATCGACTGGTCGCATTAAGTAAACCTAGTCAGTGGAGTCTACTGTTCTTCCTGAACGGAGTTTTAACAGGAATGGTGAGCATCAAACCTATAGATACACAACATTTCGAACACACAGTAAAATCTCCAAGCACTAATAGTTTGCGTCAGTAGAGATGTCTACACTGGTAGAAATGAGTTTTGTATAAATTGTTACGCAACTTGACAAGACGTTTATAAATACTAAAAATAAGCAAGAAACCCGATGTATCATAAGATTCACCACTTCTCGAGGAATTTCAACCCTCATTCATAACTGTGGCAATGAACCAGACGAAACTTCTTATAGTGATGAGTATACATGTACTTTGTTTTAAATTGTCGCTCACATTCCACCACTATATAAAACCTGGTCTTATTCTTCAGTTTACCACTTTCTACAGCTTGTTATTAGTCTTAAGGCCACGTACAATAGACAACCGATGGGAGAGGGGATTAACCAGAGTTACTAATAAAAAGTGGAATTCCTCGAAATGGTGTAACCTATTGACAAGTGGCGATCCAATTAATATATTATCCTTCATGTTTACACTTGCTATATTAAATATGTCTGCTGAATAATTCACAACGATAATTTAGTAGCATGAATGCTACACCCTTGTGCAAAGTAATTGAAACAAATGGTCATTTTACAATATTTTCAGCATGGCGGTCGGTGTAGGCTCGCTGGACTCGCCGATTTCCTTTAATAGTCATTTGTTCACACAGACGGCGTTATTAGCTGTGTTTTGCAGTACGGTCGATCTATTTTTGGGATATATGACGAAATTTTTAGGAAAATTATATCATTCGAAATTGCGTTAGAATGGCAAAGAGACCAGTCAAAAAACAACTTACCAACTCAATGAAGAAAAAAATGGTATCAATGGGGTCTGAAATATAAGAACTGGACGCAAGAACAATGGAGGAAAGTGTTATTCAGTGACGAGACTCATTTCTTCGTACAGGGTCAAAGAAGTCTGCATGTTCACAGATCTCCAGGTGAGAAACTTCGAGAATCTCACATCAATCAGTTCGTAAAATATCCCTTGAAGATGTTTTGTGGCTTTTTCAGCTACTATGGCGTCGGAGGCTTACATATCGTAGAAGGTATGATGCGAGGACCACAGTACATCGAAGTTTTCCAGAATTGAAAAAGATATTTCCAGATGGATCTGGCATTTTTCAGCAAGATCTGGCTCCGTGCCACACATAGAAACTTGTGAAGAATATTATGGCTACAACGCGAATAAAGGTGCTGGACTGGCCTGGAAATTCTCTGGACTTAAATCCTATTAAAAAGCTTTGGGTGATTTGTAAAGAAAGACTTCGGGGAAAAGACTGTACCACGAAAGATAAGTTAATTGAGGTGTGGTACCGCGATCCAAAAATTAGTAAAGATTGCAGTCAACTCGTGGACTCGATGCCAAAGCGGATTAATGATCTTCTGAAAATAAAGGCGATCATATCATGTATTAATTTGTGAGTAAATTTTGGATTATCAGAAATAAAACGCAAAATATTGAAAAAAGTCCTAATTTTTCGTCTTGTTTCAATTAATTTGCACAAGGGTGTATGTATTATTGAAATGCCATATTTAATCACAGTGCCCAAAACACCACAATAAACTTATAAAATTGTGTAAACTAATGCAAACTTTTTCACGTTTGAAATTAAGCACTTTCAATTACGTGATAATATAGCATTGATAAACAAACTATGATTTGTAATCCAATAGATAAAATCCATAACTAGAGTTTATAGTGTTTACGAATACTAATAGCTGCATTTGTGAAAAATGAAATACTTTTTCACATTCACCTCTAAAATTATTTGATAGAAGATTTAAATTGAAATAAAAAAGGTACAATTTGCATAAAACTTTTCGGAAACACCTTTTAGGAGGAGGTAGTAAATATCTAACGTTTCAGCATAATACAACTGACGGTACAATTTTAAAGACAAATTAATTGTTGTTTTTCTACACATTGTTGAATAACGCTGAACTGTTTAGTAGAGATTGAACATTGCTGAGAATGTTAAATAGTTGATAAAATACTGGTGAATTGTTTGGGTTTTTTGTTTTTTTATTAATATTTTGGATAAACGAAACTAGTAGTATTAAAATATAGCTGAAGTATTGATGTAATTTTTTTGTTGTTGTTAGGTATACCGAGCAGTGTTCAAACACTTACACATGGTGAAAGATTTTGTTCTTAATCGTAATTGCCAACACGCAATGTTAAATTTTACTGTAGTAGCAAGCAGAAATAATCTAAGTTTCAGTCTGCTCTCAGGTGTCAACATGTGCAGGTTGTGAAGAGTTCTACCCTTGGGGTGCAGCTGTTGTTGGCACTATTGGAGGATTGTTATTCTTCTTGCTACATGCTGTCATAATTGCTGCGAAAATTGACGACCCTCTTGATGCTGTTGCAGGTAAAGTAATAGCACAAAACGTAGTAATTCTTAGTACTGCTGGATAAAATGTGATACCAAAAGATACTTTAACTTGCCAAAATTGTTAAGAACTGCTAAAATCTGATATGTAACGTTTTAATATCATTCCAATTATTGTTCATTCTTATTTAGTGCACTTTGGGGGTGGATTCTGGGGACTTATTGCAGCTCCCCTTTTCAAACGTCACAGTGGAATTGTGTTCGAAAACAGCAATGAATCGTTAATGGTTTGTTATCATTTCTACTAAGTATTTAATAGTGTAATAATTAATGTATCCTTTTGACTTTTATTTTCGACTATGAATTGTTTAATATTCTAGCAACTACTTCTTACCTTGTATTTTACTACAAAATCTTTAACAGCAGAAAAACAAAACAAAACAGGCTATCATTTTATTGTAGTTTTAAAGCAGATCTGAAACATTCTATTAATACAAGTTTTATGCACTTTTTGGAAAATTATGTATTTTGGATCTCTTAAAGTTTATTTGTTTGGCTCTGTGTATTCCTTAAATCTGTACGACTTTTCCCCTACTTGGAATTTTTCAATACATTATACTTTTTAGATACAGTTTTAATATTTTTTTCTGCGAGTTAGTGATTTAGCACGATTTATTTCTATCTTTTTTTTCTTTTAAAACAAAGAATTAATTGTATTAACATTCTTATACACTATTTTCTGGAAATTGTATTTCATTTCTGATAAATAGTAAAAGCATATTCTTCATATTATTTAAAACTTAATTAACTTTTACTTTTTTAAGATTACTGTCCTATAAATGAATTACTTGTATCTGTTGAATTAGTATTTTATTTGTTTTAAAGATCAGTGCGTGAATATGCACAGTGTTTTACAGAGAATGAATATCCACTGAATATCACTGTCTTGTACAGGGACTTGCCTGGAACGTTGCAGGAATTACTGCAATCATAGGATGGAGTGGAATCCTCTCACTTATAATGTTTGGTTTGTTGAAGGCCTTTGGGCAGTTTCGTGTAGACCCAGAAACTGAATTAAAAGGCAAGTTTAATTACACAATGTGCTTGATGTAAAAGCCAGAATAACGATAAGTGTTATTTACGACTCAGAATACAAACAACTAATATTAAATCATTCCTTATAAAAACAATGTATAAAAAACTGCCGAAGTTTTATTATATTCCGATATTCATCATCCACCAAAGTATGATGAAATTACCATAATACTGCAAAATCTAACTCAAAGAAAACTGAGTGTATTTTGTGTGCTCATGAGGATTAAACATACATAGCCAGGCACCATTTCTTATACTGGAATACGTACGATATCTAACAACTCCATACACTTAAGATCTATAATAAACCATCTTTAGTAGAGGGATTAATTACCTAGTGTATTTTGGATAAATTCACAATAGTACAATACTGAATTTCATAAATTGCAGACAGCCTATTGTCTTATATTGTGTTGTCCAATTATATGCTATTCAATAAATAATTCCATAAACAAACAGCTGCTTATATGTTGTGCAACTACTTTCAGGTTTGGATATTACAATGCATGGCGAGCCTGCGTATCCAGCTCCAAGCTGGGAAGAGGAACAGTATTCACATCGTTACGCACAAGATGGAAACTACACGGTGAATGGCAGAAAATCCAAAGACCAAACAGGCAAGCATGTTTACTTTTATTGGGCTATTACACTATGTAATAAAAATTTTACTTTTACTTGTTCCTGGACAGAAAGTGTTATTCCTCACCTGATTATGCCTAAAGTAAATGGAAAAGATATATTTTTCTCTTCAAACTTTGCTTTTGTGACCTAGGTGATGAAATTTTCAAATTTACTAATTTTCTAGAACATTCATTCCAGGAAGATTCAGTGCTGAGACCTCAATGATTTGATCAGAGATCTTGGTCTAACAAAATCGAATGCTGAGGTATTGACATCTAGGCTCAAGGAATGGGATTTGTTAGATGAAAGTGTGCAAGTTGTAAGTCAGAGGAAGCATCACTGACATTTTTCAAACTTCTTCACTTGTTCAGATGGGCTCTGCTTCTGCCACAATGTATCCACTCTGTGGGAGGCAATTGGAATTGCCTGTAACCCGAACGAGTGGCGCTTCTTCATTAATAGATCATCCAGAAGCCTCAAAGCTGTACTGCTCCATAACGGGAATAAGTATCACTTCCCTTAGCTCATTTGGTGTACCACAAAAGAGGAGTACAACAGCATCAAGACCTTGCTAGAAGCCTTGAAGTATGATGAGTATGACTGGGAGGTTATCAGAGACTTCAAAATGGTGGCATTCCTAATGGGTCTCCAAGGAGGCTTTACAAAGTTTCCCTGTTATCTTTGCCTTTGGGACACCGCAGCACACTACAACAGGAAGCAATTACCACAACGGACTGAGTTCTCTGTGGAGAAACACAATGTAAAGTGTGAGCCATTAATGGAACTCCAGAAGGTGTTGTTCCCACCACTGCACATAAAATTGGGTCTTATGAAACAATTTGTCACAGCCCTTGATAAGAAGTCTGCAGCCTTTAAGTGCCTTCGAGACTTCTTCCCTAAGCTGTCTGAGGCAAAGGTCAAAGTTGGTGTCTTCGTTGGACCACAAATAAAGAAGAGTGCACAGAATTCCCAAAGAAGTGCAGTAGGAAGGGGAAAAAAGCTTGGGGCAGCTTTGTTGCAGTGGTTTGGGGCTTCTTGGGCAATCACAAGGTTGAAAATTATGTGGAACTGGTTGAGGCTCTGGTGAAGAACTATGGCAAACTAGGCTGTAGGATGTCCTTGATGGTTATCTTGATAATTTCAAGGAGAACATGGGAGCATACTCAGAGGAGCAAGGTGAACGTTTCCACCAAGATAAACTGGACTTTGAACGCTGCTACCAAGGAGCATATAACAAAAACATGATGGAAGAATATATTTGGGGACTGATATGTGAAAGTGACTTACATTACAGTCGCAAATCTCAAAAAACTACTCATTTCTAAACATTTTTGTATAACTTTAGTATAAATACATGAAAATGTGCAAATTTGCCCATTTTTACACAGAAAATAGGTTAATTTCTAAATTTCAATATCCAGGTCACAAAAGCAAAGTTTGAAGGGAATAATGGCCATTTTCTGTACTTTTACAACATAAGCAATTAAGAAATAACACATACAATCCAGGAACAAAGCAGTGTTATAGCAGGATAGGTAGAAAATCATATTTTAGTTTTTTACACCATAAAGCTTAGAGAATGATAGATTACATGCTTTAGACTTAGCTCTCTAAGTGCATTAGAATCTTTTGCAAATCGAGCAAGTCCAATATTGATATTTTTTTTTATTGAACTGTAAGACTGTAAAGTATAAAGAATAGTTATAGTCTATATAACCAATGGAACAATTTGATTAAATTGTAAAGAAAAGGATAGGTTATACCAATTACCAACCTTTTTTCAATACAGAAGTTTCATGAACTGCTTTCTACACTTTTAATTTATACTGTAAAATAACTTACTATAGTAGTTATATTTTGAAAGACTATCTTTAACCATTTTACAAACTGGCTGAAATCTTCCTGTGTGCTGGCTGTTTGAAACCACTGGATTAGGTGGTTTCAGTCATATATATATACCTCTATTTTAGGTGTAAGGAATAAGTAAAGATGAAATAGTTATGACAGAACACTTTAACTTTTAGTCATGCTGTAAGGCTTATAGTTCAGATAAGTCACTTTAGTGAATACTTTGTCTAATGGGGGGTTTTGAGGATTAAATGATATTCATGTAAGATGAAAACATGAAAGTTAAGTTTTTCCTAAATTGAAAATGGATTTCCAATAATACTTTACTCCACTGATAATACAGCTATTCTTTACCTATTTAAGCATTGGTCTTGTATGCTCCAGTCTTTTATATCCCACTTAAATGCCTTTAGCAATATCCAATTTACAAATTTCTCCATCCTCGTCAATGCACCCTCTATCCTGGTACTGTATATAACCACCTCACTTAGTTGGGGTGCTCACTTTTTCTAGACTGATAGAAACATTACTGGAATTTCAAACCTGAAAGGTGCAAGATTCAAAAGGATTTTTATTATTTTGACATCAGCTTACAATATTTAACACTAGCTAAAAGAAATCTGCAAGAAGTGATTTTCAAACATCATAAGAAATCCTGTATTTATAGTTTTCTTTCAACACTTAAGTTTTAAACACAATGTAATTCTTTATTGTTAGTTTCTTTATACAGTATTTAGTTTAAGGAAACGTTTTTTGAAACCATACTACCATTTTTAAATTTTGAATAAAGTTAGATTTTTGTAGTAACTTGAGTACATCTACTGTTTTTTTCTTATTTTCTTCTTTTACTTGAGGTTTAAAAAAGAAAAATACAGACAATGAAAAAATATACTAAGGATAAATTTTGGAAATTACTTCCCTTGAATACCCAACAAGCTTAGTAAATTTGTAGTTTAAAATTCAAATATATGTTTATTTTTATAACCTTGGCTTTTTAATTTTTTTTTCTTTTTCTGATTTAGAAGTAGACCTCCTTCCCAATATGAGTTTCAATGAAAATTCAAGCAAGCAGACACATAAGACTCAACCAGAAGCAGGTCGCTTTAGGCTGATGTCAACATCAACTAATCCAGCTTTTATCCCAGATACCCAAACAACTACACATCTTTAGCCATACTCCAAAGAACTATGCACATCAGTATCTACATACAACTAATGCATGGTGTTCAAAATGAGCCATACCTGCTAGCCAGATTTTAATAGAAACTTATGGTCTCTAGCTAATGGTCTCTTATATTTCATGAGCATAAATCAGTTGGTTTGATATTCCACTGACAAAACAGATACCAGTAATTTCACAAGCACTAGATAAAATTTTGATATTCAATTCAGTTTTGACCCAAGTTCAGATGCTCTGAAATCCATCAAACTTGTGAATGCAGTTAAAAAAGCACAATTCTCAATAACTTTATTTTCCAGACCATAATATCAAAAACATACAAACACACAATCACACAAAAACATACAAATATTCTCTATTTATGATTACAGCATACTGCTAGTTCAAAACATGTATTTTAAATCAATTTCTGAATTGTTGTGTGTATTCAGGATATAAAATTCAAACAGACATGTTCTACAATAGAACCTTAATAACTATACACAACTCTCTGCTTAGGTAAAAATAACTGTATGATGAATGATTCCACACAAGGGAAGACATTTTTCTGATTCACAAAAACTATTATAAGATCAAAAAACAGTTATAAATATAGCTTATAATCCAATTATACACACCTACAAAGTTGCCTCAGATATAAAACAAAGTCATTTGAAATACCACATTGATTCAATAAGTTAATCATAAGATATTGTGAGCATCTGAATAATCAAATTGATCCAATTTGTTGATCATAATATATCATGAACACTTACCTTTACAATAAAAAGTTAACAGTTATTAATTCTCCAAATAATTTCAGAGAAAATTACCAACCATAATCAATTATGCTGCATCTTTGAGAAAATCTTTAAATACAGACCACATTGACAGAATATTTCAGAAAAAGTACAGTCGTAAAATATATCCTCCCATGTTAGTCCTTAGGTACGTATGGAACATTAAATAATATTGATAATGTATAATTTGTCAAACACTTTTCTGATTATCAACTATAGGAAGAACCAAACTGTATTTTGGTATTAAGTGAAAGAAAAAAGTTTTTCCACAATTCATACAAATTTTCATATATTATTATTAGGGTTAAAGTTGATCTATCTAGGAGGATAATCTTTGTAGATTATATGCATACACACACACACATATACAGAGAAATTTAATCTTTTCAATAACCATATTCAAAGATAGCTTAAATTTTAGCTCATTTTTCTCTTTACAATAGATTAAATAAAATTAAAAACCATAACTATGTTGGATAATATTTTCATCTTTGCTTTAACACATTTTAATGTATCATTTTCATCACATTCAACTTGTAAACAATTCAACTACAGATAAATCCACTTATGTTTTACAGAAAAAAGGTCCTTACACACATTTAAATACTGACAAACTAGGTATTTAAGGAATCACACAATAAATTTCTCAAAATTCAGAGAAGAAACAGAACCATACAATAACAAGTTAAATAAATCTGGAGATTAACAGTAAGCACAAATGAGTCCATGATCAGTGCCACAGTTTGGAGTGACAGGGATAAGGAGACTAAAAAATGTATTATTTTTTAAAAGAAATTTTGTGCAATTTAAATAAATACTTAGATAGTTTTGCAGAAGTAATAGCAACATTATAGTTTCTATATATTATGAATCATCTATATTTTTGCACTAATACCAATCAAAAAATAGTAATTTTCCACAACAAGAACATTTAATCCTTTTAAGGAAAAATCACCAATTTGTATACACCTATATAAACACCTTTCCACCACCCTTTTAAGAGTTCAATCATCACTACTTTGTTAAACAACAACCAGAAGCATTTCTCCTGAACACTATCAATCTCTCAAATCAACTTTCACTAATATTTTAATCTTAAAACAAATGTGATAACACACATGCTAGTTATTATGTGGTACCAATTTGTTGAGCAAAAGCAAACCTAAATTACAAAAACTGTGCCATTTGTCAATAAGACTTTAAGCCTCCAGTGTTTACTGTTTACTTCTGGGAATTACAGCAGAGATTTTCTGGGACATATACAAGAGAGTTTCGTTTTCAGCATCCAACTACAGCTCCATCCCCAATATTTAAAATCTTTTATCACCAGATATGAATCACTCTCATAAATGGCCAGTAGCATGTCTAAAAAGTGGGAAATTCTTATTCCTACTCAAGCCTTTATATATGTATTAGAAGGTAAGATTTCTAATCTTAGTTGTAAAGTTCATTTCATACAGTGATTACAAAAACATTTCAGATTTCATCTTCTTGTTCATCTCTGTTTAAAAAAAAAACTTTCTATGAATACTAACATATTATATTACAACATATAATTTCTTAAAATAAAATACAGAGCTTTAACTACACTAATCTAATAATTATTAACAGTGTGTGTATTCTTACCATCATGAAAATGTTTTTGAAGAAATTCACCATAACTTCTTTTAGATTCTGAAAAAGTATTACTTTATAAAGGCAATAGAAAATTAAGTAACTTTCATTTCATGTAAATGTGAAAAAGAAAACTGACTAAAAAAAGTAGAATTACATAACTCTCATAGTGGTAAACCATTTTAGTTTTACATTCAACCTTGTTTCCTTTGTTTTATACATCTAGTTTTCTCAAACTAGTTACCCAAGCCCACACTCATTTTTGTTTCCTTGGGTTATCTCTGAATGTCCTGAAGACTATTTGTTTCACAAACTTTAACAGGAGTGCAAGTATGCACAAGTACACTTAACGAACAAGTTTCACATGATAAAATTACTCTGTCCTCTACAGCATCTTCTCCAAGGATGTAAATATCACCACATCTACAAGGCCATTTATATTCATGTGTGTCTATAGGAGAAAACAATGACACAAAATAATGCATTTAGTTTTAACAATATTGTTTCAGCAGCTACTGAATATCACAAGGAATAAAACACAAACAACTAAATGAATGTTTAGTACAAAACTAGGAAATTTTGAAGTTAAAACAAAAACAATACTAACTACATCAAGTATACATTATTATTCCTATACACATTGAATAATACACATACATTTTGCAAAAATTTTTGGTTTAATGTTAAAGGTAGTAAATAATAAATAACAGTTTAAAATCTCAATATGATTCTTAGAAGTAAGATGTATATATCTGAGTACTAATAATTTTCATTCACAAAATGGAAATATCTTTAAAACAGTATAAGTATACCAGAATTCCAAGTCATGTCCTCAATGAAAATCTTCTCACTGACTGATACATCTTGATGTAAGCATTGTTCTAAGATATATAATATAAATAAATATATATGTGTGAAAGCAGATTACATGTTACAACAACATTAAGAAAAAAACATCTTACTGTCAATCATGTAAAGTTTTTACAGTTCTTCTTGGCATACACTGATCAATATTCATCTCATTATCCAAGTTAAATTCCAATAATCCTAAGGAAAAATACTTTAAAATAATAAACAATTTAAGGCATATGCTTTATTAATAAACTTGGATAACTAGTAGGTATTTAATATTGCCCTATCAAAGAGCTTATATTCAAAATGAAGCACTGAACATTAAGTTTTCTAGAAGATGTACGAGTTTCATTTTTTTGTTATATTTGTTATTTAACAGAATATAAATAAGCTACAAAATGGATAAAAATGGAATGTCAGACAATAATTAAAATATGTTAATTTCGCAACATATATTTATCTGAAGATATAAAGGTAAAAGTTATTTATAGATTCATTTTCATGTTAATGTTAGCTTGAAAAAAACTAGTATTAAAAGAAGTTCCTGCTTCTAATGAAAGTGGCAGAATGTGTTTCATGAGTATTCATCACAGCTTTTATTTCTATGTGAAATAAAAGTACACATCTTGATTCTAATGTATGCGACAGAATGTGTTTCATGGGTATTTTATGGCTTTTATTTCTATGAAAAGTACTATGTGTTAGCCCTATCCCAACTCTTGGTAATTATATGAATAAAGTATTATGTTGTGGTTTTATTATTTTTCTATAAATGTATTTTTATATTCTAAACAAAATATCTCTATCTGAAATTCCTTCCTAACCAAGATTTAACACTATAAATTAAACATAATGTATACAACTTGTTATAAACTCATAAAAACAGTTTAACAGTTCAAAAGGTTAAACAGGTACATAACACAAAACCTTTCAACAGTGTGTCGTACTGTTTTCTCTGAATGTCATCACCAAGAATCTTCCAAGCTTGTTCTATTTTGTGAAACTCTACACTGGTGCCATGTTGTTCTCCTTGTTGCTGTTTATCTGGATGGTACTATGACAGAAATTACAATTACATATTAATTTAAATACTACCACTATAAAAAAGGTGCAAGATTACAAGATCCTAAACTATTTAAATATGTCCAAATAAGTATACACATACTCATGTACAAACATGATATAAAAATATTATTTTATACTTGTGTTCCTGAAATGGAAAATACACAGCAAAATATGTTAAAAATAAGTACATGAGAATAAAAAAAAATTAATAATTAAGTATAATCTTACATAAAATAAGCAAGAAGAGTTAACTATTTCTTGAAATTTCCATTTTACATGCCTAACAGTAAATGGAAAAAATATTTTGGTATTAAATTCATAATTCTATTTACAAAAAAGTTTGTCAGTTTGTCATTTAAGTTTCTTGGTTATCAAACACTTGATAACAAAGAAAAATAATGTAAGGTCAGACATTATCAAATTAAATCTTTTATGAAAATGTGTAAAAGAAAGTAAAACATAATTCAGTAAAATTTTAAAATAATTCCATTTTTACATGTGGAAATCTGAAATATGAGAACTACTTCATTTCTTTTGTGAAATTAATAGGTATACACAATTCCCTCCAATAATAAAAGATCTTTAATCTCTGGTTTGTAAAACTGAAATTGTTTATTCATAGTGGTAACACAAGTTCAAAATACACAGCTCACTTTAAATTCATAAGAAGCAATGTAACATAGCTTAATTTAAAAATTAATAATACAAAACTTGGAAATACAGTACTTCATATTGAGTAGCATTCTTGTAATTTTAGGAAAACAGTACTGCTTTAACTATTTTGAAATGTACATATACATTATATGTATGTAAAACAGATACAAGTATTGACAATCCAGTATTTATTCATAATTATTAGATTTATTATTTAAATGCCAATAATTAACTATATGTAACAGCTAAAGAGTAATATGAATACTTAATACTTTGCAGAAGTTTACAACAGTACAATATTAAAACTAAATGTAATATTAAATTATTTTATAAAATACTTTCCTTTCCTATTACTTTTTTCAATGTAAGCATTAATTCAAGGCAGTACTTTATGATTTTCTATTTGTAATATATATATATTGATTAAAAAATTAAAGGTTTTAAGCAAGCACACACTTGATATTTCTCTTCCTACTTCTTAATTATCTCATTAGTCTCCTCCTAATGTTCTATTGTGAATATGGAAATCTCAACAGGAGGATGAGCAGTCAAAGTGAAACATGACTACTTACATGGATTCCTCTAACCAAAAATTGTAGATATTTTTTCTTCAAACTTATATTAGAATATCAACCCATACTGAATTAATTCTCTTGCTGCAAACTGCTTCTGTAAATTGAACAAACCTGTATGTGTTGCAGGATCATCTGGCCACTGTAAAAGTTTGAAGAAGTCTAAGGGCAGCAAAAATACCTTGCTTAGTAAAAATGACTGACAAACCTTTCCATCCATAAAAACAATGAATATTTCTTAACTTTCTAGTTACCTCCTTGCTTCTGTGCAATCCAAGCCAAATAATACTTTTCTCTTGTGATATCAGACGGCTAAAGTCAGTAAATAAGATAGTCCACTGACATCCTCATCCAGAGGAAGACTTCTCTATGTAGGATTCAGAATCTTTTGTTGGCCAGATAAATTAATAAGAATACAAGTTTTTAAGGGTATTAATTATTTGATTCTCTTTAGAGTTCATACTGAAGAAATAACACTTGTCATGTTTAGAATTTAGTTGGTTGTCATGATCATTATTATCTCATTAATTGCATACAGCAGGTCATTTTTCTAGTTCAACAACAACCTAGTGATTAACACAAATTGTGCTTGCACTGTGATATTTCCTTACAATTCCAGTTTAGATAAAATACAATTTTACAGCCACAATAAATTTTCCTGAAGGATAGATCAGACTGTACCTACAAACTGAAAAACTTACTTAACTGGTCAGTGAAAATCCTGCTTACAATAAATATTTTCTTTCTAGATTCTTCAAGTATGACTAATTGCATTCAACACTAGAGCAAAGTTGCTCCAATAATACTACCAACACATAATCAAGCAGATTAGAGATCTTTTGTTGCAGTTTTAGGGCTCGTAGTTAATGCACCAAAAATGTATTTCCACATGCCTTTAATTCTTGCTATGTTCAAGATACATGCACCCTAGAGGAATGTGAGAAAAGTGGATTTTCCACTACTCAAGATATTATCTTCATAATTAGATTCACAGAATAAACTCAAACTGACTATTACAAATGCTTAAATACTGAATTGAGAAAATGCAATTACAAAATCTGTCACACTATTTCTGTGGGCCTAAGCTATCATACAAATGGTCTAAAATGTTACCTCTACATTACTGACTTAAGTGATCTTATCATCTAGGGAGTATTGTGAAAACTATTTACAAAAGTATTGAATTTTTCCTTACTAAATAGCAGCATTAAAGACAAATCTTTATTATTGGTAACTGTTCACAGAGTTAAGTGCCAACTGTTGAAGCAAATTACATTGCACAACAAAGTTTTTGCTTCTTGAACACTGTTAGGTGTTTCTTATAGATTTTTGGCTGCTGATCATGAAAATCACATCCAAATTTGCCCATCACGTACCATTTCATCGAAATCTTCAGCTTCACCATGACATTGTTACAATGGAAAAACGCTATCAGGGCAACTGGCATCTGTCAATGCTTGCTGACTACTGTTGGACACTGTAACATGATGCACTGGACATTGAATACAAACAAAAATCAGGAGCAAAACACTTTTAATTATGTAGAACTTAATAGCGTATTAGAAACATAAATGCAATTAAATACATTATTGCCGGTAAACAGTTAACTGTCTATTTCTCAGAGTTCCTACGTGATGAAGCGAAACCAAAACTATATTTGTACATACCCACCAGGTACTTATCACAATCAGCAAAACTTTTCAGGAAGCAAAACTTTTCAGAAAAAATTGTTGTGCAGTGTTATTAACCATGGTCCACGAACACATCTATTTCATTGATAAATAAAAGTAATCCAAGTAGATAACATCTATGCACAATTTCCATCTAATTGCACTTTCTATTTTTATGATTTTAATTTATAAAGTAGTAATATTACCAACTTGCATCACTGCAAGCAGCTACTCTATGCTATAGAGAGAACAAACATATAATTAAAAACAATAGAAAATCCATTAAATGAAACCAAGAAATGTATTCAAATTCAGTTTGGTAAAACAATTATTCCACTGTTTCTCAAACTGGAGTATGTGCAACCCTGGGAGTATACTAAATGAAAGTGGAGAAACTAAACAAGGTGAGAAATAAAAGATAAAAAAAAAAAAAAGAAACACTGACTTCCTAATAAAGATAAGTATGTATTCTTTTTTTTTTAACATAAAAGCAGAATTTAGTCTTATCCCTTAGATCACTTTATGTTGAAATTATCAATCAAAAAAGAAGAAACAAATCTACTAATAGTCACTAAACACAACAATTACCTCAATGTAACCTACACATAGCAAAAGGTTCACATTCTTCTAGAAGTAGATTAGTTTCATCTGATTCAAACAAGATACAGCAATCAATGACACCCGACAGAATTACTCCATCACTTCTCCATCTGGCCAAATGGTAAAACAAAATGGAGCAGTTGAAAAATATTTGACTGAACAACTTGATATGTAAAACCAGGTAACAAAAATGTTGCATGCAAGATCTTGATTGGAGTTTTGCTGTTAAAAAAAAACTCTTCCAACAAGGGCAAAAGAAGAAAAAATAAAGCTGCATAATTAAATATTCATGAAAGCATTCAGCAAACTAATGAAAAATACTATTTTAACAAAATACCTAGCTGTACTACCAAAATATGTTCTCATACATAAACAGGAAACAATTTCAACATTTTTCAGGTGAAAACTGTAGCAAAGTATACACAAATGCTGATGAGATACCAGCACAATCACTACAGTAATAGGTTAAGATAACTGACAAGTAACATATTGATAAACGCTTGATATAAAATTGATATAAAACACAAGTCTGACACATTAATGCACAACATAAAAGCCACAAGGGGATAAAAAGCAAGAATGGCATATATTCTTACTGAAAAACAAGATTTCCATGTAATTAATTAAATGTAAATTAATCAATGGTCTTGAAGCACAATAGTCTAGGATATAGCAAATACTTAAATCAAATAAGATTAAAGGTTCTGCCATCCAAAATGAATAGATAGTTCTTGAAATCAGAGTAAAAATGATTGGCATAACAAAATGATTCTAGGAATAATAAATTAAGTCTACATTCCAGTTACTTCACAAGGTAAGACCAAACACCATAAAACTACATATATAAAGAAACATTACAAAATAAAAACAATCTAAAAAAAGTTCCTGATGTATAGATTAAGAAGAGATCAGGAATAAAATGACAAAGTATAGATATATGTTCCAGAAGTTGGAGGTGGAAGATAAATACATCTCTTCTAATACTTCCTGCTACTGACACTCTTTCACAATAAAGACCAAATTTAACACATTTTAGGCTGAAATGTTGCAACTTTTAGTAAAATGTTTCTCATTCATGTGCTACCTTGTAATCAATTACATCCTATAGAACCAAATATTGGTATACATTTTAAACAGTTACTTCTCACCTTTTATCTAATAACTGAGAACAACATTTTTTACCTCATAACTAGAAATATTCATTTCAGAATTCACTCTTTACACGTCTCTAAAGCAGCCATTCATGAACTCTTCTATTAACTCCCTCGGGTGACTTCAAGGAAGACAGACTTACAAGTGAACTATAGAGTTGTATAAAATTACCCGTAGGGTATTCAAGCTCTTGCTTTCTCATCATGTGTCACTGATCACAAATGTTTGTTTCAAGGTACATGTGTATCAGCTACAATTAAATAAAATCAAAATAGAGGTCAGCACTGAATAAAAAGAGCTATGTGAAATGAGATACTATTAACATTTTCCTTATCTGAAAATGTATTTCAAATAGATACTTACCTCTCTATACACAGTAACTACTCATAGCACATCTGTCCAAGATTTTGCACATCACTAGCCTTGAGCCATATCCCACATAAAACAGGTGTTTTAATATGAACTGCACAAGTGCAACAATAGTCCACATCCTGCATGCTTAGTACATTCTCCATACGTTCTTGAACTCTAAACTGACTTCATTCTCAAAGACCAGAAGGAAGAAATTTGCATTAGAGTAACACTGGAGAGATACCTGAACATGATCAAACCTAACTACCAGAAAGTTTGTTTACTGGAGAAAGGGTAATAGATTACTGTGAAACTTCATTTGAAAAGCTGGCATAATCAAACAGGGAAGTTAATAGAACAGTCTTTCAGTGATAGTCCATAGAAGGTATAGTTTGACAATTATATATATACATATTTCAAACATTAATTGTTAACAGGCAATTGAATCAGCACTATGAAACAATGAATTAAATACTGCATTACCATTAGTGGTTTAGGTTGCCAACTTATTGTTATAGTAAATAATATTAGTGGCAATAGCACCCAAATATGTTGAGGGTATCCCATCTATCAGACAAAAAACCTGATACTGATGCTAATCTAGTCAACTGTCATGGGAAATTAAATAACAGTACATAGCCGAGTGATTACATCCACATCTCAGCTTCTAGTGTCTTTCACTGTCTATAGCTAATTATAGGAAGGCAATTGCCCTTAAATTTCTTATAAAGACACACAATAACCCTCACATTTAGGTAGGTTGGGAGTTTACTTGGTAGATGTTATTCACATTACCACAGATGTTATCCACTATGATAATAAGTTATAAACTGAACCAGTAAGGGTAATGCTATATATACACAAGAGCCAAAGCAAATTGGTTTAAAACTTTGTTACATTTGATTTGATATAGCTTTGGGAATTAAGTATACCTTGTGAAGCAACACCAACTAATTGAAGACTTCAAGGAGTGACCAGAAGTACATACAAAACAGGTAAAGATATAAAAGGGGCAATTGCATATTAAAGATGGTAAGTAAACTGAAGAATATCAAGTGAATGGAGCAAAAACCTGATGGAGATGAGAAACAATGGTATTAGGTACAATCTATATCCTTGCCTGGAGGATCATGTTCAAGAATCATCACAAGCGGAAGGTATAAGAGGGAATCAAGTGACAGATATGATGACACTTGATACAGCTTGTGGTATAAGGTGCAAGTGATCAAGAACATGAACTCATCAAGGCTCCAGCTGGGCAACAGAACTGGACAAGAGGAGAATAAATTAGGAATTAATGGAACAAAGTGGACAGAAAAAGGGTCAGAGAGAGAAATATGTGTGGTAAAAAGTCAACTTACAATAAAGTTCAAAAGCTCCCAGAACATGACAGGCTGTAAGATGAACCTAATGTGTGTGGGTGCCCTCAACATAAAGTCCAATGTGAAGAAGCAAAGGTAACTGAAGTGAGCCCCACCCTGATGACTGATATCAAAAACAACAGTAGAACTGTCAGAATGGACCATAACCAAGTCATCCAAAAGACAAGGTATAAAACAGAAACACACCCAATGGGTGGCCAAAACTTCCAGAACATTGAATTGGAATGGTTACTACATGAGACCAAAGAAAGTAAAGTCTGAAATACGAGTACAAATCTCATGAAATTAATTAAGTATAAATTAAAAGAAACATATCTATTAGACAGTACCAAGGATAAGAAACTAATTTCAAGCACAAGTGCTTATAGGAATCTACTGGGCATGAAGGATGTGTAGCCCTTTTATTGGTGGAGGACTATTGTCACATGATTACATCATGCATAGCACATTGTCATTATAATATGTCTCAAGTGATAGGATTCAAGGCTAGTGGCATGCACATAATCTCAAAGGCAGACATGAAGAATAGCCACTCTGTGCAGAGAAGTGAGTATATTATTTTGGAATTTATATTTGCATCCCCTAGTCCTACTCTTCTCACCATTAAGTACAAAAAAATGCATTAACAATTTCAATTCCCTTAACAATCTTAAACATCTCAATCAGAAAATGATTTTAGAGATCTCAATTGGTCCTCATGTGACACTCTTTCCATTCCAGGTATCATTCTCATAGCCCTTCTCTGAACCTTTCCAACAATTCTATGTCTTTTGTAAAGCAAGAAGGCCAAGACTGAACACTACTCCAAGTGAGGTCTAAGTAGTGACCAATACAATGAAATAATAACCTCTAAGCTTATATTCAATACTTCTTTACATACAACCTGAAATTGTATTTGCTTTATCATTAAGAAGAGCACACTACTTGAGTGGATTAAGAAACCAGTCAATCAGAACACTGTTATTCATTTCTTCCAGGTTATTTACATAAATGATTATATTTATAATTCAAACAGAAAAGGAAAATCACCATAAGCCATGAGAAAGAAATCCTTGAGTCAAGAAACTGGACAGAACTTATAAGGTTGTGAGAGTCAAGAAACTAAGGAGAAAAGAGAGGGCTGTTGTCATGCAGCCTTGCCCCAGGTCTCAAAGGTCTTCACTGCAAGTAAAAACCAAGACAGAGTAACCAAATTCACAAAAACATTTGGAGGAGAAACTTGTTCTCAACAGATAAAGAGGCAAGAAAGGCATTAAGGAACCCATGATATGATGAGCTATAATGGTAGCATCTTCCACAGTCAACAAGCCTCTAGAAGCCAAAGACAAAGGAAGGGTAATTTTAGCATGCTAGAATTGATTGTGTACATCATATTCTTTATCAGCTAATCATATTATAGTAAAAGTATTTAGTAAATTATTGTTTTCCTGCTGCTCCTGCAAATAATAGACCCTTTTCAGCATTTCATGCTTGTTTCTTTATTCATCTAAAATGAATACTAAACTTACAGTCTAAATAACATGTAAACAAAAAAGACAAAACAAAAAGCATATTTCTTGACAAGCTATTGAGCCTGGATGAATAGATACTCTTCATAGTTATTCCATATCTGACCATTCCACACTATCACACACAGTTTTCTTTAGTTTTCTTTTCTACCACACCAAAGAAATGGAATGTAAAATTGAATTTATGTGTCAATTCAAACAAATATAACCAGCATGGCAGTCACCATCATCGTATCTTTGTTAAATATCAAAATTATCTACAATACAAATTAAATCACGAGAGATGATGATAGTAAAAAAATAAAAAAAAACAGCATAAAAACAAAACTTTAACAGCTGAGAAAATGGACAAAGACTTGAAAATCAAAGCAGTTTTTAATGCTCCAAGAACATGCATTACCTGAACCACATGAGGAATTAACTATAATGTTATAAATTAAATTAAGGCTTAAACAACAAAAAATAAAATCCTCAAATTAACTCACAGGTAAAGCAAAAAAATTGAATTAATGTTAGAATTCAAAATTTTATTTACAATTCAGCAGAAGCAGTTAAAAAAACAAGATATTTATATACAGTCTCATAAACCTAAGCCATCATCAAACATAAAAATTATTAATTTTTAAACTCTGGAAATAATCAATGAATTATTTTAAAAAGCTCTTTTTTTTCAAAGTAATTTTATCTGTCAAATTTCCGGAAGTATGAGGAAATAATCTCTTATTATTCAGTTACATTATTAGCTGATTATATCATCAGACATGAAAGGTGCTCAATTACATACAGTGCACATTCCATAAGCACTGTAGTGTTTATTATGGCTATCTGCTACTTTCACAAATTTTAAATTGCTGACTAGAGGAAAGGTGACTAGTATGGCATCACCCATGACCAACCATTTTTTATTCTTGAACTGCTGACTGTAGGAAAGGTAACCATTTAGCATTACCCACTAACAAACGTTTGTTGAGTGTTTGGTAATATTTGTCACCAGTCTTTTCCTTCTTTTTGCTTGTAGGTACCATGGCTTGAGGCACTATACTAATCAATTAAAGGAGCTATTGATTAACTTATCAAATACCACTAACTGCCTGAGTTAACCTGAAGAAAACCTAAAAGGTCAAAACATTGTTCTGTACTTTATTTTAAAGTTTTAATACCCATAACAGCAGTCTTTAGAATACACTTATGAATAGCTTTGAAAACCAAGAATCCTCTGAAAGATGCCATTTACGTACTTCTTGTACTCAAATAACTTCCACCTTGACTCTCATCTGGAGACAAATGAAATGTACAGCATTTGGAAAAACAGCACTGTTGATGGTGTTTGATGCAAATGACACCATCTTTGGCAAAAATTTTTCTTCTATATTTCAAAGTATCCCCTTAATACATTATTACATGGTCTTTAATATGCATTTTTTTTTCTTTTATTGTCACACTTTACATGGCTTGCATGTATTCTCTTATGACTATACTTTTTCATTAAAATGTCTTCATTCCAAACCTTATAAGAGTCACTCAGTAAGCTCTTTGACAAACTACAACTCAATATCATTTAAATAATGTTATTTCTGATGTCTAACCACCATGATTAAAATTTGTTTTATTGACAGTAGCCAGTCACATTTTGTTCAGTCATCTAAGGACTCACTTCTAGTGCAAACAATAATGAATTCAAATCTCACATGAGAAAGATGCAAGAAAATTTAGTGATGCACATCTTAACTACTATCACATCATGGAATTAGCTCTACTAATGATATTTAACAAGTAGATAACAGTTCACATTTGTTCAAACATTCTTTTGTACGTTATACATTTGCACAACAAAATAAAAAGATTTAATCACTTCAAATATGACAAAACAAATCTTGATACTTTAATATAAACATTTATGTAACAATCAGCAACACCTTTTAATAATTACTGCATGATTAACCACTTTAGTTATATAAAATTACCAAAACTGACTATTTACTGCAAATGTCAGACATTAAAATGCTGCTAATAAATGAATTTCCTGTAGAAAACCACAGCCAAGAAAGAAACATTTACTGCTAAATGACATGTCACTGACAAATCCAAGCAAAGGTTTAATGTGTAGTCTGATCTCTGCTCCAAGAAAACTGACAGAGGATGTGAAACTATTGTACAACCAAAACTCCATTTTAAAAAACCTCAGATCTGGAAGCGTTTTCATACGAACTATCATTGTGGATCCTGTGTTAACATTGTTTTATTTACATAGTATGTTCCATGAGCCCTCTTAATTTTGGTGATATTAAGAGGATATGGGAGCCAAATCGTGCATTTGCAGCCACTAGCTATCACAAGCTACCTAACCACTTCCTTTAAATATACCCCATGGTCATTATATTACAATGAAAATAGCTTGCACAATAAAAATAGGTATATTTTTTACCATCACTCACGTGAAGTACATAAAATTCCAATCTTACAAACCAACATCTTTTAAATTCAAGCACAATTAACCCAAATATTAACCCCATAATCTAAGAGCACTACTCTAAACAAAGAAGCTGCCCAGTAATTACAGTATTAAAAAAAAACAACATTGCAGCCCAAATCCAAAACCATGAATAACAGAAGCTTTGCATTTATTTTTCATTTAGCTAGTTCAATTTAATTGGGGAAAAAAAATGTTATTAAAGCTTTTTTTCATTCACATTTTACTCCTTGGGAGGCAGAAATTGTTACTAGAACTTTTAACTACTACAAGTAGGCTCCTGCAAATAGTGGGACACCTTGGACTGTGAAACAAAAGCAATGTTCACCCTCAAGTATAGGCATTCCTAAGGAAACTTAAAAAAACAGGAAACTTTTTATGCAAGACATTCCAAATATTCATTTGTAAATAGAAGAAAAAAAAAGCACATATATTGAATAGTGTTATCAATTACTCAAAAACTTCATGTGAAAGTGATATGCAGTAATTTACCAGTAATGGCTCAGGACAGCCCAATATCACATTATAGTTTTTCTTTTGTTTGTTTTTAGATTCTGATAGTACCATAATAAACCTTTAACAAACATACACACAAAGATTTATGCCCATAAATACAAAACAGCAAGTTTCACAAATAATAACTCTAATTTACATTTATTAAGCTGTATATATACAAATTATTTTTTAAAACTAAATACCTAAAATTCACACATAAAACTATAATTGTACTACTATCATATATAGCAATACTTCATAAATATTTCTTTTAATTTTTACAAGCCTACATCGAACTAACGGTAATACTACTAGTACTACTACAGTACTAACAACTCACAAATACTACTACTAGGTTGTAATACTAATTATAACACTAATATTGATATATTTAAAAGTTTGGCAACCTGTAACATTTTCTTGATATAGCATTTCCTCAAATCTTCTTTAGTAGAAGTTACTGATGTTCCTAAAATACCATAGTAATCTTCCATTGGTTTCTTTAATTTTTTTATGTATCGTTAAACCTTTTTCACTCCACCGTTAACGGTACGACACGTAAAAAGTGAAACATTTCTCCATACTAAGAAAATCAACACATCAGTTTTTGTCTCTAACGTTTGTTCTCTATCCTTAAATTAACAAGCACATTTCATGCACGTAAGCTCAAATGCTTATATATCTTGGTTTAAAAATAAACAAAATTATTTTTGTGCTCATGCAAATTTTGATGTGCAAAAATAAAAGCGATTCGAAAAGTCGACCACCATAAATATATTTCCTGTTTTTTACTCCATAATGAACACTGGATAGTAAAAACAGGCATATGTATCAAAATTGATTTTGGTTCATTATACTCTAAGATATCAAATACATGTTTACATCTTTTTTTTTTCTCACAGTTTAAAGCTGCAATATACGCTATCCAATAATTTTGTTTGTTTGTAGTTAAGCATAAAGCAACATAATGGATTATATGTGCATTGATAACTACGAGTATCGAAACATGGGTTCTATCGTTATATTGCCCCCAATGGCACAGTGGCATGTCTGCGGACTTACACACTAAAAACCAGTTTTCGATACCCGCGATGGGCAGAGCACAGATAGCCCATTGTGTAGCTTTGTGCATAATTCTAAACAAACAATCTATCGTTATAAGTCCGCTGACACACCGCTATGCCACTGAGGAAACAGTGCATTTTGCTCTGTGTCTAATAATAACGAACAACGTTTCGTGATTTTTTTTTAGCCGTGTTCTCTTCTGTTGAATTTCATCAACAACTTTATTTGTCCCCGAAGTATAGTGATAACTTTACGGACTTACAATAATAAAATATATGGTTCGTTGTCCAGCAATAAACACAGCAAATAGCCCACAATGGCTTTGTTCGAAAACCAACCAACAAACAATTCAGTACAGCTCTCTTTCAAGCGTTTCTACTATATCACAAATAATAAACCACCCAACTGTAAACTAGCCCGAGAAAAAACTAATATGTGCATTGTGATTCCGAATATTTAATGAAATGATGCTGTATACATACGTAATTGAAATCGCAGTTAGTTGTTATTGCCTTTTAACTGCAACTCTTCTCCCCTAGATTTTCTGACTTCTTCCATTGGTCTTTTCAGAATGCCATTTCTTCTAAAACTCCTCTGTTATTTTCTACATTCATGAATAATTAATAATACTCTTTCCATATTTTCTTATTGTTCTTTTCATCAACTTTAATGCAATCCCGTTTGTCCTTTATGATGTTTATTTCTCATTTTAGTATTCGCGCCCGAGTCGCGCCAAACATGCTCGCCTTCCCAGCCGTAGGGGCGTTATAATGTGACGGTCAATCCCACTTTTCGTTGGTAAAAGAGTAGCCCAAGAGTTGGCGGTGGGTGGTGATGACTAGCTGCCTTCCCTCTAGTCTTACACTGCTAAATTAGGGACGGCTAGCACAGATAGCCCTCGAGTAGCTTTGTGCGAAATTCAAAAACAAACAAACATTTTAGTATTTACAGATTTTATACTGCTCTTTCCAGAATTCACTATTTGATTTAGCAACTGCTTTCATCTTGCATTCTTCACAACTATTCCTATATGTTTCATTATTATTTGTCATTTCTTTACTTCTATTCCCTTTCAGTTATTATTAAATATTACTGTCACAGGACACTATCATTATGTACTTCTTTATCAGTTTCGAAGATGTTCTGAAGGTTTGAATTTTGCCTCTAAGATACAATTTTCTCATTTAGAAGCACTTATTACAATTTGTGAAAGTGTATGAGATCTCATGTTTCAGTTTCAGCAGTTATTGAGCAAAACTATCAGAAAAGAATAGAAAACAAATATTTTTTCTAGATATTTTGAAGCAAAACGGTTATTCAAAAAATGTTTTAGAAATATACTGTTACAAATATATATATTAATATATATGTATGATATGTATGTATATGAAGTCGCAGAAGCTAGGATAACGTTTTCTTAAATTCAGGATTTCGATGGAAAGTTGTCTACGTTTTTCTTCTCCTGTGATATTTTATTGAAATTTAAAGATAAGAGCTGTTCTTTATAAAAATTGAATGCTGTTTATCAAACTGACCCCCCGCTGGTACAGTGGCAATTCTACGGATTTACAACGCTAAAAACAGGGGTACGATTCCCCTCGGTGGGCTCAGCAGATAGCCCGATGTGGCTTTGCTATAAGGAAAAACACACACACGCACACTTATCAAACTAGTTGTAAATACTGAACTTTTAAAAACACGGGAAATTAGACAACAACAGGGGGCAAAATATGCCACAAAAAGGAAAAGTTTGGAATTTGCTTTAGCTGAATATGTTTCTTTAGTACATTATATTAGTGATTTTAAGAATTAGGAGATTTTAGACACAGAGCAAAATCATACTTACATGGAATTTTTGGAAGGATAACATGTAGAAAATGCAGGTCGATACTTCCTTGTTCAAGCTGAACTTCTTTATTATTGATCAACCCACTAGATAGCATTATTTAAATATGACTATCCCGTAACAGTTTCTCAGAATCTTGGAAATGATTGTCGATTGTAGTAAAAATTCAGGCTCTAGTTATTCTTTTCGCTAGTGTAATTTGAACTTTATATTCAATTGCTAATTTCACCATTACATAAATAACTTGTATTATTCAGTTATTTAGGAATACTCATGTATTTCCCCTGAATTTGGCATGATAATGTTTCACATGTAGTTAATAAACTTGCTTTCAGCCCGATGTGAAAAGATTATATAGTGCGATGTTCATTCATAGTTTATGCAAACACGAATTTACTTCTGTAATATACCCCGTAGAGTGATGTTTTACCCATTCCAAGAAATTATAGAGATTTGTACAAGTGGAGTATTTATCTGTTGTGTTTGTGTGTGTGTGAAAGGATTATTGATATAGTTAACCTAAGGATTGTGGGATACCGCACTAGGATCCCGTTCTGATTTGAAATTATTATAATGGCACGGTAAATTGTGGCTTTAGTGTCACATAGGCTACGCATTAGCTGATCAGTTCCACATAAAAGAAAACAATGAGTTAGAAAACTGTAACCAGTATGATGCTTACACAAGACAACTTCTTCTTTGTGATCTTTAGGGAAAATAGATGGTCAAACAACAACAATTTGTTTAATTTGGAAAAGCTTGTTATGAATATTTTCATTCCAGATTGGCTGCCAACTGGTGCATAGCTGTGCCCTGATTAAAGGATCATAGTTCATACGTGAAACAGTCATGACTGTGACAAAGTTAAAGAAGACAGACATAACTGCGATGTAAGTAGTCTGACTCCCATGAAAAGGCGAAGTATCCATAATAACTGAATAGAAACAGAAGACAAAGGAAAGTAGCCAGTCATTTCTGAATATCGACAAGAGGAGGGTAAGAACTCATGTAAAGGGATTACAAAGCTAGTACAGGGCTAAGGGAAGCTATAGAAATAGTACAGTTAGTGTACTACTCAGTTTCTACGTGATCCAAGGTAAGAGAAATTGCATACAACTTGGCAGTAAACACATAAAATATATAGATGATCGTGTGAATAGCAACTAGTTCATAACAAACCATAATAGAAAGAACTGGCATTTGAATTTAAACTACCTGGAAAGACGGAAACAAAAGAATGGTTCAAAAGATGTTTGGCAAAGAGACGTTGGTACTTCCAATCAGGTATATCTGTCCTATTTAGATGACCCGAAGAAAGATCACAAATGGGGATGATAACAAGTCATTGTGGGATGAAAATGAGACTCAATAACGTTATCTACTTATAAACCAAATTCAGTCAGCTTTGCCTGGATATAAAGCTTAAAGGAAAAACGGCAGAACACCTATTCTCAAAAAGAACAGCCTACCAAAGAATAAGAACACAACCTTAGGTGGAATGTTGTTATAAGGATTGAAGTTTGGTAAAACAAATCAAAGAAAGTTGTAAATGTTTGAAGTGAAGAGAGGTTCATGAGACTGAATCTGGGCTGGTGATGTACAGAAAACCTCCATGCAGTCAAATTCCCAGAGAATTGTTATTCTTGTGAAGAACTGCACTGATTATTGTCATTCCTGTGGAGAACTATAATGCGACCCCGAAAGAACCATAGCCCCATAATACAGCTTGGAAAATATGAGGTACAAAAAATCTTTAGTGCAAAACATTGATTCTCTTCTCACGAAGTGAAAGAGAGGACACAGAGGATTTTCAGTACCCAGATAAACTTTGTATGAAGATGCTTGATGTGAGGAATAAAAGTCAGCTTGTGGTCCAACAGAAGTCTCAAGAACTTTGTTTCAGGAACCAAAGAAAGAATACTACCACCAAGAAGGAGCTCATAATAAGGTTCTAAACACTGTTTGTGGCAAAAGTGAATGCATACTATTTAAAAGGAAGAGAAGGGAAAACTGTTTGCTGTTCTCCACTCTAACAAGAGAGAGTAGTCTGAAGTTTCTGCTCAGTAAACCACATGTTCAATGACGGACAAAAAATGTGGAATCATCAACAAAGAGGCCATTTGCAACAGTAGGAGAAAACTTAGTAATAACATTAATTCTTTATACTGAAAAGTTTACACCAAGATATCATCCTTAGAGCATCTAAAGTCCTATGTGAAAGACCAGGACAGGGTCGAACCCACGCAAACTTGGAATCGCCTATCAAATAAAAGTTGGCAAATGGCCACACAACTCACAGGAGTGGTGGTCCCACAAAATGTCAAACTTCAACGTTGTGTCGTAAGCCTTCTTAAGAGCAAAGAAAATAGAAACAAGATGTTTCTATGAGACTTCTGTTCAAGGTTTCTAAACAAAATCAGGCAGTCCACAATTAAGCACTCTCGATGAAAACCACATTGGGTGGACTAAAAGAGGTTGTTTGGTTCCTTGGATCAAACAAGACGTGTATTAGTCACCCTCTACAAAACATTACAAAAACAGCAATTAGACGATAATTAAAAGAAATCTTGGGATCGTTCCCTGGTTTTGAAAAGGGGAGAAAAATGGCCTTGAACCAGGCATCCAGAACACATTCTTCTGCCAAATGTTGCCATAATGAAAGTAATCAAGCCCAACCAATGTACTGCCAATCAATGAAGAGCAAGATGAAGTTCCACCAGCGTAAATGGGCGATTATAATCATAGAGATGATCTGCGGAAAATGAAAGTGGTGACTCTAGGTCTGAAACTTAATGGCCAGAAAGGCAAAGGAAGAGACATAACTGCTGAGAAAATGGAAAAAGCACTCCATAAGAGTATCAACGATGTTCTATACATCTTTCTAGCTATTGGAGAGCAAGATGGAAAGTGGATAAGAAGCATACATTCCATTATCTTCCAAATCCTGTCCCACAGGCCTTTGGAACTAGTAGTAAAGGAGATGGTGATAATAAATGTAATTCCAGATTCCTTTTGGCTTTGGCATCTGATCAGCCAGGCACAAGCATAAGCATACTGGAAGGCAATGTGGTAGGAAAAAGTGGAATGCCTCTAAAAGATATCCAAGGCCCGTTTCTGAGCTTTCTGTGCCTGCTGCTAAGCAGGAGACCACCATAGACGAGGATACTGTCAGAAGTGTGTCGAGGTTTTAGGGAAAGAATGAACAGTATCTTGAATTATACAATCAATTACTACCTCCATGCAGTCATTAATAGATGGGAGACTAAAAACAGCAGGATCAAGTTCCGAGAGTGTGAACAGAGAAATTCAGTCTGCTCGAACTTTCTCTGTGGCATACGGGTCAGGTGGGAAAATGATCACTGACCCGTAAGTAAATGAACCAATACTGTGATCTGAGAGCATACACTCCACAGAATGATCCCTCCCATCAATACCCCATATGAGATCATGTTCAAAAATCTTCAAACAGCAAAAAAGGAGACAACTGTTCTATAAGAGTATTAACACTTGATTTATCATAACTCTCTTCTAGTGACAGGTACACACAGCGATGGTATGACCCATGGAAACACAGATGGCTACAGCCTGCAGGGACATATCAAGTGACACGGACAAGATGGTACATGCTAGTCAACTGGCAACTCCAAACCTTCATGAACTCGATCACCACACACACTCTCATTCCTGTACAAGAGAAACTGCTGAAAGGTGACAGTAACAGGCCAACCGAATGCTTCTTTGAGATGATAGGTATCAATCAAGGCCTTAGTGCCATCCGAATTAAAACAAAATCCTCGACAGTTCCCTTATGGCTTAGTGGCCATTTTTAGTTAGGAGGAGGAGAACTGAGCAGAGAACGCTTTTGTTTTCCTTTAGTAAAAATAGGGCTATCAACTTGATGTATTTGATGATTGGGCAGATCTCCATCGAGAGAAGAAGACTCCAGTGATTGATGACATGACCCAATAATGGTTCTGCATCTCAAGGTTAAAGAAGATGGACCCAAGCAGTGACTAAAAGAAATGGTTGGGACAAATGTAGACTTGTCAACTCTTACATTCATAGAGGGCAAAAGATCTGACATGGTGAAAGACCATTCAAATCACAGAAAGACCTGTTTGTACTCTGACAACAGCAGTAACATGGAGTGCATCATTATAATTCTGAGATGTAACTGGGGGCATTTACAGGCTTCAGGATAAGAGTTTTTGTTTGCAGTATGTATACATTGCACCTTTTTCCTACACTAGCCTAGGGCAAGAACGAAAGTATAATGGATGTGATCTACAACTGATACAGTGAGGGTCTTTTCCACAACAACCATAAGTCAAAGTACAATGACAAGATGACTTAAGTGTCTAAAATCCGTGACACAGAAAACACCAGATTGGATTAGAAATATAAAGCCATACCTTACAGTTCAGATAACCTGCCTTAACAGTGGCAGAAAACCTGACAATGTGGATATTAGACTTAGAACTCTGACAGGTTGCAGTATCCCATCTGTTGAAAATGTTGAAATGTACCTGAAATTTCTTGGCTGGAGAAACCAGCAAGGATCTTAGACTTAAGAATTTTCTTTAAATCCCTCTCAACTACAATTCCTCATAAGATATTCAAAGTAACATGGGGAGTAACCTCAATAGGTATGTCCTCAATTTCAAAAGTTCACTATGGTGCAATGTAGATGTTTCTACCAATATGACCCAAGAGTGCAACTTCTTGACTGGCTTTGGAGAGCTAACAAACCCTTATGGATGTAAAAGGAATACATTTCCCCAGTTAAAGAATGAAAAATTACTTTATGTGATGGTTTTCATGTCTGTCATCGAAACTTTAATGTTTTTATCAATGACATAATCATCTAGCCCCCAGTGGCTGAACGGTATGTCTACAGACTTACAACGCTAAAAACCGGGGTTTCGATACCTGTGGTTGAGGGAGCACAGATAGCCCATTGTGTAGCTTTGTGCTTAATTCAAAACAACAACAAAATAATCATCTTTCCTAAATAATTCTCAACAGTATCCTTCAAATCAGCAAAACTAATTATTAATTCATGCAAAAACATAAGAAAAAACTCACTAGTAATAAAAGTAATCATATTACTGGCAAAGTAATAGTGTTGTGAATAAGATCCTCGGCAGTTCTTGTATTTAAAAAAGTTTTTATTTTGAAGCATACTCAGATGCATTTTTTTCATTTACTATTAACAATTTCTTCTGATAACATGAAATATATTTGTTTAACATCATGGGTGGTTATTTTAAAAATCAACATGAAAATCATTGTTGTTGTTGTTTCGAATTAAACACAAAGCCACACAATGGGCTAGTTGTACCCTACCCACCACGGGTTTTTAGCGTTGTAAGTCCGCAGACATACCGCTGAGCCACTGGGGGCATGAAAAAAATCAATCTTCATGTCATTAATATGGTACCAAATTTTCTCATATGTAAACAACTATATTATGTTTTTCTATTGGAAATTTTGTTTTTGAATTTTGTGCGAAGTCACACGACAGTCATCTGCACTAATCGTTCTTAATTTAGCAGTGTAAGACTAGAGGAAAAGCAGATAGTGATCACCACCCACTGCAAACTCTTTTACCAATAAACAGTTAGATTGAGCATCATGTGATAATGCCTCCACAACTGAAAGGGCGAGCATGTTTGGTGTTATGGGAATTCGAACTTGTAACCCTCAAATTATGAGTCAAGCACCCTAACCACCTGGTCATCCATTGGAAGTGCTATTTGATGATGTGATTTGCTAGTAATTTATTTGAATGTTTAAAATTGTGGTTTTTGTACACAGAATAAAGTAATTATTAACAATCACTTTTAATAATGTTGTTTTACATAGTTGTATTAACCTAAATTAAATATATTACTTACAGTCAGTAGTTATTTCTGTTGAAAGCAAGCTACCTAAGCCAAACTAAGAATCAACTTGGTTAATGGATGTAGCTCGTTAAATATGTTTTGTGCTTTTGCTTATCAATATTAGAATGCATTTTGTAATCATGTTAAACATAGTTTGGCCACAAGCTCAATTGTATATTAAATGTTTCACCTATTGAAAATTTCAAGTTGTTTGGTTAACTTTGGAGATATGGATTAGTCCTAATTACATGTAAGCAGTATACTACTACTAAAACAATATTTATTATAAAAATAATAAAAATTAAGAAATAAAATTACATAAATATTTAAATTTCTAGCCAATACTATCAATGATAGCATTAACAAAGAAATACTTGAGTATACTTTGTTTATGCAATACAAACACTAGCTATTGGTTTCAAGTATCATTGTAGGTTTAAAGTCGGTTGAACATCAGTATAATCATGACCATGCCAAACTTTCCACCATCCTCTCTGAAAGTCTTGTGGCCAATGAAAAAACAATACACAGTTCTGAAAATGTACCTTTACAGGAGAGTGGTATCTGAGATAAATTACCAATATGTTACTCTAGGTATGGAGCCACGCAGCATGAAATTATCAAAAGTACAGTCTATGAACACTTCTTCAACTGCATTTTAAAAATTAATGTGAATAAAACTACTTATCCACAAACAAGATAAGTTAGTAAAACATTTACTTCTATAATAAGTAAGCTTAATTTGTCAAATTTGTATTTATTTCTTTATACTTTTTTGTACAGAAATATTTAACATCAAGTGTATGCTTCATTGTTTACTTCACTGGAAGTGTTTAGTTCTACTTCTCCAAGAAAAGTTAAATGTTTCATATTTAATCCTCTAATGATACATTCATGATTCCTAAAGATTTATTCCCTTTAACTATTTCTCTTTGTAATTAATTATGTATACTTGTTTTTCTCACAACACTAGTAGCTAAGATTAGTTGACACAGTTACAATAACTTGATAAATACATCAAAATTCCACGTCTTTTCATTTAGGATTAAATAAATGTGGATGGGTGTATATTCTCATCCTCTGTTGTAGTTGCAATTTTCTGATAACTCTAGAATTTACCAGCGAGATCTGTCTTCAATGCCTTTTTAAACAGTTTTCTAAACTATTTATGCACCAAACTGTTATGGGTCCAGAAATCACAAAATTTAAACAAAAATGCCATCAATAATTTAATTAACACCATTAATTACCACTGGGCTCCAATTAAAATTTTACTTTGAAAGACTTATTTTAAGCAGTTTTTGATTATTTATTGAAATAAAGTGTTGTAGCAGGCAAATACATAGAGTTACTCAATATTATGCAGTATGTGGACTCTATCAAAATTGAATCTTATACAAACAATAATTTGAAGATTAAGAACAAAAAAAAAAAAAGACATTTTGGGCACACTGTATTGTAGCTAAGTTTCAAAGCTCTATGTATAGAACCTACTTAAAGCAGGTTTGCTTATGATTCCAAGTACGTTTGGGCATCTGTTTTTTTTATCTCATATCTTCGTTGATTTATTATCATTGTTTTGTATTATGTTCATGATCCACATTATACCAGTTTTCTGTTCAGTTTTGTGATTGTAATCTTAACTCATCTTCCTTGTCTTTAAATGATCAAAACGTTCTTAATCATATCTAAACAACATTTTGTAGTCACAGTTAACCTGAGAGTCCTTGCATGCATCTCAAGACAGGTGGTATGGGCATTAAAACTTTTATTAAAATAAAGTAGAGAACAATGTTTTGACCTTCTTAAGTCATTTTCAGATTAACAAGGAGTTTGCAATGGCAACAGTCAGATGCTATTTTTTTTTGTTATTTTAAAGTTCAGTTTTATCTTTCACAATCTCTTAACTCAATCTTAAGAAAAAAAAATGAAACCATAACACAATTTTTATTGATTTGCTATTTACTTACAGTTGGAATGCTATAACTATATTTACTTTGTAATTACTCAAAAGCATAGACAGGAAAGATAAAATCCCAAAAGCCCTTTAAAGTGACATATGATAAATACAAAAAATTATTTAATTTATGTAGTGCATTATGGTGTATAAAAGGCATTTAATAATAGTAGTAAATTACCTTATCACACCAAATTTATTTTACTTCAGAATCTTTCCACTAAAAAACAAACTAAGATTTGTACTGTCAGTTATAGTCTGTATTTTAGTGGAATGCTTTCGAAGAAGCTGCAAATAAAAATGGTGAGATCAAATTAAAGAAAAAAATAAACATGTTGTTAAAAGGTAATTTACAAATATTATTAACATACAAAAAGTTATAGAAGCTACTTGTATGTTACACAATAGTATTATTTTATTGATAATTGTTGTAAACTTGCTAATTCAAGTTGATATAAATCTTAAGTTTTGTTAACCTCTAACTATGCCTTTTTCAAATTTCAAAGTATTACAGGAAGATAAGAGCTTTAGTCACATTTAATGAAATTATACAACTAAACAGTGTCTTGAATATTTCAAGTCAGGAGCCCCATAACACTTGTTATCCCAGTAGCATAAACATCACAAACACTAAATAATCAGAGTTGTTAAAAAATCACTTGCAAGTCATTAAAATTTGAACAATGTTTATAAAGAGTGCTGTAATCAAAATATTGTTTTAAATATTTTGATCAATATAGAAAGTTTACACTTGGCTTCTTTACCAAATTTTCAGAAATATCAAAACTTTATACAAGCTAATACAAATTTTCTTTCAGATAAGTATGTTTTTAAACTTTCAAAATTTTCAGTATGCTTTTCAAAACAGACTAACAAAGAACAAAAATATTATGATATTTCAATGTTGCTCCAACACTCAATACGGAATTTCAACAATAGCTTACAGTTTTTCATTGGTATTAAGATCAGTTCATTTTTCATCAACAACTGTACTAAATCTGATTAGAAGATGCATATAATTTAGTGTTTTAATAAAGATAATGTTTAATACAATTCAAAGTACACCAATGTTTCATTGATAAAAACTAACAGCTTGAAATATTCAACATCAATCAGGCTTATTTGCAAATATGATCATCACAAACTTTTGTGCAACACCACTACCTCTTTATTCAAGTAAACCCAACACTGTCAACAAAACTACATTTTGTTCATCACTGATTTCTCAAGTTTTGAAATGTTTAACAAATAGGCACATCTAGTGTACACATTCTATCAATCTAAACAAATGTTTATAGCACTATTTACCCAATTATTTGTAGATTTTGCAATGATTTATTATTTTTGTCAGAAATGTTCACAATAAAAAGCATAGCTGACTTTTTTTTACTCCTACTAAAGAAATTACTTTTATTATCAGAGCTACAAAATTCATAAATGTAAAAAACTAAGTATAATCTACAAATATCTCTAAAACTGCTACAAATGCCTCATTTTATTTTAATGGTAATAGTACTAGAGAAAACAAGTTATCTGAAGTGAAAAGTTCTGGCTACCTTTCAATTTAAACATACCAATGTACACTAGTGAAATGTTAATCAATCAATATTTATTTCAATTCTTTAATTGTTCAGAATATATTTTATATGTTTTAAATATCACAAAAACTTTTCAAACATGTTTGAAGTTACCACCAAGTCAATCGTGCATTTTATTAGTTTTACTTTAAAAATTTTGCTAAATTAAAAAAAAATTCAATTTTAAAACAACTAAAATAAAATGCATTTTTATAATGTAAATTAAAGATACTAATACTTAATTTACAAAAACATGCAACTTTTGTGCCTGTTATTATTATTATTGAAGATACAGGTTTGATCTGTAATTTACTATGCCATAGTGAGTTCTATTTTCTTACCACTTATAAACAGAGGAAGTGTTATATGTACATCTAGTGCATTTATAAATAATTAAACACAAGATTTCAAAAAAAAACAAATATTTTAATTGTAGAGCTGTCAGAATGCACTGTTTCAGATGTAAATTTTTGGGCAATGAGATAACTGGCCTTTTATAGAGGCAAAGAAGACATGTACTATTGAGGTTTAGGATAGTAATTCTTTTGGTTCTGAATTTACCTCTGAAAAAGACCTTTGTGAACCCGTTCTTTACTTACACAAGAACTGTATAGAAATGAAATCTGTAATTAGCATGCACATCCATCTGACCTTGGTTTCTGATCATTTGTCAACTTTATTTGGTCTGGAAATTCATTATACAATTCTACTTCTGTCTCTTGAGCCAAAGCATTCTTTGCAACAGTCTGAAATGCTTGTTCCACATTGATAGCTTCTTTGGCACTTGTCTCAAAATAAGGAATGTTATTCTTACTCTGACACCAGCCTTGAGCTCTTTTAGTGGAGACCTAGATATTGATAACTCATACCAGTATTATAAAAGTTAAATATAACACCACATACTATTTCAAAAAGAAATTTCTACATGCCATTTTTTATATATCCAGCATTTAAAGTGTAATGTTGTCATCCAAAACTTTAAAATCAAAACAATTTTTATGAAACATAATTTAAATCTTGGCCTTTGACAAACTTAATTGCAAGCTGAAACACTTTGTCTAAATCTATCACTATAATTAAAAACAAATTAAGAATTTAGTTTCCAAATAATTATTTTACATGCCAAAAGCTTTTTCATCTATACATATAAAAGAAATGTAACAAAATACCTCAACTAATAACCTTCTTCCTCTTCTTCAGAATTTTACCATTAAGGTCATTCAAGGTTATATTCTTCAAACTTGTACTAAGATGCATTATATCCTAAAAATGTCTTTCTAAAATCTTTCCACAACAACCATTACAAGCATAAATTCAGACGAGATAAACATGCTAAAAGTATTAATTATGAAATAGCAGCAACTAGTAAATAGGTGTGTTTAAAGTACTGCTCAAATGACAAATACCAATATGATGGTTTCACTGTCAATACTGGTTGCTATTTTTTATCTGTCTGCATAGAGTATATTTATAAATTAGTCTCTTGCCTTCAGCCATTGAAAGACATTTCCTCTCACCTGGTGTAAAGGATGACACTCATCTGAAAACCATTTGACATAATACATAGTAGCAAACCAGACATCCTTTTCCCACTTTCAATACAACAAGACTAGAGTAAACTGTTATTCAACTAAAATACTGTACTATTATTTAAATGATTTGAGAGAAGCTGTAATGTTAATGCTTTTGTGCTACCTTCCCTAGGGAATGTTTTTCTTATTACTCAACCTTTTGGAGACTTCAAAGCTACAATAAACTGCTTATCCAAAATTCTGACCTATCTTCTTGAATCTAGAATTATATAAAAGTCTTTGCTATAGTCAGATTTCAATCATTTGTGGCAGAATTCCACGCATACGAAATGAATATATTTATGCCTATAACCCTTATTCTAGAGGACCGATTTGGTAAGTTCTGGTTTAATATGTTTTATTTATTATTAGTTACTATTCTGCCATTGACATTTTTTGTGCAATGCATATTAATAAAATTTCTAAAGAACATGGTCTTTAATAATCTCTGTGACACCGTTAGAAGGTAGCTCCATAACACCTCTTTCATGCTGTTAACAATCATTTTTCTACACTTCCCCCTTTCTGAATTATTCAACTTTCAGTGTGCTTCTGAATTGCAGTGTAAATATTGCGTCAATTTATCCACAAGTATCTACATGTTACTATCTCATTCACACCTATTATTATGGTGATGATAATAAAAGTTCAGATAATTCAGGATGTGTTACTTCTCACCATGTGTATGAAGGACTAATCTATTCATAATATCACAGAATAGTTTAAAAATTCATCTTGTAATAAGAAGTACAAAATATTCACTTACAACTATGCTGTGACATCACCATTTATGATGCAATAATAATTTTAAAGCATAGTTTCATTTTAGTATACAAAGAGAGCTTAAGACTTCATGTAAACAGTTAGCTACTTGTATGTAAGGAAAAATTTCACATTAGTTTTTTATGTAACAATAACTGATGAAATACAAAATTTATTTTTATAATATATTCAAGACCGATATCATCACATCTGTTGACTTGCATTCAAAAGTTTATTGAACTAGTATTTTAAGAATTTATGTAAATACATTTAGTATCAAATTGTACCTCGTAATTCAAATTGTAGTATTGTACATTATTTAAATTCTTAATTTAAACAAAAATATTAAAAAACACCTATACATCAATTTTTGTGTGTCATGTGGTATGATGACACTGGTTCAAATTATATATTTGTGATGTCAAAATACAAAGTATATAATTTTTTACAAATTAGGAACTCAAATTACCAATATTTACAAGCTAGAATATAAAATAAGAATCTCTTGTTCTGTTTGCTGAGATATTTGCTCATATACTGAAATAAACAGAGTGGTCCCATCTATAATGTAAATAACCAATCAAAAACTCAGAATGTCCTTCTAGTGGGTTTTTTTTTTTATATCCATTTTCAAGTATTGTGACATCAACTTGTTCTTTTGATTAAGGCTTCAAGTTGGTAAGTTAAGTCTTTAGTCTTCTCAAAATTTCATATTTTTGTCAAGTAATTAACATAAAACTACTAAAATATAGTTGTGATTGCTAAATATACAAAAATAAGTTTTTTTATAATTAAATGATGTTGATGCAATAGTTATCTTGGTTATTTTTTAACATTTATAATCCCTCATATTTGTTTACTGCAATCTGATAAGTCATTTGAATTGAAACCTTTCAGGCCTACTTCAGTTACTAGAAGAATTTGAAGAAATGTTATAACTAAATTTACCCTGTTTATGTGCATTTATTTTGATACAGAAAAGGCACATCAGGCTATTTACTGTTTTCACTAAGTAGAATCAGATCCCTGATTTTAGTGTTGTAAATCCAAAGACTTACTGCTGTCCTACTGGAGGAGAACTTCAATGTAACTCAGTACCATTTTCGAGATGACAAATTATAAAATGAACTTAAATTGGCAAGTAAAAATTGCATAATCACCTAAGCACCTGTTGATCATAAATAGAATGGATTACTTAAAATAAAGAACATTACACAATTGTAATCATACAAGCATCTTTTGCTATTAATATTTCTGGATGAGTATGTGAATGATATTTCTTTTACATAAAGGCTGTATTTTTTTTTTTTTTTTGAGCATGCAATTATATACAGGTATAATGTTTTCACTTGAATTATAATTTTTGTATGTTATTCACTTACAGATATGCATAACGTGGAACACTGGGTCACAGTTATGCTATTGTACATGCATATAAAATTCAGCTAGTTCCTTGACCTAAAAAGAATAAGATACCTGAAGTACTGAATGATTACCTAGTTTTTGCCAAATTAAATGTAACAAATACATAAAATGGTTCTTAGAAGAAATTAAATAAGATATAAGCAATTACATCACACTATGAAAATCCATATTACGAAACACTTTTTAGGTAAAATTACATTTATACCAAATTACAAGGCTCAAATATGTACTATTTGATTCAAAATTATGGACTTTCCTTGTTAGAAGCTTTGAGCTTTGTACTATGTTCTAAAAAAATTTCTGGAAATATACAAACTAATGTTTTCCATCAGTGTGGTGAAATCAAAACAAAATCAAAGCTTATGATTTGTTTCTGGTTTTATGTATAGAATTAAATAAGTAACCCTATTTCTTTTAATAAGTTTCAACTTTGAAGGAAAAATCTATTATCTATGAAATTTTAAAATTCAGTGGTACAATATTTCCCATGGGTGGGATCCACAGAAATAATGGTATAATGGTATACAAGTTATTTTTTGGTTAAAACCTAATTTTGCCAACAAAATTGGCTTGTTCATTATCTCATACCTACTGACAGAAGTTGAACAGTCATCTGAAAACTTTTAGTGTATCACTTATGGAATGAAATAAATAACATGGAAACCATACAGAACTTCCAAATAAGCATGAATCATAAACCTATCTATGGAATAAGTTGGCAAAAAAAAAGGCAACAGGTACAAAGTGCTGAGTATACCATGACTTTCACCTGACATATCAGCACTACATTTTGAAACTGTTTAGCATTTCATAGGTGTTATGCTACCAATTAACTTCTTCAAAATGGGTTCCAACAATTTGCTAACTACATGACCTCTTTGTACTCATTTAGTCTTTATAGATTCAATAGTTCTAGCTTTCAATATAGTGTGTACATCTTCACAAAATTTGAGAGTCTTTCAGTTAATGTTACAAGTCTTTTATATACAGATAATCATAATTCTTAGTGAAGTGCTTTTAATAAACTAAAATAAAGATTTGTCACAAATATATTGAGTATTTGTTTTTAAAGGTCCATGTGCAAAGTAACTGTCATATTAAGATTTAAAAACTTATCCTCATCTCAACAGTGAATAAATTTAGTATAATTTCATACTTTTTCAAGGGGTGATGGATAAAATGGAGAAGATACCCAGAGAAAATTGTTTTACAATTGTCTCACAAGGGGAAATTCACAATTTTTTAAATTATTGCCTTGTAGAATTAAAAAGTTTAAACTCACATATACTTAAAATATGGATTACTAGCTAAGAGTTTATGATATAAAACACTAAAACTGTGTCATGAACAGTAAATGATACCAATGGCTAAAGGATTAATGGGAAGGTAACAGTCTTTTGAAAAAATACAGCTGCATGCTCAAATCATAAAGATTGGAGGTTTACAATTTCCAAGACAGGCATTTCCTTTGTACTGAATGGCATTTGAAACCAAAAAAATATGAATGAACTTGGAACATCAGTACCATAAAAACAGATATGCAGTAAGTAGTACACCAGCTGTGGTAAGCAAAGTATCACATTTTGCAACACATGAGAATCCATCACCACAAAGACCAGTGGAAAAAGCAGTCTACATGCCACAGACAACAGTAAACAACATAATCAAGAAAGATCTCCATCTTGAAAAGATACACAAGTCTTGCATATACAAGCAGCTTCTATGACATGTCAAATCAACTGCTGCAGCATAAGAATGAAACAGGTCTTCATACTATTTCATGTGAAGACATATTTATCATGCTGCCTATAATTTCTGTGAGATCATACTGTTAAAATGTGTGCTGAAAAACTGTTGTCCTCACACACTAGACAAATTATTGAAAGCCTACATGGAGGAATTCTGTACTGTGGTCATGACAGCTTTACAAGGGAACATTTTACAAAGAAAACTATGTTGCAGGATTATTGTTAAGATGTTTAGTTACCAGACAGTATGACCAGATACAGAAACATGGACTGTAACAACATAGTCTTCCAAGTAATTTTAATATAACATAATAAACACTTTTTAGCTATGGCCAACCTTAATAAATAATATTTGTGTTTTAACTTAACTCTTAATATATTTTACACACACACACAGCTTAACTGTAGCATCAAATAATGCATACTCCATCCATATACATTTTGTGCTTTCAATAAAAACAATTAATAATCATAAAAAATTTTTTGTTTGTTCTCGCTTACCAGTCTGTTTTCCAAATCTATCTTGTTTCCAATCACAACAAAAGGAAAATTTTCTGGGTCTCTAGGCGATGCTTGGATAAGGAACTCATCTCTCCACGAATCCAAAGACTTGAATGAATTTGGAGCCATCACATCAAATACCAGAACACAACAGTCAGCTCCTCTGTAAAATGCTACACCAAGAGACTGAAATCTTTCCTGACCTGCTGTGTCCCAAATCTTCAGAAGATAGCAAATATTTTATCAAGAACATAACTTTTAAATTACATTCTTTTTGCACACTAAATTAATTTGATACACATTTTTTCATAGTACTTTCTGGAAAACAACAACAATATAACTTCTTTCCTTTCAAAATGTAAAAACTGAAACTATGACTGTGAAATGTATAACCCTTCAAAGTTAACATTTCTTTATCTGAAAATGCACTTCCAATAAATAGAAATCTCTTCATACAAGCTATCCTCTCTGTGCATTTCCCTTAGAGATGTGCATGCAACTAACCTTTTACACCTTTTGGGAATTGTGGTACTGCACAGTGGTATTATTATACACAAATGCTCTCCACCAATAGAAAGATGGCACATCTCTTTGCAAACTAGCTTTCTCTATGTTTTTAAGCTTGTGAATTTTCATTCTTTAATGAAATAAGGAATAACAAGGTGCACCAGATGTGGGGAAAATGGGTGTGAGAGGAGAGTAGCTATCAGAAATATATTTTCAATAAAGCAAAATGTTAACTTCAAAGACAACAAACATCCCTCCACACAATTAAGTTAGAATCCCACAAAAAAGTGATGGATGGGCAAGTGCAAAGATCTGCCTCGATGATTTCCCTACAGAAAGTGCTGAAGGACACCCATGAAGTGTGACACTGAATGTAGCCATACACTCATTGAAGACTACATCTCATCTCTTCCTAGGTATACCTTTCATCCAAGGAAAAGGGAGAATGAGGCTAACAATCCTCATGTATTCCAGTGAAAGGCTGAATAAGAACATGGCTGTTCAAGTATTTACACACCAGAGGTCAGATAGCCAATAGCATGGTTGGGCATGTTCAGATTGTACCCTGTCCTCACTTCAACTGTTCTGTCAGACTATACACTGCCAGACTGATACCTGCAGTGGGAGGAGGACAAAAAATTCATGTCATAGTGTGTGTGAATGCCTCAATTGAACATAAACATCAGATACAGGAGAAGGCCATGATTTGTTACTGTGTGTGTGCTCATCTCACTCAACGGGACAGGTGAAGGACATAAATGTCATAAGTAGTCATATGAGTGACCTATGCTATACGAACTGTATCACCACCACTTCACTTCCTATTGACTGGCATCCCTTATTCTAGTCCCAGCAATTAGGTCCCAATCAATGAGAATTCTCCATGGTCCATAACCCCAGCATTTAGGAAACAACAATTAGCAAGGATCTCCCATGCTCCACATAAAGAAAAAAGGGGGAAGAATTTGCAGTAATGAAATCAGCCCTGAATCAACCATTAAGCAAAATAAGCATGTGCTTAGGGCACCAAGGGAAGGGGGACACTACATAGATTTTACCCTAGCTATCATGCCCTTAACTTTTTCACTGCCACACTCAACTACAGTCAATTGTTGTTGTAATTGTCCTTATCTGCTGTATTCGACTTTACACTGCATTGTTAAAAAAAACTTTTCTTTAGCTTGGTGAGTGACTAAAGTTTCAAGTAACTACTAAACTGTGTATCTGAAGTAAGAAGTCATTGATTGGAAAAGGTTACTGTAAAGAGCAGTACAAAATGTTGATAAAACTCCAAGTAAAAGATGATCTACATTATGATGTTTGATCTTGAAGATGAAATATTTTTCTCAGTTATTCCTTCTATTGTGGCTATTTTATAAGAAATTACAGGTAATGGAACTATTGTTTTACCTTTTACTGCTTTATTCAGTCACATCTACAGAAAAATAAGAGTATAATACCACAGAAACACAAGTCAAACAAAATTGTGACATATGTGGATAGTTTTATGGGTTTTTTTGGCTTCTGTTTTCATACATTACATTTGGGTTACTGTCTCATTTGTTTTAGTTTTATTTCTGTGAGAATTACATTTTCATGTGTATTTTGTAATATTTTTATAAGTGTGTTTCTCACTGAAGCTTTTCTGAGCCATAATTTTTTGGCTTCAAACAACTTGCTGTAAAAAACCTCCTTTGTGTGTGAGTACATGTTGTGAAATTTATCCCACTAAGAAAAAATTTAGAAAGGAATGCCACTGTAGCAATGTCACCATTCATAAATTACATGTAACCTATAGGAGTATTTGGACATGTACGTATTCCCTTGTAATTATGTAATAATATAAAGAGATCTGAAGCTGAGATTTACTTAGGGGATAAATACAAGGTTACTCGGTCTTAAATGTGATTTAAGATTAGGCACCCTTGTTTTTTTATCCCCATTCATAAATAGCCAACAAAATTTTTAGGTCCAAAAATGGAGATAATTATATTCTTCTTACTTCTTCCTTGATCCTATCCTGACATCACAATGCCCCAACCTGGCCATGGCCCTTTGGTGATATTTTTTTTTACAAGATGAATGAACAATCTGAGACAGAAACACAGAAACAATGACAACAAAGTTTCAGGTGTAATTCAACTACTTTGCAACTATAAATTCAGATCAGTATGTGCTCTATTACATTTCTGAAAAGCTGGGAAAACAATTGACTAATCAGAGCAGTTGAAAGGCGACAATTCGACCACTTGGGTCAAATTGCATAATACTTCAACATGTTCAACAACATTATTTTTAACATTGTTATGCATACGCTATACTATTAGTAGTAGGACAGTATTGTGGCACTGTGGTCATACAAAAATACTGTAAAGAACTGACAAATCAACAAAATCAATTTAGGATTATCTGAAAAAGTGCATGAATTGAACAAGTTCATGTGAGCAAGGTTAGTACTGAGTACTAGGCTTAACATTAGTGGCCTCAGTTGCAATGTATCAGCATTAGGCCTAATGTTAGTGCTCTTATCTGAGAATTGAGTGACAACTTTAGGCCTAAATACTCTAAGTAGTTTAGTGTAAGCATCCTGGAAACATTACTGTAGCCTGGAATAATGAAGTGGACTATTTCCAATTTAAGACCATCATTTTGAATTTGCCTTCACATCCAGGCATACAGATAAAGTTTCAGACACATGCCTATTTTGTTGATGTATGATTTGTTGGCTCATCTAAAGTCCCCTGGTCAATATTGAGCTCAAAGTTAAGATTACAACTCATTCTTCAGATATTTGATTAGGATTAAGGTACTCTAGTCTAGGCCTAACCCAGCATTTAATAGTTCAATGTGCATTACAGTTTACAATTGTTTATATGCTATGTATGTGTATCAGTACAGAATGATCATTGTGTATATCAGCTACTATAGTAAGTGTTGCTGATCACAAATTATTTTGGAATACTTTTTGCCTTATGATGGATTTGTATATGACCATTGGCATTGCTTCTCGCATACAGCTACCATAGCTTAATGAAACTTTCACCATGACTGAAAACTAATTCTCCTAAAATGGATTGAAGCCATCTCAAATCGATTTAAGACTGGTCTTGAATGGTTTTTAACCAATCAGAATGCCGCAAATCAATAAAGGTATTTGTGAATTGATGTTTACGTGTTGATGGACCTAGGTCCAAGGATAACTTTCTGAAAATCTTAGTCTAAATGTAGACCTAGAGTTTAGTATGTTCGACTGTCTTACCAATGTTTTTCTTTATGGATTTCAGTGTTTTTCTAATCATTATAACTATATATGATCCATATTCTTTTGAGTTTTTTTAATTTTTGTTTCTGTATTTTTCAGACTGCAAGATGAATCGTGTTAAGTGCACAAAAGAAAACTGGCAAAAAAAGAATCAACAAAAGGCTTGGGATTTAGTACTCAAGACTGGAAAGCTGACTAATTTTTCACTCCACTTAACAACATGATCTTCCAAATCAAAACCCATCTCCACCATCAATCTGTACTGCAATCTGACTTTGACAAGATTGAAGTTGAACCAAGCTCCACACCTACAAGTACCACTTTGTCCACTTCAAGGTCAGAACATCATGATGAAATTGAGGTGTCACAGGCTGCCTAAACTGGCATAGGTCTCACAACTGATCTCACTTTGCCTGTAAATTCTCCTGATATCTCTAGTGTTAATGTTGATGTAAGTTGCTCTACAAGACAGTCTGAAATTGAAATAGTTGCTAAAAATGAAAATCTACTGGACTATGGTAAAATGCTTCATGTACAAAAGATGGAGAAACTAAAGCAAAAGATCCAGGGCTGTGACTCAATTTCTCTGCTGATGATGTAGCTTATTGGATTGCTTGTGGACCCACTGACTGTCAAAACCACAGTGGGCCATTCAGCAAATCTTGCTGGACTTTTAATAGCGGCAAACCAATTAGATACTGTTCACAAAACTTTTCTTTGGGATAAAAGCAAAAGGTGAGCAATACAAGAGAGTGATTATTGTATTCACCATAAACAGGGCCAGTTTAATGCTTTGTTTGTAAAATTTTTGCCCCAAAGGTTTCCTCACGTTTTGTTGAAAGAGAAGGGTTCAGTGACTGAAGAAACACTATTGTAATTGATTGTCATAAAAGAAGCACTACTCACTGAGACTCTATGCTAACATACTTAACTCGCAGACAAGGTTTAAGCTTGTGAGAAGAGTTGGAAAATCAAATTAAAGAAGAGTGCATATAGTGGGAGCATGTCTTGGAGCACATAATAGCTGTTATTTGTATGTTAACTGAATGTGGCCTGACTTTTCAAGGAACAGATGAAAAATTTGGTTCACTGTAGAATGGGAATTTCTTAGGGGTGCTTTAGCTCATAAGTCAGTTTGATCCATTTTTAGCAAGGCAAATTTGGAAATATGGAAATTCTGGAAAAGGAAATTATTCTTACTTGTCCAAAACCACCTGTGAAGAACTCATTGAACCAGTGGTTCAGAAGGTCCATGCATTCATTGTTGATGAAGTAAAGTCTTCTGGTTATTTTAGCTTGTCAGTTGACTTGATGCCACATATAGACCAGTTAAGTGTTGTATTTGATACTTAGAAGATGGGCAGCCTATTGAATGCTTTTTAATCTTTCTGGAACTGAAAAGCCATACTTGTGAGGAAATGGCAAACCAGGTATTGCAGTACTTATGTGAATTTTGCAAACTTAATTTTTCAAAATATAGGGGTCAGTCTTATGACAATGCTGCTAACATGTCTGGACATTATAAGAGAATGCAGCTAAAAATCTTAGAAGAAAATAAGTTTGTCATATATGTGCCCTGAGCAGCCCATTCACTAAATCTGGTAGGCAGTTAATTTTTTCTCTACAATGCATTTGCTCTACACATTTTTTCAGCCTCAACCAGCCAGTAGAAAATTCTTAAAGCTTGTCTTGGAAATGAAAGAGTGTTAAAATCCCTTTCTAATACCAGATGGGAGGCACATACCATGATAACAACAGCAATTTTGAAGTCTTTAAGATTTTGGAAACTTTAGAATGTCTAGTTGAAGATCAGTCACAAAAGGGAGACACTAAAAGAGAAGCAGACAATATTGCAAATAAGATGCAAGAGCAAGAATTTGTTTTTATGTTGATTATGTGGGATGAGATTTTAAAAAGTTTCATAAAGCAAGTTCTGCAAAATGAGAATATGAACTTAAAAACATGTGCAGATTTGTATGGGTCATTAGCTGGCCAACTATGCACTTTAAGGGATGACTTTGAAAGATTTGAAGCAGTTGCAAAGGAAATACTACCAGATGTTGATCACAATGTGCTTAAACTTACAAATGTGTCAGAAAAAAGGTATGCAACGACAGAGATAAACAAGAAGTAGATCTGAATGCCAGAGATAAATTTCATATCACCACCTTCCACACAATTGTTGACAAACTAGAAACCCAGATGAGAAGAAGAGGAGAGGTGTACAAATGATGACACTTCATCTGTTGAAACTGAAAGGTACTCTTAGTGTTCCCAAAAGCTAATTGATGCTTACCAAGAGGACTTGGACACTGATCTCTCTGGTGAGCTTCAGCAGTTTCATTCTTATGTGTGCCACCATAAATTCAGTGCAACAAAAACTGTAAAAACCAGCTTCAGTCATGCTGAACTTTATAAAATAATTTCAGAAGACAAAACTGAGTGCATGTTTCCAAAAGCAGACATTATGTAGTGTATATTTTTAACATTTATGGTCACAAATTGCACAGCTGAGCATTCATTTTCTCAACTCAAGCATATTAAAAATCCCAACAGAACAGGCTGGATGTCTTGTCTCTGCTAAGCATAGAAGCAGATTTGTTACACCAAATTAGTTTCGGAGACTTGATTAGAGACTCTGCAATTAAAAAAAATATTGAAGAAAAATTGTTTTTTAAATTTAAATAAATATTAAGGTATAAGTAAATAATTTACTCACACGGTTTTAGGTTCAAAGTGAGAAATTGTTAACATCAAAATGAGAATGTTTTGAATAATAGGGTTTTGAGTAAAATTTATTTTTGTTAACATCAAAGTGAGAATTGTAAACTCAGAGTGAAAACAAACATACAGAAAAATAATTCTTTTTAATTATCATTAATGAAAGTGATTTCCCTTATTATTTCTAAATAAAAGGCTTCAGTCATTACATGATTTTGATCCATGCCCATTCTGTTAAATATATAAAGTTTTTACTTAATATACTTGTGGAGTCTGGGCTGGAAAAAAACTGAAAAAGTGGTATAAACTTTCAAACTTTTACTTCATTTTCAACACTTATTGAGTCTTAATGTCTTGTCAATTAATAAATCAAGAGGCAAAGAGGGGCACCACTGCTGAGTTGTGCTTAGGGCATCAATTGCCCTTAATCTGTCACTAAATGAAACCCAGAGAAAGTGCCAGAATTCCCATTAATCTTTCAGCCAGAAATGTCTTTAACTGGAGAAAATGTAACAGGTGACCAAGTATCCCTATTTTGAAAAGCCAGTAAGTGAGAACCAAGGAAACAGGCAGAATATGTATGGTCTGGATTAGACAGCATTCAGCCACATAAATATACCATGATGGTTCTTCAAGTAGTCTACCAAAACACTCATCTTAACAGTGCACATATACAGAGTGAGAGAAGATGGTATGAATGCTGTTCATTATCATGGTTCAAAAAGAGGAATTCCAAGGAATGTATAATCAGATGTAAGTGCCAAAAAAGTTAGAGGTATGATCTAAGTAGCAACAAACTGCATAAGTAGGGCACAAAAGTCTATTCAGTTTCAACTGACCATAAAAAAAAAGAAGGTAGATAGGAGAAAACTAGTAGTTTCCTTCCTCAGTGACTGAAGACTTGTCAGGATAATAAATATAAGAATGACAGAAAGGCATAAAAAAGAAAAAAAAGTCAATGGTATAAATATATGAACAGCAACCAAAAGTGAGAAGAACAAGTCTTAAGTAGCTTGAAAGGGGTACAAGTAAGAAGGTGCAGAATGATACTGAGGTTCCAGTCAGGCAATGGGAACAGGGCAAGAGCATCCATGAATAACAAAGGACCAGAACAAAGTAGAAAGAACTGGGAAGGGAAACAACTTACAGTATCAAGAATAGTGAAATATTGTAAATAAGGTTGCCCAGTAATAGGTAATGATGGAAACAGCTGATCCACTGCTAAACAGACAGATAAAAAGAAAAGAAATAGCTGACATAAGGATGGTCAGGAGAAAAGTGGTGACAGGTGGACAAATACTGAAAAACGTGCCACTTACGCAGGTAAATCAATAAAGTACAGAACAACATGAATGGGAAAGAAAAATGCTACCAGATTGAAAAGTCTGGATCAACAGGCAATAAACTGGATAAATCCCAAATATAAAGGTAGAGGGACTAGTGAGCTGTTAGGTTGAAACAAGAAGAAAGTATATGAACAAGGGAAAAGATGGTTGGGTTGTCATGTGGTATAAAAGAAGGAATCAATTCTGAATGGGTGAGAATTCATGTGAAGTGATTCCAAGGCTAAAAGAGAGCTAAGAGAATCAGTATAAATAGTAAAGTTCATGGACTGTATGGCTTCTACATATATTCGGGGCAAGAAAAATGGCATACAGTTCAGCAGCAAACACAGAAACTGTAGAGGGGACTCCACGTGCACCAACTGAATCATGGTAAACAATGGCGGAACCTGCAGAGTCATCTGGTTTGGCTTGTTCTGAATTTTGCACAGAGCTACACAAGGGCTATCTTTGTTAGCCATCTCTAATTTAGCAGTGTAAGACCAGAGGGAATGCAGCTAGTCATCACCACCCATTGCCACCTGTTGGGGTACTCTTTTACCAACGAATAGTGGGATTGGCTATAACATTATAACACCCCCAGCTGAAAGGGCGAGCATGTTTGATGTGACGGGAATGAAAACCCTCAAATTACGAATCGAATGCCTTAAACACCTGATCATGCTGGGCCAGAGTCATCTGAGTTTGAACCCAGCTGTATAAATGGGAATGGAAGGATGGTTTGAAAGATGTTTGGGAAATAGAAGGCAATACTTCCAATCAGGAGTATCTGCCTTCTTCAGGAGATTCAAAAAAGGTCACATTTGGGGATAGTAATTATCCATGGTAGGATAGGCTGATCTGTGGATACTACTATGTCATCCAAAGATAGACCCAATTCATCCAACTGCACCTAATTACAAGGGCTAAAAGGAACAATGGCAAACTATCTATTATAAAAAAGTGTGGCCCACTGAGGAAGGAAAACACAACCCCATGTAGAATGCTGTGATAAAGATTGAAGTATTGAAGCATACATTAAAAACAGTTGAAAACAACAAAAGGATAGAAAGGGTTCATGGAACTCCGTGTGCAAACTGGAATGGAGAAGTGCAGAATACCCCTAATGGTGAACAGGGTTTAACATTTACAAGGCAGAAGTCCTGGCAGAACCATAGACCAGAGACCCATAGTCTAGTTTTGATCAAATAGGGGCACGATAGATTTTTAGCATGGAACATCAATCCATGCCCACAAAGAAGTGAAAGAGAGGACATGGAAGATGTTCAATGCCCTTGTACACTTGACACATAGCTCTTTGATGTGTGAAATATAGGTCAGCTTACGGTCAAAGATAAGCCCCAAAAACTTTGCCTCAGGGACCGCAGGAAGCACAACTTCACCAATACGGAGTTCAGGATCAGGGTAAATACCTCGTTGATGATTAAAGTACATGCAAACAGTTTGGGAGAAATGTTGAAACCATTTCCTGTGGTCCACTTCAATAAATGTTTGAGGGCAGTCCGTAGCTACTGCTCAATACACCTCATATTTGACAACTGAGACATGATGTGGAAGTTGTTGACAAAGGAGACCATTCACAACTGCAGGGGATTGTCCACTGATGCCATTAATCTTTGTAACGAAATGTGTGACACTCAAGACACAGCCCTGAGGGGCTCCCAAGTTCCTGTGGAAAAGAATGGGAAAGTGTTAAATCCACAGGGACCTGAAATCACCTACCCATTAAAAAATGTTTAATAAAAAATAGGCATATTGCCATGCAACCCATATGAGTGGAGGTCTCGCAAGATACCATACCTTCTTCCTCAAAAAACAAGATGCTGTTCCTTGAGAAAGGCTTTCTGATTGATGTTTCAAGTTGAATCAGGAGGTCCATGGTGGAGCTCTGTCTTTGAAACCCACACTGAGTGGGTGAGAGTAGGTTGTTTGATTTCTTAAATCAAACAAAACGAGCATTAACCATCCTCTCTAAGATCTCACAGAGACAGCTCATCAAAGCAATTGGACAGTAGATCAAAAGAATCTTGGGATCCTTCCAAGGTTTAGAAAAAGAGTACAATAGCATGACATCAAACATTAAGAAAAACATTCTCCTGCCAGATCTGATTAAAAACAACCAGAAGAATAGCAAGAGAAGCAGGAGAGAGATGGTGCATCATTTCATAATGAATATCATCAGGTCCGACTGATGTACTGACAGGCCGGCAAAGAGCAGGTTTAAGTTCCACCAGTGTAAGGGGGTGGTCATAGTCATAGAGATGATCAACCCAAAAGGAAAGAGGTGATTGTTCTGCCCGTGTTTTGATGGCTAAAAAGATAAGGGATGAAGCAGAGGTGCTAGATGGATGAGAAAAGCTTTCACCAAGAGTACTGGCTATGCTAAGTGTATCACCAATTTCCTGGCCATCAGAGAACAAGATCAAAAGGGGGTCAGAAATATACTGGCCATTAACCTTTCAAATTTTGTCTAATATGACTTTGGAACTGGTGGTAGAAGAAATGCTAGAGGTGTATTTAATCTAAAATTCCTTCTGGCTTTAACATCTGACCTGCCGAGCATGTGCACGGGCCTGCTGAAATGCAATGCGATTTAAAAATGTGGGATACCTATGAAAGGTATCCCAAATCTGCTTTTGAGTTTTTCTTGTCATGTGGCAAGCAGGATTCCATCAAGGACGAGAATACTGTGGGAAACATGTTGAGGTTTTAGGAATACACTGAGCAGCTGCCTGGACAATACAGTCAGTTACTGCTGCCACACAGTCATCTATCAATGGCTTACACACAATGGCAAGATCAAGTTCTGAGAGAGCAGTGAAAGAAGGTCAGTTAGCCTGGTCCAACTTCCATTGAAGCACAAAGGTCAGATGGCACTGGCCATGGCCAGTCTCTCTCAAAATGCAAGGAAAATTATTACTGCCCCATGGATTACCATTTACCTTCCAAGAAAAGCAAATGAAAAGTGAAGAGAAGCAGATAGAAAGATATAGAGCAGTAAAAGACTGACTAGGTGCATGAAATAGGTATAAAAACCAGTATTGAAGAGAAACAGGTTGTGGTTCAATAGCATATGCTCTGTAGCACGACCCCTCCCATTAATACTAGCACCACCCCAGAGAGGATTATGTCCATTAAAATCCCCCAATAGTAAAAAGGGGAATGGTAACAGCTTAACGAGGGCACCAAGGTCTGAGTGCTTATATATCTCTTCAGGAGGCAGGTAGAGAGAACAAATAGTGATGGCACAACCCAAGACAACATGGCTGGCTACAGCCTCCAAGGGTGTATTAAGTAACAAAGACAGGGTGGACACATAATGATCAACCAGCAATGACCCCATCATGCACTCGTCCATCACACGACCTGTCATTTCTATACAAGAAAAATTGCCAAAGGGTGACTGTATCAGCAGGTTTAAGAAATTTCCTGTAAGGAGAAGCACACAGGATGGTCTGAATCAATCAAATCCTTAATGTCATCTATATTTTATTGAAAACTTTGACAGTTCCCCTGGGTCAGAGTGGCCATTGTTATTTATGTGGAGGAGAATGTGGTGGGGAGACCTCTTGTTTGTGACCATGTTTTTTCTTTATTGAACAAAGATCTATCAACCTCCATGGATCCTGTGCTGGGTCTAGTAAGCAGGTCTCTGTCTATGGAGCAAAAATTCCAATGACTGAGGGTACAAATGAATGGTCGATTCACTTTTTGGGGCTGCAGAAGAGGATGTACCTAAGGAAACACTTGAATATGAAGTGAAACTGGACAGTCACTCGAAAGAGTGGTTGGAACAAAGAAAGAAAAAGACATAGATGCATCAACGTTTTTTAATTATGGAGGGCACAAGATTCTTAAGATGTTTTGCAAATGACTCTGTAAGAGGCACAGAAAGATCTTTCTGCACTCTTATTGTGCTAGTGGAATGGAGTGAAGCAGCACATGTCCAAGATAAAGTTGGAGATAATAATTTCTGAGCCTATGGGTAAGTGATATTATTAAGTCTTTAAGCATTGCACATCTTTCTCTTCTACCCATTTACAGCAAGAAATAGAGTAAGAGGGTTGTAGGCCACTACAGTTAACAGTGTGGTTCCATGTTGCGTTCGTAAGCATCATGGTCTTTACTACCACAACGTGCACATTTCAAAGAACTACGACATGATGTTTTTGAGCGACTAAACTGCTGACAATTAAAACATCTGAGAGGGTTAGGAATGTAAGGCTGTACCTTGCAGTTTGGATATACTGCTTTGACTGTAGCAGGAGAACATGGTGATGTAAATGTTAGTATCAAAACATTGATAGGGTCCATAATTCCATCTTTATGAGTGAAGATTCGGTGCACTGCAGTAACACCTTAGCTGAAGAAACCAGTGAGGATTTCTGACTCAGGAATGTTATTTAAATCTCTCTCAACTATAACTCCTCTGGAAGAATTCAAAGTTGCATGAAGGGTAACCTCAATGGGTATATGGGTATATCCCCTGGCCTTTGATTTCAAGAGGAATTTGGTATGTTGTGGTGAAGATTTTTCCACCAAAACATCTCCAGAGTGCAACTTCTTTACTGACTTTGGGGAGCCAGCAAGTCCCTCTAAACCATTTTGAATGAAAAATGGAGACATCTGTCCCAAGGATTTCTCAGATAAGGAATGGATAATCAGAAATCAAGTTGCAGAATCTGGCTGTAATAGTCACCTATGCATGGTCATTTTCCAATTTTTTTCATTTTTATTTTTTTTGTCAGAAAGAGAGGTATCCATAATAAAGAATCTACATTCTAGTGCCCACATACCCCACCCACCATGGAGCACTACAAGGGGATGCACTACAATGCCAAACAAGGACACTGCAGCAAAGCCAGGGTTTCGTGAACACTATACCCAATCACCAGCATCAGATACAATGTCAACAACACCTGCTTAGAACATCCAATACTGGTACTTAGTTGACTCTAGCTCAAGTGGACCAGCCATTGACCCTAAGGGGCTACCCCAAGGTCGCCCAACTACAGGAATTCAAGGCCAAAGTGATGTGTTAAGGTTGGACCCCTCAGCTACTAGAATCTTCTCCTCCCCTTCATGGGTCACCATGCATGCAAACACATGGGTGGATATTTAGATGCCAGAGGAAGTAAACTGAAAGAACAGAACCTTCCCTGGGAAGTCCCCTCACCACATACAGAAATCCACAACAATGGGGTAAAATATGAGGGTGAAGATACCATTCCATGGGCAGAACATAGTTTGGCTAAGAGAGGCAGTCTACAACTAGGTTCATAGCTTTTATACATGGCAGACAATAAGACAAACCCATTAAGAACTAGCCTAAATAGGAACACCAAGCATTTGAAAGCAAGGGGTTCTAGATTAAGCTCTCCCTTGGCAGCTGATATACAAAAATCTAAGAAACTGTTGGAATGGATCTTAACAAAATGATCCATTAGGAGGAGTGAGAAATGGAAGTATTCCTGATGGACTGCCTAAAGTTCAAATGCATTAATATGAAGAGAAGACACATTCTGAGTTTCTGTGCTAAGTGAGAAACAGTTGTTCAGAAATGCTTCCTAACAAGAAGGAGAAACATCACTGAAGTGTAGGTCTGGTTTGGGTGGAGGTAATGAAAAACGAAGATGTTACCAGATTGGTCCAGCTACCAATACAAATCCTTAAGTAGGAGAGGGGACAGGTGAGCCATTGTGATCAAAGTTTCCCATAACAGATTTTTCTGGTCATGTAAGTACAGATAGAGGAGATGCATGTGTGTGTAACCCAAAAGGATATTTTCAGTGAGGTCATAGTCTCTCAAAACTAAAAATCTCTTATGCAGTACAAGAAGAATATGCATGAATCTTGATGACCAGGAGTTCAATAGCTCAAAGGCAGATGGGAGAATGCTGAGCACAGATGAAAAGTGGATTGAAAAAAGCTCCCAGGTGAATAAGATACTAAGTTGGAGCAAAGAAAATACCTAGAAGTGTTAACAAACATCTCTTCCTTGAGATGTTGTACACAGATGGGATCAAAAGGAGAAAAAGAAAACATAATGAGGGCTAAGAGAAGAGGCAGGGAAGAGAACTGGAAAGAAAATCTGTGGTAAAAATAGAGTAATCCCTCTTTGGATGGGAAAATGTGACTTCAGGAACTCAAACCATAACAACTGGGCACCCATTGTATCCAAATCAATTTAACTGTCACCAAAGAGCTCAATGAGTCTGATACCAAGTAGTTGATAGACAAAGTGGTAGTAGTGGACCAGGCCACAGTGGAGAAGTGAAACAAATGATAATCACCCACAAAATTCTCTGGGCATAGTGTTCTTCAGAACTGAGATAGAGAGGAGAAGTACAAAAAATATTGTAACAAAAGAATCAGGTGTTGTCAGGAGTACTGGATAATAACTGGATAAATTATGTGCACCATGCAAAAACAATATTCTAGGACAATCACAAATATGGGAATCATAAAATGGGATTTAGAATGACTACAATGATTTTAGCATTGTGAGTTCATAGACTTACCACTGTACCAGTGGGAGACAAGAATCAGGTATATGGAAATAATGAGATTGTGGGAATGTAGTTGCTCAAGGCAAAATACAAAAAGATTAGGTAGAGTTAGAATTAAAAAGTGGGAAAGAAGAAGAATATGACACAGGGTCAAGAGAAAGAATGGTGCATACCTATGAAATTAATCATTCACACAAGTAGTAATAGATGTTGCATAACCTCATGTGTGCATAGTTTGTAGAAATGAAAGGAAGTTAAGATCCTTAAGCATCACAAACTTAATCAAACTGAAAAGAAAACAGCTTGTTTGATTTTAGTATAAAAGAAAAAGAAGGAAGATTCACAAGTGCACAAGGAGGTATCGCTCTCCTATTGGCAGCGTGCTTTTACTGCATAATAACATCATTATGAAATATTGCAATTCACAAGAAATTGTGATATTTGGTGGGAGTTGCCTAAAGGCTAGTTACATGCAAATCTCTAAGGCAGAAGTACCGAGAAGGTAGCTTAATTGTGTGAGGAGGTAAGTATTGTCGTTAAACATACCATTAAAACAATTATAACAAGTAATATTTCAACAGTGACATCTGTAACAATCATATTAGTTCAAATAAGAAACTTAAAAATGATCACACTTTTATATAACTATTTAAAGAATATGCAGCAAAGTTATCTACATAACAAACAATTTTCTATTTAAATAAAGCACATGTTGTCTTTCCTTGAATCCCCATGATCTTCAGAGTTTTAAAAAAATATTAAGAAATTTAACAACATTAAATTTTAAACATTAAAGCATTACAGAGCATACATCACTTACCTCACATGACTTATTGCATATACATCAGAAGAGCATACACAAGCTCTATTTTCCTGCCACAATTCAAATTCCTTTGCATGTTTTATTTATTATATTGAGTTATGATGAAAATTTAGTCATGAGGAGATCAAAGGGAAATATTTCAGAGGTAAGTACCTGTTTGAAAATAATTTTAACTTAAAAACATAAATTTTAAATTAAGTAGACTTATCTCTGAAACACTGAAAGCCATAATACCCACACTGTAAAGGAGGTGGAATCTAATGACTAGGAAAAAGAAATTAAAAAAATATAAAACTACAAGCTAAGGAGAAAAAATAACAATCTAGACTATAAGAAATACATAGCCAAGTAAATTCAAAGTAGAAACTAAAACCAGAAAAAACTTGCAGAGCTGAATTCAGGGGAGAACAAATGGAGCAAGCCATCCTTATACAGAGGATATTCATAAAGAATATTCAGAAGGCATTTTCCTCAGCAGTGCATCTCTTTGCCCAAGATGCCCTAATTCAGGCAAAAAGATTAGTTTTATGAGCAGCAATGATGTATTGAACCTATGAAGTCAACAATGGGACACAAGTGGTGACAAACAGGTAGGAGTAATATTATGTCCTGATTCTGCAGTGGAATGTTTTCAAGGATTCAGTCCTGTATTATGAAAGGAAATACTATGCATTTGTCCTCTTTATCCATATTGAAGATGGGCTCAACGATGTGAGGACAGTGAAATAAGGACATCAAACATAAATAAAAAAATGATGTTTTCCATCCTGATTGAACATCTAGTGAAAATGCCAGTCCCATTTCCTATATTCATAATTTACTTGTGCACAGGAATGTCACATGTGGGAACTATAAACCTTAATGGTGTGTCAAATTTGTATTCTTTTTTGTTAGTCCATACAATTTAGTTACTTTAGGATAGGGAAATTTAAAGCTTGTCTTATATGATTTAGGTATAAGTACTTTTAATATTTACATTTTGAATTGTGTTACATTTCAGAAGCTATACAAAATGGTAATTTTGATTCAGAACAGTTAATACAAAAATTTGCTGGTTTCAGTGTTTCTTTAATAGATAAAATTCATATATATATCACATAAAAAACAAAACATTCAGTGTTAGTTTATTTTCAAAACATACATGTATATAGTGTTCATGTTGTTGGCTAAATAGAACCATGCTGCAATTCTGTAATGGTCCCATCTGTAAAGATTTGTCTGAACTTAACCTAATAATTAGTGTTGGGTCATTGGATTTATTCAGATGTGAAGCATATTTTCTATTTAAGCTAAACACCTTATACTAAGCAGATTTTGAATCCAATCTGCAAAATTACCTTAGCAGTATTAAGTGCATCAACAAACAGAATTACTAAATACAATAATATATTTTCCAAAAAATTACAGAAAATGCTTACACTTCTTAAAAAAATTGTATAATAAAAAATTGTCAGCACAACCAACATTATACTTGAGTTTTACATACCTGCATAGTGACCAACCGGTCATCTACCATAACTTCTTTTGTAAGGAAGTCTGCTCCAATTGTTGCTTTATATTGGTTACTAAATTTCTTGATGACGTACTGATTCATAAGTGATGTTTTTCCAACTCTATAATAAACAAACATTCAATTAGAAACCAAAAACAAAGTACTCAAAAACATCAGAGATAAAACTGACACGTACATTTAATGTTTTCTAACAAAAAGTACGAGTTATTAAGCCATAACAAATAGTTTATACATAAATAGTGTTGGAAATAAGTGGTTTCTGGATGTTCAAGACAACTAAAGTTACTACCATAGAACTCAAATGCACTACTATGTTGTTGTATGACAACTGCAATATGGCCAAACTCCATGGCAGTCAATGCATCCAGCCCATATTAGTACAATTCGATTACTATATAAACAAGAAAAACTTTTCAAAAAATGAAGTAAATGTAGGGATGGCTAATATCAATCCTTCAAAAACAATAATAGTACAAAGCACACAGTGTAGTAGAATGTTAAAAGACAAGGACAAGATAAATTAAACTTAACCATAATTTAATGGTTTTGTGTGTGTGTGTGTGTGTGTGTGTGTACTGCTACATGTTAATTCTTGTGTGCACTATTATGTAGGCATGATGCAAATGTCATCTCTACTAGCTTGTTTGCATTGTTTCTCAAGGACTGATATTAACAATTCCCATATTTACTTCCTTTATTGAAAAGTTTTCCTTTACTTGTTTTTTTAATGCAGTGTTTCAGTAGACAGAGGAAGGATGTATTGTTAACCAAGTTCTAAACAAAATGAAGTTCCAACTGTAATATTTATTACTTGTCTGTTATTTACTGGTCACCCTGTATTTAAGCCTTTCAAAGAAACACTAAATTTCTGTAAGAAAGCTAACTTCAAGGAGTAATGATAACATTACTCACACTAGAATTATGTTTTTTTCTAAATTTCTCCAAGTTATTAACAGCATTTATAGAAGTGGATAACCTATTCAAAACTACATGACCCCATGAAATTGATTGATATCATTGTTCTGATTTTTATGTTACCATGTCATAAAACAAAAGAACAAACAAATTCAAAGTTTTTGCTATGATATTTATGGACATTTCCAGAACTTGTCACATAGTCATTACATAGATATTGTTACAAATTAAAAGTGTATAATATTGTAAAGTCCTGATGACCTATTAAGGATATTTAACATACCATTTCAATGAACAATCAAAGTCATCCCTAAATTGATAATGCTACTACCAACCTGAAAACAAGTAGTATACCTGTGTACAATTTCAACAGGTACGTGATCAAAACTACATACACTGCTTACAAATAACAGTGTTTATTATAGCATTTTGCAAACATCTCAATTTATGACTAATAATGGATCAATACACAAGATTTTGATAATATCACTATTTTCATGATGCTTTAGAATATTAGATTTAGATACTGTGTTCAATGAAAGTTGAGTATCTAGAATTGCTAAGAAAGATTTACTTCTTTGTTTTAACTCTGTGTCAAAGACAAGCAATCATGACAAAATAGGTACAAAGTCTTTGAAAAGAGAGGTTAATTGCAAATACCATAAAAACAAATGTAAAAAAATGTTCCAAAGTTCATGGCTAAGTGGTGGTCTATGGCTGAAGTATGGCAAAGAGAAAAGGGCCATAATCTCCTTATGATGTTCCTTGAAAAAAACCATGATTTTCTATCAACTAGTGAACTATCTACTGTAATATTTGATTTAGGAAAATGGAGCACTAGGTTTGTAAGTTTTAGTAATTTACTAACTTGTTCATTTAAGTGTTGACAAGTTCAGTTTATTGAGAAAAACTCAGTCTATTAAATCTTATTTCAAATGCTGAAACTGAAGTCAGAATTTCACCAAGAGAAAAGATTAAAAATTAACTACATGTGAAAAGAAAGTATGTGAATTTAGAGATTTAACAAAAAGAAAAATCTTTAAAAGATATTCTACAAAAAATTAAAAGGTATGCATTTCTTTCTATTTTCTAATTTCAATTCTTTCATTGCACTGTACGTTGATGATAATAGAGTTAGTGATATGGTAGAGAAAATGAAAAAATAACAAACATCTACCTTAAATACTTTTGATATTCATTTAGGAGTGTTCTAGAGGTTATGAAGAGAAATATGAAAATTGTAAGATGAAGAAAAGATTTTTTTATACATAAATGAAAAATAACCTTACAATCAAACTGTTCACAGTGAGTGCAAATAACTACAATAAATAACATTTTTATTATAAATTTTTAATTCAAATTATGTCATTCTTTGTGTACAAGATACTTATAAACTTTAACAAAACCCTACTAGTATTTGTTGCATAAATATGATTCCTTAATAGGGCAGATGTCTGTGCTAAAAAGAGTTAATCTTGTGATTGAAAACAAATATTCTGTGTGATAATCACAAAATGCATTGCATACATTTCATCAAGAAATACTACCCAACAGCTTAGGAAGCAAGTAATACAACTTCCTTTGAGCCATTGATCTTACAAAGTATAACTGCTCTCACGAGACTTAATCACAGGCATAGCAATCACAAAGTTGTCATCAACATTTCAAGTAACCACTGGAGCTATCTTACAACTCTTCACATGGATCACTTTTCAGTATATTCCTCTTCATCAATTGACCTGAAATGATACAAAACAGTATCCTCATTTTTCTCTGACACACAAGTCTCAACCTCTGATTTCTGGTGAATTCAGTGCATGAAAGGCATATTACTAGCATTTGGTCATAGCTTTTGAGCTGTTCCATGTGCTTACACAAAACAATGACTGCTGTACCTTGTATATCAGAGACCAATCTGTCTGAATCTGAGATAAAGACCTGTACAGTAGATATGAGCTGCTTCCATTCTGCTGGCACATACCATGCAAAAACTAATGTTCTTTGACCGTTCTGTTGTAACATTTCAATTGCTGTATGACATCCTTATATGCATTAGCCAAAAGACTTTCACCATTCCACATATTATTGTGGATAATGCAGCACCTGTTCTAGGAAGAGGACCACCATACATAACATACAGAATGAGCAAGTATTTACCAATCAAACTTCAGCTGATCTCCGTTATGTTGCACAGCACACCATCAAGACATACAGAAAGTTAAGTCCCAGTCTGTTTGATAGTGTACTGCAATATATGAAAGGTCAGTAGAAACTCCAGCTGTTCCCACAATATGACAAATAACTCCATCCGTAGGCAAACAGTCCTAGTTTCAACTTTAAACCTTTCGTTTTAGCTGAATTATCATCTTAAGCTTTCAGTATCGGTCTCAACTGTTGACTGAACACTAAGACATGGTGCTCCATTGCTGTCCCTTCATCATGGGCTTCATAAACCTCTCAAATGTGGTGGGAATACTGTATAGCTAGGCCTCATTGAATGCATCCAGAAGTGGAGGGACCTCAATGCCAGTCATTATGTTCACCCATATGAATTCAAGAGGTAACCTTAGGATACTCTCCTTCCTGAAAATTGCTAGTAAAGACGAACAAGCATTCTTTGGAGGCTGTATGATACCATCCTTTAACATACATTGTATTTTAATGCTGTTCAGATCCCATTACTCTGGAGAAGCATGCACAATCTTCAATAAATGCAGTTCACTTGTCACACAGGCAAAACAAATAATTTCTGCACTGCTTCCATTCTCAGGATCCCAATGACAGTTGATGATCCCTAGGTTTATTCTGTGGCAAACTTTGCCTACATGTAGTTAGAGATTTGCTTCTCCAGTCACATCTAGTCTATCACAATGCACAAGTGAACTCAGTGTCAACTGGTCCAAGTAATGGCTTTATTCAGAGTACCTGATACATATGAAGAAATCAACCATAAACTCTTATTTCTTGTTCTTGTACATATCAATTTCATCCAACTCTCACAGTTGGGCTGCTCATGAAACTTTTCAGTGCAAGTTGACCCCTGCACTCTCCCAAGTCAATGCACAGTCCCATTAAGGACTCCATTAGTTTTCCAGAAGCAGCAACTGCATCCTGTTAACAACACTCCTGCATATGCTGTACAGATGGTCTATAATGGTAGCTTCAACTATCTTGCTATATTACAAGATACATTCAGCTAAAATTATTTTTATTTATTCTAAATTAGATTTATTCAAACAAATAAAAATTTGCCTGATGCTAGTCTTCTCATAAAAGTATAACAGTATTAATTACTTTCAAAAATGTATCTACTGTAAAGCTGATCATGATATTAAATTTGATGTTTGTTATAGCTTTGTACATGTGTCTATAAATACACTACATGTAGAGCTTATATTATTCTTTCTTATTTTTTTCTATTGTTGAACACAGTTTGCTTCAAGTGGTGCATTTGCACAAGCACACACTTCTTTGAAAACATTCAATTTCCATATCAAACCTGACGAATAGTTGTTCAAAAAGCCACTATTTAAAGTAACTTTGTTCCTACATGAACACCATATTTTGATAAATATTTTACTTTACTGCAGTGTGCATTTGTAAAAACAACAAAACATTTTATTCATACAAATTATGAAGATGTATCATATATTGTGCAGAATTGGAAGGAAAAGTATCTAAGCTTACACACAAATATATTTAAGTATAAAATAAATTTTATGAGGAGAATTCACCAAGTGTAGAAATTTGTTTGTTTTTGAATTTCACGCAAAGCTACTCCAGGGCTATCTGAGCTAATCGTCCCTAATTTAGCAGTGTAAGACTAGAGGGAAGGCACCTAGTCATCACCACCCACCACCAACTCTTGGACTACTCTTTTACCAACAAATAGTGGGATTGACCATTACATTATAACACCCCCACAGTTAAAAGGGCAAGCATGTTTGGTGCAACAGGGACTTGAATCTGGGTCACTTGAAGTACGAGTCAAAACGCCTTAACACACTTGGCCATGCCGGGCCACAAAGTGTAGAATATAGTGTTAATTCAGTTTAAAGCTGAAACTTGCTGAATTTGTTAATCAATTAATCAATCAGTTCATAAATCAATCACATACAACTAATCAAAAACTGCCACATTATACCCATGTAGTTGGAATGATCAAACATAGTACTAACCAGAAGCATCAATTTTGATTGTTTTGTGGCATTAACTGATTTAACTAAATTCTTGAATTTCAAGTCAATTATTTTACATGATACTAATTGAGTTAATCACTCAATTCTACCTACTTGCAGCTCACATTATATTTATTTATACAAAATATGATTAATAAACAGAAACTACAATATATATGAAAGCAACCTACTTGTTTATTTCCACATTATGTTTAATTAATGCTATTAGTTACAAAGAAACTGAAACCAACAAAGCCTCAATAAAACAGTATTCAGATATACTTTGTTGAATGATATATTTGGCATGTTTGTGATACAGACCAAAGAGTAGTGCACAATTATTAACCTACAAATAAAATACACATTCACATTCTTTAATCAGTTATAATAAAAATAGCAATGTCATGAACAATGACATTATTACACTCTGATACTGTTTCTTACAATTCATTCAAATGCCAATCTTTGACAGATTAGCCAATAGCTGAAATGATACTGTCCACAAGCTTTGATCAATACATTTGTCTTTGGAGTACGGAAATGTTAAAACAAACATGAAATGTAGAAAAAAAATGGATATATGATTGAATAAATAAATGTAACAATGCATCTTAACCTGTATATATTTTTCTGTATTTATGTTAACATTTACATATTTTTTATTTGGGCATAAAATATCCCCATACCTATTGATTCAACTAAAGTTTTAACAGCTATATAATTAATCTTAAATATATTTTCAACCCAGCATACTTTAATAAAAACTCACAATGTACAAACTAGCATATAATACAGACTAAGATATCAAATATTTATTCCCAAAGCTAATCATTGCTTACATTTTTCAGTCAAATTTATCCCAGTTTGGATTGTTTAAAGATTCCACATTTTTACATTCTTTATTACACACAATGTTAAAATACCTCTTTAGCAATAAATTTAATGTTGTACATTGTTTTTGTTAGGTTACACAATAGGTTATCTGTGCTGTGCCCACCATAAGCATCAAAACTCAGTGTTAAGCATTAGAAGTCATGGGGGGCATAGCACAGTGAATAATGATGTGGTGAACAACTATGTTACTGTGAAAAACACAACCAAGTAGATGGCACAAGTCAGAAGTTAATTAAGAGATTTTTTTATGCTAAAATAATTTGCATTTGCACTGTCCAACAGTTCTATTTAAGTTAGTTATTTTACTTTCAATACAAGATTATTAAATAATTTTAAATGGTTATATACCTTAACTTTTATTTCCCTAATATGACTGGTTTTAAGCTCAATTCAGGAAATGTTTTACATAGATGCTTACCCACTGTCTCCAAGGATTATTACTTTCAGGAGGACTTTCTTTCTGGATGACATGTCTGTCATTAAAAAAACAATATAGAATGATATATCATATTATAATCTATAACTATTTGCACAGTCCCTTGCATTAATCATTTACAATTTAGATATATTTCATTCATATACAGTATAACATTCCTCAAATTATGTTCTGGTTACAGTATACAACCACACTGACCTAACTACATGCATGGATACTTAAAACAAACAACCTTTCACTGTCTAGTATTACAAAATTCAAATGAAAGACATTTAACACAATAAACTGAAACATAACTATATTTTAGCTACCAACAATGTAAGTGAATTCAGCCTTTAAGTACATCATCTGAATTTACAAAAAGTTCTTCCTTACCTTAAAAATAAGATTAAAATTACTATTTCTTGTTCTCTTCAGCAATAAAAAAAAGCTTAACCCCTTTTCACTATTCTAAAAATCCTAGTAAATAAACTAAGATATTCAAATTACATTTAACTCCTGTTCTTTAGTCCACATAAAGATACAGATCCTTAAGATGAAATTTAATGTTTGAAAGAAATGTTCATTACACTGATCCTGTTTTAGAGAAGAAATGTTGATAATAATTCTGAATTTACTATTTGTATCTGCATGATATGAGGCAAGCTTTTAATAAAATTTACAAGTCCACTGTACACAAAAAAACAAATACATTAACATGTCTGTTAACTCACAATGTCAGCCTGACTCAGACAAGTCAGAGTAAAAAATAATGTTTAAGTGAATAATAATAAAATACTTTTGTTCATCATATAATTTGCATGTTGCATAACTTCTAGAGCCTCCAAAATGCATAAGCACAGTCCACTTCAATATCCCTGTATAATTTATCTCGTATAAACTTTCCTCTACGTCCAACATTACTAAATCAATAACGTAGAGTAAAATGAACAGATAACTTTTGACATCAACACACGATAACATGTTGAATGGCACTCTGTATAAGGTTATAGAATGTACACTTTGACCTCATCTGTGCACACAGAGCTAATCTTTGATTAGTAAAATATAATTCAGAAATACGTACTTCTTATACTTAAAAATGTATCTCTGTTTAACAACAAGAAATGGCCAAATACCCCTCTTTCATGTAAACCTTATGCTGTAGAGTCATGTGGAGCACACCCTATTCTGTCAGATAGTATTATCTCTAATATCTACCTTGTAATTAAAAGAATCTTACATAGTTACATGTAAAATGGGCTAAAGGAAGCAGAGAGTCACTTAACAATCATAGGGAAAAAAGATGCACTGGTTTTGTAAAGTGACCAAAAAAAAAACTAAGAATAAAAAGGGCAAACACTTTGGTCAGAAGTAATTTCAGCTGTCACAGATATGATCTGTAAAGTAATCTAACACTCCATTATCAGCCCTATGACAATTCACCAGGTAGTCATTTAGTGAAAAAAACAGACACCAGTACTGACCCAGCCAATACACTGATGCACCAGTAGAGAAAATATCTCACAGGAAAACATCCAGAGAACATATCAGCATTTACCTTACATATAACTAAGTACACCACATGAAATAACAGTGCAATGAAATTAGAAATATTATCCACATACAAAGAAGAATGAACAGGAGTACCAAATCCCACCTGGGAGGGTACACATGTATTGAAGACAATTTAAAAGCATAAGGTTTTATGATTTGCTAAAATGTTACTACTACTCCAAGCAGGAATCCATAACAAGAAAAATACTAGAAGCATTGCCCCATTGAACATATATGGATAATTCTGGTCACAGCTGTACATCCTGGCTGTAAACACATCCAAAAAATTGTTTTTTTTTTCTAATACTTTAAGGTTGTGTTAGTTTTATTACTTGTGAATACAACCTACAAATCTTACAGCTTGGGTTGCAGGCAACTTGATCACATGGAATGATAAAAGAAATCCACTGTTTCTTAACTGTACATACTGTTGATATTATCTTTGAATAGGCATAGCACGCAACTTTAAGAGGCTGACAAAACTATTATTAGCATCAGTAAAGACCTTCAGTGAGTATTTTGCATGTTACAATCATGGAATGTTTAATTCGATAACTAACCTTTGAAGAAGTAATACTCAGCTACAAATCAGAATTTAACTGAAAGGCTGCAGTAGTCTTTCATTATTCAACAAGTTTATTATTTTTTAAACTATTAATTTCATTAGCATGGGCACAACAAACAGCCCATTATGAATCTCTTTAATCAATGTACTAGGCTTAGCCTTTGACCCATTAAAATTTTAAAATTTAGTCAACATTAGATTTGACACTATACTTTCTGAATTTAAAGCAAAGTTCCAGTTATTGTCAATTTCTTTTTCATTGACCAACTACTGGTCAAGAACAAGGCAGGAGAACCAAAGAAACATACTTGTTCTTTTTCTGCTGACAGATTGGCTCATCTCCAACCTGCAAAACTCTAGAACATCCAGGAGTTTCTCTACAACAGGAGTAATGTCCTGTTTACCATTAACTCTCTCAGTACAAAGTCAGTTCATTGGACCAACCTCAGACTTTTTTATGCTTGTTATAATCTTCATTCTATTACTTTAAAATTAGTAAGCGTATGTTTATGAAATTTGACAGATTATCAGTAAACATTACAAGGCTTTCATATGCAAAATATCAAATTTTTTTATTAAGTCTTAAAGTTTGTCAAACAATGTTTTTCTCATACTTTTTTTATTTGTGCATGTTGCAACAACAACAACAGCATGCAAATTTTCATTTTAAGATCAAAAATACTTTTGTGCATCAGAAAATTTTTAAAATTTCATGTGCAAAATCCTTATTATATTCAAATAGTTTTATTGAATGTTTCTTAAGAAAAAACAATACATTTTATGTTATTTTCACTAACAAATCTCTGTATGGGTTCAGTCAATTTGATGAATCTCATAATCACCATATAAAATTAGGAAACAAATATAAATTATGCCTTTTGTATTCTACAATGAATACGGCTTATAAAACAAAAACATACATGTTTAGACTAAATAGTTTAAATCTCATAACATTATATAATTATTATTTTATTATACAGGCTTTTCAGCTGTGTCTGGCTAACAATAGAGGAATTACAATGGCATGACACATGTGCATTCATGTTACTGTATCCAATATTATAAAACTGACCTTTAGTTTTTACAAAGTAACCTATCTTGGGTGTGTTTTAGTGGACTATTACTGAGTTGTAGCTCACATTACCCTATCATATTACATAAAGCTCAGAGTACTCATAAGCATATCTCATGAAAATTTATTACCCTTATTTTAACTAATTTAACCAAAAAAGTTTCTAAGTTTTACATTTTACTCACTTTTATAATAACAAATAAATAAATACAAATAAAAAACAAGATATATATTACTTACCTGGGTTTTGTTTCTTTTGCTGTCAAGTGTCAATGAAACTTGAGTCTACTTTCTTTTCTATAATAATTAATGGTACTACCATATATTTTATTATATAATGCAACTAATGTGTTTTTCATGGAATAGTTTGAAAAGGAAATAAAATAGACAATTCTCTATACAGAAAGCAATGTACTATATTGTGTGATAGATTAAACTTTGGCTTTCTGTTGGTTATAAATACAATACTAACTGTCAAAGAGAACTATTGGCAAATTGTGAGAGAATGTGATAAAAGGATGTAGCAAGTGGGTCTGATATCCTAGTTTATTGCTCTATAAATAAATAAAATTTAAAGCTTCAAAAATATTTTTGTCTGAAAAACTTACCTTAAATTTCATACTTCTGGAAGGAATGGTAAACAAGTTAGAAAAGAGAAGACAAAGAGCAAATACCACAATCATCATACTAGATAAGATTAAGGATTTTAAAAATGTTTCCTTATAAATTTAAGAACTTAAAACTTGTATAACATTACAAATTGTGATTTATTAATTATATTTTATTGCAAGGCTTATTCATATACACTGAAAATAAGGTAATTTAATTAAATTTTAAATGTAACTCTGTACAGAAAAGTGTAACTAAAAAATGTGTTAACACACATGTGGTCAAGAAAAATGCAGAAGTTACCTTGTTCTAGTTGCCGATTTCACTGTTCTATACAGTAATGTCTATTAGGCCCAACAGCAGTAACAGAGATGACACCATTGACTGGACAATGACACCAGGTTTACTAATGAATTAAAGAGACCTTTCTTTGTTTAGTTCTAGTAAGAAATACTTGTGCAACATTATTAATCGAGACCATTGTGTTTTAATTTTACACAGCTCAATCCTGAGATTGTGAAAGCTGTGGAACTAAAAACCATTCTGTAGGTAACCAACTATGGTTGTATCTGTGTAGGTATGTATGTTGCATGCTCCTTTTTGGTTTGCAATAATAAATATTATGTTTGTTTCATTCAAAACTCACCTAGCTTCATTATTCCACATAGGAAAAAACTCAGGCAAGTTTTGAAACAGATAAATCCACTAATAATAGTGGATCTATATGATACTGATAAGGAAATAGCTGAAAATACCACAAAGGGCATTTAAGATAAAATATAAAGAAGTCATGGATCAAAGACCATGTTATCATGTTTGTTGACTTGAATTAAAAATTTTATTGAACTACTATTTTATGAATTTATGTCAATACATTTGGAATGAAATTGTAGATAATTCAAACTTTAATATCATATTAAAGTCAATTTCTTAATTTAAAAGTAAATACTAAAAGAACACATTTAAATACAGATTTTAGTGAGTTGCATGGTATACTGAATACAGCACTTTAAAATTAGATGTCTGATGTCAAAATACCAAGTATATGGTTTTGTACAAATTAAAAACTCAACTTACCAATAATAACACGATAGTATATAAAATAAGAATCTTATATCTTTTTATTCTGCTGAGATATGGCTTATGTACTGAATCAAACAAAGTGGCCCTGTTCACCTCTTTCCATTTTTGGTAATGGTCCCTTATATACACTTACTTTAATGTATGACATGTGAATAACCAATCAATAACTTAGAATGTCCCCAGAGTGGTTTTTCTCCCCCATTTAATCTTTGAAAAGGCTACCATGTTCTTTTGATCCAAGATTTCAATGAGACAGGTTGCATCTTTAGTCGGTTCGAAGTTTCATATTTTTTAAAATCTAAACACATCTTAGTTACTAAGCTCAAAAAATTGTACTGAAATTCTATAGTATCAGTATAGTTAGTTATGATTTTTTGGTTATTCAACTGTATATATGTATAAAAATCTAAAAAAAAGACATTTTTGTTTGATATCCTCCATGTGCGAAATTTTAAAAGGCTTAGCAACTCATGTCCAGCAGCAACCTTGTACAAAGGTTTTAGCAAGAGAACTGTTTACTTTACTTCTTGATTTATTGTTCTATATTTTAGAAAAAATAAGTTAATTTTTTCACATTTTAATTTATATACATATACATAATGAATAATAATTAAAATGTGACTGTATATTACAAAACATTAGTCCACTAAAATACAACCAAGACAGGGATAACTAAAGGTCAGTTTTATATTACTAAATACATAGTATGAGTGCATACACACAGCATCAATGCAAAGTATAAAAAGCATAACTTATACGTACTTCCTAGTTTTTTTTATGATGGTTCAGGATGGTCAAGTAATAAATCACAGATAGTTAAGAGTAGAGAGAAATAAAATATAAAGTCTTGCTGAAAACAAACTTTCAAAACATATTTAGGAAGTTTCAGAGATTATACAAATAATATGAGATTTTTTAAGAAGAAAAACAGTTTTTAATCATAACATGAAATCACTTTGCACTCAAACTAGTAACCAAACAGACTTTTTTTTTTCACAAACAAATATTTAGAAAAAAATGTTCATTTAAAAACTCTATGTTTTGTGCATTAAAAACTTATAATCTTTACTAAAAGTCTACCAAATTTTGTGAAGATACACATGCTGTATCAAACGTTATAGTGCAAATACTTAACGTGCAAATGTGTAGACGAACTTGTGTAAATTATACTTAACCCATCATGAAAGGGTTAAGTAAGCTATAAGACTAACAACTGAATGGCAAATCATCCATAAACAGATAAAGTGCCTCCAGATGCTGTTGAATCACTTGGGAAAGATGCCTCAAAAAGAAAAACATGCATGATGAGCCTGCATGGGTTTTCTTCGATAACATTCTTATTATGCATGCATATGATGCATACTGACAATCATAATTGCATTATAATGATAATCTTAATTAATGTATCTCATTTCAAACTCAATGTTAATTTCAATCTATGATGTGGCTTTAAAAAAGAATACATCCTATAACTGAACAATAAATTAAAACTTACAAGCACTTTGTGGAATGGTATTATATGTAGTACTAATAACAACATTAGTGATTACTGCTCCAATGTTGGAATAAATTTCATGCTAGTGTCTTTACACTTACATCAGTTATCAACATTGATACTGGGTATGAAGAACAAAGCAAAAAAGTAATTAATTGCACTTAATCAAGTCTTTCAAATTAGACCTATGATATTAATTAAACACCATATTCTCCAAGGAATTTTAAATAATTAAATAGTGTACTGTAACCCTTTTACAATGGGCTTGGTATAATATATACAGATTGAAATGGCTGAGGAAACCACTCTGGGGAGATTCTAAGTTATTGATTTGTTACTTATGTCATATACCAAAGTAGGTGTATACAAGGGGCCTTTCCAAAAATGGAAAGAGGTGAATGGGGCCACTGTTTGATTCAGTATACAAGCCATATCTCAACAAAATTAAAGAATATAAGGCTCTTATTTTATATTATAGTTTATCAATATTAGTAATTTGAGTTCCTAATTTGTACGAAACTATAGACTTAGTATTTTGACATCAACAACATATAATTTTAAACATGCTGCATTTAACATACCACATAATTCACTAAAATCTATATTTAGGTGGGTTCTTTTAATATTTACTTTCAAATTAAGAAATTACCTCATATATAACATCAAAGTTATTACTAAAATAATTTTAAAGTTAATATTAAAATTACAATCTACACTGATTCCAAAATTATTGACATAAATTCATAAGATAGTAGTTTACAAACATGACACTGCTTCTGATTCATTGCAAAAGGGTTGACACTACTTCCACCACACCATGTGATCTTCACTTACAACAGTATTTCACTCTATCCATAGCTCTTTACATAGTTGGGACACAAACATAGTAGTGGTTAGAACATTATTTAAAGTTAAATGTGAACTCTAACAAGATGGTGAAGCATAATTATAATTAATTATACTTATCACTAAATATTAGAATTAGGATTATTATATTTTTAAATACTTCATTCTAAATCTAATCCCTTAGGGGTTTTCATGAATTAGAAGAGAATAAAATCAATATTTTACAATTGCACTATATTTGCTCTGAAAGGTTTGAGAGTATAAACAATGATCCACAATAGAGTTTATAGGGAATAGAAGAACATGTTTTTAAAATGAATAAACACTTGTTATAAACCTTGTTCACTGTATACTTCACCTTGTTTGTGTGCTTTTAAGCTTACAGGACAGTCTTATTGAACTAACAGACCCTTGCTATTCTTAAATATCATTTTATGAAATTAGCATTTATATTTTTATACATATTTCTAAAATATGACTAAAGCAGATAAATATGAAGTTTTTCTACTCAAATAACACAGCCATTAGACTAGAAATACCTCATGAGATATAAAAAACTGAGAAAGGCTTTGTATCTTAAATTCCATTTTTACCTTAATTTTTTTAATGGAGAGTTGCATAAAAATAGTAACAAATTAGCTTTGAAAGGCAAAGCATAAAAATACAAACCTCACATTATTCTTTTACGTTTAATTTTAAAAAAAAATTACTGATTTTCATTCCCAACAAACAATGCAATATCAATTATAACACCTAAGCTTCACATTAAAACAATACAAGACAGAACAATACAGTCTCAGCAAGTTAATTTATTTGCATCAAGACAACAGTTAAAAACCTGAAGTGACTGTTGGCCAATTTTACAAGTTATAAAAAATTATATAAACACTTGTTATAAACCTTATTCACTGTATACTTCACCTTGTTTGTGTGCTTTTAAGCTTACAGGACAGTCTTATTGAACTAACAGACCCTTGCTATTGACCCTTATATAATCTGTGGTATATTGTATCAATATAATTGATATTTCAACTTAGTAAAGATTTCTTGATGACAGGAAACCAAAATGAAATAAAAATATATCTCAGAATGGTTGGTATGGATGTTAACACTTTTATTGATAAGCAGAGAACAACATTTCAACCTTCCTAGATCATCTTCAGATTGATAACCTAGTTGTTCTGAGATACATTATTAAAGATTTTATTCTCTTTACCTAAGAAGGATACAGAATTAATGGAAGGGATTCAGAAAAGGAATATTATGATGATTCTCAAAATGATTGGGGAAAACTTTATAATGATAGATTAAGATGTTATTTTTTCTTGCAAAAGGAAGAGTAAATGGTGGTATTTTTCAGAGTTCAGATCATCCAAGTGGCTTACAAGCTAAAGGCCCCTGATGTTTTGTGAGCTATGTTTTGAAAATAACATCTATATGAAACACAAATTTAATTCTGACAAAAATAAAAAAGTTTCATCTAAGATTTTTTTGTTTTCCTAACAAGATAACTGACTTGAAAAATGAGTTACCATTGATATAATTATGATGGTTAGCACTAAAGGGTGAATGCCCCTAGGCATCGTTGAAAGACCGAACAGAACATAGCCATCTGTGGATTAATTTAAACTACCTGCAAATATTACTAAAGTTCATAAGCAGCACATCAACATAATTTCATAATTTTAAGCATAATATACCACGAATTACATCATGTTTCGAGGGTTTCCTAGCTTTGTCAAAATTCACAGACTATGGAAGTCATAGTATACAGGAAGTATATTTCCTGCCTTATGCAGCACCAGATACTACCAGACTAAATTACTCTGAACCAGTTTATTATAGATTTCTTGGTGTGTTTTTGTATAAAGTTATAAAATAATGTCAACATTCTGCTTATCAGCCTTGGTATTATTAACGATTAACTGAAAATGACCCATTAAATAACTCGGAGCCACACAGTTATTTATTCACAAATGTTATTCAAAGAAGTGTCAGTGGAGATGTAATGATATTGATGGTCCAATTCACAAACAAATAACAGTAACACTAAATTATAAGTGCAACAACAGTTAAAAATGTGAATAACATTACTATTTGAAAATTGAATACACTTTTCTTAATAAGAGTGATATTAATAGTTTATCTAGTATATGACATTATTAATGTTGCGTGTTATTGTTAATTCAGTTTGAACGGACCAATACTGAACAATAACATAGCAAATAACACATTTGTTAATACTAATAATGATACTGTAAATTTAGGAAGTACTCAAGTGATACAATATTACCAGGCTGAACTATGTATTACTAATTTAAGTACTCAATTTAAAAATTGTATAGACTATTGGTATCACCTGACAAAGGTTTTGAATTTTATCAATAATTTTCACAAATTAAACTAATATTTCAATATTATTATGTAGTTAAACTGTTTTATAAACTTTAGCACTCACCTTATACTTATTTAGTGTCTATATTTCTTTCTAAACCCAAACTAGTAAATACTAATATTAACTTATTTATTTTTCTACTTCTGGTGACAAAATGGCATAAATATCGTTATACAATACATGACGTCATACTATTGAAATTTTCATCAGGGCCCACTGCAAAATTTACAAAATTTATGTTTAATTTATGTCCGTTATTTTCTACAATTAAACATTTAAGACATTTATATAATATTGATTTATTCAATAATAGCTATTTCATTACGAGTCCTCTAATGGCGCAGCGGTATGTCTGCGGACTCATACCACTAGAAACGGATCTTGATACCCGTGATGGGCAGAGCACAGATAGCCCATTGTGTAGTTTTGTGCTTAATTCCAAACAAACAAATAAATTTCAATATGAATTTATATAATATCAAATAACAAAATAATACCAAAAAATTCTTTTGTTTATTTGTAGTGAAGCATAAAACTTCACCATAAGCTATCTGGGCTCTTCCCACCACGGGTATCGAAATCCGGATTTTAGCATTGTTTGTCCGTAGACACATCACTGTGCCACTCTTGAGACCAAAAAATTTAATAAAAACAAAAAGTAACGATAGGGTGGTTACTTTTTAACTAACAGTTCGCAAAGAGCAAAGATTTTAACTTCCATGATATTTCATCAAGACAAGTGTTCTTTATATAAAAAGTACGGCAGAGTTAACTCAAAAAATAGAGCCGCCTTGTTTTTGTATTTGTGCTATATGATAATGTGACCTTTGCAAAAGTTACCAGGACAAATGCTACTATTCACAAAGTAGCGGTTTTCCTTATATGTTGTGTCAAGGTCGTCACGAAAGCAAGGCTGTAATTTTGACATGTAAACAAAGCAAATTATCTTCTTTCATTTTACCTCTAACTACAGCCATTATATAAGTCATCAAGCAGTTAAATATAGAAAGTTACACATAAATATAACTTATCACACCTAATTTTTTCCTCTTTAATGTCTTGTGTCTTTTAAGAGAAATATAACTAGGATACCTACAGCCATATGGGCGATAATAGAAGCTTTTAAAGCCTATATTACAGTTAAAACTTAGCTCTATACCTTACATCTGGCTGTATACGAGCAAACCTTTCTATGTGACTTCGAGCTGCCTCTTCTTATTATATTCTGATATCTATGTTCCAGAATATACACTGCTGGTCAAAATCTTAAGGCCAATGAATATAAAGAAAAAATATGCATTTTGCATTGTAAGACTCAACCACTTATTTGAGTAGAGCTTCGAAAGATGAAAATAAGAAAAGGAAAAATAAAAATCAAAAACTGTTTAAGCATTTAATAGGGAAAATGTGAACACTGTGAAATTAGCCTAAATACTAGCTGGTCAAAAGTTTAAAACCATACCAAAAAGAAGTCCTAAACAGGGTAGGAAATGCCCAACAAGAGGTTTCAGTAATGAATTGCACGGCCGTCATTGCGAATAACTGCAAACATTCGCTTTGGCATGATCGATATAAGCGTTTGCAGAAGGCTGGCTGTAATGTTATTCCAAGTGGTGAAGACGGTTTCACGAAGATCATGCACTGTTTGGAATTGACGTCCATTTCTATAGTCTTCCCTTGCCATCCACCCCCAAACATTAAGAATGCTCTCTCCAACATGCAAATGTAGCCAGCTGCTGTTTAACGCCTCTGTATAACCTGAAGCTCCGTTGTTCCATGGAAGGAGAAAGCACCCCAGATCATGATGGAACCTTCTCCACTGTGTCGTGTAGAAAATGTCTCCGGTGGGATATCCTTATCGTGCCAGTAACATTGGAAGCCATCCGGACCATCCAAGTTAATTTTTTCTCATCAGAAAACAAAACCTTCTTTCACTTTTCTACGTCCCATGTTTGGTGCTTCTCAGGAAAGTTTAACCGAGATGTTTCGTGATATATAATGAGGTGTGGCCTTTGAAGACGTTTACGGTTTTTAAAGCCTTTTTGCGTCCGTAAGTGCCTTAATCTGGTTCGACGATTGGCTAGTGTCTTGTCAGACAACCCGTCGAATCCACCTGCTCAACGCCGGCGAAATTTTCTTGGACCGACTACTTGAAACTCTCGTTCCGTATCTCTCAGAGTATTTTAAGAAATTTGCAACAGCAGTTTTACTACGCCCAATCTCACCAGCGATGGCACGTTGAGAGAGACCTTGCTTTTGCAGCTCGACAATTCTGCCACGTTCAAACTTTGTCAACTTTCTAACCTTTGCCATGTTTTTACCCAATGTAACACAGGAAATGTCAGTGGGAGATGTTGACAACGCTAATGCTTGAACACAAATGACTAAATGTCGTTACGTGTTTACGGATTAACGCTTACTTTTAGAGTATGGTCTTAAACTTTTGACCAGCTAGTTTTTAGGCTAATTTCATAGTGTTTACATTTTCCCTATTAAATGCTAAAAAAGTTTTTTATTTTTATTTTCCCTTTTCTTATTTTCATCTTTCGAAGCTCTACTCAAATAAGTGGTTGAGTCTAACAACGCAAAATGCATATTTTTTCTTTATATTCATTGGCCTTAAGATTTTGGCCAGCAGTGTATTTATGACTTAAAACAGGATAAAATACAAACATGAAAAATGGTTTATGCTTTGGTAGATGAGAGTAAGGGCGCAAATTTGGTGTATCTTGTTTTTCATAAAGCATTTGACAAGATACCTTATAAATGGCTTGTATAAAGTTATCTTTATAAGTGTAGGAGGTAACTTTGCTAATTGGATAAAAGGCTGGATGGATGGAAAAAAGCAGAAGATTCTTGCAAATAGAGCCCAATCAAAGAGGATTAATGTCGCAATGAGGGTACCTCAGGGTTCAGTCGTAAGACTTTTGCTCTTTGTTGATTTTCATCAATGAAAAAGATGAAGGAAGGGCCAATATGATACTTAAACTTGCCTATGATATTGAGGTCAAAGGTGTTCCTAGCTGTAAAAATGATGTTGTTACTTTAAAAAAAAGGACTTAGATCATTTAGTGAGTTGCACAAATAAATTGCAGATACGTTTTAATTACAATAAATTTAATATAATGCATGTGGATTATCATAATTTAAATTTAAATTACAGTGCATTAATCTTAATACTATCAAATGTTTTCTGTAAGTACAGATACACCAAATTCACATATTTACCCTCATCTACATAGGCAGTAACCTTTTCAAAGAATATCAACATATTTTAAAGCAAGATTTTCCATTAGTGTTTGTTCTTGTTTTTGTGAAACCATGTTCTCAATCCAATAAAATTTCAAACTTTGTTAAACAACTTTCCAAAACATCTTTTAACAGATTTTTACTAAACTTTTCCCACAATTGGTGTAAGATTAAATGCCCATAATTAATGGTGATTATATAGTTCAACTATTAATTATTGGCTTCAACGATCTGTTATCATAATGATTTCTGATTCTATAAAGTTACACAAAGTTTCGAATAATTTAACATAACCAAATAATTTGAAGGCATTTTTATGGGTATTTAAGCACTTTCACTTTACCTTGTCAAAAACCATGTGCTTATTTGTTTCACGTCAAAACAAACGCGATCAATATTGTTTCCGAACCTCTTCGCTGTGTAGAAATTTATGATGATGAATTTATTCTCTGGAAAGCATGTGGATAACATAGTTATGAAACAAATCATTGGACTTATTGCACAGCATTTGACTGTTTACAACTTTTTAAAAGCATTTCAAAGGTTAGGTATTTTAATTACAGTCCAAATACAATCGAACAATGCCATCACAAACAATATTCTACTGAAATCAAACTTGAATTTCCAGCCTTATCATCCAATTATCACACGTGTATGTGTTTTTAAATTTCGCGCAAAGCTACGCGAGAGCTATTTGCGCTAAACGTCCCAATTTAGCACTAAAAGAGTAGAGGGAAGACAGCTAATCATTATCATTCACATACAAATTTCTGGGCTACTATTTTACTAAAGAATAGTTGAACTGACCGCACATTGTAACGCCACCACGGCTAAAAGGGTGATCATGTTTTTTGTGTGAGGAGGATTTGAACTGTGACTTTCATACTGCGAATCAGGCGCCCAAAAAATCAACCAGCAGCATGATCTCAATGACTTCGTGACTGGTTACATTCCTGAACTGATAATGTTATTACTGGTATTTTTAGCTGATTTATTGCGGTTTGTATATGGCTGAAATTATGACACTGTGTGACTCACAACGCATACTAAATAACAATACAAAAAGAAAAGAAACATTGTTAGTTCACTTCTATTTATATTCAGTTTCAATGTTATTTCCATTATATGTAGGTATTACAATTCAATTTTAAGTTGATAAGTTAGATGCAAATACTGAAGCATTGGCTCCGCGGTAAATTTGAAAACTTAAAATATTAAAAACCTTGTTTCGATACCTTTGGTGGACACAGCAAAGATAGCCCATTGTGTAGGTTTGTGCTTAACTTCAAACAAATGATTCTTCTGTCATTTTGAATTTGTTATTGTTTTAAAGTTTATTCATTGAATACTTCTGCCAACTACTGATCTACTGTAATCAAATACATAGTAGTTGGAATTGACTGTCACATTTATTTTGCAAATGTGGCTCCAAAGTGCGGAATGCGTTTTCATGTAACGGGATACAAACAATAGGCACTCGAATTCATAGTTCATCAAACTAATCAAGCGCCCCCGACCAACCCAAATCGTTACAATATAAATGATTTGGGGAAAGCTATTTCTGTAAGATGAATACCTACAACTAGCTTTTTACAATGTGCGTTTCAGTTAACAAGCATGGCGTCTCTCTTTTTACGGTAGGAAAGTAGTAAGCTATTGATTTAAATGATAAAGAAATTCTCAGTAATATTATGTGAAATTATTTCTTCTCTAAAATAAACAAATGTTTCTTTATATGGCACGTAATAAAATTTGCTCTGATTTTAATGTCAACAAAGTAATATCTTAGAACTTGTAACAATTAAATACTTGAAATTAAAAGTTGGAAACTTTAAGCACTGTTTTAAGTATTTAAGGCATCAATCTTTACGGAAAGCAATTCTTCATTTCTGAGATGACCAATCAACGATTTAATTTCAAACAACAAATCTCTCACTTCAAAAGTGAAAGAAAAAAAGAAGTAAGACATTTTTTTTTAACACGAGAAAGGTTTAATTCTAATGTTCCTACAGCTAATTTTAAAACACAGGAAATTTTACGCTCTTTGTAGACTCTACATTCAAAGAGCAAAGCTTATTTTTTCTGGTACCTTTTCAGCAGGATGGATGAATTTTATTATACCTGTCTTACATTCATTTGAAATGTTGGACTTCACAGGTTTTTGTGTCATCTCAGAAGAAAGGGTGCAATTTATTCCTTTTACAGAATTTTCAGTTGCAAGTGTAACACTTTATGTCCTTTGTATCACTTCATGTGAAGAAATGAAACTTGGTTGTGACTGCTCTTGAAGAGAAGATATGAAATATTCTAATGCTGTTTCAAGAGGAATGATAGGTTATTAACCAGTTTTGGACCTGGTTTAAGCAGATCAGACAACTCTGTGATAAGGCAGAGAAACTGTTTGACTCTGTGTGTCCTCCCGAAATAATTCATGTTACAATGAAACAGCTGAAGAATAATTTGGATGATCTTGACAGACTATACTCTGAGGTTATTGATCATACAAAGAACGAGGTACCACCTGATGTTATACTTATATCACATAGAGCGAAGAGCGATATCCAGACCCTACTTCGTAAGGGACAACAAATGGCAGAACATTGGAAGGTTTCAGTTGGGTCAGCGATTCAACAAGGTCAAGCTCGACGACTGCCTTGAGGAGAACACTTCTGGATGCTCAAGCCGCAGCTTTGCAGGCAGGGCAGAAAAGGAAACGAGGAGGAAAGAACATGAGCTGGAGCGTCTACAGGTAGAGGCGTCTGCACCAAAGCAGAGCAAGACGCTCAAGGGGAACTTCAGCGACAACGACATGACCTAGAAGAACAACGAATAACTAGTGAACTCCTCAGAAAACAAGCAGAGTTGCAAGCTCTTGATGATGAAGCGTCAGACATAGATGGCACTTAACATGATTTGCAGTTGCCAAGAGCTACTCCTCGTCAGGAAAAAGCCAACTCTGATATACAGTAGCATGTGAAGACTTTCAAAGATGACGTGAACATCAGTCGTCTCCCCGCACCTGAGCCTTCTGTATTTGAAGGGGATCCTCTGAAATATTCAGGGTAGGAGGCTTTCTCTGCAGCACTTTTAGACCCCAGAGGAATTGCTTTCATGGAGTGAATCCACTATTTGAAGAAGTAACTCGGTGGAGAGGCCAAGGATGCAGTAGAGGGGGCATTTTATTTTGAATCAGAATCCGCCTACCAGAGTGCCAGAAAAATTCTGGATGATCGTTATGGGATTCCATTCGTGGTAGCAGAACTACAATTCTTTCATATCCAAAATAATAGAGCGAGGGAAGGCAGAAAAAGTGTCATTATTTGAAAAGGAGACCAAGACTTCCTGGTACATTCCACACTGTGGCATTTATCATCCTCAGAAGCCAGAAAAGATCAGAGTTGTCTTCGATTGTAGTGTTCTTTATCAAGGGCCAGAGCTGATGAATTCCCTGATCGGCGTACTATGTAGGTTTCGAGAGAAACTTGTGGCTTTTATGGGGAACACTGAGAAGATGTTTCACAAGTTTCTTGTGTATCCTGAACACAGAGACTATCTGAGATTTCTCTGATAGAGAAACGGTGATCTGTTGACAACTTGTTTAGTACCACATCCTCATCAGCTTGTGCAAATTTTGGTTTGAAGAGGATTGCAGCAGATGGACGTGAGAGATTCTCTGGGGAAGCTTGTGACTTCCTTGAGCAAGATTTCTATCTAAACGATGGCTTGACGAGTTGTAGCTCTTCTCAAGAAGCCACTTAGCTGATTATAGATGCCCATGTTTAATGCTTGTCGGAAATATTCGACTTCACAAATTCGTTTCCAACAGCTGTAAGGTTATGATGGCAGTCCCTGAGTCGGAAAGAACTAAAGAACTGAAGGATCTAGATCTAGACTTTGACCAGCTTCCCATTGAACGAGCGCTCGGCACTCAATGACGTATCGAATCGGAAGAATTCAATTTCCGCTTTTGTCTTCAGTACGACCACTACCTCGTAGGGTGTCCTTTCAACTGTTGCATCAGTGTATGATCCACTAGAAAGTATTTATCCCTTTACGTTACTTGAAAAGCAGATTTTGCAGTAGCTCTGCAAAGAAAACGCTGGCTGAGATGAGCCCATGTCGTCAGAGCTACAATCAAAATGAGAACAATGGCTGGTGGAACTGGGCTCCCTCTCAAGCCTGAGATTTCCGAAGTGCTTCAAGCCAAGACACTTTGTAACCATTCATCGCAGGGAATTTCACCATTTCTTAGATCGGGCAGTCAAGGTCTTTGCTGTAATACAGAGGTATATAGCAAAGTAAAAGGGGAAAGAAAATATCAGCGATGAAAAATGTGTAAAACACCATTATTCACATGCTTCAGAGTACCTCCTTCCATGAGCAAGTCAAGGTAATCAGTCGAAACAAAGGACCAGCCATAGAACCACTGAAATAGTTGGATCCTTTCATGGACCACGACGGGTTCTCAGAGTTGGCGGAAATTTGCAACGAAGCTCAGCAAACTACGATGTGAAACTTCCCATCATAATTCCCAGAAAAGGTTATCTGGCCAATTTGAGCATCAAGCATTTTCAAGAGAAAGTAGTTCATCAAGGATGCAGTTTTACCTTACATGAAATCCGGTCACAGGGTTATTGGATCGTTTGAGGAACCAGAGTAGTTTCTTCTCACTTGTACAAATGCGTAATACGAGGGCTGTTCAAAAAATACGCGGACTGTTTGAATTGCGCGGCTCCAGTTGGTTCCAAGGGAATCCGCTTGGTGTCGCTAGGTTCGCACAGATCAGCTAATTACGACGCCATTTCCCGATTGCAGATATCTTCATTTGTGTATTAGCTACGCGGTTTTAAGTGAAGTGCGATTTTTTCGTTTGGCGGATTTCAGAATGAATGACCTGAAGGAGCAACGACTTGCTGTGAAATTTTGTGTTAAACTTGGAAAATCTGCGACTGAAACTTTTGCTATGCTTAACACGGCTTACGGTGATGTTGCTATGAAGCGTACGGCATGTTTCAAGTGGCATGAACGTTTTAAGGATGGTCGACAGTCCATTGAAGATGGTGAGCGTCCTGGACGTCCTTCCACGTCAACTGACGACCCACACGTCGACAAAATCAACACCCTGGTGCAGGCAAATCGACATCTGACTGTCTGGGAGCTTACTGAAGAGTGTGGGATATCAGTTGGATCTTGTTACGAGATTTTGACCGAAAAAATTGAAGATGCACCGCGTTGCTGCGAAATTCAGCCCTCAGAACTCGTGAGTTTTTGGCCAAACACTCGATCACTGTTCTTCCCCACCCCCCTACTCACCTGACCTTGCTCCTTACGATTTTTTCTTGTTCCCCAAACTCAAAAGACCCTTGAAAGGAAGAAGATTTGAGACGATTCCAGAGATTAAGGCAAATGCGACGAAGGAGCTGGAGGACATTACAAAAGAAGCGTACCAGGACTGTTTCAACAAGTGGAAACACCGTTGGGATAAGTGTGTGCGTTGGGGAGGAGAGTACTTTGAAGGAGTCCCAGACCTGTAACTTCTAAATAAAGTACATTTTGTTTTATGACGTCAGTCCGCGTATTTTTTGAACAGCCCTCGTAAGCAGGAAACTGAGAGGCAAGCTACATACCCAAAAAAATGGCTAATCTTCCAAAAGAGCGAACAGAATCTTTCCCATCTTTCACTCAGATTGGCAGGTATTGTTCGAAATATTAGGTGTGATCAAGGATCAAATTTCATTGGAGCATCACATGAATTGCTAAAGGCAACGTCAGAAATGGAGATGTAAAATATTAAGGATTTCCTTGTAGCATTCCAGGCAGAGTTCTTCATGAATCCACCCTCTTCAAGCTACATAGGAATGGTATGGGAGAGACAAATCTGTATCTTGAGAAGTATTCTGACGACATTGCGAGACAACACGGGTCCAGCCTTGACCCTGTCACTCTCAGTACGTTTTTCTATGAAGCAATGGCCATTGTCAACAGGCGGCTTCTGACTCCAGAAAATCTCAATGAAGCTAGTGCACCAGAACTTTTGACACCTAATCATCTTCTCACATTGAAGTCAAAACTCCTGATGCCTCAACAACAAATTTTGTTCGAGAAGATTTGTATGCCATCAAGCGATGGAGGAAAGTACAGTTCCTGGCTAATGAGTTTTGGGCAAGATGAAAGAAAGACTGTCTACTAAACCTCCAGTAGAGACAAAAATGGATTAATAAATGTAGGAACTTAGCAGATGGCGATATCGTCCTGTTCAAAGGCGATGGTATAGTAAGAAGTTATTACATACTTGGCAAGGTTGTAGAAGCTATACCTGACTAAGACAGTCTGGTGAGAAAAAGAGAAGCTCCTCATTAGGGATCCGAGTCTGTCTAGGGAAGGAAAGCGACTATCTCAGCCAACTGCCTTAGAACGTTCTATTACAAAATGGTTGTGCTATTGGAGAGAGAATAGTATTGAATTACTGAATGATAGAATATTGTATTTCGATAATGTATCAGGCATGTTGGTCAGCATTTATGATTATCACAGCCCTCAGTATTATGTCTAAGTATTAGGTCTCAGAATTCTCAATGATCCTCAGAATATCAAAGTGATTTTGGTGAGGAGTGTGAAATTTTGATAAAATTTTGGCTCAACACTATTTATCTATTTTGTATCGTGCAGTGTTTCAAGCATCTTCAGTGCCAAACAATAATTTGTGTTAGTTAGAAGTGGCCCTAGCCAAGCCACATCTGTGGAATGAAAATATTGTGCATTTAGAAATAGTACAAGTTGTAACTTTGGATTTCTTTCATATTCCATTATATGTAGTTTTATCCAAATATATAACAATGTTCTATGGATTACTGTTTAATCAATGATATAATCCTTTGAATGTATTTTCATGTATGAGTGTTAGATCCCAATTGTAAACCGATTCAAATGCTGCGTGTAGTAAAACAGTATTGTATAAGTGAGGTGAGGGTCCGTACACTGGATCAGATCCATGTGAGGTTGAGACTGTTACAAGAAACATTGACGTTATCATGAAGAATACACGAGAAACTCAACTCCATTAACTCAACCCAAGTGTTTATATGCAAAAACGGCTCGTTTGGGTTGAGAAAATATTTTACATAGAAGAGCGAACAACGTTTCGACCTTCTTCGGTCATCGTCAGGTTCACAAAGAAAGAGGTAACTGACCGGAAGCTGACCACATGTTTGAAAGGGGTTGTGTAACTGTGTGTCGAAATGTAGAGGGCGGTATTAGATGTTTCTACAGAGAAGAAAAACAAGGAAACAACCAAACACAACCAACAGAAAGAAGACAACTTAGATAATTTTATTGACATCCAACAGCCAAATTTCCCAGGTAAAATTACAAATTTATATTTTCCAGAAACACCTAAAAAACAACATCTTAAACGATTTTTTCAAAGAATTTTCTCACAAAACCATCAACATAATTTCACAAAACAGAAAACTAAAAAACAACCTTACAAAAAGAGACATTAATTCCATTAAAAACCTAAAACAAGACAAAAACATAAAAATTCTAAAAGCAGATAAAGGTAACGCTATAGTCATAATGAACACGAATGAATACATCCAAAAAATGAATAACATCCTATCAGACACAAACAAATTTAAACCAATACACACAAATCCAACAAAGACACACGAGACGCAACTGAACAAATTGCTACTACAAATGAAAAAAGCCAACACAATTTCACAAACACTTTATTCCTACCTACGTAAAACTGACTCACGCACACCGCAAATATACGGCATCCCCAAACCTCATAAACCAGATTGTCCATTACGACCAATAATGTCCACATATGAATCGTTTAATTACAATCTTGGTAAATACATAGCATGGGCATTCTCCAAATATGTAACATCAGACAGCTCATTCATCAAAGACTCTTTTAATTTCAAGTCTAATTTAAATCAACTTAATCATAAAGCCTTAATGGCCAGTTTCGATGTTATATCCCTCTTTACAGAAGTTCCAACCACTGAAGCCTGCAAGATAGCCTTAGAACTCTATATCCGAGACCCTAACCCAACTATAGAAATTCCCAGTAACCAGTTAGCAACCCTCATAGAATTCACCACGATAAAGACAAACTTCATGTTCAACAACCAAAACTATATACAAACAAATGGCCTAAGCATGGGCAACCCAGTATCACCAGTTCTAGCCAATATTTTTTTATGACACAAGTTGAAACACAAGCAATTAACACAGCATTACATCCACCACTATACTGGTACAGATATGTAGATGACGCGGTTGCGGAATTCAAATCTACAGAACACACACTTAATTTTTTCAATCACATTAACTCTATACATCTCAACATTAACTTCACATGTGAACAGGAAGAAAGCAATCAAATATCATTTCTTAACCTCAAAAGTACAAGAACTGACACACAATTCAAAACAGAAATCCACCGAAAAATCACCCATACTGGACTATACATTCCTTGGGACTCAGCACATGAAACAAAACAAAAAAATCAACATACTAAGAAACCAAATAAACACAGCCATAAAACTATGCTCACCAGATAAAATTAACGATGAATTAGACAAAATAAAACAATACTTCATCAACATCAATAAGTTTCCTCCACAAACCATAGAAAACATTATACGCACACACCTAGACAAAAATCAAAATCAACCAACTAAAGTAAATACAGCTCACGAATCAAAAAACCACGAAACCATATACTGCTGTATACCATATATTCCTGACATCAGCAAACAAATAACCAACATTTGGCAAAAAATTAGTAACAAAATATGACATTCCAGTTAATACCAAATTTATTCAAAAACCAGGCACAAAACTGAGGTCTGTACTATGTAAAAAGTACACTGACAAACACCACACCAACATTATTTATAAAATACAATGTGATAACTGCCACGACTTCTATATTGGAGAAACAAGTAGAAAAATGGAAACCGGATTCAAAGAACATAAAATGTCACCTTCACACGTTTTCGAACACTGCAAGTCAAATAAACACAACATAACCATAGAAAACACTCAAATACTAAATAAAGAAACAAACATAAACAAACGCAAAATTAAAGAAGCCTTACTTATACAACAACTTAAACCCAAAATAAACCAATATAAAGGAACGCCTTTATACCTATATTAATATAATAAAATAAATAAAATTATATATTCAAACATCTAACACCGCCCTCTACGTTCCGACACTCAGTTGCACAACCCCTTTCAAACATATGGTCAGCTTCCGGTCAGTTACCTCTTTCTTTGTGAACCTGACGATGACCGAAGAAGGTCGAAAAGGTCGTTGTTCGCTCTTCTAAGTAAAATATTTTCTCAACCCAAACGAGCCGTTTTTGCATATAAATTTCTCAACAAGTGGGTTTCTCGACATCACTGATTATTCAACCCAAGTGTTGTATTACTGATCGCTTATTATTTAGCACTTACTATTTAATAAAAAGATCAGTAATACAACACTTGAGTTATTGGATCAGAATACATCATACAATACAGTGGGCAATTACACCAATCAACGATTTAATTTCAAACAATAGATCCCTCTCTTCGAAAGTGAAAGAAAAAAAGAAGTGAAACATACCTTTTAACAAGATGTCCTTTGAAATAAAAGTTATGTATTGTGGTAAGCGTATTGGTGGCTTCTAATTATTTTTTTAAAGAAAAGATCTGCTATGTGAATCAATTATGCATGCTCAAAAGATTTTCTTCTTTCCATAGGAACCAACTTCGAGATTTTTATTGTTTGTTTGTTTTGAATTCCGCACAAAGCTACACGAGGGCTATCTGCGCTAGCCGTCCATAATTTAACAGTGTAATATTAGAGAGAAAGCAGCTAGTCATCACTATCCACCGCCAACTCTTGGACTACTCTTTTACCAATGAATAGCAGGATTGATCGTAACATTATAATGTCCGCAGGGCTGAAAGGGCGAGTATGTTTGGTGCGATGAGGATTCCAACCCGTGACCCTCAGACTATGAGTGGAACGCTTTAACCCACCTGGCCATGTCGAGCATGAGATTTTTGAAGCGGTGAAAACAGATATGATATAACAATATTAATTATTTATAATTTCCATTTAACGATTCCCTTTGTCGACTCGACGGTAAGTTTGAGGACTTATTAAGCTAAACATAGCACAATGTATAGATTTGGCTTAACAAAAAGAAAACCATTAAATAATCTTACGTGTTTGACTCTAAACGTTTCGACTCTTCTATTACATCTTTTCAGAAAAACGGACTGTTTTGTCAGGTTTTGTTGTAGCGTACAGAGTGTATGATGTTTCTCGTGATTCACGACATGCGCACATTTTACAGACGTTGCGACAGTACAATTTGCAACGTTAAGTGTTCCTATATGACGTCATATTAGAGTGAACTGACTGACTGACAGACAACACACTACTGTTTGTTTTTTTAATTTCGCGCAAAGCTACACAAGGGCTATCTGCGCTAGCCATCCCTAGTTTAGCAGTCTAAGACTAGAGGGAAGGCAGCTAGTCATCAACGCCCATCGCCAACTCTTGGGCTACTCTTTACCAAAGAATGGTGAGATTAACCATCACATTAACACGCTCCCACGGCTGAAAGGGCGAGCATACTTGGTGCGACGGGGATTCGAACCTGGAACCCTCAGATTACGAGTCGAACTCCTTAGCCCACCTGGCCATGCTGGGCCCACACTACTGTATTACGAGCGGTTAAAACAGGTGACCTTTGATCTCTTTTCGGGTAAATAATAAATGCGTAACAATATCTATATATAATATAATATTAAATAGCCAAAACAAACACTAAGCTTATTTCAGCTTGGTAAGAAATTTATCGATGATATAACCTATATTAAAATTAAAAATTTCCTTTAATTATAAAATATTTCTAATTAATATTTGTTTTCCGGAAAAAGTTGCTGTTACTTAATACACTGTTCAAAAAAGTTTCCTGAACACTCATATACTAGCTCTTTTCATGATGACGAAAAACCCACTTGAGGTAAAAATGTACCTCAAGATGGCTGGTAATGGTATTAAAACTTTAATCAAAATAAAGAAGAGAACGGCGTTTTAACATTCTCAGGTTAACCTTCGTTAACATGAAACTGACTTAAGAAGGTTGAAACGTTATTCTCTACTTCATTTTAATAAAAGTTTTAATATCCATACTAGCAGTCTTGAGATACAATTTTACTAGCTCTTTTGTACGATTGCAAGTTGCCAACGTGTTGGCTGGGTTATATTTTAAACGTTATGAGCTCAGTGCTGGAAAAATGATTTATTAAGATACGAAATCAATCGTAAGCTGCGACTTATGTTGTCGTTTTTTTAAATTGTGAATACGCAGGAGAGATATGACTTTACGGGACTGCTCCTGTCTGTATCTATAATGGAACGATTTTACTAAGGTCTTAGAGCAAAATACTAAATGTTACTTAACTTTAGAAACATGTAGAAGCAGTACACTAAAGCCAAATATTTATTGTCTACACTGCCTAAAACATCCTTGAAACAACGTAGTTGTCATCAAGCTATATTGAAGGAAGAATTGTGAAATGATTTTTTTTTAGTTTGAATTGGAGTTCAACGAAAAATATATATTTAAAATTAAAATATAATAAACATAGTTACATGAGAAAATATGAGAGAAAAGATTGAAAACTAATTTTCATTTATAAATTCCTCTCTATATCAAAAGAATCTACTCATTTTTTGCAAAATTATCCCTATATTAATTTATTTTGTTTCATTTATTAGATTTCAAGTACAGATGTTTATCATGAGAGGACATTACAATCGAGTTTCCTTGTTGCTATAGGTTACAAAATCAATAGTTAGCTGCCAATCAGCAAGGCACGCACCTACTTTCTATAATCCTTAGGCAAATTTTAATTTATAACTTACTGTTTTTAATGGATTTAAATGGGGGTTAAAAGGAATCTAGAATCCATATGTTCAAAAACTTGAACAGGAAATGATTGAAAAAGAGAATTCTCTCAAATTAAAATGGGAACACACATTTGATAAACAGCATAGGAAAATACCTTTCTTCATCCAATCTCGACTCTCTCCGCCTAAAGAAAAGGCAGACCTAGCTAAAGAACCGCCCCCATACCCAAAGTAATCGAAGAAAAGGCGGAACAAATTACAAGTACATTTATAGATAATATTTATTAAGAACATATTTAATTTCACAAACAAAACCCACATGAAAAGAATAGATTGCTAACTAACTTAAACAGGCGACTTTTGGGTCTCGAAAGGAATGAGAATTATTTAACGAATGAATCGTTTTCTATTATGCGACCAGTGACATCTGAAATCAAAGTTGTTTTATGTGACGGTAAGTTCGTTGTGCATTCCAAGGATGTGTATTATTGATTGTTTTGCCGATTAATATTATATCCGTAATATAGATACATTGTTTATAAAAGCAGAGATAAACGTTTAATAAATCATATAAAATTAATTGCGTATAATATAAACAATTCACATATTTATTATACGTATAGTTTGAACTATAATTGTAGTCAAACCAAAACATATGTTTCGATTTCTCTGTTTTAATAATTATATTACCTACCGTTTTAACAAAATGAAAGCTATAAGTAAAGGATGATACTTTGAGTCGAAAGTTTGTACTTTTGTGTTAGATGTATTTCACGTTAAATTGCTTTTAACGATGTTTACGTAAAAGGAAAATGTTTACATCCAGCATCAATATCTTACACATTTTATGTGGTAAAGTTTGGTTTAAAGATTAAATATGAAAAACAAAACACAGTAGTTTCGTATTTTATCATAGATTCAAATATGATTAGATATAAATTGTATCTTACTTTATGAAATGATATATAAAACTATGTCTAGTACATAAGAGGCATAAATATTCTTTTTATGTTTTTTGTTTTATTCTGCTTTTATTCAATGGAATATCTAGTAGAAGGTTCGGAGTGACGTACAATATTATATGGTTAAATATGTTTAAGCACGGTTATAGATTCTCATAACGTTGGAGTTCGCTGAACTGATTAGAATAAAAAGAAAAGGTGATAACGAATTATCGAGGAAATGGCGTTGTTGTTTTAATTGTTTGTGTGTCATGTATTAATTTTCATTTGTTACGTGACAATAAATTTTAAACAATGTTTACTTTGTATCCTAGGTTACAGCTCTGATATACTGCTAATACAAGTTTGTTTTGTTCGTTTGTGGTAGTGATTCTACATATTTTTCTTTGGATAAATTTTGTTTGTTTGTTTTGAAATTCGCACAAAGCTACTCGAGGGCTATCTGTGCTAGCCGTCCCTAATTTAGTAGTGTAAGACTAGAGGGAAGGCAGCTAGTCATCACCACCCACCGCCAACTCTTGGGCTACTCTTTTACCAACGAAGAGTGGGATTGACCATCACATTATAACGCCCCCACGGCTGGGAGGGCGAGCATGTTTAGCGCGACTCGGATGCGAACCCGCGACCCTCAGATTCCGAGCGCATGCCTTATCGCGCTCGGCCATGCCAGGCCTTTGGATAAATATTATATATGCATACGTACTTATTTGTGCAAATTTGGTTCTGAAATTAATAGTATTAGGCCTCCTGCGCAATTTGATGTAGATTTTGAACAATAGTTACACCTTTTTTTCGCTAAAAATCAGATCTATTAGGATTTTATAGGTTCATTGTGAGTAATAATAAATCATATAGCTTTAAAGTAAGATAACCGAATTCTTTTATTTTGATTGGTCAATAAGAAATAAATGATGCGGTGGACAGAATGTGTTTTAAGTATAGTTGCCAGTTTTGTTGAACAGAAGAAGAGCTGGGGGTTTCCAGGGTGATTATTCTCCGAAAATATATGAACTCCTTCAGAAAACAAAAGAAAAACAAACAAGGTAATCTAATGCAATTTCCTGAACAATAAGTATCAAATTAAGTGAAAACATAGTGTTAGTGACCCCAAACTTTGTACTTTCGTGTGTCATTGAAAATAGTTATTTATGATATACGGATACAACAAAACTGACTGATACTTTGTAAAACGGTATTATTATCTTCTAAGGTCAGTAGCTGGTATTATAAAAAAGACTGACAATTATGTTTCCAAAAGCCAAATATTATTCTGTAAGTTTGTTTGTGTGATTGTAATTAAGCTAAAACCTGCACAATGGGTTGTGTGTGCTTTTCTCACCACGAGTCTTGAAACTCGGTTTCTAGTGATGTAAGTCCGCTGACATGCCGCTGTGCTATTAGAGGGCGAGTCTGTAAGACATCGACAGAGCAGAGAACGTAGCAGGAATTTTGGTTTAATATTATCTGACCTCGAACCGAAGCTCAGGATCAGATATAACCGGGGGAGCTCAGAAATTTTATTTCTCTTCGCCTCGCCCGTAGTGGTAGTTGTTTAGGTAACCTGTATATTAAGAACCCGCGACATGGGAAAAGTTAAATTTTGAATTTAAAAAAATAAATAAAAAGAACTATGTACGACAGTCTCCATACCTGATTCAGTTAAGTTAAATTAGCAGGCAAGGAAACAGCGGCTAAAAATCCGATGATTGGCACCGACCAATGACTATCGCAGAGTAAGACATCCGGATAGTAAAGTCCCTTGCTCAGTGTATACTCTGTGTCTTCATTTTAGTATTTCAAAGTGGTATAAATAACCTATTACAAATGCAAATCAAAAACTGAATTAAAATACTGAATTAAAGCTGAATATAATAGCAATAATAAGTAGCTCAGACGTAAAGGTTTCATATGTAGTAATACAAGTAACTAGAAAAATCTGGGTGGAATACGTTCGTCTGAAATATTTCTTAATAATACGCTATCAAGTGATTTAGTACAACACACAATGGCAAGCAATAGCAGTGAATAACAGTTAGTTGATATCAGTTACCTTTTCCAAAATCTGTCCTTCCTCTAAATAAGTGAGTACCCTTCAAAGCGCTCACGATTGTTTAATCTACGTGCAAGTTGATAACAAAGATTAAAGTAAAAGCTGTCACAGAAGCTTCGCCTCATTACTCTAATAAATGTTCACCAGTTACTGTTCCTGTGATATTTACCCCACAGTAGCACATCCTGCGGACTTATAACGCAAGAAACCGGGTTTCGATACCCGTGGTGGGCAGAGCACAGGTAAACTTTTGTATAGAGTTGAACATAATTACAAACAAACCCACTGTGTCAGTCGAATTTGTTCACACATATTAAATGAAATAATACAACTTATGTAACGCAAGACGTATTTTTCTATAAGCGTTCTAAATACGTACTTAGCGAAATTTCTAAGAAACCTGCCCGCCGCTAGTACAGCGGTAAGTCTAGGGATTTACAACGCTAAAATCAGGGGTTCGATTCCCCTCGGTGGATTCAGCAGATAGCCCGAGGTGGCTTTGCTAAATGAAAACACACACACACTCTGAGAAACCACCACATGCTGATGAGTTTTTGTTTGTGTTTTATACATAAAACTACACAGTGTTCATATTGTTCAGTAGACACATCCCCTAAAATAATGCAGTCCCTATGTTGTGTAATATAAATCACAGATTATGTGTTTTGTACATATGACAAAAGTAATAAAGGAAGAATTTTACGCAAATGATAAATCCAGTTCCTAAACTGTCAAACATAAAATTATTCAGAAATTTTTACACAAACAACTAACTGTTCTTATATTGTGCCTGTAAAACACAACGATGGTAAAATTATATTCCAGTTGCAAACATCACCAATGGTGATGTTTTACAGGTATAAGAATGTAATGTTTATGTTGGCGTTAATTGCTTTTACATACCCAGTATTAAACTTTAGGAAACAAAAAGAAAGATACATCTTTTGGCGAGTTTTCCTCAGTCTTCACTTTCATTCCTTATACTGATAATGTTTAACACCATATAATCTTACATTGTATGTAAGAGAAATCACGGTTTATCAGTGAGAAGATATTATTAATTTTTTTTCTCTTATATGTGTGGTCTGTTGTTCGGGAAACATTTTATAGAACATATTGTTAATTTGAAAACTTAAGCTGTCTATTATTACTATACCTTACAAATTCATATGATAAAGCATTATTTATAAAGCAAAAACGTTCGTTTTTGTTCTCGAAAGAACAATCGCCACCAGACGGTGTATTTGCCTATGTCTAATATTATTTTAATTATTATCACCCTTATTATGCTATGTGATATTTTAATGTATAGTAGTGAGATGCACAGATGTCGTTGCGAATAACTGCAAACATTCGCTTTGGTATGGTCGATATAAGCGTTTGCAGAAGGCTGGCTGGAATGTTATTCCAAGTGGTAAAGATGGCTTCACGAAGATCATGCACTGTTTGGAATTGACGTCCATTTCTATAGACTTCCCTTGCTATCCACCCCCAAACATTTTCAATGGGGTTCAATTCGGGCGAACACGCTGGATGGTACAAAATAATTACGTTATTCGCCATGAAAATGTCCATTGTCCTGCGGCATTGTGGATTTCAGCGTTGTCCTGCTGAAAGATCCAGTCATTTCCACACAAACGAGGGCCTTCAGTCAATAAGAATGCTCTCTCCAACATGCCAATGTAGCCAGCTGCTGTTTAACGCCTCTGAATAACCTGAAGCTCCGTTGTTCCATGGAAGGAGAAAGCACCCCAGATCATGATGGAACCTCCTCCACTGTGTCGTGTAGAAAATGACTCCGGTGGGATATCCTTATCGTGCCAGTAACATTGGAAGCCATCCGGACCATCCAGGTTAATTTTTTCTCATCAGAAAACAAAACCTTCTTCCACTTTTCTACGTCCCATTTTTGGTGCTTCTGTAAGGGTCTTAATCTGGTTCGACGATCGGCTGGTGTCTTGTCAGACAACCCGTCGAATCCACCTGCTCAACGCCGGCGAAATTTTTTTGGACCGACTACTTCAAACTCTCGTTCCGTGTCCCTCAGAGTATTTTAAGAAATTTGCAACAGCAGTTTTACTACGCTCAATCTCACCAGCGATGGCACATTGAGAGAGACCTTGCTTTTGCAGCTTGTTCAAACTCTGTCAACTTTTAGCCTTTGCCATGTTTTTACCCAATGTAACACAGGGAATGTCAGTGGGAGATGTTGACAACGCTAATGTTTGAACACAAATGACTAAATTTCGTTACGTGTTTACCGATTAATGCTTCGTTTCAGTATGGTCTTTAACTTTTGACCAGCAAGTATTTAGGCTAATTTCATAGTGTTCACATTTTCCCTATTAAATGCTAAAAAAGTTTTTTATTTTTATTTTCCCTTTTCTTATTTTCATCTTTCGAAGCTCTACTCAAATAAGTGGTTGAGTCTAACAACGCAAAATGCATATTTTTTCTTTATGTTCATTGGCCTTAAGATTTTGGCCAGCAGTGTATATGCCTGTATGTATATGAGTGCATGTGTATACATATATGTACGTGTTTGAATTAAACAGTAACGGCGTATATTTTCTGAGCAATTCATCTTTTCAGAGTCAAATATAGACTTTTTCTTATTGACAATATTGTATAGTGCATAACAAAATTTTAAACCTTTCTTAATCAGTTATATATTTATCACATTGATGGATATTAATAGTGTTAAATAGTAACGTTATTGGTCTTTTTTATGTAGCTATAGAGTCTTAGCTGTGATCTACATACATGTGGGTATGTGAATGAATACACAGATACATTGTTCTGTTTATTTAGTACTAAATTTCAAATTCCCTAGAGAGTTAATATTGATGAAACAATTCTCTTAAGTACTTTGACATTTATCTATTTAAACAGCTATTTTAACAAAAGCAGACACTCTCTAGAAGTATACATATAACGAGAATAATTATTAGTTTGCAAGAGTTATTCTCAAACCTTCCCCACCTTTCATACACCTCGAACTATATATTTTAGGTTGTCGACTATTAAGTTTTGTCAAAATGCATGTTCAGTTATCTAGTTAGTTTCCAAAGAACTTTCCGAAACAACACTAGTAATATATATAGTCACACTGTGATAGTATTTTCTCTGCAGATAATACTAAAACAAACCGAAAAATATATATTCTGTATCCTGTAAAGATTATATATGATGTGTGTAGCCACATCGGGCTATCTGCTGTGCTCACCGAAGGGAATCGAACGGCTGATTTTGGCGTTGTAAATCCGTAGACTGACCGCTGTACTAGCGGGGGGCGATTATATGATTGTATTAACTCTGGGAATACTACTTCATTCAAACAAACAATTTGTGTAGTTATTTTATACATAACCTAACGTGGAAATTAACAGATGTATGTGATAATTCTACATTATTTAGCATTTCTCAACAGTGATATGATTTAATTTTGCAAATACTAATGAGAAAAACTATAATTAAAAGAGGTTAAAATCGCTTTAATACCATATATGTTAGCTCTACAATAATCACCATATATATATTAACTGTGGTATAATCTAACTTTGCAAAGATTAATGTGAAAATTTATCACTTACACGGGTGAAGCCACTGTATTGCCATACATGTTAGTTCTGCAATAATCACTATACATATATATTAAATATGATGTAATCTAACTCTGTAAATATTACTGTGGAAACTTATAGAGTTGGTTATACTGTAAACCCAACACTTAAACAAACTAAATCTTCAGCAAGAGTAGTTATCGTTATTATGTTGAAATTCATTGTTACATTTGCAGGGTAGCTCGAAATATGAATCTTACCAATAATTGTTTCTTAAAAATCTTTACTTCTAAGTTTCTTTTTTTTTCTAGTAGAAATAAAGATGTGTATTGTGTTTTATCCTATTGCTTCGTAACTACACAGTTACTACTATTTATTTTTATACTTTGGTGTAATGTGTCTCATAATTATGCCAATTATTCATCGGTGTACTGTAACTGATCGAAAGCCATTCTGTATGGTGTATACCTACAACTCATGCATTAGCAGTGTAGTTGGGACCGTTGCTACGCAACCAGCCAAGCATGCCTGTGCCCCACATGGTTGTTGTGTTTTATGTGGACAGGTGTGTTCGCGGTACTGTGGAATAGGCTTATTAAGTCTACGACTGTTTTCCAGGTGTTTTTGTAGCCCAAAAGTGTGTTTGGTCAAAAAGCGATTCAAATGTCGGCTGTTGAGTACTCTTTTGAAAGCTAAGTATAGGAAAACTGTATATATATATATTCGTTTACTTATTTATTGATATCGTACCTTTATGTATATCTACTGACCAAAAAAGGTGAGTATCTAATCTCAAAGCTCATTTATGTAATTTATTCAATTAAAGATTGTTTTACTTGAAGACATAAGATATATAAATAAAACTGTAATACTAAGTTCGAAATGTCAGTGCTCTAACTTTCTGTGAAATGTAATTTATTGCTTTTTTAACTAATTTTTATGTTTAAGGTTTCAGTTTAAATTTACGATTAACATTTGAAACGAAATTTATCAAAGTTGGCCCGACATGGCCAGTGGGTTAAGGCTCGTAATTTGATGGTCGCGGGTTCGAACCCCCGTTACACCAAACATAGTCGCCCTTTCAGCCGTGGGGGGCGTTATAATGTGCAGTCAATCCTGCTATTCATTGGTAAAAGATTAACCCAAGAGTTGGCGGTAGATGGTGATGACTAGCTCCCTTCCCTCTAGTCTTATACTGCTAAATTAGGGACGGTTAGCGCAGATAGCTCTTGTGTAGCTTTGCTCCAAAATTCAAAACAAACAAACAAATGTTATGAAAGTTAAATGTCTCTTAACGAAACACTATAGTACAGATCGAGGTCTTCCTTTATTAATGTCTGTTTTGTGTTTGTTTTTCACTATTGTTTTGTTGTTGTTAAAGTACAAAGTTGCACAATGGGTTGCTTTGTTGTGCCCATCGCAGTGAGCGAACCCAAAAGCTTGCGTTATAAGTTCTCAGACTTCGAAACGATCCACTGATGGACATTTGTATTTATAGTTTGTTCATCATTAGAAAACACAGTGAAGTACCTGTTACTCATTTTTCGTGTTTATATGTGTGTATTTTATATAGTAAAGTGACACCAGGCTATCTGCTGTGTCCACCGAGGGGAATCGAACCCCTGATTTGAGTAGCGTTATTCGGAAGACTTACCGCTATCCAAATGGGGGGTAGGGCTCCATTTTTATATACGTAAGGTATTTATTAACCAAAGAAGTATACGATGTAATAGGATATAATGTAATTTTTTGAAACCTAAAATATTGTACAATTTTCTCCTGTTATCCTACTCGATTTCTTCACGTTAACAAATGTGTTATAGATTTAGTTCATTTTTTACGAGAGGATTAAAATTTTCATTGATATCAGCTGTATGGTTGTTCAAAGACGTTCAAAATTCGGACTTAAACAAACAAACACAACCTTAACTCTATATTTTGTTTCATTCAAATTTGAATTGAAAGTAAATGAATAAATAGAAATAAGTCATTAACATCGTATAATTCATCCTTTATTCACTTCATAATATGCAACGGAAAATCGTACTTTTGATATTCGAGGCGCTGTTGTTGAAATGGGAAGAAAACACACAAATTTCAACTTTTGATAAAGAAAAAAAAACCAACAAAAACTTATATGTTACGCTACTTCAGTACAATTACATTTAATTTATTAAAATAATTCAGGTAACTATACTTTTACTTCAGAATATGGTAATTAACATTGTATTACTATAACGGAGGTTCGCTAAAAATACACAAAGAAATGTCAAAGTATCAATAATTTAGAATGTTTAAGTAATCGAACAAATCATAGAACCAAAATAAATTTTACTTTATTTATCATGGTACTGATTAGGTTTTATATAGAATTCTTAGAACCTGATAAAACGCTATTATATATGATAATAAAATGAGTATGTGTGATGTATCGTGTTTAGGTCAACTTGAACCACGGTACTGATATAGTTTGCGTTAGCGTTGTTTAAATCATTGTTGTTTTATTGTTATTATGCGATTACAGTGTTTTGATAAAGCAGTTTGTGTATTTTCTATCTTAAAATTTGCAGGAGTTGGGAAAAAACTTAAGAATGAAACCAACTGTACAAAGCAAATAGAATATCTAACTCAGTTTATTTTTTATACCTGTAATCAAGTTTTGAATAAAGCGGATATTTAACCCTTGTAGCTTCCACAGACAAGGTATTTTTGCTGAGGAAAATGTTATCTAAGATAGTCACAAAATCAGTAACGTTTTCAAAATCAACATCAATATTTAGTCACATTAGTCCAACGGATTTCCGCAAATCCAGTTTGCATTCCCATCATATACGCCCATACTAACACTCCAAACTTTTTAGTATATTAACACGTCCCAGTAGATTTACATTATTAAATTTTTATGTTGTTTGATTTTAGTTTCTTCGGCCACCTTTTTCACAAAGATTGCTGCTTATATTGGATGGGAACATTATTCTGGACTCAGTTGTGGTTTCCAAATTCGTTACTGTCCAAATGCTATGTGAGTTTCAAACAAAACAATAAAAAACTACCTTCTTCAAAATGTTTTGTCCTTTGACTCCACCTTTGTTTTATTAATAATTTTGCTGTATATGAATATTCAATCTCTCCTTGGAAAACTTCATATAAGGATGGTAAAGGTGTGGCCCGTGGTACCACCTCTCGTATTTATGGTAAAGTGCTATATTTACTACAAAACGTTCTTTAAAAGCGAGGTTATCTTTTGGTAATAGATTTCACAATAAATATATTTTAGTGGTAGTCAATATTATGACAAAAAGTTCGATTTAATACATAAATAATGATTGTTTGTGTTGTGAACTAGTCATAAGATATCAGATTTGTAATGAACATCAGTTGGCCTGTCATACCTGTAATCTATATTTTCGGCCAATATATCGTATTGTTAAGTACGGCAACTTAAGAAGATAAATGTATAACATTTTATTGCCCTTTATCAAGAATAAATAAATAAACAAATCTTTTTACTAGCTTCAGCGATGTTAAAAGTTTCAAAGTATTTTTAAGACCATATTAAGCTTTTTTTTTTTCTAACAGATATTATTCACCTGCACAGATCTATTAGTTATCATACCAGGTTTACACATTTAACGTGTATTCGTTAAGCACAAAACAATACAATATACTATTTACACTTAAATGGGTTTTGATATTCTTAACGTTATATGCATTCAGACTTACTGCTGAGCACGTACGCTCGAAGTCCAGTCTATGTGTATAACGTAACTAGTTATATTTCCTTTCAAAATAATCAGTCACGCGTAACGTTACTATTTTATTTAAGAAAAAAAAAACATAAATACAAACAATAGTGATAGCACAGCCAGTGATATACAAGAAATAAACGTTTATCATATTATGGTGTTGAGTCAGAGTGTGTGTATTTTTATGTTGTGCAACTAGGGCAGCTGTGACTCTGAGGATGTTTAGTTGTAGTGTACACGATCTGGTTAAATAGTTGTTTTGTATTACTGTAAAACCATCTGTTACGGAACGGGAGCATTTCGAAACAGAAAACTTTACACAGCTGGGTAGATATATTTTTCAATATTAATTTTCAATGCATAATTCGTAGATTTAAAATATAACAGTTTTTGTATATAAAGTTTTTTCTTTGAGTTTAACATGTTACGAAGCTGATAACTATCACACCACAAATACTTCGAAACATCTTTCTTAGGGTTTATTATGTTATGGAACTAATATGTGAAAACATTGTTTAACTTCTCACCCCTGATATTGTTACAAATGTTTTTGCATGACGCACAATAAATGCTGTAATTCATGAAACGTTAAATGATATAAATCTTAGTATTAAATATAAGTCGTGAAAATAGAGGGACAGGTAATCATAATCCTGTTGTAGTTTTTTTTTATCAACATGTCCTTTCTCTAACAACATAATTCATTCAATTTAGGGATTAGTAAAGAACAAAAAGACCCCAAGAATTACCTACAGTTAAAGAAGATGAAGGATCCCGAAGATCAGTTCTTATATCCTATCACAAGCCACTGGGAGAAAAGATGGCGTCACTGGCGTCTCCAACCCCAGCTAGAAACTCCTCGACATGGCCGCTCGTATATAGTTCAAGATTATTTCTACCGTAGGAACGGCATCAACTTTACCTTGCTCTAACGAACTTTCTACACATTCTTCAGGCAAGTTTTCTATTCAACTTTTTATTAGTAGAGTTTTACCTCCAAAGATAAATGTTTTATGTAAACTATATCATAAACTTTAAATAACCGTTTTGTAAGGGCATAACTTGCTAAAATACTTTTATAACGTTATGTGGCAGTGAGAAAATTTGTTATTATATAATTTGGAGCCATACTTATACCACATTTAATTTAAATTACCTTAACTTCGCTACCTGTTGTATCACGCGTAAAATGTTTCGAGGGTGTTTTAAGTAGACTGTACTAACCTATTTATTGGGCGAAACTCATATCCTAATATCATGGGCTAACTGAACGTTATGAAATAAGAGAAATAAAAATTTTAATTTATCAATTATTTTTGAAACCTTATCTATGCATAAAATGACGATTATTATGTTTGATTAAACTGACATGCCACGTTAATTACTTTTATGTCGTCCAGTAATTGCTCGAATGACATCATAGCTCATAGGTAAGTCTGAGAGCTTATGAAGTTAAAAATCTCGTTTTGACACTCGTTATGGGCAGAGTACGGATAGCTCTCACTGTGTAGCTTTGCGCTTAATAAGGAAACAAACATCGTATTCACAGACTAATGTATTAGTTTGTTGTTGCAACGGTGACTAAACTTTCTTTAAAATAATATCTTCGTGTGATGCGAAAAGCAGTTAATTAAATTGGTGTTATCATATCATGACGAAATCATTTGATTAAACTGGTATCCAATGTATATATTCACATAATGTTATACTTGACTGATTTAGCTGGTGTTCAAGATAATTATTCTCGGCAATGTTGTGAATAACTGACAAACTAGTATTTTGAGATGAACATTTTTTTGTGGTATTGCAACTGACTGATTACCCTAATGTTTTCATATGGTATCTTGGTATGAAACTTTATCCGTAAAACTGATGTATTCATAAAACTATTTTGTTAACCCTATATTCATCTAAAGAATCTTCAATGTCCAGATAGATGTTCCAGGAGACATTCTAATTGACTGTGTAAACTAATATTTTAAGCCGACAAGTTCTATATTATATTTTTTATTAATTATTATAAGTATCCTAACACGCGAGTTACAGTTCTCTCCATCGTTACACTTCTGCTCAGTTTACACTAATCTTATGAAATATTGCTCCATCTTGTTTGAAATTTTGGACGTTGTATTGGAAACTATAAATACAAAATTCATCTTTTATGTGATTTAATCAGGTTTATAGTAACTGCTCAGTTACCACTCCCGGTCGAATTAAACTCCAGTAGACGTTTTACTTGAATGCCTGTTACAACTCTTGTCATACTTATTGCTAATCCCAGATCTATTCTGAAATTCCATCACTATGGCCAGGTCGTCAGGGCGCTCGATTTGTAATTTGAGGGTCGCAGGTTCGAATCCCCGTCACACTAAAGATTCTCGGCCTTTCAGCTGTGGAGGCATTCAAATGTAACTGTCAATCCCACTATATATCTATTCGTTGGTAAAGTAGTAGCCCAAGAATTGGCTGTGGGTGGTGATGACTAGCAGCTGCCTTCTTTCTAGACTTACAGTGCTAATTTAGGGATAGCTAGCACAGATAGACCTTGTGAAGCTTTGCGCGAAATTCAAAAAACAAACAAACAATACAGTCCTTAAATTTGCATTTCAACTTCTATCATATCCATTCTTATTGACACGTCGAATTTGACCTTCTACTCACCGCCCTCTATCGTCCTGAAAGAATCCCAATTGTTAAAAATTAAATTATGACACTGACACTTGTATTTGAAGTTTTAGTATATATCTAAGCTTTATTGAGAGGGCTGTTGTGACCATTTAGTCTCTGCCCTCCATCGTTTTAAACTGTTAACATTACAGTGATCTTGTGATTAAACCTAATTTACGTAGATGCTTTTTGCCACATCTATTCACTGTCTTTCTAAACTATTAACACTGTACTACACTTTTACTATTAGTTTGAACATTCGTATTCTCTTTGTTAGATCTATTCTGACATATAAATTAGTGATCTTTGATTTTTAAAACTTTCATGGCATCCATGTTTTTGAAAGTCTATTTCGACATTTCAATCACTGCAGTCTGCCATTTTAAACTAATCCCTGCCGTTTGAAACTATTAATATTACAGTACTCTTTTCTTTCAACTATAATCATCGCTATATGTTTCTTCCAGGTCTAATTAGATCTTACGTTTCTCGTCATCAAGAATAATTACATCTTCCATTCATTGTCTTCCTTATACTAAACTAATCCCTTACGTTCTAAACTGTTAACACTATTCTGGACTTGTATAACAATTTTAATAATATCCGGCATGGCCAAGCGCGTAAGACGCGAGACTCGTAATCCGAGGGTCGCCGGTTCGCGCCCGCGTTGCGCTAAACATGCTCACCCTCGCAGCCGTGAGGGTGTATAATGTTACAGTCAATCCCACTATTCGTTGGTAAAAGAGTAGCCCAAGAGTTGGCGGTGGGTGGTGATGACTAACTGCCTTCCCTCTAGTCTTACACTACTAAATTAGGGACGGATAGCCCTCGAGTAGCTTTGTGCGAAATTCCAAAAACAGTTCTATTTCCTAACCTGTATTGACGTGTTCAAATTCCCGTCGTTCTTTATTGTTAACACTACACTGGAATTTATAAATCTTACTGTATTTTGTTATTGCTAGATCTAATTTCAACTTTTAGATACCGCCCTCTGTCGTATCAAATGGTTAACGCTATACAGTAAGTATTGTGTTTCAGCTTAAATAATACACATGCTTTTTGACAGATACATATTTTACTTTCAATTCACTGCCGTCGTCGATTTAAGATTATGATAGCAAACTGAACTTGTATTTCAACATTTAATACATCCACGCTTTTCTGCAACTCATACTTTCAATTTCTAGTCATATGCAGTTAAAACTGTTCTAAACTGTAAATTGTTATACAAATAGAAAGATTACAAGTGTTATCACATTCTTTGTGATACATGTATCTGACTAATCTCTGTTTTAACAAGCTCATACTTGTTACTCTAAACTGAATTGTAGTGCTAAACCAACGTTTAACCCTTAAAAAATGACCAGGCAAGTAGCACCGCTCCCATCTCATAGTATATCCTAATCTCACGCATCATGACTAACTGAAATAAATTTTACGAAATCAAATTTGACCAATAAACAGGAAAGAAAGTTCAGTCGACGCAGTCGAACGTTGGTAAGTTCATTTAGGAGCCAATAAAAAGTATGATCATTCATGAAATTAATTCATGGCATATTCACAGAATAATTATTGATAAAAATCAATTAGGTTAACAACTTCTAATATATAGAAAAACCAGCGTGTTTTGATACCACTGTGTTCCAACAATTGTTTTGATGTCCTGTTGCTCAGCGATAAAAATATAACCTTATATTGTTGTGAGTCTATGTACTTAAAGTATAAAATGAAATGTATAGGCAACAAAACTGGGAAAAATATTTATCGATTTCTTAATTTAGAGTCTCTGCTGATTAAAGAGGTTTGTTTTTCATTAAAAACGTCGGTGATATAACAGAGAACAACTTAATTCAGAAACGATTTAAGTTTAAAACTGAATTGATACTTTTATTTTCACGATAAATTTTATGCCCTTGGCTTTAGGATAGATGATCTCACAATAAGTCTTTACCTCAGACTTATTTTATATCAACAGTCACGAGACTAATATGGTTTCACGCCCTCCCCCACCTTGATCCCGGTCACTAAAATCATAATGAGCAGACAGTAATCAAAATATTCTATCTGGATAAACACACTTTGGATTTTATGAATTCTTCTATTTCGAAAAATCAAGCGTAGTGTAACGTGACACACACTGGCTTTTATATAGGTTAGAAGAAATATTATAACTTTGATCGTATTTATGTTTTCTGCCACATCTATATAACCTTACAGTCACTGCTTTACGTTTTACTAAACTGATACAACTACATTTCACTTTATTAGAACTTTTATCACAAATATTCTTTTTGACAGATCTAATCTGTTCCTGTATTACTACTCTCCGTTGTTCTAGTGTTAACACCCACTCTGGACTTGTCTTTTAACGTGAATTACCTTTTTTCTGCAAGGTCTATTTTATCTTCCAGTCACTGCCTATCGTCGTTCTACACTGAGCTTATAGTTCACGTTTGTGCATATCTATGTTTTTGTCATATGTGTTTTGATCATTCATTTACTGCACTCCGTTGTTCTAAAGCAACTGTTAACACTACACCAGACTTTATCCTGACCCTCCAGCCACTGCTTGCCGTCGTTCTGAGTTGGACTTGTACTACAGTACTACAATTTTTCGTATCCATATCTGTTTTTACCTGTAATTTACTACTCTCTGTTAATTCATAGTAATTTCACTTGTCTTAAACTAATCGTAATCGCTCTTACTATTAACACTAAATTAGACTGGTATTTCAACTTTAATGATATCCATGGTTTGTCCAGGTATATCTTGATCTTCAACTCTTTCCCTTCCTTTGTTACAAGTTAATCCCCGTTATTCTAAACTCTACACTGTAATAATGAATCTTTTATTACAACTTTTATATCATCTATACTTTCTGCCAGAGCTTTATTCATCTTTCAGTGATTGCTATGTAACGTCTGTAGCTAATCTCAAACCGTTTACACTTTATTGTAATATATACCACACCCATGCTTTTTACAGATTTATTCTGATCTTCCAATCACTGTCATACATAAATCATAACCACTACAGAGTAGTAATCATAAGATCACTCATTGATCTTCCAGCTACTACTATTTGTTGTCCTAATCCTATGCTAATCTTTGTTATACAAACTCAGTATCGTAATATAGAAACTTGTATTTCAACTCCTTGATTTCCATTATTTTTAACACATCTTCCAGTCCCTCCTTTCCGTTGCTTTAGACTGTTCCTCATCGTTCTCAACTGTTAACACTACACTGGACTTTAATTCAGCTTTCGTAACATCCGTACAGTGTACGGTCGGTGAGCGCACTCCGTCTACTTGGAGATATAAGAGATAGGTAGAAGACATTGAGAGACCAGTTTTTCATGCCCTAACTATTGATACGGGATGGTGGCTGACTTGCTCAACAGGTAGTACTCAGCACTACACCCCATATACCCTGTTAACACTATACACTCTACTTTGTCACAACTTTTATAGTATCCATGTTTTTTTACAGAGCTATTTTGACTTTAATTTCAGTGTTTTCTGTTTATCTATACTGTTAATACTTCACTGTTTTTATATTTTTGTTTCTCGCTTACTCATGTTTTATGTCATATATATTTGACCTTTTAGTGACTATCTCCTTACTTCTGGTCTATTCCCCGTCATTCTAAGCTTGACATAGTAATATTTAGACTGGTATTACAGCTTTTGTTTCCGAGAAAGGGGCCAAAGGCCGCTTGGAGAGGTCAGCTGTTTTAACCATTCGCACCACTATACAGTACTGTGTTGTCTGTTAGTTAGTCAGTAGACACTAAAATGGCGTCACATGAGGGATGTTTAACATTGCAATTTGTATTGTGGTGACGTTGTAAAATGTGCGCATGCCGAGAATCACGAAATTAATTATACACTCTGTAGGCTACAACACATCATGACATATGAACTTCAAAAGCAAGAAATAAAATACTTGTTACTCTTAATTTTGGTTTTACATAATCTTGAAACAGAACACTTTCTGGGACCCTGGGCAAGTATATTTAGTTTAGTCGTTGCGGTGATATGGGAAACAAAACAACTAATAATAAAACACACAAACAGTCCTGTTTTGTAGAAAGAAATAATAGAAAAGACGAAATGTTTAGAGTCAAACATGTAGGGTTATTGAATGTTGTTTTTTTTAAAGCCAAGTGTATACATTGTGCTATTTTTAACTTAATAAGCCCTCAAACGTACTGCCAAGTCGACAGATGGGCTTGTCCTAGTCACTACTATCCGTCGACTTAATCTAATCCCAGTCGTTATGAACTATACACAGTAAAACTTCGAATTGTAATACAAGGTTTATAGTATCTATGTTGTCTGACGGATTAGTTTTGAACTTGTGGTTACCACTCTCCTCGTTACATGTTAATTCCCATCCTTCTAAATTGACAACACTTTACTGTACTTTATTACAACTTCTATCATATCTATGCTTTTCTACATATGTACTTTCCAATTATTACCTTCCATCATTCTAAACTGTTTACGCCACTCTTAATTTGTACTATAACTTTAATCAATCACTACTATTTTCAAGATCTATTTAAACATTCCATTCAGTCTTTTTTGTTATTCTAAGCCATTTCTATTTTTCTAGAACCTAAATTGTATCTATGAAACTTGTATTAAATTTTTCGTTTCGATTTCTATTTCTACCATTGCCCCCCGCTAGTACAGCGGTATGTCTCCGGATTTACAACGCTAAAATCAGGGGTTCGATTCTCCTCGGTGGGCTGAGCAGATAGCCCTTTGTGGCTTTGCTATACGAAAAACCCACACATTTCTACCGTCCATTATTTATTCCCTGTTTTCTCTATTTAAACTTCGTCCTTATAAATTATAAATGTAAGTACTGACAGTTGTATTACAGTTTTTATATCCTTGCTTTTTAAACAAATTTGTTTTGATATTTCACTCACTATTCTATATAGTCGTAATTTTAAGCTAATTCCCATCATCCAAACTCTGAATTTTAATACTTATAGATCTGTTACAACTTCTATCATGTCCTATCCTTTTTTACATATCCACCTTGGAATTAGTTCTTTTCATTATTATCAACTTTTAACAACACGTTGTATTACAGCTTTTATTACATGAGTGTTATTGCTAGGTCAATATTAACCTCCCAGTCACTGCCTTCCGATGTTCAAAATTAATCTCATTATTTTTAAGCTGACACAATACATGGAACTTTTATTAAAAATTGTATTATACAAATGTTTTGACAAATCTCTTTGACCTTCCAGTTACTTCTCTCCATTGTTCTAAGCTACTTAACAACTTTCTAAACCCTATACAAATATTTGTATTGTAAATTGTTGTCTTTAGAAAGTTCTATTTTGACCTTTCGAAATAATAGCCATCTTTCTGTATCCTGAGCATAATACCGAGAGTTATATTATAATTTTAACTGTTCTTTTAGGAAATTTATCCTGAAGTCATAGTAACCAACGCATATTGTCCTAAGTCTGAAAATTCTCGAAGCTCATATCACAACATTCAACATGATTCAGTCTCTCATTATTTGTATCATATTTATCTAAACATCTAAAGTATTATCTATTACCCACATCTTGCATAACTACCTCGTCCACTTCACCAAACCTTGGTTATTTATTCACATTTTTTTTCAGTATTACATCGTGTAATGTGCATGAGCTGTTGTACAATCCTCTGGTTGTCGTTTTCAAAACGTCAACTTACATATGTCTTCTCGCTAATCTGGATTCTTAGTCCAATCTCAAAATTTTGATTCTTTGTATTGTAGGTCAGAAATAATTGTAAGCATTGTACAGGTATGCCATACGTTCTCGTAAAAGAATAAAAGGTTACTTGGTCAAGTTTATTCTTCAACACCATTGCATCACCTCCATCAGCTTTCATTGTTAGAACAACATAAGCCTTGGTAAGTGACTCAATGTTTTCTCCATATACACGTATGTGTTACAGGGTAAAGTGATCATCCAGAAAACTTTTATTTATTTGTTGCTCAACACAAAACTGTGTTATAACTCCTCTAGCTTACCAACTAACTCGAGGCTCTATTAGTTCTTACAATCAGACCCACTTTTATGTTGGTTTTTATATTAATCCTAATTAATTATATTAATCCAAAGGGTACAATTTTATCCTGCTCTCAAATGATCTGGAATATTATTTATATATCGTTTCTATATCACCGTTTATCAAGATTTCTAGCTTGGTGGTTTAGATACCCTTGAAGATCTATTGCCTAAATATAGAAACTTACAAGAAAGTATTGTACTTTTTTAAAACCTTTGTTATGCGTCAGCAGTTTAATAATAAACTGTAATTCAGTAAGGTGAATTCTGATAAGTTAATGCTTAGAATGGAAAATCTCGAATGATACAACTTTGGTATTTCGTAACTTGGAAGGTGTATTAATTACGACACACATACAAACATATATATACACATTTTTTGCAATTAAGTACAAAGATACACAATGGGTTATCTGTACTCTGCCAACCAAGAGTAACAAAATCCAATTTTTAGTGTTGTAAGTCCGCAGCCATGACCCAAAACACTGGGGGGCATACAGTTATATGAAAAAGTTCGGACACCCTAGGAAAGCCTGTGTTTTTTGTAACATTTTTGGATATATAGATATTTAATCTCACTTTCAACAATACTGAGAGATTATAGGAATATAACTAAACAATTAAAATTGAAGAAAAGACTTTTCAAGATCTTCTGTAAATGTAATTCTACAAAAATGCATATTCTAACTGAGGAAAAAGTTAGGACACCCAACCCCCTAATAGCTAGTGTTACCCCCTTTGGCTGAAATAACTACAGTGAGACGCTTCTTGTAGCCATCTACCAGTCTCTGACATCGGTCTGAAGAAAGTTTAACCCACTCCTCAATGCAGAATTCTTTCAGTTGTGAGATGTTTAAGGGGTTTCTTGCATGTACAGCCCGTTTCAAGTCACCCCACAGCATCTCAATGGGATTAAGATCTGGGCTTTGACTCGGCCATTCCAGACTCTCCATTTCTTAGTTTTCAGCCAGTCCTTGGTGGATTTACTGGTATGTTTTGGGTCATTGTCGTGTTGCAAGGTCCAGTTTCACTTCAGTTTTAATTTTCGTACAGATGGTCTCACATGATCCTCATGCACCCTCTGATACACAGTAGAATTCATGGTGGATTCTATGATTGTGAGCTGTCCAGGTCCTGCTGCAGCAAAGCAGCCCCAAACCTTGACACCTCCACCTCCATGCTTCACGGTTAGTATGAGGTTCTTTTCCTGGAATTCTGTATTTGGTTTACGCCAAACATGTCCTCTGTTCTGGTGTCCAAATAATTAAATTTTAAACTCATCTGTCCAAAGAACATTATTCCAGAAGTCCTGGTCTTTGTCCACATTCTCTCTGGCAAACTTCAGTCTGGCCTTGATGTTTCTCTTAGAGAGCAAAGGTTTCCTCCTTGCACACCTCCCATGCAAGTTAAACTTGTGCAGTCTCTTTCTGATTGTAGAGGCATGCACTTTCACATCAACAGTAGCCAGAGCCTGCTGTAGGTCCCGTGATGACATGTTAGGGTGTTTGAAGACCTCTTTTATCATCTTGCGGTCTGTTCTCAGGGTGAACTTGCTTGGACGACCAGACCTGGGCATGTTGGCAGTTGTTTTAAAAGCCCTCCACTTGTTGATTATTTTCCGGACAGTGGAATGGCTGATTTCAAAATATTTTGGGATCTTTTTAAATCCCTTACCAGACTCATAAGCTGCTACAATTTTCTTTCTGAAGGCCTCAGACAGCTCTTTTGCTCTCACCATGGTGCTCACTCTCACTTCAACAGTCAGGAGCACACCAAACTAAATGTCTGAAGTTTAAATAGGGTAAGCCTCATTCACGATGCTGAGTAACGATTTTCTAATCATGTGCACCTGGTGTGATACACCTGTGTGTGAGTTGAGCCATTTTAAGTGGGAATAAATGTGGGGGGGTGTCCTAACTTTTTCCTCAGTTAGAATATGAATTTTTGTAGAATTACATTTACAGAAGATCTCGAAAAGTCTTTTTTTCAGTTTTAATGGTTTAGTTATATTCCTATAATCTCTCAGTATTGTTAAAATTGAGATTAAATTTCTATATATCCAATAATGTTACAAAAATACATAGGCTTTCATATGGTGTCCTAACTTTTTCACATGACTGTACATATAATAAATTATGAAGGTTAGTTATAATGATTTTTTTTTTCGTTTGTTTTGAATTTCGCGCAATGCTACACGAGGGCTATCTTCGCTAGCCGTCCCTAATTTAGTAGTGTAAGACAAGAGGGAAGGCAGCTAGTCATCACCACCCACCGCCAACTCTTGGGCTACTCTTTTATCAACGAATAGTGGGATTGACCGTAACATTATAACGTCCTCACGGCTACAAAGGGAGCATGTTTGGTGGGATGTGGATTGAAGAAATAGTATTGTGCACAGTTCTTGTGATTTACTCTCCTATAAAAATGCACATAGAGATAGGAAATTTGTTTAACTTTTAATTTAGTGACTTTTTAATCGACATTGTGAATTATTTTCTAATAGGAAAACAGGTAATTGTTTTTTGATGTAGTATTTTTTCTCATTTAAGTAAATTAAACTCAGGCGGTTATTTCAAAATTTCTTGCTTGTGAAAACGTTAAAAATAGACAACAAACTTATAAAACAGCGTATCTAAAGCAGATATAAAAACATATTTTTTTGTTTTCAGGCCAAACATTTGCAAGACTTGGAAGATATGTGTAACACCTACTAAAGTCAGAAAGATGGGCTTGGAATTGGTTTATCTATGTTATATATTTGGCATTTAAAAAAAGAAAAGTTAAATAATTCAAAACTGTCTTATATCGTTAAAAATACTTTCTGCAGAGACACAGTTTTCTTGTTTAGCTGTGTGAAGTAGAGAGGATTAAATCTCAAGTGTTTTAGTTTTATGCACAGTTTAACATTATGTTAGACTTAATCTAAAGATAGATAAATTTTATTTACATCTTAGATTTAATAATAATGAAAAAAAATTTTTGATATAAACAATTACTTCAATGTTCTAGGATGTGTAATGTAGTGTTCCACAAAGTTCTTTCTCGGCTGACAAAAGTATAGAAAATGAAAACAATAAATTATATTTCATTTTATATCATAGTATTTTGAATATATTATTCTGTCAAGTACATTTTCTTATTGCTTAATATAGAGTTTGCACAGTAGCCATCGTAATTTGCGATTTCCAGCGCAAGCGCACTACTTACTCCATTGCCGCAAAATCGATTAGCGCTACCTCCATGCAATTCATTTTTATAGAGAAAGAGACAGGAGCACGAAACGTTTCCTGAACAATGGCGCCTTATAATTACCCCACTTTGTCAACATGGCCAGTGTGGGGTGGGACCTACAAAACGTGACAGGGATCATAAAATTTTCATAATAGTGATTAGTCTGTAAGTGGCGATCGATTGTTGGACTATTAGTGGTGCACTTCTGTAGCTAGTTCATGGTGGTGGCGTGTCCTTTATCACGAAACCCTTGGGATCACTCAAAATCTGTCTATTCTGAGTTACCTGGCTCAGTTACTCTCGTAACTATTTATTCGTTTAAGTACATCTGAGTTAACAATATGTATCCACACAACGATAATATTTTACCGTGTAAAACGCTTACAACATATGGTTGAAAACTACTCTTCTCTGTTCAGAAATAAATTTAACGAAACGTTTGAAAGGCATATGAAATGTGTTTTATTTATGTAATTTGTATTTTATGTAGTATTTTCTTAAAGTCACCTGGTATTTTACACATAAAGTTAAGTAAGAATTAACGAATAATAAAAACCTTAAGTATATCTGATCTAAGCCTACGAAACAGCGTACGATTAGGCAATTATCTATTTAATTGTAACTATATTTTATTACAATTTATAGTTTTACAATAAGTAAAATTAATTTTCAGAACAGGTACGGCATTTTGATCACTGATGCGATTATTATCAAGCACAAAAGCTTTTCCAGTAAATAATGTTTTATTATTTAAATCAACATTCAAAATCTAATAATTTGTTTAAATTCTAGAATTGATAGAAGTTACGTATTCAGGTAAATATACATCCGTACCTCTTCTATAAACTACTCTTGCTTACTGTATAAGTGGGAAATTATGATTATAACTAGTTTAATGAGTCATATAGTGATTTATAAGACTTTTTCGTGAATTCACAAGTTTCAACTTTAATATATCTTAACAAAATTAAAATACAAAAAGTCTCATTCTTGGAATTTCTACGATAGCGACTTTTACATTAACAAAGATACAATACACTTGGATAGTTTTAATTTATTCTTTTACCATTCATTTTGGCAACCTATTGCTAACTTGCTTTAACCACGACACAACAGTATAAGGATAAGATAGGAAATTAACAGGAATATAAACTTAGAAACAGAAGTTAAAGATACATTATTTAAAAGAAAGTGTAAATAATAAGCCAGAAACCTAGATTGAAAGTGACAAAACTAGTTACAAAATAAAAAAGGAAAAACTTAACAAGTTTTTAATTTCAGAGATTTTTTACAAAATATTATTTTTAGTTTGTATTACTCTCTGTGTAGCTAGTCAATCACCTTTCCCGGGGATGGTAGCTTTCCCTAGAGGTCGATTATAATGACTCACATACGCATTGAGCTACCTGTTTCCTGTAAGCTGTATGTCAGCTTTTCTGGCTTACTCTAATGATCTGCAGATAAGCCAAACGCACAGGTGAACGCTGGTCACGACAGCAAGCAATCATGCCCCATGCATGCGTGAATGACGTTGCTACGACAGATAATGAACCGGTTGCTAGGAGCAACGAGTGCACCTGTTACTGCTTGTCTGTGTTCCCATGACGTATCTGTCAAGCTAGACAGGTCTACCGGGAAAATTATTTGTTGTAGATATGACGAGATTGAGTTAAAAGATTTTCTCAACGATTGACTACTGTAACTCTACTGTATGCAACTTACTGTCAACATTTATTCCCCTTCTACAAAAATGAAATACTTCGGTTACTTAATATAAGTTATAATTATATTTCATATTACGTAAAAATACACTGGTAATAGCAAGTTAAGTTTAATAGTTGTATATATTTTTGACGTTACGTATCCTTTCAGTGTAAAATAAAGAAAACAAAAAGGATTAAGCTCTCATGAACTTGACATTAGACAGTACGTTATGTGTTAGCACAAACACATATGCGGCACGCAGAAAATAGCCTTTCAAATATGAGGCATAACGATAAAAGAAAGAAAAACAAATAGACAAAATAGCACATAACATTACTATTAAAGTGACTGAGAAGGTTCAGCTTTGCTTTCGTCTAAGAGAAGAAGAATATTTTCAGAGATTAGTTTTAATGAACTTAATGATAGATAGTTTTACCTGCAATGTGACACGACTGTGCACTCAGACACAGTTCGTAGTTTGTTGCTCGAGGAGTAGATAAAAAGGTAAAAAAACAGCAGTGTTTTCTGACACTCACAAATAACTACAGTAATAACACTTGCACACTCTTGTTACAATATACAGCTTGGGCTTGAAATGGTCAAAACGTACACAAAATTTCAAAATTACTGCAATGTTGACAGTTTCTGTTTACGAATTGGTTACTTTGCTTCTGTTTTTAATTTATCAGATGCGTTACTTCTCAGCTACAACATTACGATAGCATAGGTATCAAATGACTTAACACTATATCACATCAATGTATTTCAACTTATTAGAACTGTATTTACAATAAAAACAAGGGTTTCAAAACTTTGCAGACAGCTAGAAATAGGTTAAGTTCGAAATAATTGAAGTTGATTGTGATAGAAATAAATTATCTGATGGATAGCTTAGGTTTCGGTAGAACTAAATGGATCTTATTGAAAAACGATCTTGATCATGCAAACAACGTTGACGAAAGTTAGGCATTAGGTCCACTTATACAACATCCTAGGCATGTTGTATTACAGCTATTTAATTGTCAGGGGTACAAGTTAAATAGCTGTATTATAACATGCCTTAGAATATACAAGTGGATGTCATACCTAACTTTCGTCAACCTAGATTAACAATATAGACAATTAGAAATAGGATCCAGGACAATGTCTCACCTCCTTGATTACTAACTCTCGCTTTAAAATAAGTTAGCTTCTGATGTTGCATTTCTATTCATAAGTACAGATTTTTGCAAAATTTGGTACATCATCACCAAAGTTTGGCGTTACTTTGGTACAACATAGGATGCATACTTTGCGAAAGAAGAATTATAACTATAAGATTTGAGTGTGGTAATCAAATAAAGTTGACCATCAAAATTTCTCTAATTTTTATAAATATCCAAAAATATTTTTACAGGATGTTTCAATTGTGGGTAGTTGCTTTAAGTTTTCTTTATATGAATTGATTCGTTATATTTTTGTATTTTGTTCAGATAAAATTGGTTTTTCTTATCAGTACGTCTTTTGTATTTTCCAGTCATTTACTTAAAAATGTGGTACATTGTATTCGATTGAATGTGTAATTTTTCATCTTGAAAAATATAAGCTATAATTATCAAATTACCTACCTATTTAAGTTCTCACATTGAAACAAACAAACCTAAATAAAGTTGCAAACAAACAAACAAACTTTCAAGATGTCTTCAAAAAGTAATAAAAATAAACAAAAAGATATACTATATAAAAATATTTGGGTGGGGCATTGTCCTTTTTTTTTTACCAAAACGTGCTGAGACATTGTCTGTAACCCATTTAATTCAACAATGTGTAAGCTATTTAGCAAAGCTATATAAGATGTATATAATCTTTAAGTTATCTGTACATTACAACTACATTGCATTTACAAAAATGACCTTATTATGAGACCTGTATAATGCGTTAAGGGTCTAAAACTATGTATTTATTAAATCTATGACATGTTCGTAAGAGCTAAGTATATATATGAACTGTGTAGAGCTTTACCTCACTATCGAACTTCTTTAATCTTGTAATAATGTTTAAGGTTACCGTTAGTCCTAGTAATATCAAGAGCCTAAGATCACTCCTCTATAAATGTCAGGTCTGTATAATTTTCTAGTGCCAGATATCATTAGCATAAAGTGTTTATAACCCCTCTATAAATATCATGTCCGTATAATTCTCTAAAACTTGAGTTTACTATAAGATTTTAATCATTTGTTGAGGGTCTAAGCTCAATGTCATACAGTTATAGCTAACTTGTCTTGAGCCGAAGCTCCCTATTAGTTCTTTATAACTTTTCTGAGCTTAAGTTCACTGTCAGATCCTTAAATTTGTTTAGGACCCAAACTTATAATCAGATAATTTTAAAATATTAAATGTCAGATATTATTTAACTTGTTCATGTCTTTGGTTGACTATCAGATATGTATGGCTTTTTTTAGGTCTAAGCTTGCTATCGGGTCTTTCTAACTTGTCTAAAACGTGATCTCACTATTCAGACATGGTTAGCATGTTTAGAGCTTATGTTATCTGCTAGACCACTATTATTTTCTAAGGTTTGAGCCATACGATAGATCAGTATACCTTTGTTTTCGATTTGCGTTAGATGCTAGGCTATGTCGTACGATTGTGGCTTAAACTATCAATCAGACCGAGGTGACATGTCTAATCTTAGGGGAACTTATGGATTACGCTCACTCCACTATCAGACTTCTATAACGCGGCTAAGGCCTAAGTTATTTAATTTTATGTAACTTTCCCAGTAATGATTGGTTAAATCACAAGCTATTTCATGTACCGAACGAACTTATGTCATATTTTCCAAAAATCTCTTCTGCTCTGGAATAAGTAAAATTTACAAAATACTAATACTTTCATTTTAAATACTTCAGGCATATTTTCAGATAATTTATTCATAAAAAAGAGGAAGCTCTGTACATCGGTACTAGTTAACATTACTAGTGCTAGTAGAAAGTGTATTGGCGCTACTGCAAGAATATTGGTTTAGACAAATATTGTTAGATTGACAGTTTGGTTGTACTTGGGACCAACTATAGATTTGTAGATATACAATAAATGGTAAGGAGAAAATTTCTCCCAACCGTGAATTCTGTGTGCCTGCCATAATTCTGTATATAAGTGTAAAGTATAAATCTGGATAGTGTAATTTGTCTCAACAGTACAGCACATTAGCACTCTTGCACTAAACAACCCCTTAGCGACCCCAATGTTATTTGCTATAACTAATCAATACAAAAAAAGCGACCTGTGATATTCAAAATATCTAATTACTTTTTATGCAAATTTTGATTACATTCCATTGAGTGTTATGTTATAATTAATTATATTTCTGGTTGACTTTGACTGGAACGTTTTAACTTATAGTTACCTTTATACGCTACTAAAACATACCTAATTTTTCTTAAGATAACAAATTGTCTTTTGTAGTACCATAATCCAGTTAACTTCATAAAACCTACACTTATTACTGCTTATTATAATATGGAATTTAATAAACTCTAGAATCGTTCTTGTTTTAAGTTTCTTAAATTTAATATTATAAAAAACAATGATAAGAGTAGGTTTTATACAGTTAACTGGATTATGATACGGCGAAAGGAAATTTTAATTTTGTTCGATTACCATGCTTAAATTATTGTGACTAATACAAAGCAAAGAATTAGAGTTTTATTATACTAACTTACATAAATTACTCTTTCTAGAACAAAATGCATATTACTTTTATTTTTATTAGGTTAATCGCTTTACAAGTTATTAACTCGAACAACAAAATACATTCTGAATTGCTGTAGGTTAACTAAAGTGTACACTAACCTAACAAAATTATTTTATTTTATTTTATTTTATTTTATTAGATTTACCGGTATAGTTATACATAATTTTTAAAATATGATTTTATTAAATTTATTTTATATTAGATTGAATATTTTAAATTTAATTTTATTATATTTCATTATAGTAAGAATTATCTGTTATATGAAGGATTTCTAGAGGTTTGTTTATTGATATGATTTTCAACTGTTTGTATGAATATCCTTCCTCAGAAATGTTTGATTCGAATTGTATAAACTTTTTTTTATTATTATTTAATAGCCTCTTGTAGAATGAATTGGTTTTTGATGTGATCCAAATATAAGGACAGTGACCGTAATTTCAGAGTATGTTTGTAACAATGTGTATACTAATCTTATATGGAATGTTCTTAATTATTTGAAGCTGTATAATAATATTCATAATGTTAAGGAATTTTCTAAACGAAATGAGTGTAAGAGCTGCTATCTTTAAAGCACTTCATACCTGCACGCATTTAGCACAAAACCACTTGCATTGCGGTGTTCTGACCCTTGAACCTGTTTAATAGTGAGGTTTCAAGTAGTCCTTATCAGTGACTCCGTCCAGTAAATTATCTTGTGTGTTTATATGTAGAATAAAAATGTAATTCTCTGTATGTTTTATGCTCTATATATCTAGTGGTGATTTGTATGTGCAGATTATATTAAAATGCTTTTTAATCGTAATTAGACGTGACAATGGTGGCGGTGTAGATCATCAAAGAAGCATGTAAAAAATGTTCATTATGGCTTTATATCATTTTTGTTAAAGTTTTACTGTGAATTAAATTTTAACGTGTGAAGTGCTTTGAATTTTCTTTTTATATCAGTGCTTTTTTGTTGTTGGTATTTCTATTTGTCTTAGGTTATATATTATTTAAAAACATGTGAAGAAATTCTCAACTTTTAAAATTTAGAATAATATTCGAGTACAGACCTAATTCTTTTGAAATTCAAAGTTATAAATATTCAAACCATTGTTAGCAAAAAAAATATTAAAAACATAGAAATACGAGAAATTCAACAAAACTATGAACACACTGAGTTGTCAGTTTTGGGGTGACATTTACATTTTTACCTTTCTCTTATAACTAATGCCCTGAAGAGTGTATATATATTGGTCTTTACAAGACAATACGAGAGTTCATAAAAGAAATATTTCTTTATTATATCCTGCAACTGAATTATTGAGGAAAGATCATTAGTATTTTTTGAACAGCCATGCGAGAATATAACTAAAGATATTCTGTCCTGCATCCTTTGCGTTAAATTTTTTGATTAATATGTTAATATTTGATTGAACATCTATGTAACTGCATAAATGTTTCTAGTCCAGTTTAACTATTTCTGCTCTTTATCTTATAATCGTTGCTTTTCAATGAACGTATTGATGTTTACAAAAGAAAAATGTAGTTTATAAGTAGTTATTTCTCACTTGTGAAATTAAGTCTTAAATAAGAATTAAGTGGTATACCTTGTTCATATACGTGAAAGTTATTCAGTTTGTTCTCATTGAACGATTTGTAGTAATTCCAAAGGCTTTGTACTTTAAAAGTAATCTCTTTGGAAACAAAAGTTTTGAAGATCTTGTTATAAGTTTTGTCTATATTCCTTCGTAACTTCAGTTAAGCAACCTTTCAGATTTATGTATTTGTGCATCATAGCAAATAATCGTAGAGAAATTACATAATTTACAAAATACATCATGAAGCACATATTTGGTATGGGAAATAATGATTAGAAGATGTATGATGCTATAACTAAACTTAGGTTTATTAGTCATTGCAGTACAGTAGTTCACAGTAATCATTATAACCAAACAATTTCCTTTATCTCTTACTAACTGACACCTAACACCATTATATTATAGGTATAAATAATTTTTAAATATTATTTCTGTGATACAGTTAACCATAACATGTATACTTTAAAACTGTTGTGCATTGTAGTGGTGTATTTTCGTCAATGTGCGTTTATTGTAGGTATTTAACTCTGAAGCTCTGTGTGTTTATTTGGTGACGATTAATTATGACCGAATAACTCAATAAAAGTTTTAAAAAATCAACAGTGTCCTTGTGTTTTTCTCCTGGGTAGAAACTAAGTGGTTCATGCGTACTTTGCAATTTTTATACTTTCCAAACTTGAACATTTATTCGAGATGTTATTTATTAATTTTATTATTTCAATGCTTTGTATGAATATGATGTATATACTACTAACAGCCACTAAAAGACAAATAGAATTTGTAGAAAGTGTTATACGAAAAAAAACAACACCGTTATTAATTAATACCAATTTCATGTAATTCAATTTTAGGCCTAACATGACCAGGTGGGTTAAGGCGTTCGGCTCGTAATCCGAGGGTCGCGGGTTCGAATTCCCGTCACACCAAACATGCTTGCCCTTTCAGTCGTGGGAGCATTATAATGTGATGGTCAGTCCCACTATTCGTTGATAAAAGAGTAGGCCAAGAGTTGGAGATGGGTAGTGATGAATAGCTGCCTTCTCTCTAGCCTTGCACTGCTAAATTAAGGACGGCTAACGCAGATAGCCCTCGTGTAGCTTTGCACGAAATTCAAAACAAAGCAAACTAATTCAATTTTGTTTCAAATAAAGCATCTGGCGATTGGCCATACGGTCTAGAACGTATGTGATTGTATATCAAACGTATGGTTACTTGGCATTTATGCTGTATGCTTAATATTAGTACGGTAGAATTTGGCATTTTTTATATTAAGATGATATCAAAGGCTATAAGGAGTGGCTATGAGAAGCAGGCATCAATGTCACAAGTCTTCTTTTTGTTTCTTTGGATTTCACGCAAACTATTCAAGAGCTACCTGAGCTTGTAGTCTTTAATTTAGTAGTGATAGTTAGATGGAATTAAGCTAGTTAATACCAACACTGCTAGCTCTTGAGCTGCTCTTTTATCAACGATTAGTGTTATTGAATAAAACATGGTAACATTTGTGCATGTTCATTGATAGGATTCTAATTCACAATCTGCTTATTGCAAGCGAGTGCACTAACCATTTGGTAGAATGTTTATTTCTGTATACACCGTACTACCACTACAACCACCATATTCTTCACTATCCTTACGAAAATGAGGCAAACGTAGTTCTAGGTATTCTCCGAATAAGCAACTCGTCTGTAAAGATATTACTGCTATACATGATGCTTGGCATTAATGCAGATGAGCTGTTTCTATTTTACGGAAAGTAGAACGCATCTCAATGTATGTCTGGCATATAGGCTGACCTTGTGTAACCATCCGTAGACTGACAGCGTGTCCAGTTGCAGTTACAAACATTTGATTCAATCTTTAAACTGTTGATCTATGGTTGTGGCAAGTCAGAGGCAAAGATCAGCTGTTGCTTGATAGTGTCTTAAGTTACTTTTTAGATGTACCGACAAATGTACTATTCACTTAAAAGAGGTTCCACGTTCGCGTTCTGCTAAGATATTTGGAACCAATTCAGAGCAATGTGTTATTATTGACTGGTGTATGTTTTCCCAATAACTCTCAGTACGGGAGATTCACCAAATGCTTTCTCTCATGCTTAGTCGTGTTTCTTGGACATAATGAAGTACTTTGAACTCTGTGGTTCATTTCGAAGAGATAATTGAGTCAACATTATATAAGCCCATTATAATGATTGAAAACTATTTATCATAAACTCTAATTCTTGAAAATATCTAAGGAACTATTAAAATATACGATGTTAAAATTGTAATAAGCCTAATACTAATATTCTGTCACAAGTATTATTAATTATAATCACGCTTCGCTGGCTTAGAAAAAGGTATTACAGCATAACAATTCTTATTGCAACAAATGTTCTATATAAATAGCATTGAGAACACTATTGGGCTTGTTTTGTCCCAAACGGCCTGATGAGGTATGAATTGTGCAAAACACGTTGTCGGTAATGGATATGACCAATAGAATGTAGTTGGAGTACTATTATTATACATTCTTTTAATTCTTGAAAATATCTAAGGGACTAGACCAGGGGTCAGAGGTCTTCAAAGAAGAACCGTATTTTTGTTCTTGTCTAAGGCTAAAACATTTCGAGAATTACAATATGTCTTAAGCTCCTAATGGTCTAACCTAAAAAAAAAGTCTTCCAGTGGGAAAGCGGCAAGTCTTTGGATTTACAACGCTAAAATCAGATGTTTTATATTTTCCTCGGTGGTCAAAGCAGATATCCTAAGAGTCACATGCGGCTCCCAAACAATAGGTTGCCGATCCATCAACTACATACAGAAAGAGATGTCGAAAATATAATATATCTAATATTAAATATGTTTATTTTATCTGTTCGCTTATGTTTGCTTTTCTTCCTTTGCTGTCCAATGTTCATTTATTCTCTATTTAACATTTGCGGAATCTAAATGCTTTGACTTCAATGACGATATACATATTTGGTATAGGCTATTTTTAGGATTCACAACGCTTAACCAGGTTAACCTGGTGTCGTCTAAAATACAAAATGTAAAGTATGATTCATAGATGTTTATTCACTTCAAACAGTGCAAATCCAGCGGTCACGTGACAGGGAGTTAAGGCACAAGTATTAGTGTTGGAATGAACCTCCGATCGGTGACAGCATGACATATGTGTCAACCTTGTACATGCCATTAATACTTTAAGGTTTGAATACTTTAAACTATAATGAAGATTTAACTCGTGCCCTTGTTGAAGATCCGTGATGTAGTTGATTGCCTAATACCAACTAAAACACTGATAAGAGTTCTGTTAAACTTTGATGAAGTGTCGCTTGAAACAAAACCAAAAACGTTTTAAGGGTTAAATGCAGCTAGTTGTTTACAAATATTTATCTAAGCAAAGAAAATGAAAGAGAAAAAAAGACGAAATACAAAGAAGTAAATCCGGTCAGAAATTTAAATACATGAATTACTTTGCTCTTCAAAGACTCAAAGAAAATCTTACATCATAACGTATTTTTTCCAGAGTTTCAATGCAAGTTTATAATTGTGAAACCTTGTTTTTAATGAATCAATAATTGCAGAGTCTGTCTATGTGGTAATTTCTTTCACATTAGTAGTCACTTTAACAGACGATGATAAATGAATAAACTCTGGCATTTGGAGGATTGAAATATATATCAGTTTTCATCTGAAATTATGAAATTATTGAATTTGTCAACTTGATGCGATAGTTTGGTTTATTGATATATCAAGGCCTGCAAAGCTGAGTACTATTGTCTATTGAATGTAAGGACTAGCTTATAGAATTATATGAATCATATTGTTTTTTGTTCGAATAAAGTTGAAAAGAGAACGTTTACGCTTTAATAACATATAACGTTTCAAGGAGTATGCTATCCAGGAAGTAAAAGATAAAGCAATTAAAAATAATGTTTAATCGATTTACTGATGATTAGATGTATGAAAGCTTGCAAACTTTGGTACCTGTTGTCCACTAAATGTAAGAATTATTGAATCATATATTTTTTGTGTTTGAATAAAACCCCTTCGAAAGAAAGCATTTACGGGTTAATAACATTTAATGTTTTAAGTAAGTTGCTATCTAGTAAGTAAATAGATAAAACTGTTAAAAATAGTGTTTTGTCGATTTACTTGTAAAATTAATCAACACAAGATACTAGTAATGTAAGAAAAACACGTTGGTTCAATAAGTCTTGATGTAAAATGATAAAAACTCTATGACACGAGTACTTTCTAAAGTACTGTCAAGCATTTACATAATATTATGCTAAGTAGATGTGAGCGTTATTTCGCTTTTTTCACAATATTCAAGATAGATGTATGCATTGGGTCAAAATAAACCAAGCAGTATTTTAGAAAATATTAAACGCCATCTAATCTACATATACATATATCTTGAAGTTTACAATATGCAGAAATTGACGTGTGTTTTTTTCCACTGCTTTTAATCATTTGTTTAACCACTGAATGAGGATTAAAATGACCAAAAACAGCTGCTAACATTAACATAAAGGTGAAAATTATATTTATCTGATATATAGTACTTTTAAAAAATATAATACTACATATCATAGCAAACATAGTGTGGTTGAGGTGCTATTATTATACAACATTCTAAGATAATGGTTAAGAAATGCGGTACTGCAAATATAATAGGAGTAAATAAAAATCTACAATAAGAGGAAATGTGACATTTTAAAATGTTTCTTGTTACTTTCACAGATATATGTAATTACAAGCGCCAGCTTCGACATTTCTTTAAGTTAACATGTTTCTCTTGTAAAACTTAAATTTGTATATTTTATATACATATATGTATATTCGTGGTTAAGTAGAGAACTTTTGGACTGCAGATATCCGAGAAGACTTTGAGTGACTTGAATCAGATTTAGTATTACGATTAAAAGAATGAGAAATCTGTGTGTTTACGCTCATAACAATTAATTTTATTCTGATGTAAAAAACTGACCATGGCATCTGTTTTTATTTAGGTTAAAAATTTTCATTTTGATAAGGTAATGCAAAAAAGTTTGTATTTACGATTTACAAAACAATTATGCACTTCATTCTTAAATACACACAAAATTGTGATTTATGTGGGGATTTTAGTGCTATTCAAAATATTCAGAAATACTATACAGGAAGGCTGCACTTTAATAAAATCTGTAAAATGTTTTTTCCTCTTTTTTTTTTTTTTTGATCCATCTCCATATCTTAAAGAGATAGAACATGTAATTGGCTTAACTCTTACCCTTATGTTAAAAGCATTTGTTTAAAACATGGTTGACTAATTTCAAGCCTAATAATTTGCTTCACTAAGATGTTTTTTACACGTTTCATCTTATTTTGAAACACCGAGATTAATCAACTCTCTTTTTTGAGGTTCAATTTCTTCCTATCGTTAAACCTTCATAGTTACGCACCAAGTTGTAACTAGCTACGATTTGTAAAAGGTTGATAAAATATCTGAAAATGAAACCGACAATTTTTCAAAACTTATAAAGAAATCCATCTTCTATCAGGAAGCTGAAAAGAAATCCTTTCCTTTACCTTATAGAAGCTTGGTTGTTTAGTTCTTTGTCTAATTTCGTACGAAGATATACGAATGCAAATTTTAAAATAATAAACATGCTTGCCCTTTCAGTCGTGGGAGCATTATAATGTGATGGTCAGTCCCACTATTCGTTGATAAAAGAGTAGGCCAAGAGTTGGAGATGGGTAGTGATGAATAGCTGCCTTCTCTCTAGCCTTACACTGCTAAATTAAGGACGGCTAACGCAGATAGCCCTCGTGTAGCTTTGCACGAAATTCAAAACAAAGCAAACTAATTCAATTTTGTTTCAAATAAAGTTAGTGAACCTGAATACTAGAAAGCAAAATATAGAGCATTAAGCAAACGTAATACTTCTGAAAACGTAGGTTGTTATTGTGTTTTTAATCTAATAAATACGAAAACAATTCTGTCAACACTGGGTAAAATTAATAAATCATAACATTCCAATTTGATATTAGTCAATGAAGAATGGAATAATTAAATAACAAGTATTAAGTAGGTTTTTATTCATACTTATTGTATAATCACATACGTACTTTAAAAATAACGTAACAAAGTATCTCAAATCTATTAGAGAAACTTTCAAAATTTACTAGAAAATGTTGTGTGAACATAACAAGTGTTTCCTTTTAGTTTGTTAAGAAAGATAAACTTTTGTTTTTCACCTAAAGTAATTTTTGTTTCGCATTTTCGTTTTGCCTCGTATTGTACAGGTATTGTGCAACTAACCAACTTTGGAACAAGGTGATCGCATTTTTATGCCAATCACATACACTGTTAAGGATCGTTGGTATATGTATTGCTAGATTTTTTTCATCGAAGGTGACACTACAGAATTTCCCAAACCTGAGCTAATATATTTTTTAGTAACACCTCAAAATGTTGTCTTGTCATTCTTTTTGCTAATAAAGTACCCAGCTAGAAGGCCTGATATACGTATTTCACTTAGAAAGACGTGTGATAGTCTTTCGTCTTCATGCACACGTCCTTTAGTTGGCCCTTGATAACTCAGTGACAAATATGAGGGTTAATAAAGCTAATTATTGCAGAGCACAGTTAGCCCATTGTGTAATCTCGTAATCAATAACAAACAAGCCATTAACAAATTTGTGTTTGTCTATTTGTTTGATGAGTAAGAAAACTAATATTATTTTCAGTTCAGTTTTTTCCGTAGTTCAACCATACCGATTTTCAGTTTAACCTATAATATATTTTCTGCCTAAGTTCTAATTATAACAGAGACAGTTCTTAACTATAGGAAAGGTACTGTACCTGAAACTACAAGAAAAACAGAAACACACACTCAATAAGAGATAAGACTGTAAGAAAAGAAGTAAACCATAACATTTATTATTTTATGTACTTAATTAACATTATTTCCAGTTTCGGACATTATTGAATCACATGTGGTTTTTGTGTGTTTTTCTTATAGCAAAGCCACAAAGGGCTATCTGATTAGCCCACTTGAATCACATAATAAATTAATCGCTTAAGTTCTTTCGTGGCTGAAAATATTCAGCTTCATGGATTATGAAGAACTGATGATTTTTTTGTGATTGTATGATTTATTTTTAGATCTGTACCTTCCTGTGCCTAATAATTGTGTTACATTAGGTTGCAATATTTTTCGAAAGAAAAGAAAAAAAGCCGCTGGTAAAACATAAAAGTTAGCAAGATATTACAGCGCCATCTAGTAAGCATAAAGAATATTTGTTCAAAGCTTAACTTTATACTTTTCAATTAATCTGAAGACTTGGAAGCGAAATACGTCTTTTTTTTTTTATATATATTATCCATTCCAAGCTATGTTTTATTGTAGGATTCATTATTTATTTATTTTCTCATTTTTAAATGCTCATACTACGAATCATTTTTGGAATTTCATTCGCAGGAAAGTTTTTGGATATCACACTTACAGTTACGACAGAATGTGCTCGTACTCCTGCGTCGTGAGTAATTTTTTACTTATAACTTCAAAAGTATCATGATTAGGATAATGAAAGTGTAGTATATTATGAATATTATACTAACACACATCTACATAAATTTTTTATGTAAATTTAACGACAAATAAACTGTTTATAAATAAATAACCAAAAATAGGAGGAGCAGAAAGTGTTCGTACAGTTCAGAACTTGTGAAAAAAACTGATATTCCCGTAAAACTTTTGTTTAGTTTGGCAAATAAACTACATTATACCATTCCAGACTAGACACTGAGTTTATAATTATTGGAATTTATCCAGCAAAAAATGTACTTCCGGCAATTTAGCGCCGTCTCCGTCATTATCTGCTTGGTCATCATGTCGAACAGGAAACAACTGTCCAGTGATTTAAAAAAGCCGAATTTTTGTAAAATACAAGCGTCGTGCGTCTCTTTCTGGTATTGCTACAACATTAAACATTACTGTTTGAAGCATAATTGCCAAGTTTAAGCTTACAGGATCAACAGCTAACCTCTCTCGTTTCGGACGCCACCAAAATTCCATAGAGAACCAAGAGGAAGGTTCTCAGAGAAGTTAGTAGGAACCCTCGTTTAACACGTAATGACATACAGAAACTGGTAAGGGAAACTGGAGTTGAAGTAAGCACCTCTACAGTTACGAACATGTTACGCTCTTCTGGGTTCAAAGCATGCCGTCTTCGTAGAACTCCATATTTAAAGCCTGTTCATTTAGAAGCACGATTGAGGTATGCAAGAAAGCATGTAGATAAATCCTTTACCTATTGGAAGAGTATTGTTTGGTCAGGCGAGACTAAAATCGAGCTTTTCGGCCACAATGATGTTCGCTATATTTTCCGTAAGCAGGGGAAACGAAATCTTCCAAAGAACACCGTCCCTACAGTTAAACACGGAGGTGGCTCGATCATGCTATGGGGTTTCTTCAGCTCTTCTGGTGTAGGCAGCCTTCACCGCGTTAACGGAATCATGAAAAAAGAAAAGTACGTTTATATATTAGGCATTTATATTTAGAACGATGCTCGGAACTTGCGGCTTCGGCGTCGTTGAAAACGTTTGGCATGAGTTGAAGACCAGGGTTCATCAGCGTCATCCGAAAAACTTGCAAGAGTTGAAGGCCTTCTCTAATGAAGAATGGAAGAAAATACCAGTCGAGTACTGTCAAACGATCTTGGAGGGCTATAAGGAGAGATTGCGCCAAGTAATTTACTTGAAAGGCTACACAATTGACCATTAAAGTAGACGCACGAACACTTTCTGCCCCTCCTATGTTCGGTTATTTGTTTATAAACAATTTATTTGTCGTTAAATTTACATAAAAATGTATGTAGATGTGTGTGATACTTTTTAAGTTATGAGGAAAAAACTACTCACGACGCAGGGGTACGAACACTTTCTGTCTAACTGTAAAGCTAGATTCTAAGTAGCTTTTATTAAATACACTTCTGGAAAATTTTACTGATTACTTTATCCAGTATAAAACAGCAAAGGAAACCGAGCGAAGTAAAACAAATTAGCTCAGTGTACAGATTATTATTTATTTCTGAGCTTTCTGCCTTTTCACCAGAGACTTTATCAGGCAACAATGCACTGAACAACACAAATTCATTTACCAATGGAACACTACTTTAAAATAGGTATATAGGCAACAGTTGTAGCAACAACTAACATCTGGTATTAAAGTTATTAACCATATATAAATTATTATGAATATAAAAAATAAATCGATCACTTCAAGGTAATAAAGATAAGGAAATGCAATTATAGGTATTAATGCTCGCAAATAACAAAACTATTTTACCGTAGAGTAGAATCGTTGTATAATTCTACACATTAATTTACCTACGTTATGAACTGTAAGGAACATGCATAGCTATTTGTGGAATTAGTTTTAATTTCGCTCAAAACTACAGGAGAGATATCTGCGCTAGTCGTCACTGATCCAGAACAGTAAAGCAGGTAGTCATCAACACCCATTGCCAACTCTTGAGTTACTCTCTCACCAACGAATAGTAGGATGTACCTCATATTATAACGCTCTTGCGACTGAAACTGCAACCATTTTTGGTGGATGGGATTCGAACGCGCGACTTGCATGCCCTAACTACCTGGCCATACAACAATTAATATAAAATGAACTTCCACTTCACTGATAGGTTTCCGATATTTTTGTTAAAATTGCTAGGATAGTATGATTTATTATATTCCACAAAATATGCATAATAAGAAATATATATTCATATTTCCATTGAATTATTTTTTCTTCAGCAATTTCGTTATATTTTCCCACAGAAAGAGTGAAAGTGCTTGAATCTTACTTATATTTATCACTGATGTTCACTTGCAAATTTTTTATGAATAGTGTTTCTAGATATATAAATCTATAATCCAGTTTGCTGGATATTGATGAGCTAAAGATATCAAAGTTTGTTTTTTTTTCAGTTTAAAATCCCTTTCCCATTGAGGAATATCTGGCCCGGCATGGCCTAGCGCGTAAGACGTGCGACTCGTAATCCGAGGGTCGCCGGTTCGCGCCCGCGTCGCGCTAAACATGCTCGCCCTCCCACCCGTGGGAGTGTATAATGTGACGGTCAATCCCACTATTCGTTGGTAAAAGAGTAGCCCAAGAGTTGGCGGTGGGTGGTGTTGACTAGCTGCCTTCCCTCTAGTCTTACACTGCTAAATTAGGGACGGCGAGCACAGATAGCCCTCGAGTAGCTTTGTGCGAAATTCCAAAAAACAAACAAACAATGAGGAATATCTCAACAATTCAAGCATAAACCTGTTGCACTACTTGCCAAAGTGAATTCCAAAGCAACCTGTACTCAGAAGGTACCTCACATTATTTTAAAGGATAGACTTGTACCAAAATATCTTGCTGTCGTAGTGGATGTGACATCTGATTCATTTTATCAAAAACAGACAACTTTCATTCTGAGGTACAAGTATGTAGCCATGTGATCATAACTTTCTCTTTTTTTTTGTTATTCGAAAAAATGGTTTCTAAGACTTATTGATTACAATAACACAACCGGAACTGACATTTCTAATCTAATGCTTGATTGCTCAATTAATTTTCCGATTAATAATCGTTTATCACATTTATAGCTTCCTAGGCCGACAATACACTGACTGTAGCTGTCCAATAATATTATCTTCTTCGCGCGTTACTTTTACATAAATTATACGAGTCTCTAGAACCTTCACCAATGTTCGCTTGGCAATGATTATCTAACGAGTATTCGTAAACAGGTATTGTTGTTTCTCACTTTCAAGAATTATCTACCAGTTTCTAGAACAGACAGGACTTGCGCAATACATAGTCAAGAATATACGACACATGCAAAAAAGTAAACTGTACAGAAACAAACATAGGCACTAAAATAAATGTATAACACAAATCTGTTACAGCAATAAAATAAAACAATACCATAAACCTTTTTAATATTTAATCAGTTCTTTCTTATTTCATTATTAAATATCTGAAATCAGGGGCGTAGATTTTTTACACCCGATGGGGGGGATGATTTTTGCAACCACTTATGAGGACTGTTCAATTTGCAAATTGATAATCTCTGATTACATGAATCTGAAAGCTGTAAACATGCAGTCACAGAGTAATCTTGTTGCCACGATACTTCAAGGTTTCCATGTAGGTTTGTATAAGTGAGGTGTTGTGAATAGTTTTCAAAATGTTAATAGAATAAAGACAAATGTGTCACAATTTAACTGCCACATGAATTTATTCCTGCACACTGCACAGTATAAAAGATGGCCATTATATTTGACAAGGTTACTAATAACTTTGGCCCGGCATGACCAAGCGTGTTAAGACGTGCGACTCGTAATATGAGGGTCGCGGGTTTGCATTCCCGTCGCGCCAAACATGCTCGCCCTTTCAGCCATGGGGACGTTATAATGTTACGGTCAATTCCACTATTCGTTGGTAAAAGAGTGGCCCAAGAGTTGGCGGTGGGTGGTGATGACTAAGTGCCTTCCCTCTAGTCTTACACTGCTGAATTAGGAACGGCTAGCACAGATAGCCCTCGAATAGCTTTGTGCGAAATTAAAAAAACAAACAAACAAACTAATAACTTGTTCCCCTCCGTATCAGTATGTCCACGTAATGTTAAACCTTGACGCAGTAAGAAACGTAAACTTCTGAATATTTTGGCTAGACTTCTTTTGCATTCCTCCTGCTGCTTCTTTTTTCTATCATTTAGCTGGACAGTCACTGGAGTTACATCAAGTGAACCTTCAGGAGATATAGCGAATCTGTGCTGAGAGGAGGATTGATGTTCGTTGAATTTTTGTTTTGCTTTTTTCCAGTTGCAAAAACCGGTGGATATGAAGGTATACTCCACTGGCCTCTCCAATTTCAATGTAAAAAGGCCTCTATTTTCCGCCTTGGCACAATGAAAGCATATGACTTTTTGAGTCTGATTGTCGAAGTGCAGCCATGGGAACTCATCAAACCACTTGCCCTGGAAGTTGATATTTTGAGATTTTGTTTTCTGTTGTGGTATTAGTTTTGTGTCTGGATGGTATGGCTTTCCACACTGTATCTGTGGAGTGTCAGATTTTTTATTACTGCACAAACTTGTTTCACGAATATCTGGTGGTTCATGATGTGCAATAGTTGCACAAGCATTTTCAGACTCGTCCTCTGATGAACATGGTATTTCCTCTGTATGGCAAGTTTCTATTCCTTTGCTTGAGGTTGTTGGATTATCTGCGTCTGCATTGTCACTTTTAGTACCAGTAACTGGCTTGCAGGACTCTCTAATACAGGAAAGTTTCAGACGCTTGCTTGTCATAATTGGAATCTGTTTCTCAATGACTCAACAGGCTAAAATACAGTCTTTATTGAAAGGATGTTTCTCCTTAGTTAATAGCTTCTTTCTTATCAGTAGCTCATACAGGCTAGCTATGTGTAAGAACCGAGATATGATTGATGCATGAACAATGACTCTTATCTCAGGCATGGAACTTCACTAATCTTTCAAAGTCACTGTTGCCCTTAGTGTCATCCATAACCAGTTTTCTGCTTGTCAAATTGTTTAGTTTGGAACGTTGGCCTAATCTGGGTAGTGACTTGGTGGCATAAAGCACATTCTACTTTTTAATGATAGATTTTCATAATGCAGCTATTTTGATATTTTTCTGAAACCTAACATTTTCTAATCTGTGCTTATCTATCACCTTATCTCTAACTTGTATGGAAAGCTCCTTTGTCTTTATGATTGATTTATCTTATCATTATGTGGGATGTGGTCTGAATCGATGCATTTACTATGAAGTCAAGTTCAACTACAGAGACCATTACACTAGTTTTGTGATCTTTCAAACTAATCTTTTACATGTGAACTGATTTAGGTTTGCCTTAGCAAATATTTTTGAGTACCCTTGCAATTGAGAATATTCTAATTGTCTTTGAAAATCTGACTTATTGATATAATATCGGGGTTTTTCTTAGCTTTTTCAGTTTGGAGCAGATTCTTAATATAAAGTACCTTTTGATAGTTTCATGACTGCAAACTCAGATGGCAACAAAACGTTGAAACGTTGCAGGATGACCTTGTTCAAGACGGCATGACTCAAAAATTGGGTCAAGCAAATATAAGCTTTACTCAATAGTAATTGTGGTACTAACTAATCTAATCTTAAAAAAAAAACACAAAACAATACTTATTTATGACCTTTCCACAACCTGTTTAGGAGGATAACACAAATTACATACAGAATATCTGCACAAAAATGTAGAAAAAAAGTTTTGATTACAATTAAATAAAGATATATTTTATGAAGATATGGTACGGTAAAATTGTATTTTTTTCAATTTCGATATTGGAAACTACCAACCATGTTTGTTGTATTTTTATTAACTTTCATCTGCTTTAACCTTCAACTGGTCCAGTTTTGACGTTTAGGTTGGACTTCACTAAATGGTTAATGTGCTCTGCGGAGGATGAAATGGCCAAAATTTGGGATGTGATGCCACTGAACATGTTTTATATCATTGATTGTGACCTCATTAATAGTGGAGAGGAAGACAGTTCCATTATTTAAGCCAAAAAGCCAGACAATGCCTTGTAAAGAGAGTGCTGTTGGGTGGTTGCGCCATTTTTGGCCTGTAGTTCAAAATTAGGAATTGCTACGTGAAACGTTTAGTTGACGCATTTATAAAGTACTGTGAAATAGGATATCCCGTTTCCGTTTTGACATTTATTAATTTTTTTCTTTTATTGAGTGCCGTTTTTGCCGGCAATTTCTTGTTAGTAAATCCATATTATATTTAATAACTTATTTTGTACTTTCACTAATCCTGTCTTTTTTCAATACAATCAATAAATCATTGCGTCATTCCTTTATAAACTGTCCTAGTTCATTACGGTATCATGGTAATTAAATGTGTTAGTTCTCTTGATAAAGTTACACAATATATTATTTGTACTGTGCTGTGCATATCCTGGTTGTTAAGGCGTTCAACTCACCACATGAGGGTCGCGGGTTCGAATCCCTTTAACTAAACATGCTCGTCCTTTCAGTTATAGGGGCGTTTTAAGGCCTTAGTTAATCACTCTATTCGTTTGTGAAAGAGTAGCCTAGCTGCCTTCCCTCTAGTCTTTCACCGCTAAATTGGGGATGGTCAGCGCAGATAGCCCTCACGTGGCTTCGCGCAAAATTAATAAAAAAAACAAACCAAACAAACGAAGCTATGCTGTGGAATAAACGCTGACACTCACAGATTTAATACGTATCTGTTCTCTTCCTGAAAAGAATGGCTCATTCCTTTCAACATTCCTAAGGCGGGACTAACCATCAGTTAAAAAGACTATCAATAGCTAACGATTTAGGGTTAGGTCTACAACTACTTCATCCGCCACTGGTTGGTTCTGGTGACCTGTTTTTAAGAAGAAGACTACACTTACTTCCAATTACTTTCTCTTTCTGGTCTTCTGTCAACACCGTAATACAACAAAGAAAACAATAGGCTTCAATAAACGTTAACTCTTACGCTTGTTAGTCGGGCATGCCGCGACAATGAATAAGTTTCCAAAACAACGAAAACCTGGTCTTGGGTTAATTGAATAAACCATCGACCTCTTTCCAATTAGATGAGTCTATTGTGGATGGCACTATTGATAATAATTTGATTACTAGTGTAGAACTAGCCAATTTCATTAGTTGTGCTAAATTACGTATAAGTAAAATAACAAAATAAACCAAAAAGGTAAAAGTCCTGGGCGTTCTGCGGAAAACCAAAACTCTCTAGAAACGGTTTTAAGCAATAAAGAAATGATCACTAAAATTGTGAAGACAAAGGAATAAGTAACTTAAAATGAAGCCACTTTGGATAAACACACATTAGACACAAACACTAAACAGCAGAATGAAGAAGGATTCATCAGAATAATGCAAAAAGAGTAACACACACACTATACAAACCAAACAGGAACCACCGAAACATGTTATTATAATACGAATAACCTCAACTAGCTTCCAAAATCAGGAAACACAAACTACAAACAAGCATAACTGTCATCGAACCTTTAGCTAAGGGCGGAGTCCTCGTAAAAGGAGCCGACGCTAAGGACCTAAACGTTTTACTCGCTGAACAGCCTAAAGATGCCTACAGTTCTAGTAAAATTAAAATACACAACCCGGTATTAAACCAAATACACAGTTATTCATAATCAGAGGAATACACTATTCCCTTATCACTGATAACACAAAAGAGGAACTCAAAAGAATACAGGTTCCATAAAATTGAAAGAATAACTTTAAGTATGACACAACTACTTACAAACATCATCAAAGTTCACACAGATAACACACTCACAGACACACAGAACGACATTAAAGAACTGATAACTAATAGTTTCAGGATTTGGTACCAGAAGTTAAAAGCAGAAAAAACAAAAACATCGGCTGTGGCTGTCACACAATGGTTCAACTGCCAATGCTACGGCCACATAGTGACAGCATGCAAATCATTACCACGATGAGTTGGATGTGAAAGTAACCGCCTTACAAGTAATTGTACAGAGAAAAGTAATATATACGCCTTTGCGCTGTAATTGTTATCAACGTCGCATGGCAATCTATAAAAGTGCACCCCAGTGGCACAGTGGTATGTCTGCAGACTTTCAACCCTAAAAACCGGGCTTCGATACTCATAGTGGACAGAGGACAGATAGTTCATTGTGTAACTTTCTGCTTAATTCTAAACAAACAAACAGATCTATAAAGGTTGCCTAAAGTATAAATAAATTAGAATTTTCAACATAAATAATAGCACAACAAACCACATTAAAACACACAACAACAAACTAGAAAAACACTTCACCCTACACCAGTTAAGCAAACAACAACATACTTTAAGGTAGTAAAATAAAAGCTACAACAGACACCCACAAATTTCCCAGAACCAATTATCACGCTATAAATAGAACAACAACTAACAGTAAATGAATCTCAAATTACCAATGACAGTACAGAACAAAATCTAAAACAATCATAAGATAAAAGCTTAATTACAGAGGCCATTAAAAACATTTTCAGCGATTTCATGGCTCGACACCAAAGCTCAGAGAACAAACAATACGGTATCACCATCATTATAAACGTAGTAAAAATTCACGCTACATCAGTAATACCCTTTATAGAACAAAAATTCATAGGCGCATTTCTAACATTAACATCCAAGATGGTTTTGTACCTTAACGGATGTTAACCTGAAGAAGGTCGAGACGCTGTTCTCTACTTTATTTTAATAAAAGTTTTCATTCTCATACCAGCCGTCTTGAGATACGTTTTCACTTCAAGTGGGTTTCTCGTCATCACAAGGTGATCTTGCTTCCAAGAGGGGCCTGGCATGGCCTAGCGCGTTAAGGCGTGCGTTTTGTAATCTGAGGGTCGCGGGTTCGCGCCCGAGTCGCGCCAAACATGCTCGCCCTCCCAGCCGTGGGGGCGTTATAATGTGACTGTCAATCCCACTATTCGTTGGTAAAAGAGTAGCCCAAGAGTTGGCGGTGGGTGGTGATGACTAGCCGCCTTCCCTCTAGTCTTACACTACTAAATTAGGGACGGCTAGCACAGATAGCCCTCGAGTAGCTTTGTGCGAAATTCCAAAACAAACAAACAAACAATGCTTCCAAGAGACACAAGATCGAAGATATTACCATAAAAACTAATTGTAATACATTAGTAATTACTGAAAACATAATTCTCTTAAATTTTTCAGGTACAGCGCCTTAACAGTAGACGAAAATAAACAAAAGGTATCCAAATAGAATTATAGCATTACTTCATAAATCTACTCTCTCAATTACTTAAAAAGATGTTCAAACTACCAACAAAAATAATGCTACAAATTTAAATGCCCCCCGCTAGTACAGCGGTATGTCTCCAGATTTACAACGCTAAAATCAGGGGTTCGATTCCCCTCGGTGGGCTGAGCAGATAGCCCTTTGTGGCTTTGCTATAAGAAAAACACAAAACATAGATTTAAATATAACAGATAATAATAAAATAACAATAGCTGGTATTTACTGTTCTCCATCTAAAATATTGAATACTTAATTACTGTTGTATTGTTGGATGTGTATTGCGCAAATCTCGCCTGTTCTATAAATTTGTCGAAGATTGCTAAGAGTAAGAATTAACAATATTTGTTTTTTGAGAAAGCTAGCGTGCTCGAACATTGTTGAAATTTCTATAATCTTGCTTTAAACTATATAAACAAACGCACCAAGAGACAGTATTATTATTATTATTAGTCAGCTACAATCAGTAAACTATTGCCCTTGGATACTATAATTCTGATTAGCACCTATTAGTCATGAAACTAGAATTTGACCAGGAACGTTACAGATTTCGAACGTTACAAACGGTTCAATTTCAGTACCCTCGATGTACTCAACAGATAGCCCGATGTGGCTTTGCTATAAGTAAAAACACACACACAACTTCGGTAAATTAACTTTGGTCGTTAACATTTCTGCTAGAACATTAAATATCTTTCTGTGTAAAAAGTGAGCTTGTAATCCCTGTGAGGCCGATCAAGCTATCCAGCTTAAGCAAGATGTATAAAAACATCAACTCAGAAGTAATTTGCTCGTCATGGACCTAGATCGTCGATAAGACCGTCAGTTCTAGGCCGGATATAAGACTCAGGGTTGTCTATAAGCTTGTAAAACTGTTGTACATAAATCACTATTTGTAATAACCATTATCATAAATTGTATTGTTGTTTCTATATTAAAATATATTTGTATTAAGAAAGAAAATTGTGTATATCAATCTTGTTAGCAAATATAATAAATTTATAACATATCAACACTAATTAACTTCTATATTAAAATTTCCGGTAATTTGAAATAGTGATACGTAAGGTACGTAACATAATAAATCAGAAACTCATCCGAAATAAATAATAATACATAACATAATAAATTGGGGGCTCATTCGGGATAAAGTATAATATGTAATAAGAATCAATAATTATAGGTGATCTTAACAGTAAACACATAAATCGTGGTTGTAATACACCAACATTAAGTGGAAGAAGGCTCTTAAAGTTTTTAAACGATTATTGGATGTGTGCTATTGAATGATAATATTCCTATCCACATCAGTGATGGATATCAAACTAGTGATATCCTAGATCTATGTATTAATACAATAGAATTAGCAGCCAGATGCTAAAATTGTTATGTTAAATACTATGTAGACAGTGATCACCTACCAATAACCTGTGTCTTCGATTTCGCACTCCCTCATAATCAATCTAAAATATAACCAAAATTAAATTATCGAAAAGTTAATTCATCTAAGTATACGAATATACTTCATAATTTACAATAAAATTTAATAACTGAAACTGCACAAAAACCATCATATATAGATACATACTGTTAAACAATCTCTAAGTGTCTAATAAAGATAGCCAAGAAAACAATACCAAAACATCAATAATACAATTATCATACAAAATGGAAACCATATGCACATATAATACACATAAATAAAAGAAGATTACTCAAAAGACAATACATGGATACATGAGATACAGATGTAAAAAAAGAAGAAATTACCTTCATAAAAAATACAACTACACAATTAAAACACGATAGCTGAGGCAGTTACTAAGCTAAATGGATATACTGACTCAAAGAAATTTTGAATATATGTAAAACTATTTACAAACAATCAAAGGAATCACATTACAGTTAAATAGGGCCTGGCATGGCCAAGCGCGTAAGGCGTGCGACTCGTAATCCGAGGGTCGCGGGTTCGCGCCCGCGTCGCGCCAAACATGCTCGCCCTCCCAGCCGTGGGAGCGTTATAATGTGACGGTCGATCCCACTATTCGTTGGTAAAAGAGTAGCCCAAGAGTTGGGTGGTGATGACTAGCTGCCTTCCCTCTAGTCTTACACTGCTAAATTAGGGACGGCTCGGTGCAGTGGGCTAGCAACCTACTCACTTAGATACTTGTTGAAGAATCCGCAAGCGATTGCGGCCCTATGTTCCTAGATGGAATCTAATGGTGATAACTAACTAACTAACAGTTAAATAACAAAATAGCATACTCAAATAAACAACAAGCAACCATAAAAGAAACGGAAAATAAAGCTCCAGGAGAAGATGAAATTTAAACAATACTACTACAGAAAGGAGCTCAGAGATTGTTTGACCATTTAACTGTCTTATTTAATCTATCCCCAAATTCGGGATACAACTCTACCTCTTGGAAGCAAACAAATGTACTCGTGTTCTTGAAGGAAAGAAAACCAGCGAATAAGCCAGAAAATTACAGACTAATAAGTTAAACTAGTTGTCGTTGTTGTTGTTTTGAATTAAGCACAAAGCTACACAAAGGGCTATCTGTGCTCTGCCCACCACGGGTATCGAAACCCGGATTTTAGCTTTATAAGTCTGCAGACATACCACTGAGCCACTGGGAGGCAAACTAGTTGTCTAAGCAAAGTCTTGGAAAATATAATAAATACTTGAATCTCAGATTTTCTTAGGGATCACTTCAAAATTACTTAAAGTACAAAACTGTTTCAGAAAATTTCGGCAAACAACTGATAAATTTAGTTAGGCTTACTGAAACCGTAATAGATAGCTTTAACCAAAAGTAATGCACTGTCGCTTGCTTTCTGGACATCGAGAAATCATTCAACACTGTATGGCATAATGGTTTAAGATTCAAATTAAAAGAAACGAAATTACCAACAGAAGCTATTCACTGGTTATCCAACTTTCTTGGCGATATAAAATGTAGAGTAAATGTTGAGGTCATTTACCCGGAGTATTTTGCAACAGAGGACGGCGTTCCTCAGGGAAGGGTAGTTAGCTCTATCCCGAATATTATGTATGTAAGCGACATATTGTACTTCACAGTTCGCTGATAATGTGGCCATATGGAAGAGCTCTTCACACTCCCTCAATAGCATCAAATAACATACTTCCAGTTTTAAATCAAATAGTTGGGTATCGTTAGAAGTATAAAATCAAAATTAATATACAGAAACAAAATATAATTTGAAAAATAACTTAAATTGTATAGAAATCCTCCTAAACTTTTCTTGAACGGAGCTATTTTTATAGCACCTGATGTAAAATTAACCTGTAAGAACATTTATCCGAAATTACGAAATAAAAGTGTGGGAACAAGTAAGATATCTCAAAAGACTTAATTGGCAAAACTACAGGAGCAACTAATGAAAGTACAATAAAATATGTCAGACTAATAGGAAATACGTATGCTTAGCACGGTTAAACACAACAAGTGTGTGTGTGTTTTCTTATAGCAAAGCCACATCGGGCTACTTGCTGAGCCCACCGCGGGGAATCGAACCCCTAATTTTAACGTTGTAAAATCGTAGACATACCGCTGTACCAGCGGGAGGCAAACACAATAAAAACAAATCTTAAAAAAATTACAAATAATACCAAACATATATGCAAAAACGGCTGGTATGGCTAGAGAAGGCTCTATGTAGAGGAGCGAACAACGTTTCGACCTTCTTCGGTAAACCTGACGATGACCGAAGAAGGTCGAAACGTTGTTCGCTCCTCTACATAGAGCCTTCTCTAGCCATACCAGCCGTTTTTACATATATATTTTTTTCTACAAGTGGGTTTTCTCGTAATCACGGATTAACACCAAATACTTAATTCTCATCTTTATATGCAAAAACGGCTCGTTTGGGTTGAGAAAATATTTTACATAGAAGAGCGAACAACGTTTCGACCTTCTTCGGTCGTAAGAGGTATAAAATTATATATTCAAACATCTAATACCGCCCTCTACATTTCGACACACAGTTACACAACCCCTTTCACAGATGTGGTCAGCTTCCAGTCAGTTACCTCTTTCTTTGTGAACCTGACGATGACCGAAGAAGGTCGAAACGTTGTTCGCTCTTCTATGTAAAATATTTTCTCAACCCAAACGAGCCGTTTTTGCATATAAATTTCTCAACAAGTGGGTTTCTCGACATCACTGATTAATTCTCATCATAGCTTTCACAGTAGTACAAACCACAAACAACATTTTTACATAACTATGCAAACCTACCTCCATTTCAATACATAGTGATAGACTGCTCGTTCCGTTATGTTAATAAAACCTGTACAAAAAATGGTCTATTAAGAGAAATGCACTGCTTATCATACTTAATGTTGATAGGACTAAGTGCCTTTTACCATTAAATTTCTACATTAGAAGTAATAAAATCCGCAATCGACATTAAAATTATTTTTACTAAGAGTTAGATATCATCATGGTATTTAAAATAATGTTGTATGTTTAATACGCACTGATGCATATCTTGTGAACAAGTGTGATTTAAATTTTGGAACTATTTGTGATCTCACATAACTAGTTACAGAGAAATACTGTGTGTTTGTGACTAAATAGAGCGAATAATTTAAAATTACATTAAATGCTACTAGTTTATATTCAAGGACAAGACCGCGAAAAGGCGAAGTGCTTTGTGTTAGAAAATAATCATCAGCATTCGCAGTTTTTTGAGTTTTTAAATAATTAATTCAGAAGGGAGAAAGAGGTCAAAAATGAATCTGACCCTACCTGGTCCCTAACGGCCTAAAACCCGCTTCTAATCGTCTTTTGTTCATGGGTGAATTAAATGTCGACGGACTAGGGTTAAATTTTACTACTGGATCTATTATGATCGCAACTAGAGACTAAGTTAAAAAACAACAACTCAAACAACGTCATATCATTGCTTGAAAGATAATCCGATTCTGAAATAGGCTTTTTAGTGTTATGTATAAATGAAGGTGTAAGATGATACTATATGTTTAATAAAAACGTACGTATATAGCTTCACCAACTTTTGTTAGAGGGCCACAGTTTTCAATGAAAACGTATTCGTTTGATTGGGAAAATACGTAGATTCTAGGTTATTTTGCTGACAAAAAAAAAAAGCTCCATAGGCTTATCACGTGAAGTATGATGTGAAATGGCAAAAGCTACTGGGGATGAAAATAATGAAATAAATTCTTGCAGAAAGTTTACTTGTTATAGGTGTGGAATGACAGAAACTTTTCACTACTTTGGAAAACGTCCTCCATTTCTCAAGTCCATTTTGTATGTTATAAGATAGGTTTGATAACATAAAAAAATAAAATATTTATATTGTGAGAGTGCTATCAGTATCATAAAGTAATTATAACATTACCCGCTTGAAGCTGTTGTTTTATATTTTCAACTTATATAATTTGTGAATTTTTTTATGTTAAACGTAATTTGTAATATATGTATTCGACATACTGGTGTTACCAAGTCGTGTTTCCGAGTATGAATGGGTGATACAAACGAAACGAATAACGCATCCGAAACAACCCTAATGAAAGATTAATCTTTTAACCATGTGATTGTTAAATAAAAGGTGTACATGGGAAAATATCCTTAGGTAGGATTAAAATTATAATAATTCTTGATGTGTACATTTTTTCAACATTTATTAAAAGTTGGAAAAGTTTTAAAAAGGTTGGAATTATTCAGCCAAGACTCAAATACCAATATACTATAGGCACTTAAACAAAAATACTTAGTGACTAGTGTGTAAGACCGTTAAAAATGACTGGGCAAGTAGTACCACTCTCATCCCATAGTATATATACCCCAACCTCATATTTCAAAATAAATTAAACTTGCATTATCAAACATGACCAACCAAAGAGGCAGAATTGTGCAGTTGAGGCAGTCAGACTTTGGTAAATTCTTTCTGAACCAAAACAATTCATGAAATGTTTTTTATGGCATATTCATAGAATAATTATTGGTAAAAATCAATTAGATTAACATCTAACATATAGAAAAGCCAATGCATTTCAGTAACACTGTTCCAACAATGGCTTTTATGTAATGTTGCTTAGTGACAAAAATATAATCCAATCTTGTTGTTAGTCATGTACTGGAAGGATAAAATGAAATGTATAGACAACAAAACTGGAAAAGTAACTGCTAACTTCTTACTTTAGCACCTCTGTTGATTGAAGATGTTTGTGTTTTATTAAAAATGTTGTGATATAACAAAATTAGCTTAATTCAGAAATAATTTAAGTTTAAAATTTAATTGATATTTTTACTCTCATGATAAATTATATGCACTTGGCTCTAGGCTAGGTGATTCCACATAACATCTTTACTTTAGGCTTATTATACAGAGTGTTTGGAAAGTCACTGTGCAGTTTTGTAATCATATTTTATTCAGTCTATTTCAAGTCAGCAACTGATAGCAGTGTTTAGAAACAAAATAAGAAGGATCCAGGCCTGTATTGATGCCAACGGGGTCACTTTCAACATTGTTTATAATTGTAATTCATATTTGCCTCCTGTATTCTATATTGAAGCATGTCTGTTAATAAATATATAAGTGCACAGTGACTTTCTGAACACCCTGTACTAACATTTCTGAGGTTTCACAACCTTGTCTCTCACATAGCCCCTCTTTCATCCCTGTCAGTAAAATTGTAATGGACAGGCAATATCAAACCATACTATCTGGGCAAATACATTTTGACTTTCATGACTCTTATTTTGAGATACCAAGTATGATGTGATATGATGCACACTGGCTCTTATATGGATTAGATGTTTGTAATAGCCTTTTAATTAACTCATACCAGTGAATTAATATTTATATAGAATTTGAAGAATATATTGTATCAGTGCCACAAATTAATTTATTATTATGAACTATTCAACAGACAAGTTGAATCAAATGATAGATTTGGCTTTTTTTTTTTTTTTTTGGTCATGGTAGTAATGGCTCAGTTTGTCAAGTATAGGATTATATCAGTTAATAATTACTTCTGCCAACTTAAATTGAAATGAAATGTAAAATACTTTTAAACCATTTATCAGTTTATTTTATAAAAAATTTCTATTAAACAATGCACAGGCTAAAATATAACTTAAATAGCCATACATTTCTATTACAGACACAACTAAATAGGGTAATTTTACTTAAATGAATATCAGTTTTAGAAGTGTGTCTTCCAAAGATAGGTTAAGTTCCAGTTTTAATATAGATTCAGCTTTTGGAATGATTTGTCATTTGCAGCAGTTGAGGACAGTTCTTTATAAGTTTAAAAAAGATATTATATAGTAATAAAGTATGGATTTGAAGTGTTAGTTTTTTTGCAGGAGTGGGTATGTAAGAGCCAGCTTCAAAGGACCAATTGAATTTTTGTTGTTAATATGTTATTAACTTCATTGAATTTTTTGTTCAAATCTCATTTAAACACTTGGGATATGAAAGTTTTGAAAGGACTTGCTGCCTCACAGAAGAACTAATATTGTAGGAGAGAAAAACACAGAAGGATTTAGGTGTGATTATTGATAAAACTCAAAAATACTTACATGTATCAAACAGAATTTATAGGAATTTTGGACTTAAGACCAAGAATGTTATTGTTACCTTTAGGAAAACTATGTTGATTTATGTGGAGCATCTATTAAAAAATAAAGGACAAGTAATAACCATAAAAAGGGTATAATATCCCATTGCCACTTTATTTAAATGCTAGAATAAAGACTAACAAAATTAAGAATATTTTGTTTAGGATGAAATGTTTATGAATAATTATAAATATTAATTAATTGTGATAAGCAGTACATAAACAAAAAATAGGCATAAAGTTTTATTTGGTTAAGATGAACAACAATTATTAATATTCTAATTGAAAACAGTCATGCATCGTATTTCTGAAGGAATTAATTAATATTAAATTAATAAGTTCTTTAAAAAGTGAAACAGTTTTGAGCACCAATGAACATTTTACCTTTTTCTGAAAATTATTTATATGTATATTGTTTTTCAGGTTTCTCGAAGATGTTTACATTGCTAAAGATCCCTTTTCTCCTACTGGAGAAGGGATTTTCCTTTTTTTAGGTGGACATTGTAGCCTTTGTAAAAATGTAGTTTGTCAAGCAGAGGTATGTGTGAATGAGTCTTGCTTTGGAAGTAAACATATGATATAAAATGGCTACAGTTACTATAAAGTATTGGCAAAGTTAGATAAGCTTACTGTAAAAAAAGCAACTATTAAAGCAAATTAAAAAAAATATGAATTGAGGTCATTGAAATTTCTCTGTATTAAATAATATTCTGAGTTACTATCCTTCTTTAAATCTAACAGATTTTTAAGGTTTTTACACAAAGTTACATACAATGCCATCTAATAGAAACCAATGTTACTGTTATTTCATGTTTCTTCAAATTGTTTCTGTTGTTATTACCAAAACAGTTTTGTCAAATGTTTTAACTGCAAGATTTTGTTTACATTTTTAATGCTGCATCACATACTTTTTGCCATTCATATAAAAATTTTGGCAAACTGCATTTTAAGAAAGTTAGGTAAAATAACAAAGAGCTCGAGTTAAACAACAATAGAAAGAAACAAATTGACCACAGGTTGATTTATTTAACTAAAATATAACTTTGTAGAATATAATGTGTAAATAATATTAGTTGAGTTGCTGACAGAGAAGTTAGTGTATACTTCAGGGACGTTATATCACTTTCAGATTCATTGCTTTTCTAACATAAATTGTGTTTGTCAATTTACATAGGAATGCAGTATTTTCTTCAGCAAAAGATTTTGTCTTTCTTGTGCTGAGGATAACAGTTCTCAGTTTCTGCCTGAATGAAGAAAGGTTAGTAAATACATACATTTACTAGATTTACTTTAAGCTGACATAACAGTATCATTCACCTAAGAGTAAAATCTTGTGAAAGTTTAACAGTTGATGGCATTTTGTCATATAACATAGAACATTTGAGGCAAAGTACATGTTGGTTCATCTAGACTGTCCCATTCTCTAAACTCGCAGCCAGCCCTCACTGTTGAAATATTTATCAACTTCAACTCCCTTCAGTGTACTACATTCAATACATCAAAAGATTACTGATTCTAAGGGCCAACTAGCTTAGTAGAAAAAAAATTGGATTTGTGTCCTCTAGTCATACCATTCTCACCAAAAATAGAATAATACATTAATCCTGCCAACACTGGTAAGGGTCAGAGGGCATGTAATTAAGTTTGTAGACTTACATTTAAAATTTTATTCAACTACTATTTTATGAATGTGTGGTAATAAATCATGCATCAAACATTTTATTCTATTTACACCTCCCAGCCTTTACAATGTGTTTGGGCTGGATTTTTTTTTTCCTTGGAAGTTTGATGACTGGTGGAAGTTGAAATGGTTATATCAGATGTGTGAGGCTTGTATTCTAAGTAGATATCATTTGCTATATTTTTTTATTTACTGTTCCATGTTTTAAGAAAAATAACTGAAATTAAAAAAAAAATTATGAATAATAATTGTGTGTGGTCTGTTTCCAACTTGCAATACAGTACTTACCTTTCCTCACAAGATCAGCCATCCCAGTTGAGTGCTGCCCTTTATATATTAACTTTTTATATATGCCATAGCCTCTCTTCCCCCAGTTGAAATTCTCTCTTATGGAAATCATCATAGTCATATCCTTATCAAAAGCAATGCATGTGACTCCCTCTATCTTCCTCTACTGAACTATCACTTTACATTTGACAGCATTTGAGTTCTTGATCTTTTGTATGCTTAATGCTTCTTGTTCAGCTTTGTTCTCCTCTTAAAGTGGTTATTTTTTTTTATTTAATTTGCTTTTATTTAACCCAATTTCTATGTTAATATCTATCAGTTAATTATAGTCACTTTATTTCTGCACTCGACTTTGGTAAACCTTTTCTTTGTCAATGAATTCTGAAGTTAATGTTACAACTTTGGGGTTACACCAGCAATCAGGTTTTCTCTCAGGCGTTGTGTGGTGGTGACCCAACAGTAGATTTACCTCCTTTTATGTCAAGAGATTGAACAATACATGGGACAATCTTTGACCCCAGATATCACTCAGGCTCCTTTTGGGATAGCTGAGCATGTGCAAGTGGACAAGGACTTTGATTGTCTTTTTCTATCCCCTAGCCTTTGTTGTTTCTTCTCATTCCCATCCTCAGGAGTCTCCTAGGTCTTTGTCTTTATGGATTTCGTGTATCAGGTTTGTATTGTTTTATTCTTGTCACTTATTTCTTATTCACTTTGCCCTTCCTTATTACATTAACTATCTTCCAAACCCTTAGTTATTTGGGTTCATGCTGATCAATTTGCTTTGCAATTAAGTGATGGAATTAGCATGCCATGCCCCCAAACGGGCTTTGATCAATTCACCCTTTCTTACTACCATGTGGACTATCCAATTGTTAAGTTTTTTGTAACCTGCAATACCATTGTCTTTTCTTATCTGCATATAAAGACACCAAAGACCTATGATTTTTTTTATCTTAACTTTGATGACTGTCCACTGGAAGTCTTCCTATGGTCCTGTTTTTTATGGTGAGTTCAGAGTTGTGAATGTTTTTATTTATGATTTGTAAAATCATTTTACTGTCACTTGTCATACAAAAGTTGTTGATCTTTTAAGAAGCCAACTAGTTTTCTCAAAGTAGGTATATAATAATAGAGCATTGAAATTGAATATGTTCATTCAGTAACTTCTTGTGCATAGCTTCAAATACATGCTCACAATATGTATTGGGTATTCTATGTTTAACCCTGAATTTTGGTCATGTTTAGTTTATTGTACAAGATATTTTACAGTTTAAAATTTATTGTATGACTTTTTTGGCTACTGAAACTGGAGGGAAAAATGGCAACATGTGGCAAAGACTAGAGCAAGAATAATAACATGTATTCAATTTTTAAGTTTAACCCTGAATTCTGGTCATGTTTAGTTTATTGTAGAGATATTTTATTGTTTAAAATTTATTGTATGACTCTTTTGTCTGCTGAAACTGAAGGGAAAAATTTCAACACATGACAAACACTAGAGCAAGAATAATAATATTATTCAAACTCAAGGAAAATAAATTGTAAATATTTAGCTCATAGTAACCTGTACATACATTTTTACCCCTCTTAACTGGAGTAGAGCTCATGATCCAGGAGATCAGTGACATAAAAACAAGGTCAGACAAGGCCTGTACAAAGCAGTGTTTTTGGTATATACCCTTTGTCAAAGATTGATGAGTAGGATAGATTAATATGACATTTCACCTCTTATATACATGGATGACAAGTGACTACTTGCACAGTACTGTTTTTAATGTAACAGATTAAAGATGTATTATTTTTCAAATTGAGGAATCTTTTTTTTTTTCTGCTATCTCACTATAAATCTGTGTAATCACTATAGAACTGGAAGTAATTATATTGAACCTTTTTTGAATAACTTCTTTCAGCAATATTCAAATTAATCCTGGGTAAAAGCTGTCTTTTGAAAAACTATTAAATCATAAATACTAATTACATAATTTTTCTTTCTTTTGAATCAAAGGAATAGTGTACAAAATTATGTGAAATTTTGAGTAGCTTAATTTAAACAATTACTATATCAATCTGCATTAAACTGGTATTTATTTCTTTGAAAAATGCTTTGAGTGGCACTGTAAATTTGTAGAGACTTTTTGATAGTTTGTGTAGGAAGAGTGAAGTGGAATGGATGATAACTATCTGTTGTAAAAAGCACCAACTAGAGCACATTTCAAAAGCATTCTGTCAGAAGATGGAAGACTTTCAAAACATTATCCTCTACAGGTAGTTGTCATGCATTCCAGCATACACATTATTTGTACATGTTGTCTTTGTACTGAACAAATAAATATTTGATAGTTTGTGTTTCTTCTGTTTTTTGTACCTCAAGATTTCTAGGTAAAACATCTTCAGTGGAATAAGATGGCTGTAGTAGACATCCAGAAATAGTACAGTACTTCAACTTGTCACAGTTCCACAAGATTTGATTACTTTATACATACTTCATACTTTTTTTTACATAATCAGTGACAAAATTATAGAAAAGAGTGCAGTCATTCTTTTGGATATGATAAGAAGCAAATTATTGATGAACGTAACATTCAATAGCTGCTGAAAATACACTGTGTATAATGATATATATGGGGTTTTGTATCATGTTTGAAACAGCACTCAGTAGCTGTTTTATTTTCATTGAATAGTCAGTCAGTGTATGTAGATGTGAGTTTCTCTAGTTATTGCAATAAAAAAACTTGGTCACATTCTGGTGTTTCTTTTCACTGAGCAGTTAAATGTCACATTGTAGTTGCTACAGATACAACCTATCTGATGTAAGTTATTCTAAACATACTATATAGTTCAAGGGTTCTTTTTGCCCATTGGACTGACCCAGTCTTGGAGAAAGAATATGTATATATAATAGCCATGTGTCTGTCTATCACATACTGTCTCCTGAGTGGTTAATCATAGAAAGATATTTATATCAAAATGCTTCATTTCAGAAGTATATTACAGAAAAACTTTCTGCAATTCCTAAACTTTTAAGTTGAATATCAATGAAAATCCATCAGTTTTCATACATGCTGAATCATGAATTTCAGAAAAATCTTTAAAAGAAAAATGTTCATTTTTATGAGGGAATTTCATGAAAAAATGTGACTTCCTCGATCAACTTATTGGAAAGAAAATCCATAGAAAGGAATGTGTTTGAGTTTAAATTTGTTGTTTAATTTATATATACTTTTATTCATGTAGATATTACGTACATGCATGATTTTATTGTACAACATGGAATATATTGAATATTTCTCATTTGACACTATTATACAAGAAACAATTGTCAAAATATGCTCACTTTTATTGTAGTTTTTCCTTGCTCTCAGTAAAATGATAAGAAATAATAGCATCCAGCAAAATATATTCAAATGGCTACTTAGCAAAGCTGACAGCTTTAATGTGTTGGATGCACCCATTGCATATATATGTAAAATGCTAAAAATGTACATACATATATATAAAGTTGCTAACAATGTACTGTTTTCAGTCTCCTTTGTTTAAAAATAAATTCAATGTAATTTACATGGAATGACAAAAGGTGGTTGTAAATTGCTCACTAGATAATCATATTACATACACATTGATTCAAAGGATTGGGTTGACTGCACATTTTATTATTTATTCTTCACTATTTTTAGGAAGAGTACCATTGTTTCAACAGGCATCTACTAGTGTTCTTTACAATTCCAACTTCACTATGTGTATCTACACAAAGTATGGCAAGCTTTTAGTAAAACGTACAAGTCTGTTATCCACAAAAATCATGTGTTACAAAAGTATTTGTACTTAAGTTATGTCTGTAAATTTTCAAAATCAGCCTAATTCTGACAAATAGGAGTGCAAGAATAATTTTTCCCCTATCATGCACTTCACACACCGTGTTTGCATAACTTCTGAGATTAATACCTATAGTTTGTTTCAGTATCTGGTATCTACTCTCCTTTACCACAAAATATATGTTACTAAATCAACATTGTTGGGTAAAACAAATAGTTGATAACTCTTAATATCAAATATATAATACTATGTTGAATGGTACTCTATAAAAGTTCATGGCATGCACATGTTGACTCCCACCTGTACACATAATATTATGGACCAAATATTGCTTGATGTTGAAAACTACATTACTTGCTATTGTATATTGAACAACTGACAGCTTCTAATATTTGTGGCTATTAAAAGTTGATTTTATTTACACACACAGGGGGCATTCTAAACATTACTAGTTACAATTTCAAGTTTTTTGTTGCTGAAAAATTTATATAAAATGATAATTTTTGGTTGCTGTTACAACTAAATGAATTTTTTTTGTAGCTGTTGAACACTACTGTACATTCTATGAATAATAGTTCTAAACTTTGGTTTCTTTTTCAAACTACATAATAATTTCAAAGATGCAGTTTTTCAGTCAGTGTTGAATAATATTTTAAATACATTAGTTAATAGGTTCATATTTCTGTAACTTTTATACATTATGGTGAGTAACTGATAAATTTTAAAGTTCAGTAAACAACTGAAGGAATAGGCATTTATGGAGAAAAACATTCTTTAGTAGCTGATAAAAGAGTATATAATATTTCATGATTATGGTACTAAGTGCACTGTAAGTTTATTTGCTTTCATTTCCTAAAAGTGTGTCTCCTAACTTACACTTTTATTCGCAGTGTTTAGGGTTTTCTAAACTTTTTATCTAAATCTCATTTTGAGTGTTTCCTCATATCTTTTTCATTGGCTAAGTCAGAAGGAAAATGTTACAAATTTTAAGTTTTCAAATACTTAGCAAAGATAGGCTAAATACAAAGATCTCTATTGATAGTTTTAAATTAAACATATAAAGTCTAAGTGATTTTAGAATATTAAATGCCTTTTTTACCCCACTGATTTAATGCATATTTGTTTAAAGGTGCAAGGAATGTTGTTTTTGTAACAAAAGTAGGAATTATACGAGTTGTTTGTAACATATGTTTAGCAGACTAGTCAACTCTTTACACATACATATCAGTATGATTCATAATCTCACAAATCATTTATATTTGCATGTCAAATTCAATCATGTAACACTACACTTCATGTGAAGCAAGGCTCGAATGAAATTATTATTAGAAAAAATACACAAAATATCTAGCTTAAATCCACAAATATCAGATACATTAAAAGCATTGACAGTTTATGTAATTGTGTACTATAAAATTCAGTGTAATTTTTATTGTAATATTAAATACATCATTTCTCTGATGACATTGATGTGCAAATAGTTCACAATGAATGGCATGTTACAAAAATTAGTATTTTTCTTGACCCAAATTTATATATAGTCATTGGTACTGCATATTTTATACAGTCACACCTGCTTTTATTATGCTCTGTTCATGCATTTTGTTTCTACTCTTTTAGTTATTTACATAATTTTTCCAATAACAACTTACATGTTGTTAAAAATATTGCAACATTCAAATAGTCTTGCCCTATGGCAAGAATTACTGCTTGATATGACTTGGAGGCCCTGAATCTTGTTGGAGGTTTAAAGATATCTCTAACATGTGTCATGTTGTGTCCATGAATTCCATTCAGGGGTAACAGGAGCTTTCAAAGGCTAAGATTTGACCTCACCATCATGAATATTTAACATTCAATTACTACAGTTGTAATGAAGTAAAATTATCTTCTCACAAATTAAAACCCTAGTACCTCTGGTGATAGAGTATGAGCCTCAAATACTAGTATGCACTAGTTTTCAAATCCTGGTCAGAGCAGAGTACTTTTGACTTCTCAATGTTAAACATGGTAACTCATTCAAATCAGTAAATACCTAATAACTGTATAAGTAGATGTAACTAGCAATAAACTAAAGTAAAATTTGCTGTATTACAGTGAGTACAGAAAAAAAATCAAACTGTGGTCTGCATGGTTTAGAATAAAAATTAATTTGATTTAGTAGTTTTTCTACCACCATAAGTACTTATAACATCTTGAAAGTATCTTGTATGTTTGCTGTTTGGCACAATGAAATATATGTACACACACACAAACATAAACTTCTGCTCAATAAAAAAGAAAAATTCTATGTAAAGTCTTCCAGTATTATTAACAAGAGCTGTAACTGTCATAAAGGAGTGACATAAAATACTAACAAGTGAAAAGCATGTGAAGAGAGGAATATGTCACTTTGGGATGAATGCAGTAATTTTGGAACAGGATACTTTGAACTTAACTAGTGGTAAAGCATGATATAAGTACCCAAAATTTCTCATAATATGTTTGTTTTTGAGATTGAAGAATTATTATTGCACTATATTTTCCCATCAGTGAAGGTGTTTTTAATTCATGTAGTTACTTATGTTTATACAGTCCCATTATCATCAATTATTAATTTCATTCATTACATAGAGTTTAATATACAAATTCTCATTCTAATTTTTTCCAATTGGAACAAAACCATGTTTTTTGTAATGTAACAATGTATTATTTTTTATTTCTAATAGGAGTAAATGTACTCTTACTTGGTTTTCTAAGCAGTGTAAAGTAATCCAGAATATCAAATTCTACAATTAGATTAAAAAAACTTAAAACTCTAATTCATTTTTGTGTGAGAAATGTCCAAGTTGCACTTCTACAAAAAACTATGTATTTCAAGTAAAAAGTCTGTGCACTTAGCACGTACAGTTTCATTTTACTGTCATTAACTGCACATGTTTAGTACTTTGTAAACATAGCTATTTTTACCTGATGTCTCATCTGAGAAGAAGAAAATTTCTGTAATATTTGAACAGATATAATCAAACAGTAAGACACTGTAATGACTGAAACGAACATCTAGAGGAACTAAAAAAAATTACAAGATATGTGTTTTGTTGCCAAGTTTTTTAAACTCTACCCTTGATCCCTTTGATATTCACTGCAGAAGATTCATCAAATCAAAGATGTGTTTTGTTCCCAAATCTCCTAAACTTCTCTTTATATTCCTTTGTTCATCACTGCAGTAGCTTCAACTGATCTGATTCCCATGAAACAATAAAACACTACTCAATTTATTTTATATACTCTGCAGTGATGTAAGAAATAGCTTATAATTTGCTCAGAGCAGTGTTGCCAGATTACCATTAAACAAGTAATCCAATTTCAATTCCTGCTTGACAAAATGAAATATATACAAATAAATTTCTCCTACTCAATGAAATAAAGTATTTTCTATGTAAAGTTTCTCATTATTATTAACAATATATCTTATGTCACCATCAAACTCAAAACAAGATTGCTAAACCAATTCTTAAGTCAAGTCAAGGGAGTGGTCATTATTTTTAGAAGGGTGGGATGTGATTTTGTTGTTGTGAACAGGCTTTTTAAGAATAAAACTGTTTATGGCTTACATTGGAATAAGCATCCTTAAGAATGTTACCTGAAAAAATTCATAACTTTTAGAAAGTTTTTCAGTCAGAATAATAATAAATTTTTTTTCTAAAGTATGTGTACATACGCTCATGAGTAGCCCATGAAACTACTGTAAATAGGATAATGTGGGCTACATATTCACTGAATGATTTATGCAAATATTAATTAGACACAGGGCCATAAAACAAGTAAAATTTAAGTACAAGCAGAGGTATACTGTTAATAGTTTAAAACTATTCATGAAAAAGAAATATAGTTACATGTTACAGCTTGAAGTCATTATAGAAAGAAAAAAGGATTAATTAGCTTTATTTTGATTGGTTTTTATGTTTATGAGGTAAGTCAAACTAAACAACCTTTCAAATTAAGGTAGAGATAATAACAGATAAAATATAGTTTCAATGAAAAAAATATTTAAAATATATTTAGGAGGTTTTTGGAGATTAAACAAATGAAATTTGAGATTCTTCAGATGAAAAAAGTAATTTAAAATGAAACTGAAAATCACTTTACACCCTGAACAGTCAACACATTGACTCCTTTTCATGGAGAAAGTTTTAGTGAAAATACTTCATTAAACATTCAGATTCTTTGTCTATAAATGACCCTTAATGCTTACTTAAAATGATATTTTGTGAAGATACAAAAAACATATTTGAAATTGGAGCATGAAAGCTTTAAATGTCAATTTGGAGTTAAATGCTCAGTTGAACTGACCAAGCCCACTGAGAAAGTTAAAACTTACTATGTAAATTCATATACTGCTATAGTGCATGTCTTTCAGAATGTTAAGTGTTTGTGATAACAATTTTTTTAAAACTTATGTATGATCCCTCAAATGTAATATATTTTGGTTTCCTGAAAGATCCAAAAGGTTTGAAAGGTCAAAATTAAGGAAACATCTTGTTTTCTACTACTATTTAACCTCCAGCCCATATGCAAACGTAATCTGTTACTAGAAATACAGCACAGCAATGCTTCAACTGCTGAAACTTTTTGATTACAAAACACCTTAAAAGTGAGAGATTCAACATGTACCCTACAATTTCTTGAAGATTAACATTTTAAAGAAATCTTTTAACAATACATTTTTTCCACTATAATAAAATGTACTATTAACATTCATCTAGCTTCTCAGTATAATTATTTATAATTGCATGATTTAACTTTTTAAGACATTTCTCAACATAGCTGATGGCATGCACTCTTATTTAAGTATTCTAATCTTAGTTGAATAGTTAAGTTTATTTCCACCAAAAATGAAGAACTAGTCAGAATTGAAAGTTCAATGGCATTAAGTGAGAAGAAAACTACAAATATCTTTTGAATGATCCTGAAATTTATCTATTTAGTATCCAGTATCCAGTTTTTGAAACAATTTTGTACCTTCTAATGCTTTATGTTTCTCATATGCAGCCTATTTGATAAGCAGTTCATTTTTATTAGCTTTTAAACCTTATTTTTTCAGTTTCTCTATCAGATGTCAAAGTTAGTTAATATTTAAAACTAATAAAACCTTTTGAAAGATTTATATTTTGGGGTTAATGTTAATTTGTAAACAATTATTTTGTGTAAATACATTGCAAAATTAAGCTCTTTTTATCATTTCCAAAAATGTAACTTGTATTTACCACATTCCTAAACAAATCACTACATTCACAAACACTTCTAGTCTCATCTAAACCTTCCCACATGAAATTTTCTAATCTTGATACTATTTCAAGTACATTTTACAGAATAAATAGCATCAATAATTATTATGGTAAAATACAGTAGTGAAGTGTCTTTAAATATCTAATAGTATTTATGGATTCTCAAATATGCTTTAAAAGTACTTGTTCCATAAAGATTACATAACAATGATAATATCAAAAAATACTAAATGCTACTACTTCTAATTAGTTAAGAATACAATTTCCTGTTAATATGCAAAATGTGATTAACTTGTGTTCTATTGTGTTAGTAATCTTACCCTGCTATTGTTTTGCTGTCTGAGTAAGAAGCAATTCATAGCAATAACAAATTCATAAAACCATGTTTCTTTCATTTAAGATTTTAAAGAAATTGGTTTGTTTGTTTCTTTTGGAATTTCGCACAAAGCTACTCGAGGGCTATCTATGCTAGCCGTCCCTAATTTAGCAGTGTAAAACTAGAGGGAAGGCAGCTAGTCATCACCACCCACCGCCAACTCTTGGGCTACTCTTTTACCAACGAAAAGTGGGATTGACCGTCACATTATAATGCCCTCACGGCTGAAAGGGTGAGCATGTTTGGCGTGATGGGGATGTGAACCTGCGACCCTCAGATTATGAGTTGCACGCCTTAACACACTTGGCCATGCCGGGCCCAAGAAATTAGTAATCAAAGCTTTCAATCATTAATATAATATGCATGAACGTACATACACATTTTCATTCTATTATTCATTAGTTTACTTTCATTTATTAAAGCTATATAATTTATGTATAAGTTATGCTTCACCACAATTTAGTTATTTTGCATTGCACCAGTAAATAAATTTACAATGTTAAACTAAATTAAATATACATTAAACAATCATACCTAGCACATACTTAGACCATAAACTGTGGTTGTAATGCATTACTCTTTTACAACATATGTGAAAGTAGTTTCAATATTAAATGGCATGAAAAGTTAATTAATAAGAAAAAAAAAATGAACAATTTATCATAAATTAGTAACTTGCATGTCATATGTTAATGCAAATGAATAATAAGTGTGTTAAGATTTGAAAATACAATGGAATGATTAAAATTACTGTAAAAGAAACTAGATTACATGGTTAATACTTTGGACAAATGGAACCCAGAAAAACTTAGCATATCAACATGAAAAGTTCCACATATTTAATGTTTTTAAAGCTACCAGCTGAATTTCATTCTTCCATGTTTCTACATTACCACATCAATTCTTTTTAACTTTCATACAAAAATGAATAATGTTCACGAAATTGGGTATCTGATCATTTACATTTTACTGTTATTTTGTGAATGAAAGCTATTACAGTTGGGAAATTTCATTCCATCCCATATTTGTTACACAGTACTGACCCTCACTCTTGATGTATAATATATTTGGCAAGTATTTTTAATTTTTCATTATGTGTAAAAATGGAAATTTCTACTAAATTAGAAAGGCAGTTATATATATTAGGACCATACACTGCTTAAATTTAGAAATTAACTATGTTGCATTAGTGGTGATCCCTCAAACCTGTGAACTTACATTCCCATGAGCTTGACTATTACATTTGATGACTAAATTATAACCAATTACTAACTGATTATGTCAGCAACAAATCATTTATTGTCTGAGAAAGTGAAAGTGGCTATTCATCTCCCCACTTCCATTTTTAATTTTACTAAAATCCAATTAATTGTTGTTGTCACAATATATTTATTCTACACTCTCAGGCCTACATATAAATCTTAAACTTTAACATTTTATTAAAGATTTTTATTTCATTCTAAGAATCAATAATAAATTGGTAAGATTTAGAAATTGCTTAACTGTCAAAATATAACATCCCATCTTTAAACAACTATACCAATAACGATATAAAGTACATCCTATATAATGTCAGCATAAAATTTGCCTAAAATGCTGGTGAGATTTCTAGCTTTGTTATTAAATTAGACATAAATGAATTGACATACTTTCACTTGACTGCAATAAATTTTTGTTTGTAAAATTCTGATGCAATATTGCATATGCATTGCAACAGCCTTGACACCTGAGCAAAACTGATGCAATATGTTGCCCAGCTTTTGATGTAACACTGAAAATGCTTCACATCACATGATTTACTCTCAAGCCAATCAAGAATTTATGTTAGGGAGCAAAGTTTATTTTGAATTTTGCACAAAGCAATTCAAGGCTATCTCTAATAACAATCTCTAATTTAGCTGTGATAGAGACTAGAGGGAAAGCAGTTAGTCAACACCATCCATTACCAACTTTTGAAATACTCTTTTACCAATAAATAGTTGGATTCACCATCAAATCATGATCCTACAGCTAAATGGGCAAACATTTTCAACAACAGGTGGGAAGGGGGTTAGGATAACTTCATTTAATTAGTAAGGTATTTTTCATTTCCATTATTATTATTTTGTCAATGATCATTTTAAGTAGAAACCTATAGAAAAGATATTATTAATAGTACCCACAAGGTAAGTTTTGTTAATGCATTGTATTTTGACAAAATTTAACTCACTGTTACAAGATAAATAACATGACCTATTACTCTAGAAAGCACAAGTTATTTTATTTAAATCAATATTTCCTCCTCACGGCTTTACTGGCAAACAAGAAACTTGCCAACTAATTTTGGCTTATACAAATGATTTAAAAATAATTTGAACTTGTGTATTAAGGTGAACCTTCCATGACAATAAATAAATAATGTGATGTGTTCTCAGCAAATCATGGCAAAGATTTCATGCTAGGAAACAGAATTTATTTGTTCTGAATTTTGTGCAAAGTTACTTGGAGGAGGGGGGGCTATTTGCACTAACCATCTCTAAGTTACTAGTGATAGACTAGAAGGAAGGCAGCTAGTACACACTGCCCAACACAAATTCCAGAGTAGATTATACAATATGAAGCAATAAACCAAGAAAGAATTTTATTAATATGGATGTAGACATAAATTCCTGTGATAATGAAGATAATAAGTTGCTATAACTTTGTAAACCAAGGCTGAGCTGGCCAATAAGGAGCAATCGGAAGGACTCAACAAAGACTGCAGAAGACAAGAAATCACCCATTGATTAAATCAGCCAGACACTTGTGGGATCAATCCCGGCTTAAGACATATATTGTCACAGCCTATGGATGAGGTAGAGGCAACCAAGAAATATGTAACTTGGTATTGAGACTCGTAGCAAAGGCATCTTCATGGGGAGAACTCCATTAATGGCAAATATACCTGAAAACAAGGAGATCTCATGCCTATTATCTGTGATATATCCATTCTCAATGCAAAAGATGATCTTTCATCAGACTGAAAGCACCCAGCACATGACATGCAATAAGGCAAATGTGATATGCTTGGACCCAGAAAAATAGATCCAACATTCATAAACACAGATTTCTGGACTGGGTGTCCCCTTTGTAGTTGATATGTGCCATCACCTTTGTATTCTCTTAATTAACCATCACCAGGCAAGAAGGAAGTGGTACAACACCCAAAGTATGGCTAGAAGTTTGTTCACAGACAAATGGCCCAATGCTTCTTGGTAACTGACCCACGACTCAGCTCCTTAAAGGGATGTACCTGTGAAACGATGTATATCTGGAAACAAGAATAAGTTGCACACCCACTGACATGTGGGCTTCTCTTACAGGGAAAGGGAGGATGGGAAAAGTGGGTGGAAAAAGGATCTTGAGCAAGGTTCCATTGTTCGGCAAACACTCACTGAAGGTTTCTCATATGGAGCATAACTGAGAGGGGCCAATCATAAAACCTAAGTAGTAAGTGACTAAGCCAAGAAGACATGAAGTTCCACTGAATGAAGTTGTAAAGGAGAAGGCAGAGCTTGACTGATATTCATGCCAAAAAATCCTCCCTACCCCAAATGGACAAGATATTAAGTTGGTCCAAGAAAAAACTTTTTAATTTGGTCAACCAACCCACCTAAGCTACTACAGAAATTAACAGCTAAGTACGTTTGGCCAATTTCTATTTGGAATGAGCTAGGAGAAGCCAGTTTTCCCTGTAATAATGAAATCACAACCTAGAGCAAGAAGATGGCATGCAAAAGCCCAGACTATTCAACAAAATACATAAGATGCTGAGGCAAGTCTGAAGAGGAGGGCCCAAAATTGAAAAACCTCCCTGAGATAGACAAACCAAAAATAAGAACAAGATAGAGGTGATATCATTATATGTAGATAAGCACTGGAGACACCCCTTTTTGTCACAAAAAGACTTGGAGAAAATGCCCATATTAGAGTGAGAAAAGACTCCACTGTGAATATGGATAGTTATATGAAGCACTAGAGGTGAGATAAATCAATTACCAACCAACAATCCCAGGTTTTCTTAGGGATAACAAAAAAGCAGAAATAAAAGCCCCTGGAAGGATGGAAAATAGGTTAAATTGCTCACTGCATAAGTAATTACTGAACTGCTTCTGACATGTTGATTGGTCATGGGATCCCAAAGAGAAGGGAAGAAAATGGGGAAAGAAACTGGACAAGAAATCCTTCTGAAAGAACCTGAATTACCAATTGATCATTGACGAAGGGATGTCAGTGATGGAGAGACTTGACCAGCCAAGCTCCTACCAGACCCTAACCCACTGGGTATTGACTAGTAGTGTTGGTGAGTGGGAATAAATTGTCAAGGAAAGCAATGAGCCAAAACAACCTTAGTAAAAGAAAAGGGCTGGAAAGTTGAAGAACGAGAAACAAAAAGGGTGTATTATAAGGGTGGATTGGTGGTAACAATAGTTCCAGGGACTTCATGAAAATTGTAAAGTCTCAGGAATGGGGTCATGCATAAATCCCTGAGATATGTCTAGGGCAAATGGGTCAAAGTCAATATGGCATCAATACCTCTGTGGCCCCAACAGCAACAAAAAACATGTATGTAATGCGATAGTAAGGTTATTTGCTGAAAAACTCTCATATAGGAGGTGTATGGAAGAAAGATACCTCAAGAAGTTGTCAAGGGTAAGATGTAGTCAAGAATATTGGGCATGGGTAAGACTAACATTCAATTTGACCCAGATGAAGAATATTGAAGAGAATAAATATGAAGTCCAAAAAACAGAATCTCAGATGAATGGGTAAGAAACAATAGCAAAGAAATTGAAGTTCTAATTCACATTACATCTGTTGTGTGAAATTTAGCAACCAGATTCATTATTTGTTTACCATGTGAAATATCAAGTATAATCTTTTTAATCTAAGTTAATCTATATAAGTTTTTGTGTCTGTGTAGTCATATTTATCCTCTTTTCGGTATATGAAGTTAAGTGTAAACTGAATGCCCTATCAGACTTTCTTCTTAAGTTTTGTTAAAAAATTTCAGTTCATACATGTAACTGTGTAGCTCTCTTCATTAATATATTATTTATGGAGATAAATATGTTTCATGATATAAAATAAAATAAAAATAAGGGTAAATATTTGTTTTGTACTAATGCCTTTAATTAAAAATTTAAATATCTATACAAGTTCTGAATATATATTCATAAAATGACTCAATTTGCCTCCTAGACCATCTGAACAGGTGACATCCAGTTGCTCATATTAGTAGTTTTTATCATGAATGCCTGAATATTGTGTCTAAAGACTTCAAGATCTATTTGATGTAAATTTGGGGAAAATTTTCATATCAGTTCTAACTTAAATGCTTAAAATTATATTTTTCAAGAAAACACTCTTTTCGTAATGTGTTTAAATGAGACGACACATTAAAGGACATGAGCCATCCTTATTAATTACATGTTATGCTAGAAAGGTAAACCTTACAAAACAGATACAAGTAAATGCATAAGCCATTTGTATAAATCAGATATAATGATGGCTCATTAAACAATTTACTACTTTTCTATGATATCCTTAATAACTTTTAACCTACCATAAAATTCACTACTACACATTTCAAAGAATCAAACATCTTGTTCATTGATGTTCAGATTATCCAAAAAAAATAGCAAACTTATAAGAGAAATGTATCATAAGCCCTATGAGAAACCAGTTTTTGCATTACCATCTAAATGTTAAACGTGCAACTATTATTAGACAACTAAACTGGATCAGTAATGCTTGTACAGCTAATGAAGACAAATCCAAAGTTATGAAAGAACTTGTACACAAATTAAAAGTTAATGGTTATCTAAAAACATTTATTGACAAGAGTTTATGAAGCTATGAATACAGAGTCCACAGTACCAATGTAGAAACACTACTACATGAAAAAAGTTATTTCAGGCAAATTCTGTTATACCATAACATCAATCATATGATTTCATTTTGTATTAGACAGAAGTTCAGATAATCAGGCCTTGACATCACAGTTATAGAGAAACTAGGTAGAACTTTGAATAATATGTTAATAAGGTCAGTCCTTAAACCTAAAACATGCAATAAATCTACAGGTTGTAAATCAGGGTTAAGAGTAAATTGTAACCTCAAACAAATGTAGTTTGAGATGCAAACTTTGTTTTTCTTTATACATTGGTGAAACAGGTTGAACTGTTAAGTAAAGAACTGGCAAACATCTATATGCTCTGTAAACAATAAAGTCAATGCTGTAGCTGACAAATGTGGTACAAATGATATTTATTGTCCTATAACAGCACACATTCTTTACTCACTACCACAACTCTTTAGACAGAAATGTAAAGAAACTCTATTAGTTTCAGAAAATATGTCACAGTTAAACAAAAATCATAATTGGTTTTTAATTATTATTGTTTGTATTTAATTAGTATAATAATATATTTTGTGCGTGCCTTAAAATAGTAAAAATTTTGTTTACATGTACTTTCAATTCCACAATGTACAACAGTATTGTTTGTATATTCTCATGCAAATTATTATTAAATCTTTTGTATAAACCTAAATTAATTGGCAAATGTCTTCTTTGCTTTGATAAAACTGTAATGGTAAAACACTGGCTTAAATAAAAGCCAATTATATTTTCTGGAGTAACAGGCCATGTTTTATTGATCTTTTAACAAAGTTTACAATTATCCAGTTTGTATCACACAGTTTAAACTCTCAAAATGTAACTGAATCAGAAAGACAGCTCATATCTTGATACACTTAGCTGCATAGAAAATTGCAAATTTTGCAAAATATGGCTTTCAGTTTTCCATGATATAGTAATTGTAAGATGACAGCTGAAATATATTTTAGTGGTTATCAAGACAGGTAAAATGCAAACCCATAATAAATTTTTTGTGTTTAATATCAAAATAGACAATTCATTATTTTTGCTAAGTTCCATTGTTTTAAAGAATGAAACAGTTGAAGAAAGAACAGGGATGGAAATAACCAGCACTGTTTACCTCAAGTCACTACTCTTTAATTAAAAACTTAATATGACACTAATGCACAACAGTTCATGAAAACTCATAACACAGCTCAATACTTTGTGTATGAACATGCATGGATACTTGAAAATAGATAGTTACAAGACTTTATTTGACTGCAGTTTGAAGTAACAGTTGTGTGTAAGGTAAACAATAATAATTATTACATCAGCAGAAGGGAGAGTATTTGTGATTAAGATTTTTCATTAATTAACTTAAAATCATATGTTAAGAACATGTTTGATTAAGTGAGTGTTGCATTCTACAAAAATGCTATTTCTTTCAAGTGAAGTTTTAGGTAAGTAATATTTTCTTCAGTTTTTGAATTTTTTATGTAAATCATAAATTTAAACATTTTCCCTAATGTATTAACTTGAAATAACATAGGAAACACCTTTGTTATATTGCATACATAATTTTTTATCATAGCTCAAGACCAAAAACTTTTAGATATTTATAATACTAGCTTTGAGTAACTTAATACAATTTAAATAGGCTCAAAGTCTGAGTATCTTCCATGCCTGCAGACAATAAAGTTTCTAACACAAAACAATCTAGCCTATTCAAACTTCTACCGATATTATTTAACAATAGGGAGAAGTGAAAAAATTAAAATCTTCAAAGCTACTTAAAAATAGAAACAAGCAAGTTTGTATTTAAAATCTGCTATATGGCAAACTCAGGTATTGTGTAAAATATACATTGGATAAAGATTAATTCAAAAACACAATATATATACAATCAAGATCTTTAGAGCAACATGTTAAATGTACTTGAAAAATAACATTGACAGATACAGAATATAGTATAGTACATACTAAGTTAAGTCACGTGTATTGACGATTTCCCCATTTACTAGAAGTAAGCAATTCAGTACTATTTTTTTGTTTTGGATACTATTACCAAAGTAGAGGTGATTTTAACAAATATAAAAATGCAAAATATAGTCACATTCTTGCCATCTATATTTTCTGTACTTCTATGTATATTAATGATTAAAAACACACTTAATAAACTAGACAAACTTTTTCCCTTATAATAATAATGTATATCCTTGTTGAAAATAATTCAAACAAAAGCATATAGTAAAGTTCTTGCCATTTTTATTGTGTACCTCTGTGTACTGATGGCTTCATCAGTCATACAAAATATACATGTTAAATCTTGTCATATTCATATCTTTTGTACAGATCATACCAAATGATACGAAAAACCAAACTAAAAAGTCTAATAATTCTAATTTCATATCATGTCCAGTAATTACTTCAACAATGAAGTATCACAGTCACATCATATTCTTGCTATCTTCAGACCTAGTGTACTTCTGTTTACATATCAATGATGTCAAGCCTTTAAAACAGAAGCTACTTATTCAAATATTTTAATATTCATGTTGTTTATACTTCTGTGTACTATTAGCTTCAATATTGTAATACCATACAGCTTAAGATCAGACTGCTGTCATGAAGGTGTAAAGATGTAGCTTGTGTATATATAGTATTAGATGTTTTAAATCACCACACTGAAAATATTTTAATGCCTGCTGAAACACCAACTTTCTGAAAGTTGCAAAAAATGATTATCTTACTTAAATGAAGTTATGTAAAGGCTGCACATCTTCACCTTTTTTCAGTACATATACCAGATCTTTTTGTACCACTGTGACTAGCATCATTAGAAACATTTCCACTGCCAATACTGTTCCGTTCTTGAGGACCATTTGTAGCAATATCAGTTGAAACTGGTTGCTTGGGCTGAAACTCTGTTATAATAACAGTTACATTGTTTACAGTGACAGCTTTCTGTTGAGCACTACTCCTATCTATGTTCTTCAAACGAGGTCTATAAGTGTAAGAAAATATATATAACAAAATTTGAAAACACAAAATTAAATGAAATATTTAGGATAGGTTAAATATCGTAGTTAAATCATAATATATGTATTAACAGTTAGTATAATGACTGTATACTTTATTAGAATTCCACATACACTTGTAGAACACTATTTGCTGATGCAAAAAATTACCAAGTGTATTATACCAAGTGACAATCTTTACATGTGCATGGATGTAGTCACATCATGGCTAGCCTGTAAAACAATGGTTATGAGTAAGGATTTCTGCCCATCTACTGCAGCAGGAAGACCATCATTACTCTGTTATCATCCTATAAATACTGGAAACTTACTAAAAATATGTCTGCCACTGCTAATGAGAAAACCTGTAGCTTTCCAACATTGGTGCTTAACCGAAAGAAAAGGCGACTTGGCAATCTTATAAACTGTAACAGATTTATGATTATATCCAAGTTGGCTGAGCCCTTCAACAGTTGTAAAATGTCAGTTATCTCCTTCTCTATCATCCAAGAGAGATTACAATAATAAATCAGTCCAAAAACCACCTGTTTCAAATGCAACGAAGAAAACTTGATTCATATATCATACAAGTTCTAAATGTGGACATTAAATAATTAGAAGCATATCATACAGACTTAGGAGACATTTTTCACTTATTTTGACAAACACTACAGTAAAGATATGAAGTAAAACCACAAAAACACTTAATCCTGCATTTTTTGTTCTGATAATACATGCTGTTGAATGTGGTATTGTGGTATTGAGACTGTACTAATGGCAGGAGTTATGTCCTTGGGTTTATTTAGGAGTGTGAATTATCTAAAGTGGACCCAAACATTGTTGCTGATTATGCTCATTTACACCCTGGTGGACAAGAGCTCTTCGATGATGATAATGGAACAATCTACCATACTATATAAAGATCTAACGTTACTTGGAAAAGCATAATTACAACTTCAATCACTATCTATAGATTATGAAATCACTAAATCATAAATAAGTTAAGCACCTTTTGGATAAGCTTGAAAATCAAAGTTAATACTATAGCCTTGTCAAAAATATGTAAGCTAGTTACAAACCACATTCCTTGACAATCATAAATTAAAAACACCCTCTAGCATCTTGTAAAGTCTATGTTGCACTACATCTCAGTTTTTAATGCAATAAAAGATGGTTTAATGAAATACTAGATAAGAGGCTTTTATAAATATGATTAATACATAAGAGCTAGATCACCAAACCACAACTATTTACTAAGTAACCTGAATATTTTAAGTTCATAAGATAAACAATTAACTATCTAATATTATATAGTGTTTTAGATTAAGGTTAAATAAACTAATAAAGTTTGACTAGAAGTTCATAAAATAAATCAACAACAGAACTTTACCAAGAATGTTTTAGTTTTTGACCTAATCAACTATGCCTTTTTAGAATAAAAACATTCATCCAATGGCCAGATCTTTCTAAAACTTTTTAGGTTTATGAGATATACCAGTTAGGTATGCCTGTTTTTAGATGTGTTCCAAAATATTTTAAATACCTTATGTTTATAATTGCCCTTACAACTGAAATAAAAAAAGAGTGTCACCAGTTTAGGAAATCAATCAATGTTTTGAGATAGTTGAGGTATTGTATACATATGTATATGTTGTTCCATATATGTTTACTAATATTTCAAGTATTATAGATTCAAAAATTATACAAACTGCACAAATTTGTCTGTGAATATTTTGGAATATAACTAAACTATTCACAAATGTGAAGGTTGTAATCCTAATGCCTGTTTGCTATACCTGCACTTACATGTATTTAACAATTCTAAAAATAAGATATATGAAAAATCAGTAATTTATGACAAAATCTATCTTTACTAAATACCTAGAAATGACCTAATAGGTCACGTTTGAGTCACCTTGCTCTCTTTTTGGGCTGACTCTCTGGTGAGGCAGTGGCTTCTGTGGTCTTCTTTTCAACTTTTGTAGTATCTTTCTGTTTAGGCTGAGCTTGAGTAAACTGCTGAGCCACTTGCTGCGAGTTAAAGCTTGGCTTCCTATGTTAAGAGTAGTGTATTATCTTTGCAGCTTTTATATATATACTAATACACCAAAAAACACAAACATAAATATATACACACATATATATGTGGATGTAAAGTTTTGTAAAATTTTCTGTGCAAAGGCAAAATGTTAGACAAATATGGTTACCATGCCCTCCCACAAATCACACACAACAAGCAAAATATGGCTTTTAGTATTCTGTCTATATTTAACAGTGAAAAAATCAATGCAATATTACTGACAGTTAATTTTGCCAGGAATGGTTTATACATCATGTTGCCCCTAAGCTCTTTACACTTTCTGTTTCATGTATTTCACAATTTTAAACATTTAGTCATTAGGAATTTACAGTATGACACATACAATACCCTACCTGAGAACTAGTTAAATAAATTACATTTTATATTGATACTGCTATAAGTTAAAATTGCACTCAATCTGTATAACAAAATTCAGTGTATGTATGTGCCATATAACTCTTCATAAACCATTAGTCACAATAACTTCTAAATAGTACCAAACTATTTGATGTGACATTGATATAAATTAAAACACATTAATATGTAGGCCTACTAATTACCATTCATAATTTGGTTAAATAAATTAAATTTGCATTATAGCAGCAATAATAACCAAAATGAAAAATAGAACTTCAAGCATTAAATTAGCATTATAGTAGAGGCCTTGTAAATGTGTGCCATAGGCCCAGGAGTTTGTCAGTATAACATATTTAAAACAGTGTAAAGTTTTTTTTTTTACCTACTTCCTAGAGCTGGCAATTAACCTTTGGAGTTCTTACTGTATGTGTGTGAATATGGAATTGTTAATTAAAGTAATACATATGTTTGCAGATACACATCTTTAAAGGTTTGTCTGTATGTGCTAGACTTCCATAATTCAGTTCAAGTACTTTTAACAGCTTCCTAGAAGTATATCCAACATAGGCAAATCTGAAGGAGTGTTACAAAAGGTGCAACTACACCCTCCCAACCATAAGGCTCATATCTCGATTCCTAAAACTTCTAAAGTTCAAGTAAAATGAAACAGATGAATTTTTTGCTTGAAGCAAGAATAACATGTGAAAAATTATTTCTTCATCCATATCCTTGCTCTGTAGTGCATTTGGGACACATTATTTTAATGTATAATAGTGTACTTCCAAAACATCCCACAAATATGTTCATGGCCTAAGAAATCATAACTACGTTCATATTTACAAAATAAGAAAAACTTGGTTATACAGCTATATAGTGAAATAATGACAATGAAGAACTAATAAAGACATTGAATAAATATTTATTTATTCTTCTCCATTCAAAAAAGATATCTAAAACAAACCTTCAATATACCTAGCCAATAATCATTTTGCATTAAATAGGCCTCAAAATATTAATGAAGTTGGTTGGAATCACAAAAGAAAATCATCTGTATTGAAAATTGAAGCTAAAAAGTATTTCAATTCCAATTTTGAACGAATGAGGGAAAAGTCTTAGTATGAAAGCAGCAGGTAAGGACTAAATGTGAGTGCTATCTGCAATAGAAGTAGGTAATAACTAAATCTGATATTCTTGATTTCTGTGCTTTTCGAGTTTTTTTTTTTTTATCTGTAACACTTGTTTGTTTTATTTTCTGCATGTGTTAAGCCTTAATCTTGATTTCTGGGCATAAACTTGCTGACACTGTGAAAAGGTACGAAAATGGATATATATTTGATAAAACAACTGTACAGTAATTATAGTGAAACTGATTATTTACATACCACTAAGAATGAGTAGTCATAATACAGTGAGAAATGTTCTTTTAGATTTTCTAATATTCTTACTTCTGACTATGTCCATATAGAAATGTTTCATGCTAAAATTCAGAATGTAAAATTGACTTTGTTCATAGTACTGAATGTTAACATTAATATGAAAAATAATAGTTGAAGTAACAGAAACCTAAGAAATAAGTAATTATTTTTTTACTAGCTGTTTTACATATGTAGGTTCTTGTACATCCATGATAATGGGAAAAAATTTTATAAAAATAAAAACAATAAAAATAAATAAATAAGCAGACAATTCATTGTTTTTATGTTAAACTTTTTGTTACAATGATACATAATATACCTTTGTTGCTCCCTCTTTTAACTGCAGTTGTGCTCAAGTTATCAGCCCTTAGAGATTTTCACATGGCTTAAAATCTCTGCACTAATGATAAAGCACTGTCTCTGTAACTAAAACTTTTATAATGTGAGCATTTAAGATAATTTATCTACTTGTAACTGAGCATCTACCACTATTTTTCATCAATGCTTGAAGCTTCATATGTAGTTCAATAAGTTTTGTGCTAGAAGAGGTTGTTTCCTGTCCATCTCTCTAAACATTAAAAACCCAAGAACACAAAATGTATGCACCCTCCAATAAAATTACAGCAAAAGAACAGTGAAAAACAAATAACAGTTTAATTTTCAAATAAACAAAGAACAAAACTGAAAATAGTTGCTCAGACAAATCATACTGTCGTGGGGATTAGGCAATATGAATCCCTACACAGAAATATAGCATTTATTCAATTGTTAAAAATATGTATAAGATTAAAGAAATGTCTCAAGGCAACAGATCTTATTCTATTCACTTTGTTTTCTGTTTGATTGACATCTCAAACTGTGTTACTTACAGATGTTGATTCTCATCTATAAGCATCAAAATCCTTACAAAAAAAATTATTCTAACCAAGAAAACACATTCTCTTCTTCCTGATTTTTCTTTCACATAAAAGCTTGATGTAATAAACTGAAAAAGACTGGTTATATGAAATTTGATACATTTACAAATCAAGAAAACTGAAATGCCCATCTAAACACATTACACAAACAAAAGTACCATTTGAACAATTAAATGTAATATTGCTCCTTGCAAACAAAACTTAATTCTACAGTGTACTATTAAGAAATACAGAATATTATATTTATAAAAGTGAAAAACAATGCTACCAAGAAACTTTCAAACACATTAGTTAGTGTTAAAGAAAGAGGCTTTGTAATATTAGGTTCAAAGTTATGAATTACTTTAATTTGGAAAGATCATTTTGAGAGTACTGCTAACAATTCGGTAAAAATAACATAAAACACTCAACTACATAGCATGGTGGCTTTAAACACAAACATTTCAACATTTGATGAATATATGCAAACAGCCACATTGTGCTAATAACCTATGCACGTAATGTTAACCATTTATTATACGTATCTAAGTTAGCAGTTTATTTTTTAAAAGGTTCTGTGTACTCAATCAGACTCATACAAAACATTAAATATTTAAAAGTTTAGTAATTATTGTTAGCTCTAAATAATGAATTAACTGTATAAGAAATAATTTAAAATGGAAATGTTTACTTTGCATATATCAAAGAATCAGAACTTTGATATCATTCACATAACACTACACTATATAATATTTATCTTGAGCAACATCAAGTTCATATAATTATATTCATTGATTCAAATTTTGTACAAAATAATACTTTTAACAAATACATACCTTTTACTCCATTAGATCACTTAAATGCAATTCTATAACTATCACAGAACTCATTAAATTTTATTTCACATATCTTCAATTTTAACACCATTACAAGTATTATAAGTCACTTTGACATCCATCCCTTTCAGTGTGAATGACATAACATCACTAAGTTAAAATAATGAATATATTACTGTAAACTTAAATTCAATTGAGATACAGTTTTATATTTAAAAGTATACAAAACTGAAACATACACAAATATAAATAATAACACATTTATTCAATTATAATCAAACTTAGGATGATTACAACACACTACATAAACTTTGTAATATTCTTAAAATGATAAAGTAACATTATCTATATTTTAGAAATTTTGCAAATGAAAAGTCTTTCATCATATCTGTCTTCTAAACAATGTTTGAACTTTTGAAAGAGCCAGTTAACAAGAACATATGTAGAGAGGTTCTTAAAACACAAGCTAGTAAGTTGGTTAAAATGTTGAAGTTTTTATTCATATCAATTATAAAATATTAATATACTTTTTATAATTTCTGACAAGGGTTAGGAGTATGATAGAATTCTAGGTAAGAGATTAAAGTTTCTGAACTCCATATGAATCTTCAAAATGTAGATTCTAAATGTGGAAGTATCTCCAAATGACAATATGCTATAATTATCACAGTAAAAAATGAGAAATACTAAAATTAAGCAGATATTTTGCAGGGGAATGTACACGGTATTTAGAGAGCTATAGTAATGAATCTCTGAAAGAATCCCTACAAGGAGATAAATAATTTTGTTTGATTGTCACTAATGTAATATACAACAAAGGCTATTATGTTCATACATGGAGTATTCTCTATGTTTCACACAACAAATGTGGTCACATGTTTTAGAAAAGCTGCATGGATTTAGAGCTTTCAGTAGTGAGCATGAGAGTAACATAAGAAAAAGAAAACATTGGAGAATACCTAGACCTGGCCTATTGTAAGACACCAATTACTCAATGAACTTACTACAAACCATGCTATTTTAGATTTCTTAAGTTAAAACATAGAAATGCACATTATATGCAAATTATAATTGCTTTATTTGGTTCAATGTTTTACTGCATACAGAAACAAGAAATAATATTTTGGTTACACATTTTGAAGACATCTGACAAGAATTGCCTGTGAGCTGGACAGTTATTTGAAGACACTGACCAGATGCGGAAAATTTAAGGTCATTTTTAAATATTTAAGGTAAAAATATTCCTTGTGAAAAGAAAAAGGTAGATATAAGTTAAAAAAAACCAGATTGGCTCACAAAAAATATATGAAATAAATGTAAAGAAAAGCATCACAAATTTAGGAAATTTAAATTGACAGATATGATGGGAGATTTAGAAGTTGGTGAAACAACAAATTAGTACGTCATAAAGAATATATGAGAAAAGGTATTGGCTAAAAATGTAAAGACTAACAGTAGGGGTTTCATTAAATTCTTTAAAGGTAAACAAAATGTTAGGATGGGGGATGGAACCTTTGAGGGATGATAAAGGAAGGCTCATATCTGATGATTATGAGAAAGCTAGGTTATTAAATTTTGCTTTTTCTTCAGATTCTACTAATAAAGATTTAAGTGCAGTATTCTACATTTTAAACAATTCATAGATGGAAACAAAACTGAATAAGATGAATGCATTCATTCAGAGCTAGTTAAGGAAAACTTGGAAAGTTTAAAGAACAATAATGCTCCTGAGCCAGATATTTCTTCAAGGGTTTTGAATGAGGTTAAAGATTAAATATGTGAGCCACTTGCTACTATTTTTTGTTAGTCCTTGAACAGTGGGAAGGTACAAGGAGATTAAAAGTTAGTTAATGTCGCTCTTCTATTCAAAGAAGGTGATAAAAATTGTCCCAGTAATTGTAGGCCCATTACTCTTACATCCATTGGTGGAAAAATTTTGGAAAATCTGATAAAAGATGCTTTGCAAAGTCATTTAATAAAGTTTTAAATTTTATTGGATAGTCAACACTAAGGTAAGACCTTTTCATACATACCTTTTAACACAACTTGGAAAATTACTGTTTAAGTAGATAAGAGTAAGGGTGTAGATTTGGGTTATCTGGATTTTCAGAAAGCACATGATAAGGTGCTGCATGAAAGGCTTTTAAAAAAAGTATATTTATACACATGGGAGACAGTTAGTAAACTGGATAAAAGAGAGCTAAATGGAAGAAAGCAGAAGGTTGTTAAAAATGGAGTTCAGTCAAACTTGATTAATGTTCCAAATAGGATATCCACCTCAGAGCTCAGTCTTAAAGCCTTTGCTCATTTTGATTTACATCAATAACACAGATGAAGGAATGATCAATAAATTAATTAAGTTTGCAGATAATTATAATTAAAACCCATCTGCCATTTGTTTGCCCAATTCACCAAATGATCTAAATCCTTCTGTAAAGCAACAGCATCCTCTTCATAGCTAGCAACATTCAAGACCTTAATATTATTATTATCTGCAAATTTAAGTCACAAAAGAAAGGGATTTTGATATAATGATTCATCAATCTCTTAAGCCATCCAAGCAACATGTTATTACTAATGGTAAGGCAAACAGAATTTTAGTTTGTATCTACAGAAATACTGAATACAAATCTAAAGAGGTTATAATTCATAATATAAGTCACTAGTCAGACCACATTTGAAGTACTGTATTCAGTCTCAGGCTCCTTACCTTAGAAAGGACACTGAATTGTTAGAATGGGTTTAGAGAAGGGTCACTAAAATGGTGTATGGGTTGAAATCTCTTAAACTGTTTTTTTTTCTAGAAAAAAGAAGAGTTAAAGGGAATCTGATTGAGGCATCTAAGATTGTAAAGAGAACTGATAGTGTTGATACATCATCTTTTTTTATGCTTAACAGTGAAAATAGCAGGACTAGGAGATACATGCATACATTTTGGAAGGGTAAGACAGTTTTATTTTTCTAAAAGGGTTGTTGGCTTTTGAAATGTGTTGCCTTTGGATGTAGAGGCAGTATCTTTAAATGAGTTTAAGAAAAAGTTTAAAAAATATATGAATAACAAGAGGAGGCTTTAAGACTTTTGTTTTTTATAAGTTTTTGTTTAGTTTAAAGGACTAGACAGACTAATAGGTCTCACATTGTCCCAGGGCATTATACCATATTATAATTAACTAAAATTTTTAAAGGTTTATTTAGAAATAAAGGACTTCAAACTTGCATAATGTAAACCTTTGAATCATCACATATGTTATAATAATGATTTCATTCATATATACTTTGAGTAAAGGTGTTTAATTGGACTGTAAATGTAACATAGTGACTTGCATAGAAAAGCATTTATAAAGCTCCTGCTGTGAAAGGTTTACTCCATCAGTTAGAAGTAAATTCTTTGTTATATTTATAAATTTCAAATTATTCTTCGTAAATTTTCTGCTGTACATATCTGTTTTTGACAAGATATAAAGGAGCAAAGGTTTGACAAAAACATAATACTTATCTTCAAATCCACACACAGTGAATGTTTTCCATAGACAGTATTAGATAGCACCAACTTGGCAACCACTGAAGAAAATGGGTTTCTTGTATTTGAATAGTGTCAAGTGTCCAATGTCCTAACGCTCTCAAAAAATACAAATTATGGTGAAAAAGAATTACGTTTAAAGTCATAATTTTTGGATAAAAGTGGTGTGGTAAAGTTATTTGTGTTTTTAAATAGAAGTCTTTTTATGATATGAATTGAACAAATGTCTTATAGTGTTAATATACACTAAAAATGATTGTAAAAAACTTATGGAGAAAACAGTTCTATATCTCACAGTTATGCAAGTTTCCTCTCTTATTAAATCAATACTGATTCTGCAAATAGTTACGGAAAAGATTTTAGAAAAACTTTTTATATGAATACCAATTTCAACTAAACAACTTAAGAATTACAATAGAAAAATACCAAATAAATGCACTCAAAAACAACAGGTAAATCTTGTACATATTAATACTAATTCCAAATCCTTTTCTTTTTGTTGTTGTTTATAAATACTTTTAAGACAGTGTTACATGAGTTTATTTGTATTAGTAATTGTTGAAATATGAAATAAACTTCTGAAAATCTCTCTTAAGTTATAAGTTGTTTATTTAGTTATGCTAAAAGACATACAGTGATACAGTTGTGTTTATCTGTATTAATAGATTAATAATATTTAAAACCAACCTCAAGCAAGTCTTAAAACCAGCCTTAATACAACAAACATGTAAAAGTAGGAATTTGATATGATTGTGGTAATTCATGAGCAATTTCATACAACTGGTGAGGTAAGTGATGTTGAGCTACTTCATGCTGCAACTAATGGTAAGTGGGTCTACCAGAATACTGTTCAAACCATAGATAATGTAGCAATAGAAATAATGAAATAAAATTACATTCACTCGAGGCAAAGTTATCAGGAAGATTACATTTTCTCGTGTCAAATTATATTTCATTATGAATTGTTTTTTTTATTTAATTCATACGTTCATTTGTATTGCTCGTAACTAAAGACTGACCATGCAATCCCAATTGGACAAGTCAACTAAAAAGATGAAATTTCTCAAGCAAAGTAAAAATCCTTGAAAATGCAATATTTCGATCCTTTTAACAATGACTGAAGATGATCAATAACCACTTCCAACATCAGGCATGCTTTTGTGTAGCTCATGCAGCAAAACACAGTGGACCATTAACACTCACATGCAATGTAAAATTATGAAGTCTAAGAAGTACAAAACAATAGCTCACTTTTGTTTGAAAGCCAACTCCCTAGCTGACTGTGTACACTTTCGATTTGTGTGTCTGACTATTCTGTGATGTGGCTAGCAGTAACTGTTTGTTTTGATGACAATGTATGAACTGTAATAAAAGTTAACAGTTACATTTGTTATCTTTCATGACTCCTTGTTAATATTAACTAATGCTCATTGTTTACACAAGTAGTGGTGATAAAACTGTCAAGCAGCTTTTCCTTTCTGAGGTAACCTTATCTAGTCATCCTCATTTATTTTGACAAGCTACATGCAGGGGTGTCATGGTTTTAAATGTTTTAAACTGGTTACTTGTCATGCTTAAACCCTTTTACAACTGGTTTCACTTAGAGTATACAAAGTTTAAGAATTATCAATATGACACTGTAGAGCTGACATAGGTCATAGAATTAAATTCATGTTCTCCTTTGTACTCAATTGTGATTATTTATTCTTACATTAAAAGGCAAATAAAATATTAAAGCAGTATGCTATTTCAAAACAACATATAGAAAATAACTGAGATTAACCCTATATAATCAGTTTGATCAGTGTGTGTATGTCATGACCTTTTACACAAGTTGCATTCAAAATATAATTACACAACTTTGTTATCAATATGTTAATCAAAGTTATAATTTATACCTGTGTAATGAATAGGTAAAGCGTTTTTGTTTGTTTTTTTCTTTTCTAGAGCTATAATGATACCATACCTTGGTTACAATATGATACACAGTATGATACCAATTTATTATAAAAACCAGTAATGCAATAGAATACATCAGAGTGATAGGGCTAAATTTATTTGTCCAAGTGCAACAATTGACCATGGACAAAAATCAAGCATACTAAATACATGTCCTCTGGAAACAACGTGTAAGGATGGACCCAAGTATAATGGAATCCATAATGCAGTTGTTATGATACATTTCTTGTGGGACAAAAAATCTGTCATACATTTGAAATCAGGATACAACACAGATTTATATATCTTAGCACTGTTTATATTCTATAGTATGAAAAACGTTGTAATCTACTAATACTACACATATTCATCATTCAGTCCAAAAGGCTAAAATCCACACAGATTTCTGCCTTCCAACTCTAAGGTATCATACAAGAAATCCGAGACAAGTACCCTGTATGGTTCCATGTTGTTTTATGTAAGTATTAGCAGAGCCCCACAATACATTTGCAATCAAATTACTGTCTTTATTGTAACAGTAATTCTTCAAATACAGGATTTATAGAATAATATGAAATAATTCTAATCAAAGACACCAAATTCTGTAAGTACACTTGTCTTAGGCATAACAATAGTTAAGCCTTTATTATATACAGCCTATATTTGATAAAGGAATAAATTAACATTGTAACTTATATACATTTTTGCTTTAATTTTGTAGGGCTAAACTTTAAATTTTATTTTTTGATGGTATTAAGTATGTTAAAAACTTTAACATGCTTTTAAAATATCGTTGTACAAAACATCAACTAACACATATTTATCTCCAATTTTTGTTTACATCCATTGAAATTAAGTATGTGCACATAGATATTTACATAATGTGTGCATGCAAATAAAACCTATAATTATTATAATATGTTATACTTGTATGTTATAGATGATATTGCTCCTAAAGTATGTAGTTAATTGTAACTTCACTGATAATGATTTCATGAACAATAATTCATTTAAATATTAAACCATATTTTATTAACATGAATGTTATTTTTGATATCTGAGATATTTACTAGTACCATACAATGTGAATGCATATGGACTATGCCAATGTAACTGATTTTATAGCCAGAAAACTATACACACTATAACTGAATGTAGTTCAGCAAACTTTTGATAAATGTTGTATGTCTGCTGGACATGAAAAAAAAACAAAAAACCTTTCTTAATAAACCGTTTTTACTTATATTTTCTGTAAATTTACAAAGTCTTTATTGAATCAATCTTAATAAAAGATGATCTTCATGCTAAGAATAAAAATACTTCTTTTTAGCTTAGTTTCATATTTTATTTCCACACCTTTCAGAACCTCCTAAATGAATATCAGAGATTTCTTCTGTAAAACTTATATAATTTTCTCTATCTTAACAATAACTGTAGTACAATCATCAATGCACAATAAATAAAAGTGAAAAATTTCTATATAAAATATATTTTATTTTACAATTAATGTAAATAGCAAAAGACAATTTTTATCCTAGTGATCTCAGCTTCACATCTGATGTGTTTTGATTTTATTGGTTTATTAGTATATACTTCAGACTCCCTCTGTGCATAAAAAGCATTAATCACAGTTGGGTGTTTCCAGTACAGCTTAAGGTAAATAAATAATCAAGTTAAAGTCACACACTAACCATGAATGCTTTTCTAGCTTCTTCAAGTAAAATTTTTGTTACTCTATCCTAAAAGGTTTCTGATTTTTACATGAAGTTATGTTTGTTTACAAAATATATAACAATAAATAAAGAACACATAACAAATAAGAAATTTAGCATTTATTTTAGTATTGAAGCTGTTTGCACTCAAATGAAATGCATCAATAGCTCTCAGTTTTTCTCATTGTGTTAGTTTTCCATCAAATAATTCAAGTAACTTTCAAATATACATTTTAAAACAGAAAAAAAAATATAGGATGTGCTAAAACTACTGTAATTTATCTGGCTTTCTAAGTAAGCTATAAATAGGTTAAAATATTACACTGCTGCTCAGAGTAATGGCTTAACATACGTTAACATTTATTTGTAAGGTTCTCCATCATACCTAAAATAAAACAAAAACAAAAAAACCTAAAACATTCTTTTTTATTACAATATGCTCTTTCTACTGGCTATACATATATCTGTCTATCAGACATGTAAACATGAATGAAGGAGTTGCTTGAAAAGAATGAAAAAAATGGAAGATGCTTTCTTGTAGGTTTGATAAATATTTAGGAGTTTCAAGTTTTATATTCTTCATATTGAAGTTGCCCATTGAGCAGTACCATCCAACTGATACCAGAATGAGTGGCCACACCCCATTTTTGGAAAATAGGGCTGGGGTGTTACTAGTAGTTGCAGGACACCCTACTACCATATAAAAATTATTCAGTTCAAGATATAGGTCAATTTTACAGAACCATGACTGATACTAACATATTTATAAATGTCTAGTTGTGTATGAAATTAATTCATGTATATGTAGCTTCTTTTAATAAAAAAGCTATAAAAACATTTGGAAGAGTAATTCCAGAAATAATGATGAAATAATTGTTTTTATAACTTTGCCAAATAAGTATGTGGTAATTATAAAATAAATGTTATCTAAAATGGTAGATGCAACAACTTTACAAGAAGTTAAAAAAAAAGTCTTATTTAATGATTTGTTTTTTGCTCAATGAAAAAGGTTAAAAGTCAGAACATCCTTAATATTTAAAGGCCAAAATGCTCCTTCCACGTCTCATAACTTATAATAAAAACATACAATTCCTATAATAATAAAAAACAGCTACATATTAGTGTATGTAATGTTTTATCTATCAGTTAATGATTAAGTGTTAAAAGTATTTTCTGCTCTTAATAAAATATCATATGGGTATAACTTAACATCATCTTTTTAACCTATTTTACAAAAGAAGTTGAAACTTACCGAGTGGAAGTCCCTTTCCTCACATCACACATCAAACACTTAAATGCTTCTGGAGAATTCTGGTAAGTACAAACACTACAGTCCCAGTAGTTCTCTTCAGTATTTTTTAGGTTTTCGTTTGGATCTCCTAAGTATTAAAATTGATTGGGAGATTGGTGTCATAAATTTTTTATTAACATTTCAGGACACTGATACTAACTATATCTCTATACTAACAAATGTTAAATATTATATATATAAAATATACAGAGAATCACAAAATATTTTATGATAATTGCTTTTTTAGAATGATAGAGCAATAATGAAACAATAATAACATTCTATACATTGTTAGAGGAATATTACTTCAGACTCGAGAGATAAGACATTAGTTTTATAATTTAACAAACATTCTAACATTAAACAGTTTTACGTACTAACCTTGAAGAAACCACAAAAGTGAAATGTCAGTTAAATGAAAGTTCTCTTATTATCTGGAGTATAAAGGTAATTTTCCTTTAAATTTGTTATCAAAATGTACACATTAAAAATTCTGAAAAACAAAAAAAAAAAAAACATTTCTAGATTTCAAACAAAAACACTGCTACAAAAGTATAATTTCTCCAATTTACAAAAGATAATTGTTGCTGCATCCCTTTAAAATTTACATTTTTGGAATTTGTAACCAAAATCTTAAAAAACACAAAATTCAACTGAGAAATTATCCATCCTCTCTTATGATTTCTGTATTTGAAGTTAAGTGTAAGTCTAAAACAAAATTGATCCCAGCAGTTTTCCTTTTCAATTGATTAAGAAAATCACTCTGAACATTTCCCAAAACCTTATCTTCCTCATTCAAATTAAGCCACAGGCTCCACTCCTGATGATGCCCTTCCATCACCTCCTTCAAGTTTCTGCTTTGCAATCCCCTTGATCTTAACCTAAAATTGCCTGCCACAAACTACGTTTCTATCATAATACAAGTGTCTAACTGCCTTCCTTCTTAAGCAGATTTTCCAAATGGTCCCTTTCATTTAACACTGTTTTGTTCCTTCAAGTCAATTTTTAGTCCACCATTCTGAGCCTTTTCTCCAACTCCATAAGAAAATATCTTACTAATTAACCCATTGTAAGAAACATTATTGAAATCTTCTGAAAATTTAGACAAACATCACCAACTAAAGCACCTTCATTAACTTAGCAAAAGATCCATCATAAAACTCCAACATATTAATGAGATATGACAACCTTCCAGATGTTTCTTTAAGGGGAATATTAATAGATTAAAATAACTGACCAACAGCAAAAGCCACTTTAATTGGTCTACAAATTCCTGAAGCTAGCTTTCTTAAAGGTTTCTGTTAAAATCCATTCTAGCTCATTACATAGCTTCTTTATAGTCTCAGTATAAATCTCATCAGGACCAGTTTTAATATCAATAAAATCTTGAAGATTTCCTAAAATACAACTTACATTAACCATAATTCCATTCAAAGAGAGATTACACATTTCACTGTCATAATATTTGGTGAAAACAGTAGTAATAACATAAGTTTTAACACATAAGCCAAGTAACATTTCATAACATTTAAGAACCCTGTTGGTCCATCAAAGCTCTTTCATCCATTATTAAATTGAAAATAATATCATGAATAGTAATAAAATAAAAAATAAATTCAAAGTCAGCCCTTGTCAATTAAATATTTATCATTCCTTGCCTTAAACCCCATTAAATAATAGGTATTTATCCTCAACAAAAGGGTTCCCATTTAGACTTATAAAATATCCAATTTGCTATTGTCTTCTTGTTATTAACATAGCATAAAAACTTAAAACTCTATTTTTCAAATAACATTACATTTATATACCAAGGACTTTTTCTAATATTATGCATATTCTATTTTACCATTGATTTTCATATTCTTGAAAGCTATACTTATTAAAAACTGCTTCAACATTTACATTTCCAGTTTAAATATAAAAATATATATAAGCTATGTAAACTTACAAACAAACAAATTATAAAATCTAAAAGTACATATAATAAGAAAATCCTAAGCATCAAAAACATTTTGTCCTTTAGTTTTGCAATTAATTAATTTCATTAATCATAGATGGTTTGTGGATAATTTTAAAATAAGTTCAGCTTTTAATATATCTTTCTTACCTGTTTGGGCTCTTCTTAGAGTCCATTATTCCTAGAGATATTCATACATTTTTTCTTTCAGCAGTATTGTACAGCTTCAGTTCACACAATTAAGCCAGCATAAATTTAACCTGGTTTGACTTTGAGTACCAAATTAAAAGCAGCAGCAGCATTAAACTAAATAATATTCAAAAAGCTGTACAGTATAGTTAGTAATTAGACTGTAATTCTGGTTTGCCTTCAAAGCTTCTTAAATGGTTAAAATTAAAAATATGTTGAATGTCCCACAGAATTATTAACAGTTGCATGTAGCCCTAACGCCAAGAACTACTGGTAACACAATATCAAGCAAATTTAACGTTGTTTTGAACTTGCACTAGACTATCCACAATACGAAACACCCTGAAACACATTTTCGCCTGCTTCAAGCATACTTTTGTAAAACCAATAATAATTCCTGTTGTCAATGTACTATTATTAGTCACTATTAACGTGTTGCAAACTACTATCCGTAGTAGACAGGCTGCAATACTAGCGTTACTTGGTGTATCTTACTACGAACGAGCTTCGTTTAAAAAATTATAATCTACGTGATCTTCGTCTCAGAACTTCTACAGACAGCTACAGCAGTACTAACAATAAAAATACAAGTCTAAGAACTACTAATACTGCAAATTAATAATGTGTCCAATAAGGTAGTATGATTTAATAGTATATAGTTTTAGTTATTGATGTAAACATACGAAAATTATATAGCTTTCTGCACCATATTGAAAATACCTATTAACACATTTCATATCAGTGCAACTAACGTTATCCAAGTACTATCACTATCAGTTAGCCTAAAACTATATAAACAGTAAACCAATATCGCTAATCCTAGGGTCAATGATTATTTCCTGACATTCTAATTTCATTAAAGAAATATAGAAAATAATGAGGCGGTATTTTTTGTTAAGCAAAAAGCTTCACAATTGATTATCTGTGCTCTGTCAACCATGGATTCCGACACCTGTTTTTACTTTGGAATTAAGCACAAAGCTACATAATAGGCTACCAGTGTTCTATCCAACTGAAACCTGATTTTTAGACGTATGTTATATTATAAGTCTTCAGACTTAACACTAAGTTTGTTAGTAAGTTTATACGCTTATAACAATAAAAATTGGGTTTCAATCCCCGTGCTAAGTACAGCATAAACAGCTCATTATGTAACTTTGCGTTTAATATATATATATATATATAAACAAGAATTGAAAATAAATTTCATAATTTTAACATATTCTAAACGTGTATATATGTAGCTGCTCTGGAGAAATATTTTAAAATGAAAAATTGGATATCTTAAGAGCTGTCTCGTCGATCTTTATTCATGTGGTTCATAAAATCTCTACTTTTGTAATAATTTCTCAATCGTCTCTGAGGTGTTCGTTCATCAATTAGAATATTATGAAAATGAGAACGATTTTCTGCCAAGAGCATTTGAGTTCTGTACACTCTTGCTTAGACAATTTAATCTACAAGATGTTGTCATCTGCCTTATGTTATTCTCGCTGAGATCAATTCAATTAGTTCGTAAATGTAAGCTGTGAAGAATTATGATCTGCTAAAATAGTCTCCTATTTTATATTTATGATAATATTAGCACTACTAGTCTAAATATTCTTATTTTATAATTGAAACCATTTGTATTTATTGTTGTTTATAAAAGCTCACTTGAAACTTAAGCTTGCCCTACAGTTACAATTACGACGATTTTTGTCACTGTTATCATTCATGGTGCCAATAACATTGTTCACTGCAAGAACTTCTTGACAGTTTAATATAACTATTCACTTTCATATCTAATTTTATAATGGCACAGAAAAATTCTCTTATAGGACTTTCATCGCATCTTCTTTAGCTACAGTCGTGAACAGAAGTTTCTTAACGACTTTACTGCTAATAAAAAAAACAACAACACTCACTTGGACATGGGTTGTACTGTGTAACTAACTACCACGATTCACAGTGTTTCTACCTTGAAATAATATTTACATTTCTGTGACACCTGGAGATACAGTACATCACCTGCTTAAATTGTTCTTTTAGTACACTGCAATGCTCATATAGCGGAAGAAACATCCAAACAATTGGGCAGATGAACTAAAATAGCTCTTAGCAGTTTTGACAAAATTTATTTCTATGACAAGATGGTGATTTTTCTTTTACTAGTGTTCATTTATTTTTTTGCTCTATTTGAAAGTATATTATACATAGTATTAAGCTAATCACACGATTCTGGATTCATGGTCTTCCTTAATAGCTCTGGGTGGAAAAACTGATTCAGTTGTGCTACGTTATTATAAGTTCTCCAAAAATTTCTGTTTATTTTCACCAAACTTTTGAACTTTGGTTGTGATGCCTCTGAGAAATAAAAGATCAACCAGTAGTAATTAGAAACTATTAAGTTTCTTTGTAGCACATATCTCGTTATTGTTAAGACTGGAATAGTCCTTACCTGGGATTCACGGTTTCTAGTTTTATCGCAAAGTTGTCCTGACAGTGATCCATTCTTCTTCAGAGAGTCTTTGTTATTTTTTGTCCGATTAAAATCTAACCATTTATAACTTCATATACAATGACAACATGATTATTCATGCTTTATTGTTTCATATAAGTTTATTATTCACATCTCTTTCTACTGTTCTAAAGCTACAGTAGGGTATGAGTGATTAGAGCAAATCATTGAACATAATAAAAGTTATCATTTATCTATTTTTGATACATCCATTAGTACACTGAGTATTTTATTTAATAATAGTATATAGGGTATCGAAACTCTGTTTCTGGCGTTGAAAGTTCGCAAAAACACTGCTGTGTCACTAGGGGAGAACTTTTGTGTCTTTGTGTTGCTTATACACGGAAAGATGATGACCTGTACAGTAGAGAATCTGTGTGAAGTTTAACAGTATGAAAGAACTAAAATAAATTTCATTTTCCTTCACAGAAGCTTTTTATACAAAACTTGTAATTTTGATCAGTACTGCATTATCATGGCCAACAAACTGGGCATGATCAATTATGGAGGAAGTAGTACCAAGGGTAGCACATTTCTAGGCTTATTGATCGCATAAAATATGATTAAGCTCTATAATATTAATAATATACAAGATAATTTCCACATCCTTCTGGATTATACAATAATGAAATTCTTGCTTATATGTATGATACTGGAAAAACCTTTTTATTACGCAATGTGCAACCCTCAACTTTGCGAAATCTTTATTCTGTGTGCATGTAGATTTGCAATAAGAGTCACAATTTTTCTGTTTCGTCTTCGTTTCCCGTCATGGAGAACTTTATTTTTCTCCATCCGAACACAGAGAAGATAATTGAACAGCTGAATTTGCTGCGCAAAGTGGAGCAAAACGAAGGTGAAGAAGTCACACGCATATTCGACGTTTACGGAGTATTTGGCATGTTTTTTGTTTTTTTTTTCCAAAAGAAAAAGAAATCAACTGAGGTCGATATATCAGGTTGCAAATTGCTCATAACCACCATGCATTGCCATTCCTACCAATTGTTGACACCCCAAGTGAGCACTGGCGCTAAGATAAACGGCTAATATTTATAATTATTGAATCTTTGCTGCTTCATAGCCTTCAACTTGGAGGCTATGTACTTCGAATCTTCTCTCTATGATGGTACCCCTATCTAATGCTGCTCCTTACCTTTTGGTCCTTTTTTTTTAAATTTCTGTATGCTTTTTCTCTTTCCTTTTAGATGTTTCCTGCTCAATTTCTGTAAAAATATATTATGTCTGGGGTCATTCTTGAACAGTCAGTATCACGTGGGAAACTAGGCTGCTATTGTGATATTCCAAGAATAGGGACGACCTCTTTAATAAGTAGTGTAAAGGACAAGTATAATTGAGTAAACTAAGAAAAGTGAAAAAAAAATAATTAAGAAACCAGGAAGATAAGTAAAGGATAAAATCAAAATTTCATGATACATTTATGTATTTCAAAATGAAAAGTGTTATAGCTGGCAGATTAATGATACGAAAAATACTATTTGAATAATTGTGGTTTTAAAATCGGTATTGTGAAACAAATACATTTTATTGGTTTTTTTTGAAGATGGGATAAGATGTAAGTATTAAATGTTTAAATAACGGTACTAGGTGTTTGAAAGAGAATAATAAAATATGCTTTATTTGCCAGAATGTGTTCATCACATGCAAGTTTTTCAGTGTTTGTATAAAAAAAAAAGTATAGATATAATTTTCAATACCATCATGCAACGGGCAGCCCTTAAGCTAGTCGTTGGAGCTTTAACTTTATTGCTATATCACACCAAATGTATTTAATATGAGGAATACACTAGCGAATGCAGCTCACAAGTCGCTAACTCGAGGGCATTTTCTGTTAGACTAAATAAAACAATTCCGAGATTGAGATTTAATAAAACATATAAATTTTATTTAAGTTATTACAAAAGCAACACTTTTCAATAACAAACAGTTATTTAGTTAATATTCAAACCTTTGAGCTAATCGTTAATGGCAATGTCTTTCATATATAAGATACTCAACCAGATTATAGGCACCAACTTCTTTTATGTACTTACTTTAGTGTTATTCTAAACTACATTGGTTGAACAGGATAAATAGCAATGTTGCTTACATTAAAGTTGAAGAGGTGCTCCAATGTAGGTTAGAAATATTCTTCATCTTAGAGAATCTATGCGATTACATAGACTTTGGAGAAATGGATATCGCAGATGAGAAACTGATTATTAACTAATTTTCTAGCTCCAGACAGGAGTTTTAATAAGGTATTTTTCCTTATATTCTTACGAGTTTTCAAGTAGTGTGCATAACTACCACCAAATAGTTCTTACACTTCATTGTTGAATTTCTGCAACTCATCGGGCTTTCTCAAAGCGAGAACCGAAACTCTCAAATAATTGGTTGGTTACCGTGAATCGACTGTCGTTTTATTTGTACCACTACTCGAGCCTATATTAATGAATTTTACATCAAAGTACCGCTTTTTTCATTCTTTCATAAACTTTTAGCAGAGTTTTATGTACTACTATATCAGCATCAGTAACTTATTACTATCAAACTCGTGTCTAGCGTTTATCTCTCAGCGTTTTTACTAAGGTGCTAGGCATTGGTTCTATACTTTGTACTTCTTTAACTCATAATTCTCAATACTAACTAATTAGCTAACAGAGCTTCGCCTGTTAGTTAACCTAATTTCACAATGCAGACGTCCTTCTTACTCCATTTCTTCATATGAGACCAATCTCTCTCTACAATCAGATCTATAGAAACTCCATCTCTCTGTATGATGTGCCTGAAAAATACCATCTCTGTTTGCATAATCAAACACTTTACAAGTTTTAATGTCGTTCCTACTTTACTTATTTGCTACAGTTAGCTTTCCCAGTTTTTTAAGGATCAAAAGTGTAACCAGATTCCAATTTTTTTTTATATAAACAAGGTATCTCACACCATAGTCTTTTCGGTATAACCACCATTAGTAAAGTAAAAAAGGGAAGCACGTACTACTGACTGAATGGCATGTTACAGAATTCATACAAGAATTTTCTCGTGCTGAAAACATTATTGAGCCTGCTCTTGTAATTCGATTCAAGTTACCAGTGACCAGATGCCAGACCCAAGGTGTTGAGCTAACAGCAGCCTTCTGATGTGTTTAGTTATTCCTTTGTACATGATAAAGAATGGCAACGATGTATATTACTGTATTAATTTGTTTAAAATCAACAAAAAATCTTGATGTAACTTCCTTCTTTCTGACATTCACTTTTGGGGACCAAGCACTCTTTAACAGTTATACGAATCTTTTAACATCTGCTGCATTTTATCATTGCAATCTCTCAAGTACTTTATGAAAGGCATTAGGGCAATTGCCTCATTGGACATGCATTTCTTGCATCTAGGCGATGCTGAGTTACTGCCGCGACATCCATCCTTAGGACGCCAATGTGTCAATGCTAGATTTGAGGTCAGAGGCGACTAACTTCATTCTTTGAGTAACAATTCATAAATAAAGATAGATTGGTTTGGCTCGAATTTTGCGCAAAGCTACACGACGAATATCTGCGCTAGTCGTCCCTAATTTTGTAGTGTAAGACTAAAGGGAAAGCAGCTAGCCATCATCACCCACCGCCAACTCTTGGGCTACTATTTTACTGACGAATAATGGAATTGACCGTCACATTACAAGGCCCCCACGGCTGAGAGGGCGAGCATGTTTGGTATGACGGGGATTCGAACCCACGACGTTCCGATTACGAGTCGAGTGCCTTAACCAGCTGGCCATGCTAGGGCGACAAAAATAGATATTTACTTATCTTCTTCTTGTCTGTTGCCATTTACCAAAGTGAAATAGGTATTTAATGGTTGGAATTGTGGTCTCACTTGAAGGGCTTGAAATATTGCAATATTCGGTTATGTTATTGCAACTTCTGTATGAACCAGGATCTCAACTTCACACCCTTGTATCCTGACAGAATTGGCTGACCACTAAAATTTTTGACCAAAGCAGTCCTCCACGCTCCCCTCAAGAGAGTCGATAAACCCAAATTGAGTTTTATTAGTTTTACAGAACATTTGCTACAACGCATACCACTTATTGTTGGTTATCCTGGGCTTATTCATCTTATAGCTGGCACTAATAATCTTGTATACTCTACTGCTTGGCAAAGTATTAGTATTGTAAAGTGGTTACATCTATTGAGTCATTAGCTGAAACTGATAAGTCTGTAATCTTTGCTACTCAGCAAAGTACAGAATATCCTTTGTCAATGTTTCACCAATTTACAAGTGAAGTGAGTACTTCGTTACCCTCACCCTGGCAGACGTCCAAGCAGTACATACTTTATGGGTGTATTTGAATAGGCCTGGAAATTAAAGTGATTGCACTGCAGTGTCAGGATGTGCTAGCTGTGAGTAGGTATATTCATTTAAGGGGCAGCCACGAATGCTACAGTTGTTCGCTTATATCTCTAATTACTGGCTCAAAGCTACTATTTCATTTTTTATCACTACAGAAACTGCTCTGATCATAACAAGAATGATTCTCACACATACGTGTTGCCATATGGTTTCGGGAAAACCTTTAAAGATTTTTTTCCTTAGTATATCTTCTAAATACTATTGATGACTCTTCCCCTGTTCTTTTCCTGCTCCTCTTCCAGTGATCATGGAAATTAAGTGCTAGACAATACAAGCTCAGTAGTATACAATTAACACCTTTTGTTCTTAAGTTCATTCATTCAAGGCTATTACCTGCCTAAAATGTTTTTAGAACAGAAGTTCTTTTGCTGTTCCCTTAAACAATGGATATGAAATCTGCTAGGTCTCGCTCACAGAGACCTGTGGTAATGCCTAATGCCTCTTCATTTTGGGTTTTCAGCCAACGCCTAGCTAAAATGTCACTGATGTCATGTACGTGTGCATAGAGATAGTCATACACAGGGACCTTGATACTTGGATAAGTAATTTATCCCTGGTCCAGTGCAATACGAAAATGAGTTACACATAGTAATTCATAATACAACCTTGTCCAACCCTGGGTGTCGTCATGAGCTATGATCTATGAGTGTTCACTGTCTCTCTCGGAGAACAGTTCCAAATAGTGGAGGTCGTTCAATAGTAGCATATCCAGTTCCTCTCAGCTGGTATAGACCAGAACTGGGATTGTATTACTTTACCTGATGACAGTCTGGAAAACCTGTAGAGACCTTCCAACTTGTTTTGAACTCAACAAGCATCAACATACTTTAATGACAGTCAGTCTTCTTTGCTTCTCTTGAACTATGTATAAGGTTTGATTTGTCAGTATTGGTATTCCAGACATCAGTTCTAGCAAAAACATTCCTTTAAAAGTCGTTAATATTTCACAATAAATATCATGAGACAAAAATTCTCCTTCGTATTTATTTCAAATGTTTTTAGATGAGCAGATTTCCTCGCAGTTATTAAATAATTCTGCTAAATAACATCTGGATCAAATTGAAAATTTGATAATAATATGAATTTGAAATCTTGACTGCATTTTACGCTGTGTGAGAAATAAATAGATTGGACACATTTGATGGACTGTGAATACAGTCTTTATTAATAGACAAATAAAAACATCTGTGTACTTGCGTGAACAATCACCACTACTTACATTGCAGTGCAACGATGTGTTAGTGATGAGCAGGTATATTCATCCAAGGACTGGCTCAAAGTTACCATTTCATATTGTAGCACTAAAGAAATTGCCCTAATTATGATTAGAATGATCCTTAGAGGATGTTGGTGTATCAGCAATGTCTGGCTAAATGCCACTGACGTCACGTACATCTCATTGAAGCAGTGTTTGAAAGTTTCTGTCAAATAAATAGAATGAAAACCAAGTAGAAATGTAGAACTAATTCTCAGTTCTTTTGTGGGTTATGTCAACCAATGACGGGTTATTCTCCTGCAGTATTATTCATCGGTTGTGATATACAAACACCATCCATTAGGTCAGCAGCAACTGTTGTAATCGTTAATCCTTTCAACATGGATGTACAATACCACCCCTTGAAGCATAGAAGATATTATCTGTTTTATATATAACAAAAACACTAAAGCAACTTTAACAGTTTTTGAAACACGAGCTGGTGACAAAATTGCATATGAATTTTCGATGTGTTTCATTTGTTTTATGTATAATATTTACTATATTGTATCTAAAGTTGACCTAACCAACATATATTTCTCATATGGTGGTATTTAACAGTGTTAACATGTGTTCACCAAACAACGATTTGGGGTTAACTCTGGTTAATATAAGAATCAATAAAATCATGTATAACTTAATAATTTCTTTCAGAAGGTATTACTTATGAACTATCTATAATATACAAAAGAGTACTACGAACTTCCTTAAAGTAACACTTTATTTATTGTTTGTGACATATTCCAAAAGTGAAGTGTTTCAAGAATGAAAACAGATTCTACACTTAAAGTTATAGTTACATATGTATTAATTAAAGTACTGAAACAGCTTCAGAACTTTTACACATTCTAAAGGTTTCAGTGCCTAGTATTTAGATATAGTCATGTGAAAAAGGTAGGACACCCTATGAAAGCCTGTGTATTTTTGTAACATTTTCGGATATATAGATATTTAATCTCAATTTTAACAGTACTGAGAGATTATAGGAATATAACTAAACAATTAAAACTGAAGAAAAGACTTTTTAAAATCTTCTGTAAATGTGATTCTACAAAAATGCATATTCTAACTGAGGAAAAAGTTAGGACACTCTACCCCCTGATAGCTAGTGTTTGCTCCTTTCGCTGAAAAAAATGGCTCAACTCACACACAGGTGTATCACACCAGGGGCATGTTTGGCGTAAACAAAATACAGCATTCCAGGAAAAGAACCTCACACCAACCGTGAAGCATGGAGGTGGAAGTGTCATCGTTTGGGGTTGCTTAGCTGCAGCAGGACTTGGACAGCTCACAATCATAGAATCCACTATGAATTCTACTGTGTATCAGAGGATGCTTGTGGATCATGTGAGACCATCTGTACGAAAATTGAAGCTGAAGCGGAACTGGATCCTGCAACACGATAATGACCCAAAACATACCAGTAAATCCACCAAGGACTGGCTGAAAACTAAGAAATGAAGAGTCATGAAATGGCCAAGTCAAAGCCCAGATCTTAATCCCATTGAGATGCTGTGGGGTGACTTTAAACGGGCTGTACGTGCAATAAACCCCTCAAACATCTCACAGCTGAAAGAATTCTACATTGAGGAGTGGGGCAAACTTTCTTCAGACTGATGTCAGAGACTGGTAGATGGCTACAAGAAGCGTCTCACTGCAGTTATTTTAGCCGAAGGGGGTAACACTAGCTATTAAAGGGTAGGGTGTCCTAACTTTTTCCTCAGTTAGAATATGCATTTTTGTAGAATTACATTTACAGAATATTTTAAAAAGTCTTTTCTTCAGTTTTAATTGTTTAATTATATTCCTATAATCTCTCAGTATTGTTGAAATTGAGATTAAATATCTATATATCCAGAAATGTTACACAAATACACAGGCTTTCATAGGGTGTCCTAACTTTTTCACAGCTGGTAGAGTGTGACAAAGTTGTTGTACACTGGGTCAATTTTTAGGACCACATATGAGGTCCCTTGAAGAACTTGAGTGTCCGTACAATCATCTATGCCATCTTCAAGGGATTGCATACTCTGCAGTGGTAGATGCAGCTCAATAGGACATCCTAATCAACAAAGCAGTCGATGGACTTCTAAATAAGACATGCATAACCTGGATATACAAGACATCCATACCCTAGTGAATGCAGTGTCAACACCAATAAAGTTTGAGATGTATTCTCAATACGGCTGGTATGGGTATCAAAACGTTAATGAAAATAAAGTACAGAACCATGTTTCGAAGGTCGAAACATTGCCACTTGGTAGAATGAAATCAATACTCACTGACTGTAAAGGTAGACTCGCTTAGAGGGCTTGAAAGAACACAACAGTCACTAGGAACTACGAGGAATTCAGCTTCTCAAGGTTATAATTTCTTTAGCACATAAGCTTAACTCAGCCATGACAAAATCGGTCTGACTACTGAACTCTTTGGCGCAAACTGTCTGCTGTCGTCAAGCAAAGTGGTGGTTAAGTCCTACTTTGACCCCTTTAGTTTTTAGAGCACTTGACACAGCATCCATCACTTGTTGCTGGTCATTCTGGACCTGCTAACTTGATGGACATTATTGATACCCTGACTTTGCTGCCTAAAAACGCTGATGTTATAGGTTGATTGGTATCTGTTGAGCCATCTGTTTAAGCCATTAACTCTTCCGTTTTTGTTATACAGCACAGTACTGTATGTCAGTTTCTCTACAAATATCCCATTAGTCCGCAATCAAGGTAGGATCTTTGTTCTTCTTGTTTTATGTTGATCTCCTTCCAAGCCTTGAAATTAGCTCAATAAATCACTTAACCCTAAGCTCTCAGATACTCTTTTATGCACATATCACGAAGTTTCACTTAGTTATATCCAAAATTTAATTAAGCAACTTTACTATTGATGTACGTCCAGGAAATTAACATTATAATGTCTGGTATAATCAAAGATTTAGTTCCTTTATTTCAAAAGAAACTTGAAAAAAATCTCTTAATCTTTGTTTTGTTGTCCGATGATGCACAATGATTTACTCTGGGTCTCTGCACCTTAAATAAACATTCACATACAATATACATTTACGTCTAGACAGAAACAAGGCTAACTGATTTATTTCAAATTCCTTAAGGAAGTTATAAAAAAAGGAAAAATAAATTTCATAAGAGCTCTTGGCATAAGCCACGTCCACTTTCTACACATAGACTTGCGATTTTACCTTCAATTCTACTGAGAGCTCGTTTGAAACTAAATCCATCCAATGGTTATTTTAAAACTGGGGCATAGAACTGTTTACATTCTTTGCATCGTTGCTCTCACTGGCACTTGTTGTTGCTTTTCACCTAAAAATATGTTAGCTAAATAGATAAATTGTACTTAGGTTTTATTTCTTACACTTTGATTAATTATGTTTTAAAATGAATATTTGAAAGGTTTTAAGAAATTTTAAAAGTATAATCTAAACTTTATCTCGGTTTATGAGGCTTAGTGTTCTACGTAAATCCAACATTATTTTACCAAACGCTGAAGTGCCTTTACCAATAACACTGCAGGATTGCCTGTGGACACCTATTGATCTGTGTCGCAATAATTAATAACGATAAAGGACTGGACAAGAGAATAAAACACTATAGATAAACTATATATATGAAACTGTAAACGTTTGTGATTAAGAATTAACCAAAATAAAGATTTTAAGATTATTCGACGGAAAATTAAAATCTTAAACATTTTATTATACTGTATATAAATGAATGTGTGTGTGTTTTCTTATAGCAAAGCCACATCGGGCTATCTGTGGAGCCCACCAAGGGGAATTGAACCCTTGATTTTAGCGTTGTAAATCCGTAGACATACCGCTGTACTAGCGGGGGACATATAGAGATCATAACGTTCAGAATATTCAGAGTTTGAGTATAAATAACTACAATGAAAAAATAAACGTTTCTTGAAATACTTGAATAAAATATTCTCATTTTTTGTGTATAAAAATCCGTGTGATCCTGAAAAAATCTTAGCAACTTTCGTGAAGATATAATAAAAAATTTCAAAATGTATCGTTGAATTCGTGTCATTCTCCATATGAGCCTAAACTATGACCTTAGTGTTAATCCTCCACTAGGATTATTCAATGACACAGCTCATTCACAAATGTCTGTCAGCCATACTATTGCTCCTCATCTAAATGTTCAACAATATAGAGGGCCTGACCACCAAAGATCAGGTTCTGCATAACTTATTCTTAAATCTATCTATGCCAGGCAATGACATACCTAAAACATTGGTTAATGTCTTCTCTTACTGTCTCCTTAAACTTTATGAGCATAATCTGTTTAATTTCAATTATAATAATCTGCTTGCTGGATCAAAGTCTATTTCTTTCATAGGAGAATAACCTTGGTTCTATATAGAAGCTGGTGATAAGGATTCTGATACCTCAATGGGCAATTGGTCTCTGGTGCAGAGTTACAAAGCGATAAGCTATACTGTGTGGCTTGTGATACAAATTTACATGACTCACAAGTAATGTGAGTTGTCACTGATGTCGTGAGGAATCTTTCTACCTTCAACCCATATGTCATAGTTCTTACAAATGGGTGTCTGTTGTCCCATCTGATGGGGAGATAACTTTGCCTGGTAGAGTTCATCGACAAGTGGCATGTCCAGCCTCTGTCCTGTAACTACTAATGGTCTTTAACAGAGCTGAGCTGCTGTGCTCTGATTGGTAACATCCTAAGAGTTTTTTAAAGACCTCCCATTGGATCTCCAACTTCACAGGTGCTTTTTTATTCTGAAGAACTTCAGTTGTTCAAGCTTCACTGTCATTGAGATTGATTCTCATGACTACTGGTGATGACTACCATGATAATAGTGACTAAACACAAGCACATCTCTCTCAATAAGCAGTTGCAGGCTAATCAGTGTTATAGCCTTTGTGGCAAACCTGAAAGTCTTATGTCCAGGAGAGAACTTTTAAGTTTCAATTTCTCACAGGCATATCCATTTCTCTCCACCAGTAAATTTGCTTTCTCGGTTATGATTATTTCAAGATCCAGGAGCTGCCATTTTTCAGTGAATAGTATTTGTTTAAAGGCTAAGAAATGGATAATGCGTAAATTTTCGATTCTGAAACTATGTAATAATATCTGATGTCAGAGTATCAAAATTTCTTCTTCATATCTACATTTGGTGTTTTCAATCAAACCCATTTCTCGACAAGTTTCAAACACTTATATTCACTAATAATAGCAGATTTACTCACGAAATATGCAGAGTGATTCTTAATGTGATAACTTAACTGATTAACTGAGCCCTTCAATTGTGTGTAGGTTAAATAAACTGAAAATTTAACAAACATTAACACAATCTTAACTACAGAGCAGACAAAAAGAAAATGCAGCATTTGTACTCGTACAGAGAGGATCAGAATCTAATCTAAACTAGACTGTATTCTCAGGATTGATTTCCATACAACAAGAACTGATCTCCATAGAACTAGAACATAGTGGTTCCAAGTGTGATGTTCATTTCACGATCTATTAGGACTAATTTAAAACAGAGTGGCTTAACTTAACAGTTCAACTCAGTTCTTTAAGACAGTGGGGATCATCATCTCGTGATCTTCGGTTTCACACAGCACTGATTGATTGTAACATTTAGATAAAATTAACATAGCCAGGAAATGATATTATATTTGTTATTCTTTTCAACCAGAATCACTGACGCATGAAGGGGATTTGGTCGAATCTCCTATTTTTATGTAAAAAATAATACTTATATAGGTATAGGACAGACATTTTTAGTACTTAACATTCTCTACATTTATCTAAATTCTTCTGATGAAACATTAACATTTTTTACTTGAAGTAATTGTATGCAATAGCTTCTGCAGACACTTTGTAATTGAAAGTTCGAGGTTGTATTGCAACTGTCAGGTTTTGTATGTCAGATTCTCTACAATAGATGACTGCAACTTACTGCGATAAATTTCAACAATAAACAAACAGCAACACAGTTCAATTGTTTTAAAATAATATATTACTCTAAATCAAACGTATATACAAATATTCGTTACAGTATTGGTTATCATAGTTGAATCCAAAGTTTTAAGTAATTACTATTTTTCGTTAAAGACTGTACAAGCTGGTTCAATTACCTTAGAACATAAATAGTGGCGTAGTTAAGGTTGTGTGGACCCAGAAGCTAATAAATTTTGTAACCCTACATCCCATGTAATTTTATATAGAATAAAATTATCAGTTGGCTCCCCTTAAGACCATTGGCCCTGGGGCTGAGCCCCCTCTAACCCTTACCTAAATACCCCACTGAACATAAATTATAAGACGAAAGACGAATTATCGTTTTGAAATGTTTAATGACAAATGAGCTGTTGAAGTTATAAAAAATACTATGGCTTATCTAAGAATGAACACAATAATGTTGCAAATAATAGAATATTGATAACAGCATGCTACAAGTCAGTAGATATGATGCAAATAAAAAGAAAGCAGCATCAATTCAGAAACTTATGACATTAAAACTCACACAAGAGATTTCTATTTCTAATATCAGATAGGCTATAGATGTTTACAAGAAAGATTTGCAAAATTCTGATATTTTTAGTGAATAACTTCATCGATTGAAGGTAAGATGGCTATATATACTTCTCCAGGACGGGCTTTAGATACTATTTGACTGTTCAAATGCATGCTTCAGTGCACCACATATCTTTATATCACTGAACTACTTTGCCAAATTTAAGATCTTGCGAACAAGTGGTATCTGCTTCCTACAAGATGAATAATTACCAGAGGTGTACACAAAGAAAGGCTGAGTGATATAGATTTAATACATAATCATTATGACACTTCTATCAACATTGAAACTGTATGTAAGTTATTTATGGACAACCAGAAGAATGAAGTATGCTAACATGTTATTTCAATAATGCATACATGTGTATATATCATAGCCATTATTATTGTACAGAGTAGTTCAAATTGATAATATAATTTAACAATTATTAACTAGTCTGCATTTAGATAGTCTAATCCTGTACTATAATAAAACATACAAAACTCTTCTAATTTAAGACTACCTCTCCATGCAGTGTGTTACTACAAAATAATGAATTGTTGACTTTTCATTGGAAATTTATGGATTTTATGAGAGTAACCATGCTCTTGTTTAAGCTAGGTTCATGCAAAATTGCTTAAATATTTAATTTCATACCACCCATTTTCTTCACATTTTCTGGGGGTCATGTCCCCAAACCATTATAATATTAACATGCTTTGCATACTAACAGTGTTTTGCAGGATATGTGCTGTCTTTTGTGTTCACAAATTAGATCCTCCCCTTCAAAACATTTTGCATATAAGCCTGTGGATGTTATATGCTACTATAATATCATCTTGATCAGAATAGATATTATATCCGTTAGAGAACAAAGGAACAAAGTATAAGGCTATCTCAACAAGTTTATGAAACACATGTTTCAGCTAAAACTCCATACAAATTAATTAACTTAACAATTTTAAAATTTCCATAAATTTAAGTAGATATAAAACATTTCATACATCCACATATGTACACTTCACTTGCACTTTTAAAATTTCCATAAAATTTAAGTAGATATGAAACATTTCATACGTCCACATATGTACACTTCACTTGCACTTTGCCACTATCATTTTATCCTCATACAATGATAACTATATGTTATAAACTATATTTTCAATGTTATAATTTAGTTGTTTGCTTCAGAAAGTTATTAATCGTGATAATGGTGCAATATCTTGGAAATTCATAATGATGTAATAATTGAGAAAATTCATGGATTATTTAGAAACAACGGTGCATTATAAATAGGAGAATCAGTGAAGTAATGAGTGAATGAAAAGTTATTGAGTAATAAGTGAGTAATTTAGTTCATTAACAGTCAATTATTTCAATGCCAGTCAGTTAATTCAGTGTCAGAAAAGCTATTTAGCTATAGAAGAGAGAGTTCTCGTGTTTATACCGATATTCAACTACATAGTGAGTACACGTTTGTTTATGATCAAAGCTAAGTTAGGTGTAATTATTGCAATTTACATGGACACGTTGTATTTGAAGTCAGAACTAAATTTAGTTGTGGAATTTATATTGCAAATTTTACAGATAAAACTATGCTACAACTATAACAAAATTACCAAATACACAAGGTACAACTAACCAAAATGCCCTTTTTAAATTATTTAAAAATTAGAACAGCACTAAAGATAAAAAGACATTTCAAATAAAAAGGTACACACCAAATTAATTGGATATGCAACAAAAATATATTTGTCAAACTAAACGCAATTCGAAATATCTTCTAAGGTACATATGCAATAAAAATGATGCTAATCTCTCATTTTGCTGAACACGTTGTCGAAAAAAGTCATTTAATACAACTACATGAAACAATCATTTTAAACGAACCTAATAATTAAGGTGAATTGAAAATTAGGGAATCAATAGAAATTTTGATCAATAAAAATGAAAGAGTAATTGGTGGTAATGCACAGTTTTGGAAAGAAATATCAACCTCTTATGTATAATATTTTTATCACCATCAGTGGTGTTGGTGGTGTTTTCTTATAACAAAGCCAGATCAGGCTAGCTGCTGTGTCCACCGAGGAGAATCGAACCCCTGATTTTAGCATTGTAGATTCGAAGACTTGCCGCTGTCCCAGCAGGGGAACCACCATCATAGATTAAACCTGTTTTCTATAAAACTACCTTATAGAAGATAATCATATCATGTGCAAAATGGATGACACTCACAGGTTGAATACAAAATTTAGCACACTTAAGAAATAACTGAGGAAACAAAGTTATATTATTGACTTTTGTTTTAAACGAACATGATCTTGGTCGAGGTTCTCGGTCTTTCGTAGAAGTGCTGAGGTCAGGTGCTCTTGGCCTTCTCCTCCCCTTGAATTCGTTCCAGAATATATTACAGTAATTTCTACAAGGCGATTATAAATTTATGTTATTCGCACACGTACTCTGACCCCTTTCAAGGTCCATATTGATAATTATAGTAACATCTAAACGACGAACACACATTCTCTTAATTCGTATGTACAAAAGTTCAGCAGATCAAAAACATTTCAAGTAGTATTCGTTCATACTTTTCGTTAGTTTCGTTTGTTTGTTGTTTTTGGAATTTCGCACAAAGCTACTCGAGGGCTATCTGTGCTAGCCGTCCCTAATTTAGCAGTGTAAGACTAGAGGGAAGGCAGCTAGTCATCACCAACCACCGCCAACTCTTGGGCTACTCTTTTACCAACGAATAGTGGGATTGACAGTCACATTATAATGCCCCCACGGCTGGGAGGGCGAGCATGTTTAGCGCGACGCGGGCACGAACCCGCGACCCTCGGATTACGAGTCGCACGCCTTACGCGCTTGGCCATGCCAGGCCATCGTTAGTTTCAAATTTTCTTTCTGATCATTGTATATAAAAAACAACAAAAAACAAGAAACTTTTCAGTGTTCTTGTAATAAATTAAAATTTTGAAGAGGTGAAAGTCTAGCATTAAGTGGCCTTAATAGATACCTATTTCTAATATCTTTCTTTTAACTGGGGAGAGTATGCAGTAACGATTTAATTCACATAGTAATTCATTTTTGTGCCAATTTTTTTGCGAAGTGATTTAGTGAGCTATTTAGAATCCATTGGATATTGTTTCTAGACGTGCATTGTTACGTCAGTGTTTGGTTGTTGTGTACGACCTGGTAGAGTTAGGCTCAATACAGATATCTCTCTCCCTCCTTAACTATTATCAATAAATGGAAAAATGTTACGAAGTTATCTAAGAAATCAGAGCTTGATCACTAATGTGGAGCATTGAGTAAAAACACTGATTTTACTTCCCTCTTCAGAAACTTGTTAATGAATAGACTATTAGTGCTAATTAGCACTTAGTGCTATTGTATTATTTTGCTTTATTTTGTTGTATATACTTGCAAACTGTTCCATAGCAAAAAATCACTTTTTCCACTGGAAAAAGTTTCTTCATTCAGATATTTCACATACAAAAGCATTAATTGAGGAGTAATACTTATGGTTATCGTTATCATGTATGATACGGTGGTCTATCGGAGTTACTGTATTCCAAAGACGGTTGGTATGGGTATTAAAACTTCATTAAAATAAAGTAAAGAACAATGTTTCGACCTTCTTAGGTCATCAACAAGTTAAGAAACGGAGTTTGCAACTGATCATTGCCGGGCATATCTTATGGACAAGAATGTAAACGTGTAAGGAACTGTAGAGATGTTGCAGTATATGTTTGGTTATTAATTAGTATAGATATAAAGGTGTTACTTTATATTGGTTTGATTTTGGTTTTAGTTGCTGTATAAGTAAGGCTTCTTTGACTTTGTGTTTGTTTATATTTGTTTCCCTATTTAGTATTGAGGTGTTTTTTATGGTTATGTTGTGTTTATTTAATTTGCAGTGTTCAAAAACGTGTGGTTTTTGAGTTCTTTGAATCTGGTTTTCATTTTTCTCTTTGTTTCTCCACTAAAGAAGTCGTGGCAGTTGTCGCATTGTATTTCATAAATTATGTTGGTATTGTGTTTGCCAGTATAGTTTTATAGTTTTTACATAGTATTGACTTTAGTTTTGTACTTAGTTTTTGAATAAATTTAATGTTCGCTGGAACGTTGTGTTTTGCTATAAGTTTTTTCAAATGTGGTTATTTTTCGCTGATATCGGGAATATATGGTACGCAGCAGTGTAAGGTTTTGTTATTTGTTGTTTCTTGGGATTTATTGTTTGTTGTAGACCGTGTTGTTGATCTAGATGTGCGTGTAAAATTTTTGTAAACGATTTTTGGAGGAAATTTGTTCATGTTGATGAAATGTTATTTTATTTTGTTGATTTCATCATTAATAGTAACGGGTGAGCATAGTTTTGTGGCTGTGTTTATTTGGTTTCTTAATATGTTGAGTGTTTGTTTTGTTTCATGTCCAGTATGGGTGATTTTTCAACGGATTTCTGTTTTGAATTATGAATCGGTTCTTGTGATCTTCAGGTTGAGAAATGCTATTTGGTTAGTTTTGTGTTATGGATGAACTTAATGTTGGGATGCATAGAGTTAACGTGGTTGAAAAACTAAGTATGTGTTCTATAGATATAAACCCAGTAGTTCTATCGTTAACATATCTGTGCCAGTAGAGTGGTGGGTGTAACGCTGAATTAAGGCGCTGTGTAGACCTCTTCTTCTCTACCGCATTGATGTTGTTTTGATCTGTTTAAGTTGGCACAACTAAACACAATACAAATAAGAGTTACGTTGCCCCTATCAGGATTGTGTCTAATTATGTTCAACATTGAGTATTTGCACTGGCACACACTCTGCTTTATTTGGAATGTAGACAGTCTTACATTACACAAATAATCCAATATATTCCAATTGTTGTTCATTCGGTAATATATTTAGTATGTATTTAACATCAATACCCTAATAATACATAATGAATACACCAAAGAATGATATGGTTTAGCAGTAGGTGGCTGATTGCTATACTTATATTACATATTCCTAAGGTAGAGGAACTTATGAACTACAAGACAGTGAGCATACTAGTTCATTTTTTGTTCAAGTTTTTCCGAAATTTGGTGATCGATACATTCACGAGTCTTTCGTAGAGTGATTATGTATTCTCATAATTGTGTAGGTTTGGTTTGGTTTATTTTTTGAATTTCGCGCAAAGCTACACGAGTGCTATCTGCGTTAGTCGACCCTAATGTAGTAGTGTAAGACTAGAGGGAGGGTAGCTACTCATCACCACCCACCGCAAACTTTTGGGCTGCAATAGTGGGATTGATCGTAACATTTAACGCCCACACAGCTAAAAGGGGCAAGCGTGTTTAGTGTGACGGGGGTTCGAACTCGCGACCCTCGGTTTATGAGCCAGGTGCCTTGACCACCTGGCCATTCTGGGCTGTAATTATGTAAGGGGATTGAACTGTGCATGGAACCTTATATATTATAGTAGGAACTGAGTTTTACATAGTTTATACTTTCTGTTTAACTATTAGTGCTTCTATCTTAATCCAAGCCGAGTAGGTATATTCTATTACCTGCCTTATATACTGTTTGTAGATTTCTAATATGTTTTTTTTGACCTAGTACACCCACTTCCAGATTTTATCTTTGGGTTTATTTACGTGTGTGTTTCCAGGTTAGTTTCGGGTCGTAAGTAAGACCTAAATGTTTTGCTCATGTAGTTGTCTGGAGAAGAGTTTCATCTAAATTAATCTCGGGTTTCATTTTACTAGCTTTGTTGGATTGTGAGAACATAATGACTTTTGTCTTTGGTACCTTAATTTTTATTCTTTACTTTTGGCATTTTTCAGCAAAATCATTAATCATGGATTGTAAATTTGTAGCTGCTATAGAAGAAGTTTGAGAACTCTTCCAAATTGCTACATCATCTGCGAACTCCGAGGCGAAACATAAATTTGCGTTAATTAGCGGCATATCACTTACTTAGACGATGTAAAGGACACCTGCTTCGAGAATGAAATACACTGGGTTTGCGTCCTCTAAATCCACTTGATATTTTTATTACTTACGAAACTGGACAACCATTGAATACTTTCTTGCAGAAGTTTTATCTGTGACATCCGAAACCTTAGAAATAAGTGCCAACTTTTATGAAAAGCCCTGTCCAGATCAATAAAACATGCGTAAGTGCATTCTCTTTTATCAAAACTGGCAATTATGGTTTCATTTATTTTAACCTATCTAAGTGACTGGTGTTTTGCTGATATTTTCTGAAACTGTTCTGTACTTTGGGTAATTTTTATTTCTCAATAACAATTGTTACGTATTATAATTTATCTCGGACGAGTTTCCGATTTATTATGTTATGTGTTGCGATTTCAAATAGCCTGAAAACAAGTTAACTTGTAATCTAAATTTAGAAATTAATTAAATATCAGTATGTATCAAATTTATGATATATGCTAACAAGATTAATACATACTATTTTCTTTCTTAACATAAATATATTTTAATATACAAACAATACAATTCATAATAACGATTACTACAAATAATTTATATACAAAACTTTTACAAACGTACAAACAGTACTGAGTTTTCTATTTGATGTGGAACTGAATATTTTATCGACGTTTCACGGAGAGCGAATTAATTCTATGTTCATACACAGGCACACTTCTATTAACGACTAGCTAGCTAGACTGCTTCATTGAGCAAACGTAAGTTTTTCACCGATGGCAATATCTAATGTCCGAAATTAATTCACTGAAGTTGTAACGTTAATTAAAATAAAGTACACAACAACGGTTCAACGTTCTAAGTTTTAATACTCATACCAATCATACATTTTTACTTCAATGCTGTTTCTCGTCATCATAAATAACTCAGTTATTGTTTAACAATATTTATCAATATTAGACAGTCGTGAGGAAGTAGTTCTGACGGAATTTGGAATCCGTTCGTCCAATAGAGTTATGTATTTTAGTCATTTTGCTTTGTTATTGACTGTCTGTCCGACTTGAAAATGTGAAACCTCATGACTTAGTTTTTCAAATTAATATGCAAATCGAGGATATTACATTTATTGGTTGCATTACAAAAATGTGTAGGCATACCGTCATTTAACAATGTTGAAGTTTAACAATAAAACATTTTTTTTTAGTAATATTACACCCATAATCTTTACGTTTACTGTTGAGATCTCTTATCACTAGATATTGCTTATTATGATTGTCCATGTTCTGTAGTAGGTATTATATACAGTCCTCGATGGAGAGCGGTAGATACCGGCCATAGTTAAAACTGTATTACTCATTCGTAGTGGCGAAAGTCATCTGAGTGATAGTTAATGTTGCTTTATTATTAAGGCTATGCCTCGATCTGTAGTCCCTATTATTTAAGCACTCTGATTATTTTGATGAAGATCCAGGAAATTTGAAATATATACGCAGTAATAAAAAGAGTCTCAGAAATACAAACAACATCAATATTTGTCTGTTTTTTAAGCCTTCGATCTCGTGTCTCTTTAAAGCAAGTCCACCTAGAATATTCGCTTGTTAGAATGTGAATTTACCTTCAGGAGTAACCCATTATAGTTTGTATACTTTGTGGGAAAAGTAGTGTTAGATGTTTAGTAGATGACACAAAACAACCGAAATATGTAGAATGTTTTAATTTTGGCCGTTGACCAAATAAAGTTTATTGTGCATTTTAAACATTAATCTTTTTTTTTTTCATTTTGAAAGATAATTTATTATAATCACCTGGAAAAAAACTGACATCGTCTTTATCTAATAATCGAAATAGAACTCCGCAATGAAAGAACACGTTAAAATAACACTTTTCATAAAAATAAGGTATTGTTAATAATTACAATGTATTGTGTTGAATACTGTTGGCCTGGCATGGCCTAGCGCGTTAAGGCGTAAGCTGAGGGTCGCGGGTTCGCGCCCGAGCCGCGCCAAACATGCTCGCCCTCCCAGCCGTGGGGGCGTTATAATGTGACGTTCAATCCCACTATTCGTTGGTAAAAGAGTAGCCCAAGAGTTGGCGGTGGGTTGTAATGACTAGTTGCCTTCCCTCTAGTCTTACACTACTAAATTAGGAACGGCTAGCACAGATAGCCCTCGAGTAGCTTTGTGCGAAATTCCAAAAACAAACAAACGAATACTGTTATTGAATGAATAACTACCAATTTAACTGGAATTTGTTCCGCGAGCATACGACTAAAAAGTAAATATAAAATTATGACAAAAGTAAAGTTTTGTTTGTTAGTCACCACTCACCGCCAACTCTTGGGCTACTCTTTTACCAACGAATAGTGGGATTGACCGAAACATTATAACGCCCCCACGGCTGGGAGGGCGAGCATGTTTGGCGCGAACCCGCGACCCTCAGATTACGAAGCGCACGCCTTAACGCGCTAGGCCATGCCAGGCCCAACAAAAGTAAAAAGTGCATCAGTTTGTACGGATAGTCTCAAAAGTGTATATATGATTAATAGTAAACAATATATATGGACAAAATAATAAATAGAGCAAATTAAGTTATTGTGACAGAAAATATAAGAACGCATGGCATTAAAGGCCAGAACATGAAATAAAATATTTAGCCGTATGTCTGAGGACGTACAACGCTAAAAACCGGATTTTGATACCCGTGCTGGGAAAAGCACAGATACCACACTGTGTAGCTAACTGCTTAATTCCGAACAAACAAACAATAATAAAGGGCTAATTAGGCGTTAACAAACACATTTTTGACGCAGAAAAATAAATTCTAATAAAGAAGTACGCAATATTGTATATTTAGAGATGGCGTTAGGCTAGTTGTGGCAAATTTTGAAAATATGTGGTGGAAACTTAAAGTGAAACTTTTCGTATGAGAATATTTAATATTAATAAAAGGTTAGTTTTCATTATTATTATGCTTATATGTTATAAATGTTATAATCCAATAGCTTTGGCTTTGTTGTTAATGATATAATTAACAAAAATGCAGTTTAATTAAGATAAGAAATTAAAAGTTTGTGCGTTTGTAAGTTGTTTTCATTTTGACATTCCAATACTAAATTGTTTTTCTCAGATCTCAAGGAATCAGTGTAAAGAACGTTGTGTCAAAATGTGACTGAGATGAAGTTGATTTGATTATGAGTATAGACTAGTATTAGTGTAAATATAATAGTTTAACATGTTTGAAATTGCTTATGTGCAGCCGTACTATATTGAATTTGGCTTCACTGCTGTAAGTGTCATTGTTTTTTGGTTTTCTGATTATCTCGTGATGATTCATGGTTATTCAGGTTATGATTAAGAATCAGTACGAACCTTTTCACTTTTTGTTATTCTTCAATACTTCATGTTAATGTTACACGCATATTAAGTTGCATATTTTAAAAATTAAGCTTAAGTGAACTCAATGAAGTTCACCTTCCTGAATTTATGGAGTTTTGAAAATGACTGCAAACTATAATTTATTTATTAACCTACCTTAAATTCCTGTAGTTTTTATATTTTGGTTTATGTGCATGATTGTTTTTACAAACCATAATAAAGTTTTTCTCATAATCAATATTTGGTCACTTTAGCTTAACCATTACTTTTTTTAATGACTGACAGTAACATGGATTTATAATTGTTGATAAGTAAATAATGAACTTGTTTTTCTATGAAAGCAGTATTTATTGTTTAAACTATAGCAAAACATGGTAAATAAAAAAAAAAATTATGTCTTGATGTTGGAATTGTGAATTTTTTTATAAGCAAGATACATAAGCCCAAATTATACTTGGATTTGCTACTAGCCGCTGAAGTTAAATTGGCTTCATGGCAACAGGGAATTTCAATCTATCATTAACCCTGTACAAGAGAAGTTGACAAACAATATCATGTTTATTCTTTGATAGATTGTTTAGGCTGAGTACCCGTGACGAAACTTTGTAGAATGGACGGCAACTGCCTGTTGTGGAGACACTAGTGTTGAGGATGACGTTTTGAAAGTCTTCTGCTTTTCGTCTTTAGATCTAGCAGAAGAATTTTTGAAATGTCATCCTCTACACAAGTGTCTCCACAACAGGCAGTTGCCATCCATTCTACAAAGTTTCATGAATATCATGCCTGATGTAGTAATAATTTGCAATATGCAGTTCTCAGGTTGTCCTCTATTCACCACAAAGTAGTCTGTTATTTATATAGGTTTTTAAAAAATGTTTTTTAGTCATTTAATGGTAGAAAAATATGCTTTTAAACTTTTCAACACATGGGTATAATTTTCAGTTTTGACATCAAGAAAAGAATAAATTTATTATGGCTTGATGTAGTTTATTCAAAAATTATATATTTATTTGATAATTATGTTAATAAGTTTAAATAATCTTTGTGATTTTTAAAAACAGATAATTTGCTAGCTTATAATTACCAAACTTTTATGAGTTTTATGAAACAGTTAAGATTGAAGTTTTTGAAAGTATTGTGATATATTATCATACTTGGTTGCCTTCAAAATATTTTGCACCTTCCTTTTCAGTATTATAATTATACAGTTTAAATGAGTATGTGTATCTGGACAGTGTAGTACAAACTGTGTGATATATTGGTAATAAATTTTACATTCTTGCATAATGGTTTATTGCAAGTGCATTTTCATGATTTCTGGAAATGGCACTAGAGGATTCCATATATGCATATTAGAGTTGTGTGTAATTCAGGCATTGACAAATATTTTTAGATCTAGGAGACAGCCCAAAAACTCAGGAGCCAGATGTGCCTAATCTAACCTCATTGTGGTTTGTAATAGGAAATGTGGGCTACACTAGTAATTTATTTTTGATTCTTGATTATCCAAGGTTTTTTCTTTTCCCCAGATTTTCTGAAAATAATTGTGCCATTACAATTCTAGACAATAACTTACATGTTTAGGAAACATTGTTACTCAGAAGTTAATTTTAGTTGTAAAAGTTCAAATATAGTGCAATATATCCAGGGTTTTTACATCCAGAATCAGATCTGGTGTGCATTCCAATTGTAAGTTGGCCTTTTCAAGTCTAGTCTTGCCTCTTTTACTTTTAGTTGTTAAGACAGGAATAAAAACTATTTGTTAATTAGTTAACTTTATTTTATGAGTAATTAAAAACATAGTATACAAAATTTCTGAAAGATTTTACTCAACTTTCGTTGTTGTCTGCTGTTCTTTGCTACATAGCAGGTGTCCTTTAACTACAGGTTTATTTTTAGGGTATGTTGGGTTATTGTTCAGTTATGCATTGCCCTTTTTTACTACAAATAATTAGCATCTTCAGTCTATTTTAAGAAATGCTTTTTCATAATAATTCCCAAGCATAGATGTTCGCACTAGTGTCTTATTTTTCACAGGCATTGATAGGGGGAATGCACTTCAGTGTTTGTAGTAGGAAATGTATGAAACTTAGGAACTACTTACACCAATGTTAGCAATTAACTTCAACTAAAATGGGTGCAGGCAATCAAAAGGGGAACTATTATAGGAGAAAAATTGGTATTGGACTTGTGTAACTCACAAATTCAGAGAAATCAAGCATGGTTGACTGGTTGACCAACCAAAACTTGGTTTTTATGATAATTAATGTGACAACTTTTTAATTTTTTCATGATAATGTGATTAACAGATAATTAAAAGATTCTAAGTTAAAACAAGGAACTTAAACATTGAGAATTTGTATATAGATTAAACAGTAGGCTAACTATTGAGATACAATGATGCCTTGATTATCTGCTGTTTCTGTTATGTGGAATTTTTTTTTTGCTTTTTCTGAACCAGCATGGATAATTGAAGTACTAGTACATATTTATTTACCTTCACAGCAACAAATGCATGCTAATAATCACATGATATCTACAACGACTTAATAGTATTGCATGAACCAATTGCCTTTTGCCCCTGCATGAGCCTAAAGATGTGCTAATTAGTTGGATTGAGAAAAAAAAGAGACAACTTTAGTAATGTGTTGTTCAACTGCAGTGCTCCATTCTTGAAAAAAAAAAAATGAAATACTGAATCCACAATTAAAATTCTAGAAACAAAATTTGATTCAGAACTCAAAAAACATGAAAATAATTCAAGACTTTCAAGAGTGCAAAACTGTTCTAAATTCCAGTTCTGTTTCGCCACAGCCCAATAAAATTTTGTCACCATGGCATCTTGGCATCCAGAATTTGCCAATGCCTGATGTATGTGCAGGATAAAGCCTGCAACCATAATTCTATTATTAGCAGTGGATGGCACAAGAACAAGTTAATTTTAGAACAGAACATAGTGGTAGAGCTATACCATCAAAATGGCTGCAATACTGTTTCATATCTCAGGACATACTGTTTAAGTGCCTACACAAGATTTTAGCAAATTCGTTGGAAAGTTCTAACAAATTGGAATTGTAGTCAATTGCTCAAGGTCAGAATATGCATAAACTTCAACAAATACTGTTTCAGAGCTATTACTGGTTATGGGGTTTTATGAAAATGTGAATCTGTCACCATAACCCAGTAATAATTCCTTGGGAAAAGCCATGTGCTGCAGTATTCAGCATTATCGTTAGGATGTAAGTAGTAATGAAATTGTTAACACATTTACTGCTGCATTATATTAAATCCACCTGCTAAAATCCTGAAGTTTCAAGAAACATTTGCAATATTCCAGAGTCAAATGCTACAAAGAAACTATATTTTCAATATTGTGATCTGTGAACCACTGGAGGGTCACACGGCAACCAATTTATTAAAAATAATTATTCCAATGTTAGAGTGTTATAGGCAGGTGTTATAGTGATTATTCCATTTCTGTTTTGAGAAACCAATGTAATATAATTTATATAATTCTTTATACATGTATACAGATATTGTATCTACATAAATCACATGGCTTCTCCCACTAATTGTTCAAAATATCCATTATGGTGTTACAACCACCTCATATTTCAAAAATATGCAAATGTTTAAGGTTTTGATAGCATTTGGTTATTAACTTGAAATAAATGGTTTCATGTAAAATATTTGACAATATCTGTGTTTCAGGATTTCAAAAGTAGGAAATACATTATGGATCTGCAGGCTGAAATAAATCAGCTGAAGAAAGAACTAGAAGAGAAGAACAAGGATTTAGAAATTGCTGCTCATATTGGCAAGAAATTATTAGAAAATAACAGTTATCTTAACTTGTGTCTGGACTCTTTGCCTAAAGATTATTTGAAAAGGATTGAGGTACAATTTCTTTATATTTTATTGTATCATACATTTTTCACTTGCAGTACATATTACTGTATATATGAACAAAAATCTTATTTGTATTTGTAAAATTAATACTTTTAATTCTGTTTTTAAAAAGTTATTTTTCATAACTACTAGATATCTGTTCAGAGGATGGGTGTTATATTTTAAAAACATTTCCTCATTACTTTTAATAAGAAATTACTGTTCACAAATATGTTGGCATTTTCATTGCTTATTATCCAAGGGAGTGTGTAAAAATTGTTGCAGGTGAATATTTCTATTAGGGACAGTTTCATTTGAGGAAATCCTAAAATTTGGACTCTGTTCCAGAGCATTAATTTTTGGTTTTCCAATGTTTTGATATTACTGAAGAATGAAAAGTAGTGGTCATGATCAATATTCTCTCATTTTTATGTACACACTGTATTTATGGAATCGTTAGTGAAAAACATCATTACATTTATACTTAGTATTTTAAAAGTTTCTTTCACTGAGATATAATAGATCACTCAAATTACAATAAAACATTTGTTTAGAATTGTTGATCTCAGGAGAGGATCATTAGTTATGAGGATCTAAGCCACTTAAATACCCCAAGTTTGTGTATTTCACATGTATAACACCCAAACAAATTTCTGCTTTTCCAGACTGTGTCAACTATTTTTTTAAATACAAGTCAATTTTCTAAACTCATATTTTTAAGAAGGTTTGATGTGAGATAGTTTTTATTGAAAGACTTACAGTCATGTGAAAAAGTTAGGACACCCTATGAAAGCCTGTGTATTTGTGTAACATTTTTAGATATATAGATATTTAATATCAATTTCAACAATACTGAGAGATTATAGGAATATAACTAAACAATTAAAACTGAAGAAAATACTTTTCAAGATCTTCTGTAAATGTAATTCTACAAAAATGCATATTCTAACTGAGGAAAAAGTTAGGACACCCTACCCCTTAATAGCTAGTGTTTCCCCCTTTGGCTGAAATAACTGCAGTGAGACGCTTCTTGTAGTTATCTACCAGTCTCTGACATAAGTTTGAAGAAAGTTTGCCCCACTCCTCAATGTAGAATTCTTTCAGCTGTGAGATGTTTGAGGGGTTTCTTGCATGTACAGCCCATTTCAAGTCACCCCACAGCATCTCAATGGGATTAAGATCTGGGCTTTGACTCGGCTATTTCATGACTCTTCATTTCTTAGTTTTCAGCCAGTGGATTTACTGGTATGTTTTGGGTCATTGTCGTGTTGCAGGGTCCAGTTCTGCATCAGTTTTAATTTTCGTACAGATAGTCTCACATGATTCTCAAGCACCCTCTGATACACAGTAGAATTCATAGTGGATTCTATGATTGTGAGCTGTCCAGGTCCTGCTGCAGCAAAGCAGCCCCAAACCTTGACACCTCCACCTCCATGCTTCACGGTTAGTATGAGGTTCTTTTCCTGGAATGCTGTATTTGGTTTACACCAAACATGTCCTCTGTTCTGGTGTCCAAATAATTCAATTTTGGACTCATCTGTTCAAAGAACATTATTCCAGAAGTCCTGGTCTTTGTCCACATTCTCTCTGGCAAACTTCAGTCTGGCCTTGATTTTTCTCTTAGAGAGCAAAGGTTTCCTCCTTGCACACCTCCCATAGAAGTTAAACTTGTGCAATCTCTTTCTGATTGTAGAGGCATGCACTTTCACATCAACAGTAGCCAGAGCCTGCTGTAGGTCCCGTAATGACATGTTAGGGTGTTTGGAGACCTCTTTTAGCATCTTGCGGTCTGCTCTCAGGGTGAACTTGCTTGGACGACCAGACCTGGGCATGTTGGCAGTTGTTTTAAAAGCCCTCCACTTGTTGATTATTTTTCGGATAGTGGAATGGCTGATTTCAAAATATTTTGGCATCTTTTTAAATCCCTTATCAGACTCATAAGCTGCTGCAATTTTCTTTCTGAAGGCCTCAGATAGCTCTTTTGCTCTCACCATGGCGCTCACTCTCACTTCAACAGTCAAGAGCACACCAAACTAAATGTCTGAGGTTTAAATAGGGCAAGTCTCATTCACAATGCTGAGTAACAATCTTCTAATTATGTGCACCTGGTGTGATACACCTGTGTGTGAGTTGAGCCATTTTAAATGGGAATAAATGTGGGGGTGACCTAACTTTTTCCTCAGTTAGAATATGCATTTTTTGTAGAATTACATTTACAGAAGATCTTGAAAAGTCTTTTTTTCAGTTTTAATGGTTTAGTTATATTCCTATAATCTCTCAGTATTGTTAAAATTGAGATTAAATATCTATATATCCAGAAATGTTACAAAAATACACAGGCTTTCATAGGGTGTCCTAACTTTTTCACATGACTGTATTATCAGATGATATTTTTGGCAAAATAATATCTTCCATTTTAAGATGACTGTAGAGCTGGAATACTTAATTGAATACCTATAAGCAACAAATATGTTGATTAGTTTCATGTAAACCAATCAGTTAATCAAAATTACAGTGAAATCCATTGTCACGAAAATAAACAACTAATAACAATGTTTTGGGACAACAAAAAACCTGTTGGTCTATCTAAGCTGTCCTACCCTCAAAAATAAAACTATTAAATAAATAAATTGAAAAAAAAGAGATTTTAAAACCAGTGTTTATAATGTTTATAGTCATCAAGCTTTCTCTAATACTCACTTAAATTTACTGCCTTCATAATATCTGAAGTCAACCCATTTCAAAAGGTAACAACCATGTTAGAAAAATAAAACTGTTTTATCTGAAGATAATTTCTACTGTGCTAACATTTATATTTGTCTTCCTTAGTTCTACTGTTCTCATTGTAGGACAGGTCATGATAGGTTTCATGTAAAACCAATAGAAGATGATGCAAGTTACTCATGAATCTGCTTATATTCATTTTGATATTATTTGTGTTCTTTTTCCAGAGTTCCATTGGCTCTCAGTGTATCAAAATAGGTCAAAATTAGTACTTTAATTGTGAAATCTTTTCTGGATGAGCATGTTTCTGAATACCACTTAGTTTCCACTTGGTCTTAGCAGGCACATACACCTGGCAAATTTGATTCTCTTCCAACTTTGGCCCTCCTTAGATGCCAATGTTTCATTTCCTACACCTATAGTTCTTTTGTTAACCAATTTCTTGCTTTGGCCATCAGCAAAATTGAAAAGAAGAGAGCCTACTAGTGATGTAATGAAAACATCCTGTTATGGACACTTAATGACAAACTTGTAATGACAACTGAAATTTACTGGTAACAATTTAACAATGTTTTGGGACAACATGGGACCTATTGGTCCATTTAAGCTGTTCCACACTCTGAACTAAATTAACTTAAACAAAAAATAAAACTTTAAAAGCCAGGCCTTATCATTGATGTACCTGTCAAGCTTTGTTCTAAACTCTTTTAAATTTACTGTCTCTACATCTGAAGGTAACCCATTCCAAAGGCCAACCACCCTATTAGAAAAATAAAACTCTCTTATCTGAAAATTCTTACCGTGCCAAAATTTATGTTCTGTTAAGTATGAAAAAGTTGATGCATCAGCACTATCAATTCATCTCAATCACAATCTTAAACATTTCAATCAGATTCCCTTCTACTTCTTTTTTTCAAGAGAAAACAATTTGAGAAATCTCAATCTCTCCTTGTATGATAATCCCTCTATCTCAGGCATTATTCTAGTAATCCTCCTCTGAACCTTTTCCAATGATTTACTCTTTCCTAATGTATGGAGCCTAAAACTGAACACAGGATACCAAATGTGATCTATACAATGATACCATAGCCTCTTTGGTATTCTGTATTTCTGTAGATATATCCTAAAATTCAATTTGCCCTATCACTGGCAACAGCACACTTCTTGGATGGCTTAAGAGACTGTTCAACTATTACACCAAGATCCCTTTCTTTCATAACATTATTAAGGTTACTCCAATCCAAATTATAATTCAAATGATGATAACCCACATGCAATATCTCACATTTTTCTCAATTAAAATCCATCTGCCATTTATTTGTCCAGTTTATTAAGTGATCTATATCATTTTGTAAAACAACAGCATCCTCTTTACACCCAGCAACACCCAATATCTTAGTATCATCAGCAAATTTGAGTAATTTATTGACTATTTCTTCATCCATGTGATTGTTGAAAATTGAAAAGATCAGTGTTCTTAAGACTGAGACCTGAGGTGTACCACTTGCAACATCAGTCTAGTTGGACAGAACTCCATTTGTTACAGCCCTATAATTTTTTTCTGCCCATCCATTTTTCTATCCAAATTGCTAACTGACCCCCATATGTATAAAGTTAATTTTTTCTGAAAGCCATTTATGTGGCACCTTGTCATATGCCTTCTGAAAATTCAGATAACCCAAATCTACATAAGCAGTAACTTTTCCTTATAATGTCAAATGATTTGTAAGGCAAGAATTTCCCTTAGTGTTTACTATCCAATAAAATTCTGAACTTTGGTAAATGGTTTTGCAAAGGATTTTTTTTTATCAGACTTTCCAAAACATTAACCACAACTGATATAAAACTAATGGTTCAATTTTTATTATCTCTCTTGAAAAGAAGGGTGGCATTAGCTAATTTCCACTCCTCTAATACCTGCTTATTATTCAAGATTTACAAAAAATAGTAGCAGTTAGCTCACATATTCAATCATTAACCTTCTTCATAACTCTTAGGGATGTATTATCTGTTCCAGGGATGTATCACTCTTTAAACTTTAAACACACTGCCCTTTTTCATTATTTTTGTTCTTTAGCCTTCTTTCTGTGGCAATCCATCACTCCCTACCCCATAGGCTTTTTGATGGATGCTTGTTCACTTATCTTTTCTACAGAGGCATGTTTATCTTCCTTAGCATTTCCACATCTTGATTAATCTTTTGCTAGAGTTAGTTAGGATGTGGTGCCCTTGTTACTCATTTGCTTTGCCTTCCTTATATTGCCTATGCCTTTTTCTGGCTCCTTTCATCTTCCTGTATGATTTTATTGGTATGCTTGTATTGCTAGTGTGATATACTGAGGCTGCATGTCAATGTTATGCCTTATCCTCACTAGTTTACTATCTTTCCTGTGCTCCTTCTTTGCCTCTTTCTGTCTCCCATTCTCCTGCTTCCTTTTGTCTCTATTGCCACTTTCCATTCCTAATCCCATCTGTTGTTCTAACACTTGTAGACTTAGGCACTATCAGTCTTTGTGGTGATTGTACTGTAGGCTCAGTGTAGAGTTAGTAGGGTCTGTTTTGTGTGGTTTATGGATCTTTGACCTCCATTTATGATCAGCCATTGAGTACTGGTATTTCTTTCAGAGAGCTTTAACTTTCTTTTTTTTGCTCTCCTTCTCCAGTGTTTCTTGTTCCCGTTATCTTACTCTAAGGGATCTTATTTTTTGCCAACATTGACCCTATTTACTACAATCACTATTGGATAGGTTTCTTACCTTTTTCAGGTTTTCTTCCTATATTTTAATGGTTCCAAGAGAATCTGTAGGTAGGTGTCAGGTCTTGCATCCTTTGTGTCTCAGTTGATTTCTTGTCTTCTTTCATTTACCCATTGGGAGTTTTTCATCTTATTGTAGCCTTTCACTTCAGGTCTTGAGGTGACTGAAATGGATGTCTGGAAAGCTTCCTGCAGCAATCCATTTTTCCTCATTTGGGAGGTGACGCATCTGAGTTTGTTGGTTTGTCTTGAAGGAAGCACAGTTCACGCCTGTTTTGTTTTTATTTTATTTGTGTGTTTTACATTTGCATGTTTGCAGGGCTGAGCCTTCTAAGCTTATTGTAAGAGAAATATAGCAATAGGTTCTCCATGCCATATTGTCTCCTTAACTCACTGTGCAGGAGGTTTTCTCTCTTATGGAGAATTGGTCTTTCATGGAATCCCATATACCATTAGATTATGCTTATATGAGACATTTACGTGAACAGCAAGTTCTCTGGATCCTTGATTTGAATCTCTTGTCTTCAGCATTTCTCCTTCCATGCCCAAAGGCATCACTTGGTGATTTGACAAAACTACCTATAGTGGTTATTCCTCTTTTTCCTGTCTAAGTCTTCTGTTTCCAGATGTCACCTTATAAGATTGTGTGCATATTACAGCTCTCATGTTAATTTGGATCCTTGGCATCACAACATATTGTCTCTTCAAGTCCACCTCTTAGAACTTTGTCAGTACAAGGAATTTTAGATTTTTTAGGATGGCTGTAGTCATTTTTTATGATACATACAGTCATCTTTTCAGCTATCTCCTTTGTCAAACCCCCTCGGTGTGGATTCCTGTACATGGTGAGGGGACCTCCCAGGGAAGGTTCTGTTCTATCTGGTTACCTTCTCTGGGATCTAAACATCCACCCACGTGTTTGCCGTGCGTGGCGACCCGTGAAGGGGAGGAGAGGATCCTGGTGGTTGAGGGGTCCAACCCTAACACACCACTTTGGCCTCGAATTCCTGTAGACGGGCGGCCTTTGGGTGGCCCCCCTTGGGTCAATCGGCTGGTCCACTTGGGCTAGAGTCAACCAAGTACCAGTGTTGGAAGTTCTCAACGGGTGTTGTGGACATTGTGCCTGATGCTGGTGTTTGGGTATAGTGCTCACGAAACCCTGGCGTTGCTGCATTGTCCTTGCGTGACTTTGTAGTGCGTCCCCTTGTAGGGCTCCATGGTGGGTGGGGTCAGTGGGTACCGAAATTTTTTTTTTCCTATGGATCCTCTAAAAATTTAAATAAAATTGTAAAAAAACAGTCAATGGGTAAGCGACCACATCTTGAATACTCAGAACAGCAATCTTCAACATCAGTAACACACGTACCTCATTTTCTTATATTACATTCTCTTTCGAAAACCTTTAGGGCAAATGTCCCATTTTTTTATTCAAAAGGGACTAGAGGGACTTGCTGGCTCTCCAAAATCAGTAAAGAAACTTCGATCTGGTGACATATTGGTTGAAACATCCACATCCCAACACAGTGAACTCCTCTTGAATTCAAAGGCAATTGGGGATATACCTATTGAGGTTACACCCCATGCTACCTTGAATTCTTCACAAGGAGTTATTGTTGAAAGGGATTTGAAGAACGTTCGAGTCAGAGATTCTCGCTGGTCTCTCCACTCAAGGAGTTTCTGCAGTGAGGCATCTCTACCGCAAAGATGGAATTACACTGCCAACAAATACCCTCGTTTTAACATTTACTTCACCACGTGCACCTGCCACCATCAAGGCAGGTTATCTCATTTGCAGGGTTCGGGCCATACATACCAAACCCTCTTCGATGTTTCCAATGTCAGAGATTCGGCCACTCAAAGACATCCTGTCGTGGTTTCCTGACATGTGCTCGTTGTGGAGGCAAAGACCACGATGCCTATGACTGTGACATGAACCCACATTGCGTAAGCTGCAATGGTTCTCACCCCTCTTACTTTCATTCTTGCCCAAAATGGTTGGAGGAAAAAGAGGTGCAGCGTTTGAAAACGACACATAACATTAGTTATCCTGAGGCTCGGAAATTGCTGTCCACAACTCCATCTTGGACATATGCTGCTGCACTTCATTCCACAACTACAGTGGGAGTGCAGACAGATCTCTCTGTGCCTCCAAGAGAATCGTTTTCAAAACAAATGAAAAGCCTTTTGACCTCCGTGGTTAAAAAGGTTGATGAATCGACTTCCACACCTATCTCTGTTCCTCCCATACCTTCCAACAAACCTCAAGATCCACGTCCTTCAGTTTCAAATACAGGCATTTCTTCTGATACATCTTTTTCTCCCACCACAAGAGACAAAACAATTATTCGTTCGTGTCCTCAGTCACTGGATTCCCCTTCTAATAACAAAAACCTGCCCACCCGACACAGAGCAGGATCCATGGAGGTTGATAGACCTCCTCCGACTAAAGACAGTAAAGAAAAAAGACGTGGTCGTAAACCGAAGGGTTCTCCAGCCACTTCACCTACCCGTTCTTAAAAATGGCCACCTTGATACAATGGAACTTTCGAGGTTTACGTTCTAATCTGGATGATATCAAAATGCTGATTGCTTCCTACCATCCTGTTTGTCTTTCTTTACAAGAAACATTTCTCAAAACTGCTGATACTGTCTCCATTCGGCAGTTTTCTCTGTACAGAAATGACAGGTTGTGTGATGGTCGAGTACATGGAGGGGTGGCACTGTTGGTTGATCAACACGTGCCCACCCTGTCTTTGTCACTCAACACACCCTTGGAGGCTGTAGCCATCCGTGTTTCCTTGGGTCATACCATCACTGTTTGTTCTCTCTACCTGTCCCCTGGAAAGACATATGATCAATCAGATCTTGATGCTCTCGTTGAACAATTGCCATCTCCATTTCTAATCCTAGGGGATTTTAATGGACATCATCCCCTCTGGGGAAGTGCAATTATTGATGGGAGGGGCCGATCTGTAGAGCGGATGCTCTCTGATCACAATCTTTCTCTTTTGAATACTAGTTCTTCCACTTACTTTCATGCACCTAGTCAGTCCTTTACCGCTATTGATCTCTCAGTTTGCTCCCCTTCATTATTCTCCCATTTTTTCATGGAGGGTTGACAGTAATCCACTAGGCAGTGATCATTTTCCGATCCTTGTGAGAGAGACTGGCCATGGTCGATGCCACCCTACCCGCGTGCTCCGGTGGAAGCTGGATCAGGCAGACTGGTCCACTTTCACTGCTCTCGCAGAACTTGATCCTGCCATCGTAAATCAGCTATCAATAGATGACTGTGTAGCAGCGGTAACTGACTGTATTACACATGCAGCTGCTCAGTGTATTCCTAAAACCTTGACACGTTTTCCACGATATCCTCGTCCGTGGTAGAATCCTGCTTGCCACTTAGCACGGAAGGCTCAAAAGCGGGCCTGGGATACTTTTCGTAGATATCCCACACTTTCAAACCGGGTTGCTTTCCAACGGGCCTGTGCACATGCTAGGTGGGTAAGACGTCACAGCCAGAAGGAATCTTGGATTAAGTTCACAACCAGTATATCTTCTACCACCAGTTTCAAGATCATATGGGACAGGATTCGAAAGGTTAATGGACACTACAATTCTATCCCCCTCTCGATCTTACTCTCTGATGGTCAGGAGGTGACTGATGTTCGGAACATCGCTAACACTCTAGGTGAAAGCTTTTGCCGGGTATCTAGCACTTCTGCTTGTTCCTCTATCTTCCTGGCCATCAAGACTCGGGCAGAGTGATCACCTCTTTCCTTTCGAACTGACTGTTTCTTTGACTATAATTGTCCCTTTACCCTGGTGGAATTAAAAATGGCCCTTCATCGGTCTGCCAGTACGTCTGTTGGACCTGATGATATTCATTATGACATGCTGCACCATCTATCTCCTGCTTCTCTTGATGTCCTTCTGATTGTTTTCAACCGGATCTGGCAGGAGAGTGTTTTTCCTGATGCCTGGCGCCAGGCTATTATTTTACCTTTCTCTAAGCCAGGGAAAGATCCCAAGATTCCTTCAACCTACCGTCCAATTGCTTAGACGAGCTGTCTCTGTAAGACATTAGAAAGGATGGTTAATGCTCGTCTTGTTTGGTTCCTTGAATCAAACAACCTCCTCTCGTCCACCCAGTGTGGGTTCTGTCGACAGCACTCCACCACAGACCACCTAATTCGTCTTGAAACATCTATCAGAGAAGCCTTTCTCAACCACCAACATCTTGTATCAATATTCTTTGACATAGAGAAGGCTTACGACACAACATGGAGGTATGGTGTTTTGCGAGACCTCCATACATATGGGTTACGTGGCCATCTACCCATGTTTATTAAAAATTTTTTAATGGACAGGAGATTCCAAGTTCGTGTGGGTTCGACACTTTCCCGTTCTTTTGTACAGGAACTTGGAGTCCCTCAAGGCTGTGTATTGAGTGTTACACTCTTCAGTATAAAGATAAATGCCATCACTAAACAACTCCCTCTCACTGTTGCGAATGGGCTGTATGTCGACGACTTTCACATCTCATGTCAGTCGTCAAACATGAGATATATTGAGCGGCAACTACAAACCGCCCTCAATTGTGTACGGAAGTGGACTCTGGCGAACGGCTTTAATTTCTCTCTCTCCAAAACTGTATGCCTGCACTTTTGCCGTCGACGGGGTATTCACCCTGATCCTGAACTTCATATCGGTGAAGTTTTGCTGCCAGTGGTTCCGGAGACCAAGTTCTTGGGGCTTATCTTTGATCGTAAACTGACCTTTATACCACACTTAAAGCAGCTTCGAGTCAAATGCACAAGAGCACTGAACATCCTCCGTGTTCTCTCTTCTACCAGTTGGGGGGCAGATCGCTGTTGAATGTTAAAGGTATATCGTGCTCTTATTAGATCGAAACTCGATTATAGATCAATGGTCTATGGCTCTGCCAGACCCTCGGCCTTAAAGATGCTGGACCCCGTTCATCACCAAGGACTTCGACTCTGCACTGGGGCTTTCCGTACCTCTCCAGTTCAAAGTATATACATTGAATCTTATGAACCTTCTCTACACCTTCGCCGTTTGCAACTATCTTTACAATATACTTCGAAACTTCATTCCTTACCAAAGCATCCCACCTGGAAATGTGTTTTCCTTCCTTGGTGGGCAGTACTTTTTCAGAACAGACGATCTGTCATTGCTCCGTTTGGCCTTCGCATCCGGGAGCAATTGGATGAATTGGGTCTGTCCTTGGATAACATTGCAGATTCCACAGGTCGGCCCATCCCACCATGGCTTATTACAGCCCCCAAATGTGACTTTTCTTTCAGTCACGTAAAAAAGGCAGATACTCCAGATTGGAAGTACAGTCTTTTATTCAATGAATATCTTTCAAACAATCATTCAGTTCCCATTTATACAGATGGTTCCAAATCAGGTAATTCAGTGGGCTCTGCTATGGTTTGCTATGGGTCAGTAGTTGCGTGCAGAATCTCTTCTACAGCTTCTGTGTTCACTGCTGAACTGTATGCCATATCTCTTGCCCTGGATCATATTGCAGCTGAGCAGTACTCCAACTGCACTATTTATACTGATTCGCTTAGTTCTATACTTGCCTTGTAATCGCTACAAGTTAGCTCACATCCTATTCTCGCTGATATTCGAAACCGACTGGCCCATTTCTCATTAGCAGCTACCTCAATCCAGTTTTTCTGGATACCAGGCCATGTTGGTATTTGCGGGAACGAGCTTGCAGACATGGCAGCTAAATATGTCTGCTTCAGCACCATCACTCCTATGCCTATTCCGCATGGACTATGGTGTTGTCTTCAAGGCTCGGCTCCGTGCCAGCTGGCAGTCCACTTGGAATGAGCAACGTGACAACAAACTTTTTCAAATCAAACCCAAAATTGGACTTTGGCCATCTAGCTTTCGTAATGTTCGGAAGGAGGAAGTTGTTCTAACTAGACTACGCATTGGTCACAGTTTTTTAACTCATCATTTTCTTTTATCTGGAACTGATGCACCAATGTGTAGTTTGTGTAACACTCAAATCACTATCAGCCACGTTTTACTTTCTTGCCATCGTTACAATTCTCAACGACGGAAATATTTTAAACATATTTTTTCCCAGGGTCAATCTGTAACATTGGACAGAGTTATTGGTGATGGTGACTCTGTCCACCTTGATAATGTTTTTAATTTTTTAATGGCCATTAACCTTTTTAATCTCATTTAAGTGTTGCATATTTATTCATTACACCATTTTAATTGTGGTTCTTTTTTACAGTTTTAATGTCTCTCCTTCAATTTGACATTGGACAATGGCCAGAACATTAAATAACTTGACACCAGGACTGGAAAGGCCAACTTCAGGTGACTAACGCTACTGTTTGAACTACTCGTTAGTCGTCCTGGCGAGTTGTTATTATACTTTTGCTGCATATCATTTCACACTTTTACTACTCAACTTTTTAGTACTGGCCATATTGACTCATAACCCGGAACCAGGACTGGAAAGACCAACTTCAGGTGACTGACGGTGGTTTTTATACTTACCTGTTAGTCTTCCTGGCGGGTTATGATCATTACCATTCTGCTACAGGTAGTCCTTTACAACTTTGTTGACTGGATGTCAACATTGGTTTTTACGCCATTTTCTGTTTTAATTGCCGTTTTGCTTTTATCTTCAATTACTTTTACAAATTTTACTCTATTTACTTGACTTTTATCTTTTTACTGGACATTTGGCTACTCATTATTACGATTTTGCGGAGTGTCTTTTAAAACTTTTATTCTTTTACATTTTGATAATAGCTGCTATGACACATAATCCAGAACCAGGACTGGAAAGGCCAACTTCAGGTGATTGACGGTGGTTCTTGAACTTACCTGTTAGTCTTCCTGGCGGGTTATGATCATTACCATTTTGCTCGAGTAAATATTTTACAACTTTGAAGACTGGATGTCACCATTGGTTTTTATGCCATTTTCTGTTTTAATTGCTGTTTTGTTTTTACCTTCATTTACTTTTACAAATTTTACTCCATTTACTTGACTTTATCTTTTTACTGGACATTTGGCTACTCATTGTTACAATTTTGCTATGTATCTTTTAAAACTTCTATTCTTTTACATTTTGATACTGGTTGCTATGACATAACCTGGAACCAGGACTGGAAAGACCAACTTGAGGTGACTGACGGTGGTTCTTGAACTTACCTGTTAATCTTCCTGGCGGGTTATGACCATTACCTTTTTGCTAGAGTAAATACCTTACAACTTCTTATACTCTGCCTTCTATCTTAACATTGTAGACTAGGTGTCAACATTGGTTTTATACTTTTTGTTTTACCTTCATTTCCATTTATGTCTATTACTACATTTATTTATTTATTTTTTTACATTTTTACCGAATGTCTGGTGCAGATAGCCTCGCTGCTTTGTGCCATAAAACACTAAATCAATCAATCAATCAAACCTTTGTCAATCACCAGAGAGACACTTGACCATTTGTTCTCTCTGTTCTTTATAACATCTTTCACCAAGGTCCTACCTCTTATTTTTTTGTCTCTGACCATAGGAGATATGTGCATACCATTGATTCTTCCCAGATTTTTTTCCTTCCATTTCTAAATAATCTCACTCTGTTCAGAAGTATTTTTATCCCATCCACAAACTATTGACCCCACTCTGCTTCTTTTTGTGGTTCATGCTACCATCTGTTTAGTCTCTGCTTCTTTGGATGTTGATTAACATTGACTCTTTCAAGTCCTCACTGAATCTGACACCTTACTCTTTCTTGCACTTCACTTCCATAATCTGTTGGAGGAGTCATGTGGACTACCCCACTTACTTTTGTAGCACATTTTTTCTTGTTCTGGTTGTCTCTTCTTCTGGATGTGAATTTTCTCCTGTTGCCATTTTACTTACTCTTTACCAGCTCTGAATGGGTAGGTTCTCTTTTCATATATTTTACCTTTACAGTAGCCTATTTCTAAATTTCTGGATCATACTCAGTGGTAACTGGTGCTTATTTGGGTATACTTTAAATCTGCAGTGTATAATCTTGCAGATCTATAATTCTTATTGATGAGATAGAGTATTCCACAAGACCATTCCTCAAGGTATCTTGTTCATATAAAAAGCCTTTACCAGACTGCATGGATCCATGAACTACTATGTAAATTGGTAAATTCAAGCTGTTGTTTTTTAAATCATATTTTACTGTATTATTTTGTAAAACTTCATTTGCCACACAATAAATTTTTTTCCAATTATAAAAGTAATACTAACTGATCTGTAATTTCAAGGGCAGTTCTCATCATTTTAATAAATACAAGGATAGCTGAAGATTGTTCTTTCTAAAGCACTAAGATAGGAGTTCCCAACCTTTTGGCATTCATGACCCCTTACCTAAAAGTTTGAAACCCATGTGACCCCCTTACTTTGGGCTTACTATCAGCAGCTTAATTTTTCTTTTATTTACTGTGAAGGAGAGGGAAAGAAACATCTAAGAAAAATATTTAAAAATTCTGTAATTATTTATTAGCAAATTAAATCACATTGGTCCAACCTGAATTCAAAAAAAGAACATATTATTTCTTTAAATAATATTAACATAGGTTTGAACAGCTATTCAACCCAGCTAGTGAGATGCCTGATGTTGCATTTCAGCAGCAAGCTTTGAAATTTGTGGCCGAGCATTTGTTAGAGCCAGTCTCATGTCATCTCCAACATCCAATCTGTTCCTATTCTTTGTTTTTATATTGACAAGAGTGGAAAATCCTGCCTTACACAAGTAGGTAGAAGCAAATGGAACAAGGACACGTAAAGCTATCATGCTGACTTTGGAGTATGACTGATACATAGCGCACCAGAACTGAGTCACGGATTTCACCTTGAAGAGATCACGAGCTGAAGAGTCGTTCCTTAGATCCAGAAATTCATCTTGGATATCATCTGGGATGCTGGATACATCAAGTTCAGTACAAAATGGGTTCCTTACCGGGGCCTCCTGTTCCTGTGATAGCTCAGGGAAGTAACGCTCAACTTCCTTTTCTAGAGACTGAAGATGTTCGGTAATCTCATCCTTGAGGAACTGATCCAGTTGGATCTGAGACTCATCCGTCACTCCAGAAAGTCTTTCAAACATAGCGATGTTTCCAAGATTGGTTTTCCGATGCCAGTTCTGCAGTTTGGAAACAAAGGCTCGAAGACTATCTTGAAAAAGGAGAACATGTGTTTCCCTTCCTTGAAGCTTCAAATTGAGCTTGTTCAGCTGGTCAAAAATGTCAGCTAGGTACGCAACCCTTTTATTCCATGCTTCATCTTCGAAGCGAGCTACAAGATCTTTCCTTTCTTGAGTCTCCAGGAACAGCTTTATTTCATCTTTCATTTCAAAGACATGATTAATAACATTTCCTCTCAACAACCAACGTACTGCTGTGTAGAAGAGAAGGACTTCGTGATCAGCATTCATGTCTTTGCATAGCTCTTTGAACAGGTGAGTGTTGAGTGCTTGAGTCTTCACATAATTTACAATTTTGATTACAGATTCAAGCACTTCCTGCAGAGAGGCAGGGAGAGTCTTACTGGCGAGAGCATATCGGTGAATCATGCAGTGGATGCCCTTTGCTTGAGGTGCTAGCTTCTTCACTCTCAACTGGAATCCTGATTTCGATCCCAGCATAGCTGGTGCCCCATCCATACAAACCCCACACACGTTTTCCCATTGAAGATCTTCGTCTTGAAAAAAAGTTGAAACTTTTTCCATGACATCATCAGCTTGTGTTGTGGTTTCAAGTGCACTGCAGAATAAGAATTCGTCTTTGATGTCACCTGAATGAATGTATCTCACGAAGACAAGCAACTGAGAACATGAACTTACATCTGTTGACTCGTCGAGCTGAAAGGAGAACAAAGGGGAACCCTTGATTTCAGTCAAAACCTGTTCCTTCACATCCATAGACATTTTAGAAATGCGCCCCCTGTATAGTATTATTTGACAGGGATGCTTGCTGCATCTTCTTTGCACTGGCTTCTCCAAAAATAAGATTTACTGCTTTCATCATGCAGGGTTTAAGAAGTGTTTCTCCAATCATTTAAGGCTTTTTTTGTTTAGCAATTTCGAATGCAATATCATACGAAGCTTCCACTACGGCTGCACTCTGCTGCTGAAACGAACCACTTCTATCGATTTTTTGGCTTTTAAGACACCGTTCATGCCGTTTGAAGAAATCGAAACCCTTCTTTGCATGTTCTGGATGTTTCATCTCGAGATGACGCTTGAGTTTTGATGGTTTCATTGACTTTGCACTCAGGACAGCATGGCACAAAACACACTGTGGTTTCTCGATGCCGTTGTTGGCGAGCACAATGGTGAAGCCAATGTTGAGGTAGCATTCTGAGTATCTGCGCCATTTAGCCATGGACACAACTCACCTCTACTGCTTACTTATCTCCTTGTTAAAATAAAATAAAAATTTTGAATAATGAACGCTTTGGCAACTGTAGATCTTACACTGACTACTCGTGGGGGGTGCAGGTAGAGTAATGATGGAGTAAGTACTGGGAGGGAAGGGAGCGTGGCCAGTCGCGCGATTCGTCGTCCACCAATCAGCAACAGACATGTGACTCACGTGTCGACAGAGAGCACACACACACTTAATCACAGCTAAACAGACACACAAGCATACGTACATGTGCGTGCACTCACATATTTGCTACTCACTAGTACACACATACATACAGTTGCAGACACATACACATTCACTCACAGGCACGCATACATACACCCATAATATCACCTAATGGCATTGAACTAACGTAGCACACGTTTTGCTTTGCACCGAAACAAAAAAAATGTAAGAGCATAAAAATGTAATTGATGAAATAAAATTAATGTTATCCCAAGCTACTTCTAACAAGGTTTCACGAATCCTCTGCCAAGGCTTTGCGACCCCTCAGGGGGTCGCGACCCACTGGTTGGGAACCCCCTGCACTAAGAAGAGCAAATTGCTCTCCTCAGAACAAAAATTATTTGTGCAGTATTTGTTGATGACATTTTTGGCTCTTTATTTTGATTGCCAAAATCAAGCCACACAAAAATACAATTTTTTTTTCCAGCACTGCTGAAAGTTATTTTGTTGCACAAAAACAACTTAACTGGAAAATAATATGTATATATCATTAGGTACAGTAGTATTTAACAGTGTTGAAATAAAATGGCAGGCATAAAATTTGTCCATTTAAAACCACCTTTAAAATATTTGAATATTAACAGTGACTATTTCATAGTATTGGCTGAGCAAAACTAAGGCCTATTTTACTTATAAAGTCATCTAAATCAATATGTATGTACATGTTTATTTAGTGAATTAAAATTTCACTAAATTTTTATCAAAATAAGTTGTTTTTCTAGACTAAGAAACAGAAAAAATGATGTACCTTATCACTGTAATTATTTCACAGAATTTTTCAAAATGGGGTCCTAATGTTTCATTTGTTGTACTGAAAATGATATTTGCATGTGTGTGTGTATATATATAATGAAATAAAGCTTCAATAATATTGGTTACATTAATTATTATTAGGCAATTAAAATCACCATTAGAAAACAATAATAAAATTATTATAAAATAAGATTTTAATAAAGAATCTATTATCAGTCCTAAGTGTTACATTAGTTGCTATGACTTTAAGGGCAAAACTAGGACTGACAATTGATTTTATACTAAAATCTTCTTAATGCTTATTTTATATACATATAAAATGAAGAATGCACTACTTTAGCATATTATATTTGAGGGTTGGTTGGTAAATATCCTGCTGAGTAATACAATTGAATTAGGTATGTACTTAATATGGCTGGTGCATAAAACAGCTAATAAAAAGGAAACTAACAAGTATAATAATTTTGATTTTCCAAATTTGTAAATTGAAGTAGGAATCTATATATGTAACCTAGCTAGTTATAGTGGCAGAGAAAATTTTAAAGCTTCAAAAAGTATTAAAGCAGAAAAGATGAACTATTAAAACTGAGTTAATTAAGATTTCAAAACATTGGTCCTTGAGCAAATTGATGTGATTATTTTACTTGTGTATGATATTAGTTGGCCGTGTGTGTAGGGGTTACATTTCATGATGAATAAGTTGCATGTTACACCTGCTCTTTCATGGTGAATGTTCATGTAAGATAAATAATAATTGGATTTAGTTCTTTAGTTTAGCTTAACACATTTTCTTGATTAAGTAGGGCAGTATCTCAATCTACAATGAAAGTTTGTCTTAAACTTGTATCGATTCATCAAAATCCACAAAGACAGTTTCAATTACTTTATAGCACCCTTTTTCAAGGCACATTGTTGTCATTTATGTCTGTTATTATGATACTTCTGTGAAACTCACTTTACATTTTATTTGTTATGGCTAAACTAATAATAATGCAGTCCAACTTCACTTTCACTAACATATTTTCCAACTCAACTTCTTCAGAAATCAACCATCATGGCTAAACTGCAAATTCCTCAGTCAAGATCTGTCTAATTATATACCACTTAATTTGCTTTCTTCTTTTCCTCTCTGTATCTGAACATATTTATAACATGCAACAGAAAAATTTAAAAATATCTTGCTCTCTAGTGATGACAATTTCATGCACAAGGAGAAAACTTGGGAACTTTGAGTAAGGTGACATCAACAATATTATGAAAGCCTAGTACAACAATTAAACTGCGTACACAACATACGATTTGTACGAGTTACATAACAAAATCTGTTACAGCTATTTTATATCCAACAATAAACCCCTCTTCAAGAAAAATGTTTATGGCATATTTTTTCATTGTATACAAAGACTGTTCTTAGTTCATACACTTAGCCTCCTTGTATAGTCTGCACCAACTTTTATAGTTCCTTTATTGTCTCTACTGAGAGGGTTTCACTTTGATAAGATCCTTTCTTTTTAATCTTGTGTTGTCTGAGGTCTGTCTGTCTTAATCTGTTTGTATATTGACACAATATATCTTGTACCTCTCTCTTTTTGCTAGTAAGTTCTTTATTTATGTTTAAATCTTTGTATGTCTCATCTTCACCTAATGGTCTTGGATGTAGCAGTTCTTTATATTTTATGACAAAGTCACTATCTTCTGGTTCTTCATCTATGACAGCCACACTTGCAACATCCATCTTTGCCTCAGTAGCTGCACCTGTTAGGTCTTCTACCTTTTGTATATACCTCTATAACAGATTAACTTGGTAGATCTTAGTCTTTCCATTCATTTTCACCTTATAGTTCATTCTGTTGACCACATCTTGTACTTTAAAAGGTCCTTTTTACTGGAGGATGAATTTGTTTTTGCATTTGGGTAGCAGAACCAAGACATCTTGTTTGACCTTGAAATGTTGATTCTTGACCTTATCATAAAAAGTATTTTTTAACTGACCTTCAAGTGTTTAGTTTCACCAGTAGAACTGTTTTGATAGGTCTGGTACAGTACTTCTTTTTGATGTTCTATTCTGTAGGTTTTCTTTCTTTTAGTCTTGTGCTCCACTTTATCTCGAGCATGGACCCAAATTTTCTGTAGTGATGAGTCTTTATTCTAGGCTTCCTTCAACTTCTTGCTTGTCCTTCTTTCCTTGAACTTTTGTGGTCACTGTGGATGCCTCATTAGTCTTCTTTCTGTCTAGTGTCTCCAAATTTCTACTATCTGGTAAATTTTTAATCACCTAGTCATATATTAGTGTCTTCATAGACATGGCTTCAAAGTCTCCCATGTAATATGTAGTACATATCTTTATTTTTGCTAGAGAAAATTTGTTCACTTTCCCATCAATTAGCACACACAGGAGTAACTTACCTGTCATCTGATCATAAAAATAACTGGTTTTTACTGTTGTATTACTGCAACCAGTATTTTGTAGCACCTTCACTATCTTATTTCTAACATAGTCTTCACCTTCTGGTATGTTATGATTTGTTGTAACCTCTTGACATTTGTCATATGCTCCAACTGCCACTGGCACTAATAATTCATTTGCTAATATGAACTGACCATCAGTTGTGAACTGGTTAATCATGAAAATGGCACTTCCATCTTGTGATGAATGTGATGTGTTGTTTCTATCTGTTTTTTGGCAACAGCTTTCATGTGACAGTTACTCACATATTAGTAGATCTTCAAAACTGTTATCCCACTTCACCATCTCAGCTCATCTTATGAAGTATCACCATAGCTATTTCACAAACTGAATAGAGTTTCATCAGTGTCAGATTTGACTTTTCCAAACTAATGAACTTATTATAATTTATGGCATCATCTGATATCATACCCCCCTCAGTATGGATTTATTTACGTGGTGACTTCTCAGAGAAGGACCTGTACTTACAGTTTACCTCTTCTGGGATCAGGACATATGCCCACATGTTTGCTGTGAGCAGTGACCTGTGAAGGGGTCCAACCCTAACACACCACTTTGGCATTGAATTCATCTAGACAGGTGGCCTTGGAATGCCTCTCCCCCTCCCAACCAAGTGCCAGTGTTGGATGTTCTCAACAGGTGTTGTGGACTTGTGTCTGATGCTGGTTTTGGGTATAGTGCTCACGAAATCCTGGCATTACTGCAGTGTTCTTGTTTGGCATTGTAGTGTGTCCCCTCATAGGGCTCCATGGTGGGTGTGGTCAGTGAGTACTGAAATATTCTTTCTTTATTATGGATCCTCCAACTCAAAATAAAAATAAAGTAATAAAAAACAGACCATAAGTAAACATCTACATCTTGAAGATTCTGAACAGCAATCTTCAACAACTATACCTCATTTTTTTATATTATATTCATTATCAGACAAATATTTAGGGCAAGTGTCTTTTTTTATTCAGAAGAGACTGAAGGAACTTGCTGGCTGTCCTAAGTCAGTCAAAAACTTTGCTCTGATGGCATATTTTCAGAAACATCCACTCTAAAACAGAGTGAATTCCTTTTAAGTTCAAAGGCCATTGGGGATATACCCATTCAGGTTACTCCACATGCTATTTTGAATTCATCATGAGGAGTTATTTTTGAGAGGGATTTGAAGAACATCCCCGAATCAGAGAACTTTGTTGGTTTCTCCACCCAAGGAGTTTCTGCAGTGAGGCATATCTTCCACTCACAAAGATGGAATTATGATGCTGACCAATGCCCCTAATTTTGATGTTAACATCACCACGTCCTTCTGCCACCATCAAGACAGGTTATCTTAATTGCAAGGTATGGCCATATATTCCAAACTCTCTCAGATGTTTCCAGTGTTAGGGGTTTGGTCACTCAAAGACATCATATCATAGTTTCTTGATGTGTGCTTGTTGCAGTGGCAAGATCAATGATGCTTGTGGCTGCAAAATGGATCCTCATTGTGCTAAATGTAGTGGGTCTCACTTCTCTTACTTTTGTTCTTATCCTAGGTGGGTGGAGGAAAGAGAGGTACAGCATTTGAAAATGGTTCACAACATTTCTTACTCTGAGGCTCAAAAGCTACTGTCCACCACTCCATCTTGAGCATATGCTGCTACACTCCATTCCACTGTTATAATGGAAGTGCAGACAGATCTCTCAGTATCTCTGACAGAGATTTTTTTTGGCTCCAACTTCTGGCATTTCCTGGTATATTTTCTTCTTCAGCCCTGAGATACAGAACAATTATTTGTTCACACCCTCAATCACTGAATTCTTCATCTACTGACAGAGACCTCTACTCCCTTGACATTAGGCAGGATCCATGGAGGTCAACAGACTTTCTAGTAAAGAGAAACAATGTGGTCAAAAACAGAAGGGATCTCCATCAAATTCTCCTTTACATAAGTAAGAAATGGCTACTTTAATACAGTGGAACTGTTGAGGTTTCTGTTCTAATTTGAATGACATCAAAGCACTGGTTGATTCTTACCTTCCTGTGTGTCTTTCTTTACAGGAAACATTTCTGAAATCTGCTTATACAGTCACCTTTCATTAGTTTTCTTTGTCTACAAATGACAGGTTGTGTGTTTTATGGGTGCATGGAGGGGTGGCACTGGTGGTTGATCAGCATGTGCCCACTATGTCTTTGCCACTTGATACACTCTTGGAAGCTGTAGCCATTTGTGTCTCCTTAGGCTGTAGCATCACTGTGTTTTCTCTGTTGTTGTCTCCTGGAAGACTTTAATGAACATAATCTTCTCTGGGGTGGTGCTGATATTGATAAAAGGAGGGGTGTCACATGATGATTTGTATGAGAAATTTAGTGGAATTGGTCAATTCCAATTGAGTGGGAGATTAAAGGCTTGTAGCATGCATTAAAAATGTTTGCATATAGAGAGGGCAGCACTGAAAGAGAATAGCTATTTATATTAGGGTGGGGTGAGTATCTAACGGAAATACATTTTCATTAAATTAAAATTATTTCTTTAATACGAACAACCTTAACCTCATTAGGCATTTTAGTTATAAACATTTTGCTTTGAATGAAACTTTGGTTGTTTTTCATCTAGTTTAGAATTCTTGACCATCAATTTTTATTTTGTTAATTTCCATGTTAGTGTGTGTGTGTGTACATATATCAAACACTTCACAGTGTGAAGTAATTTATTATCATTGTGAAAGTTTCAATAAAATTTCAAAGTTTTACCATGCTCAAATATGATTCATAATGTATGCGAGGACAATGTCTGAAAAATTTAAAACAATTCTATAATTTATATAATGTCATTATTGCAGTAAAGTTTTCTGATAAAGATTTAAACATTTATTGCCTATATGTACAAAATATTATCTGTACACATATTGCAGGTTCCATTAGTGAAAAATATTGAAATATTTAAATAGCTGTATAAATTAGAAACCATGATTCATATAATGAAGATTTTCAAAATTATGATGATGGAGAGTACTGGGAATTTTGCAGTGGATATAAGTATATTTTTAAAATTAGCCTTTCAAAAAACAATCTATTTGATCTAGGACCTTGAACAAGAAAAATACAACTTGCAGTTAAAACTAGATGCTAAATGTGAAACTGAAAAAACTCAAGCATCTGAAATTGAGAGCTTAAAAGAGAGCTTTGAAACTCTAACTACAAAATGTGAGCAACTATTTAAAAAAGAACATAAACAAGTGAAGAAAATTCAAGATCTTATGGAGCAGGTAAGGTCTGATTTACAATACATATTTATTAATATAATTTACCTACAGAATATTAACCTGTGTATAAGTGCTTTTGAATTATCCATAGCTTATTTCTTTTGGTGATGTTTTAGGAAGGAAGTTTCTCTTTGAAACCTGAAGATGTGATTTCAGATTGATAAAAACAAACTGTTTTATTTAAATTTAGAGTTAACTGAAAGGTTAAAGTATAATTTCTGTATTCATTTTAAACAAATATTAGAGGAATAGCTTTGTGTCAACATTGATAAATTCACATGGGATTTTGTTTGCTTCTGCCTTATGTGCAATATAACACCAGTAAATATCAAACTGCAACTTGCAGATATAAGTTTTTTCACTGAAATAACTTTTACTGATTAGAGTCAAAGTCCACATAGGCACATCAATTAACTTAGAACACTCTTTGAAAAAACAAATTACTCTCCTTTTATTTATTATAACTAGTTACAAATTCACTTACTTTACCCTGTAGGTTATCACAGTTGTATATAGAGCTTTAAATAATTCTCTTTTATGTAAAAAGCTCATACAGACTGGTTCAGTGACATTAGAACCCAAATGGCACAACAATTTCTTCTTCTCTAACTTTGTTGCTACAATATCAGCTGTGAAATTCTCTTAAAATCACCATTACAACTGTGTTAACCAATCTATATCCCTGTCGTTACGATACAAACTGTAAAACTTGCTTCAGAAATCACCTATTACACCTAAATTTACATGCAGGCTAACTTCACTTATTTTTTTACTTGCACTAACTTCCTTCTTTCCTCTTTGTACATGCATGTATTTATAGCACACAACAAAAAATATAGAAATATCTAGTCCTCTAGTGACAATAATATTCTCATAACAAGAAAGATTTAGAAGTAAGATGACATCAAGAATATTGCAAAAGCCTAGTAGAACAATCAAACCGAATACATAATGTATGACTTAGAGTTATGTAATAAAATTTGTCATTACTTCCTCTTTTAAAACAATTAACTTTTAACACTCTTGCTATGAAAAATAAATAAATCATTAAAAAGACAAAATAATACCTCTTGAACTAAAGAGTGCTATATCCTATAATAAATTTAATTTCTAAATCAAAAGCTAATCAATTAAGTAATAAGTATTATATAATGATGATTAAAACATGTGCTTCCCAGTGAAGTCTTTAAAACCTATTAAAACGTAGATGTTTTTGTTCTGACCCATACCTTCTTTATTTTTAACCAGAAACATTTTTGCATAATTTTGGATACAATATTCATGATATAATTATTCAATAAATATTCCTGGGTATATAATTTTGCAGCATTTTTGATGCTTGGGAATTGTTTATATTTCATTATTAGAACTCTTGTGTTATAAAGTAGTGAATTTTTTTTTTATTTGCCAAATATAATCATTTATATATCTAACTATATACTTTAATTTGTGAAAACCATAATTTACCTTTTTGTATTCTAAAGAATTCTTAATAATTTTATGCAGTGGCACACTATGATTCCTGCAAACATTTATTTTATTTTATTTTTATAAGTCAGCTTTGAATAAATCATAGACAGAAGTGAAGCACAGGAATGAGCATATATATATTAATATGGTATTAATATTTATAAAAAGACAAATTTACATTACATTTTGTGCTAAAATACCTTAAACTTTCATTAATCTTGATAAATACATGCTTTCTCAGTGATTTGTACTTAAAAAATAAAACTATTAATGATTATATTGAAATGCTTTTGCTGTTGTTATTAATTAAACAAATGATAATTAACTGTTTAACATACAGGGAAAAATTATTGAACTAGATTTTGGTTTTAAAATGTACAGGCATCATCTATTAGGAGTACTGAAACCTATATATGAAAAACAAAGTATTCTTGGTCTTCATTTATTTAATTTATTTCTATCTGCTAAGAATGAACTACTGGAAAAGAATTATTTTGAGATTTATCAACAAGAGGATGGATTTAAACAAAAAGTAACCCTATTGGAAGAGCAGCTTAAAGAAACTCAAGAGCAGATGCAACAAACTCTGTCAAATGAGACAGTAGGAGAAGAACTTCACAACTTGCGGGCTGAACTTCACAAATTATTAATAGATAAGGTGAGGTGAAGCATTTTTGAGAACTCTGTCTGAAAAATTTACACCAGCAACAAAAACAAACAAAACAAAAACTCTCAAAATAAGTACACGTTATTTTAGGCATACAAAATGTTACTGGAACAATATTAGTTTGAAAGATTTATGTGTATACATAGCAAATATCTTTACATTTAGGCTAATATAAATAGATATAGTTTCAGCTATTCCTGTTTAGTTTCACTTCACTTGCAAAAGTTTATTAGCAAGCCCATAGATAACAGTATTTGCTCACAGAGAGAAGTACCTTTATATTGATGATATGTAAGTTTCTGTGTTGACCCTTATTTATACAGTAAATCAAATTTTATTGCTTCAGAAGAGTCAACTTTTCATATTACAACTATGTGCTTATATTAAAATTTTACACAAAATAGGTTCTTCATATATTGAGATGTAATATTAGTATAGTAGAAAAATGTTTTGTAAAAGATACCGAGACACTGGGGATATGTAACATCCTACAAAGCCATTAGATATGTGAAAGTACTGTAAATAATCAGTTAAAGAAATAATTTATTTAATTTAAGATACCTCAAAGAATTTGTTTTGGTTTTGGGATTTTTGTAAAAGCTTAGGTTACATTACACTCACAAAGCATGTACATCAGATTAAACAGATATACGTTTCATATTATATATCTTAACTAGAAATAAAAAAATCAATCACATTGTGTATTATTGGTAATTTATTTTTACACACACACACACACACACACACACACACACATTAGAAGGATTTAGACATTTTCCACACTAAAATTGGCCTTTACATTTCATGAAACTTAATATTTAAAAAACGTCTAACCTATGTTTTGCTATTGCAGCTTCAAAAACTTGTACAAAAACTGATTTCTTATCTTGAAAGTAAAATTTTTTCTAGCTCAAGTATTTTTCACGAGTGAGACTTCTAAAGTGCTCTAGGTTTAGTCTTAATACATTTTTATCAAATAATTGTTATAGTTACACATTAGTGTGCAGTGATATCATTCTGAGTACAGAAATTCAGTATTTTACATTAAACAGCTTTGGAGCTCCATCACACCACTGCAGTCAATGTCACAGTGTTTGTTCATTTTTAGTCTGACAACTGTACATATCAACAATAGTCCTGCAGCATAGTTTTTATTGCTAAAGGCTACACCATAAGGCTATCATTCTTCATTCAAGCTCCTGAAGTCACATATGATAAAATGAAAATAAATTTCTTGGAACTCTTGATAATTACTATACCTACTTTCTACACATGGAGTTTTAATTTTTCAGTTGATTATAATTAGTTGAGGTAGATATTTATGAGGGAAAAATACCACATTTTAAAACACAATCTCCCAATAGTTGTTTTAAAATTGGCATGAATAATTCCTTAGAGATCTAATCAGATTTTATTGGCATTATGGATGTTATTGTCCTTGTTAGCAATTTAGCATTGTTTCTCACCTATAAATATTATATTTAAATAGACAACTAAATTGTATATAGGTTTTAGTTTTATATTTTAGTTAATTATGTGTTTAAACTTTTCTAATAAGCATTTTAAAAGAAAAGTTTTTGTTAAATACAAGCCAAACTGCTTTTGTACATCAGACTTAATGTAGTAGGTGAATGTTCCAATGTTGCTCAAGAACACTAGTTGACATGTTGCAGTATGTATTGATGCTAGAGGAAAACAAAATAAAATATCAAAAATAAACTGTGTGAAAAATAAAAGCTAACAATTTAAAAAATAATGGAAGTTATTTTAAGATTATTTGATAAAAATTTAACAGGTATGTACATTTTTTCTATTCTTAATTTTAAGCATTCATTGTATTATACATTAATGATAATACTATGTAACAACATTTTTACTTTTTCTTGTTTCTGGGCAGAAAGTGTTATTTCCCAATTGCTCATGCCTAAAGTAAATGGAAAATACCTATTTTTCTCTTCAAACTTTGCTTTTGTGACCTGGGTAACGAAATTTTGAAATTTACCCATTATCTAGAACATTCCAGGTAGATTCAGTGCTGAGTAGCTGATAGAGAATTTTCTCAAACTTACAAGAATTTTCCAGAATGTTGTAGAACTTATGAGAATTTTCAAAAACCTTTTAGAATTTTCCAGAACTTTCCATGGTAATATATATATATACAAGGGCTTACCGCTCACCAAGAGCAAAAAAGTACTGTATGACAGCATCTGCTAAAATGTGTGAAGCCTACAAGGCATATTTTGGCATGATCAAGATAAACCCTGGGCACCTCATTTCACCTGCAAGCACTGCAAAAAAACTCTAGAAGTTAAGACGGACAATTTTTGCTACTTTAATAGTAAGATGTTATATTATACAGCAGGGATACTGTACACTGCAATCGAAAGCACTGACTGCAATGGACTGAGTTCTCTGTGGGGATGCACAGTGTCAAGTGTGAGCTACAAGTGGACCTCCAGAAGATGTTGTTCCCACCATTTGCACATAAAATTGGGTGTTATGAGTTTTGTCACAGCTCTTCATAAGAAGTTTGCAGCCTTCAAGTACCTTCGAGACTTCTTTCCTAAGCTGTTTGAAGCAAAGGTCAAAGCTGGTATTATTGAACTGCATATCATTCTTCATATAAAAAGTACTTAAATAGGTTTGACCCCATAACCATAGAAGTAATTTGATTTGCTTTTAGCTGCTCTTGTCATTTTTGACTCAATAGTACCTGTATTTTCTGGTTAGTATGTTGCTGCAGTAATGCACCTTGTGCAAGGATGTTGATAGAAATATCCTCTAATGGTTGTTTAAGTGATAACTGGAGGTTATGGCCTTACCTTTATTGTAATGAGAATGATCGGTCAAGTGGGTAATACAGTGCTCTGGGGAAATATAACATCTCTTGAGAACTAAAAAGAAATTTGCTTTAGTCATTTTTGAATAGGACGTTGAAGAATAAGTAGCTTGAGATAACCCAGTGAAAGAAGTGTCCAATCTACTGTACACCATGTACACACACACACACACACACATACCAGGTTTTAATAAAGATTGTGTATTTCATATTTCTTTTTGTATCAAGTCTCATTATTTGATTTAATGTCATATTTCAGCTATTTACTTTGTAACTGGTATCTTGACAGAATATTATGCTGTTATATGTACCTTTCCTGTTTCTGTTAAGTAAATTAATTTTTACCTGAACATACCACAGAATAGATAGGAAAGAGAAAATTTTGATGCTGTAACTGCACAATATCATATTTTAGTTGTGCTATATCTTTTGAATTAAGTACTACCTTCTGCTACTATCTTTGAGTAATATAATTTTGAAAAAGGCTTCTTAATTTAGAAAATGACATTTTCCACAACTATAAGGAAAAACAATCAAGAGGAAGGATCAGCCACTGAGGAGAAGTGGCTGTCTGAGACAGTTCTCTAGTCAAGGAAAAGTTTTCTCATCGATGTAGCACTTTTGTGATACTACAAAGGTCTATGACAGATATTTTGCTACAACTACAGATTTGGTTAGAAAAATGCACTCAGAATGTTTTTTTTTTTACTGTGGATTAATATCAGTGTAAGGGGAACATTGGTGCCTGAGAATTCTCATAGTGGTCACTCTGGAGAGAGAATGGAGATGATGCTTCCATCAGTTTGTATTATCTTTTCAAGGAGAGATGATGTGCTGGTTTTATTATGCAATTATGGATGATTAGTTATCCAACTGGATGTTAAAATGGTAGCTAGCACAGTAAGCAAAGTAAAATTAACTGCTAGCAGTAATACTAGGTTGGGTAAGTCATGCCACACCTGAAATTTAAGACATAGATGCTAACACATATAATATTACTATATTACAGACAATCTAATCTCATTGCAACAGCAGCAGCAACAACTCAGTGACTTGATGTGGAATATGCCAATGTATTTGTGATGGTATGGCCTTTTGTGTTAAATATTATATTAGATGAAAAATAATGCATGCCTGATTAAAAAATTATTGCACATGTTTCCCTAGAGTCTTAGGGAAGACCAATGCTGAAATACAAATGATATTAAAAAAAGAAATACAGCTTTCACAGAGTGCTTTGTCATTTCTAATAGTAATTGTCAGGAAGAAGGAAAGTACATCTATTGACTCCTACATTGAAGTTAGAAACTCACACTGATGTCTTTCTATTGATATGAAGAACTTATACAAGGTATCCTTCTTACTAAAAAAAGGCTCAGGTCTGCTCTTGTTATGCACTTTAACTTTCCAGCTTATAGATGCCAAATCTAACCTACCGAACCAACAGGCCCTTTCAAGTGTGTCCAGACATCCATCTGTTCATATCAATAGGCTGCTCAGCCTATATAATGAGAAGATAATAAACTTTACATTGAAGGAGTTGGAACAGCATAAGTGGCAGACCTGTATTGACTTCATCTTAGTATGTGATTGAATATTTGAGTCTGTGGTTGAAAACCTGTAACAGTTGTCATGTTAGCCATTCATCAGAGTTTGACTTTAAATCCAGTTACAATAGACTGATGTTAAATCCAGGTATACAATCACGAATGAAGTACACAAGTCACTAACTCGAAGTTTACAGTTAAAATGAAAATTGACTCTGAGACTGAGATTCGAAATACAACAACTCTTTAATGCAATATATTAAAATACTTGACTACATCATAATTTCCAAAAGTAGCTGGGCTCATTGCTCATTATTAAATTCATCAATTTAAGCTGATAGCTATTATTCAGTTAAACTTCTTATAACATCCATTCAATTACTTAACACTACCAGCAAATTATTAATTGAGACATTGAAAGAAATCTGTTCAAACATAACTCATTATTAAACATGATACATTCAAACTTTACTGTGCTATTCAATTCTAAAAGAAATTCTGATTGTTACTCATATCAAGGTTGAAGAGGTGTTCTGAAAATTTTGAAACACTGGAGTCTTCATCATCTCTGGCATCTTTAAGCAGCATCAATGGATTCTTCTTCAGTGCTGGGGAGGTTTACTCTCTTTCCAAATACAGGAGTTTTTATACCAAATGTTTTGGAATCCTTATAACTTTACAAATGTACACATCTAACTGTCAAGTAGATATGGCACTTAATTGGATGGTTTTTGTAAACTCATTGTGATTCTTGGAATCAAAAACAAAAATACTTCAATAATTAGTAACAGTCAAAGACAGTAAATTAGCAGCTGGTGTTGGGTATAGTGCTCATTAAACCCTGACATTGCTGCAGTGTTCTTGTTTGGCACTGCAGTGTGTCCCCTTGTGGGGCTTCATGATGGGTGGGGTTAGTGGGCACCAAAATATTCTTTCTTTATTATGGATCCTGCAAATAAAAATTTAAATAAAATAATAAAAAAGCAGGCCATAGGTTAATGACCACACACTTCTTGAAGATTCTGAGCAGCACTCTTCAACCTCTGTAACATCTGTACTTCATTTTCTTCGAGTACATTCTCTTTAAAACAAATGTCTCCCTTTTTTATTCAGATGTGGCTAGAGGGACTTGCTGGCTCTCCTAAGTCAGTCAAAAAGCTTTGCTCTGGTGACATGTCGGTGGAAACATTCACTCCTAAACACAGTGAACTTCTCTTGCATTCGAAGGCCATTGGGGATTTACCCATTGAGGTTACTCCTCATACTACTTTGAATTTGTCACGAGGAGTTATTGTTGAAAGGGATTTGAAGAACATTACCAAGTTAGAGATCCTTGCTGGCTTCTCCACCCAAGCAGTTTCTGCAGTGTGGTGTATCTCCACTAGCAAAGATGGAATTATGATGCCGACTAATGTCCTAATTTTTACGTTTATGTCACCATGCCCACCTGCCACCATCAAGGCAGGTTATCTTATTTGCAAGGTATGGTCATATATTCTGAACCCTCTCCGATGTTTCAAGTGTCAGCAGTTTGGTCACTCGAAGACATCATGTTGTGGTTTTGTTGAAGTGTGCTCATTGCAGTGGCAAGGACCACGATGCCTATCCTGCTTTTGTTCTAGGTGGGTAGAGGAAAAAGAGGTACATTGTTTGAAAATCATTCAAAACATTTCTTTCCTGAGACTCAAACGTTATTGTTCACCACTTCACCTTGGATATATGCTGCTGCACTTCATTTCAGTGCTACAGTAGGAGTGCAGATGGATCTCTCTGTGCCTCCGAAAGAATCCTTCTCAAACTATTTAAAAAATTTTTTTAACCTTCATGGTTAAGGAAGTTGATGAATCACACACACCTCTGTCTCTACCATTCATTCTAGCAAATCCCCAGATCTATTTCCTTTGGTTCTCAATACATGCATTTTCTTGGGTACATCCCTGGTCATGAGATGTAAAATGATCATTTGTCCACATCCCTCAGTCACTGGAATCTTTTTTCAACAACAGAGCCCTATTCAATCAAACCAGAGCAGGATCCATGGAGGTTGATAGACCTCCCTCGAATAAAGAAAAGAGATGTGGTCAAAAACAGAAGGGCTCTTCACCCAATCTGCCTTCACATAAATAAAAATGGCCACTTTGATACATTGGAACTGTTGAGGTTTATGTTCTGATCTGGATGACATCAAAGCTCTGATTGATTCTTATCATTCTGTATGTCTTTCCTTACAGGAAACATTTCTTAAACTTCCCAATACAGTCACCTTTTGGCAGTTTTCTTTGTAGAGAAATGACAGGCTGTGTAATGGATGAGTGCATGGAGGGGTAGCACTGTTGATTGATCAGCATGTCCCCACTCTCTCTTTGCCACTCAACACATTCTTGGAGGCATTAGCCATCCAAATTTTCTTGGGTCATAGCATCACTCTTTGTCCTCTCTACCGGTTTCATGAAGAGACCTATGATCAATCAGACCTTGATGCTCTCGTTGAACAGTTGTCATCTCCCTTTTTAATCCCGGGAGACTTTATTAGACATACTTCCCTTTGGTGAGGTGCTGATATTGATGGGAGGGATCACTCTGTAGAGTGTATGCTCTTGGATCACAACCTTTCTCTCTTCAGTACTGGTTTTTATACTTATTTTCATGCACGTAGTAAGTCTTTTACTACTATTGATCTCTCGGTTTGCTTCCCTTCACTATTCTCCCACTTTTCATGGAGGGTTGACAGTAACCCATGAGGCAGTAATAATTTTCCTTTCATTTTGAGAAAGACTGGCTGTGGTCTATGCCAACTGACCCGTGTGCCCTGGTGGAAGCTGGATCAAGCCAACTGGCCCTCTTTACTACTATCACAAAACCGCTCCTGCTATAGTCTGTAAGTCATTGATAGACAATTGTATGGTAACAGTAACTGACTATATTATCCAGGCATATATATTTTCCATGATATCTCCTTGTCTGTGGTAGAATCCTGCCTGCCACATGGCACAGAAGACTCGAATACAGGCCTGGGAAACCTTCATAGATATCCCACATTCTTGAACAGCATCGCGTTCCAATTGGCCTGTGCACATGCTCGGCAAGTAAGACGTCAAAGCCAAAAGGAATCTTGGATTCAATTCATAACCAACATCTCTTCTACGACCAGTTCCAAAGTCATATAGGACAAGACTAAAAAATTCAGTGAACAGTATAATTCTGTCCTCTTTTGATCTTACTCTCTGATAACCAGGAAGTAGCTGATGCCTGGAGCATCGGCAATACTCTCTGTGAAAACTTGTGCCACGTATCTAGCACTTCTGCCTCATCCTCCACCTTCTTAACCATCAAAACTCGGGCAGAGCAATCATCTCTTTCCTTTTGGGCTGATTGTCTCTATGACTATGATCTCCCCTTTACACTGGTGGAACTCAAACTGGCCCTTCATTGGTCTGGCAATACATTGGTCGGACCTGATGATATACACTACGAAATGATATGCCATTTATATCCTACTTCTCTTGCTGCTCTTCTGGTTGTTCTTAACCAGATCTAGCAGGATAATGTTTTTCCTGATGCATGGTGCCAAGCTATTGTCTTGCCTTTCTCTAAGCTTGAAAAGGATCCCAAGATTCCTTCAAACTATCATTCAATTGCTTTGACAAACTGTTTCTGTAAGACCTTAGAGAGAATGGTTAATGCTCATCTTATTTGGTTTTTTGAATCAAACAACCTCCTCTTGCCCACCCAGTGTGGGTTCTGATGATAGCTCTTCACCATGGACCATCTGATTCAACTTGAAACTTTGATCAGAGAAACATTTTTCAAATGACAACATCTTGTATCAATATTTTGTCATCTTGAGAAAGCTTATGATATTACTTGGAGGTATCACATTTTGTGAGACCTCCACTTATTTGGATTATGTGGCTATTTGCTCATTTTTATTAACAATTTTTTAATGAGTAGATGATTCCAAGTTTGTGTGGGTTCAACATTCTTTTGTTCTTTCCTAGAAGAACTTGGAGTCCCTCAGCACTGTGTTTTGAGTGTCAGCACACTTTTCAGCATAAAAATTAATGCCACCACTGAACAACACTCTCTTACTATTGCAAATGGGCTCTATTTTGATGACTTCCACTTCCTTGGAGGCATTAGGCATCCATATTTCCTTGGGTCATACCATCACTGTTTGTTTTCTCTACCTGTCTCCTGAAGAGATATATGATCATACATATACAAAACACTACCAAAATTTTGTAATCTTTTAGTGTCTGTAGCTGCTGCATATGCTTAATTGACCATAGAAATGTCTAGAATTAACAAGCAAACTTAATAACATTGAAACTCAAACAGTGCATTAAGTTTCAATATCCTGTTTCATATCTGTTTCAACTACTATAATGCATTATGCTAACTACTTTTACATTTAGTAAAGAGTGTATTCAGGAGAAATTCTTAACCTTGTATTTATTTTTAGCAAAGCTTAGAACAAGTTGTTGCTAGTACAGCAGGAGACCTAGAGAGTGCAAAAAAAAGGGAACAGACTTTGTTGATGATGTATGAGACAGCTAAACAAGATGTTGTGGAGAAAAACCAGGAAATTGCTTCTTATTTTGCAGCTTTACAGGTGAGCTTTTGAAATCAAGAATTGTTCTCACTCTTAATATTTTTCATTTCAGGTATTCTTAACAAACTTTTAACTTTTTATACAGAACAAAACACTGATTCATCTTATGAAATGTATATTTATTTGTATGAAAAAAACAACCAAAAATCCTGGTAAGCTCTGAAGCCTTTTAATCATTTATGGACTATCCATTTAACATATATGATACAGTTATAAGTTTGCAGGCTCACACTGCTAAAACATGGATTTTGATATTTATGGTGAGGACAGCACAAATAACTCATTGTATAGCTTTATGCTCAACAACAAACAAAAATAAATTATGATAAATCATTTTGAAGGAGTAATTTAAATTGATTTTTCTATATTGACACAGAATTATTAGGTCATTAGTTTATCAGTTAATTTCTAAGAAACATTTTTTTCACATAGATTTATGCACTTCTTATTTTTGTTTATAGAAATGTTTCTAAAATTTAATATTGTAAGATTTTATAAAGTTTATGATATTAGTTTTTGTATCTGTTTAATGATTCAGTTTACAAACAAATTAAAAACAATCAAACTAATCTTTGAAGCTTGAAAACCGTTCTTTGTTGAACCATACTCATGCCATCAGTAAACACTGGTATAAGGTTCTGATTGTTTTTGACACCATTTGTCAAATTACCCAGTATTGTTTGTCATCCCACCTTACATGTGACCTATTGCCCCCATATCAGGAAGATGTTTATAAGCTATGCATATTCATCATAATTCAGATTTTTTTTTGTTAACAGTCATCCTATTAAAATTGATCACTGTGTACTATATTTATTACTGCTACAAATTTGTTTATCAATATCAACATTTGTTTACTTCTCTTGGGACCTTACTTCTGTGATAGTTCTTGTTCTTGTAGCCTTTCCTCAGCTGTAATTTCATTACTTTCTCTTCATTCTTAACTTGTTCCCCTTTCATTCTGGCACATTCCTAGTGAAGTAAAAATTTGACAGACTATTTTTTTTAAGATTGTCAACTTCTCTCTGCAAAATGGATCTTCACTGTGGTTTTTGTAATAGTTTTTCAGATGGTTGCTCAATGATTGATGCCTTTGCTACATTGTTCAAACATCATCTTTTACTACTGATATCCAGTTCTAAAATCATATTCTTTGGCAGTGGATGCCTTGTGTCAGTCTTGGGGAACTTCTTCATTTTTGTCTCTCTTTTTAAGGCAGTAACCAGGATCAAAGTTTCATTGCTTAGGGTTTTCCTTATTGTTCCACTTTTACCATAGAAGAGTTATTCAGCAGAGTAACTGTGGACTTGATCAGACCACCAGTTAGTTTCTGACAAAAGAAACCAGTATGTGCTAGAAGTAGTTGACTAGATCATATGTTAAGTAGAAGCCATAGCACTGCCAAAGACAGAGATAGTAGCAGAAACCCTCCTTGAAGTGTTGTACAGAGTAGGCTTTCCCCAAGAAGTTGGAAACAACAGGGAGACCCAGTTTACTTCTGAACTGATGCAAGAGGTGTTCAGACTCATCAGCACTAGGCAACTCTTTGCCATCCCATACAACCCTAGATGTAATGGAATTTGTGAGAGTGTATGGAGTCTTAAACAGCATGCTGAAGAAGATGTGCTTGGAGAGACTATATGACTGAGACAAATACCTATAGGCAGTGTTATTTGCTTTATCAAGAAGCCCCAGAAGCAAGTACAGGTTTTTCATCCTTCAAGTTGCTGTACAGAAGAACAGTATGAGGTCTAATGCAGATACTGAAAGAACTGTTGACAGGAGAAGAAAAGTCAGAAGTAAGGAACTTGTACCAGTATATGTTAGACTCAGTAACCAACTTAAAAAGACCTTTCAACGTGCTCAGGAGTGTTTGTAGGCATTTAAAGGTAGTAAGAATTACTTCCATGACAAGAAGGTCAAGGATCAACATTTGAATGTCACACAGCTTTTATTTCTACTACCAACAGACAACAGCATGCACTGCTACGGAAAGGACCTTTTGAAGTAGGGAAAGTGATCAACAGAATGGACTATAAAGTGAAAGTGGTTGTGAAGACCAAGATCTATCATGACAATTTGTTGAAGAGGTACTTTGAATGTTTACTTGTAATATTTACTAAAAGGCTGCCAGATTTTATTAAGATGCATGTATTAGTTAGTAGTACAAAAGCTATAACAATTTTAAATGAGTACAAAGATAATGTGGTCGGTCAATTCTACCAAGACTTTGTTGATAGCTAATGTTCATTCAGTTGTTTTGCATTTTCAGAAATAACTATCCTTCTTCTTTTTATTATTTATGACTATTATGTTTTTCTGGATCCTTGACCATGTTATTATGTGTGGGTATGCACCTGATGCATAAAGCTGTCTGCTCTGGTGTTTTCACACCCCTGTCTGTCCCTTCTGTGCACTACAGGCCTATCATTAATATGCAGCTTCGAGCAAGTTTGCAATCGATTTGGAGTAAGCAACCTAAAACAAGTTTTTCCAAATAAATCCTTCTGTTACTATTTGGCTGTCTAGTTTCAATAAATATTGGAAGGAGAAAGTTGTGTCTAGGCTAAACATTGTCCAAAGTTTTGTGACACATTGTTTTCTTCTACAGGAAATAGATCTGAAATTTGTGGCTTTTGTGATACTTAAATCACAATTTTCTATATTTTACTTATGTGTTACTATGACTGTCAGCATCAGCACTATTTTAGACATCTTTTTTTTCTAAGAGTTGACCTTTGACAATAGACAGTATCAATGTTAATGATGTGCCACTGTCCAGATTGATCATGTTTTAGCTTTTTGTGGGCCGTTGACCTTTTGAATTCAATTTGATTTTTCAACCATATTATAAGAAACATATTGTGCTCTTTTAGTGTATTGTTTTAGTTATTCATTCTACTTTTGGATATATTTCACATTTGTTTCTTTATGTTTCAATATTGACCCTTTCATGATGGGTCACGTCAGAGGCAGCGTCATCATGTTTGTTTACTTGCATTCAAAATTTTATTGAACTACCATTTGATGAATTTATGTCCATAAGTTTGGGATTACACTGTAGATTACAATTTGAACTTTAATATTATACATGAGGTAATTTCTGAATTTAAAAGTAAATACTGAAAGAACACATCCAAATATAGATTTCAGTGAGTCACCTGATATGTTGAATACAGCACCATTTAAAATTAGGTGTTTATGATGTTAGAATACTAAGTATATAGTTTTGGACAAATTAGGAACTCAAATTACTAATATTATGAAGCTGGAATGTAAAATTAGAACCTTGTATCTTTTTTATTTTTGGTGAGATATGACTCATGTACTGAATCAAATGAAGTGGGCTCTATTCACCTTTTTCCATTTTTGGAAATGGTCCCTTATATACACTTATTTCAATATATGAAATGTGAATAACCAATCAACAATATAGAATGTCCACAGAGATATTTTCCCCAGCATTTTCATCTTTGAAAATGCTACAATGTTCTTTAGATCTAAGATTTCAACCAGGAAATTGTTGTTGTTAATCTTCCCAAAGTTTTTATATATTTTTAAATCCAAATACATCTTAGTTTCTAAGCTCAATAAATTAAAGTCAAATTTTGTGGTATCAGTGTAGTTATTTATAATTTCTGGTTAACCTAAACACATTTTTGATATTCTCCAGGTGCAGAATTTTAAAATGCTTAACAACCTATGTGTAGCAGCAACTGAGAACGAAGGTTGTAGTAACAAGAAATAATTGTTTGCTTCTTGATTTATTGTTCTGTATTAAAAAATAATAAGTTTAATAATTCATTTCTAAATAGCAATAATCTATATACGTACATATAATATATAATAATTGAAATATGACTGTATATTACAAAATATTTGTCCACTAACACACAGCCAAGAGAGGGAACACTAAAGATCAGTTTTATATTACGAGAAATGTGATTTGAGTGCACATGCACCATGTCAATGCAAGCTATGTTATGTTAGTTAGGCATGACTGAGAGGTCAATGTATAAAAAATAATAAATATGTATGTAAATATATAGTATTATGAAACTTAAGCTACCTGAACCTTTATTTTTGTCTTATAATATGTAGTCATTTCAGCACAAAAAAATTATAATTTTTGTTTATTTCCGAATATTTATGATGTTTACGAGGTTGGTCATGTGACAGACCCCACATAGTTAAAGTGTAGAAAATAACATAAAATATAAAGTATTATTGAAAACAAGCATTTGAAATGTATTGAATAGGCTCTACAGATTATGCAAATAATATTTGAGAGTTTTCGGATGAAGAATAGTGTTTTTAATCGTAGCATAAAATCACTTTGCACTCAGAGTATTAATGAAACAGACTGTTTTAACAAACAAATTTTTTAGTAAAAATATTTCATTAAAAAATCAGATTTTTGGTATACAAAATACTTGTAGTCTTTACTAAAACTACCAAATTTGTGAATATACACATGCTGTATCAAAAGTTGTAGTGCAAATACTTAATGTGTGCAAATGTATAGACAAACTCATATATTACACTAAGCCCATTTCAAAAGGGTTAATACCAACTGTTCAGCACAGGTAGCCAAGGTTCTTTGTGCCAAAAACTTCCACTTCAGCCAACTTGCTCGGTAGGACTTGCATGTGTTTCAGCAAGTCCTAACCCATCTGGACATACATATCTTTGCATAGCATTTGAAACATCTGAAACAAGACAGCTGTCCTCCATGTGAAGTATTGTTGCTTTCACTGGGAAAAGGAACACCTTAATGTTTTATTTTTACCTTGTTCACATTCCTTAGTCTTCATTGTTGAAGCCATCGTTGAGAATTCCTGAGTCTTTTCAGTTCTCCCTGCATGTTTATTGATTAATTTGGTTTTGTGACTTTGTCCTCCTTTTCCATTATGGATATTAGAGCTTAGCCCCAGTAGCATATCCAGTTATTAATTGTTACTAATCTATTCTTCCAAGTATTTTGCATTACAAGTACATGACAAAGCATTTCTCTCAGAACTGACTGCTTCTGACCACACCTGAGAATGTTATGACTCCACAGGTACATGTTTGCTGCCTAACTCCATTTTGTATATCAGTTAAATTGTGTCTAGGGCAGTGAAGTACCCTGCTGAGAAGAATGATGTTTTCTGGGTTCTCATTTGGTGTAACCTTTTGTTAAGCTGGTCCTCATCTGTGTTCCTCCATGAATCCAGTTCATTTACTTTATTGTGGTTCTGTATACTATTCTGTCTCTTCCTTATCACTTATTTCATTAGTTATGGTTTAGGTTCTAACATTCTCACCAAAAAGCCAAGTTTTGGGTGACCTGGTAGTTCTATTACTCTCTCAATTTCCTTTTTTTGTCTTAATGTTAGTATTCTGGTTTTATATATTTCAGAGGCTGGTCTGCATAATTTGAATTTTATATCTTTACAATTGAAATGAATTACATATCCAACCATCTTTCTGCAACTAGAGAATGTTTTGTTTTCTTTTTTTTTTATTGTGGCTGCAATTAAGAAACTTGGTTATGGCAACATGAAAATAACTCAACAAGGAAAGAATTTTAGAAGTAAGTACATGCTTGAAACTTTAATTCTAAACTTTTAGAAATTAAATTACTAAATAACTTTTACTCTATGTTTTAGAAATCTAGTGAAGAATTGGCAGAAAAACAAGCTGAGATTGAGTTTACGAAACTGCAGCAAACTGACGTTAATCGCCGTGGGAACTCTTTATTTGCTGAAGTGGAGGACAAACGAAAATCTTTAGAAAGAGAGTTGATCTCATTACGAGTGAAAAATCAAAGCACTGAAGAAAAATATCTAATTAATCTAAAACAACTTCAGAAAATGAAGGTATTTTTAATTCTTTGTTTTTTTAACACTTATATCATTTGAGAAATAAGGGTAAAGTTTATATCAATGTTGAGTTTCTGTTTTGCTTTAGGCAGGGATTGTAGTAGTTCCCATTTTTTGCTCTTGTCTTTTCAGTGCATGGTCAATTATTTTGATTTCTTAGAGAGAATATATCATTTCTTGCACATTATTTGTGTTCTTGTACATTTGCTTAGACATTTGATTTGAATTCAAATGTTTATATATTTGTATATATTTTTTAAAACCTTGGTAGTCCAGTTTTAAAGACTGGATCAGTTTTGCATGATTGTAGCTAGTTTTGGTATAGTCATTGTTACATTTTTACAATCATCAGGTATAGAGACTTTCTCCAAGACACATCCTTTCTTGCTTTGTGTTCTAATTGCATACTCCCTTTGTCAGTTAGCCATCTGTTGGACTGTATTGCATAGCAATTGTTGTGAACCTGTACGTAAACTGAGTGTTCATGTATTGTGTTTATATATGTTTCCAGACAGGTAATATGCTGAGTAGTATATTAAACTGAGAGGTTCTACAGATGTTAGTAACTTCCTCAGCTGAGGTTGATTTGAAACATACTCTTCTTTATTTAGGATGGTGATGTATATGCCAATTCTTTATCTTTTTTACTCTTGGAGAAATTTTATATTATGTTTTCTTTTTAAACCCCTGTTTATTTTTTTTTCAAAACATTTGTATGTGTATTTAAATATGGTGAATCCAGAATTATGTAAAGCAGGGACAAAAACTATTCAACCAATACAAAAATGTGATATTAAAAGTTTCAATTAAGTTCTTTACCTGGTAGTTTATAATCTATTTATCACTCTTTCTGCCTGTTATTTGATTGGCAGGTTCATCTTATTCCTGAAAGGGTTTTAATTAGTGTATAGTTAGAAGTATTGTTGATTTCTGTCTGACATCAGTGGAACAAAATTCAATTCCTACAAAGGACACCAAAATAACTACAGTGTACTTTTTTCCCCACCTTGAGGGGCTTTGATTTTTTTTTAACAAATTAAATCCAAAATATGTTTTAGACTTCAAAGAAACACCTTCAAAGGCTGAAATATATTCTTTCAATTTTTTTTTTGCACTTTAGCACTTGTTCTGTCATCTAGGAGCAGTATTTAAACCTTTTTATTGTTATTGTTTTCTTCACAAAACAGTATCTAGGTGTGTTCAAAGTTGGTGGAAAATTGTTTAACCAATTCTGGTTTTAAGGTGTCAGTTTTGATACCACCATATTCTATGCAATATACTTGTACTTCAGTGGTTGTTTCGGCCATCCCTGAATTGGACCTTGTCCTTCCTACATATACTACTGGTATAAATGCCAAATTAAAGCAACTTATCAAATAGAGTTGGAGAAGTATAAATTTGTCAGTCTAGCACATTTATTAAATCTGTGTTAGTAAAGCTCTTGAAAAGTACAAATACGTCTTTAATAGTGCACTTTAAAATTTAGACAACATTCAATCACAATGCCAGAATTCATTATTTGATTTTCCAATTGGTAGACTTATTAAGTAGCTATTGCTTAAATTAAATTCTGTTCTTTGTTCCCAGCTTTTTTCTTTGATAAAAAAAGGGTCTTAGAAGGGTTTTCAGGAGATGAAAAAGCTGTTAGCAGATGATTTAGCACAGGCCTGACTTTATAGCGTCACTTTAGGTAGATTCTTAGTCTTGTCATTGAAATACAGTAAGTGAGCAGTGGTTAGGAATATTTTTCTAGAAGATATTATAGAAAATAAGGGTAAATAAAAAGGAGCATTAGATCAGTAATTTGTAATAGCAGTAGTTACACCAATAAAAGATAAAATTTCTTCTTTTCTTTCTGACATCAGTATTTTGGTGTTCCATTACTGGTGTGCAAATCTGTTTGTTTCTTCAGCAAGTTTGGTAAGAATACTGAGAGTAAAAAGCAGTTGGAAAAAATAAAGAGTGACAACTGCTTGCTTGATGGAAGAAAAGGCTCTCCTTGGGTGAATTCTCTCAATAATTTGGGCTGTTTATCTTTAAGAACTTCACAGAAAAGTTTTCTTCCTGTAACTGTAAGTTAGGCTCCTCAAATAAAGTGAATCCAGCAATCTGGTTCTGCAGGTTGTACTGTTGCTGCTATAGTTTCTTCTCCTGACTTAGAAGAAAGAAGCTTCTCGTCAGAAGAGAAAGTGAAAAAAATTAGTGCTCTGTCCACAGACAGATTCCTTTTTTTGAATAATCTATAACTTTATTTGGGGTCATCTAGGAAACTTTTAGTGTGTTATTAATATTCATTTGACATAATGAAGCCATGATATACATATATAATTGATCTATTGAACCTTGTCATAAAAGTTGTAAGAATACTTTTACCAAATTCACTTAACAATTAGTTTTATTGTTTTTCGTACTTAAAATTATTTGGACAGGCTAAACAAAATGTATTAATTGTTACACTCCACCTGTCGTGTATAATTTGTTGGAACAGCATACATAGTGTACACATACTCTCTAAAACATAATTGTATTAAATAATATCTAAACCATATTTACCCATCATGCCTGGACGCTAACACTTTGTAACAAAAACAGATATGTTTCACAAAATATATCGGTTTCAGAAATTGAAAATAATCTACCTTACAAGTCTTGGAAAACTTCATCTAATAAAAATATACAAAATGATGTTCTATCTGTAGAGTAAAATAGTTTATTAATTATTACTATCCAAGAAATTTGATATACACAAAGAATTAATATTTTGTAAGAGCCAAGGTGAACTAGTACATTTAAGAACTTTTCTTCATTTTGTCTATAACTTTGTAAATGTTTCTTACATCTTATTGTGCAATGTACGTTTTTTATGTATGTGTATAAATATAAAATCACAAAATACACTGAAAACAACTTTCAATGAAGTTAGACTAATGAATTCCATTTGATTATTCCTCATAAGATAAAAACTTGTGAAACTTTATGAAAAACACGTGATTTAAATAAAAACGTATCTTACCTTATGTCAGATTCATCTGTTATATAATTTAGTTTTTCACTGCTCACACTGTAAAGAAAAATACTTTAATAGTCATTTTTATCCCAGATATTTTATAAGCAACAAAATTAATATTTTGTGTAAGTGGTAAGTATAACTTGTATGTATAAACAATTTCTTTTGTTTATACCTTAGAGTGTAAATACTTCTGACATAACACTTTATTGGAAGATATCATTCCACATGTTAGTGGCATATGTACAAAACTAATTCCAGTAAAGGGATCCTGTTTAAATATTCATAATAAGAAATATACCATCTGTGAATATCCTGCATCTTACCTTAGATGAGATTTCAAGTGCTTAGGTCTGTAGACAACAGGCTCCTATATGACTGACGTTTTCCTAATATCTATATTATTATTCACTTAAGGATCTTGTATAGATTTGACTGCATGTTGGCTGTGAAAAGATGTGAAGAATGGAGGACACTTTAACAGAATGTATACACTGTAAATTACCGCAGAAGGGGTGGAAATACGTAAGAGAGCATGAGTTTCAATTTTCAAAGTTAATCTTACCTTTGGACAGTTAAAATAAGAAAAATGTGACTTAGACTAATCTTTTAACTGCTGTAAAATCACAGTGCTAATGTATGTTTAGCACTGGTAGTTAAAGTTGTACATTGTATTGTGAAGCCATATACAAGAGCACTTGCTTAAATAAACATGTTTTAAAGATAAAAAAATATTGTATTCGAGTACAGTATACATAATAGCACATGTGCACTTATTTACTAACATGTCTACAGTCATATTCAAATGTGTCCATGCTAAAGTCAGTGAGAAGACAGATGCCCTGAACAGATGTGAGATATGATTATGGCAATTTAATACAATTCATGCTGTTTATATCACTTGTAACAGAATAGCTTGAGGGTGTAATCTTTAGTTTGACTTTACACCAGTTACAAATTTATTTAAATCCAGATTATACATTCATGAGCCAAGCACATAAGACATCAACTTGAGAGACTTATAAGTATAACAAAGAACTTACTCAGAGACAATAAAATAGATTTTATTCATAAACAGCAAAGCAATTCGTTAATATAAAAATTCCAAGGTTAACTTGGAATAGTTATAAGTGCAAGCTCTCAAACGTTTCATTCTGAATAATATATTCATGAATTAAACTTTCTACTATGTTCATTAACATAGACACAACACTAGATATGTAATCTACAAAAATAATATGAGACAGTCTATTAGTCTTAATGTTCGTTAAGTAACTGTATTAACAGTTCTTCTGATATATTCATTAGCAATTTATAACCATAATTAGTCTTATTATTTTTTGAACACAGTTAGTATTTTTCACTTTTCTCTTTTCAGGCACAATACATTATTAAACATTATATTAAGTGAAACACTCTTTGAAAAGATCAAAAAGAGCATCACTATCAAGGAGTTTGTACAACAAACTTCATGTATAGTCTGGAGTATAGCTGTGATCTACTGGTCAGGACCTTCAGTCTTCAACTGAAACAGACCAAGTTCAAGTAGGAGAGAGTGGAAGGGGGATCAGAAACACATTTTTCTATTTCTTTACGACTTTTCAAGAAGTTTGACAGATCTACTATTGCAAATAATAATTCCATTTCAATTGATACAACTGAAATCTTCCATCAAACCATAACTATAACTGCTTAATCAGTTTTTATGGAACTAACTTGTTATTATTATCTGATATCTTTGGTGTAAATACCTGAGACAATTATCTTAGAGTATTAAAGACAAATCATGTAACTTTGGTCTTTTCACAAATATTTCACCACTTATTATTAACCAAACAATTGCTGCTTTATTGAAGCTCATTGCATCTATTTGTTGCTGGAATTTGTACAGTTAATTTCAGTGTTTCTCGAGTCAAGACTTGGAATGTATGTCTAACTAACTCATTTGATGGGTTTTGAGCTTTCCTCCTCCTTTTTGGTAATGTTGCTAGCTAGATAGTGTCCACGTCAGGGGCGTAGATCCTGAGGGGATGAGTGGGATACATCCCCTTTTCATTTTAGGTGGGGGGTATGGTGCATACAATCATCCCCCCCTGCAGTTTGGTCTGTTGAATTGTGTTATTGCATCATAAGCCTACAAATTGTGTGTTTGTTCTTGTGATTCTTGTGTTCTTATCAATTGAATTACATAATTAGGCCTAGATGTAGGCTTTTTCAGTAGCCAAAATGTACATCTTTAATATAGGCATGCTTCTAAGCTTTTCAGTCTAAGCGATAGTTTGTAAGTATCAGTCAGTAGGCCTAAGTATATATGCAAGTAAGTATTGTGGCAACAAGATTACTCTGTGACTGCATGTTTACAGCTTTCAGGTTCACGTAATCAGAGATTACCAATTTGCAAATTGAACAGTTCACATAAGTGGTTGCAAAAATCATCCCTTCCCCATCGGTGTGAAAAATCTACCCCACTGATCCACGTTACTTATGAAATTCTCCGATCTGCTGTATTTCTGTAAGCCATATATTATATGGAAGATAAGATTCCATTTCTTAAAAATTTTTAAATACTTAGTATTAATATTGTACAAATACTTCACACTGTTTTATCAACACAGTTGGTTGAAATAAAGGTAAGCTTGAAATAAAGATAAATATATTTATGAAGCAAGATTAAAATTTATGTATTTATCTATGTATACACAGATATGAAATTCTATTCCAGAATGAAAAAGTACACATTCACTTATTGTTTGGGTTTAGTTAGAAATATTTTTGGTCTTGTACATTTCATGAAAACCTAGGGACAGTATGAAATTTTAAAAAATAAAAACAGATAAAATTTTAATTTTGTGGAAAAATAAAACATTTTTAGAATTTTTTAAAATAATGAACTAAAATATAAAAGTAAGAGGTTCAAATCTGAAACAAATATAAGTGTTTTAGCTATTTCTTGTAAAAGAAAATCATATTGTAATTTCTTCAGATTTCAAAGATAACAATGTATAAAAATTAAGATACTTTATTTTTCTGAAACAACATACTTTTAGAAATGTTCTTGTCAGATTTTGAACAACTTCATCCATTAGTTTTATTTTTGTAACAAAATGTTAGGATGGCAAAATTAGGTCCTTACAGTTTAAATCCATTTTTTCTATCCAGATCTGACAACATCCTCAGTAATCAAGGTCTATTTTGTAACAATTCATTATGTTGCAGCCCATAACATTCCACATCTATATCACTCTTCACTGCCTGTAAACTGCAATGTGAGTCCTGCTTCTGCAGGCACCTCCTAAGCCTCAGGTACATGTAGTATCCCACAATATAGCCTGTACCCTGAGGATTTTTTTGTTTGGTGCAGCATTTTTCATTTTTGTTTAGGCTTGTTTTTGCTTATTGCAAATTATATATATTTCACTATATAGATTGTACCTACCATCAACTGTTATGGAAAAAGTCAGTACTGGGAGAGTTCTGTTCTCTTTGCTGGCTTATGCTTTCTAGCTCTTCAAATTAGATTTTACAGTGGTTAGGTTTGAGTGTGTCTGGGCACTTCTCCTGTGTCTCCCCAATGCAAAATTTTCCACCTTTGATTTTCAAGTGTGCCATGAGAAACCCTTACCATTCCAGGTTCTTAGTAGGAGTAGTAGTAAACTCAAAGAGTTTCTCACCAATTATGATTCTTCTGCAGAGAGTCTGAATGAGCAGCATATTGCAGAAGGAAGTAGTGCAAGTATATGTAAAGACTATTTCAAAATACTTTAACAATTCTGATGATACATCATTCTTAATTTGAGTATATTTGTGTACATTTTTTACATTGCATAAAAGCTTAAAAAGAATAATTTCACTAATTTTAATTTGTTGTATCATGGTTGGTTCATTTATGGTGAAAAAAAACACACTATCTTCTTACATGTTATAGCATCAAATGGCAACATTGCTGAGTATGACAAGTCACAAAAGTGATGCTGCCTATGTTCAGAAAGTAGAACAGTCTTTGTCTCAGGCACGGGCTGAAATCCAGGAGTTAACAGAACGTCTACAGCAGACAGAAAAGAGACTTGAAGCATTTAAGAAGCAGCAAGGGTCACATGTAACTTCTGTCCAAATGGGAACTGTTCAGCTATCTTCATGTCAGTCATCTGTAGAGAATACTAATGGAAAGTATAATTATTTAAGGACAATGCTGGAACAGTCACAGTGAGTATGCAAAAGAGTTAATTAATGCTACAGTTCTGGAACATTGGATGCAATTATATAGGATTTTCTTGAGAAATGATAAACTTTGGCTCAATCTTTACACAAAAATAACATGTCGAAGATAAGTTAACACTTTTGCAACAGACTCTTGTATTTTACAGTATCTTGTAGCCACTGTGTAACAATGAAGGTATAAGTACTATAACTGCAGGTACATCAAGTAGCTTCATAAAATTTGATGAGCTTTCAGTAAACATTACAAGACTAGCAGACAAAAAACAGAATTTTCAGTCGAGTATTACAACTAAAAATTTATCTGTTATTACATGGAGTCAATGTTGACTGCTCTAAGTGCAAAATGATTTTCATTTTAAGGTTAAAAATACTTTTCTTCCTCTGAGAAATTTCAGATTTCTTTTTGCATAATCTCCAAAAACCTTCTATAAAACTCAACCTTTTTTCTCTCTTCAGATAAATTATTACTGTACCTTTTTTTTCTACCATGACTATATATATCTGGTCAACTTGATTGACCTTATAACCACCATTAAAATTAGGAATTAAATATTAGTGACCCTTTTTTCTTTTCAGAATGGTTACAAATTGTAGCAGGAAACCAAAATTGTTTATCCTTATTATCTTAAAACTCATAACAGTATACATCTATTTATGCTTAATTTATTATTTTATTGGTCTATGAACTATGTCTAACTAATGATCTTAACACAAGTTGTAAATCACTCAGTATATATGCATCTCATGTTACCATATCTGAGATGTTCGTATATTATATTTTTGTTTTCTTCATTATCTTTCCTAACATAATCTTATCTAACCTGACAAGTTTCTACTTCTTTACATTTTAATTACTTTTATAATAAGTATAGACATGAAAAAAATGAAATACAGTAATTACCTGATTTTGTGCTGTCAAACATAAGTGAAGCTCAATCATATTTTTCTATGTCAGTCATATAACTACACTATTTTTTTTTTATTTAGTTAAGTAATGCATATAAGAATACAGAATAATAACACACACAAAAAATCAGTACCTTATAACTTATAATGGTTGTGGCTTTTTAACTATAAGATAGAAGCCTTAAAAATTCAGTAAATATCCTTGATGTGTCCTTGTATATATATTAAGAGAAAAGAAAATTATGCGAGAGTTCTGAAACATAGCATTTGACTGATCCCTTCAGCATACCATGAAATTGTAATAACACAACAGCTGTATGGCAGCTGATAAGTTTGGAAACTACTTTTCTTGAGTGTATATATGAAAGCATAGTTTCATTGTACCTACAGTAATATCATGGACCATGGGTGGCTAAAAGTGTGCTACATGGGTGATTAACATTGCTTATGTTGTTACCACAGTGCAAACTACTGTAGTATTTTCAGAAACAGTTGTGAGCTTTTGTATTCTTTAAAAAGAGAGAGAATAATATCAAGAGTGCTTCTGAATGTTGTTGCCACGTGTGTCCACTCTTCAATGCTGTATTACCATTATAATGAACAAGGGATTCTTACAACAAACTCCTACTTCTAAAACTAGCTCAAAGAACATAGCAGTTACATGTGACATGACATCTAACCGCTTCTTGTAAAAAGCTTTCTCAACTTACACTGCCATCTATCGGTGCAAATGTTTGCCCACTACTAGCCTTCATACTCACACTTATCCTCATGGATGTTAATGTGAGATATGTGCGTACTAATGTGCAAATGATTATGCAGCAACCCTCTGCCAATAGGAGTGCCACACTACCCCTTTTGTAACTTACAACCTTTAGTAACTTCTTGATTAGCAGTTTTGTTGTACAGACATGCTTTTTGCTCTGGTTTTGGTTGACTTGCATGAAAATTTTTACTATATTGTTTTTCAGACATTGAAACGTCTTTTCTTGATCAGTAACATTTGTTGTGTAAGGTTTTGTTAATTTTCTTGAAGAGTTATGATTTTCTTCTCTCCTATTTCACTATACAGAGTTATGCTCTCAAAGTTTCAGGTTGTCATTACTATAGTTGCTGAACTGCTGTAGTGTATTTATTGATCACATTAATGGGGTTAGAACCAAAATTATCAGTCCATGAATAGACAACATTCTAAACAAACTGATGACTGTCCTAGCATGTACTCTCAAGTTTTGGTGAACAAGGAAGACCAAGATTTTGTCAGCTTTTCTCCCCCCCCCCCCACAACCTTCTCAGTTACATGGCATTTTGGGGAAATTGTTCTAGATGCTGCCTTCTTTTGTGTAATTGATTAATCAGGTAAGTTATATACTGTCCTTTTCTCCCCTGTTATTTCATTTCTGCCCTTTCCAGGGACAAACCTTTTGGTCAGTAATTAGATTTCTTTCTTCCTCAGATGTTGGAGCTCATAGAAGTTGTTTTGGGGGTTAACTGCATTAGAGGGTCAGAATGCGTTGACTCCCCCACTTGCTTTGGATGATCATGTTTTTGCTTATCATTGTTCTGACTTACCTTGGTTGGTGTGAAGTGTTTGAAGTTGCTTATCCCTTTGTGGGGGTCAGATCTTAATACAGATGTGTCTCTTACTAGAGACATTACTTTTTTATTAAGGGTTTGTCAACCTCCCTCATCATGCATGACACATTTTTATGCATCAGAAGGTATTTAGAGGTGTTCCCAACTCAATAAATATGAGGCTTTAGTCAATCTGTCTATATACCTTTCTTTCATCCTTGGGCTCTTCTTTATCTCAGCTTCCTGTTTCTTGACTTTTTCCTTCCAATCCCTTGCCAATTCTGGCTTTTCAGGCATCAGAAATTCATCTTTAGTGCATCCTGTATCAGTGACTGTGTTGTATGGTTTGGGCCAACAGGGATTAGACACCTTCACTTTGCCCTCCTTTGAGATTCCTTTGCAGTGGATCCCAAGATTCTGATAGTTGTCTCAGAATGTCTTGTCTTCCAATTCCATTCACCTTCCCAAATATCACACCATCCTATTTCTTTGCCTCCTTCATGGAATATTGTTTCATTCCAGCATCCTTCTAAAGCAGTTTGGGACTTATATCACAAGGGTGTTATCAAATGAGATTCTTCTTGTCCAGGGTTTTATTCTTGTATGTTCTGTTCCCAGAAAGAAGGGAGGATTCATGCCTAGTCATAAACTTATCACATTGGAACTGCTTTTTAGTCCTTCCAAAGTTCAAAATGGAGTTGTATTTATCTTTTCATTGAGCTTTTACTTCAGATTTGTTGGTAATGAGTGTTGATATGTCAGATGTGTGCCTCTACAGCTCCTGTATCCAGACAGTATACTTGTTTTGTTTATCAGGTGTGTGTGTGTTTCAGTTTTGGGCACTTCCATTCAGACTTACCTCAGCTCCTTGTGAGTTCTGTCAGATAGTTTGGACACTTACCTCCCTTCTTCATTCTAGGAACCTTTGTTTCCAGTTATATGGATAACTGGCTGCCTTTAGCATCTTTACAGGAAGACTGTACTTTATATAATCTGTTTCTTTCTCAGGAAGCTGTCAGTGTCAAGGTAGAGAAATATTTTCGAACACCCACACACTTTTTGGTTCATCTCAGGGTATTTCTCAATTCCTTTATCAGTTAGGCCCAACCTTCTTCCCTTCAGCAAAATGTTCTTTTTTTGGGGGGAAGGGGGGGGCTTCTCTGAAACCTTCATTCCTCTTTGTCATGCCCACATACATCATAATTAGTGGATTTTGATTGTCAAATAGAGATTTGCTTGGAATCTCTTGGATGTTCCTCTTATTCCTTCTACTTCCTCTCAGACCAGCTTTTGTTGGTGGTTGAATTTGGACAATGTTACTCTCATAAAGGTGCTTCTCTTTTCAGATGAGGGGCATCTCTTGATCCCAAGAGGTTTGGGGGCAATGGATTCTTTTGGAGTCCTTTTTCTATATCAGTCTCTTGAAACTCCTTGTGGCTCATCAGATTTACTTCACTTTTTCCATGCTCTTTGATACTGGCTGGTGATGGTACACTGACAGTTTTTCACTTGTCTTGAACAAATACAGGCAAGAGGACACTCAATCAAGAACCCTCTGTTTTGAAAGATTGGATCTCATGTATTTGGCTCACAGCCATCAGATCAGTTTGTTGGCATGTTATATTGCAGGTGCCCTGAATCTTGTCACAGATCATTTATCTCACCATGCTAAAATTCCATCTACAGTATGATCTCTGCTCTGGATCTTCAGATTTTTTGAGCTGCATATTTCTACTTTCTTTTAGAGGACATCATCAATGCCACTGCATGAGCCACTTTGCATACAGTTACATCTCATTATCTTCATTATTTAACTGTTTCCTGCCCTTTGGCATCACCATTTTTTGCTCCTACATTTGTCTGCCAATAGTGTATATATTCCATTAATTTTCTTTTCTTTGTAGGACCTTTTCTCACATATTTGGATCTTTCTCAGTTGCAAATGTTGCCTACCCAAGAATACTTAGTCTTAAATTCGCACTGTAAGACCTGTTAAATATATTGAATACATTATAGTATAACTTAAGCAGGCTATGTTATGGCCACCACTGAGATGGTATACCTCATGGTGTTGTGCATTATAAATATGTTTGTTTTGAACCATGCATTCATGAACTTACATGAGTAAAGTAACTAACTTACAGAGATTACTGCATTTCTCTGATAATCTGTGGTGTTTGATACTCATCCTACCACCGATTTGATATACAATTTCAGATGCCACCAGGTGTTGGATGGTGCATTCTATCAACATGATTGCTCTATTTTTCAAGATAGGATATTATGGTCACCCATTGCACTATCTCTGGTGCTGCAGAGTTCTGGTGTTGGTTGTATCAGTAAAAGACACATGAATTTTCACGTGTGAATGATTGTGTGTCCTCTTACTGCAGACTGAACAAAAACATTCCCAATGTCACCAGCTTTTGTGAGGAAGATGCACATTCACATAGGTGTTCCACCATCTCACTGGCCACCTGATGTTGTTTCCCTGTAAATCTTGTTTTGGTTAGATTGAAGGTGTGTGCATGTGGAAATGGGTTCTTGGTGTGGAGGCTCCTCTTTCCATTGAAGATCTAACATACAATTCCAGATGCCACTTGATGTTGGTCAAAATCAAACTCACACTTACTGTCTGTTTCACTCCAGCCACTCTACAACAAGGGGTCCCTTAATTACTATATTTTTTTATGGGGTCCCTTTGTTTCTGCCCATTTGTGACACATTCATAATGTGAAGTGTATTCCTGGCTCAGAATTTGTATGGTCTCCCATTGTTGTTTTTTAAATCATTCTCACATCACATGGTTTTCTCTTGGGTGCTTCCTAAAGAGGGGGATCATCTTCTCATTGACTTTCCTCCTGTTCAGTGTGGGATTTTAGCTTTTGTGAGGTATTGGAAGTTAAAATTATTTTGAACTGAAAATGTATGTCTGATATATACTTACCTCCTCTCACATTTTGCACTTGTCCTCCCCACTTTTGGTGCAGTTTTTTTATCTGACCAATCTAAAGGTGGTTACCATAGGGATAGTGTTGCACTCCTATTAGTGGAGGGTTACTCATAATCATTTCAAATTAGTATGCAGATATATCACATTATCATACATGAGGGTAAGTGGGAGTGTGAAGGTTAGTGGCGACTGAAAATTTGTGCTGATAAAGGGCAATGTAATTTGAGAAAGAAAAATGTTAACTTTAGCTATTTCATATTGCTTTCATAATCACTAAATCCCAATCTAGTCAGATATGTTTGAAATTAATTTGAACATTGCTTTCACTACCTCCAAATCTTTGGAACCACCTCTTAACCAATTGCTGATCCTATTTCATAACAAATAGCCTACAGTTGATTCAGACACTTTCTTGAACCTGTGCTATCCTAATTTTAGACTATTATTTTGATGAAACATAGTCTAATTTAGTATTGACTTGGAACTCTTAGTAGTGATCACTTTATATAATATATTTTTTTATCTAGCTTCTTATGTCAATTCCTAGTGTGTGTGATCATAAAACAATTATAAACTTTGGAATAGGAATGTCTCTAGATTTTTTCATTTTACCACTTTCTTTATGCAAACAAACATAAACAACCTGTCTGAGGGTGTTTCTGAATTAAATATTCTCTTTCATGCATTGTTTTCTGGTTCATAATAATATAATATCAGAGGCTAACTAGCAGGTTTAAGAAGTGAATAATTTTTCATCATTACAAGGAATTATATCTATCACAATGATGGGTATCTTAGATCTATAGATTTCATATCGTTGAAATCTATTTGAGACATGGTGAATGGGATAATTATACCTATAAGTTGTTGGAGTGGATGACAACTGCACCTGTCAAACTGTTTTTTTTTTAATTTTCAGTTGTTGTGACAAACATAGGGAAAATTGTTTCCAGTGGTTTAACCTTCAAAGCTGTTATAAATATGAATAATTATACAATAATATACATAGATAGGCAGATACCCAGGTGTATAGATAGATGCAATTTGTTCATCCCATTATAGTAAGATATTTTATTTCATTTTCTAATTCATATTCATAAAAGATTAACCAATGTAAAACTAATTTTATAAAATTTATATTTGATGAAAGTTTTGAGCTTGTAATCATATTATTATGGATTATAAACTTTAAAAGTTGTTGAAATTTAGTAAACAACACCTTAGGAATGTAAAGTGCTCCAGTTTTTAATAAAACTTTGGAAAGCCATGTAAATCAGAGATATTTGAAATAGCCTAACTTGTAGATATATATTTATATTCAAAACAGAATTAGAATCAAAGTTTTACTGTATGATTAGTATTAACGTTGTTTCATATATTGCTGTTGTTAGCTAAAGATGGGCACTTACTATAATCTGCTAATTGATTAATGATTGAAATCATTACTCAGTTACATTAATCAGTTGTTCTCACATGAGAATGACCTTCCTATTTTTGGCATTCTTTAGGTTTTCTTTTAAATATAATTTCAAACTACCCACAATTTCATATGGTAAACATCTTTGTGTACAACAGTTGGGGATTAAGCTATTTTTTTAAACCTAAAATGTTCATGAAAATGTATCATATATGCAATGTAGTATTAAACTTGTAATGAACTGAAAATATGACTGATCCTGTTTCATGGTTTTTCCCTACAAACTTTTGCAAGATTACTGCTGAAACTAAAAACAGAAAAATTCTTTGTTTGAGATAATTATCCTTACACTTTGTTTATAAAGCTAGCAAAGATCCATGTCACAGTGTGTGATAATATATATCAGTGAAAATAATGTATTTTAACTCACTGCAACTTTGTTAATGAAAGTGACCTTATCCTAACTAACACTGGTTACATTTGCAGTTTAATAACTTAAAGCTGCACTATTATTTAGACATATAAGATAAATACAAATAGCAGACATTACTGTGGCTAGTTATATAGCCAGCTGCCACTAAGCCACACTCTCACATTCATGAGTTGTGTATAAGCAGAATGTCAACTGAAATAGTAAGAGTTAATTACTTGGATAGTTAGAATAATAAAAAAATACTAATAATTGGAAGCATTAATTTTAATTTGTTGATTGTCTTTGTGAGTCATGAAAGTAGTCAATTAAACTGAAAATAATAGAGATATCATAATGGCTATATTTTGATTAATCAAGCTAATTATGTGATGTATGCATTTACCTTTACTTGCAGTCATAAGCATGTGGCTGTGAAGAATGCAATATTGCAGGCTTCCAGAAGACTAATATTTCTAAAATAGCTCATTCATTGTGAATATTGCTAAAACGTATTTTGATTTTCATAAGTGAAAATGTTTTCCTATTTTTAAGAATGACTACATTATTGTACAAAGCATTTATGTTCAATTATGTATATTTTAAGTGTTTGTGACAGGTAAATGGCTGAACCCTTAGTGCAAAAATTTTAAATTTGGCACATAGTTATGAATGTTTTTTCCTCAAAATATTTCACTTGCAACATGCTATCCCTGTTCATAAGACGACAGTATTCTAAGTCACAAATTTGCATATTCTTTAGAGTGTCATTAAACTTCTTTCTTCAACACTTCCAGCTTCAGACATATAGAACATGAAGATGTATTGTGTTTAATGAAGAGAGAAATCTAGCATTAATTGAAAATTCTTTACTGATTGAAACTAAAATACTTATTAAATTGTAAAAAGTATATTTTTGTAAACTGATTAATATCAGTAGTTAGGATGATATTTGTACAAGTATACAGTATTGTCACAACATATCAAACTATTAAATTAAAATGATTTATGAATACATTATCATTTACAATACGATTCAATTAGTGTAGTATTCTTAGTAATAACAATGCATGGATTTATCTGTTAGGTACTGTCATTATTGTCAATGTTTACAATTATAATATCAGAAGGATGATTAATTTTATAAGATGTTAAAAAGTATTTACTGGGGTGCGTATTCTCTATTTTCTCAACTCACTGCAACAATTTTCTATAATGATACATGTATCTCCTGCAAATAACAGCTGAGACACTTACTATAAGCCACATTTCCAACAAAAGCATTAACAAGTTAATATGGACAAATGATCACTTGGTACATTAATATTGAAGTAATACTGTTTACTTGATTTGCTTTATAATTAAGTTAATAATTAGAAAAATGTAAACTACTGTTGTATTCTTGTCTGGTTGATCTCTAACTTTTATACCGGTTTTGTTTTGTTTCAGCAAAAACCTGCTTTCTAATAATACCATGTGCAACAAGAAAAAGCTAAACTTACTATTTATTACTACTGCTAGATATGATAATCATTATAAATATGTTGGATAATAACCTGTTTGAAACACATAATGGGTTTGTCACAACTGTTTATAAGGTGCTGAATATTTTATTCTTTCAGAGTTAAAAACGTTGTTTTACGAGTTCAGCTCTCAGTCAAGCTTCAGATAGTTGGGAAAGTTTCTAATTTTTATAACTGCTGAGGTGGAACTTTCTTCCAAGTTTGACATTAAGGTTATCTGTAAATTTGAGAATATTCACACTGTATAAATATAAATCAAAACAATAGTTTTTTGATAATAAATCATGTTTAAAATTGACTTGACTTTCAGTGCTTACTAATATATATATACCTGAAATATATACAATATTTTTCATTTTACTACATTAATATGCTACTGTAGAAAGTTTTCTTTTGTTTACTCCTTCAGTTGTATTTGTAATTTTGACCTTTAAAGTGATATTTTCGCTGGTGAATACAAATTTTGAATATTACAAAAGAATGCAGGTGATAGTTGATGGGATCAATGGATAGAATTTAGTTTTTTATTTGAATGAAGGATGTTTTGTAGAAAATTATTAATCCCTTTGAAAAAATTATACTCTTGATCTCAATAAAAATAAAATGCTTAATACATATGATAGATTAATCAGTGCAGGAAGTTATGTAAATTTAAACAGTTGAGCTAGCCATCAATACAGGTCACTTTGTAAGTGTTGAAAACCTCTCAGAATGTCTAAGTGTCAGAGTATGTACATTTATGTATAAAATATTTTAGACAAGAAGTAAGCAAACTTGAAAAAGAACTCCAACTAAGTAGAATGCTTAAAGTTGCTGAAAGTGACAAACTTCTACAGTGCCAGAAAAGTTTATATCAAGCAGAACGCCAAACAGAAGGCTTAAAAAGTGAGGTGATGAGGTTAAAGTTGCGACTAGAAGAAGTCATGAATGACAAAGGTGGTAAGTGAACATCACTCTTAATATTTTGTTATTTATATGTACTTTTATGGGAATTGGAAATTGTGTGTACAATGTTAAATCTCTTATTGATTGTAAAGTTTAAAATAATTAAAACTTGAAAGTAAAACACTTTGATGACCAGAGGTGTTTTAACACATCAAATTACTCAGTGCAATTTTCTCAGGGGGAGCTCCTCTGTACTGATCAACTATAGCTATAACATTTTATAAGTTCTTTGTATTACTTTGGGGTCTATCAATGCATTATCCCAATTGTACTAACATTAAATACATCATTGTTGATAAAATAAATAGAAATGACTAAGGATTTGTTATTAAGGATTAATGTTTGAACATGTTCCCACTGGAGAAGTTTTCTTGATGATAAATATGTAAAATCTGCAAAAATAAAGTCTACAGTAATCCTAGATGCTTAACAATGAATAAAGTATTTGGATGTGTGATTATTTGTATGTTTAAGTCTAGAGTTTAAAAGTTATTTGTGTCAATTAATAAAGTGAGAACAATATTGTCTATAAAGGTGGCTAAAAAATATTAATCTAATAATTATATAAGTGTGTTTGTAAAATTTTGGGATTTTTATTTTTATTCAAGTTTCAGAAATCATATTATTTTCAAAAGTTTAAAATTATCATCATACAACAAGAGACCACACCAATAGGAGAACAACACAACCTCCATACCCATTAACTCTCCTTGAACACTTTCACTCAAAAATCACTTCTTTCTTTTCCTTGGCATTGCATTGAACAGATGTTAAATTTTTCAAGTGTATATTTAATTTATTGATATATGCATTAATCAGTGAAACTTATGATTTTGTCTTGCCTTTGCTTTTGTTTCAAAAACGTTACCATAATGAATTCTCAAGTGCTGGTGATGTCAAATTTGCCTTGTAGAAGTAACTGAGTTACAAGCACAGAATCTATTTCTACTTTGGCTTCTTGAGACTTGTTAACTTTGGAGAATGCTATAACAATTCTACTAGATCTTGTGTGTTCCCTCATGCATAATGGACCTCCTCTTTATACTGTTTTTTCTGATGTCATTTCCTCTCAGTATGTGAACAACAAGGACAGTAACTTTTACTTACTGTTCCACCGTCTTGGTTTTCCTGAACAGAAGGAGTAACTCCTTATCCTTGCCCTTCCACTTTCTGGATATGATTTCTCAGGTATGTTTTTTTCTTTTTCTCTAGCTTTCATCTTTTATTCTTTGTTATTTTTTAACTCCATGAATTTGGGATTATTTTGTCCTTCCTCCTCCTCTGCCTAATATTATGATTTATGCTTCATCCTTTTCTCAAACAACTCCACACTTTTGCCTGCATGCCTCATCCCCTTCCATTTTTATCTCTTGTCCTGATTTATAGCTATTTTTCCTTTCATTTTCAAAATTCCCATCTTTGGAATCTCTTTTTGCCTGCTTAGAGTGTAGACTACTTGTCCCCTATTTTGCTTTCTCATTTCCTGTTCCATGTGTTGATCCTTTTCTCACTACCCTCCTACTTTCCCTCTTCTTCCTCCACCTCTTGTCTCAGACACTTTATTGTACTCCAGAAAAGTTTGTCCTCTTCTCCTTATCATCTTAGTTATACCACTTCTTCTTGTCTGTCCTTCCTTTCTTGATTTCTCTGTTGTTGGAAATTCTTGGGTCAAGATACACTTTTCACCAACCCTTGGAAAAGATTCTTCAGGCATGCATACAGCAAACTCCATATTCATTTCTCATTATCTTCATTTTTGGGTTGTTTTGTCTCCCATAGGATTTTGTTTAAACCCTTTTTATCAACCTTCAGTCAACCCACCATTCTTCAGATAACTGGATATATTTTCTTTTTTATCTCTCTCTCTCCATCTAACAGAATTCCACTGAATGGCTAGTTTTACCTCTCAAAGTCTGCTTATTTCCCAAAATCTATATTAGGCTACACTAGTATCTGCTGTCTGGATGTAGTACTGCACAAGACCATTAAAGGTTTTCTTATAGTATACAGTATGTTACTAAATTGTCCAATCTAGACCTTATTTTGCAGAGTTTATCATGGAAAAAGTTGACACTAGGGAAGTGACTGCCCTCTTTTTTGGCTTATGCTTTCAGGTTTCTAAATATTGGGTTTTGGCAGGCAGACCAATGGGGTCCAGGCACTTCTTCAGGTCACTCCAACATGAATTCCTCCCCCCCTTTCAAGTGCAGCATGGGATTCCCTTGCCACTTCCAGTTCCTAACTTCTAGTGTGGTGGTCCTTGGAAAATTCCTCACTGGGTGGGCTAAGTGCAATATGAAGGGAAGGGGGGAGATGATAAAACTCTCTGTGTAGTATCACAAGTCACCCACTCAAACAACTTGTGCCTTACTCATGCAGTCATTCTGCCCATTAGAGTTGAAGTGAGTACATACCAAATGGTATGATTGCACTCCAATCATCTTACATATACTGGTTCACTAACTGCTTGTGTGCAGGTGGTTGTTTGGCCATGTTTATATTTTATCCATCCTTATGACACTTTTGCTCCTATCCCCCATTTACAGAGTAGGTAAACAATATACTTTGGTCAAGATGAGATGCAGTCTCTCATGGAGTCTCTGCCAACAAATGTCACACTCCACAGGCTTTCTAAAAGAAGCTCATTTAGGTTTAACTTTGCCTCTCTACCAGTACAACATAGGATTCTAGCTGTTCTATGTGTAAAGGTGAGTTATTATGTTGGAAGTTAACATTTTTTGAATATGAAAATATATTTCCAATTGTGCTGTTGGGATGCTACTGGACATGGAGGTTGTGTTACTCTCCTTTTGCTGGAGGGATTTTGTCCCACGCACCAGAGCTTTTCACAACAAAGTACATTAATTTTAGGTGGGAGTTAGCTTAGGATTAGTGGCATACAAATATCACAAGCAGATCCATTAAGGTATAGTTTTCTGTTTGGGAAGGTAGTTATATCTTGGAAATTCATTTTTAGATTAGGAAGTTGTTAATGCCCGTAAGCAAGCATCATGTGACTAATGTTAGAATAATATTGTTAGTATAAAATAAAGTCAAGACCCATTTTGTGGAAATATAAATTTGTATAATTGTTGATAAGATAATGAATATGAAAGTTTCAGAATTTTCCTAAACTGATGTTTACTATAAATACTTCAGAATTAATAAACAGCATTTATTCATCAGTTATTGCCAAAAATTCAATAATAAAATATCAGAATGAGTATGTGTTATTTTTCAGCTCACAGATGCACTTTAGAGTAGTCACTTAAACCCACTAACTGGAATCTTAGCACAGAGTGCTTCTTCCCAAACTCAAACTCAAGTATGTTGTGCAAAAAATAAAAAAGGGCACAAGTGTGAAAGTTCAGTAAACTTTATTAATACAAAAACAACACAATGCAAAATAATGGGACAAGATATGTGTCAAACTTTATAAGCATTTTATCAGTTCACTGTGCCACCCACCCATTTTTCATAAGTCAATTCTTAGAATTTGGGAAACCCCAAAGTTAAGCTTAACAAAGTGAGAATGAAATCTAAGCTAAGGTATGGGTTTAACTCAAAGTTATACCACTGCCTATTAAAAAAATTTCTACATTTCTCAAAGTTTAGTGCAAGTCATTGTTAACAGAAACTTACCAATTAAAACTAAATCCAATTAAAATCAAGTTCATTATTGTTGAAAACAATATTAAAGAAAACCAAACCTGCACATGGCTCTACACTCAGCAAGCAGTCCTTAAATTGTGTTTGTAGCATAATGTACAGAAAGGCAATTATAGTCCCTAGCAATTATCCATTTTGTTTACAAAGGAAAACAACTGTCTTACTACAAGCTAATAGTTATCTTTTTTATAAGATAATACAGATAAACCATTACTGAATATGCATGCTGTGTGCAAAGACACAGATATTTCACTTTTTAGTTTTAAGCATACATTATACACAAGTGAATGATCCTGTTCCATTCTGTTATGTTTAGGCCAGTATTTTTTTTAAATTGTATTATGAATTTAGAAAACAAAAAAGTACTTTTTACATCTTGTTTCATTCTAACTTATGTGTAACTTTTTTTAAATTATGGACAGAGATTTTTTACCTCACAAAAATCCATTAAATGTTGACAAAGATAGTCATCGTATGAAAAGTTTGTAACATTATAGCACATACATTTTGGTTTGTGAAAGTTTATCCCACACTTGTTTTTTCCTAATATGCAGTATGCAACATGTGAGTGGCTAGTTTGAACATATTTGTTAAACTGTTAATATGGATGAACGTTTAGGTGCATGCCCAACCATGGTTAATTCAGGTGAGGCTGAGATATGAAATCAGAAGAAATATATTAAATGAAAGAAACATTGGATCAAAGTGTTGAAAGTTTAATCAGTGAACTACATCTAACAAAATTAGACAATAAATCCATATGGCAAATTGACAGATAACAACTAGGCCTTGGCCAGCCAGGGACATCTCGGAGAGATACATAGATGCCATGTGTTATTTCTGGTGATACATTAAGCAAAGTGGCCTATAAATTTAGCATAAAATATATAATCATGACATTAACAGGTAAAGCAAAATGCCAAGTATCTGGAGAGAAGAATGTGTGTAAAGGTCGGATGGAGGCTCAGAAAAATTGTAGATACCTTCCAGACAACAGGTAGATGTTTAATAGGGTGCATATAATATTTTTTGTTTATTTTTTTATATTGTAATACAAACATTTTTTGACATCATATATTTATCACTAGTTTATGAGATTTATTGACTGCTTGGAAATATACAGTTGTAAATGTATTTGGTACATTAATATTTGATTTCAACAAGTTCTGCATTAAGCCTTTTTTCATGTAGGTGTACATGGCTATCATGTTGGTGCTATGTGCTGAAAACTCTTAACATCATTTCTAATCATAACTTACTTACAAGTATACTGGTGTACACAAAAATAAAATTTTGTAGGTCTATAATGTATTTATCCATAGCATCTGATTCATTTACTTGTCACTAAAATATGATACAGTCACAGAAAAAATTTAATGCATTTTTGTGTTAAATTTTAAAAGGACCAAATTTTCTCAGTGATGTTTTGCCTTGTTGCAGAGAAATGAATAATGCAAAAGACAGAATGTGATATATTCAGGTCATATGGGGTTGGATTTCTTCCATCACAGGGATAGCCTATAACAAAAGTTCTTACAACTCTTACTGATGTGCTATGGTATACTGATCCATTCCTCTTAAAGTTTGCATTGAAATTGATTATCATTTTGAAACAATTTGATATTACAGGATACAGGGACAACCTAAAACAACACGAAAATTTCCCCTGGTTTGTATTTGAATTAACAATAGGAGACAATGGAAAAGAATCTTTAAAACTCAGTAAGGATTGTTGTGCTGCCAATATGTAGCAGTTGCTATATAAGTGGTAAAAAGGTTCAAATGAAGATTACATACAAATTGGTGCTGGCATAACCTGACAGTATGTTACTGGGAGTGTTTATTTCATATGTAAAAAAACATTTTGTGTTGCATATGCAGAAAGTTCTACTTGTGTTGCTTTTATGCAACTAAAGTTAATTATGAAAATGTGGTATTTCTTTTTTTATGCATTTGGATAATCATAATAAGTGTAAGACACAAAACTGGCATTTTTTATCCCCTCCTTCTACTCTAAAAGAAAAAGAAAAAAATGTTGGTTTTATGGCAAATATTTAAATAATTGTGTTGAAGGGGAAACAGTTGTCTTGCCTTTTTTTCCCCATGAAGTAATGAAACAATACTATGTCTTATGACAAATATAATTGAGTTTACACTGTAAAAATGTTTAACCCTTTTGGCACTGAATAACAATTTTTAATGTTTGGCATGGCACTGAATATATATGTTTGATACTTCAACTAATTACGGTATCAGTACTAAAAGCATGATATCTCAGCAATAACTCAACAAAAGTCCCTGAAATATTCATTGATTGTACCCAATACTATATATGTTAAATTCAATACATAAGAATAAAGAAAGGTCGCCTGCTGCGCTGAGCCTTCAAGTCAACTGCGGTCGCCAACCACACCAAAAGGGTTAAAACCAATAGGACACAACTGTTTGGCAAAACCACAAGGTATACAATGATATTAATATGTGCAACAATGTAAGAGTAGTCTCAGTAACAATATGGATATGAATCTGCTTTGTTGGTATGGTAACATGATGTTTGCTCAATAGCTAATCAGGTACATGTGGACTTGTAGCCCTGTTGGAAAGATGAAGTAATATGATTATTAAATATTACATGGTTGTGGGTTTGGTCACAAAAAATATGATCATCATGGCAAATATTATAGAAACAAAAAGACACTATTATAATATGTAAAGGTACTGTAATACCTAAAGGCCAGTATTTTTACAGATTTAAGGATTGTCAAGCGATTGAGCATCCTATGAATTTATCCTTAAATTACTGCTCGGATTTCATTTTCAGGAAATATATATTTGTATGTGACTTGTTGAAAGCTGTATTTAAAATATTGTATTGTATAAACAATTTTTGCTATATCACAATTTCCATAATGTTAATTTACCTAAAAAGAAAAGTTCATTTCCATGAATAGAGAAGGGCTGTCAAAGAACTAAGTAAATGCGCATTAAAATGGGTAAACTATTATTCAGTGTGCTCTGTCATTGACTTTAGCTACTAAATACATGCAACTTTACATCTAGTTGAACTTTTCTGGTAAATATATTAATTTATATTAAAACATTGAAGGTAGTAATGACTGGTATGTTTTATAGAATCTTTAAAAACAGCTAAGAAGTTTGTGACTAAAACTGAAAAGATCCCTGGATATCAGAAAATACTGGAAAAGAAGAACACTGTTGAAGATTCAGTTAAGCTACAAGAAAACTCTACTGTTCTGAAGGAAAGTAATTTCAGTGTAAAACAAGAAGAAAAACTCATCAGCATGAAGAAAGTTTCTGTTGATGACACAGTAACAATTATGGATGAAAATGGCCAAAAGGAAACAAAGAAGTTGAGTGAGGAAAAATTAGGAGCACCACTTATTAGAGGTGGTAAGAAAGCAGTTGCTCCCAAAGTCCAAGTGTCAGGTGAGGGAGATATTAACAACTGCAAACAACAGTGATAGATCATGTTGTATGGTGACTGCAAATTAAGTGACAGTAAAAGTAAATATTTTTTTGTTTGTAAATTTACTGGGGTTTTTTAATAGGTAGTCTAAGAGAGAAATACAGTGTTATCTTAACAATTCAAGATTTAAAATATATATATATATTATAGTATGATTATCTTTATAACAGAAATTAATAACAATAATCTCTGATAGAGACTTTATAAAGATTGTTTTTCTTTTAAATTATACCACTTTCACTGATCTTGGATCAAAAATTAAACTGTAACAAAATATTTACCAAAATACTTTTATCTGCAAGATTTTACACAAATGCAATCAAATTTTAAATATATTACCTAATTAAGATAATAGTACATGAACAACATTTAAAAAAAAACTCTGTGACAGATAGTTTTGGACTGTATTACAAAGATAAGGTACAAAAAAGATGTTGTAAAAACGTCTTAGTAAGTCATGATAGAATGTCACAAATTCATAGAAGTTTCTGTCATCTTAACTGATATAAGTGTTTTGCAATGATGAAATTAACTAGTAACTTTACATAGCAAGTATATTTATAAAGAATTAAAACTGTTGGTCGGACAAGTTTAATGATTGTAAAACTGTATTATTAAATATTAGAATTAATGATGTCCTTCACTGTATAGACTGCTGTTACAAAAAACATAGTGAATATACACCATATAACAGAGCACTGCTGTTGAATTAATTGTATGCATGTGGTGCACTAGTACAGACAATGTTTGTAAAATAAAATAACTGCAGTATGTCACAAAATTATTTATATAGATGGCCTTCACTGACACAATACTGTTTTACTGTCTATAATATACAGAATAAATCATACTAGTCTCATTCGTTATTGTAAACTACTCCTGCAGATGATTCTTTCATTCAAATTATGTAATGGAAATGTATTTGTTCCAATAATACAGACTTATAGTAACACCATAATGGAAAACTGTTGTGCTTCCTACACATAAAGATTGCTGCTAAAGTCTCAAGTGAACATTAATGTTCTGTCCTTAAAAAAATTGTACTTAATTACAACTTCCAGGCTACAATTGCATTATACCAAGAGTCTCCTTGTTGACATAGAATTACTGTTTTTGATTTATTAAAATCCTTCATGAGGAAAATATAATTTATTAAAGGGATATAATGTTTATTGAAAAACAATAAAATTGTAATATTCACTATATTTATACAAAGAACTGGTCTTAACCAAGACCAACTGCTTGTTATGTTGCTCTGAGCCACATTAAGGATGATGTTTTCAATATTAAGTAACCCAGTTTTGTAATTTTGACTTTCGTGTTTCAATACATTTTGCATTTTAATATTATCTATATTATTATACTTAGTTAGGTTACATATATCGATCTCTACTTTTCTTTATAAAATTAAAAAATTTTTTTGTTATTCACGATTTTCCGAATTTCGTGCAAAGCTACACAAGGGCTATCTGCGCTAGCCGTTCCTAATTTAGCAGTGTAAGACTAGAGGGAAGGCAGCTAGTCATCACCACCCACCGCCAACTCTTGGACTACCCTTTACCACGAATAGTTGAATTGATCAAGGTTGAAAGGGCGAGCATGTTTAGTGTGACGGGGATTCGTACCCGTGACCCTCAGATTACGAGTCAAACATCCCAACCATGCCGGACCAGCTCATTATATACATGGAGGTTTAAGTCATCAAATGATATACTAATTTTAAAACGAAGATGTTTATGTATGCTCTTGTGAATTTGTTTGTTGTGCACGTTATTAATGTTAAGCAAGTTTAATTTTTGGTTAATATTTTATAAAATCTGACAAACTTGTCAAAATTTAATTTGAATAATAGGATGCATTAAACAAAATCTACTTATTTTTCAATGTACTTTGAAACAGTAAATAATATACTTCTCTCAGTCTTTTAACAATGTCTGTTTGCTTGTAATTAAGCACAAAGCTATACAATAAGCTCTCTGTGTATTGCCCACAATGTGTACCAAAACTTGAGTTCTAGCATTGTTTTAAATCCAAAGACACACTGTGCCACTGGAGAACTTTCAGCAATGTGTCACTGATCCTCCTAGCAAATTTACACCTCTCTTTTAATCACTTGATACACTGAGGTGACCAAAAAGTGGAATACAATTGCAGTTTTATGTTGACATAACAAGAAAGTCAAAACAACAAAACTGGGTTACTTAATATTAAAAATGTCATCCCTAATGTGGCTCAGAGAAACAATTACAGTGATGTACCTTGGATATCATGCAAATTACAGCTTGTTTCTATAATTTTTTAAACTATAGTTGCTTCCTATTTAATTGTCATATTTTTGTGTGCAAGCAGTACCAAACGTGGGGCACGTGTATACCAGATTTTATTACTCATTAGAATCTTTATCACAAGTATCACATCGCCCGTCTTGTGTGTGTGTGTGTATATATACTACTAGTATCCTTTTACCTACAAGAAAGGGATCATTGGGATCCCAGCCAAAGAGTTCTGTTGCATTATTAGAGTGATAAAGTTTGTCATTTTTCTCTATGCTCTTCTGAAAAAATCGTTTACATGTTTACTTAGATGAAAATTCATTGAAATAGGGAAATTTTATAGTCTTCTAACTTTATCAATAAAACTGCACCATACAATATAAATAAAACACTGCACATTTGAAAACATGCAAATAGGGATTGTAAAAAAGTATGGAAACAAGGCTGAAGGTACTGAAGACATTATTTACAGAAACTATGAATTTGTAGTGTATCCATGTTGTTACTTAGCATGACAAATGGTGGAGTCAAAATAGGAATTTTTTGTTCAAGTGAATAATACCTACAGTATCTCCAGCCTTGTTTTCTACTTTTTTTTTCATGATATAGGAGTTTCTTACCTAATAACATTGATTGTAGAGTGTACAAACAATTGAGTAAATGTATGTAATATTAATCTATTATTGACAAGTAATTCCTGCTTCACCCTGTACGTAAGTTTTTTTTACAGGAACACCACTTACTGGTAAGAAAGCTAACTTCACAGGGTAATGATAATGTCATTTACACTTGAATTGTGGTATTTTTTACTTTATGTAAAATATAAAATAAATAAATCAACTATTCAATACACATGTGATCTTCACAGTACCTTAGTTGGTATTCTACAAAACGTTTTGTTATATCACAAGGTATTTTTCTGTAGGCTGGCAATAGAAAAAAATAATAATATGAATGGATTTTAGAGTCATTCTAAGTATTGGATAGTTTAATTTTTCTGAATGTTTTAAATGCGTATGGCATTTATCATTGTAAAGGAATATTATGAGTGTTCGTTTAGGAACACGTTTACTTTCTAAGGTGGTTTTTGCCATGTGTTCAATTATTTCTATTAGTATTTTGTCAAAATCTGGTTGCTCCCTATTATGAATTACTATGGTGGTTCATGATTATGTGACAGCTTTTAGCCTTAAGTGTGCAGTGTGTTTGCTGATGGATTTGCAAGAGATTTGTTTAGAAATGTCTTGAATCCTACAATGATACTTCTTTATTCCTTTCATAATCTTTTAAGATTTTTTTATTTATATAGAAAAATTCTGCAGAACTCTGAAGAAGCAAGTATGAAATATAGTTCACTGATAACAGGATTACAAGAAATCCTAAACATTTTATACTCATATACAACATCTTATGTTTTATACAAGTGGACTAGACCTTAGAAAGTGTGCCATCTGAAACAGCAGAGGAAACTAACCACAATTTAGACAAAAAAAAAAGAAGAAAGATTAGTTATCTGTTATGTATTGATTCAGTCAACCTCACATATTGTGTTCCACTTTATAGGAGATAAATATAACCAATACATTACAAGTTTTGATTCTATTTTTTTAACTCACAAATGGGAGGTCCCAATTTGCTAGGAGGATTAGTGACACATTGCTGAAAGTTCTGCAGTGGCATATATGTAAGTATTGGTATACAAAGACATAAAACTGCAATTGTATTCCACTTTTGTTACTTTAAGGCAAAGTTAGTTTGCTTATAGTAAATTGTCAACTTTGTTTCCAATTTTTGGTCACCTCAGTGTATCAAGTGATTAAAAGAGATGTGTAAATTTGCTAGGAGGATCAGTGACACATTGCTGAAAGTTCTCCAGTGGCACAGTGTGTCTTTGGATTTAAAACAACGCTAGAACTCAAGTTTTGATACACATTGTGGGCAATACACAGAGAGCTTATTGTATAGCTTTGTGCTTAATTATAAGCAAACAGACATTGTTAAAAGACTGAGAGAAGTATATTATTTACTGTTTCAAAGTACATTGAAAAATAAGTAGATTTTGTTTAATGCGTCCTATTATTCAAATTAAATTTTGACAAGTTTGTCATATTTTATAAAATATTAACCAAAAATTAAACTTGCTTAACATTAATAACGTGCACAACAAACAAATTCACAAGAGCATACATAAACATCTTCGTTTTAAAATTAGTATATCATTTGATGACTTAAACCTCCATGTATATAATGAGCTGGTCCGGCATGGTTGGGATGTTTGACTCATAATCTGAGGGTCACGGATACGAATCCCCGTCACACTAAACATGCTCGCCCTTTCAACCTTGATCAATCCAACTATTCGTGGTAAAGGGTAGTCCAAGAGTTGCCGGTAGGTGATGATGACTAGCTGCCTTCCCTCTAGTCTTACACTGCTAAATTAGGGACGGCTAGCACAGATAGCCCTCGAGTAGCTTTGTGCGAAATTTCCAAACAAACAAACAAATAATGTGGCTCAGAGCAAAATAACTACAGTGATGTACCTTGGATATCTTGCAAATTACAGCTTGTCTCTATAATTATAGTTGCTTCCTTTTTATTAGCCATATTTTGTGCACAAGTACTAAACGTGGGGTTCGTGTATACCAGATTCTATTTTATTACTCATTAGAATATTTACCAACCTACCTAGCCTCGTATATAGCTATATGCCCAAAGTATTGCATCGCCCGTTTTATGTGTGTATGTATATATATATATATATATTGGGACTCCAGCCGGAAGAGTTCTGTTAAATTATTATAACTATAAGGTTTGTCATTGTTTCTCTACGCTATTCTGAAAAAATCAATTATATGCTTGCTTAGATGAAAATTCATTGGAATAGGAAAATTTAACGACAATTAGAGTGAAGACAACTTTTATCTGACCGTGTTGTCGTACAGAAATAACATCCAATAAGACAAAGGCAAATTACAAATTCATTATTTAATATCCGCCTCTTTATAACCTGCAACTAAATTTTCTCCAAAACGACATTTTTTATTATTTCAATAAATTTGCTGAGTTTCACGCAAAATTACTCAAGAGCTGTCTGTCCCTTGTTCTGAACTAATATACTTCACGGAAAGCGATTTATCAACACCAATCAATCCCAACCTGTGGGCTATTGTAATAAAAAAATTGGAGTTTAACTGCCACTCTTGTAACGCTTCAAAATTCAGAACTTTGCGCAGTCCTTTATTAGAAGAATATCAATACATAGCTAATTATGTGAAATTTAAAATATCCATTTCATAGATAACGTATAATTTTTTTTTAAATATAAAGGTACGTTGATCTTTGAGTTTTACTTTACTGTTTACTTGTTATTGTTTGTTTGTTTTTTTACACTGATTGGCCACTTTATTAAAATTTTATGATTTACAACTTTCGCACAACACCACCCAAAGGTTTGTTTGTTGATTTTCGAGCTTAGTCTTTCTTAACTTTCAAGTGATAGACTAGATCAAATGTGGCTAGTCAGTAACACCTGCCGCCAACTCTTGTACTACTATTTTACAACGAATATTGAGAATGATTATAACATTATCATGTACACATGACTGACAGAGAAAGATGTTCAGTGACGTGTATCGATCCTCAGACCCGCAGACTGCGAGTCGAATTCTTTAACCACCGTAACAATGTTATAACAAAGAGTTAACAGCCCATAATTATTCCAAATTTTGAACCAATAGACCTAGGATAAGCAAATAGTCAGCAGTTTCCATTACCAACTCTTAGGCTTCTATTTGACCAAATAGCGTTTTGACCTTTCTTCTTATAGTACAGCCCCACAGAAGGAAATGTGTTGTTGTATTTTTGTTTGTTTAGGTTTTTTTGCGCAACAAACTTAAACTGTGAACTATCTGATTCACAGCCTGAGCTGGCTAACCGTTAGATCACGCTCACTTCCACTTTATTAGAACTTCTACACACACACACACGGGATTTACGAAATTGTTGATTGAGCTCTGTAAATGTGGAGATCTAGTCGTACAATGGCTAATCTAAAGCAAATAGGTTAGATAACGACATTTTTAATTTTAAAGGAGCGTCCTAGTAAGTGCCTCTCTAAAAGAAGTCTTTAAAATAGACTATTTCTTTGACTATCTATTTTAAAACATTTGCTGTAGCAGTATACATCAACAATAACAATCGAAAGGAAAGTCGTTTGTCACTAAGTAAATTTCGAGGAAATTACTTAGAAAATGCAACAGTCGCCAGATCAGGTCCCAATTCACCATTTATTTCAACAATGGTCAATATTCAACGAACATGTGATTGTAACGTATTATATCGTTGGACGAGTTCTTTTGAATAACTTGTTTAAAATAATAACAAGCCTAGTCCATGTAACAATAACAATTTATTTATTCAACAAACTTTTGCTATACTTGTGTTAATTTTTAGGCCTAACTATATAAATAAACTTATAAACTCTAAAGCTTATGTGGGCATTAGTTCACTAACAACGTTTCATTAGAAGTGTTGAGACCAACGATGATCTTAACTGACAAATAAACTTGCAGAATTTCTCTGTTAATTGATCGATTAAATTGGTAGATGTGATAACTTTCATTACAAATACCGAACTACATCACTCAATAGGTGCTAAATTCTTATTGATTTCGTCACACACAGATTATTCGTATTTACAATATACTCGTATTTTTTCAGATTCCACAAAATTTCAAGATTATTACGTCATCAAAATTATCAGCTTCCTCTAGCAAGTATATATAAATTAAAACATTGAAAATATAACTTAAAAGCATTTTACCTTAGAAAAAATTATAATGTCCTTTAAACAACCCATGTTCAAAAATAAAATGGTATGTTAAACTAACCTTTCATCAAGTCTGTCTTTTTTTTTGGGTTTGTCTGAGAAGTATGGTACACGGATGGTATGGCCTCCTATCCCTTGTCGTTACTTGCTGTCCTGTCCTGTTACAATAGTACACCTTGCAAATCCACTGGTTGATTGTAACTCCTTGTAATCCTCTGGCAATGTTTTTACATGAACCCTGGATTCTTAAGCAGATTAACTTTGTTTTGGTAAATACTTTGTCCTCTCCTCAGTGTACTTTCAAAGATGACCGTAGTAGATAACCTTTACATTGGACAACCAGTTCTTCTAGATTCTGTAAACTACATAACCGATTATTTTAAATACAAAGTAAGACCTTTCCCTTATCAGTAGTATCATCATAGTGACTTTTTATCTAAGAATTGTTTAATTTGTTTCTTGTTAAAGTCTTGTATAGCATATTTATTCTTCAGATCCACAAGAGATCTTCCAATAATCACTTCTCGGGATATGCTAGAGTGTTTGGTTCCACTATACCCCATAAACTAGATGCAGGTTTACTCCAAATAACTTTTGCTATGAGTATTTTGCTTCTCAGTAGTATAGTGACTACTCTCCTGGTTGTCACTTCAAATTGAACTGGTGTAGTAATTTTTTCATGTAATGCACAACATTTCATGATCAAAGACTGTAAAGCTATTTGAAGCTAGCCTAGTCTCGCATCCATGTTTCTGCCTGAAGTCAGTTCCCAAAACACATGCTTCCTTTAAAATAAATTACTCGCACATCATGTAGAAGCTTTCTACACTATGAATAACTTTCAACGTTCTTCTTGCTAAAACTTTATTTCCACCTACTGTTCAAATAAATCTATTTTCTTTCTTTGTGTCTGGTGGTAATTTTCCACTTTTAGTTATCAAATTAGTTTGAACAGTTGTAACTGTTGAACAGGTATCAAAACAATGTACTTCAAGGTTTTCCATCAATAACCTATGAAATCGTAAATGTTTCCCTTAGATAATGAACTTTTTTTGTAATTTGTGATAGGAGTATTCCCAGCTGAACTTCGACCCATAACTCCAGCTAATTTCTCTTTATCAGAGGTATGGTTAACTTTGTACTGCTCTTTTGATGTGACTGGTCTTGAAGGTTCATCTCCGTTGTATATTAATAGCCGTTTACTTCTTACAGCCTCGGCTGTAGTAGACAGATTTCCCACATTTTTCTCTTATTTACATCATGTGGGAAGAGTTGTTATTTTTTGCATGCTTTAATCAACAATTCCTTGCAGTATGTTCTTTCAAATTTCACTTGAAACATTTATTGTATTATGGTTTTTCTCCATTCTGTATAACTAGTTGTCTAGCTAATAATTTCAGTTATTCTAGACTATCAGCAGCAACAGTTGATATTTTCGTAATACTTAAGCTGATGATTCCGTAACTTCTAAATGGTGCCTTTCGCTATTTATGATTTTGACAGATTCAAGTCTCATCGCCAACTAGAAAGCTTCTTTTATATGTACACCTATTTTATTTCGACATAATTTTCTGATAATCTCCTCTGTTATGGCCTAGAAATAATCATGCCCTAACAAATCAATCAGTTCAAGAGGATCACTCAGATAAGATAATTGGGCAAGCCTTACCAAATATTCTGTAGGTTTGACTAAGGTTTCTTATTTTTTCCGCACATTGTTTTGGAACTTTGGATATTTCCTATTGGTGTATTACTTCAAACCAATTGGATAAAGCAGTTACTAGCGCTTGCTGGTTATTATAGATCTCAACTTGAAGGTTGCTTAATGTTATTGAAACTGATTCTTTTAAATTGGAAACAAGATTAGTAGCTTATTTTTCTATTTTCCATTTGTCTGAAAATTATTTCAAACTAAGCCTCGTCCCTCCCATGGAATCTTTTCATCTCTGTCCATTGGTTTCTCGGTTCGGCAATATTGTTAAATTAGCTAAATAAATTCTGAACCTTGATTTAATAGCGTTATGGTTAGAGTATTCCAGAAAATTTCTGTAGCCACAATGGCACAGCACCAGTGGTAATCTTAATCTGCCTATCACAAATGTAGATATGGATGAATTCCGAACAATAAGTGGATTTTTTTCATTTTGGATTCTACTTTGGAAGAATAATTTTTCTTTAGGTGAAACTGCACCAGTGTAAAATAAAAATGTTATATACCGTATGTTCAGCACAGAAAATGGCAAACACATGGTGCATAACACATCTTACTTTGCCTGCTGCTAAAGGAGATGTAATGGAGTGTGGAACTTCCTGGTAGGGATTGAATACCTTTGGCTTCCGTAGAAGGCTAAATATGATCTATGATGCATCTGAGCGTTGTTATTAATCATCTTTATTTATCAGCGGTGTAGTTTTACCTAAGGAGAAAGTATTCTTCCAAAGTAGAATGCAAAAAGAATATTAATAAATCTACTTATTGTTCGGAATTAATTCAAAGAGTTTGACAGTGACTTAATCTTAATTCGATCTATCATTTTAAAGATGAGCTTTTACATCATTTTATAGAGTCAAAGTCGTGCTGAGCCCAAGCTATCATCGCAGTGAAAAGTGGTCTAACAGAGAATAAGATAGAAGTCTTAATTAGGTGGCCAATCAGTGAACTTTTCTTTAGCCAAATGAACTTGTTTTTCACTTGACAATCTTTCCACAAATTGAAATGAATATTTATTTTATGCGTAGTTATTCTATTTCATTTAAAAATGTTTAGTTTCGATACCATATTGATATCATGGTAATTGGCCCTTATGACTTTGGAGTTTTAGCTCCATTTATGCAAAAACCAAAAATCAACAGTGAAAGAAAGCCGTAAAGTAGTATTGCTATTTGTTTCATTTTTATTCGGTGGATAAATGGTTTAATAAAAAGTAGAGTGTTGTATCTTATTTTATAACTACTAATATTCAAAGCCCACTCATTTTTAATCATGTTTGTGGACCGCGATAGTACAATATTGAACTTGAACGTAATGTTGATGAATAACGCAATACTATATGAATGATGATGAGTTTATAAGTCTTTGAATATTACTTTTTAATAACTATCGTTTAATGTTGAATTCATTATATTTTTTTTATTACGACTACTTTATTTATAAAGCCTAAATTAGTCGCATAAATAAGGGCTACTACACACACCTTCATACAAACTAATCACTTGCTGCTTGAAATTTCATGAAACTCGTATGAAAACTATGTAGTAACATATATCACTTGTGTATCATACTTTTCGTTTCTTTCGAGCCCTCAATAGCTAAGGATAACGTTCTGGGTTTATAAGACTAAAATCCGAGGCTCAATCCAAACAGTGAGCGCACATAGATTACTTATTGCACAGCTTTGCGCTTAACAATAAAACGAACAAAACAGTTTTCTCGGTGATTAAAGTAAACGTTAATCGATGTAACACGTTTTTATTAAAATAGTGAATAATATTTTTATATGTTTTTAGCTTTAAATTAATTTTTATGGCAATTACAAGAATTTATCGTACAAAACTTGCAAAATGTTATACTAGTTGTTTCCTTGACCTTTCACAGAGAAGAATTGCATAAATTAATGAATTGTTGCACCATTCCAAAAAGATAAATAATTGGTGTTCTGATGCAAGACAAATTAGACCTTTACTTTGAGATTTTGCTTATTCAGTTCACTCTTTTTAGTTACGACGTCAGGATATGACAGACACCAGAGCTACAGAAAAGGCTAAATATTAACAGTTCATACGAGTCGTTCCACTGACCCTGTGTAGGTGTGTGATTCGTGGGTGTGCCATCATATGATCTAAATTCCATTTTGTGGTATATTCAATGAAAAAGAATTTTGATTGGTTCAGCTTAGAGGCACGTGACTGTTAAATGTATGTCTTGATGAATGGTACTTTGTTCACCAAGACTTGTATGAATATGTTCAAGGGCGACATGTCAGTCACTGGCCTTAAGCTATCAGAACACCTCTTTTTGTTGTTGTTTTTCACTGGCGTTGTGGAACATTTTGGTACCCTTTGAAATCGTAGTATTTCAAATAATAAAGTTCCAGAAGAATTAACTTTATGAAACTTTTTTTTTCGTTTTTGTATAGTACGTTTAGTTAAACGTAAGATATTGTAATTACCTTTCTCACAGTGAAAATCGTTTTGCTATCGTTCTTTAAATTTACCTTTTTCTAAGTTCGAGGTTATCAACAGTGTTAAAACGTAGGATCTCTCTTAACTAGCATGTTAAATTACAGTGTTAAAACATCGAAAGTTTTCAATTGTCACTTTTAACTTTTTCCTTATTAGTATTTTGTTCTACTTGAACATTTAAACAAATTTTAATTGCTGTAGACAAAAAGTTATCCAAGGGGACATCTGTGCTGTACCCACCACGAGGCTCGAATCATTAATTTTAATATGATATTATAAGCCTCAACGTTACTACTGAGTCAGCAATGGCAAGCCAAACCGCTATAACAAGAACCATTTTTACGATGAAACAAGGGGGACTGCAAGTTGACTATTGCCTGAAATACTCATTTAACGAAAAACAGACCACAAAATATCTCTTTAAATCACCTCCCCTCCAAAAAAATTATATGCATGACAAGAAAAAAGAATTTGGTTTGTTTTGAATTTCGCGTAAAGCTACCCGAGGGCTATCTGTGCTAGCCGTCCCTAATTTAACAGTGTAAGACTAGAGGGAAGGCAGCTAGTCATCACCACTCACCGCCAACTCTTGGGCTACTCTTTTACCAACGAATAGTGGGATTAACTGTAACATTATAACGCCCTTACGGCTGAAAAGGCGAGCATGTTTGGTGCGACGGGGATTCGAACCCACGACTTTCAGATTACGAGTGGAGTGCCTTAACCAGTTGACCATGCCGGGCCGAAAATAATTTAACTTGTCTCTTTAAGTAAAAAGTATATAAAAAAACAAAAGTTATTAATTTCATTAAAAGTAATTTTAATCGAAATAAGAATAAGAATAAACACTGTTTTTTAATGAAGGACAAGATACTATAAAACACTCGTTAAAAGTTAAAAAGGGAGAAAATAGTTTCTACTGAACTGTTAGAAAATAAACATCACTGCTCTGTGAAACTTGGTGTGGTGCACTAGATATATAAAGAGATGTGTGTGTGTCTTTTCTTATAGCAAAGCCACATCCCGGTATCTGCTGTGCCCAGTGAGGGGAATCGAACCCCTGATTTTAGGTTTGTATATCCGAGGCCTTACCGCTGTCCCAGCGGGGGACAAAAAGAGATGAGAAAAGTTAGTTGAACTGAAAATAAAATTATTGTATGGTTAAGAATTAACACGAGCAATGAGTGAATACTTTTTACACAAGTTGCCATTCACGAAAGAAAGACTTGATCATATAGCGACAAAACCTAGCGTGGCAGACGAAAATGGGAAAAGAAAACTTTTTATCTCTGAAAGAAGGATGATACATGCCATCAAACAGAAAAGGAGCCACCAATGGCTCAACGGTATGTATAAGGGCTTATAACGCTAAAGATCGGGTTTCAATACCCTCGGTGGGCAAAACACATATAACTCCTATTGTAACTGTGCACAGCAACAAAAAATTATCAGATTGAAATATAAACACATAGAAACAAGTTTAAACGATAAAAAGACGAATTATAAACTCTGAAATAGAAATACATCGTTGACAGCATGAAAACAAGAACATTAAGATACGACTGCCAAACGGGCAGTTGTCGAAAAATGAAAGGCTAGGAAGTTAATATAACAATGTTATAACAATCCAGAAAGTTAATATATCACTGGCAAACAGAACTGGAAGTATCTCGTTGATGTACTATGAAGAAAATACTATGTACTATGTCGTTGATGTACTATTTAGTATTAATTTATTTAAACGAACATCATTCTGATAACTTGGATTGTAAAGCATCATATGGCTTAACAAATGAGGAATCGATATAAAATGCTTGGCTGACAAAAGAAAGTTGTAAAACTATTACATGTCTGGAATAAACGGGTATCTTACATTTATCGCGATAGCGCACGTTTTACATTGTCGAATGATAGATAACTAACTATTACGTGACCGATAAAACAAAAACGGGTGGTTATTACACGGCAAAAGGTTAGAAAACTAACACATGCGAACTGGTTAATAAATACACTGTCACAAATAAAAAAATCAAAATTTTGTGAACAAAACGTGATATTATCTAGACATATAATGTGCACAGACTTGAGGAACATCTGAAAATTATTTGAAATAGCGTTTCAACCGTACGTTTATAAACTAAAACTTAATCGAGATAAAAGGATTCAAATCATTAGTATAACACCTAGTATGGTGTTTTAAAATCGCCTTTGACTCGGTTTCATTGAACTGAAAAAAAAAAAATTTGTGGCTGATTGTTCCTCAGCAAAACCTTACACATAAAAGTCTCTTATGACTTAAAAACACAACTAAACTATGTGTTTCACAGAAATGTTACAAATGTCATTGGTCAGTTTCCAAAATATAAAGTTACGAAAGGTAACTAAGTATGGCATGGCCAAGCGTGTTAAGGCGTGTGGCTCGTAATCTGAGGGTCGCGGGTTCGCATCCCCATCGCGCCAAACATGCTTGCCCTTTCAGCCGTGGGGGCAATATAATGTGACGGTCAATCCCACTATTCGTTGGTAAAAGAGTAGCCCACGAATTGGCGGTGGGTGGTGATGACTAGCTGCCTTCCCTCTAGTCTTACACTGATAAATTAGGGACGGCTAGCACAGATAGCCCTCGAGGAGCTTTGTGCGAAATTTCAAAACAAACAAATTAACTAAGTACAGTAAATCAAGTCGTACTTAGGGTTCATCCATATATTTCGTGATGACAAAGTTACCCATTTTCTGTCCATCACGCATTTACCATCATCAAATCTAAAAGTGTAATTTGACCACCACGTACACACCATGACCACATCTCAAACTATCATGAGCAAATATGAAACTATCTAATAACCACCATGTGCTCACGCGGTTATTCGCTAAACTGTATAATCTTCCCAAGAAACTTTTCTAGTAATTTTAATATTATTTATCCACAGATGACTCTGCTGAACATGATCTTTGATTCATTTCTTATTCTCTAAATACATTTGCAGACAAAAGTATTTAGAAAGTTCAAAAGAACAAAAAACACCCGTAAACGATAAAGTAATTTCTATAAATTGTTATTGTTTTATTGAAAAACACAATAAAGCTACAATTCGTAAGTAACATGCATAAACTGAAAAGTAACTCGTAGGTCTAACTTAATATTTTGATGAAAAGTATTTGGGTAGTCTTGATTTAATACTTTATATTTACTGTTTGCTTCCTCTAGTGACTCGCTGGCACAGCGGTAAGTTTACGGATTTACAAGGCCAAAATCAGACGTTCGTTTCCCCTTGGTAGACACATCAGATAGCCCGCTCTGGCTTTTCTATAAAAACCTACGGACGCCTCCTGTACAGCTTATAATATTATTCTGTTTGTTTGTTTTTTCGTTTTGAAACTAGTTCCTGGCAACTTTCCAGAAATATTTTTTTTCCTATTTTTCAACACGTACAACTTTATTTTGCAATCGATAACATTTTGATAAGATTCAAGTCTTTATCCATAACTGTATTCTTATTTTTGTTTAAAAATTTTACTACAGATTTTGCAGAACGTTTATGGTCATTATCCTGCTGGAATACAAAATTCTGTTTAATAATCCTTCTGGAAGTTGGTAACAATTAAGAGTGAAATAATTCTTGATATTTTGCAGCAGTAATTGATTTTTCCAAACAAAACAGGTCGCCAGTTTCTGAGGAGACATAACCAAATCATATCATCACACAATCATTACCATATTTAACATTGGGCAGAATGATTTTTTTATTCCTTCTCTTTTTTCTTCCAAACATTGTTATCTTATTGGTTAAAAAAGATCTGTTTTAGATTCCACTAACGAAAAAATGTTGTTGAAGATCAGGCTTTTTCGAGTATTCAGTGGAAAACTTCAATCGCTTTTTTGTGCATTGTTTATAATAAAAGTTTGCAACTTGGTTTTTCGCTATAAACATTCACATTAAGGAACATCTTCGAACTCTGCACACGTTAAAGTCAGGGCTGTGATTGAACATTTTGTTGACACAGTATAACTGATATTGATTGTGCCCAAACAGCAAACATTTTTACTCATTATCACAGCTCTTTAGATAGAAAATGTAAATAAACTCAATTAATTTCAAGGAACAAATCACAAGTAAAACAAAAAATTCATCTTGCATTTTTAATTATTACTGTATATAATTAATTTCACAAAATTTCCAATTGAACATGGGGCAAAAACTATCTTAAAAGGAATACTTGTTCTTGAAACAGCACCCATGACTTTCTATGCTAATGGGTAAGGCTGCTAACATATTGATAATAGTAAAAAAGTAGATTTTTCGATTGTTAGACAAAATCCATCCATTTGTTTCTCAAGCTTACAGAAAAAAAAACAGCTTTGAATATTTTATTCAAACGTGGGCAAATTTACTAAAAACAAACTCATGTACAGATCATAGGACTATTTTTATGTTTCTTCTTGAAAGAAAAGTAGTGATTTTTTTTTTTCATTTTCTAATTGCTACTGGCCGTTTATTTCTTTGCAGTCATTTAAGCACCAAAGTCTACAACAAAAAACAGCTAGATATACTACACCAAATTCTACACACAGCTACTAAATAAACTCCTGCGAAGGTAGTAGGGCTATTTTGAAAATGATTCTTGAGAGTTATTCTTCGTTACCAACATGAGCTCTTAAAGTCATTCGAGTGTTGCAGAAATATAGAAGTCATTCAGTCGGAAATGCTCCGTTTGTATATAATAGTTGGAAACACTTCATTTTATAAGAGTAAACATTGTGTATACTTATAACAGTGTCTATAGCTTTATTATTACTAATTATAATTTTAAAAGCCGCTACAATAAAACCGGCTTCGAATATTTTATTTAAACCTGGACAATAGTAATGAATGCAATAGTCAGTATGATATTTATTCAATTAATTCAAGTCCCTTAGTTTTTATCGCTTGAAGAGTTTCTCTAAATCCTTCACTTTCCGCCAATGCAGCAAAAAACTGCTGAAAATGTAGCACTGAAATGAATGGCATATGCACGTACGTAACTAAACATTTATTCTGCATGAGATGAAAATTTAAGAAAGAAGTTAAATATAAATCGACTATATTAACTTCCCTAAAATTAATAAGAACTGTGAACATATAATCAAATAAGAATTTGTAGGTTGAGAAAATAATGTTGACGCAATTTCCAGTATGGTTTGTTTTCTCATTTAAAGTTCCTAGTTGTAGGCTTGAAAATATAATATTTGCATTTTTATTCAACTTTGTTCTGCACTTCTTTTGACGATCCCTATTTCACTTTTCAAATTAACGATTTTTAATTATCCTGTGTTCCTATATAACCGGGTAATGAAGCATGACCTATTACTCTAGAAAACATAGTTGATTTTGTTTTAGCCAAAAATAGAACATTAAAGTTTCACTGGGGCAAATCAAACCTTTTGTATAAGAATAAATCAGTTAGCCTATCTTTGGCTTACCCCCTGCTAGTACAGCGGTGAGTCTACGGATTTACAGATTTACAACACTAAAATCAGGGGTTCGATTACCTTTGGTGGGCTTAGCAGATAGCCTGATATGGTTTTGCTATAAGAAAAGCGCATCTTTGGTTTAAACAAAATCAACTATGTTTCCTGGAGTAATAGGTCATGTTTTATATATCTTTTAAACTATGAATGCAACTCTCCAGCTTGCAATAAAAACTTTAAACTCTCATAATTTATTTTATTTTATAATGAAGCTGAATCTTTACTTTAATTGTATTTTTTTATACTGAACGATTTGAAATCATAAAAAAATCATTTTCTTTGTGTTTTGTCTGTTTATTGTTTTTTCAACTACCCAAATACTTTTATTTCTAACTGCATAGATCAAGCAATGTGGAGTCGGGTGAAATGAGTTTGGTGACTCCTAAGTCACTGTTAATCAGCCAGTACTTCATCAACATCTCTTTGTCAATTGATGGTTTCTAAAAGTGTCATAGAGAAGAATCAGTTCACTGAGTTCATGAAACATTTCTGTCTCTACTGCATTAAAAGCAGACTGGCGAGCTCTTTAGTTGACCAGGAAAAAAATCTACTCAGACCACCAAAGTATTCGTATATTGGAAATTTTCATCAAGTTCTTTATAAACAATCAGCATATGTTTCAGCAGAGAGCCGTCCGTTTTGCAGACATATTTGAATTCTAGTAGTTCCACTGCTCTGTGGAAATCAGTTGTATAAGAGCTGGCGAACGAAGAGTCATACTTTCCAGATCCAGTTGCAATGAATCTTTTTCCAGAATAAGTTACCTGACCATCTTCTGTAATCTACCAAGCAGTGTAGATTAGTGTAATCAACGTATTCCGTTCTGCAACTATCTAATTATGCTCATACAGTCTGATACATCACAATAAATGCTTGCCTCTGTGCGGCGGCTCTTTCTTCCTGGCTAATGAATATGATTATATCAGAATATAGGAAACGATATCTCTTCTTCAACTCTATTAGCCCTGACCCAAGGGAGCCAAATTGTCCCTTGGCCTGAGTTCCACAGCAAAAATGCATAAAAACACATGTGCCACAGAAACAGAGATTACATGAAAACTACTACACAAAAACGGATAAAATTTGAGGATATTATTTGTAATCGGTTCACCTTTAATCTAGTACCAATAATGGACCTTGGTGTGCCAGTCTTCCCAGCTTGTTGACCCGCGTTTGATGCAGAGATATTTCTTTTAGAGGGAGCACTAAATTGAGCTCTTGACCAGTGTGAAGGAAATGATTTTGTATAGTACGTCAGGGTTGTTTATTTTATATCTGAGATGTTTTTCATGGCACACAACACACGCATTATTACCATCAAAGTGTAGAGCAATCTCTGCTGCAGAAAAAAATATTATTCCTACCTGAAAGAACATTAGCCGACCGAGGATCACGTCCCCTGGCTTGAGACATATCATCATCACTTTCAAATTCATTTTTCTAAACTTTCTTCATCTTCAACTGATTCCAAGTCATTTTCAGGATACGTTTGATCGAATTCCTGTTCATCTTCATCTGATTCATCTAATTGTTTCAATACCTCAGCAGTTGTAAACATACTAGATCTTTGTCTTTTCTCACTCGAACTGCTTGGTTCCAGAGAGCTACGCTTCGTGGTTCGTTCGTTCGATTTTTGTGGGTTTTTGGGTATGTTGGATTTAGATACCCAGGGGAGTCAGGTGCAAAAGACCTCTTCGTCCATCCCTAACTTTCATGTCGGCTACTACTATGCTGTAGTTGTAGTGCTTTAAGGCCAGAGTAACCCACAGTACTCCAATTCTTTTCAGGACAATGTCCATTTATTGTCTTGAGTTGGCTTTTTTATTTATGTTTTTCCTCTTTTATATTTTTTGTTATATACGCTTCATGGTAAAAAATTAGCAAATATCTTTACAAAAACAACGAAATTGGCGCTAACAGGAGGCTGCAATTTGCAAAATAATATTAACACCGCACTCAGATGCTACCTTTATTCTGATTGGCTGATTTAATTTTAGTTTGAACTCGTTTAAATATGGGCATTTGCCATTTCCACTATACTGGAATTCGGCTGATAGTCAAATCTGAAATTCCCGATAACCCGGAAATACGGTCTAAGTGGGCTAAATAGCCTGACTGTTTCACAGTTGGGATCGTCCTTCAAAGCACAATTCTGAACCTTAAGAAACTTCATGGGAATAGTCTGACATGTTGCTGTTCCTTAGTTGTACACCGTCTTTGAGAATGAAATACTAAATATGGTGCACTTCAAGAAATTTAGATAGTTTTAGTCTTCAGAGCTTTAATAAATCGTTCAGAGAAGAGTAAGTTGCTATTAATCTGGTTCTCTTTATAAGTGTTCATAATTTAAAGTTGGATATTTTTTTACAGTTTGGATTTTTCAGTTGCACCAGCAGTAGTCTATATAGGCAGTTGTTTTTTGTTTTGTTTTTTTATCTACTGATGGCTTGTCTCTTGGATATGATGTTTCACTTTAATTCTTTATTCGGCTTCTTTGTGTTTGTAATTCTTTGAGAAGTTTCTTCTGTTATGATGTCACTAAGCTGTTTACCAAAAGAAAAGCACATTGAGCATCAATCTCAGTGATTTATATTACCAGCTCTTCCTGTTCGCTTACCTGAAACTTTCTTGGCAAAACTTGAGGAGTCGGCAGAAGAACTCAGATATTTGTTCAAAACATTTTTAGGTTTGACTTCAACAAGCATGAAACTCACTTGAGATTCCAATTGTTCACATGCAGAAATATGCAGTTCTCTACTGGCAAAAGTCTTATATCATTCAATGCTGGCAGGATTTTCATTTCAGATGCCGTGACTGCTTGTTGAATATAATTACGAATTCTAAGTCTGTTTTTCTCATAACGTAAATAGAGAACCGTAAATTCTAATCAATTTTCCATAAAACCTCATAATTACTGCCTGAATTAAATCCATTGCATCTTATGTTTTGTTCTTTTCAGTTTTATTTCTTTCCATAAAGATTGATTTGAAGAGTAACATTAAATCAAGGTTGAGTGTGGAAATTGGTTTTAAGAATAATGTTAAACTAAGGTTGAGTGTGAGGGCTGTTTTTCAAGAATATTGCTTAGCTGAGGTCAATCATGAGTTCTGGCTCCAATAATTTTAGTAAACTCAAGTTAACTGTCTCAATAATATTTTTAAACTAAAAATGAGTGAGGATTAGGTTTGAAAATAGGAATAATCGAGGTTGAATAAGACTGTTTTAAAAATTTTTCTCTTTATTTGTTTGATATTCCTAAATTTGAGTTAAATATGGGAATTATTATTCTAATATTTAATTTAGAAGTTCGCAGAATAGGCTTTTTTATGAAACACTCTTTCACACACACACACGTACCCAAACTAATGAGTTAGTTTTGATACATTATCGAACAATTTTTTTCCGGAAGTTACAGTTTTCGTAACTGCATCGTCAAGAAATATAGATTGATGCATTCACATACTAATTTTTAATAATGTAGTTTTTATGTGCTAGAAGTTTCAGCAACTACAAGTTCTGTGACATACCAGTTTTAATATAACTTGAAGTCTTCTAATTCGAGATAGAAAATGATTGCAAAAAAAATCTTTCTTTTTTTTAAATAAGCACCAAAAAAGGCAAAAAACAAAAGCAATTTTATTATTTTTGGCAAAATACTTGTTGTTATGATCCACGTAATTAGAAAAAAGAGACAGGTTGGAAATAAAATACCGTATTTAATGAAGAGTTTAGATTAATTTTTAAAAAGGCAAACTGGAAGTGAAAGATAAAATACGTGATGAAGATACTGACGTAGTTAAAGAAAGGCAAATGGACTAGAAGAGAAATGCAAAATACTTGGTGGTAAGATTGACAAAGTGAAAGAGAAAGAAATATGAGATTACGAGTTACACGTAACCCAAGTATCAATGATCTGCACGAGTGAACAAGCGAAGATATGCTTTCAAAATCTAGGGTTGGTTCACTGTCTGCATGATGGTCAAGGTTAAGGGAAGTTGAAAGAATATCAGTAAAGCTTTCAAACGTCCAGAATGAAGTGGTAAAATAGAAAACCTGAAATTGCAGGCCGCTTTTTATCGGACATGGCCCTCTCCGTGAGATGAGTGTGTGATAATTTCAGTCAAATTGTGAACCTTTATTTTTGTATTAAAATTCCTATAATACAGCTTATGAGAAATGTTTCATTATAATGCTACTTTTAGCAGATAAAGCTTCTTTGCAATTTTTCAGTACTGAAAATAGGGATATTAAAGATATTCTTTATGATATTTTCTTAGCATGGTTATCACGTATATTCTAAATAAAACATGTATAATTTAAATATCTTTAAAATACGAAGAAAAATATATTCGTCATTTCGCCCTACTCCTTATGTTCGCTTGTACTAATGCGCACAATGATATCACAGCATTTCAAAGCAATGCCTTGAATGTATAACTGAGCTTTCATTACAATGTAATGCTAGTTAATATAGGTATGGAGCAATGAACAATAAAATACTGATAAAAAACAATCTTCAAAAACTTCTCTGACTGCTTTAGTACCCTGAGGCTGCAACAGCTGTTTGTTTATATCGTGAATTATGATATGATCCGTCCAGGTGTCCCAGCAACTGACATATTCTACTAATTACATATTGAGACAGTTGAAACCAGTTTGCAAGAATTTGCGGTTATTGGTCGGTTTCCATTCGTTCAATGGCTCTCCACGTGAGTACTACATGCTCACTATATACTTTAAGATTTTCGCCACAATTCATAAACGATTTGGAGCACTTTAAATTGTGTGATTCACTTTATAATGGTAGGTGAAAAGAGAAGTGTAAGACCAATATACGTACCATAAGTTTCACGATGTTAGAAAAAACATGTAGGTTCAAGAAGTCTTGATAGAAATGAATAAAAACTGTATTATCTGAGCGCTTTCGAAAGGTGGACCTTTTTTTCAGGGACAAACTAGGTATTATCATCTTTTGAAAGCACTCGTACCAAAGTTTAATGACCAATCATTTGTATTTCAGATCATGAAATGAGAGATAATTTACATTTTATATGATATTGTTTTTGCTTTGTCTTTGTTTTAGCAAATAGCTACAAAATGGGTTATCTTCGCTCTATCCACCGCAGGGAATAAAACTCCAGTTATCTTGGGATTCACGAGGAAATTTTAGAATGTTAATATTTTTTCCTAAAACTATAACATTGAATCAGAATACACTGTGCTAAAAAGTAAAATACGTCTTTAATATTGGGTATTTTAATATTTTCTTCTGCCTAACGCGAAACTATTTTATTTAGCTCAGGGAAAGTTCTCGCGGTGAAAGTATAAATACAATTTCAATTAACTTTGACAGTGGCACCACTGGTTGCTAGTAGATATGGTACCATCTCCAGATCGCATGTGTCATTGGAGATGCAGGATAGTCTTCTAATTTTCATACGAAACCTCAGTTAACACTGGGTAGTGATGCCAACTGTCTTTTTAAAAGCCAGATCTGGATTAGCGGCTAAATCTCGAACGAAATGAAATATGACGTCATAGCTGAAACTTGACCAAATCTAAAACATTGTGATGCAATTAAATGCATTATCAATTGTTTCAATTCAAAGTATATCAAAATAAAGTATAATTATATTTATGAAAATTATAATTGGTAATCGTTAGGTTAGGTTAGATTCGTTGTAGTCTAATTAGATAAACTTGATACCAATGGGCTCTATGACGTCATATGTCTGCATGACCTCATATTCCATTTTGTTTAATTTCGTTCAAGATTTAGACATACGCCAGATCTGTCTTTATATTTTGTTACTTAGCTTAACATTTTCCTGTTAAAAAACAAAAAGTAAAAATAATAGGTTACCCTTTTCCTTTAGAAAAATATATTATTCTAGTGACCTAACCTTTTTTTCACAAACCTTTATTCCTGACTTCGTTATGACAACACTGATCTTAGGTCAGCATGTTATTGTATGATGATAAAACTCAAGTGCTTGAACGTGTTTTCATAAAGAAGCTATTCCGTGTCCGTGAAAATACTTTTATATTGCCAAAGATATAATAATACGTTTTCAGACAAACTAATAATTGGTTGTCACCCTTATAATGGATAAGTGGCTGAATATCAGTGATAAATCTGATACGAGCAAAAATCTTTCTAGGCCTAGGCCTAATACGAATTCATCGGCATTATCGTCTCGTGGAAACATTTCAACACAGGATGATACAAGAAGTACCAAAACAAGAAAGAGAAGAAAATATGATGAAAGTTTTATTGAATATGATTTTATATGGACAGGTAATGAAGATGGATTTAGTGGGTTGTGTGTTAAATGTGGAACAGTGTTAAGTAACAGAAGTTTGCATCCAGCAAAGTTAAAATGGCATCTAGAAACCAGAAACTCCCAATTAAGAAATCCAACTTCCGAGTATTTCAAAAAAAAAAAGTGTTTGTAAGTAAATGCAAGGAAAGCTACATTTCGTTCGTCTGTCCATCAGGACAACAAAGATGCTCTTATTGCATCAAAACGTATTAGTTACCATATTGAATAAGCAGATGAATCTCATACAATTGCAGAAAATTTGATAAAACCATGCAAAAAAGATTTGGTAGATTGTACGATTGATGAGAAATTTCTTTAAAACATTAACTCTGTGCCCCTTTCTGGCAACTTAATTTCTCGAAGAATCAAGAATATGTCAGCAAATTGCTTAACGGAGTTAATAAGGCGAGTAAAAGCGAGTCCAACTTTTTTGCTTCAAATGGGTGAATCAACAAATGTCGCAGGTTATAGGAAGTTGCTTGTGTTTTGTTCGTTATATTCACGAAGCTAGTTTCGAAGAAGACATGCTAATTTGCAAACCTTTGCCTACTCAAACAACGGGCGAAGAAATATTTAAACAGATCGACATATATTTATAGAAAAACATGAGATCCAATGGCAGCTTTGCTCAAGTATTTGCACTGGAGGGGCTGCAGCTATGATTGGAAAATTGTTCAGGCGCAGTGGCACACATAAAAAAGAAAAACCCTGACATCGAGAGTATTTATTGTTATGTACTTGCAATGAAACGAATGTCAGAAGACTTCAAAGATGTATGGGGTTATATTATAAAACAGTTAATTTTATAAAATCAGTACCACTCAATGTAAGGATCTTCAGTTTAATCTGTGAGGATATGGGAAGTTTGCATAAAAATTTGTTGCTTCATACTGAAGTCCGATGGCTTTCTTGGGGAAAAATTCTTGCTCGGTTTTACGAAATGCGTGAGGAGATAGGTTTCTTTTTATCTGAATGCCATTTTGAACTTGCATACAAATTAACGGGCAAATGCTGAATATAGAAAGTAGCTTACCTTTCGGACATATACTCTTCAAAAAAAGAAACGCAAAAGGGATATTTTTGTTATTTTAAAAAGAAATATATGTAATAACGTTACAAGCTCAGAGTATGTGATATTACACGTGTTAAGGCACTGATTGTCAGACCAAAATGATAATAAAAGTTGTGCACTTTGAAAACGGAGGAAAACATCGGATTTTTCGCCAAAACGCATGCGTGTCCAATAAATTTGTTTGAGAGATCTGCATGTTCTGCAAGTGCAACATGTGCAAAATCCCTATAAAAGTGGCGGGTTCTCGGTTTCCATAGCTCAGTGTTAAGCCACTGACACGCAATACAGTCACGCCAAAACTGACTGAAGCACAACGAAACAACGCCATTGGTCGCTTGGAAGCAGGTGAATCTCGATCAGATGTTGCCAGAGCTGTGAATGCCCACCCAAGCACCAGCACAAGGCTATGGAATACACACCAACAACATGGATTAACTTGTGACTGCCCACGATCTGGCAGACCTCGTGTGACCACGCCCGCACAAGATCGCTACATTCGGTTACGTCACCTCTGGGATAGGACCACCACTGCGACGTCTACTGTCTCAACCATACCAGGGCTGCGTAGGATTTCCGATCAGACCGTACGCAACCGTCTACGAGATTCTTAGGCCCCATGTGCAACCCATCATGGTGAACGTCAACGACAACGTCCGTCCTCACACAGCCCGACTCATCTTGAGACACCACAACATCAATGTTCTTCCCTGGCCCTCCAGATCACCAGATTTAAACCTCATCGAACATCTTTCGGACGAGTTGGACCGACGTCTGCGACGGCGACAACCTCAACCGCAGACTCTACCTCAGCTTGCAGCAGCTTTGCAGGCTGAGTGGACAGCCATTCCACAGAATGTGATTCGTCATCTCATCGCTTCAATGGGCAGGAAATGCCAAGCAGTTATTGATGCTCACGGGGGGGGCATACTCGTTACTGACGTTGAGTAACGTTAAACGTCAACTAGTGAGTGTGGACTTCGCCTTTGCAGACTTTGGATGTTCAGCAGTGAATGTGCAAAGTTTCACACATGTCATACAGAACTACCCGGAATAAACTTGTTAACAATATGTCTCAAATTTTGCCTTTTGCGTTTCTTTTTTTGAAGAGTATATATGCTTACCTAAATGAAATGAATGCTACAATGCAGAATACCAGGGTAACGTACTACAAAGCTCAGAGTAAAATGGAAGCACTTCAACGTAAGCTAAAACTTTGAGATGAATGTATACTTATGGAAGAATTTGATTGCTTTAAAGATCTCAGTGTTGTTTTTTTTTACTTATGAATGAAATTTTCTTGAGTGAAGATGCAAAAGTTTCAGTCTTGCAGAACATATCTTATTTGTGTACAATTATTGAGGAGTACTTCCCTTCTCATTTAGAAAATTTATTGTCGATTCAAAATCCCTTTGTTGACTCTGCAAATACCAACGATTTGCCTCTGAAAGAGAAAGAACAGCTTATAGAAATTTCAACTGATTACACCCTAAAAAACAAAATTTCAGCAGGAAGAAATTACATAATTTTGGATTAAAATGGCCATGGAATACCCTGAAACAAGTAACAGAGCTTTGACAATGTTAATGCGTTTTCCAACAACATATCTTTGTGAGCAAACATTTTAACTACTAAAATACTATTTGATGTTGAAAAGCGCAAATTTTTCATTGTAAACCTAAAGTAGGCTACATTACATGATCTTTTTCATATTGCGTGAAACATAATATAAAAAAGTCACAAATCACTTTCTGCATATGACGAACTAGTGGCATGGTTGGAGCCACAAGGATGGGGGAGGGCCATTCCTGTCCAGTTTAGATTTTGAGGTTTTTCTACTTTTAAATTCTAAATTCACATACAAAATCTATAGCAAGTAGAAATGAAAAAATTAATTAAATTAAAATGGGATAATAGTAATAAGTAGCTGAAACTTAAATATGTCCAGTGCTTTTATAATTATAATAAGTAATAATATTAATAATAAATAAAAAAAATTCGGGAAGTATATTTATGGAAATGTTTTTTAATAATCTGCTGATATGATTTATTAGTTTATGTACACTGACGTGTAATAGAAGTAATTACGAGTTAACTGATTTTAATTACGTTTTTCAACATTTGCCTACCTGTAAATAAATGGGTGTTCCCTCCCTCCATAGTGGAAATACTGCCCCCAGGCTGACTAGTAATTAATACTAGTGTAAGAATAATTCCTTTCCATCAATGTCTGATCATATCCAGATTGTTTAAATATGCTCTAACTTAAGAAAGTCGGTGAACTCAGCAAATAGCCCGATGTGGCTTTGCTATAAGAAAATACACACACGCACGTTTAAGAAAAATAAACACCTTGAAATTAATTTGAATAATTAGTCATTAAAGTAATAATGCTCATAATTTTGTCTAGGATAAGAAAATTAATGAATAGAATTAAATGACAATATAAACTGAAGATAAATACTTGACTTATCCTGACTTTGCAGTTCTGATACTTACACATGGATATTTTTTATTCTTGATGACGAGAAACCCACTTTTTCTTTACCTGAAGATGACCTAGGAAGGTCAAAACGTTGTTCTCTCCTTATCAATAAAAGTGTAATACCCATACCAGCCGTTCTGAGATACATGGATATTTTATATAATCGTTTTAAAAGCTTGTAATTGTTACTCTTTTCAGTGTGTAACTTGAAAACAGCTAACATTATATTTGATAAGAGAATCTTTTCTGATTTATTTTTTTGTCTCTCAGTGGCAGTTTAGTTTTCTTGGTGTTTCAGTTAAACCACTGGCTCTTGTGTTAAATGTTTGGCGATTGTTTTGTATGACTGTATTGAAAATTGTTTGTAGATGAAAAATATTACAATTATTCGTTATAGATAATTAAGTGACAAGTCTTGGAGTTTTGTAGAAACATCTCTCGTCTGGTTTTGATGGATTTGTTTTATATAACAGTATACATTAAACGTAGCTGTATATGATAAATAAATTGATATGTTTATTTGGTTAATAACTAAACGTTAAAATCAAACAACGAAGAACTGTAGAAGTTTAAGATTGAAAATGTAATTCAGCACATAAGTATTGATTCAATGTAATAATATCCTTAATTTCCTGCGAAAAAAAATATTTATTTAGCTTTTTTTCCATAAGTGATTTTGATGTTTCCTAAAGCTATAAACATTATTTTGGTCAAATAGAGCAAAGGAATAGTATTATTCTTGTTCGGACGCTTCGACTTTTAATCATAGTTTCAGCTAGTAATTGTTCGTTACGTAATGTTCAAATAAGAGTACACTTTTTACTTATTCTGCAACGCGAAACAATTCAAGTCACATGTAAAACCATTCAAATGGTGGAACTAAGAGGTTGTAAATGTTACCTGCGGTTGGTGCTATTGTGGTTAATAACTTTGTATGAGATTATATCGTCTTGGCCAGTAACGTATGAACTTGAATGTTCTTATTAATTTAGCACATACTTCATTCCCTAGACTGCTTATTTGTCCATATGAATGTACAATCTATTAACAAATATAATGGAACAGCATATTGCAAGAAAGGAGGATATTAACTGTAGTCAAAACCATCAGGACTTCATTTTAAGAGAAAAGTGGACCCACTTTTGGCATTAATCATAGTCTGGACTCTCTCTTGCTAACACTCATCCTCCAACCAGTGGTATACACCTTTCATGGAATAGACCGTCATTCTTTTTAGTGCAGTTCATATTGTATTGGGATTTTAGGAAAATAAACTGTAATTAAAGACATTTCTAATTTTCTTTCTATAAATGACTATGAACTAAAACGTTTCGTTATGCCAAGTCGTAAACATTCTCATATATACTATTTGTTAAATAAATTATAGAGAAATTGTAAACAATGCAGTAATACTTGAAGTACTAATACGTAGTTTGAAACTACGACCTAAAACTACCACATGTGGTAACAATAAGCAAAAGTAATAAAATAACTGAAACATAGTCCAACTAGATCAATGCAAAGTCTATGTTTTTCGTTCCGTGGCCGTGAGACTCATTTAGACTATATTTAACTCTTGCCACAATGCCAAGTGTTAGGGCTTCTTCCTTCAAGGGCGACTGCATTCTGAAATTTCTCACGTACACCACGTACTCTTCATAGGTTGTAACTTTTGATTTGTTGAGGGCAAGATAAGAGTTACGTGCTAGGTTTGTTGTATTGAGATCAAAATAATGGATACTCAGATTCTGAGATAACACTTTCGTCAGCCAACAGTTCTACTTCACTAAATGTTGACATAAACTGACAGTACATTAAACACCCAACATAACGTATGACAGCCAACCGATAACGTTGATTGTAATTCCAGTTTTTTAGGCTAACAAATACAAATTCTAGATAGGGCATAGTTAAATGCCAAACAAGCAATTTACAACTTATATTAGCACTTATTTTAGGCTAACAATATCATAGTGACTTTATTCTTTTTATAGGAAATACTAATAATGCACATACAAACATAATTCTTTTTCGTCATTATCACATGTTGTAAAAAAATTTACATGTACTCCATTTTTTGTAAAATACACACTTTTCAGTCAGCATGTACTATGTACTATTCATGGTGTATACACGTTGAAATATTTGTAAAATACTTCGATAAACTGAAAGTCATATCATGCTATAACGGAACACTTGCTTGAATGATACTGGAAAACTCTTTTATTATGCGATGTGCAACCCCCAACTTTGCAAAATTTTTCTCCTGTGTGCATGTAGATTTGCAATAGAAGTCACTATTTTTCTGAATTATCTCTGTTTTCTGTCACAGAGAACTTAACTTTTTTTTCCATTCTCAGGGTGCAGATATTTAATTACTGGTGTCACCTATATAAATATAATAGTACTGTTTGCTATATGTTTATGTAAATGTGTGGATGGATCTTCACCCAAATTGGTATGGAGGTTCATTAGGTCCATGGGGAGTTACACAAAAAAAAAAAACAGTTTTGCATTTTGCAGTTTCTACTGCCCCCCCTCAGTGGCTCAGCGATATATCTGCAGACTTACAACACTGAAAACCAGGTTTCGATACCCGTGGTGGGCAGAGCACAAATAGGCCATTGTATAGCTTTGTGCATAATTCAAAACAACAGCGGTTTCTACGAGTATTTTGCGGGGTTTTGTTGGGTTTTTTTTGCCACGACTTTGCCCCTGTTGATGGAGCTTCACCAAATTTGGCATGAAGATTTGTTGGGTCCATGGGGAGATAAACTCATATTTACGGTTTCACATTTGTAGTTTGCTGTTTTTATGGACGTTTTAGTGTTTTTTAATTATATATAAAGGAAACGACTTTTCATGTACTAAAATAAGCTTTCATTATCATGAATTTACATAATTTCCGTCCAAGATACATGTACAGCAGTCTGTATATTGTAATAAGTTTAATTTTTATGTCTTTTTTTTATAGCATAGTACTGGTGTTAATTTCGTTCAATTTATGTCAGACAGCTGTGTAAAACTTTTTAAAATTAAAGTGAATTAGCTAAGATGTAAAAATACCTCGTTTTCTAAGAACATTTTATTTTATTATCTGTAGTGGCAAATGGAAAAAAACAAATAATTAGAGAGGCCAACATTCGTGGGTGAAAAACATGTCTCCACAACGCAAACCCAACATGACAAATACTGACACCAAAAATTGTGATAGAGAAAAATCTAAAACTGATATATCACTGGATCTGCAAAAGTGTATCATTGTACCAATTCTCGTGTAAATAAATCAAAGTATGACAGAGTACTTGACCAAAAACTCAAAAATAATGTTTTTTGTGAGCTGTAGCTCGACTAAAAACTAAATGTTCAAATCGAACTCTTTTTTTTTTTATTATTATTGGTCAATGTGTTGGGCGCATGAAAACATCTGTTTTGCCAATTTTCATTGCTGTAAATATGACCGCACAGGAGCTCAAAATATACATTGTTGTGTTACTTGACCTTTCACTCCATAAAATCATTTTAAAATGGCTTAAGTAAAGAAAGATAAAACTGTTGGACAAAGGTCCAACCTTACAAAGTTTCAAGTCAGTCTGCCAATAAACGAAAAAATGACGGTAGGTTGAAAAGTGTTTGAAAGAAGAAGAAACGTTACAGGAATATTAACCCTTTAAGGCCATACTCAGTTCTTTAAATTAAATGTTCATATTTCATCATGTGATTTTGAAGTTCATTAATAACTAATTATTTAGAAATGGAGAAATATAAGAAAATATTTATGAATGGAATGAGGTGTTGTGGGTATACTCTAAAACAATAAATTTAGCTCATTCAAATTTAATATGTGTATGTATATATATACGTCCTAATTATAATTATAACGCTTACTTGCAAGAAAAATGTAGTTGCATATTAATATTAAGATACAATGATTCTACGCTTTGCGCAACAATAGACAGATTCTACGTGATAAATAAATGTCAGACTTATCTGTCCAGTATTTGTTTCAACCCTAATGTATTTATAAATAGTTCGTGTGCCCATTGCTTGGATTTTAAGTAATCGGTATCAGGTAAATTATAATAATTCATTTTGAAAGCCAAGTACCAGTGGTGTAAGTATGTCCCAGCGACTGTGGAGATGGAACCAAGAGGGGTATAAAGGCCAGATAAGCTTAAAATTGCAGAAAGGGGTTATAAATATAGGAAGCCCAATTATTTTTAGGTAGGGATGTTATATTTTGTTGTTAAGCCACTGCCTTATATTTTTGGTGAGAAAAACAAAACAATAGATTCGATAATGTAACTTTATATGAAATTTCGCCACTTATAATTTTCAACTCTCCCCAAATTCTATACATAGATGATCATTGCAAGTCCGTTTTAAACAACAATTAAAACAAAACTAAAAAGAATAATTGTTTTTATACTGAAACAAAAAGTTTTACATTTTGATTGGATGTATCTAAGGGTAACAGTGGTATTTTGTTCATTTTTTTTCAGAAATAATTTACAATACAACAAATTGGGATTAGATATCCGTGGTGGCCACAAAACAAACAGCTCAAAGTGTAGTTTTCATGAAAATTAAAATAAGATGCTAATACTGTCTATCTATGTATATGAAAATATAACATCTTATTTTAGTCTTCATAAGGGACATGTAACAATTATCAATGCCAATACAGTTTTAATAATGATTTATTAAATGTATGAGCTTATGATATCTTTTACGATATTGACCAATAAAATGGTAGTCGTAGAACGTTAATGAGTAATTTTGACAGTGATATTATTTCCCTTTCTCCAAACCAAGAAGATAGCTCCTAGACCATTAAATCTGATGGCATAGGAACAAATATATTGCTCATTTTTCATCTGACAGCCAGCTTTTATTTTAGCAAAGAAGCTACATTCGCGAAACTGTTATTGAATATTCATAAAACTCTTTTAAGTGACACAACTCGTAATTTACTCCCAAAATTGGTACTCCCCAACCAGCTGGCCTATCAGTTACAAAACAATGGAGGGTATTAATCGAATTTCGTATTTGGTTAAAGCAGGTTGAAATATCAACAGAATATAAGACAAGTTTATTTGGTTGTTGTTGTTGTTTTTATTTTATACAAAGCTACACGAGGGCTATCTACGCTAGCCATCCCTAATTCTATAGTATAAGACTAGAGAGAAAGCAGCTAATCATCATGACCCAACGCCAACTCTTGGGCTATTCTTTTAACGACGAATAGTGGAATTGATCGTCACATTATAAGGCCCCCACAGCTGAAAGAGCGACCATGTTTAGTCTGACTGTGATTCGAACTTGCGACCCTCAGATTACGAGTCAAGTACTCTAATCACCCAGCACGTAAGATAAGGTAAGAAGAACTGTTTATTTTGTTTGCATTGCGCAGTGAAAAAATGTTTCTAAACTATCACTCTCCTTCATGATTAAGAAAAACTCCTCCATCTTTCATTTATGTACGTCTTTCCACTTTCACATTTCTAAAACCTATCCTCATTTTCTTTTTTCCAAAGAACCGCCTTAAACATCATCTTTCTTAGAGAATTATCCAATGGTTCAGAGGTAAATCTGATGGATTATAATACTATAAGTTGGGTTTCGATACCTGCAGTATGCAGAGCACAAAAAGCTCATTGTGTGACTTTTTTTTCTTGGCAACAAATAAACTAAATCAAAGCCCCCTCTCTCACTGTCTATTCAAAGAACAGCCTTCATTTTTTGTTTGAATAATTACCTTTCCTTTTTAACACCTAAAGGTAAAAGAGACTGACACATACAGTCTTTGAAAATTAGTAAAATATATATATCAGAATACATAAAATTACAGGTAAATAAAGAAGTTTAATTTTTGTATGTATATCTTGTTTTTAGCTGCATAATAAAATTTGTTAACTAAATAAAATTATTTTACTCTTTTTGAAGATTTCCATCTAAAAAGTTATTTGACATTTTTCTTAATGTAATTAGCTTTCAACTTTTTCTAATCTAAGTTATTTCCTACCTTTTAATTAAACAGTTGTTTTACTTCTTTTTAACTGAATTTAGTTTGTTTTTGAATTTTCGTTCAAACTAAAACAAAGGGCTATGAGTTTTGAAATTATAGTATAATAGGGAGTAGTCAGTCAGCATATCCCAACGCCAAATGTTTGGTTGGTCGTATCTGACCGAATAGTGGGATTCAACCATAACAATTCTAATGCACCTATAATTCCATAGTGCAGTGCTCGATTGTGCACTAATAACTAAACCATGCCACAAAAAGTCCAATATGATGTTCATGTTTTTTTGTCTAAAGAAAGAAATTCACAGAGAGCTTTTAAGTAATTTTACACAGATATTCAAAAACAATGTATTTTGTTGAAACTTTGTAGAATGTACGACAACTGCCTGTTGTCGAGACACAAGTCTATAGGACGACGTTTCGAAAGTGGTCAGTGAACTGAAGACGAAAGGCAGAAGACTTTCGAAACGTCGTTCTCTACACTTTTGTCTCCACAACAGGGAATTGCCGTACATTCTACAAAGTTTCATCATGAATACTCTGCCTAAACAATCTATCAAAGAATTTATTTTGTTGTTTGAACGTGAAACTACATAACGGGCTATCCAAGAACAATATATGTATGTTGTTGTTTTAACGTAAAGCGGCATAAAACAAAACTGTCTAAACAAAATATAGTACATGTCCGATTGTTAACTTTAAAAATCACCTTGATCATTTTTTTTTTAATTTCATTACCGACAACTTTCATCTTAAGAATCATTTTTTGTGCATTTCAACCTATTTAATAAAACCAATTACTCATTTTTTTTTATAACTCTGTTAATACCAAAACTACGGTAATCTTTTATTGCAATATCTTTTACTTTTTGAAATTAAGGATGTAAACCAATAAAATAAATATTAAATGTCTTTTACAGAATTAATGTGAATTTTATAAAATAGAATAATTATAAATATTTGACATATTACAGGGATACAGTACCACTTAATATCAATTTGATAGTTTTCCACATTTTTGCCTACTATTGACATTTCTTTACATTAAAGCAATTTGTACGCTAAGCAAAAAAGAAAAACCCTGACATCGAGAGTATTTATTGTTATGTACTTGCAATGAAACGAATGTCAGAAGACTTCAAAGATGTATGGGGTTATATTATAAAACAGTTAATTTTATAAAATCAGTACCACTCAATGTAAGGATCTTCAGTTTAATCTGTGAGGATATGGGAAGTTTGCATAAAAATTTGTTGCTTCATACTGAAGTCCGATGGCTTTCTTGGGGAAAAATTCTTGCTCGGTTTTACGAAATGCGTGAGGAGATAGGTTTCTTTTTATCTGAATGCCATTTTGAACTTGCATACAAATTAACGGGCAAATGCTGAATATAGAAAGTAGCTTACCTTTCGGACATATACTCTTCAAAAAAAGAAACGCAAAAGGGATATTTTTGTTATTTTAAAAAGAAATATATGTAATAACGTTACAAGCTCAGAGTATGTGATATTACACGTGTTAAGGCACTGATTGTCAGACCAAAATGATAATAAAAGTTGTGCACTTTGAAAACGGAGGAAAACATCGGATTTTTCGCCAAAACGCATGCGTGTCCAATAAATTTGTTTGAGAGATCTGCATGTTCTGCAAGTGCAACATGTGCAAAATCCCTATAAAAGTGGCGGGTTCTCGGTTTCCATAGCTCAGTGTTAAGCCACTGACACGCAATACAGTCACGCCAAAACTGACTGAAGCACAACGAAACAACGCCATTGGTCGCTTGGAAGCAGGTGAATCTCGATCAGATGTTGCCAGAGCTGTGAATGCCCACCCAAGCACCAGCACAAGGCTATGGAATACACACCAACAACATGGATTAACTTGTGACTGCCCACGATCTGGCAGACCTCGTGTGACCACGCCCGCACAAGATCGCTACATTCGGTTACGTCACCTCTGGGATAGGACCACCACTGCGACGTCTACTGTCTCAACCATACCAGGGCTGCGTAGGATTTCCGATCAGACCGTACGCAACCGTCTACGAGATTCTTAGGCCCCATGTGCAACCCATCATGGTGAACGTCAACGACAACGTCCGTCCTCACACAGCCCGACTCATCTTGAGACACCACAACATCAATGTTCTTCCCTGGCCCTCCAGATCACCAGATTTAAACCTCATCGAACATCTTTCGGACGAGTTGGACCGACGTCTGCGACGGCGACAACCTCAACCGCAGACTCTACCTCAGCTTGCAGCAGCTTTGCAGGCTGAGTGGACAGCCATTCCACAGAATGTGATTCGTCATCTCATCGCTTCAATGGGCAGGAAATGCCAAGCAGTTATTGATGCTCACGGGGGGCATACTCGTTACTGACGTTGAGTAACGTTAAACGTCAACTAGTGAGTGTGGACTTCGCCTTTGCAGACTTTGGATGTTCAGCAGTGAATGTGCAAAGTTTCACACATGTCATACAGAACTACCCGGAATAAACTTGTTAACAATATGTCTCAAATTTTGCCTTTTGCGTTTCTTTTTTTTGAAGAGTATATATGCTTACCTAAATGAAATGAATGCTACAATGCAGAATACCAGGGTAACGTACTACAAAGCTCAGAGTAAAATGGAAGCACTTCAACGTAAGCTAAAACTTTGAGATGAATGTATACTTATGGAAGAATTTGATTGCTTTAAAGATCTCAGTGTTGTTTTTTTTTACTTATGAATGAAATTTTCTTGAGTGAAGATGCAAAAGTTTCAGTCTTGCAGAACATATCTTATTTGTGTACAATTATTGAGGAGTACTTCCCTTCTCATTTAGAAAATTTATTGTCGATTCAAAATCCCTTTGTTGACTCTGCAAATACCAACGATTTGCCTCTGAAAGAGAAAGAACAGCTTATAGAAATTTCAACTGATTACACCCTAAAAACAAAATTTCAGCAGGAAGAAATTACATAATTTTGGATTAAAATGGCCATGGAATACCCTGAAACAAGTAACAGAGCTTTGACAATGTTAATGCGTTTTCCAACAACATATCTTTGTGAGCAAACATTTTAACTACTAAAAATACTATTTGATGTTGAAAAGCGCAAATTTTTCATTGTAAACCTAAAGTAGGCTACATTACATGATCTTTTTCATATTGCGTGAAACATAATATAAAAAAGTCACAAATCACTTTCTGCATATGACGAACTAGTGGCATGGTTGGAGCCACAAGGATGGGGGAGGGCCATTCCTGTCCAGTTTAGATTTTGAGGTTTTTCTACTTTTAAATTCTAAATTCACATACAAAATCTATAGCAAGTAGAAATGAAAAAATTAATTAAATTAAAATGGGATAATAGTAATAAGTAGCTGAAACTTAAATATGTCCAGTGCTTTTATAATTATAATAAGTAATAATATTAATAATAAATAAAAAAAATTCGGGAAGTATATTTATGGAAATGTTTTTTAATAATCTGCTGATATGATTTATTAGTTTATGTACACTGACGTGTAATAGAAGTAATTACGAGTTAACTGATTTTAATTACGTTTTTCAACATTTGCCTACCTGTAAATAAATGGGTGTTCCCTCCCTCCATAGTGGAAATACTGCCCCCAGGCTGACTAGTAATTAATACTAGTGTAAGAATAATTCCTTTCCATCAATGTCTGATCATATCCAGATTGTTTAAATATGCTCTAACTTAAGAAAGTCGGTGAACTCAGCAAATAGCCCGATGTGGCTTTGCTATAAGAAAATACACACACGCACGTTTAAGAAAAATAAACACCTTGAAATTAATTTGAATAATTAGTCATTAAAGTAATAATGCTCATAATTTTGTCTAGGATAAGAAAATTAATGAATAGAATTAAATGACAATATAAACTGAAGATAAATACTTGACTTATCCTGACTTTGCAGTTCTGATACTTACACATGGATATTTTTTATTCTTGATGACGAGAAACCCACTTTTTCTTTACCTGAAGATGACCTAGGAAGGTCAAAACGTTGTTCTCTCCTTATCAATAAAAGTGTAATACCCATACCAGCCGTTCTGAGATACATGGATATTTTATATAATCGTTTTAAAAGCTTGTAATTGTTACTCTTTTCAGTGTGTAACTTGAAAACAGCTAACATTATATTTGATAAGAGAATCTTTTCTGATTTATTTTTTTGTCTCTCAGTGGCAGTTTAGTTTTCTTGGTGTTTCAGTTAAACCACTGGCTCTTGTGTTAAATGTTTGGCGATTGTTTTGTATGACTGTATTGAAAATTGTTTGTAGATGAAAAATATTACAATTATTCGTTATAGATAATTAAGTGACAAGTCTTGGAGTTTTGTAGAAACATCTCTCGTCTGGTTTTGATGGATTTGTTTTATATAACAGTATACATTAAACGTAGCTGTATATGATAAATAAATTGATATGTTTATTTGGTTAATAACTAAACGTTAAAATCAAACAACGAAGAACTGTAGAAGTTTAAGATTGAAAATGTAATTCAGCACATAAGTATTGATTCAATGTAATAATATCCTTAATTTCCTGCGAAAAAAAATATTTATTTAGCTTTTTTTCCATAAGTGATTTTGATGTTTCCTAAAGCTATAAACATTATTTTGGTCAAATAGAGCAAAGGAATAGTATTATTCTTGTTCGGACGCTTCGACTTTTAATCATAGTTTCAGCTAGTAATTGTTCGTTACGTAATGTTCAAATAAGAGTACACTTTTTTACTTATTCTGCAACGCGAAACAATTCAAGTCACATGTAAAACCATTCAAATGGTGGAACTAAGAGGTTGTAAATGTTACCTGCGGTTGGTGCTATTGTGGTTAATAACTTTGTATGAGATTATATCGTCTTGGCCAGTAACGTATGAACTTGAATGTTCTTATTAATTTAGCACATACTTCATTCCCTAGACTGCTTATTTGTCCATATGAATGTACAATCTATTAACAAATATAATGGAACAACATATTGCAAGAAAGGAGGATATTAACTGTAGTCAAAACCATCAGGACTTCATTTTAAGAGAAAAGTGGACCCACTTTTGGCATTAATCATAGTCTGGACTCTCTCTTGCTAACACTCATCCTCCAACCAGTGGTATACACCTTTCATGGAATAGACCGTCATTCTTTTTTAGTGCAGTTCATATTGTATTGGGATTTTAGGAAAATAAACTGTAATTAAAGACATTTCTAATTTTCTTTCTATAAATGACTATGAACTAAAAACGTTTCGTTATGCCAAGTCGTAAACATTCTCATATATACTATTTGTTAAATAAATTATAGAGAAATTGTAAACAATGCAGTAATACTTGAAGTACTAATACGTAGTTTGAAACTACGACCTAAAACTACCACATGTGGTAACAATAAGCAAAAGTAATAAAATAACTGAAACATAGTCCAACTAGATCAATGCAAAGTCTATGTTTTTCGTTCCGTGGCCGTGAGACTCATTTAGACTATATTTAACTCTTGCCACAATGCCAAGTGTTAGGGCTTCTTCCTTCAAGGGCGACTGCATTCTGAAATTTCTCACGTACACCACGTACTCTTCATAGGTTGTAACTTTTGATTTGTTGAGGGCAAGATAAGAGTTACGTGCTAGGTTTGTTGTATTGAGATCAAAATAATGGATACTCAGATTCTGAGATAACACTTTCGTCAGCCAACAGTTCTACTTCACTAAATGTTGACATAAACTGACAGTACATTAAACACCCAACATAACGTATGACAGCCAACCGATAACGTTGATTGTAATTCCAGTTTTTAGGCTAACAAATACAAATTCTAGATAGGGCATAGTTAAATGCCAAACAAGCAATTTACAACTTATATTAGCACTTATTTTAGGCTAACAATATCATAGTGACTTTATTCTTTTTATAGGAAATACTAATAATGCACATACAAACATAATTCTTTTCGTCATTATCACATGTTGTAAAAAAATTTACATGTACTCCATTTTTGTAAAATACACACTTTTCAGTCAGCATGTACTATGTACTATTCATGGTGTATACACGTTGAAATATTTGTAAAATACTTCGATAAACTGAAAGTCATATCATGCTATAACGGAACACTTGCTTGAATGATACTGGAAAACTCTTTTATTATGCGATGTGCAACCCCCAACTTTGCAAAATTTTTCTCCTGTGTGCATGTAGATTTGCAATAGAAGTCACTATTTTTCTGAATTATCTCTGTTTTCTGTCACAGAGAACTTAACTTTTTTTTCCATTCTCAGGGTGCAGATATTTAATTACTGGTGTCACCTATATAAATATAATAGTACTGTTTGCTATATGTTTATGTAAATGTGTGGATGGATCTTCACCCAAATTGGTATGGAGGTTCATTAGGTCCATGGGGAGTTACACAAAAAAAAAACAGTTTTGCATTTTGCAGTTTCTACTGCCCCCCTCAGTGGCTCAGCGATATATCTGCAGACTTACAACACTGAAAACCAGGTTTCGATACCCGTGGTGGGCAGAGCACAAATAGGCCATTGTATAGCTTTGTGCATAATTCAAAACAACAGCGGTTTCTACGAGTATTTTGCGGGGTTTTGTTGGGTTTTTTTTGCCACGACTTTGCCCCTGTTGATGGAGCTTCACCAAATTTGGCATGAAGATTTGTTGGGTCCATGGGGAGATAAACTCATATTTACGGTTTCACATTTGTAGTTTGCTGTTTTTTATGGACGTTTTAGTGTTTTTTAATTATATATAAAGGAAACGACTTTTCATGTACTAAAATAAGCTTTCATTATCATGAATTTACATAATTTCCGTCCAAGATACATGTACAGCAGTCTGTATATTGTAATAAGTTTAATTTTTATGTCTTTTTTTTATAGCATAGTACTGGTGTTAATTTCGTTCAATTTATGTCAGACAGCTGTGTAAAACTTTTTAAAATTAAAGTGAATTAGCTAAGATGTAAAAATACCTCGTTTTCTAAGAACATTTTATTTTATTATCTGTAGTGGCAAATGGAAAAAAAACAAATAATTAGAGAGGCCAACATTCGTGGGTGAAAAACATGTCTCCACAACGCAAACCCAACATGACAAATACTGACACCAAAAATTGTGATAGAGAAAAATCTAAAACTGATATATCACTGGATCTGCAAAAGTGTATCATTGTACCAATTCTCGTGTAAATAAATCAAAGTATGACAGAGTACTTGACCAAAAACTCAAAAATAATGTTTTTTGTGAGCTGTAGCTCGACTAAAAACTAAATGTTCAAATCGAACTCTTTTTTTTTTTATTATTATTGGTCAATGTGTTGGGCGCATGAAAACATCTGTTTTGCCAATTTTCATTGCTGTAAATATGACCGCACAGGAGCTCAAAATATACATTGTTGTGTTACTTGACCTTTCACTCCATAAAATCATTTTAAAATGGCTTAAGTAAAGAAAGATAAAACTGTTGGACAAAGGTCCAACCTTACAAAGTTTCAAGTCAGTCTGCCAATAAACGAAAAAATGACGGTAGGTTGAAAAGTGTTTGAAAGAAGAAGAAACGTTACAGGAATATTAACCCTTTAAGGCCATACTCAGTTCTTTAAATTAAATGTTCATATTTCATCATGTGATTTTGAAGTTCATTAATAACTAATTATTTAGAAATGGAGAAATATAAGAAAATATTTATGAATGGAATGAGGTGTTGTGGGTATACTCTAAAACAATAAATTTAGCTCATTCAAATTTAATATGTGTATGTATATATATACGTCCTAATTATAATTATAACGCTTACTTGCAAGAAAAATGTAGTTGCATATTAATATTAAGATACAATGATTCTACGCTTTGCGCAACAATAGACAGATTCTACGTGATAAATAAATGTCAGACTTATCTGTCCAGTATTTGTTTCAACCCTAATGTATTTATAAATAGTTCGTGTGCCCATTGCTTGGATTTTAAGTAATCGGTATCAGGTAAATTATAATAATTCATTTTTGAAAGCCAAGTACCAGTGGTGTAAGTATGTCCCAGCGACTGTGGAGATGGAACCAAGAGGGGGTATAAAGGCCAGATAAGCTTAAAAATTGCAGAAAGGGGTTATAAATATAGGAAGCCCAATTATTTTTAGGTAGGGATGTTATATTTTGTTGTTAAGCCACTGCCTTATATTTTTGGTGAGAAAAAACAAAACAATAGATTCGATAATGTAACTTTATATGAAATTTCGCCACTTATAATTTTCAACTCTCCCCAAATTCTATACATAGATGATCATTGCAAGTCCGTTTTAAACAACAATTAAAACAAAACTAAAAGAATAATTGTTTTATACTGAAACAAAAGTTTTACATTTTGATTGGATGTATCTAAGGGTAACAGTGGTATTTTGTTCATTTTTTTTCAGAAATAATTTACAATACAACAAATTGGGATTAGATATCCGTGGTGGCCACAAAACAAACAGCTCAAAGTGTAGTTTTCATGAAAATTAAAATAAGATGCTAATACTGTCTATCTATGTATATGAAAATATAACATCTTATTTTAGTCTTCATAAGGGACATGTAACAATTATCAATGCCAATACAGTTTTAATAATGATTTATTAAATGTATGAGCTTATGATATCTTTTACGATATTGACCAATAAAATGGTAGTCGTAGAACGTTAATGAGTAATTTTGACAGTGATATTATTTCCCTTTCTCCAAACCAAGAAGATAGCTCCTAGACCATTAAATCTGATGGCATAGGAACAAATATATTGCTCATTTTTCATCTGACAGCCAGCTTTTATTTTAGCAAAGAAGCTACATTCGCGAAACTGTTATTGAATATTCATAAAACTCTTTTAAGTGACACAACTCGTAATTTACTCCCAAAATTGGTACTCCCCAACCAGCTGGCCTATCAGTTACAAAACAATGGAGGGTATTAATCGAATTTCGTATTTGGTTAAAGCAGGTTGAAATATCAACAGAATATAAGACAAGTTTATTTGGTTGTTGTTGTTGTTTTTATTTTATACAAAGCTACACGAGGGCTATCTACGCTAGCCATCCCTAATTCTATAGTATAAGACTAGAGAGAAAGCAGCTAATCATCATGACCCAACGCCAACTCTTGGGCTATTCTTTTAACGACGAATAGTGGAATTGATCGTCACATTATAAGGCCCCCACAGCTGAAAGAGCGACCATGTTTAGTCTGACTGTGATTCGAACTTGCGACCCTCAGATTACGAGTCAAGTACTCTAATCACCCAGCACGTAAGATAAGGTAAGAAGAACTGTTTATTTTGTTTGCATTGCGCAGTGAAAAAATGTTTCTAAACTATCACTCTCCTTCATGATTAAGAAAAACTCCTCCATCTTTCATTTATGTACGTCTTTCCACTTTCACATTTCTAAAACCTATCCTCATTTTCTTTTTTCCAAAGAACCGCCTTAAACATCATCTTTCTTAGAGAATTATCCAATGGTTCAGAGGTAAATCTGATGGATTATAATACTATAAGTTGGGTTTCGATACCTGCAGTATGCAGAGCACAAAAAGCTCATTGTGTGACTTTTTTTTTCTTGGCAACAAATAAACTAAATCAAAGCCCCCTCTCTCACTGTCTATTCAAAGAACAGCCTTCATTTTTTGTTTGAATAATTACCTTTCCTTTTTAACACCTAAAGGTAAAAGAGACTGACACATACAGTCTTTGAAAATTAGTAAAATATATATATCAGAATACATAAAATTACAGGTAAATAAAGAAGTTTAATTTTTGTATGTATATCTTGTTTTTAGCTGCATAATAAAATTTGTTAACTAAATAAAATTATTTTACTCTTTTTGAAGATTTCCATCTAAAAAGTTATTTGACATTTTTCTTAATGTAATTAGCTTTCAACTTTTTCTAATCTAAGTTATTTCCTACCTTTTAATTAAACAGTTGTTTTACTTCTTTTTAACTGAATTTAGTTTGTTTTTGAATTTTCGTTCAAACTAAAACAAAGGGCTATGAGTTTTGAAATTATAGTATAATAGGGAGTAGTCAGTCAGCATATCCCAACGCCAAATGTTTGGTTGGTCGTATCTGACCGAATAGTGGGATTCAACCATAACAATTCTAATGCACCTATAATTCCATAGTGCAGTGCTCGATTGTGCACTAATAACTAAACCATGCCACAAAAAAGTCCAATATGATGTTCATGTTTTTTTGTCTAAAGAAAGAAATTCACAGAGAGCTTTTAAGTAATTTTACACAGATATTCAAAAACAATGTATTTTGTTGAAACTTTGTAGAATGTACGACAACTGCCTGTTGTCGAGACACAAGTCTATAGGACGACGTTTCGAAAGTGGTCAGTGAACTGAAGACGAAAGGCAGAAGACTTTCGAAACGTCGTTCTCTACACTTTTGTCTCCACAACAGGGAATTGCCGTACATTCTACAAAGTTTCATCATGAATACTCTGCCTAAACAATCTATCAAAGAATTTATTTTGTTGTTTGAACGTGAAACTACATAACGGGCTATCCAAGAACAATATATGTATGTTGTTGTTTTAACGTAAAGCGGCATAAAACAAAACTGTCTAAACAAAATATAGTACATGTCCGATTGTTAACTTTAAAATCACCTTGATCATTTTTTTTTAATTTCATTACCGACAACTTTCATCTTAAGAATCATTTTTGTGCATTTCAACCTATTTAATAAAACCAATTACTCATTTTTTTTATAACTCTGTTAATACCAAAACTACGGTAATCTTTTATTGCAATATCTTTTACTTTTTGAAATTAAGGATGTAAACCAATAAAATAAATATTAAATGTCTTTTACAGAATTAATGTGAATTTTATAAAATAGAATAATTATAAATATTTGACATATTACAGGGATACAGTACCACTTAATATCAATTTGATAGTTTTCCACATTTTTGCCTACTATTGACATTTCTTTACATTAAAGCAATTTGTACGCTAAGCAAAAAAGAAAAACCCTGACATCGAGAGTATTTATTGTTATGTACTTGCAATGAAACGAATGTCAGAAGACTTCAAAGATGTATGGGGTTATATTATAAAACAGTTAATTTTATAAAATCAGTACCACTCAATGTAAGGATCTTCAGTTTAATCTGTGAGGATATGGGAAGTTTGCATAAAAATTTGTTGCTTCATACTGAAGTCCGATGGCTTTCTTGGGGAAAAATTCTTGCTCGGTTTTACGAAATGCGTGAGGAGATAGGTTTCTTTTTATCTGAATGCCATTTTGAACTTGCATACAAATTAACGGGCAAATGCTGAATATAGAAAGTAGCTTACCTTTCGGACATATACTCTTCAAAAAAAGAAACGCAAAAGGGATATTTTTGTTATTTTAAAAAGAAATATATGTAATAACGTTACAAGCTCAGAGTATGTGATATTACACGTGTTAAGGCACTGATTGTCAGACCAAAATGATAATAAAAGTTGTGCACTTTGAAAACGGAGGAAAACATCGGATTTTTCGCCAAAACGCATGCGTGTCCAATAAATTTGTTTGAGAGATCTGCATGTTCTGCAAGTGCAACATGTGCAAAATCCCTATAAAAGTGGCGGGTTCTCGGTTTCCATAGCTCAGTGTTAAGCCACTGACACGCAATACAGTCACGCCAAAACTGACTGAAGCACAACGAAACAACGCCATTGGTCGCTTGGAAGCAGGTGAATCTCGATCAGATGTTGCCAGAGCTGTGAATGCCCACCCAAGCACCAGCACAAGGCTATGGAATACACACCAACAACATGGATTAACTTGTGACTGCCCACGATCTGGCAGACCTCGTGTGACCACGCCCGCACAAGATCGCTACATTCGGTTACGTCACCTCTGGGATAGGACCACCACTGCGACGTCTACTGTCTCAACCATACCAGGGCTGCGTAGGATTTCCGATCAGACCGTACGCAACCGTCTACGAGATTCTTAGGCCCCATGTGCAACCCATCATGGTGAACGTCAACGACAACGTCCGTCCTCACACAGCCCGACTCATCTTGAGACACCACAACATCAATGTTCTTCCCTGGCCCTCCAGATCACCAGATTTAAACCTCATCGAACATCTTTCGGACGAGTTGGACCGACGTCTGCGACGGCGACAACCTCAACCGCAGACTCTACCTCAGCTTGCAGCAGCTTTGCAGGCTGAGTGGACAGCCATTCCACAGAATGTGATTCGTCATCTCATCGCTTCAATGGGCAGGAAATGCCAAGCAGTTATTGATGCTCACGGGGGGCATACTCGTTACTGACGTTGAGTAACGTTAAACGTCAACTAGTGAGTGTGGACTTCGCCTTTGCAGACTTTGGATGTTCAGCAGTGAATGTGCAAAGTTTCACACATGTCATACAGAACTACCCGGAATAAACTTGTTAACAATATGTCTCAAATTTTGCCTTTTGCGTTTCTTTTTTTTGAAGAGTATATATGCTTACCTAAATGAAATGAATGCTACAATGCAGAATACCAGGGTAACGTACTACAAAGCTCAGAGTAAAATGGAAGCACTTCAACGTAAGCTAAAACTTTGAGATGAATGTATACTTATGGAAGAATTTGATTGCTTTAAAGATCTCAGTGTTGTTTTTTTTACTTATGAATGAAATTTTCTTGAGTGAAGATGCAAAAGTTTCAGTCTTGCAGAACATATCTTATTTGTGTACAATTATTGAGGAGTACTTCCCTTCTCATTTAGAAAATTTATTGTCGATTCAAAATCCCTTTGTTGACTCTGCAAATACCAACGATTTGCCTCTGAAAGAGAAAGAACAGCTTATAGAAATTTCAACTGATTACACCCTAAAAACAAAATTTCAGCAGGAAGAAATTACATAATTTTGGATTAAAATGGCCATGGAATACCCTGAAACAAGTAACAGAGCTTTGACAATGTTAATGCGTTTTCCAACAACATATCTTTGTGAGCAAACATTTTAACTACTAAAAATACTATTTGATGTTGAAAAGCGCAAATTTTTCATTGTAAACCTAAAGTAGGCTACATTACATGATCTTTTTCATATTGCGTGAAACATAATATAAAAAAGTCACAAATCACTTTCTGCATATGACGAACTAGTGGCATGGTTGGAGCCACAAGGATGGGGGAGGGCCATTCCTGTCCAGTTTAGATTTTGAGGTTTTTCTACTTTTAAATTCTAAATTCACATACAAAATCTATAGCAAGTAGAAATGAAAAATTAATTAAATTAAAATGGGATAATAGTAATAAGTAGCTGAAACTTAAATATGTCCAGTGCTTTTATAATTATAATAAGTAATAATATTAATAATAAATAAAAAAATTCGGGAAGTATATTTATGGAAATGTTTTTAATAATCTGCTGATATGATTTATTAGTTTATGTACACTGACGTGTAATAGAAGTAATTACGAGTTAACTGATTTTAATTACGTTTTCAACATTTGCCTACCTGTAAATAAATGGGTGTTCCCTCCTCCATAGTGGAAATACTGCCCCAGGCTGACTAGTAATTAATACTAGTGTAAGAATAATTCCTTTCCATCAATGTCTGATCATATCCAGATTGTTTAAATATGCTCTAACTTAAGAAAGTCGGTGAACTCAGCAAATAGCCCGATGTGGCTTTGCTATAAGAAAATACACACACGCACGTTTAAGAAAAATAAACACCTTGAAATTAATTTGAATAATTAGTCATTAAAGTAATAATGCTCATAATTTTGTCTAGGATAAGAAAATTAATGAATAGAATTAAATGACAATATAAACTGAAGATAAATACTTGACTTATCCTGACTTTGCAGTTCTGATACTTACACATGGATATTTTTTATTCTTGATGACGAGAAACCCACTTTTTCTTTACCTGAAGATGACCTAGGAAGGTCAAAACGTTGTTCTCTCCTTATCAATAAAAGTGTAATACCCATACCAGCCGTTCTGAGATACATGGATATTTTATATAATCGTTTTAAAAGCTTGTAATTGTTACTCTTTTCAGTGTGTAACTTGAAAACAGCTAACATTATATTTGATAAGAGAATCTTTTCTGATTTATTTTTTTTGTCTCTCAGTGGCAGTTTAGTTTTCTTGGTGTTTCAGTTAAACCACTGGCTCTTGTGTTAAATGTTTGGCGATTGTTTTGTATGACTGTATTGAAAATTGTTTGTAGATGAAAAATATTACAATTATTCGTTATAGATAATTAAGTGACAAGTCTTGGAGTTTTGTAGAAACATCTCTCGTCTGGTTTTGATGGATTTGTTTTATATAACAGTATACATTAAACGTAGCTGTATATGATAAATAAATTGATATGTTTATTTGGTTAATAACTAAACGTTAAAATCAAACAACGAAGAACTGTAGAAGTTTAAGATTGAAAATGTAATTCAGCACATAAGTATTGATTCAATGTAATAATATCCTTAATTTCCTGCGAAAAAAAATATTTATTTAGCTTTTTTTCCATAAGTGATTTTGATGTTTCCTAAAGCTATAAACATTATTTTGGTCAAATAGAGCAAAGGAATAGTATTATTCTTGTTCGGACGCTTCGACTTTTAATCATAGTTTCAGCTAGTAATTGTTCGTTACGTAATGTTCAAATAAGAGTACACTTTTTACTTATTCTGCAACGCGAAACAATTCAAGTCACATGTAAAACCATTCAAATGGTGGAACTAAGAGGTTGTAAATGTTACCTGCGGTTGGTGCTATTGTGGTTAATAACTTTGTATGAGATTATATCGTCTTGGCCAGTAACGTATGAACTTGAATGTTCTTATTAATTTAGCACATACTTCATTCCCTAGACTGCTTATTTGTCCATATGAATGTACAATCTATTAACAAATATAATGGAACAACATATTGCAAGAAAGGAGGATATTAACTGTAGTCAAAACCATCAGGACTTCATTTTAAGAGAAAAGTGGACCCACTTTTGGCATTAATCATAGTCTGGACTCTCTCTTGCTAACACTCATCCTCCAACCAGTGGTATACACCTTTCATGGAATAGACCGTCATTCTTTTTAGTGCAGTTCATATTGTATTGGGATTTTAGGAAAATAAACTGTAATTAAAGACATTTCTAATTTTCTTTCTATAAATGACTATGAACTAAAACGTTTCGTTATGCCAAGTCGTAAACATTCTCATATATACTATTTGTTAAATAAATTATAGAGAAATTGTAAACAATGCAGTAATACTTGAAGTACTAATACGTAGTTTGAAACTACGACCTAAAACTACCACATGTGGTAACAATAAGCAAAAGTAATAAAATAACTGAAACATAGTCCAACTAGATCAATGCAAAGTCTATGTTTTTCGTTCCGTGGCCGTGAGACTCATTTAGACTATATTTAACTCTTGCCACAATGCCAAGTGTTAGGGCTTCTTCCTTCAAGGGCGACTGCATTCTGAAATTTCTCACGTACACCACGTACTCTTCATAGGTTGTAACTTTTGATTTGTTGAGGGCAAGATAAGAGTTACGTGCTAGGTTTGTTGTATTGAGATCAAAATAATGGATACTCAGATTCTGAGATAACACTTTCGTCAGCCAACAGTTCTACTTCACTAAATGTTGACATAAACTGACAGTACATTAAACACCCAACATAACGTATGACAGCCAACCGATAACGTTGATTGTAATTCCAGTTTTTTAGGCTAACAAATACAAATTCTAGATAGGGCATAGTTAAATGCCAAACAAGCAATTTACAACTTATATTAGCACTTATTTTAGGCTAACAATATCATAGTGACTTTATTCTTTTTATAGGAAATACTAATAATGCACATACAAACATAATTCTTTTTCGTCATTATCACATGTTGTAAAAAAATTTACATGTACTCCATTTTTTGTAAAATACACACTTTTCAGTCAGCATGTACTATGTACTATTCATGGTGTATACACGTTGAAATATTTGTAAAATACTTCGATAAACTGAAAGTCATATCATGCTATAACGGAACACTTGCTTGAATGATACTGGAAAACTCTTTTATTATGCGATGTGCAACCCCCAACTTTGCAAAATTTTTCTCCTGTGTGCATGTAGATTTGCAATAGAAGTCACTATTTTTCTGAATTATCTCTGTTTTCTGTCACAGAGAACTTAACTTTTTTTTTCCATTCTCAGGGTGCAGATATTTAATTACTGGTGTCACCTATATAAATATAATAGTACTGTTTGCTATATGTTTATGTAAATGTGTGGATGGATCTTCACCCAAATTGGTATGGAGGTTCATTAGGTCCATGGGGAGTTACACAAAAAAAAAAAACAGTTTTGCATTTTGCAGTTTCTACTGCCCCCCTCAGTGGCTCAGCGATATATCTGCAGACTTACAACACTGAAAACCAGGTTTCGATACCCGTGGTGGGCAGAGCACAAATAGGCCATTGTATAGCTTTGTGCATAATTCAAAACAACAGCGGTTTCTACGAGTATTTTTGCGGGGTTTTGTTGGGTTTTTTTTGCCACGACTTTGCCCCTGTTGATGGAGCTTCACCAAATTTGGCATGAAGATTTGTTGGGTCCATGGGGAGATAAACTCATATTTACGGTTTCACATTTGTAGTTTGCTGTTTTTATGGACGTTTTAGTGTTTTTTAATTATATATAAAGGAAACGACTTTTCATGTACTAAAATAAGCTTTCATTATCATGAATTTACATAATTTCCGTCCAAGATACATGTACAGCAGTCTGTATATTGTAATAAGTTTAATTTTTATGTCTTTTTTTTATAGCATAGTACTGGTGTTAATTTCGTTCAATTTATGTCAGACAGCTGTGTAAAACTTTTTAAAATTAAAGTGAATTAGCTAAGATGTAAAAATACCTCGTTTTCTAAGAACATTTTATTTTATTATCTGTAGTGGCAAATGGAAAAAAACAAATAATTAGAGAGGCCAACATTCGTGGGTGAAAACATGTCTCCACAACGCAAACCCAACATGACAAATACTGACACCAAAAATTGTGATAGAGAAAAATCTAAAACTGATATATCACTGGATCTGCAAAAGTGTATCATTGTACCAATTCTCGTGTAAATAAATCAAAGTATGACAGAGTACTTGACCAAAAACTCAAAAATAATGTTTTTTGTGAGCTGTAGCTCGACTAAAAACTAAATGTTCAAATCGAACTCTTTTTTTTTTTATTATTATTGGTCAATGTGTTGGGCGCATGAAAACATCTGTTTTGCCAATTTTCATTGCTGTAAATATGACCGCACAGGAGCTCAAAATATACATTGTTGTGTTACTTGACCTTTCACTCCATAAAATCATTTTAAAATGGCTTAAGTAAAGAAAGATAAAACTGTTGGACAAAGGTCCAACCTTACAAAGTTTCAAGTCAGTCTGCCAATAAACGAAAAAATGACGGTAGGTTGAAAAGTGTTTGAAAGAAGAAGAAACGTTACAGGAATATTAACCCTTTAAGGCCATACTCAGTTCTTTAAATTAAATGTTCATATTTCATCATGTGATTTTGAAGTTCATTAATAACTAATTATTTAGAAATGGAGAAATATAAGAAAATATTTATGAATGGAATGAGGTGTTGTGGGTATACTCTAAAACAATAAATTTAGCTCATTCAAATTTAATATGTGTATGTATATATATACGTCCTAATTATAATTATAACGCTTACTTGCAAGAAAAATGTAGTTGCATATTAATATTAAGATACAATGATTCTACGCTTTGCGCAACAATAGACAGATTCTACGTGATAAATAAATGTCAGACTTATCTGTCCAGTATTTGTTTCAACCCTAATGTATTTATAAATAGTTCGTGTGCCCATTGCTTGGATTTTAAGTAATCGGTATCAGGTAAATTATAATAATTCATTTTTTGAAAGCCAAGTACCAGTGGTGTAAGTATGTCCCAGCGACTGTGGAGATGGAACCAAGAGGGGGTATAAAGGCCAGATAAGCTTAAAAATTGCAGAAAGGGGTTATAAATATAGGAAGCCCAATTATTTTTAGGTAGGGATGTTATATTTTGTTGTTAAGCCACTGCCTTATATTTTTGGTGAGAAAAAACAAAACAATAGATTCGATAATGTAACTTTATATGAAATTTCGCCACTTATAATTTTCAACTCTCCCCAAATTCTATACATAGATGATCATTGCAAGTCCGTTTTAAACAACAATTAAAACAAAACTAAAAAGAATAATTGTTTTTATACTGAAACAAAAAGTTTTACATTTTGATTGGATGTATCTAAGGGTAACAGTGGTATTTTGTTCATTTTTTTTTCAGAAATAATTTACAATACAACAAATTGGGATTAGATATCCGTGGTGGCCACAAAACAAACAGCTCAAAGTGTAGTTTTCATGAAAATTAAAATAAGATGCTAATACTGTCTATCTATGTATATGAAAATATAACATCTTATTTTAGTCTTCATAAGGGACATGTAACAATTATCAATGCCAATACAGTTTTAATAATGATTTATTAAATGTATGAGCTTATGATATCTTTTACGATATTGACCAATAAAATGGTAGTCGTAGAACGTTAATGAGTAATTTTGACAGTGATATTATTTCCCTTTCTCCAAACCAAGAAGATAGCTCCTAGACCATTAAATCTGATGGCATAGGAACAAATATATTGCTCATTTTTCATCTGACAGCCAGCTTTTATTTTAGCAAAGAAGCTACATTCGCGAAACTGTTATTGAATATTCATAAAACTCTTTTAAGTGACACAACTCGTAATTTACTCCCAAAATTGGTACTCCCCAACCAGCTGGCCTATCAGTTACAAAACAATGGAGGGTATTAATCGAATTTCGTATTTGGTTAAAGCAGGTTGAAATATCAACAGAATATAAGACAAGTTTATTTGGTTGTTGTTGTTGTTTTTATTTTATACAAAGCTACACGAGGGCTATCTACGCTAGCCATCCCTAATTCTATAGTATAAGACTAGAGAGAAAGCAGCTAATCATCATGACCCAACGCCAACTCTTGGGCTATTCTTTTAACGACGAATAGTGGAATTGATCGTCACATTATAAGGCCCCCACAGCTGAAAGAGCGACCATGTTTAGTCTGACTGTGATTCGAACTTGCGACCCTCAGATTACGAGTCAAGTACTCTAATCACCCAGCACGTAAGATAAGGTAAGAAGAACTGTTTATTTTGTTTGCATTGCGCAGTGAAAAATGTTTCTAAACTATCACTCTCCTTCATGATTAAGAAAACTCCTCCATCTTTCATTTATGTACGTCTTTCCACTTTCACATTTCTAAAACCTATCCTCATTTTCTTTTTTCCAAAGAACCGCCTTAAACATCATCTTTCTTAGAGAATTATCCAATGGTTCAGAGGTAAATCTGATGGATTATAATACTATAAGTTGGGTTTCGATACCTGCAGTATGCAGAGCACAAAAAGCTCATTGTGTGACTTTTTTTTCTTGGCAACAAATAAACTAAATCAAAGCCCCCTCTCTCACTGTCTATTCAAAGAACAGCCTTCATTTTTTGTTTGAATAATTACCTTTCCTTTTTAACACCTAAAGGTAAAAGAGACTGACACATACAGTCTTTGAAAATTAGTAAAATATATATATCAGAATACATAAAATTACAGGTAAATAAAGAAGTTTAATTTTTGTATGTATATCTTGTTTTTAGCTGCATAATAAAATTTGTTAACTAAATAAAATTATTTTACTCTTTTTGAAGATTTCCATCTAAAAAGTTATTTGACATTTTTCTTAATGTAATTAGCTTTCAACTTTTTCTAATCTAAGTTATTTCCTACCTTTTAATTAAACAGTTGTTTTACTTCTTTTTAACTGAATTTAGTTTGTTTTTGAATTTTCGTTCAAACTAAAACAAAGGGCTATGAGTTTTGAAATTATAGTATAATAGGGAGTAGTCAGTCAGCATATCCCAACGCCAAATGTTTGGTTGGTCGTATCTGACCGAATAGTGGGATTCAACCATAACAATTCTAATGCACCTATAATTCCATAGTGCAGTGCTCGATTGTGCACTAATAACTAAACCATGCCACAAAAAGTCCAATATGATGTTCATGTTTTTTTTGTCTAAAGAAAGAAATTCACAGAGAGCTTTTAAGTAATTTTACACAGATATTCAAAAACAATGTATTTTGTTGAAACTTTGTAGAATGTACGACAACTGCCTGTTGTCGAGACACAAGTCTATAGGACGACGTTTCGAAAGTGGTCAGTGAACTGAAGACGAAAGGCAGAAGACTTTCGAAACGTCGTTCTCTACACTTTTGTCTCCACAACAGGGAATTGCCGTACATTCTACAAAGTTTCATCATGAATACTCTGCCTAAACAATCTATCAAAGAATTTATTTTGTTGTTTGAACGTGAAACTACATAACGGGCTATCCAAGAACAATATATGTATGTTGTTGTTTTAACGTAAAGCGGCATAAAACAAAACTGTCTAAACAAAATATAGTACATGTCCGATTGTTAACTTTAAAAATCACCTTGATCATTTTTTTTTTAATTTCATTACCGACAACTTTCATCTTAAGAATCATTTTTTGTGCATTTCAACCTATTTAATAAAACCAATTACTCATTTTTTTTTATAACTCTGTTAATACCAAAACTACGGTAATCTTTTATTGCAATATCTTTTACTTTTTGAAATTAAGGATGTAAACCAATAAAATAAATATTAAATGTCTTTTACAGAATTAATGTGAATTTTATAAAATAGAATAATTATAAATATTTGACATATTACAGGGATACAGTACCACTTAATATCAATTTGATAGTTTTCCACATTTTTGCCTACTATTGACATTTCTTTACATTAAAGCAATTTGTACGCTAAGCATTGTTATGGATGTTTTAACTTTTAGTACCAAATAACTATGTTAGATCATTCATTTTACGTGCCATTTTCTGTGTCCACATTTACCATATGACGTTGGTGGCGCTTTGCCACATCTTATTTGACGTCATTTTACATCAAAACCTCTGTTTCTCCCTCCCGCCACAAAAGAGAAGCTAGCCAAAGAATGGCAAAAATTCGTGACTTTACACTACATGCTATTTATAAGGACTGTAGGCAGATGTTACAATTTTGGTACACTTTAGTAAAAAATGTTAAAAGAAGTAAATAAAAATAGAATTAGAACAAATAATGTGACAGGTTAACTTGTATTGTTAATTTTACAATATATTCAAATGAAGTTGACTATGTTTATTGTATTTGTATATTCGTTACAAAACAGAGAGAAGCATGACTATTTTGTCAACACTGTTAATTTAGTCGGTAGCAGAAGACCGATTTGAAGTAGAAAGTAACCTGGTGGCGAGAAACGACACAATAATCTAACGGTTATAATATACAGTAAGAGATATAAATACATATAGTCTTAAAACTGGTAGAAATTTACGAAAAATACATATATTGAAGACAAGTGAAGAGGTTTAATATTTGTTCATTAATATATATATATATATCATATAAAAAAATACCTGAAACAAAATACAAACGAGTTCAAAAAAGGGCAAAAATTCGTATTGAGCAATTATTTTTTAATTTATATATTTTAATATCTAACTGATATAATTTCTCTCACTTTGGAACGGTCCTTTTTCTTAACTATATCTAAAGTGTTTGCTCCCCCAGTGGCACAGCGGTATATGTGGGGATTCACACCGCTAACAACCGGGTTTTGATACCCGTTGTGAGCAGAGCACAGATAGCCCAATGTCGCGCAAAGCTACTCGAGGGTTATCTGCACTAGCCGTCCCTAATTTAGCACTGTAAGACTAGAGGGAAGACAGCTAGTCATCATTGTCCACCGCCAACTCTTGGGCTACTCTTTAACCAACGAATAATGGGATTGACCGTAACATTATAACGCCCCCACGGCTGGTAGGGCGAGCATGTTTGGCGCGACGGGGATTCGAACCCGCGAACCTTGGATTACGAGTCGATTGCCTTAACCACCTTGCCATGCCGGGCCGATTAAAACGGACCAATGAGATACGATAGATAGATAAAGTTTGTTTTTTGTTTGTTTTTTTAATTGCGCGCAAAGATACACGAGGATTATCTACGCTAACCGTTCCAAATTTAGCAGTGTAAGACTAGAGGAAAGACAGTTAGTCATCACCACCCGCTGCTAACCCTTGTGCTACTCTTTTATCAACGAATAGTGGGATTGACGCTCACCGAAAAGGCGAGCATGTTTGGTGCGACGAGGAATCGATCTTCTTTGTTTGTTTGTTTGTTTTTTGAATTTCGCACAAAGCTACTCGAGGGCTATCTGTGCTAGCCGTCCCTAGTTTAGCAGTGTAAGACTAGAGGGAAGGCAGCTAGTCATCACCACTCACCGCCAACTCTTGGGCTACTTCTTTACCAACGAATAGTGGGATTGACCGTCACATTATAACGCCCCCACGGTTGAAAGAGCGAGCATGTTTGGCGCGACGGGGATGCGAACCCCGGACCCTCAGATTACGAGTCGCACGCCTTAACACGCTTGGCCATGCCGGGCCCAGGAATCGAATCTACGGAATGCGAGTCGAGTGCCCTAACCATCTGATCATGCCGGGCATATACGGGTAAAAAGTTTAATGTTTCAGTACACTAACTTTTCTACCTATTTATTAATTAGTGAAAATTGAAGTTTCCGTAATTTTCTTTTTTTTAGCTTATTTACAACATCTCATTTTAATCTTTCAACTTTATTTTTCAGTGTGATAAAAATGCATTCTTTTAGAATTACGTTACTCAACTAAGTATTAATAAAACATAATGCTGCTTTGTAAATAAAAAAAACTTTTTGTTTTAAGTAAAGTATAAACCTACAAAATGTGTTTGCTGTGTTCTGATCACCATGGGTCTCAAGACCTCGTCTTTAATGTAAGTCTGCAGACTGTGCCACTGGGAGGTAAAGTAAAAGCATATTAAACAAGCATACCTTAACCTTTATATTACACCCTTATTATTACTCTCTTTTTTTTTTAGTTGTTTCTTACTGGTAAGATCCACATATTGTGTAATTATATGTTTTCGTCTTTTTCAACAACTGATGAAAGAAACTGACAAAAAATTATGTGAAATAACCTATTTTCTATGCAAAGTATATAGGGAAGCCCAGAAGTAATTAACTTTAATATTTACGGTATTTAAAATTGTATATGCAACTCAAGTGTAACCAATAAAATCACGAATCCACAAACAACATGATACAAACTTCGTTTAGAAAGACGTTTTACAAAGCCGACAAAGTCCATAAACTTTTTGGTAATTCAAGGTTTAAAATCAAAATTGTTTTCTTGAAAGCGTTTAAAAATAAAACATAAAGCTAATGTATAACCTTCATATTATGTATATGATAATTTAAATCACTTACTGATTTTAAGTTATCTTTGAAGATAGGTAATTATAAGTAATTTTAAATATACTTATGTGTATTATACACGGCTTAGGCATATTCACATTATTCAACAAAATTATCTAAATTAAAAAGTGCTAAAATAAAATTTTATTCATTTAAAATTTAGAATATTGGTCTAATGTTTTTATTTCAAATTGATAGAGAAATAAAGTTTTTTTTTGTCTTTCGTAATTTCTGGGGCATACTCTTTGATAAAAGAGTTAAGGACAACTATCTTTATAATCTAGACGGTTATTAAAGGTGAATGTTACAGAGAAAAGAAAACTTTGCAGTCAAAAGAACAACTCATACTGATTAATTTTGCAGGCTCACATTTTTTATAAAAAAATATGTGCTAATAAATGAAACATAGAACTTGATGCAGAAAGAGCCTTTTCCGAGCGACAATCCGAACGTTTTAGTTTTTACTTTTTCCGCCAGGAAAAGTACTGTGGCGTAATAGTTGCCAAACAAACCGCCAACGCCAGCGCGTTGAATGTAATTAAACATGGCCAGTGCATACGGAGAAACAGAGGCGGAGTCAGTTTTGACTTTGTGTTCTGAACAATGTCGAGTAGCGCCATATCAATTCAAACCTACTCTGAACGAACCTAGAACAATTACTTTTGACACAGATCTGACAAATTCTAGTGATAAGGACAGTTCCACGAGCGAGAGTAGCGAAACTGTGAGTGATACTGATAGCGCCCAAGCCGGTTGCGAGTCGGTCATACCTCCAATGGAAGAATGGTAAGCCTAGGTCATGACAACAAATATAGTCTGTATTATTTCACGTGCAATTTTAAGCATCTCGAAACCTGTCTGGTGTTTATAAATTATTGGTATCACAGACTAGGTTTTATTTGTTTATACTTTGCCGACTATGGTAACTTCCACAATCATTGTACCGGGTATTTATGACTTGTAACAAAATGAATTTCAATTATACGTCATAATTTTGTCTATAAAATCAAACCAGATGTAGCAGTCTGAATAGTTAATTTATCTTGAAATGTTTAATTTGAAAAATGGAATTCTTCAAACTTTTCCATATTTAAAAATGATACAAAAACATCTAGAGAATGATATACCAGCTTTTAAACTTGGAATATACTCTATTCGGGATAGATTTGTCCACTGTCTAGACTAGAAAATCAAGGTTTCACTGATTTTCAGGTGCCACAAATGCAAAATACGCTTATGAATGTGAAATGTGTATGTCTAGTTACATTCTTCAAAAACTTGTACTTTTTAAATTATTATATTATACTAGTTATTGTTTATCGCTTTATACTGCACACATACCTTTAAGTTTGTTCTTTTCGTGATGGCAAGGGATGGCTTCAGAGGGGTGGAACCTGTACGCTGCAGGCTAAGATCAGTCCTCAGCTCTACATGAGGAAAGATGGTGGGGACGATCCTGTCTACCGCCAATGGTTTTTTTCAGTCTCAACCTGCCTGGGATCCGACACAAAACATGAGCATTCAAAGTGATCTTGACAAAGCTTTGCATGGTGTAAAGGAGTCCGGTTTTTCCTATTGACCATCCGCACCCAATGTCGCCACCTTGCCGGTTCCTTCTCCTTCTACGGAAACGAAAAGAAGCTTTTGCCCGATGCCGAACCGTTTTTACAACCATAAGCAACGCAGTAAACCATGTTCTCATAAAACAAACATAAAGTAGCAATATTAAGACAAAAAATAGTCTCACAAAGTATGTAATCCGAAATAAAGCACCAATAGATTTACATAAAACACCAGCACTGAAAGGAACACAATGGTCGGCGCGCAACGAAGCGCGTTTGGCAACTGTTACGTCATAGTTGTAGAACGTTACGGAAACAGCCGAACGACGGAGAGGAACTTGAGTTCGAGGACCCGCATATTTTGTTTCATTTTTTACTCAATACCTAAAGTGTTTAAAAATATGGCAACCACACAGAATTATATCAAACCAAAGTACAGTTTCTTAGGCAATTATTAAATTTGTTGAAAATTCACCTTTAAGAACGTTTTACTTTAACCAACTTTTCACTTTTGCAGCTGCATCAGGGCTAGTAAATACAATTGTTTGACATTACAGTATTCGTTACATTATAAAACCGCTTGTAATGTTCTATTTCTGGAGTTTGCCGTAACGTTTTTTAATTACAATAATAATATGTACATTGATAGAGACACGTAACGTATTATAATTGTAACTAGCTGGAGTACCCGTCCCTTGAACGGAAGTTATGTAAATTTATGATTGATGAAAGGTAATCTTACGACATGAAAAAAATGCTTCGTTATATGTAATTGAAGAAATCTTCCATATAACAAACAAAAACAACCAACAAAATACAAAATGTGATATCGCAAGTTTGCGTGTATCTTGCATGGACTCAACAAACATTCATGCCATACTTGGTGAAGATTTATCAACAGGAGACGAAGTGATGATAAAAAAAAGTCCATAGCAATCGAGAAACGTGAAATGCATAACTAAAAATTCACGTGTTTTTCTCCATGAACCTTATGAATTTCCACGCCAAATGTGGTAAAGATACATCTATATCCTGTGAAAGTTACATGTACATACAATAGAAAACAGACAGTACTATTATATTTATACGATTCATACAATGTTAATGACACGATACCGCAGACTCGAGAAGCAGTTTTATAACTCACGAATATTATAATATTAAAAGTTATATGTGCTGCAAAGGCGAAACGTTGTTTAAAATAAAATGTTCTTTATAATATTTTGAATATAAAGGTCTTTTTTTCCCTAACCTTTTTATCAGAAAGAAAAAGTGTTTTCGTCAACAGGTTGTCAATTTCAACAGATCTTTGAGAAAAAGTACGCCTGCTGAGTTAAAGCACATGTCTTATTTTATACTGCAGTCTCTTTTCAGCAACTTACAATAGCTAACGACGACAATTTCAAAATTCTCTCTCATAAAAATAATTATATATACATAAACACTTACATGCTCACGCTGGAAGAACTGCTAATTCTAAGCCCATACACTTCATGATGTTGGAAATGTTCTTGTGTTACATATTATAATTTATCACGAACGATCATGCAGTTTATTACTTAACATATTAAAAGTTCTAATGATCTAAGTCTGAGTTAAGTGATAATCAAGATTTAAAAGTTAAATTAATGTCGATATGTTTCCAGTTTTTGGTATTTGCAACAAGAGTAATATACACAAATTTCTTTTTTTAATACAAATAAAGTTTAATATATAAACAATAACACAATTTCCAGTAACGGTATTGCAAATATTGATCTATGTACAAAAGTTTTACAAAGTTACAAATAATATTGATACTTCTATCTGGTCTGGAACTTCCTTGATATCTTATCGATGACTTATGATGAGCGAATTAATTCAGAGGTGATATAAATATAATTCCCATAACATAGATCCAGCTGGCACCGCATTCTTTTTTCGCTGGCCACACGCCAAGTATTCCATAACTAAAGTTTTAAAAGGTTTTCTTAAAAATACTGATGATCGACGTGAATCCGTTGAACTTAAATGATTTGTAATGTTCGAAATCTGTTTGTTTGTTTGTTTTTGAATTTCGCACAAAGCTACTCCAGGGTTATCTGTGCTAGCCGTCCCTAATTTAGCAGTGTAAGACTAGAGGGAAGGCAGCTAGTCATCACCACCCACTGCCAACTCTTGGGCTACTCTTTTACCAACGAATAGTGGGATTGACCGTCACATTATAACGCCCCCACGGCTGAAAGGGCGAGCATGTTTGGCGCGACGGGGATGCGAACCCGCGACCCTCAGATGTTAGTTAGATAGTCGCACGCCTTAACACGCTTGGCCATGCCGGGCACATCGGGCTATCTGCTGAGCCCACCGAGGGGAATCGAACCCCTGATTTTAGCGTTGTAAATCCGTAGACATACCGCTGTACTAGCGGCGGGCGTTCGAAATCTACAGACGTTCGTGATCAAATATCTGAAGTTCCTTGTAAATAACAGTTGAATAATTCAAAGTTACAGCTTCTGTGGTTTATAGTACCCAAATTATAGCAAACCAGTAATATATACTGCCACTTGGCGAGCCACGTTGGTTATATATGTAAGTGTGAGTAGAGATTCTAGAAATTTCAGGTTACACAACAATACAGACAATACACCTTTGTTTATGTATACACATATATTATTGATTTGTAACTCGAGAATCTTTTACAATTTTAGTTGATAGGCGAGAATTTCGCAATACATATTTAACAGTATTAGTCACATACATTTCTAAATATATATTTAACTTTAATAAACATCTCTATTACAACATATGTATGATACTAAGTCCGTCACAGTAATCTCTTTAAGGAAATTAGAAAATCTTTAGACCTCAAATAATAAGTATTTTAAATAATAGATAGTATTTCTATAAGCAGAGTTTCTTACATACAACGGTTTTGAAATATACTCATCATCCCTTCGACAAACACACACATAAATTATATATATTTTTATTATATACTAGCAGCGTTATATGGGTTTTTGAAAGGAAAGAAACCTATTCTCAGCGTTTCCCTATTCCATATTTCGATAGTAAAAAACAATATTTTGTGAATTTATGAAAAAAAGCAACCTTAGGTTTGATTTTTGAAAATAAACTGTAAACCTCTCTAAAATTAAGGCTACCTTAAGAACAAGGCCTTTAAAGAGAATATTTAGATTATCTTATACACCTATGAGTACCCGTTGAGAAGAGTGTATGTGTTTTCTTATAACATCGGACTATCTGCTGTGTCCACTGAGGGATAACAAAGCCACATCGGACTATCTGCTGTGTCCACTGAGGGATAACAAAGCCACATCGGACTATCTGCTGTGTCCACTGAGGGATAACAAAGCCACATCGGACTATCTGCTGTGTCCACTAAGGAATAACAAAGCCACATCGGACTATCTGCTGTGTCCACTGAGGAATAACAAAGCCACATCGGACTATCTGCTGTGTCCACTGAGGGATAACAAAGCCACATCGGACTATCTGCTGTGTCCACTGAGGGATAACAAAGCCACATTGGACTATCTGCTGTGTCCACTGAGGGATAACAAAGCCACATCGGACTATCTGCTGTGTCCACTGAGGAATAACAAAGCCACATCGGACCATCTGCTGTGTCCACTGAGGGAAATCGAACTCCTGATTTTAGCGTTGCAACTCCATCGACTTACCGCTGTACTAGCAGGGAACTCTTGTGGCTAATAGGATAAGTCATTCTTACTCAAATATTAAATTTCAAATACAAATATGTATGTAATATTATGTTCAGTTTGCTTTAATATAAATTTAATATATTTATATGAAAGTGATACCGTATTCACATTACGACATTAATTTATGAAGCATACTACAAACAAATGCAATAATGCATTTATAACGTATCTAAAGAAAAATTCCACTTAGAGGTACTGAATCACCTGGAGAAAAGAAAAGTAGAATACATTTGCTGACGAATTTAATCTCATTTGATACATTAAGTATTATAAGGTAAGTTTTATTCTTTTTATCTATTTTTTTTTATGGCAGACAGCATAATTTTATTTAGATAGCTAGGCCTAGTGTTTATTTTTTCACACAATTTACTTTTGCATACATTTCTTTTGTGTATGAAGTTATATATATGATTAACTGGTCTATGTATATTGAATGATCTATAATTATACAAACCTATAATGCTATATATCAATTAAATGTTAATTCAAACTTATCAAAAAATGTCAAGTTTGGGTAGAATTTATTCGTGTAACGTATATGTTAACGATAAGATTACCGATTCGGCTAGTAGACGATAGATGAGCATGTTAAAGATATATTTTTGTTTCGCGCACCATCACGTGAGGAAGCTGTGACCTGCGCAGTGAACACGGTGGAAAAACGAGTATGCAAACATGGAAATTTTGAGTATTGTATACGGATGATTGTTGGTTTAGAGTTATTTTTCTATTTTGCAGTTAATGAACTGATAACTAATTTATAAACCACTATGCAATTACTACTTTATCTTCTTTTTCTGCTGTCAGAAGTTGTATGGTTATGTAAAGGAAAAAATGATTTTATTTTGAAAGATAATACAACTGGGAGTGATTCAATGTCATTCTTTAATATGTAATGCAATTCTTTTTATTGAAATTGCAACATGATTGAATGAAATTATTGTATGTATATATATATATATATTTAATTACTAAAAACAGGTCCAATTTACTTTTGTTTACAAGATCAGGTATTTGAGCTACTACAATGATCTTGTTGAGTTAGGCGTAGATAGCCAGCCTAGTTGCTCTGCGCCATAAAACTCCAAACCAACTGTTGAGTTACTTAGTTTATATATTTTGACCATCTACTTGATATCGAAACTTTTAGTGATAAATAAAAATACTCATTTTTACTCTGATATAAAGTTTTGATTGTTTTGTAGATGTCTCATATAAGAAATACCTGTAATATGATCAGATTTTGGAAGCACCAGCCTTGTGAGCATGGGCATTGTTATGGTGTAACATCTCTGGAATAAACAAACAAGCAACTACCCCGGTTTGTTTGTTTTTTACTTGTTAACCGCAATCTCATGACCTTATTTGATTGCAACGGCTGATATGTCTGACAGTTTAATTGTTGTTGCATTCGTGTTTTAAAACACTTAAATATATGTTAAAACATATTTGTGTGTTACAACTTCACACAAACATGCGTAATTTCACTAAGTTTTGTATCTCTTAACAATTGTATCCGTTCAAGTTTAACTTCTAAAAAGTAGATATTAAGATACAAAATGCCCGTCTGTTCGAGCTTAAACCAGTGTTTTTCATGAAATACATCTGCCCTTTTAACTTTGACTCTACAAGGTAGAGATAAATATGAAGTATGTCTGTTTGTTCAAGCTTTACTTCTAAAAGTAGAAATAAACACGAAATATATGTCTGTACGTTCAAGTTTAGGTCCCCAAGCTAGACCTAAGTAAAAAATATTTCTGTCTGTTCAAGCTTAATTCCCTAAGGTAGAGATAGATATAATGTTTTTCATGAAATATGTGTGCACCCAGAAATACACCTTTATAACGACATTTTAACAATCACTAATTAATTCAAATAAAATAAGTCTTCATTATTACAATAGATTGTTGGTGACTTGAAAATTATGAGAATGTAAACTAAAATTAAGTTCCCTAGTAATATTTGACTTTTGTTTTTCTACAGCCAGCGACAACTGCTATTGATTTCACTTAGTATTATTTGCTACAATACGAAGTTGTTGTTTTTTTCCTAATTAATACAAAGTAGGTTCATATTCAGCAAAAGAAAAGTTATGGAAAATGTGATAAGCTTTAGAGATAAAAGTTTGCATTTAAAGAACTCACGAACAACTGAATGGTTAGGCATTATCTTTGAACCAAACATATATAGTGTAATGTTATGGCTCTCATCTCCATCAAAGTATCACTTAATTAGCACATGCAAGAATATGGCATTAACTTTCTGTGTTGTTGAATTAACGGGTAAACTAGTCTGTTCCCTACTGTTTAGAAACGTGTTTCGGTCTAAAATATTAAACTTACGTTTATAAATATTGTAACGGATTTCATATTATATGTTTATTTTAATATCAATGTTTGTTTCAGTTTGATATACATCTAGAAATGCATGTAGCTTATAATTTTAAATGTATATTGCGAAATTCCTGCCTACTCCTCATATTTGTAGAAAATTCTCGAGTATAAGAATTAACAATGTGTATCAACAAAGTTTGTGTGTATGTAATGCTAGTGATTGCCGGCATTGCTGCCAACTGAAATTTCTAGAAATTTTCCTCTGAAGTATATTAATGGTAATCAACGCAACGTTGGTTTGCTACAGTTGGTATATTATAAAGTTCGGAAGTTATAATTGTGATAAACACTTATTAATCGTAAAACTACAGATATTTGACCAGGAATATTTATAGATTCCAAAAATTAAAAACCGTTGAACTTCTGTAAATTAACTCCAGACGTTAATATTTCTACGAAGACGTTAGATATTGTTGTCGATGGAAAACTTATAGTGAAGCAGCTAGCTAGCTAGCTCTCAAGAGAATGTACATGCGTCTCAAAATAGAATTAATTCGATCTTCGTGAACCGTCCATAAAAGATTCAGTTCCAGATAAGGTTGAAGTGTGTGTATTTTCTTGTAGCAAAGCCACAGTAGGCTCTCTGATGAATTCACCGAGGGAAATCGAATCCCTAATTTTAACGTTGTAAATCAAAAGACTTACTGCTGTACCAGCAGAGGGACTCAGATAGAGGAAGACTCAGTATTTTTGTAAGTTTGTAAAACTATTCTATATAAATCATTATTTGTAATAACTGTTATTATAAATTGTATTGTTGTTTATATATTAAAATATACTTGTGTTAAGACAGAAAATTGTTTGTATAAATCGTTGGGAGATACAATAAATTTAATACATATCGACATTTGATTAACTTCTTAAAGTTGAACTTTTAGGCTATTTTAAATCGTAATACATAACTTAATAAATCGGAGACTAGTCCAGGATAAATTATAATATGTAACAATATAAATACATGAAGTCAAAATTATCTATATGCTAGACGCAATAGTCGCAGTTTTATGGCAGTAAACATTAAGTATTTTTGAGCTGCTTAACTACATTCCCCTGATATCAGAACTGAATTATTCTAAGTTAATTATGTGGCATGTTGTGTGAGATGATTACTAACTGTTATAGATGCTAGAAGCGTATCCTGAATTGAATAACAGCAGTTCTGTAGAACAAGAACTGGAACACTTGGTGTATGTAGTGCTATTTTATGATACTAGAATTAAAATTACTCCGTTAAGTTTTTGGAGGTTTATTTGTTTGTTTATTTTCAAATTTTGCGCAAAGCTACACGAGGGCCAGTCTTAAGACTAAAGGGGAAGCAGCTAGTCATTACTACCCATCGCCAACGTTTGGACTACCCTCTCACCAATAAATAGTAGGATTGATCGATACATTATAAAGCACAAAGATTGAAGGGGCGGGCATGTTTGGTGTGACAGAAATTCAAACCCGCAATCCTGAAATCATGAGTCGAACACCTTAGCCACCTGGTCATGCTAGACCAATGTTTTGTAGAAATTTATATTACTCTAAGTTTAAGTATTTAGTTCTTATTTTATGGCTAGTATTGAAAATAAAACAAATTTATATGTTAATAATACATGTACATTTGGTAAATATTTCTATAAAGGACAGTAGAATAGAGATAAATAATTTATTTGTTTGTCCTTAGATATCGATTTGTACAGAAACTGCATATTATTTTATATAATTATTGACAGCTTTTTAGCTATCGGCACTGCTGATTTTAGGATGTTTATAATATAATTTGCTTAAATTTAAAAAAAAATGTTTCAAATGGTACACTCAAACTGTAAGAGATTTATTTTCAAACCCGATAAATGAGTTTATTTGTTGTTAAGTGCAAGATACACAACGAATTACCTGTGCTCTGTCTACCACGAAACCCCATTTTTAGTATTATAAATCTGCAGACTAAGCTACAAATGATTTCAAGTTCCTAAAATTATAAACGAAGTTATTTTTTTTCGGTTCTACCTTTCATATAACTCTTGTAGATTAAGTGTATGATTTAACCACTTAATCCATTGCTATTATAAAGTGATATCTTAAAGATTTTCTCCGTTCCTGTTCTAAATAGTTTTGTGTGTGTGTTATACTTCATCAAGTCCTAGAAATGAAGCATAATCCAGTGTATGTAGATTTCACAGCCTGGAAAATATTAGATTTTGTTTGTTGTTAATTACAAAACTACAAAATGGAATATCTGTGCCGTAGGCACTACGAATATCAACATAACATTTTAACGTTACAAGCCATCAGACTTTTTACTGAATTATTTGGGAGCATAAAAATATTTAATTAGCATTTCAAAATAAACTTTATCACTCGTTCTCATAAGATTTTTTAATTTAATAATTTTTAACATTTAATTAGCAGTCAGAGCTTAACACATATTATTATCGTTGTAGCAACTGTGCTTCTTTTATTCCGAATATTGAAATACCACAACGTAATTTAATCGTTGAGTTCTATTACATAAATATTTCTAAAAACATTAATCTAAAGAGTAATTAATTATATTAATTACTTAACACAGAAAATATGAAGAAAATTGTTCTAATATTATTAAACGCAGTTTTTCTTTTTCCAAATATTAAATAAGGATATGGTATAAAATCAATCGAATATTATTTAGATAATTATCCAGATTCATTACACCTAAAGTTTGATAAGCAAGTGATAATTGAAGGCTTAAACCTCGCTTTAGGTAGTTAATATTTGTTTATAAAAAGTATATACATATCAGCAAATCTATGAAACACAAATGGTAACAAGAATGGCTACAACTTATTCCACTTTAGTGATGAGTTATTTTGAAACGAAATGTTTAATAGTGTGTTAAACTATTTAGAATGTAATTTTATTAATTACTTAAAGAAAAGTGGAAACATTTATATCAGCATTTAGAATTTTATAGTAATCACCGTGTATAAAGTGGGGCCCGGCATGGTCAAGCGTGTTAAGGCGTGCGACTCGTAATCTGAGGGTCGTGGGTTCGCATCCCCGTCGCACCAAACATGCTCGCCCTTTCAGCCGTGGGGGCGTTATAATGTGACGGTCAATCCCACTATTCGTTGGTAAAAGAGTAGCCCAAGAGTTAGCGGTGGGTGGTGATGACTAACTGCCTTCCCTCTAGTCTTACATTGCTAAATTAGGGACGGCTAGCACAGATAGTCCTCGAATAGCTTTGTGCGAAATTCAAAAAACAAGCAAAACAAACTGTATAAAGTGAAGTAAAGTGTTACTTTAGGAAGTGTTATTACCCAAAATATATAATAGATTTTATCTCAGCTAAGCTTAGAAGGAAAATTAACAATAGCCATAAAGATAGTAACAGATAAGATCAACAAATAATTTCTTCCTTAATTCTTTGAGTTAAAGTACATTTTAATGATATGCAAAAAAACGAACTATAAAGGATTTTGTATACAGTGTTAAAAGCTGAATTTAAAAAATAAATACGTAATGCTATCAGTAAAACAAATTCAAATTTTATATATTGTTTTAAGTCAAAATATTAAAGTAAACTATAAAAACCTGCTGGTGGTAGCTTTCTTTATAACAAGTGGGCAAAATTATATTTCATACACTCAGTAACCATAATACAGACTGCACTATAGTGATTTTTTTTTAAATTCTAGATTTAGTTGTAATTCGTTTAACACTATTTATGTATTATATCTCCAGTACAGTGATACGTCTGCGGACTTCTACTGCTATAAAGCAGTGTTCGATTCTCGTGGCGGACAGAGCAAAGAGAGCCCATTGTGTAGCTTTGTGCTTAATAACAAACAAATATTTTAACAACAAATTTACATAAATCTCATGACCAGAATGAAATTAGATATTAAATTACCTGTTTATAAACACATTAATAAGTATATCATAGAAAAAGTTCTATAATTTACAAAAACTTTCTTTTTTTTCTTACATTTTGGTGTTTTCGTGTGAATAAAAAGTGTTTATAAAAATTTACTTTATTAATACATTTAAAGCACATTGAACGTTGTATAATTTAATACATAGAGGGAATTACAGATACATAAATAAAACTTTAAGGTAAAAACATCGAAATTTTGTAATCCTTACGTAGGTTTTAAAAATGTTTTACTTTGGAAACTGAAGGGTACCACTGAAAGTACGAAACCAGTATAAATACTTTTACGTGTGTATTTTATTATTTATTCATTTGAAATTAATAATAACAAGATTTAAATAATAAAATTTAAACATATCGTTTCGTTATATACATATATACACTAAAAACAAGATGAATTTTAAGAGATTGTATTAGGTTGTCCAGAAATAAATGTCGTTTTTGAACTGCGAAGTTTGGAAAAGTATAAACCAGTCTTACAAAACATGCTTTAATCAAAGTAAGCATCATTTCCTTCAACGCATTTTTGTCAACGTGTAACGATGTGTTTTCATCTAAGAATAGCTTCCTTTCACGGCCTTCGTGGTCTTTAAGACTTTCATCTCCATGTCGAAACCTTTGCAACCATCGCTGAACTGTACGTTCAGCGACAGATCCGTGGTCGAATGCCTGGTTGATGTTCCGTGTGGTTTCGATAGTTTTTCGTCCAAATTTGAAGTCAAAGAGGAAAATAAGACGAAAGTCCTTCTTATTCATGTTGCCTTAAGATTGGCAAACTCAATCTTGGTAGAGTTGAAACAGCAGACAATTAAGACACCTTGTAAACGACAAACGTTGGATTATACAATCAACCAACTATAACTTACTCAATATTCAGCTTTTAAATGTCATCGTGAGAATTCCTACATTTATTTCTAGACAGTCTAATAATTCACAATGAGGAAAGAAAACTTTCCATTGTCAGTCCTTATCATTATGCATTAATTCCTATTGCAAAATGTTTATGATCACAGCATACAAAGGCTTTGAGGATGTTCCCTCTATCAGACGGGATCCAAACACAAATGTCAAATTACGTAGCCCTTACGGAAAACCAAACTGGGGGTTATGAACAGAGTGTTTTGACTCAAAACGTTTTACTAACAGTGTAAGTTATTTAGATTTAGATATTATTATCCACAACGGTTATAATCTTGCACATTAGTTAGATTTAGATATTATTTTCGTGGAAATTGAAGAGCAGTTAACCATTTTTAATAAAGGAAGATATTTTAGTTTTTCCAGTATTTGGTCCGGAATAGAAAAATGATTTCAAATTTAGAAAGATATATAAATATTTTTAACACAGTAGCTCCTTTACAGATAATGTTTAATAACTGGCAAATAAAATAAATATTAATGAATATAAAGACTGAAAACCAAAAGAAAAATTTATACTTCTTTAAATATTAAAACATATTAAAAATAAAGCTTTTATAAAGGTAAGCGATTATACTTTTGAGATTATAGAAATACGCTGGTTATTCGAGTAAATCTAAAGTTTTTAACTAACTAGCCTTAATATATTATTTAGTGACATCTTTAGAATACCGGGCAGAAAAATACGTTGAGGTAGCTATACTGACTCCAGCCTATCCGAAGAATGATTGAATAAGTTTTTTGAAGAGAGGAGAATGGGTATCTAACTAATTATTAAAGAAGTATCCAGGTAATGGTTTATAGCTTAATTACCAGTGTTTTGTAATAATTATTTAAAGAGTGGAGGTCATGAGTCATACAAATGTAGAAATATAGGGTAGTTTATTTCTTCTCTAAGATCAATTTAAGAACTGCATTTTGTGTCAAAAGATTAGGGGTGCCTGCTTTCCTACAGATAACTGCAAACAGAGAAGTCCAGTAGGAGTTGAAACTGTAATAACTGGAACGCTGTTTTTAATAATCCAAAAATAATTATTCTGGTTACTTGGAGACTGTATTCTTATTTTTTTGAACAAGATATCTAGAATATTGTTCGGTGTTATGAAGACAGATCTGTTTGTGTGTTTTTTTTGTAATTTCGCGCAAAGCTACACGAGGACTATCTGCATTAGCCGTCTCTAATTTAGCAGTGTAAGACTAGAGGAAAGGCAGCTAGTTATTACCACCCACCGCCAACTCTTGAGCTACTCTTTTACCAACGAATAGTGGTATTGACCGTGACATTATAACGACCTCACGGCTGAAAGGGCGAGCATGTTTGGTGTGATGGAGATTTGAACCCGCGACCCTCAGATTACGAGTCGAGTGCCTTATCCACCTGGCCTTGCCGCGCCTAGGAGACAGATCTAACAACTGTATTTGGAGAATTAGTAATAAATCTAAACTTCAAGGGATTTTAAGGCAATTTTGGAATTGCATATAAAAATGGTAAATTCGTACAAAAATAATTTGTATGAATATTCCATGTTTTAATGGCCTTCTTTAAATTAGTAACAACATTATTTTTCTTAAAAGTGCTTGTAAATAAAGTAATTGTGGTGTTAATTTCTTTACGTAAAATTGATGCATATAATTTGTTACACACAAAACCAAAAATACAACCAGCTTTATTAAACAGGGTAATAATACATTGTTTTTTGTATTTATTTTACTTTGAAATACACTGAAAGAAATATCTAATTTATATCGAGATAAGTTTAGGGTTCTTGATAGATTCTTTATGGAAATAATAAAATATAATTTCCATTCAAAAAAGATAGATGGCAGATAATAATATTGTTTACTTACTTTAAGTGGGATTTGACTGTCACTTTTGTGGCGCATGTCTATTCCGAAAGTTTTCAGCTTCTTTATGCGATAACAGCACTCCAGATTCGCAGTATGCGCATGGTGGATACAAATCCTCATTAAGTACGAATATACATATAAAAATTTATTATACCGAAGATCATTAATGAAAATATATTTTGGTTAGATACTATGATGAAATATTGAAATTATAATAAGGCAAAACCAATTGTATTCTGATACTTTATTTCGTTTGTTTTTCTCTAGGCTCGGTATGGCCAAGCGTGTTAAGGCGTGCGACTCGTAATGTGAGGGACGCGGGTTCGCATCCCGGTCGCGCCAAACATGCTCGCCCTTTTAGCCGTGGGGGCGTTATAATGTGACGGTCAATCCCACTGGTCGTTGGTAAAAGAGTAGCCCAAGAGTTGACGGTGGGTGGTGATGACTATCTGCCTTCCCTCTAGTCTTACACTGCTAAATTAGGGACGGCTAGCACAGATAGCCCTCGAGTAGCTTTATGCGAAATTCCAAAACAAACAAACAAAGTTTTTCTCTATACCAATTATTTGCGGACAACAGTTTGGAATAATAATAAAAAGTCAACATAAAATCTAAAATAATTTATAAAACACGGAATATCGAACCCAGGATTTTAGCGTTGTAAATCTATAAGCCCACTGTTATCCCCTCAGGGAACTGTTAATAGTAATACCGAATTTATAAAGAATTAACCTAGGCTAGTCGTTTAACCATATAGAAACAATGTGTAATATTTGATACGTAACTGAATAGGTCACATCGGAACAGTTAACAATGTATTTTTTCTCGGTGTAGCAACATATAACATGTGAAACATAAAGCTATCAAGGTTATCATGTTTCCTGTGGTCCCTTCCTACTATTGACTTTATTTCATTGCCTTTAATTATCACCTTATATGTTCCTTTAAATTGTATACCAGCAAACAAGCACTTGAATCAACAGTTTTTCTAAAAAAAACCTGGTTAACTTCTTCAGTCGTACTAGATCTCATTTCTTAATCGAGAATAAGACTTATTCGTGATAAATATTCTGTTATTTAAAATATTTATTTTATGAAGACGAGAATAGTTATCAGTCAATACAAATAAACATCCTCATATCTTACGAAACATTTTATTACGCACGAGCGTCTGACGATTACGTTATCGCTCAGTGATATAAAACACATTCCTGTAAGTGTTCTAAACTTCAAGGTCTTGTAATCAGTCAAGTGGTGCTTGTACATATTGATCATAACACGTCATTTTAACTCTAAGAAGAATGAAATCGTTTTGAACACAAAGCTGGATCAACCAGAGAAGACACTTACCTATCAGTCCATGGTGGAAAGACATCCACAGTGCTTATTTTTATCATAGCTTTTCTCGGGTGGTTTTCTTTTATTATAAAGTATTATTTTGATAACATTAAACCTGGCGTTGATTGGGTAAAACTTCATAATACAAATTAGGAGTTCCAGAAAAAACCGAGCTCACTAAAAGGGAGTAAGTTATGATTGGCAAACTGTTATTTCTACTGACAATCAGATAAATGCAACCTTTCTTTATTTACATTTTATTTTTTACTGAAATCATTAAATTTCTTTCCTGTTTATGGGTTTAAAGATAATATTGAAATGTGAGTTTTTGTTGCTGAGAGTTGGCAACTCTGCATTAGCCCCATGAAGTCTTAATTTGTTCCTGTTTACTCTCACATTATAACTAGCTATCATTATGGCTCCAACACAAGTCTCGATTAGCGAGCTCGAGTACCTTAAGAAATGTAGTTTTAATTCTTTGATAATGCCGCTCTTAGATAGTGAGCGTAAATTCGTCTTACTTAGTTAAATCTTTTGTAAGTTCAATCATTCATGAACTAAACAAACAGGATGAGTATGAGGGTAGAAAATGGGACAGCAGAGACATCGGGGCGAGGAGGGAAACACTATCATTTATGATATAATGTTTAAACAACGAAATTTTAAATAACATTTGTCTGCGTCAGACATCCTGCATTTGGAACTGAGTGATTAGATTGAAATCAACTACTCAACAGCACCCAAAACCAACTGTATGGTTACTTTAGCGTGATAGTGGGACTTGACTGTCACTCTTATAGTGCGCCCACCATTACAGATTGCAGAGCTTGTTCTTTTATGCGATGTGACGCGAACAATGGAACCGAGGAACTACAGTCCCCATGGTAACGACAAGGAAAAGGAACTAAATTATGCTATTTGAAAATTATGTTAACACTCAGAATCACATATGTAGTAATAAATTTCGTCTCAAAGGAAAACTAGTATTTGTATTAGCCCGTCATGGCCGAGTGGTTATGGTGCTCGACTCGTAATCTGAGGGTCACGGATTCGAATCTTCGTCACACCAAACATGCTCGCTCTTTCAGCCGTAATGGCGTTATAATGTGACGATCAATCTCACCATTCGTTAATAAAAGAGTATCCCAAAAGTTAGCAGTGGGTGGTGATCACTAGATACCTTCTTTCCTGTCTTACACTGCTAAATTAGGGACGAATAGCGCTGACAACCCTCGTGTAGCTTTGCGAAAAATTCAAAACAGTTTGATTCAAGGGATAGTTAGTGTTTATATTAGGGTGTTTCAAGGACTAGCTAGTTTTTGTATTAGTTTGATCCGAGGGCTAGTTAATGTTTACATTAGTTTGATACAAGGGCTAGTTTCTGTTTAGTATTAGCTTAATTTGAGGACTAGCGAGGGCTTTTATTAGTTTCACACAAGAGACTGCTAAAGTATGTATTAGTTTGATCCGCTGTTAATACAGTTTTCTATAATACTGTTAAAAGTTTGCTTTTTGAAGGTTCTAAAACATGAAACATTTTTGATCAAGCAAAACAGATGAAGAATGAAACATATACAGTCTTGGCCCAAAGGTCTATATAATTTGTAGCAAATAAGACCATTGTAATTAAGATGTAATGTAAATACACTTAGCGCTGCAAAACTGAAGAATTAATGTTATTCTAAACATCCAAATATGTATAATAAGACAGGTTATATGGACATCATCAACTATTTATTGGAACAGCAAACAATATCACCACACACCTGCAGAAAAATGTGTAATTCATCACTTTTCCTATTAAAAAACTTAGCAAAGCACATGTAATGATAAAATATAGCATCAAATTATTGTAAATAGCGTCTATAACTTATATCAGTTCATATTAAACATTTAGTGCTTGGTTGGTCCTCGTAGTACATTAATAACGCTTACAAGTTGACGTGACATGTTGCTGTTGAGATTATTGATGTACTCCACCATGATTTTATCCAAACTATTCACTAGAAGGCGCTGAAATTCAGCTACAGTAGCAAGTTTAGTGTCGTAGCTCAGTTTTGCCTATCCTATCTCAACGGGATTACAGTCTGGAGACCTAGCTGGATATGAAAATCTTGTAATGTCGTCTTGGTCGAGACAATCCTATAACATACGTGCACTGTGAGCAGCAGCATTGCCATTCTGAAGCGTAAAGTTATTGCCCGATCTTGCACTAGCATATAGTAGAAATATGGTGTCCATGTGGTGCCTGTAGGAGGCGCCATTGACGTTTCCCTAAGGAATATGAAAATCAGTTTTCATTATGATGAATCGCTACCCAAACATGTATTGAACCGCCTCTCGTGTGTTTCTTGTCAAAGAAAAAGCCTTCCCTCCTCTATTCTCCAGACAGATGACGAACAAACCGTATCATCAGCTTTAAAAAGGTTCGAAACAAGACTCATCTGAAAAGATGGCATGTCGCTAGTGTTCTCACTCTAAGTTGGCACACTGTCTTGCCCATATAACATGGTAACGGCGGTAAATTCTGATAAATATTGTTTTTCGGATAGTCTTCTTACAAAATAACCTTATTTTGTCAGTCTGTTATTATCTCTTTCTCTGGATACCCTGGAATGAACCTGTTCATGCCATTCCTGTCGTAAGGTATTGGAAGGTTTCTTAAGATCTTGACGTGTTAGCCGGATCAACAAATGGTTATCTTGGGCAGTAGTTTTTCGGCGTTTACCAGTAGACTTTCCTGGAACAATGTTTTCTGTACTCTGATGACGTTGCAGAATCACACTCTTTTTATACAAAACAGGTGTACATATGTGTATTCTAAAGAAAAAAATTATCAGAAAAACATATACAGACCAAAATAACAACTCCCGTCATACACTACCTTTTGTGTTACTGCTCGGGCACGTGCTCAATAGCTACTCAATGCATGTATACAATAACATCAATATAGAACAGTGTGTAAACATTTTGGCTGAGATTATACAGGCTTTAATATTTACAACGTAAAAAAAATAATATCTAAAAATGTTAATCATTTTATAACGAATGGATGACGTGGTAATTTGATTCTCCTCGGTGGACTCAGCAGATAGCCCGATGTGGCTTTACTATTTGAAAACAAACACATACACACACATGACGTGGTAAATATAGTATAAAAACGACCATTGGATTAGAAATAATAATAATTTATGTAAATCCAAGAACTGTAACAAATACCCCGCCAACAAAAATGTAATTTCTGTTTCATCATAATTTTCTAATGAGCATAATGGACACTTTGGGGCAAAGCCACATGGGGCTATCTGCCGAGGAGAATTGAACCCCTAATATTAGTGTTGTAAGTCCATAGACTTACCACTGTACTAGCAAGGGGCTTATGGTAGTTTCCTTAGAGTTTAGAAATTTTCTTGCAATAGTATTGACTAAAAACGCATTCAAGCTGAATTAATCTTAGATGTAAAACCTTTTTTCACTTGTGTTTGTAACTTATGCATTTCTGTTTCATCATGATTTTCTAATGAGCATAATGGACACTTTCTTTTCATTATATACGAACTTTTTCAAAGTGAAATTGTATTAATGGCGTACACTGTTAATTAAATCCCAGTTCCGATTAGTTCTGGTACCCAGTTTTCCTTCTTCTGCCACCTCTCGTCCAGTGAAGACGAATTCCTACCCCAAAACAGTGCATATCTTAAAATAAACAATCTACTTGACTTTTTATACGAGGGAGAATTTTCTAAAACATTAATCCGTTATCTGCAGCACTCTTCCTTTGGTGAATCAACAAAGCTTTACTGGGCACTAGCTGGCAATTATTAGATGCCAGCTAGTCAAAGTGTTTTTTGGGATGTTTCCCATTTCTTCCCATACCCAATTCTAGATATTAGATCTATAGAACCCTCACCACCTTGAAAGACCATGATTGATATATCAGCGATTGGTTCTGTTCTAACCGCTCTTGCTTTTTCTCCCCACTTTTTTTCTTGTAGCCAGAACATCCCTTTACTGTTCAAAATTACCACTGAACAAGCCTACTATTCAACATTTAATGGTGTAACTAAATATGATCTGGCGAATTTTCTAAAGCATTTCAAGTAGGTTAATGCTTGGAATATGTGGACTCAGGATCAAGCACTACTTTGCGTGATTGTGGGTTTGGTTGGTAACACCCTCGATTATACTGTGCACTTGAGAGAAGAGCAACACTGAGACACCATTGTAACTCAGTTCACCAATATTTTGAGCCACTGTTTATGTGTATCACTTGCGCTGTTTACGTGGAAACGCATAACATTCAATGGTTTTGACAAGTTGTGAGGATATCCTCGTAGACAAGTTCGTCGAAGGACTACCTAGAGAAGTAATGAAATATCACATAGGGGCAAACGATTTTCTTACCCTGTTTCAGACAGTTTCTGTGGCAATGAGGTTTAAAGTAATAGCTTCAATTAAGTTGCAGGAGAGGAAGCAGCATACAATGGCAATTACAGTAGCTGTATCTCAGATAGACTGCCTTTCTGAAGTGAATACTTCAAGGTGACCTCAAGATTCACTGAAAGCAAATCAAAAGTCAATGCTTCCTGAAGCTGTGACACAACCCCACTGGCTACACTTTAATGGACAGAGCTTCCACTGTCTTTTCAGTATTTCTGCCTTGATGTTACCCCGGAATGGAGGACCAATATCTGCTTTGACTGTGAACAAATAATTTATCTTGAAGTATACAGCCTGTAACTTACCATACAGCAAGATAAATGAGACTAAGTTTCACTTAACAGCATAAAAGGTGCGGGAGAGCCAACAGCCAGCTGTAGCTGCTGTTATATTGGTTCAGGTAAAGTTACGTAACCCATTTTAGTTCTGGTAATTGATTTACGGGTGTGTAACACACAGCTTGTTATAAAACATTTGGTGTTCAACTCAGCTCTCTCATGTGTCAAAAAAAAGATACATAGGAAAAATAGAATTCCTACATAATAATTGGTGCCATAATATTTGTTGAGCTTGCTTTATAATATTTGGTTTTAATGGAGACACCGTCTTCGCCAGTTAACACTGGCTTCGTTCTGGCAAATGGTGATAAGCTACATGAGATTGGAGAAGCACACCCCCAACTATGTTTGAATGATGTCAACCACAAAATTAGGTTTTGTGATTTTAGCGTTATAAATCCTTAGACTTAGCGATGTACTAGCGAGTCATACCCAGTACTACACCTAAACTCCCAGTTGAAAGGTAAAACACCATTCACAACAACCGCTGTGAATGTGGAGAGCAATACTTTGTAGAAATAAGTATATCAACTAAATCTAAAATTAAAGAGCATAATACACACAAGGCTTGATAATAATAGCACATCATGCTAGAGAGAAAGATTATACAATAAATTTTAATAGGGCTAAAATAATAGAATTTGTATCCTAATTAATAAAAATAAAAGAAACATCGAACATTCTCATAACTAATACCCACTAACAAAACCTGGTTATCTATCTTGTATATAAAGCATCAAACTAACACAAACCTAATCCCAGCTTCTACCGACGCACAAAATAGTCTTTCTCGTGTCTTCCCTAAAGTCGACAGCAGATAAGCAGACAAATCGCTAATTAAGGCGTGTCGTTTACAATATAATCATCGCAGCAAAATACGAAATGAAGAAGCAAAATAAATACTGTGAAAGTTTCATGTTGATTCCTAATATTTTAACTCATAAATGCTTAAAATTATAAAATTACAAAAACGACCAAGTTCTTCGCGAGACTTATATTTGTTTGCTTATTCATGTATTTTTATTTGTATATGTTGCGCAAGTAATTCTATTATATTGACAAATTTTATGAAAGACTCCTGCTTTGAATGATCTTTACAAAGGATGACGTTTGTCTTTAAAAAGGTTTGATTTGTTTTGAATTTCGCGCAAAGCTACCCGAGGGCTAACTACACTAGCCGTCCCTAATTTAGCAGTGTAAGACTAGAGGGAAGGCAGTTAGTCATCACCACCCACCGCCAACTCGTTGACTACTCTTTTACCAACGGATAGTAAGATTGGCAATCATATTATAACGCCACCACGGCTGAAAAGGCGAGCATGTTTGGTGTGACGGGGATTACGAGTCTAGTGCCTTAACCACCTGGCCGTGCCGGGCCTGTTTAGAAAGGATTCACTATAGAACTTCACTCGGTGTATACTACAGTAACTACGTAGTTAGAACAAGTTGTAAGATCTTCTAAGATTAAACGTTTTTTTTAATACTCACCAACTAATTTTTTTATCTAGACAGACACTGTGCCTCCGTTTCTTTATGTAAGCTATCCACGAATCGTCCCCGAAATATAAATTGAGAACCATTGCTCTAGCACAAAGACGTTTAAAATTCCAATACATCAAGTTGTTATATTTTATTATGTCGTTAGCTTCGTACTTATTAAAGGAAAAAGATGAAATGGTTATCGTTTACTGTTTCCATATTGTTATTCCACTGCAGAGACACAGTGCGCGTATACGAAGCCACAGCAGGATGTAAAGGCGTCTTAAAAATAATGACAAGAACAAATCACTCCTAGTGAATGAACTTCGCTTCGGTTGGTCCGTGAAAACGACAGTAGTGAGTGCGTAACATCCGAAATAGATAGCGAAGAAGTCACGACTAACTTGCACACTCTCGCTCAGTGTTGCTTCGATTACGTACTACCTATTAGCCATAACAGTCAGAGAAGTTACAAAACATTAATCCGTCCTATCACTCTTCGTATTCGTGTAAACAAGAAGGTTGTGTGAACTGAACACCAAACCTGTTTCCCTTCTTATTTGCGATGAGCAGATCTACTTCATTCTGGAAGAATTTGAAAACTGCGTTTGGTCGACCAAGAGACAAAACAGTCAAAGAAAACGGGGAAAATGGTCACGTCATTGCTCTTGATACTACAGATAGTAAGATGAAGACAGATGCAGACAACTGCGAAAAGAATACTATAGAAGCAGCAACAGGAGACCTACCAGAGCGAGGGACCTGGAGTACAGGAAAACTTGGTTTCATATTCGGCTGTCTCAACTATGCTGTCGGATTAGGCAACGTGTGGCGATTTCCATATTTATGTTATGAAAACGGAGGAGGTAAGGTTTTATTAACTTTGTTTAGATTACTTCAGTAGTTTAAGACTAAAATTATATTAAAAGTTCGAAGATCGTAAGTAACATAAACTATAACTACACGTGTATTCATGGGTATTCTTGAAAAAGTTAAAGTACTTTGAGAGAGTCGAATAATTGAAGAGAACTGTTTGTGTCTATACAGTAAGTTGGACTCGACTCGCATTTTGTGGGTCTTGGGTTCAAATTCCCATCACATCGAATGTGCAAGCCCCTTTTAGCGTTGGGAGGCGTTATAACGTTACAATCACTCCCACTATTTTTTTTATAAAAGAGTAGCTCAACAGTTGGCGGTGTCGATTAGCTGCTTTTCCTCTAATATATCGCTGTTAATTAAGGACAGTTGACGCAAATAGCCCTCCTATAGCTGTGCGCGAAATTTAAAACAAACCTAATAATTTTGGAAGGAACAATGGATTGTTTTCAAGCATTGTATACATAAAATCACGAAGACTTATGCCTTAGATGTTCCACGTAATAAACTTTCTTTCATTTTCACGATATCTGCAAAAGCTGAAATTAATATGATTTGTTTTAGACAGGTTTTGTAATTAACCATTAGTTAGTTATCACCATTAGATTCCATCAAGGAACATAGGGCCGCAATCGCTTGCGGATTCTTCAACAAGTATTTTAAGTGAGTAGGTTGTTAGCCCGTTGCACCGAGCCGTCCCTAATTTAGTAGTGTAAGACAAGAGGGAAGGCAGCTAGTCATCACCACCCACTGCCAACTCTTGGGCTACTCTTGTACCAACGAATAGTGGGATTGACCGTCACATTATAATGACTCCACGACTGAAAGGGCGATCATGTTTGGTGGAACACGGATTCAAACCCGAGACCTTCTTATTGCTAGTTGAGTACCCTAACCATCTGGCCATGCTTCTCGTTAAATATAATAAATAAATACAAACCAATTACGATCTGAAACTTGATTTTTTCTTTCAAGCTAATCCAATGTAAGCGTAATCCAATATATAGTTGCAACTATCTATAGCAGATCAAGTTTTCATATTCTAACAAAAGCTTGACAGAATTTATTGATCAAGAATACGTCTTTAGCTACAGGCTACTATAATAATTCAAAATAGAAGCAAAAAACAGTAAGTAATGTTTACTTTTAATTTTATTCCTAAAATTGTGTTTCGAAGCGTACTGGATGTAGTTGGACTTGAAAGAAACACAGGTCAAAACGGTAACATTTAACCTTCATGCCTCATATTATTTATTTTGTTAAAAGAGGAACGCATGTAGGTTAAATGTTACCGTTTTGACCTGTGTTTCTTTTAAGTCCAACTACATCCAGTACGCTTCGAAACACAATTTTAGGAATAAAATCGTCAAACTTCGTAGATTTTTGTAATAAATACATCTTGATGAATTACAACCTATCTATGATTAGGAAACAGATACGAGTTTTTGCATTTATATGACTACACGTCTAATACGTGAAGTTGACAATGGAATGTGAACTTATGTGCCTACGTGCCTGACCTCGCTTTGGAAATAATCCAAAATGAAGTTTTTGAGTCCATTTGTGGTGTCTTGGTTTCAAATATCATTTTTCGCTTTGCGGGAACATTTTAAGCTCAAATGGATCTGAGTTTCACAGCAAGACTGAACTTTGTGATGTATTAATGCTGATGACTTAAGAAACTCGCTTGTGTGAAAACTGTGAACAGAAACGAAGAAATCGGTTTTCAGAGGTTCCTTCATTTTAAATTAGCTTGATGAAAAACGTAAAGAATAATTCCTTCACACCTGGGTGACAATCTTGTTATATTAATTAAAAACTTCTTATGTGCGTCACAGTCAGAAATATCCTCGAACAATGAATTTAAATATTTGATACTCATCCAAGTCGTCTGTTACCTTGAATATGAATAAGCCACTCTTTAATTTCCTAAATATATATAAATTTGGCAAAGATTTGTATACTTTCTCTTCATTCGTAAACGCATCTTCAAAGACTTTCATTTGTCACTTTCTTAATTCGTACCGTATTAACTAGTGCCACTATTATAAGCAAAACATGCATTTTACTTCAGCTTAAATCTTTTATCATTTTGATGTATTTCTTTTTTATTATTTGATGTGCGTCTTCAATCGTCTTATTTTGGTTTGTTCAACTGAAGTTTAGTGAAAAAATCTTCATCTAATAAAATGTGTCAACAACGTGACCACAATTACAAATTTCGTCAAGAAAACCATAAGATGTTCCGTGATGAGAGAGGAAAATAGTTCAAAATTTTAGGACAAAGATATTTTAATAATATAAATAAAAAATACATTAAACGGAAAATAAAATTTTATGTGTGTTCTAGCGGAGTGGAAATCGTTATATTTTACCCTTTCTCCACAGCTTACAGCTGTATTATTCTGTTCAAAGTTACGTTAAGGAAAATGTGTTTAATCTTGAAAGAAAATTTAAGAAAAGTTGTCTTTGGAAAAGTCGAAACGATATGTTACCATTTTTCTGATAGATACAGGTAATAAACGTAGTTTTATGTTACAATATATCATATATTTTCCATGAAGAATCTGAGAAGCCAAGTATCAGCTGGACAACGTTTAGAAGTTATTTCAGTGTTTGACCTCTAGGTGGACTAGATATCTGACATATACACGAAATTTCGGGCATGTTTCTATAAATGAGGGCTGTGTCAACGATTAAACAAATGCTGTGTTGAAAACCATTATATATATATTATATATATAGTCTTTACTTAAGTCTGAGCAGTTTAATTCCTTCGTCAGTAACATAGTAACACCATGAAGTACCCCAATTTTGGATGCATTTGGCTATATGTGTACTATACATTACATTTATTGTAGAATGTTTTCTTTAGTACGAGCTTACCATAAATCTTCATAAATTCGTTTATTATTGTCATGATTCAAATTAAATTTTTTACATGAATTAGTCCAATGTAGATTAGCGATAAGTCTGAGGTATTATGACCCAAAAAGTCATGTTTCGATACCATTAGTGGGCAAAGCACAGATAGCCTATTATGTAACCTTGTATTTAATAACAAGCAAACAGTCGTCAGCTTTAATGAAAATGAGTTGAACTCTTTACAAGCGAAAGTGTGGTTTGTTTGACGTACCTAATAGGCAGAAATCGAATCCGAACTTTTTTTAGTGTAATAAACCTTCAACTTGCCACTTAGCTACTAGAACAGTGATTTCCTTTTATTTTTCACAAACGGCATTTTAATCCACTTATTGTGATTTGCTCGACACCCCTGCTGCCAAATTAATTTTTGTAGAGTTTTTTTATATTATTAATTATTCTTGGTTTGATAAAACTTCAGCGATACCCTTGATAACTTGCTGGAGCGCACTAGTGTATCGCGACTCACCTTTTTGGAAACCAGTGCACTAGTGGCACGAAAGTATTTTAATTTGACACTAAATGAACAGAGATGTGTGACACAGAAGATAAAACATGATATTAACGGTAATTTTCTGTTATTATCACCCAGTTGTTGGAAGTATGTTATAGACACTTTACCCAGTTGTTGGAAGTATGTTAGTGACACTTTACCCAGTTGTTGGAAGTATGTTAGTGACACTTTACCCAGTTGTTGGAAGTATGTTATAGACACTTTACCCAGTTGTTGGAAGCATGTTAGTGGCATTTTACCCAGTTGTTGGAAGTATGTTAGTGACACTTTACCCAGTTGTTGGAAGTATGTTAGGGACACTTTACTCAGTTGTTGAAAGTATGTTGCAGATACTTAAAATGTTGAACTATCTTACTTAGGTAAAAAGAAAGTTATATTTTGTTTTTTACCAGATCCTCAGGAATTGGTGGTTAGGTTATAATGCAGTAGCTTGCTTCGAAATAGTCCCTGACTTTATCAAACACTAAATATCTTTCATTCATAAAACATAGTGACTTACAGATGTGTTACAACACATTCAACACTTAAATGTAATTGAGAATAATTTTAATATAAGATGGAAATAATTAATAAATTAATTCAAAATGTGAAGTTTCACTCATATCAGACAGATCAAAAAAAAGTTTAGTTTAATCAAAACATAAAATCGAATAACTTGACCATTTTCTTAATAAATATTAAATGTTTATATATACCTATATACACTGCTGGCCAAAATCTTAAGGCCAATGAACATAAGGAAAAAATATGCATTTTGCGTTGTTAGACTCAACCACTTATTTGAGTAGAGCTTCGAAAGTTAAAAATAAGAAAAGGGAAAATAAAAATAAAAAACGTTTTTAGCATTTAATAGGGAAAATGTGAACACTATGAAATTAGTCTAAATACTAGCTGGTCAAAAGTTTAAGACTATACCGTAAAGAAGTCATAAACAGGGTAGGAAATGCCCAACAAAAGGTCTCAGTAGTGAGTTGCACGGCCAACATTGCGAATAACTCCAAACATTCGCTTTGGCATGGTCGTTATAAGCGTTTGCAAAAGGCTGGCTGAAATGTTATTCCAAGAGGTGAAGATGGCTTCACAAAGATCATGCATTGTTTGGAATTGACGTCCATTTCTATTGCCATTCACCCCCAAAACATTTTCAATGGGTTCAGTTTGGGCGAACACGCTGGATGGTCCAAAAGAATCACGTTATTCGCATTAAAAAGTTCTTTGTCCTGCGGGCATTGTGGATTGCAGCGTTGTCATTTCCACAAAAGCGAGGGCCTTCAGTTAATAAGGATGCTCTTTCCAACATGCCAATGTAGCCAGCTGCTGTTTGGCGCCCTTGTATAACCTGAAGCTCCATTGTTCCATGGAAGGAGAAAGCACCCCAGATCATGATGGAACCTCCTCCACTGTGTCGTGTAGAAAATGTCTCCGGTGGGATATCCTTATCATGCCAGTAACGTTAGAAGCCACCTGGACCATCCTGGTTAAATTTTTTCTCATCAGAGAACAAAACATTCGTCCACTTTTCTACGTTCCATGTTTGGTGCTTCTCAACAAAGTTTAACCTAGCTGTTTCTTGGTGTGGAAGGAGGCGTGGCCTTTGAAAACGTTTACGGTTTTTAAAGCCTTTCTCTCGTAGATGCCGTCTTATTGTTTTTGAGCTGCATTTTGCGTCCGTAAAGGCCTTAATCTGGTTCGACGATCGACTGGTGTCTTGCTGAACAACCCATCGAATCCTCCTGCTCAACGCGGGCGAAATTCTCTTGGGCCGACCACTTGAAATTCTCGTTCCGTATCCCTCAAGGTCTCTTAAGAAATTTGCAACAGCAGTTTTATTACGCCCAGTCTCACCAGCGATGGCACGTTGAGAGAGACCTTGCTTTGGCAAATCGACAATGCTGCTACGTTCAAACTCTGTCAACTTTTTAGCCTTTGCCATGTTTTTATCCAATGTAGCACAAGAAATGTCAGTGGGAGATGTTTACAACGCTAATGCTTGAACCCAAATGACTAAATTTTGTTACGTGTTTACCGATTAACGCTTCGTTTCAGTATGGTCTTAAACTTTTGACCAGCTAGTACTAGGCTAATTTCATAGTGTCCACATTTTCCCTATTAAATGCTAAAAAAGTTTTTTATTTTTATTTTCCCTTTCCTTATTTTCATCTTTCGAAGCTCTATTCAAATAAGTGGTTGAGTCTAACAACGCAAAATGCATATTTTTTCTTTATGTTCATTGGCCTTAATATTTTGGCCAGCAGTGTATAAAAAGACATTTTGACACCGTTAGGTTAAATTTGTTTTAATTACAGATCATGAGTGAATGTACATTTATGATTTCTTATTTTGATGAAGACAAACTTCATATTCAACAACCAAAACTATATACAAACAAATGGCCTAAGCATGGGCAACCCAGTATCACCATTTCTAGCTAATATTTTTATGACACAAGTTAAAACACAAGCAATTAACACAGCATTACATCCACCACTATACTGGTACAGATATGTAGATGACGCGATTGCGGGATTCAAATCTACAGAACACATACTTAATTTTTTCAATCACATTAACGCTATACATCTCAACATCAACGTCACATGTGAACAAGAAGAAAGCAATCAAATATCATTTCTTAACCTCAAAATTACAAGAACCGATACGTAATTTAAAACAGAAATCCACCAAAAAATCATCCATACTGGACTATACATTACTTGGGTCTCAACACATGAAACAAAACAAAAACTCAACATGCTAAGGAGCCAAATAAACACAGCCATAAAACTATGCTCACCAGATAACATTAACGATGAATTACACAAAATAAAACAATACTTCATCAACATTAATAAGTTTCCTCCGCAAACCGTAGAAAACATTATACGCACACACCTAGACAAAAAGCAAAATCAACTAACAAAAGTAAATATATCCCACGATTTAAAAAATATCACGAAACCATATACTACTGCATACCATATATTCTCGTCATCAGCAGAAAAATGACCAACATCTGGCAGAAACTAGTAACAAAATATGACATTCCAGTTAATACCAAATTTATTCAAAAACCAGGCACAAAACTGAGGTCTATACTATGTAAAAACTACACTGACAAACACCACACCAACATTATTCATAAAATACAATGTGATAACTGCCACGACTTCTATATTGGAGAAACAAGTAGAAAAATGGAAACCAGATTCAAAGAACATAGAAAGTCACCTTCACACGTTTTCGAACACTGCAAGTCAAATAAACACAACAAAAACATAGAAAACATTCAAATCCTAAATAAAGAAACAAACATAAACAAACGCAAATTTAAAGAAGCCTTACTTATACACCAACTCAAACCCAAAATAAATCAATACAAAGAAACACCTTTATACCTGTATTTAAAATAATATAATAAATAAGAATAATAAAATAAATAATATAAAATTATATATTCAAACATCTAAGCACGCTCTCTACATTCCGACACTCAGTTACACAACCCCTTTTAAACATGTGGTCAGCTTCCAGTTACCTTTTTCTTTCTTTGTGGTCTCCGGATTTACAACGCTAAAATCAGGTGTTTGATTCCCCTCGGTGGGCTGAGCAGATAGCCCTTTGTGGCTTTGCTATAAGAAAAACACACACACCTTCTTTGTGAACCTGATGATGACCGAAGAAGGTCGAAATGTTGTTCGCTCCTTTACGTAAAATATTTTCTCATTCTAAACGAGCCGTTTTTACATATATATTTTTCTCTATAAGTGAGTTTTCTCGACATCATTGGGTTTATGAATGTATTCTTTACCAGGACTAACTGAGATGTAGTTTATACTTGTCAGAAAAATGATGATAATGAGAGATAAAGCATCGGAAATTAAATAATTTTTATCTTTGAAGTAAACGAAAATTTAATCAGGACCATAAATAAAATACTACCAGAAACGAGAGTGATGCCCTGGTTTACTTTTGTATCGAATTCAAATACAAAATTGAGTAATTTTTCTATTTCATATATTTTTGTTTTTCTTATGTCTATTAAAAATATATCAGGGCTGAGCACTTCAAATGGGTCAGATGAATACAAAGTTTGGTCTTTTGACATAAACTGCTGTCATGGGCACATTTAATACAATAATGTATTAGGTTACTTAGCAGTTTCTGATTGACAGAATGAGAGTTTAGTTACAAGCTATTCGTTAGCAATTATGCAATATAAGATTTTAAAGAAAAGTAAAAATAAGAGTAACAAAAGTACCTTCCTAAATGTGAATGAAATGAAGGTGACAATATGATATGAAAGAATCTATTTAATGACTCTTTCATTGTCGTTCTCTGCTGCTTAATCAAACATGCTTCTTGTTCAATGGAGGTGACTAACCTTTATCAAGTAAGATTTTGATCCCTGTCTGGTTTCCTCCATTAAAAGAAACTTAAAACAATAGAGTATCATGCGAAAACTTTTGTATATACATTTTAATTGCACTCAGTATGTTGAATGAATTCTTTTACGAAACTATTATTAGAAATGAAAATGTGCAATATATCCCATTTTAGCGTACATGCTAAGACATTACTGTGGATGTGTAGTCTAACAGCAAACTAAAATTTTGTTAATAATGGCTCCAGTGATTTAAGACTGTTCAATGAAATAAAAAATATTTTGATTGTATACATCTTATAGGGTATTTTTGTTCCCTAAAGTAAAATGTTGAGAACATGTAAGGCTCCGTGAATAATTTTATATTATTGGCATTGTAGTTGCCATATTTCTTCATTAAACCACAGAGAGTGGTTTATACGTTTTAAAGTATTTTCGTATTATTCAGAGCATATTATATGTGTGTAATAAGTACTTTCGTGTTATTTAGAGAGTGATTTATGTGTGATGTATGTTATTCAGAGTATTTTACAGGTGTGTTATGTTATTCAGCAAGTTTTTGTATGCATGTAACAAGCACGTTTTTGTTATTCGTAACCATTTCTTCGAATTAACTTGTGATAACGACAAACCATAGAAAAATTTTTTTCATACAATATGCAGTTTTCGTAAAAGTAAATTTTGCAACGAAAGGGAGATTTTTAAATCACAAGATAAACCTTGTTTGAAGGGGTATTTTTATGACATTTTTCATATTAATTATTTTAAATGCGTAAAATATTTAATACAAACTTTTGAATCAAATTATTATGGTTTTAATGACGTCTACTTTTACTTATCGGTGTTTATTGTACCTTGAAGAAAATTCGTGAAGAATTTAGAAAGCAATATCTAAAGGATAAAAAACTACACAGACGAAGCTTGCCATTAAAATATTGAAAATGGAATAAAGGGTGCGGTATTCAGTACAACTTCAAATATAATAACAATACGTATTTTAATTCATATGGCCAGGTGGTTAAGGTACTCGACTCGAAATCCGAGGGTCGCGGGTTCGAATTCCTGTCATAACAAACATGCTCGCCCTTTCAGTCGTGGGGGTGTTATAATGTGACAGTCAATCCCATTATTCGTTGGTAAAAGAGTTGTTTTTTTTTTCAAATTTTGCGCAAAGCTACTCAAGGGCTATCTGCGCTAGCCGTCCCTAATTTAGCAGTGCAAGTCTAGAGAGAAGGTAACTAGTCATCACCACCCACAGCCAATTCTTGGGTTACTCTTTTACTAACGAATAGTGGGATTGACCGTCACATTATGACGCCCACACGGCTGAAAGGGGCGAGCATATTTGGTGCGATGGGGATTCGAACCCGCAACCCTCAAATTACGAGTCGAACCCACCTGGCCATGCCGGGTCTTGGTATAAGAGTAGCCAAAGAGTTGGCGGTGGACGATGATGACTAGTTGCTTTCCCTCTAGCTTTATACTGCTAAATTATGGACGGTTAGTGCAGATAGCCCTCGTGTAGTTTTGCGCAAAATTCAAAACAAACAAACTGTAAAGGAAAAAATAATAATTAATGATACAGTGATATAATATCACATAATTTACTTTCCTTCTATTCCACTCTTAACATTATTCCTTTGATTCTTTATACATCACTGTAAATTTGTATGTTTTCTATCTTTTATATGAATATTCTAGAGTAATAAAATTCGTGAAAACTTTCCAGGAGGCCACTAGAAAGGATTATAAACATAATCATTTAGTTTATGCGTATAAATAAAGAAGTAAAATATCGCGGAAAAGAAATAAAACAATTTTAAAGACTGTTTAATTAAAGTAACTCTTCTCGTACGTCTTAAGTTTGAGCTCTGTGTAGTTCTTCGGTGTAAAATGTACACATATATTATTAAATATTTTCATAGCAAAAATTTATCATACATTTTATAAGTTGTTCATTTGGAAGTATGTTTTTGAAAGACCTAAGTGAGTATATATATATATATAAAACAACGTGTTAAAAATAATCTATATTCTATGTTTTGTTCTCCGCAGGAGCTTTTTTGTTGCCTTATTTTCTGAGTATCATTTTATGTGGAATACCACTATTTTTAATGGAAGTATCTATAGGCCAATATATGAGCACAGGCGGAATAGCTGTGTGGAACTTGGTACCTGTTCTAAAAGGTAAGGCAAATCGAAAGCTGATTTATTAAGTATCCATTATGAAAGGTGGGCTAAAAAAAAGAAGTGGTTTTGAAATCTTAGAGAAAAAAGACGTCAGCCAATTACCTATTGTATATGGTAAATCGGTAAGATTTAGTGCATATTGTGAAAGAAATAGAAGTGTAACTTGATACTTACTTTACAAGTGTTGTACATATTATAAAAGTTAAGACACTGAGATTATTCAAATCAGTAATTTTAAGAAAAAATGTAAAGGAAGTAGCTTCATGCCTGTTGTACAACGTAAAACAAGAGGAAAGTATATTAATACATATTGTACAACAGAGTGGACAACATTTTTATACTTACTGCACAACTTAAAGCAGAAGGGAAAACAACTTACTACCTATTGTACAACGAAAGATATAAGGGCTTCTATCGTGTAATGTGAGGTTATAAAAGAAATTGCTGAATACTTACTATATAATGTAAAGCGCAAATATAAACAGCTTGTTTCCTATTATGTAATATTAGTCAGTTGAGATGAAACTTTGGTATCCGATACACAAGACAAGTAGTGTCGAAAGACAGATTCGTTTTAGTTACGAAAGAAAATTCAGAAGAGTGAGCCGAATTTGTATTTATTATACTGATTATAGCAGGCGTACACTCGAGCTTTACTCATCATAATATACTAAAGAATTTACTTTTATTGTCACTGCATGTGTTATAATGATTTTATATTTAGTTTGTTTAATGAGAAATATGATGAACCTAAATATAACTAAATATAATATTATGCTTATAGATAACATTAAAATGAATCTATTCGTTTTTCAAAATTAATTTTATTTCTGAAGAACGTCATAAGTTGAATTCCAAGGAAATGAGAACACTTTTTTAAATTTCATTTGAATTACCAGCGTCTAAAGTGCATTGCATCCCTGTGACAATGGACACCACAGCAACAACATGCATTTCCTCTATTATGCTATCCACTTATTAACCAATTCCATCATTGAAGTTTAGATTTGTAAAACTCTTCCCACGACACACGCGTGACTGCGGGCGCCCTCACAAACAGATACGAGCAAGGAAAGTAACATGAAGTGATTTTGTTGTGTAAGAATGGTTAAACCTAGCTACTGATATGAAAACTGTAGTAGCTATCACATTCCGTTGCTTCAACGTGGAAATTACATATATTTTTAAGATCACTACTCTGCTGGTTTATGGTCCAGAAGTTAATGATTTACTAAAACCACACTACCATATTGACATCATAGTGATGTGTAGGAAATATTACATGTGAATTAGTTTCTCTCCAGATAATGCAGTTACAGGTGTTAACATCCAGTTTGTCTCTAAAACCCTCTAGTTACAGTGTGAAGTGTGGTTCATGATTCCATAAGTCTTGCAGTCTTTGTCAAGAAATCCAAAATCAATACAGTGAATTAAATCAGTCTTCTTCAGTACTAACATGGTGCAACTTGTATGCAAAACGATTTATCTAAGCGACACAGACGAACTAAGCGTAACCAAAAGAGAACTGGCTTCTGTATATATATTTGATTAAATGTCATCTATTTATTCCAAACATCTATTGTTTGTTTGGAATAGACAGCTTTCACTAGCTTAAGCTTTTCTCTAAAACACGAAAGCACAAGTTATTTGTAGTTCTTCGGAAACATAGGGTAAAAAACTAATTTTCTCACTGTCCAGAAATTAAGATTCAAGAAAAAGATTTTCTATTATCAATATGATTGAAAGACACAATACAAAATGCTAAAAATGCAATGAATGAAACACCTTTGGTTAAAACATCAACTTTCAATTTGTTATACGTCTTACATTATAATCAGCTTTCTCTGTATTGTAATTTTACAAGTAAAGCGTTCTCTATTTGATGATTAAATCTTAAGAACGAGTAATACTTGACTGTAGACTTTTCAATCTCGTAAGCAACTGCTAATTCCACTAAATAGCTAATCTGACCATATGATGTATTAACAAACTGACATATTATAAATGTATTGAGTGAAACACTATGGATAACTAATGTGGATATTAATAAACAAAGCATTGAAGCACTTAAATGGGAACTTAACTGAAAAGATAAGATATGGATCCAACTTTGTACGTACAGTAATAGGTAAGGTATTAAAAACATCATGAATCTTTATATTCTTATGAATCATGGTTTATCCTGGACGAGTTTTCGATTTGTTACATTATGTATTACGATTTAAAATAGCCTGAAATTTTAATTTTAATTTAGAAGTTAATTGAATGTCGATATGTGTCCAATTTCTGATATTTTCCAATAGGATTGATACAAAAATTTTCTTTCTTAACACAAATATATTTTAATATACAAACAATAATACAATTTATAATAAAGGTTATTACAAATAGTTATTACGAATAATGATTTATTTACAAACTTACAAACAATACTAAGTTTTTTATCTGGTCTGGGACTGAATATTTTATCGATGATTCACGATTAGTAAATTAATTCTGTGTTGATACACAGGTATAATTCACTTAACAGGAAGCTAGCTAGCTTCTTCACATGTGATTTTTTTTACTGCCGAAGTTATACAATATCTTCTTGGAAATACTAACGTCCGAACTTAAATTATTTGTAATATTCGAAATCTACAAATGTCTCTGGTCAAATATCTGTAGTTTCCCGACTGATAAGCGTTAATGAGTGCTATAGCTTCCGGCGTTTATAGTAAACCAACTGTAGCAAATCATCAGTATAAAATGGTCTCTTCGCTTTGTGTTAGTTACTGTTTATGCACTTGAGAGGTGAATTTATAGAAATTTCACCTGGTGACAATGCTGGCAATTACTAGTATTCCATATACACATTGTTGATTCTTAAACTCGAAAATCTTCTGCAAATGTAGGGAATAGGAGAGAATTTCGCCATACACATTTAATAATATATGCTACATGCATTTCTAAGTATATATATATATTAAATAGAAACAATAATAGATATTAAAATAAATACATAATAGCGAATCCCTCATAATATCCACTGAGAATCGCAAAACTGTTAAACCACGTGAATGATAAAACATAAGGCTGAGATAATTTTGTGCCTGTGTTGAGCTGCGACATTAAGAAGATTCTTATTGTTTTCTATTCATGATAGAAAATAAAATATTTAATTTTTAAATAGTCTACCAAGTCTTAAAGGTTTTGAGATTTTGTAGGATGCGACTAACCGTAAGCATTCAGATAAAATAAACATTAAAACATGCTTGTGCTTCTTTTAATGTTTCAAGTAAAGCCACAATTAGCTTATTGCTGTATCCGTCGTAGGAAATCAAATTCCTGATTTTAGCATTGTAAGTCCATAAACTTACCAATGTCCCAAAAGGAATGTATGCTTGAAACTCAGAATTACATAATTTTCATGTTATCAAGTTAGATATATGTGATATATTTTACGATGTGACCTAAATCATCCACAAATAATCTCTAATCGATGCAGCTACAATAAGACTATGACTTGATGAAACTTTGCAGAATGGACGGCAACTGCGTGTTGTGGAGACACAAGTGTAGAGGATGAAAGGCGGAAGACTTTCGAAACGTCATCCTCTACACTTGTGTCTCCACAACACGCAGTTGCCGTCCATTCTGCAAAGTTTCATCATGAATACTTTACCTAAGCAATCTATCAAAGAAAGATTATGCCTTGGTTAATTTAGTTTTTGTTTGCGTATTCACAACAAGTGATTAAGTATGCTCAATATGAACATTTTAAAATTTAGTACCTCCTTACAGTTCCAAATTCCTGTTCTATGAAAATCTGCTCCCCCCCAACATCTCAACGGTAAACACTAATTCTTATAATGCTAAAAATTAGGTTTCGATGCCATTGGCGACAACAGAACAGACAGTCTATTTAATCACATCTAACCAAAGTCAGAAACACAGAGGATGTATGAGACGTACCGCGTGGAATTAATAAAACTTCATAGTTTTTACAGTGTTGACTGTATGTGGTCACAAAAGGCCAAATGTTCTAACACAGTCTACGCTTAATTAACCTATTCATTTCGATTCTAAACTTTGAGGTTATGCTACACATGTATAAGTAATGTTTATGTTTTCATCTAGCCTTATTTAATTCTTTATAGACATACTTCTGTATAAGACGGAAAAAGTGTATAATGTCATTAAAATCATTTCTTGCGTTTTCTGTATTTTTTAGGATAAAATATCATATTTTAGGAATACATTGTGCTTTTATGGTAACATGTCTTATTTCTCGGATCCAATGGCTAAAACACACTGGTCGTATTTTTACGAGCTTTTGCACTTCCAAGCAGAGCTTTCCTTGATGATTTTATATCTAACCCCAAATTATAGTTGAATATATCATTACATTAAACTGTCAGTTACTTCTTTTGCTCCATATCTTTTAATACATAATGTTAAATTTATTTATTTTCGTCTTCATTAGGTATTGGTTTCGCTTCCATGACAATGATTGGATTATGTAATATCTACTACATTGTACTCATTGCGTACACGTTGTTTTATTTGATCAACTCCTTTCGAACTCAGTTACCATGGGAAAAGTGTGGAAGCAGCTGGAACTCACACAGGTGTTTTGAAGCAAAAAATAATACCGAAGCTGCGCTAACAGCCAGAAATCTGACCCGTAATGAAACCATTTCCCCTGTAATGGAATATTGGGAGTAAGTATAGTTTATGAAAAATTTGTGTTCCATATATAGTAAAAAAAACAACACTTGAAACGTGTTTATTAAGGTGATTATTTTATTTTTTCGTTCTTTGTAATCCTGAGCATGTAAGTTCGTTCTGCAAATATGTAAATACTGAAGGCTTTTATGGCTTACATCCTAAACAACAATTACAAAATACACTGAAAGTTAATAAGTAGTGACCATTTAATAACACATAATTGACATAGTATTTGCTCGTAAAGTTATTACAAAAATAATTTTCATACGTTTCATATTTCATATCAGTCTATTTGGGTTATAATGGCGACACGTAGACCAACTTTCGCTGGAAAGAAATATTAACAATTGTTAATTTTTTAGTTTATTCTTTCCATCAAATCTTGAACTCATACTTGTAAAACCAAAAATTAAAGTTAGTGTGTAAACTCGTCACGTTATGTAATTTATGTATCTTCATTTTTTTTCGTTTGTTAACTGTTTAAGATTCACACCTTCTGGCTTTTCAAATTTTGTTCACTTCATAAAGAAGTATATGAATGATTTCATTATATATCATTTACAAATGGATTTACTTCGTGCCTACTAGAAAATGTTGCCCAGTTTATTCAACAAAGATAAGGGTTCAAAAACTTATTTCATGCGTGATGCATAATCTTGTTAATATATTATCATTTCAGGAACCGTGTATTAGGCTTAACTGCAGGACTTCACGATATAGGCGAATTGAGGATGGAACTAGTCTTTCTGCTCTTGCTGGCCTGGGTTTTAGTCTATGTGGTAATCTGGAGAGGTTTACATCAAAGTGGAAAGGTAAAACTCACTCGTGTAACATTTAAATTTTAAAAAATCACCGAACGGTAAATAAATAAGTTAAAAGCGCCATTCCAGGCACGAAAGCATTGGTGATCACACACGAATATAATCTGCATTACTGCATTGTCAGTTCTATAGTCGATCCATTTGCTGGCACAAAACTTTGAATTTCAAAAATAATTAAGCAAAAAGAAACCTAATAGTCAATTAGCAGTGATAAGGTGTGGTACTTCAATATATATGCAGATTATTTAATAATATAATTTACAGTTGCTATTTAAGTCAAATGTGTAAAAGTGAATACTATGTATTAGTAACTGAAAGTAAGTATCAGATTCTGGCTTATAAAACAACACTTAGCTGAAGTTCACATGAAATTAAAAGTTTAATCTTCTAAAAAGATAAATGTAAATTTGAAACTACTGTATACGTAATGTTATCTTATAAGCAAGAACATTATAGGTAAATAGACATTTTTTTAAAATATTTAAACGTAATGGCAATGTGAAAGTAGAGTGTTTAAATACAGTCGTCATAAGTATAAATATTGAGAGCAAATAAACATTAAAATAATGAATTATTTTAAGTTGTTTGATAAAAAATCGTTAGTAAATCTGATTGTAGTTTGTATATTACTTTTGTTTGTTTTTGAATTTTGCACAAAGCTACTCGAGGGCTATCTGTGCTAGCCGTCCCTAATTTAGCAGTGTAAGTCTAGAGGGAAGGCAGCTAGTCATCACCACCCACCGCCAACTCTTGGGCTACTCTTTTACCAACGAATAGTGGGAGTGACCGTCATATTATTACGCCCCCACGGCTGAAAGGGCGAGCATGTTTGGCACGACGGGAATGCGAACCCGCGACCCTCAGATTACGAGAACACGCCTTAACGCGCTTGGCCATGCCGAGCCTGTATATTACTTACTTAAAGCAATAGTTTTCAAACTGTGTTCCGTGGAACCCCATGATTCCGCGAAAGGTCATCAGAATTTTCTTATAAATAAAACGGGTAATAACGATTTTTCTCAGTTATTGAGTGTTAACCAGTTAGTAACCAAATATATTTTAAAAGTCACGAGTCACTTAATATGTATTTTTCTCCGCAGAGTTTAAAATTTTACATTAACCATGTAGTTAATAGCATACTTACATTAGCATATTACCTTGGCTAGGCTTTAAGGGTCAGTTAAGTGTTGGGGTCAGAGAAGGAAAGGACGAAATAAGAGGATTCCATGCTTTCGTAAAATTTGGGGATCACTGGCTCAAATTATGGAAGCATGAGGATTATCTTATAACATGTGAAGACAAACAACATTATCAATTGATTGCACATAATTAGATTTGTTCTTTTGTTTTAAAAAAAAAATGTACTTTTAGATGATTTAATGCAAAACACCACTTTATTTTAAAACATTCAAAGAACATTGTAGTCATGTTGTTTTACCACTGAGAAACTTCAAAAAATATTACAACTTTCTAAAAATATTTTTTCTTGTCTAGATTATCTGGTTCACGGCTATTTTTCCCTATGTTCTAATGGTGGTATTGTTTGGTCGTGGAATATCGCTAGATGGTGCTTCTAAGGGATTACTTTATTACGTCAAGCCGGACTTTGAGAAACTTTGGAATCCTCAGGTAAATTAAAGGTAGCTAACAAAAGCACCTTCAAATGAAAAGATTTTATGTGAGTCTAAACATTCCATGATCTTACAATTTTTCTGAAAACATGAAAAATGATATCAAATGAAATTCCAGTCTTTTGCTTAGTTTTTCAAGAAAGATGGTTGAAACAACTAAATCATTGATTTTCAAATGATACAGTTCTGTATTCTCGACTTTGTTGGTTGATAAAAATGGAGTTTCGTAGAACTTTGAGCAGTAACAGTCATTTTGTTCAAAGACCTCAATTAAATATTTAAGTGTTGAAATGTTAAAGATTGCATTTCTCTAATGCTAGAAATATTGTAAAAATCGGCATTAGATGTACTCAAAACTATGATTCGACATTAATACAGATGCATTAACCAAAAATGTTTCTAGGTCTCATGTAAAGCCGAAACTTAACTCGATATTCGTTCCAAATAGCAGGGAAAACTCTGCTTATTACCCTTAGTTTGAAATGGAATTTCATATGGTAGCTTAGCTGGTTGATCGAGTTTCAAACCAGCCTCGTGTCAGTTTTTACTTGTTAAGAAAATTCTTATGTGTAAATTCGTGTTTATTTACTTTCTACTCTGTTTCAAAGTTTTATAAATTATATTATTATCAAGGGCGTAGATTTTTTACACCCGATGGGGGGATGATTTTTGCAACCACTTTTGTGGACTGTTTAATTTGCAAATTGGTAATTTCTCATTACGTGAGCCTGAAAGCTGTAAACATGCAGTCACAGAGTAATCTTGTTGCCACGATACTTCAAAGTTTCCATGTAGGTTTGTATAAGTGAGGTGTTGTGAACAGTTTTCAAAATGTTAATAGAATAAAGACAAATGTGTCACAAATTAACTACCACATGAATTTATTCCTGCACACTGCACAGTATAAATGATGGCCATTATACTTGACAAGGTTACTAATAACTTTCATTGCATGAATTACGTTTTCAAATATTAATAAAATTATTAATTACCCTTGATAAGTTTATATCTACTGAAAAGCTGTTCATGTTGTTTGATAAAAATAATTAAAATGTCTTTGCGAACTCTTGAAAATTACACATCAATACAATGTAGCATTCATACTTTTCATTGAAATAAGATTCATTTAGTCCTCTAGTTTACATGTTCCCAAACGTAGACCTCCTTTGTGATGATCTGTTTATGAATTCTTTCATAAGCTCTTCTATATTTATCTTGTCGACCTCATCTTTGTAAGTGTGACAAACCGCCACATGGTTGAGGCGGCACTGAGACAAAGTCGACCTAAACCATGTCTTCAACCTCCTTAATGCAGAAAAGCTGGATACTGGACATACACGCAAAATTTTCATGAAAAGAAACACTTCAATAAACATCTGCTGGCTAGTTTCATGCATTTTACAGTAAACATCCTTCGCACCTTTCAGAGATACTGCTTTTGTTGTTCCTTTGAACAATGGCAACTGAAACTCAAGCCGTTGTACAGAGATTTCTGGATAAAAGTTTATAACCGAGTTGTTAATTTTGCCAGATGTGATCATGTTCTCAAGTGCTAGATATTGCCTCAAGTCATTGTTGTCTGCATTGAATCTAGTGGTCAGATGTTCCATGACTGTGTCCACAAATTCAAAATATTGGCTTCTGTAGTAATCTCTAGCTGTTGCAGAATGGTGTGCTGAGCCATCACCTGTGATCCTTCTGAGGGGTCTGCGAATACGTGGTAGTTCAATAGGCACCAGGTCTACAAAAGTTACCTTTTTCTCAGCTTCATCAAATATCTTGTTGTAATTTTCCTCTGTTCGCAATACCCGCAATTGCTCAACTGTCATTGCAGATGCTTCAATCATGCCAGATACTCTTGCTGATTTTGCTTGGAATACTCGGTTTAGTTCCTCTAATGCAGCTAATGGGTGCTAAGCCATCAACAATCCTAAAACTGTCTTTCCTTTGTCAAATCTGTCCAGCAGACCTCGTGCTTTCACTGCTACATCTGATTTTTCATTTGCTAATTCAGACAAAGAATCAACAATGACACTGTAGTGATCATTAGCACATGTAATTGCAGATAGGCGGCACAACCAGCGTGTTGGACACAGTGGGCGGATGTATTTAACTGGACCATTGTGGCTATCTGACGATACAATATTTTCAAAGATTGTTTTGTATTTGCCTGATCTCTGAAGCAAGACGCCAAGTTCATGTACCCACTGGATAGAATCTTGAACACATTCACAAGCTTCAACTACATGTTGCATTATTAAATTAGCCTTGTGTGCTCAGCAGTAAAAAAACAAAGCTGACGGTTGCTTCTTTTTAATTTTTCCTGGCATCCACTATACGCACCACTCATGTTAGCGGCTTCATCATAAGTTTGTGCTCTTAATCCTGACAGTGGTAAATTGAGTCTAGTCAGTACATCAAGTATAGTCAAGGATATTGTTTCACCAGCTGTATTGGAAACACTGTACAAACCAAGAAATGTCTCATGGACGTCAAGGTTCTCATCTACATATCGTACACATATTGCTTGCTGTTTGGCACCTGTAACATCTTGAGTGCCATCAACCATTAATGCAAATATTTTACTTTGCTGCACTTCGTGTGTTATGTTCCTCAGCATTTGATGGCTGAACATCACCATTATTTCATTCTGAGCCTGGGGTGATGTGAATGTGGTTTTCTTTGACAAGTAGGCCGTCAACTCAGGATCTTTCTTTTCTAGGAGTTTCATTAACTGTAGGAAGTTCCCCTCCGTATCTGTATGTCCACGTAATGCTAAACCTTGACGCAGTAAGAAACGTAAACTTCTGAATATTTTGGCTAAACTTCTTTTGCATTCCTCCTGCTGCTTCTTTTTTCCATCATGTAGCTGGACAGTCACTGGAGTTTCATCAAGTGAACCTTCTGGAGATATAGCGAATCTGTGCTGAGAGGAGGATTGGTGTTCGTTGAATTTCTGTTTTGCCTTTTTTCAGTTGCAAAATCCGGTGGATATGAAGGTATACTCCACTGGCCTCTCCAATTTCAATGTAAAAAGGCCTCTATTTTCCGCCTTGGCACAATGAAAGCATATGACTTTTTGAGTCTGATTGTCGAAGTGCAGCCATGGGAACTCATCAAACCACTCACCCTGGAAGTTGATATTTTGAGATTTTGCTTTCTGTCGTGATATTAGTTGTGCGTCTGGATGATATGGCTTTCCACACTATATCTGTGAATTGTCAAATATTTAATTACTGCACAAACTTGTTTCACAACTATCAGGTGGTTCATGATGTGCAATAGTTGCACAAGCATTTTCTGACTCGTTCTCTGATGAACGTGGTATTTCCTCTGTATGGCAAGTTTCTATTCCTTTGCTTAAGGTTGTTGGATTATCTGCATCTGTATTGTCACTTGTAGTACTAGTAACTGGCTTGCAGAACTGTCTAATATCGGAAAGTTTCAGACGCTTGCTTGTCATAATTGGAATCTGTTTCCCAGATGACTCAACAGGCTAAAATACAGTCTTTATTGAAAAACTCTAACGTACAACGAACGAAGATAGAACAGAATGGAAGCAGGACTGAACTGTACAATGTATTTAAGTCGAACGCGCGAACCTCACAGTGATTTTCGAGCCGACTGACCGCCTAGGCATCGCTGGGACAATAATGTGTGCTAGTTACAACACAAGTAATTACAAATATCTCGAAAAATACTTAAACAATCAAAAATATATTATATTCCTGTTAAAGCTCATCAAAAGGCAAACACGTTGTGATATAATGTCTATAAACACGTCTATTAAATAAAAACACCTAAACAAAAACTAGCAATACAATTCGAGTAGAGGCTTCAGGCCGTTGAAATCACTCCTTTTGTGTTCTAATTATACAAGAATATATAATATTTTTACTATCTGTGATAAGAAAATATATTGTACTTTTACAATAAAGCACCAGCACTTTATTAAAGGGCGGTGATAATCTGAAGTTTCATGAATTAATGAGAGCCACAAACACAGGTCTAATGAGCCCTGTTGTAAAATCGAGGCTCACACTAAAGGGAGCGGAGAGGGATGATGTATGGCGCGTCTGGATCCGAGCGACCCGAACCTGTCGTTAACTGTATACTAAACGTACACTATGGTCAACGGCTTCGGCAGCTAAAGAGAGTAAGGGGTTCGACAATAAAACCGGCTAGACATGCATAAGAACAAATGGCGTATGAAAACCGCACAATATACACATAAGATTGATGCAGCTGCAAGCTACAAATGGCCTGCCAGATCTAGGTCACAGCAGTTTTCGCTTGGGAGTAATATTTTCGAATTTCATGCTCTCTTCAATCAGTTATGATGAAAATAAGACGTAGGTAGATTCTGTGATAATGCTTGCAAGCCTCAGGTATACTCAGGTCTACTGACTGATATGTACGAACTATCGCTTAGATCGAAAAGCTTATAATCACACGTATATATTAAAGATGTACATTTCGGCTACTGAAAAAGCCTACATCTAGGCCTAATTATGTAATTCGATTGGTAAGAACACGAGAATCACAAGAACAAACACACAATTTGTAGGCCTGTGATGCAATAAAGCAATTCACCAGACCAAACTGTAGAGGGGGATGATTGCATGCACCATACTCCCCACCTAAAATGAAAGGGGGATGTATCCCTCATCCCACCAGGATCTACGCCCCTGATATTATACGCACAGTATTCAAGTTTATTATCCAGTCACATAAGTCATTTTGCATGCATCAGTTTAGTGTATTATAAACTTAATCCATAACATTTGTTTAATAGGCAACATGTTTCTAAATTAAATACATATATCTTTACTTCAAAACAAGTACAATACAATATAAAGGTTGGTGTAGTGTTTAAATAATTTAAGATATTTCATAGAAGAAAATGAGTGTTTTATAACTACATGTTAAAAATATTATATTTATGCTTGTACGTTTTTATGATACCTAAAGTCTATGCCATGTTAAATCTTTATAATATCTAACATGAATCTCTACGCGTCTGTGCTAAAAAAACAAAACAACTCAGTTTATGAGGATGAGTCACTTGGTAGCTGAAAAGGATGCTTCAGAGTTGACACTCTGTTATGTTCTTTGTTTCAAATTTCTTTTTATACTTATTCGTTTATATTACCATTTTATTTTAGCTGCCTTATTGAACTAGGTTAACAGTTATGTTTCTGTTGAAGGTGTGGGTGAAAGCGGGAACTCAAGTTTTATTTTCGTATGGAATTGGCATTGGAGCTAACATAGCGCTTGGAAGTTATAACAAATATCATCATAATTTTCACAGGTAAGAAGCTTACCTCAATTCAGAACTAAAACTAAGTTTTACCTTACATTACAAAATATGTGAACATCTATTTTTTACTTTTCAAAATATTTTACAAAATAGGTGCTAAAATTAATAACTATTGCACCATGCATCTATATCTTTTTCTCGTTAAATATAAACAAGCGTTATTACGAGTATTAAATTATTTTCAAAAAAATTAAATCTTAAATTCTATTGTTAATCTTGTAAAATGATATTTTAGGATAAAAACAATAATAAAACATTAATTCTATGTCCACACTTATAGATCGTGTCAGAAAAATAGCAACACCTTTGTCAACAAGAAGATAAAAGGTTCAGACAGTTAATATGCTAAAATCATATCAACCAACAGAACACGTATAGGGAACACTTTTCTGTTCACTTCTTTGCAAAAATATAAAGTCAAACCGATGCCGAGTTTGTTTATAATGTCTGTTTTATGTTAAAATGGTGACCAAATGTTTAAAATTCCTTTTGAAATTTGGTCACCACATGATGCTTATTATTGCCATTTCGTAACGATAGAGAAAACAAATTTTGTCTGAAAATAAATTATGCTTCGCAGACTGCAAAAAGTTGTTTTTAGCCTTGAAAAGTCTATAGATAAATTTAAAAAAACCTAAGTGATTTATGTATGCTTAATCTGTAATGTATATTTGACCATTATAGACTATACACAATTTCTCTATTTATTTTTCTTATATATACTTAATACTATTTATGACTTAAAGATCTGTTAAGTAAATGGTTCATCTAAGAATTCGATATGTTGCCATGTAACTCTATGCACTTGAAATGTAGCCTATAACATAAATTTTCAAATGACAATGAAAAAATGTCATAATTGGAACGTGAAATAACTTACACAAAGCAAAAATTGATATATGTTTAAAAAATATCTCTTTTTGCTACAGACGACGTTTGTAAGAGGTAACTCGAATGTTTGTAAGTTTGAAAATAATCCTTCACTTTATTCTTCATTCCTGACGAAGATGTTTGAATCAAGCGCCAGAGGTTTTCAGAATCAGCTCGCTATTACAGTCTAACTGAACATGAGCAACACGGAACCATACTAGAGGATAAATCAATAATTCCGTTTTAAGTCCATTTCCTGGCCCATTGCTTTCAAACTTCCTTATTACTATAATTTTATCTTTCCGGCTATGTCTAGTAGAATACTTATGAAAGCGCAGTATAAATAACGAACAATGTTACGAGTTAGTATGTACACGCTGAATAAAAATTAACTTTAAATTTTATTCTTGTAGTATTGGTGTAAATATGTTATATTGCTGTACTTGAAAGCAACACGTTTAAAGTAAAATACAAAAACAGTTATTTTATTTCTAAGAACATAAAACTCTACATATCTGTTTTCCGGTATTTGTTTTCAACATTTTGAAATATATTTCAAAGTTTATAAATAAATATTTAAAATACACAAACAATGATGTTTTAAAAACATATTTTCCATATAGTCGAAGGTGCAAAAATATTAATATAAATATTAAAATATTGAAAAAAAACATGTTATAACTGATTTTCAATTCGTTCTTTTTCTGAAGACCCTGAATTGCATATCATGATGATAAAAATTCCTTGGCATTTTTAATTACCACTTATAACCTGAAGACTGATTTATGGTAAACTTCATGAGGGCAGAAATCCCTTGAAACTTTTAATTGTCTTTATAACTTTAAAACTAAATTTAGCTAAACTTCACAACGATAGAAACTCTTTGGCACGTTTATCTATCTCTGTAACCTGAAGAGTATCTTACACTAAACTTCACGATGACAAGAAATCCTTGAAACCTTTAATTGTCTTTTGTAACCCGTAAAATAAATCACACTAAACTTCATGATGATAATAACTGCTTGTTACTTTTAATTGTCTCTGTAATCTGAAGAATAAAGTATACCAAATTTCATGAGTACAAAAAACCCTTGAAGTTTTAGATATGTTGATACATAAAAAGATTCTGAATTGCACCTCATACATAACGTTACATAATATTGAGTATTTTGATTATCTTGGTAAACTGAGCATCGTGGACTGTCCTTCATTATTATAAAACCCCTTGATATGTTAAAACGTTTAAGACAGATAATCTTGAACTGTTGTGGTTTTCTTGCTGCTAGAAACATTTAGTCTTTTGATCATCCCTTTAAAGTGAAGGCTGAGTAACTCATGATTAAAAACAATGAGGTTTCAGGCTCCTTGCTGTCCTTGAAACTACTTCTTCCATCAGGCCCGCCATGGCCAAGCGTGTTAAGGCGTTCGACTTGTAATCCGCGGGTCGCGGGTTTGAATCCCGCTCGCACCAAACGTATTCGTCCTTTCAGCCGTGGGGGCGTTATAATGTGACGGTCAATCCCACTATTCGTTGGTAGAAGAGTAGCCCAAGAGTTGGCGATGGGTGGTGATGACTAGCTGCCATCCCTCTAAATTAGGGACGGCTAGCGTAGATAGCCCTCGAGTTGCTTTGCGCGAAATTCAAAACAAACAAACATCTTCCATCGTCCATTTTAATGGACACAATTATAAAATATTGCGTTTTTGCCGTTTCTATTAGAATAGACTTCTGCACAAGAACTGCAACGCCAATTTAAAATCACAAATCATGAAACTTTTTCATAGTCCTTTCACTGTCTCTGGGCTCTGTTACATGACCACCACGTTTAAACTAATTACAGATGCAAAAGTCCATTGGAGCTGTGTCAGAGGACTTAAAGGGTATTTGGTTGAATGGTGTTACTGCGAGTTCAGTTTCTTCAACCACTCGTTTTCAGGATCGGCAAACTTTACAGGTGTGTAGTTGAATGAAACTGTTCCGATTTCATTTTATTCAGCCATCTTTTTAATAAAAACGGTTATTGATTTCATGGTGTGAACTTTACTTTACGAACATTCTTTATGTTTAAATCCGAATTTGTTTTACTTTCATGGTCAATGTATCACAGTTTATTGTTTTCTCGGAGAGGAGGAATATATGTAATCCGTAAAATATTGGTATATGGATTAGGATCTCGTTTACTATAATAAATACACTACTGTATGAATTTCTACGCTTCCACAAAGAGAATCTGAGGTTCTCTTTTCCAAATATTGTGCCATTTAGCTCTGAATCATTTAACATTCTCTCTGTATGACGATCCCTTCCTCCAAGGGATCGTGAAATATTTCTGCATCTATAATTCTTCCCGTAAGAGAATTGCATACAGCTTAAGCCAAATACGTAAGTGCTAACACGTTTGCTGTGTGATATTAAACGGGTCACCTTTGGCGCTACTGCTCGCATCGGCATAATATCGCCAAAGAATTATCTTTGTAATTTTAAAATTGCTATGAACCTCTGTATATTAATATTTGTGATGCTAGGAAAATCTTGATGCTTTAACCACCTTCAAAAAAGAAAAATTCTTGAGCTACTCTTCTTTATGCTAAATATCGTATGTTTTAAAGGAATTTTGGTAATTTGGAGATCCTTAGCTATACTAATCTTTGTGATATTATAAACCCTTTGATATTTTCAAAGTATCTCCGCCATTTAAATATTATGAGTTGTATGTTATAGTACTAGAAAAATCTTTGATATTATTGAATTATAAATTGAAGTGCCCATTTTTTGTCCAGGTTAAGAATTTTTGAAACATGTGAGAGTGTGTGCTACAATAAATAACACTAAAATCATAACTTTCACGCAATTTATTTATAACATGACATATTATTACAGTATTCGTCAGCACTTACCGGAGGTTTTGTACAAGGTTTAAGAACTCACTATGTATGTACTTTAAACATCGTATACACTGTTCGATGGTCAGGATAACTTTGTAAGAAGAGATGGCGAAGCGAACAAAATAATGGCAGTAGAAGTACTTTTTTGTTACTCGCTTTCAACACCCATCTCTTAAGTATCCTTTCACAGTGTTTTAAGTGATCAAGTAAGCTGACTGTCAATGGCCACAGAAACATTTTATAAGTCGAAGTTGAAAGGTCACGGTTCAAAGTAGAAAATGGATATAATTCAAGAAATGGCTCTTCGTATAGGTAGCTGTTAGAGTAGAAACTTCAGCTGAGTTTGAGTACTATTGCAATAATGGCGGCCATTTTTCTTATTACATTCCTCCATACACAGTGCTATTGCACTGTCTAAGGTATATAATACTTATGTACCTTCTCACCACTCTGGGTGTATGTTGTTTTATAGGAAATTCAAGTTTTTTTTGTTGCTTTTGGTGTAAAGACGTGGCGCCATCTATGCATATCGTTAACTTGAAATTGCATTAGAAATAATAAATGTTAAATGGCAGTTATAACTGGGGTAGAGAGGGTTGTAAGCCACTCATTAACATGATTCTTTTTTCAAACTATCTTCTTTCAAACTTTCAAAATATCTAGAATTTATGCCACTGTTACTTCATAATACGTGCAATTTTTTTGTGAAATGTAAAGGAAAAATGCCCTCTGTTGCCCCTTCCTGCAGGCACCCATGCTGCTGCTCATGGTGGTAGAAAGAGTTGTTTTTAATTATCCCTGCAAACTAATGACCGCCCTCTGCAGTATACAATGATGAAAAGAAGCCCTTGGTATTTGTGACTGAAGACTTTGAACTGCACTTCACAATATTATATCCTTATTGCTGTTAATTAATTCTTTATAATAAAGTCGTGAGGTTACATTAGTACGTGTTTGTTTGACGTTAAGCACAAAGCCACAAAATGGGTTATCTGAACTTTACCTACCACAGGTATAGAAACCCGATTTCCAGCGTTCTAACTCCGCAGACATACCGCAGTGAGGGGAGAATTAATTTATTGCACATAACTTAATATTTTTAAACTGGTATTCTTTTTTTCAGGCCATTAAGAATTTTTGTCAGTTGTTCTTCGAAATGAAATGCAACGTTATAAGTATACTAGTGTTTCACAAAACATGTGAATAATATATTATGGCATAAATGCTGTTCAATTATCAGTTAAAGGTCATGTAACAAAATGAAAGTAAATAAACGCTCTCGCACTCACATTTGGATTGATTTGAATTCGGTTTTTAAGTATAGGTGTCTCTTGTTAATTTTATGTCTGAGTTTTATCTTTCATAAGGGATTATAATATTTTACCTTGTAAAGATGTGATAAAAATTATCTACGCACCAAAATACGAATTTCAAGAGCCACGTATTAATTGAACTATGTCATGTTCTTAATTTCTATGAAATATTGATCACATTTCCTAGAATACATGTAAGCATATGTTAGACTGATAAGCTTTAATGTTTTTATAGATCTGTTCATTGTATATGTTTTTTCGTACATTGGATCTTAGATCAAGTGTCTTGTTGGATTTTTAGTTATCTTGATTCATTTATCTTAATAGTGTGTTATGGTTACTTAAAAAATATTCATTATCACTACACAATAATATATTGCTCTAAAAATAATGGAAACAAATAACAATTTTATAAAAGCAGAAAATGTTAAATTAACAGTTTATCACCCACACTCTCCGTTTAATAAACATGGTTTCTTGCGAGGCTCCCTCTTTTTTAATGAGTGAAAGAGTGAGTTTACTGAAGAGACGTATTATAATACACAGATACATATTAGAGCGCCAGATGTATTGCAGTAATTACTTAATACTTTCATTAATAAAATATATTAAAATGCTTAACTTTGCACTATTACATGATTGATTCTATCCTAATCACTCGCCTATTCTAGAGATCATTTATGCCCTCCTAGAAGGGAGTTCCACACTTTGGGATGTGCTGCTTTAAATGATTAAGACTCCTATGGCAATATAATAACATCCGTAGATTCAAAACCTTATTCATCTATCTATTATTTGAACAGTTTTAACATAAGTAATTGACAAGAATTAATGTCTCTATGATATGAAAGTTATCACAAAAATATTTAGAATTTAAATAACGAAAGTTTCATGAAATCTCCTTCTGGACATTTGTACTTAAAATAAAAACGTTTAACAGATAAATGTTGGGGCAATTCACATTATCTCGTAAAATTAATGATGTACTTGGCATCCTCAAAATGAGAACATACATCAAACTTACAGAAAAATTCACTTTATTGACAACTACTACTATAGTAAATTCCATATCTCTTGAATATTTTGATCTAAAATGAAAACTTTTAATACCCATGACATATACAAGGTGCCTAATTTTCGTGTGATATTATATGAGAAGAACAGCAAACATGTAAGAAAGAACTCACTTTATTGACAAATGTTATAAAAGTAACTTGTCGAAATATTTTTAAATGTATGACTAGATATGACGCTATTTACACCAAAAAAAGATCTACCACAACTAGTGTTATTCTACAATTTAATCGGTGTTAAAGAAGTTTGTTTTTTTCTTGTTTACGCTTTTTATTGTTTGTTTAGAGATTCGCTTATCGTATGCTGTATCAGTAGTGGGACCAGTCTTTTCTCTGGATTTGTGATATTTTCCGTCCTTGGCCATATGGCAGAAGTACAGCAAAAAGATATTTCAGAAGTGGCTCGATCTGGTCCTGGCTTAGCTTTTCTAGCTTACCCTGAAATCGTTGTCAAACTTCCAGGAGCTTCTGTCTGGGCAGTCCTTTTCTTTCTCATGTTACTAGTGTTGGGCACGGATAGCCAGGTAACTTTGGTTTTTTAACTGTTTGAAAGGTGTGCATAACGAAATGTCTTAGTTTTGTCAGATATATTTGTTAATTGTTTCATTACAAACAGTTGTTACCCTAAACAAATGAATAAATTATTTTACTTTAGAGAATTTCAAGAAATATTCTGTACTTTATCTGGTAATTTAAACTTCAACAAGTAAATACATATAAAATGAAAACTTTAGTTTCTGAGTCTTTTCCAAAATACTTAAGACGAATGCTTTAATAGCTGTTTGTTTGTGTTTAAGTGCAAAGGCACAAGAGGAGAAAAACTTTAAGAATACGTAAGTATGTAAATGACACACACATAATTTTTTTTTTCAAAATCATTGGCCAGAAATCTGTTAAATATCATGTTTATATATACATACATAAATAATTAATGGAAAATTTCTTTCAGTTTTGTACTGTGGAAGCTTTTGTCACAGGAATAGTTGATGAATTTCCAGAGATACTCCGGCCACGTCGCAAACGTTTTACTTTTCTTGTCGTTGTCGTTCAGTTTCTTCTTGGACTACCTCTTATTTCTCAGGTGAGTGATGATCTTTAATAATTGTTTTAATGTCGTGTTGTGAACGATTGTTTTAATTTCCTGTTGTAAAAAAATCATTATGAAAATTAATTTCAATTCACTTTCAAATTAATTTAGCTTAGTTTAGTTGTTGTTAAGTGCAAAGCTACATAATGGGCATCAGAACCTTATTTTCAGTGTCATAAGCCTGCGGACTTACCGCTGAACCACTGGAGGCATTTACTTTAGTTTCAATAGTTTGTAATGGAACACATAACATTTGAAATTATTGTTGAATTGACAAGATGATTATAAATGAGTTATTCTTTTTTTTCTTATATAATAATCTTTCTCTAAAATCATGAACAATAATACTATGCTAAATAAATTTGGTAAGGTATTTTAAATATTTAAATGCAATGTACTGTCTGCGTATGTTTTTGTTAAAGTATCACGACAGTTCTTATTTTTATGTGCAATATCGTGAAGTATGAATCTGGAAACTTTTTGTGATTTTTTTTTCTATTGTTAAGTATGATAAAATTAACAAGATGGAGCAAATTAAGGGAAATAATACTTCAGGTGGAATAAAAATATTTCTTCGTGTCTAAGCAGTACTTGTAGAAATACTTATTTTGTAGAACAAAACAAATGTTGATGGTATCAACAACCGTTATTAACATATGTGAGACATATTTAAATTCGAAGTTTGAATATTTTGAATATTTTTTGATATTCTTCAATTATAAGTAATATCTTATTTGTTTCAGTAATAACTCAGTATTAATTACAGGCAAACAATATTTGTTCCAATAATAATTGACTATTAATTACAGGGAGGACAATATTTATTCCAATTAATGGACGATTTTTCGGCAAGTGGAATCACTTTGTTAACTGTGGTTTTCTTTGAAATCGTTGGATTTGCTTGGATTTACGGTAAGTCTACCTATTGTCCATTTATTTAGATGATTGATGTCAGAAGTATGTTTGAATCAACATCAGTTAATGAAAAACTTTATTTGTTTTGTAAGCAGTATTACCTATCAAATAAATGTGAGGCCCCATTTATACTAGCATTTCCCAAAATCGGTATAAATCAGTGACAAGTGGTAAATCGAATGGCAGATGGAAATATAAGGCTAAGCTTCAAGTGGTGATGAAGTGTTTATTATATGTGTGGTGTTTTGATACGTTTTTTACTGATATTTATATAAGAATTTCAAGAACATTCATTACATTGCTTATTATTTTAAATAGCTTCTCACCTGAATAATTAAAAAAAATAGTTAGTAGAATTAATGTTGCATACTCTTGAGATTCCTTATATAGGATCACTTTAGACATTTTATAACACAAAGTTGTTGTAATGTGACCAAAAACAATTAAATTTTTGAGAGGTATCAGCTGTCTAATATCAAATTCTTAGTACGTTGTTATAACGTTCTGCTTAATTGCCTGAGATCATTTTCGGGATGAAAGATAAAGTTTTAAGTTGTGCGCATGTCTCTCAATTACACCATTACTTAATAATGTCTTGGGTATCAAGTAATATTAGGTTTTATTAAATAAACTTTACAGGTATTAATTGATATGTATGTGGAATTGCCTCGTAAATAAATAAAGTGAAAACGGCTATTATTTCATTTTTAGGCTCAAAACAAATTTGCTGCAACATTAAACATATGATTGGATTCCAGCCTAATCCTTTTTTTGTATTCTGCTGGGTAATAGCCGCACCTGCTGTTATTATGGTAAGTTGTATTGTATAACAAAAATTACAAAGTGATTTCCTGTTAAAATAAGTTAAGTGACGTTATAAAATCTTACAGTTTTAACATATAGAAATCAAACATGCTACTAGCCTAACTAATATGTCTTTTCCAGCTTATCCGCAACGACAAGTTTTTAATAAGTTGTTTACATTTTATTCTTTTATTAATTCGTCTTTACTTAAGTATAGGCGTTAGTTTTCTGCTTTATTAGGAAAATCTGACCGAAAACATAAACGATTGTTTTATAGGTGTAAAAATGTGGGCTTATGAAGTTATATCTACTTTCAGTTTTAAGTTTTAGTTTCATTTCACATGCGAAATTTACGTTATGTTTCCAGTAATCGTGATCTTAATGCATATACTTTCTGTCTTGAATGTTTCTAGGAGTCAGTCTGTGTGTTTCCTATCTTTTTTTTATTTTCCAGGGGACATAATTTTACGTATATAACTGTTGTCTGATTTAATATTTCAAAGAAATCATAAAGTGATTTTGTATAGCTTAGTTTTTTAAATATGTCGTCAGTAAACCAGAAATATTTTTATCCATCACACTTATCTCCTTTGAAACCTTCAGGGAATTTTCCTTTTTTCTATCTGGAAATACGAAGGAGTGACCTACGCTAACACTTACAAGTATCCCTGGTGGGGAGAAATGTTGGGCTGGGGAATATCTTTAGCATCAATATCCTGGATACCATGTTACATAATCTATTATCTGTTGACCACCACAGGAACACTTAAAGAAGTAAGTTTCTTATTAAAAAAAAGCATAATTAGTGTTTTTATATGTAAGAAATAGATTTATTAATTTAGGAAATAAGTGTAATATTCATGATTAAGCAACTAATGATGGTTGAATTTTTTCTATGAAAACATATTAATCAATATATTTGAGCTTTTTTGTTATTTTACTTCGTCACTAGTAAATTTTAATTATGTTAAGTGAAAATTTTGATGTTTTTCTTTTAAATTACTTATTGATTAATATTTTAGGGTTTGAAAAAAATAATACAATATACTCATGTGATTCTAACAATAAATTATTTTAAGTACTACTTTATATATTTTGATTAATTATGTAAATATACACTAGTACTTCAGAAACTTTAAAAAAGAAAGGAAAAGTACATGTAAAGTTACTTAAGAATCAATACTACCTTTAGAAGAAATACCCACCAAACAGACAAAAATACAGAAAACATTAAAGAAGAGACTAGAGAGACTGTCATGCAGATGTGATTGCAGTTTATTTATAATATTTTCCAATTTCATAGTTTTCAGTTAGGACTTACCACACAGTTTTAAATGTCCTTTGTCTAATATATATATATATATATATATATGTTTTGAGATTTGAAAATATTTTATTTCATGTATACATTGCAATGTTTGAAATGTCGGTTGTCAAAAAAAAAACAACACAAAAAACTCATTACCCAATATTTTTTGGGTAGAGTTTGAATATGAGTTAACTAATAGTGTGATTTTCAGCGCCTGATGAAAGGATTTAAGCCTGTTAAGATGCCATCTCGAGATGATCGCGTAATCTCCGTAGGGAACAAAGAAAACTCTCAAATCCAAGTTGCTGTTGTTTATAAAGCAGAAGATCCAAACATACTTCATCACACCTGACAGCACTACAGCATTTGAAGTCTGTTTTTTTTATTTAAACGCAGCCGAGTTAATCATGCGTTTTGGAACTCATGGTGGTCAAGTTCGCAAGTCTCTAAGCTAAAAGGTTCAAAATAAAAGGATCATTCCTAAAATAAAGTAAAAAAAATTACCCTACATTTATTTTTCGTGATATAGAAGATGTCAGACAATTCATTCTTTACTCAAAAGTATTTTTTATGAAATTGTTGTTTCTTTCTTATAATAAACTTTCTCAAATAATGTAGTTTGTAATTTATTATACACAGAAATATAACAGATTTCTCTGTTTTGAATGTCAAGTGCCATTATAAAATTTTATTTCAGCTAAAAGTAATTGTAAACAGAGTTTTGCCGTAATCACAGTATTATCAAACTTGCAGAACTAATTCATACACAACCATATATGTTTAAAACAAACTACTTAATTGATATTTTTTAAAATTTGCATTACCGTTGCCGAGTTTTAAGATACTCGAGGTATATTTTAAACTGAAATAAATAAAACCAAAATTCGATAATTCGTCATATCATTCAAATATTCACTGTTTGGATAAAACCTTGAATGTTTCAAAAATAAATGAAAAGTAACCATCGATTTCTTATTTTTATTTCCTTGAAAATCTTATGCTGAGATTTTAAATTTTCTAATGTGTTTTTATTTCTTCTAACGGTTAAAGAAATGCTTTTTTTTCTCAACGGTCAATCTTATAGCGAGGAAATAAGGAAGGTTTCCCTTTCTTTTAATCAAAAATACGTATAAAATAGTCGAATGAAATAAATTTACACTAGTTTTTGTTTTTACGCCTAATTTTATAGAGCTCAGTATGGTAAATAACGCAGTTTAACTTACAAGAGGAACAAGCATCGTATTTAAGTTACAATTAATATCTTGTTCCTGTTAATTAGACTAGCTTGTAAATGGGATCATATTTTGGTTTTAAAATGATTGTTTGTGCATCTTGCAAGATTAAAGCATAAAATGTACGGGTTTTTAAAACAATTGCTTTCACTGCGTGCGATGAACCTATATATATTGTTAGTCCCTAATGGCGTATATAAACATTATATAACCAAAAATATTTTTCAGATAAAATGATATATATATACTTGTAATTAATTTGTTAAAGGTTTCTCTTACTCGTGACGCTTTTGTTTAATATAATAAAGAAATGTATATAACGTTTTCTTAATTCCCGTCTTGAAGCAGAACGGAGAGAAAAACAATTATGTAGCAAAAATGTTCGAAAAGATGAAACAACTTGAAATTATTTACGTCATCATCCTCTCGTCTTTGAAGCCTAAATAAATATTGTCGTTATTCGACTTCGAACTACTAGTCTTTCTTGATCAGTGCAATTTTTTTTCGGTCCTAAAAGAGGGCTTGACGTTCATATATTCGTCTACATGTCTGCTACTGCTTATCTTTATAACAGGCTAAATTTGACAAATTAGACTGAAAAACAAGTTATTTTTTGCTAAATCTATTTTGCAAAGGCGCTTTAAGTCCTACAGAACCAGATATCGACATATATTTCAAACACAGTTGTTTCCAATCTTCCATCTGACATTTCTGACTTTGCAACTGAGAATATTCATTTCAGAATTCACTTATTTAGCTCCCAGACAGTGATGTATATAAAGCAACCTCTCTGATGACTTCATGGAACAATCAAGATATTTTTCAACCTAATTTCGTTCACTCATCTGACCAGCACACAGTTTACACTCACGATGATATATTCTGCCCCATATCTTGCGCTGAACTTAGAATTCATATCTCAAAATATAAGAATACTGCCTCGGGAGAGGATAAAATTCGAAATATTATCCTAAAAAAACCTTCCCTACTTATATATTCGCTACCTCACTATCCTTTACAATTCATCAATGACAATGGGATATTTCCCTAAACATTGGAAATCTGCGATTATAATTGTTATCCCCAAACCAAGTACTGATTTACAGAATCCCGCAAGTTATAGACCCATAAGCCTTCTGAATTCTACAGGCAAATTGTTGAAAAAAATAATCGCTAGCCGACTCCTTTATTCTCTACAATCTAATAAACATTATTAACGATATTCAAAATGCTGCTAGACACAAAAGACAAACCAGTGATCATTTAGTTCGACTTACCGAAATCGTGTTCCAAGCCTTCAACCGTAAACACATGACAGTTGCAGCGTTTTTCGATGTTAAAAAAGCATTTCATAGTGTCTGGCACAACGGACTACTATTTAAACTGCATTGTCTCAAAATCCCACACACAATCATAAGGTGGACTTCAATATTTCTATCTAATAGACAGACCAGCGTTCGGGTGAATCATGCACTCTCTCATCATTTTCCACTTAAAGCCGGCGTACCGCAAGGGTTCTGCCATCAGTCCATTATATATGCAATGACGATGACCTGACGATGACCGAAGAAGGTCGAAACGTTGTTCGCTCTTCTATGTAAAATATTTTCTCAACCCAAACGAGCCGTTTTTTGCATATATTTTTCTCTACAAGTGGGTTTTCTCGACATCACTGATCATCAGTCCATTACTTTATATTATCTATGTTAATGACATTCCCATCCCTAAACATAATTACACACATGCGTCCCAATATGCTGATGACGTGGCAATCTGGAGCACGTCGAGCGACCCGGCAGCCCAACTGACCGAGTTTAATGCTCACTTAACAACATATCAACATGCTACCATCTGTGGCGTGTTGCATTAAACCCTTATAAAACTCAAGCCATAGTTTTCTTCCGTCCCGTAAAAATAAAACCAAAAAACTAAAAAAGTCTCACCTTAAAATTACTCAACACTAACATCACATTCTCGAAAACGGTCAAATTTCTTGGTATTACCTTCAACAGTTTGGACTGATCACTTTAATAACATATGTAAAGCAGCCCACCAACACATCGCGTATTCATGTTGGGTGTTCACCAAAATTCATCTTTATCATTTATAAAGCATACATCAGGCCACTCATTAAATACGGTTCCATCATGGTCGCATGCAACATGTCACATAATATTTCTAACAAATTAGAATCCATACAATACGGGGCGATCAGGTTAGCCAACCGTTTACCTAAATACACTCCCTTATCATACCTAGATGTCCTGCAGGCACTGCCAAAAATAAATATCAGGATTCGCGAACTTGCTGTCAGGTACTACAGGTCTGAACACGTAAGAAATTCTCTCACGAAACAGTTCCCTATATTAGCTGCCACACCAAGTACTTGGCGCATCCATATGTCTCCTTATTACGTCTCTCACACCTAAATTGTGGTTTATGTATTAACCATATTTTCTTTTTCAATTCTCATTTCAAGTTCTTCGATTCTGCCGTCAGCTCAGGTACCTCCAAATTTAATTGGCATGGGAAGTGAAAGTGGGTTTTCTCGGGGAATTCCCCTTTCCCCCACACTAAATTAAACCAGGCATCGGATTTATTGATCCACGCCTCCCTGAATGACCCTTTGTCAGCAATCGGCCGTTGATTTTATGGTATCCACTCGAACCGGGTGCTCATGGTCGGTTTTTGTGCTTGTGTCTGCTTGCCTTTTTCTCACGAGTTCAGCATCTCATATTTCAAGTGGTTTATATATATATATATATTTTCTCGGGACGCTTTACCAATATTCCAAATTCATGAGCGGGGAGAAGAGAAAGTCCACCTTTCTGCGCACCCCCGGTTATCTCTATCCCTAGGGATAGAGAACTTCAAACCGAAATTTCTGTCGGTTTTGTTGTTGACTTCATGAAGGACAAACAAGTGAATCGCAGAATTATACGTAACTACCTGTAGTGTACCCAAAGTCTTGCTTTCATATCGTGCGTCACTGGCCACAATGACTGGGTGTTTTAGAGCACAGTGTAACAGCTACATCTAAGACCTGAATTTTAGTTTTACATTTTAAATGATTATCTAAATGTAATTTTCACAGACTTAAGCACTAATAAATAGATCATTACAGGTTCTTTGAGCACTATACAGGATATAATGATTAAGCTTATGAAAAAACAGACTTTCAATGTTTTCTGGGAGGCTTACATTTATCGTTTGATTTGAAAGTTTTGGATATGCGGTAATTAAGTTCTAGCATATTTAAGAACGTACGAGTGGAAGCAAAGAAAATATCTTAAATTAACCATACCAAGTCTGGTACACTCATTGCTGACAAGTCCTTTCCCATTAGTAGTGTTAATCATTAGATTGGCTGAAATACAGCAAAAATAGTAGTGCTTCCAGCACTGTGCGTTTTGCTATTAAATCACTACTATTATTTGTCAATAATTAAAAGCACAAATTGATTATACAAACCTGTTTGTTATAAGAAAGATTTAAATGTGCACCTATGTTCTAAAATAAATCTGCTTTCCAATTTTGAAAGAAAATATTAACATTCTAATATTCCTGTTATGAGCTTGGATGTTTTAGCACAAAATCAGTATGGTATCAATATAGTAACATAACTTACTTCCAGGTTAGGCTACTTCAATAAACTGAACTACTATTGATACTCTGTTACAAATTTATATTAAAATTCTGTGCTAAGCTAATCCACTAGATCATAGATGAAGTAGGTACACTCCATTGAAAATCTCGCAATTTGTATTGAATTACTTTGCTATAAAGCTAGAATAGGTTCATAAAATTTGGAATATTTCACAACTAAGCCAGGTTGAGTTCCTGTGAGTTAAGCTACCTTACAAGGTGGCCTGGAATGGTTATTCTGCATTCAGCATGGAGTCATTTATTATAATGAACTGCTTTACTATGGAATCGTATGTTATGTTGTACTGGGCCACTCTGTTAGAAATCAAGTGTTTTAACTGCTTTTTATTTCAAGTAAGAATGTGGTGTTAAATACAGACAAGATATAAATAAGTGTTAAAATAACTGAATCAAAAATCATATGAAACAATGTATATGTTGTATTGTGTGTATATTGAGGAAAAATATATTCAACTTTTAATAAGAATAGATTTTTTTGAATTTGTTTATCCACACATTCAACAAAATACAAAAACAAATTAGACATTCTACTCATGCATATTCATGCTTCTTGCATAATAAACCTAAAGAAATCTATACAAAAACAGAGTTCTGGTTTATTTTTAATTCTACAGATAATTTTGACTCACTTGAAATTGTAGACATCCCTGTATTACTTCACCACATGGGCTGAAGTTAATTTTCTAATTTTTCTAGTTTGACTATCCAAAATTACAAGGAAATGTTTATATTATTCTCAAATTCTTTAGAACAGAGTACACTTTTTACTGCTTTACTATGATAAGTCAATTTACAGTAAATCAAAAACTTGTTAATATATGAAAATACTTTCTATCAAAGTTAAACTGACACATGTATGAATAAAAAGATAAATGTAGCATAGTATCTATACTTCAGATTTATAAAGTTACATCTCATCTCCTCTAGGTAAATCTTTTCCACAAATCAGTAGTTACATTCTCTTTTTTCCATTTTGTCTCTTCAATATTTCAATGTTACTCACAATGAAATAAAACCATGTGACATGTAACCAAATACTGAAGGCAACAAACCTTGATATGTACACATTTCTTCTGAAGTTAATTTTTTTAAATGTTCATTTGAGCTTCAAGTCATCAGTTTGTAAACTCATAAGAAACACTGTGCTTATAATCTCCATCAGAAAAAAATGGCACATTGCATGTCAGAATAGCTTCCACATTTCTTTCTCACCAAACTTCTGAATTTTGGTGATGAAAGAAAAAAACATTGTATCGTATGTAAGATAAAAATGTTTTGTATGATGAAAAGAAAATACAATGCATGTATAATTTTAAAGCAAACATCAGTTAAGTCAGAATGCCTTTACATCAGAGTTATACGAGGTTGTTACTAAATGTTCAAAAAATATCCTTTCACAACATGTTCTTTAAAACAATAATTTATACCTTAAACAACATTTGTATTGAAATATATTTTATTTCATTCTTTACATGTGGGTATATTTAAAACACATATAAACATGCTGAATCACAAACCCTAAATTGTAAAATGAAATATCTTCATACCATATTTCACAGTTGTATTGGAGTATAAAACGAATAGCACTTCTAATAAAATGGTAGCAATATCATCTTTTACCTTTTACTTTTGGGGGATTAACCCACTGAAAGTGATTACATTTTGCTTCTGGATTTCCTGCTCGACCCTCTGGGTAAGCACAGGTGAAAAATTGTCGCCCATTATTTGGTCCCTGTTTTTTAACTGTTTTCAACAAACAAGGTTCTTTGTGACCTTTGCAAAGAGGTGGGGGTTGAGGACCACGCAACACAGATTTCCACAGTTGTTTCTGTTTTTCCATTTGATTGTTAATATGGTACTCTTGACACTGATTATGTTCTGTACTATTTAAAGTGAAAGAAGGATTCTGAAATTGCTCATCAGTTTCTTCAAAAAAGTATAAAGATTTTGTACTACTTTGGCTGGACAAATTTCCCTCTGAATTACAGTCACTTTCTATATCATGTGAGTAGGTCATGCTTGTATCTGAGCTGCCACTTGGAATAACATTCACAGATTTCTCCTCATCACTAACACACACTGTATGACTGAATAGCATATGAGGATTACTATAACAAGATGAAGTACTATTTTTGCCACAATACTGGTGATCTATAGAGGTAATAATTTTAAGATTAATATTGGTAGAGCTATCTACAGATTCTAAAATATCTTGTTTAGAATGAATTGTAGTTTGTTGTATGGAAGTTTTGGGAACAAAAAAACTAGTTATTGATTTTTGACTAATTTTTTGAAAATTCTTTTTCTTCTTTGAAACAATTTCAGAATGACTGTTGCTCCTTCTTTTTTGAATGTCAGAGTTAACTGCTTGTAAATCTGTAATTTCTGCTGTCACCTGCACTGGTTGTTCTAGGAATGGTGACAACTTCTGTTGCTTACCAAGAAATTCAAGCCAGTATTTAGTACAAAAAGAGGGACAACATTTAGAAGCCACAGGATCACACTGTAGTTCCAATGCTACAGGACAATGATCAGAGCCTTTAATTTCAGGAAGAAGGATACTACTCATTACATGATTAATGAAGTTTCTGTTACATAAAATATAGTCTAAACGAGTTCCATAATTTGTTTGTCGAGCACCAGTTGAAGTCATCCAGCAAGTAAATGCTTCTGTTTGGGACTTGTTGAAGTGTCGGAATGTGTCAATGAATGTAAGGTCTGGAAAAAAAAAAAGGAAAAAAAATGTATGTTCTTAAAAGAAGTTATTATAAATATATTTTTAAAACAATTTTAAACAACTGAACTCTTCCAATAGTATAAATATTTAATGGTGTCCAAGGACACTATTTTCTAAAAGTATGTAGCATCCTGTAAGCTATTCTGAGTGAAATATAACAATTATTGTGCATTTTTTTGAAATAAAAATGTAATTTAGTTTTTGATTTACAATTCATTTCCAGCTCAGTAAAGTTATTTCACCAAAAGTCTCAAAAGATTGATTACTCCAATTCCAGTGACCACATAGGTGATAGGTGGGGAAAAAAAATGCAAATCATTTTTGTACATTTAGTTAACACCATTGCACAATCAGATACACAAAAACCAATAGGAAAAGTAGTAGTATCTTTAATTGGGTTACTTAAATACAAAATGGTTTCAAAATAAATACAAAAGAAATACTATGAATACCTAGAATCTTATCTCTCTAGAACAGTGGTTCCCAACCAGGGGTGTGAGAACATATTAAAATTTTTTAGGGTTGCGGGGCATAAAAAAGTTTGGGAATCACTGCTCTTGAACTAAGACTTGTGCATTTGGATTTGAAATATAATTTAATGCAAAGTATAATTCTAGGAATCCAAAAAATCTGATTTATAATTTAATTGTTATTCAAATCTTTCTAACACTACCTTTAACAAAGTCTTTCATTCAGAACAAATTGTAATACAACTCCAAACTTAAAGCACCAACTTCAAACTTTCAAAATGTGATTGACTAATCTGGAAAAACTTGTAAATTAATTTTTTTTTCAAATAAAATATAAGTAATTTTTATTTACTACATAGCAACAATTACTTTGGTTTACTTCTGTAACCTCATGCAATCATTTTCTGGTTCTTTTTTGGTGTGACCTGAGCCATTTGGAAAAAATATCAACAGACAGATATAAGGATTAGTTAATACGTTAGATAAAAGAAAGGGAAACACCATACAATTGGTGCTACTAGACAAATAATAATCTGTTTTTCTTATAACAAAGTCACTTAGGTCTATCTGCTGTCTATCACAAGTAAATTAATCCCAAGTTTTATCATTGTAAGTCCGAAGACTTATTGCAGTTATACCAAGGGACACACAAATAAATACTGTTATCTCAGATGAGAACTTTTTCACTACATGTAAGCCTCAATTAAAATATATACTTTTTTCTTTTGAGTCCTAATCATCATGCTCATCACACGTCATTCCAGAAGCCATCAGATCATATTTACACCTTCCAATTCTCATTTCTTTAAATTTTTAATTTACAAACAAATCTTTCAATGAACCAACTTATTTTCAGATACACAATAGAAAATAAAAAAGCCATGTTTCAGAACTACATTATTCATCTGAAATGATAATCTAGTAAACTCTGGGAAGTTTGGAGGCAATACAGAATTCCCTTATATGGCAATGAAAGATTAGCAACAAAAACTATTGCTAAAAACCAGTTAAAGGATCTACAATATTTTTTTTAGAATAGTAACCAGAAAGCCTAAAGTAATTTCACTGTTAAGTAATAATTTAGTTTACTCTTTACAATTGCATGCATTGTACATTTTAAGTAATTATTCCTAAGTATAAGTATATTAAAAGAAATATTTCTGTTAGATGACATGTACACTTGAATGGTAAGCAAGATTTTTATTAAAGAAATGTTAATACCATGTTCCTTCTTGTTATCTTCTTTTGCTGAACATTCTCCTAGAAAGTTGCTCAGCCACAATCTATCAGGTCGAAGATTAAACTCCTTGAAACATTTAAATGACCATTTTAATTGGTAAAATACAATTACAGAGTAAGAAGTAGTGTATTTACATAAATATATGTGTGCGTGTGTGTAAAGTTAGAACAATTTGAGAGTTCACATTTGTAGAAGTGAAAAATTTTAAAAAATGAAACATTAGGCTTACTACATCAGTTACATAAATTACAACTCTGTGACAAAAAAAAAAGACTTTTTTTGTCTTTACAGATTTAATAATAAAACACTTCAATAAACAGCAACAGAAAAGTTTGGAAAAAAAGCAAAATTATTTTACTGGTATTTAAGTGACAATAAAGTCACGAGTACTAACACTTGACATGCTCATCAATAAACAGAACAGACTGAAATTATTCATGGTGACTAGAAACCTACTTGAAGTAAAAATGTATTTGAAGTACAGCTGGTACAGAACAATGTTTCAACCTTCTTAGGTCATCTTCAGTTAACAGGAGAATTTGCAAGTGCTGGGCACATCATGGGAAAGAGAGTGGGGAGATGGTGTTGCAGTTAGATTTTAGGTAGTTGATTAATATAGGTATAAAAGTGTTCCTTTATACTGATTTAAATTTGGTTTTAGTTCTTTTATAAGCAAGTCTTCTTTGATTTGGTTTTTGTTTGTACTTGTTTCCCTACTTGGTATGTTGGTGTTTTCTGTGGTTTATGTTGAGCTTATTTGTTTTGCAGTGTTCAAAAACGTATAAAAGTGTTTGTGTTATTTGAATCTGGTTTCCACTTCTTTGCTTATTTAACATAGAAATCATGGCAGTTATTGCATTGTATTTTATAAATAACGTTGATGTTGTGTTTGTTAGTCTAGTTTTTACATAGTACGAGTACCTGCTTTTTGAATGATTTTATGAGTTAACTGGAATTTATGTTTTGTTGTACATTTTTTTCAAATGTTTGTTATTTTTATCAGAAATATTGGGTATGCAACAGTGTAAGGTTGAAATTGTACATACTTGATAATGACACATAGGAATAATTCAAACTTATCACAACTTTTGTCCTGATAACTTAGACATACTCAAAAGGAAATATGACATCACATTACATATCGCTGGTTCCTTGAGAATTTGTGTTTCATACAGCTTTGTAATGCAGTTATTCCCCCTTCCCAAAATAGTTTGTAAACTAGCAAACTAGACCATAAAGTTTAGAATACAATTGTACATTTTAAGCAAAGGCTTTGACCTTAGGATAGACAATATAACAATATTGCTAAGACCAAGTTTCACTCGCTTCGACCAATGATATCAAACAATAAATAAATGAGGTTCATTAATCCATCCTGAACTTTAAATGTTAAAACCATGAGTAATAAGCAAGTTTTGTTTATCCACTCCTCATTAGTTCACTTAACACTTAATGTTGATCTACTCAAGCAATGACCATGCTCATGCAATGAAAATTAGTATATAAAAGCAGCCAATGAAATACAAATTTATATTACAATGTTATCCATTTAAAGTATATCTATAACAGAATTAAAATGTTACTTTTAACAGTTTCTATGAATATCCTTCAACCAACAGCAAGTAAACTCCTTCCTTTCTCAATTCAAAATTGCCTTCTCTCAACCCTGTTTATAGTCCACTTATGTAAAAATGAAAGACCTAATAACTTCTTGGTGATTTTAAAAACTGTCAACACATATTTGGTATTAAAGAACTTCTTTTTACTAAAAGAAGTTTTACTTTTTTCATAAAAATCAAGAAAAAAAACACTTCTTAACAATGCTTCTTCTTAGTGAGAAGACAGTAACTAAAATATACAGCATAAGAAATGTAGCAGAAGTATATAATTCAACACACGTAATTTAGAAATGGAGTTACAGATTTCTTATATTCCAGAATCTGAAGGAATTCTGAACAATTCACAACCTTTGACTTGCTTCAACTAACAAAGATTTTAATATTTCTTGCCCTTGGTTCTGGACACAAAGTTAAACCTCATACTGATTAACTTGTATATAACCCTCTGAAAGAATGAGTTATGAAGTAACACAAAGCAGAATCATTACCGACAGGCTACTGGCATTGCCTTTATCCAATATTTCCACCTCAGATGTATTATGGTAAATCACCATGTTCAAATCTTTACAAATCTTCCTTGTACAAATAGGGTTCAGGAGATTTTTAAGGAATTGCATTATGAAAACACCATATATTAGTGGTTGCTTGCTTGAAATTAGAAGAATAACAATGAATAACCAAGCTGAAAATTGTTTCTTGTATATGTATTCAGATAATTCACTATTATTTTGAAATAACAATTACTGAAACACTGTTCAAAATATATAACCAAACATTTATTTTTTTATATTTTAAAAATTATATTTTTGAGATTTGCAATATGCAACAATGTATTTTCTAATGATTCAATAACTTAGAAAAGCATAATCTCATTTGTTTGGTTGTATATCTGGTTAAGCAACCAACTTTTGTTAACCAACACATGAAATATATTCCCTGTACCTACCCTCCCCTTCTTACATAACAAAAGATATGAATAGTAATGGGCAGCTACTACCTAACAGCCATCTTTGTATAATATATATTACCATAATGGCTCCCAATTATGCCAACATTTTTATGGGTCATACTGAAAGCCAGCTTTTACAACTACACCCAATAAAATATCATACATAGAAACATTACATATATGAAATATTTTTCATTTGGACAGCTGGTCTTGAAATATAAAAAGAACTTATCTCATACACAAACTCACATATCAATCAAATTTATCTTTAATTTCTCACCTTTCTTGACATCACTGTTCTTATAAATAATGGAAGTTTACATACAACTAATACAGAAAATCAACAGACACATTAACTTTCACTATAAAAGCTGTAACCCTGGTAACACTAAATAGAACATTACCTACAGTCAAACTCCAAGAATAAAGAAAATATGCTCAGATGAAACAAACTGTAGAAAACACACCAAGAGTCTAAAGCTAACCATGTTACAAAGAGGAAATAAAGATATCAAAATCGACAGATGCATCGGAAAGGCTAACAATACTCAGCAGAAAAACATCCTAAAACAGAACAATACTAAAGTTTTAAATATAATTTCTCTTATGATTACCTATCACTTCAAACTTAGAAACATTTCACAAATTCTGAAAAAAACATTTACTTCCTATAGCTTAACATACTCTTTAAACAGATATTTCCTGAAGCTCCCTTTTACAACTTCTGAAAATACAGAACTCTGAAAGATATTCTTGTTCACATAAATGTGAATTACATCCCACAAAAATAAGGTTGTCATTCATGAAATAAAGCTTGATGTCAAAACCATAAATTCATAAAACTACCAACTAATGTTCTTATGTGTACAACAAAAAATAAACTAATTTTTTAAAGAAATCACTTGTGGAACATAAAGCATTTTATAAAATGAAAACACCAGATGTTGAACATACACAAAACTCTTAGAGAACGTTTCTACAACCATAAACCTTCTATTAACACCAAAAAAAATATTTCTTTGTTGCTGAACACTTTAACCAACAAAATTATTCCATTAACTATGCTACTTTCACTGGCATTGAAACAGGATTTAAAACTAAAGGTGCTAGAGAAATAAAAGAAGCTTATTGAATCAATAATCTATACATGTTCGATCTTGTGGAATCAATCTGTATCCTGGAATGAGTCATCTCCGACATTGGTTTCATCTCTGTCAGAAAAATTAGTTGTATTATTTTCTTACCATAATTTTTCTAAAACTTACTGTCTATTTAAGATAATTATACATATCTGTCTGTATAAATCAACTAGCTTAACACTTCTTTTTCAATCAGACTCCAGGTGTCACCTTTATTTTACTTAAACACTCAAGTATAGATTTATTGCTTTCATTTATGATCATTTCTAAAGTGCAATATTCCTAATACTTTTTAACATGACATTCTCATTCCAAGTCACATGATACCAGATAGGAAACACACAGTGCACGAAAAAATATGCTAAACATTTCCTGGAAGATCAGATAACTTTCATGACGTCACTCAACTTCCATTTTATACAACTCCTTTGAGTACATGACCAATCCTAGTTTGCCCCTAAAGAAGAAAACTCCACCTTTCAAAGGAGCTTGGGTTATTTTTTAATCATTTTATAGGACTTACTGGAAATACAGGTTTTTCTGACACCATGACCTTTCTCAATCAATAGCAGAAAATAAAACTAAGAACAAGTAATGTTTCAATACATTAGCTGTTTAGAATTATAAAATAACTTAAACCACATCTTAAGAAAATTGTTTAGAATCACAAGACAATTAAACCCATGTTTTCATATAACAGCTGTTTAGAATCATATCTTATGCTATGTTTTTTTATATCTATGTATGTAATATTCTTGTGTTTGTCTGTTTAGGACCTCTCTCCAAAATTTCTCAATCAAATGCTACAACTCTCACATTGTTAGAAAGCCCTTTGACCAAGAAGTTTGGATTGCATATTGGCTTTTCAATTCACAATCATCTTCCAAACTTTTTGCTTAGTCAAAGTTTTCAATGCAACAGGTATGGCACAAAGTCATTCTCATTATGTGATGACTGCCTTCAATTTCACCTTCAGTTGCTTTTTTGTTTTTTTATTTGTAACATATTTCAAATAAACAACATTTAACACACAAAAGTTTCTTAAAAACTGCATTACACTAAATATAATTTCTATTGACTTTTTCAACTTATTTAGGTCTAAGGTAAACTGCATATTCAGTTCATTCAAAACAATATGCTGATCACTTTGAGAACATGCATTCAAAATGATTCTGCACATTGAGCAAAGTTTGCCTTCTTTAGAACTTTACATTTACTTTAATGCAATAATTCAGCTCCAGTTCATTTTACAGACTGCTAAAAACACCTTTAAGCTAAATTTTTCTTTTGCTAGGGGTTTAATTCTTTGTTTTCATGAGTTTCTTTCTATTAACTTGTAAAACCATGTCAAAAATCATCTTAGTAGCCCTTCTGTGAAGCCTTTTCAACAAAGCAGTATTTTTTCTTAGATCAGTGATTTTTTCTTCTTTTTCTATGAATGTACTTCATCATTGCCTAAATCTTTGCTATAATGATATTGTGGCATAAATATTAAATTAGTAAAGTTTACTGAAGACTGTGACAGATTTATTATATATTTATTTTAGTGTCAATGTTTGCTTCAGTTAATTATTGTTACATTATAATTTGTTTAGGAGAATTCTCTGATTTATTGTTATATACGTTATGTATGACTATTTCAAATAACCAGAAATTTTAATTTTAATTTAGAAGTTAATTATGATATTTGCCAACAAGATTGATACACAATTTTCTTTCTCAACACAAATATATTTTAACATAAAAAAAACAATTTATAATAACAGTTATTACTAATAGTTATCACAAATGATGGCTTATATACAAGAGTTTTACAAACTTGCAAACAATACTGCATCTTATATCTGGTCTGGAATTGAATCTTTTATTGATGTTCATGGAGAGCAAATTAATCAAACCTGTACAATTCTTTTCAGAATTAACTAGCTTGAAGAATTTGTAAGTTTTAAGCAATGACAATATCTAATGTCCTCATAGAAATACTAATATCTGAAGTTAATTCACAAAAGTTAGAGTTTATAATGTTTGAAATCTACAAAAGTTCCCGGTCAAATTCTGTAGTTTTTCAATTAATAAATGTTAATCACAATTATAGTTTCTGAAGCTTATAGTGTACTGACTGTAGCTCACGAACAGTACATTATGTCTCTCACTAGCTGCTTTTATATGAATCATGTGAGATTCTTGAACATTCAACAATATTCAAAAATACTTAAACCACACATTGTTGATCCTTGCTCTCTAGAATCTTCTACAAATTTAGAAAACAGGTAGAAGTTGTGCAATACACATCCAACAATATACATCACATGCATCAAACTGAAACACATATAGGTATTAAAATAAAAGTATAATGATAAATTTGTTACACCTCCCTCTTTAAAGAATTAAAAATTGATGTCAGATAATTTTTAACTATTATATATATATATATATATATATATATTATTACTAAACATTTAAGTAAAATAAAAAAAAAAAAGCAACAAGGTCTTTGTTTAAAACAGCAACTCCAAACCTCTGACAAATGATAATTTGTGATAAATAAAAACAAGCCAAAGCAAAAATCAAAAAATGCTGTACAAATCGAAAAGATCCCTATGGCACAGGCTATAATGTGGGATATAAAATGTACCCTAGGCTTTCAAGGTGGCTGAAGAAGTAGGACCCACACACTGTGATGGAGACAGACCAACTATAAGTCTTAACCTCTGTTTGCTTGTCTCATATGAAGAATAATTAAATAATAAAATAATGAAAGGAATATAAATAAACATTGGGAGAGTGAGATGTGAATGCTCATGCCAACAATGTCCCACATCTATATCACCCTTCACTGCCTGCAGACAGTTGTGGAAAAGTGAATGCTCACCAAAGTAAAGAAAAAAGTAATAAAGAAAAAATAACAAGGTATTACCATTTATGGGATAAGTAAGCTAAATAAACTTCTCCTGAAGTTGGCATTCCAATCCCCATTATGGTGGTAAGGTACTTAGTATCCCAGTAAACAAATTATACTAGTATAAAGGGTCCCAAGCAGGGACTTTGCTAATAATATTTGAATCAACTAATATAACCACCAATCACAACCCATTAAGTTAAATGTAACTACCACTTTTCAGACTCAAAACAAGCCTATATATGCAATAAGGTGTTCATCCACAAAAATGACCTTACTAACAACTAAAAATAGTTATCAAAAACTTTCAGTAAAATTTCTTTAATTTTTTCTCCTTTCAATTTATTTAATGCATTCTTATATTTATCACAGAATATTTGAATAGTTGTATTAAGAGTTTTTTAATATTAAATCCATTAAATATTAACCTTTGTATCAATATTTCAACATTGATAATAATATTGTAATTTATTACAAATTTTACAAATTTTTTGCTCATTGATTAATTTGCTTCCAGCAAATTGAATTTCACCAGGTTAAGTTAATCCCTCATATCCATCATTGTCACTCACCAACAAACTGTCAGTAGGATAATTATTCACAAGATCCTTGCCAGGTCCAAAACAATGTCTCGGACAAATCCATAATATTGTTCTTCAAACGTCTCTTATTTGTCAACAAATGTGATGACATGACCTTTGACCTCTGACTCATCACAAAAAGGGTTAAATGACTTTGCAAAGTATCTTTTATCAGACTTTCCAAAACCTTTCCACAACAGATGTAAGATTAATAGACTTATAATTCTTGGGACAACTTCTATTACCTCCCTTGAAGTTAAGATGTTGTACTTCCTAGCCATTGCTTTCTTGGAGCTTTAAGATGAAACAAATGTGTATTAATGTTTCTTAAACTTGTTTTTGGCAACATGTTTAATTAATTAAAAGGCATTTTATACTAGAAGTACTTAATATCCTGTATGGATTTGTTTGTTTGGTTTGTAAAACTCCTCCTATAGTTATGTAACTAGAGTAGCCTGGTGAGTATCCTTTTCTGAATGGGGTAGTTCCCATTTAAGAGAGTACTAGGTGGAGATAAAATGACCAGAAAGGGAAAAGTTTGTATGGTCACTGAAATAATTTCCACTCTCTTGGTACTTGTCCAATATTCAAGGACTTACAAAAATTGTGGCAAGTAGATCACATATTCAATCCTTGATCTCCTTTAAAACACTTGGGGAAATATTATCTTGCCAGGAGCCTTATTATTCTTTATTTAAACTTTTCAATTATATTTTAACAAGCTCAGAATTTATATAATTGTTTGTTCAACTCTGTTTTCATCTGCCAAATGCTCAAGGTGAGAAATACTGCTTAATTTTTTATTATAAAAAAACTGAAGTTAAAGCAGAGTGTAATAACCTAGCCATTTCATGATCATCGGATACAAGCTTTTCTCAAGGGTACTATCCCCATCCTAACATTCTATTTACCCATAATGCATTTTTTAAAAAATCCTTATTGTTAATTTTTATGTTTTCAGCCATATTATTTTGATGTTCATATTTCCTGTTTGACTAACTCTCTTGATCTTCTATAATATTCTATAATACAGGCAAATTTAAATTTCTTAAATTTGTAATGATTTTCTTTACTTCTACATCTCATACTCTTTGTAAGCCAACCTAGTTTTCTACTTGCAGCTAGCCTTTTCTTTCTGTAATGAGTATATTTGTTTTGAATATTGTAAAATCTTTCTTTAAAAATGTTCAACATTTGCTCATTGTCTTCAAATAACTCAGTTATCCAATTCACAACAGATAATTCTTGTTGCATGCCTTCAGATTTGTTTTTATCTGGAATTATAATATCATTATTCCCAATTTCCATACACAGCAAAATATCTCTTGTACCTAAGTATTCTCCAATACCCACCTTCTCCACCATCTCTTTAATAGAAGTTAATAACAAATCTAAAAAATAGCATTGTTCCTAGTAGGTTCCTTAACCAATGTGTTTTGTACAGACATTTTATCCCAAACCTAAAAATCAAACCTGTTCGTGGAAGTTTTTACCCACCATTAACCCTTAAACTACCAGCTTCTTCTTAATATTCTTCATTACTTAAGGGGATCACGTATTGAATAACTTTTATGTGTGCTTTATTATACACAAAACTCAGTGCAAAAAAAATTACCAAAATATTGAGTCTCAACAATAATTCATGGGCTTAACTGCAATATACATGGTATTCTTGTTTACCTGTGTGCATGCATGTGTGTATGTGTGTGTTAGGGATCTTGTAACAAATAAAATCATGGATCTCCATCAAAGAAACAACAGTAGTGCAAAATATGTTTCAAAATTCAGAAATAAGTCTAACAGAAAACAGAAATTGAAACTATGTTACAGAATATGCAACATTTAAATACTCAATTTATACAACATTATTAAGCTTCTCAACCAGAGAAAACAAGGAAAATTGGAAAAGGTTGTTCTAAATCTTTCTGTATCTATTTAAGATGAAACCTCAAGATACAGAAATTTAAAACTATTTTTAAATAATACAGCTTTACATTTACCTGTTTTCCCACTGTTACCCAAACAAGTATGTATGTGTATGCACATCACAAGAAGCACATCTATTGCAATACAACACAAGTGAACTGAAAAGCAATAACCAACCAATTCACGTTTTATGAGGAAAGTCCTGATGAAACAAAGTAAACAGTTACTATGAAATGACTAAACCAAGTTTTCAAATAGACTACAGAAAATCTATAATAATTTTTGCATTGCAACAGTTTTACTTATCACCTCTGCCATTGAAGATCAGCAGAAGTTACGTTTTTACCAGTGTGCGAGTTTGAATTTTTCAGCAAGATTTCTTGAAAATGGTTAAAAAAGTATTCAGACAAAAGTTCATATATCTATATATACATATATACATGAAATATAATCCAACATAAAACTGATTAGTTTTTAGAGGGTAAAGGTCAAGAAAATTTTAAGAATCCCTATCTACTAAGATGGGGACCAATTTTTTTATTCTATTTTTTCTCTATAATTCACTCAAAAATTATCAGATTTTTATGAAACTTAGTGGATGTACGTAGAATATTTTTTATTCCTTGTCCTGCTAAAACTACAATATTTTTTTTATAATAATGGACTTACAAACAGATTTTTACACTTTTAAGGGCTGAATATGATCAACACCGTACGGCAGAGGTATGCATCTACTGAGTACCCCCCTTCAGTGTTTCAACTGTTCCTTAAAGTAGAACACAAAACCAAGACATTGCATAAAAAAATAACCCTTCAAGTTACAACAGAAGAAAGAATTATTACATATTTGTAAAAATATATATTAATGTAGACAGAAGAGTAGTGAACAGTAATTTATTAAAGATAGTGGGAAGGATGAAGAAAATTAAAGAAAATCTAGTTTCAAAAATGTAAACACCATTCATATTATCTGATGTAGGTTACAAAAACAAATTAAAAATGTTAGATCACTAACTTTCCCAGTAAATAATGGCTATAAAACCAGTTGACAAAGAAACAATGACCAAATATTACTTTTATAACTGTTAAAAAAGATGTACTCAAAAGAAAAGGCTTATTAATATAAAGATTTAAGATACAAGCTTAACTACAGAAGAAAAAAAAATTATTGTGTCACAATCCATTCGTGGGTATTTTATGTACACTCAGGACTGTATGTAAATTGCAGCAAAAGTGCTTTTTGTTATTTTAATAAACAGAAGATACAGGGATAAAAAAAAAGGTTTTTTTGTTCTTTGGTAAAGAACTTACCACTTCATCTCCTGGATCACAGTGATCAATTGGTTTGTGTGCAGTATTAATGTCACCGATGATGATAACATGGCTGTTACAAACAATATACATAAATATATACATATATATACATATTTAAAATTTTAATGAGAAATATCAGATCTTTAAATGTCACAAAAATATAAAAATAAACATAACAAAAATGTATGAAAGTTTTGTCAGTTAGGTTTTTTAATGAATGATTAGGACTTCAGATTTGAAACAGTTAGCAAAAGAAAATGTATAAATATTTCTAAAACATAAACATTACTTTTCCAGTAATGTAAATTCTGTTTAAACATTAAAAGTTAAACTTTATAAATAAACAAATACATATGTATGTGTATCACATTACCATTATAGGTCAGGTTGTCAACTTATTGTCACAGTGGATAATGGTTGTGGCAATAGCACCCAACTGTGTTGTAGATAGCCAATCTATCAGACAAAATCCAACTGCTGATGTTAATCTAGTCAGCCATCATGGAAAATCAAATTACAAAGCTGAGTGCTTACACCCACAGCATCTCAGATTCTACTAACTTCACTGTCTATAGCCAGTCTATATTTCTTGAAGTAAAAATGAAACCATCCTAACATTTGTACTAATTAATCTCTCAACCTTCACCCTTGCAAAAATATATTAAACAGAAGTTTAAAATAATAAATTGAACTAAATAGAAGTATAAATCCTTCCTTAAAAGTTCTTATATAGTTCTTACTCCCAACCTCCTCCCATTCTCTTGAAGATTTATTTAAGCATAATGCAGGAATGCCAAGGCAAGCACAGCTACTTGGAGTTAGTCTTTCCATCCTGTTATATGAATCAAATTATTTAAAACTTATTATCTAGTAATGTCCTCTTTATTATAATTTTGTATGGTATTTTTCCTTAATAAGTAGTTTAGTTTCTAAACTATTTTGGTATTTATTAAAAGATAGTGTAAGGTATTTCATTAACTGCCTGTATTTATAGTCATTATCTTTCAGTTTATATGACAGAACATTATCCATGAAAAAAATATAATTATTACATATTATTAGAAACCTCATCTGTTGAGATATGTAACACTGTTAGGTATGGGATAGCTTGAGAATGGAAATATTACTCCCCCCCCCCTTTTTTTTTTTAATCAAAAACAGTCAACCTCACTGTGCCTTCTATAAAAGTAATGCCCAAATCTAAACAATTAGCATGGATTTGGTTATTTCTTCTTCTTTCTATAACAAATTCTGTTGAATATAATAAGTTTGGTGTAAAATTCATATGATTTGGTGTAAGAATTTTTAAGGTAGGGTTTATAGTTATATTTAATATCTTTCTATATGGGTGGAGGTTGGAAGTTTAATAAGTAGAAATGTTTTAGTGTGGTTTTATTTCTACTTCAAGAAAATTAAAGGTAACTGACTATAAACAGTGAAAAGCAGTAGAAACTGGGACATTATGGGTGTAAGCACTCAGCTTCATACACTTATTTGATTTTCTATGACAGCTAACTAAATTAACATTAAGGTTTTGCCTGATAAATGGAATATCTCCAAAGCATTAGAGTGCTACTGCCACAGACATTATCCACTACGATGATTTGATAACCTGGACCAATAATGGTAATGCAATATTTAATTCATTATTGTTTTACAGTGCTTATTCATTTCCCTATTAACAAGTAATGTAATCAATAAGTTGAAAGTATGTGTTTGTGCATATATACATATATAAAATCTTAGTTAAATTAAATAATTATATCTAAATGAAGCTAAATGAATAACCAAACTCATGAGGAAGGACTGCATTCCAAACCTCTGATTAGTTATAACCATAAACCAAAACACATTCACATGAAATTAAAAAAAAAGGTTTTTACTTGAAAAAATACTCTGACATTAACTTTGCATGCCACACATGTAACTAAATATCTCAGTTAAAAACTCAGCAGCCATTTAATTTTTTTCTGTTTGCTGTTATTATTATTTATAACACAAACCTTTTTTGTATTTCATTCAGTTTTCAATTTTATATCTCATAAGAGTTTCATTTTGTTGAACTATTAAACTTAATTAGGTATATTTCAACCATATTAATAACAAAGTACTTTTCACACACTGTTTTATAACAAAACTCCCACTATTAGCCTATCATGTTAAAATTCTAAATGTAGAAATTATAAACATTGTCTTAGGGGTTCATAGATATATACAAGACATTCAACTAACTTCAGACGATTTCCTGAAATTTTGTTTACAACACTGGGCATTTGAATGTTCTTTCTCTTTTTAATAAATGAGGTCACAACATATGAGTGTGTTGGAGATGTTTTGGGGTCATTATTGTTGAGTTTGAAATGATAGTGCTATGAAAAGCATTTGTCCACTCATGGTTGTTTTTCTTGTAGCAAATAGTCGTACAAATACAGAATTTACAAATAAACTACTTAGTAGTGTTTCAAGCGGAAATGTAAAGTTCATAAATGAAAAAAAACAACATTGTTTATATATTTAAAAATGGCTGGTATGGATAGAGAAAGCACTAGTAGAGGAGCAAACAACATTTCAACCTTCTTCAGTCATCATCAGGTTTTCATCATCACGGATTAACCACATTGTTTATTTACTGCTTGACATTTTTACGTCTGCTCATAGCTGTAATATATGCTAGACTGCTAAGTTTTATTTCACTCTGTAACACTGTTAACAGAGCATAAGCCTACGCTGTTACTTTCTAACCTACCAGCTTTAACCCTCAAATGGCAGCTACCATCAAATGACGCTGTTACCTACAACATTCCCACTGTTTAATGATTACGAAGCTTTGGAATGAAAGCTATAAGACTAACTAATTTTATAATGAACTAAAAATAATATAAAATTTTTTACCTCTTCATAACACAAGTAAAATGTTTATTTCATGAAAATCAACTCTTTCACATTGTTTGTGTTTCTTTTTTCTTTTTTATTAGAAGATTTAGCAGACTGGCAAAACATATCTGCAGAAAGACATTAGTACACTGACCAGTGGTTAGGAACCACTGCTGTAATCCACCACTATATAAATAAATTATCATAAAACAAATGAAATAAGATATAGATCTTGACCAATTGAATAAAAATGATGTATTAGATTACCAGTAATTTAAAATGGTGTATAATGGGTAAGTGTTTTTTGAGATTAATGGTTAGAAACTATATTTGTGTGTATCAAAACACAAACTTCTGTCTTTCAGTCTTAAAAATTAGAACTTAAAATTTATCTAATGAGCCAGTATTTGATTTTACTTAAAAAGTTGTATCTTCTTTTCAAAGACAAAAATAACTTACACTCCATTTTGTATTAGTTTCTCAGCTCTTTTCTGTAAAAGATAATAAAACTGCAACTTAAAATCAGCTCGTTCAGGCTTTTCAGAATCAGCACGTGGGCAATATACATTTATAACAACAAGCTTTTCAATGTTTCCATTACACCTGTAAAACAAACAGTATATACAGAAAACTGTAATCAAAGTATTAAATGATTATATATGGACAAATTAAAATACAATAAACTTAAATCATAACTTCTGTTCAGTAAACAATATTTTATAAATGAAACTGCCTTCATAAAATTTCTATTAACAGAATAGCTATTTTAATTTTGTACATCACAGCAAACTTTGTGTTTAAAATATAAAGTTTTGATTTAACAAATCATCTTACAAATTTCAAATAATTCAAATATTTTAAAGTAATCTGTATGTTTTGAAATATATTTTCAAAGACAAAATTGAAACAAATTTAGTTCTTATAAATATTTCAGTCTTTCATCATATCCACAAGATAATCAAGATTAAAATAATTTAACTAATGTGTTTCAAATATCATAATTTACTTATTAACACATAATTAATTCCATAACTGATTTTGTAAATCATATTTAATTGTAAAATATTATTCTGGTTATTCCCCAAAAGTAAAATTTAAAAAAAAATTGATTTTACCTTTCCTACTTCTTTTCAGTTTGAAGTAGTGGTTCACTAATGTTGATGTAAATATACTTGCCATGGTGTGTGTGTCTTTTAAATGCCAGAAAAAAAATGATTAAAATTATATTTCTCACAAAACATTAGCATCAGGCCTATTATATATTTAAACACTAGATTCTTTATTCAGACCCTTACAGATTTTCAAGAATTAGAAGAGTATAGAATAATAGTATTCCAACCACACTATACTCACCATTATCCACTACCAACAATGTGTTATGCTTAACCAAGAGCTAAGGAACAAGATAAAGAATGCAGTGTTTAAAAACATAATAGGCATAATACTAATGTCATATAACAAACAATTGTATACATACACGCTGTACAGATTCCTCAAATCATTACAGATTACCAGCCAAAATTCTACAGAAAAATCTAGGACTTGATGAACTTCATCAACCATTGGTATCTCTACCCATAGTAAAAATATTCCAATATCTGGTTTCCATGCAGCAAGCTTTGCATAAAAACACATTCTTTTCTAACAATGAAAATGTACTGAACCATCCATCTTTAATATGAAGTTGTTGTTTTTTTTATAAGACTTCTTAAATTCTCTCCATTGATATATTTAAAGATATCATGCTGGCTTGCTATGAATTACTTTTAAAAATGAAATAAATAAAATGTTATGTCATGGTAAATGATGATTAAGATGTTATCTGTAAACATGTTGCTTGCCAGAGCTTTTATAGAATGATGTGAACCTTGCATGGAAATTTCATAGTTTTCATTAACTATTTCACCATAACCATCTACTTACACTGAACCATCTGATGTTACAACAGAAACTAATGAGGAAGAATGAGACAAGGAAGAAAAAGGCCATTTAAATCAAAAGCCAAATCCAATTAGTAAGGGAGAAGGGAGAGAGTCATGAACAGAAAAGCAATGCCAGAGCATAAAACTGCTGGAAAGTGAGCCAATGGAAAGAACCCTTGAAGGCAACGAAGCAACCAAGAGCATGTACAGAACATAGAAGGCCATCAGAATCTGACTGGGAATAAGGGTGGTAGCTGAAAGGAAATAAAAAACAACTAAAGGGAAGAACACTCTACATGAGCCATCAAAGTGTAGGTAAGTAAAAACTGATCCAAAACAAAAAGAATAGATTGAGCTAAAATAGGCAAGATAAACAGATCTGTACCAGCCAGGAAGAAGAAATCAGAAAGACCTGACACGAAGTGGCATAGATGAATGAATTCACCTGGGAAAAATAATGTAAGGGATAAGAAAATGAAGATATAACTAGTGACAATCCTGTTTGAATGCACAGACTGCCAGGGTGAATAGGTGAGGAACCGCAAACAAACAAACAAAACAGGTTACTTGGAATCAAGGAAAGAGGCAAATCCATCACTCTAAGAAGTACCCCACCAGAGACAGAACAAATGGAAATTTTTTGAGGATCTAGAGGCCATTCTGTGAGATAAAGTGTGTTGGAACTGGAAAGGCAGTCTGCAATAAGGTGGAAAGCACCTGGAATGCGACATGTCAGGAGACATGTAAAGTGAGTGTGCCCAAAAAAGGAGATTCAAGGTTGACCACAAAAGTAACTAGGACAAGTACTAAGTTGGCGAGTGATATCAGCCATCACCGTCAAATTGTCGTAATGGGTAAGGATTAATTAAATCCTGACAACAAGAAGAAAGTAAACCAATGCATCAAAACATGTTGGACTGCTTAAAAGCTCTAAGGTGTTAACATGGTAAGACCATTTAGCTAGATACCACTGTTTTGAAGCCTGAGTCTGAACAATGCATGACCCCAACCTTAGAGGTAAACATCAGACAAGATAAATAAATTCAAATGAAGGGAATGAGGTTGTAAACCCAATGACATAGGGACTTTGTTCAATTATCATTGCTTATCATTGAAAGGTTTCCCTTTGGTGCCCAACTGGTGAATAAACCTAAGATAGCATCATGAGGGATGAAATATAGAAACATGGGTATATGAATATAAAACATCTACCTTCAGTATCATTAGTCCTTGAGAAATTGCTCACAAAAGTGTGATAAAAGACAACATAGTGAAATGGGAAAGAACCAAGAAGTACTCGAGGCAAGACAAATTGAGCAAAAAATGCCATCCTGCATCAAGCATACACAACAAATGGGGAACCATTAAAGGTATGACAGGCAAATAAGTCACAGAATGAGACTAATAGGCAACTAAAAAAGAAAAAAAAAGGAATTTAACATCATTGATACCCCAATGTACTGCTAATGTCATAGAAGTAAACCTCCCCCAAAGGAAAAAAGAAACTGACCACTCCAGAGCTTGTCTTTTATTTATTCCCCAGGATTGATGGTTCAGCTGACATGAAAACTGATTGAGAAATACTGATGAATGTGTATGAATATTTCCAGCACTATAGATACATAGCTCAAACAGTATCTAGTGAAGGCCAGTATATATAAAAATCTTCATTAATTATGGGAAATTAATTTTACATTAGAAGTGGTCAGTAAAGGAACTTGGTACAAGACAGTATTCTGCCCAAGAAGATCCCAAAAGCAAAGAAGCCACACATGTTGAGAAAGAACAAAAGATGGCAATCACCACAACAAAAAAGTAAGGAGGGAGGAATGTAACCAACAAAAATCGCAATGATAGAATGGCTCAGAAAGAAAGTATATGGTGGACAATTTCTGTAATAGAGTTGACAGGATAATAAGGCTGGAAAACATAATGAGAAATAAAAGGACAAAATTATCAGTGTTCACCTCCATACAGGCAACACAGATTCAAAGCGCGCACAGAGTTAAGAAAAAACAAAATCTTCCTGATGGGAGCTGAAGCAAAATGAATGAAATGAAAAGTAATGCATGCAAACACCCTTTGTTAAAAAGAGAGACCAAAAAAAACTGAGCATCAACCATAATGTCTGGAGGAGGAGGAGAAAAACAAATACTCTGAAACATATTCAAAAAAGGGCTGCGATAGGCCTAGAATACTCCACAGTAGAGGCCTGGGAAAGCATGTCCTAATCAGGTGAAGGAAAATTGTCAAACCCAAAACATCTTAAACTAGTTCAGCAATTTTAGAAGGAAGGTTAATATTATTGGGGGAAAAAGGTTGGGTGAATCCCAGCCCCAGGTATGGCAAAAACTAAATTAATTGTAAGAATATAAAATTATTAATAATTTCAAAAATAAAATTGTTATATTGTAAAATTCATAAGTGTGTATTGGAAATAAAAAAATTATTATGTGGTATGTGTTTAAGAAAATAAAGTTAATCTAATTTATGATTTACCAGTAAGACAAATTACATGTCAGCATGAAATAACAAAAACACTTTAGAGTGTGTGTTTGTGTGTTTTTCTTACAACAAACCCACATCGGGCTATCTGCTGAGCCCACCAAGGGGAATCGAGCCCCTGCTTTTAGCATTGTAAATCCATGGACATACCGCTGCACTAGTGGGTGGCACACTTGTTAAGCCTAATCTAATACTGTAGTACAAAAGATAACACTAATCTCCAATTTATAACCCTAACCTTTCAATAAGGTTTGCATACAAACAAATCTAAACTTGTTATTTACCCTTAATAACCACAAACTACAGCATTAATATTAAAAAAAAAGAATCTTCAAATATATATAACAATATAGCAGCTAATATAATGCATACAAAGCCATAGGAGTACAAGGCTTATGGTATGTGAAAAAAAAAAATGCATATAGTGGGCAGCAGGAACAAGAATAGCTATATTTGTGAGTGAAGATAATGTATCATATCAGAACAACTTCTATGTTAACCATTCAAAATGTAATCTTTTATTTATTAACCAGTATTGGTGGTGTAGCTAATATGGAAGCCAATAGAAAAATACTGATGAATGTGTATCAACATTACAGATGCATATCTCAAACAGTATCCAATGAAAGCCTAGTACATATATAAATTTTCATTATTTATGGTAAACAAAAATACCACTACTTTTAAAACATACTAAAAATGCCATTAATAACAAGTTATGGCACTGTCTCAATCTTCATTGCAATTTTCTTTTATATTTAGAAACACCTTTTTTAATTTTCAAAACATTTGTGGACCTACTTGTTCACTGTAATTTATGATTTGACATAAATAGGAAATCTAACCTATATAAAAAGCGTGTGTGTCATATCAAATATGATTTCTTGAAATAGGAAGAGTCAAAAATCAAAATGCATGTATTTAGATAAAATAGTTTGAGTACAGCTACCCTTAACTATTTTAGTGATGAGGTGCAATTGTGCAAGAATATGAAACCTTATAAGTGTTGTGAATGTTGGTATAATGAGACTAATAACAGCATGGAATAACCTAGCTTTGAGCTAAGTGCATACAATTTATCATGGAAGCAAAAATGCCAATTAAATTCCATACTTGTTTTCTGGTAAATCACCATTTCTTTTAAATAATAAACAAACCCCCTTAGTCAATGAAGAATCTAGATTAAAAAATTAACAAATATTTCTTCCAGTCTTGTCTTTACATTCCATTTTATAGTTTCAGTATGTAGACTAACACCAATATCAGGTTATACTTCTGCTGCTGAACAACATGATATAATCGTCATTGTTGGAATGTTGTGTTACCAAAACTAGCTGGCTTTTCATCATACTAAAAGTTGTTAATCTAACTTATTTGTACCAATAATTATTCAATGAATATGCCAGAAATTCATCTAACGAATCATCTTAATTTTGACTAGCTTACAAATGAATCTACCAATGTTTACCAGTTTTGATTGCACTTTTCTGCCTCTTTGTTGGTCAAGCTGGATTTCACAAAATCTACTTATTTCAGTTAATTTTGAAATGTGAGGTAAAGGTATACTATATAGTGGGATAAGGGGACTGTATTTGTCCTATCATTTTTAATAAGCCATACAATATATTATACAACAAGATTATAGTGTTGTTCCAAACAAAATAGCAAAAATATTCTTCACCCTGATTAGGTTGAGAGAACAGAAGTTATACAAAGGTTAAATTTTGATTTACCAGTAACCTCCTAATTCTCTCCTTAAAAGTGATGTGTTTTGGAGTGACCTGTGTTAGGTGTCATTTGATTCTACATTAAATGAAAATTCCACAAGGAACTTCAGAAAAAGAAAAGCAAAGCTCCCCTTTTAAAAAATTTTCAACACCTAAAAAAAAGGGAAGCTCAGTGTTTCTACTTCTAATGTACATTGTTCTAGAAGGTCATTTTATTTACTGCAAAAATAATAATAATAACAAATAAAAATTAACCTATCCAGGAAATCTGAATAATATTTACGACTCAGTTTATAAACAGTTACAAAGATGAAATTAAAAGATAATAATACACAGCAGTTAATATCACTTTAAGTTGGTTCTTCAGTTTTTTGGATTTAGGAAAATTTTGATTCTGGAACTTGTATCTTGAGGATGATCAAGTGAGGCTTGACCACTGAATAGTGTTCTTCACAGACTTTCAGCTTTTGTCATCCTTTCCTGGCCACTGACATTGTCATTATTTCCTCATTTAGGTATAAGGATTTGATATAAAACTTCTTAATTTCTTCAGAGGTTTCAATCATTCCAATTGAGTATGCACACATACTAGTAAAGGAAATGAAACTTACTTATAACACAAAATACCTTCATCATTTTTGTGTTTCTCATAGGATTTCCAAGTACTCGAATATGGAGATGAGTCTGTGTAGACACTATGTTACTAATAGTAATATAATAATACAGGTTTATTTGAACATTTGTTGAAGATTTGTAGCAATTCTGTTGATCTTTTATTTAGAGACAGACTAAGTTATGTTGGAATGGCATTAAACCTTAGTCATCATTGTCAAAAATGTGAATTTTAATACATTTATATTGACTGTTTACAACAACATAACAAGAACCTCTGGCAGGTTAAGATGCAAAAATATTCCTTTCAAAAATTCAATCTGAAGTCCAGCTCATAGTGACAAAGAATGAACTTGACATATTTGTTTGCATTGACCAGCAAATACCAAACTATGTATTTTACTCCAATAGAGCACTTTTTCCTACAGCTTGATGAGAAGTTTGAACTGAAAGATGTACGCAGCTGCTATAAAATGCTTTAAAGAATCACTGATGATGCAAGAGTTTGATAAACAAAACTTGCACCTTCAGAATGGTAATAACAACAACAGTTATGGTGTAAACTGTAAATTTCTCCTTCAGTTTATATTTCACTATAAAATAGGAACCAACAGTTCTTAAAAAAATCATGCAATATGACAGCTTCAGAAGCAGACTGAGTCTAGTTGAATTTTTTTTTTCAAGTTAAGAGCCTTAGTGACAAAGTTCTTTGTAATGAACCTTAGCCCTAGTATCCTAAGAGCTTCAAAATCCTTAATAATTCCTTGCTTCCTGAATACTCTTTACACAATTTCTCAAGTTAGTTTTATGCAATAATTGCTGTTTTTGTGAAATGTGTTGCTTAAATTAGAGAAGTATCATTGACTTTAGGTTCTGATTATAGGGACAAACACATACAGTGTATCTTTTGTGCATATAAGAACCAGAAAGCTTACAATAATACAAAGGTACAAAAGTCCCAATTCATTTGGTAGGCATTCCTTCAGGTTGGAAAGCATGACACTCTTCTGCTATGATCTTTTATTCCAGCATTCCTAACACTTTTTCTGGTTGTAGTTTGATTACTACTTTCATGAAAAGGCAAAGTAGCTCCTGTTGCTTGACAATATTAACATTTTCTTTACATAAAATGTATTTCAAGCTAATACATTACCCCACAACAAATATATGGAATAATACCCCTCAACAAATAGGTAAGCAAGACACCAACTGTGTGTAATAATCTCCCTTGAGTATGTTGTGTATACCAAAATTTCACTTTTAAAAACACAAAAGATACGTGGAAGTAAAGATGAAGAGGGAGTGTTTCAATTAAGGAAACTGTTAGCCCCAAAAATGCTACCTGCCATTCCACAGACTAATAGCTAGAATCTCACACTTTGGAGGAATAATCTTTGCTAAATGCAAGTAGCAGTGCAGAAAAACACAGAAAAAGAACTTAATGCATAATGTTAAAACACACAAAGTTTCGCAGAATCTAAAGGTTGTTCAACCAGTCTGTATATTTAAGGAGGTGAGTAGACCATGTACACGTAGTACAGCAAGAACAATTAGTAAAGCCATACTGTAAACAAGATGTGATATACTTACAACAATAAACAGGTGCATTGACTAATAATCTTAGATCTGCATCTCAAGAAGAACGAGACCTACCAGGTGGGTCACAACCACCAGAAATTGTCTGGTTCTCAATACAAAGGTGGTCTGTACTACATTTATAGACAGACATTCTTGTCCTACTTCCAATCCATTTAATCCAATACCAGTGAGATTATACCAGCCTAAAGTGTAACTCTCCCTATACAGACTTGCTCAGGTGCTTGGTACCATGAAAACAAAAGATTTTCTCAATCCACTAAAAGAAAATGAAAGAGAAGAGTATGCACATAGAGGAAAACACTAGAGAGGTGCAAAGCTGAAACTGGAGTAATTTATCACCTGTGTATGATCCCACATAGGGACTGTGCAATGGATTACACTGTGAGCAGAAGGAACTAAACAGAGAAAAAAATACATGATACTTTTGCTTGTTTGTTTGAAAGTAACAGTACAGTTTGAATGGTCAAATCAATAAATTGCCAAACCAATTTTGTGGAAAATCCCATCTCAACAATGGAGACTGAACAAGAGAAGATACTCTTTGCAGATTTTGGGAAAAACAGAGAAAAGTACTCCATGTGAAGCAACATTATAATGAGACTAAGATTTAAAATAATTCTTCCATTGTCATTTCTTGTTGTCATTCTTAAGTCACAATGAATAATGTCTGTGGTCAATAGTAAACAAATGCATTCAGGATATTATATCTGTCAGACAAAATCCCTATACTGATGTAAAACTAACCAGCAACTAATGAAAATCAATTGAGAGTTGAGTGTTTGAGCCCATAAAATCTAAAGTCCTACTGCCTCTTATTGTCTACAGCCAACTGTAGGAAAAACAGTTATCCTTAATATTCAGATATAAACTAAACATAGAATTAAACCATCTTAAAGTTCTACAATGTAAAACTATGTAATATACATATTTTATTGTGTGATAGTTATACTTTTTTTGTGTAAACTGCAAGAAAATGAAATAAAGACTCATGTCTTTAGTCTCCAGGATGCCTGAACAACAGTGACTAGAAGAGAGAAAAATCAGAGGTGGACAAAACTGCAGTGGTGTGATTAATGTAGTCACAAATGGCATTAATGGTCATCCATATCCTTTCTGCAACATTTCACCCAAGGGACTTCAACAACCAGAAGCAAGAAAATCCACAAAAAACTGAACTTAATGGGAAATGATGTGAAAAAACAGTAATTTCCTGTAGAGGATTTTTCTAGAAAGCTAAATGGGGTGCTTAAAACAAAATGGAGAGGGAAGAAATGAGTTACAAAAAGAAAAAGAATCCTAAAACAAGCAAAAAAAAAAAAACATCTTTCTAGTTGTTCAAGAAAACCTTGGCACTTAGACATGATCAAATCTTGTTGGCACTGATAAATATGTATTGAATTGAGATTTGAATTTTAATTTGAAACAAAGTTTGTCTCTAATTCAGATCCCAGACACAAGCATTATGTTATGTATTATAATTTAGTCCAGATGAGTCTTCAATTTTTTTGTGTTACGTGTGTTATCTGGTCTGGAATTGAATATTTTATCAACAGTTCACAATGAGGAAATTAATTCTGAGTTGATGTTGTCATACTTCACTTAGTAACTAACCAGCTATCTCTCTCTCTCTCTCTCTCTCTGTACTATTGGCTGGCCTTATGCCATTTACAAACTGACTTTTTTCTGATAAACTTATCTAAATGTTCTCACAGAAATACTAACATCCAAAGTTAATTCACTGAATTTCTAATGTTCAAAATCTATAAACAATCCTGGTCAATTATCTATAGTTTCCCAATTGATAAACATTTATCACATTTATCCAAGGCTTATAGTAGAATAACTGTAGCAAAATACAATATTCTGAAAACTGTCTTTTGAAGCAATGATTTATACATTTTAGGAAGGTTCTCAAAAGTTCAGTTAGCAACAATATTTTACTTAAACAGATAGTACGTTGCTGGTTCTTACATTCGAGAATCTTCTACAAAGTTAGAAAATGGGAGGAAATTTTGAAACACATTTAACACTAAGTTACATGCATTTCTATATATATATTTAACTAACACAAACATTGGTAATAAAATAAACATGTAATAGTTAATCCATTACAAGGGGGAAAGCATGGACTAAAGATCATGAAGAAACACGACATAAAAGTAAGGAAAAATATGCATATATCTGACAAAATTTACATAGAGGGGAATGAGTTGTTTTTCAATAGAGAACATGGTGGACATTGCAAAACCAGGAAGTGAAATTAGCTGGACGAAAATACTGATGTTATGGTAGGGTTCAAGAATGGAAAATGCATAGGAAATAGAAAAACAGGGAAGCAAAGCTAATCAAATAAATAGTAAAAACTGGCAGAAACATTTTTCACAGACAAAGAACATTCAGCAGAAAAACATGCAAGGAATTTCAAGATAATATGTTGTATGGTGTCTACAGCTTTGCAAATAACTGTATCAGAGAATATTAACTACTCTCACTGATGGTGAAATTTTGGCTTCATAAACAAAGCTAGAACCTTTGGAAGATGAAGATGTAGCAGTGTGAGAGTTCAAAGTGTAGAAATGTTCAAATATGTCTATTTTCTACATGCAATTACTATTGCATATAGATTCATAAAATTAAGAGAACCTAAGAAGAAAGACTCATGGTCTGATGAAGAAATAACTCATAGGCCTAGAAATTTGAATATAGAAACATACAGAAACCAGTTGATGCACAAAACTGTTTCAAGTACAGGCAAGAGTCCACAAAAATTTTCACAGACAAAACTGAAAAAAACAGAGTTCAACTACATAACTGACTAGTTATCTGTACATAATTAGGCATGAGTAAAAAAATGTCATCAACTTTCATCACTATTTTACATTTGTTCAGATATTCTTTAATTTTTGGTTCAACAATGTTAACTTTGGAGTTTCAGTTGGTAATAAAACCTTAAACTGTCTTCCAGTTTTCTACCCAAATCCCAAACTCCTTGTATCTTTATCAGCCCTTTTGTAACTGGTAGTAAAAGTGAAGAATTGTTAGTTATTTCTCTGCCAAATAGGCATTAATGGCATACGAGTAATGTTTACTTTTCATATAATTTTCCTTCAGTGATGTCTGTAAATACTGTATTTACCTCAAAACCAGAAATATTAGAGTGTATAAAATCATCACTTGATTTAACTTGATTTTTTATATGGCAAATGAAGAATGTGTCTCAATTTCCTGTAACCTTGCATATAACAAACAAATTACTTTCCATGGAAATATATTTTTTATGACTATAACCTAGCATCACAGTCTGTAAAGGATAATTTTACTTTTTAAAATATATTTCATAAAAAAATTTTTGAAGTCTCATGCAATTTTCAATAAATTACACCTAAGTTTTCACCATTTATATTTTTTTTAGCAAAAAATCAGTTAGAACTAAAAAGAGGTTTTCCATTGACCAAATGCAAGCCTATCAAGTTGAAAATGTTTAAATTGTTTTCTTTTTGCCATATGCAAATTAGAAGTGATTGAGTTTAATCTTCTCACTATGAGACAGGTCAAAGAGCACACATCATATTGTTTTAGAAAGTTATTTTTCAAATTTAAACATCTTTATTATCATTGTACATCAATGAATTTCACATCAAAATGTAATTTATAATAAAAATTTCATTATTACATATGTTTTAATGTCTTAGTTCAAAAGAAAATAGTTAAAAAATGCTAAATTATGTATTTTTGTTTGTCAAATGGCATGTCTTCTTGTCTTATTGCTCAGTTTAGTCTATTATGCTTACCATATAATTTCTTTAGAGGTTAACAAATTAGAAAGACTCATATTTCAGAAATGTAAAAGCAAAAATACAAAATAAGAATCTTCCATCTATTGTTTTGCTGAGAAACTAATGTATTTTGTAAACATACAAGGGTAGCATGGCACAGTACTCCATTCTTTAGAAACCTCTAATCTACCCATACCAACTTCTCTTAAATCACATGTATAAACAGCAGAAAGAGCACATTCCAGTTGCATAAAAGAGGCAGTAGTCTTGTAACTGGCTTGAAGGGCAAGTTTGTAATTTTACTGGAAATGAAATATGTTAACTAAGTCAATGCTCTGAATAGAAATGAAATTTTTTAACCTTTATATATATATATATATATCTTAATTAAACAGCCAGATAAATTACAAAGGTTTTATTACAGTATAATAAGTAGATAATTTTTTTGGTGTTCTAAACTTGCCATTGAAACTTAAAAAAAGTAGTTTGTCATACCCCCCTCCACCTTAGAGGATAAATGAGGCTTACAGTGAGGCTTAGCAAGTATGATGCCAAAAGAACAAATTTTGTAACATGTACATATTAAAAAAATTCTTTTTAAATATATTTTTGATTTATTGTTCTACAATTTATGAAATATGACTAAAATTTCAGCATTTATAACAAATGAGTACTAATAACATACACATACCTGTTCATAGCACTTACTTTATATCTGTAAACCTTAAATTCTGACCACTCTAAGAGGATTATTAACATCCAAATACCTACCAAATTTATTGGGCCAGCACGGAGTTTATACAGAGCCATATCATAAACACATACTCACACTTTTTCACTTTAGACAATTCTGGTTGTAACTACTGTACTATTAACAAGCTAATAAATCCTCCCCCACTGTGTTTCTAGAGCTCAGATTATAATAATTTTTCAAACTTTAAAGATTTACGATAATTATGAGATCATAAAATTAACTGACCTGTGTACAGAGTTGGTGTAGAAAAAAATAGATGAAATTTTAAGCCCTTAAAGAGAAAATAAATTTATATTTATTTAGGAGGTTTTTGAGATTACACAAATCACATTTCAAATTTATTAGATGATGTGAAATATTTTTAATCTTAACAGGAAAATACTCTGCACTCAGAGCAGTCAATATTCTGCATCTATATATTCAGACAAATGTTTACCAAAAAAGAAAGAATTAAACATTTCATTTTTTTTTGTTTACAAAAGATCTGTATTATTTACTAAAAGCTTGAGAAAGCTTATGAAGATACATGAAACATGTTAGAAGATATAGTATTTAAACTTCATGATCACTTTTGGGTCATGTGATTGGTGTAATCCACCAAAGCAGTTGCAAAAACAGAGTTAAATAAATCCAAAATCTTGGGGGTGAAATAATGGCAACAACGTAATTATAAATTAGTTCAGGATCACTTAAGATATTAATAACCATATCAATAACAATCCACCATTATAAAATATGCTTAACTGGAAAATTTTTATCTAAAGTTAATAGAGCTAATGAGAGATACTCATCACTCAGTGTGGTTTAACTCAGGTAACCGAGTTGCAAAAGAGTGAAGTTTTAAACCTTTTAATATCCTTTCACTATATCAAAAAATACAAAGGGGCTTACTGAATTTCATGTGAAGTTAAAACAGCTCTCCCTTCTGAATCTATGAGCATTAGCTCTTGGGGAGTAAACTCTTCAGAGTTGTTGTAAAAGCCTACAGAGTCATCACGACAATTCTGTCCTGTTATTAAGCCTGAAAGTCCTTCTTCAGCTCTATCTGGTTGACATGAATTTCTGCAGTAAGTTACCACACCAGAGTATCCACTCTGCCATCGTGGGAAACTATAGTACGAGTTGTACCCCTCCACAATGGCTAGTTCTTCTTCCAGTAAAGTACCTGTAGTTAAACATGAAATATGTGCCTTTATAAACACTTTTTTAATAAAAAGGATCAAAATTATATTCATTCAATGTTGTATAAATACTTTGGTATTTCTAGGTTCATTGATTTCCCTCAGATGAGATGGTTATGAACCACAGTAACAGAAGATCCATTAGAAACTAGATAATAGAACAAATATCAAACACAAAGGATGTGACTACATAAAAAAATCGTATAAAACAAGTAAGAACTATCTTTATTAACAAAACAAAATAAAACAAGCTAAATATCAAGTAAAGACAAATGTTTAGCATACTCATTGAATTAGAAGGAAGGATATTTATCAGGTCACTATCAACATTTAAGTGAAGTTAAATTTCAGCATCATAGCACAAAATAAGTGTTTAAAACTCAAAATAAATATTTAAAAACACAAAGTTTGACATGCAAATTTGTTTAAAAACAGAAAACACTGTCTACAAAAAAATTATACACAACAAAGAACTACAAAAATCTGTCTTAAAAAAAAGAAAAAATTTCAAACAAACTAGTCAAATCTGTTAACCAAGAATCTCATGTAAAGAATTCACTGAAATCTAGCTAACATTACAAAAATAAAGAGTAATATCCAGAAAATACTCTCTCTCTCTATGGGCAGATCCTCTCCATGTGACTGAGGGCCACCCTCAAATCAAAAATAGGATTTTGTAAAACCCTCAGATATCACCCATGAGAAATGAGTCTGTTGCTATCTTTAGCAAATTTTGTGCCACAGTAATCCTTCATTATGGGAAATATTGTGACTCCCTTGACAACTCAACAGGTCCTGTGAATAACTGAAGTGAAGGAAACTTAGCAGTTCTCTTGACTGCCACTCTATATTAAAAATAACACAAAGCACATTGTAATTTTGAAAAATGCATCTAGTAACTGAGGAGATAGAAAGAACATAACCTGTTTGCAAGCATACCTCATGAAGAATTTTTTTTTCCTTATTTTACCTAACCTGACCTTATCTAACTTAAGTTTTTCAGAGATGTCGAGAAAACCCACTTGGAGAGAAAAATATACATGTAAAAACGGCTCATTTGGGTTGAGAAAATATTTTACGTAGAGGAGCAAACAACGTTTCAACCTTCTTTTTTTGGTGAACTTGACGATGACCAAAGAAGGTCGAAACGTTGTTCGCTCCTCTACGTAAAATATTTTCTCAACCCAAATGAGCGGTTTTTGCATATGTATTAAGTTTTTATTTTTTACATTTTATTTACTCTTATAACAATAAATAACAAATATACAAAAACAACAAGAAATGTATTGCTTACCTTTGATTTTTTTTCTGTTGATTATTAATGAAATTTAGGCCTACTTGCTTATAATGATAACTTTAGTACACTAATTTTTCATATACATAAATAATGGAACTAAAATTAAAAAGTAAAAAATGCACAAAGCAAAGAGTGTTCTATAACTAGTTTAATTTAACTGGCTTTCTAAGACATGAGGGACTTCACAAAGTTCCTTTCTCTATTCAATTTAAACATTGCAAGATAAACTTCCAAATTGAAAAGCTAATTGATAATACTTTATACTGAAAGTGTTATACATTATTTGATAAATTAAAACTTTGTCTTTCTATTGACAATAAATTGTATGAAATGTCAGAGATTTAATGGCAATTTCTATAAGAAGATGGTGACAAGCGAGTCCAATTTTCTAGTTTATGGCTCAATAAACAAAAATTAAGGTTACAATAAACAGACTTTCCTTAGTTGTATCTGTTATAACGAGTAACTTAATTAAATTCTGTACTTTAAAGATCAATGATAAATAAATTAGAAAGTGCAGATAACCTATAATAAAAATGACATAACTCTTATACAGAAGAGTTTAAGGATTTAATTTAGTATTTTCTTAGAAACGTAAGAATTAAAACATACATAATATTCAAATCTTGTTTATTACCTAAATTTTGAAACCACATTTATTTTTACATATTGACAGCAAAGCAGTTTAATTAAATATCGAATGAAACTGTGTGATATGTCATAACATGCACACTTTGACCTACCCTTTGACCATGAAAAGATTAAGATAAATAAGACAAACCTTTTGCTAAATAACCATTTAAACAAGGTATGCAATATTTCAAAACACAAAACAAACTTTCACACATTACAAGATCAATATACAAAATAACACCTTCAACATTAAAACCAGCAAAGTCATTTTAACACTTTTCTCTCTTAAAACTTGCTTTAGTCAGCATGTACAAAAGATACATAGTTGTCTATTTATGACTTTTCCTAAGTCCAGGTATTAAATATCCTGACAGTGTTCCAAAGGCAAGCTCATAAAATACAAGTTATAATCACTTCTACATAGAACTACCTAAAGACTAGTCACATTAGCTGTCTTTTTACAATACATGATTTAAATTGAAACAACCTACAATTCCCTTTTTTTTAATGCAAGTAACTGTTTTAGTATAGAGGCCATTTGTTATCTCTATACCAATTGAGCTTACACTGAGCTCATGTTTTGGTCCTTGAACACTCAAATTTTAAGTGTCTGCTTACCTGTTGATTTAAGGATATGAGCAAAGCCTACTTATATATCCACAGAATCCTGTAAAATGAAGAATCTGCTAGTTTGTTACTCTGAGTATACATCAGCATTTCTATCCTTGAATTGTTTCAATTCCTGTGTGAGGTGGTGATTGCTTGATTGACAATGATAATGTATATTATCAGAAACAGACATTTACCTGAATAAAATGACTCAAAGAAGATGCTTGTCCACTCAACATCTTCATCAGAAATTTATTCGGACAAAGGGAATGTGAGTTAGCATACAAGCAATAATTCTTACATTTGCAAAACAGACAACAATGCAAGTGAAAAGGAGGAAAGTGCCATTACTACAACAACAGTTCTCCAAATGTAGACAAGGTTGTGGCAGATGCATTACATTTGGAGAATCATCTGCAGTGCAACTGTGTCAACTTTGACTGAAACAATTGCAATTCAAATGACCCCAACAACACAAACAAGCATTCAGAAGTCTGTGAAGAGTTTGTGTGTGTTTTCTTATAGCAAAGCCACATCAGGCTATCTGCCGAGTCCACCAAGGGGAATGAAACCCCTGAATTTAGTGTTGTAAATGCGTAGACTAACTCCCAAATGAGATCCACCATCTTCACCAACCAAATAGTGAGTCAGACCCTTCCTGGGGTTAGGGGAACACTATAGGAAGTTCATTTCAAACTACACTAAAGCAGCTGCCCCATTGACTAATCTGACCAAGAAAGGTCAACCCAAGAAAGTATAGTAGTGTCAACAATAAAGATGGTATTGCTAAAGTTGAAGAACATGTTATGAAGTCCACAAGTCCTTAGAATTTCTGACTTCAACAAACCATTCATCATTTAGGCCAGTGCATCAGACTTTGGAATGGGAGCAATACTTCTACAAGAACATATAGATGGACTGTTTCTTGTAATGGATGTCAATAACAAGTTGAGTAGTGAGAACCACTGTGAGACTTAAAAAAAAGAGAGGCTGGTTTCATATTTGCAATCCTGAAATTTCAAAACTACCTCTACAAGTAAGTGTTCCTCCTGACAGACTGTCAGCCTTTTGCATACATCCATAGGTACAAAACTGGTAGTGTGAGGATCGCAAGGTGTACTTTATATCTTCAAAACTAAAGGTTCCACATGAGGCCATTAAATGGTGCAAACTGTATGAAAAGACTTTGTGCATGAGCTGAAAACAATTTTTATATAGTATTAATAGGTCTTGTAAATACATTTCTTAAAAAAAGAACCTAGTGTTATGTATACACAATTGTTTCAGTTTAACGAGTGTTACAATTAAGATTGTTTATGTAGCACAAGTATTAAATTTAGTTATTTTTACAAGCAATAGTTAATCATAAGTTTGTGTAACTGTATAAACCATACATCACATAGTTCATTATTTATGAAATGCTGACTGTTACACTGTTGTGTCATATTACTAGAACTTTCTGACATGAGCTTGTAGTTTTGAGCATTATTGTATCATATTTGTTAATGCATGGAACATTCTAGACCTCTGACAGGGTATAAATACGTTTAGAATTTAGCTTGAGAGACAGATCTAGACTAAATGATTGTGAGTTTAGCCATATAGAACATATAGTAGTGGTTTTTAAATTGAAATTATCACTGATTGTTGTATAATAACAGAGTAGAGAAAAAATTAAATCTTCTTTTCAAACTGTGTTCTAAAATAACTGAAACCAGTAAGTATGGACTTCAAAAAAAAAAGAATAATTTAAAGCTCTGTATACAACTGTGGTAACTAAAGGTTGCAGTGGTGATTTTAAAGTAAAATTATCAGAGTTTATTGTAATAACAGAGGAGAATGAATAATTCATCTTGACAAATTGTGTTTTAAAGCAATTTAACCAGCTTGTGTGAACTCTGACAAATATGACAATTATTTAAAGCCCTGGATACAACTGTGAGAACCAACAGAGTAACAAACATTTGTATACCTGTTTGACTTATTTTAAAACAAGTGAATTATGTGATGTTTGTTTATTGTTAAAATTTATTGTAAACAAATTGCATATACCAACTGTAAAGAATACAGCTTATACATAAATACGGATAAAAGGGGAATTGATGATTTTCTAAAAAGTAAAAGGCAGATTGAAGTTTTTAATTTTCTCAAGGGTGGATGTGTAAAGGCAGCCTTGAAGGACCAAATTGTTCCTTCTTATTTGTACATTATTTCTCAACCTCCTTGAATGACCTACCACTTGCAAACATTTCTTCCTTACTTTGAAACCTGTCCAATAAATCTAATAAATTTTACTTGCTGATCCATACATATCCCTGATAATCTGTTGTGTCATTTTTCCTCCTTTTGTAATGCTACTTGCCAACATGCAAGTTGGAAATTCCTAAAACAGTTACTCAGTGAAAGTTCTGGAACTCATTATACCTGATTAATCCTTTGAATACCAGTATGATAAATAAATGGTGTCAACAAAAAATATAGGTTCAAGAAGCCTTGATAGAAATAGATTCATTTCTAATATGATACATAAAATACAATTTTTTTTACTAAGTCATATTTCTTAGTACCAGAAATACATTTTGACTCAATACAATTATAATTTAGTTTAAAATTAATTAGTTGTTTTTGTCTGCTCTCATACATATATTATTTAAAAACACTCAACTTAGACATACATAAATTCACACTGTAATGGTTACAAATGAGATCCAAAACTCAAGCACTTATGAAAAGTTCACTGTTTTTCTTCAGGAGAATAAAGGGTTATGGACATAAAAGAATTAACTGTGCTAATAGTTAAAAGAAATGTAAAACAATTTTTATAAAAATAAAAATAACAATAAAAGGTGATGGAAAATATAGAAAATCATAATGTGATGCAAAATAAATATAATGTAATAACAATGTAGAGAAATTAAGCATGAACAATATTAATAATGTAAGTTTAATTATAATTTTAGTTTTGAAAATCTTTTCACAGACATGTAAAGATTAACAATCCCAAAATTAAGATTAATGCTATTTGGCATTACAGTGTTTAACAGTGCTATACAGTAAGCTTCTTTAATTTCCCATTCTTATTCGATGTAAAATTTGTCTCTATACCCATCAGTTTAATGTCTTCAAGAGTATCCAGACACGTAAGTATTATGTGGCCAAAGTTAATTGTTTGTATTGATTGTTGATTTGTAGTCATTACAGAAAATTCCCACAGAGTTGCTTTGGTCTCACCTACAAATTGGAATTTATAATTTTCATATAGACTGAAAATATATATCTGATAGGTACTTACCTCCTTTCCCTTACCTCCACTAGCTATTCTCATCCAGTGCAGATCTCTATGTGCAAACCTTTTCCTTCATGCATGCCACAAACCTTCTGCCTCCCTACTGGAATCAAATTATTCTAACATATTTCTCACACAAATCATCATGCATCAATTCTCCACCAATAGGAGTATGGCATACTCACATGACCATTGTGACTCCTCCTATATGCCTTATCGAACCATCAATTCGAAGTTTGGTAGATGTAAGCACCAGAAGAAAGTGACAAGGATGAGTGGGAAGTGTGAGCAAATGGAAGTGTCTATCAGACACATTTTCAATATAGAAAAATTATAACTTTTAATATGGTACTTCCTTCCTCCTTTCACATTATTAGCTATAATCCCACATTGAATAGGATGAAGGAGTAGTATTTGAGAATTACACAATGCAACACAAATTTTGTTCCTGGATAGTACGTGTCATTTCTTAACTGCTTATGTTGTAAAAGTACAAAAAATGGCCATTATTCCCTTCAAACTTTGCTTTTGTGACCTGGATAATGAAATTTAGAAATTAATCTATTTTCTATGTAAAAACAGGCAAATTTGTATATTTTCATTTACATAAGGTCTGAATAAAACAACATATGAATCAAGATTCACATGTATTAATACTAAAGTTATACAAAAATGTTTAGAAGTGAGTAGTTTTTCACGATTTGCTCCTGTAATGTAAATCACTTTCATGTATCAGCCCCCAAATATAGTCTCCCATCATGTTTTCGTTATATGCTTCTTGGTAGCAGCATTCAAAGTCCAATATACCTTGATGAAATCACTTGCCTTACTTCTCTGAGAATGCTGCCATGTTCTCATTCTCTATGAATTTATCAAAATGAGCATCAAGGATATGGACTTTCAGGGACATCCTGAAGCCCATTTTGTTGTAGTTCAACACCAGAGCCTCAAACAGTTCCACATAATTTTCGGCCTTGTGATTGCCGAAGAAGCCCCAAACCACTGCGACAAAGCTGCCCCAAGCTTTTCTTTTCTCCTTCCTATTGAGCTTTTTGGAGAATTCTTTGCATTCCAGGATCTTCTTTATTTGTGGTCTAATGAATTACATCAGCTATGACCTTTGCCTCAGTCAGCTTAGGGAAGAAATCTTGAAGGTACTTGAAGGCTGCATACTCCTTATCAAGAGCTGTGACAAATTGTTTCATAAGACCCATTTTTATGTGCAATGGTGGGAACAACACCTTCTGAAGGTCCACTAGTGGCTCACACTTGACACTGTGCCTCCCCACAGAGAACTCGGTTCATTGTGGCCAGTGCTTCCTGTTGTAGTGCACTGCAGTGTCCCTGCTGTCCCAAAGGCAAAAATAACAGGGAAACTTGGTAAAGCCTCCTTGGAGACCCATCAAGAATGTCACAATTTTGAAGTATCCAATAACCTCCCAACCATTATCACCATACTTCAAAACTTCTAGCAAGGTCTTGACACTGTTGTATTCCTCTTTCACAGAGGACTTTTTCACTCTTGTCTTGATAAATTGGCCATATACATAGCAGAATGTATCTCGAGAATGCTTGCAGGTTCTAGATGCCATCTCTGATAAAATCAGATAGATCAATGTGTTCACTTAGACAGCTAGAACTAAACTGAAGTGGTGAGTGATGAACTCCTGTACGTGTATGTATGTATATATATATATTACTATGGAAAGTTCTAGAAAATTCTCAAGTTCTATAACATTAAAGGAAATTCTTGTAAGTTTGAGAAAATTCTCTATCAGGTATTCAGCACTGAATCTACCTGGAATGTTCTGGAAAATGGGTAAATCTGAAAATTTCATTACCCAGGTCACAAAAGCAAAGTTTAAAGAGAAAATTTTCTTTTCCATTGAAAAATAATACTTTCTACCCAGGAACAAGAAAAAGTAAAAATTTCATTACATAGTGTTATAGTAATAACTCCCAAAAATATCCAAAAAATACTCCTGAAAATGAGAGAGAGTCAGATCCAAAAATATGAAGAGGAAAACTGCACCAATTTTGAACAAGGTACAACCTTCACCCATCCATGAAATGTGTAGGAAATAATGCTGACTGGTTCTCTCTAGATCCAACATCCAGCCACAGGGTACCAACATCCACACAAGAGTAGAATGAGAGCTTCAAAACAATAGGTGAGTTGCAAACTGACATCTCACTCTTTTTTGATTGTATAACACATACTGGAGGATATCACATCTACACCCACAGAACACCGCTGTCATACTCTGCACTAAATATTATAGACCTATTTGCACACGATTCATTCAGGAGGGTGACTTCATGATTGATCACCCCAGCAGCTTGGAACTGGAAAGCTGTAAGGACTCCTCTGATCCTCTTCAGCAAAAAATGGATGAGAGTGCATTGGAGTGTCTGGAGAAACATTACCTGAGACAGTGCAATGGGTGACCACAAAACCCTACTTTCAAAAGCAGACCATACAGATTTATTCAATACAAGGCATGGCAAGGAAACAAAGATGGCTACAGCCTCCAAGGGTATGTTAAGTAGCAAAGCCAGAGTGGGCACATGCTGATCAATCAGAGATTCTGGATTAGAAGTGAGTAACCTGTGGCTGCCATTGATTGAAGCTACAAGAAATCTCTCCTCCAATCATAAACAGTGATAATCCAACCAATCATAACATTCTCTCCACAATTCACCAGGACTCTGTAAAAGACCAACAGCACCTACACACACTAACTTGAAGACAATAGGTGGAAGACTTTTGAAATGTCATCCTCTACACTTGTGTCTCCACAACAGGCAGTTGTTGTCCATTCTACAAAGTTTTATCATGAATACTCTGCCTGAACAATCTATCAAAGAATAGTCTACTATCTGATGACCAGTACATATGCATGTGTGTTAATTGGTGGGACAATGAGAAATTTTCCCATAACAAGAATAAAGATAGACACTTCATATCACATGGGAGACCTTGAAACAATGTATACGAGAGCACTAGTCTGCAACTTGGTGGTTGACAATACACCAGAAAGTAAAAGTTTGGAGGAATGAGATAAAAATGAAACTGAGATAACTACAAGAGCTCAAGAAATGAAAGGCATACTCAAGCCTCTGCAGTCTCTAAAGGTGACATTCCAAATCTACATCTGTGGAAACTGAAAGAAGTACATATGAGAAAGCCACAAGACAAACGGGAAATATAACTTGCAGAACAGAAGCTGGGAAGCAAGTGTTGTACCAGACCTGTCAAGGCAGTTTTACTGGAGAAGTTAAACTGATTGTAGTCTCAACAAACTTCTCAATAGATGAATTTGACTCATGAGTCAATTGTGGGAGGCTAACTAGGAGCAAAGAATACAGCAGACAGGATCACCAGCAATATCCATTAGTTAGGGTCATCAGAGATGGGACCAGATCTTGTAGGTCATGAGACATCTGCCAGAGGACAGTACCTAGAGGGAAAATAATCAAGCTTCCACTGAGCAAGATGCTACTCATAGAAGAGCTGTTCAGCAGGGTACCTGTGGACTTGAGTAGACTAGAAGCATCTATATCCAATAAGGGCAACCAGCACATGCTGACAGTTGTCATCTTAATGACACGTTGTTCTGAAGCCATTGTATTGCTGAAGATAGAGATTGCAAGAGTAGCAGAAACCCTCCTGGAAGTGTTTTGCAGAGTAGGCTTTCCAAAAATAGTCTTGAGTGACAGAGGGTCCTAGTTTATCTCAGAACTGATGTAAAAGATGTGCAGACACATCAGTACTAGGCAATTCTTTATTATCCCATACAACCCTAAATGTAATGGAATTTGTAAGAGTCTATGAGAGCATGCTGAAGATGTGCCAGTAGACCATGTGACTGGGACAGGCTCCTGCAGATTGTATTATTTGCTTACTGAGAATTCCATTATTGAGTACAGGAATTTCATCCTTCAAGTTATTTACAAAAGAATGTCTGAGATCTGATGCAAATATTGAAAGAACTGTAGATGAACTATGGACACAAGAAGCCATAAGTGAGGAACACATACTAGTATGTATTAGAAACCAACTGGAGGAGACCTGTCAACTCACTTGAGAAAGTTTGTATGCAGTTTAAGGGTACCTGCGATAAGCACTTCTATGAGAAGATGGTCAAGGTCAGACAAAAGGTACAAGTACTGCTACCCAGAGATTCCAACAAACTTACCCTGCTGTGGAAATGGCCTTTTTAATTGCAGTTAGTGGTCAACAGAATAAAGTGAAAGTGAATGGAAGATTTACCATGCCAATGTGTTGAAGATAATCCAACAAAGCCTGTTGGAGATTATGCCACTATGTAGTGGCACCATTTAACATTCTCAAATGGGTGCAGCTTTTGAGATATAGATGGATACTGTGGGTGTGGCTGTCATAGACACAGAAGCAGAAATGGTGACTTTGTCATAGATGAGGACTTACTAAACCTATGTCCTTTTAGTGGAAGTGAGACATACAAAGACAGACATCAATAAAGTAGCAAATAGAAAGCAGGAGGGATAGCTACAACATCTGTTGTGTCAGTATGCAAATGCCTTCACAAATAGACCTAGTACAAAACAAGATTGAGACTACAACCAGGCATCCAGTCAAGTTGAAGCCCTACAAAATGTTTTATGCAAAGAGAGACCTGATACTAATAGATGAGGTAATGCTAGGAGCCAAAAACACTGAAATTTCAAAATCAGCTTACTGTTCACCAGTGGTAATAATAAGAGAAGAAAGGTTCAAACTTCCTCTGCATAGATTACCATAAGCCAAACATTGTGACAAATTTAGCTCTGTACCAATGGGCAACCCAGAAGCTTTCATGGCAAAACTAGATGGAGGCAAGTTCCTTTCAAAGATAGATCTCAGTAAAGGTTATTGGCAAATTTGATAGAGACAGAATCTAAAGAGCAGACAACCTTTGTTACACCAGATACATGCTACCAGTTTAAGAAAATGCTGCATATATTGGTCAACTCAGCAGCAACATTCATCTGCATAAGGAGGAATATGTTGCACAAAAGCACCAACACTGAGAATTATGTGGATGACATTCTGGAATTTAAGTAGTGATTCCGCAAAATATGTAGATGAACTGTTTCCTGTAAAGGATGTCAGTAATGAGTTGTTGAGTAGTGAGTACTACTACTGTGTGATTTAACAAGAGGAGATAGTCATTATATTTGCAATCCATAAATTCCAGAACTGCCTCTACTGATAAAAGTTCATCATCAAAATAGGTTATCAGTTTTTTTTTAGATTGTTTTCTGGAATAATTGAAACCAGCATATGTGGACTTTGAAGAAAGACAATTATCTGAAGCTCTGCATACAACTATGGTGACTAACAGTTGTAGTGGTGATTTTGAAGTGAAATGATCACAGATAGCCTTGAAATAATTTTCAACTTACAATAATTTGCACACAGATTAAGGCTTCAATAGTTTTTTTTGCAATCAAAACACTGAAAGAAATAATTGTTTCTCAAAGTTTAACATTCTCAACATGGGATTGGTCAATTTGTCTGATCATTTGATTATTATGTACTCATTTTAAGTCTTTATAGTTGTAATACTTTGAACTTTCAATGTAGTGTGTATATTTTCACAAAATTACAAGACAAAACTACCCTCATTTCTCTTAAGTTACTTTAAGCTAATAACAGTATACATCTATTTATAATTACATTATTGTTTTATTGCCCTTTGAAACATATCTAACTACTGTCCACATCATTATAGGTTGTACATTACTTGGGAATGTACAGCATACTTTATACTGTTGAATTACATTACCCGCGAGCTACTATGAGCTGCTGATGTGCAAGCCTCGTGAAACATTTTTATAATAGTATTTTACCTAATTTAATTTTAACTAACTTAAAAAGATCCCTATTCTTACATTTTAGCTATTTTAAAAGCAGTAGTAAAAATAATGAAAAACAAATAAACTACTTACCCAATATTCTTCTTTCTTGCAGCTGATTGTTAAGGAGGATTAATACTACTTCTTTTACATGGCAATAATGTACTAAGTAAATTTTATTTAATTAAATAATGCACCAAAGAATATAGACTAATAACATGCAAAAAGTAGATAATTCCCAAATATACTTACCATCTGCTGATGATACAGTTATTCTTTAACATCACCTTTGCTTATCTGAGCATTGAACTTGCATGCTGCAGTATTTCATACCCTATTTAAATGCCTTTGGCAATATCTAATTTATAAATTTTTCCACCCTTGCCAATATTCCTTCTATTTTGGTACTGTATATAAGTGCCTCACTTAGAAAATGTAATAATCTTTTCTCTAACAAAGCGTTACACGTTTTCCTGTTATGGATTATGGTTTTTGCACAGGCCTGTGGATTTCAGTATAATTATGACTTCAAAAACAACATTAACAATTACAAAAAAATAACCAAACCAAAGTAGGCATGATATTTGTGAGTATGAATTCCTGTATTACTTATTTTCAACAAAGTGGCTAATCCAATATCCGCACCTTTTTTTTGTTATCTAGTGTCTTTCTACAGTTGGGGTGAGTCACTTTTTGTTGGGGCCATCCATGTTTTTAGCTACTGAGAAATGGAGACATTCATTTAATCTGGGGTGTTTTCTCTTAGGGCTTTTGAACTTGCTTTATTTTTTGACTGCTAATCATGGTGGAAATTTTGATTCTGTTTTCTTATACTTTCCTTTGCTCAGTCAGTTTCTCACAAATGCAATTTGTATCCATTTCCTACTTTGTTTCTTCACTTAATCATTTGCATTTATGAGACTTTGGGGTTTTTCTTTGTCTATTTGAGTCTATTCTTCCCTTTGATGGAAGTGGGAGGTGGAACTATTTAGTTTATTCTCCTTCCTTATCTTTCTGGTTCAGCCTGGGAGACTTACTGTCTTATTACATGACAGGATAGATCTTGTTTCCTCCCTTGTTTGCTTGCTTTAGTTTTCTGGCTCCTGGAGAAAGGTGTTTTTTCTTGGCATATTTGTAGGACTTTCTCTTTTCTCATAAGTTTTTTTTTTTATTATTCTGGTAAGTCCTTTCTTTCTCTGGAAACTAGGGAAGGCAATATATCTATCTTCACAATTTTTTGCCATGTATTTCTCACCTTTGCAAGTGATTGTAATCTGGTAATTTGTTTTGGTCTGTCAGGCCTGGAAGTGTTATGTGATCTACTTTACCTCCTTTTATGGTGATCATCTCAATTGAATATCCATTGAGATTCTTTTGTTTCCCTGGGTTTTCCAAGTTTCTTAGAGATGGCTTCCAAAATATCAATTTTTTATATTTTGGTCTTTACCAGTGAGGTATCTTTTGAATTACATCTCATCAGATTCATCACAATTGTCTTTTGCTGCTCATTCATTTATTTAGCAGAGAACATTTTGCAGGCTGGTATTCAGACATCTCCCTGTGCTTTTCTCTCGCACACTTTACATGCTCAGGCAGCTTTTTTCTAGGTGTTTTCCCCTGTCCCATGACCATTTTTAAAATTTGCTGGATTATAAGGAAGAGGTGGTACTTTTGTATAATCTTGTCTCTCTATTTGCCAGGGTTCCTTACAACTTGCTTTCACTGGATCTAACTTTGTGGAAAATGTTGCCCAGATAGTTGTGCTTCTTTCAGTCCAGTTCCATACAACTAGCAACCAATTTGATTATTTTTACTACTAGTTGCAACAGGTTCTGTTGAAATGAGATATTCCATAAGATCAACTAAGGACTTACCACATGGTAATACCATATAGTCACAGACTGCTACTAGTGGACTACTGTGAGTAAAACTAAAGGGGATTCTACTTGTCCCTACCAATCATTGGATTGAATAAATTAGGGTTGGTTTGCATTTAAGAATTTAGAGAACTTGATTCATCTATTCCACTGTTCTTCAGGGCTCCCCAATGAACATTACCCTGTAGATTCTACTAGTGGAACTAGGGAGACCTTACTACACCCAGTTTACAGTCACTGTGGTGATGGACAGAGGCTTTTCCTCCATAGTGTTCAAGTGTGTTCCTCCACTCTTAAGAGAGGATGAAGTTGGGAACCTTAATACTGGATGTTTTCCCCAGATGTCAATAGGGAGCTTACTCATAATTCTGGTTCAGATTTGATGCAATGCTATCTGGTTGGGATGTGTACGGGCCTTCTCTTTGATCAATGTTACATTTCTTCAAGTAGAAGAAAAATTTTGTCCACTTCAGTGTTACTTACTTTCTCGTCATGATTTTGATGATGTGAAATGCATTACTCTTTGTCTATAGATTTGGATCCAGTCAAAAATATGTACATATATGATGTTTCAGTTCAATAATTCTAGCCACCCATGTGAGATATAGAGACCAAGACCTCTTAATTCCAACACTGAGTTGTGAACTCTTGGCTATCTGGTTGGTACTGGCTTATAATGATGATCACTCAAGTACTATTCCATTCTTGATACACAAACTACATTATGGGTGAAGAGCACACTTGTTTTGGATGTGTATTGGTTGTTCCACTTGTGTACCACTTCTATTTTAGTAAACCACTGTTCCAAGTAGTCACTTTCTGTAATGATCATACCTGCACTGGCTCCTCCACCTTTTCAATGTGGGATTCTAGCTATATTATCAGAGGATGGTAAAGTATGTGTTGGAAGGTAACATGTTCCTAAACTGAAAATGTATTTCCAATAACACTGATACTCCCCCATCCTGCATCACCACTAAGAGCCAGCATAAATCTAAGAAAGGTGCTTATAATACAGTACCAGGATAGAGGGTGCATTGATAAAGATGGAGAAATTTGCAAATTAGATATTACAAAGGGTATAAAAGACTTAAGCATACAAAACCAATTCTTAGATAGGCAAAGCCAATGTTAATGAATATATGTATTGACAGCTGAAGTAACTTTTGTTGGGAATACATCATCAGTTCAGGAAAATGTTAATTTTCCTATATCTCTCTCCTGTACATGGTAAGAGGACATCCCAGAGAAGGTTCTGTTCTTTCAGTTTAACTCCTTTGAGATTTAAACATCCACCCACATGTTGCCATCCATGGCAACACATGAAGGGGAGGACAGGATCCTGGTGGTTGAGGGGTCTAACTCCAGCACACCACTTGTAGACAGGTAAACTTGGGGCAGTCTTCCAGGGTCAATTGGCTGGTCCACTTGGGCTAGGGTCAACCAAGTACCAGTGTTTGATGTTCTCAATGTGTGTTGAGGACATTGTATCTGATGCTGGTGTTTGGGTATAGTGTTCACGAAACCTTGGCATAGCTGTAGTGTCCTTGTTTGGCACTGTAGTTGTGTCCCTTCATAAAGCTCCATAATGGGTGGGGTCAGTGGGTACCAAAACATTCTTTCTTTAATATGGATCTCCTACTCAAATTAAATAAAAAAACAGTGAAAAACATACCATTGGTAAACAACCACATCTTGAAGATTCTGGATAGCAATCTTCAACTTTTTCAACACCTGTACCTCATTTTCTAATATTACACTCTTTATCAGAAAAATCTTTAGGATAAATGTCTCCCTTTTGTATTCAGAAGGGACTAGAGGGACTTACTGGCTCTCCTGAGTCAGTCAAAAAGCTTCTTTCTGGTGGCATATTGGTAAAAACATCCACTCCTAAACACAGTAAACACCTCTTGCATTTGAAGGCCACTGGAAATATACCAATTGAGGTTACTCCCCTTGATAATTTGAATTTGTCACAAGGAGTTATTGTTGTGAGGAAGTTGAAGAACATCCCCGAGTCAGAGATCCTCACTGGTTTTTCCACCCAAGGAATTTCTGCAGTGAGATGCATCTCCACTTGCAAAGATGGAATTATGACACTGACCATTGTCCTAATTTTTACACTTACATCACTATCACCACCTGCCACCATCAAGGCTGAATATCTTAATCACAAGCTACAGCTATATATTCCAAACCCTTTCAGATGTTTCTGGGAGAAAACTAGAATCATTGACACAGACAAATTCTGGAAGACAAGAAAAATCAAAGAATTATTTCATATTAACACAATTAAACATTCACTAAACAGATTCCAGATTAGACGTGAGTAACCTGTGGCTGCCATTGGTTGAATCTACAGGAAATCTCTCCTCCAATCAGAAACACTGATAATCCAACCAATTATAACACACTCTCCACCAGGACACTACAGAAGACCGACAACACCATCACACACACCGACATGAAGACAAAAGGTGGAAGACTTTCAAAACGTCATCCTTTACACTTGTGTTTCCACAACAGGCAGTTGCTGTCCATTCTACAAAGTTTCATCAGATAGTAGACTAGTTCTTACTGTTGCACTGCTACACCCATTGTTTTGTAAGACTTTCACTTTCTTGTTCCCAATATAGTATTCACCTACTGGCATGTAATAATTTGTTGGCACCTCTCAATATTTGTCACATGCTTCAATCATCACTAGCACTACTAACTTATTTGCTAACTTGAGCTAACCATCAGTAATGTACTGTTTAATCGTGGTATAGCATTTCCTTCTTGTAGTTAATCTGACAAGTTGTCTGTATTCTGCTTCTTCTGACAGCAGCATCCATGGTGACAGTTAATTACTTTGTTTCTTGTCAGCACCATCTTTGCAGGTAGCTCCAGCTACCTTATGTTGAGATTTCTGCTTTTGCTTACTGGTTACAGACTTGCATTCACAAAGTGCCCCATTTTATAACAAGCATAGAATCTTTTTTCTCTTCAATTCTTGTCACCTTTGACAAAATCCTACTTCTAGTCAACCACCCTTTGTTTAGACTTTGACCAGTTATACTTTGATTTGCCAGTTATATTCCCTTCATGGGCTTCCATATACTATATTGCCAGCTTATCTCATCCATGTCCTTCAATGCTCTCTCTCTCATTTAAAAACAGTAACATGTCAGTAGTGTATGTGATCATGAACTGTTATCACATTAGTAGATCTGCCAGTTCTTGAAAACTACCTTCCCAATTGACAATAATAGCTCATTTTGTGAAGAACTGCCACAAACTGATAAAGAGTTTCTCAAGTATCATGTTTGACTTTTTTGCACTTCCAGACAAAACACTCCTGAATAAGTTCAGTATATTTCAGCAAGACCACTTTAAACTTGTTATAGTCCATGGCATCTTCTGACACCATGTCCACATGCACTTGTGGGCCTTTTTCTGTGAGAAGGGGCTGAGAAATACTGTCCAGTTGATTTTGTCCCATTCCTGGTTATGGGCAAACCTTTAGTACTTCTCCAGGAAAGCATCCATGTCATCTTTCTGTTCATCAAATATAAACAACTTTGATCATCTGTCCTTGACCCCATTGTCATTGTTGGGCCATCCATCTATCTGTCAGGTGAACTTGATTAAATCAGTTTGTTCTCACATTCTCTCTATTTCCAGTCCCTACTTTCTCTTCTTTTCTTCATTCTCTTTCTCCCTCACTTCTCTGTTGATGCTCTTCTTTCACTAGGTCTTGTTTAACAAACACTTGTAGATCTCCATTTTTAAGCCCAAAGTCAGTCAACATGGTAAAATAATGTGGTCGTGACCACAACAACACTTTTGCAACCATTACAAACTTGCATGTATAGGCTTATTTGATGCTGTTGTTTATACAACTACTTCTAACACTGTAGATCCTGCTGGCTTGTCACTGTCAGATTTTATGTACGAGTCAGATTCTTTACAATAAGTGTCTGACTTGTTGGCAATAAATTTCAATAATAAATAAACAGCACACAGGTCACTTGTTTTTAAATAATCTATTTATACAAATCAAATGTATCCAGAGCTTTAAATAATCATTTACTTTTTGTCAAAAGGTACATAAGCTGGTTCAATTACTTTAGAACTCAATTTTACAATTATGATAATGTCACTCTAAAATTTGCCACTTCATGCTCTTTATGGCTAAACTTTTGACCAAAATTGAAAATGTATTTGTAGTTTCAAAAAAGGATCAGAATGTTTCACACATTATCAGATGTTATAAAATAATGCTCAAATAAAGCAAGGATCAACTCAAAGTTCTAATAATGTGACAATAATGTAACAATCATCAATTCATAACTGTTGAACTATAAAACAAAAGTCATAAACTATTACGAAAATAAAGTTGATAAACTATTGCTTTTAAAAATAACTATCCAAATAATTCTTGCATTAAATATAAAACAGTCATGTATATTTAACACTCTTAAACTTATATTAAGATTTGGGAAATTAACCAAATTATCAGTACAATTGATTACATGACATTAATCAATGTTCACATAAAATCAACTTAATCCCCAGAACAAAACATATACAATTTATATTTACCTTTACCTAATAGTATTCTTTCTTACTGCCTTTACTCTTTGAATTTTTTTTTTACCAATCAATAAATTTTTTCATCAAAAAAATTTCAGAAGTCCTGTGAAAATATGCACATAAAATCTCACAAAACCATATCAATCATTCTTTCACCTTGTTACTGTTTTTGTATTAATTTTTTATACAATTTAATTAATAAAAGGTTAGGATACACAAAGTAACTTGATCCTAAACTGTTGAGTCTGAAGATATTTATCAGATTAAATATAGGAGAGTTTGGAAAATGTTTATAAAAAAATAAAAGAAGCTTGAAATAGGAAATTTAATATATGAATAATCAATTAATTTAATGTAACTGATTCACAACTGGTAAATTAGATAATTTTATCAATCTTGCAGACCTATTCTGCAAGACTAACCCGTTTGGCAAAACAAAAGTTTCCAAACTGGATCCAAGAATATTTTTTTTTCAAATCTTAAATACATGTCTGCTCTTATTATAGCAAAAGAAATCTGAGGCTTTTAATCTGTCAATCCCCTGGATACTCTCTTAAAATTTCAGTAAGTTCACCTCAACCCTTCTTTTGTCTTTAATTGTGAATACCAAATACCCGAGACTAATCTTTCCCTGGTGAAAAATCATTCTTGAAAAAAAAAAAAAAAAAAAAAAGAGTTGCTCATTATTCCTACCACTTTTTTTTAATACAGAAGACAGCGGTAGTCATTTGCAGAATTTTCTTTTTATTCCATTTATAGTTTACTAATTATTCTGGTCAATTCTCAACTTACGTGATATTTTTGTTTCTTGAAAGCAAATGATATCAGCGTTGAAACTATCAAGCGTCTCTTTTAACGGCCGTTTTAAAGTGCGTAACCCATTAATATTCCAACTTAAAATTTTCATATTATAAGAATAATTTATTTATTTATCGTAACAACTTTAACTTCTTATTACGATCCACAGTCAGTAATATTCATTGACTTATGTTACATTAAATGTTACTTCAATAATTCAAAGCTAAATGATTAACAATAAACAGCACATCTGATTTCGCGCATTATATCTCTGCGCCCTCTAGGGTCTTTCTGTCTTAATAAAAGATTAAAAGTAATAATCAGACGTGTTTTTTTTTTTATGTTAAAAATTTAGAGATTAAACAAGTCTTGTTACAAATAAATTTTAGCTGTAATTTCGCACATTGTCACATTAACTCTGATGGCTGATAACTTTTTACATCAAATATCACCATCGGAGATGAATTTTCGTAGTACCAGCCAATGATAGCTCAGTAACACTTTTAGGTTCCAACATGGTTTGGTTTGTTTTGAATTTCGTACAAAGCTACACGAGGGCTATCTGCTCTAGTCGTCCCTAATTTAGCAGTATAAGACTAGAGGGGAGACAGCTAGTCATCACCACCCAACGCCAACTCTTGGGATACTATTTTACAAATGAATGGAGGGATTGATCGTCCCAATATAACGCTCCAACGGCTGAGAGGGCGAGTATATTTGGTGTGACGGGGATTCGAACCCGTGACCTTCAGATTACGGGTCGAGTACTTTAACCATCTGGCCATTCCGGGGAGTTTCAAACATCAAAGACGATGTGAGTAAGTTAAGTTCAGCTCTGGGTTCCATTGTTTGACCAAAAAGACTTCTTTATCCAAAGAGTGATTTCTCTTTCCGTTTAGCAAAGAACACTGAAGACTGTATCATTAACTGTCCTGTCACACACGTTACTGCAATGTAGGTAAATGCTCGGCTGTTTTCCTTTGTGTTGCTAAGTGTCACCTTCAGCAACATTTGTGAATATGATTATTAAAGTATTTAAAACGTTATTCCTTAACTTTAAACTCTCAATGGTCTAGGGAGATGCTGGAGGGCTATCTGAAGCGTAAAACATTTTTGACCACTCATATATCATACCCATTATCCATCATATCCCCATCTATATCAGAATACTTATAAATAAGGGATTCAATTCAGGCTTGGAGGTAAATACAAGAAAATACAACTCAGGTTAGAGAACTGGGAGATGACATGCAAAGTATTGAAACCAGAACAAATGAATCTGTCAGACAAATGAAAAATTTTATGCAATATTGATTAACTAGTTATGTTAGATATTGAAGAATGTGACGAAATCAAAATGTCAGTTGTATTGCATGTTCAAGGGAAGATAAAACAAAATTATAAATATGAGCAAACAAGGTTTGCAGAAGGTAATACTTACAAGAAGGTAATATTTACAAGCACTGTGCTCAGCGCCATGTTTTTAGGAGTGACCGTTGAATCAACCCAACATTTAAAAATTCATAATGATTTCAGATAGAGTCGCGCCATTTTAGTCTCTTCAAAGTGCCGCTCGCTACACTTTAATTAAAAATATAAATTATAATCGTTTATATATTGTAAATGATATTTTGTATAATTATATAGTTTTTATGTAAAAATATAAAATCTTATATTGTTTCGGACATAATTAGGTACACTTATTTTACCTCGCATATTCGGCCTATTCGATCTCCTGTGATGAATTACTGGTTATACATGACGTAATATTATGTAACGTATATAAAGTATTATTTGTATTTGTTTCTCATATTATATAACAGGGGTGGCCAAACAGCGGCTCTTTGACACATAATATGCGGCTCACGGAATTATGTTGGCTGAGCTCCTTTTTTTTACATCACAATTAGTATAAAAGGTAAATAAAAAAATTCAAGCTTTATAATTATTTATAGGGTATAAATTGAGAGTCCACCGGATTAAAATATAAGTTTAATGTTCATGGTGAGTAAATATATTTAAGAACTTAAATCCTAATTTTAATGCGAGATTTGAGTCAGGGATTAAAGAAATTTCGGATCAGCAAGGATTACAGAGGAATTATACTAGAGAATCAGTAATCGTACAAGCTGGTGCTGACAATGTTAGTTTTAGTGGGTGTGAATATGGTGGAGTGTTAGTGTGATTCCTGGCGCTGTAGAATTTGGTTGCGTTGCTCGTGTTGAAGCTTATTGTTTTTGGTTTTTTTTCATTTTAATATTTTAGAAGTGTCTGTGAAAATTTTGCTAAGGAAGATGGCGTAAACATATTCTGAGAAGCGAAAGTATGAAGATGAAATTTTAAACCGGAGTGAGAGGAAGATTTTGCAATCACTGTTAAAGGAGGTAAACCTTTGTCTCATCTACAATGTGTTACTCAGTCATTACAAAGCCAGTAACTTGGAACGCCATTAGGAAACAAATCACAAAAATATTTTGCCTGATTATCCACCTAAATAAGAATGATGGAAAAACAAGTTAACTGTGTTAAAATCATAACATAACTGTGTTAAAATCATAACATAACTGTGTTAAAATAATCAGCAGACACTGATGACAACATTCAGTAAGAAAGTTGACACAACGACTGGAGCTAGTTTTGTTATATCATGGAAAATTGCTCGTGCTAAACGCCCGTATTCTGATGATGAATTTATTTAGAAGAATATAGCTGAAGTTGTTGCAGTGTTAGATCCAACTACCACAAAACTTCAGCGACTAATAGCACAAACACCAGCTTCACGCCACACTACATAGAGACGTATCGCCCAGATCAGTGCTGATGTGGCAGGCAAAATGCAAAATGATTTAAAGAATTCCCTTGCATTCAACTGGTGGTATTTGTTCGTTATGTTTCCTCTGATGTAACTGTTAAAGAGGAGATGTTGGCACTAAAAGAAACAACTCGTGGTGTTGACATTAAAAATGCACTTGACAGAGCCTCAACAAATGCTTATATTCCACTGGATAAGTTCGTCAGTGTTGCAACAGATGAAGCACCTGCAATGCTGGGGAAAAATGCAGGATTAATTCCACTGATGGACTTGCAATATCTTAAATGGGTTTATGGATCTGTTGGAGCCTATTATTGCTTTTCTGGAAGAAAAGAAAAGATTCTATCCTCATCTGGAAAATGATGAACGGATGCAAGATCTAATGTTCCTTACTGATATAATGAATCATCTACAAACTCTTAACTTGGCACTCCAGGGGAAAATTAAGATTGTTTCTGATCTTACTTTGACAGTTTTAAGCCTACAGAATAAAATAAGACTTTTTCAAAGCGAGATATTGTCAAGAAACTTCATTTACTTTCCCATACTCAAAAGGAAAGTAGGAAAGTAAATACATTCCCTGATATTGAAATAAAAGACCACAAATGGAAGAATACAAAGATAACTTACAAGAACTGCTTGATAATTTCTTAGATAGGTTTGAGGACTTGCAGAAGCTTAAGCCCTGCTTAGTTTTTCTTGTAAATCCATTCATGGTTGATGTGATCGATGATGGTTGTCCAATTCTCGAACATCTGGTTACAGAATCATCTGCTGAAAAATGGAACTCATAGAACTACAGGAGGATCTAGGTCTAATGATGATCCATAAATCCCATTCCACAACTGAGTTCTGGAAACAAGTTCCAGAAATAAAATATCCTGAACTGAAGAGAACCAATGTGCGACTCATCTCAATTTCCAACATAACATACTGCTGTGAATCACTGTACTCTGTAATGAAGTTTGTGAAGTCGAAGCATCGTGCAATCTTAACAAATCTACACCTGACGGAGCTAATTCATAGAGCCTTGACAACATATCAGTTGGAATTTCAACGACTCACAACCAAGATGGAAAATAACAAGACTTCTACTAGCAGTAAATAGCCTGATAATTGTATCAATGCCTGTTTGTGTCAGAACAAATATTATGATAAGACTAAAATTTTGTAAGGTGGTATCTCAGGACGGCTGGTATGGGTATTAACACATTTACTGATAAGGAGAGAACAACGTTTTGACCTCCGTAGGTCATCGTTAGGTTTCGCTCCTCTACATAAAAGTTTTCTCAACCCAAATCAGCCGTTTTTACACATATATTTTTCTATACAAGTGGGTTTTCTCGTTATCACTGATCCCTAATTTTATTGTTTTACATATTTTCTTCCATGTTTTGATCAAACATTTGCTAAGCCAAATAAATATCGTTAAAATATCTGTTTTACCCCTTTTATTTTTGGCTGTCTCATTTAATGTTAATGAAATGCAAATTTGCATATTTTTCTTAGATGTTTTCGTAGTTCATTACTGTATTAAATACGCTCAGTATAATTAATAATTAATCAGCCAGAATTTTGAAAACATTTCTCGACAAACTTGATAAAAAATACACGGGTTCGTAACACGTTTGCACATGTTATTATTTATATTATAGTGTTTAATTTTGTATGTGTATCTTCATAGAATTAGGAAATCCTTTACTCATGATCCCAATTCATCTAAACACAAAAAATCTTAATGAGATAATTTTACTAAAGGTCTGTTTGTGAAAGTTCCGAGTCGGTTTCGTTGCTAGTTTGTTTGTTTGTTTTTTGAATTTCGCGCAAATATACTCGAGGGTTATCTGCGTTAGCCGTCCCTAATTTAGCAGTGTAAAAGTAAAGATGCTCGCTCTTTGGTACGATGGGGATTCAAACCCGCAACACTCAGATTACGAGTCGCACGCCTTAACCAACCTGGCCATGCTGGGCCGTTCGTTGTTAGTCCGAGTGCAAAGTGCTTTTCATGCCACAATTAAAAAAGTATTCTTCGTCCCAGGAGTCTCAAATATAATTTGTGTAATCTCTATAAACTTCCTAAATACATTTCTAATGTTTGTTTCCAGTAAAACTGTGTATTTTGTCTGTTATTTTATCTGCCTTAATTATATTGGGTCTGTCAATTTCATCGACCTCGTAACCAGCATAAAATTTAGGAAATAAATAAACAAATACAAATTATGCTTTTTTCTTGATTCTAGAATGGCTAAAAATTGTAATGCGACAACACAAATGTTTAGTTTAAGTAGTTTAAATTTCACAACATTGCACATTTTTATATATTTATTTTTGGAATATTGACCTTCCAGTCGTGCCTGGCTAACATTACAGAAGTTACAATACCTTGCACTCATGTTATGGTATCCAATAATATAAGACTGACCTTTGCTCTCTGCAAAGTGACCTATCTTCACTGTGTTTTAGTGAACTACATATATTTCATTTATATACATTATTTATGTACAAATATCATTACTATTTACAAACAAGTTCCCAAACAGTCCATATAAATTACTGATACAGTCTCTATCAGAGAAAAAGCTATATTTGGCTTATTCTCAACCTGAAGTTTCGTCGTTTGGTCATTTATTATCCAAAATAGCACATACAGTACAATATTAATACCACCTTGGATAGTTACCATGTGAATATGTTGAAGAAAATATCACATACTGAGTATAATTTGAACAACATCCTCAGGTATATTTCTGTCTGAAATATCTTCTACAGAGAACTTGGAATCACTAGCTGCGCCATAAGGTAGAAGACACGTTTACATGGTTCATAGTAGTAATTCAATATATCATCCTGTACTCACATATTCTTTTACGAAATCAAAATGATGTTGCAGTTTCTGATCAGAGAAGGTCACATTTTATCTTGGTACACAAAAAGTAGCGTAAAAACTAGATTTGGGTCCTTCAGATATTCCTCCTAAAGTTTGTAATTAGTCATTCCTAGAACTATCTAGCTTGTGAGGCTTATAACATCATTGTTGTTACAGCAGTAAAAACTGCTGTAAGGTGTCCATAACCTACACGTTGAAGATGTGAACAAACTCTGATAACACTGCACACCAAAGTTTTTGCTTTTTGAACACTGTTGGGTGTTCCTTATAAATTTTTGGCTGCTGATCACGAAAATCACATCCAAATTTGTCCATCGCGTACCGTTTCATCGAAATCTTCAGTTTTGCCATGTTTTTCTTATATTTGTGTCCAAAAATCTTCATTTCTGTAGGAGACCTATGAACAATATTTTGTGCAGTCTGGGCATGTCCAAGCATAAAATCAGGCCAGGTTGGAAGCTATTCTGTGGAAGTATGGAGCCCGGTCATGCCTGGGCAGGCCGGAGCCACCTTGACACTGTTTCAGCAGGCTATAAAAGTGGCTTGCATACACATATGCTGCTCATTGGATTAATATAGACCTTATAGTGTGTACGTATTGTTTCAGAATATAGTATTGCCTCAGTAGCACTGTAACAAGTAAGTTAGATGTTATAGACGTTTTACAGAACGATTGGTGTCGGTTAATAAGTCTCGTCAATGTCGTAACAGCTGCGATACATTCTGCTATATTTGTGGCGAGTATACGCTTGTTCATCAGAGACGCTCAATGACTGCTCTTGTGAAGAAAGCATATCATCTGCACTTCGGTTGTAAAATTGATGATCAAGACAAGGAATGGGCGCCTCACACTCGTTGTGCGACATATACTGTCTGTCTGAGAGTTTGGCTCATAAGCACTCGAAAGACAATGCCGTTTGCTGTCTCGATGAGATGGCGAGAACAGAAAGACCATGTGACAGACTGTTACTTCTGTTTGACTGACGTGTCTGGTTTCTCTGCCAAAAACAAGAAGTCAATTAAATACCCTAATCTGCCTTCAGAAATGAGACTCATGCCAAATGACGACCGTCTTCTAGTTCCGAAACCACCAGAGGAATGGACCTTAGACGAACCAAATGATGAAACTGCAATGCAGGGAACTGGCAGTGACATTGATCCGGATTTTGAATCGTGCTCCTCGGGCGATCTACATCTCATAACACAGTCAGAATTAAACGATCTGGTTAGAGATTTGGGTTTGTCGAAAGCAAAAACCAAATTGCTGGGTTCGAGACTGCAGGAATGGTGTTTGCTGTCACCAGGTACGAAAATTTCTGTTTTTCGAAGCCGCCAAGATGATATAACCAAATTCTTTGCACAAGTTGACAGTATCTGTTGACATCGAAGGATTGTTCTCTGCTTTGAGTTGTGACCATAGCCCAAAATACGGCGTCTCTTTATTGATTCATCAATGTTAAGCCTCATAGCTGTTCTGTTACACAATGTCAACATTCACTCTTCAATACCTGTTGGTTATGCAGCACACATGAAAGAAACCTACAAGAACATGGAAAAGTTGCCGAAGCACATCCAGTACAGCAAGTACAACTGAAATATCTGTAGAGATCTGAAAGTCGTTGTTCTGTTACTGGGACTGCAGCTCGGCTATACAAAGTACTGTTGTTTCATCTGTGAATGGGACAGTCGTGCCAAAAAGTCACATTATTCTACAAAGAGCTAGCCACTTCGTAAAAAGTTAGTTCATGACAGAAAAATGTGACACGCGAGCCGCTTGTCGACCCGGCAAAGATTTTTTTGCCTCATCTTCACATAAAATTGTGACTTTGAAGAATTTTGTGAAAACAATGAACAAAGAAGGCGAAAGTTTTCGTTATTTAAGACAGATGTTCCCAAGAATAAGTGAGGCCAAGATCAAAGAGGGCATTTTTGTTGGCCCTCAGATCAGACATGTTATGAGTGACAAGCAGTTCGAAGATCTGTTAGTTGGGCAGGAACAAATTGCCTGAAAAGCCTTCAAGGACGTTGTTGACAATTTTCTTGGCAATTACAGAGCCCCATATTAGATTCAGCTGGTAGACAATCGTCTCAAAGCATACAAAACAATAAAGTGCAACATGTCACTCAAGGTTCTTTCCTCCACACTTGGACTTTTTACCCGCAAATCTCGGTGCTGTCAGTGACCAACACGGTGAACTCTATTGCTCAGAGTTCCTATGTGATGAAGCAAAACCAAAACTATATTTGTGCATACCCACCAGGTACCTGTCACAATCAGCAAAAACTTTTCAGGAAGCAAAAATGTTCAAAAAAATTGTTGTGCAGTGTAATATAGTGAGAAAATTCATTTGCTTTATCTTGCTGTTCTACTCTTTCAATACTGTAATCTAATACACAACTCTAAAATTTCGTCTTTTCAACTAAATTAGTCATTTCAGTGATGCACAGGCCACTTTTATGCTTAATTTTCAATTGTACATGTAGCATTTAGCAAATATTATAATTGGTAATCCCCGTCGCACCAAACATACTCGCCCTTTCAGCCGTGGGGGCGTTATAATGTTACGATCAATCCCACTATTCGTTGGTAAAAGAGTAGCCCAAGAATTGGCAGTGGGTGGTGATGACTAGCTGCCTTTCCTCTAGTTTTAGACTGCTAAATTAGGAACGGCTAGCTCTCAAGTAGCTTTGCGCAAAATTCCAAACAAACAAACATTAATAGTTTATCCTTTAGAATTTCCAAATTACCAGTAATAATGTGTTTATGAAAGGCACCAAGGTAGGTTATAAACTTCATCTACATTTAAATTAATTTAAAAACGATAGGCATTAAGTTTCTACGAGTAAAAATATTTTCATAGATTGATGAATAATTTTAGAAACCTGCAAGTCGGTGAATACTTTAAGTTTAAAATTAAGTATTGCAGTTTCTTTTTTTCAAAACTTGATAACGTATTGGTGGCCCGGCATGGCCAAATGTATTAAAGCGTTCGACTCGTAATCTGAGGGTCGCTGGTTTGCATCCCCATCGTGCCAAACATGTTCGCCCTTTCAGCCGTGGGAGCGTTATAATGTGATGGTCAATCGTTGGTAAAAGAGTAGCCCAAGGGTTTGCGGTGGGTGGTGATGACTACCTGCCTTTCCTTTAGTTTTGCACTGCTAAACTAAGGACGGCTAGCGCAGATAGCCCTCGTGTAGCTTTGCGCGAAATTCAAAAACAAACTTTATAAATCATTGACTTTTAATCGATATTTTATAACATCTACAAAAAAGTGTTTCAAAAATCATTTTTATTTTATTAATCAATGCTCCTATTTGAGGAATATTAAGTTGATAAATCTTTTTTTGAAAAATAATTTACGTACATTAATAGTAGAATAAAATATTACTTAAATTACTACAAAATTATTAAAATATATTCCTATAATCTGCTGATTTTTTACAATCGAGGAATTTAAACGTTGTGCACGGTGTGACCCCAGAGCTGACTTGGATGAAAAGAAAGTTGAAACACTACAAGAAGCAGCTGCTCTTTCCGGTGATTACACTTTAATACATAAAACTAAATTCCTACTATCTCAGCAAAAACCTGTATCTGTTCATCTGTTAATAATTATTTTTAAAAATCCAACTACTCTGGTTCGAATTTTTCTGACAGTCAGGATAAAACTTCATTGAAAAAATCGAGGCCTGTCTGTCATTTTTGTAAAAAACGTAATCATGTTATGTCCGATTGTTTGTGTTTGAAAAAGGAGGCAACACTCAGTGCGTTCATGTCCACATATAAACATAATTTCACCAGACCATTCAGTGTCGATTAGGTTACTGATATAAGGGCTTATGTAGCCAGAAAAAACTTAAAACCTTTTGTGTCTGTTGATTCTGCGTTTTGATAAATAATACTGCCAATCCCATACCTATTTATATTCTACGTGATAGTGGGACGACACAGTCATTGTTATTAGAAGGTATGTTGCCTTTAGATTTTATTTCTGCCACCGGTGAGTTTGTTATTGCTCAAGGTGTTGAGAGTAACGTTGTTAATGTTCTTCTTCATAACATTTATTCAGCATCAGACCTAGTTTCGAGACCAGTTGTGGTTGCAGAAAGACATACTCTGTCAATCATGGGTGTATCACCATTGTTAGGAAACGGTTTTGGCTGGAGAAGTTGTTGCCAAACCCAAAATGGTTAGTTACCTGATCACTGTTTCTTCTAAGGATGGTGTTGCCGTTGATGGAAATTCCAATATGTTTTCCTAGTGTGCTGTCCCTCGAGCTAAGAAATTAAGCCAGAAATAAGTAACAGGCACATATTTAGAGCATGATATGATAGATTAATCACAGACAGTTTTCTGGATCCAACAGGGTTCTTGGAGATAACTGTCCTGCTAACGATTCCAAGGTAACTGACAATAATAGATGTGGTTAATCTTGTGAAGTAAATTGATCACCGAACAACTAAAGGCTCTATAGGTTTCTTCATTATTTGAATATGCACTCCCAAAAGATTAACAGAGAAAAGTTTTAAATATTGTTTTATTTAATGGTGTGCTTATGAGGAAATAGACACTACCAAATGCGCCAACTTCAGAGGACTAGGCTGTTGTTTATAAAATCTTTGTTCCCAACGCATATAATTTTGAAATATTGAGTTACCCATGAACCCCCCATGGGAGGTCATTTAGGTTTTGACAAGTTTTACAAACATCTTACTTAATTTTTAGGCAAAAAATGTCTCATAATTTTGTCACATGACTTCAGAAAATTCCTATTGTCCTTGAAAACCTATCTCAGCTTTAGAAGAACTCTTCAGTCGTGTGGTTGTAGATTGTGTTGGACCTTTACTAAAAAACTCTTTCATGGAACCAGTATTTGTTGACTATCATATATGCATCCACGTGATTCCCTGAAGCTATTCTTTATGAAAAACACTTCAACCCAAAACATTTCTAAGGATTTGATTAATTTTATTACTTTTGTTGGTTTACCCAAAGAAATTCAGTCTAACCCTGATCAAGATTTATATCGAGGTTGCTTCAACAAGTTGTTTATCAACTTAGAGCTAAACAGATCAAATTTTGTGCGTATCACCGAAAATCGCAAAGTGCTTTTGAAAGTTTTCATTCTACCCTGAAAAATATTATGCATAATTACTGTCTCGATAAGGAGAAGGATTGGGATGAAAGGAATAAATTATTATTATTTGCTGTTCGTGAGTCACTTCAGGAGTCATTAGGGTTTAGCTAATTTGAATGGTGTTTGGTCATTTAGTGATGATTCTTTGAAGTTACTGAAATATCAATGGTTAGAATGTGACCTGAAAAAAATGCATTTTTTGGATTATGCTTTCCAGTTTCACTCCAGACTCTTATGGCCTTGTGAATTGGCCCGAAAAAAATTGAAGTTATTCCAAGCTAAAATGAAAAACATTTATGACAGCAAGGCTGAAGAGCGCAAGTTTCGTCTTGGTAACATGGTGTTAGTATTGTTTTCTACCATGGGACATCCACTCAAAGCTAGATATCATGGTCCTTATGAGGTTGTTCGGAAAGTTAATAATGCATACTATGTTGTAAAAACACCTAATCATCGAAAGACTGCCAAACTGTATCATATCAGTATACGAAAGCTCTATCACATACGAGATGCATCCAAAAATATTTTCGCCATTGAGTGTTATTCTGATACCGATGACAGTTGCTTTGACTCACATACTTGCACATTTGAAAATATAAGAGATGGAGGCAACATCATGTTGAATAATTCTTACATTATGGCCAATCTTTATTTAAAACTTGATCATTTGCCTTCTGAAAAAAAAATCAACTTGCTAGTTTATTGATTGAATACAAGCGTATCTTTCTCAAAGTTCTCGATCAAACCCACATCACTGTTTATGATGTAGATACGGGTGGGAAACAACATCTTTATTGTGTGAATCCAATCAAGACCTATAAAATACAAAAGAAATATCTTATATTGTTAAAAAATGGCATTATAGATCCCAGTAAACTGATTTGTCTTAACTTTGTGTATTGATTCCTAAATATGATAATTTGATTAAAATTTGCACAAAGTTTCACAAAAAATAATTTTTAATAAATATGGACCCATTTCTCATTCCAAGAATGAAAGATTGTACTGATAAAATTGGAAAAGCCAAATATATCATAAAGTGTGATCTGCTAAAGGAATACTGGACTGTTCCTCTAACTGACAGGGCAAAATAAATCTCTGCTTTTGTAACTCTTAATGGATTATATCAGTACAATATAATATCTTTTGGGATGAAAAATTCTCAGTCATATTTTCAGCAAATGATGAATCAATATATCAACATTCTGTCAGGTGTTGCAATTTATGTTGATGATATTGCAATTTCCTGTGACAGTGGGAAGAACGTTTATGTGTATTATGATGTTTCTTAGAGGTTTATGACAGCCAATCTTATTGTAACTTTGCAAAAGTGACTTTTGTAAAGTCAAATTTGTTTATTTGGGTCATATAGCGACCAAGGCCAAGATTCTCAAATTCAGGCCAAAGTTGGTTGTATTGTGAAGTACGCAAGTCCTAACAAAAAGAAAAGTTTGACATTTTTGAGAACGGTTGGTTGTTACAGAAAGTGTTGTAAAATTTTGCTGACATCACTGTATCATTAACAAATCTATGGGAAAGACATGAAAAATTCAAGTGGTCAATCTGCTTTTGAAAAGGTCAAATCTGTACCGTGCATTTACCCTGTATTAATAACACTTGACTTTGATAGGCCTTTTCTAATAGCTGTTGATATCATTGACTGTGGTGTTGGTGCAATCTATTAAAATCAGGCAACATAAGTATTGAATGTTTTGTTTGTTATTTTTCTAGAAAAAGGCTTAATTGCCACCAAAACAATTATTTTGCTGAGGATAAAGAAACATCGGTTTTAGTATTAGCTTTACAATATTTCTATGTGTATGTTTCTCTGTCATAACAACCTATTGTCATTTACACCGATCTTAACGAATTAACGTTTTAAACCAAATAAAAGGCAAAAGCAGAACTTTGTTAAATTGGAGTTTATTATTGCTCAAAGTGTATGATTTGAAAATAATTCTTGTTAAATGAGTTGATAACTCTATACTGATGCACTTTTACGTGCTATTTAATTTTATGATCATAATGTTGTTTGTATTGATTATGTTATGTATTGTCATGATTATTAAAGTTTTGTAATTTTTTGACGATGTGTTATATTTAATACATTGTTTGCAATGATATACGTACATATATACACAGACGCATGTGTATATGTACACTACATGGCCAAACGTATGTGGATACTCGACCGTCACACCCATATGTGCTTGTTGAACATCTCATTTAAATACCATGGGTATTAATAAGGAGTTGCACTCCCTCCTGATGTTATAACAGCTTCCGCTCTTCTGGGAAGGCTTTTCACTAGAGTTTGGAAGATGACTGCGGGGATTTGCTCCTATTCAGCCACAATAACATCAATGGGGTCGGGCTCTGATGTCGGGCGAGAAGGCCTGGCTCGCAGTCGGCGTTCCAATTCGTCCGAAAGGCGTTCGACTGGATTGAGGTCAGGGCTCTGTGCAGGCCAATTAAGTTCATCCCCACCAACCTCGGAAAAACATGTATTTATGGACCTCGCTTTATGCACGGGGACATTATCATGCTGAAACAAAAAGGGTTTTGCCCAAACTACTGCCATAACGTTGAAAGCACACAACTTTCCAGAATATCATTGTATACAGTTACTTTACGATTTTCCTTCACTGGAACTAAAGAGCCTAGCTCAAACTATGAAAAACAGCAGTAGACCAATATTCCTCCTCCACAACACTTTACAGTTGACACTATGCATTCAGGCAGGTAGCGTTCTCGTGGCATCCGCCAAACCCAGTTTCGTCCGTCAGACTGTCAGTTAGTGAAGCGTGATTCATCACTCCAGAGAACACGTTTCCACTGCTTCAGTATCCAATGGCGGTGTGCTTTACACCATTCCAGCCGACAGTTAGCATTGCACATGCGTGGTGATCTTAGGCTAGTGTGCGGCTGCTTGGCCATGGAAACCCACGTCATCAAGTTCCCGACGAACAGTTCTTGTGCTGTCGTTGCTTTCAGAGACAGTTTGGAACTCGGTAGTGAGTGTTGCAACTGTGATCAACCTATTTTTACGCTCGTGGGCTCGGCATGGCCAGGTGGGTTAAGACGTTCGACTTGTAATCTGAGGGTTGCGAGTTCGAATCCCAGTCGCACCAAATATGCTCGCCCTTTCAGCCGTGGGGACGTTATTATGTTACAGCCAATCCAACTATTCGTTGGTAGAAGAGTAGCCTATGAGTTGGCGGTGGGTGGTGATGACTAGCTGCCTTCCCTCTAGTCTTACTCTGCTAAATTAGGGACAGCTAGCGCAGATAGCCCTCGAGTAGTTTTGCTCGAAATTCAAAAACAAACAAACAATTTTACGTGCTACGCAGTACAACACTTAGCGGTCCCGTTCTGTGAACTAGCGTGGCCTACCGCTTCGTGGCTGAATTATTGTTGCTTCTAGACGTTTTCACTTCACAATAACAGCACTTACAGCTGACCAGGACAGACCTAGCATAGCAGGAATTTGACTAACTGACTTGTCGGATAGGTAGCATCCTATGACAGTGCCACGTTGAAAGTCATTGAACTTTTCAATATTACCCATTCTACTGCCAGTATTTTTTATGGAGTTTTGTATAGTTGTATGCTTGATTTTATGTACCTGTTAGCAACTGGTGTGGATGAAATATTGGAACCCACTAATTAGAAGGGGTGTCTATATACTTTTGGCCATGAAATGTATGTATAGAATATCTTACAGAAAAATTATCTGACGTCAATTTCTACTTTCAGTTAGGAGGTGCGATGGATTTATTATTATATATCCATTTTAATACCAATGTTTGTTTAAGTTAAATTTATACTTAGAAATGTACATAACTTATACTGTTAAACATGTATTGCGAAATCCCCGCCTATTCATTAACGTTGTAGAAGATTCTCGAGTATAAGAATCAATGTGTGTTGTCTGTAAATATTAGTGTATCATCTATATTGTTTTGCAGGCTGAAATTTTTAGAAAATTTACTTTCACGCCTGTAAACGTAACCAATGCGATGTTCCAAGAGACAGTATATATTATTAATTTGCTATAGTTGATATACTATGAAACCCAAAAGCTATAAATATGATTAACGCTTATCAATTGGGAACTTCAGGTGTACTGATCAGGACGTTTATAGATTTCGAGCACTACAAACAACTTAACTTCAGTGGATTCACATCGGACATTAGTATTTTTACGCGAACATTATATTTGGTTGTCCAGACATAAATGTTGTTTTTGAGCTGCAAAGTCTGGAAAGTGTAAACCAGTGTTGGTTCAACACACTTTCGCCAACGTGCTTCTGCTGTGGAAATCAGAGTTTCTATGGTCAATGAACTTCTGGAAAGCTTTTTCTACAGCTACCTGATTTTGAAAGCGTTTATTGTTCAAAAAGTTGTTAAAGTGCTTGAAAAGAAATCTGTAGGGGAAAGATCTGAGAAATAAGGTGGATGAGACAAAACCTCGATTCCCGATTTGTTTGATTTTTTGAGCGTCATCCTTGACAGGTTTTATGACTCCGATTTTGTTGATCTTCAGTCAGCTTATGTGTAACCTACTTATCCAACTTTTTCGTCATTCCAATCGCACTCAGGTGGTTCGCAATGCTTTATTTGCTTGAGAATTTCGGCCTTATCTGATGGCATCTCAGCTTGAGGTCTCATGATGTTTGTTTTGGTTGAATTGATTTTTGTTAAGGCAAAATCACACATATATTCTTCTAGCTCCCACGATACATCAGAAATCTATCGGATTTTGAAAAAATAAAATTAAGAAATGGAACAAAGCTTCTTAAGTTAAATAATAAATAAACGTTTTATTCCGAAAACTGTATAATCTCGAAGTCTAAGTTCAAGAGAGATCCAATTCAATCTAATCTTTAATCGACGTGTGTTATTGGGTTACAATAGTTTCGGAAAACTCCATTCTCGTCAGTAACCCTGAGCACATGTTAACCAAAGAGAGACTGGTTTGTTTTGAATTTTGTGCAAAGCTACACAAGGGCTATATGCGCTAGCCGTCCCTAATTTAGCAGTGTAAGACTAGAGGGAAGGCAGCTAGTCATTACCACCAATTGCCAACTCTTGGAATACTCTTTTACCAACGAATAGTGGGATTGACCATCACATTATAAATCCCCCACGGCTGAAAGAGTGAGCATGGAGGGTGTGACAGAGATTTGAGCCCGCGACCCACGGATTACGAGTCGAGTGCCTTAACCACCTGACCATGCCGGGTCAAATTCGTTTTGTATCATTTAATAAAAAATAAACAAAACTTCTATAACATTATTACATTTGATTTGTTTTAAATACATAAATGAAGTTCAACTTCTCCGTTTATTGGCCCTTTGTTAAAATGTAAGATAGCATAGACCTTTTGTTGTTTACACAGATTTTAGTTTCATATTGCAACGTGTACTGAGAGAACTGTGGAACTTTGTTACGTTAGATATTTATTCATTTGTATTCAGAAAAAGAGCCTAATTGACGTCATCGTATAGAAGGCAGGGCTTACTTTGTGATAACGTAAGTTACGTTTTTTCGTAGTTCAGGAAAGTTAGTTATTTAGTGATTGAGAGCGGGTCGGTTAACTGGAGCAAGTTGAAGTGAGAAAGATATTCAAAATGGAAAACTATACGAAATTTTAGATGCAAAAAATCAGGTAAGCGTTTGGGGATGTGCACTGATTTATTATGAAACCATGTTTAAACGTGTTGTAATGTTTAGTTTTACTTTTAGACTAACGTTACATGGCGTAAATTTAAGTTGAAGTTAACTATAATAATGTCAGTGACACTAGTGGTAGTGTAATGTGTAATTTTGTAGGTTTTAATTGTAATTTATTAGTACTAATATTATGTGGTAGTTCCTGTAGTTTTGTTCTAGTAATATTACTTATGCTAGTATAACTATGAGTATGACAAAACTACTAAGTTTATTTGAAAGATGGCTGGTATAGGTATTAAAACATTAATTAAAATACAGAACAACTTCCAAGTTTGTCTTACATTTACAATTACTAAATAAGATGAATTAAGACAAATTGCACAATTTACAGATTTGTATGCAGGATGTCCCCTTGTAGGTGGGTGGGGCCAATGGATACTGAAGTTTTTCCTTCACATTTGGAAGTTTTTACAGTCTACACCCCATTCTGCACTTGTACCTCATTTTTTTTTATAATGCCTTCTTTATCAGACAAACATTAAGGACAGATTCTTTCTTTTTCATTCAGAAAGGATTTGAGGAGCTTGTTGGCTCTTAAAGTCAGTTAAGAAGTTACATTGTGGAGACATCTTGGCGAAAACATGCACATCTAAACACAGCAAACTTCTCCTGAGGGTAAAGACTATTGAGGATATACCCATTTAGGTTGTTCCACATTCTATGTAGAATTCCTCACAAGGAGTTATCATTGAGAGAAACATCCGTGAGTTGGATATACTTGCTGGTTTCTCCAGCTGAGGAGTTTCAGCAGTATGATGTATCTCTACTTTTAAAGATTAAATTATGCTGTCTGTTAATGTTTTTGTATTGACATTTGCACTGTCACATCTGCCTGATTAGTGTTAAGGCAAGTTATCTGAACTGTAAGGTAAGGCATTTCCAGTGTCAGTGGTTTGAACATTCTAAGGCATCTTTTGATGGTTCTTTAAATGCTCGTTGTGGAGGAGGTAAAGACCCATGATACCTGTGAGTATGAACTGGACCCTCATGTCATTTGTGGTGGTTCCTACTCTTTATAGTTTTGTTCATTCACTAAGTGGGTAAAAGAACAAAGGTACAGCATTTAAGAAATGTAAACATTTTTTACCCTAAGGTGTAGAAGTTATTGTCTTCCATTCCATCTTGGATATATGCTGCTGCACTCCATTTCATTGTTATGGTGGAAGTGCTGAGCTTGTTTTTCTGTCACTCCAACAGTCTTGCTTTCAACATGTGAAGAGTATTTTCCCTTCTGTGGATGCAAAATTGATTCAGCTATGTCTACTCCTGTCCTTCCCTGTTGTGTCTAGTGACTGTGTGGGCTCATCTCCTTCAGCCCTAGGATGCAACAATTTTATTCATTCACACTCAGTCTCTGGAGTCTCCATTTTCTGACAGAGATCTGCCTAATTGACCCAGAGCAGGTTCCATGGATGTTGTTGGAGCTCTTTCTACTAAAGAGAAATGTCATGGTTGCAAACAGAAGGGTTCTTTTCTCAGTCCTACTTCATCTAAATAATGGCCAGTGTGATAAAATGGAACTGTCAGAATTTACATTCTAATTTGGGTGACATTAATGCTGGGATCAAATCTTTTCAACCTGTTTGTATTTCCTTACAGGAAACATTTCTGAGACCCTACTTACACTGTGTTCTTTTATCAGTTTTCTTTATACTAGAATTGCAGGTTGTGTGATAAGAGTCCATGGAAGTGTATCACTGCTGGTTGACCAGCATCTACTCATGTTGTTGGTACAACTTGATACTACCTTTTGAGGCTGTAGTCATCTGTATCACCATGGGTTGACTCAATACTGTTCCCTTTTTCTGTCTCTCGGGGTGACCATTGATCAGTTTGATGCTTTAATAGAACTTGTCTCCCCTTTTCATTTTGGGAGACTTTTTAACTTTCTTGACACAAGTACAGTCAGTATGATTGACCATGTGATCTCTCTGTACTCATTTTAAGTCTTTATAGATTTAATGCTTCTAACTTTCAGTGTAGTATATTTAACTTCACAAAATTTGGTAATATTTCAGTTAATATTACAAGTATTTTGTGCACAAAAAATCATTTGTTTTTGAGTATTTCTAATAAACTAATAAAGCTTTGCCCATGAATATATTGAGTATTTGTTATGAATAGTCCTTGTGCAAAGTAATTTTCATGTTAAGATTAAAATCCTTTTCCTCATCTCATAATAAGAAAATTCCTTTGTGTAATCTTTAAAACCTCCTAACTACATTTCATTTATTTTAAAAAAAAAACTTTGTTTTAATCTGTTACTTTCTGTAATCTGTCTCAAAATGGGATCAGTCAATTGATAGATCTTTTAACCACCAAAAGAAAAAGGTGAAATAAATCTAAAGTACCCTTTTTTTCTTCAAATTTTAACAGGGAACTACATTCCTTTATCCTAAATAACTCTAATCTTGTAACAGTATATAGCTATTTACAAATAAATTTTATTGTTTTATTGCTATTTGAATTGCCTAACTACTATTCATGCCAATGTAAGTTGTAAATCACTCTGGCCATGTGCAGCTCATGTCATGCTGTTGAATTATATTATCCACAGCTACTACAAAATGCTTACATGCTTGTTTCATGAAATGTTGTAACATTATTATTACTATTTATTTTACTTAATCTAATCTTACCTAACCTAAAAAAGATCCTTATTTTTACCATTACTTTTATGATAATAGTGAAGAATAAACATAAGAAATGAAGTACTTGCCCATTCTTCTTTATTCTTACTGTTGCAACCGAAGACACTTCAGCCTATTTATTTTATAATAATGGTAGAAATGTAGTAAATAATTATTTAATTAAAAAAAATGTCTCAAAGAACATAAATAATGAAAAGTAATGTTTAAAATAAATAAAATCCACATACATGACAACTTTATTTTCAAAGTTTACCAGAATTTCTCACCTACCCAATGTGACTTTTGTCAACATTGCTTCACCATGAATCACTTAATTTCTCTTGAAACCTCAATCAGAGAAGTCTTCCTCAAGAGAGAGCAACTTATTTCTGTCCTCTTGGATTTTGAGAAGGCTTATGTCACTACATGGAGATTTGGCATTTTGTGTAGCCTGTAATCCATTTTTATTTGTATTTTTTTTACTTCATAGATGATTCCAAATATATGTAAATTTGATTCTTTCCTATTATTTCACATTGGAACTTGGAGTCCAACAGGCTTTTTTCTTTTCAGCTCCTTGGTGTGGATTGATGTACATGGTGTGGGGACCTCCCAGAGAAAGATCTGTTCTTTCAGTTTATCTACCCACGTGTTTGCAGTGCGTAGGGACCTGTAAAGGGGAGGAAAGATTCCTGGTGGTTGAGGGGTCCAACCCAAACACACCACTCAGACCTTTAATTTCTGTAGACTGATAGCCTTGGGGAAGCCCCACCAGGATTAGTTAGCTGGTTTACTTGGGCTAGGGTCAACAAGTTCCAGCATTTGATGTTCTCAGCTGGTGTTATGGACATTGTATCTTATGTTGGTGTTTGGGTATAGTGCTCAAAAACCTTGGCATTGCTGCAGTGTCTTTGCTTGGCACTGTAATGCATCCCCTCATTGGGCTCCATGGTGGGCATTGAAATATTCTTTCTTTATCATGGATCCCCCAAATAAACATATAAATAAAATAATGAAGAAAACAGTTCATAGGTAAATGACCACATCTTGAAGGTTTTGAGCAGCAATCTGTAACCTCTAACACCTGTACTTCATTTTCTTATACTACATTCTCTTTCAGATATACCTTTAGGACAAATGTTTCCCTTTTTCATTCAGAAGGTACTAGAGGGACTTGCTGGCTCTCCTAAGTTAGTCAAAAAGTTTTGCTCTGGTAACATATTTGGTGGAAACATCCACTCCTAAATAAAGTGAACTCCTCTTGCATATGAAGGTGATTGGGGATATACAAATTGAGGTTACTCCCCATGCTGCTTTGAATTTGTCATGAGGATTTATTGTTGAGAGGGATTTGAAGACCGTCCCTGGATCAGAGATCCTCGCTGGATTCTCCATCCAAGGAGCTCCTACAGTGAGGTGTATCTACACTTGCAAAGGTGGAATTATGATGCCCACCTAGTCAGTCTTTTTACTGCTTTTGATCCCTCAATTTGCTCCACTTTACTTTCTTTCTCTTTTCATGGAGGGTTAACAGTAACCCATGAGGCAGTGGTTATTTTCTACCATTTTGAGAGAGACTGGCTGTGGTCTATGCCACTTGTCTTGTGTGTCCAGGTGGAAGCTGGATCAAGCCAACTGGTCCTCTTTAACTGCTTTCACAGAACTTGATCTTGCCATGCCTGTAAGCCATCAGTAGACTACTGTGTGGTAGCAGTGACTGACTATTATATAGGCAGTTGCTCAATGTATTCCTAAAACCTCAACACTTTTTCTGGGATATCCTCGTCTGTGATGGAATCCTGACTGCCACATGGCACGGAACGCTCAAACAGAGGCCTGGGATACCTTTTGTAGGTATTCCACACTCTCAAACTGCATCGCTTTCCTGCAGGTATGTGCACATGCTCTGCAGGTAAGATGTCAAAGCCAGCAGGAATCTGGATTAAATTCACAACCAGCATCTCTTTTTCTAACCAGTTCCAAAGTCATATGGGACAAGATTCGAAAGGTCAGTGGGCAGTATAATTTTGTCCCCCTTCTGATGGCTAGGAAATAACTGATGCCCAGGGCATTGCTGATACTCTCAGTGAAAGCTCTTGCTGGGTATCTAACCTTTTTTGCTTTATCCTCTACCTTCTTAGCTATCAAGACTTGGATAGAGAGATCACCTCTTTCCTTTGGGACTAATAATTTCTGACTATAATCACCTTTTTACAATAATGGAAGTCAAACTAGCCCTTCATCAGTCTGGTAGTACATCAGTCAGACCTGATGATATACACTACGAGATGCTGTGCCATCTACCTCCTGCTTCTGTTGCTATTCTTCCAATTGTTTTTAACTGGTTCAAGAAGGAGAATGTTTTTCCTGATGCCTTGCACCAGGCTATTGTCTTACCTCTATGCATTCCAATTGCTGTGATGAGCTGTCTCTTAAGACATTAGAGAGGATGTTTAATGCTTATTTTGTTTGGTTCCTTGAATAAAACAACCTCCTCTCCACAACGTTCCATCATGGAATACCTGATTTGACTTGGAATTTCAATCAGAGAAGCTTTTCTCAAACGATGACATCTTGTATCAATATTCTTTGACCTTGAGAAGGCTTATGATACTACATGAAGGTATGGCATTTTGTAAGACCTCCACTATATGGGTTATGTGGCTATTTGCCTATTATTATTAAAAACTATTTAATGTGCAGTCGATTCCAAGTTCATGTGTGTTCAACACTTTCCCGTGTTTTTCTACAGAAAGTTGGAGCCCTTCAGGGATGTGTTTTGAGTGTCACACTTTTTAATTTAAAAATTAGTGCCATCACTGAACAACTCCCTCTTATTGTTGTGAACGGGCTGTATGTTGACGACTTCCATATCTCACGTCATACATGAGGTATATTGAGTGGCAGGTACAGACTGCCCTAAATCATTTACTGAAGTGGACCACAGCAAACTTCTCTCTCTCTAAAACCATTTGCATGGACTTTTGCTGCCAATGGAGTATTCAACCCAATCCTTAACTCTATGTCTATGAAATTGTTCCTCTTGTGGTCCCTGAGACAAAGTTCTTGGGGCTTATCTTTGACCTTAAGCTGATCCTTATACCACACATCAAGCAGCTATGAGTCAAAGGTACAAGTGCCCTGAACATCCTCCATGCTTTTTCTTCCATCACGTGGGGAGAGGATCGATATTCTATGCTAAAGATATATTGTGCTCTTATTTGATTGAAATTGGACTATGGGTATCTGGTATAAGGCTCTGCCAGGACCTTGGACTTAAAGATGCTGGACCCTTTTCATCATGAGGAGCTTCAGCTCTGTATGGAGACTCTCTGCACTTCCCCAGTCCAGAGTTTGTACACAATCTGTACATTGTCTTTACTGTATGCTTCAAAACTCTGATCTTTACCACCTGAGGTTGTGTTCCTTCCCCAGTGGCCTCTGATTTATCAGAACAGATGATCTACCATTGTTCTTTTTGACCTTCGTATCCAGGTGCAGTTGGATGAAATGGGTCTTTCCTTGGATGACATTGCTATATCCATTAAGTAGCCCATCCCTCCATGACTTATCTCCATGTGTGACCTTACTTTGAGTCATCTGAGAAAAGCAGGTACTCCAAACTCTTTTATTTGTTGAATATATTTTGAACCATCTTTTCATTCCCATTTGTATGGGTGGTTCAAAATCAGGTGACTCTGTGGGCTCTGATGTGGTTTTGTGGTTGCACACAGAGTCCCTTCTACAGTTTCTGTGTTTGCTGCAGAATTATATGCCATTTCTCTTGCCCTGGATCACATAGAAGATAAGCAGTACTCAAATTGTACTATTTATACTGACTTGCTTAGCTCTCTACTGACCATGGAATTGCTTCATGTTAGTTCTCCCCCTATTCTCGCTTATATTCAAAGCTGACTGGCCCATTTCTCTTTAACTCCTACTTCTATTCAGTTTTTCTGGATACCAGGTCATGTTGGTATTCATAGGAACGGGCTTGCCAATAACACAGCTAAATCTGTCTGCTTTGGCACTATCACTGCTGTGCCTGCTCCATACATAGCCTATGGTCCTGTATTCAAGGCTTGGCTCCGTGCCAGTCGGCAGTCAACTTGGAGTGAGCAATATGAAAACACGCTTCTCCAGATAAAACTCTCTATGGTCTTTGGCTGTCTTGTTTCTGTAATGATCAGAAAAAGTTGTCCTCATTAGACTACACATTAGTCACAGTTTTTTAAATCATTTTCTTTTATTTTGGACTTATGCACCAATGTATGGTCTGCGTGTGATGCTCAGGTCACAATAGTCTGCATTTTGCTGTCATTCAGGTTTACCCCTAACACTGGACAGTGTCATTGGCAATGATTACACTATCCACTTAACAAAAGTTTTTAGTATTTTTAAAGGCCTTTGTTATTTTTAATGCTAATTATGTTTTCAACTAAAAAATTGGACCTTGTCTTAATGTGATTCCTTTTAAGAAATTTTAACAATTTTGCTTTTAATATTTTTACTAGTTTCATTGTAGATAGCCTAGTTGCTTTGCACCATAAAATGCCAAAGGACCAACTGGATTTGTTCCTACTTGGGCCTGCCAATAATTGATGCTTTTGGCACTTCTCTCAACAACAGACTTTCCATCTTTGTGTTTTTGGTGCTTTGTGTAGCTACTTTGACTTTCAATGCCTTTCACCACAACTGATATTATCTATTTTTATTTATGCATCTTCCATTTTGCCTTCTCCCTTATATCTTTGCTCTGATTTACAACATTCATTGTCAGTTCGTATTTGTATCCCCCTCTTTGACCAGTTCAGTCTTTGTTTCCATCTCTTTTTCCAACTGGTATTTAGGACACTTCATTTTCTTTCTTTGCCTCAATCGTGGTCCAGGTTCTCAAAACCTGTATCCTTCTTATTTGTAGTCATTACAAAAACTGAAATCTTGTTGCATTGGTTGCCTGCCATGCTTCATATCACAGGTCTTTGATCTTGTTCCCTGACCACTTATTTCTTCTTGAGACTGTAGTGGCTCAGGAGGTAGAATTTACCGTTATTCATGCCATGAATTCCTATTCTTTCAGGGATCTGTAATCCTGTACATTTACTGAATGAATTTAACTTGTATGGACTGTATATTCCTTCCAAGGATGGATATATTTGCTGGTTGTATTATATCTCATCACATTAAATTTACCATTTGATTCACTCTCTGGCTTCACACTTTTGATGACCATTGGACAACATCTTCCAGGCTAGAATGTGAACTGTGTCCAACATCTTTATCTCCCATTATTTCTACCACCTGGCAGTTTTTTTCCTTCCAGTATATTGCCTACTTCCAGTCTACTAACTGTCTTTAGTGGATAAGTATCTATTTTATTTTGATCCCAATTTCTACTCCTGCAGTATTTAGGTTTTGGAACAAACTCATTTGCAAGTGTTGATTCATGGTATTATTTTCCTAGATCTGCATAAAGATGAGTAATGGAAAGCACTATTTGCTGTTACTCCTTATATGCTCACTGTTGAGATGGAGTTTTCTGTAAGACTTCTAAAGTTGTATATTGGAGATCTGTGAGAAGTTAATGTGGTAGTGATGTAGAACACAGGGCAGGTTTATCTATGTTAGTGTTGTGCAGATTGCCTTCTCATATAATATACCAATTCCTTCTGGTCTGGTCAGATTGATAGGGAAAAGTTTGCTTCTCCTGTGACAGAAATGGACAGTGGTTCCCATTCCTGTAGGAATGTGGTTAATAAATGATAAAACAAAATACATACAAATCATATTGTGTGATCATTTTGTTAGCCACACTACACGTTGTGTTCAACTAACTGGATGTGTGCAAACACTTGGTAAGTCATACACTTTTCTTTATCTATCCCTGCAGACATTAGTTTCATTGCTTTCCTTCTTTCATTCATCCAGCTGGATGAAGAGTATACCTGTATGAGATGGATATGATCTATGAGCATTTCCTCTCTAGTATGACCCCACTATAGAATGCCATGCTGTTATATGATAATAAAGAATGTTTTTTTAGGAAAAGTAAACAATTTATTTTAAGTACCTTTACTTTTCAAAATAATTTACTTGAATCTAGTGCTATATCAAAATCGTCATAGTGGACAATTAAATTGAACAGAAAAACCTAGGTATTTATCTTGTATCTTTTTAAAAATTACATAAAAAACCTAAAAGTTGTTTTATATAACAAGTCAGATGAGTTAAACTGCTGGAGACAATAACAGCCCACTGTTCAGTGCTATAGAATGGATCTGAGGTTTCACAGTTTGTACCCTGTACTAAAAAAAACTGAGTCTTACACGTGTGCTTTAAAAGATTGATGATCAATTCATATAACTTAATTAGTGAAGTATTTAAGTTTGTAGATAGTGGTGTTGACTAGTTCCCCTTCCTCTATTTTGTTGTTAAAAATGAGAGATAGCTAATGTAGTTAGGTCTTGAATGATTTTGTGTGAAAATCTGCAAATAATCGTAATCATCCTTAAAAAATAGTTTCCTTAATTCCAGTCTCTTTAAATGAATTAATTAATAAATAAGTTTTGCATTAAACTTTGTGCCTCAGTTTTATTATTGAAAATATATCTTAAGAAAGCATTAATGACAGGTAGAGCTTTCAGTATGACAGTCAAAAATCTTGTTTCCTGTCCAAATAATTGCATCTGACCTCAACTGTTGCCAATAAAAAATTTCAAATTGTATAAGGGATAATTTCTGTACAAGTTTAGTTATTAAAATTCTGTTTTTGTGATACAGTAATTACTGTTGTCAATTGTCTTTACTAGTAAGCTGTTCAGTTTTAATTTAATTATTCTGTGTGTCAATTTAAGTTACCAAACCCTGTGTAAAAAAGGCAATTATTTTCATCAAACTCTTTGACCTAGAATAATTTTTACCCAGCAATTTATATTTAGAATATTGTATGTTTAAAATTTGTAATGCTATTACTGGTACTTACAATCTCTCCATTTAATTCTGAGTAATGTTGTTGACCTTATTAACCAAGACTTCATATGTTAATTCACAGTTTGAAGCTCAAATGTGATATTTGGTGGTATGAAATAGAAAAATATTACAGCAAAAGATGAGATTTATTGATCTGAACTTCAAATTAAACTTGATTGCTGATTGATAACTTATTTCTCATATTGTCTTTATTATAATGCAAATTGGTTATATCTTTAGATTTGAGTTTAGTCACAAAAGTATCATCATAGAAAATCCAACGTAATGTCAAGCTTAGTGATTGTCCTGTATTTTCAATTTTTAAGAGTTATCAAACATTGAACCATAGAATTCTTCAGGTATTTCTAGTTAAGTGTGATGATTATATTCTTTTCAGCTGCACCTGCATGACCTACTAATGTCGCAAGTGAGTAGGTTACAAAACAGGACACTAAACATAGAAAGTGAAGTCAAATTTGAGGTAATCAAAACTCATTTCAACTACATTAGAAAAGGTAGTGTTTGAATGATGTGTTTTGTAATGCTTACCAATAGTGTATTTGTTGTAAACTTCAGTATGTTAATAATGACTGTGTAGAAACCAACCTGAATGAAGCCTATTTGACTTTTTTTTCAAAATACATATATTCTCACTAGTATTAAATTTGCTAGTACTATTGTGATATTATGATGTGTGCTGATTTCCCCTAAAATAGTTGGGTAGAATCTGCAAAATAAGGGTGGGGTGGGGATTGATAGAAGTTCATAATGTAAGTGAATTATGACTCAGTTTGAAAAATGAGAAGGACTGGACACAAGATGTAACAAAATGAAATTACCTTTTCACAAAGTAAAATACAATCAAAATTTAACAAGTGTGCATCTTAGCATTATAAGGATAATGCCTTTACTGCAGATTTACATACCATAAAGTGTAAAATTGGGTTAAAAAACTTTTCCAGTGAAAAAAACATGACATGAAGCAATAATTTTATTTTTCTTGGAACCTGTGTACTTTTGTGTACCTTTTTAAAGGAAGGTTGTATTTTTAATATAACACCTGATCTGCCAATAAAAGACAACTGTACTTTCACATGTCAACTTCACATACATCTTTCCCACAATAAGGCACACATGACCTAGGTGAATGACCTAGAATCAAATGGAATTGCTTCTCTCAGTACAATATATAAAATGTCAGTCTACAAGCAGTGTAAATACTAAACATTCACAACATAGAAATTGTAAATAAAACGGATTTCATCGGAGATGAATACTAGTTTAAAAATACGAAGGGAAATACAGATATCTAAAAAAATACTTGAAAATAGTCTTTCTGTTGACGAGTTGTATGCATTTCATAATTTTATTATATTTTCAGTGAAAAAACATTTTTTAATGCCAGTTCATCAGTAAGTAGTGTTTTAGAACTACATGTAATCAGATATTATAAATTTTGGTACTACTGTAATAAGTATACTGTATGTGAATATTGTGAAGTATCCATAGATGTGGAGATAAGGTTATAAAGACTAATTTTCTTGTCTGAATAATGAAACTTGTTTATAAGCATCATTGACATGCATAGTAGGAAGTGCTAACAGATATTTAACTTCGCTTTAGTTTTAAGAAAATTTGAAGAGAAAACTGTTCTTCAGTAGAAATTGTTTAAAATAACTTGATTGTCCTAAGAGTTCACCAAGAACTGCTTTGTATTTCTGTCATGGAGAGGCTGGTGAAAGGTTCAAACTATAAATACAAATGTTTTTAACTTTTTATGTAGTTTTGATTTTGATATATATAATGAGTAAAGTGAAATGTCGTTAATTTTAGTTGTATTTAACTTGTTTGTGCACTACATTCAACAAATCTGCTGCTTTGTGGACTTTAATACTTATATTTTAATTTTAGTTTCACTTAAATACCATGTATCTAAAGTCAAAATATGCAGTCTTTCTGTATTTTTCTTTTTATTTAATATTATTCAAGTTCTCTCTTGTTTTAGTCATTATGTAGGTATCAGTCCTAAGAACCTCTTTGTTTACTGAAGTAATAAGAAACTTGGTTACAGTGTGGTGATGTCTAACAATTTACAATGTTTAAGATCACTTTTAAGGTAAAAAGTGGTGGTTTGACCTTTTGGCTCAAAGAAATTTTGTAGTTTGGCCAAAAAAGCTAGTCAGTTATTTTTGCTAAATACAAGCATTAATTTCTGAATTATGAAGGGGAGCCTAATTACCTTAAACCTGCACCTACTTATACAACGTTAGAGAATACAGCTATTAATTTCTGAATGTATATGTTAATGATGTCTTAATGTTTAGTCACACATTTAAATATATGATATGAATAATATTCCAGTGATAAAAATGGCAGGCTTGAAACTTAAACCAGGAAGATGTGATATTATGCACATTTGAGTGGAACTTGGTTTTATTGTTAATAGGAAAGAAATCTCCAAAGATTCTGGTACAGTGGTGAGAGACTAAACTCACGTATTAGTGAAAAGTCAGCAGTATTTTGTTTTTTTTTAATTTTGTCTTATTTCCAACTTCTTGTAGGCAATATCTTAAAAATTCCTACATTATTAGTGGCTTTCACTGAAGTAGAAACATAATTCAGGTGGAGTGAAAAGTGTCGGCAAACATTCCAGTTTCTGAAGTACAGGGTGTTTGGAAAGTCACTTTGCAGTTTTGTAATCATATTTTATTCAGTCTATTTCAAGCCAGCAACTGATAGCAGTGTTTAGAAACAAAATAAGAAGGTTCCAGGTCTGTTTTGATGCCAACGGGGGTCACTTTCAACATTGTTTATAATTATCATTAATATTTACCTTCTGTATTCTATATTGAAACATGTTTGTTAATAAATATACAAGTGCACAGTGACTTTCCGAACACCCTGTATGTTTTAATGGAAATCCATATCCATAAAAGATAGTGAATTCTTTTTGTTGATCATAGAGAATGTTTAATCATGTATACTAGTTACATTCTTACAGTTTCTAATGCAGATGCTGTAGGACAGATATAATTGTAGTTTATGCAAAATACTATTGACCCTGGGTACCTACATGGAAATGTCGCACAATAAGTTTTTACCTATTAATTGAATCTCTTGATTCTGGACACTGTATGGGAATCAAAACCATGTTAGTGAATGGGTATCAAATTTAATAATTTGGTAACTAAAGGATCCAAACCCATCATGGACACTCCTTACTGTGAAGCTAGGTAATACTTGGAATGCTCAGGTAGAAAAGTACAGCATGGCAGTACATAGCATGTGGTACTTGTATGAGCAATACAACCTAGCTATATTTCTCAGCTTGAACTGCAGGTAGTTGTCTGCAGAAGTTTAAGGCAAGAGAAACTCTGGATTTGGCTTAATATTAAAATTGGATGGCATCAATATGCTGTTCATACTTTTGCTACCATTTGATGGTGGTGGTCATAGCTATATTTGACTTGACATGTGTAGTATTGATGTTAACACTGTCTTTCTTTCTGTCTGATAGTAGCTATGCCCATCATTTAAAGTCCAAAGGGAATTTCTGAGCATTAGACTTTGAAGCTTGTGTCTGTAACCAACAGAAAGCTAATTTTATACTACAATATATTGATGGTTATCTTAAACTTGGTGAAACTTATTGATTCTCAAGTTCATCAAACTGTAAAAGCATTATTAGGAGTATGTTGTCTGCTTACACTTTTTTTCTTCATCTTATTTGTATTAGTTTAAAAGACAGTTAAATTGTATGTTGGTTTTTATATGCTAGTTAATTATATATTATTTTTGTTTTAAAATTCATGTTTGGAAGGTTTAATCATTTTTTTTAGTGTACCTAAACTTTGCCTCACTCAGTGAGGCTTACATTACTAAGCAAGATTAAAGAATTTTACCAGAGGTTAAAGTGTGTGTTGACAAAATTATGTTACCTACAGGCACACATTGACACATGTTGGCATAAATAATCAGTGGTAAAGAACAGGAAAGAAAAATAAAACATTTCAAGTAAACTAAGTTAAAAAAAAAAAAAAGACACGAAATTATGCATATGACCTAAAGATATTTTAATATTTGACAAAGAGTTAAAAGGTATGTACATATTTCTGTTTTTTAATTTTAAATGTTTCATTGGACTGTACATTGATGGTAATGGCTAAAGTTATTGATATGGTAGAAAAAATTAATATATAATAATTTCCTTTAAAATTTTTGATATTCATTAGGATGATTCTGGAGGTTATGAAAATGAAATTTGAAACTAATTTATATTCATCTATATATATAAAAGTTTTTATACTTAACATTAAAATATTGTATGTGAACTATTCAGTCTGATTGCAAATAACTACACTAAATAATGTGTATGAATATTACATAAAGCCATTCATGAGTTTTGGGTAACATATAAGCCATTTACTTAAAGGATACAACTGTTAAGCAACATCTAAATGGAAGTAAAGACTGATTTTTATTTTGGGGATTTGGTTTTAATGTTAAATAGTATAATTCACCATTCACATAAGCAATACATTCTTATGTTACTGAATCTTTATCATTATTACAAATTCTATGAAGAAACTTGTTTTTGTTGTGAACACAGTTCAAATTTCAATTTAGTAAAACATAATTACAATAATAATAATCTCAATGTACTTAGCTTATTTTCTAATAAATTACCCATCTTATTCACTGTGATTACGTTGTGTACATAACCTCGGTTGATAATGGCACATCAGTAATTATAATACTATGGCATACAAAACATGGTTTAACACCAGTGCTTATTTATGGGTAAGTGGAGTGGTCATCAAATGATATCTAGCTTATGCTTTAGAAGTGTGCATCAGCAGCTTGTTTTTATATTCAGGGTATAAGAGTTGGAGTAAAAGTATGGGTGAATCAGTTGTAAGGAGAAGCATTTTATTTGGTGATAAGAGTCTAGAACCAGAGTCCTGTTAAAATAGAAGTTGGCCACTCAAGACTTTTAAAGTTATAATAAATAAACACACACAATAAACAGTGTGTATTTTGCATATTTGACTGTCTTGTGTGTAATTTACTTGTGTATTTAAGTTGGGAGAAATTTAGTTTACTTGAATTTTTGTTTGTACATTTGTTTTTTTAATTTATGTTAGGTGGTGATAGTTTCAACTGACCCAAGGTGAAAAATGCTGCTGCCCATGTACTGAAGTGTTTGGGCCTTGTATCTTATTTTATCAATAGTACTAAATTTTTAATGCTCAACATTTAACTCAGAGGAGCCTTCATTAACCAGAACCTGGGTTACACATGTTTGTTATACAACATTTTCTTAAAGTGTCTTTAATGTATAGCATGGATTGAGTTTAATGAAGATATTCAACATTGAATTTTCTGTTATTGGTGTATGTAAAACACATGATATTGAAATGATTTTGGATATGCGAATCAACAAGTTACATAACATATATAGTTAATATAAAGTCTCAGTAGAACTACATTTAGATGTTTTACTTTTCATAAGGTAGGGTGATGCCATGAAAAACCGATTACTATTAGGAAAGATATCTGACAACCCTTTCTCATGCAAAATATTCATATACTTGAATCAGGGATTTAGAATTTCCTGAATGGTCTGTTCACTGTATGTAAAGGCTTTGGAAATTGAGTATGGAGCACTAGAAAGAGACCTACAACAAGTTGCATCTCAACTGTGATAAGCATTGTGTTGTAACAGATGATAATCTGAGAATACAAGTGCTACTGGTAAAGGCTATTCATTTGCTCTAAACAAAAGTACATAACATAATCAAAATGGGTCTTCACCTGTAAATGATGCAACAGTACACAACATAGTCAAGATGAATCTTCATCTGTAAATAATACCAACAGGATATAGGTTCACCAAGGTAATGCTTCCAGTAATATCTGTTGCTCAACCATTGCATACTTCATGCACCTGGAGAATGAAATGGGTTTTGATGCTGTTCTGTACAAAAACACTCCAGTCACGAAGTTTGATGTACCACTTATGAATTTCTGTGTGAAGTGGGTGTGGGGAAGCTATTATCCTTTTACACTAAATCAGTGTTTCTCAAATGGTGGGTTGCAACTCCTCCAAGGGGATGGGAAGTAGGTTTATGGAGGTTGCTAGGTGTCTGAGGGGGTGCACATGTCACCTTTGTTATGACCTGCACCAAGAAACATCAATTTTTTCATCATTGTGAAGATAATGTGGGGGGTTGTCTGGTAAATCCAGTTGAGAAGCACTGCACTAGGTGGATTATGAAAAGCAAGTAGGAAGAATGAATAAAACACATATTGATGCTATTTGTTATGAGACTTGTTAAAATCACTGAATAAAACAAATATTGAGGCTATTTGGTATGGAACTTGTTAAAGTCACCGAATAAAAAAATGTTGATGCTATTTGGTATGGAACTTGTTAAAGTCACTGAATAAAACAAATATTGATGCTATTTGATATGGAACTTGTTAAAGTCACTGAATAAAACAAATATTGATGCTATTTGGTATGGAACTTGTTAAAGTCACTGAATAAAACAAATGTTGATGCTATTTGGTATGAAACTTGTTAAAGTCACTGAATAAAACAAATGTTGATGCTATTTGGTATGAAACTTGTTAAAGTCACTGTATGCAACAATTGTACTTCTGTGCAATCAAATAGTTAAAAATGGCACTGGAAAACTTATCCTTGCACACTAGATGAATCATGGAAAACAAGGAGAGTGAAAAGCAGGGGCATAGATCCTGGGGGGAATGGGTGGTATACATCCCCCCTTCATTTTAGGTGGGGGTATGGTGCATACAATCATCCCCTTCCCTACATTTTGGTCTGTTGAATTGTTTTATTGCATCACAGGTCTACAAATTGTGTGTTTGTTCTTGTGATTCTCGTGTTCTTACCAATCGAATTACATAATTAGGCCTAGATGTAGGCTTTTTCAGTTGCTGAAATGTACATCTTTAATATAGGCGTGCTTCTAAGCGATAGTTCATAAGTATCAGTCAGTAAGCCTTAAGTATACATGCAAGTATCGTGGAAACAAGATTACTCTGTGACTACATGTTTACAGTTTTCAGGTTCACGTAATCAGAGATTATCAATTTGCAAATTGAACAGTCCACATAAGTGGTTGCAAAAATCATCCCCCCCATCGGGTGTAAAAAATCTACGCCCCTGGTGAAAAGTGTTGTGCTTTGGATATAATACCCTTACAACAGAGCCTGTAGTAATGACACATTGTTCCTCCAGGTAAGCTGAAGCCCTTATTAACACCATAATGGTTTACATTATTACTTGAGAACAAATGGGATGAGAATAAGGTTAAAAAAACTGAATTTATGAGTACTCACTTATATAAAGGCGTAATCATTTCAGAAGCAGAAAGTTGAACGTGCATCATATGCACTACATACGAGGGCTGTTCAAAAAATACGCGGACTGTTTGAATTGCGCGGCTCCAGTTGGTTCCAGGGGAATCCGCTTGGTGTCGCTAGGTTCGCACAGATCAGCTGATTACGACGCCATTTCCCGATTGCAGATATCTTCATTTGTGTATTAGCTACGCGGTTTTAAGTGAAGTGCGATTTTTTCGTTTGGCGGATTTCAGAATGAATGACCTGAAGGAGCAACGACTTGCTGTGAAATTTTGTGTTAAACTTGGAAAATCTGCGACTGAAACTTTTGCTATGCTTAACACGGCTTACGGTGATGTTGCTATGAAGCGTACGGCATGTTTCAAGTGGCATGAACGTTTTAAGGATGGTCGACAGTCCATTGAAGATGATGAGCGTCCTGGACGCCCTTCCACGTCAACTGACGACCCACACGTCGACAAAATCAACACCCTGGTGCGGGCAAATCGACGTCTGACTGTCAGGGAGCTTGCTGAAGAGTGTGGGATATTTTAGATCTTGTTACGAGATTTTGACCGAAAAATTGAAGATGCACCGCGTTGCTGCGAAATTCAGCCCTCAGAACTCGTGATTTTTTGGCCAAACACTCGATCACTGTTCTTCACCACCCCTCCTACTCACCTGACCTTGCTCCTTGCGATTTTTTCTTGTTCCCCAAACTCAAAAGACCCTTGAAAGGAAGAAGATTTGAGACGATTCCCGAAATTAAGGCAAATGCGACGAAGGAGCTGAAGGACATTACAAAAGAAGCGTACCAGGACTGTTCCAACAAGTGGAAACACCGTTGGGATAAGTGTGTGCGTTGGGGTTGAGAGTACTTTGAAGGGGTCCCAGACCTGTAACTTCTATATAAAGTACATTTTGTTTTATGACGTCTGCCCGCGTATTTTTTGAACAGACCTCGTATTGTGTTATTGGAAGTACTTGCGTCAACTAAACAATGCAGCATGTGAGTCAGTCTAGTAATGTTTATAAATAACAATACAGCATGCGAGTCGGTTTAGTTATGTTTATAAATCTTAATTATAGCCATTGAACCTCAGTTTCATTTAGACAGAAAATTGAATATAGTGTTTTCAAAATTGTCGAATTCGGTGTTATAACTTTATATTAATAGGTTTGTCTAGTGTGCTAATGTGTTATTCGGTCTGACACTAACCATGTGTTTATATTTACAATATTGTACACGACATTTTGCACTTAGGTCAGTAACGTGTATCGTTTCATCAATTTCCATCATTTTAATATGCAACACAAGTAGAGTCAAGTCTTACCAGAGAAAGTTACACAAACGGTATACATTGCAGGTTTCTGATGTGTTTGTGATTATCAAGTCCTGAGATTAATAATTATTTTGGATTAGTTCGTAACCTTGTTTATTCTGCTTCTTTGATTTCACTAAGACATTAAGATCAGTCTAATTGAATGTTCGTTTTTTAAAAAATATCTGTTAATGCGATGTTATCAATTTATCATATTTATAATTCTATTTAATTTATTTTTCATTCAAAGTTCGATTTTACATAAATAAATCTACCAGATATTGTCTGTTGTTCACGTTTTTGTCACGTTATTTCGATGAAACAAGCACCTTTTGCCACATTTTTTACAGTTTGTCACTAGACTTTAGTTACTCTTTAAGTCGTCAGATTTATATAAGTCACTAGAAAAGTAACTAGGTCGATTTAACGTTATAAATGTATTACTACTGTTATCACGTCCTCGATAGTTATAATTTTATTGGAGTCAAAACAGGGACTGGTAGCTTGAGAAAATAATGTAGACACTTTTCCATCCTTATTTGTTAACACTTTTAGTCCTCAATTGTAGGCTTGAAAATATAACGTGTATTTTGATTCAGCGTGTTTTTGTACTTTGCTGACGATCCCTATTCCACTTGTTTAAAACTAACAATTTTTGCAAATATTGTAGCATATGATTATAGGTAATTAAAACATATAAACTTTAATGTGTGAAAATGTATTACAAATTAGACGGCACTACTAACTAAATTTCTGAGGAGTTGGTTTGATAAAACATGGTAGTTAGAATTCATACAGTTTACTGGGACAGGACGTGAATCAAACTTTACGAAATAAATAGGCTTACGTCAGATATATTCTGTATCTTTTTTTTAATATACGCATCTAGCTTTTATAGTTAAACTTTTTTATTATATTTTAATTCATACCTAGCATAAGTATTATACATAAATGTAATAAGAAATTAAAGTAAGTAGTTTCAGTGTTGTTTCGTTCACGTTTTGTTTCCATCATGGAAGGACATAATAAAAACCCTGTTTTTCGTTAAGTAGTTTCAGTGTTGTTTCGTTCACGTTTTGTTTCCATCATGGAAGGACATAATAAAAACCCTGTTTTTCGTTAAGTAGTTTCAGTGTTGTTTCGTTCACGTTTTGTTTCCATCATGGAAGGACATAATAAAAACCCTGTTTTTCGTTAAGTAGTTTCAGTGTTGTTTCGTTCACGTTTTGTTTCCATCATGGAAGGACATAATAAAAACCCTGTTTTTCGTGGATGTTTTTTATGCAAGGTATGTGGTAAATAGTTTTATTCTGCATTAGACACGTTTTACAATTGTAGCTGTAAATCAAAAGAACATTTTGATAGTAGTAATTAAACTTTATGAACATTCATATTTAAACTCGCATCATAGCTATTCCGTAAAATTAGCTAGGTTTTTTGAATGATTTCACTAGGACTTTTTTGATCACTAGATTTGCGATATTGCTTTTTGCCTTTTAACGTATCTAATTGAAGCTTTGTTCCACCAAATTATTTGTAGAATTTTTTACCGTATTTGGTTAAAATAACGTTATTAAAACTTAGTTTTAAGAAGTTTAGTGTGTAGGTAATTCTTTTTATCAGGTTCAACTCACTCTGATAAATATTGATTTTGAGGTATGTTTTCCCTAATGTAGTTGTTTTTCCCGTTTAAATTCACTTGGTTAGAGCCAATGTTCAAAAAAATGTTTTATTTTTTTTTTAAAGATTTGATTTTAAAACCTAATTTTAAGTAAAGTTTAGAGGTTGTAAAAATTTTCTCTTTTACATAACGAAGTTTAGAAACAGTTTTGATATTCATGGTGCTTTATGTTTCAAGCTACTTGACTGCAATTAGGATTCCAATAAAGGTTTACATTTTTCTTTGTTGATTAAAATTTTGATTTGGAAAACTAGCATTCGGAGAAGTATTTTAAAAATTTTTGCTATTGTCTTCTGTTCAACGAGTATTAGAAGTTAGAAACGTAATTGATTTTAATACTTATTTGAAATCGCAAGATTCTGTAGGTGGGTGTGGGAATACCTCTGCCTTCAATTGCCACAACGACATATTTAGATTTACAACGCAAGAAACCGGGTTTCAATAAATATAACAGGTAGAGTACTGATAACCCTTTGTGTAGCTTTGTGCTTAATTACAAACAACCAGTCAATGAATTTTTCTATTAAGCTCTGATATCTGAAACGCTGTTTCTAATATCGTTTTGACAACATGATATGCTTCTTATTTAGTGAAAACTTTTTTTTTTATGAAGTGGGATTTGTTATCAGGCAAGTTTCAAACTGCATCTTTGTACCAGCAATACTTTGTTATATTTCTTTAGTTATTTAAATGCTGACTCCAAGAGTTCTAATTATATGTTTGTTAAAATGGCACAAATTCCTATGAAATTAAAATTTTTGAATGAGTAAAGTTTGTTTGAGCATTTTTGAGCAAAACTAAATTAAAATGTTATTTGGACATAACCATTCACAATTTATAACTGACAATTGAAGGAAGGTCGCTATCGATTACTTTTGGATTACTCTTGTTTGACCAAATATTTTAATTTGACAATCATTCTTATAGTGCACATAAACCTAACAATGCGGAGTGAGTTGTACGCGACTTCGGTTCGCGAACTATGAACCCTTTAATTTACAGTCCAAGTATTTTAATAAATAGTTTCACTTGGTCCGTGTTAAAATTGTGGAACATTATTTGATTGAAGTCTTTGTTTGAACATGTTTTTTGCAACACTTGTACTTTTTCTTATTAAAGTTAATTGTCTGAGGGCTGGGCGAGGCATTGTTTTCAGTGTCCTATTTCTACAAAACCGTCTTCTGCACTTTGAGGCCGTGTGTGCTGTGTAAAATTAACGGCCGAATCGCAATATTTAGTCAGACAATATTATCCCATAAGTTGGCAATGAATGTTGTTGACTCGCTGTATTACCTCTAGTAAGTAAGTTCAAATTTAGATTTAGAAGAACTTTGCACGAAGAGCCAAAAATGTAACTAAAATTAAAACTTCGTGATAGACACTGCTTTGGGCATAATGTTGTTCTTGTCTGCTTAAAGGACAAATTGTTGAAACCCCTATCGAAATATTTTTGGTACCACTTTTACTTTCATCACTTCTTGAAGTCGATTTACAAAATATTATTTTGATAATCCATGTGGTTTAAATTTGGTCAGAGAAATATTTTTGATGGTGCTGATAGTTTTTCGTCCTTGTTTGTAAGGAATTTACGTTTAATGAACTGGTAAAATTGATATTTTCTTTTTCCTCTGGATTAAACCGATTTTTAGGGACTATTATTTTCCTATGATTGACCCCGTAAACAACAATAAGGAACAAATTGCTAGTCATTGATCTTTAACTTCTTGAAACCTGTATTATGGTTTGGCGTGATACGGACAATGCTTCACCCAAACATTTTTTTTATATAGTCTGTCTTTTTGTTTATTTTTTATTACTTTTTAAAGACATCTTAAAAGTTTGTTTGCAGTTTTGGGATTGTTTGTATCAAAGTGAGAACTTAATTATGTCAGGAAAGTTATTTCAAAAGAATGTTGCTAAGTGAGAATCTAATTTGGTAGGTAATTTGTAATTATAGCTTTTATTTTTCAAGATGAGAAATTACACGTTGTTGCAAACAATTGGTGTCTCCTTAGAAATAAATTTATGTATTTCAATAAAACAATTGTCAAACATATTCTTCAGTTGAATACAAAAGATTAAAAATTTTCAAAAAGCTATTGAAAAATGCAAAAGACATACGAAAAGAACATTTTCACCTGACCACAAAAAATATGATGATTCGATTAATGTAAATAAAACTTTAACTGCTCGCAGTTGAAACATCATTCAAAAAACTTCTTGAATATTTATAAAAATTAGAGAAATTTTGATGGTCAACTTCATTTGATTACAACATTCAATTCATAATTTTTCACAAAGTACGCATCTTATATTTTATCAAAGTAACGCCAAATTTTTCCAAAATTGTACATTTATTAATAGGAATGCAACATCAAAAGTTTTCTCTACAATATTTTTGCTCCAGTGAGACATTGTCCTGGATTCATCGTTTAGCACCTCGCAACGGAAGAAGACATTAAACTATTTCATTTTGTCTTTGTTAAAACTGTTTAGTCTAAGGAAAGATGAGTAATGTTTCATTTTCTATTAAAAGAACTTTACAAACTGTGGTTATATCTATATATATTTGTGTGTGTGTGTGTGTGTATTATTCACACATTAAGTGTAAGATTGTTATGCTAACGTAGAAAATCAATTTCAGATTTATGAAAGCCAGTGCGAATTTTTTAAGTGTTTAAATATCCATTGCTTATGCATTTTGTATTAAAAGTGTCATTTGCTCCCATAAAACTCAACACTTTTTTTATTTTATTTCTGAACTGCTAAATATATTGCTTTTGAAACGTTGTATCGTGGGATTGAAGTCAGTGCTACGAATATGACAATCTCAAAAACGTACGAATTAGTAAGTTAATAGAAGACGTAATTTTTTGTCATAAAGAAACATTTGTTTTACAATTACTTCAAGCCATTTCGGTTTAGCATAGTATCTTAGAGGTGGGGAGGTGGCCCGGCATGGCCAAGCGTGTTAAGGCGTGCGACTCGTAATCCGAGGGTCACGGGTTCGCATCCCAGTCGCGCCAAACATGCTCGCCCTTTCAGCCGTGGGGGTGTTATAATGTAACGGTCAATCCCACTATTGGTAAAAGAGTAGCCCAAGAGTTGGCGGTGGGTGGTGATGACTAGCTGCCTTCCCTCTGGTCTTACACTGCTAAATTAGGGACGGCTAGCACAGATAGCCCTCGAGTAGCTTTGTGCGAAATTCCAAAACAAACAAACAGGGTGGGGAGGTTGAGCAAAAAATATTAAAATGTATCTTCTAATGGAATGGAAATAATTAAAGGGTGTAACCATTTTCCCCACCCCTTTGAGTATCTCAATGATAATAAGATTTATAACACTAAAAGCAGGGTTTCAATACCAACGATGAACACAACACGGGCAGCTTATAAGGTAGCTATATGCGTAATGCAAATTTAAAATAGATTTTTTTATTATCACACATAGCCCACTGTGAGTTGGTAAGAGTAACCCAAGAGTTGACGGTGATTAGTAAGATCAGCTGTCTTCCCTCTAGACTTTACTGCTAAATTAGGGTCGGTTAATATAGCCCTCGTGTAGCTTTTCGCGAAAATTCAAACCAAATCAAGATCATATAGTTTTTTCATTTAAAGGGGAAGTTGCTTTACTAGCTATATGAGGTATATATAAATAAACTTAATTATATATATCACTAGTCAATGAGCAAGAAAGATGTAATCAGTGTGCGCAAGCATTTGATTTTGTATTTAAACTTTTTGGTAAAATATGTTTGGAAATGTGTTACACAAGAACATGTACTTTGCGGTTCGCAGCATATTGTTCATAATCCAGTATTTATAATTATATAAATAAGTTGTTTATTCTGTTGTGCACGCGTTATGTGGCGCCATCTTTCTTATTAATATTTTATATCAGGAAAGCTTGTCTAGTCAAAGATTGTGGATTTCAACGTTCATGTTATTCATATAAAGTAATTATAGATATGAAGTGGGGTGTATGTGAAAAAGGTAGTTAATTCAAACTTTTAATAAGTAAAACGATGCTGTTGGTAACGGGTCACATTATAACATGAAGTATTGACAGAACGTGTAAGAGAAGGGTACTTCGTTAACCTCGTTTATTTCATCATTGCAATCTCGCATCCTGAGGTTTTAGTGCTTCATTTTGGTATTCTGTTCATGAAGACATTTCTAACCTTAAAAATATGAGTTAGAGGAAATAAAATTTTATCTGTTGAAATAGTTACCAAAATTAAGACATTAATATCATGAAAACACAGCAAGTAAGTAGTGAAGACAATGAGTAGCGTTTTGAAACATTTTTTTCTTGTGTAAAGAAGTAAATTAACTTTAGCCTAACACTTGCACCTGTTAATTAAAGCGGTTACAAAAAGGAAGGGGATGAGTGAATTAAAAACTAAAGTATAGAGATCCAGGAAATGCATTTGTGTTGTTCTGGGACCTCGGTTCATAGAAGAAAATGTAAAAAATAAAACTGAAGAGAAAGTTTCGTTTGTCCTCTTCAGATTTTAATTTATATTATTTTGTTGGGAATACATAAAGTTGGTACTGTTTCTAAACGTTTATTGAGATGATTATTTTATATTTGTATTATTGTATCCATACTTATTGTATGGTTGGTGTTACGATTAGAATAAAGTAGTTAATCGATTGTAATCTGTGCTTTTTTTTTATATTTTACTCTTATTCCAAACCAAATATTCATGAAATCCTAATCTTTCAAATACAGCAGTTAGTATTGTGTTAAAATTATATTTTCTACGAAAATGTTTATAATTTGTTTCCGTAGTTTACTTACTATAGTATTATTCGGAACTTTCAAACATGCTTATTTTTAAATGTGTCACTAAGAACCTGAGTTTTCTGATTTGCACATTATGGTAAAACTAATAACACAGCTCTTCCTCCCTTTCTCTACTAGTGTTCCATGCCCATACCCATCATTCGCCGCTCAATATAGCAGGTACAGAAGACTGGTGCTACTCGGGGAAAGCTACTTGCGGCCAACGAAGTTTGAATGTACTCCTCGCTACTGTCGTAAGTTTTTAAGTAATACTCCATAAATAAGTATTTTCAGTTGAACTTTTTTAAAGTCACTTATAATTCATGACTCTGTGAAGTTCGAAAAAAACGTTTTTTGGTGTATGTGTGGAATTACACGGTAAGACTTTTTTCCGTATATATGCAAATTGAAATCTGCTGTTTTCTTCGAAGCTGCCTTGTCGGTAGTGCTTATTGTTCGTATCGAGAAACAGATTGTGTATGTCACCGCACCCATTTCAAGAATTTATAAATATTTTCGTACTGATTAAATAAATATTCAGTAGTATTTATATTGTACCTAAACAAAAATGTTAATTCAGATGGAGAAAGTTGTATTTCCAAATTTGATAAGTTATTTTGTTTCAAATTTATCTTTCTGGTTTGAACTTTAATTGTAAAACTTAATTACAATCGGATGTCTCGGTTACCTGTTTGACTCGTTTGGTATGTTGACCTTACCTGATTTATTTTCACATACATGGTTACACTGTAAAAACAGTTTGGATCCTGAACACAATGTAACACTTTTTTTGTCCTAATTTCTTTATCCATTTAGGTCTAGAAAGGCTTTCGACTATGTAGATTTTAAACATGTTTATGAAGATATTCAGTATCTAAACATAGGAAGGTTTAATATAAAAGGTTCAGCAATTCCTTAGTCATGATAGAACAGCAGCTATTTTGCATATAAATCAGTTCTTGCAATAGAATTATCAGATCATCCCTAAAGTAATGTCCAATTTTAGGTTCAGAAAAAGATAAAGGATTTCAAACACTTTCTGTTATTTAACCAATAATGTATGTTCCATTGTTATTAATTATTTCCTGCCAGTGATTCACAAGCTTCTGAATGCCATTTCTATAAAATTTTTGGGGTTTGGAGGAAAAAAATGTAGAGAGGGTAGTTTTAACATATTCATGTGTTCCAAGCTCTTTTCCATCAAGATAGTTCTGCAAACTTTGGAATAGATGATAATCAGATGGTGCAATATCTGAAGATTAAGGAGGATGTGGAGATATTTCCCAGTCTAGCTCTTCTATCTTTGCAAATGTGATCCTTGCTGTATGGTGCCGTGCATTATCCTGCTGTAAAACAACACCTTTATAATTGATCAAAGCAGGCCTCTTTTCTTTCAGTGCAATATATAGTTCTGTAACTGTTGACAGTAGAAGTCTGATGTAATCATTACATTGAGTGGCAGCAACTCAAAGTGGATCACACCAACAATATCCCACCAAACACTGAAGACTTTCCTAGGTTGGAGGTCCATTTTGGGCTGTGCTTTAGCCAGTTTACCTGCAGTGAACCATTGTCTGCAGTGCTTAACATTTTTATAAAATATTCATTTTTCATCTCCAGTTACTAACCAGTCCAAAAAAGGTTAGTTACATTCATGAGAGTGCAAATGTCCACTCTTGCTCTAAGGTTGACTTCTGTCAAATCATGGGGAACCCATTTTCCAACTTTTGACATATTTTCAAGCTGTTGCAGATGATGGTGAACTGTTGAATGGGTTGAATTAAGCTTTTGTACTAGTTCTTCAACTGTTACAGCACAATCTTTATCAAGTGTAGCCAGCAGCAAGTCATCATTAAACTCAATAAGATGACCTGAACATGGCACTTCACTTAAGCTGTTGTCACTTGATCTGAAATTCTGAAACAACCTTTGACATTTTCTTTCATTGAGATGTTCCACACCATAAACACCTTGACTGTTTAGTGTAGTTTCTGCTGCACTGTTGCCTTTTTTAAACTCATAAAGCATTATATGCCTAATGTGCTCCACAGAACATCCATCTTCCTAAGGGTTTATTTGATTAATGATCTGAAAAAGTGGAGTTGGGTTAGTTTTTTTATTTGTCTGAAATTTTTATACATGTCCTACTACATATTTTAGTCATTAAAGCCTTCTACAAAGAGAGAAATGATGATGCACTTTTTGTATTAAATTTTCAAACATTACTTATGGGATGACCTGATACATCTCAACACTTGAACAGTGTGAAGCAATATGAGGAAAACAATAATTATCTAATACAGCAAAATGATTGTGTAAGTGGTAACCACTGAGAATAAATTAAGTAGAGAAGTAAGTTTTTTATATATATGGATGTTAAATCAATATAGGTAAGGTTCTTGTTATGATGAAAAACGTGTTTTACCTGATATAAAAAATTTTAAGAACATTCAATTCAAATGTGTTCAAAACACTACTGTGGTCAAACTGATTCATTTTAAATTAAAAAGTAATTGAGTAAGGAAAATATTCTTTCTATTTATATTAAATTAGTGTTTACACAGTGGCAATTTGTTTTCTCACCATTTCACCCAGTAGCTTTGGCACAATCCCAGTATTACCAACTGTTAAGGAAATAAAGAATTTTTATTGGATACTAACTATTTCATTCCATTAAATGTTTTATTTTCTAATATGTGTTAAGTTATTTTGTATGATTTCATTCGGTATTGTATAATACATACGTATACATTTTAAATATGAAAACAGAATAATAGAAGAATGAAAATCAACTTACTGAAGCCATTATATAATATTCCAAAGTAAATCTTCTGGTTGGAATTATTTTGATGCATAAGTTAAAGCCTGTTTAAAAACACCAGTGACAACTAAATGATATGTAATCAAGAGCTGTATTTTTATTTTTCTCTACTGTTGTATAGTTTTAGCAGTAACTTTGGAAGTTTGGTTGTTCAGGTTCTTTTAAGTCTAAAGTGGGACATGAATGTTGCTGACTTTGTTTTTATCATTGGTGATGCATAGTATCTTAAGAATTTGTAAAAGCATTTTACATCTTCTCGATCTTCAAGAATTGGACATAGAAATGTTGTTTTCTTATGTCGTGGTGTGTTCAGCTTTAAAAGTATTTTTCCAGTAGTAAATTTATCTACCTTCACGTATCAGGTGTTAGTTTTGTTTTTTAAGTGTAGTTACTCTGTTTATTCTTACTGATGTTTGTGTGAATCAACACTAGATATTGTAAATGGTGTTTGTGGACTCCCTGTGAAAGAGGCAGTTCAACTTCCACACATTTCTGTAGCTTTTCTTATCAAGTATGCACCATTCTTTTATTTAGTCTGTTTTATTATGTTCTTGTTACCTACTTCTTCATTGTAACTCATTTGTCTTTTGTGGATCAGTTCCATTTCTAGCATTATGCTTCTTCCTTCCCTTCTTTGATTTTTGATTTCTTGAGTTTTGTAATTTTGCATCCCCTTTCAGTATTCTCACATTCTGAATTTCCTTTTCCATTTAAGGTGATGAGCAGACTTTTTTTAAGTTTCATCATCTAGTAGTGTAATATTCCTGTCCTTCCCTGATCTTTTTTTTTAACCACCTCTTCCTTTCAGCCTGAGGCACTCCATGCCTCAGTGGGCATTTCTCATTTTCTTTCCTTCTCTACTTTGAACTTTCCTTTTCTGCTTTTACTATTCACTCATATCCTAATTTTTTTTTTTTTTTCATTCTTTCGGCTCTTCATCTAGTCTCTTTCTTTGACCTACAGTTTGGTGGTATTCTTAATTTGTTTAAATCATAGGCTAAGGCTGTTAATCATTCATCCTCACTTTCATCAGTTGTTTTCACACTGTCCTCAACTCTATTTTCCATCCATGTATTTCTTTTTCCTTTATTTCTTATCATTTTATTCCTACCTTTCTCTTCTGCACAGTGCCATTTCCATTGTATTGAGTCTCACAGGTGCTCAACTATCACAGTTTAAGCATCTATGGTTGCACTTTCTATCCATAATTGGGGATTTTGCTTTTTACATATGGACTTCTCTATGTTTCAGTTTCCTCCTTCAGTGTTTGTATTGTTCTTTTTTGCTTTTGCTCCCTTCTGTGTCCCATGTTTTTTGAAGTTGTAGTCATCACCACTTTCACCAGCTCCTCACTCCCAATTAATATTGTATTCACTGTGGTGAAGTTTTCAGCTCATTCTCAACTGAAATCAGTCTCTTCTCAGGCCTCTGATCAGTGGATTTTGCTGTAAATGGGATTTGTTTCTATATTTCTTGTTCAGTGTGTTCACTTTCTTGTTTGGTGACCATAGTTTCAAAGGGACTATTTATCCCTCTAGGTCACACTACTATGCTCTTTTTCAGTTGCCCTTGCATGATCAGAGGAATCTCTTATGGGATGCTGTTCTCTGATCTGAGTGATTCTTGTGTCCATTTCTTCATTCTCATCTTTATATGGGTGGTTATACTCATACTCTTTATTCTATTATCTCTATCCAAACTGGACATTACCCCTCTTTACTTATGATTTCACCCTGGTTGGGGAAACATTGCTTACCATCAGTTTTCCATTCAGCACTTAGTCTCGTGATGAGTCCTCATATCTCCATATTAATGCGTTTGGCATTGTGGTAGGTGGTTGAGCATGATCCCATTCTCATCTCCTCTTATTTGTTCATTTTGTTAGGTTCTATTTCAACAACATCTTGAGTTTTCTCTATCAACTACCTTTGGGTGATTCATTTCAGAACTCTTTGTTTTCAAACTCGACTTTTTTTCTTGAGCCTATTATATTGGTTTCCCTATCTGCCCAAGTATCAGATACCATGCTTCAGGTTGTGTACTTCCTCTCCTGATCAGATAGTGTTCTGTTCACGTAGTATCTTTTCTCCATTAGTTTCTGTAGGGGGTATTTTTTTTTAGGCTCCCCACTGTTTTCTTCACCCACTCCTTTACTTACATGCTTCTACTCTCCTTATCTGTTCTCCTTCCCTCAGCTTTGGTTTTCACTGCCTTCTGCTATATTTGGTCTATTACTTGTTGTAAGGCTCACCCATCTTTCTGATCTTTTTCTTCGGTCTTGGCCTTGACTAGTGATGCTTTTCATCATTTTGCATGTCATTATTCTCTGTTTGGTTTACTTTTGGGTCTGTCTTTTATACCACCTGAAAACTTAACCCTCTTCCTTTGTCAATTTTGCACTTTCTTGCTTCAACATCTGTTTCTTGTTGTTGTTTTTTTGTGTGAAATTTTGTCTTTCCACTTTTATGAGTGTTTTATGGCGAGTTGCTGTTGAACCTTACTTTTTCATCTGGTAATCCTTGTCTTTCTGAGTATGTTTCTGTATGGTCTTTATATTCAAGTTAGGAGTTGTGGTATTTGATGTTGGTCTGCAAGTCCCCACTTCCTTTAAATGGGTCTCCCATTAGACATTTCTCTTATTTCTTCCGTGTTGTTCTGAAGGGTTGTCTACTTTGCTGGTGGTCGGACAGTCTTGTTTATCCATATTTGCTGATTCTATACTATGTGGATTTTTTAACCTTGTTCCAGCCCTACCTGCTCCTGCTTGCACCATTTACTGCCTTCTCTTCTGTAATACTTTCCTTGCCTTTCACTTATGGCTGCCATTGTTGACATCTTTATGCTAGTGACTTGTTCCATAGCTTTTCTCTAGTCCCCTCATTCTTATTCTTTGTCCTATACTAACTCCCTCTATCTTCAGATGCTCATTGGAAAGACCTCTACCCTTCTCTTTACCCTTTCTTCTGTTACATTCTTCTATGCTTGTTGAGACCAAGACAGACATATCTGTATAGTTTGTGTTGTTCATTACTTGTACCTCTTACTTTTGAGTTTTTTGTGTTTCACTCTACATTCTCTGGGATTCTTCTTCCTCCCAGAGCAAATCTCTTTTTACTTTTGTAGATACGGTCTCTATGGTTTTTTGCTTATTGATGGTACATATTTCATCTCATCAGATTCATCTCCTCTCTTTTTTTCTTACTGCTCATTTCCATCCACTGCTGGACGTGATCATTCCTTAACTTTCTTTGCTGCCTGGCTGTGTAGTCTTCGAGAGTCACTACCTGCCTCCATAAGCCATCCTACACTCTCCCCCCACCATCTGTTTCCTGATCATTCAGGTGAGATGGTTGAGAATCTTCTTTTACCACAGACTAGAAAACACCCAATGCAGCTTGGTTTTGGACTGCAATTGAACCACTGAGTATCTACAATCATCTCCTGTTCAGTTGAGTTGATGTGAGAATTTACAAACAAATTAGTGTGCAGAAAAACTATTTCCCTCCTCCTATGTGTGAAGGGCTTAAATCTCTAAGGCAGATGCATGGGGAAGATAGTTTTCTGTCTGAGGAGGTATCTGTTGGAAATACATTCTTTGGTAAAGAAAATGTTAGCTTTACTGGAGCATTAAAATTTGTAGATCTCCATAAAAGCTTGTAAATTCTCTAATTAATGAAAGGAACGTGCATTAGTGTTGAGGGATTTTAAAACTGTGTGTGCAGTATCTTCTTTATGAGGATAAATGATGAGGATATCATTTATGATGCTAGAAAAATACTTAGATTCAAGAAGTCTTGATAGAAATGAAATAAAAACCTTATAAACTGAGTACTTTTGAAAGGTGGAGCTTTTTTCTTTGGAGCAAACTGTTTGCTTCTGAGCATATCATTTAGTTACCTTCAGTGAAAAGGAAGTAACTTTCCTGTGGTGTTAAATGCTTTTTCTTTGGAATTTTCCACATATATTGCTATATTGTCAACAGTGATTAGCACATATTGAAGCCATTGCTGAAAATTGCTGCCTGATACTTGAAGAATATGGACAGATTTGTAATGAGTTCCATGATGGTAGGAATGATCATTTATGTATGTGTAAGAAGGGTAGTGTTAGTTTGAAATTGTAGTCTGATGAGTGTGCCTTAGTTGGAACATTGGTGTAAAGATCAAGGTTTTTGTAGCTGATCAATTCCATAAACATTTTACTTGAAATGACTGTTCTTATGCTTGTTTCAACATTGTCATTCTGAGATGTATTAAACAATTCCTACAGGTCCTATAAAAGAGATCAAAGTTTTCAACAGGCTTTTATAGCCCTAATATTCTTCTGAGAATGTAGTCCCTACTTGGCAGTTTTATTTTTTCATTATTACATTTTTTTTTGTAATGGATTTACTGTTATACAGTTATTACATACATTTGTTTCAGTCTGATGCATCTAACATACATTGTTGGATGTGTATTGTGCAAGTCCTGCCTGTTCTCTAAATTTGTGGAAAATTCTCAAGAGCAAGAATTAACAATATATTATTTGCAGAAACATTAGCACATTTTCAAATATTGTTGAACTTTAAAGAATTTTGTATAGTGAGTCTACAGACTGACAAGCTGAGAGACAGAATAGAGTATTTTTTTGGTTACCTACAGTCAGTTTACTATAAACCTCAAACTGTAGTTGGGGCCAGTGCTTATTAATCAGAAAACTACATAATTTAACAAGGAATAATTATAGACTTCAAACATTACAAATCATTAAATTTCAGTCATTTAATCTTGGATGTTAATATTTTTTATGAGGACATTAAATATCTTTGGTAAAAAGCCAGCTTATAAGTGGCATGAAACCAGCTAAGCTAGTCAGCATTCCCCTCAAGTAAAGTGTATCTGTGTATCAACATAAATAATTTGCATTTCATGAAACTGTACCACTGATAAAAAATTTTAGTTTCAGATCAGATAAAAGACTGAATACTGTTTGTAAATTTGTAAAATATTTTTATATAAATAATTATTTGTAATAATTGTTTGTAGTAACTATTTTTCTAGATTGTATTGTATATTAAAATATGTTTATGTTAAGAAAGAAAATTGTGTTTCAATCTAGTTGGCAAATATAAATTTGATACATATCAACATATAATTAACTTTTAAATTCAAATTCAAATTTCCAGTTATTTGAAATTTTAATACGTAACAATAAATTGGAGACTTGTCTGAGATAAATTTTAATACATGATGTAATAATTTGGGGTCTCATTAGGGTTGAAATCTAATATGCAAGATTTTTCATTGACTTTTCTTTTACAGTTTGTTGTCTATTAGACTTGTGAATTTCATCCAAATATAGTAGTATTTAATTACTAAGTTTAGGTATTTAGATCATCTTGAATCTAAATGCATGCTAGTTTTTCAACATGACAAGTGCAAAGATAAATGTATAAAAGTATGTTGTTAATCTAAGAAAACACTTTATCCATTAAAAAATTAAGTAATGTGTTTATAGAAAGATAAAAGTTCTTCAATAAACTGTATCTTGAAGAAATACAACATAATAGATTAAACATAGTGTCTTATTTGTTTGTTATCCAAGATTCCTGCACACAAAAGTAAAAGTGAGAAATGTGTACCTCTGAATAATTTCAAATCCTAAAGGGAATTAACATTTTGTAAGAATATTATTATTAATATAACTTCTTCTGATCATTTCATTGGCAGAGGTTTCAGCTTCTGGCTGTTAACTACAATGCTCTTTATTTCTATAAAGTGATTAAACAGGGGTATTCTGTTGATTACTTTTATTTACTATCAATTCAAAATTATCATTATTCTATTTATGATGGGAGGTTTTGTGTGTATGTAATGTTTTCTTGTTTTAAAGGATTTATAATGTGGTTTTATAGTTCTTGGAAGTATGAAAAGCAATAACAGTGCCAAGGGAAGGCAAGGAGTGATGGGTCTGCCTTCCCTAAACTTTTCTCTAAAATGTTTAGTGCTACATCTTCCAGAATTTTAGGTTACTAGGTAACCCAACACAAAGAAAGTTCACCCAATAAAAATTCCAATGTATTGTTAGTCTTGTTCTTATTGTAATCAATTACAGTAAGAATTAAGAAAATTTTTGTTACTCAGTTAGGTTGAAGCTATGAGCATTGTAGTCTGTCGAGAAAATTAATTGTAACTGAGGGCCATGAGGAAATTGCTTAGGATTTTAAACAAAATTATTTCGTAACTTATCAGTGCATTTTCTTATTTTATATGTTGGTGTTATGATTATATAAGATATTCTATCGAGTTCAATTTAAATTTTAAAATGATCACTTAGTACAAGAATTTTAGTTTAATTAGGTAATTTGCAGTCCGATATCTCAATGATAAATGTGTTTAACCAATAAGGAATCATGTAGAACAGTATTAATGAAAAGCATTCTGCAGAAAAACTAGTTAGCAAATAATTAGGAAGAAAGTTAAGAGAATTTCAGGTTCAGACATCTTTGGTTTTGCCTAGAACTTTATTGACCTGCAATACCCTATCATAATTTTATTTTTTGGGTCAAGTTGTTTGTTGTTATAGATTTTTCAGTATTAGTATTTTTGCTTATATCTAATTGCTAGATCTGAGTTATTCTAAGGTTTGGCCAAATTTCCTGCACAAACATGAAAAAAACTACCTTTATTTGAGATTATTTTAAAATATCTAGAATGAAAGAATTTAAGAGTGTAATTGTTAATTTAGAAGCAAGAAAGTATTAGTGAGGGGAGAAAGAATTTTTTTTTAGAACAAATTTTTAAAATTTAGGTTACTTTGCTCATGTTAAGGTTGGAGGTCAGATAAGGAGTAAACAGTTAGTAACTTTGATATTGTTATGTGAAAAGTAATTATTTCAAGAAAACTATCTGATTTTAATGTTCTAGTAAATACTGAACTTTATGAATTTGTTAATTGTAAAACTGACAACAAATAAACTGCAACTTTTGATACATTTCTTTTAAGAAAGTTTAGATAAAAGTGTGAGTAGGTTACCAGTTTCAAAATATCTTGTTTTAATACGCATTATGTACTGTTTACGGAGATAGCAAATTAATGTATGTTCCACAACTTGTTTAAAAAGAAATTGCTAGGCCTGTTTAAAGCTGTGGATCACTTATGTAGATGGATAATGTCTTTTGAAATAACAAAACTGGAAATTGTGTTTAAAAATTAATTTGTTAAATGAAATATATTAAGGTGTTCTTTCATTATTTTCAGGAAATGTTAATTTTATATAATACTCACTGATTTAATAAAATTCCTAATTCACATTAATATTTGCTCCTTATTCATCTATCCCACATTGGGGAAACAGTACGTTCAGTCTTGCAAAACTAAAATTCAGGGTTTTATGCTTCACAGTAGATAGAGTTCAGGTAGTGTATTATGTAGCTTTTGCTAAAAGACAAAATATTTTTCAAACAATTTTAAAGTTCTGAACATATGTAATACACAGCATATTCCCTATATAATCATTAATTTTATAGAATATTTATAACTTGTCAGAGAAACCTGCACTTGGTTCAGGACTTGCTGTATTGCAATTGATTTGAAAGATGCTGTAGATAATTTTAAAATAGTTTTGTCTAACTTAAGTGAGACACATGATTTTAGTATATCAAAATTATTTATATATATGCTGAAGAAACACCTTATTAGTGCTAAATATGAAAGATATTGAGCAATTTGCATGGATCTCGTGCAAGCGTCAGGTTTTATACAATTTAGCTTAGACATGATAAAGAACTGCAGCTGTTGTAATATACGTTTCTACTGACAATTAGAAATACACATTGAATTAGTAGTTTGCACCTGCAGTTTGCATAAGAACTAATCTATTGTCTGTTTATCAGTATTAGGAATTTATTGTTTTCTGAATTTTATTCTCAAATTAACATATAGAAATAGATATTTGTTTATTTGATTTTAAATAATTTTTTTACTGATCAGTCTTTATAATCTTTAGCATCCTGATATCAACAAATAGCTGCTGTTTAAGAAAAAGAAATATGCTAAATCAAACTTAAATGCATTGTATTTTTATAAAAGTACAGCAATCTAGATTGTATGTAACTTTCCTATTTATGACATATTGTCAAAAGAACACTTGCATTGTACAATACATTGTAAAACTAGTTATTGTTATATACAAAAGGTTGAATACATTTTACTAAAATAATTTTAAATATGTAAGTTAGAAAGTCACTTGGCAACCACAGCCAGTGTGAATTTGCAGTGGAATAACATGGAACTAATTTTGACATTGCTTGATATTTTGAAAGCTATGTGATGCCACTGAAAATGGATTGATTTTGGAAAGAGCATCTATCAGTCCTTTCCTTTGAAAAATGTTCATACGCTTGGGATTTTCCACACACTCAATGACATTGTAAAATGAAGGAATATAGATCTTCTTGGGATAAAAAGACTATCTAGAAGGAGAACTTAAACAGTTCATAACTCAACTGTGGTAAGCAAAGTGTGGCATTTTGTAAAAAGTGAAAATCCACGAACACAAAGGTTAGTAATAAGAGCTTTCCATGTGTTTGTGGCTCCATGCAACAGTACACAACCTAATCAAGAAGGATTACCATATGAGAAAGCAATACAAGTTGCTTCAATGCATATGTCAAGCTGCAGGAGAAATGTGTATTAGTGCTATTTTATATTAAGACATACCACTTCTTTTGATGGATGCAGTATGTATTGATTACAATGTTGAACTGAAAAACCATACAGTGTGAACAATATTGAGAGAGGAGTGCAGCACTTTGGACATGACACTTATATAACAGTCTCTTGCAACAAAAATTATATTGCATTTACCAAGTTGTAACTGAATGTGATGGCATGTATTGGAAAAACAGTGAACTTCAAAATTATTTTAACCCATTCAATTTTTACAAGCTGAACACTATATACAGCACAGTGCAATTAACTACCCAAAACAGACCACACCTCATATGCCAAATTTAGCAGTCAGTAGAATGTTCTCAACCTATCTCTTTACAGAATGCCAATTATTCTTTTCCAAAAAGTTAGAAATCTTATAATTTAGGTTTAACTTTATAAATTTAATTGTAAATGTAGTTTTAATACAAGCTGATGGAATGGGGAAAAAAATAATGTAAAGAGGAGTAATTCATGATGAAAAGAATTGAATGGTCTAGTAATGAAAATGAATAAGACAAATTGTGCATATAACTTTAAAAAGTATAGTCTTTAATATAGTAACATACATTATTGAACTTGATGAAGAAAATGCTTTAAAAGCATTTAAATTCGTTTTTTTTTCAGTTGTGTAACTAATAAGGAAGAATTATGCTTGTTACAAACAGCCTTCTTAGTTGACATAAATTGCCCTTTTTTGAAACAAAAACAAAAGAAAAGAGTAGAACCTCTTTCATTGTTTTATTGAAAATAAATTACTTATCAAAACAATCTATGATAGTGTGTGAAAGCCAATTTAATCTTTTCCATTATAGGATTTCATGTCATTTAAATGAGTCTTGGCTGTTTTTATTCATGCCAGTTTTTTTGGTTTTTTTTCATTTCCAACCTTATGAAAATATGTAATTTTGATTCATCTAAATTATGTATTATTTTGACTGTATTTCATACTGTCTTATCCAAAATGTATAATATTGAAAAAACCTTGGACAAACATTATATGTAAGAAGTTTCTGAAAATTTATTTACAAACAATTTGCTATTGCTGAAGTGTCTGTCAGCAGTTATTTTCCATATTGTAAAATATGTATCTTAGAATTGTGTAACTGATCTTATGTTGAAGAAGGAATGTTGACTGTAGTTTTGAACTTGATACGTGTACCTACATAAGATATGGAAATCCTTTTCTACAAGATTGAGATTTGTTGCACTCAAAGAAGTGTAACATAAGTATTTGTACTCAAGGTACATCTGTGAATTGACTATGCCAGTACGATTTAGATTCTCACAAGTTAGAGTATAAAATAATGTTCTTATGAAGAATTAAAATACTTTTTATCTATCGTGTAGTTTGTATATTGTATTTGCATGACATCTAGAAGCTTCAAAATACATATCTAGTCAATCATTTTCCCTTCAAACTGTATCTTGTATTTACTCTTTTTTACTATGAACTATTACTAAATTAGCAGATTAAGGTAAAATTAATGGTTGATAACTTTGAAATCAAATACCTAATGCATGTTGAATAGCAATCTGCAAAATATTGGGAAATTTGCAAATTGACCCCCACCTTATACACACAGGGTTAACCTGTCCAGATATAGGAGCACCTGCAAATTTTTTACAAATATTTTTTTGAAATGAAAGTTTTACAGAAAAAAGTAAGAACATTGTTTACATAAAGTGGTATATAATCTTTTTTAACAAATTCCCCATGTTCCTAAAATCAAAGTTTATCGACCATTTAGACTATTTTTGAGGAATGCCTATATGCAAAATATTTTAGTAAATATCAATCAGTATTATGCGTAAAGTTCTAGACAAAGATTTTTGACTGTTTCTACAAAAAGGTGAGAATATTAGTTTTAATTTCAAGATCATTAAGGGCTATACATTGCAATTTATGTATAACTTTTAAAACTAAACTTTAGTAAAACAATTATGTAGACTACCTTACAAACCCAAACATATAATTTAATTCTTTTATATTATTTATGATCAGCCTAGCATTGCTAGGTGGTTAGTGCGCATGACTCGTAATCTGAGAGTCACAGGTTTGAATCTCCATCCCACCAAACATGTTTGCCCTTTCAGCTTGTGAATGTTATAATGTTACGGTCAATCCCACTATTTTTGAGTTAAAGAATAGCTCGAGAGTTGGCAGTGGGTGGTGATGACTAGCTGCCTTCCCTCTAGTTTTTTACTGTAGTGTGTTAAACGTATATTAAACTGATACATAAATCATAAAAACAATCAGCTATAGAATAATAATGAATAATGTAGTTCTTATTCAAGTAATGGTTTTTATTTATAAAAATGAAACATCAATGTGTGATAAAAACTTTTCAGGACAAATAAATATAATATATAAAACTGTGGATAACTGTGAAAGTATGTGAGGTAAATTATTGATTGTGCTATAATATTTGTTAGTTCAAATATTGGATAAATTAAGGTAGTATGTCCGATAAAAACTTTTTACATTACGTATATAATACTGTTATAATTGTTGTCTTGTTAAAAGAATGGTTTTACTTGTAAAGTATTCAAACCTTTTATGACACATGCAAATTAACTGAAAAAACAATCTTCTATAGTGTCTCGTTCAAATAAGTTTTTAATTGTAACTTTTCCAAATTTATTTCGTAAAGTGAAGACTACAATGTTGAGGATATTATCGCATTTCGAGACGCCCTTAGATAAGTAACAGTAACCTTAATAACGCAATCCGCCTATAGAAACAATGCTCTTAAACACACCATTTACCTGTATAGCCTTGATAACAGCATCCGCCTGTCGTAACAGACCTTTTTGTGTCGAACTTTGATGCTATTCCTCTAAACAGCTGCGTCCTCTTGTACCATTTTGCTTAACTATGATAGCATCGTGTCTACCACCTCTTGGTATTTCGGTGAGATTGCGTAACCCATGTCCATATCTCTTGAAGTAGCCAGTCAACACGCTGTATCTGAAATACAGCCCTGTCTACTGTAATAACATTATAAAAATGAACGACAAATTAAAATAAAAGTAATTATATTCGATATAGTAACTGGTATAACCATTTTTGTCAATGAAAGGAACAATATACAAAATATCATAATCTACTTAGGGAACTCGCAAATAACTGTATTTAGGCTTGAGTCATAGCAGTTGATGTATATTTCTTTGGACACTTGCTCTCTGTGTAATACCAAACTTTAACAAAGAAACGCTGTATGCTGTGTCACCTGACAATTAGTGTTATATGTTTTATTTCAAAGCATTTCAGGTTGGATGTAACAACGTTATCACAGCACATAGAAGACAAGTCTGGACGAAAACAAAAAAAAATACCTGTCTTGATCGCTATAACTTAATGTTAAATGTAATAAGAAAACAAGTAGTTAAACTTCTATAGTTTATATAAACGCTTTTAATATCATTTGTCTATTTTAATAATACCTTCTGATTGTTCTGAAAATGCGAGCGCACTTCACTATCTAAATGCACATCTGCACGTATTTCATTTCATTAGATTTCAATAAAACGGAGATGTAAATTAGTAGACATGTTGTACATACTTAAAAGCTTACCAAAGTTTTTTAAAAGGTCTAACATTAGGCTGCATAATAATAATATAATATTATTTATTGATTGTACTGTAAAGTTTAGACCTAACTAAACCAAAGCAAAAAGGTGTATATAAGATAAAATGTTAACTTACCTCTATTGACTACTTAATAAAAGCTTAAAACTAATGTTAGGCTCAAGACAAGTGGACTTGTAGTTTTAGATGTCTGCGATTAGAATTGCTTTAAGAAATCCTGTACTTAAAAATGTACTCTTTTAAATAAGGATACTAATCTGACAGCAAATGTTTTCCGGGTCTTTGCTAGTCTTAACATTTTCTCCGTTGCTGCCACGCGTGAGTTTTGAGAATTAATTAAGGATCACTTGTACCAACACTCGAGACGACTGGAGGAAAGAAATACATGACAGATCTATTGGTGTGAATAAAACCTGATGAACGCTTATACAGAAAGCTCTTTTATCAAGAACTGATGTGTGATTAAGACAGGTAAAGAACATTGGTTCATTAGTATAAATAAAACCTGATAAAGGTTTGTATATAATGCTTTTTTGCCAAGTGAAACTTGATTAGGGCCAATACCGTTTTTTCTTGATACGAGACCAATGGCTACATAACCTGTGTTCACTAGGAAGTGAAAATGTTCATATAGAACAAGATTTTCTGTTGAAGTAATTATTGGCCATCGTGAGTACTGAATCAGTGAGTATGGTTTCATTAATAAGTTAGAAACAGAGTACACACACAGTTGGTTGTCATAAAAATATTTAATCGAGATGTATAAAACATGGTTTATCACTGCATAAAATTAGAATTGCTTTGTAAAACAAGCAATAATCAAGAGTAGGAACAGAACAATAGTTTGTAAATATTGGTACATTCAACATACAAAATGTATTTTTACCAGTAAAAACTTGATCATGACAAGTATATAACCGTAGTTTCATAAAGAAGAGAAATAGGTCAGGTTACACAAAGTAGGTTTTGAAGAAGGTTGAAACAATCCGGTACATTCGACGTAGTAACACGGTGTGATTTTTGTATCTGTAAATTTAGTTATCTGTAAGTGACGTGTTCTAAAGAATCATTATTTTTTCGATTACATTTTGTTCTGAAACCTACATTTATCGATAATTCACTAATTAGTACGTTTTCTGTATTTGTGCAAGAAAGAAATGTATTCGTGAGAGATATTTCCCAATAGTCAGTTTTACAGTGGTGTGTCTGCGGACTTAACAACGCCAGAAACTGGATTTCGATACCCATGATGGGTAGAGCACAGATAGCTCATTGTGTAACATTGTGCTTAAATTACAAACAACAGCTGTCCTAAACTTATTTTGCAAGCAACGAAAATCAAAATTTAATTTTTAGTTTCACAATAAATTTTATAAAAACTTGTATTTTAAAAGATTATTTAACGAAAGTATTTCACTTAATAAATATAGTGCCACGTTAAGGCACTAATTAGACCTGGGTGAATTATTGCTCTTGATTTAAGAAAAGCCATACAATTTGACATACTAAATTTAATAATGTGAATAAAAACAATTTAAAAGAAATTGTTTCATTATTATTATTACTGGCAGAAACGTTACTCGTAATTATTAATCGTAGTATTCATACCTTATTGATGGTAAGAAATTTAAAGTGGACAAGTACTGGGAGGTACTGCACGAAAAGTATTGTTCAGTTTGTGCTTTTTAATCATACGTCACTCATTGCGCCAAAATGATTCGATATACAAAGCTCAAAATTTTTATTAACTTTACTCGTATAAACTGGTGTTATAATAAAGGTAATACCCTAATTTACACTAATAAAGATTTAATCAAAGTCAAGTATAGTCGTGATAAAAGCCGTGTTTTGTTCTTGGAAGAATTATTTAAAAGTGTGTTGTGTTATAAAAAAAAAGTGGTTGTAGCAGATACCACTTGTTTTTCTAATTGTCTGAATTTTAAATACTGAAATTGTGATTTTTTTTTTTTTTGTTAGTGGATTGTTGTTTCTGGTGCCATTCAGTAAATGGTGCAGGAGTTTTGGTTACATACATAGATACTGACTTACATGCTACGTCCATTATAGTAATATTTCATTATACACTTCATATTTTATTATTATATTAGCAACTTTTTTCGGCTTTCAGTCTTGGAGACTTATCAATGGTAAATGTCGATAATGTTATCCTCGATTACCAATAACGTCCAAGTATTAAGACGTTGTAAATTTCAATTCCGATTTTACGTGCTTCAATGTTTAGATGGAAAGATATGCTACGGACATCTGTTGCGTTAGGTTACATGTGAAGGGCTATATCTCTGTATTTGGATAGAACGTGAATTTTTTTTTTTTTTCGTAACAGTTTGCAGCACTATGTTGGATGATGATATTGTCACTGACACTAACTGGGGCTGAAGGCTGGGTCCAGGATAAATGCCCCTTATGTCCATTATAAAACGATTGATATATTGTTTCTAGAGGCGTATTATAAAATTTAGGAGCGCTCCAAATTGGGTAATTGTATCATGTTATACTCTTGGGGGGGGGAGTATTTTACTAATTTGAAGATTTAAGTTGCTCTTTACGTTAAGTATATAAATTCTTTCTGTTTTTATGTGGGTCAGTACAATTTTCATCCAAATAAAATCAGGAATATTTAAAGGTTATTTAGAAAAGTTTCATGATATATATAAAATACATTTACGTAGGCAGTCATAATAACACACAACTTAACTTAAGTGACACTTTAGTAAGATCTCTTTCAAAACAAAAATGCATCTTTTTGAGAAACCATTTTTTCTAGTATGTCAAACACGCTGTTTCTGTCGGTGTATTCTTATTGATTGATTATAATTCTTTTATATGTCACTTTTATTCAGGAAAATAACTTGTAATGAAAAAGTTTTTGAAGTATTTTATTTGTGAGTAAAGACATCAGTTTATAATGTTAATATTGCATATGACTCCAAACTTACTATACATATTACATGATACAGACACAGTTAAATGGGTTGGATTTGATTTCTTAAAAAGTCTTTCAATAAGAAAGATAAATGTGTTTATTGTGATTCGCTGTTATAATTAGAAAGCAATAAGCTAAAATTCTAGGGTTTGAGGAGGTAGGCCTGACATCGTCAGATGGTTAGGGCGCTCGACTCGCATTCTTAGGTAGCGGATTGGAATCTCCATTACACCAAACATGCTCTTCCTTTCAGCCGTGTGAGCGTTATAATGTTAGTCAATCCTACTGTTCGTTGGTTAAAAAGTAAGTCAAGGGTTGGCGGTGGATAGTGGTGATTAGCTGCCTTCTCTTTAGTCTTTCATTGCTATATTAGGGATTATGCAGATAGTCCTCGTGTAGCTTTGCGCGAAATTCAAAACAAACAAAATAAGGGATGTATAGTTAAAAGTGTATCTTAGTAATGGTGAATAATGTAAATTGAAAAACTTAAGATAATATGGACGAGTTAGTTGCTTTAATTTACGTTTTTAAATATATCATGAATATTAGTATACAGGATACCAGGATGATATGCGGAAATCCCACTTTTTAAAGAAAGAACACGTTTTTTTTTATATTTTCCCAAAGGTTTGAGTAAAATTTCGTGTTTGATATTTTACTTCTTTGACTTATTTATAGGAAACATTGATCTATTGGAATTGGAAAAAAACAACTCTTTATCTCATAAACCTTTGGAAGTCTATTAAGAACTAGCATTGTGTGCCAAAGTGATTGATGAGCCAGACATCTATTTTGAAACACGTAAACTGACATCAATAATATATTTTTGATAGTATATATTCTTTTTGTCTCGGATATTGTGAATTTGTAACAGCTCTCTGACTCATCTAATTCTATTACAATTTACAAAGCATTAAACTCACGTAAGTATTGTTCTGATGAATTAAACCATTGTCTGTAGCATTTTCTTCCCATATTTACTGAATAGAAGTTTAAATATTACTGTACATAACCAGTGAGTAACTGTTGTCGCTTTAGGCTTACGCCACTGTTACTTTCCCACAGAAAGATGAAAAGAAATACAATAAAAATCATTCCAGTGTGCATTTAAATTTTTTATAGTATACAGAATGCATTGTTTTAGTTTTATAGCTTGCATATTTTGCATTCAGTGAGTTATTATCAATATTAATTACGTGAATGCCTTGAAAGTATTTTCGTAATAAATAAATGTGTTAAGCTCTGAAGTCAGAGCAATCAAGTTTGATTATTTCTACTGGAAGCAAATGGTTTGATTTGTTTTGAATTTCGCGCAAAGCTACACGAGGGTTGTTTACGCTAGCCGTCCCTAATTTAGCAATGTAAGAAGGCAGACAGTCATCACCACCAGAGCGAGCATGTTTGGTGTGATGGGGATTCGAACCCGCGACCCTCGAATTCCGAGTCGAGTGCCTTAACCACCTGGCTATGTCGGGCCTGGGAGTAAACGGAATAGTTTGATAGAGAAATAAAACGAACAGTGTTGTATATTAATTTTTACAATAAATTTAACTAAAGAACAAAATATAGTTTAAAGTTCAAAAATTAAAAAAATCAAATTGTCTGGTTTAAGTGCTGGTTTTAGTATGGTTTTCTTCTACACAGATTATTAAAGAACTTAGTTTTAATTTATGTAAAGTATCAAATAGTGTTTGTTGAAGTACAAGTTTTATTTTTTAACATGTTTTATCATATTACAAGCCAGCTGAGTTTTTGCAGTTGTACGTTATGTCAGATGTAATGCTAATAATCGACCGGAGTTCTTGTGACAGGTACGCAAAGTTTGTTGTTCACCAGCTATTAATCGATAAACACTATGTTAAAAACGTAGATGCAATAACAGTACAGTATAGTTCTGTTGGTCTCAGTTTTCTGTTTTTAAGGCCTTGAGTAATTTTAAGTGTTGGTAGAAAACTACATATTAATGTGTTGATAAGTTAATTTGAATTTCCTTACAGTAACACTTGAAAATTGAAATTTCACTGTTTAAACTCTTGGAAAAGACAAATGGTTTTCACACTATATTTTTCACCACTTTATAGAACATTCATACTTGTTTTATTGTAGCTCGTTTGAATTGGAGAGGTTTTGTTCTATAATAATAAAGTATTATCGTCGTTTTTATTTGACTTTAAAACTTTGCTGCTGTATACTGATCTGGGTTTATTTTGGTGTTTCTAGTACAGATACACACCTAGGTTTCATAATTTAATGTGGCAAACATTATTTAATCTGTTGATAGTTTAGAAGTTGAGATTGTGGGAATGTTCTTACTGTTGATTGTTCAAGGATTTTTCATCATTTAGGAATGATTATATTTAGTAATGTTTTTTTTTCATCACGAAATTTGAATGATTACTGTTTAAATGACATTTGTAAGTACTTACGACCAGAAAAAATGAAGATTCGAGCTCTGAAAGGTTGTATTGTATTATTAAATATCAGCTGGGTCTAGCTATTTTGCTGGAACTGTTTGGATTTTGCCTCTAAGTACATTAACTTTTGAATGTCTCCTGTACTTGAAAACAAGCTTATCAGAAACTTTCTGAAAAGTACTAATTAACTCGAGTACTCAGTGAAGTAGTTGTTTTATCCTTGTTTTCCTCTTACAAACATTTCAACTTTTTCTCCTAATACTTTTCAGTCAATATATAAAAACATTTGTGTTCAGTTTACCCGTCTGTAGTCTCACGTGAGAGGGATGGTTATCCATAAGGACTGTTTTTCTCCTTGCTTTCAGCGTCACTGATGTGAGCTAAAATATCGAGCAACTCAAGGGCTAATTTTAAGACTAAGTTTCAATAGACAGATGTGACATGCGATGTATGAATATTAGGTACCGCAGTATTATGAACCACATTATGTAATTTATCTTACTTGCTTAGTAGTGTCAAAGGAGGTTACCATATTTGATTTTTTAAATTTGTTTTATGTTTTATTCCAGTGGATGAAGATAAGAGTTGCAGTTTAAACGTTGTTGCACACTTCATGATAATAATTAACGCTACAACTGGTAATAAAAGATAACACGGTTGTCTCAGTTTTTTATTATACTGTGACTTGTATGTTTATCTTCACTTGAAATAAGTAGGCTCTATTTTATCACAGGTGAACAATATTTTGGTTATATATATATATATATATATATATATATATAATCATTGAGTAAATTCGGATTCTTTCACTTTGAGAAAATAAAGAGAGTGGACACAATGTAAAACACAATGAAGGCAATTTTTTAAACACAAAAACAAAAGGCAACGTCATTACTAGATAACTCCAAACTACACTAGAACTTCAGTTAAGAGGCTTATTGATAACTATTTCATTATGATTAACTTTTAGGAGAGTTTATACTATCAATAAAAAAAAATTCATATACCACACTGAAGACTTAAATTTGAGTGAGAAGGAACTAAGACAGCACAACATTATATGCAAAATTCTTTGACTCTGTTGGTCATTTCTATCCAAATATCCCTCGGTGCGGATTCCTGTACGTGATGAGGTGACCTCCCAGAGAAGGTTCGGTTCTTTTAGTTTACTTCTTCTGGGGTCTGAACATCCACCTACGTGTTTGCTATGCGTGGCGACCTGTGAAGGGAAGGAGAGGGGTTCAACCCTAACACACCACTTTGGCCTTGAATTCCTGTAGACGGGTGGCTTTGTGGTCCCCTCCCCCCATGATCAGCCAGCTGGTCCACTTGGAATTATGATGCCGACTAGTATCCTCATTTTGATATTTACATCACCGCGTCCACCTGCTACCATCAAGGTAGGTTATCTTAATTGCAAGTTACGGCCATATATTTCGAACCTTCTCAGGTTTTTCACTGTCAGCTGTTCGGTCACTCGAAGACATCATGTCGTGGTTCATTGACGTGTGCATGTTGAGGTGGTAAGGATCACGATACCTGTGAGTGTGAAACAGACCCTCATTGCGTTAATTGTAATGGCTCTATTCCATCTAACTTTCGTTCTCGCCATAAGTGGTTGAAAGAAAAAGAGGCATTACGTTTGAAAACGATTCAAAACATTACTTACCTTGAGGCTCGAAAATTACTGTCCACCACTTCACTTTGGACGTACACTGCTGATCTTCATTCAACTACTAGAGTGGGAGTGCATACATATCTCTCCGTGCCTTGACCTCCGTGGTTAAGAAAGTTGATGAATCAAAGTCAACACTCATCTCTGTCCTATTCGTTCTAGCAAACTCCTAATTTCACTTCCTTTGGCTCCAGGTACGAGCATTTCCTCGGGTACATCTCCCGCCACAAGATGCAAAAGGATCATTTGTTCACGTCCTCAGTTGCTTGAATTTTCTTCCAATGACAGAGACCTGCCCAAATGACCCAGGACAGGATCCATGGAAATCGACAGACCTCCTTCGAATAAACAAAATAAAGAAGTCGTGGTCGAAAATAGAAAAGCTATCCACTAAATTCTCCTACACATAAATAAAAATGGCCACTTTGATACAATGGAACTGTTGAGGTTTACTTTCTAATCTGGATGCATCAAAGCACTGATTGCTTCTAATCATCTTGAATGTCTTTCCTTACAGGATACATTCCTGAAACCTGCCGATACAAGCACCTTTCGGCAGTTTTCTTTATACAGAAACGACAGGTTGTGTGATGGACAAGTGCATGGAGGGGTGGCACTGTTGGTCGATCAGCATGTGCCCACCCTGTTTTTGCCACTCAACACACCCTTGTAGGCTGTAACCATTCGTGGATCTTTAGATCGTACCATCACAGTTTGTTCTCTCTACCTGTCGCCTGTCGAGACCTATGATCAATCAGACCTTCATTCTCTCGTTGAAGAGTTGCCGTCTCCCTTTTTATTCCTGGGGGACTTTAATGGACATAATCCTCGCTGGGTGTTTATATTGACGGAAGTGATTGTTCCGTAGAGCATATGCTCTCAGGTCACAACCTTTCTCTTTTCATTTTTGGTTCTTATACTTATTTTCATGCACCTAGTCAGTGTTTTACTGCTATTGATCTTTCACTTTGCTCCCCTTCACTATTCTCTCACTTTTCATGGAGAGTTGACAGTAACCCACGAGGCAGTGATAATTTTCCTATAACTTTGAGAGAGACTGGCCAGTGGAAGCTGGACCAAGCCAACTGGCCGTTTTTCGCTGCTCTCGCAGAAGTTGATCCCGCCCTCGTCGGTAAACTATCAATAGATGACGGCGTGGCGGTAGTGTGCGCTTTTTCTTATAGCAAAGCCACATCGGGCTATCTTCTGAGCCCACCGAGGGGAATCGAACCCCTGATTTTAGCGTTGTAAATCCGTAGACTTACCGCTGTATTAGCGGGGGGCACGTGGCGGTAGTGACTGACTGTATTCAGTCAGTCAGTGCTCTGTACAAGAGCACTGAACATTCTCCGTGTCTTCTTTTCCATAGCTTTGGGAGCGGTTCGATGTTCTTTGCTAAAGATATACCATGCTTTTATTCGATCGAAACTGTCAGGACCTTGACCTTGAAGATGCTAGACCTCATTGATCATCAGGAGCTTTCCGCACTTTCCCAATCCAAAGTGGCCCGGCATGGCCTAGCGCGTAAGGCGTTCGACTCGTAATCCGAGGGTCGCGGGTTCGCGCCCGCGTCGCGCTAAACATGCTCGCCCTCCCAGCCGTGGGGGTGTATAATGTTACGGTCAATCCCACTATTCGTTGGTAAAGAGTAGCCCAAGAGTTGGCGGTGGGTGGTGATGACTAGCTGCCTTCCCTCTAGTCTTACACTGCTAAATTAGGGACGGCTAGCACAGATAGCCCTCGAGTAGCTTTGTGCGAAATTTCCAAACAAACAAACAAACCAATCCAAAGTTTGTATACAATCTCATGAACCTTCTCTGCACCTTTGCCGTTTGCAACTATCTTTACTGTATGCTTCAAAACTTCGATCGTTACCACAGCATCCCACCTGGGATTGTGTTTTCTTTCCTCAGTGAGCCATGCTTTTTCAGAACAGACGATTTGCCATTGTTTCTTTTGGCCTTCGTATCCAGGCGCAGTTTGATGAATTGGGTTTATCCTTGAATGACATTGCTGTATCCACTGGTCAGTCAATACTATAATGGCTAATTGCTATCCCCAAATGTGACCTTTTTTAAAGTAATCTGAGAAAAGCGGATACTCCCGATTGGAAGTACTGTCTTTTATTTGTAGAATATCTTTCGACCCATCCTTTCATTTTCATTTATGTGGATGATTCGAAATCGGGTAACTCTGGGTTCTGCCATGGTTTGTTGTGTGGTGCTTGTGCACAAAATTCCCTGCACAGTTTCTGTGTTCACTGCTGAACTGTATGCCATTTCTCTTTCCCTGGATCACATAGAAGCTTAGTAGTACTCAAATTGCACTATTTATACTGACTCGCTTAGTTCTCTACTAGCCCTGGAATCACTTAAGGTTGGTTCTCATCCTCTTCTCGCCAATATTCAAAACTGACTGGCCCATTTCTCTTTAACATCTACTTCTATCCAGTTTTTCTGGATACCGGGCCACGTTGGTATTTGCGGGAATGAGCTAGCCGACACTGCAGTTTAATCTGTTTTCCATGGTGCCATCACTGTTGTGCCTGTTCGATACATGGACTATGGTCCTGTATTCAAGACTTAGCTCTGTACCAGTTGGCAGTCGACTTGGAGTGAGCAACGTGAAAACAAGCTTCTCCAGATAAAACCATCTATTGAACTTTGGCCGTCTTGTTTCCGTAAGGATCGAAAGAAGTGCATCAATCCCAAATAAAATAAAATGATGAGTTAAAAAATTGTGACCAATGTGTAGTCTAGTTAGGACAACTTCTTTCCAATTCTTACGAAAACAAGATGGCCAAAGCCCAATAGAGAGATTTATCTAGAAAAGGTCACATAGTCCGCATTTTACCGTCATGTCGTGCAATCGTTATGACTTTCAACGACATTTTGTCACAAGGTTTACCCCTGACGCTGAGCAGTGTCATTGGCGATGGGGACACTATCCACCTCACAAATGTTTTTAATTTTTTAAGGGTCATTGGCCTTTTTAACACTATATTGTAATTCAAAGATTAAATTTTTTGTTTTAACATGATTCCTTTTTTACGAAGTTTAATAATTGTACTTTTGATTTTTAAGCGGTTGTTTGGCACAAGTAGCTTAGTTTCTTTGCGCCAATAAGCGCGAAACAATCAAATAACGTATCCAAATAATAAATGATGCTATATTAGCGAAATATCTCTTGATTTACCAGTGGAAATGGTCACTGTGCATTTTCACGTATGTACAATTTTCTAGAAACAATTCTCACGGGATGATAATTATTTTAAAAAACTAGATTCAGCTGTGGTAAACAATAGTGCAACGAATTTTTGTAAATACGTTCGAATTGTTTTGAATATCATTTTAAAACAAGCAGCTTGTGTGCTGTTCGTATATTGTTAAAATTTATCATCAACAAGTCAAAGACAGTTGTAAATAATCACGGCTATATAAAACCTTACGGCAATTTTGTTGAAGAAAATGTAGAGCTAATTAGTTAATTCTATAGTTAAATGCAAAACGCGATGGACCTTCAGCATGTTCTTCATTGTACCTTTTCTCAGACTGCACGAAAAGGTTCGTTTTGTTTTGAATTTCTTGCAAAGCTACACAAAGGCTATCTGTATTAGCAGTTCCTAATTTAGCATTGTAAGACTAGAGGGACGGCAGCTAGTCATCACCATTCACCACCAACTCTTGAGCTACTTTTTTACCAATTAATTGTGGGATTGACCATACTTTATAACGCCCTCATGGCTTAAAGGGCAAGTATGTCTGTTGTGATGGGGATTTGAACCTGTGACCCTCAGACTTGTATAGACAGGAAGGCAGCAAAGTAGGAACGAAAAATACTTTTGTAGTTGTATTTCAAATTGTAAAGTACACTTACCCGTAGTTTCAAATTTTATATATATTAAATGTTTTGTTTTATTATCTTTTTCATTAATTTTGTTGTGAAACAGGAAGTCCACCATTTACAAAACCCGGGAGTATGTCGCCCTTGTGGTATTTGCCAGTATAAACTGTCTTTTCAGTGAAATATTGGCTTTGACATTAACACGGCCTGGAAACAGATTTTTGTATTTTCCTTTGCTTATGTATCGGTACCTTCCTTCATTAAGTTTAAAGTACCAAACCTCGATGTTTTTTAAACAGAAGCTCCTTTTCGTCCTGTTTCATGGGCTGTTGTAATCTCATTTCTTCTGAATAGACGCAAATAGCCCAGTTACTTTGCATCGTAAAACACCAAACCAACCAATCAATCTACTAAATGTTTCGTCTTTTCTGATTTTATATTTTTATCTAATATATATTAAAGGTTGTTGTTTTTATTGTGGACATATAAGGCGATATTCTTTGTTTCTGACTACACTTATTAATGTGAAGTTTCTTGGCTGAATCCTCTAGAGAATCTGGCTATGAGGAAGTAAACAAACTAGAGTAGTTTTCACTAGAGTAAGAGGTAGGAGCACATACTTGAACTATTGCTGCAGATGACAGGAGGTTCGAACAGAAGTAGCGGGATTATTGAATGGTGAAAACATGGTAAAATAATGCGATGAACTGATGAGGCTGGTAAAGTAAGCATTCCAACATAGTTATTCACAAAATGGTATATAATTTTCTCTTTCCTTTACTTCTATTTTCAAAATTCTACTGGTTATTCTAGTTTACACACAATCTCAGCTTTTTAAAAACTTTACGCTGACAAAACGCAGAACTCACACACACAACTTCATCTATTGGGTTGAGGAATAATTCGTGAGCGTTTTTTCAAGTTAAAAAAATATATTCATAAATGAAACGTTTTCGCAAAATATCTAATAGATGGTGTGTTTGATTTTCATATGTCTTTACTTTTTGCTTTCATTTTCAGCTCATTAAATGGAATGTCAAGTGGACAAAATCGAGCGTTTTCGACACCATCTGCTTTTCGCATTTAATTTCTTGCAATTTCGTTTACAACAATGCATGCTATATACCTAGGTATTACATGAAATAAAGTATCATAATAAATGTTTTGGGTGTAGTGTGTTCATGCATTGAAGTATTGTATAGTCTTGCATGTAATGCTTGAATGAAATTATTTAAAAACGCTCACGAATTATTCCTCAACCTGATAGATGCATAAGTCTGTACCAGTTAGAAGTTGATGGCAACTGTATTTCTATATGTATATGTTTAATGAACAGCATGAGAGAGTTACTTCGTTGCAAAATACAAATAAAAGCATAAAGAAAATCCAGAATATTGCATTCAAATAAGTACATAATACCCTCAAGATTCTGGTTACTGATGTTCGGTAGTGGATTTTACAGACAAGTCTGAAAAGGAAGGGAATTTTGAACGTTGTAGAAAAGTAGATTTGATATTGAGCAATAATGTACATATACCTTCAATAAAAAGAAAATATTAATCTGATACTCATTATTGATGTTCATGTAAATATAGCATATTTCCATGGGAACTTGAAGAGAGCCTACATTACACATGCTTAAATGCCTTCGTTGTTGGGATGTAGTTTTGTGGTATATTTTCCGAAATTTGAGTCAAATTTTGGTGTTAACCTTGTTAAGTTGGCTTTTTATAGGTAGATGACGTGGATATTAAAAATGTTAAAGCACATGCTTGCAATGTTTATATTTTACTAGTTTGGAAAGGAAGTCTTCATGTATCTCCTATTTTCTGTACGAAACAATGGTCAGAGTGTTAAAGACATTGAACGTTGCGTTAGGACATTGGCTCACATTCATGTATATACACGAATATGTTGTACAGCGAAGCAGCGCTAGACTTCGGTGCGTGTTTGTGACATTGAAAAACAAAGAAGAAACATGAAAAAATAATGACATAAATGTATTTCCTTAAAGCACCTCTTTTATATCTCCTCCTCTGTAATAGAAATTAATTAATCCAACGTAAAAGGATTTACGTTAATCCAAAAGTCTCGAATTTCAAAACAGGAAACGTTTTAGTTTAATCAAAGTTTAAGCCTATAGAATATAAATTATTCTTGTGAGTGCTACAAATAATCCATTTTTTGAAGTAGAACATAGTTAATTTGCCATATTAAGGACACACTATCTGTAATTTGTATATAATAAAAAGAAAAAATTAAAATGTATTAAAATTGTTAAATATAGCATTTTGTTACAAGTCTTGAGCACGCATACATGTTTATTAATAATTTCATTTTGAGTTCACTTACTGATTTAAATGTTTTTTTACAGGTTACAGCTTTTACAGTAAGATTATTTCTCAGAATATATACGACATTTCGATCGTTTTGAAGTCCACAAGTTTTAACGGTAAAGATTTTAATATTTAAGTAAACAGTTTAACTTGCAATTTAAATTTCTGAATCGATAGTAGTTACTTATGCATGCACGTACTAATCCGCGTGGATTGACAAATTATTTGTTTTAAAACGGTTGAACAAACAAAATTTGAATAAAAAAAGATTTTTCGCGGAATATTAAGATTAGAAATGTATAGAGCAATAACGAACAAAGGTATATAGAGATGTCTGGATATTTGTTGATAGTGAGATTTGTTTAATTTTATTACTAAAGTTTTTTTTATTTTTCTTCTGGTAGTGCCATGTTCATGTTTTAGTATGGTGACATTTTGTTCAGCGAAACTTTGTTTTTCTTCATATGTTAATGTACTTCGGAAGTTGTTGTTCCTTTAACTTGACTTTCAAGTTACGTCTTGTTTTCTGGTGGTGGTTTCCTTATATAATTTTCACTCCAGCGGTGAAAACGAATCTAGTTATTATGTTAAAGTTATATTTATGTGGTATTATTTTGTTAGAGATATGGAAATATTTTCCATATATAGGATAGTGCAAGTGATTAAAGTGATTAGGTTTCCTTTATTTTCGTAGTGTTTTTTATTTTTAGTTAGTGTGTTTATTAAGTGTCTCTTGTCTGTTTGTTTTTTTAATTTGTTAATAGTTTCTGGAACTGTTTAACGTTATTAAAGCACCGAGTTAAGTGCACAGCTTTATCGATGTTTTCTGTGGTACATGAAGAATTTAGGAAGCTCCTTAGTGTGCCTAGCTTCTGGTGGATAAATGTTCAGAAAACCGGTTTATGTAATTTCTATAAATAAGTATAAATGTGACAAACTTTTGATTTTAGAATACTTTGGATTTAATGTTATATACATGATTAGAATTAAGCAAAATATTTGTGACAAAAATATATGAAAAGCTATAGGAAATCTTTTCGGGTGAAATAATTTAGAAGTATGTTAATTTGTTTGCCCTAAGTTGTATATGGAATTATATATGTAAAGTATAACAAACGTTGTAAGGAGCTGAAAATACGAATGATAATGCACTGTATGTTTCTTCCTACTTGAGAATGATCGCACCAGTGATCGAAGCGTGGTACCTGTTCTGAAAATAAGCTTCCTTAGTGTTAAAGCTGTAACTTATTATTATTTATAGATAATACACTTTTATTGCTCTTTGTTCTTTATCCAGTGAAAAATGTGTACATAGATATTTCAAACGTATTTTTCTTAATTAATAACAGTTACTGATTAATGAAGATATTGTTTATTTCAGTAGCATATATATGTATATATAATATTGTTCTGATGCTCTTAAATACATAAATAAATGAAGGAGGATGGGGCTTAAGAACAATTAAGATAAGGGTTTTTAGTTCTATTTAACACCTCTATAATTATTAAATAAAAGGGTGAAGGTTGGAATTTTATATTGTAGAATGTTAAGGTGGCTTAATTCTCGTTTAAGATTGTCTTAACATTAAAGATAACTGCCCTACTACAACTGGCTGCAGACAGCAAAAGACAGTTAGAGTTGAGACGTGGTAGGTTCAAGTACTCAACTTCTTTGTTGCTGGCCTGTTTAACATCGGTATCTTGTCTTGTCTGATAGATGGAATATCCCCAACACGTTTTGGTGCTGTGGTCACAGACGTTATGACCTAAGAATGTTAAGGACTGGTAATGGAAGAAATATTTTGAAGTTTGGTCTCATCATAATTTTTTTAAGAATATAGTATCAGTTATTATGTTTTTGTAGCAGAAGGTTATTATAAATTAATATAATAATGTATGCACCTTGCATTATGTATTGTAACTTCTGAATATTATTTCTTCACTTTTATAAAGAATCGATCTGGCCCAGTGATTGATGTGCTGTGTATCTGATATTTCGTCTTCATAACCCGTAACCGTAACAACACTTAAAAAAAAAATATATATATGGCACTCTACAGTTTGTGGTTGCTCTACAGGAATGCCACACTAAGCCCTCTATTCAATCAGATGAAAATAAACCATGAGTTGGCAGTGGGTGGTGTGAGCTAGCTGCTTTTCTTGTGTGTCACTCTCAAGCAGCTTTGCGCGAATTTCCAAAAAGCAACGATAGAGTTATAATTAATCAATAATCAGTTGTAATAGTGTTTGAATGTAATTTTTATCCGAGCTATACTACAAATAATTTATACATTTTGCCCCTCCAGTGACAAAGTGCTATTTCTGCGGATCTATACTGCTCGAAACCGAATTTTAATACCCGTGGTGGCAGAAAACAGATAGCCCTTTGTGTAGCTTTGTGCATAATAACAAAACGTGATAATAATATGTACTCATATAGTGTTAAAATTGAATTTTTTATTTGAATAATTTGGAGAAATAAATTAAGGACACGATTATAATTTCTCTATATAATTTTAATTATAGCTCTAACTAATTTTTCATATACAATTACGTAGTTTTTGTATTTTACGTATTCTGAAATTACGTATTTTGTATTGTATACACAAAAAAGAACCAATTTTCCTGTGAAAAACATGTTTTTATATTCATATAATTTACTGTAAATTTCTTTGCCCTTTAAGTTCAGTTGTGTACATACTCAATTTAGAAGGGATTTTGTTTTGGTTGTTGTGTCACCTTAGAAATTGTATTTCGAATTTGATGTGGGAACATCTCGGTGGTTGTAGTGTGCTGGACACTGTATGTTACATTATGTGGTTCGCGCCCCATTACCATCAAATAAAAAAAAAAAAAATCTGGTTCTTGAATTGTAGATGTAATGTTGATGCTCAACATCTCACAATGTGAATAGGGTAGCCAAGCAGTTGACGGTAGATGATGTCAAAGTATCTTCTCTCTATTATATCACTGAAAACATTAAGAACAATAGTTTTGCCCGAAATTCAAATAGACAGACATGGTCTTTATTCTGTTAAGCAACATTAATTCGCCAGTCAGCAGTGTGTGTGTGTTGTATTATGAGTCGATATTAATGTATTGATAAGATGGTACACAACATAAAAAATAGCTCTAAACGTATATTGTTATCACGTATAAACGTTTGTACAACTGGCAGTTCACGTGTGGGTTAAGATAAATTTGAGAACGCTCGAAGTACCTATTGTTTCCAGGTGGCTGATTCCATTTCTTGTAGCATACGAGGATTGTTAGTTAACTAAAACTTAGCGTCGGAAACAAGACAGTGTCGCATGATGTGAAGTGTTTCATTTACGTGTTTGTACGACGTTTGTTATGATAATCAAGTTGGTCTATGAATAGTAGTAATTTATTATTATTAAGTTATTTTCGCGTGGTGTTTGTGTAGCGTTCGTTTAGTAGTAAGAGATGTTTTAAACGATTATTTTTTATTACTGAAGAAACTTGTGTGTTTATAACTTATGTGACGTAATAGGAGATTACTCATGGAAATGTTTTGTTACTTGTGCCTGTATGTTTATACTTCTATATGTATTTTATGTTACTGGTGCTGTGTGTTTGTTTGTATCTAGGTATGTTATCTTACTAGTTTCTGTACAGTACTGTGCAAAAGTGTTAGGACAAATTCAAAAATTAGATTTCATGTTACTTTCAAAGAAAAATTGGAAGGTAAATAACAGGTTGAAACGTCAACATTTTGTAATCGTCATATTTAGTACAACAGAAACTCTGTAAAAGCTTGAGTTCAACAAACAGTTAATATTTTATGTCTCATTTTTGCTTTAATAACTTCATACAGTCTTTCAGGCATTGTTCCAACATATTTAATCAAAGTGTCCTTTGAGACTTTACTCCAAGTGTCTGTATTACACTCACATAAAGTTTCTTTGAAAGTAACTTTTGAGTTGTCAAGTTTTTTGATCTATCAAATTCCAAATCTGCTCAGTTGGCTTGAGATCTGGGCTCTGTGGGGACCATTACACCATTTGAATGACTCCAGCAGCTTTTTCGTAGCTAAGTAATTTTACATAGTTTGGATGTTTGGGGTCATTATCTCCTTTACAAATAAGACGCAAACCATTGGGTATACCATGACAAATCAGTATCTGATAGTACCTGCGCTGGTTCATTATTCCATCAATTTCGCCTGTCTCTTCAGCAGTAAAACATCTTGAAACCATCACACAGTCTCTCTCATGCTTCATGGTAGATGTTATGCATTGAGGCATCTTTTCTTCCGCCGGACGTACAACCTACGCTTTGAACAAGATATTTCAAACTTGTACTCATCCATTTACAACACCCTTTTCAATCATGAATAGTCCAGTTTTTGTACTTTGTAAGAAATTTAAGTCTTATGATAATGTTTAGAGATCAAAGCAAAGGTTTATTAACTGCTACATGCCCGAATGTTCCATTCTTATTAAGTCTTCTTGATACTGTAGATCTGTACACTTTTCTATCATGTGGTATATGATCGTTTATGTCATACTTGAGATCAGTGGCAGCCTTCCTTTTGTCCTGAAGGATGCATAAACGAAAAGGTTTAACATCAGTATCATTGAGTTTAGGTGTCTCTCCCTTTTCTGTTTTGAAACTTACCTATCCCTGTCTCACTGTCTAGGGTGTACTTTACAGAGTTTGGGAGGCATTTCAAGTCTGCAGCAATTTGTTAGGGTGCATCCAGCATCACGTAAAGCTTTCATGCAAACTCTGCTCCATTGACAGTTTTCTAAGTTTGTTTTTTTTTTTTCATGGCATGACAACAGAACTTAACATATTGTGTTAAACACTGTTTTTATCAAGGTTTATTTGTGGAATGCTATTAAGTTGATTTCTTCTAGCATATACTGGTACCATATGCTAATTCCTTTATGTATAGTTGAGGCATTGCATGGTGTACAATAAGTTATTTCAGACCGTATGTTTGTGGTCTCGCTTGAAGTTTTACACATCGCTTCTCTTTTACCTAACGGTCAGTGTCGAACGTATTATCTATCAAAACAGCGGAGGGTCTAAAAATCTAACGGCTAGAATTTGATGTGAGGGGAAACGAAAGTACCCCTGATAAAATTCACTTTCATTAGTCTCGCGCCGAATAAAGTACTTGGCCAGTGTCCCAGTTGGCATGGTTGTTATTAAAGCAAACTAATGAAGGAGGGTGAATTAAAGATCATGATGGTAAGCTAGTGTAACAAGGTTTTTTGTTTTTTTTAGCGAAGAGACGACTGAGAGGGATGGGTTGGCTTGAGAACGGTCTGTCTTGGGCTGAGTCTTCGTCTACACTGGTAGGGATGGAATGGAACAAAGAAATACCGGTGTAGGACTCGTATATTGTTTCGTAGTCTGACTAGACTGAGAGTCAACCATTATATACTTATTTGAAATCATTAGATCTCCCAGAATGCGTTTTTCTCTTTTGTTTCGCAGTTTTCTCATTAAAAAAAAGGCAACAGCTGAGTATTTGTATTGAAGTGTATCCTAATTAAACATTTAATTGAGACCAGCAGTGAAGCAACAGCCTCGAAATGTGTATTTTATTTCTGAATATTTATGATTAATTAACATATGATTTTGCACATTAAATTTTCAATAACGTATTTATTACTGCTGGCCTGTTTTATTCGAGATTTTACTTCTCCCAAAAGAACCGTCGGTAAGGAAAGGGTTAAAACTTAGTTGTTTCTTACTTAAATTTAATATTTTGTTTTTTTGGGGAAAATACTTTTTTGTTCCCTTTACTGTTGAAAGCCAGTTGGTGTAGCCAGTAATTTAAACGTCCCGTTCTTCTGTTGATGGACGCGGCATGGCCATGTGGTTAAGGCACTCGACTCGTAATCTGAGGGTCGCGGGTTCGAATTCCCGTCACACCAAACATGCTCGCCCTTTCAGCCGTGGAGGCGTTATAATGTGACGGTCAATCTCACTATTTGTTGCTAAAAGAATAACCTGAGAGTTGGCGATGGGTTGTGATGACACTGCCTTCCCTCTAGTCTTACATTGCCAAATTAGGGACAGCTGACGCAAGTAGCCCTCATATAGCTTTGCGCGAAATTTAAACCAAACTTCTGTTGATAAAAGTTTGATGAAGTTGCTAGGTATTGGAGTAGGATTATTTTAACATACTTTTCTAAATGCAGATATAACAAAACATAAGAAAAATATTCGATTGTAAATGTACTGATTTTTAGGATAACTTTGAATAGGAACTTTTTTTGTGTTTTCTTTAACTTTGGTAACATTTTAATTTTTTTTATACAAAATTCTGAATGAACATTTGTATTTTGATATCAATAAAGTATACTCGAATCTTTTGATTTTTTCGCGTGATATTTTAGTAGACCTCTGTGGCCTAGTGATTAATGTGCTGTGAATGTGAATTCATAGGTTCATTGTTCGTGGTCTGATACCCCCAAAGACATGCTTCTTTCGATAGTTTCATGTTATGAGTGCGCTGCATGTGTAACAATCAAATAGTTCTTCCAGACAAAATATGTATTGGCTGTAGATGTTGTTGAACTAAAGCTCTAGTCCATCAGTTCAAAATTGGGGACGAGTAGGCAGAAACGGACTATTTGCTTTGAGCGAAAATACTGGAAGAAACGATAAAATTTTTTCACTTGCTCTCCATCGTATTGTTTGCTTCATATTTATGTTTAGCTTGTGAAGCACAATTACTGTTGAGAAGCTTTCTGTAATGTTTGTTCCAAAAAAACGGTTATGGAGTGAAAAACAACAAACACAGTAATTATGCAGTCAACCTGATTTTATCGCTTTTTATGTGTATGTTTAATGAATTTTGTATTTGGGCTAATAGCTAGCCAGACTGCTTGCTATAAAGAAAGCTTTCATCATCTTAACTGTTCAGTAGACGTTAGTTTCAGGAAATATGGCTATTCTGGTACTTCCACATTTTTACCTTAATGTGCTGAAAAGCAGAAATGGTATAGAGCTGTAATGTACTGATAAAGAAAGTTCAAATTAGGATAACCAGAACTAGCTTAAGACTAATATCTGATGTGTTGTGAAAAATATGTATACAGTTCATATTTTGTAGTTCAATTATGACTGCTATTTACATTTTAGATAAAATAAAAAAAAACTCTGAAATATTTAGTAGACCGTAATGTGTAAGTTTGCTCATTCCCGCTCTCAATTATTTATATTTACACTGAGTTTATGGCTTATGAAATAGAGTGGAAGTTTATGTAGAAAAACAAGCGTCAAAAAACTTCTATAGAGGTATCGTAAAACAACTAGCGCATTAGTATTGCTAAGCAAAACTTTTAAAAACACGAAGTACTTTACTAAACAAAATATCCTTAACCGTATCAGACAAACTTTATATAATACGATAAATGTATTTTTCAATGTTGAACAAAGCAATGCTTTTCTTCAATCTTGTAACCGCTAGTCTGGCTTGATTTTATACCAGGGACTGTTGTTTCAGTTATTACGAAAAAGAAAACAGTCTACACAAGGGCTACTCAACAGGCATGTAAAGTTTCGATTACAAAACGCCAGTAAATTAATTCGGCAGGACCCTCAAAATCATATGAATATTTTCCATTGTTTAAAAATCGGAATTTTGAGGACAACATGGAAGGGTAGTGTCCTGTGATAAAACTTGATTAATAATGTATATTCCATAATACAGAAATTCAAAACTAATTGGAGAATATTTGTAATTTTTCTTTAAAAATCAACAATAGTAACGACAAAAACAATCATTAATTCTGGTAGCGGTTGTAAGATAGGGAAGGTTATTTTCTTGAACAAATCAGTCAAAGAAAGATATTAGGATCTTCACAAAATAAATGACTGTCCCGGGCTACACCGATGAACACCGAATGATTTGAGTTTAATGCAGCATGTCTCTAATATGATAATATATAAGACGGTTAATCCACGTAATAAAGTATCAGATTATGGTTAAAGTCCATTGTAATGTTGGATATATGTCACTTATAGTGTAACGAATATATCTTTTAAAATGATGTAATAATAAAACGTTTCCAAGTTTACACTGTTAAAAGTGGGTTTCATTGCACATCATCTACTGTGATGTTCAAAGTGGGTTTCATTGCACATTATCTAATGTAATGTTTAAAGATACAAATACCAAGTGACCAAATTATCTCTTCCTTTGTTTCATCCATACGATACTTGCTACTTTATGAGGACTGGTAAATGTTAAATTAAAATAATTATTACGTTTATCTTAAAATTTGTGGAATATCTCCAACGTGAATATCCCGACGTATCTTATTTGTCGGAATTAGAAATTGGTTTCATTTGTTTGTTTTTGTTTTTTTTAATTTGGCTATTGGTTGGATACCCTGTAACTTTTGACGGTAGGGCTCTAAATAAAATGTTTATCGTGTTCGTATTAGTTTATTTATTGTTCAACGGTTTCTGAAAGTGTTAGAATGTTTTTCATGCCTGAATAGGCTACCATGTGATTATAGTTTTGGAAACAGCTCTCGTGCTCTAATTGGAATGGTGTTTGGAAAAGTTATTTTGCATCTAGTGGGGAGTAGTTTCTAAAGAGGCTTTTGTGTATTTATCTCTGGGCTGATTTATGTGTATTGGCGAATAGTGGGTGAAGGCATATTTTAAAATAACGACCATGTGTTGGTGAGTAGTGTGTCTGAATAGATTTGCATGTTGTATTTATTTGGATAATGGTGTCAGAACAAAGTAATTTGTATTTGTAATCGATATCCCTTGAAAAGAACACTGTTTATTTATCGCTTGCCTTCTAAATGGGATAAACTGTATTTCTAATAACGGTGTCTTTGGATATTTTAGTTTTAAAAATATTTACCTTACTTTATTATCAATTTTATAAAGAGTTAAAACAAAAGTGTTTAGTATGGTAACATTGGCTCTGAGTTTTTCAGGTACAAACTTTTAGCTCATAGCTCCGTCATCTCTTGACATATTTGAGATCTAATTACAGTTCTGGACATAGGAGGTCTAACTCTTTCATTCGATTGATGTATTTGAACATGCCAGAGGTCTCATAAATTAATTTACTGTAAACCTGCATAACAGAATTTCGACTGCCGCGGCTATTGAGGATTCCCTTTTGTGCGGTCATTGTGTAATTCGTATTTTCTTTTTCGTAAAATACAATTTCTTACACACTTAGGTTCCATTATTGAAAGACAGCTTTTTTGATTAATAAACGCTGTGTGAATATAAAGATTTTTTTGTACTAAACCTTAATGTTATTAAATGGAAAATGAAGTATCATCCAACTTCACTGACAAAAATTAATTATAATATCTTTGAACATTATTCACTTAGATCTTCTTACACCTCTGGATATCTTTTAAAATAATGCATATTTTTTTTGTAGAGTTATAGAAAAAAATGGACTAAATGTAAAATATGGTTCTCATAAATTACCTTAACATTTTGCCCCCATTGGGTCAGAGACTGCTTTAGTCTCCTTGACAAATAAACATAGTATTGCTTTAATATAATTATCTATCAATTTTAGTTAATACACATGGTTTTAAAGGGTCAGGGAAACCGGTAAAGTCGGTTAATTTCATGTTTTGCGTTCCCCGGCCGGGAAAGATAATTTCATTTTGTTGACAAAAGTCTGGAAAAGTCAATGAATTTCAAATGATTCAGTGATGCTTCTATAGGGCATTGACGCGAAGTGAGGTATCATTAGCGCCAAAATACAGCATGCAGGTTACTTCTGGCACATTTAGCACATCAATATGGTAACCCCCTTCCACACGTCTTCGCTTCATCTTCCTAAACGTTATGTAGGATAGTTTTCCTAAAACTTAAAAGGCCTTAGTAAATTATTACTGTTTAGGAATAAGCTGTTTCCGTTAAATAACTTCTTTTCAACTTATGAATTTTAACGCATTAATGAAACAGCCGTTATAATAGTCACAGAAGGAACAGTTGAATGCCGTTGGCGTATTATAAATGTCAATTTTCAAAATATTTAAACTATGTCAAAACGAAGTTTGATTAATTTGTTAAAGTCCAACGGTTCAAAGACAGAACAAATGTACAAAATATTAGTGTTTTCTTGTCTTCCCCCCCTTCACTTATGTTTATTCAGTTAATTATAAAAATAACTATAATTATTTAGGTATAATTTATTAATACTTTCATTGTAATTTGTTTCAGCAACGACTCTCAAACTTTAGTAACTAAAGGACACCTTTTAATGAAAATTTTATTCGCGGACCAGCCTTCCTCTCAGCATATCGATGTTTTTCTTTTGAAAGAAAGAATGCATACATGAAATAGTGTATTCCAAAATTAATTGTTTTAATATATATACACTTAATTTTACATATTAATCATATTTTTAAAACTATTTTTATGACCTTATGCACATTACTCCAGAACACGTTGGAGTACACACGCGAACCCTACTTTTGCGAAACGTTGGCGTATATAGAAAATAAAATAATTGTGATTTGCACAGTCTAGGAATGGGTCGTTGTCGAGTCACATCTCTAAGAGACAGAACATTACCATGACACTTAAAGAAAATCAGTATAGAGCAAAATACGGATGTCTTATATCGATAATTTGGAAATCTACTTAGAAAATATTGAAATGTAAATACTTTATTTACCGTAACTCGTATGGTGATTGTAAAGGTTTTAGAGAATACAGTGCTATATGTTACTTATTTATAGAAACTGTTGAACTTGTGTCAGTAAATAACTGAATATATCATGCTTTCCTAATAATTTATAATTTAACGTATTTGTTATTTGAGAAATATATTGGGAAATTTACTGTTTGTCAAGCAACAAACAAGATGAAGTAGAATTATAATGGAACTATAAACATTGTGGATGATTTGTGAGCAGATGTAATTTCATGTGTGAAGTGTCTTGTATGTACAATTAGAATTTACAGTTCAGTTATTTGTAAGTGTAAGTAATCTGACGATCTTGCGAATGAATAAAACTTGAAGAAACATGGAAGTATTTCTGATAACGTGATCGAGATGAATATGTAGTCACATTTTGGCCCTGAAGAAGAAAAGGTCCACCTTTTGAAAGCGCTTGGGTTGTAATGTTTCTGATCCATTTCTAGTCACGACAAGTCAAATATTTCAGTACTTTCGATATAAATGAACTTTGTATACAGTTTCTAAGCGCTGCGAAAATATAATTTGCTCTTGATCAGTGGATGATTGCACTTACGTGAGCAATTTTATACGTATTGCAGATGTGAGTTGATTACTATGTATAATCAGAAACTGTAAGTTTTGTACATTTTTGTATATTTTTGCAACTTAGAAAAATATCAGTTTAATAAATATTTGACATATGAGAAGCGTACTTGTCAAATAATATTGCATTTTAACTGTTCCTCGTGTATTTAAAGTCGAAACGTGCTAATCACAAATGCGATAGTCTACATTGTTGTTCGTGCTGTAATAGCGTTTTTATGGTTTAAGCTGTATTACAAAGTGTGTTAGGTATGTATTATGATAAAGTGACCCTACTGTGTTTGTTTTGCTTAAAAATCAATAATTCGAGAACGACATTGGTGACTTCTAGTGTTTACTAAACAGTTCACGAATAATGTTTTGTATTTTCACATATTTGTTATAGTTTAATGATATATTACAAGCGTAGACCAACTAGTCAGGGAAACGTCTAGAAAAAATCAGGGGATTTTATTCTACCCAAGGAACAGGTATATGAATACATTAATTTTGAAAACATTTTTCTATGTAAGGGAATGATTTATCAACTGCGACACGTGGGTTGTTGCAGATTTTAAACAGTGTCATATTTGTTATATAACTGTTCAGAAACACTTCACTACATAATGCATAAAATTTTGAACCAGTGTGCATTATTTGAAATGTAGTTAAACAGCATTCAATAGTAATTAATTATGACACTAGAAGTTGTAATAATTTGAATGTACTGTTTACGACATTTGTATTAGCACAGTAGAATAGTTCATATAGTGTGATGTTGAAAATAGATAAAATGGGATTCTAAAAGAGACGGAATTGCCTTTTGCGATCGACTTTTGACATTTCAAACAGAAGTCCAGGAACGCTATATAATGGCTTGAATGAATCCTCAAGTTTAACCTCTGATTGAAAGTCATTCTTAAGTTACTAAAATGGCATAATTAATGCAGTGCAATATTGAAAGTGCACTTAGCCGTTCATGAAAGTTTATTAATTTTAATATGGATTTTAACCAAAGTAAAATGGTTTTAGTGTGATTATGAAACAGCTTGAGTGCATGATGAATGAGCATACATCAACGTTAGTTTTCGTATCATATATATTAATTACCTGCATTTCGTCATAGGTTGTCTCAGTACTTCTCTCATGAATATGTATTACGGATTTATGTTTAGTGTGTTTTATAGATAACTTGGTCACATCATCACTGTACTGCTCGTTTCACATTATAAATAAATACATCCATTACCAGTGAAACCAATAGTGGGAACATAAAATTATCTGCAAACATTTCTGCTACAGCCTTGTTCTGACCTTTCATTTTGAAGCTTTCATGTGTATAATGAGCAAGCAAGTAGTAAGCAGTAACAGTCAGGTGCAAACTCTTAGGGTCCACTTAATACGGGTAAAATTTTCAGATTTTTAGTTTTTTCCTCTTAGAGCTATGGTGGTCACACCTACCCAGACGCGTGCGCACACACGCACTTGTCTTTTTTATATTCTATTCATAATATAAAGAATCAGTTCTCTTCTAAGTGGATTTATGTTAGCTTATCTCATTAAAAAGATGCGTGCACACACAATTGCTTAAGTAATAATAACCGTTTGTACACCTTCATAGTCTAAAATTTAAGGTTTCTAGGTTCCTTCCTCTTGGTGTTAAAGGTACGCCCTTTTGTTATTATAGATTATGTTGTGATTTTACTTTTTTCTTCCCTCATTTATTGTGACCTGTAAGGTCTTTGCTCTGAAGCTGATATTATTATTATTTTGTTTTTGTTGCTGTTTTATACAGTGGAAGGTAAACGAAAGTAACACCATTATTTCATGACTCTTAGACTTAATAATGTGTGTAATATTTGTGAAGTGTCGTTTGATTAATGTTATTCAGGGGTAGAAATATTCTAAATTTTCAGCAGGACACATGTCTTCTCTTTGCAAACAGCGAGTTTGTCAGAAACAATATTCATAGTAGAAGAATTGTCTTGCATTTTGAGCCTAAGAGATGTCAAAACAGGCAGAACTGCCCATGTCCATGTAAGGATGGATTCAAGGAAGTACTGTATAATCCTGCAGCTTTCTGTCCACGTTTCCCTTTGTCATGCAGCTTTACTTGATACAAATGCTCCGCTAAAGCTGGCTAGTTATGAGAAACTGACTCCAGAGTGCGCTCTTTGTAGGCCACCCACCGAGTTCCTGTCGCTTTTGTTGGCTTTACCAGCTTCTTTGAGTCCAGCCCAGTTGTGTGACGAATTGTCATAAAACTTCCATAGGTTTTCTAAAAAGGTTTGGATACTGTCAAGGTAAGGGATGTCCTTGATGGTCTTCTTAATTGCAAGTTCCAATCTGTAACTATCACAGTGGATCCCTATCAAATAAGGTTTTTGCGCCTTCAATTTGTTGACAAGTCCTTTATTTGTGCCAAAATTGACAACTGCCCCATCAGCTGTCAGGCATACAATTGATTGAAGCCAGTTGGGAAACTTGTCATATATGGACAATGCTGTAAGTACAAAAAATTAGAATCCAATATTAGTTACTTTCTGTAAAAACAAAAACAAAATTTAAATTTGTATTTTGGAAAATTCAATTGCTCCATTATCTGTTACGCTAGTTGTGTTAGGTTAAGCTCCAATTCTGTCAGTGGTAAATACATGGTTCTTCTTGGTTTAAATCAATTGAAAAATGCTTGAGTTTTCACTGATGTATATTAATAATGGAATGACTATGTAAACCTGAATTAAAACACAAATGTACATGAAATATTGTCCATTTTAATTTTTCTTAATTAGGAATTCAGGATAAATCCAGAAAATTCTTATCTCAGGTAATTAAGAAACCTTTACCTGAACTAAGTGCCTGTAGCAAGTGTTCAGAATCAGCCTTCTCAACTGACTGCAAACACAAGAAGTGGGTTACTGGGTAACAGTCACTGTCCAAGTATCTTACATAGACTATCTCCTGCTCAATGTTGGTAGTGTCTGTTGAGCTGTCAGTCATAATGCCAAAGAATAATCAGGTGTGCAGACGAGATCTGACATTAATTTGCATATTGTTCTGTTAAGTTCATACCAAAGTTGTGCTCCTGCAGCAACAGAAGCTCTTGAAAATTGCTGAATTGTTTGGCATTGAAAGCCATATAAAGGGCAGTCCTGAACAGCACAAGCAAATGATCTTTATCAGTCTGGTTAAGTTTGCTCAATTCTTTCATCATGGGAGTTAAATTAGGTGTTTCTTTTGCTGTCTTAGCTTGACAACTTAGACTGTGGGTGCGACTGTTTTCATGCTTCTTAACAGCACTCTCAGGTTGGAAGATCCTGTTATGAAGGTGTTATTCTGCCTCTCGCTACTTTGGTCATATTCCTGACAAATTGAGCAAAACATCAGTCCGGTAGCGTTATTATACTCCAGTCATGGTCGGCTTCTATTCCATTCATCCTGGAAACGACGAGTAGGCTTAGTACCAGTACTAGCGGTAACAGTTTTTGCATTAACACTTGGGCTTGGGTCAACAAGCTTGGATTTTTATTGTATCATGTGGTTTATGCAATGGCGTAATTATCTAATCACATAATTTAGTTGAATAAACAATATAAAGTATTTGACACATCTAATTCAAGCCTACAAGGCAATTCGTGTAGCAGGAAGCACATAAGGAATTTAACTAATCTGTTACTAAATGTCACGCACTTTTCTTTGTAATACTCCAAGAATTTTTTTGCTTGTTTGTGTTGGGGGGATGATGCCGATGTAACTAGTAAGATAGGTTGTTATGCCAGTAGTTAACTTAAAAGAGGCCCGGCATGGCCAGGTGGTTAAGGCTCTCGACTTGAGTGTCGCGGATTCGAATCCCCGTCACACCAAACATGCTTGTCTTTTCAGTCGTGTGTATGTTATAATGTGACGGTCAATCCCCAGTATTCGTTAGTAAAAGAGTAGCCCAACAGTTGGCGGTGGGTGATGATGACTAGGCGCCTTCCCTTTAGTCTTACACTGCTAAATTAGGGACGGCTAGCGCAGATATCCCTTGTGTAGCTTTACGCGAAATTCAAAAACAAACAAACAAACCAATAAAACTTGAACGAAGACCGTTGGACGAACAACAGTTGTGGGGATAAACTGTGGTAAACAACTTATGCAGTAACTTATGGCCTCACCTTTAATCACTGGTAGCGAGTACCTGCTGTTCACCTATATGTTAAGAATATTTTATCGTTGTTACACATTTTACGAGGGTATTGTTTTATTGAATGTATGTATTTGGCTTAATTTTTGACGACGTTTTATAGACTTATCAAAGTTTTAACTGTTCGTTATATTTAATGAAGGAAACGCTAAAAATATTAAATTACTTAGAAAATAATGTGGTACATACAAACATCATTTTTTCCTGTCTTTCTTACTCCGAGCATTCACAAGTTTCTTTATTGCATGACAGCCAACAGTAACGTGTGCATTTAAAAGAAACTCAAATTCAGAGCACACACACGCACAAAATGTTCGCTTGACTGATATTACTGATTCTATTTCTATACCTATATGTGTCTTCAAAAGGTAATAGTAAAAATAGATTTGTAATTACTTTTGAGATAACTACATGTCCTAAGATTTAATGTTTATTGTTACTAGTATCAGAGAAAATAATATCGCTAAATAAAAGAAAAAAATTTGTGTAAGGCAAGGTGCTAAACTTAGAAAAAGGAACCAAACAAGACGGGGATGGAAGTGGGCATATCACTTGACACGGCTAATAATCACATAGCAATCAAAGTTGTCTCGACTCTACGTTCTTCCAGTGGCACAGCGGTATGTCTTCGGACTTGCAACGCAAGAAACCGGGTTTCGATATCCATGGTGAGAAGAGCACAGATAGCCCTTTGTGTAACTTGTGGTTAACTTCACACTCGACTTCACATGGAGAATAAAATCCCTACATTACTGGTTCCCTCGCTGGAGAAACAAATGAAACCAGAATTTTCAGTCGTAGAATGTTATTCTATTGTAACGTACCAAAGTTAACGAAAGGAAGTGTGTTGTGATGAAAGCTCAAATTATATTCACACACCTAGCTTTCGATAGATAAAGTTAGCCACGCCGTGTTTTTTGTTCAATTTGGAACATGATGTGGACAAAACAAACTACACGATCTGAATAACTAATGAATGAATATTTGCTGTAAAAGTCTTATCAATTATAAACGTGTAGCTACCAGTTTGTTGGCCAAATTGCACGGGGCATCTTATTTTTGGCTGCGCCTTTCTGTTCACCCCTAAGATGTTTTTGATCAGATATCATGACGTTTTGTCGCTACACACCAACAAACCTCACACATAAGAAAGTGACACTCGAGAGTAACAAACATTAGCCTTGTGATAGTAAATCTGTTATTCGGAACAGATCTTTACTTTATATGACCAGCCAGATTCTTTAAAATGTGATAATTTTTCATCACTAAAATAGTGTTAATAGCTTCCTTTATAGTAACGCCACGGAATTTAGATTAACAGTTTCTTGTCATCACTTCCACGCAATCGGTACAGCTGTATTAAGCATCGTTATTTATGCTAATTTCTTCAGCTAATGTCACGTAACGCTAAGCGTTTTTTTAATTATGATAGCTCTAAATAATTTAATAAATTTGTGCTGGAAAGCTGGCAGTGAATAATCAAAAATAACCGTCCACCCGTATGGTTCTTTTGAAAATATGAGCCACAAACTGCTAATCTACTTTACTTGGACTAACCAATACTTATAATTTTGCTGCTCTTAATCAGCCCTTTTTAATCCAAATTATATGGTCCACTTTCATGTGAAACTGTAGTAAAAATGTTAGACCGAAAGCTCCTGTGACGTTTTACGTAGGGGTGCGCAGTAATTTTGGGTAAATTTGAGCAGTTTTTGTTGAATAATTATGTACATATGGCTTATATTTACACCAAATAAGACTCCTAATTGTAGGTTGTAAAGATTTATCAGTGTACGAAACTGGGTGGAAAATTCGCAAAAGTTTCCGTGCTTTTGGTGTGAAGAAAAAAAAAAAAGGAATAAAATTAAAATTTAAGGTGTTTTTAGTGGAGATTTGGTGTGTGAAGTAAGAGTCTGCTGAAAATGTGTTGGTTTGGATTACCACAGTCCGAACTACAGAAGATGGAAAATCGCCACCTTATCACTTCTGTTAATAACAACCATGACCTGTAGGATGTTTTTTAGCCGCTATCGTATGTCTTGATAACGTATGTTTGAGAGGATGAATTTATGAGGTGTCTGATACATATATATTACGTAATAAGAGAACTGAAAAATAAAACGACCTATATTTGGACCTAAACATAACATTAAAAGTAACAAGAGCCATTTTGGTCTGTCTAGTCTTTCCTGTCCATTAAATGTAACTGAACCCCCCGCAAAAAAATTAAAACGGATCCGTATAATTAAATTATTTATCAAGCTTTCTCTTAAACTGATTTAGATTAATTCCATATGAACTATATTCGAAGACAACCTGTTTCAGAAGCCAAACATTGTCAGAAAAGTAAAACTGCTGTAGGTGAAGATGATTACTACCCTGTTGAAAGATATATTTGTGTCTTCTAGTTAAAACATTCGCACGATAAAAAAAATGTTGAATTAATATTATCAGTTCCATTAACAATCGTAAACACCTTTAGATCTTCTCTAAGTCGTTTTCTTTCTCTTTCAAGTTCAGAGAACTTTATATATATATATATATATATATATACATACACACATCGTCATGTGACAATCTTTCCATTCCAGACACCGTACTAGTAGCTCTATTTTAAACCATTTCCAACAATTAAATGCCTTTTATAACGTAAGGAACCCAAGACTGATCGCCCCAGTGATCCAAATGTGGCCTAATACATGTACCAGACAATGGCATTATAACCTATTTTAAGACTTATTCAGTATTTTTATAGGTACAGTATAAAATCCTATTTGCCATGCGACTAGCATAGATGGCTTAAGAGACTGGCTGAATCATGCACCAAGATCTTTTTTCTTCCATAATGCTCTTAAGATTCTTCCCATCAATATTATACTCGTAATTGTGGAAGGGAACTTAACATTGAAACGGCAAGGCAATATCACAATAGACGAGCTCGTAACAGACCTGTGTATTAAAAGCAACTTTTGTCTGTGTATTAGGTGTAATGTAAGGTTGTGATTCACTTTGTGTACGGAATTAATTTTTTCAGTTAGGTTCTTCCTATTAGCCTGACAAATAATCAAGTATTTAAGTAAAAACTTTAAAAATACTCATTTAATTTACTTTTAACTCCTATAATTTCCAAGCACTGATTTCAAACGTAGTTAAATTAGTAGATATTGTTCGCCTATTGAGGTAATATATACTGTTACCTATACATTTATAGTAAATAATTCGATATTTTTTATGTGTTACCGCCTTATGGAAAATGTTACGGTAGTTATGCGAGCTAACAAGAAGACGTCTCTATTGTTACGTATTATGTTAGTGAAAAAAATATTTTGGTAGAATCTCCCCCCTCTCCATCCAAAGAAAATATCGTTATTATTAAACCCTAGCAGCAGAAGAGGTATGTCGGATTTTTCAAAATAATTTTATTTCGTAACACTTGCATGTTTTCAATTTTTTAATGTTTCTTTTTGTGGAAACATTAAGAATCAGACGTTAAGTGTAAATAATAATTCTATTCAACAATTTTCAACCCAAGCGTAACTTAGAATCACTATTTTGTGATTTTATGATAATTATTTAAAGTAATGAAAACATTTAAACGTAATTTTGCGCATTCCCAAGTAGCTTCGCCTTTTAACGAAGCAATTATCAGTTTTTATAATATTTTTCTGCCAATCCTAAAACGTAGGTTATATTTTTGAAGAAAGTGTCATCTCTCTAAAATTGAGTTACTCTTTGGTGATTTTCATTTCTCTCTCTGGTATTATTAGCATACACCTTCAATCACACCCTTTATGATTTCAATGGTGGTAATGAAACTAAGCTTTGAAAATAGCTATAGTTTGTTAGAGCAGATTACATAGATATGTATGTAAGTATAGAATGAATAAAGCCGCGTGTTTTCTTGGGAAACTGGAGACATGTAGCTTCTGTCCAGAAGAACTAGAGAATGTAATAGACATTTTTGAAGACTTTGATAAAACTACCAACCTCAATTGTTTTATTATACTTTATTTAAATTCTGTCTTCATCCTAGGAAATTGTTTTCTGTTAAAATTTATTTTCTTTGAAAGTTACCAATATTTTCTTCTGTCACAAAATATCAGGTATATGTAATCATCTTAAGTTCAGGTTTAACAAGAATGGCAGTCTACGGCAAGATATTTTAATGACTCGGTCTTTGTTTATTGGATAGTTAAGTTCATCATATTAAAAAAAATAATAGCTTTTTATTTATTAAAAGTAAAATATATTTATTAGGAAGAAATTAGCCGTGAACGAGAATATTTGTAGCAAAAGTATTATTTAGCCTGAATTGACGGTACTGTAACTGATCAGGTCACTGGCCTCTGATAAACTGTCGGTTTTCACTGTTTTTGTTTGTGTTTACGATTTCTAGTCCGGATGTGATACGTACTACAATCGACCAAATAAGATGACAAAAGAAATATGTTAATAAATATCAAACAAGTTAAACTGATAAACAACAACAACAAAAAATTCGAAGGCGGAAGGAAATACTTTGAGATATTTTTTTCTTTAAGAGTGTCTTAATTGTTTTGGAAATTTCACAACATCAAAAATGATAAAATAGGCAAGTTAAATTAAGTGATTTTTTAAATCGAAATTACGTACTATTTACTACATTATTTCTGTGTTGCTGGAGTATCTCGACTTTGCGAGCATGACTTGAATCCACACAAAATTTCATGCTTTTAAGCTTTGACTGAATTATTGAAGTGATTGTCAATCCTTTAAACTTTGTAGTGATTAGCTTAGGTGCTTCCCACTACCTGTTCAGTAGTTCAAAATTATAAACACCAGGAGATATACTAGTAATTTTGCCAAAAAAAAAAATAAAATACAAATACATTAGGAAAAAAAAAAACGGTTGTCAATAACCGCCCTCAGTTCCGAAATAGGTAAGATTTATTATATCGTTGGTAGGTTAAAGTGCTTAAACAACTTTTACTAAATATGACGCAGTATGAATTATTGCTATAATATAACTTGTCATTGTTTTCGCGTGTAATACGGGGTCGCACGTAAGAAAAATAAAAAATAGTCATGTAACTGGAATAACAATATTTGGTTTAAGCCTTGTGTAAAAAACAAGAGGGAAACCTCAATAGCTGCTTCTCTTGAAATTATTTTAGGCAGATTAGATTAAATTAATCTGAGAGACATATTTTACCTTTTTATTAGCTATACTTTTGTACCAGTAATACCAAGCGTGGGGTGCACATATTCCAGACTTAGTTTTAGTACTCATAAAGATATCTACCAGTGTGCCTTCAAACTGAAATTCCTTTAGACAGGATTGAAGTTCGTTAATCTATGATACCTCGAGCAAGGCCAAATACATCAGTCGAAATGGTTTGACCTCCTAAGACCAAAATTGTAATTAGATCTCAAGAGATGACAGAACTATGAGCTTGGAAGGGGGGGGGGCAATAACAAATAGAAACTTCATGAGTCTCTGTGCCGCGGCTAATAACTGTCAGTAATTTATTGGGCTAATTTTGTAAAGGTTAACAGTGTTGGCAACATTGCCTTATTTCATTTTAAAAAGTTTAATGTACTTATCCACCTATTTTAAGAATCATATTTCAATCAGATATTGCAGATTTTTACCAAATCTTTGTCTTGTCCACTAATCATATTTTCGATAGATTATAACTTAAAAATGTTTTTTTTTTTGTAAATTCAAAGCAAAACTTGTAATCTTTATTTAAAACATTTTTCAGTGACATTTGTTGCATTAGAAAATCTCTACTTTTAATGTATTATCGGATTACCTGGAAATTGATCAGATGTGGGTTATTGATTTTGTTTATTTTTGTCGCTTTCTATACTTGAAAAGATGTGTAGGGTTTCAGTGCGAGGCGCATAATGTCGTAGTTGGTTTTACGGAATTCAAAATGTACATTGAATCACCCGAGACCGCTTCAACAAAGTAACCAGAACAGATTTGATGTGGTATTGGAGTTAACACAGTTTTTTTGTTGTTTTTTTTTGGTAGCTCTTTTCTTTGGAAGTTATTAAATGTTCCGATGTTTTTTATGATTTTTAATAACATAAAATAAAGTAGGATTCATATGAACTGGTAAGGGGCACGATGTATAATCGTGGATTTGAGAAACCAAATAACAGCTTGTTTAAAATAGCATGTGTTTAAAACAACGACACATTTATTGCTAAGATATCACGTCTTTCTTTATTATTCCATTATAATCATTGGTAGCAAATAGAATTAGAATAGCTGAGGGCAGCTTTTTATTTTGTGTGTATGTGAATTTTTTGTTATTAAATACGTAGAAGAGCATCTTTATAAATATATTCGAAGAAATATAGCATTTGATTGAGTATTTTTATAACATTTGATTCCTTTAATTCTCTCACATTATACGTATTTAGGCAAAAATGAAATATTTTACAGGGAATCATTTTTTGGAAAATTGATACCAATTCAGTAGATAGATTTTAAAGCTTGGCATTTCATTTCTGTTATTTCAGTAATGAATTGAAGCACTTGTACAGAGTTTTGAGGAGTGAACAACATCAACAGACAATGCTGAGAGGGAAAAATATCGACACACGTATAACTGTTTTATGTCTGGTTATAAAACTATATGCCTGTATCTGGATGAATCCCTACTTTTACAATTAAGACAGGAAAATTTGCATAAATACGGCGAAGGAAAAGTAAGATGCAAGTAAAAGGAGTAATACTCTGATGTACTTGTGCTGTGTAACTTTTTAATAATGTGCAAAGAAATATATATGTGGTCATCCGTATTGTATCCAGGATTTTGTTAGGGTTATATATACATATATAATATGAGAAATCTCAAGTAGAAATGATAAGTTCAGAAGGATATTCTAAAAAATATCTCGCATGATGATGCATGTTTTGGATGTGCAGTGGGTTGGATGGAAAGCATACTCGTTAACCAAGGAGTTCCCCCCATCATTAGTACCGTGTGAATGCTTGTAACGTTAAAAATCAAGTTTCGACACCCGTGGTGGGCATATCACAGAAAACACATTGTGTAGCTTTTTGTGTAATAACAAACAAACAAACAAGGTCCCAGAGTACCGCATCCTGCACAAAGCTTTCTCTGGACTGTTAGTGTCTGATCGATGAGCCGTATTAAGAAGCGATCTTTCTGCGCAGCCTCCACCCTGCTTGTTTTCTGATCTTTCTTCCCGTAAGAAAAAGCAAAAATCTGAAACGTAGTTTTCTATTATTGTAGACAGAGTAATAATAATGATTCCCTATTTCATATATGTAACTTCGGTGTTATTCCGCATTACGTTATTATAACACAATATTGTGTCAAGAGATAAATTTGAAATAGTTTTCCTCGTCCAAACAGATTGTTGTTATGAATCCATGTGTTTTTTCATCTCAATACTGTGTAAATAATTAGTGAAAAAACCTTCATAGACCATTAATAAGGAAGCATTTTTACGAATGCGAATTTGGCTTGACTTCATCGTGTAGTGTAGACACGAAGACTTTAATCTATCTTGTGTTTGTGATATCTGGAATCATAAATGCAAGTATATGTTTACTCAAAAAATGAAAAGTGTTGCTAGAAATAAGAGTTGATTATTTATACAGCATTATCTATGTACCATGGTAACTTAGAATAGTTTGATAGAAAAGAAAATTTATGAGTTGTGCTATCTGTTTATTATAACACCTTATTTATACAGGTACTGAAATAAATCTTGAGCAGGCGGAGATAGATCGTCAGTTTCACTTTTAATGACATACCCACATGCTCAGCAACAGTATTATGTACGTTTGGTAATATTTGGAAACTGAACTAATGTGTTTTTGTAGGCCTATAATTATTTCGTTTTACGCAAGTGTTAAATTGGACACATTGATTACAATTGTCTTTAGATAACATTTTAAGTTACTAGCGCAATTTCTGTTCAATTTTACGAATGTACTCATAATTTATTAGTACATTTTCAGGTTTTATCCTTTTTTATACTGGGTGTTGAAAAGGTCCCAAACCCATCTTACCACAGCTATTAGACTAATATAAAATTTGTCAAAAAAGAAAAGAAAAACATCTAAACTGCCCATCTTTTCACAGTCAGTATATCTGAATTTCCTAAATAGCTACTAACCTGTGAAACTCAAAATATAGATAATGTGGGTAAACATATAAAAGATAAAAAAAAAATATATGTGCGTATATACACACCACGTCAAACAGCTGAATAATACGTAAGATTTGTTAAGAAACTGGGCAGACAAGACTTCGCATTTCGGTGACGTACAACACCGCTGCCATCGAGGGTAATATTCAGTTCGATCCTTGCTTATGTAGCTACATCACCTTCAATTTACGTAATTGTGCATTACATCTTCCACGTCATCATCGACCTTTGAACATATCTGAAATTATTACACAAATATTTCCAGTATTTTCTTATTTGGACCACCATTTTAATTCAAAATAATATTTGTTTTTCTCAATGTCTACTAATTCTCTTATACTTAGTTCCCACTTCAACTCAACTTCTTTCGTCAGTTTAACATTATTACAGTCTATCACATAAGATGTATTTGCCACATGTTTTGCTAAGGTCAATGCCCATGGTGGGCAGAGTACATGGTAATCCACTGTGTAGCTTTGTGCTTAATTTCAAAACAAACAAACGCCTGAAATTTTGTCAAACCTACGTTTATCAAGTTGTTATTCTCTATCTTTTACACCTATCAGATAATTATCGAACTTCTAACGTAGAAAGAAAGTTACTTTATAATCTATGTGTTTTATGTATTTTTATAATGTAACCTGATCTGGCATGGCCTAGTTGTTAACGCGCTCAACTCGCACTCTGGATTTCAATCCCTATAAAAGCGTCATAACTAACTGCTTTCCCTCTACTATTTCACTGCTACATTATGGACAGCTAATGTAGACAGCCAACTCTAGAATAGCTTTGCTCGAAATTCAAACCACCATCTTCTTATTTTGTTTACTAACTTTGAACGTGTGATAAGTCAGTCCCTCAGGTCATCAGTTTTATTGATGTCTTCTAACTTTTGTACATAGCGATGTTTCTGGTTTGTGATAAATTTTGCAGAAAGGCTTTCTGTGCTAGCTGTCTCTGATTTATAGCAGTGAAAGACAGGTAGTCATCATCACGAACCATTAACTCTTGAACTACTTTACCGACTAACAGTTGGATTGACCATCACTTATAATGGTTTTGACACACATTAATACATTAATAGGTTCAGAAGACAGTTGTTCAATCATCGAGAAACCAAATAACTTGTTTAAAACAATGACACATTTATTATCAAGATATCTCAATAGACGTGATATTTCTAATTAATTACTGTGTTTTTGTATGTTGGAATAATAGTTTGTCTTTGGGTATATATTAAAAAATTTAACTTCTGATTAATTCGTGATCGTAACAACAGGTTGTTAGTTCTTTAAACACGAGCATAGAAAAGACAAAATGTTTTGTGGGTATGATGTTACAATTCACATTTTTACAATCTGTGTGTGGTGGAAAGCCACTGAAAATAGTTTTCTGTTTATCGGCATTGAGAGAAACCTACTATTCTGTTTGACTGTAATATCTTGTAAACTTTATTAACCCTCTTTTTATGTCTCCAGAGTAGTAGGACTTATCGTATTCTAGTGTACAGCTTTTGCTGATGAAAAAGTGGATATGATACTAAAAAAGGAAATGACCCAGAACAAAATATAACTGAGTAAAAAATAAAGTAATCTAGAAACATTCCAGGAGCAAACTTCAACAGTTAGGACTGCTCCACACACAGCTAGAAACACGTATGTAAAAACATTTTGGAAATTTTAAGTAAACGTGAAAAGCTTTCCTTGTTAAACCAAAGAAAACTGGAAACGTTAATTTTGCTTTATATACTGGAACTGTATGTATAGTGTGTATTGAGCTTAAGAGTCATTATTATACCGTAACAATCAGAGATGATGATACAAGCAACATCTAAGTTGCTTTATGTTGCATTTCAGCCAGTCTAATGAGCCCTGGTATTGGGTGAAAGGCCTCATTGACACTGAATATAGCAGATATGATTGACTTGTATTCTTCTTTACTTTCACTCATAAGTTGTCAAATGTAATATGCATGATTTTTTATTTCCATCAACTAAAAGGAAATTAGTTTAGGAGTTCAAAAATTTTAATACGCATGGTTGATTCTTTCATATTATAGTAAAATAATGAGTTTGTGTCTAAAGGTGTTCTTCGATATATATTGTAATACGTACAAAAGCCAATTATGACTATTAATAACATAGAGAATTCAGTGCAGGGTTTCTACATAATAACGTTAATAACATACTGTGAAAATCAGGTGAAAGGTCTCTACCTAGTAACGTTAATAACATACTGTGAAAATCAGGTGAAAGGTCTCTACCTAGTAACGTTAATAACATACTGTGAAAATCAGGTGAAAGGTCTCTACCTAGTAACGTTAATAACATACTGTGAAAATCAGGTGAAAGGTCTCTACCTAGTAACGTTAATAACATACTGTGAAAATAAGGTGAAAGGTCTCTACCTAGTAACGTTAATAACACACTATGAAAATCCAGTGAAGGATCTGTACACAGTAATGTTTGTAACACACTATGAAAATCCAGTAGAAGGTATGTACATATTATTAAGAATTCACATTGAAAGTACAGTGGAGAACCTATACTGTTACATGTTATAATTTTATTGCAAAAGATTCCGATTTATTATGTTACGTATTACAATTTGAAACAGCTGTAAATTTTAAATTTAATTTAGAAGTTAATTAAATATCGATATGTAGTAGTGTGGTACAGTGCATTTGGCTTTACATTTTGATGCATCAAGCAGATTTAGTTATTGAGTATTAAGCTTTACTTTGCATAGTTGAGAAAAGTTTTCCACTAATCAAGTACATTTATATGTACAGAAGGGAAATGCTGACAAGAACATTACGAGTGGCTGATGTAATAAGATGTGGGTGATCAGCTTGCATAGGAAGCTTTTTGCTAGATGAGCGTAGCTTTGAGCCTACTATAAGAACTATTTGGTAACTGCTGAAATAGTGAAACAAGCATAGAATCATTTGTGTTTTAACCTTAAGCTTGCTTACTTTTTTACGCTATTATTACTGGATTTTGTCTGTTACTGAATTCCATGTTAAGAATTGATCAAATTATTAAATAAAAATCAGTCACAGGTCAAGTACACAGGGAAATTCCTTCAGTAATTATTAAAATTAATTGGTGGTATTTTTGTTTTAGTTTTTGTGACTCATGTCTTATTAAGTATCATGTAAGCAGTAAAGTCATGGATCCACAAGAAATTTAAGAAAGGGGTGGGTGGATCCCGCCATCAAAACACTAACATCAAAACGTGCAGCATTTAAGCTAATTATGAGACACATTTTTGTGTATATCTTTTGTTATAATTTTTTTACAAACTTGTAACTGATTTTATTCTTTTCACAGAAGAGGAAAACGTGTTCCTGAAATGACCGCATGATTTGTGATCTTCCATGCATTAGCTGAAAGGTAATATTTTACTTCAATATAAGAAAGCAGGCGTGTGAATCATTTTGATAATTGTCTTGTAATATACAGTCATGTGAGAAAGTTAGGACACTCTATGAAAGCCTGTGTATTTTTGTAACATATTTAGATATATAGATATTTAATCTCAATTTTAACAGTACTGAGAGATTATAAGAATATAACTACATAATTAAAACTGAAGAAAAGACTTTTCAAGATCTTCTGTAAATGTAATTCTACAAAAATGCATATTCTAACTGAGGAAAAAGCTAGGACACCCCCACATTTATTTCCACTTAAAATGGCTCAACTCACACACAGGTGTATCACATCAGGTGCACATGATTAGAAGATGGTTACTCAGCATTTTGAATGAGGCTTGCCCTATTTAAACCTCAGATATTTAGTTTGGTGTACTCCTGACTGTTGAAGTGAGAGTGAGCACCATGGTGAGAGCAAAAGAGCTGTCTGAGGCCTTCAGAAAGAAAATTGTAGCAGTTTATGAGTCTGGTAAGGGGTTTAAAAAGATTCTAAAAGATTTTGAAATCAGCCATATCACTGTCTGGAAAATAGTCAACAAGTGGAGGGCTTTCAAAACAATTGCCAACATGCCCAGGTATAGTCGTCCAAGCAAGTTCACCCTGAGAACAGACCGCAAGATGATAAAAGAGGTCTTCAAACACCCTAACATGTCATCACGGGACCTACAGCAGGCTCTGGCTACTGTTGATGTGAAAGTGCATGCCTCTACAATCAGAAAGAGACTGCACAAGTTTAACTTGCATGGGAGGTGTGCAAGGAGGAAACCTTTGCTCTCTAAGAGAAACATCAAGGCCAGACTGAAGTTTGCCAGAGAGAATTTAGACAAAGACCAGGACTTCTGGAATAACGTTCTTTGGACAGATGAGTTCAAAATTGAATTATTTGGATACCAGAACAGAGGACATGTTTGGCGTAAACCAAATGCAGCATTCCAGGAAAAGAACCTCATACCAACTGTGAAGCATGGAGGTGGAAGTGTCATGGTTTGGAGCTGCTTTGCTGCAGCAGGACCTGGACAGCTCACAATCACAGAATCCACCATGAATTCTACTGTGTATCAGAGGGTGCTTGAGGATCACGTGAGACCATCTGTACGAAAATTGAAGCTGAAGTGGAACTGGACCCTGCAACACGACAATGACCCAAAACATACCAGTAAATCCACTGGCTGAAAACTAAGAAATGGAGAGTCCTGGAATGGCCGAGTCAAAGCCCAGATCTTAATCCCATTGAGATGCTGTGGGGTGACTTGAAACGGGCTGTACATGCAAGAAACCCCTCAAACATCTCACAGCTAAAAGAATTCTACATTGAGGAGTGGGGCAAAGTTTCTTCAGACTGATGTCAGAGACTGGAAGATGGCTACAAGAAGCATCTCACTGCAGTTATTTCAGCCAAAGAGGGTAACACTAGCTATTAGGGGGTAGGGTGTCCTAACTTTTTCCTCAGTTAGAATATGCATTTTTGTAGAATTACATTTACAGAAGAATTTGAAGTCTTTTTTTCAGTTTTAATTGTTTAGTTATATTTGTATAATGTTTCAGTATTGTTAAAATTGAGATTGAATGTACATATCCAAAAATGTTGCAAAAATACACAGGCTTTCATAGGGTGTCCTAACTTTTTCACATGACTGTACGGGTCTTTCTTTGAATATCATACTCCTGCACGACATAGTTACTGTGCAAAATTTAATTTGCTTCAATATATTGTAAAAGTGCAAATATTTTGACATGCTCCAGTTTTTATATGATTATAATTAAACCACAGATATCTTCTATGTGATAAATTTGTTTATTGTACATGCCTTTGTGCCAAACTACGATATGCTTTTACTGGGTGGGGGCCCGGCATGGCTGGGTGGATTAAGGCGTTCAACTCGTAATCTCAAGTCGCAGGTTTGAATCCCCGTCACACCAAACATGCTCGCCATTTCAGCCTGGGGGCATTATAATGTGACGGTCAATCCCACTATTTGTTGGTAAAAGAGTAGCCCAAGAGTTGGTGGTGTGTGGTGATGACTAGGTGCCTTCCCTCTAGTCTTACACTTCAAAATTAGAGACGGCTAGCGCAGATAGCCCTTGAGTAGTTTTGTGCGAAATTCAAAAAAACACTAGGTGGGAAATTCGGATGCGTAGGTTGAACAAACCCATTTCTTTAGTCATGCTTACTCACTGATTTATTGTGAATAGCTAGATGTTTAACATTATTGTTAGATATCACACACAATGTTCTTGTTGGTTATTTTAGGTAAAGTGTTTAGAACATTATGATAGGCAATTTGTGTAAGAGTGTATGTGCTGTATTTATGGATCAGTAGAAAAGTCCAGTCCTTAAAATACCGTAACTTTATATTAAGAATGAGTGTATGTGCTATATTTATTGGTCAGTACAGAAGTTTGGCTTTTAAAATACTGCAACTTCATATTGAGAATGACATTTATTTATATAATGAGTGATTGAAAAGTCTACTGATAGGCAAATAATTTGGAAATTAAGAGTTATAGGAAAATAATTGTAGTTTGGAATGTGGTGTTGTGGACCCTACCATATGACAGTGTCACTGCAGGTCATTCGAGGTCATGTTTTCAGAAATTATTGTTAGATATATTATACACCAAAAATGTGAGGGAAAAGTGTGTAGACGAATAAAAAAAAATATTTTAAAACTGAACATTACCAACATATTTCTATAACAACAAACTTTATGGGCATAAGTGACCGTGAAAGTAAATGTTCTAACAGTATTGTGAAATTGTAACAAACAGTCAGTAGTTGTGTCCAAAGTACTGTCAAACAGAGCAAATACCTATATGGCGGCTTTATTTCTGATTACTAAACTCGGTCTCCCCACATGGCGTCTGTTTGGAAATGAGTCTTTAATAGGCAGCCGCCGGCATGCATATCCTCTCATCTGATGTTAATGATAAATTTAAATGGAAACTGTTTTACATGCCATAAGGCAGCCAGCAGCTCATGCATTCTGGTGAGACTTTGCACACAGTGGGGCCATGTTTAAAAACTGTTCTCCAGTAAAATACTAGTGTGCTACCTTCAGGGATGTGAAACATCCCAATATTCACCCAGAGATTCTAATAAATAAGCTAAAATCATGTTTATTGGAGGAGGGGGAGTCTAGCCTGATGTTGGGCAAATTCCTGACTTAGTGCAACGTTTAAAATACCGCCGAAAGCGGATATTTCAATGTTCATATTGCCAGCCTTTAAATCTCGTAATGCAGAAGTAACACTGAAAAAAGACAACAAAATATTATGTACACAGGGTGGACACAAAGTGGTCCTCGTTGAAAATGTTGTTAATTTGTTATTTATTTTAGTGCATCACAGAAAACTATGTAAAACTGTCTTTTTTAGAAAGCACTGGACGAGATCTCATCAAATAAGATCTTAAATCTATTTTGATACTGGCTTTCGTAAATACCTGAACTTTTCATGGTTTTAATGACATTTTCATAAAAGTGTTGTGCACCTCTTGTAGTTTCTTAGTTCTTCATACTCGAATTATCCTACTAAATGTTCAAACAAGTTTCTATACAATAATCAAATGTAAAAAATGAAACTCAGAATAACACCAACCAGTTTCATAAGTTAATATTTATTCTGCATTCCCTTAGATTTCAGTACTGCTTCACATCAATGTGCTATGTTTTCAATGAGATTGTGCAGACACACCTGAGTGAGTGACTGCCATTCTTCGAGTACTTAAAAAACACAAAAAACGTTTCTCATGTTTGAATTGCAATCTTTCGTTAATCGGTTTAATTCAGTTCATAAATTTTCAGTGTGATTGATATCAGGTGATTGACATCAATTCTTTTATTTCTAAGATATTTTTAAGGACTTCAAAACTGCAGAGAAACTTGTTTGATTATTTTGTAGGCTAATTGGAGTAAAAAGATCTGAGAACTTACAACAGGTGTACAACACTTTGTATGAAAACATTTAACTAAAAAACATGAAAATTCAGGCATTTACGAAAGCCAGCGATGATATGCATCATGATAGTATGTGTTATGGAGTGACGGATTTGTGCTAAGTGTGATAGTATGTGTTATGGAGTGACGGATTTGTGCTAAGTATGATAGTATGTGTTATGGAGTGACGGGCTTGTGCTAAGTGCAGTTTTCCTCGAAATATTTTTTTCATTTCAATTCCTGAACCTCTAGGAGAGAAGCTTTTATTTGAATAATTGTAACATTTCAGAAGGTACAATAACCTGCTGATAAAAATGTTGACGTTGTATCTAAAACCTTTGCTGTAGTTACTTATGTCTGTAGCTGTTATTCTGGAGAAGCGACTTTGTTACTCTTTGAGCTAAAAGGTTTCATGTCATTAACATTTTGGATTTATGATGTATATTAACACAATTTTCGAATGACACAACCTTAAATGACGTCATTGATATTATCACAGGTAGGTCCACAATACCTCTTTCATATCACTAACAGTTAATTTTCCACTGCTACCCAATTCAAGAATGGGTAGCTGTGGAAAATATACTTCTAAATCACCCCATACATGTATCAAAACATATAAAAGCCATATGTGACAACGTAATACACGTTTTTTATGGTTGCCTTTTTAGTTTTTTAAGTGTTTTTTTTCATTTCTTTCTCTACCAAATTATACTTTATTATATTTCATCTAAGTTTTTTATGTTGTGTAAAACTGGCGCTATCATTCCTTCTGTTAAAAATATAGCTTGTATGTATACTATTAATTAATCTATTCATCAGGTATAAACGTATACAAATATTCTAGTGTGTTTTATTTATAATAATGGAATTAATAGTAGACACTTTACGAGAAGAAGGGGAAATCTCATTAGGCCAGTGTTTCAGTAAGTTATGATTAGTTTGGATTAAATAATTTACCAAAGCCATGAGAATATTTCCTTTATTTTGATTTAGAAGTGAGAAGCTATGGAGGGTACAAAGGATCTTCGGATGACAAACTTTTCTTACGATATTTACTTAATGTTTAGTCATAGCGAAGAATGCGAACGTAAATCGAAAAGAATGCTTATAAAAGTTAATTATGTTATTGTGAAGACACCTGTATTCCTATTTGTAATAGTTACAGCTGTGTGGTGCAAGTTCTAATTATAATTTTCGGATAACTATAATGATGTGTGGACACCTTCACTGTGTATCTGCGTATGAGAAATAAGGAATCAGGTTTGAAGTTTTTAAGATTTTGGATTTTGCTTTTCGCTTTTTTATTACTAATACACAATCTAGCAACAATTATCGTGACATCAAATATAACAATATTTCAGCAACCTCTGACCTCGACAAAGCTAATCTGTTTGCTCAACACTTTATGAACTTCTTTGTCACCCCTAATGTCTCATCCTTTGATCAATCCCACTATTACCGAATCATTCAAACCGTGAAGTCGAACTCTACTATGTTCTTCCCCCGATTTCCCATTAATCTTAATCTAGATAAACATCCTCCCTCTTATTACACTCGACCCATAACTAGTACTGAGATCAGAATTATCCTTAAGAAAATTAAGAATAAAGCCTCGGGACCTGACAATATTAGTAATCTAGTTCTTAAAAACCTGTCCGATACGAACCTTAATCACCTGGTCTCAATCTTTCTCTGTTCTCAGGGTACTACCCAAACTTATGGAAATCCGCTTTAATTAAAGTCATACCCAAAAAAATAAAAATCTTTGTAACCCAAATAATTACAGACCGATCAGTCTTGGTAGAAAAAAATAGACAAACCACCGACCATCTCGCCTGCCTCACTGAATCAGTGTTTAAAGGATTTAACCGGAAACAAACAACCATCGCTACCTTTCTAGATGTCCAAAAAGCATTTGACTCTGTGTGGCATGATGGCCTACGCCATAAAATTTTAACCCTCGGCATCCCATATAGTTTCGTCCGTTGGATATCCAGCTTCCTTATCAGTCGTAAGGCAAGTGTTAAGATAAATACTTCTGTCACACACCCATTCAGCTTAAACGCAGGCGTGCTCCAAGGTTCTGTACTCAGCCCAATACTTTATAATGTATATGTTAATGACATACCGTTTCCCTCTCTGAACTCAACCCTCATCTCCCAATATGCTGATGATATCGCTATTTGGAGCACCTCGTGCAACCCCCATACTGCAGCCTCATGAGTTCAAGCAACCCTTGACGCAGTATCTCAATGGTGTAATAAATGGCGTGTCGTTTTAAACCCTTGGAAGTTACAAGCCGTCGCCTTCCACAGAAAAGTTAACAAATTCAGGAAAAAATTCAAAAACATTAAATTTAAATAAAACTGACATCATCTTCACAAAGTCTGTCACTTTCCTAGGCCTTACCATGACTCATAACCTATCCTGGACACCACACGTTCATAAAATCGCTACCCGAGCAAATAATATAATTTTCATTCTAAAACGTATTAGTGGCCCCAACAAAGGCTGTTCTCCTAAAATCATTCTCGCAATATACAAAGCATTCATTAGACCCCTTTTCGAATAATGTAATACAGCCACATGTAACATAACTGAAAGACAATACTCAATATTACAAAACCTACAAAACCGCGTCATTAAAATCACTTACCGCCTCCCCAACTACACTCCCGCAACATACCTTAATTCTTTAACTCAACTCTTATCAATTAAGGATCGATTCATCAAACTTACCAAACGATATTACACTAAAGCTACTGACAGAAACCTCCAAACTCGCCAGTTATTCCGACTGGCAGACACACCTCAAGCCTGGGCAAAGTATACTTTACCATTAAACTGGATTACTAACCAGAGTGACCAGTACTAACCATTATCGATGAAATAGACAATGCAGTGTTACCCACTTATACGAGGTCTGTTCAAAAAATACGCGGACTGACGTCATAAAACAAAATGTACTTTATTTAGAAGTTACAGGTCTGGGACCTCTTCAAAGTACTCTCCTCCCCAACGCACACACTTATCCCAACGGTGTTTCCACTTGTTGAAACAGTCCTGGTACGCTTCTTTTGTAATGTCCTCCAGCTCCTTCGTCGCATTTGCCTTAATCTCGGGAATCGTCTCAAATCTTCTTCCTTTCAAGGGTCTTTTGAGTTTGGAAAACAAGAAAAAATTGCAAGGAGCAAGGTCAGGTGAGTAGGGGGGGTGGGGAACAACAGTGATCGAGTGTTTGGCCAAAAACTCACGAGTTCTGCGTGGCACAAATGTCGCAGCAACGCGGTGCATCTTCAATTTTTCGGTCAAAATCTCGTAACAAGATCCAACTGATATCCCACACTCTTCAGCAAGCTTCCTGACAGTCAGACGTCGATTTGCCCGCACCAGGGTGTTGATTTTGTCGACGTGTGGGTCGTCAGTTGACGTGGAAGAACGTCCAGGACGCTCATCATCTTAAATGGACTGTCGACCATCCTTAAAACGTTCATGCCACTTGAAACATGCCGTACGCTTCATAGCAACATCACCGTAAGCCGTGTTAAGCATAGCAAAAGTTTCAGTCGCAGATTTTCCAAGTTTAACACAAAATTTCACATCAAGTCGTTGCTCCTTCAGGTCATTCATTCTGAAATACGCCAAACGAAAAAATCGCACTTCACTTAAAACCGCGTAGCTAATACACAAATGAAGATATCTGCAATTGGGAAATAGCGTCGTAATCAGCTGATCTGTGCGAACCTAGCAACACCAAGCGGATTCCCCTGGAACCAACTGGAGCCGCGCAATTCAAACAGTCCGCGTATTTTTTGAACAGACCTCGTATGTCATTAATGTTTTTACATTCCAGGTTGGGCACTGGGTGGGTATTTTTTCGGCGTCTACCCAGTGAAAGTGGTTTTCTCCGGGTACTCCGGTTTCCCCCACATCTAATTTCTGGCCATTGGATTTTTAGATCCCCGATACCCTGGCCCTGAAAAGACCTTCTGTCTCTCTTCCTGTCACTATCCACTCCCCCCTTTCCTTTCTCTTTCTCCCTATATTATTTTTTTTTCTTCTCCTCTCTCTCTTTCTTTATCTCTCTTTCTCTATCCCTCCCTATGTCACCGGTTCCTTTAAGAATGTGTGACCTGCTGCAGCCTTGGTCTCCCTGCTCATGATCATGATGATTTCTGTCCACAGCGTACCAGTCCAGTTTTCCCGCTCCTCAACTTTCCTATTTTATCGTTATATTCCGTCATACATCATTCAATTCGTTTTTCTACCTTTCTTTTCATGACACGTCTTACCTTATACGCGTGTGGGGCTGAAGAGAAACAAGTTTCTGAGCGCCCCAGGTTTGCCTTAAGGGTCTCCCCTAAGGTCTTTAAAACCTAAACGACTACCAAGTCTAAAATTAAAAAATCCACATTTTTATCTTTATTTTTGTGAGTAAGAGAAACCGTTTACGTTTTGAGAATTACTAGGATATTTTTATAACTTCCAGTACACACTACTTAATGAAAAAAGGTGGTAATGAACGTGGCAAAATAGTGAGTTTTTAAATATCTCCGTTTAATAGTTTTCGTATTGTAAATCCGAAGACTTCTCGTTGTCCAATCGGGCGGCCGTATTATTGAAATATACGTTTATGAAATTTGTATACTTTGCTGTTTCTAAAGCTTTGAAAATAAAATAGTTTTAACGACATATATTAGAAAAAGACTGTAATATCATCTTTTAAACTATATTTTTGTAGGTTTATGTTACTGTCAATTATATTGCTTAGCCTTGTTTAACATGCTGTAATTAAGATAAAAGCGAACATATTTATTGGTAATTTTCAGTAAGGCTCTTCATAAGAATATGATTCAGTTTATAGTGACATTTAAACCTTGACCTTAATTGTTGTATCGGATTCTGTTTGTCTTGAAATGGCGTCATTCACTGACGTACACACCTCGGATGATAACAAAGGTGTAATTTATTGTTCATTTTAAGCAGCCTCTTTGCTAACCTCCTTTGGGAAGAACGATTTTGTTGGCGATTAGGTGCAGCCCTTTGACGGTTTCGGACATGATGCAGCCAGGAACAAACATAATATAATGAAGTTGTTTGTGAAAAGATTATCATAAACTATTTTTATTTCAGTATACGTTGATAAAAAAACAAAAAACACCTATTCCAGTGGCGGATGATGTTTCATATCTGTTACATCATTAGATTCCTCTCCTTGTCAAGTTAAGTAGCTACAGTTATTTTTATCACTATCTGTTAACAGTATATTTAGCCGACCTGGTCTAACCCAGACAATTTTCTCCAACGGTGTTTTGTTTGTAGCATGATCTGTTGTAAAGTGTTTTAGTAAAAGATAGAGTTTTATCTTGGATTGAACTTGTATGTGCCTTGTTTTACTTAAATATTTACCTATTGCCACTTTTTAATGCAGATGTGTAAAATGGTGTTGGTTATCTAATACCACTTTAGTTTACACCATAAATGTCATTAAAGTCAAAAGTTGAAGACCGACGATACACATTTCATCACTTTATGGGTGGGCGTGGTTTATAAGCGCATTGTAATAGTCTTACACTTACTAACAATGAGGAGCTAAACACGTTTTAATATTTGATATATGTGGTAACTATCCAACATCCATACAGATTCTTCTAGCATTTTGTGCAGAGCACTCAGACAAACTAAGTTATTAATATTGTGAAAGTCAAGATTCACAATAATCTGAAATATGGATAAATAATAGAGGTATTAATAAATGATGACTGTAAACCCTCTGCTCATACCGTTAACTGATTTAGTATTTTTATTAGCATTATTGCAACAGTTTCTTTTGACGTGTTGAAGGTTTGTCCCAGATTTTCAGGAATTACTTTCCTGAAAAGAATTACATCTCTATAGTTTTATTAAACACAAAATATCCTCCAGATATAATGGAGTACGTAAATAAGACTGTAATATTCTAGTTGGAAATCGGTGTTGTATCATAGGTTTATATGTACTGAAACTAAGTGTTGCATTAATTGGAAAATACTTTTTTGGGGAAATGCTACTTTGTTGTCATGCACCGGAAATTTCCCACATATCGGATTCTTCCGAGTGCAAACGGTTGTAAGTGGGTTAAAACATACAGTTGAAGGGTCATACGAGACCTGGAAAAGTTATGGAAATCTGCCATTTTTGTGAATTTATGAAATGTATTTTAATACCAATTGTTTATTTTTTTACTAAATTAAAATGTGGCTGAATTTGTTTGAAAGGAAAAGACGTGAAGATGGATAGAGAGATATAAGGTGTGGTGTAAATATCAAGTACTTTTTCAAGAAGGAACCATTTGGTGGAAATCATCAGTAGAAATGTTTATTGATGACGAGAAACCCACTTTAAGTAAAAATGTCATCTTCAAGTTGAAACGTTGTTCCCTGCTTTATTAGTAAAAGTGTTAATAACCATACCAGCCGTTTACAGAAATGTTTCATATGTTAACAGTGTGTGATATATGATATATAATCTTTACTGATAAAAAATAAAACAAAGAAGTTTCCAGTAATGAATGAGGAAAATATATTTATTAGTTTTCATATTTCAGTGTTACTGATTTTAGTATTACATCTCATATACTTTAAACGCGAATAATATTTAGGTTAAGCAACAATGTAGTTAAAAATTTGAAAAATGGCTGTAAAGACTACAGGTTACATTTTGTAGTCGGTGACACCTTTGTAACGTTATCTTTAAACTACAATTTTTTGATCTACTTCATGAGCATTTACCTCAGAGAATTCAATAACTTATAAACTGCTACACTGCGTTTACACATTTTTTCAAGTCGTATGCTAAATTTTCTTTTGCTAAAAACTCGAGAGGCATAGTCGAATCGTTTTGCGATGCATCAAACACCAAAAGTAAACCGTCTTTCTGGGAATACATAAAGTAAAATTTCCAACAAGGCAAGTTTAGACCTTAATTTTTATGTTACACAGTTAAGTATATGTAGCATGCTTAGTCTGTTGCTCAGGTTGTTTTTGTATCACGTACATTATACAAAAAGTTTTGTGTGGCTTCTCTACATTTGTCATTTTTATGGTTTCTTTTAGGGGTAAGTTACCGTTTGCGTGAGAATGCTGAAATTCTATAAATATAGGTATTTTTTTATGTTCGAAATTCTACTTACACACTATAGACATGAATTGTTATTAGGATTTCGTACTTTTAGTTAAGTATATTCTCGCAAAATATACAAGAACTATCTGCGTTAGGCGTCTCTAATTTTGAACTGATATAGAGGGAAAGGAACTAGTCAACTGCACTCTCTGTCAGCTTCTGAGATACCCGAAGGAGATGTGAGATTTGTCCCTTACTCTTATAAACTTGGCGCGAACATGAAGGGGGGAAATTTTGCAGTATCTGGGTAGAAACCATGAACCCTCGGATTCAGAGTGCCTACCATCTGGCCTGTTGGTTTCGAATTAGGGACAGCTGTGTGTAAATTGGTCTTATGTTCCTGTACGTGATATTCTGAACAAACTATTTATAAATGTTTTTCCGAACTCATAAATATATATACACTGCAAAAACAACAAAATATGTTTTAATGTTTTTTGTATAAAATACTTTTGTGTTTTGATGAAGAACGAGAGTAAGTAATAAAGTAAGACTTAACAAAGATTTAAGGGATTTATTTACAAAGTCTATTTCGGGTTTAAAATGGAATTATATTTAAATCTATACTATTGAGGTGTTTGAAACGTAATGTAAGTTAGAAAAGATTTACTCTCAATGCATTTTTTATATTACAAAGCAAAAACTTTGAAGCTTGGTTTGAATATTTTATTATTTTATAGAAACTGTTACTTTCATTTTATGTTCTTACATTTAACGAACTTATGTATTACAGTTGCATATAGTCTGAAACTGATTCAAATGATAATTTAAATTAAAAAATTAAATCAGTGGCTGTATGTATCCAGTTTATGATACTTGTCAACAATTTTAATAATTTGTTTATTTTTAATACAAATATGTTTTAATATACAAACAATAACACAATTTAGAACAACGATTATTACAAGTAGTTGTTACAAATACTGGGTTATGTACAAAAGTTTCACAAACTTACAAACAACATTGAGTTTTCTATCTAGTCTGAAACTAGAAATTTTATCGAAGGTTCGCGATGAGCGAACTCATTATGAGTTGATATAGGCACAATTTATTTAACGGGAAGTTAGCTGGCTCTACGTCGAATTTTCCACTGATGGAGGTATATAATGTTTCAATAAAAATATTAATGTCCGATGAGAATTCACTGAAATGAAATTGTTTGTAATCTTCCAAATCTGTAAATGTTCCTGGTCAATATACACATATCTGAAATTTTCAGGAAATAAGTGTTAATCCTATGCCAGCTGTAACAAAACAGTAATATTCGCGATGACGGAAACCCACTTCAAGTTACAATGTATTTCGAGACGACTGGTATGAAGATGACCTAAGAAGGTCGAAACGTTTTTTTCTACTTTATTTTAATAAAAGTTTTTAATACCCATATCAGCCGTGTTGAGATAAACAAATAATGTAGACTTTCTCTTGGCACGACGCACTGATTCCATTTACAGGCGTGGGAGGAACTTTTCTAGAACTTTCAGCTAACACAGCGATGCTAACGATACACTCGTATGTGCATACCAACACACACACTGTTGATTCTTACACTCGAGAATCTTCAACAACTTCAGTGAATAGGCGGGAATTTTGCATTACATATTTAACAGTATAAGTGACGTACATTTCTAAATATATACTTAACTGAAACAAAGATTGATGTTAAAATGCATATATTATAGTAAGTTCGTCACACCGCCCATTCAGAGAATTTAAAATTGGCGTTAGAAAAATTTTATTCAAGATATTATGTATTGAAAACAATATATTAAATATAATGCATTACTAAAGAATTATACAAATTTAATAATCTTGACAATACGTAACATAATCAATACGAATAACTTTGGGCTTGGTATGGCAAGATGGTTATGGTACTTGTCTTGTGTTCGAATCCCTGACACACTGAACATGCTCGCCCTTTCAGCCGTGAGGGCGTTATAATGGTACGATCAATCCCACTATTTGTTGGTTGAAGAGTAGTCCAAGAGTTAGCGGTATGTGGTGATGACTAGCTGTCTTCCCTCTAGTATTACGCTTGTAAATTAGGGACAGATAGCGCAGATAGCTCTCGTGTAGCTTTGCGCGAAGTTAAGAAAAACAAAACAACCTTATGGTCATAAAATTACATAGCATGTGAAAAAGAACATCACAGATATTATCAACCTCTTTTTACATGGATTATATTTAAATCATACACTTGTAATAATAATGTCTTTAACAGGCTTCTGTTTTTGCCCTGCATTTAGTTGAAAAACGTCAACGGGTTATAATCAGTCTAAATGACAACAGGTTGTTGTTATGCAGATACGTATAAATTGAAATGTTTTAAAGCTAACACTAAAGCCATTGTTTCTTTTTACACAGTAGAATAATTATTTTAGTGGCAAACGTTTTAGAAAAACAACAGACAGGGTGTTCGATACCTTTATCGTCTGATTGTAATAGAATAGCATCAGCAGCTGATGTGAAAGGCTTGTTATTAAAGTCGGGCGCCATCAAAACAGGGTAAGTGCACAGTGAAGATTTAACTTTTTCAGAAGCAGATTGACATGTTTCAGACCACTCAAACTTTAGATATTTCTTCAGTAGGTTCGTTACTGGTACAGTGATAACAGCAGAATTCTGCTAAACTTCCTGCAATAACCATCACTTTTGAAATATCTCATCAAGCTTGTCTTGTTAGTTGGTGTTGGATAACTCACAGTGCAATCAACTTTAGCTTGCATTCGAGAAACTTGGCTATGGCCTATTACATAACCTAAGTAAATAACATTGGCTTTACAGAAGTCTCTTTTTGCCAAATTTACGGTGAGATTGACTTTCTGAAGCCTCTCAAAAATATCACATAATACACATAAGTGTTCTTCCCAGGTGTCACAAGAAATTGCGATATAATCAATATAAATTCCAACATCTGACATATTATTGAGACATTGATTCATCATTTGCTGAAAAGTTGCTTGATAATTTTACATTGTACTGATATAATCCATCAGGAGTAACAAAAACAGATTTCTTTTGACCTGTCAGTTTGAGGAACAGCCCAGTATCCCTTTAGCAGGGATACTGTGGTTTATCTGACTTTTTCAATTTTATTAGTACAATTTTATATTTTTGGAGTGGAATATTAATCTTTGTCAAAACGTTTACTTTGCAAAAGTACAGAATCTAACTGAACCGTCAGATTTATGAACCAGTACACAAAGTGAAGACAAATCACTTTTTCTGCTCTATGTAATGCCGTTTTATACCATATGAGCCTTGATAGGATTCGCACGATATGGATATTTCACAATAGAAACCTTGCCTTTATCTATCATGAATAACAGTGATGGTTTGATTAGGAACTTCCGGATATTTAAACTCATATTCAGTCGATAAATTATCAAGTTTATTTTACTCTACAGGTGGTAAATGTTTGAATTTTGAATCAAGATTCGCCAAAATGTCAGAATTACTAACTTTGATGTTGCATCCATCTCCGATATTCTGCAGGTATCTTTGTTTTGAATTTCGCGCAAAGTTACACAATGGCTATCTGCGCTAGCCGTCTCTGGTTCAGCAGTATACGACTAGAGGGAAAGCAACTAGCCATCACCACCCATCGCCAACTCTTGGGCTGTTCTTTTGTTAACGAATAGTGGAATTGACTGACACGTTATAACGTCCCACGGTTGAAATAACGAGCATGTTTGGTATGACAGTAATTCGAACCCGTGACCCTCAGATTACTAGTCAAGCGCTCCAACCATCTGGCCCTGCCAGACCCTTAGAAATTAATGTTGATTCTTACACTGGAGAATCTTTTACAACTTTAATGAATAGGCGGAAGTGTCGCAACACATTAAACAGTGTAAATTACGTACATTTCTAAATGTATATTAAACTGAAACATCAATATAAAAATAAATATGTAATAGCAAAACCGTTACAAACTGAAAATTAATCATTTTCACGACTTGTTCAACGTATGGGTATTAACAGTTATAATAGTTGAAATCTGAATACATTTCTAAGAAACTTGTGTGTACATTAAAACAGTAGTTACTAACCTTTTTTATGGTGTGTACCCTCAGCCAAATCGTTGACCCAGTGGTCTATTTAAGAGTTGTTTGTTTTAATAAACAAATAGAAAAAGAATATTTAGATGATTTGTAAGTAGCTCTATCAGTTATATATAAACCGGATAAAGGAAATGATGAAACGTGTGCGGGAACAATCATCAGATTTAAAATTCCATATTTTTAAAATAGCCAACAAATTTCAGGTTTGTATTAATTGGATACAAAGGTACTGAAAACCGAAATTAATACATGAACTATCAACAACCAATATGAATTTTAATTTGAGAACTGATGTATTTCGGCTATTAATTTAGATATTCTCTGTATACCAGTGGTAACGGTTAGTTTGAGGTAGTTTTCCGCTTCTAGACGATCGCGATTTTTCAAGAATGGTTTTTAAAATTGAAATGTTTTTGCGTATGTACACATGTTGGGTATCACTGTATTAAACTCACCGTCACGCCATAGAATAAGTACGTGCAAAGCATGAGCGTATTTATAAACCCGTATACAAAGCTATTATTAAACAAAGACCTTTTAATAAGTTTGAATCGATATTAGGTTGTAATCATTTTGCAGGCAACTTAGAAATTGTGTAGAATACAAAGAGTTTATTTGAATAATTATATATAAGATTTTTAAAATAAAAATCCAGTATAGGAAATATTGAGCGTTGCTATGAGCTAATTACTTAAGTATTATGCGAACACAAGATATTCCGTGTAGTTGTTTATTGTCGTTTCATTTGATTTTCTATTATGTCTGTCTGGATCGGTGTTTGGTTGCGTTGTGCGTGATCTAGGACGGTCAGGTGCTATTTATATGTCATCGATCTTCCTTGATGGTTTGTATATATAACTTAGATAACATATCTTTACGATATCAGTGTTCAAATACTGTTAATTTCAATGATACTTCTTTCCTCTTTAGGGCCACGTCAATGAATGTTAAACTTTAGAGCCTTTAGTGCTTTTTTGCCAGTTCTCTTCATTTGGTTGATTAACAGTTCTGCACTCACAAGCAGTTCTATTGGCAAATCGTCACTCTTTCACGACATTTTATTACCAGACACGTATTTTAGGTAAATACCTTTTTGACGCCTTACTCTGAGCGACGTTTTCTGAACAACTGTGGATGGACGTTTTCGTATAGTTTATATTGAGTGGAAAGAAATACTTGGGAATTTCATCATGACGGTCGTTTTTATAAAGATTTTTATCAAAATATTTGAACGAGCAATCTATTAGTCTGTCGTGGATTGTTTGTATGTTTTAATATTTGTGTGTGAATTTTATATATATAGTTTTTGCTTATGTATTGTAAGTGCTGTGGTAATTAATGAGTTCTGTATTATTTGTAATTTGTTAATATACGACCATGCATGTTACTCCATGGCCTGGCATGGCCAAGCGTGTTAAGGCGTGCGGCTCGTAATCTGAGGGTCGCGGGTTCGCATCCCCGTCGCGCCAAACATGCTCGCCCTTTCAGCCGTGGGGGTGTTATAATGTGACGGTCAATCCCACTATTCGTTGGTAAAAGAGTAGCCCAAGAGTTGACGGTGGGTGGTGATGACTAACTGGGTAAAAGAGTAGCCCAAGAGTTGGCGGTGGGTGGTGATGACTAGCTGCCTTCCCTTACTACTTCATTTACCTGGGTTGAAAGCATTCTGTAACCATTCTTTAAGTAGGCTGTTAAGGTTAGCAGACTCTTTTTTTTTTTTTTTTTCCCTAAAATGCCGGCATTTTCTAAACGTTTAATGGATAGGATCTTTTCTGTTCAGTTTACAGCGCCTGATTTCAGCAACAAGGTATGAACGGTTCTGTGTACGAACTTGGAATACCCTGTTTGATTATTAAATGTTTTAGGGGTTCTTTATGTTTCATGTTATGTGTTGATTTTTTGCGTGTATTTGTATATAGTTTACATTGTCTCTTAGAAGTGACAAACGTAAAACTATCTTTGTCTATGTTTCTACCGCTTGTTTGCTTGTAATATTAAAAGTGGGGTGATTTTCGGTTTTCCTTACAAGTACTTCACTACTGTTTTCAAAATTTGTATCAGCCATATTGTTAATGTCTAAATGTTTCTACTTCCTGTTACCAATGGTTATGTTACGATAGGATAACTGTGGCTGTCCGCTGACCTTCTTACAATTTTTCTTGTAATTTTGGTAGTTCTATTTTTTTTTTTATGTTGCTTGTGTTTAAAACTATCTATTTCTGGATTAATTTTCTCGTTACTGTTATTGTCATCTGTACTAGATTTACTATGTAGTGTATAGTTGACTTGAGAAAGCCGTAAAACTTAAAGACTCCAAGACATTTAATCGTCGTCTTGATATTTGATGTGCTCCTTTTTATGCACAGTCTACTGTATGGTTTTCCTGTGGTTTATTTCTGGTTGTTCTATTCTTTGTCTGATTTTCAAGATGTATGTTTAGGTTTAAGGTATTCTAAGTGAAGATAATGTTCCTCAAAGTGTCTTGTCCGCTCTAAGTGATGATCTGTGTGCCACCGTTTCTCAGCCGGTTGGAGTGCGGAGCTCGCCGATGAACCTAGAAGTTCTTTGTTGTTGGTTAAGCCTAGTCAATTCATATGACGATTTTTCACTGTTAACGAGTTTTATGAAAGAAGCAAAGGTACGTGTATTGTTGCCATGCTGAAACAAACAGAGCTATAGTTAAAAATAAACAAAATGTCAATTGCTGTAATTCGTTTATAATTGTCAAATAACACCCTCTAGAATAGCAGGAATTGGTCAGTAACAGTCTGCAATATATTACGTCATAGCTCCTTTTTACACTGTCTGGATAACGAAAGGTATCCTGGTTACTAAGAAACTCAGAAAACGTGGAATAAAAAATGTGAATCAAAAACGCAACTGTCATTGAAACATATTGTTTGAGTCAACTATATTTTTCAATGACAGTTACGTTTTTGATTCACATTTTGATTGCACATTTTCTGTGAGTTTTTTTCCCCTAAATCCACCACAAACAGTAAAGTTTTTAGTTGAGGCAGAGAATGATTTTTTTTATGAAGTTTTGGTAGGGGCATGAAGTAATATATTTTATTGCCACTGAAAGTTAAAGTGCAACATACAGGACTAACAGCGTATAATTATACTGTTACTACGAGTTATAAATAATAACGATAGTTTGTTTAACTATTTTATTAGGCAAGTAAGTTAATTGTGAATGCTTTTCCTTTGCGTAATTATTTTTCTTAAATAGGTGAGCCTGGAAATTTAGATTTCACGACACATTCTGATGCTCCTCCCTGTGTCATTGAGAACGATGTGTTTACTGTTACGAAAGTGTTTCAATTTCTGTAAAATATAAAATACGTTTCTAATTATCTGTAAATTCTACTTTCCTTAAACTGTTACACAAGGTTAAGCAGGTATTATACAGTAAATTGAAAATAATCTTTCATGGCAGTGCTTTCCAGTCTTTTTGATGGTGACACACTGTGTGTACCAGAAATAATTCGAAATCGCAGAGACGAGCATAAACTGGCGCGTTCTGGCTCCCCACTTTACCTGCTATTACACTCGGCCGCGTTGGCGAACGTTTTTATTGTCGCGTGCTCAAAATGAAATATAAATCATTAGATATTTTTTGCGTTCCACATCGGCGAGCAGATGCAAAGATACTTCAGGTTACTCAGTTTTATGAAAGCTATAAATAAAAATACAAGCTTAACAAATCTCATTTGCAATTTACGAAAACATGACGACACTCTTACGGGCTCGACGTGGCACGTGTCGTGGCACGCACTTTGGAAAGCAATGTTTTATGGTTTACTTAAACGTTAATGTTGTCTGTACAGTGCTTTGCAGTCAAAATGAGCGTGGCTACTGAACCAGTTCCCAAGACCTAGTTGACACTGATTTTTAAACAGTTAAAGTAGTGAACCATTTAATGATATTCTTAGGATCTGTGTTGTGGTCATTGAACATAGCTTAGCCATTAATTTAGTAATTAGTTATTATAGCCACTTAGAAAACTTTTGGAGTTTAAAGACTCTATTAAAGATAAGTTATGATTTAGTTGTTTAATAGTTACAAAGTCAGTAACACTGGATGCAGTCAAACTCAAAGCTATAATTGGTGCATGTACCATACATGCATATCAGAAGCTATTCAAGTTTTAGAATGTTATTTACTACATGTCTACAGTTAAATGTTTTTAAATATTCAGCATGTAGAGTATTTTTCATATAATGTGTACTTTTCAACTGACTAATCTATATGTAACATATATTGTCATTGCCAGACAATATTGTGTTTAGTTACAAGTGAGTTTGTTTGGTTATAGTAGTACAAAAACAAAATTGATATACATACAATTTAAAATTAATGTAAATTTACAGACTACACTTGTAAATTTAAATAAAAAAATGTATATGGGTTTACATTATTTTTTACTTATGATGTATTGGTGTAATGTGAAGTCATAGTGGCACAGCAGTATGTCTGCAAACTTACAATGTTGGAAGCTAGGTTTCAATAGTCATGTTGGGCAGAGCACAGATAGCCCACTGTGTAGCTTTCTGCTTAACTTCCAAACAAACAAAGAAACTTTGGAAATAACCTTTTCAAATTGGAAACTGAGCCTTCTACCTCTAATTACTGACACAAGTATACACTACACATATTTTAAGTGTTGCTTTTTTATGAGTGTCTACTTGTTCATTTTCCTGATAGGGAGTCAAAGGTTGCTTAGAGGGTTGTCTGTTTTAACCACTCTCACCACTATAAAGTAGTTCATTGTCTGTAAATCAGTCAGTAGACATTAAAATGAGATTATGTAAGGGACACTTAAAATTGCAGTTTATACTGTCATGATATCAGAAAAATATGCACATTCCACAACTCATGAGGCTACAAATTGAGACATTACATTTGATTTTACTTGTCCTTGAAACAGAATACTTTTGGGAAACCTGCATGACTACATACAGTGTGTGGAAACTGTAGTAAACTTTAATTTGTGAATGAGAATTTTATGTTGAAAACATTGATTGTTCTTAGTTGTTTACCACAATAAAAGGTTTCGGTGTAAATAACATCATTTGAGCAAACTACCTGGCTAAGAATTTTGTGATGCTTTATTATGGTCACACAGCATTGATAATATATTAGTTTTTCATCTTTATACTTGTGTGTGTAATACACACTTCAAAACTTTGTTTCTTTCAGTAGATTATTGCATCACTCTTTGCTTTTCTGCTTTTTTAAAGTTGTTCTCGATGCGCTCTGTTAGGTCTGGTTTTTTCCAGAATGTATTGATTAGTTTTACTAGTATAAAAATGCATAGATATATATAAGGATCATATAGTAGTATTTCCAAGTTGGAGTTTACCATTTTAGTGAAAGAATATGGAAGTCAAAGTGACCAAGTGTAACAGAATTAAACCAAGCAATAATGAAACTAATATATGTACTTTATCAAAGGTAGGAATGTTCAAATATTATAATATAAAATGTAGTTATCACTAAAAAGGTAATTTGAGGTTTAAAGTGTGTAAATACTTAGTATCAGTAAAAGTTATTTCTTGTGTAGTTATTTGTTTAGAGGTTACATGATTTTTAACGTTTATATTTTTTGACAAAGTTTTATAAACAACATATTATATTAAATGATAATTTAAGTTCCTGAAACTTAAATGTATATTATCATTCAGAAAAATAATGAGAAACAAAATTTATTTAAGGTACTTTTTGTGTGGAATTTTTATATCAGGTAAACTACAAGATTTTTTATTGGCAGAAACTGCTGTTATTAATAATGTGATGTAGATAAAATGTTAAAATAAAATACAAAGTATAAAAGTTAGTTTTATATTTATCTCATAACTTATAAATAATTATAATTAATTATGGAAATTATTATTGACTTTAACTTTTTGATGCAAACTCGCTTCATGTGTAAGATGGTGAGTTAACTCCGAAAATTGTAACAAGTGAAAAAACTCTATGATTTTCACATTTTATATTTTAAAATAAATCTATTACAATCTCTTGATAATTATGTGAAGTTAAACTGGAGAATTATTCAATTCTAAAATGCAGTTAATTTTTTACCCATATTTTTCAAGATACATAATTAGAGAAAATCATAAAACATAAGACAGAAAATAATTATACATTTAAATTTTTCAGTATAAATCACTTTGAAAAGTTATGGGAAGCTATAAATGAAACAAATCACAAAAATTAAGTGAAGCTTAATAACCTTCACATTTGATCTTTCAAAATAAAACAGATTTATACCTTATTGTAACTAGTAAAATACTTGATGTAAAATTATAGAAGTTGAGAAATGCCACATTATCTTTACTTTACATACAATCACTATCTGTAAGTCTTTAACACACATGGTTAAAACTGATTTTGATATACATGGTGCTAACAGAAAGCTGATAAGTTTGAACCTTTGGTAAGCTCTGTTGCATACCAAACAAAATAGTAGTCTCATAGGCATAAAGAAAGAAAACTGTTGTAAGTCTCTTTTATTGCTCATTTTGCAACACATATGCATACTTGTCATTCTTAAAAGCATACCACATAAATGGTGAATGAGGAAAAAAAACATCAGTTACTAAAAATAAAAGTATCTGATTACTGCTGGTTCTGGTTCTTCCTCAGTTGTCATCATTTTTAAAAGTAACACTTTCCGATCCTAAATAATATACTTGACAATGTGTGTAATATTAGGAATATGTTGACCAGTATATTTTTTTCTCATTAGAGTTGCTCCCCTTTTAAAAGTGTTGTTAAACAGTAATGAATACAGTGTAAATGTCTTGAGTTGATGTAACACAAAATTATTTGAAATCAACACAAAAATGCTTGAATGAAAGAAAAAAGTAAAAATTCTGCTTTAGTTTAAACAGTAAATGACATCTGATAAACACAACAAATACAGCAACTTGGAAATAATTACTTTGCATCGTTTTATGTAGGTGATGTAAAACTGAATTTAAATTCTCTTTGGCTTTTAATTCACTTAAGAAACATACTGAATTACACTCATTAAAACTTGATTTTATGAATTAGAAGCCAAAGTCATTCTAAACAGAGAGTGAGGCTTGAAAATCATCAGTTTGTGGTACAAAATTGTTACTTTTGCTACTAATCATGATACATAATCCATTATCTGATCACATCAGTTTCAATCATCCTAGATACCATACAAACAACTGTGTATACTTGTGTAAGCTGACCTGATAATGTAAGGGTTTTTTGTAAGTTAATTCTCCAAGACTTTCTCCACAAATTTTATCTTAAAATAGATAGTTTCTGCTGCTTGTTTGTTCATTGTATGAAATAGTTTTGAGTGTTAATTAATTATTAATTAGCATGTTTAGTAATGCAAATCAAAATATCATGGCTTTCATTCACATAAAAACAGATATAAGTAATTTTTAAAATTCAAGGGAAAAGTAATTCTTAGCTAGGATATCATCAAAAGACAAGTGTGAAAACAAATCAATATTTTATATCTTAGGGGGTTCTATCTTGTGTGATCCACTTTCTTTGTCTTTTATTGAGATTTCTTTTTCTTCTGGCCAATCTTTCCTATCCCACTCTTCACTTTTTGGAAGACCCTGGTTTTTAACAACATGTACTGCTATTGATATTCTGTTAAAAATATATACACTTTATTTTCATGCACATTCTAATTGTATAATAAAAATGAAGAAAATGATGCAAGTATTCTTTTTCCTACTGGTATGAATGCATCTTATTCACTTTGATTGCCAACAAATTTATGTCTGCTTTAAAGTAGACATAATAATGGTATTTTGCACCATTATTTGTCATTTTGGGATACCTCAAAAACATTCTTAAATCAGCATGTTTCTTTTTGGAAAACTTTGTTGAAACTACTTTGTGATTGAAAAGTTGATTATAATGTCAACTTACATGTGTACATTGTTGCTTTTCCATCAGTTATATTTCTTTATTTCAGAAAAATTGTTGGGTAGTGGACATGGAAAGTGTAGATGGTAGACCAGCTCAGTATGGCCTTGAAATCAAGGACCTTCGAAAACTTATGGAAACAAAAGGCTATGAAGCTGTTGAAACAATCAGGGATCATTATGGGGGTGTGCAGGAGTTGTGTAGAAAGCTGTTTACATCACCAACGGATGGTGAGTTTTCAACTTGCAATTCACTTTTTCTATTTATTTATTTATGAGAAATATTCTATAAAACTGTAAATATGTTGCATTTGTAGTGTCTTTCAAATTTTTCCACATAACTCATACACAATACATTTTATCACTGTTTAGTGTAAGTTTGAAGATATTGTATTAGCTTTAAGTTCTGCATTTACAGAGAAGTTGCATGTACATATTATGCTGTTTATCTTTTTTTCTCAAAATTATGCAACAGTTGAAGAGTGTGTTATGTTTGTTTGTATGTAATATAATCCAGTATCTTTTTGTGTGAATGTGGTTATATTAATATTAAATCTCTTAAAATGTCTTTCATAAACATTTCAGGAAGGTTAAATCAACCAACTGAAATTTTATTGTGTACTTTCACTATAATTATCTTGTTGATCCTTTTTTCAACAACTAATTGTGTGATTAAGAAAGGCAGAAAAATACTTGAGATCTTCTAAGACAGTTAATATGTCCTGATTTAAGTAAGCAAGTACATACATGAGGTACTGCTACTGATTTACATGCATTTTTTTCACAGAACTATCACACATAAAAAATATAATATTCTCATATTATATAATGATATGATAAGCCTTAAAGTGAGAAATATATTTTAAGTAATTAAAGCTATGATGTTTTGTCCTATAGGAATGGACCATCTGCAGGAAATCCATCAATAACATTATTTTAAGAATTATTGTAGTTCAGTTTCTAATTACTTAAAAAGCAAAAACAATATTTTGAATGTAAATTTTATCATAATATTAAATTTAAACAGCTAGAAGGATTTGCATCTCATAATACTGTTATAATGTGAATAAGAAGATAAGGTTTTAATAGTTGATGAATTAAACGTTTTGGCAATACAAATTCTAATCACTGTAGGAGGTTAGTTATAGAAGTAACCTATGAAACTATTAGAACAACTCATTCTACTCTTTATTTTTCTCATTATTTGATTTACAGTAAGTTGTAGTAATATTTATTTATTCAAATTTTGATGGCTTATCAGCCAGTTGAAAATAGAAGAAATGTAATGTAAATTAGTACTGTGGTACTAAGTTGTCAAAAGTAACATATTTTTGTTATCAAATAAATAAGATGAAATATTTCTAAACAGTGTAGTTATTATTTGGATACTATATCAACTTACCTTGTAAAAGTACTTGTTTTATTGGGTTTATTTAATTGTATGTATATGTGAATATTATTTAATTATCAAGCTATATGATTTTTCAGGTTTAAGTGGTTCAACCACAGACCTTGAACACAGGCGGCAAACATTTGGCTCTAACGTTATCCCACCTAAACCTTCTAAAACCTTTTTACAACTAGTATGGGAAGCACTTCAAGACATTACACTAATTATTCTTGAAGTTGCTGCTATTGTGTCTTTGGGTCTTGCCTTTTATAAGCCACCAGCAAATATAGAGGAAGAAGGTAATATATGAATGAAATAAGTTTCTAGGATAGAAAAAGTTATTAAATCTGTTATTATTTTACAAGAGACATTGATAATTTGTTCATTATCTCATAGTTCATTCTTTTTACTAAAAATGACAGTGTAATCTGTTTTGTTTGGGTTAATGTATATAGTTTTCTAGAAGAATGTAAGAGCTGTTTCAGTATTTATTGCTTGTGAATACTGTATAAAATCATCATATATCTTTATAATATATCTAAGTATTAAAAAATTGTGATTTTATCTTGAAATATTGGAAAATGTAACTTTGTATTTTAATGTCTTTGAAGTTATTATCATTAAGCCTTACTTTAATGAAGTTGTATTAAAAATTCCACCTTTAAACTGTAGTTGGAGATACAGTGGAACAAAAATTATTGTGAATGAAGATTGTAACCATTAACAAGAAATTTACTTCATAAAGTAGTGTAATTTACTTTTATTGCCATTGAAAACAAGTCAGTCGAGTATTTTTTTTTTCAATTTTTATTTCTGGTAATAAACCAGGGACATTCTGTCAGTTAAAAGCCACCTAATGCTATAAATATGTATTTAAATTTGATTTCAAAATAATATATTATTTCATTGTTATTATTAATATGACATTAGGAGCATGATGTAATGTTACTCTTCATAACTGTTTTGGACAAATGTTGTTTCCAGCTCTTTTTAACTCCTCAAAAATAAAACACTTAGTTATACACATACTTTCTGAATAACTATTAGGGTAAACTAATTGCAAATTTCATCCATAAATATTACATAATCTAGTTTTCTAATTTGGACCCTTATGTCATATTTCTGTAAGAACGTCACATATCCATATCAAAAGAAAGTAAATTATATCAGTTTATGAGTCTGGTTGTATGTTTTACTGGTAGTTGAATATATCAAACTTTCGTTGTTGATTTGTGTTGCTATTTTCAATAGTTATTATGAACAGAGTAAGGTCATCAAAAATGAAATTTTTTAAGCTAGGGACTAAGATTTGTTTACAAGAAAAATACTTTATAGAATTAACAAACTTTTGATAGGGTATGAAAGTCTACACATGTAGCGTAAAAAAATGAGTTTAACTACATAAATGATGTTATCCTCTTTCAAAGAGAAAGAATAATCACTAGTGTTTTAGAAACCAAAGACAAAACCAAGTAGTAGTTGTGCTTTGATAATGAAAGTCAAGATCACTAACTTTTAATTTTTTACAAATATTAAAATATTTCTGTTTCTCTAAAAAGCACCATTTACCATTGTATATAGACATGAACTGAAACTACAGTCTGAAACAAAGTCGCAGTTTTGCTTTACTTAGTTACATATTGAATAATCATGTCCAATATGTAGGCACAGTTATACCTAAAACATATGCTTTAGTCACTTTAGTTATTAAGGGTAAATCAATAGCCATTCAAAAAATAAAATAAAAAATTATACATGAATAGGTGGGATACTGTCTAGTTGGAAATTTTTGTTCATTTTTGAACTGACTGATGATATTATGTTTACAATAATAATGAAAACAGCAGTTTAGTGTTTAAATAATAAAACACAGAAATGTTAACATGCATTTATAAAATAAGTAATAATTCCTGTTATTTTATGTCATGATTATCCATATTTATTCAATAAATAAAATCAGTAAAAGCAGTTATTAAAAATGTATTATTAACACATTTAAAATTTAATTCAGGGACATCTACCAAATTCACTACTGAGAGATAATAATTGCTTTGAGGTAATAAATGTAAACCAAATTTTGAAGTCAAACACAAAACTGTTGTTATTGCTACACATTTTAAGTTACTTTGCATTTAATCCACTGATGCCCATTTTAAAGCTTTGAATTTTTATTTGCATTTTAATGAGATGTATTAAGTTAATAAAAATAAATGTAACTCTTCAAATGTATAAATTATTAGAATTATAATTTTGTTTCACCAAGTTTTTGTCAGCATTAACTGACAACGTTGTATTTTGATTCAGATATATTCTTTAGTGTTAGATCCTACCACTAAATATAGAAATTAGGAGATAATTATGCCACATGCTTTGAGCTATGTTACTTTAAAGTATCCTGAAGAATGTAAATAAAAATTTCAGCAACTCTAGTTAAATGTATACTGTAATACAGACCATTTAAAAAAAATATATATATATATAATAAAGATAAATAAGGTTAAGGCTTTGATGAAACTGATATAAACACTTATTTCATGTATATTTCATACTGGGAAAAAAATCTGAATTAAAAATACCATCAATGATTGTTAAAAACTTGAAGCTTTCATAAGTATTGTAATTTGTGCAAGAAGACTGATTCACCGTATGTACTCTTTACCTAGGTAAACTTTATACCTGAATGGGGTAGAATAAGTTATAATCAAAAATGAAAGAAAACTAAAACTTCTTTATTGTTTAATCTTTAGTGAATATTAACTTCTGATAAGATTAAGTCACATGGAGTAAAAGTAAAATTTAAACTTAACTATAGCTAATTAAACTTATTTTTCTTACATTTTTATTTATAAAGTAGAATGAATTGTTTTATCAGTTGGATAACTTTTGCTGTTAACAGTGTTTTTGGCTGTAATTCACGTGCAACTGTGTATGTATTGGTTTTGTATAGAAGGTTGTAATTCTTAAGTTCACAGAATTTGTTGAAAAAATGATGCACAAGTACATACTTTGTAGAATTTCATGTTATGTTAATGCGATTGAAAGCGAGGAGAACTCATGATCTAAAAACACTAGGTAAGCTAAACTCTTTGTTGTAAGCTACTATTATTAAAGTAATTTATCTCAAAATCAGAGTTTATTAGGTTAGCTAGGTTACAGTTCATAAAGCAGTGCTACCAGACTGATGATTTAGTGCATTACTGGTATTATAGTTTAAGAAGAAAAAATAAAGAAGAAAAGAAAACTGAACAGTTCAAGGATTATAGTTTATTATTATTTACATTCACAGACAGAAACTTATGTCTTAGTTAAACATTGCTTTATTAACACTTCTGGTTTTGATTTGTTATGATTACTTTTTATCAAAATTATTAAACATGGAAGTTTATGAAGCATAGAAATTTCTAAGACAGAAAATATGGTAAAGAAATAAAAACTAAAACTTCTAATAATTTCTAACATTTAGCATTTGACCAGTGAAATATAAGTTTCCAATACGAAGTGTATAGTAAAATTTTAAGTACATTTTTCAGTAATATTTATTTCACTTCATATTTCTTTCATAGTTGCTCAAGATGAAGGAGAAGGTGAGGCAGGATGGATAGAAGGAGCTGCAATTTTAGTTTCAGTTATTATTGTTGTCCTAGTAACAGCTTTTAATGATTATACCAAAGAACAGCAATTTCGAAGTCTTCAAAATCGAATTGAACATGAGCACAAATTTGCTGTTATTCGAAGTGGGGAAATTAACCAGATTCCTGTTAGTGAACTAGTGGTTGGTGACATTTGTCAAGTTAAATATGGTATGTTTAGTTAAATGAGTTAATGAAATACTTCTCATACATCTTTAAAATTGTATCATGATTATCAGCTTCATACAATAGAGAAGTAATATGCATATTTTGTGTTAGAATTAAAACTTAGTTCTGTATATGGAAAACATCTTCATTTCATGGCAATCCAAAGTTAGTGTATTGTTACTTATGAGTTGTTCTGGATCCTAGTAGAAAGAGTCACAAAAGAATAAAAAGTATACCCATTAACCCTTTCACAGTGGGCTTGTTATAGTATACACAAGTTCATATACACATTTGCACAAGTTAAGTATTTATAAAATAACTTTTTATACAGTATGTGTACCTTCATAAAATTTGGAATATTTTTAGTAGAGATGAAAAGTTGTTTTGCCCACTTAAATACATATTTTTAGTGAAATATTTTTACTAAAGATTTGTTTGTGAAAATATTGAGTGTATTTGGTTAATAGTTCGAATACAAAGTGATTTCATGTTATGATTAAAAAACTTCTTCATCTTAGAAATCTCATTAATTATTTACGTAATCTCTAAAACCTCCTAAATACATTTAAAACATTTGTTTTCAGTAATATGTTATTTTCTATACAGTGTATGGGATCTGTCAACTGACTTTCACCATCGTAAAAAATTAGGAAATAAATATAAATTGTGTTTTTTCCTGCTAGAATGACTACATATTATAACACAAAAATACAAATGTTTAGTCTAAGTAGCTTAAGTCTTATAATATTATATATTTATATATATTTAATATTTTGTATTATATTGACCTTCTAGTCATGCCTAGTTAACATTATATAACTTGCACTGATATAGTATACAAACACTCATGTTACCATATCCAATGGTATAAAACTAACCTTTAGTCCTTACAAAGTGACCCTTTCTTGGTTGTGTTTTAGTGGATTAGTGTTTTGTAACTACAGTAACATTTAAATTAGTATACATTATACATGTATATAGATTATTCCTTAGAAATTAGTTATAAAATTTGTTTGTCTTAAAATATAGAACAATAAATAAAGAAATAAAACAGACTATTATTTCATGAAAATACACATGCTGTATCAAAAGTCATGGTGCAAATGTGTGCAAATGTTTAAATGAACTTGGGTATATTTTACTGAGTCTGTTGCAAAAGGGTTAAAAAACAGTAAAAAAGTTGTATATTTTTTGGTCTAAGATTTATAACATTTTTAATTTATCTTTAATAGGTTTAACCGATTCATCTCAAGAACGTGTGTGTGCACACACACACACACACACACACATATATATACGTTAGATCCATTTAATTAATTACAGATGGGAATTCTTTTAAAGAGAAACACAGTTGCAAATATGTGTGCATATGTGTAACATTAAAGGTTTTTTCATAAATGAAAACAACAATATTTGGTTATGTCACTTTTATTCTTTATATTAATCCAGATAAACACAAAAATAATGTTACTTGATATTACTATTTCAATATTGGCCAAAAGGTAAAATAAATTGTGATATTAATATTTATAATATTTTCTTTTGATTGATCCTATGATTCCAGTATTTTAGAAATCACCTTTTTGTCTGAGACATCATAGAGATTTCCCATAATATATACATAGGTCAGGGTAGAAAGGTAGAAGCTCCAGTTTTTGACATTGAAATAAAGAAGATGCTTTCATGGGACAAACACACAACTGTGATTTCAAGAAAAAGATATAGAAATGCACAATTGATGACAAGGTAAAACAGGAAAAATATTTAAAATTCTAATTGCACCTGTTAGGCTGATTTTATTTATATATATACACACACACACTTTTTTTTTTCCAGTTATATTGAGCCCATAAGCCTGCTAGCCAATCAAATTGTGCACATTTCTGACCATGATATACTTCATTCTATATGAACTACTAATGTTTATTCTGCTCTCAAAATCTCCATTCTCATCCAGTTTATGTTGTTAAACTCAAGTCAGTCTTGTATTCTTAAAGTTCTATCTCTTGCCAGGTATGTTTGTACCAGTTCAGTCATTAAGAATGGTGAAAGCTGTAAAACACAAGTTATGACTATCCCTGTGCCCTAAATTAATACCATTTTAAAACATTTAAATTATATTTTAAAATGCTGTTTTCTCTCCTCATTGATGTAAGAAAATTAAGAGATTCAGGTGGGTTACATTGTAGCCCAAGTGAATGATAATGGCTCCAACATGCTGGCAGTCTTGGACATTCTATGCATTGAGTGTTTTGTCCACACCCTTCTGCTGGCTGTAAGTGGAAGGCTGAAGCTTTGTCTAGGATTTTCGTTACTTTTGGTATTTGCTGCATGTGGGAGATCTCATTGGATGTTAAAGAGCATTTAAACTTGTTCCAAAATAAAACTCAAATTTCTGTTTTATAATACTTCTGTTGTTTCTCTCTATAATGTCTTGGCAAACATATTTCAAAAGTATAGGATGTGCAGCTCTTTATATTAAGGATTATTATTGGAAGCAATAGAAAATGTTTTTCCTGTATTGGAACCTTGAGCAGAAATTATGATATCCTCAGTGCTAATAATGCAACAAAGGAGAGGTTTATTCTTGCTAATAAAATTATGTTTGTACAGTTAATTGTGTTTGTATCAAATTATATGCTCACTAGGTAATTTACAATCATTACAAAAATCAGATTACACAAAAATATTAAAAGTTGACATCTTTTTTTCACTTAAAACCATGGTAGTGGTTTCAAAATGCAAGTCACTCTGTATGTTTTGAATTGTTAGAAGTCTGATATAGCATAATATACTTTTTAAATTAATAACAGCTATCATTGTTTCTAATTGTATCTCAGCCAGTAGTAAAAGCTAAACTTGAGGATAACGCCTTCTTGCAGATTATCTGATGAGATGTACTGTGGATTTAGGATAATCATCATCTGTTGGTGACGGATTTTATTTTGCAACTAATGTAAACTTTAAATATTTTAAGTGACTGTGTACAGAGAAGGAATGCTGACTATAAAATTTGCTCTGCTTATGAATTGTGACAAGCTCATAGTAAACACTAGAAGTCTGTTGTACACAATAAATTAGATGTATTAATAAAGCTTTTTTGCTGAAGATATGTTTGTAAAATACTAGTATCTGTCTGGTTCATATTCTGGCAACTTGGCATGTAAAATGATGTTCATGTGAAGAGAAGAAATACTTTTGTTTATCATACAGTTTGCAAATTGTATTTGCATAATCATGCAACCACTTAAATGCACATCTAAGGTTTTTCAGTATCCATATATAGTCTTATCCGGTATTTTTCCTACTCTAACACAAACTTATTTGCAAAGTTTACAAGAAGTGTGGAGTAATGTAAAATTTTAATATATTATGTATTTGATGTCAAAGTTATCCTCTGTACAAGGTTGGGGTATCTGTATGTTGACTTCCATGTGAGTATATACAGTTGTTGATGGCTTCAGAATTAGGCAAAAGTTCTCCAAAATTGCAGATTTTGTCACTTTTATCTTTATATTATATTCTGTGGATGTTAATTTTAATTAAGTATACTTCTTCTGCTGAAAGAACTGTTGAAATAAAAACTGTTTAAGCAGTATCATTAATTCTTTCTTCCTCTAACAACATTTGAAGCAGATAAACATAAGTAACACCTATGCCCAGCACTGTGATTTGCATTTTTTATCAGTTTATAGTTGACCTAATATCTAACAGTTAACTTGTGCATTAATTTTATTTGTGTTCATTTTCTGTCATTTATATACTAAATGCTGTTTATAAAACAAATGAACTAATCAATATTTAGAAATATTATGAGAAAGTATGATAACACATTAATATAAGGTGAGTAGATATGTGAAGAGCATTTCACACTGCTTTTATGCTTTTACATGGCTCCTTTGAAAAGAAGTCAAATTGGAAGAATCTATTATAAATGTAATGCATATTAACAATACATTTATTTTTTAACTTTTTCTGTTTAATATGTTGTCACGCCAAAATACTGAATGTTGTGATTGACAAACAAAGTGTTGCAGCAAAAATAACGTCTGATCATTTAGATTTAGTTTTCCTTTCTGTGGTTTATTTGATCAGTGCATTATTGTTTGGTAGCAAATATTCAAGTAAATTTTGTGGTAAACACAACAGCCATACTTATTCATAAAATTCCATGTGCATAAGGTCTGTATGTGTATTAATCAGTTTATTCAAGTTTTGTGGTGTAATGATGCCCACATTTCTGTGTACATTTAGTTTAACCTCAGAAATATTACTTCTGTAATATAATTATAACATCATTCCCTAGCTGCAGTGTGCTCATTGGTTACTCTACCCATATGAATTTTGCACATCAAAGATTTACCAGTTGTTTTAAAAATAAACTGTATTTCTGAAGATTTGTATTAATGAGGGTAAAATATATATAGACTAAGTATAGTTACAAGGAAAAACTTTGTTAACTTATGTGAGAACACACTATATTTTGTTGTTGTTTAGGTGATCTACTACCTGCAGATGGTATAATTATTCAGAGCAATGATTTGAAAGTTGATGAAAGTTCTCTGACTGGAGAGTCTGATCATGTGAAGAAAGGAGAACTACATGATCCCTTGCTCTTTTCAGGTTAAATAGTATTTGTTTCATTTTAATGTATTTTGAGTAAATTTTATACAAGGTGGACCATAACAAACACAGTGTAGTTATTAAAGGTAACAAATCACTTGCATGTCATGCTTTTTTCATCTAGGATTTTTTTACATTTATGAACAATAAAGATGAAATCATACAGTGTGAATACCCTTGGCCTATTTATTAGATTGATATTTCAGACTTCTGACTCCAGACCTGCACAAGAAAATGTGGGTGTAACACAAAGTTATAATAGTTTTAGACTTTTGAAGCATCTGTAAAGTTGGACTGATTCAATAATCTTCAGGTACAGCTCTATAGCTGAAAACTATTGTTGCATTAGTTACACCTTTGTTTTCCTTTGTTGAAGGATTCTTTATGGCTTACCCTGTATTTGTGGTACCAAAACTGTAACGGATGAAAGTAGCTTAATTTTAAATTATCATTAATAACTTGCAATTTACGTTATTGTAAACTAGGTTTCAATTCAAAAACTTCTAATACTTTATTATCACTTCATCTTGTCAGCAGGGGAACTCTCCCACTCCCCTCAATTGATGGTTATGGAAATTTAGTTTGCTGGTGTTTCCATACTTGATGATACATTGGAAGTGAGCTCCAGCAGAATAACTCCAGATTTACTTACCTCTGACAAAGTCTTCTTTGGGCTATTTTCTCACCATCATACTTCCAGAGGTAATCTCTGTAGTTGACCAAAGCTTGGGCTGTCTCACTGGGATTCTAAAAGCTGTATTGTTCTTTTGACTGCAGAACATGTTTTTGTTGTTTTTTTCCAACACCTAATTAACTTTAAAGATAGTCTTCTTTTGCAATATTTATTTTATAACCATACCAAGTAACATTGGTGAAGTTGAGTCTTATTAGCATTAAAATCATCTTGGCTTTTCATCTGATCACTGAGTGATTTAAATATTTCTTGGTTAAAATTATATGGCATTAGCAGTATTCTCAGTTTCAATGCATATTCTGTGTAAGACACTTCCCCTGATACTTGCATTTTGCCTGTAGTTTCATGGGTATATGTTTAATAATTCATAAGTAGGAGTGAAAGTGTTTTTTTTCTGTTAATCATCTGTATGAAAGGTTATGGTCTTGATCTTCCTTATTCCATGGATTTGATGTATCTCCACAGACAAGGTTGAAGATAAGTTAATTTCATCCCTGATCTCAGTATAGTTCAACTTTCAGTTATCAATATAGAAGCCATGGTTCCATCCTCTTCTTCTCCTTTACAGTAGATGATATCCAAAGACAACATTATGATTCTGTCAACCCTTGTTCTTCCTTAATTTTCATTCATTTGAAAATCTCAGCCTGTTTTGAATCTGGGAGTTTTGTGAGCTGCATCTCCATTATTAAGCTTATGAGATATTTTATTAATTGGACTTAAATTATAAGATTCAGTGGAGAAGGTATTGGAATTCTATGAATAACTCGTGTACTTTATGACATTTACCAGCTGTAGTACTGACAGATCCTGTAAATGAAGCTAAAATGCCCCTTATATGAAGAAAAACATCAAACTTCCTACATCTTCTAAATGACTATGTTTTGTGTTTGTTGGTTGGAGAGTATTACTTGTAAAACTTCATATTTTGTTCTTCCAGTCGCTGATTTCTCAGCACTGAATGGAGTGTTTGGTCGTACCATACCTCAGTCATTAAATCTAAAGTTGTTCCCAATAAGTTCTTTGAGTATTTAATTTATTTTTGATATGGTAACTGGTCTCATTGTTTTCACAATGGTTTCTGTTGTAATTTGTAAGCCTATTCTTAACATTTACTCTTCCTCAGTGTATGTAATATAACTTCAATGGTCCTGGAAATCTTTGAAAAAGTTTTTAAATTTTTCAATACCATTTCCTGACTTAGAGATATGTAAAATTCTGAACAATTTTGGAAACCTTTTTCAAGTTTAGACAAGGAGCTGATCCAGGAATTTTAATGAAGTTTAAAGGGAAGTAAACAATTTGAAAACATCAGTTCTCAATTGAATGGACTGTTTTGCTGTGTGAGCACATGCACCTTATTGTCTGGTGTGCTGCACAGATCCAATAACACGAACAAGATATTTTAACCAAGTTGTTGATGCCATGATTTAACCAGGTAATTAGATATTTTTCTAAAATACTTTGTTAAAAATTGCAAATTTGGCTATAAGATAATCCAAATCAATTTTTTGGATGTGTGGCACACATGGCATGTTAAATAGAAGGTAACTATGTAAATCTGATTCCTGTGTTTCATTGTTGCATTAAGACCAATGATTACCAAAATATTTTAAAAATAACACAAGGCTAACATATTTGGACATTCAATGTCTGGAGATAATTTGATTCATGTTAAGCATTGGTCTATTTATTTGTAGCAAGAAATTTTCTATGAAATTCTAGAAATCCTGCTACAATAGGTTTCACATATTAATACAACAGCAAAATTATAGTGATGCATAATAATACATGTATAATACAAATCAGGTTTCTTAATGAACACTTTACTTGAAGTTAAGCACAAAACTATACAATGGGATATCTGTGATTTTCTCTCCAGGGGGTATTGAAATCTAGTTTCTAGTGTTGTAAATCTGCAGACATATTGCTGTGCCACTGAGGGCTTTTGTGAACAAATAACAATACATAATAAAAGTCAACAGTAATCTTATGATAACTTTTACCAAATTCTGAACAGTAATACTATTACATAACAATTTAATACATTTGAGTATTGAATTTACTGTCAAAAGACCAATGTAAAGTAATTTAATAAAAACATTGTTTGTATTGTGAACTAAATTTTTATTTCCAGTCCTCTTCTATGCTGGTTTTCAAAATGCCAGGCCAGTGTAAATTTAAAACAAACTAGTTTTCAAATCAAAACTATTAGAAATAGTTAAAAAGAGATTTATACCATAGAAAGCAAAATGTAAGCCATGTCAAAGTTTTTAATATCAGCAGCATGGAAGAAGCAGTTTTGCATAGTCATACAACAAGCAGAAAATATGAAGTCAGTAGTAGCGCGCACTACTTTCATCTTCTTCAAACCACCCATCTTAAAAAATGAAGCTACCACAGCAACTGCCACCAGATCAGCATCTACTGTCCAATCATTTATTTATTCTACAGATATTTTCACACTTAGCCATATATAGATTAGCTCTGTATTTCATAAGTGTGTATATATTTTTATTGCATTGTGAAAAGACATACTTATTGTAACAGGAAATATAGTTTTACGTTGACCTTAACATCCCTTTATTGTGAAATTCAGAATAAGAAATTTATGATCATGTGATAGTGTGGTTGATATAAATTGTATGTGATTTAGTATAGTAGTCTGAAAAAAAATATTGAAAATTGATAAATAATACAGCTAAAATCATATATTTTAGCCATAAAAATTTTAAAGTTTGTGATTTTGAATTTTGTAGTTAATTGTTTTATGTAAATTAATTACTTTCTAGGTACTCATGTTATGGAAGGGAGTGGTAAAATGATGGTAACAGCAGTTGGGATTAATTCTCAAGCAGGTATTATTTTTACACTACTTGGAGCAGCATCTACGGAAACACCAGAAGAAAAAAAAATAAGGAAAAAAGGTTTGCTCAATCCTTGAACTTAATTTCTGAATGTCACCTTGAATGTTCATGTAGTCAATAATTATTCTTATCTGTCCTTTAAAGTATTACTGTCAGTGGTAGGCATAATTAATGTTTGTTAAACATAAAATAAATTTTCTTAAATACATGCAACAGTCTTCTATTTTTAAATTCCTTTCACATGTTTTTTTAAGTCTTACTTCTGTTCATTTGTATTCAGTTTAATCCTTTTTAGATGGTTTAAAGGCCATGTCATCTCATTTGCTGACTCTCATTCAACATTTTATTGAATTATATCAGTAAGATTGGTGTCAAACTGTAGATTATAAATAAATCTTAGAATTATACATTATTCAATTTCTTAAGTTAAAAATAAATATTAAAAAATGCATTGTTAAACATTGATTTTTGTGTGTCACATAGTGTTTTGAATGCAACATTGGTTCAGATTAGATGTTTGTTATGTCAAAATACTAAATCTATAGTTTTGTGTGAATTTGGAACTCAAATTAATAATATTGACAACCTAGAATATAAAATAAGAACCTTGTATCTTATATGATGATACAGTGCTTATGTACTGTATCAAACATTAGTGGTCCCACTCATCTCTCTATTTTTTTAAATTATTTTTTATATGCTCTTATCTTTGATTATTATGACATGTGAATAACCAGTCAAAGGCTCTAGAACTTTCTCCTAGTGGCTTTCTCAGCCATTTTAATATGTTAGGAGATCATCTCTTTCTTTAAAACCAAAATTTCAAAGAGGTAGATTGTGTGTTTAGTCTGCTAAAAAGTTCATATTCTTTTCGATTGAAATACAGTTTAATTACTAAACTTGATATGTTATTGTTGAATTCTATGGTATTGAGATTGTATTTTAAAATTTCACACATGAAGGATATGAAACAAAATATTTTTAGGTTTTATACATACATTTGAATAACCAAAAAATTGTAAAATACAATGTCAATACCATAGAATTCCACAATGACAACTAGCAACTGAGTACAACAGTCATAACAGAGGAGATAACTGTTTGCTGTACTTTTGTTTTTAACTGATCTATGTTTTAATAAGTTTAATAAGTTATTTGTAAATAGTATTACTTTTTATACATATATATGGTATATAGTAATTGAAATTTGACTAATGTATTTTAAAAATAATTGCCTACTAAAATACAGCAAAATCATGTTACTTTGTTAAGACTAAGGGTCAGTTTTATATTATTAGGTATGATTATTGAGTGCATGTATGCTGCACCTTTATAACTTCTGTGTTGATAGCCAGGCATGATTTAAAGGTCAATATAATAAATATATATATATAAATATATAAAATTATATGGTTGAAGCTCTTTAGTTTGAACATTTATGTTTTCAGGTTTTAATTTGTTGTCACTCTAGAATGAAAAAGACATAACTTATATTTATTTACTAACTTTTTATGGTGGTTTGAGATCAGTCAAATATGCCAAACCCATAGATTCATTAGTGAAGATAATGAATAAAATTTAAATTTTTTCATAAGAAACATATGATAACTGTCTGAACGTTATTAAGATTTTGATTGTGAAATTTGAAAATTTTCTGATGCTTAAAAATATTTTCAGTCTAATTACTTTGCATGTTGGATAGGCAACGTGGAAAATAAAAAAAAAAAGACATAAGAAAAACGCTGCTTAACAAATCTTAAGACTTGAAAAAAATGAAATATGATATTTTGCATATGAAAGCCTTATAATGTTTATTGATAATCTACAAAATTTCATCAGCTTGCATTTACTAATTTAAAATGAGAGCTGTAACAAGCACAAAATGGTTATGAGTTCAGTCACAGGGTACTGAGTTCATGCTGAAAGAGTTAACTGCAATTTTTTAAACAAAAATGTGGTTTTGTGTTACTTACTTAATATACATAAATTACTTTAATAATGTGTTCATGTGCATTTTAAACTGTTCATTAACCTATAATGTGCAGTTTCTGATTTACACTAAGCAATTAAAAGTGACTACTCTTAGTTTGTAAATATTGTACATTGTATTATATTATCATTATATATTTTTACTGAGTGGTATTCTTTTCGGGATATTTTGTAGTTCAGTGTGAAATCAGTCTTCATTGATGATTGAGAAATATCTTAATTGTATGCAGTTTCCCATTTTGTTACAAAATGTAGAAGTTTTCCAGACACATGTTGTTGCTTTATTAAATCTGTATCAAAAGCTGTGATGATTAATTATTTGGTTATTGAAATAAGGACATATTGTATTGGAATAGAATTTTAAATTTGTGAAATACAGATTTACATACTTTTATTGTAACTTGTTTTCTGGTTTTCCTGGCATGTCAACTGCAGAAGAAAAGATGAAAAAGCAGAAGAAAAATAGTGCAGGTGAAAAACTTATTTTTTTCCTCCAGTAACTCTTCTTATTTTTTGACATTGTTTTAGTATAGAATATTATATGCACATATTTAGGTCTGTAAAAAAGCTTGTAATTTTTTGAAATACACTTTATGGTAATTAAAAATACAGTTAATTTTTTGTTGAAGTTTTAGTTAAACTAGCTTCATTGTAAATCATAACTTAAAATTGAAAAATAAGATTCGTTAGACAAGTTGCAAATGTAGGTGTTTTGTTTTACACTCATGATATGTTTAGACCACTTAAAAGAAATTCTACCCAAGTTCAATAAAGAGGCAAAATTCTCTGAACAGGAATAGATGTAAATTATTTCACACAAACTCATCAGAATATTGTGCTTGGAAATAAATATTGGCTCAATATTTTTGTTAATACTCAAAAGTATCTTTTTTTTTTTTGTAAACAAGTAGTATACTACTTTTGCAATAATAGTTATTAAAACCTTTTTGGTCTCATGTACTGAAATGCTCCAGAATGAAAACATTTTCTTCAAAAAAAAAGTATCATGTTGTAACTTCTGCTTCACAGGTTTGTAATAAACTACTAACATTAAGGGCTAGACCTGCTTCAACTTAATCAAATTTTTATTCACAAAATGTTGCAAGCTTTTACTAAAAAGTACAATTCTGATATTATACTTACTTTTTTTTTCTCCCAAGATTAGCTATTCTCATTTAGTGCTGCACTCTTCCCTTGTTGGAATTAGTACATTTCAGTATGTCTCTCATGCAAATCATCTTGTGTTATCTGTTAACCAGTAGTAACATAGTATGTGCATGGACAGATGTTTTCTTTTGGGCTTCATATTTCCTGTGTAAGATATTGATTTTTGTTTGAAATAATACTACTTGTTAGTTTTACTTTTTATTATACATTAGGGGTCACATCAATGACCAGTCTTTTGTCCTAGGCCTCTGGTGCGTACAACCTTACTGTGGATATTTCTGATTTTGTCCATCAGAAGATTGAACACTAATTGTCCCATGATATCACCAAAGCTCCTTGTGATTCAACTGACAATATTCAGCATGGTGATTATTTTTATCATATTTTTTTACTTCCAAATTTGGCATTCCTTCTCAGTTCTAGCCTGAAGATTCCACCTAGACCTACCTCAGCTTTCACAAGTTTTGTACCTGAGGTTTGTGATGTTTTGTCTCTTCCCTTTATTTCTTATTCTTTTTGTCCTTCTTTGTTGTGCAAGTAATTTTCCAACCATTTTTCTTATTTCCTCCCTCTCCTTACTTACTCTTGACCAGAATATCTGTTTTTGAATCACGAGTTGTTGGGTTTCTTATTACTTCTTTGGAGGGTTGCTCTTGAATCTAATGTTAATTTCATGTGTCTAATATTCTTACCTTCATCTTACCCTTACAACCATTCTCCACTATCCTTCTGTACAATTCCTTTCGAAGGCTCTCCACAGAAATCTCTCTTCCACTTTGGCCCATATTTCATTTTTGGCTCTGTTGTTATATATGTAGTTTGGCCTTATCAGTAGGAGTTCTATTTTGACTGTGTTCATTAACTCTCCATTTATCTCAGGGATTTATGTCTTGTTCCTTTTCTTTGATACTATTCCTGTTGATATTGAGCTGCTAATAATGTCCACCCAACAACAGCCCTCTCTTTCACCTTTTGTGACCTGTTTGTTTGACCAGGGCTTTCCTTAACACCTATTCCCATTTTCTCTCCATCCTCTCATTCTTTGCCCCTTTCTTTCAATCTGGGTACTTCTTTTTGTTAAGTTTATTGGTGATGTGTCAGCTATTATCAATTGTATCTGTGACTACCTGATGGGTTCAAGGCCAGTGGTAGTTTCATTGTTGGATTTTTTTCCTTGCTGGCTCACCTTTGTTGAGGATCAATGGATAACAAACGTTATGTCAGAGGGAATTGTTTTCATATTTCTTTCCTTACTTCCACTTCTTACCCTGTTTCTTTTTTTTCTCCTCAAGATCCTGTGACCTTTCAGTATTTCTCAGATGCTGTATAGGATTAGCTTTCACAGCAAGCTATAAAATAGGTTCACCATCCCTTACAAAGGTTCACTCCTGTCTTGTCATGGTCCCCAAGAAAACTGGGAATTGGTAATTGATTATCGATTTGTTGCACTTCATTTACTTCACCACAAACTCAAAGTTCAGTATAGAGCCCTTTCTTACCCTGAGATGGGTGTTTTTTCTAGACTTGTGAATGACAAAAATTGGCCTCTCCAATGCCTTTCTCCACATACCCACAGTCCTTAAATCTGAACTTTATCTTTGGTTTGCTCTTTTCAGGGTGGTTTACCATTTTCAGGGTCTTCCCTTTGGATTTGCCTCAGCTCTGTATGTCTTTTATCTTGTCATTTAAGCCTTTGCTTGTCGTATTCATAAGCTGTTGTTGTAGTTTCATTCCAAAAGGAATCAACCAATTACTCCAACATTCTTCTGTGGCAGCTTAATTATCACAACTCTATTGTGATAATTCATAATCAACCACCAATGAGGAATCTGATTCAGAGATCTTTGTTTCTGGAATTTGGATCTTCTGTACTAAGCCCAGGCTCATCACATTCTTCCTCTTGCATGTCTTATCATCTTTTTTGTCTGGATCAGATCTATTTCATGGAGCAGTCATTAGATCCTTTTGTTTTCAGAGACCTTTGTTTCCTTTGGAGGCATTCACCACATGTCTTAATATAAAATTGCCTCTTTTTTGGTAATCTTTCCTGCATGCACAGGCTTTGATTGTTGATGTCTTCAGCTAGGATTGGTCTTGCAGATACCTTTATGTGTACCCTCCTATCCATTGTCTTCTTAAGGTATTTTCTCTGGCACATTCCACTCCTTGTTGTGTACTTTTAATTATACTCCCTTGGCCAGCACAACAATGGTTTCAAAGGCGTAGTGTATATTCCACTTACCCCATGTCTGTCTTCCACTGTTTTCCTCCCTTTTACATCAGCCTTGATCCTCTCCCTCTTCATTTCAAGCTACCAATCCTATATCTTTATGCCTTGCTTTTGCCAGATCCTTAGCAAGGAGATCTGGCTTTATACGTTTGGGTTACCTACCTGTTATCTACTTTCATTCATTCATCTTCCATAAAAGTTTACTAGTGTAAGTAGAAGGTCTTTTCTTGTTTGCTTGCTAGCAGGGAATTTCCTGTCACTCAGCCTTCAATTGCTCATGTGGCAGAATTTCTCACCTGGCTCTGTGACTGTGGATTTTAGTCTCTTCAGTTTCCAGATATAAAGCAGCTCTCTCCCACTTCTTCTGTTTCTCCACACACCATAGGGTTTTTATTTCTCCTATTCTCACCTTGCTAATGTTTTCCTTCCAGATATAGAGGCCACCCAGGTACCTTCTCCTTTCAGATTGGGACGTTAATGTGGTGGTCCTCCATACCCTGAATCACTCTCCATTTGAACCACTTGTACTCCCTGTTTCATTTGTCTTTTAAAACCTATTTTTTCTCCTTTGGCCTGCAAACTTTGCCAATCTGATTTATTTGCAGTTGACATTTTGCATATGCTTTATCATCCTACCTATCTTTTCATTTATTATGATTTTTCCTTTCTGTCCAAGATGGTGGTGATTTTAGAAGGTTCTTACTCCTTTTCTTATATTTCTCCACCTCTGTCTCTCATCTGTACCCTCATCTGAACATCAGCAGACTGCTGTATGTTGTCAGGGCTCTATGGTACACTATTGTATGTACAGCTGCCCTTCAGGGTACATGCAACTTTCATTTTTTTTGCAATTTTGTCTTTTACCCGTAGCCATGCTCTAGACTTTGGTTCAACTTTAACTTGCAAATTTTATTCCTTTTCGTCTTTCTTCCTTCTTTTTCACATGGATCTAAGTCTGTGGTGAATAGTGCTTGACAAGGTATTCTTTATTTTAAAATCAGCACTGCAAGTTGTGTTAATTTCAGCTCACTCATCCATGGCTTCACACAGTGACCACAGAGATGGGGTGTTCTATGAGATTACTTGAAGGTTATCTTCCACCATAACACCCATGGACTGCATACATAAAGCAGAAGGGGATAGCTGCCCATTTCTGTTATGCCTTGAGTAAATAATTTGGTGTGGTCTGATTTTCAAAATAGGTTATCGTGATCATTCTTTGCACTGTCTTCAATGACGATGCTCCTCTGGGCTCTGCATTGCATTCCAACTCCCCTTCTTTAAGTGAGGTACAGAAATCCTCTCCACTTTCTAGTTCCAAGTCAATGGGGTGCTTGATCATGGGGGTATCCTCCTGAAAGGGTTCCTCTAAACCTTTGACTATAATTATTCAGGCAAGTGTAAGGTGGTGGTGTTCTGCAGGTGTAGATGCAATGTGGCTTCAGTAAGAGTTGATTTGTACCCTTTCTTATGGATGTGGCTTCCTGATACTATTTGCATTATTACAGGAGTTGATCTGTTACTTTCCTGGAGAATGTGGCCTCCTTATACTATTTACATATTCAACAATATTCAAAGCACTGGAGTTTATACATCACCTTACACAAACTGACATGGCCTCCTGTCACCAAATCATTTGACCTCCTGTTACACATTCCATACCACCTGGAGTTGAGCTATTGCACGTGCAGTTCATTCCTTTTGATTGGGAGCCCTCATCCTTCCTTCATATGGATGCTGGTTTCCAGTGTTGAGGTGTTGGATTCAAATGAACCAATCAACGTAAGTCCTCACATAAGTTGAATTTATCTTCTAGATGCAGGATGCCAGTCCTGGATCGATAAAAAGGGCATTCCTCCTTGTGTAGTTCCCAGAAATTGGAATAGATCTAAATCCCTAGTTTTTGATTTGGTGGCAGAAACAATGTGGATCCCATCCTACCTTCATGTGGATGTTCATAACCAATAGAGGAGGTTTTGGATGTAGTTGACTTGCCAAGTATGGTGTGATGCACCCTAGCTGCTCTACACTTTGAAATTTCCACCCTTGTGTTTTATGAATTATCCACAAAGGTGAAGAGTATACTTGGCTCAGAAGTGGTGTAGTTCCCCTTCTCTGATCTCCAGATCTCCTTTCTCATTATCAGAGCTATCCTTCTGAAGCTTTCTGGGGTGCTTCTGTTATTCCATTGTATCAGTCCCTCCTCCTTAATGTTGGATTCTAGATAATCTTGTGAAAGGAGAAAAGTACTGTGTCAGAAGGTATAATTTGCCTTTACTGAAAACATATTTCCAATAGGTACTTACTGCCCATCCTTCCACTTTACTTCTCCAGTGCACACATCTTCTGCCACACTTTGAAGTAAAGATTTGACAGAAGGGTGTAGAGGGAAGCACATGCATAATGTAAGCATACTATGCTGCTATTGGTTAATAAATTATGCATTATAATTTTCATGAGAGACACAATGGAATTTACTAATTCCAACAAGGAGAGAGTTGAGGCTTGTGACATGCTTAAAGATAAAAGTTTGTATATAGAAGGAAGCACTGAATGAGAACAGTTAATCTTGTGAAAGGAGGTATCTATCTATTGGAAATATATTTTCAGTATAGGGAAATTATAACATCTGTTGTACACACAAAATTAGGTATGTTATTAAAATATTTGTACTCAAACTATACCTGTGAATTAATTCCATCAATTTGATTCAGATTCTTGACAAGTCAGAGTTTAAGATGATATTTATGAAAATAATAAGAATACTTTTGTTCTTCATAAAAGTCAAATATTTCATTTCCATAATTTCTGTGCGTTCTCTAATGGATATCTTCAATTATTTCAGTATCCCTATATATTGTACCTGTGTTTACTCTTCTCCGTGAGCTGTCACTAAATCGGCATTGTAGTGTAATAACAACAGTTGATAATGCTGTGACATTATTTGCATAATACTGTGTTGGATGGCACTGTGTAGAAGATCATGACACATAGACTTTGACCCCAGAATTTTTTTTTACAATTTTATATGATATTCTGAACTCTTATGGTTGTTTTCATGCTGTTTATTATGTCATCATTATTTCAGTTAGCAGGCTTATATAAGCAAAAGTTTACGTTAACAATAAAAACGAGATGAAAATAAAGTATTTCTGTTTATAGATGAAAGACCATGTGGTTCAGTTTGCTTTATTTTTCTTACAGTTGACAGAGGACTACCTTTGCTTAGAGCTATAATATAACTCTGAGTTTCAGTTATGAATTTCTAAGTTGCAAAATCATCACAAAATTTTCATGAACAGAAAAGGGGAACTGGGGTTTATGAATTCTTTATCTCCACATCTAACCAAATGAAATGAAAACTAATTAACCCTTAAAACTATGGCCATTATCAGTTGATGTTGTTCTGTACAACATTCCTGCTTTTTAAGGGTTAAGATGATTTTATAAAAGATAGATAAGTCTTAGACCAAGCATATTTGTTTTTGTGGCATGATTCATGCAGTTCAAAGTTAGGTACATCATGTTTGTATAAAGCTTGCAACTTAGTATAAAAATGTAAATCATAATTTTGAAAAACCATATGATGAAATTTATGACTTTTGAAATGTCATCCTCTACACTTGTGTTTCTACAACAGACAGTTGCCATTCATTCAAATAGGTTTCATCACATATGAGTCAAGTTGTATTTACATAGTATGTTGGAGGGTACTTTATAATACTTGCATATAAAATTTATAAACATTTTTTAAATCAAAATAAGTATTAGTATTAATACAGTTATTGTTTTTAAATAGTAATAAAGTCTCTGTTGATTTTTATTCAAACGTATTGTAATTGCATAAGTTTGATCTTCTGAAAGCTTTATTTTCATTTTTTTTACTGGTTTTACAGCATTTTGGGGGGCCGTAAATACAAATGGATGAAATTATTCTAATATATAAAATATTAACATGCTTTTATTTCCTTTTGCTAGTTATAAACATTTCTGTGGATTTTGAGATTGTACCACATGGTAGCTGCATTTGCTGTTCTTTAGGCTTTTCATAAAGAGGTTTTTAGATAAGAATTTAAAAACAATTCAATATGTTTTTAAAAGTAAGTCATATAAAATAATTCAGTGAAAAGCACCAGATGGATGAGGAATAATTAATATCTTTCTGTCTTCATAATATTTACTAGGTAATATGACTTATTTTATTGTATTTTATAGAAGTGTACTAAAACAGCTAACTTTGATCACCTTGTTTTTTTGTATTCTGTGTACTAAGTTTAATATTATATAATATGTAAAAAGGTTTTAACTGTGATAATTTTCATAAATCAGCCATTTGTTTCTCAGTGCCAAAGAAGTGAAAATACCTACATAAGTTTTTATGCTCATTCATAATTTTGAATAATTAATACTCGAAGTTAGTTATGTAGATTAAAACAAATCATTAACTTAATAATGTGACCAATTTAATATATAGATCTGAGTAGGAGCATGTAATGTCATAAAATAAAACTTATGATGATTAGAAAGTAATGATTCATCAGTTCTTACTAAACAGTTATTTAGAAAAAAGAAGAATCGGGGAATGAAGAAAATGTTGTGTTTGAGAACAGTAGAGTTCAGATCATCCAATTTGAAAGAAAATGTAGGCATAATTTGTACTGAGAATTGAAAAAAGATGAACAACATTGGAAAAATTGAGAGTATTATTTTACAGAAATTAAAAATATAGACAACCTTTTAGGGCATGAGGTTTAATTATGAAAAATAAACAATAGAGATATAAATAATATTTCATAAGCTGAAACAAAATACCTTTTAATTTTCATAAAGAAGTTTGGTGAAATCATTTTTCTAAGAGAAAAGTCTGAATATTCTCCAACAAAGAATTAAATATCCACATAATTTTATAAAATAAATAAAATTGTTGAAGTATCTGAATTTACTGATTTGAATGCTTTAAAATATGGAATAATATTCTGAGTTACTGGAAACTTAAGTGAAATTATGTCAGGTATATCTACAAAGAAAAAGAAGGCTTTAAACAAACATGTGGGTGTAAAATGATTGCTTTGAAAACGAACTAAGTTTTCATTTTTATTTTAATAAATTGCAGCTTTTTTTTACTAATGGTGTTTGAATATTCAAATAAATAAAATATTCATGAGGTTATTTTTTTGAAATAAGTTACTAAATTTGTCATTCTTTTCAAATTGTTAACAAAAATAATAAGTAATGAAATAAAAATTGTATATTACTATAAGCTAAAGATTTATAAATAAAAAATACTATTCTAAATGTAAGAGCAAATTCTTTGGAGGTATATTCTAAATGATAAATTAGTTATGATTTTATGGATAATTAGAAACTTTTTGTTGGCCAATATAAATAAAATTTGTTTTATAATTTAGGTGGATCTCATGTTTTTTTCAAGGCAATTTCTTTACATCAAATTATCTTCTACAGTTTTGCTTTTATAATTGTTCAATTTTAATTAAGTTGTCATTTTAATTTGGCAAAATTTAGGAAGAGTTAGATACTAATGGGGCTATGAATTATTTTTATTATTATTGTTATAAGAATGAAGCTTTTATGCATATAAGTGGGTATGAGACTCAAAGGTACTTGCAATGATGGTTTTGCACAGTGCAATTATCTTCAGGAATTTTTCTAACATTTATTATAACCATGCAAAACCAAGTATTGCATTTTGTTTTGAACTGAATTAACATAATGTATTTATATATCTATTCCACATTGGTAATACAAATACCAGAAGAATTTAGTTTTTAAATTTTGTTTCATTGAAATCTATTTCTTTTTATTAAGGTTTTAATATAGTTTAAATAGAAAATAATAATAAACTGAACAACACTAATTCTAGGAAACATAATTCAGTGTACATTAGAGCATAATAGGAAAAGTGTTGTATATATTTACTTTAATTTTACTTGCATGGCTGTATATTATGTTTTATTGTTATTTTGTGAAATAAATGTCTGTAAACTGAAATTAATTCTGATCAATATTTAATATGAAATTTGTTTGTATGCTTAGCTGTAGTAGGGCTGTTTTTTTAGACCAAATATTAGACACAAAGGGGATATAAAAGAAGCAAGGTCTGAAAATTAAGACAATGAAAATGAGTACTATGAACAAAGAAATATTATAGAAGGATATATTATGATTCTTATTATCTTTTTCTAGTAAATGAATATTTGTTGAAACTTTTGATATTTAAATGCTCAGATATTTATTAATTTATATTTGAATATATATTTAACTGAAAAGCAGTCTAAGATGGCAGGAAAAATAAAGCTTTTGGAGTAATGTAAATTGTTAATAAGTTGTTATAGTTTCATCTGAATGAAGTAATTTGAAGTTTTTCTATTTACATATGTGTGAATAGTTAATTTTAGTGTAATTATGTTTCTAGAGTATAATATATTTTCATGCACATGTGATAGCTTGTTAATTATTGAAATAAATTATAGGATACATTCCATTAGTCAATCTCCTATGTGCCATTCTGATCATTTATGTTTTGTTTTGAAAATCAATTTTTTTTGTATTAGTCTGTATGTTTTGTAAAAAGTACTTGCAAAATATGCATATTTTATAGGTTTAAATTTTTAAGCTTTATTTGTCATAAAGTTTGAATCACCTTGTTAAATGGATAGTTTTACCTTGTGTTTTTAAGGAAGAAAAGCTTAATAGTAATAGGAGTGATTCTTTTCAGTTTCATACAGAAAATTAAAAATTTAATTATAGATGATGTAGAATTTAATTATTACTTCTACTCTTTGCTCTTGTTAGCTCATCATGCTATTTTTCTAATTATTGTTAACAAAAGAGATTAATCTAGCCAGCTATCAGATTTTTATCTTTATCTGCTTTCTAGTATTAACTTTCTGAATTATTTTTCTATATATTATAAGTCATTTAAACTGGCCAATGAAAAGAAGTCACTGTAACAGTAATCATTATATGCTACTTGGCAAGATTAATCATTTTTATTAACAATAATCTGACAGAAGGAATAAAGCATTATGTTGAAACTGTTATATAATTTAGTTGTAGATAAATAAAGCAAATGAAGCATAAAAGATTTGCAAATTATTAAACTAAATATATAAACTCTTCATTTGACAAAAATCTCAATTAGTTTTTAAGTGCATAGATATGTAATAACATATTAAGGTTGAGAATGTTATATTAAAATAATTTTGGAGCATCAGTACATCATTATATTTCATATCACCATATGCAGTGATGCTCTATTTGATGATTGTGCATCTTGACAATAGCAATTAGCATAATTTCCATTGCAAGAAGCTTCACTGTAAGAATTTCCTTTTCAAAGTGTGCACACCTTCCCTATGTGCTTTCCATTAACCATCTTCTGTAAGAGAACAATTGTTTCACAGTACTCATTATGACAGTCTGATTCCACAGTAATCAACTTCACTAGTTTGTAAAGAATGCCATGAACACCCATTTTATTTTCCAACTGTTTGAGGTATGCAACAGTTTAATGAATGTGCTGTGGAAGCAGTTTGTTGCTTTTCCAGACAGAAACTCTTCTAGACTGTGTTGAATACTGTTGTCTGGAGTACATATATGGATAGCATTTGCCATTGATTTTTTTGTTTATACATTCTTATTTATTACAAGAACTGCATTTTTTTTTTTTTTTTGCCACAGCTGAAGTGTAAATTGTTGCAAATCTCTCTCTGAGTGGTAGTGGTGTTACCAGTTTATCATTTTTAATATAATTAAATAGAAAGTATATCCCCTGCTTGGTAATTCTGATTTCTCAACCTGATCATATCTTTATGATCTGAGCATTTAAGTATTTTTGGTAAAATAAGCTGTTACATACCAATACAAGGCAGTTCATACTACTTGTATAATGCCAGACAGTGTCAAAATCTTCTTATGATACATTCTGTTCCACTGTAACTGTATTGACAGTGATTGTCACATGAATTGCTGCAGAATTATTCTCGTATAACTCACTGGAATGTCTGTATATGTTCAGAAGTGATTGGGGAATTCAGCTAAATCAGAGTAAAACATTTAGATAGATCAGATAGGGTTTAGCACTTTCTTATCCATTGGGAATGCATTGTTGAATTTATCAATCAGAGCAATAATTTGTATTTTATAGTGTATTTCTACTGAAGTATCATAATTGTGACAGATAAAATAGTTGCTTTTAGAGGTAGAAAGATTATATTGAAATATTGTGTTTAAAGTAAATTATATCACTGCTTCAGTAGAGTAACTAAAAATGAAAATATTTTTCCTGTGATTTAAAGTTTATTTAAATTAATCTTATCAGCAGTTATTTTCCATTGATTTTGTTTATTTTTTGTAAAACATGTATCAGAAGTTTGACTGAACAGTCACTTTTTTTCTAAGAGCATTGTGTTTGTGTTTCCAAGTGAAAAGAATCAGTAAAAATGGAATATTGTCATTAGTTTTCTTTTTGGCTATTGCACTTTATGGATTTTATTTTAATAGATTCTTGCATGATTGGTTTTAAGTTTTTGCAGCATTATTATTGATGCTGCATTTTTTTTTTAACATTATCAGCATTCCATAAAGACATTTACAATAACAAGGAATTGTCTCCTTTGGCTATTCCTGTTCTTTCACCTGATGGTATGTGATATTTACATCTTATATTTGGTTATTTGTTTCACAGTCTTTCTGTTTTTACATGTTAATACTTCTGATTATATTGAATATTTATTTGTGTTTTACAGAACAACTTGAAGGGAGTTCCTTTTGGGGGAATATTTATTTATTCTTTTTGTTACTTCTGCTGTAATTCCTGCCAAACATTTCAACATTTTTGTGTGTATTTACATAAAAAACTATAGCAGTAAAGATTGAACTTGATGTTTTGGTTATTGTTGCCAATTATAATAAAATAATGACTTCATTCATATAGAAAAGAAATAAGATATGAAAAAGAAATATTTAGTGGCTAACATACAAGTAGATATTTTAGTCGATGATGTAATTTCCATAGTACTTATTTTACTGAAGATATGGCTACTGTACTATTAGCCTATTTGACATAACCTAGGGTTAAGTTCAAATAAGACTCGTACATCGATCTTGTCTGCTTATATACAGTTGTGGCAAATCATATTAACCATGTATATGTCATCTTTTAAAATATAATTTTTATATGTTTGTATTCAAATCATATTGAAAGCTATAAATGTGGCTTAGTTTTGCCACCATAATTAGTGTAATATAATGTTTACATTTTAAACTACATATATTTTAATGTGTGTCTGTATGTATAAATTTATTTTGTATCAGCTACTGCTATCAAAATAGATTAATTTCAGGTTTAAATTAGTTGTAATGATTTTAATTTAATTGTATTAGAAGGGTATGGAGTGTTTTTGTTTAATATATTTTTTGTTTTCTTGTTTTGTGTTGCAGATATATTAATGCATGTAATTCAGAATACTTATTTTTATTTATCAATATTTAGTAAAAATATTGTCTCTATTGTTTACTTCAAAGAAAAAAATTCAGTATATAATGTTAATAATATAAAAACAAAGTATGTTTTAATTTACATGTATTATTTATAGGTTTCCAAAAATGCTAAAGATGTGACCAAGTGATTTAGATTGGGCAGCATAATTTAGAGACTTTCCTCTCAATATGATATTTCTGAGTTAACTGATATACAATGGAGAAATCATCTTGTGTAACATGACAATACTAAGTTATATTAGATAAGCAAGTAGTTTCTGTAATTAACCACCTTATTTTTGGATGCCCAGATGAAGAGGCAGTAGTTACGGGAAGCTCAAACCTCATAAATGAAACCACTGCCAATAGCCACAAAAAAGAAGCAGAAACTAATCCCAGGAAAGAGAAGTCTGTTCTTCAGGCCAAGCTTACCAAACTAGCTATTCAGATTGGCTATGGAGGTAAAGTGCATATGTTTTCCAGAACCCATAGTTCTTGTGCAAAATCTTTGTATTTTTTAGTTTCTGATGATTTGTGAATTGTTTTGAATTTCCAAACTGATTATTCATCTTTCAGAATAAATTGGTTGATTTTGATTCTAATTTTAACAGTGTTCATGGGCATAGATTTCATCTTAATTCTTTGAATTATGGAAAACTTTATCCAAACTAAAAATTAAGATTTTTTTGTTTTGGCTAAACCAGGGAGTGTTATTAGTTGATGTCTTGGAATAAAAGACAGTTTAATGTAGATATTTTTAATTTATTTATTTTCTGAATGAATATTTCATGATTGTTTAGTTTTGCTAATAACAAAAGAGTTTGAAGAAATATGTTAAATGTTATGACAAGTTTAATTATGAAACTCAGTATGAGTCATACATTGTGTGTATAGCTCATTGATGCTGAGATTATAGAACATTGCAAGAAATTTATTTATGTCTGGGATATATGAGGAGTAGATGATTTTGTAATAAACATGTAAATAGTATGAGATGATCAGAAAACAGCAGACAGGCAGTGGCAGAACGTACGAGAAACGAAGTAAAGTCACATAATAGAGAAAGAAGACCTAATGGTTAATGTAGGTTCATTGGTTGGTATATATTAGGGTGAGACTAACACTTTCACTTACCACCAACAAGTCATAGACTCCTACTGTAGGAGAATCGTAAGCCCAACAATAATATTCGTATTATTCAACCTACTAACAATATACCATTACTATATATAGCATTGAGAAAAATAAGCCTTTATTATTTTGACAGTTGATTACGTGTATGTTGTACATTGTAGTACTAACCAAGATAATAATTAATTTTTGGATACATGTGCTTTTAGTAACTTAAGTATACTTTGTAACTTTATCAGGGTTGGTCTTACCTTTTTTATGTGTAGTTGTTTTTGATGTTTTCAGTTTAAATGATTAGAATAATGTAGATTTGAGATGAAAATTTAATGATGGGAGTAGCATTGTGTTTGACAGCCCATAAAGCCCAGGTCATTTTTTCTTGGATTAGGCCATGGCCTACTTACATGTTTGTTTGTTGGTGAACGTGTTCTGACACCTGCTTGTAGCCTATATCTATTTCTTCCTGTTCCTGACCAAATTTATAGTAAATATAATGATTTACTTGTGGTTTTAGTATGTTGCATTCTTGTCAATTTATATTCAGGCTTTGATATATGACTTTGTTTCATTGTATTACTGTAATCAGTCTGTCAAGTTTTGAATATGTTTTGCATGCAACTTGTGAATTTAATACTTTTTTGTTTCTTTCTACTGCTGCTATAGATAATCATTGGTTGGTTGGTGTTTATTTGCACAAAGCAACTGTGCCATGAATAATGTTTTATTTATTATTATCTGATAGTAACTTGTTTATATCCATTTTCTTCTGCTTCCTAATATATTGCTCTACAATACCATTTTATTTTTTTTTGTTAGGGACTGCTTCTTAATTACAACGACCAGACAGCCACAGATTGAAAGAATGTGTCTGTATTGGTGGTGGTATTTTTGGATATGAGTGAATAATTTTATTTTATAATCAAGAAATATATATGCCGTCTAGTGAAAGAAGTGCAGTTTTATTAATAGCTAGTTCATTACATGTTTAACTTGCTGGATACAAGTAAAACCTTTATAAAAATTGTTCTCCAACAACTTTTAATAAAGAATTGCTGTGTTTCATAAATCAAGATTTTGAGGTCTAGTTGTGGTGACAAGTCTTATATTTATAACCAGAATTCAAAGTATATGTGGTATACGTGTATTTTGAAAACTTGTGATTTTACTGCATTAATTCTATGTTCTGAACACAATAATTTATCATTAAAATATGTTCTGGCTTCCAACTTCAGTTATAGATACATTATCTTCATTCTCTAATCAGAGTAATCTTTATAGTAAATTTTCAGGTGTAATATTTTCTAAGCAGGTCCTAAATGATCTTATATTAAACATATTCTGAGAATACACTTGTGGTTTTATTTTAATTACCTTCATGTTCTATGATGATGATCTGTATGATAAAAACATTTCTAGGTATTTAACTTGTAGTTTTAGGGTGTTATCCTCTATGTGTTTTATTCTTCAGGATGATCTTTTGTTAAATGTTTTTAACTTATGATTAACTATTTTTGATAAACTTGAAACATAGTAGTGTGACTTTATTCCTTTGATATTAATGCACTGTTATTAGTAAACAAAGTACTTGCTTATCAGTCTTAGTATTTAGGGAAATACTTACTTTAAGATTTAAGTAAGAAAGACATAAAATTATGTGTAAATAATTCAGCAAGACATAACTGCATCACTTTTAGAGAAATTGAAATTACAGTGAATGATGTTTTCTGTAAGGTTTCTTCATTACCAGCTAAGTATGTATCTTAAAAATTGAGTATAATAAAAAATCTGAAGGATTAAATAAATTTGTTAATTATTATAATGCTTACACTTTTGTAAAGTAAAATACATGTTAATGATGATAAAATATATGGCATGTTTGTTTAACACTCTCTACAAAAGTGTAGCTGTTACTTTAACATTGTAATAAATATTTATTAGAGTATGTAAGTATCTAAAAAAAATCTGGTTTTATGACATTAGATATAAATACCACATGATGACACAAATGAGCTCAGTTTTATTTTCAATAAAAAATTATTTGTTAGTTGTATTTTTAAAGAAAATTTCTTCATTCTGTTTACAGATTTCTATAAAATTGTTATATTGGGATTAAATTATTCCTGAACATTAAAGTTATTCCAGCAAAAAATATTTACTTAAAAAAGGTGTGTAACATACATTTATGTTTATTTTGTAGGTTCTACAATTGCTATGCTTACTGTAATCATCCTTGTAATACGATTTGTCATAAAAACATTTGTCATCAAAGGCAGGCCATGGTCAGCCTACTATACCCAATTTTTTGTCAAGTTTTTCATCATTGGTGTTACTGTCCTTGTTGTAGCAGTTCCTGAAGGTCTTCCATTAGCTGTTACACTTGCTTTGGCTTATTCTGTAAAGGTGAGATATATAATGAAAACCTTTTTACAATAGCTCTGACATAATTCTGTAATTAGGATGCAAACATTGTTTTTCTTTTAAGTTTGCATTGATTTACTCTTTACTGGCAGTTGTTGAAAACAGACTTTTGAAATTTAACATTTGACTGCAGTCAGTTAATGCTGAAACCCTGGTGAACAGGTAGATACTTGTATGAAGAAAAATTATTTTACAGATCCAACTGAAAGAAAAATCTGTTATTGAATAACATCAATTTTGTGTACTTAATTTTTTACATTTAAAACATTATAGTAATGTAATTTTAATTTGTTTACTGGACTGTACTTATATTCTTTGGTATGGAAAAGGTATTCTGAAATTATCTTGAAGTCCAGTTCTTGTTCCATCACAACTGGCCTCCTAATATTAAAATTTGAAAAATAATATTGTCTTTGCTATGACTGCAATAAAAATAATGAATATAATAATAATAAAAATCAACCTAGTGGTAGTAGTAAAATTGAGTGGACTTGGTGATAATGTTAAATCATTAATAAGACATTTTATTTCCAAATTTAAATGGGCAGTATTTTATGGCTCTTTGCATTAGTTGTAATTTAAAATCATAAGAATCTTGATAATATAAATATATTTTAAAGTTCCTTATGAGAAAAGTGTGAAAATCAAACTTGTTCAGTAAAAATTATGAACTATTAATTAGTAAATACTATCCAAATATTAACTTATTTTCAGGAACAACCATTTTAAATAAACAAATATTGCATTTCAGAAATGGTAAAAAAATTGATGTTAATGAAGTAATATTCATAATTCAGAAGTGGAGAAATTGAGCTTTAAGAAGTACAAAGTTAAGGGTTAGATTTATGTAATATTTGTAGTTCATTTGTATACTTTTATAAAGATAATAAAAAAATAATAATTTTTTGGACAGAAATATTTGTGTATATTAGGTCTTCAATATTTTCAGATCTTGGAGTCAGATGTGCCTAACCTAAGTTCATTACTGTGTGTACTGGGAAGTGGGGACTACACTATTTTTTTTTCACTCCAGATATTCCCAAAATAATATCCCATTACATTTCTAGTCAATAATTTACATATTTTTGAGAAATTATTCCCCAGAAATTAATTTGGGTTGCAAATGTGCAGATATTGCATGATATCTGGGGTTTTTGTGTGCAGAATCTGGCATACATTCAAATTGTGAGCCATAGTTCAAACCTAGGCTTGACTCTTATATTTTTAGTTGTTAAGACAGGAATACAAAACATTTTTAGCTTGGTTAATTGTATTTGATTAGTGATTAGAGATGTAGTATAAAAAACATACAAAACACACATTAGCATTTCTTAAAAGCTTCACTCAGTCTAGGTTGTTGTCTGCTGTTCTGTGCTGTATAACAGGCATCCTTTAACCACAGATTCATATTCAGGTTATGTTGGGATGCTGCCCAGTTACACATTGTCTTCTTCCCTACAGATAATTGGTATTTTCAGTCTGTTTTAACAAAAGCTTTTTCCTAATAATTTCCAAGCATAGTTTTGTGCTAATTTTTTATTTATTTTTCACAGGTGTTGATAGGATGTGAATACACTTCTGTGTCTATAGCAGAAAAAAAGCTGAAATTTAAGAGCTCTTTATACCTATGTTACTAATGAAATTGAACTAAAATTGAAGTTAGCAATCAAAATAGGAAGTATTATAGGAGAAAGAAGTGAACTGTACTTGTGTGACTTGTGAATTTTGGAGAAATCATGCATGGCTGACCAACACTTGGCTTTTTTTTATTATGATTGTGACAAGTGATATAATTTTTCATGGTAATGTGATTAAACAGTAGTAAATAAATTCTAATTTGAAGCAAGGAGCTTAAATTTATTGAAATGTTTTATTTGGATTAATCAATGGGCAAACTAGTAACATACACTAGTGCCTTGATTAACCACTGTTGTTCAGTTATCCACAATTTTTTGCTTTTGCTGGACCAGTGCAGTTAATTGAGACACCAGTGCATATTCATCTTCTTTCACAGCAAACCACATGCTAATGATTACATGGTATCAACAACCACTTGATAGTATTGCCTAACTGAACTGCCTTTGGTCCAGGCTGAATCTAAATGTGTGCACTGATTGGTTGAATTGAAAGAAGAAAGGAAAACAGAATTGGATGAAATTTAGTAATGTTTTCTACAGCCACAGCACCTAAAGAAATGCTGAATCTGCTATTAAAATCCTAGAAACAAAATTTGACATAGGACTAAAAGAATGTGAAAATAGTTGTGGACTTCCCAAGACTCCTGAACTGTTCTAGATTTGAGTTCTGTTTAGCACAGCTCTATATACTAATAAAATTTGAGAAATATTTGGCACCATGACGACCTGTCACCCAGAATTTGTCAAGGCATGACATACATTGTAGTCATTTGTTTGATTTTCAAAAAAGTAAATAAATCTTGTAGCAGTCCATTTATTATATTGCACAAGGAAGAGGTTGAGACACAGTTTTCTATACTGTATGCTAATGTACTTGAAATTGTAAAAAAATATTTTATTAGCATACTTGGTGTACCAAATAAACTGGGAAAAAGTTAATGTTCACTTTCACCACATTTATTACTTTGGCTAAAAGGGTTAGTGTGCAGTTTCATGACACTCAACATTCTGGCTAGTATGAAAGATCATTAAACAGTTCTACCACTTTCTTTGTTTTAGTTATTAACAAACTTGGTAAATAGTTTCACTACATTCACAGTTCTCACTAATAGAAGGATTGATATTCCTAAATTTACTCTAAATATAGTAAGATGAAGTGAACTTTAACAGGAAACTTGTGATTCTGTCTGATAAAGGAATTTTATGCTTCATTAGACTACTAGGAATTAAAAATGGTGTTACAGCATCACCCATACTAGGTTGTAAAAGATTTTAATAAGCTAATTCCAAAAATTTATTTTTAATTTTTTGTTCCATAACTACCATTTGAGCTGGATTAGAATATATTAGTCATTTATATTGATTAGTTATAAGTACACTGAATAGTATAAAATTTTAATTTAGTATTTTTTATGCTAGCTGATAGAGAATTTGTTTGGTTTATGTCAAGCACTTGCTTCTTGCATCTTCATAAAATTTTGAGGAATTTGAGCTTCCTTTATTACTATTATCATTATTATTCACTAGCAGAAGTACTGCTGTAAAACGTGGCTGTTTGTATCATTCCTCATTCTAAAAAAACATGAACACATTCTAAAAAAGGTACTTTTCTGTGAAGCACTGCAGAGATAAAGCATTCAGATTTTTTTCTTTAGTCACATGTAACTCATTTCATCAAAATGATTCAGTGTACAGAGATCTCAGTTTTCACAAATTTTACTCATATAAACTTTAATGTTGTGTATCTATTCTATCCTATATTGAAAAAATTTTTTTTTGAGAATTATGACTTTTAGCACTACATTTAAAAATTACACCAATAAAGACATAATCAAACCTTCACGTACAGCCATAGTAAGTCATGTTCTTGTTCTGAGAAAAATAATTTAAAATTGTGTGCTATTATAAAGAAGTGGTTGTTGCATATACCATAGTTATTCTTATTGTCTGTCATGAATACCCAAAATGTGAATTGTTTTTTAAAGACTGTTGTTTGTAGTGCCATTCCAAAGATGACACCACATTGAATTTATTTTTCAGTACATAGATAGATACATATATAAATGAAATGTCCATTATTGTAGAAAGTATTTTATTAAGACAAGACCTGAATTTATATTGTTTCAATATATTTTCCACAGTAAAACATAAGCATTATTTTTGGTTGCTGATGTTTAACATTTAGGTAGTTATTCAGCAAAAAATTGTCAAAAATTAATTTTTTTACTACTAATGACAGAATTGGAGTGTAAGCAATCTGTGTATACAGGTTGTCTTGTTACAGTGCTTTAGCATTTTAGGAATATATCAGATTTATCATTACATGCTTCTTCTTTTATAAAATTTAAACACCACTGTAACAAAAATATTCTATTTATGTAGAAAATGATGAAAGACAATAATCTTGTTCGACATTTGGATGCATGTGAAACTATGGGGAATGCCACTGCCATCTGTTCTGATAAAACAGGCACCTTAACTACTAATCGCATGACTGTTGTCCAAAGTTACATAGGTGGTAAGTTGGGAAAATTGGAAATTATACATCTGAGAAGTACATTTGTCATGAACACATGGTGAAACTGGAAAAAAAGGAGCATTTATATCAAGATTTGTGAAAACAATTGTATAATTGAATTTTTGATTTCATGAAATTAATAATCAATGTTTATTCTGCTACTATGAGATTTCATAAGCCTTAATTTTTTTCGATATACAGTTGTAAGAACTGTGGGAGTAAAATCATTTTAGGGATATTGAATTTATGATTGAAACATTTTGAGCTTTATGTAAATTTTGAAATTTATAATCATTAGCCATTATTCCTAAAGTTACTCATAACATTAATTTTGTTAGGGGTAATTTTTTCAGAATTATCTTTGTTAGGAAATTCTGTTCTTCTGTAGATAATTTTTGTTTTGGCAGAAATGGCTTGTTTCTGGCATTCTATTTGGAATGATGAAAATAACAGTATTTTGAAGGTTATCCTCTATGAAACTTTTATAAATATTATGTATGTATTATTCTTTAAAAAGTAATTATTTAGGATATTGTATGAATAAATATTTTTTTTTATGTTGAAAGCATTTTGTAGAAGGCATATTGTCAGCCTCATATCAAACTTGTGTTTCAATAACAAATCTGTTTAGATTATGTGGGAAAAAATTGTTTTATTCCAGTGTTTATGACATTTACAGTCCCATATGGATTTTTAATGATAATTTTTTGTACTTTTGGTTAGATATATTTCCCAAAATATATTATATAAAATTCATGTTCAGATATTATCTTTGTAATGGTACATTTTGTGAATTTTATATTTAGACATCTTCCTTGTACAAGGCATTTTATTAAATGTTAGCTTAAGGGTCATTTTGCTTAAGAACTTGTGGTCATGCATCATTCTCAAAATGACAAATTATATAATTTTGTGATCAAATATTGTTCTTCAGAAGGTACATTTTAGGGAATGTAAGGTCACATGCCTCTTTTAAAAGCTTTTTTTTTCTGGTACATGTGTTACAAAATTTATGGGTAAATGCTTTGTAGAGCTACATTTCATTTGTTTCCACAGTCAGATAGTTCTAAAAGTACTTTGGTGAAATGTAGAGTGAAATATCATTCTTGTAAAGATAATTCATGTAATTTTATAAAATATAATCCTTATAAAGTCCAAAATAATTAATATATCATTATTTTCTTATTAAATAAAACTTAAGCTTGTTAATATGTAAATGAAAAATGACTTTTTTGATTTCTATACTTTAAAGGTGTTCATTATAAAACATCACCAAAGTATGATGACCTTTCCCCAGACATTGCAGAGAAAATTCTTTATGGAATTTCAGTTAATTCTGGTTACACTTCTCGTATTTTGGTGAGTATTTCCTGTTTACATTAGTATGTAAGTGGAATATAAAAAAATATAATACTTTTCACATTTAATATGCATTCTGGTAGCTCAGCAGTAAATCTGAGTGCTTGCATTACTAGAAATCAGGTTTCAGTACTCATGGTGGTCATAACACGTATAACACATTTTTTTGTTTTGTGCTTAACCAAAACAGACAAGCAAGTGCATTTAAGGTAAAGTTAATACATGAAGTAAAGGTAGATATTTCATAATTTTTAAGAAATGTTAATGTTAATCTATTACAGATTTTTAATTTGTAAAAATAATAACTCTTAAAAATAAAAAAATTGTAATAATTATGGTTTAAAGCCTGATAGAAATACAAAATTGTATTGAAGTAGGGAATAAACTTGGTATATTTTTATTAATCAGCTGCTGTAAGTAATTTTTAGAAAAGGTTTAAAAGTGGTATCGTTATGATTAATGTGAAGAGTTTTATATTGTCATTAGGGAAGGAAGCTGATTATTGAATTTGCTCATTTAATTTTTCAAAAACAGTTTATATTTGTGTGAAATATGTACATACCAATACTCTCAGAACTATGCAAGAGATAGTTACAAACTTTTCAAAGCAGTTAGAAAGTTTACAAGTACAAGATATTTTTCAAAGTAGAATTAAGTTTAGTTTTTTTCAAAATCTATGTGTCCAGTTGTCTCAAATATCAACTAGTAAGTGTATTTTTAATTCATAATTTTTTTTAGATATTATCATTATTTTTTATTTTAGGAATTTTTGAATTTGGTAAATAAAATATAGTTCAAATAAATAAATTAATACAAATATGAGTACTCATGTTAAAAGCCTATATAGTTACTTTAAATATAAATTTTTTCTCAGACATAGCTGTTTTACTTAGATGACTTAGCTTTTTACTTACCGTGTAAAAGTGGATGTATTTGTAGGGCTGTTTACAGAATTTTTATTAAAAATGACAGAACCATGCTAGTAGTTTCATATTACAGTTTTACAAGCATCAAATATTTCTGAATTTATTTGTACTTTCATTCTTTGAGCAATAGAATATAATTCTGATTTCAGTATCTTGCCTTCATTCACAAAAAAGGTTTCTCAATTAATACTGTCCTCTATTGCCACAGATTTTTTCACTTTGTTTATCTACATGCAAATAATCAAATAGCAACCCTCCATCAATAGAAATGCAACACTACCCCTATTGTAACTAGCACCCTCCCTAACAATGTATCTGTTAATCACTTTTCTTACTGTACAGATATGTTTGTTTTCACCTGCAGATTAAGTATTATATTCATGCATTTTTACTTCCAAATGTTTTCTTGTTTTAATGGAGAGTAGTAATTTAAATTTCTATTCTCTTTTTCCTTATTTTTAATTTTTGACTTACAGTTTCAGGGAAGTTATGGCTATCATTACTATTGTTTCTATAGTGGATTTCCTGTGTATGTTTGTGAGAGCAATAACACAGTTGTTGCCTATAGGCATGATATCTAGGTTCTGTCAGGAATTGTATTATTCTTGGCAACATTCTATAGAGTCTGTAGAGTAGCCTGTTGTACCAGCTCCTAGGTGTGTTTGAATAGGTGGATGTGACTTTGTGCAGTTTGCTTTTACCCTCATGAATAAGCTTTTATATTATTAAACTAAAACACAGCCTAGATAGGTCACTTTATTATATAAAAACTAAAGGTTAGGTTTATATTATTGGATACTATAACGGTGCAGGTGCACCATGCCACTGTAACTTTTGTATTTTTTGACCAGACCAGCTGAAAGGTCAGTATAATAAAAATAATAAATCTATATAAATGTATAATGTTATGAGATTGAAGCTATTTAATCTTAACATGTATGTTTTAGTTTTATGATCTGTAGCCATTATAGAATAAATAAGGCATAATTTATATTAATTTCCCAGCTTTATATAATGGTTAAGAGATTGATCAAATCGACTGAACCCATACAGAGATTCATTGGTGAAAATAACATAAATTATAGTTTTTCTTAAAGTTTGATGAAACCATTTGTATGTTATGAGGATTTCACATGTGAAATTTAAAACTTTTCTAATGCATAAAAGTATTTTTAAATTTTAAAATAAAAATTACTTTGGATGTTGGATAAGCAACATGCAAAATAAAAAAGCATGAGAAAATATTGCTTAACAAATATTAAGACATAATAAAAAATCTGATACTTTGCATATGAAGGCCTTATGATGTTTACTGATTGTCTGTTAAATTTCATTAACATACTCTTACTAATTTAAATGTAATAGCATGAAAACTGTAACAAGCACAAAGCAGTCATGAGGTCAATTCAGAAACTGAGCCCATTTTGAAAAAGTTAACAGATGAATTATTGAAGAGGGTGCTAGTCACAACTGGAGTAGTGTTGCTATTCTGTTTGTGGAGGGTCTTTTGTTTGATTATTTGCTTGTAGATATGTAGAAAGTAGTGGGGTTGCAAGGCTAGTGGCAAGGAAAAATAATTTTGTGCCAATAGAAAGCTTTCTGTTATAGGAGGTGAGTATCTATTTGGAAGTACATATACTTTCAAAACTGGTAAGATTTTGTTAAAAATCATAAGTGTCTTGTAGAAAAAGAATTACAAGTTTTAATTAGGTGTTTTTTCTAAAAATATGTTATTTATTGCAGTTTCTTTCACTCAAAATCATGAGACCTTGAATGCAAGATGATAATCAATATAAGTACAAAAATACTTTTCTTAATCTTATGGTTTTCATATTTCACTTGCATAACTTCTAGAATGTCCAAAAATAATATCAAATGTTTATTTTAAGGTAAATGTTTATACTTTATTTTTTATTTTCTTTACTGTATCAGTGAGTCTAGTTATTATCATCAGTATACAGTGCAATGGAAAAAACAACATATCTTCTAATTTTTTGTAGGATATCTTTAATAATTTTTCTTTTCTTAAATTTGTAATTCCCTGGTCTTCTCTTTCACATGTAGTTCATTTTTAATGTTTTGTTTTCTTTTCTTTTATGTTGTTTACCACTTATTATTCATCTTGACAGAAGACAATGGTATCCTCAAGACATATTAAAGTGTGTCTGGCAGACATGTGCAACCCTTCAGCAATGCAAAGTGTTATGTATATTTAAAACAATGTTTAAATCTCTCAATATTCATTTTGACTCTTTCAACTACAGAATCCTTTACTGCACATCACATAAAGTTTTAGTGTCTTACATTCAAAATTTTATTATTTTCTTTGTTTGTGTTATACCAAATTTTACAACATAAACAATTAGCTAATAATAAACATTTTAACAGTATAAGTTTTAAGTACTTATTTGTATGAGGAAATATTTTAAAAATCCTGAACTTTTAGTGTTACACAGTAACTCATTTTATCCCAGTACTTCCTCTCTTTTATCTACTGCCCATTCAAAATGTACAAAATTAAACATAAATTGCTCCTTATAGAATCAGTATCGATCAGGCAAAGTGTAATTTTTATAGCACTCAATTGTTTTTGGTTACAGAGCTATAAATATAAAATCACACCCTCCTGCCAAACTTACCTGTCACATCCTGTTCTGGCTTTGTTAATAGTTTTCTTTTGCATTTAATTATATACTACCTATAATCAATAGAAGTTCAAGGTTTTTATCTGTCAAATGATGTATTGTATTACATTGTGTTCCGAACAGATAAACATCAGTTTCACTTATAATACAACTTTGGTTTCATGAGAGTCATAACAGCTAGCTTGAATTAATTTGTAATGACTCTTGTCACATAGTTACAAAAGCAGAAAAATCATGATTTGTAAAAGAAATTGCCTGCTTTTTGCATGTTATTAGTCTGTGTTCTTTGGTGCTTTATTTACATAGATAGAAGTTATCTAATGTACTACTGCTAGGTAATTTATTTCTCCTTTTTTTCATGATTTTCTTTCTTTATTATTATAAAAGTTAACTAAAATATAAAAGTGGAGAACTTTTTAGGTTTGTTAATATTAGGTAAAATAAATAATAAAAATGGTTTAAGAGACGAGCACATGCAGTGCATGGGTATGTAATTTGTTAGAGAAACATAAACTGCATATGCCTCTGTGTGATTTACAATTTATAATGGTGTGGACAGTAGTTAGACTCCTTTCAATGGGCAATAAAACAGTAACATTTAAGTATATATAGATGTATGATGTTATGAGCTGGAAGCACCTTAGGATAATTGAAGGTAGTTTTGTGTTACAATTTGAAGTAATTCTAGAAAGAAAAAAGTTATGCAAAATGTATTGAAAGTTAGAAGTATTAAATATGTAGAGACTTTAAACAAGTACAAAGGTTATTTAATTTAACTGTAACACAGTGACTTGTGTAGAAAAGTGTTTAAAGGGGTACTTATTGCAAAAAGGCTAACATTATAAAATTTTTAAAACTGTTAGTCATAAAGTTTTTAACTGATTCAGTTATTTTCTGCTTTCACTTGTCTGTAATTAGAGATCTAGACATAGTGATATTTTTTATTGTTTGATTTTAGAGCTTTTTTATTTTGATCTTTCATTTTGTGTAATATATGATGTATGAAAAATATACATTGTATCTCTAGTGTATTTTTTTAAATTAAAAATAGTACTGTTTTTAACCAATTTCTGCAGATATAGAAGGTTATTCACACTTTGTATTAACAGCATATTTTTATGTTGCTATGTATGCAAGCTGTGCCACCATGAATGGCATGTTTAATATCTGTATATTTGGTTTGAGACAAATTCCTTTCCATTCAAAAGTGCCTTGCCAGGTACATATGCAATGGCAGAAATATGTCACAGCCTTTACAAGGAAAGATACCTGTAGAGTAAGATTGTTAAATCGGTATTAAGCCAAAGGATACACCATTTTAAAAGTGGGATGAGCTGTCAATATTCTTCATATAAGCAGACATGTTTACATGATTAGAATAGCAAAAAACACTGAAACCTCACCCCAAGACAAACTGGATTAGTTATCCCATTCATAAAATAAAGGTTTTCGTTAAGAAAGAGAGCCATCCAACCCAATAAACGTTTGTATTAAAGCTGCTTATATCTGTCATAGTTAAAAAGACAGTAATAAAGATTTGAAGTTTTTAAAGCTGTGTTAAACAAAAGCTTAAAAGCATCTGTCACTCCTTTTAATCAACAACCAAGTTTTTAAGGAAAATAACCAAAACAATAAATGGAATCACAGCAGTCTTATTCAACAACATACCTGCCATGTTTTACAGTGTAGCTGTATCAAATTTTTGGACATTCGATCCGCTTAAAATTAGTAGAAAGTTTATTAAAATATATGGGGTAAAGTTGACCTCTTCAACTGTTGTAGAAGCTGTGGAAATAGTAGTGTTGAGCAGTAGTGCAGAATTATGGTCACCCGACTGAGCACAACTGGTGATTGAGAAATAGTTCTAAGGGCAGCACAGGATGTGGGTATTGTTATTCTTAGAATGTCTAACTAAAGCACAGTGTTACTTAAGTACTAACAAATAGCTGTACTATGTTAATAATGGCTCATCAAGGTTGCCAGTCTACATTCCCACTTGTTCCAGTGAGCCTTATTTCTACACTCTGTTAATAAGTTCCAACTTAATTGAGTCACAATGCAAAGCTGTTGAATTTCCTTGAAGAATTGTGTATATTTGAATTTTTTGTGGAATTCTAGTTTGTTTTTTATACTTGATAAAATGTATGGACAATGAGCTTTTGCATATTCATTGATTATAATTTTAATAAATTCAAATAATAAAATGTTACATTATTGCATCATTTAAAATATTTTGATCCTTTAGCCTTCTGAAAACCCAGGAGATCTTCCCAAACAAGTAGGCAATAAGACAGAATGTGCTTTGCTAGGCTTTATTCTTGACATGGGCAGAGACTCTCAGGCAGTGAGAGATGATATCCCAGAAGAAAAATTATACAAAGTGTACACTTTTAACTCTGTTAGAAAATCAATGAGTACAGTTATTCCTATTGAAAATGGATTCCGGGTTTATACTAAAGGAGCTTCAGAAATAGTCATGAAAAAGTATGTACTTTGAACTTTTATAAATTTAAAATAATTAACAATTTTTAGTTTACTCAGTGTGCAAAAATAAACTTTTGGTCAATTTTCTGTTTCAAAAATTAAAGATACACTAAAGATGCCATGATTTGTCATGTGTCTTCATCACATTGCTTATTTTTTAATATATATCAGTGTGTTATGTTTAAAATGTTTATTTTCACGTTGAGAATTTGTAAGTATATAAATTTATAATTCAGAATGGCTACTTACCTCCTTGCTAAGAAGTAATATGTGACATGCCACAAGCCTTGAACAAAATCCCATGCCTAAATGTATCTACATGTGTTGCACTAACCTATGCCATAACTGTCATGGTGCTGTAGCCATTTACCAGTAGAAGGGTGAACAATCTCTATGTGTAATAATTCCCATAAACATGCTCATAGGCTTCTTCTTCTTTCTTTCTTTTTTTTCAGCACCGCATGTGTTCAAACGTATGTTTTGGCTGTGCTTTTTGAGTTTTCAGACACTTTGGTTGACTGTGTTTTTTGTGTTTTTTTTGCTACATTGTTGTGGTTGGTCCTAAGAATAATTTTTGTTTCTGGCTCTTCTCTCCACAATGAAGAACAAGTATCTCTCTTTTTCTGTTTGTTGTGCCCATAAATCAGGTATATGATATTCTGTCTTTTTACCTGTGCATCATAATGACTCTTTGTTTTTTCATTAGCCTTTTTCAATCACAACTTGACATTGTTCTACATCTTTATTGACTTGCTCATTTTTATTATTCCTTTGCCTAAGTCTCTTGTCATGGTCTTTCTGTATTTTTTGAACCACAGTTTCTCATGTCATCTCTGTCTGTGTGGGGTGCTCCCCTTTTTCTTTGTTGTCTTTTTTTCTTTTGAGCTATTTGGCTGTCTTCAATTATTTTTCCCTAATGCTTTTGCTATATTTCTGTTCTTCACCTTCTCACTGAGGTTCTTCATCACAGCCTAGGTGATTTTGATGGAAACAACTATTTTTTGTTTTGGAATCTCCTCAGTTGAGATGCCTTATATTTGATTGTTCAAAAACTTTTTTCTTTTTCATCCATGATCTTTGTCTCACTCTTTTTTTTCTTTTTCACAAACCAGATATGTGGGAGAATTTCAAACTCCTTTGATTCCCTAGTTAAGGCTGCTGTTCACCAGTATTACTTTTTTTTTTTCTTTCTTTCTTTCTCTCTTTATTTTTTGTTTGTTTCCCATCTTGCTACTCCATAGGTACCTTTGTCTACAACCCACCCTCAAGAGCCACTTTGGGCTAATCCATCTCCTGTTCCTCATTCAATCTCTTGTGTTTTTCATCTCTACCCTCCTGCAGGGTTGGTTGTCTGATCTTATCTCAACAAGACTTAGCAACTGTCTGGACTAGCTGGTTATATGTTTTAAGTCTTTTCTCCTAGCATTAATGCTCACATATCAATGTACCATATTATGAAAATTAGCTGATCACATGAGATGTAACCTTATGTTTTAACCAATGACTAAAAACTCTGTCTTGAGCTTGAGCTAATTGGTTAAAGATGTATATTTAAAACAAATTGTTACATCATATTGTTATTGAGCTTGTTCACCATGGATTTTTTCTTATTTTTTATCTGGAACAGACTCAACCTTTTCCCTTGCATCTCTATGCCTTGAAATGCTCTATAACCCAAATACTTCTCTGTTCTTTTCATATTTTATAATCATTAAATGAAGAAATGGAAGCTTGGTGTCTTATACATATTGCAAAAGTGGGGTGGTATATTTCTACTACAAGAAAATTTTGGCTTATTTGTTGGATTGATTTGTCTTTTTGTACATCTTATAATATCAGAGAAAAGAATGGAGGGTGGAGTTTTACATTGTACAAAGTTAGTTTAGTTTATTTCTACCTTAAGATTATATCGAAATATAAAATGTAACTGCCTTCTCACAACTGGCAGCAGATAGCAAAAGGCTGTAGGAATTGAGATGTTATGGGTTCAAGTACTCATATCCTAACCCTTAACTGGTTTTCCATAGCTGCTGGCTAGATTGACATCTGTATTTCAATCTTGTTTGTAGATAGAATATCCCCAACATGTTTGGGAGATATGGCCACAGACATTTTTGTCTACATGTTAATGCTAACAACAAGGACTGGTAACTGGAAAATAAATTTTTATTTTAGTCTCATTTTGAATGTTTTTGATTTGTATGAAATACATTATTATTTTAGAATTAATGTATTTTATAGTATGAGAACCATTTATATATATATAACATTAAATAGTAGTTTTATTTGTAATATTGTCATAAAATTGTGTTTCATGGTATAAGTACCTTTTTCTGAGTTTTCTTTTTTGACTTCAGGAATTTGTAGATTTCCTTCCCATGCTCTTTAACTGTTGTTCTGTATTTTTTTCCCAGTTCCATATATCACTTTCTAATATTTATTTTATGTTTTATAAAAGTGTAATTTATGTAATAGCAAAATATTGGAAATTATAAAATGTAATTTTGTATTTTGCATTGAAATAGTGATAACTATTTTTTCTCATTCTGCAATGTACATCCATTTATTTTAAAATTAGAAAAGCTTACAATACACAGTGATTTGAGCATTCATATTGTCATATGCTATTACAATTTACAACTTTTACAGTAACTAAGATTAGTTTTTAGAATAGGTGTGACATTTTGATCACAGGTACATTAATTATCAAATACACAAAAAAATGAAATTGAAGGATGTAATTTTAAGTTTAACCTTTCTGAAAACTTGAAAATAGAAACACTGACACCAACGCTAATCTTTCTGAAAGTGAAAGTGAACCTAAAAAATTGAAAGTATCACACAAAACTTTGAAAATAAAATATAAAGGAATATAAAAGCTGTAATGTCTCAGTAAAAATGAACTAAACCTCTATAGCAACCTTGCAAATGTAGCTATCTCTGAAGATTACAACTTACTTCCATCACTAATTCAATGAACTATCTACTATAAAGGTTTAACTGTTATAAGAAAGTTACACAAAAAGCTAGAAAACCTTTGTCTGTCAGTCAAGAAAACAGAACCAAATACTGTAAAGAATAATATAATCAACCTTGCAAACTTTAAGCTCAATGAACTGCAAACCTAAATAATTGTGTAAAATATGCAATAACTCCTCTCATGAATCCCAGTGTTAGATTTAAAAAAACATCTTAGAAGGTCACTGCAGGAACGTAAAAATAGATTCAAACTGCCAATACAGTCAACAACAGCTAATTCCAAATCAAAGACCACAAGAAGAATCCATGTCTAATTCATTTAAGGATAGAGAGGAGTCATCAAAAATATTCAACATTCTAAAAAACAGAACAATTTGATGAGCAACTTCCCTACCAAACCAAAAGCATGTTCATTAAAAAATCTTTCTAGATGAATTAAGTGAAAAACTTCAGCTGCCTATAAAACAAAATTTGACATCAGCAGAAAGAAAGGGCCTACAACTTCGTAGGAACAATGAAGACATTGTCATTTAGAGAAGCTGTAAAAGGAATGCAGTCATTATTTTAATGACCAAAGAGTATGATTCCTATATTAAATCATACATCTAAGTTTACTCAATCGAAAACTGAATTTAACACAACATACAACAAAAATTAAGATTACTCAAAATTCTATTAAAAGAAAACAATATTTCCTTTAAACTTTTTAATTTTTTTACATACAAACCAATCTAGAACACTAAAAACCTACAGTTTAACAAAAGTCCATAAAAACCAAATAACCATATGCCAAATTATGTCTTTTTAATAACTGTAAAATACAACCTTGGTAAATATTCTAATTAGATATTAGAACCCAATTTTTGTGACTTCACTTGTCAAGATGAACAAACAGAATTTCTCCAGCACATGAACAACCTACATAAAAACATACATTTCACAGTGGAAAATGAAAAGAACTACAAAATAATTTTTTTTAAATATTAACTTCACAAGAATCTCCCAAGACATCACCACTAAAATTCATATAAAAACACATACTGGGGAAATTACATAAACTGGTGGCCTAATCACATAATCCCCCAGAATATAGACACTGTAGAAAGTCTTCTAAATTTAGTATACTTGATACGCACCATGTAAAATATTAATAAAGAAGTTATGCATTTAAGTGAATGTTTTACTAATACTGACCAGTTCTTTACTAAAGTAGTTATCTTCTGCTGAGATATAGTAACTCTACAGACTTACAACACTAAAATTAGGGGTTCAATTCCCATCAGTAGATACAGCAGATAGCCTTATGTAGCTTTGCTATAATAAAACATACACACATGATATATTAGTTATAGAAACTATTAGTAAGTTTAAAAATGCAGAATAAAGGTCTTTAACATACAAACAAACTAAAATGCTCCACAAAACAAAGAAAACCTAATTACTTGCATTATCCCATATTCAGAAAATATTAATGTACCTCGATTAGAAATTTTGAAAACACTAGCATATAAATATAACCTTAACATATACCTAGATTTATTTTTGCCCCTGGAATGAAAAGTAAACACATATTAAGAAAATTGCATAACAAATCCATCTCACCAGAAAACATTCACAAAATACAGTGTAACAGTTGTCTAATTTTTTACATGTGTTAAACAGAACATAACTTGCAGAGCATGTTAAAAGAACACCAAAAAACCCTTCCCAAGTCCATGAACATATGAATAAGAACAAAGAATTTTTCTGAACAGTAGTCACAACACTAAAACATGTGTCTTGACATTAGCAGAAGAAAAATCAGAAAAGCTTTATTAATAAAGTAACTAAGCACATCTCAATATATCATTGATTGTTATTTCCCTGCACACTTCTAATCTTAAATAGTCTGCATAACATATTTCATTGTTTTGTATTTATTCTTCCTTGTATTGTTATTTATTTACCCTTATATAAATGGTGTTTAAAATTCACACGTATTGATATTTAGATTAATAAGTGGCCACAATCAATTCTAGAATTTGAATACATTGTTAGATTTTTAATGTTGGTTTTAATACTATAATGTTCTTCACTGCAAGAACTTATGTACATGATAATGATTGCATCAGTGATCAAACATTGTACCTGTTCTAAAAACATATCTTACTTTCTGTAAAAGCTGTAAATGTAAATAAAATATACTTTATCAGTAAGTGAACTCAAAGTGAAAGTTCAAATAGAGAATATGACAATAAGTTAATGTCCAGTCTGTTGAGTATAGATAGGTACATTTTATTGGTTTGTTTTTATTCAAGCCTAGATCTAAGAATTCTTTATTTACTTCTCAAGGTGTTCTTTTATTATGGAATCAGAAGGGAGAGTGGAAAGATTCACCCAGGTGGGTCAGGATAAATTAGTGAAAACTGTGATAGAACCCATGGCTTGTAATGGCTTACGAACTATTTGTATTGCTTACAAAGATTATGTAAACAGAAATCCAGAGATTAATCAGGTACAGTATGATGCAGAACCATTATGGGATGATGAGGACAATATTATTTCCCACTTGACATGTCTCTGTGTGGTAGGAATTGAAGATCCTGTTCGACCAGAGGTAGAGCTACTGTACTTTAATTCTCGTCATAACACTATATGATAAAAATTTGAACAAGTGTTTACAACTTTAGATTTTTTAACTTCTGGTAATTGAAAGATTGTACCTTTCTGTAATAAATGTCAGTAACTTGTACATTAAGGTTTTTATGGTAATTTTTTACACACAATTGTGTGATCTAATTTCACTCAAACATGTAACACTTAACTACACAAGTTTCATTCTTAGTCATAAAGTAATTGTTGACATGTTTTTGTTTATTTAACACAATATACAGTTTTGAGATTTGTTTTATTATAGGTTCCTGATGCTATTAAAAAGTGTCAGCAATCAGGTATAACTGTAAGAATGGTAACTGGAGACAATGTGAACACAGCTCGTTCTATAGCTTTGAAATGTGGCATCATAAAATCTGGAGATGACTTTCTAGTGCTTGAAGGGAAAGAATTTAACAGCAGAGTGCAAGATAGTCATGGTGAGGTGCGTCTAAATGTTCATCCAAGGCTTTTGTAGAAAATTATATTGCCGAGCTAGTTCTTAATTATGATTCAGTATTATATTGGGTAACATTCATGACTACAGTGGTAATGATATGTATTTAAAGGAGAGATATCTTCATTTTCAGAACAAAAAATAATACCTATGGCTAGTACTGAATAAAGGTTCTCTGTAAAGGAGATTGAGAACTTTTTATGATTGGCTAGTTTCCTTTGCTTAATATTCTGTTTTATGTAATGCTGCTTAAAATTTCATTTCTGTATTGACTTGTGCTATTATATCAATGCAAGTAAGTTTTATTTATTTTAACAACTTGTAGCTACTTGGTTTTCTATTCATTAAATAAATTGCTTACAGTATTTTTTACCCTTAGATTCAGCAAGATTTGTTTGACCAGATATGGCCTCGACTGCGGGTTCTAGCTAGATCTTCTCCTCAAGATAAATTCACACTTGTTAAAGGAATCATTGACAGTAAGTTGAGTGCCAGTCGAGAGGTAGTAGCAGTCACAGGAGATGGCACTAATGATGGCCCTGCCCTGAAAAAAGCTGATGTGGGTTTTGCTATGGTATGTCAAATATTGTCATATAAAAATACTTGTACTAATAAGTAAAATTTATAATTTTTAATTGTTATAATAGTTAATTGTTAAGGTTTAAGTTCAGTAATTGTTTCCAACCTTATACAAATGTATACTACATTTGTATGTATTGTGAGTTGGTATTTTCATACATGATCTATTACGATATACTAAAAGTAACATTCATGCAAGTATTTTGATATTTCATAGGGAATTGCTGGAACTGATGTTGCAAAGGAAGCATCTGACATCATTCTTACAGATGACAACTTTACAAGTATTGTCAAAGCTGTAATGTGGGGACGTAACGTTTATGATAGCATTGCTAAGTTCTTACAGTTTCAACTGACAGTTAATGTTGTTGCCGTGATTGTTGCTTTTGTTGGAGCATGTGTTATTGAGGTTGGTGCATTTAGTCTTTCTCCAGTTGAAGTAGGATGATAAATCAAGAAACTGTATTTTTATAATATTTCATACTTACTGTAGCCACATTCATATGATCACCATTTTTTTGACATTTTGGTGAAATTAGATGCTCTCGCATTATCTTGAAGATTTTATTTAGCATTGCACCTTGTTACAAATTACCTTCATTAAGCTAGGAACAGTTAATGTACATATTTCAGCAGCTTGGAACAAATGTTTTTGTTGTTGCATTTCTAAATAAATTCTGTTTGGAAAGTTGTTTTGTTACAGAAGGTAAAACAAGCATAAATATATATGTAGCTAGCTCTTCTTACCAAGAAAAGTTCAATCATTGCTGGAATTGATTAGTTAAAATTATAACCTGTTCTTAAACTATACAACTGTTTTATTTCTGGCAAATTTTATGAATTATGTTTAATGCATTATTTTCTCTCCTGTAATAATTATAGAATAAAGTAGCAAGAGGAAACTTGTATATCAAGATGTAGATAATATAAGGGTTATTGCAGATGAAATCACTCATTTTGAAAGCCATCTAGGACAGCTTAAATCATTTGAAAGCCATGTTCCTTCGTGTTGTGGCCAAATTACACATCTACTGTTTGGCAACATACCTGTGTAGTCTCGCACCAAATGAACAGTACAAAATTATTATTTACCTCAGTTAATTAACTCTCTCCACATGGGCTTGGTTAATTTGACTGCTCACATTACTTTTTTGTACTTGTATAAAGTTTTTACAGATTTGTTACTACTAACCTTTAATATGGTGTCCATATATTCCTTCAATAAATATAAGCCTTTACATACATATTTTCAGTGAAGTAGAATAATTTAATAGAATTAATTAATTATTAATAGAAGAAATGACATTTATTTTATTCAACAATGTAGAAAAGAACAACTAACCCCTAATTTTTTAAAGGTAAAACTTTCAAAAAATTTTAATACATACACAAACATTATCCAAAATTTACAGAAAAAACTACTTAAAGCCATGCTGAACACAAAATACAAAGAACTACATGACTTACAAAAACAAAAAATGAACCTAGACCATCAACTGGCATGCTGCATTAAACCAGAGATTTACGGACTTATACAACGAAACATAAACCAAATCAATACTAAGAACGACAGAGACAAAAAGATCTGTCACAACAAAAAACTAGAAAAACTAAGATGCAAACAACAGAAAAGACACCAAAACGACAAACCGTTGACTAACCTCATAATTAACAGATCCGACCATCAATTAAACACAGACGAGAAACAACTACTTAACAAAGGACTCAACCGCAATAGCACCTAGGTACATTCCAACCATAGAAATCAAAACATGTTTAGAAGACCTAGCCAGGAGACTTGTGATACTTTCTACAGAGAAGAAAAACAAGGAAACAACCAAACACAACCAACAGAAAGAAGACAACTTAGATAATTTTATTGACATCCAACAGCTAAACTTCCCAGGTAAAATTACAAATTTATATTTTCCAGAAACACCTAAAACAACATCTTAAACGATTTTTTCAAAGAATTTTCTCACAAAACCATCAACATAATTTCACAAAACAGAAAACTAAAAAACAACCTTACAAAAGAGACATTAATTCCATTAAAACCTAAAACAAGACAAAAACATAAAAATTCTAAAAGCAGATAAAGGTAACGCTATAGTCATAATGAACACGAATGAATACATCCAAGAAATGAATAACATCCTATCAGACACGAACAAATTTAAACAAATAAACACAAATCCAACAAAGACACACGAGACACAACTGAACAAATTACTACTACAAATGAAAAAGCCAACACAATTTCACAAACACTTTATTCCTACCTACGTAAAACCGACTCACGCACACCGCAAATATACGGTATCCCCAAACCTCATAAACCAGATTGTCCATTACGACCAATAATATCCACATATGAATCGTTTAATTACAATCTTGGTAAATACATAGCATGGGCATTCTCCAAATATGTAACATCAGCCAGCTCATTCATCAAAGACTCTTTTAATTTCAAGTCTAATCTAAATCAACTTAATCATAAAGCCTTAATGGCCAGTTTCGATGTTATATCCCTCTTTACAGACGTTCCAACCACTGAAGCCTGCAAGATAGCCTTAGAACTCTATATCCGAGACCCTAACCCAACTATAGAAATTCCCAGTAACCAGTTAGCAACCCTCATAGAATTCACCACGATAAAGACAAACTTCATGTTCAACAACCAAAACTACATACAAACAAATGGCCTAAGCATGGGCAACCCAGTATCACCAGTCCTAGCCAATATTTTTATGACACAAGTTGAAACACAAGCGATTAACACAGCATTACATTCACCACTATACTGGTACAGATATGTAGATGACACGGTTATGGATTCAAATCTACAGAACACATACTTAATTTTTTCAATCACATTAACTCTATACATCCCAACATTAACTTCACATGTGAACAGGAAGAAAGCAATCAAATATCATTTCTTAACCTCAAAATTACAAGAACTGACACACAATTCAAAACAGAAATCCACCGAAAAATCACCCATACTGGACTATACATTTCTTGGAACTCAGCACATGAAACAAAACAAAAACTCAACATACTAAGAAACCAAATAAACACAGCCATAAAACTATGCTCACCAGATAAAACTAACGATGAATTAGACAAAATAAAACAATACTTCATCAACATCAATAAGTTTCCTCCACAAACCGTAGAAAACATTATAAGCACACACCTACACAGAAAGCAAAATCAACCAACTAAAGTAAATACAGCTCACGAATCAAAAAACCACGAAACCATATACTGCTGTATACCATATATTCCTGACATCAGCAAACAAATAACCAACATTTGGCAAAATTAGTAACAAAATATGACATTCCAGTTAATACCAAATTTATTCAAAACCCGCACAAAACTGAGGTCTATACTATGTAAAACTACACTGACAAACACCACACCAACATTATTTATAAAATACAATGTGATAACTGCCACGACTTCTATATTGAGAAACAAGTAGAAAATGGAAACCAGATTCAAAGAACATAAAAGTCACCTTCACACGTTTTCAACACTGCAAGTCAAATAAACACAACATAACCATAGAAAACACTCAAATACTAAATAAAGAAACAAACATAAACAAACGCAAAATTAAAGAAGCCTTACTTATACAACAACTTAAACCCAAAATAAACCAATATAAAGGAACACCTTTATACCTATATTAATATAATAAAATAAATAAAATTATATATTCAAACATCTAATACCGCCCTCTACATTTCGACACACAGTTACACAACCCCTTTCAAACATGTGGCCAGCTTGTGGTCAGTTACCTCTTTCTTTGTGAACCTGACGATGACCGAAGAAGGTCGAAACGTTGTTCGCTCTTCTATGTAAAATATTTTCTCAACCCAAACGAGCCGTTTTTGCATATAAATTTCTCAACAAGTGGGTTTCTCGACATCACTGATTATATTATTATTGCTTATTTTATCTAAACCAACCTAAAGAGATTTCTGTTTTTACGTTTTAGTTACTTTTATAATAATAACTATGGAATAAATTTGAAAAATAAAGTACTTTTTCAAGCATTACTTTTTCTTGCTGTTAATTGTTAGTTCCAGTCAACCCTACTTTCTTATATTACTAGTAGTAGTGCATTAATTTTTTTTTTATTTCAATGAATAATGCATCAAAGAAAGTAGATTAATAACATGCAAAAAAGAGACAATTTACTCTACCAGTCTTAATGTTTTGGCTTTTTAACTACATGACAAGAACTGTTACAAATTCATCCAAAGTCGCCATCTTAATTCCTGTGGGAACTAAATTTGTATTGTAAGTGATATTGATGCTTATTTATTCAGAACACAATGTAATACAATACATCATTTAATAGATTAAAATCTTGACTTCTTATTGGTTTTAGGTAACATATAATTAAATATGAGAAAGAACTATTAACAAATGCTGAAAGAGAGGATATGAAAGGTGGGTGTGGCAGGAGGCATCTGATTTTCTCTTATTGCTCTGCAACCAAACAGAATTGAAGGCTATAAAAATTATGGTTTGTATGAGCAATGATGATTTTATAGTGAATTATTTTTGTTTAATTATGTAGTTTCTTGGAAGTTTATGGATAAAACAGAGGTGAGAAAATGCCTAGAAAAAAATATCACATTAGAGTATATTCAGAACTTAAAACTTGTATACTATAAAAATATGGATTATTAGCTAAGTTGTTATGCTGTGCTAATTGATATAGCATTAACCAAAAAGTAGTTTAATAAATTTTTTAACATGTGACACTAAAACCTTGTGTCATGCACAGTAAAATATATCCATGGCAAGAGTTAAACATTATATTTGTAAAATATTGTTATAGTTTTCATAATTATTTTTATAGGGTTATGAAATAACATTACTTTACTCTTGTACTTTTGATATGCAGTGTAATAAGTGTCTTATTACTTTGTTACAGGACAGTCCTTTAAAGGCAGTGCAGATGTTGTGGGTTAACTTGATTATGGATACTTTAGCTTCTCTTGCACTGTCAACTGAGCTCCCTACCCCTGATCTTCTTCTGAGAAAACCTTATGGAAGAACTAAACCTCTCATTTCTCGAACAATGATGAAAAATATTTTAGGACATGCTGTTTATCAATTAATAGTAATTTTTACTCTGCTTTTTGCTGGTAAGCTAGTTACTTTAAAATTTAGCTAAATTTGAAAATATTAATTACTACTTAATTTTTGTATAGGCTTTAAAATAGTTTCACAGTAGGTAAAGTTTGACATTTTCTTGTTAAAAGGTTTATATATATATATGATCAAGTGAGATTTTATAATTTTCCCATCAGAAACTGGAAGTTTATCATATTCTGTCCATATATTGTCATATACAGATGGAAGAGAAGTTGGTTGTTGTTACCAATGTCTATGCTTTTAGGTACCTGTACAGAATGAAAAAAAGCAGGATTATTATTGGTTACTCATCGTTTTGCTGCTATACTTAGGGAGAATAGAATTGAAAATTGGATAAAACCAATAATGTTATTATTATAGGTATCTCCAGATGTTTGACTGACATCAGTTTGTTATTTATCATATTCTTTCACTTCTTCATCTTCAAATTTGGTAACTTTCATGCAGTTGCCAGTTGTCATGCCAACATTAAATTTTGTAGAGAAATTCTGTTTGGTACTCCTCAAGTATTTTTGGATTTACTAGTGTTATATTCTCTTACACAGTGATCAACTACTTAATAATTGAGCCTACGTGTTCATCCACACAGCCAGAACAAGTGAATCTGTAGGTTACAAACAAACGTACATGGTGTGACATTCTGAAAATGAAATTTCTCAACATATTTAAAACACATTGTGGTTAGAAATAAACTTTGGGCAAGCTGAAATTGATACTTTTAATCACAAGCTGTTATATTTTTAGTAAAATATCTTTGTGAATTTGCAAGTGACAAATTTACTGTTAAAAATAGTTTTGAGCTTTTTCGTATTCCTTAAAAATCTGAAGTAAAATGATCATACAGCCAGTTTTGGCACAAATCTCTCTTAACTAACAGTTTCTAAGCTGACATCTCCTATACTTAAAAAATTACATTTTACATATAATTGATTCATTTACAATCCAACTGAGGGGATTAGTATGGTAAATACAAACAAATATACATAGTGTAACATCTATAAAATTAATTTTCTGTATTTATTTAAAACTTGTGATTCACATTATGGGTATATATTTTTCCAATGAGTTGGAGTTAGTTATTTTTAAACTATTGTAGGTATTTTTCTTATGTTTGGTAGCATCACTACTTTTGTTTTTTAAGGTATATCAGATGTTAGGGACTGTTCATTCCTTCACTGATAGTAGCAGTTACTGTTCAATCATTTGAATTTCAATACCTTTTTATACTAGTGCCTGTGTTCTTTGTGTAGCAAAGAATATATCCTGAGATACCAAAATAATGGCAAACTAGATTTGTGTGTAAATACAACTGTATACTCCATATATAAGTGTTTACTGTTTAAATGTTTATTTGTGTGTAAATACAACTGTATACTTTATATATGAGTGTTTACTGTTTAAATGTTTAACAGAATCATTAAATAACTTTATGATCTGAAAATAGGTAATGATATGAAGTGATTTAAACCAACAGAATATTTTTCCACCCATCTTTTTAAAATAATAGCTCAAGAATAGATTACCCTTAGCAGTTACAGACTTTGGCCACATACCAATCTCCTCAGCCTAATTGCAAATGAACCTGTGAACTTGCTTGAGACGGGCACTATCAATTTGGCTCACCACATTTACTTTTAATATCTGTTTAAAGTCTTTATAGAGTTATGTTTCTAACATTCAATTTAGTATGTATATCTTCATAAAATTTGGCAGTCTTTCAATTAACATTATAAGTCTTTCACATACACAAAATCACATTTTTAGTAAAGTATGTATAATAAACTAAAAAGATTTGTTCATGAGTATTTTGAGTATTTGTTCTAAACAGTGTGTGTGCAAAGTGATTTTCATGTTAAGATTAAAAGTACTTTTATTAATTTCAGATTTGTTTTGTGTAATTCCTAAAAATCTCTTAAATACACTTCAAACATTTGTTTTCAGTTAAATTTATATATTGTTTGTTATTTTTCCACCTTATCCCTATATTGGATCGGTCAATTTGTCCAACCTCATAACCACAAAAACAAAATTAAAATAAATCTAGATTATCCTCTCTTTTTTTTCTTTTTTTTTACTTGTAACAGTATACAACTGTTTATAATTAAATTTTATTTTTTCTTTGGATGATGTCTAACTACTATCCATGCCATAATAAGTTGTAAATCACTCAGGAGCGTGCAGCTCATGTTACACTGTTGAATTACGTTACCCATGTTCTGCTCGTTTGCTTGATTCATTCCCTGGGAAACATTTTTATTACATTAGATTAAGTAAAATAAATAATAATAATCTTAACTACCCTAAAAAGATTCCTATTTTAACATTTGAGTTACTTTTATAAGAATAAATAAAGAATAAACACTAAGAAATAAAGTACTTACCTAATCTCCTCTTCTTTCTTTTTTTTCTTTTTGCTATTCATAGTCAGGAACATTTAAACCTGCTTTTTTTATACTAATGGTGATAGTGCACTAAGTAATATTTATTTTATTAAATAATGCACCAAAAACATACAAAAACTAGATAATCTTTCCTACCTCTCACAATATTTCTTTCTCAGTATGGGACATGAGGCATTACAAATTCATCCAAGCTAGTCATTAAGTTTCTTATTGAAGTGTTGCTTGTACTCTGAGTGGAATTAACTATTATCTGTTTAGAACACAATTTTATACAATTCATCATTTGATATATTAAACCTTGGCTTTCTATTTCTTGTAGGTAACGTAATTAAACATAAAAAAATAACTATTAACACATTGTGCAAGGAAAGATTTTGACAGGAAAGATCTGATTTTTTATTGATAGCTCTTTAACGAAACAAAACTGAAGGGTTTCAGATTTATGGTTTGTCTGAGCAATAGCAATTCTATAGCGAGTAATTTATGTTTAATTTCTTACTCTTTCAAGGGGCTGTGTAAAAAAAATTGACAAGATGCCTAGAGAAAATAAGTCACAAGTGTCATATTAGAGGAAATTCAGGATGTTTTAAGCTATTTCCTTGTAGAATTACATAATTAAAATTTATATAGTATTAAAATATGGATTATTAGCTAAGATTTTATCCTATACTAATTGGTATAACATAAAAAGTAGTTTAATAAAATTTTGAATGCAAGGCACTAGAACTTTGTGTCATGTAAAGTAAAGGATACCTGAGGCAATAAAACTATGCATAAAATGTAATTCTTTAACTATGTGAGATGTTATCTTAGAAGCACAAGCACAGATAATCCATGTAATATATCTGAAAGTAACAAAGAGAATTCAGAATATAAATCGGGAGTTTCCCTCAAAGGCTGTATGCTGATTATCATGTTATTTAACCCTTTCGGCACAGTTGGCGACCACAGTCGACTTAAAGGCTAGCGCGGCAGACAACCTTCCTTTATTCCTGCTATTCTTATGTATTGAATTTAATATATATAGTATTGGATACAATCACTAAATATTTCAGAGACCTTTGTTGAGTTATTGCTGAGATATCATGCTTTTAGTACTGATACTGTAATTAGTTGAAGTATCAAACATATATATTCAGCTCCATGCCAAACATCAAAAGTGTTATTCAGTGCCAAAAGGGTTAAGATGCTGCAAAGAATAAGAAAAAGCTCAAAACTGTTTCTAACAGTAAATTTTGTACTTGTGAATTCACAAAGACATTTTACCAAAATCTATACAACTTGTCATTATATGTGTCAGTTTTATCTTGATCAAAGTTTATATATATTGCAGACATACAAACAAGGAAGAAATTTATCATTGTTTATCTTATTTTATTTTTATAATATAGCATATGTAAAAAAGAAAAAAAGGCTTGTTATTTAGTAATTCAAGTTCTTGCAGTACATTGGATACATGGAAAGTACATATTATTAAGCTTATTCACATGTAAAGGTTTATCCTTGTACAAAGACTGAATGTTTCAGTATTTCCAATAGAGAAAAATTATCTAGTGTTAACCCTTGAATTATTGGTGGACATGTATGTTGTACTTATACAAAATTATTAATTTTATCTTGTTGTTTTAAATTTTTATGAGAGATTTAACATGAAATTGCTTAAGATGTGAAAGATACTGGAGTAAAAAATACAAAAATAAGTTGGTAGTTTGAAAGTTAAGTAAAAATAAAAGCTAGCGAAGAAAAAAGTCTAGTTCAGGTATTTCAACATCAGAACATCTTAAGAAAAAAATGTTTAGGTGGCCAAGTGAAAGAAGTAAAATGTTGTATTTCATTTGTAAACATGTTCAAGTATTTAGAATATTTGAAAAATACTGAAATTGGAAGAGAAAATGGAACAAAGCTTGTTGGAAATTAGTGCAAGGGTGTTTATGAGGAGACATGATGCCAAAATATTTAAGCAGAAGTGTGTAAGTGATAAAGTGAAAGATAGTAATAAATCTGCAAGGTCTAATTATGTTATTCTGCTGCATAAATGGGAAATATTTCAAATATTGATGGCATTATGAGAAAGTACAGTGTCATAAATCATGATTTTTCATACAATGCAATGAAGTTGATGTTTAATTGACCTCATTTTTCAGTTTTACAAGGATTGTAATGTACTTCTCTTCTGAATAAGATTTGTTTGAAGGATGAAAGAAAGATCCATGATATAGGCGTTCTGTATTAAAAAGACCAAACACCTGGTACTAGTTTAAATTATGGGGAAACAGAAGAAGAATAACCTTTGAAAGATGATTCAGGCTGATTTTTTAATGAGACCTAAAGAAAAGTTATATTAATATCCCAAAACATAATTACCAATAAACTTTGTTATTCAGAGACGTCACATTACATTATGTATATATATATGTATAAATTTTATAATGATATAACAACAACTGAGATTATGTAGCATTTGTATCAAATTACAATATTTTACTGCTAATGTTGAAATATTTATGCAATAGTTAAGAAATGGATTTGATAAACTAATAAAACTATAATACATAAATATCAGGATCTAGGAAATTAAATGTATTATGCTTGAAATTTGTGAAAAAAATTTTTTTTATGAAAAGAACTGTTCACACCATTCATGTGTTAACACCATTAACACACATGAATACAAGAACTCATATGAAAGGTATAAAATATTTAAAAAATTAGTACATCAAACTTTAGGAGTAAAATTTGTGCTTCTTTTCTTCTGAAAGTGGCCACCAGTGTTTTTTTTTGTGTGTGTGAGGTTTTATGAACAAACAGTGTATCCCCACTATTATGTCAGTCATACTTCTGCAGTTACCTCTAAAAATCATGGCACATTTATACTCCTGTGATCTGGTGATTTTGTTTGTTGTTCAGCATTTTCATATAAGGTTTGTTTTGTCTTATAAATTTGTTTATTTCATCATAGACTTTTATCTTTCTGTTTGTAATGCAGTCTATCCTTTTTTGTGTAAATATTAACTAATTTCTACATACAGACAATTTGTTTTTATTGATATAACAGAAAATTGAGCAACTCCTAATAATCATATTTAATATCTTTGTACCTGTTAATTATTTAAACTAATAGTCATACAATTATATGTTTAGTCTGTTTTTTGGCCCATATCATATTTTGATGATGAAAGCAGTCATTATGTAAGAAAATTGTAAGAGACAGCAGTTATTATGAAACTTTTATGTATTGATATTTTTATTTGTAATGCTTCATTAATATAGCTATTGTTGACATTGAACAAGTGGTTAAATATGATTTTCTTTGATTATAGAAAAGTAAAAACTACTGTGCTATACAAGTAAGTAGCATCATTTATGCTAGGATATTTACATTAGGTTTAACTTTACTACAACTAATTAGAGAATACTCATGCTGATATAATTATAATTTGTTTTATGAAATATTTCTTAATACAAGTTTTTCACTGTACTTATTTCTTTACCTAGGACATTATTACTTTGACATTGATTCAGGCATGTATGCCCCACTTCACTCGCCTCCTTCTCAACACTTCACCATCATTTTTAACACTTTTGTAATGATGACTCTTTTTAATGAACTCAATGCCAGAAAAATCCATGGAGAGCGAAACATATTTGAAGGGCTTCTGACAAATCCAATATTCTATTCAATCTTGTTAATAACATTTGGAGCACAGGTAAGCAGAAAATTACGATACCTTCATATACTTAAATAAAAACATTAATATTTGTATAAATTTACACTAGAAAATGAGGTTACTAGACTGTCCTTGAAATTTGAAAAATTTGAACTTTTTTATATATGGAGGCTTATACTGGCTTGGCCATGGAAAATTGCTTGAGCTTTTTTTACTAAATGTAAAGGCCTATGTGTGGTGTTAGTTACACAGCTGTTATACCCCAAATCAAGTCATATTTAAGTTATTAGTTGTTATGTGCACATTCTTTGTATTAATGTATCAACTTGAATGTGTATTTAATTATGTAAGTGTAATAATTATTATGGGATTTCTTTATAATAACAGAGTTTTAAAATTATTGGTGATAAAATTCCATTCATTAAAAACTTAAAAAAATGATTTACAAAAATGTATTAGGGTACATAAAATGAGTTTTTTACTATTTGCATTATCTTAAACATACTTTGCAAACTTTCTCACAAGAACATTTTTTTAACAATAAAAACAACTAAATATTGGTCTTTTATTAATACATTTGTAATCTTTTAATAATTTTGAAAATGTGCCACATAAAAAATTTGGTAATGCTTTGTAGTTATCTATTCATAAATCACATATATATGTATTGTCTCTAACTTAGAAGACTTAAACTGCAGAAGAGAATGTTAGTTATATGTAATTTCTCACTTATTTATAAAATCCAGGAACTATAAACAATTGCTTCATTATTGTTTTACAGAGCATTATATTAGAATGATTTTGGATCCTTTACAATATCTGTTCATTTTCTTTTTAACAACAGTATATCATGACAATAACCATAAAGTGTATTTTAAGTTGCAATGAATTCTGCAATAAGGCTTTCATATCCAAAGTACACACACTACCCTTCTTTCTGCTAACTTTCCACAAGCCATCTAGTGTATGAAGGCAACAGTTTTTGAAGCACTCATTTTATCAGTCACATTGCATGGAAATTTGTTTAGTATATTAGTTTGTATGTCTTTGTATGGAAGAGTATCAATACAATTTATTCTATAACTGATAGAAGTACACAATAGTTGAGTGGATGTATCATGCTTGCAACTTGTCTCACTTTCAGATTTAGGAGTTGCTTTTCCTAATGATCCAGGATATTCTGGAGAAGAATTGGACGATCTTTTTTGAGCTCTTTTGTTTTTCTAGGTCTGCTTCTCACCTCTTGCCTCATTTCTTCAGTTAGTCAGTCAGGATTGTGCAGTTTTGGAGCCTTCCCCTGTTGCCTTTGAATCTACTCCTTCCTTGATGGTGGAAAGGTCTGAGAGTGACTGTTCAGTTTTTCCTCCTTTGTCTGATATTGCTGTTCATGCTGGGAGGTTTACCACCCGATCACGTGACGGAATAACTGTGTCTTTTTTTTTTTCCCCACAATTGTCTGAAAAATGTGCTTTGGCTTACCACCTTCAAGAGGATGGGTATTTAGATTCCCAAAAGACTTAATCCTCTTTTTCCATATGTGGGATTCCATACTGGATTCTGTGATTACTTTGACCAACTTACAATTTTCTCTTCATTTTGTGACCCTACACATTATTCTGAGATATTTATCCTCCCTCCCAGTTTTGTTGAAAGCCTCTCAGTGTTCCCATTGTCAATTTGGTGATGAATTGGGTCCTTTGCTTAAATAAGATTGGTAAGATTGTCAGCTTTTTATTTTTCTTTGGTTTCCTAACGTGTATGTTATTGGAATATATTGGGTAGAGATGCCTTGTTGGAGGGAGTTCATCTACTTACTTCTGCCCTCTGTGAATTTTATGAGGCACTTTTTGTTCCTTAATGTTTGCAGGTATTCCAGAGATGTTGGAATTGCAGATTGATGTAGTCCATTTGGATTTTTTCTTGTTATTGTTGACCTCTAGACTTTCTTTAGCTCCTGCTGGAAGTTATGATGTAGTTGTTTGTTTTGTGTTCCAACCTGCGTCTTCATCTCCTTGATCTTTCGGGATCTGGAATATATTCTGTCCTTAGAAGCTCCTCTGCTTGAGCATACCATGTCAGTGCCATTGGTTACTACCCTATGCCAATGGCATCTGTGGAATTAAGGTTACAACATTTTCTGGTCTTCCTTCACCACAGATCCATGTATACTTTAGGTTCTGAAGTCAGGGTTGGTCATTCAGTTCACATCTCCACCCCCATTATTTTCCCAACCTTTAGTATTTTCACCCTAACAGATCTGCAGTGTGTGTATCTTTGTTACAAGGCTGTTGAGAGTTGTTGATCAAGGGGTGGTAAAGAAAGTTGATACTGTTCTTCTGAGATTTTATTTTTGTTAATTTGTTGTGTCCAAGAAGACTGGAGATTGGCATCTAGTCATAGATCTTTTTTATCTTGACTAATTCTTAGATCCATTTAGTCCTTTTTCAGTCTATGGTGGAATTTCAGTGTGATCAATCCATATTTACACATTCTTATAGAGAAGCCATCCCACTGCAATTTATGTTTTGTGCACAAGGGTTAGGTTCTGTTGTTCAGGGCTCTGCAATTTGGACTAGCTAGCATCTGCTCCATAAATCGTATGAGTCGTATGAGTTTTTGTCTTCAGATTTATCCTTTGGGCTTGTACGCATAACATTACATGGATGACTGGTTCCTTCTGACACCTTCTCATTAGTTAGTGGAACAACACACCCAGATTCTCCTTTCAAAAGCTACCAATGCTGGCTTTTTAATCAGAGCCAAGAAATCCATTCTCTAGCTGACTCAATAATGGTGCATCTGGGTGTCTTCTTTTCCAATACATGTTTATGTTGGATCAGGTGACTCTCATCCAGCTCCAAACTGTAACGGACAGTAGTGCTTTTACAACTCCTTCTCTAGATTAGAGATGTGGGCATCTCTCCACTCTTTCAGATGAGTATACATGTGGTCCCTTCAGTGGCTGCTGTACAACCATTGGATCTTGAATTACAATCCACTGGATCATCCAGTCTCCTTATGTAGGAACAACATCTTAGATCTCAAGGGGCAGTTATATTGGAACTACACTACCATCAGTGATCCTATACTGCCCCCTTTTCCTGAGATTCATCTCTTCACAGATGCCTTACTTCAGTGGTGAGTATATATATCAAGGATCAGGAATTTCAGGATCCATGGATAGATGACAAACCTTCCTTCCACATCAATATTTTAGAATTTTTTTTAATGTCCAATGGTCAATTGCTCTTGGTTTAACTCCATTAAATGGGAAGATCTAATGATTTACTCCAACATTCCATGGTGTTATCTTACATTTCCAACTGAGATATTAAGGTTGTATTATATGCTTTGTCTCGACATCTAATCAAGCTTTTGACCTTGTATACAATGTTTCACTTTTGTCTTAAAGTGTATGTTTTGTTGCTTGTGCCATGTAGACGTCATGGGTTAGAGTTGTTTCCTTTACATGTGCAAAGGACTCTTTATCATTTCATTTATGTCCCACTGTGCCTTGCTAGGTCCTTTTTTTTTTCCTTAAGACTGGCAACCAGAATAAGGGATAAATCCTTCTCACCAATTCATTTGCCAGCTGTTTCTCACCTATAAGGCTGATCAGCTCCTGTTTATTAGTTATATTATATCATGTCATGTCAGAGTCTTGAGTCATATGGGTAACACTAACTCCTTTCAAGATGCTAGAAATTGACTCAGTTCATTTGGATCCTTCAGTTTCCTGGGATTTATAATTACCTTAATAAGTGGCTTTTCAAATTAATCCGTGTTGCATATTCTGGACTTTCATTACAGGTGAGGAATCTTCTGTGAGTCACATCTCATCAGATTTGTCACATTTCTGTGTCATTACCAGCCTGAATTATTTACCTGATCAAGGATATTGTGTGGGCTGGTATATGGACTTCTACCAGTACTACTGTTCTTTCACATCAGTTACATGATTTGGCAGTTTCTTTTTTGAGGATGTTTGCCAGCTTCCTGTAGCAAGTTGTACCACATTTGCTGGATAAAAAGAAGGGGTATTTTTTCTCCTTCTTCTATATGTTTACTTTCCAGGATCCCTTACTTTTTCCTCTGGATCTCACTCTGTGGTGAGTATTGCCCAGACAGATGTGGTTTCACTATACTTCCAGCTGCAACAGGCTTTACTAGAAATGAGGTGTTCCATAAGACTATCTAGGAGCTTACCAGGTGATATTAATATATCATGCTGAACTGCCACTCATGAACTGTCATGAATAAACCTAAAGGAGATTCTCCCCTCGCTGCTCATCATTGGGTTGAATAAATCATGGTCAGCTTGTTTATAAAAATTTAGGGAACTTGGTTCACCTATTCCACTCTTTCCAGAGCAGTGTTTTTCAGGACTCCCTAGCATGTATTATCCTCCAAATTTTATTAGTGGAGCTTAGGGAGTCCACCTCACCACATCCAGTTTCCAGTTACTGAAGTGGTGGACAGAGGCCTTTTCTCCAAAGTGTTCAAGTGAATTACTGCACTCTTTTAGAGAAGAGGATATATCTTGAGACCCTCCAAGCTGGGTCCCTGGTAGTTTTTCCCAGATGTTAGTAGAAGTGGCACCATTCTATGTGGGAGAATACTTATAATTTTGGTTCATGTTTGATGCTTGGCTGTCCAGTTGGAGTGTGCATGGCTTTCTTTTTTTATCAATATTAGTCCAGTGCATTGTCTATGGAAAAAGGTCCTCTGTCTTCTTGTAATTCTGAATGTGGAGTGGTCCTATTCTGGGTTCTTGATTGAGCACAGTTGTTCCATGTCTTCCCCATAATTCCAAGGTGAAGTGAAAAGCTTCTTGTTCACTCAACGTTGAAAGACTTAGCTCAGTTACAGCTCAGGAGAAGAAAAAAATTAACACTGAGCAGAATTATAAACAGTGGTCAACTGAACATCTAGTTATTAGCAATAATGATTTGTTACAATGAAAAAAAAAGTGACTTAAAAGAATAGTTTTGATATTTTATCTGCAGTTACTTGTGATGGAAGAATGCAATATGAGTAAAAGAATGAAAAATGTTATATATATTTAAATTTAGGATTTCTAGCAATTTTTACTGAAAGCATACACAGGATAGCTGAGCATGGCATTAATGAATGAATTAATTTCTTACTTTCTGGCTTATTGATACCAATTCAGTCATAAAACTGATCATATTTTCATCCTTAATAGTTAAAATTGTTTTACACAAAGAGCTTCATTAGATATTTGAAATACATGGCATTATATCTGTCAAGGTGTTAGGGTTGGTGGGTAATGCAATATTTTGAATACATTACATTAATGGTTAAATTCAATATATTAGTAAGTAGGACTTGCTTTACGTTTAACATTGGACATTATATATTATCAAATATGAAATTTGTGATATACCAAGAGTAGACTTATGATGTATATTTAAATTGTACTACCATGATTTGTTACAACCATGGCTGGATAGAATTAGAAACCATAAGTGGAGTGACAGACACTTTATTTAGCAATACTCTGGAAAAACTATACACGTAATAATTGAATTGGTTTGCCTTAATATATAAATGCAAAATTAGCTGGTAATCTCACAGAACCAGTATTCTCATATCTACCACAAAAGGGTGGTCAAAATAAACCCTAACAGTAAATCTTTTTTAACATTTATTGAAATTTATTGATTTATGTTTTTCACTGTTTAAATACTTATTTCATGATGATTGAAAAGCAGATCATTGCAACAATATTGGAAAATAATTCAAAGTTATTTTTATTGTATCCATAATGCAAAATTAATTCACATGGTATTTTTATAACCTGTAAATAAAAGTAATGAGTTTGGTTTTCATACAGTTTTTTTAATTTAAACCTACCATATTGTTGCTTGCAGTTGTGATGGCATCCAAAACTGATGAGCTGAAGACATAATAGAGGTGTATTAGTTTTTATCATTTGGGTGTTGATTAACAGTTTTTTTTTGGTTTTTTTAGAAGATTTAGGACAAAGTTTCAAAACATAAAATACTGATAGAAGAAAGCTATACTGCATAATACATATTTAAGCAGATAATATTGTTGTATAACTTGTAATACCATACAAAATAACTAGAGCATTGAGTAAACATGTATGATTTTTTAGTGCATGTATGTAATTACTGGATTTAGTTTATATAAAATCTTAATCTGTGATTTGTCTCTCTTAATGTATTTTAGCTGAATTGCTGCTTTTTGTTTGGCTGTTAATTGTAACCTAATAGTTCAGCATTTATTAGAACTGTTGAAGAAAAAATATGTGTGCAGACCTTTTGGCTGGTTGTTGCTTTTTTTTATTAGAAGGCTTTTTCATGATGAAGAATTAGAGTATTAGCAGTATAATTGAACATGTACATAAATTTCGTAGAATTAATTCAGTTCTGCTACTGTATATTGATTAAGTTATAGTCATTATAAATGATATTGCTTTTACTTTTTTGATTGTCTTTAAGAAACTTGTTTTATTTTATTTTTCAGATTATAATTGTGCAGTTTGGTGGTTATGCTTTCTCCACCTCTGGTCTTACCTTAGATCAGTGGCTTTGGTGCATATTTTTTGGCTGTGGGTCTTTGTTATGGGGACAACTAATTACAACAATCCCCACCAAAAAGATTCCTAAAACTTTCACATGGGGCTCAGGAACACCAGATGAGCATGATCATGCCATATTTCATGGAGAAGAAACTAGCAGGGATTCCATTTCCCATGAAGTCAAAAGAACAGGACAGATTCTCTGGATTCGTGGCCTTACTCGACTACAGACACAGGTAAGTGTTTTTTAAACACTGTAGACTGATGTTTATTAGTGTTTCTATTATTTACTTCCTTGGTTCTTTGATTTAAAAAATAGAGATTTTTTTATAAGAATCCTGTAGTAAAAAATATAACAATGTAATTTTATAATGTAGTTTTTGTTTTGAATATAGTTGTACAAAAACCAGCTATGATTAATAAAAGAAAACAAAAAATATTCAGTATGTTGCAGCCTTCTTATTACCATTTCAACTAAAATAATTAACTCTTCTTAATTATATCAATACTCAGAATTTTTTTTTTCATAAATTTATGAGTATTTACTTTGTTCCATTCAGAATAGTACATTTAACTGGTATTCTTAAAGATAGCTAACTTGGAATGTTAATTAGCTGTTTTTTATGCAGCAGCATTATGTTAAGGTTAGTACCTCTTTTCTTTGCATTAGTGTTTTGAGAACAAACAACCCAAATGTTTGACCTTTTGTTTGTTGAGACTAACATACTTCCTGATTTATATTATTACTACATAGCTGTAGTATTATTTTTTGGTTTAATGCCCTGATTGTAGGTTTAGCTGCCTAATTTGTGAAGCTTTAGTTGTTGTGAAGTTAGTATCTATGTCTGACTTGGTGTCTGAAATAGAAGAGAGTATTCGTTTGCAAATTACATGTGATTATCTTGTCTTCTGTTGCCCAGTTGAAAGTAGCGTTGCATTAAGGTCATCACTAACATCTTGTGAAGTCTTAGTAGTGGTGAAGTTGGTATTTGTGTCTAACTTGGTGTATGAAACAGAAAATAGTGCTAGCGTGCAGATTAAACCTGATCATCTTGCTTTCATTTGCCAGTATGAAGACATTGTTGTATTAGATCCTATAATTATTGTCATCAATAGCAAATTACCCTTTCTTTCAAATGTGTGTGGTTGTGCACAAGTTGATTTCCAGTTATGTAGAATAACAAAATTACTCTTTCTTCCTCGTGTTCCTAGTTGCAGATGTTCACCCATCCATTTTTCAGAGAACTAACAAATTCACTCTTCGAAATATAATGTGTTTTATTTTTTTAATGAAAATTTATGATAGCATCTTAACATTATGTGTATAAAAACATAGACATTAGGGTGCGTCAAAAAACAAAAAAGTTGTGACACTCAGTCGCTCGCTTATAATTTGATTCCATTCAATGAAAAAATATGCTAGCGTAAAAATCAATCCAATACATTAATATTTAGGGGGGTTGCGCAATGCGCACAAAATAACAACGTGCTTCCAGAACCAAACGAAAAGTTGGCATTAGTGAAAGGCTAGCTTCGGCTTTAGACAGAACCCAGATCAGCGACCGAAAAGCCGCACAAATTTTGCTTCCTTTTGCAGCTCATATTGGACATAATATCGAGGATCTTGCCATTAGCCCCAGTTCCATAAGGAGGAAACGAATTACTAACCGTACTCTTCTAGCAGCTGAATTGAAGGAAAGTTTTTCTCCAAACGTTCCTTTTACATTACATTGGGATGGTAAGCTGATGCCTGACTTGGTTGGCAGAAAGAAGACCAAACATTTGGCAATTTTAGTTTCAGGTGAAGGTGTAGAGAAGATTCTTTCAGTGCCCAAGACTGATAGTGGGGATGCAAATTCAGTAGCTTCTAAGATCGGATCAGTTTTAGAAGAATGGAATGTAAAAGACAGAATTAAATCGCTTTGCTTTGACACCACGGTGACCAATATCTGGCATCTGTCTGAGGATTGAAATGTTACTTGAACGTTAGCTCTTGCACCTTGCCTGTAGACATCACATTTTGGAGATTCTTCTGAGCGCTGTATTTTCTACTCTCGTGATAGAGACATCAAAAAGTCCAGATATTACTTTGTTTTTAAATTTTAGAGATTGTTGGCCTAAAATTAATAAAACTAAGTACATAACAGCAGTAGCAGCAATGCCACTCCGAACACAGCCTTGGAAGGATGATATTATTCAATTTTGTCAGAATCTCCTTCAATCTCATCAACCACGGGACGATTATAAAGAGCTCTTGGAATTAGCTGTCATTTTTCTTGGATCTCTTCCACACGGACGTTCTTCAGTTTCTTTCCGTACTTCTGGTGCTGTACATCGTGCACGATGGATGGCTCGAGCAATATATTCTCTAAAAATTTGGATGTTCCAAGAGGAGTTTGGTAGACTGCAACCACAGCCTGCTTCATCTCGTGTTTCATTTGACGACATTTCTGCAGCAAACTTGGCGATTTGTGTGTCTTTATAACTAAACATTACTTGCTCTCATGGTTTACAGCTAAGGATGCTTCCGTGGCAGCTCGAAGGGACCTTACACTACTCAAGGAACTTGCATTGCATGAAAATCATATGATTAAGGAAGTTGGTACAAAGGCAGTGAATCGGCATTTATGGTATTTATCTGAGGTTGCAGTTGGGCTTGCGCTCTTTGATGACGGTGTAACGAATAGCGACAAACTCAAGATGGTCTCAAATATGAATACCGTGAAAGGATCTCCTAGGCCAACTCCATGTTTAACAGTTGATGCTGCAAGCAATGCTGTTTCCAGAAAACTTCCAGATGTTTTTACCTCAGCAACGAAGAAAATTTTCTACCATCTGGATATTAGTAGCGCATTTTTATCATTACCTCCGAAAGAGTGGAGCGCCTCCGAAGAGTACAAACAAGGAAAGGACAGAGTAAAGAAACTTTTTGTGACAAATGACGCAGCTGAAAGAGGAGTGGCTTTAATTCAACAGTTTACGGCAAAGGGCCGCACCAAGAACGAAGATCAATTTCAGTATATGATTCAGGTGGCAGAAGAACATCGGCGAACATAATGCGAATGGGACAGGCAAGATAAAACTTCAATGAAATAAATTTTTCTTTCAAGTTTTTATGTTTTTGCTAATTATATAATCAATAAATATTAAATAATTTAATTACCATTAACAATGTAATGTAGGGTAAATTTAAGGAAAATAGTGAACTTTGCGAGGGATGCGCGACCCCTAAATACTTCGCGATTGAAATGAAACTTTGTCTATGTTCTTTTCTCATGCAGTGGCACAACTGAGCAAAAAAATTGGGACATTTTAATTTTTATCCTTTATCTGCTGATGCACCCTAATAGACATACATGTTTGTTAAACAGATAGAAATAGGTAAAATGAATCTAGATATTTGTCCATGGCTTGTGTATAAATTCTCCTTTACGAACCAGGTAGTCTTTCTTGTGTCATGCTACTTGTGTTGAAGGCTCTGTAGGAAATATGCTACATTATAGAAAAAAAATGTAAGCTTATACTTGTTAGTGGAAACTTCTGACAACAAAGTTGATCAAAATTGACAAGGCAAAAGAGATTGCAACATCTAGGTATTTTTAGCAATATAAAATGGTGCAAATGATTTGTAACAATTTAACTTTCATACATTTATAAATTAGTTGTATTATAATTATAATTATTTTTCTTTGTTTTGAAACAGAAAAAGTTAATTTTGAAGTTTCATAGCATTACATCTTTGATGTGTATAAGGTGTTATTAGTTTAAAAATAGCAACTGGGTTTTGCATGGTTGTGTATGAGAATGAAACAATGACATCCTTGTGAGCAACATGTGTTTTTTAAACAATTTTGAACCATATATAAGCTCAATATTGGGTACTATTCATTGACTAATTGCTATTTTTTAACCCATTTTTGCAAGTTGTACACTGTGTACAGTTTACTTGTATTCAGCTGCCAGAGGCAAACCATACCATATATATATATATATATATACGGAGAATCAGCAGTCAATAAGTGAAGGAAACATCAAATTAATAAAATTACTAGAGTAGTTTAGGAATTTTTATCATTCAAATTAGTTAGAAAACAAATTTTAAAAAATTCAAACATTTATTTTGGACATTGTGGAATTGCTATAATTAAAACCTAAAGTACTGATAGCAAAAGAGTTGCATACTAGGTGTGATACAAGCATAAGAAAGTGGAACTTATCATGCAAATTCTGTAATTTTGTTTCACTTATAATCAAGATGTGTTTATTTTGTCATTATAAATATACACATACAAACTGATAATATAACAGTTATGTTAATTTTATTGAAGGTAAAGGAAACACAAATGATAGTAGCCCTTTAAATTAGAAAAATAGGCCAAAATGCTTTTAGGAAAGATAAATAAACTAGAGTAAAACTAAAATGTGTGAAAAGTAAAACACATTCTCATAAGATAGATAGTTGTGGAAATAGGAAATGATATTCTAGTTTATTGTAAATTTGCATTGACTGAGAAGTCATAACTGTTTCATATAAATATGAAGGAATGTCACTCTAAGGTGAAGAAAATGTATGTATTTGGCAAGAAAATTAATTCACAGTGTTCATTGAAAATATTTATATCAAAAGAACCATTGTTTATTTTATGATTTATAACTTCGTATTTAATGCTGTTTTCTTAGACAACTAATGATGAAAGTATGGATAAAAGTGTAAATTTTTAAGAGAACAGTTAACACCCTTATGGATACTGAGAACCTGCAATCCTTATATTTTTATAATTGGTTCTAAAATTATGAAATTCAGTGGATATTGAATAAATGAATAACTTAACTAATATGTTTTACCAGTGGCTATGTGTATTTACAATGCTAAAAACTTGTTTTAGTACTCATGAAAACACAGATAACCCATTGTGTAGCTTTATGCTAAATTTATTTCCATTATTTTAAAGGTCATGAATGCTTTGATTATGTCTAATTTAGTTTATGAATAAAATAAAAGTTTTATTTTCACACAGCAACTATTTAAAGTGTTGTTTTTATTTAACTGAACAAGTAATAAACCTGAATATGTATGTAGTTTGAAAAGTTTAAAAGTTGTAACTAGTGTTGCTTACATATAAATGTTAAATCTGGTAGACTCTGCACTTCCACTATTGTATAGGTCCTATACCGTGAACAAATCTTTCACTCAATTGGATCTTGTGCACCACAATTTATTTGCTTGTTCTGTTGTGTGACACTTTTTTGTTTTTAGTATATTTACCTTAAATTTATATTTGTATATGTTATGCATATATTATATTTATGTGATTGTATAGTGTACTAACAATCCATGTTAGAACTAAAACAAATGTTTTTGACTATTTGAACTTCAGATGGTTACTAATCTTCTATGCTCGACTTTCAATTTTTTATGTTGTTATTATTGATCTTATTTGCTATCAATGTTCATGTTTCATTTTACACTTTTGAGTACTACCTGTAAACTTAATTTTGTCATTAGCTTCCCATCCTACTAAGTTTTTCATTTATTCTTATTTATCTATCATATTGAACTTTGCTAGCTTTTTTTCATGCTTCATTTTAAAGTAAGTTTAAAGGAAACAACAGATAGTTTAGTATAAAATAAAAGCCAAATGAAGACCAAAATTATTTGAAATGCAAGGACTATGTGAGGGAAAAAAGGAAACAAATTTAAGTTCTAATACCTCAGTAGAACACTGATATCAAGTGAGGAGCACAAAATAGCTAGAAATCAAGATTCAACTACAACAAGAGATGACAGAATCTAAATAATAAGCTTCAGTTTAAACCAGAAGAAGTTTTGGATCTAATGTTAAAATTAAAAACCACAAAAGAAGGATGTGAAAAAAGTTAAAAGTGTAAGACAGTAATAAAAAATATTTTTTACTCAGAAGTAACTGTAACAAAGTGATTTTCAGTAATAAAAAAAAAGTTTAAAATCAGTAGTACATCTAGGAAACTAACAAAAACTCAACTTCATGGATAATATCCAAAATTGTTCTTAGTTATAACATATTTTGCAGTAAACTTTTTTTTTTCCAACTTAAACTTACTTCCTGTCTATTAAAACTGAGCCAAATGTGACACTATAATGTTTTTTTTTCATGAAGCTATATTAAAGTACTGGTGTTTCAGTTCTTTTCTGGAGAACAAAAAAAACTAAACAGAAAAAAAATCCTCATTGATTCTGAGGTTACACACCTTTTTAACACTCTTTTATTTTGTATATTTAAATAGTATTGACTTAAAGTTTCTCTTTCTACGTAATACATTTTATTGTGATTTCCAACTAAATTAGGCTTAATCCACTATTTTCGAAACTGGTGGTTTCATTGTAAGAATTCTTAGGTTGGAAATGCCATTTTAATCTTACCATTCTGCTTCTTTAATATCATCAGTTGGTTTAATTGACATTCATGCTTTACATTTGCTATCATGCAAAAGTTTGACTCTGTAGACCAGTTTTTCTTTTGTGCTTGAGTGCATCAAAAACCATATGTGTCTCATTTGTACGACACAGCCAATACAATGACATTGGGATGTTTTTATATTGTCTTTTAATATCTACGAATTTTTTCTTGTCAGGTGTCTTATATTGAAAATATAAAGAAACAAAATAGAGAACTGATTAAATATCAATGTTCATGTTTTTTGTTTTATTTAAAATTTAGTAAATAATGAAAATCAACATTTTACATTCACACAATTTAAAAAACAATTATTGAAATAATGAAGTAGAAAACTGCTGTAGCAAAATATGTAAAAACAATACAATACACAATTTTATTGTGAAAAAAAAACTACAATTTTAGCTAAACATAGTGACATTACAGCTCCAATTATCAGACAATCACTAAAATTTAAAAAAAACAACAAAAATAAATAATACAGAGAGATGAAGAGCCATCAGCTCAGTGTATTGATGTTTGGGGGATTCATTATAAAGATTGCTTAAGAAATTAATGTAAGTAACATTGCAGTGTTATATCTGATTACATGAGAAAAATAAAACAAAAAACTATTAGTCACTGTATCTTGTAATTAACTCCTGAAGATGACATTGAGAGCATTGAAACAATGTACATGTAGTGTGCTTTTAAAGTGACATCTTTAATAAAGTTTTTAAACTTGTGTATATATAAAATGTTGATTTTAATTATTTATTAAATATAAGTGATTATTTCAAGTTTCCTTGTCAGTGGGTTTGTTCAAATTAAAGGTGTTTTATATACTTGTAATTAATAACTAAATGGATATATGTGTAGTTCTCTAAAATTTACATAAGGCTAAAAGTATAAGATTATATCATATTTATAAGCCTAATAAGAATATTCAGGTGATGATTCTATTACTATTTTAGCTTTTAGGAAACTTGTTCTTTTATATGAGGTATGATGCTAGTCTAATGAATCTACTTCAGTGTTCAAGAAGTAAATAAATAACCTTTAGCTCACATTTTATATTATTATCCTGTGGAAATAGGGGATTTTGTGTCCATGTGGTGCTCTCTCTCTCTCTCTCTAGCTATCGTATCAATCTTCTACAGAGTTCTGTGTCAACACCCCAGAGAAGTCTTCTGCCTAACTTTTGTTTGCTTACTTATCAACCCAGTGAGCTTTAAATGAAATTGAGTTAGTATGTTCCTGACACTCTTTCAGTAACTTTAATTATTAGATCTGAAAATCTTGCTTACATACAAAGGGAAGATATTTGTAAACCTGACTGGGTTTAACTATAATTTAGTTGCTATCAAGCTCTATGTTCTCATGGTGTTTTTTCTTTCCTTTGGATGATATTTCTGTGTTGATAATGAGTTTTTCAAGGACTTAGTGAAGAACAGTAAACTTCATCCACTACAAAACAATTTACAGAACATCCCTATCTACAGTGTCTACACTTGTTAGAATTCCAGTTAAAAACTTGGTGATTGAGATATATAATAAATTACTAATAAGAGCAAAATTGAAATAAGATTGGACTCTGCACCAATTTTCCTAGTGCAGCTTACAGTCAGCTTTATTCTCGTGATCAGTGAATTTTCACAATTTAGTGGAATATCTCAATCTCTACTTTACACAATCTTTTGCCTGCTTCACCTCTTTCATTCCATTTCTCCAAAATTTTATATTTTCTTCCTATGATTATGAAGCTCTTCTTATCACTGCCTATTTTCAAATGCACTTTTATCTTCACTTTGTTTTTCCATTTTTGTTAGAAAAGAAAAATATAACTTACCATTCCAGCCTGAATGTTCTTCATTGATTAAAGCCAAAAAAAGAGAGAGAGAGAAAAATTAGGTGCAATAATAGTTATTTTTAAATTTGTTTAAAATAAAATACATTATTAGAGATTTAATTTTTAATGAGAAACTTGCTTAACTGAATAATTAATTCAAAATAAAAATGCAACACATTTTTGTTGTATTTTTGAGACACCATGCATATGTGTGAACCTAAGTAAAGAAATGCATATTCATTTTGCCTTTATACAAAACTTAGAAAATCATCAGCTTTCTTCTAAAATTTCAACTTTAGATGGTGAAAAAACATTGGACAAATATTAAAATATTTAATGAATTATGTGACACTTGTAGATTAGTGCATTGTAATATTAGTTATTCTAGCTTGCCATATAACTTTAGTTTAACTAATGATCACAATTAAAAGATTGTGAACTAAGTTTTTATTTAAACTTTCTAGTTGATTCCATATATATTCTATACACTGAATATCAGAACTCTGAAATGGCTATTTACAGATGTTGGTATTGTTTTCTAGAAACTATGTTTGGATTATACCTTTTTTTGTGGTAGGGATCAATATTTTTCTTGAACAAGATTCCTGAAATATGTTAATTTAAAAAGCAATTATATCCACAGAGATTTAAGAATGTGAATGTTACACATATGAGCTCCACACCTAACTAATATAGAAAATCCTGCATTTGTTTGAGTATCCCATCACAATGATTCATTGTTGGGACACAACAATCACAGTTTCTTTATTCACCCCAGTTTGTTCATAGACTTGTGTTCAGTCATCACTATAATGGAAGTGACTCTTGTCAGTCCATGTAATTTGGGATTAGTGATCCAAATTCAGTGCTGCTGAATATTACACCAAGCAAAACAGTGTCTAGTATTCCTAGAGGTGTTGTGCAGTTTATGTATTACAGCCTCACCAAAATGCTTATGTTCATGGAGAACATGCACAGAACTCATGAATAGTACCAGTTCTTATTTTTCTTCATTGAATAAAGTAAAAATTACTGAATTTGTGCTTACCAGAAGCCTCATGTTTTTCTTTCTTCCATGACAATTCTGGCAACAATAAATGTTTTAGATGTTGTATTCTTGCATATCCAAAATTTTTCATTGGTCTCATGTTTAGGTGTGCAAGTCCAGTACTGTATTAAATATATGTAATTCAAGATATTTCAGCATACAGTGTACAAATTAGCACCATTTATATACTTGTGGCATCTATTTATGCTAATTAAGCTTTTACAGAACATTTTGGGTAAGCCATGCCATACATTCAGTTTGTACCTGGATACTTCTGGTAAGGTAATGTATGTGACAATATAGTTTTTAATAGTGCAATTACTAAAATATACATTAAATTTTATTTGATACATCTTAAAACAGCAGATGCTTTAATTCATAATGTTTTGATAGAGGATGCAAGGAATTTCAGTTTATCGATAACTGATTGTTACAACTATTGAGTTGAACAAGTGAACAGAAATTTTTGAAGTAATAGCTGTAATCATTACTGCTTTAAGGTATGATTTTTACTTTATGGTACATTGATATATAATTTATATTTAACTAGTAGCATTTTTAACAAACCATTTTTGTTCAATGCTGCTTTATCTCAAACATTTAATACCTAGAACATCATTATGTAGATGAAAGTAAAGGTTCTAATGTTTGGAGTAAGAATTAAATATGTTTGATCAAACTTGCCTTTTTATGTTAGAAACTAAACAAAAAGAAAGAAAGAAAGATTTACAATACAGAGCAGTGGTAATGTTAGAAGCTTATGCTCAAATACAGACCAGTGGTAATGTTAGAAGCTTATGCTCACATTTATTACACAGTAGTTCTGGCAACGTAGGAAACTTTAACAGTTGTGTGCACACACATTCTTAGATTTCTTTTAAAATACTTTAAATGAAAAAAATAATTCAGATTAGCTTTTATAAAAGGAAAACTTGATAGTGTAAAAATCTGTTCTAGAAAACGTTTTTGATTTTATTTTGTTGGTTGTTGCTAACAGTATAAAATCACTCTATTACAGATATAATACATATCATTTATTTATGATTCTTGAATTATTATTTTTGTTTTTTTAGATATAATTAAGTTTTATCGTATTATCTTGTAGAAAGAAATGGGTAGCTGCAAGTATAAAACTAGTTTGTCTCACAGAGTATAAGAGGCAAAATTAAAAAAGTATCAAAAATATAAATTGACTGGTACACCTGGTGATTTAGAAAATTACAGAAGCTCAAGAAAGTTGGTGAAACACAAAATTATGACATAAAAAGTATATATGAGATAAGGTTAGCTGACAGTATAAAAATTAATAGTAAGGATTTATTTAAATACATTAAAGGAATGAAATGTTAGGAAAGGAGGATAGACTCTTGAAGGATGATAAAGCAAGGCTCACATCTCATGATTATGAAATAGCTGGGTTATTAAATTGCATTTGTTCTTTGGTTTTTTACTTACAAAGATTTAGGTACTATTTCACATCTTGAATAGTTGATAGATGGAAGCAAGATGACTGTATTAATTTTGAGGTGGTTAAAAAAAATTGAGAGTTTAAAAAAAGGTAAGGCTCCCATGCCAGATAGTATTTTTTTAAGGGTTTTGTAGGAGGTTAAAGATTACATATATGAGTCACTTGATACTATTTTTGTCATATCTTGAATAGTGGGATGGTACTAGAGTAGGGGTAACCACACTTCCCTAACATAACAGCTCACACGATAAACTTCAGATGTTTGAAACCACAAGGCATGAACACGTATTACACACACACGTTTATTGTTACATACATATTTTGTTTCCTCTTGGTTATAAAACTAGTGTATTATATAGTCTTAAAAACTAAGTTTAATTTAGTATGTTTGTTCAGTCATCATATCTGATCTATTCTGAATTACTTATTTAATCTAAAATAAACAAAACCAACTAGATACTATAATCTTATGAAATTTAAAAGTATTAGTAAAACCAGTTGTAAAAAAGTTAAATAATCATCACACTATTCTTAAATTATAAAACAAGGCTTAAATCATCTTATTCCATAAAGTAATATACAGTATTATGTATTTTGAAGACTAGATAAAATGATGATATTGACATCAACTGTAAGACATTTTATTATGTTTCTACAGTATTTATATGTGTATTTAAGATACTTTTAAGTGATTTAATGGTGTAATATGTAGATCTATCATATTGATTGTTTAGATGTAAAATGTGAAGGAATTTTATCTGAAAGCTTTTTTTAATTTCATAAGATTAACAAGAAGATACAAGAGTAAGATTTAGCTAGTGTCTGGATTGATAAAAGACCAAAACATCCACAGATAGTATTGTAATATAAGCTCATTAAACTCTTGTTTCATTTTAATATCATATTAATCAAACAAAATATATCATTTAACATAATATTAGGTATTTTTATGTTTGTTTCTATCTTTAATTAATATTGTGACACTGATAAATTTATTTCTTCTGAGTAGCATCATGCATTTTAAACTTGTGTTCCAATATGGCACTTCCGACATTAGCTATTGTTGTTTAGCGCTGTCCTCTATATGATAAATGTTTTCATGCATACCACAAACCTTATGCTCTCTCCCTGTTGGAATAATACTTTCCAATGAATCTCACATGAAATTAATCATGCATCATTTATTAATCAACTGTAGCATAATATGCTCATGTCACGCACATAAATCCCTCTACTCTTCTCTACCTAAACTTCACATCTCATTTGGCAGCTTTCAAGTATCAATGTTTACTTTTGTGCTTTTTGATTTCCTGTGTGACACATTTTGAATTTTGTATGAAGTAGTTTTAGGTGTATATCACCACTTTATTCAATTTATTACTTTACTTTTCTGCACTAGTCTTTTTGTGCAGTTTAGTAAATTATGAATTCTGAAGACAACATTACCACTTCAGAGGTTATTACCAATGACAAATAATCTGTCTCAGAACTTTCTGGTTTTGTCCATTTGGAGGTTGAATGATACTTGGGTCACTTGAATGATACTTGGGTCACACTTTTGTTCTCTGAAGCTGCTCCACCTGAATTTGCTGACATTTTTCAGCAGGAGGGTAATTTTATCATTTTCCTTCTTCCAAGTATCCTGTTCTTTTCCAGTTCCAGTATAAAGATTCAAGTAGACTTTTTCCAGCTTTGATGGATTTTGTATCTCAGGTTTGTTATATTTTGTCTCTTTTTCCTGTTTCTCATTCCCTTTGTGTTTCTTTGTTGCATGAGCATTTTTCTTGGTCCTTTTTGGTTTTTCCTTCTTTTTCTGATATCTAAGTTCATGCCAATAACTTTCTCTTCCAGTTAAGAGTGTGCTACTTTCCCCATGAACCTGTGATCAGTACGCCCTAGCTCACCATTTGGTGCAATATCCATTTTTGGATCACCATTTGTTGAGTTCTTGTTGCCTCTTTGGGTGATGGCTGTCTAATTTAATGTTAACTACATCATTGTTCTCACTATGCTCATGTATTCCTTCCTGATTCAGAGGCCGTTAGGCATCCTTCCCTTCTGGATTGAGAAATTTCTGTAGTTCTCCATGCCCTGACTCTTTCTTTATTTGAACCACTTTCCTTATGCTCCTTATTTCATTTGTCCCTTAAGATTTATGTCCTCCTTTTGGACTGTGGACATTACCAATCTAATTTATTTACCATTGATATATCACATTCCTTTTATATTCTTGCCTATCTTCTTCTTTCCTGGCCATTCCTTTCTCTGTAAGACCATGGCAGTGTGAAAATGTTTTTCCTCCTTTTATCTTCCTTTCCAACCTACTATCTCCCATCTTTATGTTCATCTGGACTTCGATTGACTGCTATATCCTATCAGGGCCCTGTTATAGGCTTGTATATCTGCCCTTTGTGGTGTGTGCAGTCATCTTTTCATTCCTTGACAGTCCTCTGAACTATCTGACATTTATCTCCCTTCTCTAAGATAGATATAGAAGTCCTTATCACTTATTAATTACAAGCCACTGGGGTGGTGGACCATGGAGACTTTCTCTTAAATGGTTTCCACTAAACAGTTGCCTATAACCATTCAGTCAAGAGTGGGGTGGTGTAGATGTAGCGTGGTTTTCTGACACTATTTACGCAATTACAGGAATTGATTCATCTCCTTTCTGGAGGATATGGCCTCCTCACTCTATATACGCAATCTTAAGAGTTGATCCGTCACCTCTCTGGATGACGTGGCTTCCTGACACTGTAAAAGCAATCACAGGAGCTGATCCATCATATTTTTGGATGACGTGGCTTCATGATACTATGTATATACTCTACCACAAGATTTTATTTGTCACTTTCCTAATGATGTAATTTTGTACTATTTGCATATTTAACAATACCAACAACCACTGGAGTTGATCCATTACCTCGTTATCTGATGAGAACTCCTTATACTGTATACACTATCATGGAGTTGATCTGTCCATTTACTGGTTGATGTAACCTCCTACTATTCATTTATGTATACACTAAGTTGATTTGTCACCTTAAGGTTGACATAGTCTTCTGCTACACATTCCATACCACCTGAGATAATCTAACATACATGCAGTTCACCCCTTTCTAACAATGAGGAGTTGGATTTGAATGAACCAGTCAACACAAGTTGAATCCATACTGTCAATCCTTGTGTTATACCCAGAAATTGGTGCAGTCCTTAATCCCTGATTCTTGGATTGGAGGTGAAGATGGTATGATCTTCATTCTACCTTTGCATATTGGTACCCCATAGAGGAGATATTTGGATGTAGTTGACTCTCTGAGTACTGTCTGACATTACTTAGTCGCTCTACACCTCATAATTTTTGTCCTTGTGTTTTATTAATTTCTATACGTGGATGAAGAGCATACCTATTTCATTATTACTTTTTGAACTTTCATTATAAAACAAAAAAGTTTATTTTTATGTAAGTCTTTTGTAAAATATTAGTGTACATAGTAATTTTACTCCTAGTTTGCACCACAATTTTAAAACCCATATGATGAAAATAGAACAGCATTTTTATGCGATAAAGTAAGTTGTTGGGTAAAAACATTTTTATTAAATTTGGTTAGACATTTAGTAGAGAAAGACCATATTATTTTCAAGACTAGACATAACCATAAGAATAATTATTACCTGTATGAAATATACAAATTTTTTTCAGTATAATACAAAGTAGTTGTGGAGGATGTTTTTCATAACAGTAGGTAAACTTTTATTGCACATTATTTATTACCCTGAGTCTACTTGCATAATGATATGGTTTGTAGAAGTTTTTTTTTGTAGGATTAAATAAGCTAATTCTCATCCAGAATATAAAAATATAATAAAGATCTGAGTAACTTGTATGATTATACTGAAGTTGCATTTCTTTCTGTACGTTAATTAAATCCATGTTACGTAGCTCATAAATTTTATCTTGACTAAATTAAAAATTCCACATTTTATGTTCTGTTATGTTAAAATATTTTAACATATTAAAGTGATCTAACAGCACAGTTTGCACAGAATTTGGATTTTTTGAAAAGAGAATTGGTAATCATGCATGAAGTATTGTGTGTTACATCACTTTCATAATTATCTAAGCACAAATAATTCCTTAGTCCTGCATGTCTTCCTTCTCAGTTAATACTTGAATTTGCAGTATAGTTCTTTGGTTTGTGGTTTTTCCATTGCAGTTTTAGGTGTAGTTCCAGGCTGCATGTGTGTTGGCTGACATTTTGTAAATCCTGCTTGGTTCACAATTAGCAGAGAAAGAGATAGGACTGGGTTGCTTTGTATGAAGGAGGATCTAGTTATATTTTAAAGCTTTAGGGAAATGGACAGTAGTTGTTTTTTTATTGTTTAATGTGCATACATAATATAGGTTTAGTATCTACAGTCTTTCCTTACCAATCTTGACTTCTTTCATGCTTAATAATTTCTCTGCAGTATGGACATTTTTCCCTTTTTCACAGCTTCAGGTGGTCAGGGCCTTTAAAAGCACACTGGAAGACATGGAAGAAAAGCGTAGTGCTTTTAGTTTTCACATGTTGAGCAGTTCTGGTAATCACCCAGGACTCAGACCAGTCTCAGATATAAGCTACATTGATGAGGAGATGAATACGTCATCACCTAATGAATATTCTTATGAACAGAGTGGTTCTAAAAAAAAACTTAACACTAATCCCATGAAGAATAAGAAAGAAGCTCAGCACAACCCTTCAAACAAGTGCAACTCAGCAGTAACTCCCACTCCTAGTGATAGTGATGCATATTCTCACTCAGAAACTGCTCCACTTATGGATCAAACAAGGCATTCACCATCCCCAGTAAATCAGCATGGAGCCCCATCCATTTCACCAACTACTACAAGTATAACACCCATCAACTCTTCTCCTTCCTCTAATGCCTCTTTTCCCTCCAGTTATAACAGACCGGACCTCAGCATTAACAGCCCTATCTCAGAGGGCTACCATCTTTTGCCAGCTCCTAAGAAAGTTAATGAAACCAGTATTTAATTCTGGTGCCTTTTCAACTGCAAAGACAAAAAGATTAGCATATCAATGCTAGTGGGGCATATTTAATGTCAGACTTAAGACTTGCATGTCTGTAACTAATTGTGACTGTGAAGATAAGTATTTCAAAAATGTAGATGCAGAAATGTGTTCACAGGAATGAGATGAAAGTATTATTAATATAAATTCAAATAATAATTTCTTATATAAAAATTCTCAGCTGCAAGTTGTAAAGGTGCTTGATATTTTGTATAAATCAAATTACAAAGTCATTTGTTGTTTTTGTTTGATTTTCAAGGAATGATTTTAAACAGGTTTTCCCTGTGTTGGTATTTTGCTAGAAAGCATGTTTTGCAATTTTCAAAGTGTTTTTCTTTGTTTTGTTTTGTTTAACATAATCTATCTGATTTGAGTATGATTTCTTAGAAAATTATAGAAGCAAGTTTAACTAAATTTGCCACTTGGTTTATAAACAGTCAGTGAACATATGTACCATTTTGAATAATATGGTTATGAATGCTTTTGTTTTTGCATTTTGAGCATTTAGTGTTGTTAACCAACATTAAAGAGATGGAAACTTAATTGATAAAGCATACATTTATGATCATTAAAATAAATTTTCTGTTTTAAAAATAGAAGTGTAGATATCAAGAATGTTTCATTATTGTATGTGTAACATATAGGTTATTATTACCAGTTGTCAAAGAAAATGTTAAGTTTTTCTTGCATATAAGAACATAATCATTCTGTTAAGCTTGTTTAAACATGTTTTTATTTTTCTCAGTTTTAGTCTGGATCATTAACAATCTTGTAAACAAATTAATATATATAGATATGTGTAAACTACCATTGGAGTTTTTGTCAACGAGAAACAATTTCCTGAAGTTTTAAGCTCTATATTGTCAATACCTGTAACACAGAAAAACCTAGAAAATTCTTTATAAGGTATATTTTTGTGTGTGGCCTTTGTTAACACTCCTATAATTAGGAAATACAAAGTTACTTAAACATATCTTAACAATGTCTTTCTTGGAAATCAATAAGATTAGTATAAGTTCTGTGGATGGTATAATAATGCAGATATTTCATACAAAGATAAGGAATTGGTCTCAGCTGATAACACTGTATTTTAATACCTTAAGTGAATTGTTTCTGATAGTCATTGCTAAGTTTCATATGTCTGTTTTCTTTAGTTGATTGCTAATTTTAGTAAAAATATTTTGTAGCACATGATTGTATTATGAATAACTTTAAGTATTTTATTAGTTCACTCCAATGAAATACAAGAATTGGCATGGTCTGCAGGTTGCATATTATTTGCCATTGTATTCCAAAGATGCAAAAACAGTTTGCATGTGCACAAAATTATATATCCCATGTTATTCTCAAAGCATGTCACATAGCTTAGTTTACAATTACCCTGTTTGTCTGAGCAATATAAACAACATAATTTTCGTAGAATATTTGTTTAATGTTCTGTAAGTGAAGTAAATTTTAATCTTTTTATTTTGTATATGCATGTGGAATAAATTATTTACTTGTAATTATTATTATATTATGTTTGTACTAAAAATTGACTAAATACCCTAACTTTCATTCTAATTTGTATAAGAGGAAATGTAAGATACATATATATAATTAGTTCTAATAACTACCAGGTTGGTTTTTAGTTTCACTCTAAGTACATATCTTGTAATTTTTGGAAGTTGATGCAAATTATTCTGAGTTTTAATTACAAGTTCCTGAGAGATCATTTAAGATCATTACTGAAGTGTGAAATATACATATCATTAATTATATTGTTAATGTTAATAGAAGCAGATGAATGCCATAAGAAAAAAAACAAAGAATGACAAAACAAAATGGTTTTACACTACACACAGTTATTTTATTTAACTACAGATTGACAGAAATAATTCTTTGCTCAGATTATCTAACTTTATTATGTTAAGCTTTACAGTGTGTTCAGTAGTTAGATTTTTGACACTACCCTGATATTAAGTATTGTAATGTGTTCAGTAGTTAGACTTATGACAATATGTTAAATAAGGTAACTCATCAAAGTGTGTTAAGGATTTTATCTACATGCTCTATCAGTTTGATCTTATTTGTTTCTTTGTGTGTGTGTATATATATATGGCTCGCCAAAAAGTAGGTCACTCATATTATATTTGGAATAGATTTGTAATTATTGCAGACGTAATTTGATAGAGATATTTGTTGTGGAAGTGATTCTTTTTTGTATGTAGTGCTGGTATTAATTGTGATGGGCACAATTTTGTACCTCTAGATGAATATCAAGTGATAATTTCTCCTGATTCCCATTTGTTAACCAAAGTTGCAAATATTCATAACCATCATGTTCACATATTTTGTGAATGAATCAAGATATTTGTCACTGTTCTGTCAGATTTTGAAATAATACTAAAAATAACCATGATTAGTACATAACATACTTGTAAGTTAATAAACACTCTTATCACTGTAAATCTCATCTCTAACTGGTACTGGGAATAATTTTCTACACCACATTTATCTGCTTGCAGGTTAAGAAAGCTGTTTATGATAAGTTATGGAAATAGTCCTAATTACACAATCAACTATGTGTAGGTTAATCAGGATACTTTTATGTTGTGACTCATTTTTCACTAGTGCTGGAAATACCCTCAAATAGTGTATATGTTTAAATCTAAGTTAGTAAAGGCATTTATGGTTGAATCAATTCATTTACAATTATTGCTGGGATTAAGTGTCATTATCACATTTTGAAACTTATAAATTAGTAAAGATTGTTGTAGTATTGACTGATCATTAACTGATACTAAGAATAACCATGATCATCACACTCATATACTTGTTGATTAAGTAAGTCATCATTGTTGTGATGAAGATAGTTATAATTACTATAACCACATACTTGTAGGTTGGTTGTAATTACACAGAGGATAAAATATTTATGATTACACAATTTCAAACTTGCAGATGAATGACGATTGCTATTGTTCTGGTTAATCATTAACCAGTGCTTGAATTGAGCATGGTTACAACATTCTTGTTTTAAATTGATTAACATTTGTTATTTTACTGACTCATCTTAAGCTGTGGTAGGAATATTTATAACTACTTGTAGGTTGGTGAGGAGTGGAATAGTTATGACTACCACAATTTGAAACTTGCAGATTAATGAAGATTGCTGGTGTACCAACAACTTTTAGGTAGTGGTAGGAATATTAGTTACTACCACAGTCTTGTACCTCTAGATTGAACAAGGTATTTGCTGTTGTACCGTAGATTTGCAGAAACTATCCTCCATTCAGATTTATCTAAATTTATTATGTTAGCATTAGAAATGGCCATAATGTTTTACTTCAGGATCCTTTTAGATTAGTAAAAATTCTTGTTGTACTGGTTCATTAATAACTAACTGTAGACATAATATTGAGAGTAACAAACATGTACATTTAGATTAATTATGGTATTTGTCGTCATAATGACTTGTATTTAACTAGTATGAAGTTACTACACGAGTTTGTAGAGTGAAAAGGGTTTTTGTTGCTATTAGTTACTTGTAATGCTGTGTCCTTAGTTCTTTAATTTTGTTATGCTTATTCATCACGTCTTAATTGCATGTTCAACCGTACAGATTACTTGTGTTTGTTTGTTCTAATTATATAATTAATCAGTCACCAGTAATAATTGTACTATTTATCCAGTAATTAATCACTTACAAGAATCACTCATATTACAACAAAGTTTAATCTGTTTTTAGGAACAAGCTTAAATGGATTAACTACAGTTTTTAAAATATAAAGGGTTTCTGGACATATATTTTGTATTGCATTTCTGTGAAACTAAGTATATCAACATTTATATTCTTTTGTTATAAAGTATTTTAAAAAGATATACTGTTATTAAAATTCAAAGTTTCTTTTTCTAATATTGTTCTATCCTAATTATGACTAGTTTGATAAATATATAATATAATAAAATCATGGTACACACTGCACTGAGTGGTAGAACTATTACATATTTGAACACAAGACTGAGTTGATTGTTAAACTTTACCAGAAGAGTGTATGATATTAAGTGTGTGCCAACATGTGAATGTTTGTTAAAGGTGCTGTAATCTGAGTGCCTCTTATTTTGAAAAGCTAATGTTGTTTGAGCTACTCGGAATTGTATGTTTGAGGTTATCATTTCAACTAAAATAATACAATTTATGCTTGTTTTAATGTGATGATATAACAATATTCATTTTAATTATTCTTGTTTCACTTATGATTTTTTATATTTTATTATTTTGTGTTTCTGGTATTGTTAGGAAGTTAGATTGGAAAAACGTTTTTGATTAATTTTAATGGATATTTCTTTAAAATATATTTAAAGAATTTTTATTGGCTTTAATCTGTTGCGGTTAGAGAAACAAAAAATTATTTGTATATGTTAGAAACAAAAACAGAGCAGAAATTTTATCTGTATTTATCAGAGGAAAAAAAACTTTAAATTTTATGTATATTTGTTGGAAAGTAAAATTACAACATTTTTTATATGAGCAAAGTTGATGTTGAAAGGAAATCAGTTTTCCTCACTTAGTTAACACTAGTTAAGGAATGTGTTTATTCAATTTATCTGCAAATGATTACAATGTAACAGTTACATAATACTGTTATGTAGACAGTTATATGTACAAGAAGCCATTAGAAATGTTTATTAAATCACAAATAGTTTGTAGATTTAAGTCTGATGTGAGTGTATATTTCTTTGTCTCCTTTCTAACATGCTTCTCAAAATAACATAAGACTATTATACATATCCATTTTGAGATATTTGATGCAGTTGCCTTTCTTTTTTCTCTACTATACATATAAAGTGTTAGACACTTTTTTGTTCCATTCTGAGAACCTGATTGCTTTTTAGCCTGTAAACAGAAAATCATTACAAAACAGATTTTCCAGTTTGCAGTTTCATACTTCCTGTGTTTTGTTGTTTCTAAGTTTTTTACTGTTTATCTTATGTTATAAAATATATTATTTTTTCAAACTATTGAATGCTAGTGTTGAGAGGCACTTTTGTAAAGTACAAATTGTGCTAAAAAACAATTTAATGGTACTGACTTTAGAGCATAATCTCATTTGCAAACCAGTACATGTTAATGGGGGGAAAATTTTTAATGTATCTTTTAAACTTTACAGATACGACTAATTTATAAGTTAAAATTTCAGGGTATTTTGATTTAAAGGAAATGTGTTTTTATACCTTATAAAGAATATGCCAGAGTTTCTGAAGAAAGGAAGTTAGAGGGTTGTATTAGTTAACAATTATTGAAAATCACTTATTTTTACCTGAAGTTTTCAAACCAGTGGAAAAATACAGTCGGGTCTTTTAGAACAAATATATTACACACGCCAAATGTTTTGTGCTACAAAGAAAAGCTTTGACCACTAAATGATAACCAAACCCAGATTATCCTGATTTTTACTGTAAGTAGTTGGTGGTGAGTAATAGGACCAGTTGATCTCCGTATAAGAAACTCACAGATCGAGAAGTAAGATTCTCTGTCCTTGTAAGTTCTTAATTTAGAATTTAATATATCTTCTTTTTGTTTTTTGTTATCATCTGATGAGGGCACTTGTGATGCCAAAAATTCAAAACTTAATTTCAAATTTGCATTATTTTGATATGTAGAGAAGAATGTTTTTTCAGAAATTCAACCCAACCTATAATTGAGTAAAAATAATATTGATGTAATTATTATTAAAGAATAAATTACACTAGACATATAAACTAGTCAATTAAATTTTATAGGAGTGTTATCTGTACACTGTGTAATATTACACTAAACATGTAAATTGAGTGATTAAAATTGATCAGAACCGTTATCTTTATAGTGTAAAAAAAAAAAAAAGTAATTCTAATCAGACAGTGATTAAGAATAATGTTAGTTTTCTGGACACGGATTAAACTTTATTGGGCTAGTCAAATAAACTGTTAAAATATGGTCTTGGAAAACGTTGTAATTTCTGTACACATTTTAAATCCCTGAAATACATACATGATCTTTTCGCTTTTATTGTTATGAAACCAGTGATGCCAAAGCTTTCAGAAATTATAATGCATACTTACTAGGTGTATTAAGTAATTATAAAGCTATAAATGATGTATATAAAATATAAAAATGTTAGAAAGCACTTTGCAAAAATGTTCCAACTGTATCAAGTCTTGAGAGATGCTGCAGTTTGTAAAAATTAAGTTTTGTATTACCATATTGATAATTTGAATAATTTAGAAACAAATCTGTTACAAAATATTTTAAAATTGTTCTTCAAATTCACATGTTAATGTGTTACTTTTATTTAAGAAAGAAATTTTAACCAGTGACAAAAATGTGCTGCATCATGTCAGGATCCTGCAGCCTACTACGTGTTAACCAAGTCGATTTTGTAAAGTTCAACCAAAAGATTTTAATTGAATTTTTAACAGGAGTTGTTGCCTCATTCTCTTGAGAAGAGTTTAAAATTTTGTATATCATTTACAATTTTAACAAAATAAAAAATACATGTTTTTTCAATCCAATTAACAAACAACAAATAATTTCTTAAATAAAAACATTATTTTTGCTTCACTAGGTGAAACATTTAAAGAAATTGGACATCGATGTAAAACTTGGATGTTCGACAGCAATGATGTTTTTGAATGTCCACAGTGTTGGATGTTGATATTTATACAATTTAAGGTAGAATTATCCATTTAATGAAGTTAAAATTACATTTATTTTGACTAAATTATTTTTTTATTCAACAAAAATCTATTTGAGTATAAATGGTTGGTATAGCAGGTAAGTGAATATTAGATTTATTAAGATAATGATAATAATATATATAGTGCACTAAGTATATTGAAATACTATTAAAACATTGTTTTCTAAATGAACTTTATTCACGTAATCAGTGTGGATTCACATTTATTTATAACAAAGAAGCAAGAACTTTTTTGTCAGTTATGAATGAAATTTGATAAAATTGGTTATGTTATATGCTTGTCTAGTGCCGTTTTTCAGTTGGCTTTTTGTGATAAATGGGTGATTAATACACAATATTTCCCCAAATACAAGTTGTGAATGTAAATTGAACCTCAAAGATGAAATTTATATTGTAATATACAATTTTTTGTCAGTTTCGAAACTTTCATTACCAGTTGTAGTAATTTATTTTTTATTATACTTTGAACTTCTTTATTTGTGATAAATGGAATTATTAAGGGATAGTTCATAAGTTTTAATGTCGAAATTATCATGTACATATGTAATGCCTTGAAACATAAATAGACTAGATATTTGGCTAGAATCAGTAAGTGATCAGTAAGTTTTGTGAACAAAAACATACTACTAACATTTACGAGAGTGTTGTGCTAATTGTTCTTCCTGGAATGCATTTATGTAATCTACTTCCTAAATTTAGCAATTTCCATTCTCCACCAAATATTTATCTTTATATATTGTTGATTCTTTTTAGTGTTTCCTCTTGTAATATGTTTGCCCTTTTACAATCTGTACATTCCTCACTAGCTAAACTTTTCACCATATCTTTTTGCCTACATTTTCTTTTTTTTCCAACAATCTATAGTAACTAAATGTGTTCATCGTTCCTTCCCGACTTCAGTTTTTCTATGTTGTGTAGTAATGAGTATTAACTAATTAACTGAATTTCTCCCTCAACTTTTTTTCAGTGTACCTTTCCCCATGCAATTTTCTACAACATCTATTAACTGCAGATTTTTCTTTTAAGATATTCACTTCCTGCTATAGACGTTTTATTAACTAAACTTCTTCGTTGTTGAGTACTTATGGTAACGTAGTTGTGGTTGGATATCAGTAGTTGTCACGGTTACTAGCCTTTAACATCACAAAAATCTAAGTATTAGTTAGTAACTGATGGGATCAAACACCACTATAAAAATAATTGACAGTATTTACATGAATACAAAAGTACAAGATAGACACTCTCAAGACACATTCAACTCTTCAAGTTTTACAAGAACATAAACAAGTACTATGCAAGTTTATAAAGCTAAATTAACTCACTCTTTCTCAAAATAAGATTGTTTTTCCTTAGAAACATTTTACTGTAGAGTAATAATTCTAATTAAATGAACCAAAATAAAATAAACAAATGATTAAATTTCATTCTGATGTACAACAAAATACTACTGATATAAGTACAATGATAGAATATATAACTTACGTTTTACAGAAAAAGTCAGCACTGAGAAACCATGAAAACAAACCTTACTATACTACACTTCCTATATATATTTTAGAAAAACCTGTTCTTTCTAATGTAAAGAAGAACAGTACCATAACAGTTTTTCCACCAGAGAAAGATAATACCACTGCAATCCTTGACAAAAAGGAATATACTACAAAACTCCCATTGAAGATATCCACTAAAAGAATATTAGGCAAACCCAAAGTCTCAGTAAACATCAAAAGGAAGTTGGAGCAAAAACTTTAAAATACTTAGCAGTACAACATAGTATCACCCACACATCTGTTGCATGCTACTCTTTTTGCCCCATGGAAATTCTATACACTACATATAATAACACCATGGGTAAAACATTCTTTCACATTAGGAACTTAGTCCATTTTGTAAAGGTTATATAAGAAATTGCTGTCATTTTACAGGATGTAGTTGTAGGTTTGCTTTTAAACAAAATATTCACTAATGTGCTAACCCATGGATTTTTCACAGATACTCTGCCTATAGCTCTTAAACATGTTTTGTTGTTAAGCACAATGAGACACAGTGGATTATCTGTGCTGTGTCTAAACCCAGATTTTAGTGTTATAATCCCCCAAACTTATTGGTGAGCTACTGGGGAAAGCTGGAAAGTGACAGAACTCTTAAAGAAGGTATTCAGTTGAAAATCTCTATGAGGAATTGCAAACTTCTGTGTCAAAATAACTTCCAACAAGAGGGCACAGTAATGGGCCCACCCCCATCATCAGTACTCCATAATTGTACATGGACATTCCAAAACCAATGTTTTCAAAACAGTTTCTCTAAGACTTGTAAAGATATGTTGATGAGACATTTATAATATGGTCAAACACAAAAGAGAATATTCCACAATTTCTAAACACACAAACCGTGAAATTAGCAATACAATCTCCAACAGAAATAGATTACAAGTGCCCATTTTTAGCAAATGGCTGTCAAGACATAACTTATGCACTCCAGATAATGCATAAATATGAGTAAATATCTTGACTTTAGGCCAGACTACCTGATGATGTTAATAAGGTCTTACATCATAGACTGCCTAGTCTCACGACAATCGAGATGTGTAAAATACACTGAGTAATTGGCAAGTTGTATCTAGTAATGATAAAAAAATCAGTAATTATTTAGTTTTTAGACTAGACATGGATGATTCTTATAGGATAGTAACCGTGATCACTATTGTTCATTATTATTGTGTAGAATGGATGTAAATTCCACAATGTTGCGCTTTTATTTACAATAAAATAATTGAAATATTTGATTAATTAATTTAACTTCATTTTCATTGATAATAGATTTCCATTGGCTATTAATAACTAGAGAATTGAAAATAACATTTTTCATTAAGGTACATTTATTGCATATTATTTTCTCAATATTGATAATGAAGGCAACATATAAGAACTTCAAACCATAATATTAATTCAAAATTATAGTAACTAGAAGGAAATTGGTTGCTTAAGGATTAGAGATGTTGCTATGCAATGACACACAGGTTTTGTTCCTATGTGCTATTTAAAAGTGTCACCCTCTTTTGGTGTCTTGAAAAATCAGAATAGAAAATCTTGTTTGATATCATACCTTAGCACCAAAAATTCTTGCACCTTTGGGCCAAGTTCCAAATTTCTTAAGCACCTAGTTATGCCTCTGCTGAAGATAGTATAGATTGTATAGGATAAAATTAAATAACAACTTTAGGTTTGTTCCATAGGATTAAAAAATCATCTGAAATTTGAAGTTATTGATACCTGGAAGTTTATTTCACAAATTAGAGTAGTTCGGTACTCTGAAATCAAGATTGTGAATCATAGGTGTATTACTTTTCTGTGGAGGTTTGTATTTTTTCTCATATTAGTAACACTTTCTAGAAAGTTTTATTTGAGAAACTCAGACCTGTGCCAGTCATCAGTTATAAACCAAGTGGTCATTCTTATCTGAACAACAGTAATTGGAGGGGTTTCCATGCAGTACGTAGCCAGTGAGCACCACGTGTTTGTTGATCTCAGACAATGAGGAGAGACAATAATGCATCAGAGATAATGACATAATACTTGCAAGAAGTACCACCAAAAGGCCTTGGTGCCATGCAAGGATGTCAACAGGTGGAATGAGTAGTAGGTGCACAAAGTGTTACAAGAGATCACATTGCTAGACTGTTCTGTTGTCTTCAAAGTAGAACCACAATTGTGATGATTTCATTATAGATGTCTCAAGATGTAATCAATGGCTAGATTTAATTGTTTTAAAACTGATAGTCACTTCATGTATAAAACACATTACAAAATCACCAGTTCTATATTTAATCATGTTTTTTAAATTCTACATTTACATATAAATCAAATAATGTCTTGAAAATGACACTTTAACATGCAATCTTATGACTGCTGAACTGTTTAAAACGTTTGTCTTTGTGCTATTCATATTACTATGTTACTGACAAAATATTTCATTTCACTTGTGTACATTTTACAAAATAGTTCCATAGGACATCCATTATCTTGATTTTACAATGTCAGTGATACAACTGTTATACGTATTATACATTATGTGAATTGGGCAGTTATTATAAACATTAATTTAATTTACATACTTTTATCATCTTGAAAGGATGCATATTTAATCTTCTATGTATGATTTTATATCACTACAACTAAATGTAATAAAGGAAGGACTTATTGTTTAACCATACATTTTTCATAGAACATTCACTTGAAGATTAAAATTTCAACTTCAGTAGGACCTTGTGCCATTGAGATCGCTGTTTGTTAGGAGATTGTCACTTGATCACTTATGCAAATGGGATGAACTATTTTATCATATAAATGATGCATAACAGCTGAAGGTAAGAATAGAAAGTTTGACCTTCTGTTTGCCTAAACCAGGTAATACTTTCATATCTTTAAACCAGAAATTTTGTTTCTCTTTTCTTATTATTATTTTTTTCAAAATACACATTAGAACATTTATTTATAAATCAATTGATTATTTCAGAGATTTCTGGAAACATGAATTACACAATTAAGTGTTCTTATATAAAACTTTCATCTCATCATAGCCCAATATGCTATCATACTTAACAAAATTTAAAGTACTATAAACATCATAGTTTATACAGGTTGTCCGGAAAGTCACTGTGCACTTATATATTTATTAATAGACAAAACTGCACAGTGACTTTCCGAACACCCTGTAATTTTATTATATTACTTTCATACAATTTGTATTCATGCCAGATCACTGACATATTTTTTATAGTTTATAAATGATAGTCAACAATCAGTCAAAAGTTGAATTTAAATATGTTATAATTTCCAAAGATTTAGAAAATATAATTGAAAGATACAAAACAATATTACAGTAACAATAAAAATTATTGTTGCAGTATATCATATGATTTGTCTTGAAAAGAATGCCTTTTATCACTTTTTCAGTTATATACATCAGTGGAGTGGTTTTAATCACTGATGAATGTGAAACAATTTGAATGAAAATTTATCTTGATTATTAAGTCAAAAATTTATAAGCCTATTAATTGATAGGGCTTGAATGATGTAAACAAATACAAGTCAAAAAGTAACTTTTGTGATTAATGAATACTTTGTGTAAGTTTTTTTTAATTTTCCCCTCGGTGTGGATTCCTGAACATGGTGAAGGGACCTCCCAGGGAAGGTTCTGTTCTTTCTGATTACCTACTCTGGGATCTAAACATCCACCCACGTGTTTGCAGTGCGTGGGGACCTGTGAAGAGGAGGAGAGGATCCTGGTGGTTGAGGGTCCAACCCTAACACACCACTTTGGCCTTGAATTCCTGTAGACAGGCAGCCTTTGGGTGGCCCCCCTTGGGTCGGTCGGCTGTTCTCAATGGGTTTTGTGGACATTGTGTCTGATGCTGGCATTTGGGTATAGTGCTCACGAAACCCTGGCGTTGCTGCAATGTCCTTGCATGACATTCTAGTGCGTCCCCTCATAGGGCTCCATGGTAGGTGGGATCAGTGGATGCAAAGTTTTCCTTTTTTCCTATGAATCCTCCTACGAAAAATTTAAATAAAATAGTGAAAAAACAGTCAATAGGTAAACAACCACATCTTGAAGACTCTGAGCAGCAATCTTCAACATCAGTAACACACATACCTCATTTTCTTATATTACATTCTCTTTCAAAAAAACCTTTAAGGCAAATGTCCCCCTTTTTTATTCAGAAGGGACTTGCTGGCTCTCCAAAGTCAGTAAAGAAGCTTTGATCTGGAGACATGTTGGTTGAAACATCCACATCTCAACACAGTGAAATCCTCTTGAATTCAAAGGCAATTGGGGAGGAACCTATTGAGGTTACCCCTCATGCTACATTGAATTCATCACGAGGAGTTATTGTTCAGAGGGATATGAAGAACGTCCTCAAGTCGGAGATCCTCACTGGTTTCTCCACTCAAGGAGTTTCTACAGTGAGGCGAATCTCCACTCACAAAGATGGAGTTACACTGCCGACAAATATCCTCATTTTGACATTTACATCACCACGTGCACCTACCACCATCAAGGCAGGTTATATAAATTGCAGGGTGTGGTTGTACATTCCAAACCCTCTCCGATGTATCCAGTGTCAGAGGTTCGGCCACTCAAAGATGTCATGTTGTGATTCCTTGACATGTGCTCATTGTGATGGCAAGGACCACGATGCTTATGAGTGTAATAAGGACCCACATTGTGTCAACTGCAATGGTTCTCACCCTTCCTACTTTCGTTCTTGCCCAAAATGGTTGGAGGAAAAAGAGGTGCAGCATTTGAAAACGACTCATAACATTAGTTATCCTGAGGCTTAGAAATTACTGTCCACCACTTCATCTCGGACATATGCTGCTACACTTTGTTCCACAACTGCAGTGGGAGTGCAGGCAGATCTCTCTGTGCCTCCAAGAGAATTGTTTTCAAAACGTGAAAAGCCTTTTGTCCTTCATGGTTAAAAAGGTTGATGAATCAACTTCTACACCCATCTCTGTTCCTCTCATACATTCCAACAAACCCCAAAATTGACATCCTTTGGTTTTAAATACAGGCATTTCTTCAGATACATTTTTTTCTCCCACCCCAAGATGCAAAGCAATCATTCGTTCACGTCTTCAGTCACTGGAATCCCCTTCCAGCAACAAAGATCTGCTCAATTGAACCAGGGCAGGATCCATGGAGATCGATAAACCTCCTCCGAATAATGACAGTAAGGAAAAAAGATGTGGTCATAAACAGAAGGGTTCTCCAGCCACTTCGCCTACTCGTCATTAAAAATGGCCACCTTAATACAATGGAACTGTCGAGGTTTACTTTCTAATCTGGATGACGTCAAAACGCTGATTGCTTCCTACCATCCTATATGTCTTTCCTTACAAGAAACATTTCTAAAACCTGCCAATACAGTCACCTTTCAGCAGTTTTCTCTGTACAGAAATAAGAGGCTGTGTAATGGACGAGTACATGGAGGGGTGGCACTGTTGGTTGATCGGCATGTGCCCACCCTGTCGTTGTCACTCAACACACCCTTGGAAGCCGTAGCCAACCGTGTTTTCTTGGGTCATACCATCACTGTTTGTTCTCTCTACCTGTCCCCTGGAGAGACATATGATCAATCAGACCTTGATGCTCTCATGAACAGTTGCCGTCTCCCTTTCTTATCCTGGGGATTTTAATTGACATCATCCCCTCCGGGGAAGTGCTGTTATTGATAGGAGGGGTCGCTCTGTAGAGTGTATGCTCTCTGATCACAATCTTTCTCTTTTCAATACTGGTTCTTCTACTTATTTTCATGCACCTAGTCAATCCTTTACTGCTACTGATCTCTCGGTTTGCTACCCTTCATTATTCTCCCATTTTTCATGCAAGGTTGACAATAATCCACTAGGCAGTGATCATTTTTCTATACTTTTGAGAGAGACAGGCCATGGTCGATGCCACCCTACCTGCATGTCCCGGTAGAAGCTGAATCAGCACTTTCACTGCTCTCGCAGAACTTGATCCTGCCATCATGAGTCAGCCATCAATAGACGACTGTATAGCAGCGGTAACTGGCTGTATTATACAAGCAGCTGCTCAGTGTATTCCTAAAACTTCAACATGTTTTCCACGATATCCTCGTTTGTGGTGAAATCCTGCCTGCCACATGGCACAGAAGGCTCAAAAACAGGCCTGGGATACTTTCCGTATATATCCCACACTTTCGAGCTGCATCGCTTTCCAACGGGCCCGTGCTAATGTTAGGTGGGTAAGACATCAAAGCCAGAAGGGATCTTGTATTAAGTTCATAACTAGCATATCTTCTACCACCAATTCCAAGTTCATATGGGACAGGAATTAAAAGGTCAGTGGGTACTACAATTCTGTCCCCCTCTCGATCTTACTCTCTGATGGCCAAGAGGTAGCTGATGTCCGGAGCATTATTGATACTCTAGATAAAAGCTTTTGTCGGGTGTCTAGCGCTTCTGCTTGTTCCTCCACCTTTTTGGCCATCAAGACTCGGCCAGAGCGTTCACCTCTTTCCTTTTGAACTGACTGTTTCTTTGACTATAATCGTCCCTTTACACTGGTGGAACTGAAAATGGCCCCTCATTGGTCTGGCAGTACATCAGTTGGACCTGATGATGTACACTATGACATGCTGCGCTATCTCTCTCCTGCTTTTTTTGATAATCTACTAATTGTTTTAACCAGATCTGGCAGGAGGATGTTTTTCGTAATGCCTGATCTTACCTTTCTCTAAGCCTGGGAAAAATCCTAAATTCCTTCAAACTACCGTCCAATTGCTTTGATGAGCTGTCTCTGTAAGACCTTAAAGTGGATGGTTAATGCTCGTCTTGTTTGGTTTCTCAAATCAAACAACCTTTTCTCGCCCACCCAGTATAGGTTCCGACGACAGCACTCCATCACGGACCACCTAATTCGACTTGAAAATCAATCAGAGAAGCCTTTCTCAAATGACAACATCTTGTATCAATATTCTTTGACATTGAGAAGGCTTATGACACAACATGGAGGTATGGCGTTTTGCCATATGACCTCCATATATATGGGTTACATAGCCATTTACCTATGTTCATTAAAAATTTTTTAATGGACAGGAGATTTCAAGTTCGTGTGGGTTCGACACTTTTCCATTCTTTTCTACAGGAACTTGGGGTCCCTCAGGGCTGTGTTGTGAGTGTCACACTTTTCAGTATAAAGATTAATGCCATCACTGAACAACTCTTTCTCACTGTTGCAAATGAGCTCTGTGTTGATGACTTTCACATCTCGTGTCAGTCTTCGAACATGAGATATATTGAGTGGCAACTACAAACTGCCCTCAATCTTGTACTGAAGTGGACCACAGCGAACGGCTTTAATTTCTCTCTCTCTAAAACCGTTTGCATGCACTTTTGCCACCAACAGGGTATTCACCCTGATCTTGAACTCCGTATCAGTAAAGTTTTGCTGCCATTGGTCCCTGAGACCAAGTTCTTGGGGCTTATCTTTGACTGTAAGTTGACCTTTATACCACACTTAAAGTAGCTACAGGTAAAATGCACAAGTGCACTGAACATCCTCCGTGTCCTCTCTACCACCAGTTGGGGAGCAGATTGATGTTCTGTGTTAAAGATATATCGTGCTCTTATTCAATTGAAACTCGACTATGGATCAGTGGTCTATGGCTCTGCCAGACCCTCGGCCTTAAAGATGCTGGACCCCATTTATCATCAAGGACTTCAACTCTGCACTGGGGCTTTCTGCAACTCCCTTTTTCAAAGCTTATACGTAGAATCTCGTGAACCTTCTCTGCACCTTTGCCGTTTACTATATTCTTCAAAACTTCGTTCCTTACCACAGCATCCCACGTGAGGATGTGTTTTCCTCTTTTAGTAGGCCATACTTTTCACAACAGATGATCTGCCATTGCTCCTCTTGGCCTTTGCATCCAGGCGTAATTAAATGAATTTGGTCTGTCCTTGGATAACATTGCAGAGTCCACTGGTCATCCCATCCCACCATAGCTTATTATAGTCCCCAAATGTGACCTTTCTTTAAGTCTTCTGAGAAAGGCAGATACTCCCAATTGGAAGTACTGTCTTTTATTTACTTAACATCTTTCAAACAATCTTTTCATTCCAATTTATACGGATGATTCCAAATCAGGTAACTCTGTGGGCTCTGCCATGGTTTGTTGTGGTTCGGTGGTTGCGTGCAGAATCCCCTCTACAGCTTCTGTGTTCACTGCTGAACTGTACGCCATATCTCTTACCCTGAATCATATTGAAGCTAAGCAGTACTTTAACTGCACTATTTATACTGACTCGCTTAGTTCTCTACTGGCTCTGAAATCGCTACACGTTGGCTCACACCCTGTTCTCGCTGATATTCAAAACTGACTGACCAATTTCTCATTAACATCTACTTCTATCCAGTTTTTCTGGATACGAGGCCATGTTGGTATTTGAGGGAACGAGCTTGCAGACACGGCAGCTAAATCTATCTACTCTGGCACTATCACCACTGTGCCTATTTCGTACATGGATTATGGTCCTGTATTCAAGGCTTGACTCTGTACCAGCTGGCAGTTCACTTGGAGTGAGCAACGCGACAACAAGCTTTTCCAAATAAAACCCTGTATTGGGCTTTGGCCTTTTAGCTTCCGTAAGGTTCAGAAGGAGGAAATTGTTCTCACTAGGCTATGCATTGGTCACAGTTTTTTAACTCATCATTTTCTTTTATCTGGAACTGTTGCACCAGTGTGTAGTTTGTGTAACACTCAAATCACTGTAAGCCACAATTTACTTTCTTGCCATCGTTACAACTCTCAACAATGGCACTATTTTAAACATGTCAGTAACATTGGACATGTTATTGGTGATGGTGACACTGTCCACCTTGATAAAGTTTTTAGTTTTTTAATGGCCATTAATCTTTTTAATCTCATTTAAGTGTTTGTTATTTATTCATTACACCTTTTTAATTGTGGTTCCCTTTTAAGAGTCTCAATCTCTCTAGTTCAATTTGAAATTGAAAAATGGCCAGAACATTAAATAACTCGACACCAGGACTGGAAAGGTCGACTTCAGGTGACTAACGCTGCTGTTTGAACTGTTTGTTTGAACTACCCGTTAGTTTTCCTGGCGAGTTGTTATTACAATTTTGCTGCATGTCTTTTAACACTTTTATTACTTTACCTTTTGGTACTGGCCATAATGACACATAACCCAGAACCAGGACTAGAAAGACCAACTTCAGGTGACTGACGGTGGTTCTCGTACTTACCTGTTAGTCTTCCTGGCAGGTTATGATCATTACCATTTTGCTAGAGAAAGTCCTTTACATCTTTTCTTACTCTGCTTTCTCTCTTAACATTGTAGACTAGGTGTCAACATTGGTTTTATGCTTTTTCTGTTTTTCAGTGCTGTTTTGTTTTACTTTCATTTCCTTTTATGTATTTTACTACATGTAATTTATTTTTACCTTTTTATCGGACGTTTGGTGCAGATAGCCTAGCTCCTTTGTGCCATAAAACACGAAATCAACCAACCAATGTTACTAACCACGTGTAGTTTATAGGTTTGCTTGGTCTCTTTTAGCCTATTCTTGACATGAGTCATGTTTCATATTCAAAATCATTGACTGGCTCAATAAACTTAAACTTTGGCATTAAAAAAAATATAGGGCAGGACATCAAGCTTAGAAATGTTTTTCACACTTTGTGTGTGCTAAAGCATATAACACTTTCATTTTACTGTAGAATACTGTCCATCTTGTGGTGTTTTACTAAAAGATTAGGGTGTTCAATATGGGAAAAAATTATTAAATCAAAAGTTGAATAAATCAGTTACACATTGTTGCTATCTGTGTGTTTACATTATACTTAATATTGAAAATAAATGGTTCAAACTCCTTATAATCATATATTTTTTACATAACTTTAATATTTACCATACTTTAATTTAGTGAAATACAAAAGCTCCAGTTAAAGGCCATTAAACATTCTTCTTTCACTTTACATAATGATACAAAACACTAAATGTGTGTTTAAAGACTTCTGTTTCTCAGTATTTGACAGGATATGATGATTTCAGTTAGCATACAATCCTTATATACTGCTTACTCAATACTTTGCCTAACATACAGCAAACAGTCTAAAGGTTCAAACTTTGTTTGTTTGTTTTGAATTTCATCCAAAGCTACATGGAGACTATCTGTATTAGCCATCCCTAATTTAGCAGTGTAAGACTAGAAGGAAGGGATCTAGTCATCACCACTTACTGCCAACTCTTGAGCTACTTTTTTACCAGTAAATAATAGGATTGACCATTACATTATAACACTCCCATGGCTGAAAGGGCAAAAGTGTTTTGTGTGACAGGGATTAGAACCTGCAATCCTCAGATTATGAGTCAAACACCCTAACCACCTGGACATGCTAGGCTGCCAAACATTGTCAGTTGGCTTAGAATAATTTTTCAGGATGAAAGATTGATTAAATTCAACTTTTAATATCTGCTTAGGCATCAACATGTAAAATATATGATATTTCAGTATAAAAATAATAGTTGTTTGTGGGTAGTTTTGATAATTTCAGTTGCAAGCTCTGTCTACAACAAACAGTCTAATTTTTATTTTAAATGTTAACAAGTTTGTGATCACATTTTGTAATTGTTCATCTGTATTTATGTGTAAAATTACAAACTCTAAATAAGATATTTGTTACATATACTGAAACTTTTATTCACAAAACTAAGAAAAAATCTCAGACTTATGCACTCACATACTGAAACAATTGTTAATGAAATTTAGGATACATTAACATAGTTATTTAGGTAAAATTTCTTAGTTTATAAGTTACTAACCTATTCATGTTTAGCTTAGTCTTTTATGATAAATTACACCTCGGTCTCCATTTATAGTTTTTATATGAAACTTGTGTTACATAATGATCTGAGGGTAGCATCACACATAGTAAAATATTTATTATCAAAGTTTTGTGATACACTAATATACTATAAATATCTTAGATTATAAACTACTGTATTAGTTTAATTTCACCTTTACATATTCAAATTAATATTTCACTTAGAATTTATACTTTAATTTGTATAAAGGAACATTGAATATCATAAAACATTTTAACAAATTTTGAAGGGTAACTTCTTATATCGTTTACACTTATATAAAAAACATCAAACTTTATTATTTGTTTATAATTTATAATGAGTGTTCAATCACAAATGTAACAGAAATACACTTCAAGTTTGAATAAAGATCAAATGTTAGATAATTACTTGTCTAGCTTAACCTTTTTTTGAAAGAGTTGAGAGACAAGACAAATAAATATTTGTGAAAATTACAAAAACATATATGAGAGACAGTCTTATATTTATCTAGACAGTTGAAAATTCATAAACATCAACAGTGTTAATACTAAGAAAGACATATAAATCTTAAAAAGACTAAACAATAATTAATGGTGATGTTTACTGTTAGTACAAAGAGAGAGAAACTTTTCATTGGTAGAGGTGATATGTGTTAAAATAATTTTATATTTCTCATCATGTGATGGTCCTGAAAAAGACCTTTAAATTTCTTATGTTTTATCAAAATCGTTTGTTTTTTTTCAGAAAATGAATAGCCTTCAACTTCACTATCTTCACTATGAATCCTCATTTCAATTATAATGTTTATTTTGTATAATACTAATTGCTCGGTAAAGTAGTAATTAGAAAATACTTAAATGTTCAATCATGTGACTGCTTAAGTAAAACACATCTCTATAAACAAAACAAATTGAACACTCACCAGAATTATTTATACATGATCACATGACTGCACAATTTGAAAATATTCATCACGAAGTATACATTCATAATCAATATCTGTAAATATGTATGTTTCTGTTATTTTTACACACGTGCGCACATACATTTATCTGATATATATATATGTGTGTGTGTGTGTGTAACCATGCTTTGACTGCCACATGAGGATCAATCCATTCTTTATCATGCTCTTAAAGCACACACACGTTTCATCTCATGTATAAAAATACAGAACAGGAGTCTAACAGAGATAAGAGAATGTTATTCACTTTTAAAGTAGTTTGTAAATAGGTGTACAATGCTGAATATATTTTGACCTCGATTATCTCAGTTCTTGTCTGCAAATTTACCTGAATAGACTTTCAATTAATTCTTAACTGTCATCAAACTCGGGGTCTCTGTTTATTTTTCTTTTCATCTTCAGAAGTGACACTACAGTGACAATACGTTTAATATTGTACATCTATTTACCAACGAAAGATTGCTTTTTATCAAAAACCACAAAAAGGGGTACATTCCTTCATCTCTGTTAAATACTTTTTATTCTTTAATATAAAAACATAGATAACTGTATTTTTAAGGAAAACTGTGTGATTATATTTTTAGCTTATTTCTGTTACTGCAGGGAACATTAGTATATTTTTATAAATCTTATTTAAAGATGTAAAAATAAAACTATTATATCTAAATAATTACATTTAAAGAAGATAGATTATATGTAGTTTAGTTATATTTGTAAATATTAGTACTCTTAAATAACGTTGTGAGTTTTAACTTGAAAAGAAATAAGCAGTTTAGAAACAGAAAATAATTTCTTAGTGTATTTTTAAGTATTGAGAATTTCATAAACGTACTTCTTGCATCCTGTATTGTTATATAAAGTGTAAGACTTTACAGATAAATCTAATCTCATTGGTGGATGGTTCTATGTGAATTTATAGAAATACTCTTCATAAACTGATTTCTTGTAAAGGATAGAAACATTTTCTTGTAGAGCATGCCAGTTGCCATGAGATCATAATACGTGGGATTCTTCACAATATTGAAAAACGTCCACTTTAATTTTCATGTTACTTATGTTTCCAATGATAACGTAATCTGACAAAGTATTTAACATATTCTCTGTCTTTTATATTGTACTTGAACTACAATCAGTGTACTGTGTTTTTATTGTACAGAAGACAGTTTTTGTTTTCGTTACATGATAGAAAATGTATTGTTTCTCAAGTTGTGGTCAAGTGACTAATGAAAAAAGGTCACAACAGATTTACCCTTTTGTATCACTTCTTAGAAAGCTTTCATACTCTGGATTATAAACATGTAAAAGTAATAGATAAACATATCTATAGATGTGGGTTACGAATGTATATGTTGTAGTGAATATTTTCAAAATGTATAATAATCTGATCATATCCAAACAAATCATTCTGTTAAATATATTTTCTGAGTTTCTGGAAATTATAACATGAGATAATTAAACTGAACTTTTCACTATATTCAATATCATTTTTTACTATATAAAATATTGCACTCTGAATTGCAATGACAATGATTATAATTTGTATGACAGAATTCAATAAAATTATAAAATATAACATTTATAATCAATTAAATAATGTATAATATGTACCTTATAAAAGTTGTCTCGTGAAAGCAAAACATCAGGTATTCTACAGTATATTATCGGTATAAAGTAATGCTATTATTAGTATTGAAGACATTTTAGATCCACAGAAACATTGTAACTAGTAGATAAGTGAGTTAGCATATTTTTTGTAAAATCGGTATGTTAAATCAAAATCAGTTTTGTGTGTTTTTGTTCATTATTATATGAAACAGGAAATTGAAATATTTTCTCAAGAACATAGTTATATGGATAGTATAAAAAACAAACTAGTGAAACAGTAAGCATGTTAAATAAACATCCTTTTCAGGACGATAATTCATTCACCTTTAAAAGGAAATATAAAAGTATGATTAAATAACAATTATTGATAGTTTGATGCGTTTTATATGTAAAAGTAACTGTATTAGTTTTAGAACATAATTAAATTTTGTCATTTGTTACACGTCAAACACACTGAGACATCATGATTAATCATGAATGTATTTTCACTTCGTGGATGTCCTCGTCTCTGGTGACAATTGCCTTCCCCATTGCTTAAGGCTGACACATGTGTGTGGCGCCTTCTGGCTGCATGTTGTGTGGTGGTTCCACTAACTTATAACAACTTAGGACACGAATTACAAGATATATATATATGTTAATTTTCATCATAAACCAATAAAATATGTTTTGAAGCAATTCTTTATGGTTCACCTTTGTCACAGTGTTAATGTGAAGGTTATCTCGTGAATATTATTTAAATTGGCATAGCTTTATTATAATAAAAAGAAGAATAGTATTCTTCATCACTTCCTACATGTGACAGCTAATGAATCATCCTTGTGTACCGAAGCAGATTCTCGTTATTAACACAATAGTAAGTTAGTTGATCAATAAAGATTTAAAAACATAATGAAAATTTTATATACAGAACATACTGTTGAAAATATGTCTCGCTCTAATGTTTTCGACGTTTTGGTGATTTACGATAACATAATAATCCATATGTGGTAATATTATTGTATGTAATTATTGAATGCAATGTGAAAGTCACACTTTGAGTCAGCCAAAGTTTTAGTTTTTTGTTGTTTTTTTAATAATATCTCCGTAATTAGAAAATACTGCCTCCTTTGCTTATCATAAGTGAATTTCGAATTGAAAGTCATGGATGAAATAGTTATTACTCATTAAAAATTTTGGAACGACATTAGAAAAATAAAAAACTTAAAAAGTTTAAGCATTTTCTTAAATGTTTTGACACTGCCTGTGCTGATACGATGGTTTTGTGAAATATCTGATAATATTAGCTGTAAATACATTGTGTCTCCTAGAAACTGTGACTAAAAGTTGTAAAAAGGGAATTTTCCATGTTGAAGTAACAATACCAAAGTTTAATTCGGAAAGTGAATTAGTCATAAATATATAACAATATAATGTTTGTTGCTTAACTAAACATTGAACAATGAAATAGTAATACAGTTTGTTGTAAAAAAGGAAACGTCCTGTTGAAAGATATATAGAGACTTTGGTAAAAAATTAAGCGTGGCATGATCAAACAATATTAAGAAGTTGGTAAGGAAAATTACTTTTAAACGATAATACTACACCAAGATTATAGAGAAAGAACAAAAGTAGTTTTGTTGTAAAGGTGAAGAAAAATTAAGGCATAATAATAATTCATTATATGGCTTAAAACAACGTGTTATATAGACAACTTAAAAGACAAAGATTACTAATAAAAATTCAAAATACTACATTTTGTAAAATATTATTACAATATTGCAAAGTAATGTTAGGTGGTGAAATTAAAGTAATAATTCCTCATTTAATATTATTATTTTATTTCTTTAATAAACAAATATAAGCGTAATATTTAACAGTCTGAACCAAAAAACTTTTGTTTCTTTTAAACGTTAATCGTATAAATGTTATGAATGTTATTGATTGTCGTGCTAGTGAAATGATTAAAAAATACGTTTTATACTTTTCTTGAGAAATTAGGCGATATTAAATTTGGGAGAATAACTGATTGAGATACGTTATACTAAACACACTAACTTGCCCATTTTACTACGACTATTCCTACAACACATTTATTGACCAGTATTTATATGCATATGCAAAACAGATTGATCATAGGATGTGTCAGATCGTTGCTTTAGCCCTATTAACGAGAAGATATGGTGCGAGCTACGATCAGTCAACATTTCAAAGGAGTATGGTATCATTGTCTTTGAATAGGGAGTATTTTTACGAAAGGAAGTTTGTTAGATTGAATGTTTAAACGTAGTGTCTGCAAAAAGAAATACGACTGTTAATGAAAATAGCAAAGGGCGAGGCGATTAAACACACCAGTAAAGTATAACAAACTTCATAATTGGTCCCAGTTGAACGTGATTCGATTACCTTCACTCCTATCGTGCGAAGGATATTGCAAAAACTTGTCACGCGGCAGTCAATAACCATTCCTTACGCCTTTCATCCTAGTTTCAAATAGGGAAGTACAGATTCAGTGATACATAGAGTGCAAATATTGAATTACTGGGATACGAAAAGCGGTCTAATGAGTACCATTTTTCCACCTTTCTGAACTGACTGTAGAAAAAGGTGTGTAAAACACTGATGAGTCTCTTAACCCTGTTTAAGCTCTTGCTAGAATTCACATTTTGTTGCTTTATTTTTCAACTGCAATTAAATTAAGTGTTCAACGAATGTCTGAGTTTGAGTTGTGGGTCTAACAAAATAGTGCATGTGTAATTTTATTACTGTGTACTATAAATTATGAAATAATTTAACATATGTTAAAAATATTAAGAACTATGCAAAGTGTGCCGTATATTTCATTATAAAATATATATATAAATGTAATTTGTACTGTAATCAATATTTTTCATTTCGTATAACTCGCTTCTAAAGTTACACTAAAGTGCGCATTATTTACGGAGTTTAGTGTTTTATATTCGTATTGAATACATTTCGAAAGGACACTATGTTCACAAATACGCTAAATGGTTTTATTTTTATTTGCTTTTTTACAATACTTAAATGTTTAGGAAATCTGTGGAAACAAACTTTAAAAATTGGTTAATTTGTTGACATGTCGTGCCATAGTGTCAGTTATCACTCATTATCACTAAGGTTGTCTAATGTTTTAGTGTAAACATAAACTAGTGATTCTTCACTTTCTTATGTATGCTTTTACAAACACTTGTTTTTGTTTTTCTAGTGATTATTTCGTCTTTTCCGAACTGCTAAGTTTCCGCAAAAGTGTTTGTTTTAGCATCCATCGTAAATCTTCATGGCTGAAAAAACTCATCTTTGGAGTCATGTAGATGATAGACATACATGTTCAGTTTTATTGATTTGTTCTGCCCCTTGCGAGGATCAGGAAATATGAAAACTGACATCATAATATCCATGGATATTTCCTACAGTCCATGGTACAAGTAAAATTTTTATTTAAAAGTTTACAGGATTGCAATGTTTGTTTTTCATTATTTAAAATATTTCAATTCTTGAAAATGGTTGCCGATTCGTAACTATAAAGCGAAGCTATAAACTTGCTTGGAAGGATGTTATCGTTTCAGATTTATTTTCCTAAAAATATTATTGTTTCGAGGTTAGTCTAAAAATTTGTGGGCTTTTGTTTCTTTTTTAAATTTATTTACTCACTCTCATTAAACGTTAATATTTTTCTCCAATGTGTGAGCAGCAAGCCTACCCTGATGATCTGACTATCCAAGTAAGTTTGCCGACATTGTGTCTTTTCTTACAAGCTGCACGAAATCGGCCTCTTAGCTAGTTCATTAACTGCATGCAAGATGTGTTCAGTGTCCAGCAGTGAAAAGACAACGTCAACGCTATATTTCAAAGCTATCTGTGTAATGCTAAAGCATGCTAGCCAAATGCTCTTGTAGGCAAAAATAAAATGAAAAATGTATTATATATTATCGAAATATGTGTGTGTGTGTGTATACATGTTGCTATTGGATTCAACCAATCAGCATGTTCATGGGTTTTAGTCTCGAGCATATTGTCTTTGCCCGTGTAGAATTTGTTTAATTTCAATTATTTATTATGTGTTAAAAATTTCTTGAATACAAAGAGTGCATCTGTTTAGTCATATCTATAAAAAGGTAAAGTGTTTTATCGCCAAGGAAATAATTTTTATATCTATCAATAGTTAAAATACGATATATATATTTTTAGAAAAAGCTTTTAATCAGTGTTGAAAGGATTTAATCCTGTACTAATTTTTAGTATCTGCAGCATCTCTTAAGTTCCTATCATGTAGGCGAAACAATTAAGAAACATTTCGACACATTAAATGTTAATGTCACGAAACTTTAACTCTAACTCTACAGTTCTAATAACTTTCGTTTCCATCAAGTTTTTGCTACAAATGTTTCCTGAAGATTGCTACTCTACTCTAATATAAGAAATAATTTTCGAAAATTAATTTTGAGAAAAACAGAAACTCGAAATGTTTCTACTACATTTATATTACTCTTGTTGTTTGTTATAAGCGAGTTCCTTTAAGCTATTAGTTACTGTCTCATATAGGAAATGTGTTCGTGACAAGAAATATGTAAATATTGAGTGTAACAATATTGAATTTTGACAAAAAAATTCCGGATGAAGCTACCCTTTATTTAATTTACTTATTTGCTGCAAGAAAAGAACTGACAAAGTGTTCATGTTGGAAAATTATTTAGGTTTTTAATGTTTAAATGGAGAAATCTCTCGACCTAGCTATTGTTAACATTCACTATGAGAGAGTTAATCACAGATAGGTCAGCTTGAATTGTTAATCACAGATAGGTCAGCTTGGACAGTTAATCACAGATAGGTCAGCTTGGATAGTTAATCACAGATAGGTCAGCTTGGATAGTTAATCAGAGATAGGTCAGCTTGGATAGTTAATCACAGATAGATCAGCTTGGATTGTTAATCACAGATAGGTCGGCTTGGATTGTTAATCACAGATAGGTCGGCTTGGATAGTTAATCACAGATAGGTCAGCTTGGATTGTTAATCAAAGATAGGTCAGCTTGGATTGTTAACCACAGATAGGTCAGCTTGGATTGTTAATCACAGATAGGTCAGCTTGGATTGTTAATCACAGATAGGTCAGCTTTTATTGTTATCGGTTAGAAGAAAAGTGAGCAAACAACATAATCTAAACACTGACGTGTTTTGTATTAAAAAAAAAGAAGAAGCCATGTATTTTATGTCACTGTTAAGTTATAGCAAATAATTTGAAAACTTTCCTGGTGAAAACGTACGGTTACAACTGTAAACTTCTAGGTAAATTTATTTATTCAATTTCAAGATGTTTGTTTTATGTATTTCAGAAAGTGAGTCTTGTAAATAACAAGCATGACCTCTATATGAATGGGGTAAATGATTCAGCTTTAATTGCCTGTGTTGCATGAGTCTTGTTTCATGTCTGCAACGTGACGAGATATTACTAAACCATCTTTGTCTCCACCGTTTTATGAGTAATTTTATTGCAGTAAACAAATAAATCAAGACACATTCATAATAGACTATGAATAAGTGTAAGTCTCGTGTTGTAAGGAAATTAACTAAACTCTGTGATTACAACAGGATTCATGATCATTACTTACACTACATGGCTAAAAGTATGTGGACACCCCTTCTAATTAATGGGTTCGGCTATATCAGTCACACCCATTGCTAACAGGTGCATAAAATCAAGTATACAGCCATGCAATCTCCACAGAGAAACACTGGCAGTAGAATGGGTCGTACTGAAGAGCTCAGTGACTTTCAACGTGGCACTGCAATAGGATGCTACCTTTCCAACAAGTCAGTTTGTCAAATTTCTCCTCTGCTAGAGCTGCCCCGGTCAACTGTAAGTGCTGTTATTGTGACGTGGAAACGTCTAGGAACAACAACAGCTCAGCCACGAAGCGGTAGGCCACACAAGTTCACAGAACGGGACCGTCGAGTGTTGAAGCGCGTAGCGCGTGTATACATCGCCTGTCCACAATTGCAACTCTCACTATCGAGTTCCAAACTGCCTCTGGAAACAACATCAGCACAAGAACTGTTCGTTGGGAGCTTCATGAAATGGGTTTCCATGGCCGAGCATCCGCACGCAAGCCTAAGATCACCATGCGCAATGCCAACCGTCGGCTGGAATGATGTAAAGCGCACCGCCATTGGACTCTGGAGCAGTGGAAACGCGTTCTATGGAGTGATGAATCACGCTTCACTGAGAAGTTACTTATATAAAACAAACTAACTAAAGATACAGAAACATGTCGTATAAAAACATAAAAACTTAACTCTCGTTACACAAAAATGGTTACTTACTCAAAACAAATAAATACGTAGAACAACGATTTGCTTACGGACTTACAACGCTAGAAACCATATACATTATGTAGCATTATTCTTAACTTGAATCATATAAAGACACAGAAACACATCTCATACAAAACATACGTACCTTAACTTTGGCTAATGGAATGCAATATGTTACTTAAAACGTGCAATATTTATAAGTATCAAAAAGAAAAGGAAAACCTTGTAAAATACGCACATAAACACGTAATTCCATCATTAATAAAATATTAAATATCATGAGCAACTGAAGAGAGCTTCTAGAAACATTTTCGAACATGTCCATTGAGAATTTCAAGCTCCTAGAATATAAAGTATAATTTCAACAAATTAAGGTCGTTTTTTATTTGAAACGCAATGCGAATCACACACAACGCCATATTATTATACTATCACTGGAACGTGAAACACGACTACTTTCCTGCTACAATAAGATACTTTTTAGAAAACGACTCTTGCTAAGCGCATTTTAGCGGTTTTGCTTAGTCACCAGAACGTAAAATTTTGTTATCTGTTTTGATGAAAAAACGTTTGTTTCAAAATGCACATGGCAATAGTCTATCGTTGCAATAACGCATTACGTAATTGATTTTTGTTGTTGGAATTTCGCGCAAAGCTACTCGTCGGCTATCTGCGTTAGCCGTCCCTACTTTAGCAGTGTAAGACTAGGCAGCTAGTTATCACCACCCACCGCCAACTCTTGGGCTACTTGTTTACCAACGAATAGTGGGATTGACCGTACATTACAACGCCCCCACGGCTGAAAGGGCGAACATGTTTGGTACGCGGGATTCGAATCCGTGACCCTCGGATTACGAGTCGAACGCCTTAACACACTTGGTCATGCTGGACCTTGATTTTATTTAACAAACTTAAAGCACATGCTAAATAGCAAATACATAATGAACCTTGTAAAGTTTACATGTACAACTGAACTCACTTATTACTATGGTACAAAATGTGGTCATGTTGAGAAAAGTCTCCAAGAGATTATAGAACATCTTTTAAATTGCAGAAGTTGCTGAATGTAACACAAAAAATAAAACACGGTTTTCTTCTTTAGCAAAGCAAAAGCGTGTTATATAAAAATAATATTAATAATGTTTTAAACATTAAGGAGCTGAACTACAACGCAAAGCATCTTTACGATAACTTACTAGTTTTTATCGCCTGCTGTATTACACAATATCATACACATTATGCTAGGTCACATGATATACACAACCTAGAACGATGAAACGTGTGTAATCTAATTTCATCATTTCGGTTTGAGGTATAATTTTTGTCAATAGTTCACACTTTCAGAAATAACCTTTTCTGAAGGCTAATGAAAGTGATGTGCCAACTAATGTCACAAAAGACATTAACAAGCTTGTTCTAAACAAAACTAAATGAGCAGTAAAGTCACACACACTCAGAGCGGAGCTTCATCATAAAATATAAACACTTTTCACAGTAACTAAAGAAAGCTGTTAAAGAGTACTAAATTTAACATTTCATGTGAAACACAAAACATGTTCAGTTTCTTTGGAGAAACAAACCTTTTTTCAACTGATTAAAATTTTCAATATTCTTATACAGCTGGAACCATCATCTCTAGAAAGTAATAAATATTCTAAATAGGCTTGAACTTTGTCGTTATTAGAAAACGAATCATGCTTAGTGTTTCCTTCAATGAGCTGAAGAACGTGTCAAAAAAACTTCAGAAACTTTTCACAGCAAAACTTTAACGTTAGTAGAACAAAAACATAATTTCTTGCTTTCAACAAACTACAGTTATTATTATAAACATTAGTTGTAAAATACACATAGAGCTTACTCCATTTCAACTAGGTCACAAACTATATTTATCTTCCTATAACAAACTGACGTAATTTGCTATAGTGACTGCGAGAACGTGTATCTTCTGAAACAAGCATAGAGCTAAACTGCATTGTTATTTGAAAAACATACTTTCTCTTCACAGCTGTAAATGTTTCTGATATGGCTGTAAAACAATATTTTAATATTACAGAACTCCACCTTTAACTACAACATATGACGCCATTATTTCCCTTCAGTTAATTAAAGTGTTATTATTTTCTATAAAAATTGTCTTTCGAAACATACAGAGCTAAACACCACCGTCACTGGAACAAAAAATACCTTTTTCCCTTCAACAAACTGCAAAAAATTTCATAACTTCTATTGTAAAACACGTATGTAGACCTCATTTTCACACAAAACATAACTATCTTAATAGATATCACAGAAAATTTTAATAACATTTCCTGCTTAGTACACTCGTAGCAGAATTCCATCGTTAGCAGAACACAAAAGACGATTATTCCCCTTCAACAAAATAAGTTAATTCATCATTCAATTTCTGTAGTGTATATTGGTGTAAAAAAGACATTTAAATACTGTATATAAATCACCCTATAACACTAAGTTTGTAAGTTTTCTTTAATTGGACACGTATCTTTAGTTTTACATCTTATTTAGGAGTGTTTTACTAAACAGATAATTAGTGCTCGCGTTTAACAAACTTTCTAAACATTTCTCAATGAAGTTAAGCTCCGCCACCATTGTTTTTATTTTTCATTTCAGTGAACAGAAAACATTTTAAACATACTATAGAAAACACCAATTAAACACTGGTGTTAAACCAATTGTCCTTTATTATTGGACAATACAATGTTCTAAACAAAGACAGAAATGTGCTCCTTTTTAACTAGACGGTAGAACTTAAACCGAAGAAATTTTCTTAGCATTTTTTGTTGAATTTCGAAGGAACTGCTCGAAGGTAATTTGTCCTTCGTGGTTTGTACTTTTGAAATGAAAGACTACAGGGAGATCACCTAGTTAACACCACCCACCACCAACTCTTTGACTACTGTTATCAGAATGAATACTGGGATTTAACTGCCACACTTATAACGCACCTACGACCAGAAAGTTCGGAACGCAGTTTTTCGTTGGACGGTAAAGTGACATAAACTAAGAAATCTTAGCCCCACTATTCAGCTCTTTTACCATTAGGCCGCGATCGGTAAAGTTTTGTTTTAGGAAAACATGACAAGATACTTTGTGCTAAATACAGACAGAGCTGTAATTTATCACTACACCGTAAAGGTATGTTTATTTCCTTGAAATAAACTGAAACAGTGTTCTGTTTGTTTATGAATTTTGTACAAAGTTACACGAGAGTCGTATGCGCTAGTCGCTCCCACTTTAGCAGTGGAATACTAAAGAGAAGGCAACTTGTCATTGTCACCCACCATCAACTGTTGGGGTACTCTTTTACCAGCCAATAGTAGGTTGACCGGCATGTTATTACACTCTCACACCTAAAGTGGCGAGCATATTTGAGGTGGTGAGAATTCGAACCCGCGACCTGCGAAGTAGGAGTTAAGCGCCCTAACCACTTGACCATGCAGGACCGCGAGGTTTTACGCAGAACTTGACACAGAACCTTTGGAATTAATATACACGTAGCTAAATTTTGTTGTTTATCCTAAGTATGCATGGTTTACTTACAAACTCTTTCCGAACAAAATGAAGAAACTTCTTTTGTTAAATACAGGTAAAACTAAACTCCTTCGTTACTGGACCATAAAACAAGATAATTTCTTTTCAAGAAACTGTATACAAAACATTCTCTGAAACGTTTCTTGTTCAGAGCTAGAACACATGATGTTATTACTTCCTTGAAAGAGTTTTCTTAATAGACTGAAAACCCTTCAAGGAAACAAAACGTTACAATTTCAATACACAGAATGAAAACATTTTTCCAATCAGAATGCAGGAAACGAACCTTTAAAACACACTGAATAACAAGTTAGTAGAACATAAAACATGATTTCTTTATAAAATAAAATAAAGAAATGTTCTAAACAGACCACAAGAAATGCTTCTCTTTTAATATATCGTTTTTAAAACGTGTTTTAAACTCTCTAATTGGCCTAATGTTTTAGCTCATTAAATGAACTATAACATAAAAGTACCTTTTAAAATTGTTAATTTGCTAGTTAATTAGAGAAAAGTCTCCTTTAATTGATGGATTTTTTTACTTTCTTAAAATTACCAGTATCCTTCAGCTGTCGAACTGTATAATTTTCTTTTTACAAAACGTGATTTTTGGTTTTACGTTTAGTAACTAATTAATGAAGCTAGCAGAATTAGTTCAATGTTACTTATAATTTATTTTTCTTTTCATTCTGTTTTGAATTTATTTAGTTTCGTTCCTATAATCAACCCTAAGCTTTCTTTTATCTGTTCAATTTACTTAATGATTTTTTTTTTGCGAGAGGTCGAACATAGATCCGAAGTTCTATTGCTTACTTCCCGTTGCCACAAGATTACGTTCAGTGCTTCGATACCATGGGTGTCTTATTAAAATGAGTCAAATCACACCATTTGATAGAGTAGCTCAAGAGTCAATGGTAAGTGGTACTGATTAGATGCCTTTTCTCTCGTCTGTCAGATAGCACGTGTGCAGCTTTGTGTCAATATCCTAGGCAAACAAAAACAAAATATACATCTTTTGTCTTTTCTTTCGAGATAAAGTTTCATTTCTCAGATATCAAATATAATTAATTTCTTCTGATATGTGGCCTAACTGCATCTTTCTGTCTTTGGATTTAATGTTTTGTTTAGTGGGGTTCTTCTAACAAGTGTAAACCTGGTTTCAGTCAGTTGCTTCGTCTATCCAGTCATGTACTAGTTAGCTGTTGTACATAGATATTTCTGCCAAAGAATCTAAATTATCATTTAAATGTTCTTTTGGTATATTTTGTTGCTGTTCAAACATTTTTATAAGAATTTACTAAAACGTATATTTTAAACAAATACTGCATGCTCGGTTCTCGATAAGCTATAAGATACGTGAAAGTTATTATAAAATTCGTATGACTTCTATTGCATTGAGAGTTATTGTTAGTTGGCCAGACCACAGAAGATCCTTTGCTGTGCGTGAAATCTTCCTTGTGTTAAAAACTGAATGATAATACTGAAAATCAGTACAGTGTTGCGTAGTTAAAGTAGCATGGTGAGTTCCTTTCCTGTTACGTATTTTACTAGTAATACAGTCAATAGTTAGTTCAGGCTAACACTAACGTACATGAACAGACATCTCAAATAGATATTTATACAAATCTACTTTTTCATTTAACGCACGCAGCAATTACTTTATCATTATTCACATTTTAGCTTAGAAAAGATGTAAGTAATTTATGTACAAACCAGTATCATTTTTTCACAGTTCACTAGCAAAAACAGCATGTTTTGAACAATAAAAAGATTAAATTTTTCAACTGGAAATATTTTCAACAACAACTGGAATGTCTATTTTTCTATTTCTGTTAGAAACATGCAATTTTCTTTGTCATTTTTTTTTCTAACGGGAATGACGCATGGCAGCTTGTACGTGTGCATTACACTAAATAACACTAACCAGTGTATTTCCTTGTCGCCCTGTTTCAGTGTCTCTGATAATCATTGTTTTACTAACTCTACAGATCCGTGTTGTAAATGCGTTTCGCAGTGGTCTTGACGCTCGTAAAGCCGCTATTTTAAAGAGACTTGCCGAAAAACGTTCCTCTTCTGTCTCCATCGAGAGTACCGCCAGGAACACCGAGACGGAATGGTGTAAACGGGGTCCTATTCAAACTATTGAAGAAGAAGATAAAACATCGAAAGAGAAGAGTGTTGCACAAAATGTTGACAATGACTCTAACCATAGTGTGGAAACCGAAGTATGAAACATTTCCAGCATAAAATGCAACTTTAAGACAACTAACGTTAGCCAGAATTTTCTTCTACTAGTTAACCTCTGCTTGTGTAGTGATTATAGACCAGTTGGTTGTGGATGATATTGGCTTAAAATTATGTATCGAGTGTGAAAATTTTACACATTTTGCTTCGTTTTTTTATTGTGTCGGTGTTGCATGTGGTAAGGCTGTCATTATCATTCTCGTGTTTTCATGAAGTTTCAGTAAATTTCATATTTTATTAACGGGTCTAATCAAATGTGATAAGAGCTAATTTATTCAGTTTTCAAGTATTGGAGTATATATCCATGTAGCTATTAATAATTGTGTACTTTAAGTGAAATCTCCGTATTCAAACTAGAAATCTTTGTTTTATGTTTCCAACTTTTCAGGTGCTTCTTCTCATGTCATTGAAACTTATTCCAAAGGATGTTTGTGTAGTACTGTGTGTTCTCTAGGTGTTATTTCAAACTGTAGGAAGGATTCGTGCCATCAGATATCTCAAGCATCATGAGAACGTTGTTTATTTTGTAAGAAGTACACTATAAAGTGTTCTAACACATGTTGTTATTTCTGTTTATTTCTCTCGTGATCTTATATATTATATCTTTCTGATATTAATATGTTCAACTAACAACGACAAAACGTATCTAGAGCGGTAGATCATCGGTCAATCAAATTAGAAGTTGATATATGTTGTAAAATATCGATTATGAATGAAATCGAACTATGAATAAGTCAAAAGTACAGGATTGTGGCGTACGTTTTCCGTTAAAGCACCATAGACGGTGATAGAATTTAAAGTATAAAGTAAAACGTGCCATCACGTCGTAACCGACCATCAATACAGGGACTTAGTGCCGAAAATGCCCATCTATCTGCGTCATAAAGAGTTATCCCTTCTGTTTTCAAAAACAGGATCTCATACTGGGGCGATATTATAGCAATCTGTACACTTCAGTGGCTAATGTGTCTATGCATGTACATAAATACCTATGTAAGTAAATACATGAGTGTGCGTGCGTATATCCATATCTTTATCTTTCTTTTTATCAAGTACTTGAAATAAGTTTCAAGTGTAATTTCATATAGTAGAAAGTAATTATTTCTTACAAATGTAACTAGTGCTATGGTTCCTTTCCTTTGACAAATCATATCACATTATTCGTGTGTCCAGGAATTATATATGTTAGTCTGATGTTTGTTCCAAAACCCCTTTTCTTCTTCTTTATGTAGAATAATGAAAAATAGGACACACTTTAACGGAAAATGAAACCCATTCTGATGTTTAGAAGAATTTATGGCTGGTTAAATTTAAAAATTAATAAACAGAGGCGTCGCTATACACTGGTACACGGGATCCGAGACCACACTGTGTTGGACAGTGTTCTGAATCCCCGGTTAATGTCTCGAAAAATCAGAATAGAAAACCATAACCTCGTAAAGGGGGGAGGGCCAATGGCGCGAGCGACGAAACATTTGAGTTCTTATAGCAAAATATATTGTTGTTTAATTTTCAACATAAGGCATATTAATTGGGTAAATATATTAATAGGAAATGGGAAAGTTGTTTTTCCAGAAACAACTATATACTGTTTGGAAAATTTTGACTAAATGTCACTATTTTTTACACGTGAAATTCCACTTACAATCTTGGTTTTTATTTTTGTTGACTCAGAAAGTCTTCCTTTTACTAAACGGGATCTAAATATAGAAATTATCACAGAAAGAAAGAAACGTTGTTCAAGTATTTTATTTGATTATTTGAGGTTTCTCATCTTGTATCCTTCATCTTCTTATAACTTATAATAGTACTTCGTTTTTTAATGGTGGTCCACTGAAAGGTGGTCCATTGATTGTTTTAGACTCACGTGTTATTAAATAAAATTCAATTTTAATCCCAGACATTATGGTCATTTCCTAACTTTATAATAAACATAATTGAACACACTTTCTTCTCAACCAGTAAATGAACAGAACATGTTTAAGAACATCTACAAATTTAATTTTACAAAACAGATACAATCATTTCGAGTATTTTTATCGAAGTGTTTGTTACCACGGGCTCTCTGGATATATGAAAGAAATGTTTTTTACGCAACTTTTAATTTTATGATAGAATTGGTCAAAATTAAATGACTTTAAGATTTATTTTCACGAATTGTTGTTAACGACTGTTTAATTGCCGGAAGACATTATTCCAGTTTCTTTTTACAAATAAAATTTATTGTCCTAAAAATAAATGTTGCATAATTATTTTGCTGGGTGTAGCCAAGGGGTTAGCGAGCTCGGACTGTGAATCTGATGGTTCGTAATTAACGATACATTGCCAAATAAATAAGCTCTGGATCTTATGGCAGTGGGTGAGTTATAAATATGACAGTCAAATCCTACAAGAATAGCCCAAGGCTTGACGCTAATGCTGCTGAGTAGCTGTCTTCCCTTTAGTTTAGCAGTTTGAAACCATAAAAATGACTATGTAAACATTATTTCGCGTAGATTTGAGCAAAATAATTGAAAAATTATCCAGTAACTAAGGTAAAGATTGTTGTTCCTAGAGTAGCGTTGTGTTATAACCATAAAAAGATAGCAATCGTAACTATAGAATTGTATTATAATGAAACGAAAGACAGTTATTTTAACCGTAGAAGTATTTCATGATAAGGATGATTATTATTACCGTGACATTATTTCATGTGATTAACGATAACATTTTATACTGTCTTATTATCATTCGATACCTTGGTGGGCAGAGCACCGATAACCCATTGTGAAGCTTTGTGCTTAATTCTAAAGAAACAAACAAAATTATTATTACTGTGACAGTGTTTATTTTCAATTTCCAAAATGGCCCGTCATGGTCAGATGGTTAGGGCGCTCGACTCGTAATTCGAGGATCACGGATTCGAATCCCCTCACGCCAAATATGCTCACCCTTTCAGTCGTGGGGTATTATAATGTGACCGTCAACCCCACTATTCGTTGGCAAAAGAGTAGCCCAAGAGTTGGTAGTGGGTGGTGATGACTAGTTGCCTTCCCTCTATTCTTACACTGCTAAATTAGGGACGGCTAGCACAGATAGCCCTCGTGTAGCTTTGAGCGAAATTCAAACCAAAATTTCCAAAATATTATATTGAAAAAAAAAGAAACCAACATTCAATTAAAATCTGTCATTTCGGTCCATTCAGCAGGAAAAACATGAAGAAGATATTCAAAACTTATGTACTTATCTACAATAAATAATTTTTAGGAAGTAAAGTAAATATCTTGCAAAACCAAGTATAGCTACGAAATGAATTTGTGGCTCGAGATAAGATGTATATTTTTTATGTTTGGAAAGATTATGAATTGTGTACAATTAAAACATCATTCCAAAACAAAATTTATTTTCATGTTTTAATTTGTTTTATCTCAGTTCGAGCTACTTAAGACATATTTATTAAACAAAAATAAATAAAAGTTTTGCCAATGGAAACGTAGAGGATGTTGCAAAATCATCACTTTTCAGGAAAATATAATTCCATTTTAATATCAATATTTCGGTTTCTGTCTTCGCCAGTGTACATTACACATGTTGGTAGGTTTACGAACTTAAGACGCTAAAATTCAGGGTTCAATTCCATGTGGTGGATAGAGCGCAGTTAACCTACTGTGTATATTTTCACTAAAGCAACAGCAACATAAAAATTGAGCAGGAATGACATAGAATTTTAGTTATATGGAGTATTCGAAAAATCACAAAATTAATCTTATTAATAAACTTTTCTAAAATGTTTCCTTTGTTGCCACACATGTGATTCTACAAGATTAATTAGATGATTCTTTTGAATAAACCTAGTTTTATATTAATATTTTGAATCATGATGTATTCCCGGAGAAGAAACAAGGGAAATTATCGAACTAAAATGTTATTATACTTTTCAATGGAGCAGAAATTTATTTGCTTTTAGTATAAATAAAAATAATTTTAATTAATTTTTCAATCTTCTTTACATCAACACAAACTTGAAGATTTCTGGAACAAGACCCATTTTAAAAATCTACATGGTATATTCTTCCAAGGAATGAGTCCTGTTTGTATCGCTTAAGTTTATTCAAATTCAAACAAGCTATGTTCACTATATATATAAAATACGTCAGAAGTCATGTTATTCATTTTGCTTTTCACAATGTAAACTTTTACCAAACCTTTGAATTCAAAATTTGTGTTTTTTTCTCATCATAATACGTAATGAAGACAAAGTTCCAAATCACAAATTTTTAGCATAATTGCTGACTTTTATAAAATCTACCAACTGATGTTTTATTTCTAAATATGAAATCCAACTTTACTTACATTTTCTGTGTATTATTAAGGGAATTATGTGCGTTGATTCCCTTAACTTATTCTTTTGTCAGGAACGGTAATGTTTCTGAATATATTCTTCAATGTGTTCTTTGTTCCATTTCTATAATCCGTTTATTTTCATTGAATATATCTGATATAAAAATCTTATTTGTGCTGAATCTTTAATGATATTCTTCCAGGAACACTGGTAAATTTTTAATTTTTATTAGTTCTTTTGTTGACACATACAATAGTCATAATTTCCGAAGCTCATGAGTGTATCCTTCACAAAATAATTTGTCATTACTCTTCAGTCTATTATTTAACGATGAGAAATGACATCAGTCTTTCATACTATACTTACGCCGGTGCTCTAATCTTAAGTTTTCAATTTTAATGTCAAAGGTTTGAAAGCTGGGACGGCTTGCCATAATATATTTTGCAACTATTTTCATATTCCGTTCATTTCAAAATGAAGCAAAACAATTTTTTATTCATAATATTATTTGAATTGATTCTCTTATCCAACCATTCTTTGATAAAATTTCATAATCCGTCTTGCACGGTCTTTTTTCTAATATTAACAGAGTTTAGACAGTCACCATCTCTGTCACTTCTGCTGATTTTATCGGAAGTATTAATAGTACAACTTACCACCAAAGAGATGAATTTTATGATTGCTTAACGCAATGAAACTCGTATTAAAGAGATGAGAGAAATATAAGTAAAATATTATGTACGTGAAAGAAACTTATATGTTAGACTAGAAGTTTCTGTTGAACTGCATCTGCCTGTTGAGTTATACAGTATTTATACTTCTAGTTTTTATAATATTTCCTGATTCTGATTTTTCCTCTCACAGCTTATTTAAAGTAACTCTTAGTGCTCTCACCGCAACAAAAGTAGCTATTAAAATGACTCCGAAGGTGTTCGGTTGCGCTACAGTTTGCTTATTACATATTTCACCTAGCCACGTTTCCATCGTAGCGTTGAACACGAAGTAGGCTGGAGCGCCGCAGGAACTGTGCTCGAGTCTACGTAATAAACAGTTTTTATGCTGAAAAAGAGCAGAGCAAGCTTGAGGTCCTTCTTCAAGCCGAAGGATTCTGATAATGGATAAAGGCCAGTTTCCAACATACCGTTCACACTCATAATACTGCTCTCTAACGGCTTGTAAACAGGATCCACTGGAGAGGAGATCTGGAAAAAAACGTTTAAACTGTCAGAGTTAGTAGACTCTATTCGTGTTACATATAATTTATTATCTGTTAAACTTCAAATGTAACACTGCAGGTAACAGTACTACAACGTTGACTGAACTATATTTTTAAATAACTTTATGCAGCCTATGGTGATTATATTTTTATTCCCACATTATTTGCATATAATCATCAAAGTAAAAATATAAAGCGAAAAATATCATCTTATACATTATTTGTTTAAACAATCGTAGCATATTACTTATAAGAAATAGTTCGTTTTGAATTTCGCACAAAGCTACACGAGGGCTATCTGCGCTAGCCGTCCCTAATTTAGTAGTGTAAGACTAGAGGGAAGGCAGCTAGTCATCACCACCAACTGCCAACTCTTGGGCTACTCTTTTACCAACGAATAGTGGGATTGACTGTCACATTATAACGCCCCCACGGCTGAAAGGGCGAGCGTGTTTGGTGCGACGGGGATTCGAACCCGCGACCCTCGGATTACGACTTAAGTGACTTAACCATCTGGCCATACCAGGCCGAAATAGTTTGTAGGTGACATAAAACATGCTAACTCAAAACACTATTAAACGCGAAGCCAGATTGATAACCTTGTGCTAGAAAAACGAAATCTAAAAATAACCTATTTTAGAATTCAAGGAATTTTAGCGGATAAAACGTTTTTCTGGATAAGAACAAAATTTCACTAAATATGCAATGTATTTCACTAAATATGCAGTGTATTTCGCGAATTATCAATAACTTTATTTTTCCACGTGGGATTTTTCGGAAGTGCTGATTACAAAAGTTGATATCGATGTTTCCCAAATAGGATAACTTTATTCTCGATTTACGTCATTTCATTACGTCAGTGAGAACAGGTTGGCCTCGATCAAGTATTGGTTTTTGTATCTTTCACAAAAGACAAGAGTGTCTATCGTGACTTAATAAACTTAAACAAAAGCTGTTTTGAGGTTTTTGATTCAATTGTGTATTAGACGAGGCTTTGAGTCCCAGAAGTATTAATTTCGTGTTGGAACTGACCGTCATCACATCGACCGTCAGCATAAAAAGTATTAATTGTTTTATACCTTAAGGGTTGACATTCCTTAAGTTCACACTGCCCTAACTGAGCGTACATCACTGCTCGTGAATGTTTAATGTTTCGATCGTTTCCATTGTGTTCTTAAATAATATGTTTGTAGTTTAAAATAATATACACATTTGAAGTTCTCTATCTGACACACGAAGAGACTGATAATTTGCCCTCCAGTGATGCTAATGAAATCTAGAGAAACTTGGTGTTTCTTTAAAAACACGTTTTTAACATTTTTACTTGTACAAAAGAGAATGTTATTTAGTTTGAAAAATTCTTCCTATAAATTTTACCTCTGTTAAAATAATTAAATAACATCCACTTTCTGTTACTGTGATTATATTAGAGCAGCTGTTTAAAAAGCTGTCATAATTATCTTAGTTCTATGGCGTGCTCCGTAGTTTGAATATAGGCAAATTCTGAGCGAAATAATTGTTCTTGTACTTTTACACAAATACAAATAATACTTAATGCAGTAAAATGCCAGATCTCAAGTTTCTATCTTGAGCTGAGGCATCAATAAACCTCAGGGTAAACCAAGCCCACCTCTCCATGTTTCTTGGGTTTTAGGCGAGCGACCACTTGGTATACATTTATTGGTTACAGCTAATAGGAGGCAGAGATTCTGAGCAAAATACGTATAACTTTCACTTCAACGTTCGCCGAATAGCTGTTTTTGTTACGTTGTTTTTACACTAACTAGATTTAACCAACAAACCTACTTTGTTAAACAACGTCTAAAATATATTTCAATGAACACTGTTGCATGATAAAACAGTGGAAATAAGAAGTAAATTACCAGGAAGAGAGAAAAGAAAAAGATACGAAGAAAGGAAGTTAAGAGACGTGTTAAAAAAATAGATGTGAGAACCAAAGAAAAATTGAGAAAAGACATAATTGTGATTAAAGACTTGATTGATAAATGTGACTGAAAATTACAGAAAGATTAAAATAGCAAAAGTTGAAATTGTACAAAAAAAATATAAAAGAATGTAGAAAGATTATTACAATCAAACTAAATCACAGCAAAGTCGATCAGTGATAAATAAAACTATACGGAAATTAGACTGGCTAATATGAAAGTCAATCAAATCATATTTCTCGATGCACATGACAAAGTTTGATTTACATCCTCAATCACCTTTAACTATGAAATATGAAATAGGAGACTCCATGTTGTCTAAACTTATTAACCGCTACTGTTCTGCCATCTATGATTTCTCTTCCTGTATTACTTCAGCTGTAACACGACTTCACAAATTTATAGAAGTTTAGCAGCCTGATCGAAAAACATCTCCCAATCGGAAAACCAATAGATTATGATAGAAAGGTACCATGGAAGGTATATCAGGCTCAATTCTAAATAATTTCTAGAGTTATTCATTTTTCTGCTCCTTTAAAAGGACCAGCTAAGAAACTTTCTAGTTTAGAGCTGTAAAAGCTATCAAGCACTGGTGGCTACCTCATCGAACAGGTTTGGAGTAACCCCCAGAAGTAAGTTTCCAAAGCAAACTTCGGGACCAAAATACAGATATGAGACATTAACCGAATATATGGCAGATATGAAAATACTTCCCTGGTTTGTCTTCAGTGATTGCTCCATGTAAAATAGTGGCTTTTCGCTTCCATGTAGATGCTATAGTATAGTGGATGAGGATATGTGGATTAGGTTAAAGCAACGCAGATAAATAATGTTAAAAGATGTACAGTTGGCTATGGAACTTGCATTAATTAATGTCGCAGATGAACAATTTAGTTTTAGTTCAGGCCATGAGGATGGCTGTACCTGAACCTAAGGGGTCCCCGTCCCTTAGCCTATGTGTTACAAAAAATAATATTAAAATATTATCAAATACAACCTTACGGCTTAAAACACTTTTAATAAATACACAACGACAATAAACAAACGAAGATAAAAAATAAATTATATAATTATTTCTATGAATTATTGCTATTCCTTTTTTTTTTGCCACCAGTCAAACAAGTATTTTTTCCTGAAAATAACATATTTTATGGCAGATGAGCATAAGATGATCACAACCAAATTTTTTTTTTTCGTGTTATAGTGAGAGATGCAAATGTTAAGTGCTCTTGTATCACATCTACTCTAAATTACAAAGAGTGTGTGTGTTTTTCCTACAGCAAAGCCACATCGGGCTATCTGATGAGCCCATCGAGGGAAATCGAACCCCTGATTTTAGCGTTGTAAATCCGTAGACATACCGCTGTACTAGGGGGTGTCTATTACAAAGAGTTTATTCAATGATGTGACTACAAAAGGTGCATCTCGACACGTAAAATGTAATTGGGTCCCCTAAATGTATTCCTCTTGTTTCTTAAGTTTGTCAAGCTATTTGAGTTCCCTTTTGAATATCGTTCTCGCAATATTGGAAGCTGTGGAAACATATTTATATGATTTACCACTTCTTGTTTTAAGTTTAGGTAAATTACTCTTTGTACATTCTCTAATTATAAAACTGAGCTTTTGGATTTTTGAAAACCTAAATGGATTTTGTTTTGTCCTCCTTTGTACCAACTCTTTCACAATAGCTGATATAAAGCAAGACTTTAACCTTATACAAGCATTTCAATTGTTTATTGGCATTGTGGATTAGCTTAATATTAACAAATGTGTAGCTTTAAAAACAATAAATGTCCAAAAATAAGAACCTACCTTCACCATTTATTCAAGGTAATTCTGGTATCCTCACATAATCATCACAAAAAAAATAGCCGTGGACAGTTACTAAGTATATGGATTCAATAAGTTCTGAATTAAAACAGGCACCAGCGTTCCTCGTAAATAACTGAAGAGACGGTTTATTTGTATGTATTTCGCGCAAAGCAGCTCGAGGGCTATCTGCGCTAGCCGTCCATAATTTAGCAATGTAAGACTAGAGAGAAGGCAGCTATTCATCACCACCCACCACTAACTCTTGGGCTACTCTTTTACCAACCAATAGTGGGATTAACCGTCTCATTATGACACCCCACGGCTGAAAGGGTGAGCATGTTTGGTGTAACGGGGACTGGAACCCGAGACCCTCAGATTACGAGTCGAATGCCTTAACCCCACTGGTTATGCCGGGCCAACTGAAGAGACAAGATATTACAAACACTATTTAAATGATTTCACTCTGTTATACCTTTTATTTTTATAATTGGTATATATATGTATTGCAATTTTTGTTTGTCTTGACAAGAGCGCAAATTTGTTACTATATAGCATGATATTATAATATTGAAAATAGCTATGGAACTGTCTAGAAAAGTGCATAAAAATAAACACTACAAACAAATCACTCGTTTGTCCGCCTCCCGCTAGCACAGCGATAAGTCGACGGCTTTACAACGCTAAAATCAGGCGTTCGATTCCCTCGGTAAGCTCAGCAGATAGCCAAATGTGACTTTGCTATAAGAAAACACACACACTCTTTTGTCCTGTGGAAATGAAGTGTATCAGATTATTGTCGCAGGTTGATAGGTTACATTGTAATTACTTATTTTACAAATAACTAGAAAGTGTCACTCCAGTATTAAACTTAAAGAAATAGAAGCAACCATAGTATTTACAGTTGTAGCAGTAGTGGTAAATCAGTCATGGTTTACATGACTGAAATTTCGATAATAAACATTTTAAAATAAGAAGTATTTTGTGATCAACGATACTCCATGCGAAAGATCTCGGTACAATGCTATGTTTCATTAGGTCCCGTGTACAAGACTGTGCGTAATGTACCTCAAACTGGGACTGTTAATAATAGAAGTTGTTAAAACAGAAAAAATTAGTGTCCCCACAAGTGACGTTAGGAGATGGACGATGATCAAATACAGTGGTACTTTGAAAACAGAAAGATACATATTAATATAAGGTGAACGCGTGACTGACGAAGTTGATGCTGAGAAGAAAATCGAAAGGTTAAAAACAATAGAATGGGCAAAGTTGAAGACGTGTGCTCTTTACAGATGAGTCCATGTTCAAATTGTTTGGCACCACTCATCAGTAACTTACTTGCTGGTGGAGAGAAGAAAAATGTCATACTCAATGTACAATATAAACAGTGAAATAAAATAGTGGATTAATACAAGTCTGAGGTTACATCACAACTAACGGTGTATTGATCTATATAAAACTGATGGCACTATGACTACTGACAAAAACAGGAAGATCCTGATTCATCATGTCTTTCCCTCTGTAAAACAACTCATAAAGCGTTGATTCATCTTCCAGGAAGACAACGACTCCAAGCAACACCAAATGTTTTGAAATGATAATCTGATGATACAGAAGCCAACAAAATATTTAAAACACAAAGTTTCTAATATAAAGTTATTGAGTCTGTATTTATTTATGAAGACATTAAGAAAGTAAAAAAGGGTACCAAACAACATGGCTGAACTGTGAGAAGTAATAAAGATATTTGAAACAATATTCCAAACGTGTGTTTTGATAAACTGTATAGCATCATAAAAACACAGTGAAACATAAGTTGAACATAAAAATTATTAGTGCATTGTCTTATTCGCTTTTCTTTTGTATTTGCTCATGGCCAAGCGCGTAAGGCGTGAGACTCGTAATCTGAGTGTCGTGGGTTCGCGCCCGTGTCGCGCTAAACATGCTCGCCCTCTCAGCCGTGGGGGTGTATAATGTGACGGTCAATCCCACTATTCGTTGGTAAAAGAGTAGCCCAAGAGTTGGCGGTGGGTGGTGATGACTAGCTGCCTTCCCTCTAGTCTTACACTGCTAAATTAGGGACGGCTAGCACAGATAGCCCTCGAGTAGCTTTGTGCGAAATTCCAAAACAAACTTGTATTTGCTATAATAATGTCTTCACCACTAAGAGATGCACCCTCTAGTTGCCTTTATCTGTTGTTTATGACTCTTGTTAATCAATCTCTTGTGTGTTTTCATAATTATTTTCTCTACTTTATATATTAATTTATCATACATTGTATATAAATCATAATATTTTTTCTAGTCCTAACTATTTGCCTCCCGTTACTTCAGCGACAGGTCTGAGGTTTATAACGTTAAGAATATTCGCGGTAGTCACAGTGCAAATAGGACAATAAGAAACGACAAATAAAAAGACAAACCAAGATTATTACCAATGTTTGAATAGAAATTTAGTACTATTTTTCAGACTCGTTTTTTCACTAACAGAATAATCCATGAACATTAGTTAAACTTATAAATAACTTGTGTGTTTTTTAATTTTCGCGCAAAGTTACACCAGGGATATTGGCGTTAACCGTCTCTCATTGAGTCGTCACCTTATAACGCCCTCACCGCTGCAAGGGCGAGCATGTTTGGTGTTATGTGGATTCGAACTCGTGACCCTCGGATTAGTAGTCGAACACCCTAACCATGCCTGGCTAGAACTTATAGATAGAAACTCTGCTTTGTTTGTTTGTTTTTGAATTTCGCTCAAAGCTACACGAGGGCTATCTGCGCTAGCCGTCCCTAATTTAGCAGTGTAAGACTAAAGAGAAAGCAGCTAGTCATACCACCCTCCGCCAACTCTTGAGCTACTTTTTTACCAACGAATAGTGGGATTGACCGTCACATTACAATGCCTCCACGGCTGAAAGGGCGAGCATGTTTGGTGTGACGGAGATTTGAACCCACAAACCTCGGATTATTAGTCGAACACCCTAACCACCTGGCCATGCCGGGCTAGAAGTTATAGACAGAAACTCTGCTTTTTCAGATATTCACTATAAAGAATCATGAAAATAATTTATTATTATGCTAAAAGTTTAATATAGGAACTTACCTTTGAGATTTGCTTTATTATTCTCACACAAAAGCGTCTTGGTTTTGGCAATACTCTGTATCACTCGCAGGAAATAGTCAAAGTCATTAAAAAGTATACATTCGTTGAGGACTGGCCAGTAACATTCAATCATTTCTTGAGCTCTTCTGTAATAAAAAAATAATAATATTGAAGAACGTAACCGCTGTTAATAATTGTTTATTAGTAGCCTATGAATATTTATCCCTTGGTATATATTTATTTTGCCTTTAAACTTTACTGCTTAAAATTAAACTCGACGCATACTTATTAGACGTCAAATTATTCTCTTACTCTATTTGAAAATTTTAAATATACACGAAGCAAGCACAAAATGAAGTTTTGGAAAGGTGCCAAAACTTAGACTATGTACCTAGCAAGTACAAAAAAGTTGTGGAAAGATGCCAGCACTTTAGCTATACATATGATACGTACAAAAATAAGATGATGCACTTTAACTTTAATAGTTTAAACTATTCTTTATACAAAGAATGAGGAAAAATTAACACTTATGAAAGTTTCAGAATTTTAAATGATATCGTCGATGTTTTAATGATGCCACATAGTTTATTAATGTACTGTTGTGGAATATTACACCAAATTGAGTCTCATTACTAATACTGGGCATAGTATAACTGCCTGCCTGTGTTTCTATAAGCTTTATACTTTTATGACATTTTCTACTTTATTGGATGACTCACAATAACCAGGGACTTTAAAAGTTCCCTGCTTTTCATATAAATTTCTTTAATGTTTCTATAATTACTAAAAATACTATTCGCATGTGTGAATATGTGTGTGTGTGTAGGATACGGACTGACATCGTGTGTATTATTAGATTTATGGATTTTAGAGTTGACCAGTCTGGTTTCAAACCAAATTCCCTGCATTTTACGTCGTGTGTTATAAAAGTGACAGTCATTCCCTCAGTGTGAATGTTAGAATGCTGCTGATTAAGTGCCTTATCTAAAGTTAATAGTTCAAAAGTAGGATTGGCGGCAGGTAATCTTATAGCTTTGCCAAATATATAAAATACAGTATACACAAAACACATATGACAATAAAAATATATTTAAGTCTATTTTAAATGGAATTTTTTATGATAATTATTTTTCATAAAATAACTTTTAATAGAATATTTAAGTGAACTAAACTACAACAAAAATTATGCATTACTTTTATATTAAATATTTGTGTAATGTTAAACTGTATAATTATATGGTTGGTCAATTATATTGTAAAGCGTTGCTATATTATATGCAACCATATATCAAACATTCACGTTTAACATTATAATTTACACATTTAAAATAAAATCTAAATCGTCTTTTTTACAACTTCCATTTGATATCAGAATATTATTATATGATAAATCGTAAATATTTTTCTTGACTAAATAATGTATCATATCAAAATAACATATATAAATAATATTTTTTTCAATAATCCATAATATACTTAACATTTTGCGTTATATTTTAAAATTAAGGTGATATTTCATTTACGTACCACTCATGAGTTTTATTTTGAACGAACTATATATGGTATTTCTCCAAAGGTATTTATTAGTTTAGAAATAAATACATGTAAAGTTAGCAAGCTACAAAACATATGGAAGTTCCATCAGCTTTAAGAGATAAAATATCATTTGTTCTGCCGCTACATCTTTCTGCGTAAAGCAAACAAAACCTTAAAGAGGCTAGTTTTTATAGCACTTTCAACATAAGCACTTCTTTTACTGAAAAAAAAGAGCAAAAAAAATTAGCGTGAGAAGTATGTTAACAATTACGCTTGAAAGTTTTGACCTAATTGGCAAACTTTTTGCCAAGGGTTACAACTAAGTATGGTAACAGAACGTGAAATAAAAATAACAAGGTCGCGACGATTGAATTCCAGCCCTGCGGTAACATACTTTTAAGAAATATTGTTATTTTTTGTTATGACACTGTATCAGAATTTCTTGATATTCTACTATACACAAAAACTTCCAATATTCATTTGATTTTGCCCCTTGTATTTAACCATCAAACCTAAATATCCATACAAATAAGCGACATTTTTGACCAACTAACTCTCATGGCGAAAGTTGCGCAAGGAATTTAAGTACACGACGTTTTATTTTACGTAATCTCTGAACATACAAAGTTGTTTCAAGAAGTTTCTCTCCCCACGTAAAATTATGCTTGTATAAATATATACATTTAACTGCCTGAGACACAGTAATTTTACATGTGTGCATAATCTATGTAATTAAAATAACAATATTCGTCAATCAGTCCATGAGTGTATGAGTGCAAGCTCACATGGAAATCGTATATTCATATTGTTTGGTTGTGTAGTGGTATTTTTATGTTTATATGAGTGTAAAAGTGAACGACGTTTAACGTGCATTGATCCATACGAATGATAAACTATGATATTTATAACATTAACTTGAAACACAATCACTTTAGTAAACATAAACAAACACGCAAGGAAACATTAATTTACCCCTTTAACTTTCCGTGATTTATATATAACGAAATATTATTACATCTCAATTCAATTTCAAAGGACACCTAAAAATTGATAATTAGGCCTAAATTTTTAAAACGCTTCGTACGCGAAGCACGAGTTTACCCATTATATAATAATGTACGGTTATTAACTTTTCTAATCATTGCCACAATTTCATTAATTTTCGATAATATATAGATTGAAAGAATTATTTCTTTAGGTTGGTTTTTTGAAGTTAAGCACAAAGCTATACAATGGGCTATCTGTGCTCTGCCCTCAACAGGTATCAAAAACCGGTTTCTAACGTTGTAACTCCACAGACATATCGCTTTGCTATTGGGGTGCACGCGTAAAAGAAAATAATTACGGGTTTCAGATGATATATAAATACGACTTAAACACATATACTCACAATATATTTACATAAAAACACATGACAACAGTTGATTTTTACACTTCTTGATATGATAATTTTAAAAAAATTCACTGATTATTATACACTTCCAACTATTTCAGTACAGGAGCCTAAAAATTGACAATTAGGCCTGAAGTTTAAATACGCCTTGTTCATGAAGAAACCCGCTAAGGGTTTATGTATTTGTAGTAACGCACAACACGTATATCGAAACCTAGTTTCTTGTGTTGTATGTTCGCAGACATCCACTGTGCCACTGGTGGGCCCCACTAAAGGAATAAAGTATTACACCATTTAAGTTATTGGTTTTAGTGGACCCGACCCTTTATTAATACTTTAAAAGGAGAGTAAAAAAAAGTGATATGACTAAAGAATAAAAAATAAAAACAAGTGCCATCGCGACAAACAAACAAACACAGCTGCTTTTTACTCTTCTTGGAAATATAATTTTAAAAAATCACTATCTTATAATGTGCTGTATTAGGATTGTTTTGTTTGTTTTTGAATTTCGCGCAAAGCTACACGAGGGATATTTCCGCTAGTCATCCTTAATTTAGTAGTGTAAGACTAGAGGGAAGGCAACTAGTCATCACCATCCACCGCCAACTCTTGGGCTACTCTTTTACCAACGAATAATGGGATTGACTGTGACATTACAACGCCTCCATGGCTGAAGAGGCGAGCACGTTTAGAGCGATAAGGGTTTGAATCCGTGACCCGCAGATTGCAAATTAAGTGCCCTAACATCTGGCCATGTTGGGCCTGCTTTATTAGGAGTTTAATCAGGAAAAAATCTCAATATTTTAGTTAAAGATGGCGATTATCCAGAAAGACAGTGTGTTGGTACAAAACAAAAACAAACTGTTATGTATAAGACATATTTCATTTATAGTCGTACCATGTTTTTGCACTTCTTTACTTTGAATCTAAATACTGCAGCTCATATTCTATTTAGTAAATTTTTCTTTCGTTCATGCCCTACTACATGACCTGTTTATCTATTTAAAACATATACCTTCTTACGCATATATATATATTAGTATTCCACTTAAAAATGCTGCATATGTGTACAAAGATTTTTGGACTTTGGTTCATGTGGTACAGGTGTTTCATTTTGTTTTGTGTTTTTGCTAAACAGTGTACCAGTAGTCCAATAATTTTAATACAAACTTCGTACTAGAATTGATCCTCTAGTATTTATATACATATTGCATATATGTTGTTGGTTATAACAGTTATGTCGAAATGTGAACATTGTTTAGTTTAGAGACTGTGGAAGAGGTATTGTTTCCTGCAAGGGTAGAATGGTTATGGAACTGTGGTCTGGTGATAAATGAGCGTATGTTTTTTATGTAAAAAAACACTGGGCTCGTGTATTAATTCATAAGCTTGGTCATTGACAAGTGGTATATAACCATTCTTTTTGAAATGGAATACGCAAAACCTGAGGTTGGTAAGCGACGTAAAACGAACGGCACAACATTTAAAATAAGACAGTTTTCGGTATTATTCGTACAACTTCGTGCAGAAGAACATTTGTAGTGTCCACGTTTACAAAAATCATTCAAGTTAATCAGAACCAATGCCCTCATCCACAAAGTGGAGAGAGCTGGCAACCGAAAAAGTCAATAAACAAGAGCTGCACATGTCTCATGGATATCAAATAATGATTTACAATTAGAGAAAACTCAAAATCTATAAATTCGCAAGTTTTCAATTACATCTCAAAATTTATAAATAAGGTAATGGAAGAAACTGGAAACAGCAACGCCTTTCGACCTTAAATACGTGAAACGTTCAACATACCTGCATTGGATTTTTGTATTTTCGGTGTACTTAAATGTGGTGTCTCGTAAATTGTAGACCTAAGGACCAAGAATACGAACAACATCGGCGTGTCTAATCTATAAATAAAGCTTAAACTTATGGAAACAGCTTCAATACTAAGGAAAATATGAAATTCTTTAAAAATGTGTCAAACTCAATCACTGTACATGAAACTCAAATCCTTCCTTAAACCTCAAAATAGCTGCGCTAAATATAATCATTAATTGCTTATTTTTCAATAGAATTGTCTAAATTTTGTTTTTGTTTTTTTGTTACTTGACATCATGAATGCCGTAGATATGAGAAATTTATACTGGAATAATTGATTAAAACCCAAACCTTATTTTACATTTGAAGTTACGATCTGTAATATAATTAGTTAATATTAAATACACACTAACAGGCAGTTATTTAATGGATACTTTTACTAGGTAACCAAATCTCATAACCAAAATACACTTGTCTAGAAAAAATAAAGTAGCTGTTAAAATGACGTTGTGCTTATAGTTTGAATATTTATATTGTGGCACCCATATACGTTTAACATTTGTTACTGTATTTATGTTGGAGTAGTGGTTTCAAATGTTAGTATTAAGTTCTTTATTCACAGATGCACATACTGGTCCTGGATTTAGGAGCTGGCGAATTATGTCTCGCATTTTAAGTTGTGGTTGCTTTATAACAGTGACAGCCAATCCTTTAACAAGACCGGTGGCTAGTAGGAACCAACCTTCTTCATTGGTTATTAGTTTACAATTAAGGACAACAGCAGATAGCCTTAATTGTTTTGCCATAAACACGAGATAAAATATTACATTACGAATAAATAAAATTACATTTATTCTCTACTCAACCTGCATAATAAATCCAGTTCAAATCCATCCATGATGACTTGTCTTCTGTTATACAAATAACGTTGTGAGTGGCGCCTGATGAAGAAAGGTTCGATTTGTGGTAAATCTCGTTCAAGAAATATGTTCAAACATCTTTGGAGCTCTTGAGAACGGTAACTACAACAGTTCACTTCTTCCCAAGGTACTTAAAAAATAGATAAAAGAAATGTATGCAAAACTATTATTTAAAAACACAAATCAAATATTAATGCTTTTTAGGGGCTTTTGGACTATTTCCACATGATAAGCTCGAGTTTGTAAGTTACGTCTAAAAAAAAAAAAAAGAGAGAGAGAGAGGTTGCTGTTACTGGTAGTAAAAGTTTATTACCATTAATACCTTACGCACTGTATACTTTCGATACAACATTGCATTATGGATATTGAATCCATCCAAGATAGTTAAAAACCTTTTTCATATAATAATATCTTGTTACTAATAAACATCCAGGTAAAAGCTTTTAATTTTTATTTATTTTATTATAAGTGTAATAATACCGTAAAGTAGAAGCTAAATGTAGTAACGTTATAGAGAAGAGGATTTTTCCATTTGGTTGTACGGAGTTCTTCGCGAAATTCCTTGAGAGTTAATACGACATTTTACCATTTCCTCTATAGACGTCTGCCTGAAAAAATTTGTTATCTAATATTGTTTTTCTGTTTATGCAATAGAACTCTATGCTACACTGCAGAACTCCAGCCCATTCCTCTTATATCTGGTCAGTAAACTATTTTCCTATAGAAAATCTACAAGACCTCTTAAATATATTAACCTTTGAATATAGTTGATATTTTCTTAGTTTTATTTTTTGTGAGAGCTCTTTCATTGTATAATTATATTAACTGTATTACCATTCAATTTACATCTTAAACTATTTGTGCTTTTCCCACCACCGGTATTGAAACTTGGCTTCTAACGTTATAAATCAATAGTAATACCGTTGTGCCACTGGGAGCGTTAAGTTAGTGGTTGGGCACGACATGGCCACGTGGTTAAGGCTAAAACCTTAAACATTTCAGCCGTGGGGCATTATAATGTTACGATAAATCTCACTATTCGTTGATAAAAGAGTAGCCCAAGAGTTGGCAGTTGGTGGTGATAACTAGCCGCCTTTCCTCTAGTCTTACACTGCTAAATTAGGAACGGCTAGCGTAGATAGCTCTCGTGTAGTTTAGCGCAAAATTCAAAAACAAACACTCATCTACAAGTGTTTGTCTTTTGATAATATAAAACAAAAAACTATTTAAAATCATCTCTGGGACTAAGGATCAATGTTTCCAGAATAAACTAACGTTTTATTTGGTTTGTTTTGAATTTCGCGCATCGTGAAATATATTTTGTAACTTCGTAGTTATCTTCCTACATAAATGGAATATATCTTCATCTTAGAGAGGTTACAGGTCAAGAAAGGAATCAGTAAAATGAAGTCTGGTTCATTTCGAAGTCAATTTTTACTGTTCTATGAGCAGTTTTGACACTGTCTAAAAACTGCAAGGAACAGTAAATTTATGCCTGCCACAATGTTTACTAAAAAAACAACAACATCGTGCTTGCTTACGACTATACTAGCCAATTGATTAACCAGTTTGTACCACATCATATTTGAAGCGTAAATATAATGTGAAATGTTTTGTCTACAGTACTCCAGAAGGCCTTAGCTAAAACATAATTCTTTTACATCAGTATTTTGGTATAAACTTCCTTGCGATTGTTGGTCCAGCAACTGAGGAAAGATTATAATAAGCCTGTCCTTGTGGACTGACTCAGACTTCTGTGCCGTGAAACCAGGTAGATTGTTTTGACACTGCTTGTTACAGGAGATTCTAAAAGCTATACAGCTGGAAGAGTGATAATAGAAGCTGTTAGTGCTTTGTTTTATTTTTATTCAATCTTATTGATATGGATATAGTTTGAATTAACAGGATGACCATAATATCAATGAGGATATCCTTGCAGTCAATTGCAGTTTGGTTTGGATATGTTTTGAAATGCAAATGATGCAAGACGGCGAGATACGCAGTCAGACTTTCATAGCATCTATAAAATCTGATTTAATTCAACTTTTTGAACTGGATCAACCAACTAATTCTAATCAGGCTTTTTCACAGTATAAACCATAAGGTCCAGGACTAACAATAACATAGCACAGTCTGTCATCCAACTATTACTCATATCTATATATTAGAATATTCTCGATAATCAGTATAAGTTCTCCTTTGCTACTTTTCTATACAATATTAGATTAATCTGCTTGGCCTAGTTATTTCATTGTTATGTTTGGTAGCTATCTCAAACTGGCTTTTTGTTCAGGCAACATCGGCTAAACCAATGCCAACTACATGCATGTCTATTATATGTAACTTCCATTGACATTTGTATAAATATAAGCTTTACTTTTCCAGAAGAACACCACACAGGTCTAGGGCTGGTAGACACTCCACAGTAGCTAACAGACCACAAAAACACATAGTTTCAATTCCGTGTGGGAGAAAAGACTGGCTTGAGTAAGTCCATCAATGTTTACTTTTACTTTTCTCATATGCCATTTCAGCTGACAATGAATCACATCTGCTGTTTGTGTAGTACAGCATATAGCTCGGAATATTGACGGGGAACTTACATTCTTATGAATATGTTACTAAAGCCTTTAGTGGCAAAAAAAAAAGGATAGACTGGATAAAATGATCAAGAAATTGGAATGTTGCAGTTCAAGGATTGCCATTCGTAATCTGCCGATCAAAGGTTGCAGAGTGAAATAGTTTAATATGTTTAAGAGTACATTGTAAATACACAAATAGCACTTCCTTAATAACAAGTTTTCTCTAACCTTAAGTGAGAAGTGAGCCACAATCACAGAAACGCAATATTATATTCAGTCTGACAATGGGATAATTTTTATCTGATTACTAAACTATTAGAATTAATAACATAGTTATCTTTTTGTTTTACGTTGTGGTTGCTTGACCCGTTCTAGGAACGAAAATACTGTTTGTTTTTCTTATAGCAAAGCCACATCGGGCTATCTGGTGTGTCTTCTGAGAGGAATCGAACCCTTGATTTTAGCGTTGTAATTCCAAAGATTTACCATCGTCGGCTCTTTTAGATGGTGTTAATGTTTATTTAAATAAAATAAATTTAATAATAATGAACTAAAACCACTGTTAAGTTTAAGTATGTTTGTGTGTTTTTCTTATAGCAAAGTCACATCGGGCTATCTGCTGAGCCAAACGAAGGGAATTTAACCTCTGATTTTAGCGTTGTAAGTCCATAGACTTACCGCTGTACTATCGGAGAGGCCACCACTGTTAAGATATAAATAAAATAAATAATGTGTTATTAATTCTTACTTTGAATTCTGAATTGTAAATTATTTGGTTTATTTTAAGTGCAAAGCAATACTGGGCTATCTGTGCTCAGCCTAACAAGGGTATTGAAGCTCGATTTTTAGCTTATTTACCGCTAAGTCAATTAATTTTTAAAAAATTCTAATATTTACAATTCGCTGGCTTAATGTGTAAATGATGACGTATGTAGCACTTAGAGCACTACTTTGTCACATCCAAATCGGTCTAATGAGGCTTGACATTGTACAAAAGTCCTCATTGGTACTGGATATGGCATATGTAGTGTGGTTGATATATTACACTGTTCATCTTGTGAAAAGTTTTTGTTTGTTTGTTTGTTTTTTGAATTTCGCGCAAAGCTTCTCGAGGGCTATCTGCGCTAGCCATCCCTAATTTAGCAGTGTAAGACTAGAAGGAAGTCAGCTAGTCATCACCACCCACCGCCAACTTTTTGGCTACTCTTTTGCCCACGAATAATGGGATTGATCGTCACATTATAACACCCCTATGGCTGAAAAGGCGAACATGTTTGGTGAGACTGGGATTCGAATCTTCGGGCTAATGTGAAAAGTGAAAAGAAGGGAAAGTCATTTTTCACAGAGCTAAAGTGGTTAACAGCTGCAACAAAACACTAAAATATGACATAGATCCTATCAGCAGAATGTCAGGGCCAATCAAAGACAAGTGGAACACGAATGCACAGTATGTCTATCGATGTAAGGAATGATCATCAAAAGATGAACACAGTTTGCACAACTATCCATATATATACATATATGGTAAAGTATTCAAAAAGTATCCGATTTCAATGAAAACGTTTTACATTTTAAGTGTAACTAATCAGCTCTGTTGCAATAAAAATCTAATAATGCTAGTTTTTTCTGTTAATATAAATAGACCATTCACTTTGATAAACATTTTGTACCTAATAACTGTTTTGTTATAAATAAAACATCTGTTTCCAATAAATATATTTGTCAACTAGACATTTTGTTCGACATAAATTAAGGTCTGACCAGTGAGCTCTGTATTATGATTATCTGGAGAGATCGTTGACATTCATTGGTTGTGTCAATTCAACAACATTTGTCAGAGGCAGAAGCGAGATAAGAATTTAAAATGACTGTTATGTGTTGGTGTATTTTTCAGTTTGAAAGTAGTATATTATTTCTCTGACCTAGTGTTTTGCAAATAAATTGCAAATCTGTATAATTTTTCTGCGAGACTACTGTTTAATGTGTAGAAAAGTTCTAACAATATTAACCTTTTGTAGTTCTACTGACATTAAATGTTTCTTTCTATGGTCACTTCCACTATATGTGGAATATCTGTATATGAACATCTAAATGTGCTTCAAATGTATTTAATGTCTGCAAAAATAAATAATTTGTTATTTATATTCGACTTTTGTGTTTGTGTATTTTTGTGACGAATTCTTACATGAAACTTTTAAGTGGTCGATACTCTTAATTTAATATTATTTACAAATGCAGAAGTAATGTATTCTAAAATTAAAATTCTCAATTTCAGTTGAAGTGAACACTGAATTAAGTATTGTAGACTGAATAGGTACAGACGGCATGAAAGCATGTTCATTAACTTATACTAAACATGTTATCAAAGTGAATTACATCCTATTGGTCTGTATTATACAAATGAGACGCAGGAGATAGATTGTTTCTTAAAATTGGCAGATTCTTCCCCTCTTCGAATGTTGCTATTTATCATTGCCAATATTTGTGATGTTGTCATGACACCTTGGCATCAGGCCTATGCTATGTTATCTATAATTTTTAGCCACAAGTTAATAATATCTTGCGAAAATCCTGGAAGCTGAACTGTAACATGCGCAACTTTGTTTCATATGCATTTTGTCTCATTACCCTACTACCGGTAGTAGTAGCACAGGCTGTGACAGCACACATAGGGATGGGTTGAGTTAATGTAGGGATAGCTAATATCAATCATTCGAGAACAAAGCAAGCAAGATAACAGGAATCTAATATTCATCATCCGTACAAGCATGTAAAGTGGTAGAATATTAACAGATTGAATAGTTACGTATATTGCTATGTGTTAATTCTTGCGTGTGGTATTATGTACGGTTAATGTAAATGCCATCTCTACTATCTTGTTTGTTTTGTTTTTGAAGGACTGATATTAGCCATACCTACATTTACTTCTTTTTTAAAATTTTTCTTTACTTGTTTTTTTTAGTGCAGTGTTCCAACAGACACGTCCCCCATTGGCACAGTGGTATATTTTCGGACACACAACGCTAAAAACCGAGTTTCGATACACGTGGTGGGCAAAGTACAGGTAGCCTATTCTGTAGCTTTGTGCTAAATTCCAAACAATCAAACAAACAAATAGACATAGGGAGGTTGTAATTGTAACCAAGTTCTAAATACAACGAGGTTCTAACTGTAATATTTATTATTTATCTATTATTGGCTTTTTTTTTTCAAGCTGCACTTAAGATTTTTAAAGGAACACCACATTTTCTGAAAGAAAGCTAACTTCAAAGGGTAATGATAACACTGTTTACACTAGAATTATAATTTTCTAAATCTGTTATTAGTTATTAATAATACTTATAAAAGCGGATACTCCATTTGAAACTGTGTCACCTCAGTGAAATTAGTTGACACTTGTTTTGATTCTTATAGTTATCACATAAGCAGCAGAAACATGAACAAGAAATTCAAATTTTTGACTGTAATATTTACAGACATTTCAATAACTAGTGACTCAATTGTTACACAGATTTTGCATTAAAAGGAAATACCGTACAGTACTGCAATGTTCTAAGGACAAATTTAAGAGATATTTAAAACACCATTTCGATGAACAAATTACTCTTTGTCATGATTTCCAAAAAGAAAACCGTTCATGTGTCACTTATCTGGTAATAAGTAAATTATTTATTTTCGACAAAATTTCTACATAATAGATATTGGGTCACAAATACATAATAGAATTGCGATGAAGTCCTTATATTAGATTTTAAATAAACAATCCAGTTTTAACAAAAGCTTATTACACTCTAGGTATTGTGTGGCAAATAAACCATCCATTCCTGATAAAGCCCTTTTACATAATAATTATTTTATTAGAAGTAAATCACTTATTTTAATAAAGTTTTTTTAACAAATCATGAGGTTTTGATTATAAAATAAATGGTTTATAAGTATAATTGTGAAAAAATAATTCATTTTCAGCAAAATATGTTTATATAATTATTTTCGGTAAATAAACTACCCTGTTTCGGTTTTTGACCATTAACATTTAATGAATACCCTCAAACTTGTATGTTGTTTTATATAACAAAACATTTTCTATTAAAACCTCTTACGAATTAATTATTTTGCTGTGAAAAAAGATATCTAGATCCAGAATAATTCAGTACTGAGAATTACACGAAGGTTAGTATAATTTTTCATTGTGGAGTTTTCTATTTTTGCTTCTATTTCCTTTAAAACTGTTCTCTTTTCCAGGATATAAAACTTTTTTTTTATTTCAGAATTTGATCTCATTAAAAATGACCTGGTTTAAATCCAAGAAGAACTTAGATTTATCTATTTATTTGTTTACTTTTGATGAGCTGTTTGACTTTTCAAAAGAAGAAATAGTTCAGTATCTTTAAACGTTTAGAGCTCCTAGATTATTCATCGTAATAAAATATAAGACAACATTGCTAAGCTTATACGACGTTCACAAGTGATTGCCGCAGATGGTATAAGCACAAAGGGTATATTAACCCTAATGGCATATTCCTTTAAGAGAATACAACGCTCGCAACATTTTAGGAACGTATTTTGTGATTGCTTTTGCGAAATTCGGCTAAACTGGTTACTGCTATGTCAGGTACTTGTACAGCTTATAGTTTTACAGAATAATACAAAATACTCTAGATACACGTTGTTGTAAATATGACATAGAACAATTTTCATATAATTATGAAATATTTTTTGTTCAATAGAAACGTTATAATTCACATATTCGCTTCTAGAATAAAACTAAAATATTGAATTAACTCTACTTTTTTCACCGCCAAGAATCGAGCCCCCAATATTAGCGTTGTAATTCGTGAAACTTACGGGGCTACCATTAATTTGGATATGTCCACCGCTGGAACAGCGGTCTGTGGATTTACAACGCTAAAATCAGGGGCTCGATTTTCCTCGGTGGACACAGCAGATAGCCCAACGTGGCGTTGCTATAAAAAAAACACACACACGTTTGAATATGCTATCTAGAAAATTACATGAGGAAAATTATAGTTGGGGCCAGACTTGACCTCCTGATTAGTGTGCCTGAAAAATGACTCACAAGAAGTCTTTGTTAGCATCCCGTTGTCGCAAAGATTCGCTCCACGCTTTGGGATTGTGGACGCATTATAAGAGCAACAGTCGAAACACATTACTGGTCTATAAGTTTAAAATTATGAACACCCATGTGATGATACCCGTTGTATAGGTTTATGCACAAACTGTAAACAAAGAAAAAATATTACTCCTGGCTATTCATGGTAAGTCTAAGGACTTACAAGTGCAAATACGGTTTCAATAACTGTGGTAGTTATAACACAGATAGCTTTGTGCTTAAAAACCAAACAAAAAAATCATAGCGTTTTTCAAAATATCTCAAAGAAAGTTATTTAAACTAATCTTTTTGACATTGTTAGAGAATACATTTTTTTTCTAGTTCAGCAATCATGGTGAAAAGTATTGTAATTGTATTTAATCATTACCGGTCCAAGGTTACAAGTCTTAAACCACAAAGCAGAAAGGTGCTGTACTTTACTAAAATACACGTTATAAGGCTTAAGCAACACAACAGAAAGGTTATTTACTAGTAAAGACTTAAAAATAAGAAAGGTGTATTTTACTAAGATTGAATTCAGTCATTACTGGATATACGTTACGAATCTTAAACCACAAAGCAGAAAGGCGCTCTATTTTACAAATATTTAGATTAAAAACTAAAAAAACTCACCAGCACACATCAAACTTAAGATGGAAACGAAAACCCTTCGATATCTCTCTCCAAGTGTCTTCACGAACATTTTCTTAGGTATTCAGTGAGGAAAATATTTGTGTTTCATAGTATTAAACTTTCCTCTGGCTGTGTCAAGTGCAAATCTTGTATTGATTTGGCTACTGAAACGTTTTGTCCATGATTCTGCTAACAGCAATGTTCGCCAAATCGTGAACATCGGTAATAAGTATTTATGCTGATCTGTTTTGGTTTTAACACTGGAATTCAATTAAATTACCTTTCGGTGTTAGACTAGGTAGTCCGTTTTAACAAGGTTACTGGCTTATTCTATAGTTGTCCAGAAAACGTTTTAATACTATTTTTGGTTAATTCGTACGTGACAATAAGGTCTTACACGGATGGTACTCAACAACCTGAAAACGATAGTAAAATCTTTTGATAATGGTACTTATTATCTCAGACTATGAAAACTCGTTTCACTATTATCTTGAATATTTCTCACTTAATAGCAAACCTTTCGAATATAATTTGAAGATCCACGTGCCCGTAAAAAGTGCATTTTTTATTCCCAACTTTACTGGAATGATGTCGAAGTTTTCACGAGGTTAAAAGTATGCTTGTGGGGAACTACACTAACTCACTGTACGTAATGAATCATATGCTTCCAAGAAAATCATGCCTAACTTTTTTCATGACTCGAGTACGACTAGGCATAGCAACTACGTTTGTCTGGAGAGAGTTACCACGTGCTGTAAGCGCGTGCAAGTCGTCAGCTCCGCTACCTCGTTTTCCTCTTTGACAATTTCGCTTGATGATAAACATAGAAATACCTCTCTCTCTCTTCTTTCTTTTTTACTCTTTTTAGGGGCTGTCTGATAAATTTAAAAGTTAACTCTTAATTACTTCGTTTCCAAATAATAGATGAAGATTAAGAAACCTAAAGAATTCTTGTTGTTGCTCAGTTTATGAATTTACTTACATTTTAAGAAAATGTTAACCATTTAAGTGTTAAATGTGCAGTTAAGAATGACGTTCTTTGTGTTTTCGGAAATGAGATAAAGTGAAATGCCATTAGTCAGTGTCAAGCTACATGTATAGGATTTTAGGCTATATAGCAAGAGTATACGACGATAAAGCATCTTACTTAAAAGCCTTAAATTATTACAACGTAGATTATTACAGACATATTTATAATATAACAATTATAGCAATAAATAAAACGAATAATTTACCTTTATGATAATAGAAATATCCTATTTTTCTCTAATGTTTGTTTCTAACTTTAGGCAGATATCGTAAATAAATACACGTTTGGAAATCAAACAAAGAGGCGTTTGAAGTCTTATCCGTGACTTGCAGAAACGTTAAGGATCATATTTAATCGAATCTATGTGTCTAGCTTATGGTTTCGAATAACGTCACCCACACAACTTTTTATTTTTGTGAGTCTTACAAAAGTAGTCGACTTATGCAATTAATAACTCCGATAAGAATTACAATATTGAACTGTTTTGTAGAACAGTACGACCTATTTAAAAAGTGAACATTATCTACAATAGCATGACCTATTCAACAAATAAGCGTTTTCTACATCACAACTACGTGAACAAATGAACGTTTTCTGAAGTAACGTGATCTATTCAACAAATAAATGCTTTGTGCAATTGTATAAAACATTAGATAAATAAATGCTATAATAATATGATATTATCAACAAATTTACGTTTCCAACAGTAATACAATATATCAAATCACGACCTATGTCCTTAAAATATAACTTTATTAACTCAATACTTCGCTGTTACAATTTCGTTAGGGGGATATCCAATAAGTTCACTAATCCAGTTAAAACTAGATTTAAGGCCTGTTAAATTTTTATTTGAACTTAGACTCTAATCAAACTAAGATATAATTAATTACAACTATGATGTATATATATAATCTAAGCAGTGTCTGGGCCAACTATTAGTTCCTTTAATCGTGGGAAGAGGATGAATAGAAAGCTGTTGTTTAAGAAATAAATGGAACACAGTTTAAGTTATCTTAATAATATTTTGGCCAACAAGTAGGACTAATTTGTACTTTTTACATCGCATTTTCTTCAGTGTGACCCAGGAGGGAAGATGGGAGCTATATGGCGGCATAATCTTGGACTTTGAGCAGTTTCGCTTCCTTTTCCTCGATTATCAACACATTTATAAGTGTTAACATAATACACTGCACATCAAAGTACACAATAATTCATTTTTTTAGTAATTCGTGCTCTGTTGTAGAGCCTATATTCAAAATTTATTTTCGTGCATTCTAGTGAAATGGAAAGTAAAACATTCTTAATAGATACAAATATGTCGGGTCAAAATGTATAGAAGCACATTACTTATCGAATTCAAATACTGATAACCAACGTGTGGACTCATAACAACTATAACGGAATAACATAACCTCAGCTACAGTCTTGGATCGTACTTTTATCTACGAGGTCGTTAACACAGACCTTTATTTTCTCCCGTGAACATTTTCTTGTTGATGTTTATGGTAATTCTACTGCAGTATTTATTATAAACATAGCCTGTATTAAACTTTTTTCTATGTGAAACGTTAAAGTTACGTGAATAGACGAACTGATCTTAATATTTAGTAAATGTTTTTATAAACAAATGTTAAGTGGAAGCAGATTTCCAAAATGTATTTAGAAAACAAATAATAATCTAAGAATGCATTGCAAAGCGTCATAATAACTTTTTCATAAGCTACAGTGGTGTTTTGAGTTTTGTTTTTTTCCAGAATAACTTGTAGTGCTTCCATGGGAAACTAACGTTTTTATAAGTATCTCATGACGCTAGCGTAATTTGCCACATGTGAAACAAAGGGCTTTATTCATATCTTGAATGACCTAGTGCAAAATCTGAGTCCGTTCCATACTATACAAAGCCAGATTTTTTGTTATTTCCTAGGATTTCAATCGAAAACTAAGTGTTAGTATTTTTGCTAATACAAACAACTTAGTTTGACTTATAATGGTTTGTAGTTAACAATATGAAGTTAAATAACTTCACGTTTTCTACCTTTTGTTTCTAATTCAACTTAATGTTTTCTGAGTAATTTGGCCCGACATGGCCAAGTGTGTTAGAGCGTTCGACTCGTAATCCAAGGGTCGCGGGTTCGAATCCCAGTCGCACCAAACATGCTCACCCTTTCAGCCGTGGGGGCGTTATAATGTGGCGGTTAATCCCACTATTCCTTGGTAAAAGAGTAGCCCAAGAGTTGGCGGTGGGTGGTGTTGACTAGCTACCTTCCCTCTAGTCTTACACTGCTAAATTAAGGACGACTAGCATAGATAGCCCTCAAGTAGCTTTGCGCGAAATTCACAACAAAACAAATTCGCAACAAACTGACTAATCTTCTAACTTTATAAATCGCCCGTCGCTGCCAAACTGCCAATCTCTCAGTCTAGATCTGTGTAATTATTTCTCATTTGACTTTTCTCAACTGAATTTGTACTATGTATATTCTCTTTACTGAGGCCTCGAACGTTCTATAAATTACAATGAAACAATACTCACTTAGGGTAACGAGAAAACTACAGAAGTTTCGAGTGACGTGATGTTAACAATATTACTAAAGCCTAGTACAACAACCTAATTGTATACCCTACGTACGACTCGTACAGAGTTACGTAACGAAATTTTTCACAACTAGCATTTTTTAAAAAAAAATTCCCTTCAACACTACTGCCATGAAAACTAAACAATCGTTAAATATTAAGTCACAAAAGAAAATAATAATAAAGTTTACACTAAAAAGTCTTATATATCCAACATTTCGATAAACTTGTTTTAACTCAATTTAGAAATACTGAAAAATTACTCTTAAAATATTCTAAAAATAAATAATATATAATTGTTTCGTTTAAAGTATTTCTTCAGGTTTTTAATTAAAAAAAAAATTCTTCCTTCAGACTGTAAACATAGCATTCAAAATGAACTGCTAAATTATGAAGTTAGACAAAAGAATCATTCATTCGAATGTACAGAGGCATTTAGTTTATTGGAGAACTAACTCATTTACATTTTCACTTTTCGAAAAATTTTGTTGAACTGCAAAATAAGAAAATTATTATAAAAGATTAGAAAAAAATATGGTTAAGTTGACAAAATCAAAGCGACAGTTAAGTAAAAACCTGTCTATAGAACAACCGATGATATAATTTCTAATTATTCAAAATGTGTTCTAAATGATGCTGAAAAAGAGTTTTAGTTCATGGTTTGAAATTATTCCAAATACGTAGTTTGAATATTTGTACTACCGTAAATGTGTATACAATATTTTTACTATTTTTTAGAAACTCTAGTTGTGTTTTTTTATAAGAATTTGAACAGTAAATAGAACAGTATAAGTCATTGTTGAACATCGACAAGATCGTAATCTTTCTTCTAGGCACATTGATTCTCTGTAATAATATTCACTTCCAGTGTGAAGTATACCATAAAAAACCGTATATTACTTGTAAATATGATTAATATTTTATTTAGTCATAAATATAAAATATCTATTACTAACAGCTTTGCATAAAGAATTTAATAACATTAAGAAATATTTATGCAGAAGTGGTTTTTCTATATATGCTATTGACAAAATACTTCGTAATTATTTGAATTAGATGTTTTAAAAATCATCCTTATACGAAGTCCCTAAAGTTATAACTTGACAATAAATAGGCAATTATTCTTCAATTATAAAAAAAATGAGTTGTAGCTTAAATATAACTGAGATGTGCTGTATAAACTATTTGTCGTCTACATTGTTTTTAGTTGAAGAACCGTATTCCTGCATTAAAATAATAAAATTTGATTTATAAATTTACTTGTCATTGTTGTCGGCAAGACTGTATTGAGTCCACTAAAAGAAAATTGTTAATTCGTCTGAAAGAACATGTAAACTTGAGATGCACAACTATGTTGAGTGTATTTGAACATGTATTAGATTAGTATAACTTAATTATCCATTCAAATTATTTAAGAACTTATCGAGGTCCAGTGGTGAATTGAACTTTCTTTTAAAATAGAGCTTGACCATACATAAACCAAGACAGCTCTGCATACAATTTGTATTTAGTTCTACACATATCTCTTGATTAGCATGATTTGAAATAAGAGTTAATTTATTGTCTATATTTTAAATAATGCTTCATCTTGATTGATTAACATCATTACGTAAATTCTGCCAAAAGCAACTGCTAATGTCGACAGTTTTGAATACCTCTTATATAGGGTGTATATTCCTGGCCACTATTCCTGGGTGAAAGGATTCTTTAAATTTTTCCGTTTGTCCATTTATCTATTTTAAATAATTCTCAAATGCTTCATTTCTATAACGTTTATAACGATAGCTAATGCATATGTTTTGGTCAGTCGGAAAGTAAAATTTCTCGTAAAGGCATCCATGTAAATCACGCTTTCACCATTACGACTTCAAAGCCAAGCTATCACTGCTAATGTTAACAACATAGCTCAACGGTCGTCACCAAACTGCAGCAGTGATTGGTGTTATCGAAGATTCTCTAGCACTCCTCACTGTATAGAGATAACATGGAAACCTATATTACACCAATACAAAAATCATCTAGATTTTCTTCTCTACACGTCATTAGAGCAATATGTGAAGAAGCTACCTAGAATAATCACTCTATCTCCAGTGCATATACCACTTTTCAACTAACTAGAGTGTCCCAAAGTTGAAAACTGACGAATAGCAAAAGTGAGATATTGTATTTCCATTCATAATCATCTTTTAGCAACTTCTTAGTTCTAGCAGTAACTATAACGTTATCATTATTTGATAGAACCAAACATTCTTCAAAATATTTTAATACCTATTTTATTCTTATTCTATACGAAATTTATAAAGGTTTAAAATATACTCGATAAAACCTGCTTAAGTCATCTTATAAAAACAAACAAGCAAGTATAGTGGGTCCTTGTTATGCATAGCATCGCTCTGCATTATTTCATTGTTAGAACGTTCATTCACGTATCACACAATGATGTCTTGTTTCGTTACTAGAACGTTCTAACATCGACTACTACTTTTACAATACCAATTACTACCAATACTTTAGAAACGATATCGCCTTGTTTTCCTTACTAAACCTTTTCTGCCTTTTACTGCGCATGTCACGAGGTTTTAGTGAGCTACATTCAAAATTTAATTGAACTATACTTTGTTTATGTTACACCAATTAATGTAGCATGAAATCATATCTAATGATCCATGTTTTAATAGCATATAAGTTTGAAGTTCTTAATGCTTATAAGGTTATATTTTTTTAAAAAATCCTGAATTTTCCCTAGTGTAAGAAACGTGGTTTTTTTTTTCTCTAGGCATATTCGCTTTTCTAATTTATTCATTACTAATCCAACGAGTACAAAATCTAACATAAAGTATTCACTATAAGATTGTTATCGCTCTGACAAAGCAGGATCTGGCATTGCCAGGTGTTTAGGGAGTTCGGCTCGCAAGCTGAGGGGCGCGGGCTCGAATCCCCGTCACACCAAACATATTCGCTGCTTCAAAGGACGTTATAATATTACTGTCATTCCCACTATTCACTGATAAAAGAGTGAGTAGCCAAATGTTAAAATAGGGATGGTCAGTGCAGATAGCCCTCGCGTTATTTTACGCGAAATTCAAACCATATATGTCAATGTATTTGTGCAATTGACAATTTGTCAATTTTGTGTGATGGATTTACTATTATATGTTTACTTTAATATCAGTCTTAGTGTAAATTAAATTTACATTTAGAAATTATGTAACTTATACTGTTAAATACGTATTGCAAAATTCCTGCCTATTCACTAAAGATTTAAAAGATTCTCGAGTGTAAGAATTAACAAGGTATATGTGAATGTAAGTGCCAGTGTTGTTGGGCAAGCTAAAATTTCTAGAAACTCTCCTCACGCCTATAAAATGTAACCAATGTGAAACGCCAGGAGACAGTATATATTACTGGTTTGGTACAGTCGGTATACTATAAACTTCGAAAGCTGTAACAGTGATTAACTCTTATTAATCGGGATTTTCAGATATTTGACTAGAAACATTTATAGATTTATAACATTACAAACACTTTAACTTCAACGTATTAACATCGGACGTTAGTATTTTTACGACGACATTTTATAACTTCGGCTGTGAAAAACTCACGTGTTATCAGCTAAGAGCTAGCTAGCTCCCCGTTTAGTAAATTGTACCGATATAAACTCGAAATTAATTCGACCATCCTGAACCCTCGAGAGGATATTAAGGAAGTTCCGGATCAGATAAAAGACTAATATTGTTTGTAAGTTTGTAAAACTTTTCTATATAAATCATTATTTGTTCTAAGTATTTGTAAAAACCGTTATTATAAGTTGTATTATTGTTTGTATGTTAAGATATATTTGTATTAAGAAAGAAAACAGTGTGTATCAATCTTGTTGACAAATATAATAAATTGGATACATATCGAGATTTATTTAACTTCTAAGTTTAAATTAAAATTTAACTCAATTTTAGGCTATTTAAAATTCAATATATAACATTTGATTTCTTATTTCTGAATTATCTGCAGCTTCGATGTTTTTCAGTCCTACGGTAACAGTTACTAGTTAATTCTAAGTAAGTGATAAGTTTTAATTTCTGAAAGTTCCACAGAAATAGTAACAGCTCGATGGAAATATTTCTCCTACTGGGGTTTCAATTTCTTTGCAGGATTCAATGTCATACAATCCTTTGTTCTTTAAGTGAATTTCTGATAATTGTAACTAATTTTTCATTAATATGATATCATTAGCAGCCTTCATAAAGTCGAACAAAAATCTGTATCTATGTGGTTCAGATTTACCTGTATTGATAGTAAAGCATTCGTCTATATATTTGTCCATCGTTGTGCACATAATACATACATTAGATTAAATTAACACACGAAGCTCGAATCTTTCAACTTTAATTATACGATAATTTATTTAAAATGCCATTTAAGCATACATCTATGTAAAGTAGTAAAAAACGTTTGCAAGTACACATTATTTAACATAAAATTCCAAACGGCACACAATTAATTTATACAACTGAATACAGAGTAAACATGTTTGGAATATGCTCATAGCACCTACGAGGTCTCTTATTTTTAAAGAACTAAATGAAACAAGTGTAACATAAGTTCTTGAGAATGAACAGCTTGTGGCCTCGTGCAGAGATGAGGCAGGCTCTTACTTGACAAAATTAAGCCCTGCACAAACAGATGTTAGTCGTGTAAATATACTCGACAGGAAGTGGCTAAGATGTTAATGTAATGTTTATACTGAGGTTAAAACAATCAACAACACAAGAATTTTTTTTGGCAAGTACAATGCTTCAAAATAAATATTATGATGAATTTTGTCTGTCCACTATCTAAAATCTATCAAGATGCTAACTGTGGGGTAAATCGGAATACAAGAACAATTATGTTTATTGATAAATACTTTTCTATAAAGAAAGGTGGTTTTAATATGTTTTGTTTGGAATTTTCAATATTCCATTGGTACCGTTAATTCTTAATGACTTACATAGGTTAGAAAATTAAATGTACGTGGATAAAAGATAAGTGATAAAACAGGAGTACAATAACAGGTTAATTAGAAACCTTCGAAGCTCCGTCAAAACTTCTCTGTAACCAATCGTGTACATTGGGGTAATTACTGGATATTTTATTAATTTCAGAATTATATGCATTAACCACTGTTGTTGACACTCAATATACCCAAAAAACAATATTCCGATTTTCTTACAAGAATAAAGATTATATTCCATTCGATTTCATATGATATACTCTTAACAATTTTTTTTCACATTCTCTTATTAGAAAAAACAAAAACCCGAAATTCTTGAACAAAGCAAATGTGCGAAACAGCGTCACGGAATGACACAAATGCCTGAATATATTAATAATTCAAATTTACTGTGTAGATATTTATGAATGAAAATTAAAAAAACATCAAATGTAGTACGCAGCACCACTACAATCAACAGCTAACACACTGTACTTAATTATTTTATAAACACATATTCATTAATTTTAAGATGCGTTAAGATCACAGGTTTTGGAAAAGCTAACAAGAATGATTGCCATCTAGGTTTCAAAATATAAACTACGCCGAAAAATGCAACGAGTCGACTTTGTGATTTAGGAGGTTAAACTCTAATTTTTTTTCCTTTCTTTTTTTATTTATTCAGTTCCTTTTAAATCTGACATAATAGATTTTAAAGGAAATACAGAACTTACTGTGCACCAACAGTATGAAGATGAAATTATAATGTAAAGACTTTAAGTGTTCAACATGTATAATGTTCAGTGAAGAAAAAGATCATGTGTCCACCCTTACAGTGATTGTTATAATATTAAAAAGAGCGTTTCCATAAACTTGGTGGACATAACAATAATAACACTGTGTCGCTTTACGCTTAACAAAACAACAATCCATTGAAATTTCATGAAATATGAAGTAAACTCCACATGGGTTTTGTGAACTTGATTAGAATTACCAAGAATATCTATATGGTATCGATGGGACAAAAATTGTAGTCGTTATCATTTTTTTAAGTACACAAGAAATACGCGTCAATATATTAAAAATATACAAAAATATATTAACAGATATTATAAATGATATTTATAGAAAGTGTTTTTCCTTGTCCGTTACATACAATGTTTGTAATAAAAATATTTTTGCTTTGTAAAGGTAGAATATATTTTTATAGTGGAAATATTAGTTTCTGATCAATGGTACCAAAAAATCTTTCATTTCACGTTTCTTTATTGGTTTTTTTCTCAAACAAATTTACACTTCATTAGACTTCTTCGTAAACCAAGGCATTTTTTAAAGTCATTAAGGATAATTTAAACGTAGGGTTTGAAACATTTAGTTCTCCGACAAAACTATTCTTCATGCCAGATATGAACTTCTTAGAAAAATAGAGGCCCGGCGTGGCCAGGTGGGTTAAGGCGTTCGACTCGTAACCAGAGGGTCGTTGATTCGAATCCCCGTCACACCAAACATACTCACTCTTTCAGCCGTGGGGGATTATAATGTGACGGTCAATCCCACTATTCGTTGGTAAAAGAGCAGCCCAAGAGTTGGCAGTTGGTGGCGATGACTAGCTGTCTTCCCTCTAGTCTTACACTGCAAAATTAGGAACGGCTAGCGCAGATAGCCCTCGTGTAGCTTTGCGCGAAATTCGAATAAACAAGCAGAAATATAGGTTTAAAATATATTTTAGAAAATATGAACATTATTTTGTAGATTTCTATATAATCTAAAATATTCCAAAAATGTTTACAACGACTTTTAGAGCTTCCTTGATGAGCGCGATCTTTATGAAAGATTTTTATTTTCCCTTTTCTTATTGTCATCTTTTGAAGCTCTACTCAAATAAGTGGTTCAGTCTAACAACGCAAAATGCATATTTTTTCTTTATATTCATTGGCCTTAATATTTTGGGCAGCAGTGTATTTTCAATGTATGTTTACCGGCCAATGGTACATTATACATCTCTTTAGAGGCGGTAGATATCCTTATTGAAGTACTTTGAATATTCTTATTATCTCTATCACTGGAAAATTATTTTTTGTTAAATAATAATACCTGTTGTTTATTTATTTTCTGAATAATTCTATATTACTGGACGTTTATGGGCTTTGTATGTTAAAATTTCAGTGATATTTTATTTGAATTTCTTTGATATAAAAATGTTATATTTGAAACACAGACCCGAAAACAAAGGTTTATGGTAGATTCCAATTTTAAAATTCCCACCCTTTTTTTATAATTAGGGTGTCTAGAAACAGTGAAAAGAATAGTATTCTTTTCCCTCTGTGGATTTAATATTTACAAGCTATTTATTTAAATAATCAAGAATTTTCTCCAGCTGTTCTTCACTCTCAAGTACTGTAAATGTATTATTCACATAACTTTTATAAACTAATGGGACATTAAAGTAAACACATCTTTCTATGTTAAAACATTATTACATTTGCTTGTATGAGAAAATAACTAGATCCCATACTAACGCCATCTATTTGATTATATATTTCTTTATTAAACAAACAAACAAAAAAGTGATTCTTTTGTTGCTATTTCACACTTTCCGGTATACTTATTTTGGTATACTTCGAAACTACATTATTACAAACCAAATTTACACATAATTCAATGGTGTTATCCAGTTGTATTTTATGAAAGAGCAATTCTACGTCAAAACTAGCAATTACCACATCGAACCAAGAATAACTGAAGCTACTGATATCGATAATTTTGGGAAGTATAAAACTTGTCTTTCTTTGTCAAAAATTCGAACTCAGGCATGCCGTATTAATCTATCCTATTGAAAATATAAATTAATAATTTTTCATCTGCAAATCAAGTTTAATAGTTGTTTTGTTTGTCAAGTGGCAATTCCTTTATGTTCTTTGTTTTATCTTATCCATAGGGTGATGCTAATCTTCAACTTAACCTTGTCAAAAACATTAGTTTGGTTATGGCATATAAGATGAATTAGTTTCATTTTTAAAAATTCAGAAGATTAAGCATTATTTTCTTGAATAGATCACCCAGCTTAAATTTGATTCTTCCTAGTCGAAAATATTTCGTGTATAAATAATCATATTATACTCAATCACTCAAAGAGTAAAATCCTGATATATTTTGGTGCAAATATGTCCAGTTTCAAATTTGTCTTTTATATGTTAAAAAGGTCGCATAGAAAAAGATTCGTTAACTCATTTAAAATGAAAAGGTTTAAGGCTTTGCCTTAGCTAAAACTTTATTATTTTCCACTTCTCATCATATCCCCCTTGGCACAGCGGTATGTCTTCGGATTTATGTTACTAGAACCCGAGTTTCAATATCTGGTGGGCAGAGCACAGACAATCCATTGTGTGGCTTTGCGCTTAACTTCAAACAAATAAACTGTTTCTCCACTCTAAAATATCTGTGCTCTTTGTTATCTATAAACACCAGTCATCCCATTAATCTGAATTGTTAAGTCTGGACAGTATTTTCGAAAATAAGCAATGCTTTTTTTTTGTCAAGTATAATCTTGAAAGATTACTCCTTGGACTCAAAATAGTCTGCTTTAAGCGTGAATGCTGTCCAATTTGAAATTTTGTTTTTCTGTTAAAATATTTGGTTTGGAACGTGCCCAGTCAGCTTGATTATCTTATTAAGACGAAATCTTTATATATTTACCTAAATTTTTGACAACCTTAGATTTTAATTTTGTATATCTTCTATAAACTTTTAAATAAATTATGGCTTATTCATACATTCAGTATATCTTTTATAAGGAAACAAATTATACCAATATAATAATACATTGGAAAATAACGGCATATAAGGATAAAGAAATGGTTTATTTTGGGGAAACATCCATAATTTTTCGACAGAGCATACTTCAAGAAGACAGAACAATATGTTATAGAAACATAATATGTTTTCCCATAAATAAACCACTCCATTATTCTTATAAATCGTTGTTTACCAATTTATTATTCATTATGTCATTAAAAATCTGAAGCCTAAAGGACTGAAATCCTTTTAATTTCTTTCCTCTATAAAAGGATCGTCTCGATAATTACCATATCCCAAACTGAAATATAAAAACAACAACAATATCACCAATTCTAGTGGTGGGTATACCTTAAGTACACAGTCAATTAAATATTTTATCTCGTTGGTCTTGTTTAGGAATTTAATATCCAATGTTGCGCACGGTGGATCAGTTGTAGTTTTCAGGGATTACAACGCTAAAAATCAGCTTTCAGTATGTGCAGATACGTAGCAGAGAACAAATAGTTTATATTATATAGCTTTGTGCTTAAGAATAAACAAGCTAAATAATAGTGTTACAATAATGTGTAGAAACATCTGAATGTGAGAGATGTTTAAAGTAATGTAAGTATTAAATATGGCAAGAATAATATCGTTATTATAATTACTCTTAACGATTAATGTGTATATACGTTAAGCGGTGACATTGAGGGTTATAACGTCGGAATTCTGAGTACGATCCATGCAGCGAAGGTAGATTACCTATTGCACAGCCTTATACTAAAATAAGTATAAATGTATATATTTGACAAGAGTACGAGGCGTTTCGTAGTGGGCTCATTTCTAAAACTGCTTTCTTTCCATAGTTGTTGATTTACACTGGAGCAGAAACAATTCTCCTGGTTACATCAATTTTCAGAGGTACCAATATGTCAATCGGCATTTTACAATTTTCAGGATGATATAAAAATATGTTTAAGAGCAAGAGATCGAAAAAACGATTGGGTGGTGTCTCTGGATTTATATAAAAACTTTGATTTCTGTGATGTAGGAGAAGCAACACGCACGTTGTGCTGTAGGGTGTGTCACACCTCAATATTAAACATCTTGTTACTTCACTTGATTTCATCTAATAATAAATAATTTTCTTTTCTGTAAATGTGTATCACAACTATTGTATTTAAATTTAAAAATTAAGTTTAGAGAGTGTCACAGAGATGCAGGGTTACAGATCAGCGCCGTTTCTTTTAGCTGACGTCGTTAAAAAAATTACGGACACCCACAATTATTTACATATTTTTTTCATATCATTGTTTCAGTTTTTTAGCACTTGATAGTTCAGTGGTAAGCAAAGAATAATACTGAGCGATATGCTTCAGTCCAAGTAAACAGATAAGCGACTGAGTCTATTTAAAAACTTCATAAGAATACTTTTTACAACGATAACGAATCCAATCATGTTACACTCCAGTAACTGCAAGAAGAAGCAGCTAATTTTACTTTAGCCTTCAGGAACCAAAGCTAGGCATATAACGTTCAATGCATGAACAGAATTCGAAATAAGTTGAGTCAATAATAAGATGTTACTCGTCAGTTAGTTTTCGCTTCCTTATAGAGTAAAACTTTATAAGCTCAGCATTAATGTTTCATTTCCGAGATATGTGGTCGAGCACGTTTAATCAAATAATTTGGATTCACAGGAGATTTTGTTGGGTAATTTTAATTCACCTCGTATCATTGGAAAGCAAGTATTCATTTTTATACAATAACGTATTTTACTGGGAACGGAACGAGGTGAAATAGGACTTCCATTTTCGAAACAGACACGATGTCAACACCAACTCCACCTGTTCTATAAACTTAGATGGTTTTACGTTTTTCTCTACTTGAATTCTGTTTTTTCTCCCAAAACACGAATCAGTGTAAACAAACCGAGTTTAAAAGTCATCTACTTGCTGAAGATACAGAAATGAAAATAAGAAAGATAAGTTTCTTATTATCCTTTTACATTAATTTCACTGTTGTTTTTCTCTTGATTTATATTTACACTAAGATATAAAAATGGATCAAAAAGCCCGCTACGCCATCTTCCGCAGTTTCCGACTCTCTTTTGTAAAGGATCTTTTCAAATAACAAGTGGATGTTGGATCAATGTTAAGCAAAAATTAGCAGAACGATAAAAGCGACATAAAGACACTTTGATGAAAACAATATTCCAAGTTTTAATACTAATTATCCAGACAGCTTACCACTGTTGGTTCAGCTTTGGCCTACCATTGTCCGTTATATGGTCCAAGATTAGTCCATCAATCCTTAGTTGGACCAACATATTGGTTTATCGTTGTCATTATTCTTTGTCTTGATTTGATTTTGGTGTAAATTTTCAACAGTTTCAAATTTGTATGTTTTTCATATCAGGGCATGAAGTCAGTTTATTTATATCAATGAATTGTTAACATTTTTTAAATGAAAGGTTAAGACTAAAATATTGGTGATTTTGTGTAAGCTTTCACAAATTTTATTTTTTTATCTAAACATATCTTTTAAATTTCCGACTTTCAAATCTTGTTCATTTTACAGTTTTACATGACCGTCTTTATATGTATTTACATCTTTTACAGAAGAAGTTATACAAATTGTGATATATTGATAAATTCATAATCACATTAACATTTTATTGCAAACTTCATATGTCTTCAATTTTTTTAATAAAATCGATTAACATAATTTTGTCGTATCAATAAGTTCATAATCTAGTTAAAAATACAACCGTTTAAACAAATTGATTATCTCATTCGGAATATATTACTTGTTAATTAAAAAAAATGAAAGCATCAATCTTTCGGGTTTCAGTTAAAGTGTTGATGAAATCAGTGCTATAAAAGATTAATTAAAATTCATTTTATTCATAATTCTATTGTCACGTATTTTTGGAACCTGTAGGTCATCCATGTCAAAAAAATGGCTTCTATTACAGGGTTTAAACAATTCCATTATGTAAACAATTCCAATATGTAAACAATACAGTTATGTAAAGAATTTCAATATGTCGTTAAATATTCAAATAGTAAAGCACTACTGTTTTAGATAATCTCCATTATTTTTGTTCCGATTTTGGTAACAAGTTTAATTTGATTGTTATCTAATTCCATTTATCGTTATAATTAGAACGATTAATCTTGGTCATTTTAGCTTATAAAATAAACATTTATGAATTTGTTAAAATTATCACTTAGTTTTCGTGTATTGCTAAATCCATGATTTCAATATGATCTGTTGACTTAATCCTAAACCTCTACTGATTCTCAAAATGGGGGTCTATGGATTTACAGCGCCAAAATCAGGGGTTCAATTCCTCTCGGTGGACTCAGTGGCTTTGCTATCAGAAAATAAGCACACACAAAATGGGGGTTTTCTTCGGTTTCTGTGGTGGGCTCAGTGCATATAATACTTTTTGCAGTTTTGTGGTTGAACAAAACCTACTAAAACTGGTAATTTTGTAGTAAATTTTGAACACTTTAATTTTTTTTAATGAAAACCGCTTTTTCAGTTTTAATGTAACCAGTAAATTCGTGATCTCTTCCAGTATTCAAAGTTTAAATTCTTGTGATCTTAATGTAGTTTTAGAAAATTTCAAACAGACCCATTATAAAACTTTCATTCACCTTCAGTCTCTTCTTCTAGCAAGATTAATCACAAAATCGCGTATCAATGCATTCATTATGTATGATGGTTAGTAGCCTATACAAGCACCAACGTTTAAATATTAAATAGTTTACTTTTCTTGTGTCTGAAGTAGTTTAAATCTGTAAACTTAGAAAAGATTCTTTCCGATAACCAAGTAATCTAAATATAAAGCTTCCAAGTCTTCCTATAAATGGTTAGTTTAACTAGAAAGTACTTGTTCTGTCTTTTCGCATTTCGTCATACCTTCTTAACCTATGTTCACGTACTTTGTTTTATCACATTTTTATGTAAATAAAAGTATTATTCACAGTATCTTTTACAATCGCAGAGTTAAAGATATCGTTCCTTGAAAAGCTATGATTGTAATGTGAATGTTATCTATTAAATCATTGTTTAACAAAAGTGTGTCCGCTCAACCGTCTCTCGTAGAGACATAGAGCAGCCGCCTTTTGAAACCGACCACCCTATGCTTCTCTCCTTTGTTGGATGAATACGTTAGGTAGTAAAATCTAATCACTCCTAATGTGAGGGAAAAAGGTGCGATCTAAAAAAAGTATTCAGTATGTAATTTAAATGAATGAACTCAGAACTGGTAGTCGAGCTACACTTATAGTATTGATTAGAATTTTACATCATATATTCATTTATTGTGTTTTATTTATACAGTCATTTGATTGAAAAATTAGATGTTCCCCATCTATCACTACACTGGATGTTGAAGTCATACAGAATAGATATAGTATATTTTAAATGAGGATTCGTCTTAAAGATAGTGATATAAGACTGTGTCTCATGCAAGTTACTAAAACAGTAACTTTCTTAAATGTTCATTTGTTTTATTTCTCAAGTTTAACATAAAAGGTCAAGCGGGATCTAATTGCTTAACTTGTGATATTTAGTCAGGCTTCGAGTGTACTTATTCAAAATCTGTTACATTTGAGATTGGACACACATTGTAATTGACAAAATAAATAACAAAATTTGATGTTCTTTGTATAAGTGTAAGAAGAAGATGTATCACATGTTACTGTAACATTGTTTCAAAAATCTATATTAAAATGCCTCATGATTAATTCAGTGTGTTTGCTTACACTTAACGTCACACAAATTAAAAACTGTAATTGAAGTATGAGTATATTATACCAATGTTATATGAGAAGTAATCCAGTATTTCATAAACTAGGATGTTTATAATATATTAGTGTACGTTGATGTCGTTGTTGTTTTGAATTAATCACAAAGCTACTCAATGGGTTATCTGTGCTCTGCCGCCCACGGGTATCGAAACCCGGTTTCTAGCGGTGTAAGTCCTCAGACATACCGCTGAGCCACTGGGGGGCAGTGTATGTTGAAGATTTGCTAATGAATATTTTAGTATGTGTGATATCTGACAAGTCTTTACTCATGTCTACTGAAAATAGCACGTTAGGGTGTGGCGAAACACGTCAGTTTTAAGCTGTAAGGAAGATATAATGTGAAGATCAGGATATATTGCTTAGCATGACATTAACCGTCAATTTGATTGACAGATTTCCAGTGCGTGATGTGTTTGATATAGTTTCTAAAATAAAGAAACTCTCGTCACTTTGCGGAATGCCCCTCATGATATATATTTGCAAAAAATCTATTTGATGCTTTTGTAAAATAATAAGCTTAAATGTTATAGTGTACATAAACTGAAGTTTTGAAAAATACAAAAATACCACTGATATTGTTATATTGTGGTATAATTCAGTATTTTATACACTATGATATTTTCGTAAATATCATATTAGTATATCTCGAAATTTTATTAATAAATATTTCGGACTTCTTGTTAAATATGTGATTTTAATTACATATATTATTGATAGTACATTCGAACCTTGACATTAAGGGTACTCTTCTGACTATGTCTAAATACGCTCGACAGCATGGTGCCTTTAATATCATATACGAGCTATGCAAAGCTGGATTACATATTGACTGTAGCCCCTCAGTGGCACAGTGGTATGTTTGTATTCTTATACTACTAGAAACCGGGTTTTGATACTAATGGTGGGAAGAACACAGATATCCCTTTGTATAACTTTGTGCTTAATAACAAAACTAGCAGACAATACCGACTGCACTAAATTTCTGAATTTTAAGGCACCCCATTTTGTTTGATATATGCAGGTCACTGATATTTGTGAACTGCACGTCGCCATGACATGGATCATTGTCAACAGGTGGTCCCAGGGGGTGAATTAGATGTGCTCTTGTTTTATTATTGGTTCCAAAGTTCCGAAGAACTTCTCTTCAGAATAGGAACTGTAAAATATTTCACATTTGTCTTCTGTGTTTATTTTACTGTCAGTGACTGACGTAGAAATTCCCTGAAAATAATGCAACAAATCACCAATTGTGTCATTAGACTGTTTAAGTAAGAAGTTAATATAATAATCTCGAAAGCAACAAAGTACGTGCACAGAAATAAGCCGACTTAAGCCCTGCTCCCAGAACAGATGTAGAATTTGTCAGCTTATGTATTCTTTAGTGTTTATAATGAATATTTCCCAGAGTAATAAAATTGCACTTTCAATTTGAGAAAATGTTTGTTACAGTATGTGGTTCGGAGCTGATCCAAGAAACATTACAAGTGTTTGAATATTGGTCATCCTTCTGGGATGTTTGGAATTCATCATTATACTGTGCAGGCATACAAAGATAGCTGCCGACCTTGTCGAGTGTCTACATGGAAAACTGGACTAAAGGCCTTTCCTTACTTTGGAATATCAAGGTATTCGTTACTGTGGGATTTATTATGGTTACAAATATTAGGAAAAAGAAAAAAAGTGAAAGGGTCTGCCATTAATGACGCAGTATCCGTGTTTTTGAGATGCCCATTAATCAAAGTTCTACTGTACATTGGTCTATGATAGAGCTTGAGTTTTATATGTGAAATATGAACGGAAACTTGTATCAGATGTTAGATACTAATGTGTCAGTTATCATAAAGGACTCAGCTAGACTTGTATAGGTCAGTATTCTATAAACGAAAACGTTTTCGTAAACAGTATATTAGCATATCATGAAGTTTTCTTGACAAACTTTTCAGTATATGTGATGTTTAATTCTGATACTTTAGTTAGATATTCTAAAAATATCATATTAGGCTGTGATAAAAAGTGAGTGTTACACAAGAATATCACATAACACTCATTTGTAACTAATTATTTGTATCATTTTAATGTGAAAACTAATTTATGCTGCTTCAACAGTTTGAAAACTCAAGTGAGGAAATATCTCTTTTGAAATGGTCGAGGAATAATCACTTGATTTATAGTTAAATGACTTTTAATTGTGATTGTCAACTCTTTTCTTGAAAAAACTAATGTTCATTTGCAAAAAATCTATTTGATGCTTTTGTAAAATAATAAGCTTATATGTTATAGTGTACATAAACTGAAGTTTTGAAAAATACAAAAATATAATTTCTGGTTTGTCTGTTTTGTAGAAACTAAAGAATGACTTGTTTTAGTCTTAGGTGAACGCATTTCTTGGTTTTATACAAAGGGTCAAGTTTCTCCACATGCCGTCAGTTGGAATCTGTGTGATACAGGGAATTGAGTATTTCATTCTGCATACTGTATTTGAAAACAACATAATTCCTCTGATATGTAGCAACACTGTTTTCTAGGTGAAAAATAATATTACATGTTACAATAACGTTGTTCAAAATCTATGCTAGTTTTAAAAAATTATATTCTCTAAGTCTGAAATTTCAATGAACATTTATAACATGATTGAAAGCTTATTAATCTAACCTATATAAAAGCCATTGTGTGTCATGTCACTTCACGCTTGATTTCTTGAAATAGGAAGAGTCATAAAAGCCAAGATGTATTTATCCAGAGAGAATATTTTGATTACTGTCTGCCCGATTTTAGTGAGGGGGAGCAACTGAAGGGTGTTTGTACCATGAAACCTTATAATGTAGTGAGTGTTAGTATAATAAGGTAAAGTTGTACTGAGACTAGTACCTAGACTAAATATATGAAATTTATCATCAAAGTAAAAACATCTATTCGATTTAAAAATTAAATCGTTTCTGAATTAAGCTTTCATATCAATGGAGACTCTAAATTAAGAAATCAACAAATATTTTTTCCAGTTTTGTTGACTAACAATAATATTAAATCATACTTTTGTTGATAAACAACATGATCATAAAAGCCTTTGTTGGAATGTAATGTTACCAAAATACGTTGACTTTTCTGTACATTAGTTGTTTGTTGTTAATTTAAATTTATAAGTAATTATTCTATGAACATGTCATGGATATTTACTAATATAGGTATAAAGGTGTTTCTTTGTATTGGTTTATTTTGGGCTTGAGTTGTATAAGCAATGCTTCTTTAATTTCGCATTTGTTTATGTTTGTTTCTTTATTTAGTATTTGGGTGTTTTCTGTGGTTATGTTGTGTTTATTTGATTTTTAGTGTTCGAAAAGGTGTGAAGATGAATTTCTGTGTTCTTTGAATCTGGTTTTCATTTTTCTACTTGTTTCTCTATTATAAAAGTCGTGGCAGTTATCACATTGTATTTTATAAATAATGTTGATGTTTGTCAGTGTAGTTTTTACATACTATAAACCTTAGTTTTGTGTCTGGATTTGAATGAGTTTGGTATTAACTGGAATGTCATATTTTGTTGCTAGTTTCTGCCAGATGTTGGTTATTTTTCTGCTGATGTCGAGAATATATGGTATGCGGCAGTATATGGTTTCGTGATTTTTTTTTTTAAATCGTGGGGTACATTTATTTTTGTTAGTTGATTTTGCTTTTTGTTTAGGTGTGTGCGTATAATGTTTTGTACGGTTTGTGGAGGAAACTTATTGATGTTGATGAAGTATTGTTTTATTTTGTCTAATTCATCGTTAATGTTATCTGGTGAACACAGTTTTATGGCTGTGTTTATTTGGTTTCTTAGTAAGTTGAGTTTTTGTTTTGTTTCTTGTGCTGAGTCCCAAGGAATGAATAGTCCAGTATGGGTGATTTTTGGTGGATTTCTGTTTTAAATTGTGTATCGGTTCTTGTCATTCTGAGGTTAAAAATGATATTTGATTGCTTTCTTCCTGTTCACATGTGAAGTTGATGTTGGGATGTTTCGCGTTATTGTAATTGAAAAAAATTAAGTGTGTGTTCCGTAGATGTGAATCCCGCAATCGTGTCATCTACATCTCTGTACCAATATACTGGTGGATGTAATGCTGTGTTAATTGCTTGTGTTTCAACTTGTGTCATAGACATATTGGCTAGAACTGCCACGACTTCTATATTGCAGAAACAGGTGGAAAAATGAAAACCAGATTCATAGAACACAAAAAGTCACCTTCACACGTTTTCGAACACTGCAAATCAAATAAACACAACATAACCATAGAAAACACCCAAATACTAAATAAAGAAACAAACATAAACAAACGCAAAATTAAAGAAGCCTTACTTATACAACAACTTAAACCCAAAATAAACCAATACAAAGGAACACCTTTATACCTATATTAATAAACATCTAAGCACGCCCTCTACATTCCTACACTCAGTAACCCGGCGTGGCCAGGTGGGTTAAGGCGTTCGACTCGTAATCTGAGTGTCGCGGGTTCGAATCCCGGTCGCGCAAAACGAGCTTAATTTTCAATTGTACATGTAGTATTTAGCAAATATTATAATTGGTAATCCCCGTCGCACCAAACATGCTCGCCCTTTCAGCCGAGGGGGCGTTATAATGTGACGGTCAATCCCACTATTCGTTGGTAAAAGAGTAGCCCAAGAGTTGGCGGTGGGTGGTGATGACTAGCTGCCTTCCCTCTAGTCTTACACTGCTAAATTAGGGACGGCTAGCTGGGATAGCCCTCGAGTAGCTTTGTGCGAAATTCCAAAACAAACAATCCTTTGTTTTTCCCAGAGAAAAATGCAATATTGCATTTGTAACCTCTCTATGCTTATGTCATAACATAAAGTGAACAATAAAAATATTTTCAATGTATTATTCAAATGAATTGGCTTCTTTACAAGAACGTGTAGGATCTTGGGTCATGTAATTTTAAGTTAAACGAAATGTACATAGGCCTAAAATATGTAGTTTTTGAATATGTGCGTGTAAATCTTTAGAAAACCTGAACATTTTCAAGGTATGTTAACTCCTAGCTGAAATGCTTAAATACAAAATAGAACATTATTGCAAACGAAAGTGATACATGGTTTTGTGAATGATCACGTGACAGCTGTGCGCGTTTTTTATACTTAATATGAATATGTGAATGTAGCATTTTGTTCAAAAATGTACTCTATACACCCCCATTTTTTACATTCAACTTATTAATCACAGATAAGCAATGAATAAACACAGTGTTAAAATGAACATAGTTAGGACAATAGGCCTAGCTCTTCTATGTTATAACTAAAAGTATGGGGTCAGTGTTACTCTAGTTAAGTAGAATTTATGAATCTTACTAATATTTCACATGTGCTAGCGATATCAATAACTTAAAACTGATGGGTTTGCACTTTTTACACATGAAGTAATATGATAAAAAGGATAAGATTAGAAATTTGGTGTGAAGAAAATGTGTGTGAGCGTGATATGGTAAATTGCTAGAATTCGTGAGTTGCTTGTGACAGTAGTTTAGAAAGTACGCTTGAATGTAATAAAATAAGTTTGTTACAAAGTTATAGTGTCCTTCTGATTAGAAATTTAAAATTGAATGTTATGCAAAAGACACTACTACAACATTATTTATTATTGTTTTGTACTCAAGCAAGCATTAAAGCAATGTTTGATAAAGTCTAGTAAACACTTGTTCTCAGGAAGACCAGCAATTCGTTTACTGACTTTCAACACTAAAGTTGGAAGTTTTATTCTCTCTGTAGATAAAGCGTGCATAGCTATATGTAACTTTGTAGTAAAATACGGGGGGGGGAATATTATCAGCAACATCTGTTTGTTATCTGACATCCCATTGTTTTCTTCATAGTTGTTTCTTCTATATTTGTCATTATACTATTTGCGTGGCAGCTCAAGTGTAATGTATGCTTTGATACGACTTTGAAAGAATTGCATAGTAGCTTAGTACAGTATTATTATTATTTTTCCATTTTAATATTTGAGCCACGATTAGTATGAGAAAACCAGAAGATATAATTTTAATATCTATACAGGGTTATTTTTCATTCACATTTTGATTAAATAAATTTTATAAAACTAATCACTACATTATACATCAATACCATAGCATATTTGCATATAATATTACATATCTGGTTATATACTGTAACCTCCGTTCCATTTATTTGGAAATACAAGCAAATAAACAGTAAAAATTTATATCAATTTATCAATATCTTTCTAATAAAGAAGAATTCTTTGTCAAAAGTGTGTCCAGTCTGGAGCAACTCGTCTGATGACTCTGAAACATCAAAACGTAAACTCCCGTTCTATACGTGATATAAGCTGTTGTTCAAAGGGATCATAGCTCGGAGGCTTCGGTTTCTGTAGAAATTCATTGTCTTCTCTAAAATGAAAATTAATGTTAAAAACAAAACAAAAATCAATACAATTAAAGTTCATCGGAGCAAAATATTTATTGTTCTTTCAGCATTAAATTTGTTCAGGTGATAGTTCAAATGATTAAGAACAATAAATACATATTGTAGATAAAACAGTTGTTGCTTTAAATTCCAAGATGTTAAAGGTGCCATACAATAAATCCCTTCCTTACTTGATATAATAACGATTTAACTTAGTACTATAATTTTATATTACACAATGAGACGTCAGTAAAATACGTCAAAAATGTCTTTAATGGAGAGCGTTCCCAACTGATGAATGAATGTACCGTGTTTGAGAAGCTTCAGTTCATACATTATTCCTTTACTTATATATAAATTTCGATTATATGTAGATTCATATTTACTTTTAATATAATAAAACATTGCGATTATTATAATTTTTGTTTTATGGCATTACCTGCTCCAAGATAGACTGGCATATTAAATTAAAACGAAAGAACGGAAAACCTATAACACACACAAACAAAAAGGCTAACATTAAATAGATACTTTAATGTTCACAACGTTTCAGGTTGGACTTTAAATCATCTATTTAACATTTGCTATTTTTTTGTGATGTAACTGTTTCCTCTACATTTGTTTTCGACTTCATCGTCCCACAAAAGTCTTTAGCCTTTAGCTTTATTCATTTCAGGGTTAATATTTAGTTCTGATTTTTATAGATAACTTGCCATAATACGAAGTTTAATACAACTGTCGTAGCACATTAAATTATGCACTGGTCTCTAAAATAATAACGTTTATTAAATTTGTACTCTATAAATAGCCATAAATATTGTAAAAATTACTTTTCGGTTTTGGTTCGCTGATATGTTTAAGAGATAACATTTTATGTTTTACCTAAAATATAAATTATATGCTTTCCACTTCTTGATATAAGTTGGCTTAATAAATAGCACAGTAGAATTAATACAAGTACTTATAAACAATTAACAAGTCAAGAAGTATACTAAAAATTACAGAGGTGGTGGTGAAGCTACTCTTATTCACTTACTTCTTTCTCACTTGTATTTCATCAACGTCCGGACTTGTCAATCTTAACATATTGTTGTAGAGGGCGTTGTGGCTCAAGTAGGGCACTGTGGAAGAAGTACAAAATTATTTATGCTTGCTATATTTTCATGTACATTTCGAAAATAAGCTATTCAATAATTGCAGCACAAACATTTATACGTAAAAGCCATTCTCTGTACGTCATCTTGTTTCATAACTAATATAAATAAAATCAACTTTTCAAGGAGAACAACAATTATTGAATTTATTTTAGAATAGGATATCTTACTTTAAAGCACAAAGATGACTTCCTGTTAAACAAATCTGAAACAGTCAATATATAATATTTTGAGCAACTATACTGACCCATAAGGGACGTTTTCAAATGTTTTAACGGAAGAAATAGAAATTAATTCATAGGCATTGTTACGTATTATACTTTATTTTGGACGAGGCTCCGATTTATTATGTTATGTACATTACATGTTACTATCTCAAAATAACCAGATATTTGGATTTGAATTTAAAAGTTAATTGATTGTTCATATGTATCAAATTTACGGTATTTGCCAAGAAGATTTATAAGCACAAATTTCTTTTTTAACACAAATATATTTTAATATACAAACAAAATAATAATACAGTTTATAATAACGATTATTACTAATAGTTGTTACAAATAATGTTTTATGTAAAACAATTTTAAAATCTTACAGGCAATACTGAATCTTACATCTGGTCTATAACTGAATATTTTATCGGCGACCCAGGTCCATGACAAACAAATTAATTCTGAGTTGATATTGTCACATCCAGCTTAAGCTAGCTAGCTTGATTGGCCTCACACTGCTGACTTTTATTGATGATGATATTTAATGTCCACGTACAAACACTAACGTCTGAAGTAATTCATTGAAGTTGAACGGTTTGTAATGTTCGAGACTGACAAACATTCCTGGTCAAATTCTGTAGTTTCCGATTGATAGGCGATAATTACAGATATAGTTTCCGAGACCTGACTGTAGCTGACCAATAATAATAATAATAATACTTGTCTCTTGGCGAGTCGATTTTCATATATTAGCACATGTGACTCTAGAACATTCACCAATGATCGAGCACACTAGCATCTTCGTTAAACAAGTATTGTTGATTCTTACACTCAAGAATCTTCTACAAATTTCGAAAAAACAATCAACAATACGCGTCCTAGGCTGAAAAGAAAACTACAATGAAACAAACGTAGACACTAAAATAAATCTACGACAGTAATTATGTTAGTATTCAATTACCTTGTATAATAAATTAGTATAAAAGCCTGTCCAAAGAGAAGGAAAAACAACATGAACCCTCCAATATGTTATTTGCAACTTTGACCCCCGTAAAAAGACATAGGAAAAATGAAGTGCCTTCTACCTTTGGAAAACCAAAGCCCATCATGAGCAATATTTCCCAGCATTGATTCTTCTCTCAACATTCATTGATCACAGTTATTCTCCTATCACGTTAATTGCATTATTGCTTTAATTCTCTTAAAACCACATTTCTTGTAAATACTCGAACTTGGCTCAAAACCATTTATACTTAATAAATTGTATATTAATTTCATTCGGTGCTGAATAAATCCATGATATAAAAACTTCTTTCTTGATATAATTTTATATAGCAGAAAAAGTGCCGACATTTAGGAGCCACTTACGCCTATATTAGCAATAGAATTCAACTCAAATGAGAACGAGCAATCAAAAGAGGAAGTGTTATAAGAGAAAAAGTAGAATTGGACTCGTGTAACTCGAAACTCAGAAAAACCAAGCGTAACTGACCGACCGACACATAGCTTTTATGATTATGATAACACCTATTATGAACATGAAAGCTTCTAAAAACTATGACACATTAGTGCAGAAGGGACACGAAATACGTTACTTATCTAGGCTAAGCTAACAGAAATCCATATTGTAATTTTTTTGTCTTTAATTATTATATTAGTAACTTTTTATGTTATCTAACATTTTTATAGCATAACTATAAGATTAGTTGGTTAACGCTATTTTTCAGTTCTTTCCTTATACTGTAGATGGTCACTGGCTCTCTCCCCGAAATTTGTATAAAAGCTACATCATATCATGTCCGTACACAGAATGTTTCAAAGGGGTTCTAATTTGTGAGATCAAAAGCTAACACATATTGTGCAAAGCAAAACCAACATGTAAAACATGCTAATACCATAGGGGTCTGGAGGCATTCCTCAAGAAAACTTGTAAATATAGGTGCTATAAGATTAATTCTGGAAAGAATTTTGCATGAAATATAGCCTAAACAATTACATGGCTGCTGACATAAAATCCACAAATATCCAGTGAAAAAATGTGTTAGCATGCATCATTCTTCTGGGGTATTTAATATAAATAATCTACATACACTTTCAGTGTTGATAGTAGTATCATAAATTATTACGTATGAAAGCTAGAACTGTCATTCTTTCTTTGATTTATGTAAATCTTAGTGAACTATTCAACCAGTGGAGAAAAGATACTGAACGCTCACATTAACACAAAGTTACGGGCAATGTGGTAAAGAGTTTCAGTAACATATCTGGTACACTGAAGTAGTTTTTAAGCAACCACTCAGTATCTGAGACCTGTTCCGGATAGGTATAGAAAGCCATCTTTTCTTCTATCGATGAAGTTATTCACTATAAAATCAGGATTTGGCAAAGCTTCCCTGTAAAAATCTATAGCCTGTTTGGTACCAAAGATGAACGAAAGCTGTGCATCAAATCTGGAGGAAAGAGTAGTAATGATAATGTGGTCAACTGTTTACTTAAAGTAATCCTAAGCGGAACTATGTTCTGTATTTGCTCGCTGGGCTTGTCGTTGATTAACTAGTGGCATGTTAACATTAATATTAGATTTCTTTCCAACATTACTGCTGTCCTTCAAGATACGAAGTGAATAATCACCTACGTTCACTCTTAGTGAAGTCAATTCTTTACAGCATTGTCCTATCAGGGAAATACTAAAAACAATGTATCGGCTTGGACCTTGTAAATTTACGAAAGCTTCGTTCAAATAGTAAAGGAAACATTGTAAAGCTGTTAAACAAAAAATTAATTCACATAATTCCAGTATTTATAGATAAACAATAGCATTTTTCTTATCTTTAGCAGTCTAATTGACATTAAGCATTTCAAAATCATCACCTCCATACACAATAACCTCACATACGCGAAGTAAGAATGGGTGACGTAAACAGAACCTTTGCCAGCCTTCAGTATTTTCAACCCAATATGTAATACACATGTTGAGTAATGGATGGAAGACATAACGAAGCTGTTCCATGCTGGATGTCCTTTTAATAGATTGCCTGTAATAGCTCTTCACATTTAGGTGAACATTTGATCCAAATAGTTATTCCTTTAACTTGATCGATACAATTTTGTATTGTTTGAACTGAACATGGATTTAAAAGAACAAGATTAAGTGGCCAGTGCAATAAGTTTGGACACCTGATCTTTCCCCAACCATAGCGGATGTCTAATCTTATCTTTGACCACGCAATTCATTTAGAAATAATCCAACATTAGTCAATATCTTTATAATTTCACGTAAAATATGTATTGCACTGACCCTCTATAGCTTTCAAAGCCATAAATTATTCCCTAATTTTATAGTTGTAAACTACAAAGCGAATACATACTTTGTAAATGTTCCACATTGTGAAAAGACACTTCATCAGCAAAAACAGAGTATATATATATATATACATTCCAGCCTTTCTACTTCATCAATAATTTTTACTCGAATTACATCATATCCTATGACATTAATGACGTCATTTTGTGAGCGAAAAGATAAATATGTAACATTATCGTCTTAGTATGATACAGATGAGCTCTCGGTATTTTATCATTTTCAGCATAATGTTTCAGCAAGGCCAGAAAATTACCATGATTTTAGGAAAAAATTTACATCTTCGGTATCGCCTCGAAATACCAAAAAGCAAAATGGCACGAACAGTTTTATGGGGAATATATTTATTCTTAATTATACATGATTTAAAGGCACCGTTGGCAATAATATCATTTCTATTGGATGATGGATATTCAATGCATTTCTTCCAAGCATCAGCAGCCTGCATAGAATCACGATGATAAACAAGCTTAGAATGTTTGCTTAGAGTACCATTAAATTTTACCCAGTTGTTAAACGATTTGTTGACAAGTACTAGTTTATCACATGAACTATGAGCTAAAAGAAGGGTAGCACAAGAACCACAAAAGTCATCCAATTTTGAGCTATGTAATAATAATGGGCTATTTTCGGTTGCACTCATGAGTAAAGGTGATAGAAAACACTCTTTGTGGTACCACATTATTATAGATATAGATATACTTTTCAGCGTTTGATAAATCACTAACAGCTTAACGTTTTTCATTAAATGATTTTGTTAGCGTCAATAAATTGTCAATGTTAATGCATAGCTGAGTAATTACTAAAATATCATGACAAATCTTTGATGAATCTATGATTACTCTTGTTTAACGTAGTGATGATGGTCTAGAAAGAACAGAGGTGTCATTGCTTGAAGCAGTTTGCATATAAACAGTGTCATCGGAACAAGAATACAGCTCAATAGTGTGAACTTTACAGGCTACATATTCAACACCACAGAAAGACTGAAATGGTGAATGAGTTGTGCCATTAGTAGTTTCTGAAAACAAAAATATAAGAGTCTTCTATCTGGTCTAGAACTGAATATTTTATCAACGGTTCACGATGAACGAACTAATCTATGTTGACACCCATGTACAATTCACTTGATGAGAAACTAGCTAGCTTTAATCTTGGTTGACCTCACGTGGTTGACCTAAAGCTAATTTTTCGCCGATGAAAATATCTAATGTCCTCGTATAAATACTAACTAAGTTCAGAAAGGCGACCAGTATATAACTACATAACATTGTAGTTTATAAGATACATAAAATTTACAGTAAAAATTGTTGTTGTACCCACCTATATATAAACGAATTAGAATATTATGTGTACGATAATATTAATATGGATTAAATGCACATTTTGTAACTTAAAAACCAGATATATGCATAGTACTACACAAAGTGACTATTGTAATTGCATGCCAAAACCTATATTAGCTAAAGCAGCTAAGCTATGCAGTATTGTACCTTGGCTATTATGTGCCAGTCCATTTCTTCAGCTGAATAAAACATTTGTATATCGCGGCGATCATTTTCACTTAGAGGCTTCATTCTGTTCAAGTGGGAAGTGTCGAAGGTTTAGCTTACATATATCATAGTATACTGCATAGTCTCGCGAACCAGATTCTTACATGAATATCGGGTAATTTTCAAGTACATGACATTGTTACATATTATAATTTATCACTGACGAGTCTCCAATTTATCATGTTACGTATTACGATTTCAATGAGACAGAAATATTAATTTTATTTTAGAAATTAATTGAAAGTCGATATATATCAAATTGATGATATTTGCCAACAAGATCGTTACACACAATTTTCTTTCTTATCACAAACTCATTTTAATATACAAACAACAATATAAGTTATAATGACGGTTATTACAAATAGTTATCATAAATAATGGTTTATATGCAAACGTTTTACAAACTTACAAACAATAATGAGTCTTCTATCTGGTCTGGAACTGAATATTTTATCGACGGTTCACGATGAACGAATTAATCTATGTTGACACCCATGTACAATTCACTTGATGAGAAGCTACCTAGCTTTAATCTTGGCTGGCTTCACGTGATTTACAAGCTAAGTTTTTGCCAATAAAGATATATAATGTCCTCGTAGAAATACTAACATCCGAAGTTAATTCTCTGAAGTTGAACAGTTTGTAATGTTCGAAATTTATAAACGTTCCTGTTCTATAAATGTTCTGTAGTTTTCCGATTTATAAGCGTTTATCACAGTTATAGCTTCCGAAGTAAATCGTATACTAACTGTAACAAACCAACAATATAAAACTGTCTCTCCGCGTTGTGTTGGTTACCTTTTATAAGCTTGAGAGATGATTCTCTAGAAATTTCAGCTCAGGCAACAGTACTGGTATTTTACATACACATATCGTACATTGTTGACTCTAACGCTCGTGAACCTTCTACAAATGTAGAAAATAGGCGGGACTTTCGCAACACTATAAGTCACATGCATTTCTAAATATATATTAAACTGAATCAAACATAGATATTAAAATTAATATATAATTTTAAATTCGCCATAATATTACTAAAACTTTCTGAAAATTTTTAGTTGTTTCAATTGAGTACTACTTCATCATAATATCTAGTATTGCGTGAAATGTTCTAGTCTTCTTATGAGGTATAAATAAGTGTCGGAAGATTATTATTTAGATCCAGGCTCAGTGATTATAAATTTACCAAGAAAGAGCGTATAATGAAGTTATTATAGACTGTATTGTAGTAACAGAGCAGAGAAAAATAATTCGTATGGTCAGTTGTGTTCAAAAGTAATTGAGCCAGCCTATGTGGCCTTTGATGAAACCGAAATAATTACTTAAAACTCTGGATACAACTGTGATAACCAACAATGAAACGAACATTTTTGTATATATTTGACTTGTTTTAACAAATTACTTTAAAACAATTGGACTGTGTTACTCTTTGCTTGTGGTTGAAATTTACTGCCAACAAATCACAGAAACCTAGTGTAAGGAATCCGGCCTACAAAACCTGTCGGTTGCAATACGGCTTTGGACTTACAATTACAAGATGTAAACAGAAGCCATCGAATGCACGTATTTCAAGCCAAAAGCTGATGCTTGATCAAAAAAACGTACACTGTGTAGAAAACGTTAAATACCATATATGTACATATTGAATACATACTAGCATTCTGAATTACAATAAGGATATCTACCAGCATTCCGAATTAAAGCAAGAGCATTTGTACATAGAGGATATATATCAGCATTCAGAAGTAAAACACGGATATCTGTGCATATAGAATACATACCAACATTCTGAATTAAAATAAGGATATCTACATATAGAATACACACTAGGATTCAGAAGTAAAGTAATAATACTTGTACAAATAGAATACATACGAGCATTTTGAATTAATGCCCGAGATGGAACTGCGCAAAACTTAGAAACGTTTTTGTGTGCAGGCAGCAGACATTAATTATTTTAGTTCTTACTTAGATGTTAAATATTATGGCGGAAATAACAGTGTAAGCAGCTGACGATAATTTTAGAAACGTCATAAAAATAAACCGCTTCAATATTCTGCGTAAGTCAAACGTGCTGTACTAAAAGTGCAATTTCCATAAAAATTCTCAGACAGGAACCCTTGGCTGGAACATTGAAAAGACATAATCAGACTATTTAAATGTATCACTCAATGTTCTATATCTGTCTTTTAAGAAAATTTTGCTCATTTGCATCTTGCCGTAGCTCTGTCGTTATTGAACTCGTGCCAAAGAATCCAGAAAATAGAGACTCGGAATGACATTCAAGTAGCGTCTTAGTCTACGGTCAAACTAATAACTTCTTTAATCAGTTAGCGTACGACAGTGACAAATATATCAATGAGGTATTGAAGTGAATTAAATAGCATTTCTACTTCCATATAATTCAGAGTGTGCTAGTAATCCATAATAATTGTACTTCTTTTATGGTTTTAATATTATGGTTTAGATAGTAACAAAAGTGTTGTGAATCATCGGATGAGTCGAAACTTTGTCATTATAAAATTTGGTGTTAAAGCGTCCAAAGAATATAGTATAGTTTGGGCAGACAAAACAAATACAAATACAAGGCGTTTACAACTTTGACAAGAAATACCAAAGACAAGTATTAACGATATCTTTGTAACACTCTTTTCAAGTATAATTTCGTTCTAGCTACATATTTAACAAAAATAACCAGTACCGAGTATTTTAAAATTTACTATTGTGTGTATACGTAGATAAACTGTGTCATGTTAAAGAGTAACAGTTTTGACAATGATAATATTTTAGGTAACAAAACACATCGTCAGTTGAAATTAAGATCCCTGTAATTTTAACCAATGTGTTAAACGGCAACTACTTAAAAACAATTGTAAAAAAGAAATGGCGATATGCAAGGTGTTGAAAAACATGTCGGGAAAATCGTTTAACGTAAGCACACGGTTTGGTGCACACGCAACAATAATTCACGAGTTTTCTTTTCTTTTTACAGCACTATAGTTCAATATCTTCACCACGAGTACATGCAAAATGTAAAGTCTGTACCCAGTTTCCTACCAAGTAAGTGTTTAAACATTGTAGGAGTTACCTTTATAAACTTCTTGGATACGTTCACCCAAGAGCTGGCGGTGGGTGGTGATGACTAGCTGCCTTCCCTCTAGTCTTACACTGCTAAATTAGGGACGGCTAGCACAGATAGCCCTCGAGTAGCTTTGTGCGAACTTCCAAAACAAACAAACAAACAAACATAATATTCGGAAAAAGCGGGAGGTGGCTGAACGTACCTCGCCGCACAATCCGTCGAACGACAATATTTCATCAAGAGTTTTGTAGATGTTAAAGATCCAATATGAAGAGGCAGTGTCCTACTGGAATAACACATTAGTAGTATCTATATATGCTGTAAAAAAAAGCGTTAAACATTATTCTTGCACATGTAATAAGCCATGACTATATTAAACGTATTTCCTAGTATGATTTTGTTTTTAATGTTTCGAAAATTTTTCGATATTATGTGTGTGTGTGTACGTATGTAAGAAAAATAGGAAAGAAAGTACCATGTAAAACACATGTTATTGTAATATGTCCCACTTAATTCTAATCTTATCAAATTAGATGAACTCAATAAAGAATAAAATAGGCAGGTTGTTTGTAGAATAGTATGAAAATAAACCTATAAACACACAAAACTAATTTGGCTAAAAAGTTGTTTGTAGGAAGTATGCATATAAACTGTCAGGGTTTTAAGTATAAATGGACTGAGGATTCTTCTACAGTAAGCGTCCGTGACTTGTTGGCGATAAATTCGACAATAAAGGGACAGCACACGCTTCTCTTATAAAATAATATGCTGAAAACAAGTCAAACTATGAAAATCAAACTCTGAATAATTCCTTTTTTATTGTTACAAGGCCACTTAGACTAATGTAATAACCTTAGAATCCAATTTTCTTTACTTTTATCACAATAAATGAATAATTCTACTTACTTTATTCCATGTATACCACAGTTGCATCTCGAATTTTGAATAATTGTCTCCTTTCGTCAGAATTCTCACAGGCTGGTTAAATTACTTTAAGTTAAAACATTAGCACACAATACTTACCTTAAACTTCCATCAACACTGACAAACTAAACTTTTTTCATATAAATACCACTCTACATAGCGATATTACAAAGTTTAAAACACAGTCTTAGAAAAAGCTAAAAGAATCTTTTGGCATACAAATGTAAAAAAGCAACCTCCCTGTAATACCCGTGATTTTCTCAATTAACTATGTCATTCATACAAAAAGATGATAAATTATTTCCTACATTTTAAACCTTGTAAAGATATACTTTTATGTTTTATGATAAAGCTGCTATGGCTTTCTGATGTCTGCTGTCATTGTTATTTTTACACTACTTGTCAGAGGGAAGAAAGCCTGTCAGCGGCACTCCATTACCCACCATCCACATTAAGGGATTGACTGTCACTCTTATAATGCACCCACAGCTTAAAGTGCGGGTAATATCAATCTACATAAATGCAAAAAATACCTAAGGAAGTGCAGGGAGACTCTGACAAATCAATCAAACATAAATATAATGAAATAATACAAAGTTGAATACACAAATCAAAGCTTAGATACATGATGTTGGCTTGACGAACAACAACATATCTACACAAAAATGAATAATTAAACACAGGACGAGTTGTACAAACATAAATATTTACAAAAGCAAACTTAATCATTCAAATACAAGATTGACTACACGAAGCTAAGAAAACCGTAGGATATCTATCAAAACTAAAATAAAAGATTCACAAATACAAGAAAACAAAACGTTATTTCATAAACACAGCAAATAAAAAAACCTGAGTAACTAACTACACAAACAATAGAACTAAATTGATGTAAGAAACTACAGAGCCAGAAGAATAAGCAAACACAACGAAACAACAACATACAAACACAAGAACAACAGCTGAGATAAATTTACCACAATATATCTATTTTAATATCGATGTTTGTTTAAGTTAAGTTTATATTTAGAAGTAAATAAAAACAGTATAGAACCTATACTGTTAAATCTGTATTACACCCATTCATTAAAGTTGCAGAATATTCTGTAGTGTAAAAAATCAACAAACACTAGTATATCGTCTGTATTGTTGTACAGGCTGAAATTTCTAGGAATTTTCCTCACCCCTATAAATGTAACCAACGCAACGAGCCAAGAGACAGTATATTTTATTGGTTTGCTATAGTTGATATACTATAAACCTCGGAATGGAATTAATGTCTCTTTTTGTAAGGTTGTTTTTTGTTGTTCAATACTAAGAACGACAGAGACAAAAAGATCTGCCACAACAAAAAACTAGAAAAACTAAGATGCAAACAACAGAAAAGACACCAAAACGACAAACCGTTGACTAACCTCATAATTAACAGATCCGACCGTCAATTAAACACAGACGAGAAACAACTACTTAACAAAGGACTCAACTTCGCAATAGCACCTAGGTACATTCCAACCATAGAAATCAAAACATGTTTAGAAGACCTAGCCAGAAGACTTGTGATACTTTCTACAGAGAAGAAAAAACAAGGAAACAACCAAACACAACCAACAGAAAGAAGACAACTTAGATAATTTTATTGACATCCAACAGCCAAACTTCCCAGGTAAAATTACAAATTTATATTTTCCAGAAACACCTAAAAACAACATCTTAAACGATTTTTTCAAAGAATTTTCTCACAAAACCATCAACATAATTTCACAAAACAGAAAACTAAAAACAACCTTACAAAAGAGACATTAATTCCATTAAAACCTAAAACAAGACAAAAACATAAAAATTCTAAAAACAGATAAAGGTAACGCTATAGTTATAATGAACACGAATGAATACATCCAAAAAATGAATAACATCCTATCAGACACGAACAAATTTAAACCAATACACACAAATCCAACAAAGACACACGAGACGCAACTGAACAAATTACTACTAAAAATGAAAAAAGCCAACACAATTTCACAAACACTTTATTCCTACCTACGTAAAACCAACTCACGCACACCGCAAATATACGGCATCCTCAAACCTGATAAACCAGATTGTCCATTACGACCAATAATGTCCACATATGAATCGTTTAATTACAATCTTGGTAAATACATAGCATGGGCATTCTCCAAATATGTAACATCAGCCAGCTCATTCATCAAAGACTCTTTTAATTTCAAGTCTAATCTAAATCAACTTAATCATAAAGCCTTGATGGCCAGTTTCGATGTTATATCCCTCTTTACAGAAGTTCCAACCACTGAAGCCTGCAAGATAGCCTTAGAACTCTATATCCGAGACCCTAACCCAACTATAGAAATTCCCAGTAGCCAGTTAGCAACCCTCATAGAATTCACCACGATAAAGACAAACTTCATGTTCAACAACCAAAACTATATACAAACAAATGGCCTAAGCATGGGCAACCCAGTATCACCAGTTCTAGCCAATATTTTTATGACACAAGTTGAAACACAAGCAATTAACACAGCATTACATTCACCACTATACTGGTACAGATATGTAGATGACACGGTTGCGGGATTCAAATCTACAGAACACATACTTAATTTTTTTCAATCACATTAACTCTATACATCCCAACATTAACTTCACATGTGAACAGGAAGAAAGCAATCAAATATCATTTCTTAACCTCAAAATTACAAGAACTGACACACAATTCAAAACAGAAATCCACCGAAAAATCACCCATACTGGACTATACATTCCTTGGGACTCAGCACATGAAACAAAACAAAAACTCAACATACTAAGAAACCAAATAAACACAGCCATAAAACTATGCTCACCAGATAAAATTAACGATGAATTAGACAAAATAAAACAATACTTCATCAACATCAATAAGTTTCCTCCACAAACCGTAGAAAACATTATACGCACACACCTAGACAGAAAGCAAAATCAACCAACTAAAGTAAATACAGCTCACGAATCAAAAAACCACGAAACCATATACTGCTGTATACCATATATTCCTGACATCAGCAAACAAATAACCAACATTTGGCAAAAATTAGAAACAAAATATGACATTCCAGTTAATACCAAATTTATTCAAAAACCAGGCACAAAACTGAGGTCTATACTATGTAAAAACTACACTGACAAACACCACACCAACATTATTTATAAAATACAATGTGATAACTGCCACGACTTCTATATTGGAGAAACAAGTAGAAAAATGGAAACCAGATTCAAAGAACATAAAAAAGTCACCTTCACACGTTTTCGAACACTGCAAGTCAAATAAACACAACATAACCATAGAAAACACTCAAATACTAAATAAAGAAACAAACATAAACCAACGCAAAATTATAGAAGCCTTACTTATACAACAACGTAAACCCAAAATAAACCAATATAAAAGAACGCCTTTATACCTATATTAATATAATAAAATAAATAAAATTATATATTCAAACATTTAATACCGCCCTCTACATTTCGACACACAGTTACACAACCCCTTTCAAACATGTGGTCAGCTTCCGGTCAGTTACCTCTTTCTTTGTGAACCTGACGATGACCGAAGAAGGTCGAAACGTTGTTCGCTCTTCTATGTAAAATATTTTCTCAACCCAAACGAGCCGTTTTTGCATACAAATCACTAGGATAAGTAACCATAACAGAACATCAACACACAAGCACAAGAACAACTTCACAGTCATAAGAAACTAAACCACCACTAGAATAAGTAAACACAACAAAACCTCAACACCCAAACTCGAGAATTGTATATAAACGTAATGATAGTTATACAAACACAAGAAACAAGTTCATAGAAGAATCGTAAAGAGCTCAAACAGATGCCCACTAATCCTTCTATTTAACGATGCCTTGACCTAATTTACTTCTATATTTGGAACAGTGATATGTTATTCCATTTTAATTAATAATGACATATATTGGTGTAATTTTACATTTATTAATAATAAAATATTGTAGTGGAATTTTATGTTTATAATTAATGGGATGTTTTGGAATAATTCCATATTAATTATTAATAAGATATTCTGGCGAAAGTTTATAGTTATCATTAATGAGATATTTTAGTACAATTCTCTACTTGTGTTTATGAGATATTCTGGTGTGGTTCTATCACTACATAAGTAATATGCTATGGTGTAATTATTTATATGTTATTACTGAGATATTGTAGTGTAATTCTATAGTTATTATTAACGAGATCTGGTACAATTTTATATTTATTATTAATGAAATATTTTGGTGCATTTCTATATTTTGTTATAATTCAACGTTTTTTATTAACGAGATATTCTAGTTTAATTATTTTTTTATAATAATAGTGTTTGGTGTATTTTTATATATATTATTCACTATAAATTCTGGTGTCATTCTTAATACTAATGACTGTCTGGTGAAATTCTATAGTATTAATGAGATATTTTGATATAATTCTACATTTTTAATAATGAGACATTTATGACATTACGAATAAGATATCCTGGCGACGTTTGTACAGTTTAGTGCTCATTCGATAAAATACAAAAGTATGATTAAACTAAAACATTTCATGCTTTTCTTAGCCTATATTATAGTTAAATAAATAACTCTAAGAATAATAATGAGCGAATACATGATAAGATAGATAAAGAATATAATTACGTATTAACAATAGTTTTATAAATATTTAAAATTTATAAGAACAGTTATCTGCAACTTTCACATTTCATTTCGAGTAACATGTTGTACAAAGTTTTTAAAAATTAGTAAAGAACTATCGATGACTTACCATCTCCACCTGTATTATCTGACACCGCCTGCAAAGAGAAAGAAATTATTGGGTAATAGTATAGTACTAGTATTAGCTGTTGAGTTATGGTATGCTTCCTGTACATTTTTTCCAGAAATAAACATTTATCACACTTTTACAATTGAGTCTGGAAGCAGTTTTGTACTTAGTGGTTGAAGCTGATTCCTTATTTTTAATATATTCTCTAATATAGCAAGGTTTTTAACCACTTATTAATAACAACTTCAGTAATTTACATTATTAGTGTAATATTAAAGTGTTTAGTGCTGTTGAAGAGAAGTACTGCAATTTAACTTATTCTTACAATATCGTAGAAGGAAAAGTGTTATTGTCTTTTTTCTTTTACATTTAATATCGAGAATTTGAATTTATAATTAAAATTTTAGTTTTAGCCAAATCGATATGAAAGCTTTATTTCCTATCGATAACAAGTTTTTATTATACTTTTCAGTCCCTCGGTAGGGAAACGGTAAGTTTGTGGAAATACAAAGCTAAAATCCAGGGTTGGATTCCCCGTGGTGGACACAGCAGATAGCCCAGTACGGTTTTACTCTAAAATAAAACAAGTCAAGCCAAACAAGATTACTATTTTCTTCGATAAACTCTCTACGAGTAGTCAGTGACAATAAAATATTTAGCTTCAAATGAAACAAAATTAAAAGTAAACTGAATGTATGTTGTTGTTTAATTACAGAAAACATTTCAAAATGGAAATTTAAAAAAATATTTTAGTTGAGTCTGATTTAAATACATCATAGCTAACTTTCTTTAATATTTCTAACTGTGCGTAGAGACTGTCTAAACAAAACTATATTTTCCTAAAAAAATGGTATATTTTACCATTAGTAATCGTATTATATGTTTAACGCAGAAAATATAAAACTCAATGAATAAATACAAATATTCCTTTCTTAAACTGATTGAAGTATTTGGTTAAAATAAACAAATAAAACAGCGCTCTCAACCTTATGTTCCAGCACAAAAACAATATTTTTAGAACATTTGAACAATGATACTTACTAACAAACAGATGATTTTTCAGAAACGTTAAAATCTGTGTTTTGAACTATTTTCAATCTAAATATATCGATAAATTGAAAATTTGATTCATCACTCCCTATCATTTCCAAGGAGAATTACTGTGACAAATTCAGAATGGTCAAACATACCAAATATATTTGCCGGTTCTGTCTAGATTTGTTTGTGATGTTGTTGTGGTATGAAAACTACAAATCTGATCTTTTTTTTCAGAAGTAATTGAATGATTAAGAACATATTCTTCATAATCATTGTTTTTCATTAATATATCTATTCAGCAAATTACTAAACACAATTACATATTTTCATCTGCGATCTTTATTTTCCTTCAGTCACAGATACAGTTGAGAATAACCCATTTTGGGTTCAAACTAATTATTTAACTAACGGTTCTCCAAGAAGGAGAAGCACGTTATTTTTCACAAAACACAGGCCTGCGATGGTTTTATCTTGAAATGTATATGCGTTTTACAATAATTCTTCTACGCTGAATCTGAAAACGATATCCATATTTATCTATTACTATAGATTTTTTTTTCACAACACTTCATGTGTACTTTTATATTAGTAAATAATTTTCATTGAAATCTGGTCACATTTTGTTATGCTTAAAATGTTGACAATCACTGGCTTTAGATTTATCTAGATCAATCGCGACGTGAGAGTCTCATCAATCGTTCTAGAACCCAAACATAACAAGCATAATAATAAAAATGTTTATTGTGGTAAACGAAGTAATAATTTGATCTAAATAAGAGGTTTTTTTCCTCCAAATGTGCAAAAACAATTGCGTAATAGAAAAACGAATATTGTTTTAAAAATCTTTGTAGTTGAATTATGAAAAAAATACTTTTTTTAAACGGTAATGGATTTAGTATTATTTTAACAGCTATGTTTGTTTGAGTTTAATACATCTGTAGAAATATATGTATCTTATACTGTTAAATGTATATTGCGCAAGTCCCGCCTGTTCTTTAAATTTGTAGAAGTTCCTCGATAGTATGAATCAACAATATATGTTTTACAAAAGCACTACCGTTTCTTTGAATATTGCTGCCAACCGGACCTTCGAGAACTTCACTCTAAAAGTTTTAAATCGACTCGCCAAGAGACAGTTTAATATTGTTGGGTCGCTATACTAAGACATGGAAGCTATAATTGTGATAAACACTTATTAATCAGAAAGCTTCTAATATTTGATCAGGAACGTTTATAGATTTCGAGGATTATTAACTTCAGACGTTAGTATTTCTACGCATAATTGTATAATTTCGGCGTTGAAAAACTTGCGTTTGCCAATGAAGCAGCGATAAAGATTCAGTTCCAGACTAGATAAAACACTCAGTATTGTTTGTAAATTTTTAAAACTCTTATATATAAACCATTATTTGTAATAGCCGTTATTATCAATTATATAATTATTTGTATATTTATCTATATTTGTGTTAAGAAAATCAGTGTGCATCAATCAAGTTGCCAAATATCATAAATTTAATACATATCGACATTCAATTAACTTGTAAGTTCAATTTCAAATTTCTGGCAATTTGAAATCGTAATACGTAACATACGTAACATAAGAAATTGGAAACTCATCCGAGATAAATTATAACATGTAGCAAAACCTATACAACTTTTATGAAATTTAAATTCGCAGACCTGTGTAACTGATACATTAACATACGTTAGGTAGCATTAAAGAGATTATTTAATCATCTAAGTGAAAATGTTTGTTATTTTGTGGAATAATGATCCCAGATCAGCAGAAAGATCTTAGAAGTGATATCTTATTCAAATCTGCCTCAAGAATGATGACGAACGAAGTATCTGTATAAAACAAATGTTTTAACAGACTGAGGACATGGCTTAGCCAGATCTGATCAAACTTGTGGTGTTACAGTAATGGCAGGATGAATATAGTCGCGAGGAATAGTTGTCGTAGTGTTTCGTGTTTAATTAGTAAGAAGACGGTTTCGTAGTAACAAAATAGTAGCTTGTATTGAAAGTAACTAAAAACTAATAACATTTTCTCTGTCAACAACAATAAATTGAGTAAATGCAACATATAACCATTTCACATGGTGTTTCATGAATATATATAACATTACTGTGGTATTCATATAGTATGAAGTTCATACTCTACTTAGCATGCTAGTTAAGTTATACTGTCAGAATAACATTACTTATATCGCTACGTTTCGTATTGTCATAATAATGCTAGTTATACTGTCCTGTTCCAATGAATGTTATATTCACGACATAAAGCATCATATTCTTAGTATAGTGTTATGTCAACATTTTATTTAGTAACATATTTTCAGTGTGATATTTTATTCACACATTGTTCTCATTAAAGTTTTTAATACACACTCCTTACAGCGTATATATTCTTAATACAGTATCACATTCACATGTTTTTAAGCGTTATATTCAGTTTGTTTTTGCTTTAGAATTTTTGCACAAAACTACACGAAGAGTTATTTGCACATAGTTATTCCTAATTTTGCACAGCAGGAAAGTATGTAAGATGTGAAAAATAATAAAATAAAAATAAAATATGTTCAAAAGTGGTAAAAACGCACGTCTATGACAAAAACTTTATATTTATTTTCAATATTTCGGGTAAAAGCCCTTCGCCAAGCAATTTAAACTGTGTTACGTAGAAGAAAGGTATTTTTCTAGGTAACACGTTGTAAGTCATCACAGCTCACATTTTAAAATGTCTAAAAATTACTCTCAGCTTAGTTTGTATACTTATCATAAGTGATTAGAGTACTAACACTATAAACACTAACACTATTATAATAATATATTTAATTACCCACCTTTTTTAATTGATTAGCTTTTTTAAATTTTTCTGGGTCAAATCCTTCGATCGGTTCCTACCAGGAAAAATATAGGTTTATTAAAATAGAGGATGTCATAGAAAGACAGAGACAGGAAGTGAAAAGCATTATTATCAAATATTATCATATTCATGTGAAATAAATGTTTCTAAGGTTTTTCTGAGTTACGTTTAAATTAATTGTGATATCCATTATTAATTTCTAATTGGATTTCTGCTTGTGTTGTTGTCAACAATAATACCTTTATTTATGCGGGTGAAGTTGGATACTGATATCGTGTAAACTACCCGATCGTATACCATGTTTTAAAATATTTTGGTGTATTTTAAGTGTTTTTATCTGGTTCTAACTTACATGATTAGTAATAAAATTATTAAACACAATACATTTGATTTCATATGTGATATATCGTTTGTTGTTTAAATAAGTAATCGTAATTTTCTCGTTAAATCCCATAATGGAAATATTGCAAGCTTCCAAGGCGTCGTTAACATGAAGTAACCAAAAACAAAATCCTGTTTTATGGACAATCTGCTAAAACGAAGGGAGTGTAACTAGACGACGTTTTGATCCACTAATACGTTTACTTACCATATCCAACTGGACAGAAATACACACTGTGATCGTTCGAAATGTTACCGACTCCAGTTTATTAATACAATATAATAAACAGGTTGTCTATAGATAACTAAATTCTACGACTAGATATGCTCTCACATTACAGGAACTTAACATGTTAAATGTCTTAATTTAGCATTTTTAAGCGTGTCGGCAGTACTGCTTTCATTAATTTAAGCCTAATTTACCACCCTATTGCGAATGCATGAATAAACGTGGAACATTGTCGTTAAATAAAATGCTTAACCACGTGGTTAAAAATAGCCTATTAATTCTGTTGAAAATTCTCCACATACGTAAATAGTATATTTACTACTAAAGACAGACAGGTAGCGTTGTGTAGAACGTTTGGCACAGGAAATGTTATAGAAGTAACTTTCATATTATATCAAACCAAAGTTTTTAAACGAGAACGTAAATAGCATGTTTTCTGGTTTAAGAACAACATTATCCTATTTAAAACATCAAATTTATAAAAAATCTTACAAACATAAAGATTATTGTTTGTTTAATTTTGTGCAAAGCTACTCGAGGTCTGTCTGCACTAGCTATCCATAAGTTTAAATAGATAGATTAAAAAGTAGGCAGCTAGTAAACATCATCGACTAATGCAGAGCATAATCTGTTTCCACGAAAAAAAAAAACAGAAGTACTCCTACAAATGAAAAAACAAACAAACACAATCTCAGAAAACATTTAACTAATCATTTAACTACAACTATATTTTCTAAATATGTAACATCAGCCGGCTCCTTTTTCAAAGACTCTTTCAACTTTAAATATATTCTTAATCAACTAAATCATAAAGCCTTAATGGTCAGTTTTGATATAATCTCCTTCTTCACATAAGTCCCAACAAATGAAGCCTGCAAGATAGCTTTAGAACTTTATATACAAGACCCCAACTCATTGATACATATCCCTAGCAACCAATTAGGAACTCTTACAGAATTCACTACCAGCAAAACTAACTTTATGTTCAAAACTACTACAAATAAATGGCCTAAGTATGGGGAATCCCGTGTCACCAGTCCTAGCCAACATTTTTATGACACAGATTGAATCACAAAGCGATCAATACAGCCTTACACCCATCACTGTACTGGTGGATTCACATTTACAGAATACACACTCAGTTTTTTCAATCACGTTAACTCGATACACCCCAACATTAAGTTCACCTGGGAAGAGGAAAAAACTAACCAAATAGCATTTTTTAGCCTCAAAATCACTAGAACTGATGCACAATTTAAAACAGAAATCCACAGAAAAATCACCCTTACTGGATTATACATTCCCTGGGACTCAGCACATGAAACAAAATAAAAACTCAACATATTAAAAAACCAAATAAACACAGCCACAAAACTATGTTCACTTCACCAACATCAACAAATGTCCTCAGAAAACGGTGAAACAAATTATACGCACACACCTAAACCAACAACAAACAAACAACAATAAATCCCATGATACAACAAACAAACCAACCTTATACTGCTGCATACCATATGTTCCCGACATCAGTAAAAAAGTAACCGATATTTGGAAAAACTTATAACAAAAACAACATTACAGTAAACACCAAATTTATTTAAAAAACAGATACAAAACTAAATTTCATACTATGTAAAAACTACACTGACAAACACGACATTAACGTAACTTATAAAATACAATGCAACAACTGCCACGACTAAACTGGAAACTAGATTCAAAGAACAAAAAAAAACACCTTCACACGTTTTTGAACACTGCAATTCAAATAAACACAACAGAACGATAGAAAACACCCAGATCTTAAAAAATGAAACAAATATAAACAAACGCAAAATGAAAGAATCCCTACTCATACAGCAACTAAAACCAAAATTAAACCAATATAAAGGAACACGTTTATACCTATACTAATTAATAATCTAACATCACCTGCAACGCCCCCTACAATCCCGTACCCGTTTATACTCTCGTCCTTAAGACATGCGCCTAGCAACGGTCAGTTGCAAACTCTCTCTTTGTTAAACTGAAGATGACCTAGGAAGGTCGAAACGTTGTTTTCTGATTTTCATTAAAAGTGTCAATACCCATACCAGCCGTGGGTTTCTCGTCATCAAGAAGTTCTATACATTATTTTTATATGAAACTAATATCCTAATACAAGACGTTATACAAGGAGTTTTGTTATGTTATATTATATTATTGCTATTCAAGTTTAAAAACACTTGGTTATTAAAGTTGAGCATTTTTATTTGCCTTTATGGTGCATCCCTTTCGCTTTGTTTTTATGACGTAGGTTTGTCTTTTGAATGACAGTAGATGATTGCACGTTTGGATTAATAAAAAACTTCACGAATTATTCGCATTATTAGAAACCGTTTCTATGGATGTCATGCTTTTTTCTTTTTTAGTTCTCCAGGTACACGAAATCTATGGTTTAAGCACATCATCTGGTTACATACGTCAATCTCATCGACTATGTCCGAGAGATAACTTATTCGCTTTCATAACATTTGAATTTTGACCTAAAATTCTAAACAAATAACAGATATTAGTGTAGAGAGTATAAAACATAATGTATTTTACCACGTCTCCACTTTTAAAAGTGGAAAAGTTTTAAAATGTTTACATTCGTTTCCTGTATATAGAACTGCCTATAGCTGTAGAATACAGCAGTAACTACAAATGTCATGTTTACTATTACATGCAACAAGTACTTTATTAACTTCTCTACCAGTTTACAATATACAAACGAATAAGAAAGTACGTATAACTTTCTAATGTTATATTCATCAGTATATAAATTTGTGCATTACTTTTAGTGCAGATGATGTTTGGTTTTGATAAATAATCACATATTTTACTCACCAAAAAATTATTAAGATCACTTTTATAAACAAATGAATAAATTATAATGATGTATTTTTCGTGTTTCTGCACTTTCTGGGTTCATTAAAAGTGATTTAATTTTTGCTTGAACTCAATCGATCACAAAAACGTTTATCACTTTTAATATCCTTATATCATGACGACCAACAGAAAGAGTTTTTACCTTTTAAAATCAGCTTAATATTGCTATAAATCATCGTAGTATGTCTGCAGGCTTCAACCGCTATAAACCGGTTTCGAATAGTTGTTGTGGGCAAAATATAGATAGTTCTTTGTGTAGCATTGTGCTTACTAACAAACAACAGCAAACCAACCATACACGCTCAATATGCGTGAATGAATGTTTTATCTATGTTAAATTACGAAACGCCACTACTGAAAAGTAAACTATAGTGTGAAATTATATACACATAATCATAAATATACAGAAACAATGTGGAAGTAGTGTTAATAAAAAAAGAAAAGAAAGTGTAGAAACAATATTAAATTTTGTGCAAGCTGCCTTTATTGCAATAGGATGTACAGCGCATTCAGCACTACGGAGTAATCAACTGTTTATAATTCGTACTAGTGTCACGAGTAAAACAATCAGTTGTTATAAGTAAAGTGTATAGAGAAGAGTGAAGCAAAAAAATCACTCTATAGGTTTGTTTGAAAGTAAGCACAAATCTACACAATGGGATATTTATGTTCTTACCAATACGAGTATCAAAACCCGGTTTCTAGAGTTATACGTCCGTAAACATACTGCTCTGCCACTGGGAGCATCTCGACTGAAATAGTGTAATCTAGTGAACAATAATAAAGATTAAAGCAATGCAATTAAAATTAAAATATAAATTAATATAGTACTACAAATATGATAGCATTCTGTGACCAATTTACAAGGACAAAGATTCAAAGGTTTTGTTTTTAATTTTAAAAAAAGCCGATAAAGGTTGCCCTCCAAAACATTTAGGCTAACATCGCCAGGTGGCAGCATTCAAGATGGATACTATGAAGTGTAAAATTGTCAGCTTATACTTCTTATAGGAACGTTGTTTTGGTATTTAAACCCAGTTTGTTTGTTTTCTTGGAAGACAGTTTGATTTGCTTTGAATTTCGCGCAAACTTACATGAGGACTATCTGCTCTAGCTGTCCGTAATTTGGTATTCTAAAACCAGAGGGAAAACAGCTAGTCATCACCACCCATCGTTGACTTATGGGGTACTCGTTTACTAACGAATAGTGGGATTGATCATCGCGTTATAGCGTCTCCGCGGGTGAAAGGGCGAGTATGTTTGGTAGGATGGAGATTTAAACCCGCGACCCTTATATTGCGAGCTCCCTGACCACCTGACCATGCCGGACCAAGAGTTAAAAAATCAATTATATAGAAAAAAATATCTAAGAGGAAAATTAAAGACGGCTGTCATTTACAGTCTTGGACAACATTACTGACATTGTGATTTTACTGCATTACTATAAATATTAAAAGGTACACAATTAATTAGTTTGTCGTAATCGCTAATTTTAACGGAAGAGAAGATTGTAGGTTTTACATCATTATTATTTTTTATTTCAGGGATATTTGCGATTGATGTCCAGGTTAGTGACTAAGTCACTTTCACATTTCACATGTTAAAGTGCAATAAATGATCTTCAAATATGTTCATAGATATGCACTGATCTTCAAGAATCGAGAGCACTACAAGAAAGTTTTCAGGACTAGAATAATCTATTACAAATTTCGTTTTGATACACGGTTAATGAATACATTCAAATAGATGTTAACTTAAAAATAAAATATGTTTTGATGAACAGTAAACACAAGAACAAGAGTATTATAGTGTAAGACCTATCAGTACGTAGAAATTACGTAAAAACAGCAATATATCCTTGGGACGATAGTGCTGAATGGTTACTGATCTCTGTTACTAGACCTGTAAAGAACAAGTTAGTACCTGCTGATACATTGGTACAAATGCACAAATTTCTTGCATGGTTAATAAATTCATGTCAAAACGATTTGAGTTAGCCGTGTTGCGATTCAAAAAATTTTACTCTCTTTAAGCTGAGATATGTATCACTCAACATTAAATGCCCGAAGACTTTTCTGCTAGAGAACATTATACAAATTGAAAATAAGAAAACCTTTTAAAAATTACTTCTTGATTCCCGGTTGCTTTCAATCTATAAGTTTCATGGTTGAAACTTGACAATGAAAAGAAAATTTGCCGAAAGAGCTTGAGAAGGCATACAAAGAACTCATATTTTAAACAACGATTTCCTATACAACAACTTAACTGATAAAAACACGTCCATCGTACAGATGTGATGTTTGTTTAACCAGGAGATATTGCAATGAATTATTCAACTAATAACTTCAGAGCGAGTTGTTTGAAACTATCGTCTAGTGATTTAAATATTTTCACATTGACACAACACAATGAATAACTTTATAAATGTGAATTGCTGGTTGTCAGAACAGAAGTGGATGTTTCACCACAGTGCACTAATTAGCAGCAAGTGTAGGGTATTTACATTTTTACACGTCATAACATTGCTAAGAAAAAGTGTGTCGCGAAACAATTAACAGATTGAAACACTGTATGCACTTCAAGTTTTAATCGTAAAGTATGCTATCAAAAGTAAAATTTTTACTTCAGACTTTCCCTAAAATACTATGAAGTCCATGAGGTTATGTATAGGACGGTTGCTGTACCTTAAAAGGAATCACTACCATTTATTCAACAAGTAAGAAATCAACCACTGTATGCTCTCATTGTTCACTTTAAGAACTAATGAAAAACTTGCTTGATTACTTCTGTTCCTAGATGTTTTTAACGCCCAATTATCTTCTATGTGAGCAATCAACAAGAGATTCAAAAAATAAGCTTTACATGAAATTCTTGTTGCAGCTAATATTAGTCTATTGGGTTCTGTTCGTTAAGTACTTTTTGGATATCACTATAGAAAGAGTATTAGATATTTCTTAACAGGAATTTAAAGGATGTTTATTCACAGAATTATTCATAAAGGGTTGGATAATGGACTATATGTATCTCAAGAACAGGCGCACAAATCTGAAATACTTAAAGAATCTATCCAAACATTAACGAGAGAAACTGAAGGTCATTTATGATAAATTAGTCAAAATTGGAGTTATCTTCATGCGTTTATGAAGTATTTGAGAAGTCTGAAAGTGAGAATAGCCTGATGATTATATTGCGGTTAAGCTTCATAGTATGATTTAAATGTTGCAGACGAACATTCACATTTGTAAACTTAAAGATGTACATGCATTCAAGGCATTTTTAAGAATGTTGTTGCTCTGACATACTCACAGCAATATATCATCTTTTAAAATATCCAGATCAAGATCCAGTTTTTGCAATTAAGAAGAAAGGAATTTAGGATTCTAACATGTCAAAAAGTAAAGGTATTGTTCCTTTTTATCGCTGAGAAACAATTCTTGAGATTTATTGTCTGGCATAGGAAATATACAAATCGTGGAGTTTGAGAGTCAACACACAAAAGCAGATAACTTGCTCTTTTACATTTAATTTCACTAAAGAATGCCAAGGATAATGGATGTGAGTTATTACTGATGTAAAAGTTTCACATGCGGCTGTCTTTACTGCAGAGGTAGCATACAAATGATATACTTGAAATAAAGAGAAAAACAGAATTATACGATTGGAAACCGATTTGTTCCGAGGTTGATTAAAAAGTCTTTGTAATTTTGCACATATTTATTATTTCTGATGCAATCACAACACTCTTTTAACATGAGAAAAAAACTGTCCACAAAAGTATAACAAGTTCCCCAAAAGTCCACAAACAATTAGAACACTTGGCATGACCAGGTCAGAAAATCCCCATGCTAAGGACCATACTTTTAAATATAATATGATCAAGAAAAAGGCAACTTTTAGAATTTCACCACACTTGAATTCACATAATCGCAAGATTGAAAGAACAAACTATTAAGTCTACCTTCAATTAAATTAAGATAAGTTTGATATTTAACATTCCACATTTAAGGAGTCTCACTGTTAGAAAGTGTCAGCTGATACTCATAAAGTATGTAATATCATCAGAGTGAATAAAATGTCAAGTACAGCACAAGCATATTATTTAGAGACCAGTTCTAGGTCTGATTCTGAAATTAAGTACAAAGTCTTCAAAGAGTAATGTTAAAATTATCAATATATGTTTGCCATTTTTGCTACGCAATTTTAGCCATAGAGTTTACATCATAAAGAATAGAAAGTAGGAGGTACAGTTTGTTTGTATATTTGTTTTTAAATTTCGCGCAAAGCTACACGAGGGTTATCTGCGCTGGCCGTTCCTAATTTAGCAGTGTAAAAGTAGAGAGAAGCAGCTAGTCATCACCACCCAACGCCAACTCTTGGGCTATTCTTTTACCAACGAAAAGTGGGATTGATCGTCGCATTATAACGTTTCCACAGCTGAAAGGACATATATGTTGGGTGAGATGGGATTTGAACCTGCGACCCTCATATTGCGAACTTTCTAACTCCCTGGCTATGCCAGACCCAAAGATATAGGATGATTGCAGCAAAAATTCTCTTTATAATTTATTATAATTGACTTATTTTCAAAGGTTATTTGAATTTCGCGCAAAGCTACTCAAGGGCTAGCTGCATTAGCCGTCTCTAATTTAGCAGCGTAAGACTAGAGGAAAGGTAGAAAGTCATTACTACCCACCGCCAACTCTTGGGCTACTCTTTTACCAAAGAATAGTGGGATTGACCATCACATAAACGCTCCCACGGCTGAAAGGGCGAGCATGTTTGGTCCGACCGGGATTCGAACCCACGACCCTCGGATTACGAGTCGAACGCCTTAACCCACCTGAGCATGGCAGGCCTATTTTCAAAGAAAGGTCACACTTATAACAACTATAAGAATTTCAGCTCATTTCACAAATATGGCAACTAGTTAAAATATTCTAATATCCGCAAAAAATTCGATAACTTTGAAAATCGCTTTAAAATATTTGCTTTCTTGTAAATCTATAATGGTAAAATTTAAAACAAAATTTTTCCAAGTAAATTCATGTTGGAATTAATTGACATTTTGGATTTTCAACTGAAATTATAGCACCTATATTTATTTTTTCATTTAAGACTGAAAAATATATATGTGGATATCAAAATCACTTTTCCATGGCAACTAGAGACTTAGATATACCAGTTTTATACGTTTTGATCGCTATTTTGAATATTTTTCCCTGTCGGTGTTAGCCCAAACGTGTGGAATAATCATATTTGCTCATTTTGTTAAGTCATCTTTAAAGATATAAAAACGCCTTCACACATTTTACCACATAAATCTATAATTAATATGCTTCGTTTTTAAACGTATTGATGTGATAAAAACTGTGGTCCGTTAATTTCTCGAAGTTCACTATAACACACGGGACAAAAATGCACAAAGATAGTATTAATTATTCTCAATATTAATTCCATTAATATTTGAGAAATATCACTTATATTGATAATAATGGTATTATATTTACATAAAAATAAACTTTAGATATTCTATCGAGTTGTTATATATTTTAAACAAAATAGCAAAACTTCAGCTTATAAAGTAAAATATATATTCAACTGAAGACCACGCCTTTACGAAAAGTAAAATAAAACAGCCGAAACTATCGCTATACAAGTTATCTTCACTTTTAAATAAAGCCAAGCAAACGGTTTACCACATAATATGTTAGAAATATATTCTCTATGTCAAATAGTTAACATTTATTTTTGCAAACAATCTAAGGTCCTAAACTTACCATTTTAAATTCCCATTCATTTCTACAAGATGGTTCTGATATCGCTGATCTAATCGATCCTGGATGAGATTTAACTCCCGGTCCTCTATTAAAGTTGGATGACTGAGAGGTCTGTGGCCTTGGTCTATTGATGACACTTCGGCTACTATCAGTTGATGAAACAGTCAAACTACTTTTGGTAGTCCTCTGAATACTCAGATCCATATTTGATAATATCTGTTTCGTATCTTTAATTGGTTCTCTTTGTTTTGTCTTATTGTCTAAATGACTACTGTTTATGGCTTTCGATCTCTGATTTTCTAATTCGTTAACATTGCTCTCAATGTTTTGGATCGATTCTCCCATAACGCTAACTGATGAGTTCATATCAATTTCCTTTTTCTCAGTTTCGGTTGGATGATCAGTTTCGAGACCTGGTTTCTCAATAATATACTCGTCATCATCTTGATCAGTTGGTTCATTCTTCTCGTAATTTCTGTTAGGGGGCGGTATTGATTCCTGTAGAGGTTCTGTGTTAAGCCTAGCCGCGCTACTACTAGCACCCATTTTTTACAAGATCTGTTGAATCTATAGACGAAAGAAAACACTATTCAATTATCTATACTCTGACCTTAAAGTCTCAATTGGCACGTTTTTGAATCAAGTATGAACCACTGGCTTTAAAATGTATATAATAGAATAAGATGTATTTATTTTTTTTATGTAGGAGGCAAATATTATTATACATCTATGTATAATCTTTCCAACTCTCAAAATGACTTAGCATTAGGAGAGATGTGTTATAAGCTACCTTTTCATGGAATTAACGTCACTTCATATTGTTAATAGAAAACTAAATGTCTCACATGAATAGAGTAATTAATAGTAGCCAATATGATTAATAAATGAATTGAATAAATGAAATAAATGTAACTGATACATTATGCAGTGTACCATGATAGGTCATAGAGATATTAAACTTGTCTAAATTCTGAACACATAGGATAAGATAGTAAAGACTGTAAAGAAGAGAAATCTACTAAAAATATATGTTGCATTGAACACACACAGTTGAGCTATACTCATTTCAATTTACTGCGTAACTATATGATAAATGCAACTACGAAAAAGAAAATAAAAGCATGGAAAGTGAATCGTAAAGGTTACAAACTATATTACTATGTGGTCAGGATGTCCTTATAGATGCAGATTACAAGTGAAAGCTTGCTGTGTTAAACATTCTTCGGATTTAAAAACCAGGAGTGAAGTCACTCATGTTTTATCTTATGGGAAGATAGGATGATACAGTCACATGGTACTAAACCAGTTCACCACCGTGAAACAAAAGGCATAGAATAAAGATAGACACTAATATTGACAAAGAAGAACTATCGGTGATAGTAGTCGGTAATCCTCCTCTGTAGGTGGCCTAAGGATGACAATATCATAATCTATTTAAGAGAAATTATTTACATTTTTTACGAATTTGCCTTCGAAAAGTTAAAGTTAGTGACAAACACAATAAAGAAACGATAATCGTTAAAAGTTTTTGTTCAGCTGTATTTCCAATGTTCGTACAATGCGTAGATCTATATACTATGAAAGTAAAGGTCAAAAACCTTATTTTTCATAATACAAGTGCAAACGTGTAAAACTATCGATATTCTATTGTGACGTGCTATTATTGAGACTACATGAATATCCGTGATGCGAGTGCATGAGATACCCACGTGACATATTTATGACGTCATATCTGCACCCTGATAAAGGATAATTTTCCGTGACAAGAAATGGAGGCAAAACGGGAAAACCTTGATTCCTATTCCAAATCTACATGCGCAAAAGATATACATTTCTTGAAGTTGGGGTTGCACATCATGTAATAATTATTTTTCCCGTATCATATAAGCAAGAGTTTCATTATAGTATGATATAATATATAGTCTATAAGTGTTATTTGTTAAAGTAACCAAGGAACGAAAAACTTGTACTGAAAATTAACTAATTATTGATATATCCTCAAACCCAAGTCAGAAAGATTCTGTAAAATTTCATTTTAGCAAAATAACAAGTCCTGTGTTGGTACAGCGGTAGGTCTACGGAGTTACATCACTAAAATCAAGGTTTGATTCCCCTCAGTGAACTCAGCAGATAGCCTCATGTGGTTTTGCTATAACAAAACACACAAACACCAAATAACAAAACAAAAGAGAACGATACTGAAGCATTCACAATAGAAGCTGCGTGTTAAATTCAATATCCTAATGATTTAATATCTATATTTGCTGACACCCTTAATAATATCAACGTCAAATCACGGAATATCTTTCCTACCTACCATCATAAACAACGGAAAAATCACTTCATGATACAATTTGCTTCTGGAAAATTTAAAATTATAAGATACAAACAAAAATACCCATCTCCAGCGGAGGAAAAAGTTTAATTTAATCTACCAGTTTAAATTATTTAATTCACTTTAAAGAAATATTAATTGTGTTGCAATCGCGATATCATTCAGACCCAAAGCTGAAAGCTACACACACCACTTACAGCCAAAAGTAATTGTTGAGTATTTCAGTCGTACTAAGAGCCGCTCAGCAATAACACTTGGTAAATCTATATTTTTATTTTTTAAGCTACGTCACATTAAGGAAAAAAGTGTAAACAAGAAGACTGGATAAGAAAAGACTGAGAAATTAGTGTTGGAAAGGAAAAGTGGATAAGAAATATGAAATCATTTTAGAAGAAGTTAAGAGTGTGTGAAGTATAAGATTATTATCATTAATATCTGATCAAAGTACACAGATAAAAAGTTACTCCTATAATGAACATAGCTACTTTTATATACACCATTCTTACTTATAAATTAGAAAGTATGTTTGAAGAAATATAAAACCATTTTGTTTTTGAATTTCGCACAAAGCTACTCGAGGGCTATCTGTGCTAGCCGTCCCTAATTTAGCAGTGTAAGACTAGAGGGAAGGCAGCTAGTCATCACCACCCACCGCCAACTCTTGGGCTACTCTTTTACCAACGAATAATGGGATTGACCGTCACATTATACACCCCCACGGCTGGGAGGGCGAGCATGTTTAGCGCGACGCGGGCGCGAACCCACGCCCCTCGGATTACGAGTCGCACGCCTTACGCGCTTGGCCACGCCAGGCCAATATAAAACCATGTGTAGATATGGAAAATGGATAAAAACTAGAATACAGTGTTTAGAAAAGGGAAATGGGTAACAAATCGTAATCTAGGATTCTAAAAGTAATAAGAGGTGAGTAACAAAATACCATATTTGAAGAAGAGCTGCTAAGAAATATAAAACTGTATTTAAAGAAGAAAAATGTATAAGAAATAACAGACCAAAGTTGAGGAAGAGAATTTGATAAGAAATAGAAAACCATACCTGAAGAACGAAAACAGATAAAATATAGAAGGCTTACCTTGAGAAGAAACTTGTAAGAAATAGAAGACCAGGTTTGTAGAAGAAAAATACGTAACAAACTACAAAGCAGATTTGGAGAGGGAAAAAGGTACAAGTTATAAAATGATATGATTGAAAAAATGCAATAGGTAATAAATAGGAGATGCACTGAGAGAAGGGAGAAAACTAGAAGGCTGAATCTGAAGTAGGAAAATGAATAAAATATGGTAAACAGGTTTTGAGAGAAAAACTAGTTAAAAATGAAAGCTCACATACAGAGAAGAAAAACTGGTAGGATACTGAAAATCAGGTTTGAGAAACGAAAATGAATAAAAACTGGAAAACTAGATTTGAAGTAAAAACTCAGTAAGGAATATAAATAGTTTTAACTGTGATACTTCTGTAACTGCCGCGAAGCAGAAGGGTTTTTGATCGTCTTCTTCGGGTAAGTAATGACCTTGAATATTCAGACAGCTTTCGAGAAGAAGATATTTTTAAAGCAAATATTCATAAAGCAGCTAACAAAGGTCAGAACATAAAGCAGCTAACAAAGGTCAGAACATAAAGCAGCTAACAAAAGTCAGAACATAAAGCAGCTAACAAAAGTCAGAACATAAAGCAGCTAACAAAGGTCAGAACATAAAGCAGCTAACAAAGGTCAGAACATAAAGCAGCTAACAAAGGTCAGAACATAAAGCAGCTAACAAAAGTCAGAACATAAAGCAGCTAACAAAAGTCAGAACATAAAGCAGCTAACAAAGGTCAGAACATAAAGCAGCTAACAAAGGTCAGAACATAAAGCAGCTAACGAAAGTCAGAACATAAAGCAGCTAACAAAGGTCAGAACATAAAGCAGCTAACAAAGGTCAGAACATAAAGCAGCTAACAAAAGTCAGAACATAAAGCAGCTAACAAAGGTCAGAACATAAAGCAGCTAACAAAAGTCAGAACATAAAGCAGCTAACAAAGGTCAGAACATAAAGCAGCTAACAAAGGTCAGAACATAAAGCAGCTAACAAAAGTCAGAACATAAAGCAGCTAACAAAGGTCAGAACATAAAGCAGCTAACAAAGGTCAGAACATAAAGCAGCTAACAAAAGTCAGAACATAAAGCAGCTAACAAAAGTCAGAACATAAAGCAGCTAACAAAAGTCAGATATTAAGAGTAAAATATCCTTTGCAGAAAATACAGGGTTTGGGGAAAAAAATCAAATATATTAGAATACCAGATTTAAAGTTGAGAAACGCAAAGGAGCAGAAGTAACGAGTTGTGAGTGAGATATTTATATAAATAGAAGACAAGGAAAACTAACTGAAGAAAATAAACATAACAGAACCAGTACAGAGAAGAAGCAGGCGATATAGAAAGAACGAGGTAATGAGTTTTGACAAAAAATGAAACCAGAAGATAAAAAACTGTTTTAAAAAACTTAGTCGATAAACAAAATATATTGTTAGGTGAAGAAACGTAGGGGTGGAACAGAAGAAAAGCAATATACTCGTGAAATAGAACTATATATAGAATCCATCTGAATGTTATACTTCCTTATATTTGTGATACGTATTTGCATTATTGATCTCTTTATCTGCACTTTAACACTTAAAGTACATGGCATGTAACTGCTTATTTGGAAATCGATTGGCGCACAATTCATCACGTGGTGCATTTTCAGTTTCTGTTATGTATATTGTTATGCATATTATAGAATCAATAATTACACTATTAAGTCAAACAATATTTAGATACTGTACCATTTTCATTGGAAAATCTTTGGAAAACTAATATCTCCACAAAATACCTAAAATACATATATACAGTTACCCAGATTATTATGTCGAAACTAATTACAAAGGTTAAACTCAAATTTAAGCCAATAGCTTATGTTGAATAATTATTTAAGAAAAAAATTAATTCGCATATTTTTAGATAAAACTATAAAGTTGTAGTTCTTAAGTACTAAAATAATACCTTGTTTAATCTAGTAATACAGACGCTTGAGTAAATTATATTAAAACGATTCTGAATATCTAAATCACTAAGTTCCGTGAAAGTCACAGTCGGTATAAAGTTGCTATGGAACGACATGTAACAGAACTAAATTGGCTTAGGTAATGTGATGTCACTTAAAATGGAACATTTTGGGAGGGATTTGTAAAAGTTCTTTCCGACACAAAGGTTCATACATCGAAACCGACGTCATCAGGATAGACTGATATCAAGGATATAGAATTTACAAGAAGAAACTAGCCTTCCTACTTAACAGCATTGAAAAACAAAGGAATATAGACCATCAGTAAAGCTGAAACAAGTCATATTACAGTAATGGAAAGCATAATGTGCGCATTGTAATACATTACATACTACAAATACAAAGATCAATAGCAAAATCGTCTAATGTCCGAGGAAGTATTACACGAAATAGTCAAGAAGGTTCTCCATCTAGAAAAGTGGCACAAATCAGTTTCTACAGCATATCCATTTAATGGTCATAAAGCTCAGTCAGCTAGAGAATGAAACAAGTATTCAAGCTATTCAGTATGAAGACATACCAGTGAACTCTACGGATGCAACTGGCCCATATGTTTTCCTGCGATAGATTGTTGAAACGGGCACTAAGAAACCTTCGTTCTAGATGACTTATAGATAGAATGAAATAAAGATTTCTTTGCTTTAGACATGAAAGCCTTACAACGAGACATTTGCCTATGGAACCTATACTACAGAGCTGTTGTGAAGATGCACGGTCGTCAAATAGAGCAAGACAAAATATGGCGATGTGAACTGGAATGACGTAGTAAAGTTGCAAAATTGTTTTAATATAATTTACTTAATTTATGTTTGTTAAATGTAACAAATATAAATAAAAACTTGCCTATATTTTACTGATGGGTTAAAAGTCCATTAACATTGTTAAGTCCTAACACACATCTGACCATAAATTGAGTCTATGCAGTGGTAATATATCACTTGGAAGCAGTGTTATTAACTATGCATACAGATAATTTTATAGTTTGACAAGTTATATAGATAACACAGCATTTAATTATCATCAACAAATAAGTTATCACAACGTAAATGTAACGTTTCATTTAAATCTTATACTCTTAATGAAAGAAGTGTAAATGCACAGCAGTTATTTCATTTCCATCTTATAACTTCAACAATAACACAACACAACCGAAGACAAAGAACGTTTCATTTATATCCTATATCACCAGTGAAGTACAACAATACATGAACAGAGTTTCATTTAATATTATATTTGCGACAAAACGTACTGTAATTTAAGGTTGTATGTTTGTAGTACAGTCTCAAGGAAACAGAAGTGTACATACCATACTTCATATAAATGTTATGTATCCAACGAAATATAACTGTGAATATTTCACGCTCAATTTAAATCCTATACTTTCAACAAAACGTTAACCGCATTGTACCACACTTCCTTATATTTAATACCTTCAAAGAAACACAGTTTGAATACACAGTCATTTTCTATTTAAATCATACGTATGTCCTCAGTGAACCAGCTCTATCAATGGACCCCGAGGAAATTATTGGCATTCTGTATCTCACAATATCAGTGGGAGCACATATGCACATATAATGTATTTATTCTACTTTTATTAAAACATCTTTGAAGGGTACAGATGTAAAGGTAAGTAAATATTTAAAGCTACATATTTTGACTGAGACTTGGTATACCTGTTGTATATATATATATATTTCAATCTTTAACGAGACAATAACAAAACCTTCAACAATTTTACACAGCATGATTAGGGAAAACAATGCTTAGAGTTCAAACCTCTTGAAAAGATCGAAATCTTCATTAACTACTTGGAAAACAGGTTATTTCAAACAATTTTTTGTGTCTACCTTCGGCTGTTCCTGTCAGGCGGTACCAGTGTAACGTCATCGATCAATGAGCATCTAAGTAAATAATTCTATGCGCCTACTGTGAGAGTGTGTGTATTTGTGTACAACACTGTACAGGTTCGTCATATTGCGTGTATATATATACAGCCTTTGTGTACTCGTAACTAGCCTTCATTTCTGTTTATAGATACTATCTGAAAGAATAATATTTTGTACCCTGCAAACCTAACAGATTTATGATTCATTTCTATAAAATTCATTTTATTTGACAGTAATGTATAATTAATATATTGTTACTTTTAAATGTTGTTTAATTGTAACAGGCCATCATTAAAATCCAGAAGCTAAACAAACCAGCAAAGAACAACATCAGTAATATATCTTCTCTTTGGAGATACGATATTAAAAAACGATGTACTAGAAATGGGATACTTTTACACAGAAACATGAAAAACTTCTTTGGTTTCCTTGTTTTTCCATCATACTTGTTAGTAAAGAAAACTGCTTGGCTGAAATAATCAAAATATTAGTTGTATGTTAGTCATGAAACTTGACACATTAGTTTATGATATGGTGAAAGATTTATGTTAAGAGTTGATTGTTTGTTTGGAATTAAGCACAAAACTACACTATAAACTATCTGTGCTCTGTCTACCACGGGTATCAAAATCCAGCATCTAACGGCATGAATTCGCACATACCGCTGTGTCACTAGGGGATGCGTTAAAAGTAGATAAGCAAACTTGAGTTTCCTTTTAACTTGACATACGCAGAGAACGTTTTGTTTTGCATCATACATTTCCCATTCCTTAAGTATAAAATGTAGGTTAAAACTACTAAAAGCCAGCGAAGCCATTCAATAATTGTGTATTTTACTGATTAAGTTTTTAACAAAAATGTTATTACTAAAAACATTATTTTTACGCATGTTTGTATACAATACACTCTAAAAGAGAACTTCAATCTTCAATAGTTTTGAAATAATCTTCCAAAAGTTACCTGTGCTGATACTGATCTGCGACAATCGCTGTTATACGTTACACTATATCAAACCTTTTGAAACTGAAACTCAATATGAATAATGCAGATAGAAACAATAGATAATCATTAGGAAAAACAGAAATGAAAAACAAGATCTTAAAATTTACTGAGTCTCTAAATGCCTCTTTCTTTTGATGTTTTTTTTTCTTTGATTTATCACAGAAAATACCGATACTGCATGTCTAGTGAATCAACAAAATGAGTAGAGCTCCATATTTTTATATGGAGTGTTTGGGTTTCAAACTACTAGTTTATCACGCAATTTGAACATACAATAATTAAATGGTTGTTTACCATAAGGTACAGGTTTCAAACTACCAGTTCGTCATAAAAATATACAAGTTTAAAACTAACAAATTCTTTTAACGTAACAGTTCCAAACTATCAGTTTATTATAAGAAGGATGTTTGCAAGCTAATAATTTCCACACTAAACAAAGAACTTCAAAATATCGTATCCTAATAGGAAACCTTTCGGTTGGAACCGAATTATTTTATTATTAGAAATATTCGGATCGGAAATTACAAGATTTTCACACAAAATATATAGTTTTCGAACTACTAGCTTCTTACGAAGATTATATAGATGTTTCTTCTTTAAACGTATAAAGGTATTAATATCTTTAAACGTGTAGCTACAATAATAATTTTTGTAGCAGCTTGAACAAGCTGGCCCGGCATGGCCAAGCGTGTTAAGGCGTGCGACTCGTAATCTGAGGGTCGCGGATTCGCATCCCCGTCGCGCCAAACATGCTCGCTCCTTTCAGCCGTGGGGGCGTTATAATGTGACAGTCAATCCCACTGTTCGTTGGTATAAGAATAGACCAAGAGTTGGCGGTGGGTGGTGATGACTAGCTGCCTTCCCTCTAGTCTTAAACTGCTAAATTAGGGGCGGCTAGTACAGATAGTCCTCCAGTAGCTTTGTGCGAGATTCAAAACAAACAAACAAACAAACAAATTGAACAAGCTATTTTATGACTAAACTTAAGAATCAGATGTACAAATAGTCACAGACGGAGACGGACTAGTGATCACCATTCAACAATATGGCGTACCACTACCTTAAAGGTTTGAATAACTGTTGGTAATTTGTATAGATATCTTCACTTATGCTCTGTTAGATAAATATCTGGTCTCTGGCTAGACTCTCCAAGGCAACACTGTTGTTTCTAAAACCAGTTGATGTCTCTCACTCGTTCTGTAACAAGGTGTAGAATCCTGATGAAACAACACATCGAAATCCTTTGCCATGGAACGTGTTCCCTTAAGATCAGCTAGCATACACGGCATTTAAACATAGACATTCTCACAGATAAGTCTCATGTCCACAGTACATACCACCTTATAAAACACAAAATCAAGGTTGACCTCTACATGACCCTACAATCCTTCATACTTGACAACACACAAAATCATAGTAGTCCACAACATAACTCTACAAACTTTCATACCAGAATAAAACACAAAATCACGGCGGGCTACTACACAAATACGTGACAAAACACAAATCGCAGCACCTCAAAACATAACAACACAATGCTTCATACCTCACATAACACAAAACAATTTCTTAGTTGATGAATTCTTTGCCTTCAGATTTACATTTAACATTTTTCTACTAACAAAATTCGTGATTAGTTATTAACGTTCAGCACAGACAGATTATACGCAAAGCAGTGTAGTACCTGATATATATAAAATGATGCGAAGTTGTAATCGCGGAAAACCCTATATATTTTAAAGATTGTGTATGTTTAGAGGTAGAAATAAAATTATTATGAAACGATGGTGATTTGGAACACTTTTACACAAAACTAACAGATGAACTGTGAAATTATTTTTGATGAAACTGAATATTTTAGAAGTTGAATCATTTAATTTCCGATACTGTTGAATATTATCAATCACTTAAGCTATTTCAGACATCGGTTTTCCAAATTTCAAACAGTTTCCCTCAGATAAACGTATCTCACGTCACTTAGTTATCTTGTAAATATTTCGATACTATTAGAATATTTTGTGATAGGCGTCTAAAGGAACTGACTGAGTTTTCTTACAAAATTTGAGGAGATTCCGGTGCTTTTAGTATGATAGTGTATATGACACACAATTGAATAAATAGCTTGTGGTGACTACTTAATTTCTAACTTATCCAACAGCTTCATTCTTAGAATATTGATTATTTGTAGAATACTTGATTTATTTTTACTATTATAGAGATTAAATAAGTAAAGTTTCATCAGGTCATACATCTGCACAATTCATTCTTTAAACAATATAATTTTTTTGGGGTTAAACTGCTTTGTTATCCAAAAATCAATGATAATGTTTAGTGAAATTTAAAATGATGCTTACAGAAAATCTAAAAAAAAAAAAATACAAATACAAATAATAATGAAATACAATACATTATCAAGCCAAGTATCTCAGCTATTTACTATGATTTCATGCATTCTAGCAGAATACTAAACATTGAGATACGAAACTAAGCTCTTCATTTCGATTTCAAGTGAATGATTAATACTCATTAAGCAAAAATTTTAAATTCTTAGTGACAGATGTAAATTAGGTTTTTAAAATAATTTTAAATACCTTCAGATGGATAGTGTTAAAATGTTTTTCCGACACCTGTTGGTAAATTTTATAAGTATGGTTAAGCACAGGGGGGTTGAGCGACTTTACAATATTTTTGAATGTTCACGTTTGAATTGATAAGATGTCCTTAAAAGCCTGAAAGTAGTTATTTTACAGATGCCTTTAAGAATAAACGGTGATTAGTTTTTTTTAAAAAGTGTTAAAACAAGTGTCATGTAATTTTACATTTGTGTCTAAGTCCCATTAGATGGTAAATTCTAAAAGTCTTTAAACGCCTATAAACGGTTTATATTACAATCCAATACATATGAGCGAGTGGCTTTTTACCGTGTCTTTAACAACCCGTGGGTAGTTTCATAAATGAATTTAAACGTCTGTAGATAAAGTTTTGTACTTCACTTGAAATGATTAACAAAGAAACGAAATATAAACACAACTCACTATTTACATTCAGCTTCTGATCACTTTCCACAATGTGTCAAATCTATATTCAAGATCTTTTCACTGCTATTGTGCGTGTCTGAAACCTTTAGATTGACACGTCTGCCTAACTAAAATAGTAATGAAATGTATATGGCGTTTATGAAACGTAGGATATACCCTATAGTAATGGTCAATATGTAGGTAGGCAACCAGCCGCTTAATTTTTCTACGCAACTCTGTTTTCTGAAAGAGTTTCGCTCAAATACTTTAGAATGCCTTACATACACTATTGCCATCTGTTGGAAAAAATTAACAATATGTAATTATTATTCCTCACAATAAAATCTTTTGCTAAAATTAACTACAGAACAATAAAATGTTTATGATTATCTTAACAAAAAAATGAGAACAAAAATTTACCAAGTTTTACAAATTGTCATTAAATTGTTTAACTTGTTTATATATCTTGGGCTAAAGATGTTTAAGCGTTTTCTCCTCATATTATACGTGCACGAAGGGCTTGGAATTTATTTCGAAAATATATACTCTACAGTCTATACTAATTATAGTGTTTTTGAAGATACATTTTGATGAGTGAATTAAACAATGAACTAGGACGTTTTCTTACAAGAAACGTTTCAGAAACTTGGAAACTAAAGAAGTCCAATTTGTTTTTATGATTTTATATTATAAACGGTCAGTTAACCCTTTATGCGATTTGTCCGACCTAACTTGATAGTCCAACATGTGTCAAAAAAATATTTGCCCAAAGTTATTTGCATGTTATCAGATATTATATTAATCTATCAAAAAGAAAATACAATAACTACATTTTAATTATATTTTCAGATAAAAATGCTTGACAAAATTTGTTTGCACTTAAACACAAAGTTTAACTACGGAGCCACTAGAGGGCAACCGAGTGTTTTTGTTCTTGAATTTCGCGCAAAGCTACTCGAGGGCTATTTGCTCTAAAAGGGCAACTGAAGCAGAAAAAATTAAATCCAATTAACTGCATTAAGATTTCAATTTATAATTTATAATAATATAATTGTTCACACTGAGATCACGTTAACATATGGTTTATAAGCAACATGAAATTCGAGCATGTGTTTTACAGTTAACGTAAATATTTTGGTTATTTCGAAGAATGCAATAAATTTAATCATCGGCATATCAATATTTGAGACAAGAATAAAAACAGAAATTGTTTTAATTCGCAATTAAAAAAAAAAGCATTTCATTATACAATATCCATGGATATTTCGTTACGTCCAAAAAAGGTTATGAAGTTTTTGTCGATGTTGGTTTGGTTTGTTTTCAGTTTCGCGCAAAGTAACACGGGGACTATCTACTCTAGCCGTCCCTAATTTAGTGATGTTAGACTAGAGGGAAGGCAGCTAGTCCTCACTACCCGCCGCCAACTCATGGGCTGCCCTTTTACCAGTGAATAGCAGTACTGAATGACTGTTATATTCTAATGTTCTAACGGCTATATTGTGAGTCAAGTTTCCTGATCACCGGGGCTGTAAATTGCGTTGAATTAACTCACCATTTTACAAATTAAAAACTAAGAAAAACAGTGCAGTCTTCTATCTTTATGCTCAGACATGTAGAAGGACTTAGCATTGATTACCACTGTTATGGACAAATGACACCATATATAGGTTTTCTTCTGGTTATTAAATCGGTTTCAGTAAATAATATGCAGGTCCTAATGTATAAACTTGTACTGCTCATACATAGTGTTATTTCTAATTATTATATTCAAATAAGCTATAATTAATTGATTTTACAATTGTTTTCATAATATTTTCTTCAGTATCTTTGTGTTATCAAACAGACAAAATACGAGGGCTGTTCAAAAAATACGTGGACTGACGCCATAAAACAAAATGTACTTTATTTAGAAGTTACAGGTCTGGCACCCCTTCAAAGTACTCTCCTCCCCAACGCACACACTTATCCCAACGGTGTTTCCACTTGTTGAAACAGTCCTGGTACGCTTCTTTTGTAATGTCCTCCAGCTCCTTCGTCGCATTTGCCTTAATCTCGGGAATCGTCTCAAATCTTCTTCCTTTCAAGGGTCTTTTGAGTTTGGGGAACAAGAAAATATCTCAAGGAGCAAGGTCAGGTGAGTAGGGGGGGTGGGAAAGAACAGTGATCGAGTGTTTGGCCAAAAACTCACGAGTTCTGAGGCACAAATTTCGCAGCAACGCAGTGCATCTTCAATTTTTCGGTCAAAATCTCGTAACAAGATCCAACTGATATCCCACACTCTTCAGCAATCTCCCTGACAGTCAGACGTCGATTTGCCCGCACCAGGGTGTTGATTTTGTCGACGTGTGGGTCGTCAGTTGACGTGGAAGAACGTCCAGGACGCTTATCATCTTAAATGGACTGTCGACCATCCTTAAAACGTTCATGCCACTTGAAACATGCCGTACGCTTCATAGCAACATCACCGTAAGCCGTGTTAAGCATAGCAAAAGTTTCAGTTGCAGAGTTTCCAAGTTTAACAGAAAATTTCACAGTGAGTTGTTGCTCTTTTAGGTCATTCATTCTGAAATCCGCCAAACGAAAAAATCGCACTTCACTTAAAACTGCGTAGCTAATACACAAATGAAGATATCTGCAATTGGGAAATGGCGTCGTAATCAGCTGATCTATGCGAACCTAGCGACACCAAGCGGATTCCCCTGGAACCAACTGGAGCCGCGCAATTCAAACAGTCCGCGTATTTTTTGAACAGCCCTCGTACACACAATACAAAACGAGTTAGTAAAAAGAAGTTCTGAACCCATTTACGAAACAAGGGTAGACAAACTAAGAGTTCGGTGTATTTGGTAACATTACAGTTTGAATAAACATAGGATTTATTTACAATAAGTATATGTTTGCGGCAGTATCCTTTCGTGAATACCATTTTTTATCCTTCAGTTGTTAACGAACTTCACCTTCTCGTACATCGTAATTAGGACCTGGTCGAAATGTCATCTCAAACAGTAAATATAAGACCAAGCTTTTTACATCTCCTAAGACCAATTCGAATCTTGGGAGAAGCTTGAATGCTCCTCAATCTTTATACACAATGTTGTTGCTCTAAGAGATGATGAATATTCAAATAGTTCTCTTACTACATTTGCTGTAAGAACTATCAGTGGTTATGATGTAGGTGTTTTTCTGCATCCTCTATCCAATCTTTACATATTCTTTTTAGACAGACTTACACAGATCCTATATAACTGCATCTGGGATCTGCTAGCGGTGGATTATCTCAACGATGGCTGTATAGCACTAGATCATCAATGACTATCTCCTGGGGTACCTTTTAAACAGTCTCCTACTTGTTTGATGTATGTAAGATTGTTGTGGAGGCTGAATATCCCAGATGAAAAAGGTGGTGACTCAATGATGGAATGCATAGTTTTTACATTACAAGGTCCTAGTGAAGATGGTAAAGTGTAACTTGTTGTACATTCTTCAAATCTATTTCTTGCTACAACTTTTAATGTATTGATTCCTTTAATAGTTATGGCTATAGTGACGTTGATGTGACTGGTGAAACTGTTTGTCAACAACTACCTCCATGCACTCCAGTGTTTTCCCCAGAAGAATAGCAACGCTTGAAAAGGATGGTTTTGGCACATTATCATGTCTATATGATTAAGGTTTTGGCAGAATTTACTCACCCTGGTAAGGAATGGTTGTGTCTTGCTTTCAGTTTCAACTTTGATAAATCTTCTACTGTACACTAGAATTCCATCAGCAAAGGTTTAGCACACAACATCTGATTGGACAGTCAAGGTGGGTTGGATTCGTGGTGCAGATGTTGAAGAGGACCGATAAAATGATTATTATTAAATCACGTCATCATAATGATGGTTATTCAATCTGATTTTTAATTCAAGTATTTTATGATGTATCTATTAGTTAGTGTAAGATTGATACATCTTACACTGATGCAAATAATGAGCGTTCTATCAGCAAGAATTGACAGTGAACTCTAATACATGCATTTTCCAAATATAGAGCTTCTGACTGGCTTCAAAGTCGTCTCATATACACAAATTCAATAGTGTTGAACAATAATTTCTTTTATACTGTGATAACCATCTAATGATGATAGTAAAGATTAACGAGGTAAAATGTTTTGTGTTTGTTTTTAAATTTCACGCAAAGCTATAAGAAGACTATCTGCATTAGCTCTCTCTAATTTAGCAGTTTAAGAGTAGAGAGAAGGTAGCTACTCATCAACATATACCACCAACTTTTGATCTACTCTTTTAACAACGAATAGTAAGATTGATCGTCATATTAAAACGTCCTCACGGCTGAAGGGGAGAACATGTTTGGTGTGACATAAATTCAAACAAAAGAAATTTAACGTTTTAATAATAATTACGAAAAATATTTAGTCTACCTACGATGTATAGTTTACATCATAATATGTGCAATTTTATGTCAAGTGTAAGGGGGGAAATACCCTATCTTGCTCCTTCTGTAGTATCATCCATGTTAATGAGGGCGATACTCCTGGACCAAATGGATACCATTTCAGTGTGAATTGCTAAGTAAAAAGAGATCAAAAGATTCCATCTGAGGGTTATATAATTATTACATGGTATTCAAATGATGCCTACATATGAGCGTTACATAACATGCAAAGATGTCGACACTTGAGGGGTATATAATTCTTACATAATATGTAAAAGATCAGAGGGTGCACTGTTAAGTTTACATTGCTACGGGACGAGTAACGCCACAGTTTCAGTTTTTCTCACCAGAGTTACATTACTATTATGACACCATAGTATAAGCGATACTCACCAGATGTCGTGTTGCTAGGAAGGAACTTCATAGCTCTAGGAAGTGGCTCAAGTAGATGCGTTGCTAGAGGAGAGGGTAGGAAGATAAGGAAATCTATGATTAAAGTACAGATAGTTCACAAGAAAATCACAAGGCTCTAATGTACATCAGCAGATATGAATGATTTTAAGTGTATCGTCAACTTTATAATAACACTCAAAGTCTTAAAATTTATATTTTATCAAATTTGCATAATTTCCTTTTTTACAGTTATCAATTCTGAAAAAAAATCTCTACCACTATTACAGTTTCGCTTCATACATAAAACTAACGTTAAACATGTTATTATAATCTTTGGTTCAAATTATGGTCAGCTTCGTACTTTTTCATTTATATATTTTAGTGTGTTATCTACATTTGCAAACTCACAGCAATAAAAAGCCGTGTTTAATAACAAACAAGAAACAAAGACGATGTTTCTATTAGTGTAAAATGTTATTGTACTTCTGTAGGACTGCATACAGATTTCAACATGTATCAACTTATGTTTATAATTTTTATTTATTTATTTAACCATATTACATCAGTTTAAGAAAGGTGGGAAGTATTTCTTTAATTAAATAGTGTTATTAATGCATGCATCATACCGTAGTGTATGATCATAGTTTTTGTTTCTGTATTTAACTTTCATGGCACAGTTTTACATTTTCTGATATCTTATATGTAAAAGAAACAAATAATTCTTTTGTTTATATTTCTATATTTAATATATTGTATAACATATTTTTACATATATCTTCCACGGCATTTATTTAAATCTATAAATAATGCCCAATCATTTAAGTTTCTGGTTTAGCTTTATAAATTAGTTTATAGAACTTTTCTACTAAACTTTGCTTTTAAAGAATATACGTAAATAGTTATGTTTAACCATTATTGTTTCAGATAATTAAATTCTTGTTTTCTGTAAATATTTCATTAAATTTCAATGCATTTGCTTTCATTTTATCCTACAGTCATTAAGTTCAAACGTAAAAAAATAGACCTAATCTTCAAACAATGTGAGCAATTCGATCCTACTGAATATTTAGTCTGACTAACTGAGACCTTTGTATGTCACTAAATTTAAAAGTCAGCAAACATAGTTTTTGATTCTTTCACTTAAAATAATGATACAAAAACTGTATTTATGATATTCTATTTCTCATGATTTGTGGGACTTGTTCAGTAGGTACATTTTAGTTAATGTACCTTTTACTCAGTCAGATTCCATCAACTGATAATGCATGTTTCTACAATTGTGTTTAACTAACTAATACAAGTCTCAGTATATTTATTTTGTGCCCAATGTACGTAAGTAAAATAACAATCTCTATTCAAGACTGTTGTCAACTTACTAAAACATTTATTAACAAAAAACTTCAAGTATTAGATAGGCGATTGTGATCAATTATTTATATTAATAACTAATCTTTCTTAGTAACCTCGCAAGATGAGTTATCAAAGGCAAAAAAGGAATTGGCTAATGGCATATAGATCAATCATAAAGAAGTTGACTATTGATATTTTAGTTTATTTGTACTTAGGGAAACATATGTATTGCTAGGCGAGAGTATTACATGACACACTTACTATACATCCCTAACTTATACTCTCAGTTACAGGATTGCTCTATATAACACTGCATATGAAGAAACTTCATCAACGTAATATGTGCAAATGAGATAATGTGTTTTGTGTATGTGTTTTTTAATTTCTCGCAAAGCTGTACGAGGACACTATCTGCGTTATTTAATACACTTTCATTTAACTTGTTCATATCCAACAAGTTTTCTATCTGACTATAATATCATTTTAAGACTTGAGGAAGTATGAAATGTCTAGATCTGTATACATTATTGTATGTATCAAGTATCACACACACTGAATCAATTAATTTAAAAACTTCAAGTATTAAATACACAAACATACTACTTACGAAAAACCTTATGTTTAAATACTGTGGGATACAGTATTTAATTTTACAAAGTTTATTCTATTACAGTTTCAAAAAGAATATCAAATCATACATTTTTTGATTTTACATTATAAAAATTCGTAATTTTTCTTATCATTTTTCTGTAGAACATGTATTTTGAAATGACTTTTCAACATTCCAGTAACTGAATTTCATAAAACTTATAACCGTGAAGTGTTTTGTTGTCCGCAACAGCCAACACATTTTGAAAGTAATCATAGGTAGGATGTTTATCATTATATAAAATTCATTACACCCAAAATAAAACTACGTTCATTATACTTTAATTTAATCAGTAATAATCAGCTTCTGTATGTCACTGAATTTTAAAAGTCAGTAAACATGATTTTTTTTTCACTTTATATAGTGATATAAAACATTAAATGTGTGTTCGTGATATTCTGTTTTTCAAGATTCGACGAGGCATGTTCAATATATACATTTTAATTACCATAATATTATTCTATTACTTTCATGGAATCTTATTCACTAGAATGTGGGTGTGTTTTTTCTTATAGCAAAGCCACATAGGGCTATTTGCGGAGCCCACCGAGTGGAATCGAACCCCTGATTTTAGCGTTTTAAATCCGTAGATATACCGCTGTAATAGCGGGCGGCTAGTAAAATGAAATAGAATTGTAAGCTCAAATAATCGTGTTTAACCAACTACCGAAGTACTTAACAGTCAGTGGCAATCAGGGCAAAATACCGACGGTCCTTCATATTGCGGGCTCCCAAATTAATGCAAAAACACTTATAGCTTTCTATATCTATAAGTGGTCAGTATGGACAGGCCCCCTAGAAAGTAGTTTGAAGTATTAAAACGCCTCTGTTAACAGTCAATAAAAAAGGAACTTATCTATTCTTTCATTTAACATAACGATACAAAACGCGAAATCTAAATTTACGACTTTCTCTATCTCGAGATTCGATTGTCCTGAAAAATAACCATTACGTTCACTGAGCATAACAGTCAGTGAAACGTATTTATTGAATCCTTTACTCTACATAACAATATAAAACAGTGATCATACATGTTTAGCGTTCTATTTCTTAAGATTTTACGATCATGATGGATCATATAATGCAAATTCTCATTAGCAAAACATATAGGACATTCATCAGTGCAATCGGTTCTATGATGTTCATCGATTTCCTCTTCATATGGGAATATACAGCACACTTACAGTCCGTGACTAAATTTGCAAATTAGTCTTATGTATTTCACACAACAAAAGAACTCTTGGGCATTCGATGTGTTGTGTGGAAGAATAAAAGTATACACATGCTTTAAGTTGATTCGTTACAATTGCCATTTACGTATTAATACTAATTTATCTTAGATTCATGTTTTATGACTAACAGAGTATATGTTTTCAAGATGTAGTACAAAATGGAATCAAACTTTGGCTGTAAGCAATACTTTGACATTTCACGCTATCCTACTGACCTTTGTTCGTTAGTCACATAGCTGTCAAAGACCACAACTTGAGAAACAACCTGTTTTCTCTCACTTAACTTTTGAACACAATGATAAACAAGAACTAAATTTCGGATTCGTCTGAAAACAACAATAATATAGATCATTATTTGTAACATAAAGCCTTAGATTATTCTCACATATATAATGAGAATTTTAAAACGTTATAACATTTACGGAAATTAAGAATATTCTTTGTAGTAACGGTTATGTTATTAATATAATACTATACCATTCATTTATATTATTATAAAGTATCATAATTTGTTGTTACTTTAATGATGAACGAAAAATTTGATGTGTTGGCGTTTTCAGTGATTTTATTGGAGGCAGAGTTAACATCATCTCGAAGAACCAATATTTTTCTCGGGGCTTTGTTTTTCAAAAGTAAAACTTTCTGAGCTGAAATATCTTTTGTGTGAAAAAATTCACATTGAAATTTAATATCATGTTTATGAAGAAATAAAATTAGGAAGGGAAATTTATGATCATATAGATGTTCAACAGTGAAATTAACATTAGGAGTTTACAGTTAGGTAATTCAAAACTCTGAACATGTTTAATTCATCTAAAGGTTGAAAAAGTATCATCTTCATATATTTTACAATATACTGGCTTAAACTGTAAAAGACAGTTCTTTAGCTATTTATTTTCATGATGACAAAAACGAATTTGCAGATAATGGAGCTAATCTTAAGCCCATAAAAAGTTTCGTCAGGATGAAGTGTAAAATATACCTTTGGTTCTGCTCTTTACTTTCACAGATACGACTCCTTCACTCTCATCACAGGGACAGCACTCCAAACAGCGACCACAAATGTGGGAACACTGGAAGAAACACTATAGCATCAACATCATTGGTGGCATCTCACTCAAGTTTCCAGAGAGAAGGATGGGAACGATAGTACTTTCCACAAAACAGCAGCTCTAGCTTCAGTTACCAAAAACAAGCATCTAACTGAACAACAGTCTGGACATTCCATTACCAAAAAGACCATCTGCTCAACAACCATTTATCCAAATGGAGGAAGAAATATGTCACTCATGGAAAGACAGGCTAAAAGCTTGAACGATTCCTATAAAATACATAGAGAATACCCAATAGATCACCACAGCAATCATATAAATTAACGGCTGCATTGGAAAATCTGTTGTAAGAAATCTGTTGTACGTCTTCAACTGGATATAAACTGAGTAAATGTGTACATTTTGAAACATATAGTGTATATATATCTTTCAGCATGAGTTCGGTCTCAGGTACCAACCTCGTAACCATTTTGTGCTTGTTATAATTTTCGTATTATAACTATTTAATTAGTAAGCTTATATTTATCAGCTTTGGCACATGATTCGTGAACATTACAATTATTTGATGACATTAGTAAAAGAGCCGTGCAATTTTCATTAAAATGCATTAACAAGTAAGAAAATTATAATAGGTTTTTTTAAAATGCTATAATCACAGTGCAAATTTATTAAGCAAGTTTCTGACAAATAAGTCTACAGCACAAAAATAGCAGCCGTTGGAGGAAATACTAAATAAAACTGATACAATTAATATTTGATAACCAAATAAAACCTAGAAAATACATAAGAATCAGAAGAATACATTAATCTGATATGACCACCATTTCTTGACATTACTTTAACGAGCCTATAATCGACAGATTTGGTCAGTTTTTGAACGTCTTCTGCTTTAACATCGCTTGCAGATGATAGTACAGCATTCCAGAGATAATTCTTTGAAGTAAATTGTTTTCCTCCAGCATAAATTGTACGTTTTACGATACTACAAAGGTTCTCTATGGGATTTTAATGGGGAAAAGAGGCTGACAATTCCGTAAGGCAGTTATTTTTGAAGCCTAACTTTGAAAGGTAAGCGAGCGTACCAAAAAATAACATGAGATGGTGCATTAGCTTGTATAAGAATGTTTGAATCTCAAAGACTTGTTCTTATAGAAAATTCTAAGTAGTCCTTAAGAAAGGTAACATAGGATTCAGAAGTCATTTTTACACCAATAGGTACTCCAAATGGACCAACAAGCTTATTATCAATCATATCAGTCCAAAACATTTTGGAGACATCCTCTGGTCCTCCATCAGGACCATCAAGATTTTCACGACATTCATCTGCAAAAAAACAACAACAAAAAAAAACATTTTTTAAATTGATTTTTAGATACTGGCGAGCCCATTCAAGTTGTTGGCTTTTATACCCGACTACCAGGTTTAATACATTTTTCAACATTCCAGAGACACTACATATTGATGATTTTGGAACATCTGTAGCGCCAATCTCCTGGAATGTCTGTCTCGATGAAAAAGGTTTCTTTATAGTTGCTCGCTTGATGCTTGAAAGTTGGAGTCTTCAAATCAACCGTACTTTTCCTTTATCAAATCTTGTCTGTTTAGTATCGGAATCAACTGAGCATTTCTTAATGCTTCTATGGTCTTGACCAAGTTTTTAGTAATTTCAGTTGATTTTTTCCTTTACCAAACCAGGGGCCCGGCATGGCCTAGCGCGTAAGGCGTGCGACTCGTAATCCGAGGGTCGCGGGTTCGCGCCCGAGTCCCGCCAAACATGCTCGCCCTGCCAGCCGTGGGGGCGTTATAATGTGACGGTCAATCCCACTATTCGTTGGTAAAAGAGTAGCCCAAGAGTTGGCGGTGGGTGGTGATGACTAGCTGCCTTCCCTCTAGTCTTACACTGCTAAATTAGGGATGGTTAGCACAGATAGCCCTCGAGTAGCTTTGTGCGAAATTCAAACAAACATTTACCAAAACTATTTACAATTTTTGCTTTTCCCCTGAGATTAAAGCCTTCCTGTTGTCTACAGTTTAGATTAAAATCTGCAATAAGATTGCATAATAATTTGATGCTGTGTAATTCATGATATTTAGAGAAAAACTGTTATAACATTCTTATTTGTTAGTTGATTTCAATGCTAATTGAACAAACTTGTGTATGATAATATGGTAATTAATATACACAAATTTCATCTAAGTCAAACATATACGTTTTTGAAGTATTCGTAAAAATAAAACTTGGTAACAATTTGGCAAAAAGCTCAGTCATCTGAGTAAAAAAAGGAAAGTTTGGTTAGATGATGATTTTAACCATCATTTCCACAATGAGTGAAACCACTAGATATACACATGAAGTAGTGTATCGATGTGGTTAAGACGTCAAAAGTTGAGTTAGTTTTTAACATTTGTGAATAGTAAAAGAAAAGTTTGGTTGGTTGTAAAATTTTACACCCAAGTAGTTGTACATAAATTTTAATGTAGCCAAGTGAGTTAGAAGTGAAGGTGTACAGGGTTTCCTAAACGTTTCTGAACTGTTGACCCCTTCATAAACTTATGAAGTTTTGATCAACCCCAAAAATAAGATATGAAGCACAAAATAAAATAGAAACATTTTTTTATTGCTATGTAAATATATAGACTGTAGAAGATTCAAAAAAGGAACGACCGTCATTCGCTCACAATTGGAACCAGCACTGTTGCTACTACGCGTAGGGCAATTAGTTACGTAGACCAACCTTACCCTAGGGACCATTTTCGATCCCCTGTCAACCCCCGGGTTTTATCACTTCTTCTACAGTCTCATCGACTCCAAAAGTTGGTATTGACTTCTTTGTGAAACCCTAATTTAGTATATATACAAAGATGTAGACTTAGAAGTAGGAAAAGGAAAATTTGGTCATTTCTAAAGATTGGCACGTCAGTATATATATATAAACACATGTAGACATGAAAGTAGGAATAGTTTAAAGCGTATATGTATATATATATAATTTGTTATAAACAAAAACAAGCCTAAACAAAAACCATAAACGTTGTATTAATCGAAATGATTTCCAGGGTACAGGCTGTAATGTGGGATATAAAATGTACCCTAGATGTTGTAGGTGACTGTTGAATGTGGTGGTTTGGAGTTATATTAATTAGTTCAGATAACTTGTTGAATCCTTTATATTAATATAATTTGTTTAATGGGCTACGAATTAATGCTTTACCACCGTAATGGGAGCTGGAATGCCAACTTCAGGAGGTAAGTGGTAATACTGTATTATTTTTCTTTATTTTTTTCTTATTTGCTTTGGAGATCAGTCACCTCCTCACAACTGTCTGCAAGAAGTGAATGGTAAGATAGATGTGGGACGTTGTGAACTTGGGCACCCACATCTCGCTCTCTTAATTTATATTTCCATTCTTTTGATTATTTCATTATTCTTCATGTAAGACTGGCGAACAGAGGTTAAGACTGATAGACAAAAGTATCCCCACCGCAATGTAAGTCCTACTTCAGCAGTCACCTCCAAAACCTAGGGTACATTTTATATCCCACATTATAGCCTGTATCCTGGGGATCCTTTCGATTGGCGTACAGTTTTGACTTTTATTTGGGCTTATTTTTGTTTATAACAAATTTCCATTAGATTTGCTTTTCTTAACGCAGTCCTTCCTTTTGATTTCGTTTTATTTGATTTGACTGTTCAGTATTAATATTCTATATACATACACACACAAAGCACTGTAGACAAGTCTGTAAGAAGAGATCACTGAATACTTATAAAGATCGATATAACATTAGATATATATACATAGAAACCAGTGTATTGATGTGAGTAGGAAGAGACACGTTCGGTTGGTGTCTAAAAAATTGACAGGCCATTAGGCATACGGACATGAGAGTAGGAAGTCAAAAGTTTTATTACTGCTATGTGTTGATATATATATATATTCAACACCATATATATATGCATTATATATATATACAAAAATAAAATAAAACTTAGATATGTTATGGGTAAGTAAAGTTAGGTTACTTGTAAAGATCAACGTATCACTAGATACATATACAAACTGATGTGTCTATAGAACTAAGGTAAGTATGGTTAACTTTGAAAATCAACATATCATTAAATAAATTTGTATAGAAAAGTAGACTTGTAAGTAGGAAACATTGTTTAGTTAGTTCTAAAACTCGACACACCAATAGCTATATATAAAATGTACTGTTGTTTGTGTATATATATATGTTTGTGTGTGTAATAATTTAATGCATTTATTTCCGTTCCTGGTTAGTTGTCCGTAGTCATAACAGATAAAGCTGTGGTACTACAACCCGGAGAAGTGTTGAGTTGGGAATATCCCACCTATCAAACTAAATCTAAAACACCGAAAGTAAACAAGTTTATTTTCATGGAAAATCAAAACAAGGGTGAGCAGATAAGTACGTAAACCAATGCCATCCCATCTCCTACTGCCTTTTGCTGTCTGCAGCCAAATGTTAGTTATTTAAGGTTTAAAAATACAAACAATACCACTCAAGATTTCTACAATATAAAACTCCGAGCCAGATGTTAAAAATGGAAATGAAAGTGAGAAAACCTACTTGTAAATTGTTGGAAATTTATTAATGTATAGCACGGGAAAACTGAGACAGGCCCAGTTACTGGAATATGGACTACCCAGTCCCGGCACATAGAAATAAAAAACTGTTCACGAAGTAAGGAGTTTTCCATAATTAAAAGTTTGTTATAAAAAATAAATTTATACTTATTATAAAAAATTAAAAACTTATAATTGTATATCTCTATATGTATTATTTTTTAGTTTAGTTAAGAATGAGAGAACCTTATCTATAAAAGAATTATTACTATTGCATATAATTAAAAATCGTTTCAGTTGTGACATAATTATTACTTTTAACAACACATTTGAAATAACACTATTGGAAGTATATAAGCTCAGGATGGGAAAATTAAGTTACCTACTTTTATCAGAAATGGTCAACTGAACTCTGCCTTCTTCAAAATAAATATCTGTATCTACATAATTAGTGAATGAATCATTGCTATTGCTTTTTTTTCTATTGTCAGTGTAGCATAATACCAATAGAGCTTTTAAACACTATAAAAATATAGCATGTCTGTACACTATGCTTCAGCATAGCGTAAGGTAAGCTACTAACACAAGAAAAGTAAAATATTTCTCTTCCATCTAGTTCAGTATGACATCACTTAGCCTTTAAACACCACAAAAATATGGTATTCGTGTACAACCTTCTTTAACGAAGCGTAATGTAACCTTTCAACAGCAGGAAATATAGTATTCTTGTACATTTAAAACTTCAGACTAGAGAAATATCAGGTCATCCCTTAAGTAATGTCCGATTTTAGGTTCAGAAAAAGATGGAGGATTTCAAACGCTTTTAATGTTATTTAACCAATAATGTATATTCCATTATTATCAATTACTTCCTGCCAGTAATTCACAAGCTTCTGAATGTCACTTCTATAAAATTCTTGGGGTATGGAGGAAAAGAACGTAGATAGGATAGTTTTGACACCTTCATGTGTTCCAAACTCTTTTCCATCAGGATAGTTCTGCGAACTTCAAAATAGATGATAATCAGAGAGGGCAAGTTCTGGAAAATATGTAGGATGTGGAGATTTTTCCTAATCAAGCTCTTCAATCTTTGCAGATGTGATCCTTGCTGTATAGAGCCGTGCATTATCCTGGTGTAACACAACACCTTTACGATTGATCAAAGCAGGCCTCTTTTCTTTCAGTGCAACATTCAAGCACTCTAACTGTTGACAGTGGAAGTCTGAAGTAATCATTACATTGAGTGGCAGCAACTCAAAGTGGATCACACCAACAATATCACACCAAACGCTTTACAAAACTTTCCTAGGGTGGAGGTCCATTTTGGGCTGTGCTTTAGCCAGTTTACCTCCACTGGACCATTGTCTGCGGAGCTTATCATTTTTGTAGAATATCCATTTTTCATTTCCAGTCACTAACCTGTTCAAGAAAAGGTGAGTTACGTTCACGAGAGTGCAGAGAAGTGCAAATGTCCACTCTTGCTCTAAGACTGGCTACTTTCAAATCATGAGGGACCAATTTTCCAAGATTCTACATCTTTCCAGGCTGTTGCAGATGGCGGTGAACTGTTGAATGGGTTGAATTAAGCTTAGTTCTTCAACTGTTACAACACGTGCAGTCAGCAGCAAGTCTTCATTAAACTCAACATGACGACCTGAACGTGACGCATCACTTAAGCTGTAGTCACCTGATCTGAACTTCTGAAACCACCTTCAACATTTTCTTTTATTTGAGACTCCACACCATAAACACCTTGAATGGTTTGTGTAGTTTCTTCTGCACTATTGCCTTTTTTAAACTCATAAAACATTATATGCCTAATGTGCTCCTCAGACACATCCATCTTCCTAAGGGTTCATTTGACTAATGATCTGAAAAAGTGGAGTTGGTTTAGTTTCTTTTATTTGTCTGAACATTGTTACACAAGTCCTACTATACAGTTTAGTCATTAAAGTCTTTAACAAAGACAGAAATGATGATGCACTTTCTGTATTAAATTTTTGGACATTACTTATGGGATGACCTGTTATACTATTTCCGTATTGTTTCATTCAGCTTAGCATAATGTAACCTGTTTAGCTTATCAAAAGGTAAGCTATCAACACCAGAAACATATTCTTCCTTTACTTTAGCTGCTTAACCCGAAAGGAATAAAGCTCACCTGCTCTTCCTTCTTGAACGTGAATGAAAGTAGTCTGTTTACACTAGAAACAAAGAGCCTTCTTGCACTCTGTAGTTCAGTGTAAGCTATTAATACGGAATATATATATACACTTGATATATTTTCTAGTTTAGCATGAGATAAACTAACTTATTAACGACAGAAACGTACGGTCTTCCTATATAATCTCGTATAGCAAAGCATAAGTTTGTCTTCTAACATTAGAAAAATAGTCTTACTGTACCATCTAGTTAAACATAGCATAATAGTGTGTTAACATCAGAAAAAAAACACGTTTTTTCTGTACTATCTAGTTTAGCATAACATATTGTAAGCTTTTAGCAGGTGATAAAATAAAGTAGTCCAGTTCCTACTTATCCTAACCTTGCCTGTGAACACTGGATAAATACTCTTAACATACCAACTAATTAAAGGTAGAATAACGTAGCTTCTTAACACCAGAAAAAAAATATTCTTGTACTTTACAGTTCAGACCATGATATTATAGTTGTTGACACCTCAAAAATAAAACCTTCCTGTACACATGAGTTCGGCGTATCATAGTTTGTTAAAACGAAATATATGTATATAGATCCTTGTTTATCCTGTGGTTCAACATAGAATAACGTAACATGTTAAAACGAGAAAAATATAGTCTTTCTTTACCATCTTGTTAAACGTACGATAACTTATTAATAACAGAATAATATAGATTTTGTGGGTCGTCTTGCTTAAAGTAGCATTGCATAGGCTGTTCCTATAAAATTTTCTTCAGCATAACATAACAAAACCTGCTAAAATCACAAAAAGATAATATCCTGGTACGCTTCAGTTCAACCTAATTTCAAATACCCTGAAACTGAGCTAAATCTAAATTACAATTTAAAAATTAAATAAATGTTTGTGTATCCAATTCACGATGCTTGTCAACAAGATTGGTACACATAGTTTTCTTTCTTAGCATAAATATATTTTAATCTACAAACAATAACACAATTTATAATAATGGTTATTACGGATAATGATCTATGTACAAAAGTTTTACAAACTTACAAGCAATATCAAATCTTCTTTTTGATTGGGAACTTCTTTAATGTCTTATCGGATTGATGTTGGTACGAATCATTTAACAGGTAACTAATTAGCTCTGTATACTTATTTCTTCACCGACAACACGCCGAGTTATGTAATGTATTCGTAAAAGTACTAGTGTCCGATATGTATTAAATGCTCTCTGATGTTCAAAATCTATAAACGTTCCTGATCAAATATCTAAGTTTCCGATTAATAAGCTTTAATCACAGTTATAGATTCTGATGTTTATCTGATGTTTGATGTTTATAGTCTTTCTTTATATTCGTTTAAGCCTATAATAACTTACCCTGTTAATAATACAAGAATATAATCTTTATGTCCTCCTGTTTAGTGTAACATGATGTAGCCTGTTTACACCTGAAAAATAGTCTTCTTGTGTAATCTGGTTCAACGTAGTAAAATTGAAAGCTCTTAAAACCAGACAAAAATGTCTTTCTTAATTTTTGTTTCATCGTGGCATAACATAACTTACACAATAAAAATGCTGTCTTATGTACCATATAGCTTAGAATAATCAAGAATAATTTTTTAACAACAGAAAAAATATAGCCATCCTGCTCTATGTGGTTTATTACAGCACAAATTAGCCAGTTAAAACCATAGAATTATAGTTCTATGTACTTTCTGTTTCAACATTGTATGACGTAGCCTGTTCAAAGTAGAAAAATATACTCATCCTAGTTCACCATAGTATAATATAGCCCGTTAACACAAGAAATGTACAGTCTTCCTGTACTATTTATTTTAGTAACATATCCTCTTCATATCATAACGCAGTCTCTTCACATCTCATAATTACAGTCTTTTTGTATCTTCTATTTCAGTGTAGCATAGTATAAGCTATTGGACCGAAAAAAACAGTTTTCCAGCACCATCTTGTTCAATATAACACAAACTAGACTATTAACAAAAGAAAAGTAGTCTTCCTGTACCCTCTTGTTAAACATAATATAAAGTAGCTTATTTTCAAGACAAAAATAGTATTCCTGCACCCTCTTGTTCAATATAATATAAACTAGACTATTAACAATAGAAAAATAGTATTCCTGTGCTCTCTTGTTCAAGATAATATAAACTAGCTTATTAATAAGAGAAAAATAGTCTTCCTGCTTATTCAACATAAATATAACGTAGTCTGTTAACAACATAAAACTATAGCCTTCCCATGCCCTCTAATTACGTTCAGTATAATGATATCCTTTAATCTAAAAAATATATATATATTCTATCTACTTTCTCCTTCAATATAGCATAACCTAAACAGTTTAAACTACAAAAATAGTCTTATTGTACTCTCCAGTTACGTGGTTTTTCAAATTATGCTCTGTCATAGTTATCTGGGGCTCCGCGAGGAAATTTTAGAATGTTAATATGTTTTCCTAAATCTATAAAATTGAATAAGAATACGCTGTACAAAAAAGTAAAAAATATCATCAATATAACACGTTTATCACGAATTGGGCCTTTTAATATTTTATTCTGCCTTACACCAGACGACTTTATTTAGCTTAGGGGAAGTTCTCGCGGTAAAAGTGTTAATACAATCTCAATTGCCCCCCGCTATTACAGGAGTAAGTCTACAGACTTGCAACGCCAAAATCAGTGTTCGATTCCCCTCGGAGGGCTCAGCAGATAGCTCGATATGGCTTTGCTAAAAGAAGACACACACGCACACGCAATGTCAATTAACTTCGACAGTGGCACCACTAGTTGCTATTAGATATGGCACCATCTTAAGATCGCATGCGTCATTGGAAATACAAGATAGCCTTGTAATTTTTGTATGAAACATCGGTCAACCCTGGAGAGTGATACCAACTGTCTTTTAAAAGCCAGATCTAAATCTCGAACAAAATGAAACATGACATCATAGCTGAAACTTGTCCAAACTTGAAATATTGTGATGAAATTAAATGCAGTATCAATTGTTTCAGTTTTAAAGTATATTTATATAAAGTATAATTATATTTATGAAAATTATAATTAGTAATTGTTAAGTTAGGTTAGATTCGTTGTAGTTTAATTAGACAAACTTGGTACCAGTGAGGTCAAAGGCGTCATGTCTCATTTTGTTCGAGATTTAGACGCACGTATGATCTGGCTTAATATTTTGTTGTTTGGCTTAAAATATTTGTTGAAAAACAAAATATATTGTAAAAATAATAGGTTACCCTTTTTCTTTAGAAAAATATATTGTTCTAGCGGCCTAGACTTTTCTCTACAAATCTTTATATCTGACTTCGTTATGTAATACTGGTCTTAGGTCAGCATGCTATTATATGATCATACAACTCAAGTGTTTCAACGAGTTTTCATCAAAAAGCTATTTTGTATTTGTGAAAGTACTTTAGAAGTATCAATGATATAAGAATACGTTTTTAGACAAATTAATAATTAGTTGTCACCCTTATAATGGATAAGTGGCTGAATATCATTAATAAATCTGAGTAAAAATCTTCCTAGGCCTAGGCCTAATATGAATTAATCGGCGTCATCGTCGTGTGCAAACACTTCAACGCAGGATGATGCAAGATGTACCGAAACAAGAAATTATGATGAAGTTTTATTGAATATGTTTTTACATGGACAGGTAATGAAGATGTACCTAGTGGGTTGTGTGTTGAATGTGGAACAGTGTTTAGTAACAATAGTTTGCATTCAGCAAAGTTAAAACGATATCTATAACCTAAACACTCGCAATTACAAAAATCCAACTTCTAAGTATTTCAAAAGAAAATGTTTGCAATTAAATACAAGGAAAGCTACGTATTGTCCATCAGGACAATAAAGTTGCTCTTATTGCTTCATATCATGTTAGTTACCGTATTGAAAAAGCAGGTGAAACTCATACAATTGCAGAAAATTTGATAAAATCATGCAAAAAAGATTTGGTAGAATGCACGACTGAAGAGAAATTTCTTTAAAACATTAACTCTGTGCCCCTTTTTGACAACTTGGTTTCTCAAAGAAACAAGGATATGTCAGCAAATTGCTTAACGGAGAACATATCTTATTTGTGTACAACTACTGGGGAGTACTTTCCTCCTCACTTAGAAAAATTACTGTGGATTCAAAATCCCTTTGTTGACTCTGCAAATACCAACGATTTACCTTTGAAAGAGAAAAAACAGAAATTTCAATTGATTACATCCCAAAATCAAAATTTCAGCAGGAAGAAATTACACAATTCTGGATTCAAATGACCATGGAATACCCTGAAATAAGTAATAGAGCTTTGAAAATTTTGATACGTTTTCCAACAACATATCTTTATGAGCAAACATTTTCACTGTATGCAACTACAAAGACCAAATATTGGACTACTTTGTGAACAAATGCAAGCCCGTCCAAGCCACTAATAAATACGTACACTGTACTTTTACTGATACAAATTTTGCAAACAGAAATTTTTGAACAAGTAAGTAGAAGTAAACATTTTTCTTTGAATATTGATATTTTTAATAAATTTATATTCTAAAAGTTTGAAGTAAACTTTATTTGGTGCTAGTGAACGATTGTTTCTATTTTTAATGTATTTTTTATTATGACTCCGGAAATGCTTTTCTTTCTGATGTGAAACTCCAAAGGTTTAAAACGTTTGGGAATTCCTGCTCTAGTAAGCATACCATAATGCATCCTGTTAACACAAGAAAAATATCGTTTTCCTGTATCATATAATGAACCGAGTTAACACCAGAAAAACATAGTCATTTTTCGCCCATTACTTCATCATAATATAATATAACCTTTCATCTCAAGCACAATATGGTTTCTCTGCACCCTTTTGTTCAACACAGCAAAACCCAGCCTATTAATACCTGAGAATCAAATATTTTCTACCCTCTAGTTCAGTCTAGTTACAACAAACTCCGTTTAAGATCTGAAAATTAATTTTTTTTCTATTCTCTGATTCAACAAGATATATCGAAATCTGTTAATGCTTGTTACATTTCGTCTTTCTGTACCATCCTGTTCTTTATCACATAATGTAGTTTGTTAATACCAGAAAAAAGAGTCAATCTGCACCAAATAATTCCAGAAAAAAAGTTTTTCTGAGACCTCACATTATCATATAATAATGTAGCTTATTATTACCTAAATATATAGTCTTTCTGTACCTTCTAGTTCAATATAGCGTAACACAGCCTGTTAATACCTGAAAATAGTCTTTATCCTCCCTGTCGTTTAGAATAATATAATGTAACCTCTTGTCACCGGTCATAAGTTAACTCTTCTTTTCAGAATGGCACACCACAGTATGTTAAAATGAGAAAAACAGTCTTCATAATATTTAGTTCAGCACATCATAATGTCCCGTGTTAATGCCAGAAAAATATGGTGTCTTTTTTTTTAACCTGCTAATTCATCGTACCGTAATACAACCTATTACCATAAGAAAAAATATAATTTTCCTGTAACATCTATTTCATTGTAGCGTAAAGTTATCTGTTAAAACCCTGCAAACAGTCTTCCTGTACTCTATGGTTCAGAGTTCAGAATAACATAACCTGATAACGCCAGAAACAGATAGTCTTCCAGTTCCATCTACTTCAGCATAGAATATCACAGCCTAATAACACCTGAAAAACAGTCTTCTTTCACCAAATAATTCACCTTAATATAACGTCACGTGTTAATTCCAAAAAATTATAGCCTTCCTGTACCCTTTACATGATTTTTGTTTAACCTGTTAACATCAGAAAAAAATCATATATTTACATTTTATAGCGAAAATAAAAAATATGGCGAGACCTTCCTGAATTGGTAATGAAGAAATGTTTATAATAAATGTAGAACGTTTTACAAAATAATGTCATCACCAGGTTCAAATAGTTTACACCGACACGAGAACATGTTTGTTTGTTTGTTTTGAATTTCGCACAAAGCTACTCGAGGGCTATCTGTGCGAGCCGTCCCTAATTTAGCAGTGTAAGACTAGAGGGAAGGCAGCTAGTCATCACCACTCACCGCCAACTCTTGGGCTACTCTTTTACCAACGAATAGTGGGATTGACCATAACATTATAACGCCCCCACGGCTGAAAGGGCGAGCATGTTTGGCGCGAAGGGGATGCGAACCCGAGACCCTCAGATTACGAGTCGCACGCCTAAACACGCTTGGCCATGCCGGGCCCACAAGAACATATCTATACATATACGGTGTGTAACCAGTATGGTCACATGATAAGAGATGGCTTAAACAACTAAGTAAAGGTGTCGTGGTACCCCGCTGTGTTGGTTTAGAGTAGGGATGTTTTGTTCAATTGAGATAGTTTCCTTTATTTTACGTTTATTCATGTTAGATTCTTTATTTAAAATTAATGTTTTATATAGATATACTTTGTTGTTTTTTAGCTGATTTGGTGTTAAATATGGGAGAGTTTTTTTTACTATGTTCGATGAATCTGGTTTTTAATTTTCTTTCGGTTTCTCTGATGCAGTATTCTGGACATATATTGTATATTATTTTACAAAAAACATTGGTATTGTATTATTCTATGTATTTTTAAATGATTTCACTTTAGGGCCGGATTTTTCAAAGAGTTTGAAGTCAAACAGGATTTTGTTTAATGTCAAGTTTTTCTAAGTGCTGATTATTTTTAGATTGATAAATGGTAAACTGCAGTGCAATATTGTGTTGTTGTTTAGTATTTTAGTGTTAGTTTTGTTTGTGAATTGAGATTTTATGTTGTTGTTCTGGTGGTTGAATGGAAATTGTTAGTGAGTAGATCTTAATGAAATTTGTTTATTTATTTCTTTATGTAGTCAGTTAAGTGTATATGTTTCTATTACTTCTCTTTTTCATACTATATATATATATATATATATATAGTATGACCTCTCTGTTCCATACTATATGTGTGTATATATATATATAGTATGACCTCTCTGTTCCATACTATATGTGTATATATATATATATAGTATGACCTCTCTGTTCCATACTATATGTGTGTATATATATATATATATATATAAAACCATAAATTTTTAAGCCAAAATAAAACACATTTAAATTAAACAAAATACGCTGCATCTTTTTAGAAAAGATCCTTGGGTACAAGCTACAACGTGGGATTATAAAATGTATCCTAGGTTTTAGAGGTAACTACGGAAGTAGGACCCACATTGCGGTGGGGATACATCGTCTACCAGTCTTAACCTCCAATTCGCTAGTCTCACATAAGAAAATTAGAAATTAGGAGAGCGATATGTGAGTGCTCAAGCCCACAACGTTCCAAATCTATATCACCCTTAGGATAATGTTATCTAAACTCCTAACATTGATACAGAACTTGATTAATCATAAGATCATCACTTTAGAATTATATACAGAAACAATTACCTGAATTTTGATCCTTACAAAATAAAGTTTTAAGAATGATTTTGCTACATAATAAAAATAACTATAATTTGCGAAATTCTAGCAAAGTTATATGAGAGTTTCTGCACTGATCGAACAAAGTTTTGAACTTATAGTCAAGGAAAAGCAGCTTCCTACTATCCACTGTTGGACTCCTATAATCGAATAGTATGATTTGGCTGTAACTTTTATAATGAGCCCACAGTCTCAAAGTGTGCAGAGCGTTGACAAAACTTGAACACTCAAATTATTGATAGGGCACACTAACCATTCTACCACGCAACGCCTTCTTCCCTCCCCGTAAAAACACTAGAACAAAACATTAACATTTCGATTCTTCAATGAACATATAAATAAACATTTGTCACCATACGTGTTACAAAAATCTTGAATATATAATTTGTTGTGGATATCTATTATACGTAACTGGAAGTACAGATTGTAATCTGCGTATAAAGTAACCATATATTAGTTAATTTTCTCTACTTTTATGAAACATTTTATAGTTTGGGTTTCTTTAATTGTAAATCTATATTTAAGGGTTAGATATATTTTTATCACACAATGTTTTCTTTGCTGATATTTTTGTTTTATCTACCATATATTATATAGGTAGATAATATACACAAAGTGACGGAGACATGACGATAGATATGTAAAAACATACTGACGTGACAACACGACTTGACCCAACTTCCATTTTCTCCTTTACGACATGTACATACTGTTAAGACGAAGAGAAAAGAAAGGAAGTGTTTTCTTGTTGTTGTCACGTAGTAGACTTGAGTATTATACAATCTAGGGCAAGTTTTAGTTGTTCTTCTGACGTGCGAAGAAAAGCCAATGGTGCTAATTTTTGGATATCACTGACAAGGTTCGACACGAAAATATCATAATTCAGAAGCAAAGTGACAAACACCCGTGTATCAAAGAAATCATTCGCGAACTTGAAATATTTCGGAGTTGTAACCAACCAAACAAAAGATCTGATAATATCACTACTTTATTTGGAATGCAACTTATAGTTGTCTGAACAACAATTCACAAAATGTATCTAGTATAAAAGATTATTTGTCTAAAAAGACAACAACAAAAAAACTCCTATTGAACATTTTTGGAAAACCTGAATTGATACGAGAAGTAAGTTATGCTTTTCTTGAAGACTAGGTTATTAAATTAATCTTTCATTCCTGTAAGTTTCAAGAATATCACGTTTAATTCAACATACGTCTAAAATATCATAATTCAAGTTATATAGCTATTACTCAAAATGTGTTTCATCTTCCATACTAATTTATACATTTAAGATAAGGTTCGATACGAATAGTTTCCTTTAATACACTTTAATTAACGTCTCTTTTATTTGCTACACGTCTATCGAAGCTCATTTTTTTCATCAAATGAGTTCACCATGCTTCATGTTTGGTAAGTTGCCGAATGAGTTCACCATGCTTCATGTTTGGTAAGTTGCCGAATAGGCGAAGTTATTACAGCTACAAAGTGTATAAATTAAACTGCATAAAAGTTATTTTTAGTTCTCGTTTTGGTACTAAGTTTTGATTATATTTAACTATTGCTTTATGCCATTTTATCAGATAGTTGCTTAGTGTAGTCTGCTGACACTATAACTCTCAGGTTAAGTATGGCAATCACACCACATGATAAACTGTCACTTGGTAGCTTAAGAGGTAATGGATCAATATATTGCACCACAGTAACGATATTCTTCTTACGCGTTTGATTGCGCATGAAAATCCTTACAATAGCTATCAATCTCACGTAAAAAAGCAACAATATATATAATATTGGAGCTTTATCAATCCATTCATAACTGATTGGACTAACGTTTTTGTTTCTATTGGAAACTTTTTATACTTGAGGTTAATTACATTCATTTAAAACTGAGTTGTAAAGTATATCATACCAGTGTCCGATTTAGAGGGGGTGCAACCTATAAACTTGCATGGGAAGAACAATGCTCAAATAATAAGGTCTTCATCCAGTGTCATATAGAAGAAGGTGGCAGGGAAACTACCCAGAATCCCGCGATAAGTTACCAAAATCATTCTTGTCTATTTGTTATAGGGCAAAGCCAAATTGGGCTATTTGCTGAGTCGACTTCAGGGAATCAAGCCTCAGAGTGTAACCTTGTAACTCCGTAAACTTACCGCTGCCCCGCCAAGGGGACCCAAAACATTTTAAAAATCGTATTACACATTAAGCAACGCGTTTCACTGAAAAAAAATGATAATGCAATTTGAGATTCTCGTGATTACCACCTGCAAAGTGTTCAATCATAACTGACATTTAATTTTAATTTGAGACATGTATGAAATATGCGACGTCAAGTTTTGAAAAATTACAGTGAGTTTCTTCCAAAAGATAGAACGATACAGTGGTATGTCTGTGGACTTATGCCGCCAGAAACCGGGTTTCGATACCGGGTTTGAGTAGCTTTGTGCTTAAAAACAAACAATGCAAATATTTTATTAACATTTGGTTTATATGAAATAAACAAATAAAATATCAAAACTTTGATTGTCAATTTAAGCAGCCTGTTGGAATTTGTATTTTGATATTAGAAACAAATAAGTTTATCTGTAGGTAAGTACAAAGCTACACAATCGGCTACCTGTGCTTTGGCCACCACGAATGTCGAAAACCAGTTTTTAGTAAGTCCGCAAACATGCGTCACTAGGATGAAGGAGTAAATTTATCGCCCACGAGGATAATACTTGTCAAGAATCCCAGCATGGCCCGACGAGGATAATACTTGTCAAGAATCCCAGCATGGCCAGTTGGTTAAGGCAGTTGACTCGTAATCGGAGGGTCGTGGGTTCCAATCTCTGTTGCAGCAAACATGCTCGCCTTTTCAGCCATGGCAGCGTTATTATGTGACGGTCAATCCCTTTAGCGTTGGCAAAAGAATAGCCCAAAAGTTGGCAGCTGTCTTCCCTCTAGTCTTACACTGCTAAATTAGGGACGACTAGTGCAGATAGCCCTCGTGTAGCTTTGCGTGGAATTCAGAAACAAACTTGTTAACGAACCTGTGTCTCAGAACGGCTGGTATGGGTATTAACACTTTTACTAATAAAGCAGAGAATAACGTTTTGATCTTCCTAGGTTATCTTTAGATCAACAAAGTGAGAGTTTGCAACTGATCGTTGTCGGGCACATGTCTTAGGAACAAGAGTATAAACAGGTACGGGACTGTAGGAGGCATTGGAGTTAGATGTTAAATTATTAATTAGTATATATATATAAAGATGTAAAGTCTATACTATGTAAAAACTATACTGACAAACACAACACAAACATTATTTATAAAATACAATGCAATAACTTCACAACTTCTATATTGGAGAAACAAACAACAAAATGGAAACCAGATTCAAAGAACCAAAAAAACACGTTCACACGTTCTTGAACACTGCAAGTGAAATGAACACAACATAACCACAGAAAACACGCAGATACTAAGTAGGGAAACAAATATAAACAAACGTAAAATAAAAAAATTCCTGCTTATACAACAACTAAACCCAAATAAAGGAACACCAATAAAAAGGAACACCTTTATACCTATACTAATTAATAGCCTAACGTCTAACTGCAACGCCCCCTACAATCCCATACCAATTTATACTCTCGTCCCTAAGACATATGCCCGGCAACGATCAGTTGCAAACTCTCTTGTGTTAACCTGAAGATGACCTAGGAAAGTCGAAACGTTTTCTGCTTTGTTAGTAAAATATTAATACTCACACCAGCCGTCTTGAGATATATTTTTATTTCAAGTGGGTATCTAGTCGTCAAGAACTGTCAACAAATCATCAAACTTGGGAATTTAATACAAGCATGAAACTAATTTCTACCTATAATAGCTTTGAAATACTGAATTTTGAAAGTTGTTATATCAAAAGCTGCAATAATCAATTGTGGTATTTTTTTTCAAATTTTTCGTACTTAAAAGTGTCTAAATCATGCTTATAATTGTTTCCCAAATTTCTTATGCCTAAAAATACCAAAATAGTATTTTTGTCATCTGAAATCTAGAATTAAATATCCCAAAATTTTGGAGATTAGATTTAGGGGTATGGTTATTTCTTTTATTTTTCTCGTGATATTTTGTTGTTTATAAGCCAAGAAAAGATAGCAAATTAACTCAATGTGTTTCCATGCACGTATATTTATTTCACGAAAGTTATTGTCCTTCAAAAATAGTGTGTATGATTTTTCAGTATCTCAGTGCAGCGTCAGTGGCATATTTAGGTAGGAGCTAGAGGGACTCAGCTCCAGAGCTAATGGTCTTATTGGGGGTAACTGATAATTTTATTCTACATAAAATCACATGGAATGTAGGACCCACACAACCTTAAATCCGCCACTATGCAACGTTTAGTAATTTTGAAGGAGTATGTGACTGGTTTAGCGTTTAAAAGGTTATCGAATACACGTTGAGAAAACAGAATTCAGGGTATGAAAGTTGTGCGATACTATATGCGAGACGTGTGTGATGCTTCCAATACTGTGTGTGTAGCCCGCTAAGATAGCGGTATGCTTACGGATTTACAGCGCTAAAATCAAGGATTCGATTACCCTCGGTGGGCACAGCAGATAGCCCGATGTGGTTTTGCTGTAAGAAAAACACACGCACGCGCAATACTGCGCACAAATATATCACTTACAAGAAAGTTGGGGCTACAGTCTCAGACGTATCGAGTTTTAGCAGTAACTAAAAGTTCGTCATTGCGTAGTAATTTGATATGATGTCTTAGACCAAGTCAACGGGACAAGCAAATTACTTCAAGATTCCTGAAACAAGCACTGATGTACTCCATAAAAAAAACTGATACTATATTTGTTTCTGGAAGAATAAAGGAAACGGTTTCGTGAAGTTTCAGGCGGATGGTAGAACACGCTACAAGCTAATTGTGTGAAAACTGCAAACAAAATGAGGGACAGTGACTCTAAGAATTCACGTTTAAAAGTATCATGTGCAGTTAAACCACAATCATATAATGTCTCTTCAGAACATCAGATTCTTCAGAATATTTTCAAAGAAAATTTGGTAGATTTGTATCTCAATTTGACTGTTGCTTTATGTTCACTGTGGTTATAGTAGTTGCTTCAGGTGAGAGAATTTTATTATGTGTGAACTTTATAAAAAAAACAAAAAACTGTGTGATGCCTACTATGTGCCAAGAACCTTTGAATGGTCTTTTTCAGATGTCTGGAAAGCATAAATTTGCTGAAGAGGTTCCACATTATGATTTGATCAATGATTCTACAGCCTATATAGCATAGATAGTACATTCATAGAGCTTTAGGTCCTGAATGAATAAAGGGTAAATTTTTATTCGTGTTCAGATAAAATGTTAAAATAATATTTAGTCGGAGGAGAAAAATGGTAATCAAAATGTTAATATGTCAAAATATCAAACTGGAACTTCTGAATTAGTGGCTCTTTACTTAAAAATACATGCAGGAACAATTTTTGGTGAAGTTATTCGAATTTTAATTTTTATACGTCGTTTGAATCTCTCTTAAAAGGTGACCGCCTGTGGTATATAAGTATTTCACGGTGGCCACAGTTGGTCTAAATCTGGCTTTCTATTTTACTCAGTCTTGAAAAATTACAAGTGGGGAGAAACTCTCTTTTTGTTGTTGTTGTAATAAAATGAAAATTTAAATAAAAATATAATTTGGAAGAAGATGGTGTTTGTTTGTTTTTGAATTTTGCGAAAAACTACTCGAGGGCTATATGCGCTAGCCGCCCTTAATTTAGCAGTGTAAGACTAGAGAAAGGCAACTAGTCGTCACCACCCACCGCCAACCCTGTTTCTTGAATCTTGTGCAAAATTACTCGAGGGCTAGCTGTGCTACCCGTGTCTAATTTAGAAATGATAGTCGAGAGGAACAACAACTAGTTAACACTACTTACGTTAGCTCTTAGGTTTCTCTAATGTAGTTGTGGAATTAACCATCACGTTATAAAGCCTCCACAGCTGAAAGTTCTACAGCAGTCATTTTCAATGATTGGATTCAATTTAGCAATCCGCAGATTACAAGTGGAGCGCCCTCACCATCAGACTATGCACGACCATTAAAGAAAAAAAGGTGTTTGACATAAATATACCACAATAATTTAAGTAAATATTAACTTCATTATTTCAACTACCTTCCTTTTATGCATCAGTAAACTCTTACAATATTGAAAGCATTGTGATTTAATTATCAAAACTGTTAGAGCATAACCTACCAGTCAGTTAAGTACAGTAACACAAATAATAACCTTTATCTAATATTTATCCAATTCATTAATTATCATTAACGCCAACATAATGTTTTAAATGTGAAAATTAGTGTACAGAAGTTGTTGTTGTTTTTTAAATCAACAATGATAACCTGTAGAACTTTCACTGGCTAGCATAATGCACAATACTTACTTACCGGTATTAACAAAATAAAGTAACAATTAGTTTTTTCGTGACAGTAAAAACAAATATCAGTATCTATCTGTTATTCATTTATTTGTTTCAACCAAACGGAAGAAAGTCTGACTTCTTCCTAATGGAATACCTGCATCAGGCTTAGACGAGTTACTTCTATTCAGTGTATAATCAAGAAAGTTAACCTTTCAGTTATCTTTATCTTGTTTCCTGTAGAAGACGCTTCGATTGGTTTGGTGGAGTTATTGTTTCAATTATCTTTATCCCGGTTCCTAGTGTTATAAGTCCGAAGTCACACCGCTGTACCACTAGGGCCAATACAAATGATGAAAATCAAATTCTAGATTTGCTAACTTAATGAAAAACATTTGTTTTAGTTTGATTATGACTCTTTGTGATTTTTTTTAATATTAAACATCAATGAACATTATAAGTATTATGTTCACTACAAATATATATAACCATAACGAGCTATTTATTCTTACTTTACTAGTGTTCAACGTGACAGAAAAAAAGGTAATGTATATAAATGAACTATGAATGTTTTCTTTAAATCAAATTTGGAAATTGTTTAACGTGAAATGAAACACTTTACATTAATTTTAAATAAATGTAAAGTATAGATAATTATACAGTTGGCCATGTTATACGATACATTTTAGTTATGTAATGAGACGTGCGGAACGTCTTACATTAAAGACTACATTAGACAGCCAGATGAAGTTATACCTTTTAATGTTTTTACATTTTTGGGTCGTGCACTTTACTGTGTTTTAAATTTTCAATGTTAATGTTTTGTAGTTTATATTATGGACTTCTAGTGGATAGGAATACAACCTCTTGGTTAATTTTAAACGCTGTTTATAATTCCTGTGGTGTTTCAAGTGGCGATGATTGGAGCCAAGTGGTTAGTGTTTCCAGACTATGAATCCTAGAGTTCAAGGCTCACGTCTCGTTACCACAGTAAATATGCTCCACATTTTGGGTTGTAGGTACACAGAAAGAGTGGTGGTCTAATCTTACTATTCAGACAGAGAAGAATAGCCAAAGAATGGTAATCGTTTTTGGATAGTTTTCTTCTCTCTAGTCCATCAGTTCAAAATGAATATTATTATATTATGTGCAAATGCCCTTAGGTAGTTTCACTCATTATAACACATTAGCGATGACGCTTCTTCTAGAAAATATAAGTCATTAATGTTCATTACAACCCAAATAATCACGTTCCACTCTTGGGTTAGAATACAGATATTATCATCAGATGAATTCTACTTCTTTATGATTTCGAACAATCAAGATTTACAAAAATTACCGTCTTCCAGTTTACTCTTTATAGTTAATTTATCAGTTTTCTATATATTCTTGATTTTATCTGCATTTATCATAGTGATGGTAGTGTTGCAATGTTTGAGTTAGTAAATAAAGTAACGTCACTGTTGTTTTTTTTCTGTCTTACGATTGTTAAAAATGAGTATACATTTATCGGTTACCTATTTAGGAAAACGAATATAAAATTCTTGAGTGATTTTTATTTAATTATGAGGATATTACATACAAGTCTAAGAAATCACTGACTTTGTATTATTTCTCTAGCTCTAAAATGTTGATAAAACTTTTCCTTGTCTATCCTACTCCTAGTACATTGATCGCTTTTGTTCACGTGATGAATGATAGTCATTTTTAGTATTTGAAGCCTGAATAGCATCTTATGCGATACATATGTTTAGCGTTGAAGTCAGAAACCCAGATTTCCAGAACTATTTCTTCTTAGTAGAAAATTGCAGCAGTTGTTACTCCAATAGAAACATCTGTTATATTTACAATACTGCAGCTCCAATCTGTGATAACTGTGATAACGACCTGACTAAAGAACAGTGGAATTTCACTCAAGCAAGATGTTAGCGTTAAAACAAGAGAAATTAACTGAAATAAAATAAGTTAAACGTCTTTAGTCAATAGGGCACTAGAACGTGCTTATGAATTGTCTTTTATAAAAGTGGAGTATTAAGAAGATTATTTTGTCCATACCGATAAACTTTCTCTTACAAACAAAAAATATTTCACGAGACCAGACCTATCTTAGTAGTAGCTATCTCCGATCTGAGTGGATTGCATTAGCTTGAACTAATGTAGCAGCCAAACCATACACACACAGCACTTAGGTATTTCTTGAAGACATTTAGTAATTCTTGAACTTACATCAAATCTGATGGCTAATGTCTAATATAAACATGTAACAACTAATGAGACATAGTAAAGACCTACAAACGAACCGTCGACGATAGTGTTTAAACCATATCAAACCAGGTTACTTTTTGCATAAAGATAGCATTTAAAATATCAAGAAACAGCTAGTGTTATTTTATAAAAAGATAACAGTTACCAATATAAAACCGCACCTACTTGTAGAAAGAAAGATGTCGGTTGTCGAAAAAATCGCAGACCATTCTATAACTACTGATTAACTTTGTCTTTTAGATATTGTTTTATCAAAAATGTTTTACTCTGTTTGATGCTTTGGAAAAATATATTCTTCTAAGAATGGATCATTCCATTAAAGATATGAAAATGTCTTTCCATGCAAACATTTTGATGTTCTCTGCTCTGTAAGATGCTCATTCCAATCCACAGAGAAAAAAAAAAGTTATTAAAGCATTGATAGTTTTGTTGTTGTAGTTTTATTAAGACATTATAAAAATTGTATCCTGTTTTACTGAATTTCGTTCAAAACTACTCAAGTTATATCTCTGTTAAAAATCTCAAAATTTGAAGTGTTAGACTATAGAAAAGGCAATACAGCCCATTGCCAAATCTTTGATTGCTCCTTACAAACAAACAGTGGAACTGACCGTTGTATTTATAGTGGCTTGGTAAGGGTACCAGTATGTACAAATTTGAAGGGGATGAGGTAGACAGCTGTTGGACTTGAGAGGAAATATACTCTGTCTGTAGTTACAGACACACAAAGATCAAACATAGTTTTCGCATGAAACAAGAGTGCGGTGATGTGTTTTGAAACAGTATAATCTTTTTCCGGTGTATCATTCGTCATTTTTCCTCTACCTGTATGCATACTGGCCCACTTAACCGCTGAAATTTGACTGTCACGTTATAACTCCTCCAAGGCTGAAAGGGCAAGAATGTTTTGTGACGGATTTTGGTTTTGATATTTGCAAACTGTGAGTCGAGCACTATAACCACAAAGCCAAATAGTTAAGAAGAAAAAAAAAAACTTGAAAAATAGCAATATTAATATATCCGATGACAATGTCAAATTATAGAAGCAACTCACCGCCAAAACAATTTCTTACAATAAGAATTGCCGCTCTTTATTTGTGGTTCAGTATTAATCATGCTATTTGGGTCATTGTTTTTATACTTTGTCACTATAAATCAGCATCTTGAAATACCTGCGCATGCCAGGTAGGGTTCGTGATCGAAATTTAATTTTTCTTCATATTGCGAATACGTAATACAGCATATACTGGCAATATATCATATGAAGGTTTGGAAAATATACATTTTACGTGTTCGTATTTAATGAAGCTAAATATAAAAAATAATGTTCTTAAGATTTATCTCTGATCCATTGGGGAAGCAACAGATAAAATATTTTAAGATTTAATGAATATCGAGCCATAATTCTAGCAGAAAAGGAGTCTACGAATCAACAGATACAGTGGTGGCCAAAATGTTTTCATGCTGTTCTATTCTGGCGTTACTGTCTACAAGCATGAAGAAGATACTGAATAAATGACTGAATAGTAATAGAAAAGGTTGTGTATGTTTGAAAAAGGTGTACAAGTTGTTGTTTTGGTCTGGATAACTTGGACACTTGTCCGTCAAAACACACACAGACCAGTTTTATTATATTACGTACATTACGTATTACGATTGCAAATAGCTAGACATTTTAATCTAGAAGTTAATTGAATTTTGACATGTATCAAATTTATATTTGCCAACGAGATTGACACACACAATTTTCTTTCTTAACACAAATATATTTTAATATAAAAAAACAATACAATTTATAATAACGGTTATTACAAATAGTGATTTATACACAAATTATTTACAAATTCATAAACGATATTCAGTCTTCTATCTGGTCTGAAACTTAATATTTTGTTGATATTTCTGGTCCACGACGAGCGAATTAATTCTGAGTTAATACTGTTACACTTCGTTTAAGCTAGCCAGCTGTCTATTCTTGGCTGGCCACACACCACTTACGAGCTGACTTTCTACCGACCGAGATATTTTATCTCCTCATAGAAATACTAATGTCCGAAGTTAATTTTTTGATGTTAAACGGTTTATAATATTCTAAATGTATAAACGTTCCTAGTCATATGTCTGTAGTTTTCCGATTAATAAGTATTTATCACAGATATAGCTCCCGAGAATTATAGTAATCTGAGTGTATCAAACAAGCAATATTAAACTGTCTCTTGGCTTGTCGATATTTAAGCGTTTAGGGTGAGGTTCTCGAAATTTCTATTTGTAACAATATTTGAATATACGCTAGTAGTTTCATAAAACCTATATTATTGATTCTTACTCTCTAGAATCTTCTACAAATTTAGAAAACAGGCGGGACTTGCGCAATACACATTTAACAATATAGATTACATTCATTTCTAAATATATTTTAAAATAATATTAAAGCCGTTACACAGATCAATTCTTTGTTCAGACAGTTTCTCTTTACTTGGCGTAAAATCATGACTCGTCACGTGCCAAAAGTTATAAGTCGTCAAATTTTCTAACTGTTCTGAAATGGCATGAAGCAAACTGATATTGGCAGAACAGTAAGATACCCCTATTATACTGTATCCAAAATCCTGAAACGTTATGAGACTACAGGAAAGGTTGTTCCATGAAAATCTACTGGTAAACACCGAAATACTACCGCCCAAGATGGCAGTGTGTTGATCAGGTATAACACGTCAAGGTCTTAAGAAAGTATTGTAATATCTTACAAGAGAAATGGCATGAACACATTCATTTCAGAATATCTAGAAGAACAGTAAATAGGTGACCAATCAAATAAGGTTATTTTTCAACAAGGACTATTTGCAAACCGATATTAACCAGAATTCATCGACATCACTGTGTTACTTGGGCATGACAGAACATCAACTTATAGTTAGGACAATGGCGACATGCCATCTTTTCAGGTGAGTCCTGTTTTCGAATTGTTAAAGTTGTTGGTAGGATTTGTGTTCATCGTTTGATAGGGAAGACTGTATTTACCACAGGAAACACACAGGAGGCAGTGCAGTACATGTTTGGGTAGCTGTTCATTATGGTGAAAAAACTGCTCTTTATATACTCCAGGAAAATGTTAATGGAGCATCGTACATGTTTCACATGGAAACGATATTTCTGCCATATGGTTGAACAAGGTTTGGCAATAATTTTGTATTCCCGGATGGCAATACAACTGCTCACAATGCATGTCTTGTACAGGATTACATCGATCAGAAAGAAGTTACAAGATTGCCATGAACAGCAAGGTGTCCATATTGTAATCCCATCGAAAACTGTTAGGTAGAACTGAGCAGGAAATTTACTAACCACAACCTTAAAATAGTTACTGTAGTTGAGTTACAGCACCTTTTCGTGACAAGATGGAACGAAATCAAGGTGGAATCACATCAATCACTTCTTCGACTTGCAGAGGCTATTAGAATTCAGAGAGGACCAACCAAATACTGAATGTTTAATCTGATCTAATATAAAGTTACGGATGCTATTTATAATAATCTGATGTTTTGTCATTATATATGTTTTGATAAAGTTTTGTTATTTTAGGTGAAATGCTGAATTACATGTCTGATAAAATTGTTTGCTGTTCTAATAAATCGTTAATGATGTCTGTAGAACCAGACTTAAAACTTTAAAAAATACCATGCACTTTTTAACGTTTTGATTAGCGCATACGGTGAGATGAAAACACCCACAAGGAAACATACAGAATAAAGTGCTTTCTAATAGTCTTTGTGAATAATTAATGTAGCTTCTTTTAAATTCTGATTTGTCACAGTGCATTGATTAAATGGAAAAAATATACATCACGAACAACTATAATCCTTCCCTTGTAAAATAATCTATACGTGTTATACTGATTCGCATTTCAGAATTTTACTTGAAAGAAATTTTTAGAGCATCCCGAATTATTTGCTACAAAAACATCGCGGATGACGAAAATAAATCTATTTAAACAGGGACGGCGCTAGCCTCTTCTAGATGGGTTAGACAAAACTTGAAGAGCTGCATTTTATATTTTGTGAGAGCACAAAATATAGTACCTCTGAGATAAACTAGATTTAACATTAAGCGCTGTTCCTTGGGGCTACATGGGGGGTACATTTTGGGGTAACTTCAGCCCCAGCGAGCCACTCCATCTCTTTATGTCTGCTACTGATAAGATTCATTAAAGAACAGTCTATAGACTCGTCTACACATTAAATGAATCATAACCTATTTTGTCTTTTACATAACATATAGTCAGTAAGATTGTCTTGTGTGGTATTCTAATAATTTCGCCCACATAAACACGAACAACGTTGCGTGACTTCTGACTTCCTATCGACATCGCTTGCTTGAGTTAACAGGTTAATACAGACGTCAGAAGATCAATAGAATGAAGAAATATCTGCTATTATAAAAGCTATTCCAGAAATTTTATTAGACCTACTAGAGGATATTATTGAATACGCCGAACTGAGGCATAAGAAAAACAGAAAACTTTCGTAAGAGTTGTAAACATTACCAGGGAAAACATGTTTTATTGCAGTCGAGAAAGTGAACTTGCGATTAAATTTTCACTTTTAAGAACTAATTTATGTTGTTGTTTCTTTGTTTTTCTTTAAATTAATTTTAACAGAACTACACCATACTCCACTTGACCTCACACTCCAGAACAACCAATTTTTAATGTTAAAAAATATTTGTTTGTTAACTTAGGTGTAAGATGTACTTCATCAAGATATAATTATTTTTCTGAAAGACAAGCATAAAGACTAAGTCTCAGTATGCCTAAATGTTTGCTATGTAATTTTCTATTTTCCTAAATAGGAAATTATAGACTTTGAAGTAAACATGCATAACTATCAAAAAGAGCAGTTACTGTTATCACAGGTAACTCACAATTAAATCTGTAGGTACTGTTATCACAGGTAACTCAGAATTAAATCTGTAGGTACTGTTATCACAGGTAACTCAGAATTAAATCTGTAGGTACTGTTATCACAGGTAACTCAGAATTAAATCTGTAGGTACTGTTATCACAGGTAACTCAGAATTAAATCTGTTGGTACTGTTATCACAGGTAACTCAGAATTAAATCTGTAGGTACTGTTATCACAGGTAACTCAGAATTAAATCTGTAGGTACTGTTATCACAGGTAACTCAGAATTAAATCTGTAGGTACTGTTATCACAGGTAACTCAGAATTAAATCTGTAGGTACTGTTATCACAGGTAACTCAGAATTAAATCTGTAGGTACTGTTATCTCAGGTAACTCAGAATTAAATCTGTAGGTACTGTTAACACAGGTAACTCAGAATTAAATCTGTAGGTACTGTTATCACATCTCAGGTAACTCAGAATTAAATCTGTAGGTACTGTTATCTCAGGTAACTCAGAATTAAATCTGTAGGTACTGTTATCACAGGTAACTCAGAATTAAATCTGTAGGTACTGTTATCTCAGGTAACTCAGAATTAAATCTGTAGGTACTGTTATCACAGGTAACTCAGAATTAAATCTGTAGGTACTGTTATCACAGGTAACTCAGAATTAAATCTGTAGGCTTTTACACCCTAAAAACGGATTTTTATACTCGCTGTAAGCAGAGCACAGATCATCCATCGTATATCTTTCTGCTTAATAAGAAACAAACAAACTGTTAACAGTATTTTCATTTTTGGATTTTAATATTCAAAATAAATGTAACACACTTTATTGACGCTAAGCTTGTTTAAACTAACTGTATATTTATATTTAAATGGCCACTTTTAGTCTACCAGAAGTAACAAATTACTATTTCATATTGTATAAAAATAACGGAGAAAACACAATAATCCATTACACTGTGTAACACAAACTTTGTTCATGGATAGTATGTGTTATTTCTTAATTGCTTATGTTGTAAAAGTACAGAAAATGGCCATTATTCCCTTCAAACTTTGCTTTTGTGACCTGGATAATGAAATTTAGAAATTAACCTATTTTCTATGTAAAAACGGGCAAATATGCACATTTTCATTTACATAACATCTGAATAAAACAACATATGAATCAAGATTCACATGTATTTCTACTAAAGTTATACAAAAATGTTTAGAAGTGAGTAGTTTCTCGAGATTTGCCACTGTAATGTAAATCACTTTCATGTATCAGTCCCCAAATATAGTTTCCCAGCATGTTTTCGATATACGCTCCCAGATCACAAAAGCAAAGTTTGAAGAGAAAAATAGGTCTTTCCATTTACTTTAGACATAAGTAGTTGAAAAATAACACTTTCTGCCCAGGAACAAGAAAGAGTAAAAGTTTTGTTATATAATTATATCATAAGTAGCTTTCTACTTAACTATTTTTATGCATTTCAGAAAACCAACATAAGTATCTTTACCTTACCGTAATGTGAAATACTTTATCTTGTGTATTAAACAAATGTAATAAAAATCACGTTTCATGGAGAAACATTGTTATCAACTTCATTTCAATCAGGCCGTTATGAATTTATAATCATTAGCCATTTATAAACTTATGAAACGAGCCATTTTCAAAGCATAGAATATTCATTCGCTTAGATCATAAAAAGGTGTTCAAATTAGACAGTTAGCGTCATCGAGACGTTGACCTCCCTTGTACTTAATGTCATTGGAAATCAAAAGAATATTAACGAACTTACGATTGCAGGACCATCCAGGAAGAGACCTGCAACAGGTCATACCCTATCCGTGACAAATATAATGTAGTATCTTGTAGCTGACGACAAAAGTCATTGGTAAAAACCGACAATGTTGTCTAGACAACAGCATAATAAAAATGATCTATATATGGAACAACAAAGCAAATCACGTGTTTATAAGTTGTTTCCGTGATGCATCCGTTCAACCGTAGTGATCAAAGGTTGGTTGCTTTTGGAACGGGTATGAAACAGTGCTTTCTGACGCAAAATATACACTAAGATCACAAGGATATGTGCAATTTAGATACTTAGTATTTCCAAAACAGGATATCTTTTTTCTGAATAGTATTGGAAAAAATAACTGAATTTGAATCATCTAAAGGCACCAGAATCATTCAGAAATATATCTGAAACAAGTTGTATCTCGCTCGTAATAGGCAAAGTGTGGCGTTTTTTTTAACAGGTGATAATCAATGAAAGCAAAGGTTAGCAGCAAAAGCCCTTCAAGTACCTCAGGCAACAATGCCCTACGTAATCAAGATTTACGTCTGGAAAATATACGTAAGTCACGTGTATCTATGTTGTCTTCACGATATATTCCTTCAATTGCTACATGCTTCAAACAGCTGGAGAATAAAGCAAGTATCCATATTAATCTATACGAAGACATGCCGAACTTTTGGGTGATCGGGTTTTTAAAACTGGTTCTAGGTAACAATAGTACACGAAAACTTATTCAAAGCACGCATGATGAAGAAGTGTGCTTTAGATAAAAATTACAATCTTATGGTGTAGTTTTGTGCTTCAGGACTTTGTCAAGATGTAAATCGTCAGATTGAGAACGTGTATTTTCTTACTCGTAAGTTTTTATTATAGCAAAACCACATCGGGCTATTTGCTGTGTCCACTGAGGAGAATCGAACCACTGATTTTAGTATTGTAAATCCGAAGACTTTCCGCTGTCCCACTAGGAAACGATTGAGAACGACTGAACTTGACGAGACTCTTAAAAATTGTATTAATATAACTTACTCAACCGCAATGTAATTCTTCTCCAATTTCAAATTTTCTCAACACGTTTTTCATACGCCCAGCATGGCCAGGTGGGCTAAAGCACTCGACTCGTAATCCGAGGGTCGCGGGTTCGAATTCCCGTCACACCAAACATGCTCACCCTTTCAGTCGTAGGGGCATTATAATGTGACAGTCAATTCCATTATTCGTTGGTAAAAGAGTAGCCCAAGAGTAGGTGGTGGATGGTGATGACTAGTTGCTTTCCCTCTAGTCTTACACTGCTAAATTAGGGAAGGCTAGCGCAGATAGCCAGATACCAAAATTCAAAACAAACATTTTTCATTCTTGTTTACGTATTTTAAGCCAAAGCTAAACCATGTTCTTTCATAAATGCAAAAAATAAAACTAGATACCAAACATAAAACACAGAAACAGCATAACTTTTTATCTTCATCAAGATAAATTCTGTCATAAAAACCCTTGTAAGAGTCAAAGAAGTGTGTGTACATAGCGTTTTTTACCATTATACTTACAGTTAGTTGTTGGTGTTCGTACACAGCAGTAACTTTTTATGTAAACGGCAAATGAGTGTGTGACGCATATAAAGTAATAATCAGTATTATATACATTTATATATAGATAATACTTAACTTTTCATCTAAAGTGTGCAGTGCTCTTTTAAGTGTCTGAAAGTGTTGTTGCTGAGCTTTGTAAATATCCCCCTGCGCTTATGATTGTTTTCAAGAAGGGAATAGTAAACTGATCATAACTATTTGTATTAATTACTTAAATAACAACATTTTAATTACACACAATGTGTTCCCCATAACAAACAAACAATATTTATTATCAATAAGAAACTATAAATTTTTTAAAGTGAACTGTGTGTATCGTGCCAATACAGGTATAGCAAGGCACTTGAAAGGTACTTCTAATACATTCATGAATTGTAGATAACGTTTTCTCACTGAGTTAACACATTCACGTAGGCTGAGTGTGAGCACAAGCTGTTGCTGCTGAAATCTTCTACTTCTAAATTTATCAACAACAATAGTCACGTAACAGATTGGGATTGCGCGTGAACTGACCACGTCAAGTAATTTTGTCGTGATGAAGAATTTTATGACCTAGACCACAGTATGCATGTTCTTTTCACCTGTCTGCAAGACAGAATATTCTTTGTTTTTTATCAGAAGATTATCTGCAAGGCTGTTTCGAGAGGATTTTTTCCAAGCCCATACTAAGAGGTTTTCTACAGCTATCAGAATACATGTAAGTGATACATAGTATAAATTAGAAATACAGTAATGAAGGAAGCCTTGATAAAATGTTTCCTAAAAAGTCTATTTAATACATTCGTAAATTTGAAATTTTTAACATGCTGTAAGCACTTTATTCCCTTAAGTGATTGTTCATCTTAAGTTATCAATTTACTATAAAGGTTAATCCACATTTATTTCGGTAACATGGCTTAATGATTTCTAATATTCCAAACCAGTGATTACACGAGAAGCATGTCTACTGGTAATGATTTCGGCTGATGCAAGACTAGTATAAAAATACTGATTCATCATTACATCATTAATAATATTAGTGACTAACGTATTGATACTGCTTTAGAATTATCAAACTGATTCTGATTCATGACAAACCCCATTAGCTGGCTCATGAATAATACAATTATACATTATTATATGAATAAAAATATAAATACTAGCCTGTTGACACTGACTCATAACTAATTTATTGATATTGATTCTTGACCATCTTATCATAGATAGTGATTATTTATTAGCACATTTATACCATCCTGGGAAGCTTATTCAAGACTAGGTTAACAAAGTGATTCAATATGATATTAATTACACACATACACAACACGTAGCCTGTTGGTACTGATTCACGATTAACTTCATACGTTCATAAATTGATTAGCCTGTTGACGCTAATTCATAACTAGCTTGATAAGTACTGGTAACTGCCTAGTCCATCGAATGAAGATACGTTCCCAGCACACACAATTCATACAAGATGCTAAGCTTACTCTGTATAGATAAATAAACCCAACCATCGGAATACAGTTGAATGTATAACTTGTTGAGTGCATATTAAACTTCTAAGATTCACAGCACAGATAAAATTCCTAACTTTACAAAGTGCTAAAAGCAGAAAACCAAACGTAAAAGGCCCCAGTCAGTTCACTGAGTTTTTTCCCTATGTTCCGAGTAGGTAAATGTAGCGGAAGTGATCCAAACACCAAGTTATATAGAATGCATTAAGTCTAACTTTGTTCACACACAAAGCAAGGAAATCACAAATTTAATTAAACACAACAGAGACATAAGCACGCGGATGTAAATTAGTTAAATTTCTATACAGGACTGCTATGCTGTAAAAATTCATTCTTGAAACTCAGGCACAAATGGTCATTTTATGGAACAGAGCAAGCCTAACTACCAAAAGTTCAACTAAGATGACAAACATTGTCACTTTATTTCTGCTACCTGAACCAGTCACAATCACAGGAACATAACTAACAATGGCTTTGCTCTCTCACTCGACTTTCTGGTCGGTAACTTCATAACGTGAACCTGTGTAAGGCTCAACAGAACAATGAAATAGTAAAGCTGGCAGCAATCACAGTGATGTACATAAGGTCAGGTCTAGAAATAGTTAATAGATGACAACTTGGAAATACAACACAATGAAAGACATAAGTAAAATTATGAAAATGCTGGTAGCATAGTTCATTTGACAAGAAAGTTTAAAACATCAAAATACAACACTAAGTAAGTAGTAATTGATATTTAGTTTGCTAATACATCTAGATTTCTGAGTAAAGGTGAATCATGACTTGAGCAGCAAATTACTGCAAAATAAAATTAATTTTACTAGTATGAAACAAAAAACTACTCTAGATAAAAGTAATGATAACAATGCTTGAACTTCATGTTACTCTGTCTCAGAAATTGAAGAAATATGTCATTTTACAACTGTCAGATATGCATCACGTTAATGCGAATGTTACAGTTTGAACGGTTTAAGTATAGAGTGGGTGTTAAGTTATTTTTAGAAGCGATAGTTTGTCGCGAATTTGTTTCCGTCACTGTGTACGATTAATGGACAGATCAATTGTTGTGAATTACAACTTGTGTTATTGTGACATGTTACTAGAAACTTCTAAAGTTTCTTTGTTGTTTCAACTGAGTATTATTGCATCATAATATCGAGTAATGTGTGGAAACTTCTAGGCCTAAGTCAGACTATAAATACATATACAAAATGTAGTTTAGGCTAGTTGGACAAATCTAGGTAGATAGAAATTGATCTTGATTGAGTGATTGTGATTTTAAGCACAAAGATTTTATGGTACGGATTTCTAAAGTTACATTATCATAGATTGTATTGTAACTACAGAGTAAATTTATCTTGTCAAGTGTTTTTAAAATACTTGAACCAATCTATATGGAATTTGATGAAAATATCTATATATATTTAAAGATCTAGATACAACTGAGGTAAGTAACACTGTAAAGAACATATGTATATATGTTTAACTGTTTTAATATATATTATTTTAAAACAATTGGAATGTGTGCTGTTTGTTTATTGTTGAAATTTATAACCAAGTCACAGACACCTAGTGTAAAACACCCGATCCATATCTTGAAACCTAGCAAGGATCTACAGTGGTATATGACAGTAGACGTAAACAATAATGGGGAAAGTAGGCCAATATATGCACAACTCTAGTGATGACGAAAATATTATAGAGATTAAAACCTCGATGTACAGCTATGTTGACTAAATTTAATAAGCAATAGAGAATTTCTAGAAACTTTGGCCCAAAGATGACAGTCTAAGAGAGTTTTAAAACAACAACACAACATAGAAAAAGAAGAGCATCAACTGAGAAAGAGCACAATAAGAGAAAGAAGAAACTGGAAATGAATAAAATAGGAACACAGTAAGAGAAAGAGGAAAATAGAAACTGGAAATCAGGATCAGCCGACCTCAGCTACTCAAATATGATAATGCATAAAAAATACATTAATGCTTTTCTGGAAAGGTATGAAAGATTTGCCCAAAATCACAACTGAGACGAAGGTGACTGTGCAGTCTATCCATCCTCATTCTCAGAGAAAAGGACTTACAAGTGTATGTAGGCAAGACACCAGTAGATGCCATGGGTTATGACAGGTTAAAAGTGGCTTTATTGAAATGCTATGAACTTACCAAGTACAGTTTTGTTGGAAGTTTACAGAAGTCAACTTAGACACTGGAGAAACTATATTTTGATGCTTCACATAATGGATTAGCATGGCTAAGTGTGAAATTAGTTTTAAATGCTGACTAACATACTCAGGCAATTCATGATCATATGTTCAACTAGCATGTCATTGTTTCTATAAGGGATAGTACAGAAAGCTGGCAAAACAGTATATGTAAGCTTGTAAAAAGATTATAACTGGAAAGCTCAAGAATCGGTCAAAGTCGAAACAAATCAAAGCTAGGGATGGATAACCAGAAGCATGATGCCACTAAAGGTGATAAGTCAGCAGATAGAGATGCTATGTTTATTATAAAATGAGGCATATAATGGTGGGCTATTTAGCCTAATAGTCACTAACAACAGTATAAGTAGTTAGAAAAGAAAAAAAAAGAGTTGTACTTTGAGAAAAATAAAACTGCTGAGATTGTAATAGTTTTAGCCAAAAATTGAGAGTGTTCAGCAATTCATACATCAGTAACGCTTAACCCTACATCTATGTTGTTTTTTTTCACAATTCTTTAGCGCTTGCTTTGGTGTTGGTTTAGAGGACCCCTCATCTACAATGGATTTTATTTTGTTATGTATGCATCTTTGTAAGTAAGCACAAAGCTACACAATTGTCTATTAGTGCTCTGCCAACCACGGTTATCGAAACGTGGATTCTAGTATTGGAAGTCCACAGACATATCACTGTGTCACTGGGGGGCTTTATTTTGATATGCAATTTGGCAAATTAACTTCAACTCAGTTGAATTCAATCTGAATTCAGTACAAGGATTTTCTATAAGCTTTGATACAGAAAATTGCAAAATCGCAACAATGTAAAAAAACAGTTCACATACTGTCCAAAAAGGTGTCAAAATAAATTAAAATCTTAAATTTAACTTTAGGACAGTTTATATTTATATTTTTGCGACAAAATTATTGGGCATATTATACTAATATCCTAATGTTATTAATACGTCATACATAGTTTCAGAGGTTTTTACTATAAATATGACTAGTTCTTATTTCATTGGCCAAAACTTGATATGAAATGAAAGATAAAATAATGTTACATACAGTTTTATCATATTTTAGGGAGTGCTGATACAGAAAAAACATTAGAAATTGTAAACTGCACTTTAATAGGCAAATTAAATGCATATTAAATATAATAACTGATGTGGAATAAATATTTAGTGTTTTTGCTGTTTTTTACCTGCCTGTATGTATCTTGATTGTTATAGGTAAAAATGCTAATTTAAATTTTTGTATAAGTGAACATCCCAATCATATTAATAACACAGCAGACTATGTTGCTAAGAATTAAGTAATTGGACTGTGTTTGAACTGCATATTTTCACAATGGGCGCACAAATGCCTAATATTTATTTGTTTGAAGTTAAGCGCAAAACTACACAACAGACTATCTATGGCCAAAGATCGACGTTGTAAGACCAGACAGAAGATCTTGGTTCTGCTACACACAGACAACAACAACCTCATCCTCCAAAGGAAAGGACCTTTTGAAATGCAGAAGGTGGTCAACAGAATTAACTATAATGTTGGATGGAAAGACCTGCCATGCCAAACTGTCTAAAAGGTACATCGAGAGGGTAAAAGACTTAACAAGTGCAACTGTTAAGACACAGAGGTACACTGCAGAACTAGAAGACAGATACTTTGTCATGGAAGGCGAACGTAGACCTACGAGATCTAGGATCACCGAATAGAAATGAAAGTTACAAAGATGTCAACATCAGGAAAGAACTGACTGGCAAGCAGAAAAAAAAGAGCTTCACATTTTATTAAGTCGAATCAATGGGCAGTCTATAGGCTATCATGGAAAAACTAAATGGTGTCAAGTTCTTTACCAAGATTAACCTGAGTAAAGGTTATTTACAACTTTTAATTGGGACAGAAGCTAAAGAGACAAGAGCCTTTGTAACAATAAACAGTTTAAGAAGATGCTGTTTGTATGAGTAAACTCAGCAGCAACATTCAACTACATAATAAGAACAATGTTGCAAAAAACCAACAACATCAAGTATTATGTAATGACATTCTTAACCACACAGCCACCTAAAGAAACTCAGACAGCTGTGTAGATGGGCAAGGGAAGCTGATCTGTCCATCAGACCATCTAAGTATTACATTGGCTATTCTGTGCAGGACTTTGTTGGACACAAGGTGGGGAATCTACAGATAGTTATGGAAGAGGGGATGCGAACCAACATATAAGATGTACCATCTCCAACGACCAAGCAGCAAGTCAGATCTTTTCTGGGGCTAACAGGATACTATAAAAAATTCATCCCAAACTATACTCCACCACTAATTGATATGACCAAGAAGGACAACCTAATAAGGTGAAGTAGGAACAACCACAGCAGATGGCATTCCAGAAGTTGAAGAACATATTAGAAAGTTTTCCAATCCACAGAATGCTAGATTTCAAGGAACCATTGATCATTCAGGCTGATACATCAGATGTTGGAAGTGAAGATGTACTTCTGCAAGAGCATAAAAATGGTCTGTTTTCCATAATATATATTACTAAACATGCTGTTGAGTAGTGTAAAAAGCTACTCTGTGGTTGAATGAAAGTGCCTAGCCGTCATATTTGCGAACTGAAAGTTCCAGAACTACTTCTATTGAAAGGAGTTCACCATACAGACGGGCATCAACTCCTGACATACTTCCAGAGATGAAAAATACACAGTAATAGGATCATGAGGTAGGCATTGTATCTCCAGAACTATCGGTTCCAGGTTGAGGGCATCAAGAACGTTGTAAATGTTAGTATAGACTACATGGGTAGACTTTGTGTATGAATCGAAAATGCTTGTTGATAAAGTATAACAATATTGTAAATATTTTTCTTCAAGAATGGCTTATTGTTAGATGTACTTGAATGTTACGATTTAGATGTTTTAAGTATAGCATGAGTTTTAAATGTAATTATTTTTAGTAATAATATATTGTAAATTTGTTTCTATAACTGTGTACAAATCATATTTTGGGAAGTTCAATTATTGTGAATTGACACTTGTATTTTTTTATCATGTTAAGAGAGTATACTAAAGTTTTCTCATTGCTTTAACAGAATATTATTGCAGCATAGCATAGCATCGTATGCGGAAATTTCTAGGACTCAGTCAGGTAATAAATATGCAGATTAAATGTAATTCAAATTAATTAGACAAGACCGGTTAGATAGTGATATATCTAAAATCAGTAGTTTTGAGTTTATTCGTAAAAGCATATAGTGGCAATTACTAAAATCACATTATCATGGACTGTGCTGCGATAACATAGTAAAGAGGAAAATTTGTTTTGTTAAGTGTATTTTAAAGTAACAAAATTAAGTTGTGTGGATTTTGATAAAAAAAAAGACAATTATTTAAAGCTACAGATATAACTGTGCTAACCAACAGTGTAAAGGGCATTTATGTATACCTTCTACTTGTTTTGAAATACACTGTTTTCAAACAAATGGACTATGTGTTGTTTGTTTGTTGTTGAAATTTATTGACTATAAGTCACAGACACCTATTGTAAAAAATCTGGCTTATACCTAAACAGCAAACAACAGCAATGACAACTCTACAGAGTAGAGTAGCCAAGGGTAGGGTTTCGGGGGTTAACCCACCCCCCGTGGACCCAATCTTTTTAGACAAGTTCAGTTGCCACCTGTGAAGTTTCATAAAGATCCGTGATTGCATGGCAGATAATTTCACATACAACAAATGATCAAATGCAAATTTGTGATTGAACACTTTTTTAATACAGCAAGTTTTGTCAGAACTAGAGAAATACAATCGAATATCTATGAAAGACTCAAACGCCTGTTCGTTCTTGCCAGGACATCTACAACACAGTTTGGTTCAACTTTAATATCACGGTGACTGTATAATTAGGCCAGGTCATTCAATCGATCTTCAGTGGTAGTATTTCTCAAATACATTTTGAATCTTCTGAGAGTTGAAAACGAACGCTCCACTGAGCTCGTTGACACAGGCAGCGTGGCAAATACTTTCAACAGTCTAGAAATGACTGGGAACATTTCTGCATTGCACATTGCATATGCATCTATGACATTTTTTGGTCTGTTGTTCGCAAGTGATTTGTACCAAACCCTAAGTTCACCTACTGTAGCTAGTGAAATGCTGTCAATGTCAGCCTTGTATATATTGACAAATTCTTTAATTTGGTCACATTGTTGTGCTGTAGGTTCTCACCGTTCTGTGGTAGATCCTGATGGTAGTAGACACATGAAGCTTGTAAGGAGAGTTTTATGACTGGACAGACGGTCACAAAAAGACCGTTGTGAAAGAAAGTGATTAACAAATGGTATAAATACAACAATACGAAAGTACTCCTCAGGGCTAGTGGTTTGTGGGTTAGCACAGTACATCTGTCTTTTAGCCTGCCTTGGCATAATAATGTCAATTTGAGGCTCACTACACAGAGTTTGAGCCTCACAGAAAATGTTGTTAAATTCATTCACAGTATTATTTCTGAGTGAACGGATTAAATCTTCCACTATTTCTGCGTGATGCATCGCAGCACCTAAATCAATGTTCTGTTGCTGCAGTAAGTTGCACAAAGTTAAACTAAAGGAAAACAATTTAGCAATGGCAAGTAGAGTGATGATGAATTCTGGCTGTGTTATAGAACACAACAATTGATTGGCTTGCGTGGCAGAATCTCTGTCTTGCCATCCTGATATGGTCTCAAGGGCATCTGCAACTGCATGGATTAATTCTAGAAAGGTAATAACTGAGTCATGCCTCTCAACCCACCGGGTGGGGCAGAGACCTTTCAAACTTTTTTTTTTCGATTCGGGTGCTTTTTTCTCCACCGAAAGAACCAAAACGTACTTTCGTTTAGGTGTATTAAGAAAGTTTTCAATGCTAGAAATTACTCCTATGCAATTTCGCATAAGAACTTATTTACAAGCATCAGAAATTGCCAAGTTTAGGAAATGGGCACTGTAGTGTACATAGGGTGCAAGTGGGAATTTATTAGTTATGTGCCTCTGGACACCATTGAATTTCCCACTCATAGAAGCAGCACTGTCTTACCTTTGTTTTCGCAGGCAAGCCATGTCAATACCATATTTTGTTAGATTGGTTATGATAACATCAACCAAGTTTCTGCCTGTCACATCATAAACAGGTATATATTGCAAAAAAAGTGCACAGATGAACTTGTGTTTACGACCTGTAGAAAATTGTTAGCTTTTTTTTGCTGTTTTGGAGGTACTGTTTCAATTCATGTGCCTTGAAGTCTTCAACAGCCTTCTTCCAGTTTGTGTATGGAAATTTCACTAGTTGTCCCAATTTCTGGCTTCCAACACCAGCACCACCAGGCGCAAAAAGACAGCAGTACTTGCAGAAAGCACCCTTTGCATGTTGATTGTAGAGTAGCCATCTCCACTGTGAAAGCCAACGATGCTGAAAATGCAGCTTTCTTGGACCACACTGGGGGAAAACATAATCACTCCTTGGCATCCTGGCATTCTCAAGGAGGCATTTTTTGGTTTCAGCGTTTATCCAAAAGAGACAGAAAGACGTAGTTCTAATTAAGTTATTTTACACATAGGAAAGTTTATTATGAGAGTACAATAACCTCGATGAGAAAGGCTTGGAGCTGTACTTCAGAGCAGGCCTAACATCCTGTGGCTGTAAGCCTACAATCACTAGCAGCAATGAATATTCAGTCTAAAACTCATTAGACCCACCCTAGCATGGCTTCGCGCTTGTGCGCTTGCATTAAGCACTCAAACTAACCCTCCCCAAATGGCCATTTCTGGCTAAACCCCTGAAGAGAAGTATGTGTATATTTAAATTGGTTGATGATCCTAATGGACAGAAGAAATCAAATCAAAGCTGCAGACATATGTATTTTCAAAAGAATAACAACAGAAAGGGCTTTCACAAGTCATTACAGTGTTTTCGTGATAAAACAACTTGTTCAATATTTTATCACGTGATTCAATATTTTACTTTCACTGTAAGTTTTATAGTACATCTGACTTTCATTATAGTCAAGTAGAACAAAAACTGCATTTTACGTATTTTTAAGTGAAAATCCTGAATATTTCAATTGTAAAAATAACAGGATCTTGACTGAAAACCAATCAAATATTTAATGTGAAAAACTTACATCTGAATAAGAGATGGAGTATTAATAATCTTTATTACCTTAATAAGAATTTCTAGAACTCAAAATACTCTTCTTTATGGAACTTATGAGAAGCTCTTCACGCCATGAAATGGAACTTTCTAATAGTTTTCCGTTATTTGACCTTGTTGTATCTTGACATAAGAGAATGTCTTAGAATATCCTGTAAGAAGTCTATAAACATTTGCTGAAAATAAACATCTAGAATGATCTACGCACATCTATAGACTGCTGCTAGAATACTAAGTGTAACTATTATATAAATTTAATGTTAAATAAAACTAGTAGATGAAGTTAAACTTAGACAAAAGTAATATATAACGTTAGCAACAGACATAACTAATAGATGAAGTCAACGATAGACACAACTGCCAGATAAAATTAACTATAGACATTTTTATTAGTAGCGTTGGCGTTGTATATACAACTTTAAATGAAGATAATTTTAAACACAACTACTAGATGAATTTAACGTTAGACATGTCTTCTAGATGGGGTTGACATTAAACACAATGAACAAGATAAAATTAATATGAATATAATTAATAGCTGAAGATAACTTTTGAAAAAAATACTAGATAAATTAACGTAAAGCTCGACTGTTAGTTAGATAAAGTTAATTTTTAAACAATTACTATATAAAGTTTAATAGTATTAATTTCCGATTAGATCAAACCACCTAATTAAAATGAACCTGGTAATAAGTATAGAGAACTAAGTATCATATTATAACTATTATATTGCAAGGTTTGTTCAAGTTAATAGGTCTAAGTTAATCTTTAATTCTTATACTAAGATAACAATGAAAAATAATCTCTGTAATATAATTATAATAATTGAATTATAATAATAACAGACATACTAAACTGACCAATACTGTTTCTAATATTAACGTTAAAGGAAGAATCAAATATACTTCACTTTCGAAACTCAATAGCTAAGTTTGGTAAGAATAAATGCAAGGTAATATTAGTAGATTAAGTTAACAATGTACACAAGTACAAGATGAAGTAAAAACGTACATAAAAATGACGTACGAATCTTTATTGGTATTCAAAGTGCAAGATTTTCTTTCTTACGTTTTCATTAACTCCGAAAATAGAGAAACGTACATTTATTTACTCGATGTTTAGTCACCCGTTTGGATAATGGTAAGTCTAGGGATTTATGACGCTAAAATCAGGGGCTCGATTTCCCTCGGTGGACATAGCAGATTGCTCGATGTGGCTTTGCTATAAGAAAAATACACACTCAATGTTCAGTGTCATTTACTATTAGCTTTCTACCATGGAATGATTTAGTTTATGTTCTAGAAAAAGAACAAAGTTATGTTAAACTTCATCATGCACTATGTTCAAACATAATAATCGTTTTGTATGAATCTTCGTAGTAAATGATTTTTTTTTCTTATATATAGCAACGATTAAACTACTTCATTGATGGTGGTTTCCAATAGCAAAACTAGTTTCCAATTAAGACCTAACGCATCTGGCTTCTAAAATTTGGTACTAAAAATAAATGTTTGATACAAAGACAACAGAATGGGATAAACTACAAGCATAAAAGTTCTTACAACAAGAAGCTTATAAAGACCAAACTTTGTCTTATAAATCATTACCGTCAACCGTTATAGATAAGCTTGTTAAAACGAAAATTAGGAAGAAAAAATCAAATGAAACTTGGGTTGCGACTCGTTAACGATAATAGAAATTAAGTTTAAATCTTACAAAACAGGTGTTTTGAAGCTCAATAAAACAATATTGCTAGATTCAAAAGCAATCAAACGTCGTTAAAATTTGATTTTCTGTCTTCATTTAACAGCTTTTTCTCTCTGTTTCGTCTTCAGAAATAGTGTAGTCTCGTAGAATGTAAACAGTTAACGCCCCATGCGTGAAGGTGCCAATAAATAAGAAAGAAATCATTTTCATTATTAGTCTGTGTTGGTAATAGACTTATCTGGTAATAACGCATTGTCATTTTCAAACAGTAAAGCCCAGTAACTTATTTAAATATAAGTAAACATATTTTTCTTGGTTTGGCCCTAGAAACCTTATCTGGTTTATAAATACAATTTTCTGAACTATTCCAGCACCAAATTTCTTGTGAGTTAATGACTTTATTGATTACATAACTGCAAGTAACACACACACACACACAAAATTTAAACAAAAAGTGCAGTCAGTAATGTAGTTACTCTAGCTAATTATAATTTAGTTTTTCCGGCGGAAATGAAGTAAAAACCTTATAGCCCGAGAGCTTTCGAAAGGTGGACTATTCTTCTTCAGGGGCAAACTAGATTTCAGGTGTATTTTAGTTACATTATGATTAATTTTGCTCAATTTGCATCGTGTCTGCTGTAATAGGAAGAAAATATAAAGTGATATGGTATGTGGATTCTAACGGTAGAGAAGCGTAAATAAACAAACCGCTAACAAACTTGTGTGTCTATTTCTCATCATAAATACTTACAGCTGGTCTATTGGAGCTTGGTGTATCACGTGGTTAGGCAAGGAAAGCCATTGGTCGGGGATAACATAGAATGTGGCTGCGCAGAGAAATCAATTAATAGGATATACCGCAACTTTATGTCACATGACTTTTACACATCTTACATTAAAAAACACAGAGCATAACCGCTAGACAAGCTTCTACAATAAGTTATGCTAGACACGGCTTTAGGTGACTATTAGATACATCTTTTATACTAAGCAACGTAGAAATAACTACTTTAAAAAGATATCTTTACAATAGCTAAGGTATTTATATAATTGAAATTTTTAGTTAATGATTTTTTAGTTATTAAAAACCCTAAAGAAAAAAAATATTACTCAGGTAATATTTATAAATGAAACATATATCATTAGAGTAAGTTACGGATAAAGTAGATGTTAGATCCATCGTCGAAAAGATAGTGTTATCATGGCTTTATTTGTGTCTAATATGAAGTTCTATAACTAATTGTAGACACAAGCACTACTTGACGATGTTGGCGGTAGACACAGAAATTTGATAATGTTGACAGTAGACACAGCATATTGACGTAACGAACGGTAGGCACAGCTACTTGGCAAAGTTGACGAGAGACACGGCTACTTGACGAAGTTGGCTGCAAACAGAGCAATTTGACGAAATGAGCGGTAGGTACAGATATTTAATAAAGTTTGCTGGAAACTCAACTGTTAGTTCAAGTTAATGTTCTACGTGGTTTGTGTCCGAAGCTATATTAGACAAAGTTATTAAAGTGCACAATAAAACAAAAGAATAATTTGAAATGACAGTATTATAGCTACGACACGATAAAGCTGCTGTTATAGAATATTGTACTTTGTTTCATTCCTTTGTAAATTGGCGTCTTACGAAACGTGTGGTAGTCTAAAACTACAAGTGGTGGCCATTCAAGTAGCTGACGAATATTTGGTAAATCTGGCTTGACGATTTTCCAGTTCATGACATTTCACTCCACTGTGGAATATGGCCATAGTGGACAGCAAGAGTCGACTGATACTGATGCAGCTTTCTTGAAATCAGAATATAAATAAGATACAGAGATATGGTTCATTGGTAACAAAAAGTAATCACACAACAGAAAACGCTGGCTTTCACCACCAACTTACCAACAGGCTGAATGAGACTTTTCCTGTATGTACTTAATGGTGAAAATTTCCAGATTTACTGTAAGATTTTACCGTGAGAATATTATATGAAGGCAAACGGCTTTCGTATTCAAGGCGTAAAGATACTGTAATGATATAAAAAACTATTTAGTGTAGATATTATTTATTTATTTCATGAGTGAATATTTTACGATTATTTAGTGTTTTTTTGTTATTCTTATAAGAAAATTTAACGTAGATGATTATTGGAAGTTGTGTTTGTAACTCACTGATGTAGAGATTACAGTGAACAGACGATTAAGTAATAAAAATATTAATAGTGTGAGATTATCGGGAAAGATAGATAAAAGCAGACGAGAGTAACGTCATGGTCAAGAAAAAGTTCAGTGTGAAGTTAACTTCAGTAGAAGCGATAGGCCTAACGTTTTTTATGTCAGAATAAAACTAACAATGGAAAAGCTTGTTTGTTTTTTTAAATTTCGCACAAAGCTACTCGAGGGCTATCTGTGCTAGCCGTCCCTAATTTAGCAGTGTAAGAGTAGAGAGAAAGCAGCTAGTCATCACCACCCACTGCCAATTCTTGGGCTACTCTTTTACCAACGAATAGTGGGATTGACCGTCACATTATAACGCCTCCACGGCTGAAAGAGCGAGCATGTTTGGCGCGATGGGGATGCGAACCCGCGACCCTCAGATTACGAGTCGCACCCCTTAACACGCTTGGTCACGCCGGGCCCAATGGAAAAGCAAATATAATTAATACCGTCACAGCGTGGTTGAAAAGTAATTGAATCAGCTTGAGTTCACTTTGACAAAAGGAACAAAGGATATTGAAGACCAAACGATTACTGTAAAGACAGTATTCAACCGCGGTTACTTGCGTCATGATTGTTAGTGAATTGTACACAGAATGCTAGTGTGATATAAATAGGAAAAGGTAGTTCAGCTTGTCAATTAAAATCCTGAAGTAATTGAACAGGTCTAAGTGGACTTTTGACAAGAAGAAGAGAACCATATAGTGTTTATTGTATCCCTGTGATCTTTATGGTGTAAAGAATCTGTAGTAGACATGTTTAACTTGTTCCAAATATTATTTTGTAAAAAATGGAATGCATGCAGTTCATTTATCGTTGAACTTATTGCCAACAAGTCACAAACAGCTGCTTTAGAAGAATCTAAACTCAGCAACAACACAATATATACTTATATTATTAAGAAATAAAACTTCAATTAACAATTGGCAAACATAACATAACTTTACATCTGACAGATGCACTAGTGAAATATTATTCTGTACATTTTGGGGTGTGAAAATTGTCAAGATATCCGAGTTATTAACAACAAGATCATATGTGTAGTTTTTATATCTGAAAAATAACATTGATAAAATGTTACGTTAACCAAATGTCTATGTGATTAAAATTATCATTTCACATTTGTCAGTAACTTTATGCTGTTTTCTTTATACTTGTATTTTACAATGCAAAAATAAAATAATCTGGTTTAAAATTATCAAGTTTCTAAGTTTAGGATCTAATCTTTTATGAAATATAAAAAATGAACAGTTTGATGCTCTGAACATGTGTCACATCTGATTAAGAAATAAGCCTTATGACATTTATATGTGTAGTGTGCAAAAATATAGTTTGTATGTCTGACTTTACACACAACCTTGAAAAACCCATAAACACACGGCTTTGTTATTTTGTGAAACTTTTATATGCATATATTTCTACAAGTGTGTGTGTTTTTAAAGACAGTTTCATCTCTTTCCTTAAGGATGTAAGAGAACTAGTCAAGACTCAGTGTTCGTGAGTTTTAGTAGCTGCAACCTACTGCATGGCCCTCGGTGGACTCAACAAATAGCCCGATGTGACTTTGCTATAAGAAAACACACACATCCGACTACATGGTCAGGTTTGATAAAAAAAGCAATCAACTTTATCTTTCATGCAATGTAAGGTGGTATGATTATCTTTACAAAGTAGTTCAGCGAGAAAAATAGTTATACAATTTTATATAAACTGAACGTGTAAGATAATTGATTTTTTGTGTATCAGAGTGAACAGTTACTATATTATGTGGCTTCTTAAAGGCTATTATAGAAATGTATCCTGAAGTGAAGTTTTACAGAATGACTTAAATGCATTATTAAAATATGTTCCAAAGTGAAATATTACTATATAATGTCTTCTCCGGTTGTGATTAAGATGTGTACCAAAACTACATTTTACTGTGTAAAGTTTTCTATTCCTTGTTAAGATGTGTTTCACATGAAGTTTCACTTTATCGAAATACGTCCAAAAATGGAAGTTTAAAGGAAAGTTTTTCTTTGTTTTCAACTTTATTACTGAAAAATCTTCGAAAACAGATATTTATCGTGCGACTTTCTTTCAACTTGTGTTGTGCTGTAAAATGAAGGTTTATTTTGTGACTACTTCAGGGAATAATTATTGAAATAAGTGGTGTTATTACATGTTTCTGTTTTATTTGCTAGTGTTTTGCAATTTTGTCAAAAAATTATTTTGTTTTATTTGGACGAATGAATCCTATGATCTTAAGATTGAAATGATCCCTAGTATTAGTAATTAATAATCGATTCATTACGTTGTTTCCTTCTAAACAAAGACACGTTGGAGTTTTTTGAAAGATTATATTTTCTACAGTGTAATCTCGTTATGTTAAATATTATTTCTGAGAATATCAGTACAGGAAGCGACATAAGAACAAGAAATGAAACAAGTATTAAATGTTACCACGCTATGTACGACATCACCATTCCAATTATCGTGACCATCGACCTATTGTTTGCAGTGTTTGCTGTTTTTGGAAACGTTTTCGTTTTGTTAGCAGTATATAGGTTTCATCGGTTGCGGACTGTTAACAATATATTTGTCGTAAGCTTAGCTGTTGCTGATCTATTAGTTGGGCTTAACGTGCCTTTTTACGTACTCTTCTATTTTGACTTACCGCAATTGTGTAGTAAGTACACTTGCCTGCTTCGTTATTGGTTTGCCCTATACGCCACGGGTTGCTCTATGCTTTGCTTAATAGGAGTAGCTGTAGATCGCTACGTTGCCATACTACATCCATTGTCATATCATCGTATTATGAAGCCTCGATACGCCACATCTTATATAATTAGTGTATGGCTGTATATGGGGGTCATTAGTACGCTTCCTTTGATTGGTATCGGCGAAACTTTCGACTCTACCAAGGAATGTGACTTGTACTACATCACGTCATCCACGTATGCTGTTACTGGGGTAGCATCTCACGTTCTTCTTACTCTCGTCCTCACTACCGTTCTCTACTGCATCATCTTCCGCGTGGCTTGGAAACAGACGCGAGCTGTGGCTGCTCTGGAAGTGAACAGCCGCCTGAATAAGGAAGCTCGTACTACCTGGACGATGGCACTAGTCCTAGGAGTTTGTTTACTGGGGTTCTTGCCTTATTTAATCGTCATTAGTTTACGCTACCTGGATGTAACCTATCAAGACAACTTAGGAATTGCAAAGCGATATATTGTTTGTTTGTATTTCGGGAAATCTGCAGCTAATCCTGTAATCTACGGTTGGAAGAACAAGGACTTCAGAGAAGCCTTCAAAAAACTTCTATGTGCGGAAGAAACTACAATGAGCCTTCCGTAGTTGATCAAGTGAGTTTTGTCGCAGAAGAAATTCCAGTAAATAGTAACGAAAACTTCTTTATTTATACGAGAAAAATTAGAAATTTTGTTGACATCTTTTTACATTTCTTATACAAGATAAGTTGTTTTTTGCGGTGTTGCTTGTTGCACCTTTGGTTTGTAGCCATGATGATGAAAAAATGTAAAAGTTGTACATGATGACAAACTATTTTAAGAACAAATTCTGCTAGGTCTTCCACAATAAAGATGGTAGGTTCAACTCACTACAGTACATTTTAGAAACCTTTTCTGTGTGTCTTTTCCATAACAATTTCCACAGTATCAACCACATATGTTTACAAATTAATGCTATAAAAATGTTGTAATAACATAAACAGAAAAGAACTGGTTGGGTTCTATAGTTTACATTACCTCATGTCTTATTTTTCTTTAGCTAAAACAATAAATAAAATAAATAATAATATTGTGAGACTTTCACAAGCAACACGCATTCTCATATTGTTCCATTTTTATGATTTTTTTTCATTACATGTATGTATCTAAGCAAAAGATATATGATTTGTAATATTGAAAAATTGTAATAGTGATTAATTGCAGATGTAAAATTGATGAATGAGGACTTTCATAAACTATAATAATTTCTACTGAAGGCATCCGGAATAATTGTCAATCCTGATAATTGTAACAACGATTAGGAAAAAAGGAGCTTATAAGTTTATATATATACAGTGACGACAACCGTGGTACTAAGTAGTCCCAACGATAAACTGTGACTACTTACTACAACTGCAATGATATTTATCAGAATCACAACGTTGTTTAATAACAACTTCAGTATAGTGATCAATGATAACTTCTGAATAATAAATAATGGTGACAACTTTCACAATGTACAGTATCCCTTGACGACAGATATAACGGTGAGAAACAATACGTATTAATACAGATATTTATGCAGTGAACAGCGTCAACTAAAGTATCCGCCGATAACTACAAGAACTCCAACAATGATGAGTGACAATAACTAACATTTATTGGTAATTTCAACCATCTTGTGAGGAAACCCTTAACGAATATTACAAAATGTATCTGTAATACAGAACCCTCGAATAAAATATTTAAAATGGTTCAATACTTTTAACAGAAGAAAAGACAAAGTGCGCAGCAGATGTTTATTATTTATCTATAAAGGTCACGTACGTTGCCGTTGTGAGAAATCAGGAAACATTAGTGCGTCTGAGGTATAAAACATTTAATGTGGTTCGAAAATATAAGGAACTACGTAGTATAAAATTTCATTTGGTTAAATATAAACATAAGCTAGAGAAACAGAAGAACAATACATATACACAAAATTCTCGTCTCTAATGGTGAAACCATCTCAGTTGGGTAAGAACTGAGATGTTAGGATCAAGATGTCGTTAGCAGTAACTTTTGTTTTCACAAAGAAAGCTTCTTTATCTATATCTGATTAAAATCTAACTAGAAATTCTGCGATTGTTATGAAATTAGCAGTTATTTGTCCTTTGTCTCATATAATAAAAATTACATTTAACAAGTTAGACGCTATTAGCTAATGATCATTTTTAGAAGTACAAGCAACATGTTGCAATGAAACAAAACTATTGCTTCGTTGATTCATACGCTAGAAAGAGGATTTTGGGGATATTTAAAATTGGTAATTGGTTAAGATCTTCGGTTATTAGACGGTAGGGTACGACTAATGAGATTAAAAACACCTGTTATACAAAAGTAGTTTTATACTATTTTCTCTAGAAACGTTATGTGTTTGGCTCTTGCGAAATGCTATTTTTCACTTTAAGTTATTTTATTAAATAATTAATGAGCATATATGAAAAAATAAAAACCGCGCTGTTCAGATTTTATATATAAGGATGGGCAGGATTATTTAATGTAGGTGTTTGTAATTTGTTGGCGATAAATTTCAACATTAAAACAAGTCAAGCATATATAGAAATTTTCATTACACAATTAATCACCACAGTTGTATCCAGAGCTTTAAGTAATTCCTTTTGACGTCAAAAGCCCACACAGGTTGTTTCAGTTATATTATAACTCAATTAACAAGAATTTCACTCCTCTTCTCTAATATAACAATATAATCTGTTATTATTGCACTATACCCTCTTGATGGCTAAACTTATAAACACAGCCTCTCACTAACTTTGTCTTACTTTCGCTTTCACTAACTGATTTCCACTATATATATATTGCCTGACTGAAACCTAGAACTTTCTAAAAACTACGAGACATTATAGTGTAACAATACTCACTTAATGCAAAGAGAAAAATTCAGAAGGTTCGAGTAACATAACATAAGTTGACAACATGTGATTCGTAAATAATTATGTGAGCAAACTTGCCATAACTATTCTTTCTAAAAAGTAACTTACTTTAACGCTCGCATAATATAAGGTAAATAATACTCTTGTATTAAACTCAAAATGAACAGTTGTGTATATCTAACACGCACAAACAATATTCAGACAGTGTTTGAAGAAATAAAATCTGTATCCCTACAGGAGACAATGTTAAAACATGCTCAAATACACTTAATGTATTTATGTAACGAGGAAAAGGAAGTTGATACTCTACATTTATTGCTTTCTATAGAAAGGTTCTAAAAAATTCTGCAGACGATATTCAAGTTTAAAACACGCCTTAGTTGTACTTGCCGATACACTCCACACGTACGGTGCGTAGTAGTTTGTTTGTTTTTTTAATACACAAAGAACAGTTACTTGTACAGGCAAGGTTATACGAAGTGAACGTTTAGGAACTGTGTAAGTTGACGGTTTTGTGAAAGTTATTTTGTTTAGTTAAATAGCCACAAATTAGTTCATTAGTCAAATATACTCAAAAACTATTTTTGCACGTGAATCTACTAATGTTACCTAAGTTTTCATACACTAAATCACAGGTGCTTGAGATTTTATGTGCATGAAATTAAGATCTTAATTAAATTTTCTTTAACATTTGGTGAAGAAATTGTAAGATTAAAATAAAGGCCAATAAATATTTTTTATGGTAAACTTCACATTTCTAGTTTCTATCACATTTTCGCCCCCCGCTAGTACAGCGGTAAGTCTCCGGATTTACAACGCTAAAATCAGGGGTTCGATTCCCCTTGGTGGGCTCAGCAGATAGCCCGTTGTGGCTTTGCTATAAGAAAAACGCACATTCTATCACATTTATGAACCAATGTGTCTAAAAATGCTGGTTGATGGTCTTTCTGAGGTTTAACAGTAAATTAAACACTCTTGTTATTCTTATTTAACCACTTTAAAAACTACGGACAAACTGATCTTGGATATTGCAAATAGTAATGGTGCCATCTACATAGCTCCGAAAATATAATGATCTAAGAAATGTTGATAATCATTCAAATATTATTTTTCATAAAATAAAGAAAAAAATGTTACCTTGAAAAAGAGGTAATTTGGAACACTTGAAAATACTATACTATAAACCTGATCGTTAACATTACTGTTAAAACATAAGCAGCAATTTATATGTTGAACTTGCTGGGTTAATTTGTGGTCTGTGCTTATGACTGTATACTAACTTCCATAAGAAACAATATAGCTGAATAGAAATTTAACTTTTCATAACAATTCAAACGCGTTATGTATTCCGAAATATGAATTTTTGAACTTGAAATCACATTTTTGTTTAACTGAAGTTTTCGCCTATGAACAGTTATTGACTGTGAACTGTTACAACGTCACTAAGCACGTGCCTGCATACACTTGAAATAATTTTTAGATAATATTTGTTTTAAGGTTTAAAATAACTCTTAAGTCAAAACGCGATGAATTATATTAATAACATATTTTTTAAAAGCTCGCACAATTTGTTATCTTATTTTAATATAAGCACGTATATACATACACATACACACATATATACATATATACCTACAGGAATGTGATAGAGCTGTTGATAAAAAAAAACGTCTGGGAACGTTCCACTTGAGCTCTTGTAAGCCTAACATGGCCTAGTGGTTGGGAGATTCGACTCACAACGTGCAAGTCTCAGGTTCGAATTCCCGTCACCGAACATGCTCGTCCTTTTAACCTTGGGAGCAATTTAATGCGACGGTCACTGACATTATTCGTTACAAAAAGAGTAGATCAAGTGAGTGGTGTTGAGTAGCTGCCTTCCCTCTAGTCTTTCATTGCTAAATCAGAGATGGCTAAACCAGATAGCCCTTGAGTAGCTTTTCGAGAATTTCAAAACGAACTAGAATTAGAACTATTGACTTGTTTCATAAGGAGGTAAAACCATCTAATACGCTGGATATTTACCAACCAATCAGTGTGACTGCTCTTTAAGCAGAATATTTAACGTATAATAAGTAACAGACTATTGATATTATTGTGAGTCACGTGCAAGTTCCCGAAGTAAAGAACGGTTTCAGAAAATTCCGGGAACAACTGGTAACTTAATTAGACTAACTGATAGTTTCAATAAAAACAAATGTCGCCTACTTTCTTGGCAGAGAAAACATTCGACATTGTGTGACTCAATGATCTCAGGTTCTGCATGTCTTGAATGGAATTACTGCACGGTATTACTTGTTGGTTATTTAACTTATTGGAAAATAGAAAATGAAGAGTGCGCGTACTCTGAGTAATTTATCCCTGAGATCTCAAATCGCATTTCGCGTACAGTATGACAGTTTGGAAGAGCTCTACTACACCGTCTATAACAGCTACAAATATGCAACCTTAAACAGAGTATTCGAATATTAATAAAAATATCGAAAAAGAATAAACGTTACCAGAATTATCCACTAAATCAACTAAACCCAGCGGACATTCGCTCGAGTTATACTTACATGGAACCTTCTTCGTAATGTAAAACTGTTAGGCTTGCTCCACGTTAGTTTAAAAACGTATGTCAAGTCGAATATGACTAAACTAGAGATCTGATTGGTAAAAACAGAGGAGCGTCAACTGAAAACGTTATTAAAATATATACTATGTATATAAAAATGAATAAAAAACCTATAACCCAGACTATAAGGTTTTTATTCATTTTTGTCAAGACTTCTTGAACTTACCGTTTTCCTAATATACTATGTGTACAGACCAGTAATAGAAAACGCATAATAAATGTTGAACCCATACACATAACAGTGAATTACAAAATATACAGAATACACTACTAACGACATAATTTAGACTATCAAGGATTATACTGTCAGATTTGTTTACAAAAACATGCTAACTTACAGCCACTACCAGAAAAATGCTTACATAACTCGATAACTTTCTTCCAGAAGAACCTAAATAAAAATGAGTTGCTATGTGCAACAGACCACTATCGCATATATGGTAGAAATAGTCCTAAGTTTCTTTATCCTGTTAATATCTATCATAAGTATAATCAAATATCAGCTAGCACGTAGTTATATCATTAGCTTTAAGAATTATGAGTGCATTGAAAGAGTTTTTCATGTACAATACACTACTAGTTATTTATTCGAGCGCAAAGTGTGTGATTATCACTGGAACTGTTTGCGATGTACACGACTTTCGCGTAAACCAAATGATGAGATTTTGATAACAGTTGCACGGTAAATGTTAATAGTGTTACATACATCGACATAGCATTGAAAGAGAAAGGAATCGGCTTACGTACTCGGTTACAAACACTGATACATGTGTTGCATTTTCTGAAGAATACAAAATAAAATAAATCAACTTTCTTGGAAGAAGGAAGAGGTTATGGTTGCACATAACCCTCCCAGGTCAGAGTAGAACTAAATCCCAACGTGGATAGATAGAATAAAACTATTGAATTTATTCAAGTAATCATGTAAAGTGTTAGTATCAATGTTGTTTAGAATGCTGTTTGTTTATCCTTCAAAAAACATTTTGAAACTTTCAAACTCCTACGAAGATATTCAATCTTGCGATATATTTTATAATCACGATAAATGAAAACTTCATTCACTTTATTTCTGAAACAAAACTAGAATAGAACTATTAAAATAGAAAATAAATTCTAAATATTTTTATTACTTGTAAATAAACACATGGACTTGTTACTATTATTCACTTTTACAACAAGATGAACATTCTTTTTGTCAAGGCTTTGTTATGTTGGCAGGGAGTTATGGATAAGTACAGGATGTGATTTTATTATAGCGTATATAAAATTACTGAAAAGGTAGCTAAGTTGCTTTATACTTACTGAAACGATACACTGGTAATGTTTTCATGAGGTAATGATGTTCTGCAACGACAATGAAACGTTACATTAATTTTATAACAGTATATTCCAACAGCGCGTATTGCAAATAAGTAGTTTGTTTGTTTTTGAAATTTCGTGGAAAGCTACTCGAGGGCTATCTGCACTAGCCGTCCCTAATTTAACAGTGTAAGACTAGAGGGAAGGCAGCTAGTCTTCACCATCCACCGCCAACTCTTGGGCTACTCTTTTACCAACGAATAGTGGGATTGATCGTACATTATAATGCCCCCTCGGCTGAAAGGGCGAGCATGTTTGGTGCTACCGGGAATATAAGTAGTTCTCAGGACATGAAATTCGAACATATCATATACAGCAACTTAATGAGTAGAGTTTCATTGCATAATACAGAACAATACCGGAGTGAGAAAAACACTGTGCTCAAGTAACTGATGTCAAGTCATGATTCCCACAGATTTAAATCATGTTTAAAGAGAATTATGCAAGAAAGGCTTATTACTGTTTCCAGTGTTAAACTGACATATTCATCAGATTAACTGCAACCACTTGAACAGAACATGAAAACCATTGCTAGCAGGAACTCAATCTCCTTTACGGTAAATATAATTATTTAAAAACTGCGAAATGTTTGTTATAAATCTTAGTATCTATTTGATAAGATAATAAGGTAGTTTAGAATTAATAAACAGTTCCTGATACAAACCTAAGTGGTATGTAATTTTATGCTACAGATAGCTGGATAATATCAACTGCAGAGAATTAATTTGTGTTAAATAATGTATTATGGAAACATGCAATGTTTAGTGCTGTGATAAGAAAATCTAACCGGTATTCATTGATAAACTTAAAAATGACATATGTCATTTATTGATGTAATATCCATATATAAATTATATCAATAATGCATTACAGAGGGCTGTGTGGTATTCACTGGTGTATTACAGGAAATTAGTGTTCCAGGATGTACTATGGATAATAATATTACATTGGCTGGTTATTTACAGAGCATTGTTTTGTGTTCACCAATGCGACTTGGAAAATAAATTACATTGATTGATGTAACTGAAAGAAATGTAAGATATTTAAAATACATAGAACTGTGTGGAATTTAACGACGTAAATATAGAACTGTGTGGTATTTAACGACGTAAACATACAACTGTGTGGAATTTAACGACGTGAACACAGAACTGTGTGGTATTTAACGGTGTAAACATAGAACTATATTTTATTTAAAGCTGCAAACATAAAAGTGTCTAGCATTTAAGGCTGTAATACATAGAGTTGCATGGTATTTATTAATGTAATACAAAGAGTTATATGATATTTATTGAATTAATACATAAAACTATGTGAGATTTAATGAATTAATACATAGAACAGAATGGTATTTATTGATGTATTACAAAGAATAGTGTGGTACCCATTGATTAATACAAATGCCTATGTGATATTTATCGACGTTATTCAAAGAAATGTGGTTTTTTTATGCAGTACAAACAGCTTTGTGACATTTATTGATGTTATACAGCATACAGAAAACCCTATGATATTTATTTTAGTAATATAAAGCTGTATGCTACGTCACCTTGGAATTGAAACTTGCTTTACTTCACTCAACCTCTTCATTAAAACAATTATTAAATAGATAGTTACTTTTTGAAACCACATTATATTCAGTTTTTATTATATTTTATAACAATGAATTTGCTGTGAGGTACACGTAGTAATCAACGTACATACAAAGTTTCGTTAACGACTGATCCGAACACAAACGTATATTTTAAAAATATAAGATCAAGAAAAACACGAACGTGATAATAGGGAACATTTATTAAACTTTCGGAATCCTCGCATTTCCATCATCAGTAATCTAGAGGTACAAAACAAACAAACAATATTTGTGGTAGGCAGAACACAGATAGCTCATTGTGCTTAATTCCAAATAAACAAACATAACAAATATGTATGTCGAAATTAGATATTTTTTACACATCTCCGAAACCTTGTCTTAAGCAACTAGAAGTCTAACATATCAATTTCTGTTAATTAAATGGTTTAGAAAGAATTCATTGATTTATATGTTTCAAAAGAATAGAATAATTTGCCATATACAATATTTGGCCCAAAAGTGGTATGTTTCTTTAGAACACTGTAGTTTCATGTTAATAATTTATTAGCATAAAACACACTACGTGCTTTATCGTTTTAAGTACATAAAATAACATGAAGGATTACTTAGAGACCTTTTTATGTTGTTATTATTTTGTTTTTATTTTCAAAATATATGTTGTATAATTTTACTGTCGAGTCATATCTGATCATTTGAAACATTCATCACTATCCAGAAGTGCTTTGAAAACAAACTTGTAGAACTTAAACAAACTTATGTTGTTAAAAGTATGCCCAAACAAGTTCGATTCACTGAAAACTTTTGACAATTAAAAGTTTAACGTTTATTCGCATCAAAGGTTGGCGGCACTTTCTAGATACAATAATATCATGTCACTGTTTCCTCACTAATGCAGCATATACCCACCCACACACACACACACACATATATATAGTGGAATTTAATAAATGCATTTAAATGAAGTTAAATAAGGTAAACCAACTCATGAGGAAGGACTGCATTAGAAACAGCAAATCCCAACCCCTGATTAGTTATATTATAACCATAATTTTTAAGAGCCAAAACATCACACATTAAAATTTAAAAATAAACAAAATACGCTGCATTAAAAAAAAAAAGATCCTAGGGTACAAGCTACAACGTGGGATCATGAAATGTATTCTAGGTTTTGGAGGTGACTGAGGAAGTAGAACCCACATTGCGGTGGGGATACACCGTCTACCAATCTTAACCTCCAATTCACTAGTCTCACATAAGAAATAGATACAACTGGACTATAAATTAGAAGAGCGAGATGTGGGTGCCCAAGCCCACAGCGTCCAACATCTATATCACCCTTTACTGCTTGCAAACAGTTGTGAGAAGGTGACTGCTCTTCCAAGTTAAAATAAGAATAAGAAAAAGATAAAAAATAATAAAATACGGAAAAAAGGTACAACCATTTGGGGGGAAGTGCAATGAAACTTAGTTAGTTATCACCATTAGATTCCATCAAGGAACATAGGGCCGCAATCGCTTGCGGATTCTTCAACAGGTATTTGAGTGAGTAGGTTGTTAGCCCACTCCACCGAGCCGTCCCTAATTTAGTAGTGTAATACTAGAGGGAAGGCAGCTAGTCATCACCACCCACCGCCAACTCTTGAGCTACTCTTTTACCAACGAATAGCAGGATTGACCGACACATTATAACGCCCCCACGGCTGAGAAGGCGAGCATGTTTAGCGCGACGGTGATGCGAACCCGCGACCCTCGGATTACGAGTCGCACGCCTTAACACGCTTGGCCATGCCGGGTCAGGGCAAAAGCTACGTAAAAATAAGTTCCACTTAAAAAAAACTGACCAGAATTACATAAACCACAGGAAAGACAAAATCTAAAATCGTTACAATACATCATTCTGGATACCCTCACTACCTTGAACCGTAAACACAAACCATTGTAAGCCATTATAAAAATATAGTGATTTCTTCATTACTTTAATATACAAATATTTGATTTAGTAGAATTAAACGTTGAACATGAAATATAAAATAATAAAAAGTTTCTTTGTCAGGTTATTTAACAACTATCCAAAACATTGGTTGTTAAAGATGCATTCAAATTTAATAATTGTAACGTTTATTCAAAGCATTACACTATGTAACAAAATTTTTACTTTTTCTTGTTCCCGGACAGAAAGTGTTACTTCCCAATTACTTTTGCTTAAAGCAAATGGAAAAGACCTATTTTTCTCTTCAAACTTTACTTTTATGAACTTACAAGAATTTTCAAAAACTTTCTAGAATGTTGTACAAGAATTTTCTAGAATGTTGTAGAGCTTACGAGAATTTTCATTGCACATTCTGCTATGTATGTGGCTAATTTATCAAGACAAGAGCGAAAAAGTACTCTGTGACAGCATCTGCTAAAATGTGTGAAACCTACAAAGCATATTTCGGTATGCCTGTTGGGTATCAAGACAAACCCTGGGCACCTCATTTTACCTGCGAGCACAGCGAAAAAACTCTAGAAGGTAAGACGAACAATTTTTGCTTACTTGAATAGTAAGATTTTATATTATACAGCAGGGACACCGCAGCACACTACAACAGGAAGCAGTGGCCTCAACGGACCGAGTTCTCTGTGGGAAGGTACAATGTCAAGTGTGAGCCACTAGTGGACCTCCAGGAAGTGTTGCTCCCATCATTGCACATAAAACTGTGTCTTATACAACAATTTGTCATAGCTCTTGATAAGGAGTCTGCAGCCTTCAAGTACCTTCGAGACTTCTTCCCTAAGCTGTCTGAGGCAAAAGTCAAAGCTGGTGTTTTCGTTGGACCACAAATAAAGAAGATCCTGGAGAGCACAGAATTCCTCAAGAAGCTCTATAAGAAGGAGAAAAGGCTTGCAGCAGCTTTGTCGCAGTGGTTTAAGGCTTCTTGAGCAATCACAAGGCCCAAAACTCATGTGGAACTGGTTGAGGCTCTGGTGAAGAACTGCGGCAAAATGGGCTACAGGATGACCCTGAAAGTTCATATCCTTGATGCTCATCTTGATAAATTTAAGGAGAATATGGAAGCATACTCAAAGGAGCAAGGTGAGCACTTCCACCAAGATATACTGGACTTTGAATACCGCTACCAAGGAGCATATAATGAAAGCATGATAAGAGATTATATTTGGGAGCTGATACATAAAAGTGATTTACCTTACAGTTGCAAATGTTGAAAAACTACTCACTTCTAAACATTTTTGTGTAACTTTAGTATAAATACATGTAAAGCTTGATTCAAATGTTGTTTTATTCAAACCTTATGTAAATGAAAACGTGCAAATTTGCCCATTGAATCTCCGTTACACCAAACATGCTTGCCTTTTCAGCTATGGAGGTGTTATAATATAACGGTCAATCCCACTATTTTTAATAAAAAAAGTATCCCAAGAGTTGGTGGTGATGATTAGCTGTCCTCTCTCTAGTCTTACACAACTAAATTAGGGATGGCTAGGGCAGATACTACTCGTGTAGCTTTGCGCGAAATTAAAAATAAACAAACAAAACAAAATTCAAAGTGTTGTGACATCAATATTGTATAGCATCTCCATCACAGATCTTTAAATGATAACATACATAAAAATTTCTATGGCAGTACTATAAGGGATGGCATGCATACAAACTAGCATGAGAGCGCTTTATGTGAAAACATACATACAAGTTTCTACGGAAGTGCTCAAGAGGATCACATATAGCAAACCTCTATAACAAACCACTAGAGGATAACATAGATATAAACTTTCATACTAAACGATAAAATATATACAAAATTCCATGGCAGTGCTTTAGAGGATATTATACATTCAGACTTCCATAATAATGCTTAAATAAAATAATTAGATTATGTTACCCAGGCAGTTAGTCATCACTACTCTTCGCCAACCCTTGGGTTACTCTTTCTTTCCAACGAATAGTAAGTTTAACCGTAACATTATAACACCCTCACGGCTGAAAGGGTGAGCATGTTTGGTGTGACGGCAATTCAAACCCTCAGGTTACAAGCCGAGAGCTCTAACCACATGGCCTTCCCAGACAGTTTATATAGAAACAAGTTTCGACATTTTTACATGCCCTCTTCAGTTCAACTGTAGAAAACTCGTGAATATTCGAAATAACCGTATTATTTATAAAAGAAAAGGGTAGCCGCAAATAAAAACCAGGTTCACTCACGACAGATAAAAGAGATAAATTAAGAAAATCATCACAATTTACAAAAAAAAAATTAAATTGAATAGTATAGAAGTTCAAAAAAGTTGGTAAAACAGGAAATTAGGATATCAAAAAGAATGCGTGAGAAGAAGCTGACAGAAAACGTAAAAAAATTACTAAATATTTATTTCTTTAAATACATTAAGGGTTCAAAAATGTTAGGATGGCGGTAACACCCTTGAAAGATAGTAAAGGAAAACTTGTATCTTATGATTATGAGAGGCTAGGCATGGCCAGGTGGTTAAAGCAATCAACTCGTACTTCGAGGTTCGCGGGTTCGAATTCCCGTCACACCGAACATGCTCGCCCTTTAAGCCGTGGAGGCGTATAATGTTACGGTCAATCCCACTCTTCGTTGGCAATGAGTAGTGATGACTAGCTGCCTTCCTTCTAGTCTTACACTGTTAAATTAGGGACGGCTAGCACAAATAGCCTAGCCCTCGTGTATGATTATGAGAAGGCAAGTTTATTAAATTATTCTGCTTTTACTTCAATTCTTACTAATGAATATTTAGTAGTATTCCTCATCTTAAACAGTTGATAGAAGGAAACAAGATTGGACAATATGTATGCATCAGTTCTATGCTGGTTAAGGAAAAAATAGGAAAGTTTAAAAACGATACTGCTCCTTGGCCAGGAAATATTTCCCCGAAGATTTTGAAGGGTGTGTGTGTGTGTTTTCTTACAGCAGAATCACATCGGGCTATGTTTTTAGCGTTGTAAATCCGTAGACTTACCTATGTACCAGCGGGGGACGTTTTGAAGAATGTTGAGGATAGAATATGAGTCACTTGCTATTAATTTTCATAAGTCCTTAAATAGTGGGCAGGTGTCAAAGGATTGAAAGTTAGCTAACGTCTCTCTACTTTTCAGAGAAAGTAATAAAAATTGTTTCATTAATTATAAACCTGGGAATAGTTTTGAAAAGTATGTAAAAAATGATTTACAAAGTCATTTAACAAGTTCAGGATTTTAATGGATAGTGAACATGGTTTCACCAAGGGAATACTTTGCCTTACAAACTTTTTGACATTTTTTGAAGAGGTTACTGCTAATGTAGATGACCGTAATGGTGAAGATCTGGTGTACTTAGATTTTTAAAGGCATTTAATAAGGTATGAAAAAAAATGTAAAAACATTTCATCTGAACTCATAACTTAAATCTATTTATTATTTTTCAATAAAAATATTCATTACTAATCTTTTATGTTCTGTTTTTCGAGTTTATAATGGACAATATCTTTTTAAGTCTCAGCAAATAACAATTAGAAATTATTGAATACTATGACGATTATCACTACAAATGTAACAATGTATGACATAAAATGTTTGTAAAAACATTTCCTCTGTAGACATGGGGATAAGTTAATTCATTGGATAGAAGACTGGCTGGATGAAAAAAAGCAGAGAGTTGATACAAATGGAATTCTGTCAAACTGGATTAATATCCCAAGTAGGTACCTTAGAGCTCAGTCTAAGAACCTTTGTTTTTTCTTAAGTCAATGCCAAAGATGAAGAAATTATTAATAAATTACTCAAGTATGATTATGTTATTAAGGTCCTGAGTGTTGCTGGTTGTGAAGAAGTTGCTGCTAATTGACAAAAGAATTTAAATAATTTAGTAAGCTGGACAAATGGCAGATGGGTTTTAATTACAATAAATGCAAGATAATGTATGAAGGCTATCATAACTTAAATAATAACTATAATTTGGATGAGCATAACCTTAACACTTTCAAAAAGAAAGGGATGTTGGTGTAAAGCATAATTAGCTTATTAATCCAATCAAGCAGTGTGCTGTTGGTAGTGGTAGGACAAATAACATTTTAGGTTGCGTTGATAGAAGTATTTGATACAACTTTGAACACAAATATTTGAACACAAAATACGAAGAACTACATGACTTACAAAAACAAAAAATGAACCTAGACCATCAACTGGCATGCTGCATTAAACCAGAGATTTACAGACTTATACAACGAAACATAAATCAAATCAATACTAAAAACAACAGAGACAAAAGATCTGCCACAACAAGAAACTAAGATGCAAACAACAGAAAAGACATCACGTCAAACCGTTAACTAACCTCATAATTAACAGATCCGACCGTCAATTAAACACAGACGAGAAACAACTACTTAACAAAGGACTCAACTTCGCAATAGCACCTAGGTACATTCCAACCATAGAAATCAGAACGTGTTTAGAAGACCTAGCAAGGAGACTTGTGATACTTTCTACAGAAAACAAAAACAAGAAAACAACCAACAGAAAGAAGACAACTTAGATAATTTTATTAACATCCAACAGCCAAACTTCCCAGGTAAAATTAAAAATTTATATTTTCCAGAAACACCTAAAAACAACATCTTAAACGATTTTTTCAAAGAATTTTCTCACAAAACCATCAACATAATTTCACAAAACAGGAACCTATAAAACAATCTTACAAAAAGAGACATTAATTCCATTAACAACATAAAACAAGACAAAAACATAAAAATTCTAAAAGCAGATAAAGGTAACGCTATAGTTATAATGAACACGAATGAATACATCCAAAAAATGAAGAACATGCTATCAGACACGAACAAATTTAAACTAATACACACAAATCCAACAAAGACACACGAGACGCAACTAAACAAATTACTACTAAAAATAAAAAAAGCCAACACAATTTCACAAACACTTTATTCCTATCTACGTAAAACCGACTCACGCACACCACAAATATACGGCATCCCCAAACCTCATAAACCAGATTGTCCATTACGACCAATAATGTCCACATATGAATTGTTTAATTACAATCTTGGTGAATACATAGCATGGGCATTCTCCAAATATGTAACATCAGCCAGCTCATTCATCAAAGACTCTTTTAATTTCAAGTCTAATCTAAATCAACTTAATCATAAAGCCTTGATGGCCAGTTTCGATGTTATATCTCTCTTTACAGGGGTTCCAACCACTGAAGCCTGCAAGATAACCTTAGAACTCTATACCGAGACCCTAACCCAACTATAGACATTCCTAGCAACCAATTAGCAACCGTCATAGAATTCACCACGATAAAGACAAACTTCATATTCAACAACCACAACTATATACAAACAAATGGCCTAAGCATGGGCAACCCAGTATCACCAGTTCTAGCCAATATTTTTATGACACAAGTTGAAACACAAGCAATGAACGCAGCATTGCATCCACCACTATACTGGTACAGATATGTAGATGACACGGTTGCGGGATTCAAATCTACAGAACACATACTTAATTTTTTCAATCACATTAACTCTATACATCTCAACATTGACTTCACATGTGAACAGGAAGAAAGCAATCAAATATCATTTGTTAACCTCAAAATTACAAGAACCGACACACAATTCAAAACAGCAATCCACCGAAAAATAACCCACACTGGACTTTACATTCCTTGGGACTCAGCACATGAAACAAAACAAAAATTCAACATACTAAGAAACCAAATAAACACAGCCATAAAACTATGCTCACCAGATAAAATTAACGATGAATTAGACAAAGTAAAAAAAATACTTCATCAACATCAATAAGTTTCCTCCACAAATCGTACAAAATATTATACGCACACACCTAGACAAAAAGTAAAATCAACTAACAAAAGTAAATGTACCCCACGATTTAAAAAAAAAATCACGAAACCATATACTGTTGTATACCATATATTCCTGACATCAGCAAACAAATAACCAACATTTGGCAAAAATTAGTAACAAAATATTACCTTCCAGTTAATACCAAATTTATTCAAAAACCAGGCACAAAACTAAGGTCTATACTATGTAAAAACTACACTGACAAACATCACACCAACATTATTTATAAAATACAATGTGATAACTGCCACGACTTCTATATTGGAGAAACAAGTAGAAAAATGGAAACCAGATTCAAAGAACATAGAAAAGTCACCTTCACACGTTTTCGAACACTGCAAGTCAAATAAACACAACATAACTATAGAAAACACTCAAATACTAACATAACATAAACAAACGCAAAATTAAAGAAGCCGTACTTATACAACAACTTAAACCCAAAATAAACCAATATAAAGGAACGCCTTTATACCTATATTAAATATAATAAAATAAATAATATAAAATTATATATTCAAACATCTAACACCGCCCTCTACATTTCGACACTCAGTTACACAACCCCTTCCAAACATGTGGTCAGCTTCCGGTCAGTTACCTCTTTCTTTCTTTGTGAACCTGACGATGACCGAATAAGGTCGAAACGTTGTTCGCTTTTCTACGTAAAATATTTTCTCAACCCAACGAGCCGTTTTTTGCATATATATTTCTCTACAAGTAGGTTTTCTCGACATCACTGATTATTTGATACAACTCTAAAGACTTTATAGATCACATTTGAAATATTGTATTCAGTCTTTGGCTCCTTACCCTAAAAAAGGATAATAAATTAATGGGAAAAGATTCAGAGGAGGGCTACTAGAATGTTGCCTGGGGTGGAGGATTTGTCATATGAGGAGAGGTTAAGATATCTGAAATTGTTTTATCTTTAAGAAAGAAGTGTTAGAGGAGTTCTAAATGAAGTGTATAAGATTGTGTTGATGATTTTTTTTTCTTAAGTGGAAATAAAAGTAGGACTAGGATAACAATTATAAATTTTGGCAAAATAGTAGTTATGTTCAGCTAAGACAGTTTTATTTTTCTAGGAGGGTGGCTGGCCTCTGGAATGAGTTAACCTCAAATGTGTGAAGGCAGTAAATTTAAGTGAGTTAAGTGAAAGTTTGATTACTATATGAATAATAAAGGCTGGCTTCAAACGTTTTTTTTAAAAGACATAGATCAACATCCACTTCTGAAATGACGGGAGAACAGGCATGAATATTTTTGATGACAAATTTTATGTCGTAAATAGGATACCATACATTATATTGTTAGGAACTAAACACACTATCATTCACATTTCCAAATATGTAGTAACTTAAAGAAAAATATGTATATTTACCATATGTTATTGTTAAGAAGCTTTTAGCATGAGCAAAATGCCCAAAAATTATTTTCATAGTGGGCTGTATAAGTAGCTCAGAGTGAAACCAAGAGTGCAATACAATTAACCTTTTTAAAGTCCATGAAATAATGCATAGCGATACATTAACTTAAGCTTTTCGTGTCTCTGGGGTTTAATAATTTTGCTTGTATTTCACATTCTGCGTTATCTAGTTTTTAACTGAAATAACATATTACACCATTACTTATTATTTTCAAGTATGGAATCGAGTATATGTGCAAGCTAATCAAGCCAAAACCAGAAAGACAGTCTTAAGAGAAGACCCCAAAATTCATAATAAAATTCACGACCTTTAACATCACAACTAATAATTTGCAATGTCATAAAATGTCTTTGAAAATCAGTTTTTTTCAAGTTTCAATCTATAAGGATTTAAGTAGGTATTGGGACTAGATATAACACGTCGCCAGATGACACCACAAGTATATCGACCTAAAGCAATGGGGAAGATATTGACGTCATAGTTCCAAAAAGTGTCACCAGAAGGCACTGGTGCAATTCGATAATATCACCAAAGACGATGACGTCATAATTTCACGAAGTAGAACTAAAGGACACGTTGCTAGACCACCATGACATGCAGGCATGACATTATAGTTCCTCTAAGTGGAATCACAATCATGATAAGATCGACAAACATTTCTCAACTTTTAATTAATGGCTAGATTTATTTATAATCTACAGTCACTTTATGTATAAAGTACTACACTAATTCATTAGTTCTGTATTTAATTATGCTTTTACATTTCCTAACATTTTACATGTAAAAAGACTTATTGTTCTAAAAATAACGTTTACTTGATATGCAAACTTATGAAAATCTTACTGTTTTACTAGTTTTTCTTTGTCCATATAATTATGTTATTGGGAAATATTTAAATTTGTTGTTTTTTAGATAAAAGGACAAAAAATGCACAACCGATTTTGATTCAAGATACTGGTTAAAGCTTAGTTTCTATATTTAAGCACATTTTTACTATTATTTTCCTCAAATGTGACAGTTATTATATCATACATATCCTTTATTTAATTAAATGAAGTAGTTATTATAACCAATCATTTACTTTGCACACTTTTCATCCTATAGAGAATGTAATTATCTACATAATTAAAGACATATAATACATGTTACAATGTTCCATATACGATTTTATTATGCTACACCTAAATATAACAAATGAATGATTCACTGTTTATCCATACATTTTCTATATAATATGTATTTGAACATTCAAATTTCGTAAACATTTGAAACAGTCTAACAATACGACACTGTATAGAGGACGTCATTGTTATTGTTTTGAATTAAGCACAAAGCTACACAATGGGCTCTCTGTGCTCTGCCCACCACGGATATCGAAATCCGGATTTTAGCGTTGTAAGTCTGCAGATATACCGCTGAGCCACTGGGGGGCGAAGGCCGTCATATGTTCACTCATAACCTGGTGTGAACATTGACGTCAAAATAGCTGTTTGTTAGGGGGCTGTGGTATGTTTCTACATACCAGTTGATGGCAAGTTTTAACCTTCATTCATTCATTATTCACATTGAAAAAAAAAACATTATGTGTTCATTTCTACATCTTTAAAAACTTTATACACATTTAAACTTAGTAGTTTTTTTCAAATACTTAAAAAGAACATAAGCGACTTCTAACTATAATTATTCGATTATTTTACTTTATGGAAAGGTCTTATGTTACAAAATAGTGTTCTGTGATTACCTAACATAAAATTCATGTTTTTTTCGTAGTCCAGTATACTACCATGTGAGTAAAATTAACAAGTATCATACTTAACAAACACTTCAGGTACAATAAGTATCATAGTTTGTAATTTTATTGGATTAGCTTTCATACAAATCATGTCCATTCCGACTTTGTTATATTTTATATAGTTTATATATGATAGTGAACAGTCAGTCAGAAGTTCAATTTAATTATTTTCACAGACTCGTAAAATATAATTAACACACAATAAAAAATCTTCAGTAACAATTAAAATCAGTGTTGCTAAATATCAGATGAATAGCAATAGAACGCGTTCTGAGTTGGCCAAGTATTTTTTACAATACACAATCAAATCTGGGTCGTTCGTCCACATATAAATAGCAGTCAAATCATTCTGCACTTACTTTGAATTAAACATTCATGCAATCAAAGTGTCTTGTAGTTTTACTAGTGATAACCATGGACAACTCATCTGATGTATGATTTTTGAACTAAATGAAACGAGTACTGTTACATCCATTTTGATATCGATTACCTGTAATTTACTTCTTTCCGTGGACTCCAACTGTTGAAGATATTGAAATCTTAGATCCTACTGATTGCTATAGTTAATACGATGTTCTACACTTACATAATTAAAGGATCGTTTACTATACCACTTTATAGACATTTCCCGAGGGGGCAAACATCTTTCTAGTGAGAAAGGACAGATACGTTTTAAACACTTGTACATAATCTGCATATCTGAATTTAATTTCCTTTGTAAAATTATATTTATTAATATTATTTTCTGTCTTTTACAGGTATTTAATAAATGTCACTGTAAATAACACGAAAAGTTTGGTGTAAAGAAGTCAGAGGTAAAGAAAATTAAAGAGTATAATGCAGCTGCTACATCATACAACACACAAATTAATCCTAAATTATATGGATTCACAAATGTTATTAGCACACTTAACAAAAATATTCAAGTCATATTAGACAATAAATCAAATCACTTGAACAACAAAGATAAAGTTGGGGTATGTGTTTATTCAAATCAATTGGATAATCCAGTAAGTACGTGTTTACAAAATAAGGAACTATTTTCACCTGAAACAATTTTAACCAACATCAAAAAAGTTAGTTAAAGTAAAAATGACAAACCTTTAGAAGATTCATTCAATTTATATTACCAGTAGACAACGTCAGACGTAATTGTCGAACATTAGCCTCGACCGAGTTAAAAAACCAAAACATCAGTTATTTACATACGTAATAATGATGACCTTTCCTGCATCACTAGAAATGACCCCAAGTACAGATATCTTAAAGAAAACTACTGCTTATACATATGGCTAAAGACTTACGTGCTTCAACTAATGTTTCAGAAAGACCATGTGAAGTAGAAGAAATGTCTAAATTTGAACACCATATAAACACTAAAATACGTAATGTTTCTTTCGACAATTTCAATTGAGTAATTTATAAACGTCTTTTACATTCCAAAAAAAAAAATTAACTATGGTACCATGGTCATCATTTTGATGCTACCACATGATCGAAAGATTTCCTCAGGGTAAGTTTCTATTGTTCAGATTGCTACGAGGGATTCAATACTTCAAGTATGCATCATTGTTCAGGATGTTGTAACGTTTCTTGCAGTAACGATTGTTTGAAAGGTCAATTACTAATTTATACTAAATGTAACAGATTTGACAAATCTTCAGACTCTTGCAAAAGACTTAGAACAAAGAATAAAAAACAAACAATATGTGAACAGTTTTACCAATGTAGAAATTGTTTTGTCATTTTTGACAGAAAAAACGTAAGTAAGAATTTCATCGATGTGGTAAAGTCAGATGTATGAAATGTAATTCTACTGTTTCAAATAATCAGTTGTGTTTTCTCCAGGATAAAGAAGTAAAAAATCATTGAATCAATACCAATGTTTTTATTTTGAGACCGACCACAAAACCAGAATTTACAAGGTAAATTACTGCATGGTCCCTTATTTTAATGGCAATGAAATACAGTTTTCAAATAATCAGTGATGTCGAGAAACCCACTTGTTGAGAAATTTATATGCAAAAACGGCTCGTTTGGGTTGAGAAAATATTTTACATAGAAGAGCGAACAACGTTTCGACCTTCTTCGGTCATCGTCAGGTTCACAAAGAAAGAAAGAGGTAACTGACCGGAAGCTGACCACATGTTTGGAAGGGGTTGTGTAACTGAGTGTCGGAATGTAGAGGGCGGTGTTAGATGTTTGAATATATAATTTTATATTATTTATTTTATTATATTTAATATAGGTATAAAGGCGTTCCTTTATATTGGTTTATTTTGGGTTTAAGTTGTTGTATAAGTACGGCTTCTTTAATTTTGCGTTTGTTTATGTTATGTTAGTATTTGAGTGTTTTCTATAGTTATGTTGTGTTTATTTGACTTGCAGTGTTCGAAAACGTGTGAAGGTGACTTTTCTATGTTCTTTGAATCTGGTTTCCATTTTTCTACTTGTTTCTCCAATATAGAAGTAGTGGCGTTATCACATTGTATTTTATAAATAATGTTGGTGTGGTGTTTGTCAGTGTAGTTTTTACATAGTATAGACCTCAGTTTTGTGCCGGGTTTTTGAATAAATTTGGTATTAATTGGAATGTCATATTTTGTTACTAATTTTTGCCAAATGTTGGTTATTTGTTTGCTGATGTCAGGAATATATGGTATACAGCAGTATATGGTTTCGTGGTTTTTTGATTCGTGAGATATATTTACTTCTGTTGGTTGATTTTGGTTTCTGACTAGGTGTGTGCGTATAATGTTTTTTACGGTTTGTGGAGGAAACTTATTGATGTTGATGAAGTATTGTTTTATTTTGTCTAATTCATCGTTAATTTTATCTGGTGAACATAGTTTTATGGCTGTGTAAATCTAATGATTCGGACTTGATAAATTTCTTTAGAGATTATACAGTAGATACCAGCCTTGATGTACAAGATAATTTCTATGGAAGCAGAATCAATGTGACAAGGCTTTTATATGATGTAAAAGTAGGAGAAAAGATTAAGTAAATGGACTTCACATCACAATATCCATTGGCAAAGAAATACTGTTAGTATCTGATTGGACACTCTACCATCATAACAACAAATTTCACTGACTTAACAATTATTTTGGTTTCATAAAAATCAAAATTCTAGCCCTGAAATAATAGTAAACTAACTTTTCCTTAATGCAGATCACGTGTTGAATCCAAATCACATAACCATTGCCATGTTACCACTGCTATGATAAGAGAACTTTCATCGGTACCTGAATTAACGAAGAAGTAAGAAAATAAAACAAAAAACAGTCGAGGTGTGAATACCAGGTAATAAGAGTATATAACATATATCATTTTCCTGTTATGTCTAGGGATCATTTTAAGAACTATGTTGATACATTTCTTAAATTAAAGTAAGAAAGGTCTGGTTGGTTCTCTTAGTGTATAACATCGAAGCCAAAATATAATTACATTGTCAAGTATAATGAAAATGAGGTAGTACAACTGACCCCAGAAAATATAGCCGTTAATCCAGGGAAAAGTTATCTGCAAAATCACTTCTTCATTCTTTTTGGGGACATTGGAGTATGTCTGAGTACAAACTACAACTTACCTATGCAACATCAGTTACAGAGTTTCACTCCTTAATGAATAATAACACTCAGATAACAAAAGTTAAATAAAAAAGATTAAAAGTGATTAAATATTAAAACATGCGTCTTTTTTTCTTTTTTAGTTGGGATAGTATTGACTAGTGGGATTTGACTGTCACACTTATAACGTACTATTGCCTCAAAGCTAAGGGCACGATTTTTTTTTTAGACGGAGGAGCGTAGCAGTTCACTAACCATAGAACCTTAGATTCATTGTCTACCCCGCTAAAGCTGAAGTAATAGCACTTCATTGGAAAAATAAGTGTGAATGTCTACCCCAGAAATATCAAAGCAACATCTTTCTGGTAGCTTTCACAACAGCACACGCTCATCTGAAGTTATACACTAGAGATATAAATTGTGTTATATTCTATTATGATGTAGACAGTGTATTGTCTACATTACAGACAGATCGAACGATTCACATCTATGGATGTATCGATATATTGAAAAGTATACAGACCAGATGGACAGACGCTATATAATGTTGTGGGTCAGTGGTGATCCCAAACACTGAATCGATGACACATCTGAGTTCTAAGAATACAGCTACAGCAACATGTTTCCAGTTGATAGCTTGAAAGACTGATTCTGTCAATCTCACTAAATGGTTCGCTGTTTGTCATGAAGCATTTTGTATGTTCGACAAGGTGCATTCTATATTGATTAAGGGTCTGATAGCGATGGGTTTTCTTTTCATTAATTTACCAAGGTGATTTAAAAGAGTAGTGGAAAAGTAAGATGGATCTTGGAAATATTTGTTAGATTTAGGTATTACTGTGATTATTGCTGATCTCCAAACAAGTGGATAGTATCCATGTTTCAGAGTTAAATAGTGTTATTGGAGTGGGCTTCCAGTGTTTTCAATTTAATGTTTTGTGTTTTATGTGGGAGGTTTCATTGACTCTTTTTGTTGTTACTGATTATCCAGCGTCGTCTATGGTTTTTATGTTGTTGAAATTATATGAAAGGGTTAAAGAGGTCCCGGCAAAAATTTTGTCTCGTCGGTATTGGTGAAATCAGGAGTTAAAGAAAGTAGGTGGTTGGGTGGATCGTGGGTCCTTCTTGTACAAATTGAATGAGATAGGAAGATGATCTCTCCCTATATGTTCGTTGACTTGGAAGTTGTAAATGTATTGTAAAATGTTTGATAAAACAAAAATTAAGCCTAAAATGTCTTGAGATCTATCAATGTGCGTGTGTGTGTGTGTGTGTGTGTAGGGTGATCATTATTAATACATATTAAGTTATTATTGTGTATAAACTTGCTCAGTACAGTTCTATTTCTGTTGCTTGTCCTTCACAGGAAATCTAAATGTTTTTAATTTAAGTCGCTCAGTAATATGACTTATTGGTGGTTTGTGACTAAGTTTTTTAATAGATTAGTGTTAGGTGGATGGTACAATCTAACAGATAAAACATAGAGTGACCCATGGAAAATTCTCGTGGATGATGTCACATACGATGAGTTCATTATTCGGGACGTGGGCTATGTCATGAAAGTTAATTTTGAGATAGTGTTTAAAAAAGAATGCAGTTCTCCTGATGCTGTTTGTGTATGGAATTGTTTTAAATGTTATAACCCGAAAACTTAAAGTTATGAATGGTTTTTAGCAGTGTTTCGTTAATATCAATATTTTGGCTAATGCATAATTCAGAGATCTCAGACTTTTTGTGCGCTACGTCTTCCTGAATATTTAAGCGTAGCATAGAAACCAATATAACTTACCCAAATGTCATTATGGCATGTTTCTAGTCCATGTTTTCGGCCATGGAAACTGGGTCAGTGTTTTATAAATCTAAACAAAAGTCAGTAGCCGAGTAAATATTTTTGTGAATGTGTGGTACAGCCTGAGCAGAGCCTAAAAATCAAATCACCAGAGCACCGACAGCAAAAGCTGCCTGTCATTTGATGAATCCTTTATCAACTTTTTTGTTCCCCTGATGTTTAGGTTTCTTTTCAGTTGGTGCTATTTCTCTGAGGTATGATCTTTTCTTGTTCGTCGTTATATCCATTTAGAAAATTAGTGTTGGTTGATTGAGAGTTTATGCCCTTCTTGTTTGTTTTTGGCGTTGTGGTTCCACCTTTGTTTCATTTGGTTGCCTGTTAATGTTAGGCTAACCTGATTATTAATGAGTTGGTTGCTATCTCTAATTACGGAGTCCTAAAACCTGTTGAAACTTTAGACATTTTTCATATGAAACCGCATGTTGACATTCACAGTTGCTGCATGTAGTTTTCAAAAGGAAGTAGTTCACATTGGTTAACCTCCACCTAACACAGCGTTGGCATGGCCAAACCTCTAACAATTAAAACATTGTAGAACTGTAGCTATTGGAGAAGAACTGGGTGCCTCGACGGAATAATTTTTGAAACACGTGGGAAAATTAATTTCCAATAAGACAGCAGCGTCTTTTAAAATACTCACCAGAAAAAGAAATATTCCCTTGTGACGACATGATGACGTAACATACTGGAACATCATAAAAGGCGGAACGTTAACCCAGTGAAGAAAACTAAACACTGACAATGAAGAAGGTTCTTACAATAACATGTGTGTGTGTGTTGACGACCTGGGTTCAGACTCATGGAGCGCCTACTGTATACGACGTCTTGTCTCTCGTTTATAAACTTTGTGGTAAGAATTCATTTTGTTATTTAAAGCCACTACTTCATCAATCGTATAAAAATAATTTTTTTGAAAGTATAGAACGTTAACATGGCAAATAGTGTGTTTATATACTACTGATATCCCTAAATAAAAAATATGCCAAAGTTATAGTCCCTATTTTTCTGATAAAACTAAGTTTTCCCTTTCATGGATCTATAGACAACACGACAGAACATTAGCTATAGTAATGAGGTAAAAACATGACATAATACAGGTTCTTCTGCAGAAGCGACATTATGTTAATGGATAAGTTCTTGTACTAAAGCAAATATTAACATAGCGTTAGCTATTGTATTGATGAGATTCTCAAATAATTTAAGCTTCTAGGTTGAAGTGCGATTTGGGAATGGCATAAAACTTCTCTACTTGTGTGTAATTACAACACATACTATTGAAGGTTGATTACGTTTTATTAAAATGGTTGTTAGTGTGGAAAGCATCAAGTCACGTGACAACCACAACCGATATAAAGCCGGGTGAAGGAACCGTATCAGAACTAAGTTTTGACGTTGTTTGGTGTTACATAGGTGGTCAATGTAATATTACCGAAAAGTAGTATTTCCTTGGAAAGATATCAATTATTTCTTTACCACTAAAAATATCCATACACTCAAATCATTAAGATATGTTTATATCAGGGATTTAGAATTTTGAAGACGAGGAATTCCTTGAACTCAATGTCATTGAAACAAATGAATATGGATCAACTTGGGGAATCCAGGAACAACCAGATCGAGAACTGCTACAATTCGCATTCAGAACATGATATGTAAATACGGACGTTTTATAATAAGTAATAAACACACGGATACAAGGTAAGTAGCAAACGTCGTCAATGTGATCCAGACAACAGCACTCAACATAAGCCAGAAGAACCACCACCTGAAATAGCTATGCAAATCACGAATATCCAAGTTTCTTCCACGAGACACTATTGTATACTTTAAACAGTTGAAGAATGGAAGGGGTATTCATGCTGCTATACAAGAAGACAAACTGATCAAGTCGTTTATAGACCTCTCTGCGTTCGGATTGTTGAAATTAATGCTGGGAAACCATCATCCTCGAATATTAGAAAGATTATGCAAACATTGCAGGAATGATTGTCTCGCTTTGGAAAAGACAACTTTAAAATGAAATCTTTTGCAATGAAAACTACGCCGCAGGGCTATGAATGAGATGCCCAGTCGTCAGAGTATGACCTAAAGTGGCCATAAACATTGTAACAACACAAGATGTTATATTGAAGCAATAAATATGTGAACACTATGGTTGCAAAACTGAGTCAAATGTATGTTGCAGAATTTATGTTATAGTGTAAACTACTGTGGCTAAAAACTGAATTATAAAAACTACGAGCATGACTGCTCTCGTAGTAATAAATGTGAGAATAAATTGTAAGTTCATCAACAGATAATGTAAATGCAGAAGATTTTTATTAAAGTAATAATTATCGAAATTAATAAAAAATAGCATTTACAATTTTCAAATAAATTTAATTTTTATATAGAAATACCAGCAGATATGACCAAACGTCTACATTAGAAAGAACACTATACAAAAGTTTTTACTAGATAAGAACCATATTAAAATAATTGCATTCAAAGAGTACGTATATTTTCATACATAAAAGCGAAACAAAAATGGCGTGCAAGGACGACTATAATATGTTTTTGCTTTGTAACATCCAGATTCAAAAGTGACATCTTTTCACTACATAACCAGGTAAAACAAATGTCCAAGAACAACTGAAAACGGGTTTTCTCTACGTACCAAGAAAACAAAAAAAAACAACGTCCAAGGACAACTGGAAAAATAGTTTTCTCTGTGGACCCAGAAATAACAAAATGACATACAAATATAGCTATAAAAACATGTTTTTACTTCTTAATATTCATAAATTAAGATGAAATGCAAACACTTGTATGTTTTCACTAAATAATCATCAGATACAAAAAGTGCAGGCACGGCAAGACCAGGTGGTTAGGGAACTCGACTCGTAATCCGAGGGTCGCGTGTTCTAATCCACGTCACACCAAATATGCTTGCCCTTTCAGCCGTGGGGGCGTTATAATTAGACGGTTAATCCCATTATTCGTTGGTAAAAAAGTAGCCCAAGAGTTGGCGATGGATGGTAATTACTAGCTGCCTTCCCTCTAATCTTACACTGCTAAATTAGGGGCGGCTAGCTTCGTGTAGCTTTGTGTGAAATTCAAAAACAAACTGCGCATCCAGATGAAACATGACGTGTAAAACCTATAGGTATATTTTCACTACATAACAATTAACAAAGAACAAGAATCATGAAACATGTTCTTATAACACGATAGAATGCAAACGTGACGAACAAAACCTACAGAAACATCGTTTAACTGCATATCAGATAAAAAAAAAAAAGTAAAAGGGATTACAGAAATATCTTTGCGTAACACAATCACATTAAAATATGAAGACCAAAACTGTAAACATGATTATGCTACATAACAATAAAGTGCAAGGATCATGGAAATACATTTTCACTATGAACTCAAATAAAAACATAACTTCCGTAGACTATAGAATCATAATTTTGCAAACTAATATCAAATATAATGTTAAACACCATAAAGACATTTTCACTACATAGTAAGATAAAAAGTATACAAATGCTATAAAAACATGTTTTAAGTAGATAATCAGATGAAAACAGGACCTGCAATGACTATAGAAATAGATTTTTTTAAGGCCTGGCATGGCCAGGTGGGTTAAGGCGTTCGACTCATAATCCGAGGATCGCGGGTTCGAATCCCCGTCGCGCCAAACATGCTCGCCCTTTCAGCCATGGGAGCGTTATAATGTTATGGTCAATACCATTATTCGTTGGTAAAAGAGTAGCCCAAGAGTTGGTGGTAGGTAGTGATGACTAGCTGCCTTCCCTCTAGTCTTACACTGCTAAATTAGGGACGGCTAGCGCAGATAGCCCTTGAGTAGATTTGCGCCAAATTCGAAAAAACAAACCAGATATTTTTTGCCATCAAAAATGTGCAAGTGACATAGAAGCATGATTTCACTGCGTAATTAGATAAAAACATAATTTTAAAATGCTTTTACTACCCAAGAGTCAGATAAAAACATGACATACAAAAACTATACAAACATGTTTTAATACATAACCACAATATGTTTTCACTAAATATACGAATTATGCGTGACGTTCAGGAAGTAGAAATGCACGTTTATTACATTGTTAGATGGAAACAACGTCCAAATATTACAGAAACTTATTTCCGGTACATAATTAGATAAAAATATGGCATGTAATGATATAAAAACAAGTTTTAACTATATTACCTAGTTTAAACGTGTCATGCCAAGACTACATAAACATTTTTAACTACATAATAACTAAAAACAACGTGTAAAGACAATAGAAGTATGTTTTACCTCAATATAAAATACAAACGCAATATATTAAGACTATATGCGCATGTTTTACAACATAACCAGAAAACAAGATTATTTATCAGCCATAATAGGAAAACCCCAATAATATTTTTGTGTATTTAATGATACTGAATGCTTTACATACAAAAATTACAAGTTTTTTTACAAGTCACACGTTTATTTATGTAGTAAAACTGTTATTGATTAGTTACACATATTTTGTATGTAGTGAAACCATTACTGATAAGTTACACATATTTTGTATGTAGTAAAACTGTTACTGATTAGTTACACATATTTTGTATGTAGTTACACTATTTACTAAAATAATTACGTTTTTTATTTGTTTATTTGGCTGGTTGTTCAGAAGCACAAAAATACACAAGGGTTGTATTTTCTGTGCCCACCATGAGTACTGAAACCTGAGTATTAGCGTTGTAAGTTCTTAGACTTATTGCTGAGCTACCGGAATAATTTTATCGTGATTAAAATCTAAATGCTTTGAATCAGTCCGTTTAAACACCTTAATTTGGATACAGAAAAAAACACAAAATTAATTGATAAATATAGCAGTATTTTAATCTATATGTAAATTTTTTATTTTCCTGATGTATAACATATAATATATTTTAACATGATATATTGTTTTAAAAATAATGAAAAGTAAAATTCAATCCAAAATCGAGTGTAATCTCAACTCTCAGTAGCGAGTATCTTACACCGCTATGCGATTCCCCGGTTTCGAGTTTTTTACATAAAAAATTTCGTGACAGGTTTTTAGTTTTTAAAGGAAAGAAACGTTCCTAAACTGGAGTGTTCAGGAATATTATTAACTTTCTTCGCCACACTCGTGATAATTTATTTGCTACATTCGTGAATTACTTAAATTTAGCTCGAGAGGTTGGTATTCTATTATCTTCTGGTGATTTTAAAGTCTTGAAGTTGGAGAAGAAAGAAATGAGAGAGGCATATCTGGGGGTTCCAAGGCAGAGAGAAGACCTAAATTAATAACATCGTTGAGAAGAAAAGAAACAAGGTGACAAACACTATAAAGTACATAATGATAACATTCCCCTGATCAGGGTCACAGGATGGCTGGGATCTTTAAATACAATCCACGTTTGGGATCATTAAATCCAAGTGCCTTACACTTTGTTGTGGGGAAAACGGGAATACCCCGAGAAAAGTCCACTTTCACATGCCTTAAGTCATTAGGTTTAACCAAATGACAATGGAGAGAAATTCGCCTTTAAAATTATCAAAAGATTTTCATAAAACAAGCTGATATGTATGATACGATTGTCAAACTCTAATTAAAATAAATATCTTAAGTAAAATTTTGTTTCTTATCACTTAATCTTGGCTTACAACATGTTTACCTCTTCAACAAGAATAATTATCATACTTTTTGGTCGCTTATTTCTCTTAATCTTCGACAGATATAAAGCTTATGTTTCTAATGTGATGTAATAGTGTTTAGGTCTGCTTAGAAACTTAAAGTTGTTGCAATCCAACATTTTGGACATTCATTGTAATACTCTGTTTCGGTCGTTGTGTTACTTCACGTTCTAATATGGCTCAAAGTCTCCACTATGCCTTCAGATTTTTAAGAATACATGTCCCAAAAAGTACAACGAGCCTTATCAAACCGTTATTAAAATGGGTCGATGATTTATATTTAAACGTTTAACACTGTTGTTATTGGTGTTTTCATTACAAAACAAAATTTCAGCAAGTCAAAAATAAAACACAAATATCAAGCATGATATTACAAGTTTCTCACGAATCCATTAACCGAATTAGCATCTTAAATCCATTTACCATGTTAAAGATTAACAGTACTTTCTGACAGCGCTTAAATATCTTTTACTAGCAGTTGTGTCATATTTCTGTGGTAACAATTTATTTTAATGGATAGCCACCTGGTAGGGGATACAATCATTCCTCTGCATATCAGGAACAAGTAAAGTTCTAACGACATAAGAGATCGTACCCTATGAAACAACATATTTAAATTGAAGATGTTAAATTTAGAACAAGAACTTTTGTAAAATATATCTAAGCTGCATTTTAAATATATATATATTATACTTCTGATAGTTGCTATTTTTGCAGTACATGAGTAAAATGTTGAGTAATGTATAATAAACCTAAAAACTACGTGCTTTATAGTGTGCTATAGTTTTACTTAATTAAACATTCACAGAATATCTTACGAAATAAAATCAATGAATATTATAGTGTTTCAAAAGGTCATCAAATATTTCATGCACTAAGGTGTATTCACTCTTCTGAGTTCAGTTAGTCAAAACTAAAACTAACCTTCAGACTGATTTTTACTATAATGTATGTAAAAAAGGAAGTTTTTATTTGTTTTACTTTTCGCTATTAACTTTGTGTACGTACAACAACGATTTTACTATTGCTGTATATATATATACTATAACTCAAACGCAAGCTAGTCATAACATGTGGTTAAAAAACAAAATTCACAGCAAACAACACTCAATGACACAGTATATTTAAATATTTGATTCGAATTATTATAAGAAGGAGAACAAGCGTTTGTATAACATTATACTGTCTAAATGTAATAATCCGGTCAATTCGTTTTTCTTTAACATATAGATTAGGGGATCTTATAATCTGCAGCCAGTTTTCCACCACTTTAACGCTGCTTATTCTTTTAATGATACCAGCTTCTTTCACGTTTTCTGCCGTAAATATAATGCGTATAGAATTACAAGATATGCAAGTATTGTATCTTGTTCAAATATATTGTAAAATATTAAATTTTGTTTATATCACGACTTAAACTATGCAATTACAATTACAACTATACTTTTTCATATAGCTACAAAAGACTTGCTACTAAAGCAAAATATCGAATGTCTGGAGGAGCATCTGTCAAAGAAGGTAAGTTTTTGAATATTCCTACATCTGTTTCCTTGTATTCAGCAGTAGAAGGCAAAAGATATTAAATATTTCTATGTATTCAGTAGTAAAGGGTATAAGATGTTGAATATTTCTATGTATCCAGCAGCTAAGGTAAAAGACGTTAAATATTCTTTTATATATGACTTCTTGTATCCGGTAGTGTAATGTGCAATGGATGTTAAATATTCCTATATTTGTTTCCTTGTATCCGGTAGTGTAATGTGCAAGATGTTAAATATTCCTATATTTGTTTCCTTGTATCCGGTAGTGTAATGTGCAAGATGTTAAATATTCCTATATTTGTTTCCTTGTATCCGGTAGTGTAATGTGCAGGATGTTAAATATTCCTATATTTGTTTCCTTGTATCCGGTAGTGTAATGTGCAAGATGTTAAATATTCCTATATTTGTTTCCTTGTATCCGGTAGTGTAATGTGCAAGATGTTAAATATTCCTATATTTGTTTCCTTGTATCCGGTAGTGTAATGTGCAAGATGTTAAATATTCCTATATTTGTTTCCTTGTATCCGGTAGTATGATGAGAAAGATCGTAAATATTCAAAGTTTTGTTTCGTTAACGGAAAATAACGATCAATTAGTTGTTGCTTACTCGTGTTGGGGCCCGGCATGGCCTAGCGCGTAAGGCGTGCGACTCGTAATCCGAGGGTCGCGGGTTCGCGCCTGCGTCGTGCCAAAACATGCTCGCCCTCCCAGCCGTGGGGGCATTATAATGTTACGGTCAATCCCACTATTCGTTGGTACAAGAGTAGCTCAAGAGTTGGCGGTGGGTGGTGATGACTAGCTGTCTTCCCTCTAGTCTTACACTGCTAAATTAGGGACGGCTAGCACAGATAGCCCTCGAGTAGCTTTGTGCGAAATTCCAAAAACCAACCTACTCGTGTTGGACAGGCGACACCTAGTTATTAACGTTTTCGAAGTGTGAATCCGTTTGTTTGTTTGAAATTGAGCATAAAGCTATACAATGGGCTAACTGAGCTCTGCCTACCACAGGTATCAAAACCTGATTTCTAGAGCTTTAAGAACGCAAACATACTGCTGTACCACTGGAAGGACCTGTGAATCCGACGGTTCAAAGTTCGTGATCTATTGTCATAAAAGTATGCCCTGCTTTGGAATCGTGGGTTTGTTTTTAAAATGACGGTTAAATAATACTATTTGATGAGACAATAGTAACCCAATGGTTGGCAATGGGCACTGTTGAGTAGCTCTGTCTTCTCTAATCTATTAGTTTAAAATTAGGAAATGGTTATACGCTGATAACAGCTGTGTAAAAAATCTTAAAACAAACACAAGTTTTAATTATTATCTTTTCTCTCTCTTTAGAAAACTCCTAAGGAGCAAGATAATAAACATGTTGATTAATAAAACAATAAACCCAGTAATGTTTGTCTTGTTATAACTATAATTTATTATAAATTAATTCTTTTTTACGAGAAGGCACAAAAGGAAAAGGCACACATAAATAACATTAGCTTTCTCCTTGTTCCGATGATGTTATAAAAACCTGAAATTATATACTCTATGATGCCTTGATCAATTTATATAAATTACTATTATCAGGAAATATTTGTACGATGCATTGATTTTATTTCCGAAAGTCTGGCATTAAGATTGTGTTTATTTAAACTATTAAAACGACCTAGATTTCGAAACTTAATGGAGCGAAGAAAGGAATCGTTTTTAACACGACTAAAAGGCATATGACATTCAGTTTTTCCTTCTTCCAAGAATGCTATAAAAACATATTATATATGGCATGGTGTTGTTTGTTTGTTTTTTAATTTCGCGCAAAGCTACACGAGGGCTATCTGCGCTAGCCGTCTATAATTTTGCAGTGTAAGACTAGAGGAAAGACAGCTAGTCATCACCATCCATCCGAAATACAAGTCGAGTGTTTTAATCACCTGGCTATGCCGGGCCTGTCATGGTGTTTTGGTTACTCTCTATATATGCTTGAACTGCCCAACGATGTTTTTCAAAAGTCCGACATAAAAATCGTCTTTCTTTAAGCCAACGAAATGACCTACTTTTCAAAATATGAGTGCATATACACTGCTGGCCAAAATTTTAAGGCTAATGAACATAAAGAAAAAATATGCATTTTGCGTTGTTAGACTCAACTACTTATTTGAGTAGAGCTTCGAAAGATAAAAGTAAGGAAAGGGAAAATAAAAAAAACCTTTTTAGCATTTAATAAATAAAATGTGAACACTATAAAATTAGCCTAAATACTAGCTGGTCAAAAGTTTAAGACCATACTGAAACGAAGCGCTAATCGGTAAACACGTAACGAAATTTAGTCATTTGTGTTCAAGCATTAGCGTTGTCGACATCTCGCACTGACATCTCCTGTGTTACATTGGGTAAAAACATGCCAAAGGCTAAAAAGTTGACAGAGTTTGAACATGGCAGAATTGTGGAGCTGCAAAAAGCAAGGTCTCTCTCAACGTGCCATCGGTGGTGAGATTGGGCGTAGTAAAACTGCTGTTGCAAATTTCTTAAAAGACCCTGAGGGATACGGAACGAGAATTTCAAGTGGTCGGTCCAAGAAAATTTCGCCGACGTTGAACAGGAGGATTCGACAGGTTGTCTGGCAAGACACTAGCCGATCGTCGAACTAGATTAAGGCCCTTACGGACGCAGAATGCAGCTCAAGAACAATAAGACGGCATCTACGAGAGAAAGGCTTTAAAAACCGTAAACGTCTTCAAAGGCCACGCCTCCTTCCACACCACAAAACAGCTCGGTTAAACTTTGCTAAGAAGCACCAAAAATGGGACGTAGGAAAGTGGAAGAAGGTTTTGTTCTCTGATGAGAAAAAATTAACCTGGATGGTACAGATGGCTTCTAACGTTACTGGCATGATAAGGATATCCCACCGGAGACATTTTCTACAGGACACAGTGGAGGAGGTTCCACCATGATCTGGGGTCTTTTCTCCTTCCATGGAACAATGGAACTTTAGGTTATACAGGGGCGTCAAACAGCAGCTGGCTACATTGGCATGTTGGAGAGAACATCCTTATTGACTGAAGGCCCTCGCTTGTGTGAAAATGACTGGATCTTTCAGCACGACAACGCTGAAATACACAATGCCCGCAGGACAAAGAACTTTTTCATGGCAAATAACGTGATTCTTTTGGACCATCCAGCATGTTCGCCCGAACTGAAGCCCATTGAAAATGTTTGGGGGTGGATGGCAAAGGAAGTCTATAGAAATGGACGTTAATTCCAAACAGTGCAAGATCTTCGTGAAGCCATCTTCACCGTTTAGAATAACATTCGAGCCAGCCTTCTGCAAATGCTTATATCGATCATGCCAAAGCGAATGTTTTAAGTTATTCGCAACGACATCTGTGCAACTCATTACTGGGACCTCTTGTTGGACATTTTCTACCCTGTTTAGGACTTCTTTTTGGTATGGTCTTAACCTTTTGACCAGCTAGTATTTAGGCTAATTTCAGTGTTCAATTTTCCCTATTAAATGCTAAATAGTGTTTTATTTTTATTTTCCCTTTTCTTATTTTCATCTTTCACAGCTCTACTCAAAAAAGTGGTTGAGTCTAACATAGCAAAATCCATATTTTTTTCTTTACGTTCATTGGCCTTAAGATTTTGGTCACGACAATCGTATAATCATTTCCGATCTTTCATGAGGTTATCGAAAATTCCATTAACAAAATGAAACAGCCAATATTCATTAATACCAACATAGTTTTTATGTGGAATTGACAACAAAATGTATTTAGAAGAAAACGTGTATACGTGGACTTGGAAACAATGATATCGCGTAGGTTTAATATAATTTCCTAGTTATTTCAGTCGTATGTTTCCATGGACTACTTACAGAATTTAACAAAGGAGAAAGAATTGAGACAGCTGAAAACTAAAATTGACATATCTCTGTGTAAGAAAGCAAAAGACAAAATTATTTAAGCTATGCTGTATCGTACAAATAATTAGTGTCGTTATTGAAATGTGTAATTCACTCTTGTGTTCAGTTCCGGTTTAACGCCTAATCAACCTTATACCCCAGCCATACAGGTTTGTTTGTTTGTTTTGGAATTTCGCACAAAGCTACTCGAGGGCTATCTGTGCTAGCCGTCCCTAATTTAGCAGTGTAAGACTAGAGGGAAGGCAGCTAGTCATCACCACCCACCGCCAACTCTTGGGCTACTCTTTTACCAACGAATAGTGGGATTGATCGTAACATAATAACGCCCCCACGGCTGGGAGGGCGAGCATGTTTGGCGCGACTAGGGCGCGAACCCGCGACCCTCGGATTGCGAAGCGCACGCCTTAACGCGCTAGGCCATGCCAGGCCCAAATGTGTGTTTTCTTATAGCAAAGCCACATTGGGCTATCTGCTGAGCCCACCGAGAGGAATCAAACCCCTGATTTTAGCGTTGTAAATCCGGAGACATACCGCTGTAGTAGCGGGGGGCCCAGCCATACAGGAGCCCCACCAGCTATCCAGGTAAAAATATTACGGTCTGTAAAACTAGGCGAATTATATTTTATTAATATATGTAGATATTCATGTTCACAATTATTAAGGAGTATTCCACAGATAAGCTTATTAAGCTTCATAGGAATTTTTTTTATTTTGTATGTTTCTTTGTTATTACTATTTACGTACTGTATGTGATTTAAAAAGGTCTTCAAAATAATACCTGGGCTTAGGACTCCATTAAACTTAATCCTGTCCTGTTTGTTTTTGTATTTTCTAAAACTCACGAAGTTATAATACTCTAAGCATTTTTTCTCACCTTGTTATCATTTCAGGCATTCAATCAGATCCTCCTTTACTGATTTACTTATCCTGATCTGGACAAACTAGCACAAGGCAGCAAAATTTTCAGTTGGTTGAACAAGTTGTCTTTTCTGTAATTTTCATCAAACCAGTTCAGAATATAAATAAGCATTTAGGCTATAGAAAGAGCACTGGGCAGCAAATTTGCAGTTGGATAATCGGGTTATATTGTGTGTACTTTTCATTAAAGCAGTTCAGAATACAAATAAACATTGAGGCTGTAGAATTTCGTGAGAAATATAATATGTCAAAATCCGTCTCTTTCTGCTATACTCGTTAGTTCATATTTCTAGATAAAGGTTTGTAAAACCAGTACTAATGTTTTACACACCAAGTGCAATTTTTATAGCTTCTTAGAGGCTGTGACTTTTACAACTGACAAACCATCACCTCAAAGCAGAGAAGTATATTGGTAATAAAGGGTAAATTAATGTGTTATATAATTCTCCATGTAAGTGTGAAGAACGATCCAATCCATGTTAACGTATTAGACGATTGTGTACACTGCAGAAATTCCAGCACACGATTTTTTTTATAATTACTGATATTTGAACATTTCCATGCAAAGATTTAATCAGTACATTATTATATACAAGTGTTTGTTATTAAGGTGGGGAACTAGTACGTCAGAATATTAGGACAATAGTGAGCTCTAAAACTACATATTAGATAAAATCCAAAGCAATGACCTAATCCGCAAAGTGAAGGCGAAAGTTGCGAAAGTAAACCTTCTCACTCAAAATACCATTCCATAAAGTTAATTGTATTTTATGTTTCAATTTATATAATTGTAAATATGAATATGAAGTTGACAGACTCACAAGTTACTGTCCACATTTCGAAACAATAAGGAAAGTCGGTTGGTATTTGATGACAATTATGTTTCTGAATCACGTGCAACCAAAAATGAGAGCATTGCTTTAGATTACATGAAGGTTGTTAAACTTTCTGGCTTTTTTGCTCTTTGACTTATATTTTCATGTACCTATGATAAGATCTGAAGTACAGTTTTTGCCATATTTTTTTCTTTCGTAATTTTCTTTGATTTAGACAAATGATTCTAGCAGATTGACTGGACCTAAAGTAGCTACTTGAAATGCGCCTTACGTTGTAGTCTAAAACAGCTTTTCTGAAACTGTTGTAGCTCAAGCACCCATTTTAATTTAATTTTATTCGCTGACCACCAAATCTATCAATGTTTACGCTTTGAAAGCAAAAAGATGGGGTGTACACGAGCCCCAGAGGCATAGTGGTATGTCTACGGACTCTCACCGCTAAAAACCGCGTTTCGATACCCGTGGTGGGCAAAGCATAGATAGCCCTTTGTGAAGCTTTGTGCTTAATTTCAAATAATCAATAAATCTGTGTACATGAAAAGGTGGATCCAAAATACAGCTCTTTTAATTCGTATAAATATAATTTGACTAATAAATAGTTTTAAATATTTACGAAATTTCGAACAAAAATCGCACACCCATAGATGATTGGTAGATCCTAGTGTGAGAAACGTTGGCCTAGAGTAACGTCACTGTAATGTTATATATATAGTTATAATGTTAGTTTTGTACTTAATATATACATAGTTATTTGTACTTAACATATGTCATATCAATCTATATACATGTCAGTAATAAATGAAAGCTTTAATATGATCTAGGATCTAGATATTTACTTGTGGCACACAATGATTTAGTCAAGAAACTTGCAAAGAGTGTAGTACTCGTTGTAATATGATCAATAGGTTGACATTTCTCGTACCATTAAATTAAAGCATATTCTAAACATTTGTTTTTCACCCTTTTCGAGGACCATTTTGGAATAACTCATCCAGTACTACGTGCTTCACGGGTTCTTATCATAGTCACTTTTATAGACTCAAAACATTGCTCATCAAACACACTCAAAACAAAACTACTTTCACATTAAACGGAGTTTTATTTTATTTCACCATGAATATTCTTATTAAAAACGTGTCTTTTCGAAAACATGAGAGATGATAATACCGATTCGACTTTATACACATGCATATATATTTTAGTGAAAATAATTACATTTTAATGAAGTTAAATAGTAAAATAAGTAAAATCATAAGGAAGGACTGTGTTAAAAACAGCAAATCCAAACCTTTAACTAATTATATAATTTGTTATTTTAACTCAAAAATAAATTAAACAAAAAACGCTGCAGCAACTGAAAACATCCCAGGGTGCAAGCTACAATGTGGGATTATAAAATGTACCCTAGGTTTTGGAGGTGACTGAGAAGTAGGACCCACGTAGCGGTGGGGATATACCGTTTATCAGATTTTAAACTCCATTTGCCAGTCTCACAGAAGAAATAAAGAATAACAATAGATATAGAAATTAGGAGAGCGAGATGTGGATGCTTAAACCCACAACATCCCACATCTATATCAGTTGTGAAAAGGTGACTGCTTTCCCAAGTAAATAATTAATTGAAATAAAAATAGAAATAAAGACAAAGATAAAAATATTTTTATTTCAATTTATCTTTACTTGGGATCTTTTCAGTTGATGTAGCGTTTTTTGTTTAAATTGTTTTTGTTTCGGTTTGTTTTTGAGTTAAAATAACAAATTGTATATATAAGGATCTGATATTCATAGGGGTGACAAGAAGATTGTATGAGCACATTTTAAAACTATGCTTCGAGAATAAAAGAATCTTTCATTTAATAAGTTGAAATGGCTTTCCTCTTAAACGGTTACCGTTTATATTTTTTCACTAAGCCTAATTTATTATTTTTTTATTTTAATTAAGACAAATTACTCCTATAGATCTTGTAAAAAATACCAGAAATCTGACGAGTCAAACATTTCGCACTTTCATTGGCTAGGCGCTTAAAAGAATGGGGGCTCGAGTCCATGGACGCGGAAATTATCGACGTTTCAATATGGTATAGATTATGGTTCTTAACTTTAGTTTCTTAAAAGACTAACTAGAGAATCGAGGCTATAACAGATAGTATCGGAACACTGGACACGTGTCAGCGCCTAGCGACGCCTCTTAGAATACTATGAGTTAAAATGTTTGAACCATAATGCTTTATAATGATAATCTAGAAATATAAAAATAAACCAAATGAGTAAAATAAAAGTGTTGTTTATAAAAAAAATACGAATATAATATTGTATGTATTAAAATATAATGTGCTAGTAATTTTAGATGATATATATATATAAATTAAAGTTAATTTGAAGAAAGACATATTGCCAAACGCTTTTCTATGTAGGTCACTTTTGTGGTTTTGCTCTAAACCAAATTCGTAGCTTTATAAGAAAATAAACTTTCTACAGTTAATTTTTCATATTGTTTATATACATTAAAGAATTAGGAATTGAGGCAAAGTTACACAACATACGGCTTGTTCAACAGCCCACCCTTCAAATAATTGAAGGCTGCCTATGTGTAATCATGAAACCGGGCGTTCACATTATAAATGTAGCTGATAACGCCCGAAAAAGTGAGTGCATCGTAACCTACAAACTCAAATTCTAGTTTTGTTTTTAACTTGTCCCTATTTTATTCAAATAATTTTAATTTACGTTTTTTATACTTTTTGCTAAAACTATTTTGAAGTGAACAGCTATATCAAGCACTGTTGTTATGAACTGTAATTTGAAACATTACATAGCAAAATCTTTTAATCATAACCTGCTGAGGTTAGAGTTTAGTGGCCTTAATTAAACAAGTCTATGATTGAGAATTTTACACAATAGAGAAATTAAGTATTAAAGTTAATAATTATCTGTTAAACAAAGACAAGTCTTAAATAACTCTACAAAAGTTTTTAAAGAAAAGTACATTCTACCTGTGTAATGAATTGATTTCGGTCTGTAATTATGATAAACAGGAGAACGAAGAAATTCATCGTAACAAAATTAAATAAAAAATGACACTTTATGAATCTCAGTGGAGAAATACACTGTAGCACAGGGTGTTCAGAAAGTCACTGTGCACTTATATATGTATATGATTACAAAACTGCACAGTGACATTACGAGCACCCTGTATTTGTCAGTAAGGATTACAAAGAGTACCACGACTTAATCCACAGAAATATCAAGATTTTGAAAATTCAAACATTTCAGCAGAAATGGGATGCATAAAAATACAGTTTAAAAATAAAAACATTTTTAGAATAGAAAATGAAACTTTAGAAGTTAAAGCAAAAACTTATAGCATTAAAGTTTTAGAAATCATCTCATATATAATGTAAAGCTTTCAAGATGTACAAAATAAACAGATATTGATAAAGTATAAATACTTGAAAATTAATTTATTACAAAACAGAAGAAAATATAGAAATTTGTACATATGAGAGATAGTTTAGGGATTATTTGGAAAATGGCCATCAAGATAAAAGAACATAAGCAAAGCAGATTAAAAAAACGAAAAATAACATATTTCTCTAAAACCTAATTTAAACGAAATGGATTTCATCAACAACATTACAGAATGTATCTTGCAAACATGATAACTAAAAAGTGAATTTATCCAATAAAATATTTAAAAGATACAGATTTTATCAAAGACATGGAAGAAGAAATTGTGAAAATTTGTTATCAAGCATGAAATTACGTGCATACTCAAGAAGTTGATTTCTTAGACAAAGATCTCAGAAGAAATATGTTTCATCAAGAATAAAAGACAAAAGAAATTTTAAAAACTTGGATCAGACATGAAATGTTCTAAACGAAACGAAATGGACTGATCCCTACAGAAAGAAAAACTACCAGAGACAATAACAATATCCTAATAAGAAGGAAAATTAGTACAGAGAAGAGGCTAGTACTGAGAAAATAATCAGAATTAAAAAGGAAACTAACTGTAGATAAGTAAAATATCTACAAATTCTGAACATGAGTAGAAAATTGTTTAACCAAAATGTAATAAAACCACTAAATAAAGGTTTAACATTTACGCTAGACAATAATAATGAAATAGAAATGAAGCTTGTCCTAAGTGAATTTAGTAGAAAATGAAGACTTGGAATTTTTTGGTAAGCAATAAAACCGCATGACGTTAGGGCCTTACAAGAAATGTTATCTAAATAATATCATGAGGATCTTGTTTTAAAGTGATTACCACCTAGAATATCAGGATGCCCAATTCTAGGTTTCACGAATCAGGTTACTGAACCTCTAAGTAATATTCTAAGTATAATAACCTTTATTTTCTAATGTTTCTTATACTATTACAGATGACAGAGATTTTCTACGAAAATTGCCTAATAAAATGGAAGAGAAACGTATATTGGTATATTTGATGTAATAGCTTTGTTAAGGATAAACGTGTTAAGATTAAAAATTTTTGAATGGCTTCTAAAAAAATTTAAAAATATGTTACAATCTCGATTTAGCTCTTTTTTATTTAAGAAGGTTTAGTTTTAGATTATCGTGTTTTATCATTAAACAGTAGGATATAACATCAACTGTAGCACTATGGAACGAAACTAGGTTTCATATATCCAGCAATAGTTATGAATTTCTTTGAAGATAAAATGTTAGATTTATTATTGCATTATTTTAACAGGTATTTTATTAACTATTTAAAGTTGTCAAGGAAACTGTTTCTGGGGGTCTGTTTTGTAACATGAAGTCTTTTAGATAACTTATTTCTATAAACTAAACAATGGCATGAATTCTTACCTCCGTTTTATAAGTGAAAGGAGTGCTAAGCAACTTCTATTATTCAATATTATTATTATATTATCTGAGCATAGATATTTAAACTCTGATATTCATTATAAACCTTCCAATGCTCGTATATACCAAAATGCTGAAAATTGCATTTACAATTTTTGACTCCTAAAATTTTGTTGTTGTGCAAGTTTTATTTAAACTCAACTATTTAAAACAGCTACGAGGTACAGTAACAATATAGAGGTTATTCTCTAAAATATTTTTAATTTTCAATATAAATCTGGTTTGTTTTGAGGCTTCTAAGTTAGCATACCAAGTTTGATGAGGACCGGTTATCTCTTTTTAGACAAACAGAGAGATAGATTACTTACCTCAACAGTATGGCTTACTATGTATAGCGCATTGCTGAAGAACGTCTCTACGCCAGCTTTTATGTTCAGCTTTGCCTCGCTTTCCTCAACAGAGCTGGATAACCAAATAAATATCAATAATATACTGCATCACACGTAGTAGCCGATGAAAAATGTATGTAACTTATACGTATAGAGAGAAATGGTTGGTATATCCCGTAATGAAAGTAAATAAGTAAAACTAAAACATAAATAAACCACCTCTTGCAAGGAAATTTAATCATATTTTTAAATAAACGTATGGTATTTCTTGAAGCTGATATACATGACGGTATTTATAACGGAAAAGTATTAAATAACCTCACCGTTGTAGGAAGTAAATTATTGTTTTTATTTTGAATTTCTAATTTGAAAATACATTTTCTATTCCAAAAGACTGTATATTATACTGTATATGTGTAAGTGTATGGGTTACAATTTACTTTTTATCAGGTGACTCCATCTCTTCACAATTGCTTTGCCGAAGAATCTATAAATACAACAAAATGGACTGAAACTCCTGAACAGAGTGTGGAAGATATTGTAAAGGCATTTTGTTTAAGATCGACATTCATTTTTCAATGGCAAGAAACACAGCAAAAGACACCATTGCCTATAACAATGGTATTTATGCACTCGAGTGCGAGTGTGAAAATTGTACCAATTTCATATTAAATATTTCGAAATATTTCTATGTATCTGCTATATCCTACAGTTGAAGTACATAAAGTTAAACTTAAATTGTAAACATGGTTTACATGTCCTATAAATGAAGTTCTGTAACTTCTGTTCTTAAAAACAACGCTGTAAAAGTTATATAGTAATTGTCATCCATGCCTCTCTCTTTATATATATTTGTGTATGTGACGTTGTTATTCTTTATATGTATTCATTTTTTAACTTTTATGTATGAGGAATAACACACAAAGTTACATTTATTACTGTAAAATATACTACTGTGATTCAAGATTTCTCGTCAACAAACTAGAATATGACTGGTGTACTCATCCTAATTCCCAATACTAATAGTTATTTTCATTAGATAATTGGCCTAACTGCTCTAAGAAGAATGGCATGCGTAATACAAGAACTTCATCGTCCTCTTCCAACGTGGATATTTGCCTTTTCGGTAAGAACTTTTTCCTAAGGTGTTCTTCATCTACGACGTTTCAGTTTTAATTTTTGTTACGAATTATAATTTATCCTGGATGAGCCTCCACTTTATTATGTTATATATAATTTATCCCGGGCGAGTTTCCGAGTTATTATGTTACGTATATTAGGTATTAAGATTTCAAATAGCCGGAAAGTTTAATTTTTTAATTTTAATTTAGAAGTTAATTAAATTTATGATATTTGTCAACGAGTTTGATAAGAACAATTTTCTTTTTAAACACAAATATATTTTAATATACCAAACAAATTATAATAACAGTTATTACTAATAGTTATTGCAAATTATTGTTTACAAATTTATAAACAATACTAAGTCTTATATACGGTCCGAAACTAAATATTTTATCGACGTTCTGAATCTACGAGGCTCAACTTACTTTTATGTTGATACACAGATATACATCATTTGACGAGAATGCTAGCTAGCTCTGTTCTTGTTTGGCCTCGCCCCCTTACAAGCTTACTTTTCCTGGCGAAGATATTAAACGTCCTCCTAGAAATAATAACGTCCGAAGTTGAACGGCTTGTGATTCGAAGTCAATAAACGTTCCTGATCAAATTCTGTAGTTTACCGATTATAAGCTTTAATCACAGTGATAGCTTCCGAGGCTTAGAGTATACAAACTGTAGCTTACCAATAATAATATTCTTCTACTGTCACTCGGCTAGCTGCTTTTATACGGCTTACGCGAGTTTCTCGAAGATTTAATAATGTTTGAAAATGCTCTAGCCCAGTGGTTCCCAAACTTTTTCAGCTTGTTACCCAATTTAACATGCCACATTAAGCATGTTACCCCTTTCACAAAATGTTTTCAACATTGATATATATGGCTAAATTAAACTAGAGATATATTGCACTTTATTTATTACACTTAATTTATATAATTTATTTACACTGAATTACACTTTTAATTATTGTATTTGATCATTGTGAATTTCTAATGAATATTGCCAAAGATGTCAAGAACATCAGTGGGATGGATGGAGTTGCATACTTCAAGCTAGTTTAGGAATTCTTGGCTTTGTGGTTGAAAGTGCCAGCCTGACATCGTTTGCAACATTCAAGCCAGTCCTCTTTTTTGTTTTCATCCCCAGCACGGTTGAGAACCCCTTTTCGCACAGATACGTTGTTGAGAATGATACCAACAACTTCAAGGCTCTCTTGGACAGAGTTGGCGAGTCAGCTAGTTGTGAAATCCAAAAGGAATCTGCATTTTGGTTTTGGAATTTGACTTTCAAGGCTTCATTTGCTCGCATTGTGATCCACTCCTCCTTTGCAGGGAAATCATCATCATGAATGGCCTCATCAGGTACAGAAAAGGGATGAATGATCCACTGAAGACTGGCTGTTTTAAGGTCACTCTCTGGAAAGTAGTGCTGCATGCTTGTTTCAAGCCCCTTCAAATGGTCGCTCATCTCTTTGTTGATGGTCTGTAAAAGTGATCCAGTATCATAACTATTCTCCTCAACAAACTGGTCTAGGGTGGGAAACTGAGCGATCACTCCTTTCTCCAAGCGTCGAATCCAGAGTCTCAGTTTTCCCAGATGCAGTCACAGTGTGATGGGCATCAATGATAGTCGTGTTTTGGCCCTGGAGTTGCAGATTATCACTGTTCAGCTCCGCAAATATGTCAGCCAAGTAACAAAGTCGAGCAAGCCACTCCTTATCAGTGAACTTGGTAGCAAAAGGAGATTCTTCTTGTTTCAGAAATTCCTGAAGAGCCGTTCGGAGCTCAATGACTCGACGTACAACCTTGCCTTGTGACAACCAGCGAACATCGGTGTGGTAGAGCAGAACTTGATACTGCTCTCCCATTTCCTTGCACAGCTCCCTGAATATGCGCGAATTCACATCCCTGGACTTGATGAAATTGACGATTTTCAACACATCTTCAAACACTAATTTCAGATTACCAGGCAGGCTTTTTGATCCAAGAGAGTACCGATGAATGATGGAATGATCTACAGAAATTTCTGGATTCACAGCTTGTATGAGGCCCCGTAATTCACGATTACGACCCATCATCGACGGTGCTCCATCGACGGAGACCTAGATTAAAAAAGAAAAACTATTATAGATTGCGTCAGTTAGTCATTCTTACTTATCTTTTGCGTTATAATTATATGGTTTTAATTTAATTTAATTTATTTTGGTACTTTAGTATTTCAGTACGACAGGCACGATACTTTTTTGTGAATTATGTATAAAATATTAGCTACACTACAGCTACTTGTACAATAAATAAAACTATATGACTATATGCCATGTAATTCATTGTATTTATACTAATCTAGACTTTATATAAACATCTCTCTCTACCTGTTGAACGCTGTTCCAATCCAATCCATTCGTGGTAAAGAAACTGTTGATGATATTGAAGATATCTTCTCCCTTCGTGGTTGTCAGCAGATCTTCGCATAATAGGAACTCTTCTTTGATCTTGTCCTGGCGGACGTAACGAACGAACCCAAGAAGAACAGCACAACTGGCTACGTCACACGATTCATCAAATTTCAAGGAGAATTTGCTATATGAGCTTTCCTTGATCTCTGTTGTAACTTGGGACAGAATATCTGATGCCATGTCATCGACTCGTCGGCGGATTGTGTTGTTTGATAGAGATATGACACTCAGTTTCTTCGCTTGATCCTCCCCACATACCTTGCTTACCATCTCGTATGCACAAGGCATAATCAGATTCTCTGTTTATTTTTGTTGTTCGGCAACTTTATATGCAACAAAGTACGATGCTTCGACCGCAGCTTGAAGCTTTCGGGCTTGAATTCCAGATGAACCGAACTGGATATTCTTCAGTGCTACAGCCCGGCGCTGAAAATGAGCCTGATCCTCATTTTGAAGATTTTGATGGCACTTCTGGAGGTGAGCTGAGAGTTTTGATGGCTTGAGGCTTTCATTTGTCAACACTTTGTGACATACTACACATTGTGGCCGATCCTCTCCACCAGAAGGTAAATTCACAAAACCATAGCGAAGAAAGGCGTCAGAGTAGGTGCGATTTTTAGACATTTTATTGTTTAATCTGCAGAAAAATAAAAATAAAAAACTGCATAAAAAAGTGTGAACAATGTGAACTTATTATTTATTTTTTCATGGCATTCTAGATAGCATTAAAAGAGCTTATTCAGGATAGGAATGATGTAATAGTAGGTAAATACTAACTATACTGCACAGGGCAGTACACATACATACCAGGTTTTGTCTACCTCGGCTGATGCTCACATAGAAACTGACAGTGTGAAATAGAGGCAACCTCAAGCAGTGAGTGACGCGTACTGGACACGTCGATGAGTCATCAGGGTTACTGAGTGACTTGTGTTCTGAAGCATACTTGTCAAAATACTTTTAGGTTACCACACACTTAGATACATATTTTTTCTTTTCTACTACTGTATATTAGTTTTTTGATGTTTATTGTTATTTGGTTTAACTTTATTACATACTTAAAATAGGTTTAATTTACAACTTTACATACTAAGACTAAGTTAACATTAATCCTAATACCAGCTACCTCAATGTTTTCTTGATTTTCAGAATTTTAACTTTTTTTCTGTCACCCCTCCATTACCCCCGATAAATTGTTAAATTACCCCCAAGGGGTTATTTACACCCAGTTTGGGAACCACTGCTCTAGCCTTTTCGTGAAACAAATATTGTTGATTCCTAGTCTCAAGAATCTTCTACAAATTTAGATAATAGGCGGGACTTGCGCAATACACATTTAACAATACATATCACATGCAAAGAAGAAAACTATACTGAAATAAACGTAGGCACTAAAATAAATGTACAACAGCAAATATGTAACACCTTGTAGAGAATTAAAATTTGAGTTAGACAATTTTAAACTAAGATATTACATATATATTACAATCATGTCTTATTTTACTTAACTCTTCGTGTTAATATTCTCTTCAAATATATATATACATTAAGAACAATCTATTAAACACAATACATTGTCAAAAATTATAAAATTTCAAACATCATGACAATGTATAACACAATTAATACGAATAACCTTACGGTAATAAAATTACATAGCACATGAAAGTGTTTAAACATAAATGTTGTTTTTTGGATAAACGTGTTCAATGATCATACACTGAGGTGTTCTTCGATAGTTGTGATTGGTTTTAAAGGATTACCAATACTTTTCGTATTAGGTTTTCTAGCCATTGACATATATGACAAAATTTTACAGAACTGGGAAACATCTTTCTTAATTTTTTGGTCAAAAGAAAGGTCTCATAATTATGTCATATATCTTGTTCACACCTAAAGAGTAGGCGGGACTTGCACAATACACATCCAACAATACAAGCTACATGCAAAAAAGAAAACTGTGTGTATGCGACTCCGCAGACATATTGTGCCACTGGGAGGCGCGCTTACCTGATAAAATTAATGAAAAAAAAAAATCAACATTAAATTTTTCTTCAACAACCGTTAAAAAAAATTATACACACACACCTAGACCATCAACAAACAAGCAATAATAAATTCAAAGAAAAAATAAATTACGTAACCTTACACTGCTGCATACCATGTTCCCGATATCAGTGAAAAATTAAACAGCATTTGGAGAAAAAAAACTTACAACAAAACATAACATTTCAGTAAACATTAAATTTATTCAAAAACCAGGTACAAAACTAAAATTCATAGTGTGTATAAACTACATTGATAAACATAATACTAACATTATTTATAAAATACAATGCAACAACTTTTATATCGGAGAAACTAGCAGAAGAATGGAAACCAAAATCAAAGAACACAAAAAAAACACCTTTGTACGTTTTTGAACACTGCAAATCAAATAAGCACAATATAAATATAGAAGACGCCAACATACTAAGTAGGGAAACAAATATAAACGAACGCAAAATCAAAGAAGCCGTAGTTCAAAAAGAACTCCAACCAACATTGAACCAATATGAAGGAACACATTTATACCAATATGAATTAATTAGCCTAACATCTAACTCTGCAACGCTCTCTACAATCTCGTACCCGTTCACACTCTCATTTCTAAGACATAGGCTCAACAACGGTCAGTTACAAACTTTCTTTGTTAAGCTGGAGATAACCTAAGAAGGTCGAAACGTTGTTGTGTACTTTATTTTAATTAAAGTTTTAATGCCGTCTAAAAATACAATTTAAACATCACATGTTCACGCCTAGTCTTCCTTTGCACTACTAACGTATGAAAATTTATATTCGTGACAACCATCCGATGATGCGAGTCCATGTGTAGTAGAAACATTCTTGGTACTGAAAACTCATATTAAGCCTGTATTTTAAACTATTTTCAGCTTTAATGTAAGGTAATATAGCATATATATTATTTGTAAACGCCACACTTCCCTAGATAAAACATTATATGTCCTGAAACAAGTTATGTGTTCTTGAATGAAGGAGTTAATAAAAAACAAACCACGGTGTAAGTTAAACTACGTTAAGCTTGAAATGGGTATGTGTATATTTAATCTCTTTTGAGGTTATATATTATAAAGATATGTATTCCTGAAATGCGAAAAAGAAATAAGACGTGTGTATGTATAAAGAAAGAGATATGAGCGCAAAATAAATTGAGGCAACCTAGTTTATGAAACATATTTCAGCGTAGAATACTGAACAAGTGAGATACAATTTGGAATGAACATTCTGTGTACATAAGATCGGTTGTACAGAGATGGAAGCAAGTATATACAGAAGACACAAAATAATATACTTGAAATTCATAAAAAAACAACACGAGTGAGTTTTAAGAGTAGCTAATCAGTGGTAATAAAATTTCTTTTAACATCATTTATTTGTCTTGAGCCAAGGATAGATACTGCGGTTTCTGCGAGTTTAGTTCTATTTTACGTCAAGGGAGTTAATTCGTACTTGAGATAAATAGATAAATTAAGGAAATAAAGACAATCAAATATTTTAAGTAGAGTTATTGTAAATGATTAGGTGGCTTCGTGACATTGCACGTACTTTTTGTCAGATGCATGCACTAATTCTTATATTTGAATGGTCCATTATTCAATATGTGTGTGTGTGTGTGTATTACAATGTAAAGCCACCTACGAGAAAGCGAAGAGCCGAAAGTTCACTAATAAGTTTCTTACCCCTGAAAAGACTAATTTCGTAAGTAACCCTAAATGACGAATAGTTTCATTATGTATTGCGTAAAATAAAAAGTAATGACAAATTTATTTAAAATTAGTCTATACAGACACACATTCACCAAAAACGGAGGTAGTAAACTTAATGTGTCCGGCTTTGCGAAAGAAACATGAATAGAAATGTATTACTCTAAATTTAGCTAATATTATACTTTTTACTCCTCATTAGCAACTGATAATATATGTTTTATTTATGGTTTATATTTTAATTTATTGACACTTTACTTCTTCCAGAAATGCTTTTCGTATGCAGATGTGAAAAAAGTCCCAAGTTGCGGTAAGTATACAACGTGGGAATAACCATAACGTCTCCCTATGTTCGTGGTTAGGGCGCTCAACTACAATCTGAGGGTCGCGTCGTTTCGAATCTCCGTCCCACCAAACATGCTTGCCCTTTCAGCCATGGAGCGTTATAATGTTTCGACCAATCCCAGTATTCGTTGGTAAAAAGAGAAGCCTAAGAGTTGGCAGTAGGTTTCTTCCCACTATTCTTTTATTGCTAAATTAAGAACGACTAATACAGATAGCCCTCGGATAGCTTTACGTAAAACTCAAGCCAAAACCTATTTCCTCGTCCTTAATAATTAATCGTTAGTACCAGCTACGTATAATGACGTCATTGTTTAATTAGTTATTTCTTTTACTATCAGCGATATTTAATTAGACGTTTTTAACAAGTTCCTAATTTCAGTTACACAGACAACAGTATGTTTGTTATTAATTAGGTTTTTTTTTTTTCTTCTCACTTAATTTCAAAATTCAATTGTAGGAAACAGCTGTTTTATCAATTGTTTCATAAATTCAGGTGTATACGACGTACAAAAGGCTGGTTACTACTTAGTTTCTTGTTTCAGAAGTAGAAGGCCTGGCATGGCCGAGCGCGTAAGGCGTGCGACTCCTAATCCGAGGGTCGCGGGTTCGCGCCCGCGTCGCGCTAAACATGCTCGCCCTCCCAGCCGTGGGGGTGTATAATGTGACGGTCAATCCCACTATTCGTTGGTAAAAGAGTAGCCCAAGAGTTGGCGGTGGGTGGTGATGACTAGCTGCCTTCCCTGTAGTCTTACACTGCTAAATTAGGGACGGCTAGCACAGATAGCCCTCGAGTAGCTTTGTGCGAAATTCCAAAAAACAAACAAAAACAATCAGAAGTAGAAAACAATTAGATATAACACACACACACCATTATCTACTAAAATTAGGACCTAAATTTAATATCGGTTGTAGAACACAATGTCTTTATAATGAATTACTTTCAATGTTTTTCAGTAGATTGCAGCGCGTTTGTAGCTATTTGTAAACAGATGTGTACAATGGAGTGTTTTTTATTAATTTTAGATGTTTTCATTAACTTTGACTAGTGTTTATTTTAAGTAAGTATATTTTGGCTTACGTAATTACTAGTAACATAGAATGAGTGATGACATAAGTATCCAATTTTAAAAGTATCGCATCAAAAGATTTGGGAGCACTGCATCGACTGATGACGCTTTTATAATCTAATATTTTAATGAAAATTTAGTCTTAGTCATTAGCGTGTGGAACATCATATACAAATTGTCAATTATTGTGTTAGAAAATTTTTCTTATAAAGTGTTGTTAGAAATATTTAACCAAGCAGTGACTAAATTTTAAGAGTCCAATAGAGTGGGGGCGACAACAACAACTTCTGTGAAATATTAATTTAAATTAATAGTGTGGCCAAATAATAACATGTGATATGCTCGTAAAAGACACATAAAGCTACTTCGCAAGCAACAAACTGAAGTACAGGAAAATTTGCGCAGCTTCATTGTAGTAATGAGAGTTCTCTTTCGTAACATCATTATTCGCTTTGAAGACATTTCTCCGAACTACCTTAGTGTGAGTAGTTTTAGAGCTCGTTGTCATTCTAAACATTCTGCTCTGGGAGTTTTCCCGCTTCCATGGAGAAGAGTGAATATTTGTTTTTCGAAATGTTGAATCTTTCGGCACGTTCACATTGGTTCACCGAACTTTAGTAATAATTCCTGACTTAATATAATGACAATGAAGCAAAAATTCAGTTAAATTCTACATCATAAGATGTTTTGTTTTTGTTTATTTAAAATTTGATGTGTTTTAAATTCTTGTACGTTACTTATTTCAGGGAAATGTTCAGTTCGACAAAGAATGAAAATGTTAAGTTCAAGTAGAATGAATCTAAACGAATAAGAAGAAATATGGATGTTTACGCTCTCGAATTCAGTTTTTAGAATGATTTTATGAAATTCATCTATGATAACTCAAAGTTGAGCTTAAACGTTATAACAGATTCAGAATATTCAAATATATAAATCTAAGATAGCTGATATGTGTACAAATGGTAATCACATTGTCACGCATGTAATTTATTTCTTTCTGTTACATCTTAATATCGAGAGCAAACACTTAAGTTGTTCAATGGCACATATTTCAAATGTGAATAGCAATAATTTTCATTCTTGTGTTATGTGTGTATGTATTATGTGCGCATGGAAATAAAAATACTTAAGAAGTACATTGTGTTAACTTAACAGGATGTTGTGTTCATAAAATTAAACTTCAGGAAGTTGAATATCGCGATAGAGCCACTACTCACAAAGTAAACAGAAAAATTACCAGTCAAACCTCATAATTCATAAAGTAGAAATATTAGATAATCCATACCACCTGCAACTTGCAAAACAATCCCTATTACTTGCGGAATAATAAAAGGCAATCCTCACTTTTCCTAGTGTAAACAAAGATTTATATATATATATATATATATAGAGACATGCCAAGCATTACGATTTGAGCGTAATCATTACGATTTTGGTGTATACATTACGGCAATACGCTCATACAGACAAATATTACGACTTGTTGCAACTCCAAAATTATTATATATTATATAGGTCTATAAAATAAAGTGATAAATTGTTCCCCTAGAGCTTGAAAGGGGTGAAAAGAAAATTTCTAGTGAGATACAAATAAATTTTGATAATAAATAAAAGACATAGTCCAAATGGCTACTTGCTATAATCATGTTTGTGCTTGAAATAATAAAAAATATTTGTATCTCCGACGTCTACCAATAGTTTGAGTGCAAAGCTTCTCCATTCTGGGTACGTGGGGGAATCCATAGTTACGTCATCAGTGATTGTCAGCCAATCAGCGCTCGCGTAGATGGGTATTTCCCGTTTTCTAAGTGGCATAGAAACACCAATGCGATCGTTTACAGACGGAAAAAAAAGAGGCTTCGTTCACCAGATTGTTTTGTTTCTGGCAAATCTAAAAGGCTAAAGCTGTGAATCAAAAATTTATGAAAAAGTATAGTGCAAAATATCCGGTCATTGCATCAAAAGTCAGTGACAGTCATGCGTTTTGTATAGTTTGTCACATCGATTTTTCTGGGGCGCATGGCGAGATAAACGATTGTTCCAGACATACAAAATCGGCATCTCACCAACAAAAGGCTGAGGCAAAGACAAAAACGATGCAGATAACGACACTTATGAGTAAGAATTCAGAATATGAAAAAGAATTTGAAAAGAATTTTTAAATTTATTTATTAAATACACAAAACACAGTCATAAATGATCAATCTATAGCAGTAATAAATAATAATAGTTATAATGATAATATAATAATAAACAGCTTAGAGACATTGGTCAGGTCTAGTAGTCGCAAATGATAAAGGGCTCTGTCTACAATCATTACGCTCAGTCATATGATATAGTTGGCATCTCTGTATATAACATAGTTTCATACGCATATACCATAATGTTTAGTCCAATTACCACCAGAAACTAAAGACCACTACTTTGTATTAGTTACGGAGTATTTCAAAATTAAACTTCAAAATACACTGAACGAAAACTATAAACATTTCAGTCCATTACCTGCTCATAAACAATAAAAGATGACATTTAACATACAGTTTTCACTACCTGAATTAGCAAATGAGTACTAAATTGCTCCCTTACTCAAGACATCGAAAAAAAACTCATACGCGCTTTTCTACTTACAGTGTAAAACTAAAAACAATTTATCGATACTTCCGAAATAATAACTAAAAAAGCTCACATAATAAAAATAAACACGTATCACACAATTCACAAAATTAAAAAATAATAATTTCCATTATTTTCAGTATTTGCACATAAGAAAGAGAATAACTTAAAGATACTTTTTTTAAAAAATTAGAAATACAGTAAATATCGGAACAGCTTTGCTACACACAAAAAAGAATGCCAAAAATACCAAATGTAAATAAAATAAAAAATCATTTTTATAAATCCTGTACGTTTGAGTGCTCATAACACTAACATTTGGGTTTTGATCTATTTGTAAACACACTGAAGAAAGGTTATTGTACAAATAGGGCCTGGCATGGCCAAGTGTGTAAGGCGCGCGACTCGTAATCCGAGGGTCACGGGTTCGCGCCCGCGTCGCGCTAAACATGCTTACTCTCTAAGCCGTGGGGGCGTTATAATGTGACGGTCAATCCCACTTTTCGTTGGTAAAAGAGTAGCCCAAGAGTTGGCGGTGGGTGGTGATGACTAGCTACCTTCCCTCTAGTCTTACACTGCTAAATTAGGGACGGCTAGCACGGATAGCCCTCGAGTAGCTTTGTGTGAAATTCCAAAAACAAACAAACAAACTATTGTACAAATACAAGTATGTTAATTGGAGTATTCGTTCCTTGGAAGGGTGAAATAAAAAATTGTTTGTAACAAAAGACAAAAAATTGTGGTTGTATTATTTTCTTAACATAATAAACATTAAAAGTGCAATAAAAATACATAAAAGTACCACTACTAAAAAGAAAATCATACTGTTTTCAAGTATTCTATCAATACGAAATTAGATGGAGTCCATCTCCCCTTATGTCATCCCGTATTTCTGTGTCAAATTTGGTGCTAATTGAATAAGAAATGTAGAAACAACTAAGAAACAGATATAAACAAGTACACATGTACTGACGTGTATTTATATAAATATGCACACGAGTGTTGGTTGTGCCTCACTGCAACAATGAATAATATTTTTTTAGAAAAACTGTTTAAATAAGCTATACAAATATTTTAAACAGAATGCATCAGAGGGAAAATTAGCTTGAATTTTACAGAGCACATCTAAATCTTACATGAAATGTAATCAACCTTAATTTCTAGGCCAAATCAAATCTAAATTAATTTGTATATAGGACATTTATCACTAACTGTTGCACATGAGAAAAATGTGAGGAAATCCACACTACATAGCATACAAATGAGAAAAAAACAATACTGATCTTTATTTGAAAATAGGTGAAATAATACGACTTGAAGGTGTTGATTCCAAATCTAGTATCAATTTTTTTGCTGTTTTTTTTGCTGTCATATCAGATTTTCTCACAAAATCAATAATAGAACTCTGTATCATGCTTCAAATGTATGTATAATATAACCTTTGCAGCAAGATATTTTCCAAAAACCACTATTGCATTTACTGACAAAAATTCTTAGTAAACTTATGATGATGTTTGCTTTTGTCATACCACTATATTAAAAATAGGTGTAATGGATAAACCTCATTATAATAGTATTTTAACTAATTAAGATCCATTAACTTGACAAACGGATATTTTAAAGAAGTATTATCTTGGCATTGTGACATTTCAGTTGGAACCATGTTTTGTAGTGAACTGCATCAACATATTTTATATAAATATTAATTACAGTTTTAAAGGTTTTTATAGCAGATAACCTGATGTGACTTTGCTATAAGAAAACACACACACACACACAATTTTAAAAGTTAGAGGTTGTCTTGTATGTAATTATGCCTTAATTCTCTTTATGGAGATTCCACTTGGCTTAAGACAGTTATAAAATCAGTCATAACAAATATAACCATCAATAAAGCAGCACTGAAGTTTCTGTATTCAAGAAAAAGCATTGTTATTGTGTTCTAAAGTAGTGACTAAATTAACAGTAGGCAACAGTTGTTATGTATGTTGTGATAAAAGGTTCCACAAAGATCCCTGATCCTCAAAAAAGGGATTAATTTGAAGTTTCACTTCATATATTTTCCGTTTCAAGTGTGGATTATATTACATAAGATATTATAATTTTAAACAGCCTGAAACTGGGTTAAATAATAATTTAGATTTAAAAGTTAAATAAATGTCGATATGTAACCAGTTTATGACACTTGCCAACAATTTTAGCAACAGTTTTCTTTCTTTAATAAAAATATATTTTATTATACAAACAATAACAAAATTTAGATTAATAGCTACTACAAGTAACTATTTATATATAAAAGGTTTATCAACTTACAAACAATATTAAGTCTCCTATCTTATTAAGGGTTCACAACGAGCAAATTAATTTTTAATTGATGTAGGTACAATTCACTTAACCGAGAGCTAGCGTGCTTTGTGTTCTTTTTCCTTCGCTGACCATACACCGAGTTTTCCATCGATGAAGTTATATAATGATATCGTAAAGAACTAACGTCCGATGTCAATTCGCTGAAGTTAAATTATTTGTGATGTTCGAAATCTATAAATGTTCCTAGTCAAATATCTGAAGTTCCCGATTGATAAGCGTTAATCACAGTTACAGCTTCTGAGATTTATAGTATATCAACTGTAGCAAACCAAATATACATATATACTGTCTCTCCAAGCATTGTGATGATTACCTTTGATAATAATTAGGCGAAATTCTCAAAAATTCAGCTAACGATAATAGTGGCAATCACTTGTATTTTACATACAAATATAGTACATTGTTAACTCTTACACTCACGAAAACATGCTCGCCCTCCCAGCCGTGGGGGTGTATAATGTGACGGTCAATCCCACTATTCGTTGGTAAAAGAGTAGCCCAAGAGTTGGCGGTGGGTGGTGATGACTAGCTGCCTTCCCTCTAGTCTTACACTGCTAAATTAGGGACGGCTAGCACAGATAGCCCTTGAGTAGCTTTGTGCGAAATTCCAAAAACAAAACAACAAACAAACAACACTTACACTCACGAATCTTCTACAATTTCAGTGACTAGACGGGAATTTCTCAAAACAGATTTAACAGTATAAGTTACATGCATTTCTATAAATATATACTTAACTGAAAACATCGATATTAAAATATATACATAATAGTAAATTCGCCGCAATATAGGATATGAATCACAATTCGCTGGTGGTATACGGTATCTATTATACGAACTGTTTTCTAATTTCGTACTTCCTCTATCCTCGACCGTGCTCATTCTGATGGTCATTGTTACGCACTATGACACCACAATGCAATTACAATTATAATAAACTTCTGTGAATTTTAAATCACCCATCTTGACATACTTTCCACATACCCCTACCGCACAATGTCTACGAGCTGACAACGCTAGAAATCGAGTTTCGATATCTGTGGTGGTCGGAGCACAAATATCTGTGTGTAACTTTATGCTTAATTATAAACAAACCGTTGTACGTTGACGTTAGCATACAGTAAATTTAAGCTACCTTTGAGGTCTTAGCAGATGTATGGTTCAATTAAATATTACTGTGATTCTCGCTTTCTCGTGAAAGCAGTCATTAATTTTTATACACCATTGGAAAGTCGTGAGGTGTGGGATTATAACTTGTCGTTAACTTGTTTGTTATCTTGTAGTACCATATAATGTTCTATGTGGTGGCTTTTTATGTTGTAATATTCTCTTTCGTAACTATAACCAGCCTTCTCTTGACATTTGAGGGTGTTTCTCTCGATTGACATAGAGTACTGTTTTGAAGACTTGATATTTTAAACGTTCTGGGATACGAATTTGTTTACTTTCACATATAACTGGCAAATTTTATGGAAATATTGTGTCTTTTGGATCTATATCGGTTAACAATTGTGCATTGTTGCCTTATGAAGACTCCGATAAGCGAGCCGAAACTTGCAAATAAAAGTATTCTAACGATTAAAAAAAACAAAACAGTCCGTGTAAAATTCAACATGTGACTCATAAACAACAGTTTTACTATGGGAATTTTTTTCCTTGGAAAGGACTGTCAAAAATCTAACGAACTGTAAATCTAATAGTAAAACCATTGCAATATTCAATAGTTAGAACTTAGCAGTTGATTAAACTTTCAGTATAAACATGTTGTGTGTGACGCAAGGACTCGCATATGTGTTAACACATCATTTCATTAGCAGATGAAAAACGTTTTTATAAAGTACGATTAGCTTTTTGTATTTTTAAAAATACTAGTCTCAAAGTGTCAAACATTTTTTACGTATTCTAGCAAAAGAAAGAGATCAAAAACGTATTTAACGGTTTTTGTTTAAAAACATTCAAATTAGTTGTTTTTACCCTTTCCTAAGATCTCCTGGGCTGACTGTTTTGAAACAAAAACATTGGCAGTAATAATAAACAGAGCAGCTGTTTTATGAATACACTCCAGTTGCTCATTAATGCAAAAAGGTATCTATCTAACATATTCTGGGAATATCGGAATGAATAATGCGCTAGCAGATCTTGTGACACCTAAACAAAAAACATATCTACCTCGTATATTGAAAGAATATTTAATGAAAATTGACTCTGGTAATAACTGAATGCAAGAAATCTCTACCTAGTACCTTCTGAGAATACATACGTGAATGCAAAATAATAAATACAAAACGTTTTCATCTAATAGAATCTAGAAATACCTTAGTGCAGCGTATCCCAAACTTTCTCGGTTCACGGCGTCCCTAGACAAAAAGACAAACCTTACAGTTCCGTTTATTTATTAAGTAGTTAGGTCCAAATAACTTAATACTTAATTAGTATTTATGTCCTACCAATTTAGTAGCCATTTGAAAGAATAATACACGTAAATTGAAAGTGAAATCAATATTTTTATTTCATTTTTAAATAATCACAATTACTAAAAGGATGTGTGCGCCTGTTGGACACTACACAGCTTCTCAAACTTTGGAATCAGATTAAATACCGTAAACCTCATTTTCTGTTCAACATTAATTTTCACGCGGTATTTGCTTTTTATCACAGCAACTACCGAAAACCCAGCTTCGCAGAATACATCGCAAATTGAAGTAGGATTTGCTGAGCTTTAGCACTTAGCAGTGAATATTCATCTTACACTAATACCCAAAATTCAGTTAGTTTCATGTTGCCAAATTCTGTTTTTAAAGTCTTGACACAAGACAGGTCAATAAGATTTTCTTCTTTTGCAAAGGTAAATTCAGATGGGGCCTTAGCCTTGAATAGGTCTTGGATCCATGCAAACTTCTCTATCTCCCCTGGAAAGTAATTTTTAAACCAGTCACTGAACTGTGTTAAGCGCTCCTCAAAATCAGATTTTACTTCGTGTTCAAATCAACTTCATTGGATGTAACAAACTGCTGCAACCAGGGAAAGCCATTTTTCTTCTCCATAGTAGTCACGTTTTTCTGAAGGCTGAAACCTTTTCTGTGAGTTTCAGAATGTTGCTTCCTTGCAGAGAGAGATTCAACGCCTTCAGTTTTTCGAAGAGTTCGCACAGGTATACTAATTGTGACAAAATTCAGTATCCCAGAAGGTTTTAGCACATTCGTGTTCTTCTTCGTAATTCGAACACACGGGACAATACATTCTCATAGGAAAGCCATCACGAGCTACAGTGGTACAACAAAGATGTGTGCTCAGATTCCACATTCTCATACAGTTGTTTTTTTTTTATCTTTGCCTCATGTGGCCGAGTTTTTATAAAGTTCATTACTTTCAACACACTTTCCAGAACTAGGTTCAGTGGAGGACTCAAGTGTTTTGACGCAAAGGCTTCTTTGTGGATTATGCAATGGGTCCACAGTGCATCAAGGATACACTCCTCCATAAAAGCTGGACATAGAGCGACACCATCGGTACAGACGCCAACGCACTTAATCCAGTCTAAGTTGTTTTAACACATAAAAGTGTCAAGGATCTAAACAAGTTCTTCTGCGATGATATAAAGTTTTTATATTTTACGACTCTATATGCCGCCTTGTATGATGCCAGCAAAGCATTGCTTGGTATTAATGCTTGTTCCAAAAATGTACTTTTTTGTTCTTTCAATTCTTTTAACTTTGTGATAAAATAATCACGGGATTTACTAGCCATGTTAGGATGATTGTTCTCTAAGTGGCGTTTTAGTTTACTTGGAAGCATGCTCTTTGGAACCAAAACTTTCAGACATAATACACACTGCGGACATCTACCGAAGTAAAGCCAAAATCTAGATAACTATCATCATATTTCTGTTTCTTCACAACTTTGCCACTGGTCTGTGGTTTGCCATCCTTTTCTTTAATCCCACACTTCTTATTACTGTTCAAAAATATTTTCATTTTTATGCACAAGGACTAAAAATCAACAAAATAATTCACTGAACTTCGCTAGACCTCGCAGACACTTGATCACAACACCCTTCAGTTATTTCGATTACTGACGGACCCGGAAAGTTGACAAGTATTTAAACACAAAATCTAATAAACGAGAAAGTTCGAGAAGTTACTGGCGTAGCCGAAAGTACAACTAAACACAAACATACCTCAAACATTCGAGAACGTCATCGAAAGGAAAGTAGCGCGATCTAATATTAAAATTGTGAACTATCTCGAGATAGTAGTTTGCGCGGTGTCCGACAGATGCCAATATCGCTGTGTTTCCCTCCAAATTTTGAAATATCCCGCGGTGCACGGTTTTATAACCATTGCCTTACTGCAAAACAAATGAATCTACTTAGCAGGTTCAGGGAATACCTGTATCAACGAATTTTTGTAGTAGTTTCAGAAAGGATCTTGGTGAAAAAATAAGATATTTAGAATATTCTGAGTTAAATCTGCAGTTAACGCCTATATACGAAATGTCAGTGTCTCTACGAGACTTTTAGAAGTCCTTATTTTGTATTTTCTTTTAAAACTTCTTTAGTTGCTTTAGATAACAGGTTAATAACTATGTACATCTCATTGATGCATGCTAGTAATGAATATTCACCTATTAGTTTTCAACAGTAACGAAATAAATTTTCAGATTAATTCCTGGAACACCTGAGTGCAGAAGAAAACTTGGAATCATTACCTAAGAAATTCCTTAAATTATTGTATATGCAAAGCTAAAATCCTTGGTATATTTGCAGTTTCCATTTCCTGTCAAATAAGGTTTGAGTTCAGATTGTTACTAAAAGTGCTCAAATTCTGTTGGCATTAATTAAAAGGATCGTCATAACAGGAAATACGACAGAAAAAATAATTTCCTCATCATTTCTAAGAAGAACTACAAGGGCTAACATTTATCGGATATGAGAAGAAAGCCTTGCAAATACTTTTACTTGCAAAGTTTCATGTCGCAAGCAATTTTACTTATTAGGGTAATATTGCATATTAAGATCAATATATAATTTATATTAAGTTAAGGAAAGACGATAATTTCAGTTTTGTTTATTGGCTCAGTAGGGGTAGCAATAGAAAAGATAATGCTGTATCATTAACATAGGTTTTCTAATACTCATTAAGTATTTAATATGTCGAATTTTGCTGTTATAAAAGTTGCTGCAAATGTTCCCGACTTTAGCTGTTTTGTTTCAAGGGGATTTTACTTGAGTTCTATTATGCTATAGTGTGGAAGCCTCAGAAAAATTCGCAAAGATCTATATTTAAAAATAACAAATTATATCTGGTTTGTATGGTCATTTTTATTGCTAACTCTGTTTCAATGGATGTTTTTCAGTGAGTGTCAAACCAGACATTTTTTTCTAATTTCTTTTGTTTGCTGGGTTGAGAGTTCAAATGAAAGAGGTGTATATACTAATTAAGCAGGTTTAATAAATCCAGTAGAAGAAATTTCTATACTAATTAAACATATAATGGTGGATTGAACTGTTGAGACGTGGGTAGAATATAATCATAGGTGGTAATTTGTTTGTTTGAATATGTTACTTTCGCATATAAAAATATATCTACCTAAAAGATAAATATGAATTATCAGCACTGTGTATTATCTAAAATGTATTAAATAATTAAAAGTAACGTTTCATACTTACATAACTTTGATTATTGAAGTCGTCAACGGCTTCCACTTTGAAAACACACTCAACATGTACAATGTTTCGATGTCTTGTACTTCGTCTTCAGGATTTTTTTGTTGTCATTCAAAATTGTTATTGTATACTAGAGGGATTTACACGTTTTAACAAAAACTTTAGAAAATATTGAAGAAAATTAAGGATAAAATAGAAGATAAAACTTGGATTTACAAAATATAATGTGAATGTGGGAGTATTTATATTGGTAAAATTAAAAGTAGTTTAAAATACAGATTTCAGGAACATAAAGGTTATGTAAGAAATAGTAAGGTAGAAAACTTACCTATAGCAGAACACCAAAAAAAAAGCACAAATTATTATAGGTAAAACTATAATTTTAATTCAACCTTTAAATGTCAGAGAATCACTAGGTATAATAAGATTTAAAAAAAAGAAGTAATAAATAAAGATTAATTCTTTGCTTGTTTTCGAAATTTGCGTAAAGCTACATACGGGCTATCTTCACTAGCCGTCCTTAATTTAGCAGTGTAAGGCTAAAGAGAAGGCAGCTAGTCATTACCACTTATCGTTAACTCTTGGGCTACTCTTTTACCAACGAATAGTGGGATTGACTGCACTATTTAAAAGCTCCCACAGTTGAAAAGGCGAGTATGTTTGGTGTGATGGGAATTTGAACCTGTGACTCTCCGATGACGAGTCAATTGCCTTATCCACTTTGCCATGCCGAGCCTAAACAAAGATGAAGGACCATCAAGTCAACACTTTAATATTTGGCGTGTAGTAATATGAAGGTTGACTAAGGAATTATGTAAATACAAAAGCATTGTAGTATCAGAAAGAAAATGTATAAATGAGTATGTTTCGCAAATAAAACGTCGAAGAAACAATGTTCAAGATGGGTGTACTTTCAAAGTTATGGCTTCAACGAAGTTTTTAAAATTAAGTAAATATGAAAATTTGATTTTAATTATTTGTTAAATTTATCTGAAAGAGTTTAAAGGTGTAATAGCTGATCGTGTTGTTTGTTTTTTGGAATTTCGCACAAAGCTACTCGAGGGCTATCTGTGCTAGCCGTCCCTAATTTAGCAGTGTAAGACTAGAGGGAAGGCAGCTAGTCATCACCACCCACCGCCAACTCTTGGGCTACTCTTTTACCAACGAATAGTGGGATTGACCGTCACATTATACACCCCCACGGCTGGGAGAGCGAGCATGTTTAGCGCGACGCGGGCTCAAACCCGCGACCCTCGGATTACGAGTCGCACGCCTTACGCGCTTGGCCATGCCAGGCCTAGCTGATCGTGAATAATTAATTATCATATTTAGATTTATATATATATATTATAGTAATTTATATATTTAGATGAATATGTCACCACTTTAAAGTAGTGATAAAAGTAGCTCCGAAACGTAATAACTGTGTAAATTTCGGACAATAGAAAGTATATATTCAAAGCAGGAATTTTTTTTTTTTTTTTTTGAATTTCGCACAAAACTACTCGAGGGCTATCTGTGCTAGCCGTCCCTAATTTAGCAGTGTAAGACTAGTGAGAAGCCAGCTAGTCATCACCACCCACCGCCAACTCTTGGGCTATTCTTTTACCAACGAATAGTGGGATTGACCGTCACTGATAACGCCCCCACGGCTGGGAGGGCGAGCATGTTTGGCGCGACGGGGATGCAAACCCGCGACCTTCAGATTACGAGTCGCACGCCTTAACACGTTTGGCCATGCCGGGCCCAAAGCAGGAAATACACGTGCCTAAAGTTCTTAATCTTTTGAGAAATGGCACAACAGCTAGAGAATGAGGAAGTTCTGCGGTAGCTGTGTGTCTTAAATGTGATTAGAACACATACAAACCTCTATGTGAAGTAAATAAGAAAGGAAATGGAAATTTTCCAAATGACATCATTCTCTTTTAATGTACGTAGTATTGGACGTCATTACTAACCACAGAGCAGTTAGTAATTACAAGAAAAAATGTAACGCATTTCTCAACTTGGGAAAATACAATATACAGGATATATGTAGAATATTATCGACATTTTTAGACTTAGAGTGTGATATAAATATAGTCCATAATGTCTATTAAAGAACATTTGTCCGGAATGGGTACCAGTAACAAATGGAATCGTATTTTAAAATATCCATTTCTCTTGATTATTATATATATAGGTAAGTTTGAATAAATTAATAACTGGCATTTTCCGACATTTTCTGTATTGACATTAAAGAACAAGTAAAATCTATTCTATGTTCCTGCAGGTACTTGTAATGGCCAACATAGGAATGATACGTGGTGGATAAAAAACATCAACTGGAACTGCTCTGACAATAGTTATCGACGATTATCAGAAAAAACCTATAATTGTATTAAAACTATTGCTCCGGACATGCAAACTTTCGTGAATAGCTTGAAGATTGATATTGCTCACAAAGATTATGCAAAAATATGTCAGTAAGTTGTGTTCTTTTTCTAATTAAAAATATAACATCAGAAATTCTTATTAGAAGACCAAGAAAATAAACTTTTACAAAGCCTTATCGTTTCACTGTTTATATTCTGTAGGTGTTAACGCTATGTCATGACATTTACTTTAGATGAAAAATAGATAATCTTTTTTTCAGAATATGTGTATCCTTTAATTTTAGTGGCACAGTAATACGTCTGAGGACTCATACTGCCAGAAACCGGGTTTCAATACCCGTGGTGGGCAAAATACAGATAGCTTCATGCTCAGTAACAAACAGTAACTTTTAATTTTATAAGCTCATCCCTTTTCTTTAAAAAATACTAACAAAAATAAATTATGAGACAAATATACTTAATCCTTGAGTGATAATGTCAGTTTGGACTCTCATACAGAAGCACAAGTTTTCAGATATTTTGAATTATCACTTTATTAGTAATATTATAAAATGTTACAAAATTTTAAAATTGTATTATAAAATGTATGTAAATCCCTGCTCATTACACATGAGTAAAGGATTGTGGAAATACGAGATCTTTGCATCAAATTAATCTATGAAAATTTCGTATTGTTTGTTTTTGAATTTCGCGCAAAGCTGTACGAGGGCCACCTGCCCTAGCCGTCCCTAATTCAGCAGTGTAAGACTAAAGGGAAAACAGTTAGTCATCACCACTCTCCGCAGACTCTTGGGCTACTCTTTTGCCAACGAATAGTGGGATTGACATTCACATTATAACACCCCAACGACTAAAAGGGCAAATATGTTTGGGGCGACCGGCATTTGAACCTGCGACACTCAGATTAAAGAACTGCCTATCTTCCAAGTACTTTCAAATTTCTAATGGATCAAACATCGAAACTGGATAATTAGCCATCTGAGAAAGAAGTAAACTTGCTTAATGTGTATTTACTTGTACTATTATATGTAAGTGCATTATAATTTTTTTAAAAGGGAAAAAGCGATCATATGATAACGTGAGACAGTTATGATAGTGATATGTGAAAAAGAGAGTCGTGTAACATGAAGATATTCAAAGCAAATATTATAATATGCTGTAAACCATAAATCGTTGTTTGTTTTAAATCTGTCTGTACATTGCCAATCATCGGGATCCTTGAATTTTAGTATAATACCTCTGAAGCACAGAACAACATAAATTTAAAAACACAACTTGTACAAAATCTTGAAATACAGAATTTCTTGCACAGTTGAAGTTTCTGTGAAACTGACACATTGTTTTTTGTCACATATAAAATTTCTCTTTAAGAAATTTATTAATATAAAATTAATTACATACAATATATGATCAAATGTTGAATCCAATTTCATATTCATTATTACGCATATAAAGCTGAACAGTAATCATTACTTTTGTAAACATTCTTATAACCTAAAAAGAAAATTATAGCTGTATTTTCTAAAAATGTTAGAAATTCTAGATAGGTTTATATCACATTTTAATCGGCATCACTATCTTTAAGTGTGTGTTTTATTTTATAGCAAAGCCATATCGGGCTATTTGTTGAAACCAGCGAACTCCTGATTTTAGCGTTGTAAATCAGTAAACTTATCGCTGTACCAGCGGGGTACCTATTTTTAAATAACATCAGAAACTAATTTAATAAATTACTAAAGTATTATTCAATATTGAGACATTACGTCATAAAAATATATAAAACATCTCTCGCAGTTTTTTTTAATACAGGAGAAATTTTAACTTTATACGACACCTTAATTTTATGAAGATCATGTTAACAAATTATTATTATTGTCTTCTAAGTGTGGTAGTTTTGATTTTGTACTGTCTTCTTGTGTGTAGGAAAATCACCACCATTTTGAAATGTGTTTCTATTTTTTTGGATAACAAGTGTGTGGAAAAAACAAAGCTGTTGAAAACGCAAAAGTTGGCATACTCAGCCGTCTTCGACTACCTGTGTTCTCAAAATCAGAAGAAACTTTCGGGTAACTTTAATATATGTTTTGTAAACACGGTGAAAGTGATTTATTTAAACAAATAATGCAAGGGTGTCCCCGCAAAGTCACGAATAAAATTTATTTGTTCAATACTGCATAAAAAAAAGGGTATAAGTTAAATTTGTATGCAGAAAGAGTAGTGTTATAATAACCATTTTTAATTTTCTTTCAGTAGACGAATACACATACAAGTATAAGAACTCCACTACTGAATATTTTTGTTTGATTTTATACAAGTGTAACAGTGGCGTAACTAGGTTTCCCAGTCGGGTGGATAGGAAACAATTTTAAGGGGGCAATAAATTAAAGAGTTGAAATTGATCTGAACGTTTAATAAAATGGTAAACAAAAATGTAATAGGATTTATAAATGTTGTATTTTTGTTATATGACACAAAACGAGTTAAATATATATAAAAACTGAAAAACAATTTATAATCAACATATCTAGGTTTTTGAAGGGTTCGGGTCCTCTTGGATACAGGTCTGAAGTGTAAAAGATATTAAATCTACAACGCAGGAGTAAAAATCCACTGACAATTACATGTTAGTTTGCTTCAGTTTCGCGCAAAGCTGAGGACTCTTTGAATACAATCATTCCTAATTTTGAATTGAAAGATTAAAGGGAAAGTATCTAGTCAACAGCACGTATCGCTGACTGACCATCATTCTGGAAGCCTACTCGACGATCTTAAATTTCGGAGCGCATTTTAGCTTTAACAGCACGGGGATCATGCACACTTTGATCTTCAGTACGGACATGACACAATCATTTTCATGCTTTCATTATTCACACAAGTAAATAGGTCAGTTTAAAAGAAGTGAACATCCCAATTTAATTTCATTTTTTGAGAATTTCGCGCAAAGCTACACGAATGCTATCTGCGTTAGCTGTCCTTAATTTAGCAGTGAAGAAAGAAAGTTAGCAAGTCAACACCACCCATCGCCTATTCCTAGGATACTATTTTACCAACGAAAACCTTGAAATACATTAACCATTTTTTTTAATTTTCATTACAAAATGCCCATACGGTCAACATGGCGAGCTAGTTCTGTAATGAGGATTCGGACCCTGCGAAACTCAGATTGCGATTAGAGCGCCCTAACTACCAGGCCTTACCCCATTGAGACATTTGATAAATAAACGTTCTGGAAGGTTGTATGGCTAATGTAACGTAATAAAACTTATAATGCGTTCCATTTCTTTACATCCAGAAACTAATTTTATCTCAGAGATAGTAGCATTTTAATTTTAATTCGATCATATCACTTAAAACACATTTTAGCCGTAGTGTAGTGGTTCATAGAGTAGCTCCGAGTTTTTATAATTTTTTTTAGCTCATAACTCTCGACTGACTTGAGATTTAATTAAAACCGAGGTTATTGATGATTCCCTCTTGTTATATATTTCATATTTTGGTGGCCCGGCATGGCCAAGCGCGTTAAGGCGTGCGACTCGTAATCCGAGGATTACGGGTTCGAATCCCGGTCGCACCACATATGCTCGCCTTTTCAGCCGTGGGGGTGTTATAATGTGACGGTCAATCCAACTATTCGATGGTAAAAGAGTAGCGCAAGAGTTGGCGGTGGGTGATGATGACTAGCTGCCTTCGCTATAGTTTTACACTGCTAAATTAGGGACGGCTAGCACAGATAGCCCTCGAGTAGCTTTGTGCGAAATTCCAAAACAAACAAACATGTTTTGGTTACAGAAATCTGTTTATAATTTTGCTGTCTGCTTATACATTTTGCATGGATATCGTTTTATATCTATTTATTTGCGTTGTGACAGTAAACTATATAATTTTTTTTTCTTCGAACAGAATTTTTCGAAGGGCTCGATGACCAGTGTTCTATTCAAGAAAACGAGTCTGTTGCATGTTTACAAGGGTTGAAACCAGCGACAAATATTACTTCATTTTCCTACATTTGCGAGTATATCAAAAGAATTACTCACTAGAAAAAATAAAGTGTGAAATATATATTTTTAATTTCTTCAACTCTGTTTATGATAATTAAAGTTGCCATAAATATAAGAGTTAATGTTACGCACTCATTTTAGTTTTTGTGCCTTATTCATATTTTTAACACCTTAGTTGTTTTTATCACATAAAAACTAAATGCCTTATTAGACCACTGAAAATGTTTTTTTTAATTTTGTGGAAATGTATGTTGTTTGTAAAATTTATGTAAATAATTTAGTTATTAGTTTCTAAAAAGGCACATATTTTTTTCTTTTTAATAGAAAAAACGGAACTATGGAGAATTGTCTACAGCAAACCTTGTCCAAGTGTACAGATAAAAGCAGGGGTGCACTAATAGGATCCGTGCGTGTCTACGAAAATACAATATGTGAAGAGCACACGAAGACAGTAACTGATGAACCAAGCACAGCATCACAGTCCCCTTCAACTGGTACCTCAGTAATGGTGACAATAGGTGTGTTGCTGCTGAACCGTTTCAAATGTTCCACAAGATAAGTGCAAAAAAAACAACAAAAAACAATTTCTAGTTTAAAATATTTCGCAACCTTTGGAAATATTTGGGCTTATTAAGAACAATAACGATATACGTTGTATCCTTTCAAATATAGGATATTTGGAACTGAAGCTTTTAATTTTCAACGTTTATTTTCGTAGATGTGGGGTAGCGGGTATACTTAGTATCGTCAAAAAAAAAGTGGAAAATAATAATTTATGCAATTGAAAGATAATCTAAAAATGTATCTCGGAACGGCTGGTGTGAATATTAAGAATTTTATTAATAAAGCAGAGAACAACATTTCGACCTTCCTAGGCCTTCTTCAGGTTAACAAAGAGAGTTTCCAACTGATAATTGCCGGCCACGTCTTAGTAACGTCGAAACGTTGTGCTCTGCTTTACTAATAAAGTATTAATACCCGTACCAGCCATTCCGAGATACATTTTTATTTCAAGTGGGTTTCTCGTCATCAAGAAGGTAATCTAGTTCATGTTGAACGTTTTTTTTTTTTCTTGGAATAATAATACGAAGACTGATTTCTGTAAATATTGTTTGTCACAGTTTCATACAACGTGGATACAGATTTTCAAAGTATAACAGTAAAGGCACCTTATATATTATGCTTAGGACGCATTAAAACAGTTTTGTAACATTTCTTGGTACTTGTAACAACGTTATGATTTAAAGTTAATAAAAGTGTGAAAAACACGAATGTTACAAAGCATGAATGATACAGTTAAAATAATTATTTGAAGATCTTGTATAAACCTGAAATTCCTGTAATAAATTGTAAACTGTATAACACATGGAAATGTTGTTGTGGAATTACAAGTTTTCACCAGGAAGTAAAAAATAAAGCGACTATCTCTCCATTGTAACTAACACAAAAGTAAATACTGTTGCATTTGCAAAACAATGAGCCAAGTTTTTAATAACTTGGGCTTAATAATAGAAGAACCTTGCTATTCTGTTATCTTTTTTGTTAGCATGTTTAATAGAAAACTTTCATTGAAAAACAAATCCTAGGCAATAAAATCATGATAAATGTCTCAAATATTTAACAAAGCAAATTATATCTCATTGCAAAAAAAAAAATTGAGTAGCTTAGCAGTTACAACTGAAATAGTGACAAGAAGCTATAATGTCACAAAAAAAATTCTATATTTTTATACCAAATTACTGCACCAACGAAGCTTACTTAAACATAACTCGGGGAATACTACATAAATATTTTTTGTATGACATACAGGCATACCAAATTGAGATAGTAAGTTATTTTAATACATTTTATATTGTCTAAACACACCTCTGTATCAAATACAAAGGATGTACATAGGTATTAAGAATTATTTCATTAAAAGGATAATACATGCAGCAAATAAAGCAAGTATTTTTTATTTGGAAAGTCAAGCTTGTACAATCAGCATATTGTTATGATCTTGGTCGTTCTTTCTTCTCTTTGTACAGAGCTAACAAAGAGACATTTGCCACTTTAACAACCTTGAACCTCACACCTGGAATATCACCAACAGCATGACCTTTCCTTCCAAATCCTGCTACTAACACTTCATCATTTTCCTGCAAATGAAAAGCATATTACTTTGTTATTAATGTTACTTGCCCTTCAGTGCATCTTTTATGCATATTCATCTACTGATTTATTCAACATTCAAGTCTCTCTTTTTTCATATTCTAAAACTTTAACATTTTCATTTATTTATTTATATACTAGATGAACTTGGCATTTAGTACTGGTCAAATAACAAATTCTCCTCCCTTCAACTGTGGAAGCCCCCTGAAGCACACTTGTGAATATGTAGTTTAGGTAGTGTTGTACCATACTTAATTTCAAACTACCAACCATTTTGTTTTTTACTTTAATATTTATTATTTCATTTTGTTCCTATTATTTAGTGTAATTCACAAAAACAAGAAAAAAATCAAATTAATTTCTATGCAGCTGCAAGAAGTTGTGCTTCTACATAATAACTATATATTTTTTTTTATAATTAATCTGCCCATACAAAAAAATAGAGGTTAATATTTGTAAGGAAGATTAATTCCTTGACAATAAATTATACATGTTTTGTTTGGTACCTGATTTTCCTTCTATTTCAGTGGTTTTATTACAACACATTTTTGAGTTTAACATTTTGCTTTGGAAATACTCCAGTTTAAATACTGTTGGATGGAGTATACTGTAAACAATTCACATCAATACAGAATGTATAAAGTAGTGCAAGAATTAATTTGTCATTTTGTGGCAAAATAACCAGAATTAGCTCCTGCAAAGAAGAATAATGCAATATAATGGAAGTTCAGAAGACTTAGGAACAAATCACAGATCTGAGATTTTTTGACAATTTCAATTTGCATTATTTTTCTTTCCTCATAATATTAGTGTTAACCACAAAAGCAATTAACTATGATTTTTTGATAATGTAAATAAAGCTTTACAAAGTTTTGTAGGATATTGATACATATTAAAAGAATTTTGTGTACAAAATATCAGTTTTTTCATATTAAGTATCACGATTTTTTAATTAAAGATTTTCTCATAAATTATTTTATCTTTCAACATGTTGGCTATCTAACATTCAAAGTAATTTTGATTTAAGATTCAAAAACTTATGCACCTGAACATTTTTACATTTCACATGTTAAATGTTTTAACCTCCTTTTAGCCACAAGGTTATTATGAAATGTTTAGTTTTGGAAAAAAAACTTTTATATTTTATCTGTTACTTTCATTTCTGTATCTCTGTACCAACTTCAAAACATCCATAAAAAATACGAAGTAAATATAAATTATGTGTTATTTTCCATAGAATGAATACAGAAGTAATTATATAGAAGAAAGTATTTCCAAAAATAGAAAAAGATAAGCAAGGCAAATGTGTCTGATTCACTACATAAGAAATATTAGTTATGAGAAAAGATAGAGGAGGTACTTTGATATTCTATCTTGTTAATATCAGTAATTTGAGTTAATAATTCATAAGTAACTATAGACTTTGTATTTGGACATCTCAGACACACAATTTTAAATCAATGCTGCATTCAACATTCCATGTAACATAAAAAAATCAATATTTAGGATTTCTTTTTACTGTTTACTTTTAAATTAAGAAATTAACTAATGAGTCATACTAAAATTTGAATTATAATCTACAGTTTGATACCAAACTTATTGACATATATTCATAAAATAGTAGTTCAATAAAATTGCTTTGTTAATTGCAATTATTAATTGTTAATTGGTGACCTGCCCATCAATGATGAATAAAACAACAAAATTAGAAATACCTGGAAAAAGGACAGAGAGGAGTGAATAATGACCAGAATGGGAAAGAAAAAGGATATGTTGTGGTTCCCACTGCAAAAAACATGCAAACAAAGAAAAAAGGGTTGAGTGTTGATGCACAGATTACATATGAAATTCCAAAGTGACAGATGCATGATAAAAAACACATCACCAAAGAAAATACAGAAATTCCAAAAAGAAAGAGGAAGAAGAGGGACACAGGATAATATGACATCATATACCAGAAAAATCCCAACTACAGTGAAATCATGCATGTAAAACAAAATCATAAACGACAAACAAGTCAACATGGAGGTAATAAGGAATCATAAAGAAAAGGAAAATTGGACGAAACACAACATTGCTGAGAAATCATGTAGAAAAATGCTGCATCAGGACTAAATGATTCTGTTGGTAAAGGTAGGGAAAAAACAAAATTTGATTGTGTAAAAAGGCTATCAAATCTTCATTGACCTGTACAGTTTTGGCTTGTTCAGGAGGATTAGTGATTTACCCATGTAACGAATACTCTCGCAACCAAAAATGGCAGTAAAATCCAACAATGGGTCTCCCTCACCTACAGTCTGTGAAAATAGTGCTAGAGGTTTAACACTCAAAGTGGGAACATGAACCTCAGAATTCATTATAGAAAAACGTACATAAAAAATGTTTGAGGTAAAAATATTAATGTGAGAAAGAAAAAAATGAAATTTCACTTGGCTAATTAAACTTTTAAAATTACAATTCATGCAAGGAGCATCAAAAGAAAAAAAAAAAACACTTCTGAACATGAGTACAACCACACAAGAAATGATAGCTTGATAAAACTGTATGTCGCTCTCTTATTGGTGGAATGGTAACATGATAATTTCCACGAGTGATGCATTGGAATAAGCCAAATCTAATGGAGAGGAAATAGAAGGCTTGTGGAATGCATGTAAGTGTCCTGCAAAAAGAGGGTAACACTGAATGAGAATAGCTATTTATGAGAAAAGGGTAATGTACAGGATCGGATAATAATGTTACATAGTCTGACCTGACACTTTTTTGAAAAGTAAGGCCTCAGGTCACTGATAAATATTTTACAGTTTTTGTTATGCTGACTTCTGCAATCAGAAAAATACAACAAAGAAAATATGTTTGTAAAATTATACATAGATGTTTCTCTGCATTAAAATATCTTAACTTGTGAGCACTTGGTCCTTTTACCAGACAATGTACATTGTTACCCAAAGAGGGCTGAAAATTTGCAAATAAAAGTATTTTAACATACATCAGGTTGGAAAGGAAATAACGTCATTTTTTTATCTATAAAAGGCATTGGTTTTGAGGAAAAGAACTTGCAAATTTATGCCTTTTTTCTATGTCAATGTATCAATAAACCTTACCTCTTATATAAGAATAATTAATAGACATTTGGAAAAAAAGACCTAAGAAATGAGTCCAAATGAGATACACACAAGACAATGTATGCTATATGAATTTTAAAAAGTTTTAAAATCTCAGAGGCTGCAAGGAACATATGTACAGTTTATGTAGAAAATGTGTTGAACATCAGGAAGTATCAATGATGGTTCACAAAGTTCCAATTGAAATAATTTGATCTCACCTAGTCCTCATATTCTGGATAGCCAGGATCAATTGATAAAGATGCCCTGCAAGCCACAATTGAAGCAAATCCAAAGCTGATAATGCAAAAAATGGCTCAACAGTTCTGTACATCCCATACAACAATCATTACCCACCTCCACAAGCTTGGAAATGTTTCTAAACTTGGATAATGGGTTTTGCATAATTTGTTGGACAATCACCATACTCAGAGGTCACCATTAGTTCATCTTTAAGAATGGACATGCTAATGAACCATTTCCTGAAAGAATCATTACTGGCAATGAAAAGTGGGTTCTTTATGAACATATTCAATGCAAGAGACAATTGTTGAATCTCTGTCAACACCAAAGAGTGGCTTATACACAAAAAATGTTTTGCTTTGTGTTTGGTGGGATCTGGTCTATCATGGAATTTTGGATCCAAATCAAACAATCGTAACTGAAAGATAATGTCTTGAGTTGGAGTGCTTAAACCAAGTACTGATAAGAAAAGGAGATGCATTAGTCAACTGAAAAGGCATAACGATTTTGTATAACAATGCAAGACCACACACTGGAAAAATCACCTAAGAAAAACTTCAGGCCTTGAAATGGAAAGTTGTGCCTTATCTACCCTATTTGCCAAATCTTGCTCCATCTAATTAGCATTATTCATATGGAGAAACTACACAAATAACAAGGAACTCAAAACTGACTTAAGATTGTTTTTTTCATTCCAAACCAAATTAATTTTATTCATGAGGAGTCCACAACTTGCTTAAAAGATGGAATTACATCATGGAAAAGGAAAGCAAAAAATTTTCTTGATTACATTTGTAATGAAGACCAATTTTTTTCAGTTTATTAAAGTATTCAAAAAATGACAATATCCTTTTCTATTCTGATATAAAAGCCTATGTATAATTTTAGATAGAAATTTATCTAGATTACAAGTCCTAAAAACAAAGAACTTAAGTTGAAACTAGCTTGATGTATAAAATGGAGCTTTCTTATCAACAATCAGAAATTGTTAATTTTAAATGAAAGGAAGTTTGTTTTTTTATTTCCTTCTTTCTTCAAAACAGTCTCATCAAACTATTTTTAGAGATTTCACAATACAATAATATTTATTGGAAAACTAAATCAAATGATTTGCTTTTTAAGCTGAAACTAGATAACATTCAATACATTTGTTCTAATTTCATGCAGTTTGGTTAAGCATTTCAATCACTGTCAGAATAAAACAACATCAAGTGACATCAGTGTTACCACTTCAGTCTAAAAAAGATTAAATGTGTTTCTGGACTTCAAAAGTAATTCAAGCACTTTTACAATATAAGTAGAGAGAGTTGTTAAAACAAATGACCCCCTCAGGCAACCTTTAATCCCCTTTTTGGGAAACTAGGACCACACCTGAAACTCAGTGACCTACCTCAATATAATTTAGGCAGCCATCATTAGGAACAAATGCAGTTATTTTTTTTCCATTTTTAATTAACTGAACTCTAACACATTTTCTGATAGCAGAGTTTGGTTGTTTGGCTTCTACACCACTATAAAACAAATGAAAAATGCTTGGTTATACTATATTTAAAAGCAAAAATCATGCCAAAATTCAATTTTTAATAACTATCTGATTCCAAAAACATTCTATACAATTTTCTCAAGAAGATGTAAATATAACAGACTATAAAACATTGTTTATTTTTCTGGTTTAAGAGTAACCTCTTTAGTCTAACAATAAACCAGTTTTAAATGTTCAAAGTAAGGCATGTTTAAAACATCTACAATTAAAAAGAAAAGAGCAGAAATTACACTTCTTTAACAAAATAGTATTAGAAGATCAGGGATAGCTATATCCAAAAACTAATTTATGAATATGACCAAGAAAAATTTAATGCAAGAATTTATTTTATGAAGAATGTCATATTGTCAAGGCTGTCAATGCACATCTACTAATTATAAATATTTATAAAACATTCTTTGTCCCAAATTCCACAAAATTGAGAGAAAAATAAATTTTTACACTTTTTCCAGAACAATCCCTTTGGCATGTGATGCTCCACCAAATGGATTAGCCTTCCACCTAGTTCCCAAATGGGCTTTCTTATAATCTTTGTCATGCCAACGTTGGTCACGTCGATGAGTGACATGTTTACGAGCAGTGCGAAGTCCACTAGGTTTACCTATAGATATAATTAATAAATTGTCTCAAATTTTTCTGCCATCTTTTATTTTGTTATTAATACATTCAGAGACCTAGATTTGTAGAGCCATTTTATATAAGTAGTTTTCATAAAGAAATACTGCAATTAAAAAATATTTTCATATGCAAAATTATTCTTTGCTTATTGAAAACAAACAAAAAGAAAAATCAGAAGTTACATCACATCAGCAACACCTAACAACTTACCATACTCAGAAGGACCTAGTTCACCTTTCAGATGAGGATGTATTAATAACACATCTTACACAAGATTATAATACTCTTGTTTTTGCCTGGTTAGACCAGTGTATTAAAGTAGTCAGATTAATAACTGTGTTAGTGTGATTTTCATTAAAAGTTTTTGATAATTAAAAATGTCTACAAATAAAATCAAAAGCTTTATTTGCTCTTTTCACCAGATGAAGGTTTACAGCTTTCATCTATAATTTTCCAAATTGTCTTATAAAATATAGCATATCTTAAGTAGTCAGTCAAGGAGCCAGATCACTTTCACTGTTTAACCCTTTCATTATAATACAATTATAATAAGTATTTCAGTAAATATCATTGAAGTCAAAACTAATAATATATGCATGAGCGAACTTTCTGATCAAAACAAATTTTTAAGTTTAAGGTGAAAGAAAATTTGTCAATATTTTCTTCAAAAAGTCAATATCTTAGAAAATTCACAATGTAAAATAAATTGTAGAATTATGAACTTTTAACTTGTATACTATCAAAATTTGCATTATTAGATAAAATTTTATGCTGTATTGATTGATACAACACAAAATAGTTTAACAAAATTTTGACTAAGACACTAAAACTTTGTCATGTGTAGTAAAGGATACTCTGGGAGTAAAGGTTAACTGAAAAAAAACAAAAAAACAGCCTCACCCTAAACCAAAATTTCATTTTCCACTTGAATCCTTTGATCCCAGCGATGAAAAGGGGTAATTTCACAAATGTTATAATTTTTCTATACAGAAAACATATTTCTGACAGGTACTTACCTCCAATTGCAAAATTAGCTATTCTCATCTGTTGCTGCCCTCTGTATATGAAAACATTTTGTTCTTTACACATGCCACAAGTCCTCTACTCCCACCTACTGAAATCAAATGATTCCAACATGTCTCTCATACAAATCATCATGCATCATTTCCCTATCAATAGGAACATGGCATGTGATGTATGCAACTCCCACTATACATCCCTACTGAACTATAATCTCTAAGTTCAGCTAGAATACCACATTCAATAGGAAGTGGGACTGGTGCAATGGAATAACAGAAATAAACCTTGAGAGTGTCTGTAGGTGACTCCTGGAAATGAGAGAGTCTGAACCAAAGGTCTGATGATGGGAACCTCACCATTTCTGAACCAGGTTTACACTTTGCCCTACCCTGAAATACATTGGAGATAAGGGCAGAAAAAGAGAGAAGCGCATCAGAATTGGAGAGAACTATGACAGGATAATGATCCCAACCAAGAAATACATATAGAACTAAATCTCACACAGCATAAAAGTAGGTAAATGAATGTATGTGCCCCAAGGTGTAGAGTGGTTAGAGCATGGCAGACCTTACTTGGCATGTCAAATTATTCCCAAATGCATAATGCTGGGAACCAACATCCATGAGGGGGTAGGATGAGGATCATACCATCTTTAACTCAAGTTCAAGAAACTAGAGGGAAACTGGAACCACTCAGACTCCTGAGCTTGACACACAATATCTTAGATCTTTTAATCTTGGGTCTTGACACCCTTGTGTAAAAAAAAATGTCTATATAATAAAACTCAATTCTCACAACAGCAAGAGTGAACCATCCAAAAAGCAATAACATCCTTGGCATAAGACACAATTAAGGATAGCAAAAAGTACAAAATTGGTACAATCTCCCTCAAATTCACTGTGGTCCAGAACACAGATGAAGTACAAAAGAGAAGAATATAGATATCCATGAACACGTGTGAGGACCTATGCATCTGTTAGGAAATCATTCATGGGCAGTCAGATCAATATAAAATCATTCTGTGCACACAAAAGTCATATTTAAAAGAAAGTCATTGTTGAGAAAGGGTCATATCCACCACAGACTACTGTATGATAAGAAATTAAATAATGCTATTAGGTTTAGAGAACCATAACAATGACAAACTATTAATGATTCAAATCCTTATTCAATATTATTTTAAATTTCATTGTATTTTCATTATACACATAGTCAAAATAATTTATGAATTACTGAAACCAAACTATACATATTTATTAGACATTAATTTTCACCAAATACACTGTTAGCTAAAATATTGTTACCTCCTGACACAATTTTGGAAGGTCAGGTCTTAGTTCACAACTAAACTTCTGTCACTCAATGGAGCATTTTTGACAATTTATAGTAATGACTATGTTTCAAAATAAATATGTTAATGAATATTAAACAATAACTATAAGAAGCTAAAATTCTACGATGCAAGAAGGTATTTGTATCAAAAATATTTCAATAGAATTTTGGAAATTCTATAACAAAAAGATAATAAAAACTGAATGAAATTGTATGAATTACAGAAAACTATATACTATCTAGTAAATCTGTTTCTAAGTTGTATGCAATTTCATTAAACATTTGCAATGTGAGGACCCAAATCAACAGATATTAGTGACATTCCTTGGGTCCAAGAGTTGACTCTTGACTATGAATTTTGAAGTTAATGTTACCACTTCAGAGGTCACACATGCAACTTATTAAAATCCTTATTTTGGTGTTTTGTGAACCTTTACTTAACAAGCATAAGAAAATCCTTATTACTCTTTTTAATGCCACCAGCCACCTGTTTTCCCTCTCAATTTCCCAATTTCTTTTTCAACCATATCCCTATATTTTCTATAGTTCTATATGTTTCTAGCTTATCTGTAAACTTTAAACTTATTAAATTTATGGCATTTATCTTTGATCTACTTTTTACATAGTAAGCCAATTAGGTATCATTTTCTAAGTCTGTCCCACATCCCATTTCTTTAATGATCTAATGTTATAGTCTCACAATTGGCTTTCTTATATTTATGAACCCAAATCTGAATTCTTCTTATCACACAATGTAACAAAACGTTGAACCAAATGAAACAATAATCTGTCTTTCAAAAAATATTTCTTCACTTCAACTCTGAAAAGCATATAATCATTATTGATTAACAATATAGCCAAAATGGCATATCCCCATCCCATGAGTAGCTCTATGTCCACTTGCTATATAAAAAAAAATCATAAACTACTTCAAAAAATCACATTTTCTTGCTAATTAATTCCATTCAATTTCAATCAATGTTTAAAGTTAGTCTTTCATATTTATAGCATCAGTTTTCTTATTAAGAGCTAATCATCTAATTTATCCCTTATGTATTATCAGATGATCTACAATTATTACACATGAAAAATTTTATACTCTTGAAATCCCTCAATGTAATCTGTATAAAATCAGTGTCATGACTACCATTTACCCCTTATATAAAAATCAACCCATTCCCTCTTACAAGTATCAGTAGAGCTACAGATTATAAATGAGTAATTAAGTAACTTACTCCTGAGCACAGATTAAACAGTATCATGTAAAACAATGCATTGAACTTGCAATAAAACCTATTAATGTCATGCAAATGATCAACGAATTGAAATTACTCTTTTCAATTACTCCAGCTACTAAAGTTTCATTAATATAATTAAATAGTTTATTGTAATCTATTAATTAGCCTCACAATTAACTTTTGCAATTAACTATGTTTATCTCTACATCTGACAGACTTATTTTTAAAAACCATTATAAATTATAAGAACCTCAGTGAGAGCAAAGGAGAATATGTTATAAAATATAACCATACATCTCCCATAACCAGTGCCAATGAAGCTTTTTGCCCAGTATTAAATCAGACCAGCTGTAATACAACAATGAAGCAGTTCAGGTGCTTTATATATGTCAACGATTCAAACAAACAACTGTTACAAGTATGAACTAAAATAAACAATTGAATGGCAATTATTATCCCTTACACTATAACACTCCTCTTGTCAAACTACTTTTTGACCTATCTTAACAACTTCTTTATTCCCAATTTCCCAAGCTCCCTTACAATTACACAAGTTTAACATTTTTCTAAATTGAAAAACTTCCACTGATACTGACCTCCACTTACACTTACAGCTATTATTTAACTGTCAGAATTTTTTCTTTGCCCATCTAAGCATAGATCTGATTTTTCTTGCTTGCTCCACTCTCTTATACACCCACTCAATTGTCCTTAGTGCTATTTATCTCATGATACTCTTCATCTATATCAATCAGTCCTCTATTCCGGTACTGCATATAAGCACCTTATTCAGATAACTTTTATCACTTTTTCAAGACTGACACCATTCCCAGTCTCTAATAACAGCTCATAGTAAAAGGAAGGGCAAGAGTGTGTTAGCAGAGGTAAGTTTTATCAGATATTCTTTTAGAAAAATGTTAACTTCCAAAGTATACAAATATACTCATCTCTGCTAACATTTATAGGTAGAATCCCACACTGAAAACTTGGAGGAGCCTATGTGGGCATTATCTATATGAAAATTTCTACATAGATCATAGGTGTACCAACATAAGATTGGCACGTGAGAAAGGGGACAGCATGTAAAACAGCTATGTTCTTCATCATGAACTTAGTTCTTATATCTAGGTATTTAATTGACTTACAATTACATATTTATCTAACATTTCAATCAGAGGTAGGTAGGTAGGTATTTCATGTTTATTGGCACAAAGCTACTAGGCTATCTGTGCCAAACAAGATGTAGTATACTATAATGGTATGTGGAAATTAAGGTAAAAAATACATAAAATAAAGACCTGCCAGGAAGACTAAAGCATTAAGTTCAAATTTGCTGCCAGTCACTTGAAGTTGGCCTTTCCATTCCTGAGTTCAGATCAAAATAAAAATTAAAATATGTAAAAGAAATCATGCTAAAACAGTATATAGTCCAATAAAAACCTTAAATTAAGTTTAAGAGACCAATGGCTCTTAAAAATATAAAAACATGAGTGAGGTGGGCAGTATCACCTATGACAATGGCTAATGTCAAGGGCAAACCTACCTTAAAAATATGTTCAAAATAGCGTCGTCATTCTTCATCGTAACAATGGCATGATAATAAAATATGTATAATTGTGACCTGAGTGCCACACAGACCACACAATAGTGCACTAGTACCAGATAAAAGGAAGTGGTGAGTTAAAACACTGTGGCCAATGCATAGCCTAGCCAAAATAACTTCCACCCTTCGATCTTTAAGAGAAACAAGACAGCCAAAGGGCTAAAGAAGGCTTGATTTGAAAAAGCTTATTATTTCGTTGCTCACTTCAGGTCGACTGCCAACTGCTGTACAGTCGGGTTTTGATAACTGGACCATAGTCCATGTATGGAATAGGTACGGTGGTGATAGAGCCAGAAGAGATGGACTTTGCTGCTCTGTCAGCTAGCTCATTTTCACGAATACCAACATGACTCAGTATCCAAAACAACTGGACAGAGATAGATGATAGAGAGAGATGGGCCAGTTTGTTTTGGATATTGATAAGAATAGAGTGCTAACTAACGTGAAATGATTTCAGGGCCAATAGACAGCTGAATGAATCAGTACAAATTGTATATTGCATAGTTTCATTATGATTCAGGGCAAGAGAAATGGCATATAATTCAGCAGTAAACACAGAAACTGTTGAGGGGGATTCTGTGTGCTACAACCGAACTGCAACAAACCATGACAGAGCCTATAGAGTCACCTGATTTTGAACCATCTGTATATATGGGAATGGATGGATCATTTGAAAGATTTTCAGCAAACAAAGAGTGATATAGTGGAAGAGGCCAATCTGTGGATACTGCTATGCTATTCAAAGATAAATCTAATTTTTCAGATTGTGCCTGGATACAAAAGCTAAAAGGAATAATGGCAGATTTTCCATTATAAAAAAATGCAGCCCACTGTGGGTGGAAAACACAACCCCAAGTAGGATGCTGTGGTAAAGAGTGAAGTTTGGAAGCATACATAAGAGACAGTTGCAAACAACGAATATACAGAGAAGGTTCATGTGACTCCACATACAAACTTTGGACTGGAGAAGTACAAAAGGTCATAGTACAAAGCCAAAGCCCCTGATGGTGGATAGGATCCAGCATTTTCAGTGCTGAGGTTCTGGCAGAACCATAAACCACACACCCAGTCAAGTTTGGATCAGATAAGGGAAAAATAAATTTTAAGCATGAAGTATCGATCCGCTCCCCAAGAGGTGGAAGAGAGAACAAGGAGGATGTTCAGTGCTGTTATACATTTGACACGAAGTTGCTTGATATACCAAATAAAGTTTAATTTACACTCAAATATAAGACCTAAGAACTCTGTCTCAGGGACGACAGGAAGTGCATCATCAATACAAAGTTCTGTATCTGGATGAATACCCTGTTGGCAGCAGAAATATACACAGACAGTTTTAGGGAGAGAAAGTTGAAAACCATTTAATGTGGTCCACTTAAGTATATGATTGATTGCAATTTGTAGCTGCTGCTCAATAAACCTCATGTTTGATGACTGACATGAGATGTGAAAGTCATCAACGAAAAGACCATTTGCAACTGTAAGGGGTAGCTGTTCACTGATGGCAGGCATTAATTTTTTTTTACAATGAAAAGTGTGACACTCAGAACACAGCCCTGAGGGACTCCAAGTTCCTGTGGGAAAAAACGGGAAAATGTTTAGCCCACACAGACCTGGAATTGGTAGTTCACTAAAAAATGCTTAATAAAAAGTGGCAAATTGCCATGCAATCTGTATGAGTGAAGGTCTCACAAGATGCCATATCTCCATGTTGTATGATAAGCTTTCTCTAAATAAAAAACAATAGAAACAAGATATTTGTTGCTTCAAAAAAGGCTTCTCTGACTGGTGTTTCAAGGCAAATTAAATGGTCTATCGTGAAGGGTTGTCTTCAGAGCCCACACTGAGTGGGTGAGAGAAGGTTGTTTGATTCAAGGAATCAAACACGAGGATCATTAATTATCTGCTATAAGATCTTACTGAGACAACTTGTCAAAGAAATTGGATGGTGCTTCAAAGGAATCTCTGGATTCTTCCCAGGTTTAAGAATGGGGAGTACAATAGCTTGATGCCAAGCATCAGGAAAGATATTAGCCTGCTATATCTGGTTAAAGACAGCCAGGTTGAAGAGCTAGATACACGAGAAAAACATTCACCAAGAGTATTGGCAATGCTTCATCTGCATCTTCATGGCCATCAGATATTAATTTAGAGAGGGGGGCAAAAGTATACCATCCACTCACCTTCAGGATCTTGTCCCATGTGACTTTTGAACTGGTGGTTAAAGAAATGCTGGAGGTGTATTTAATCCAAGATTCCTTCTGGCTTTGACGTCTAACTTGCCGAGCATGTGCATGGACTTGCTGAAATGCAATGCAGTTTGAAAGCGTGGTATATCTACAAAATTTATCTCAAGCACGTTTCTGAGCTTTTGTTGTTATATAACAAGCCGAATTCCACCAAGGGCAGGGACGCAGTGAGAAAGATGTCAAGGTTTTAGGAATGCACTGAGCAGCCGCTTGGAAAATACAGTTAGTTACTACTGGTACACAATCATCTATTGATGATTTACATAAGATGGCAGGATCAAGTTCCAAAAGAGCAGTGAAAGAGGGCCAGTTGGCCTGGTCCAACTTCCACTGAGGCACACGAATCGGGTGGCACTGAATGTGACCAATCTCTCTAATATGATAAGAAAATGATCACTCTCCCATTGATTGATATCAACCTCCCAAGAAAAGCAAAGGAAAAAAATAGAAAGATTTAGAGCAGTAAATGACTGACTGGGTACATGAAAAGAAGTGTACCAGCCAAAACTGAAAAGAGACTAGTGATTCTAGAGCATATTTTCTATAGTACAACCCCTTACATCAATACTAGAATCATCCCGGAGTAGATTATGCCCATTAAGATCCCCAAAAATTAAAAAGGGGGTTTGTAATTGCTTAATGTGGGCATCAAGGTCTGATAGATAATAAATTTTTTCCAAGGGTAATCTACAGAGAACAAACAATGATGGTACAACCCATGATACAGATGGCTACAGCCTCCAAAGGCATATTCAATGACAAGTACCAGCTGGGCATATGCTGATCAACCAGCAGTGCTACTCCTCCATGTCCTTGTCCTACACATGACCTGTCATTTCGGTATAAGGAGTACTGTTAAATTGTGACTGTATTAGCAGGTTTTAAAAATGTTTCCTGCAAAGAAAAACATTTGATAAAAGTCAATCAAATCCTTGATATCATTCACATCTGATTGAAAACCTTGACAGTTCCATTGGATTAGCATGGTAATTTTTATTTACTTTGGAGGAGAATATGGCAGGGAGACCTGCTTGCAACCTCGTTTTTTTCTTGACTGGATCAAGTAGGCAGGCCAGTGTTTGTAGGCATACGTTCCAGTGATTGAGGACATGAATGATTGGTTTAATTTTTGGGGTGTCAAGAGAAGAAGATCCCACAGAAACACCTGGGCTTGAACAAGGTGAAGTTGGACAATAACTGAAAGATGTGGTAGGGACAGAGATAGAAGTAGATAATGATTCATTAACTTTTTTTTATTTTGGAGGGTACTAGATTAAGATGCACTGTTAAAGATTCTGTAAAAGGTGCAGAAAGGTCTGTCTGGACTCCTACTTTAGTAGTGTAATGGATTACAGTAGCACAAGTCCAAGATGGAATTGGGAATAGTAATTTCTGAGCCTCTGGGTAAGTAATATTGTGAACTGTCTTTAGACATTGTACTTCTTTCTCTTCTACCCATTTAGGGCAAGAACAAGAAGTAAAATAGGAAGGATGTGGACCATTACAGTTAATACAATGCAGTTCTAGTTGGCATTCAAAAGCATCATGATCTTTACCAGCACAACAGGCACGTGTCAAGGAACTATGGCAAGATGTTTTCGAATGACCAAATTGTTGACAGTGAAAACATCTAACAGGGTTAGGAATATAAGGTCATACCTTACAATTCAGATATCCTACCTTGAACATTTGCCAGCTCCATATTCCTGTCTTTACGAGGAAACATTTGGTGCACAGCTGTAACACCTAGGCTGATGAAACCTGCAAGGATCTCTGACTCAGGAATGGTCTTTAAATCCCTCTCAACTATAACTCCTCTGAAAGAATTCAAAGTAGAATGAGGAGTAACCTCAATGGATATATTCCCAATGGCCTTTGATTTCAAGAGGAGTTTGGAATGTTGTGATGAAGATGTTTCCACTAAAATGTCCCCAGACCGTAACTTTCTTACCGATTTAGTGGAGCGAGCAAGCCCTTCCAAACCCTTCCGAATACAAAATGGAGACATCTGCCCTAAGGGTTTTTCAGTTAAAGAATGTGTAATTAAAAATCGTGAGACAGATTCAAGTTGTGAGTTTGACCACACAGAGTCATCAATGGGTGATCATTTGCCAGTAGTCGGATTTTTCTCTGTACTGTCATGCTTGTTTACTTTTTTTTAGTTGAGGGGTGTTCATAACAAAAAAAGAATATTTTGGCGCCCACTGACCCCACCCCCACCATGGAGCCTTATGAGGCAATGCACTACAGTGCCATATAAGGTCATTGCAGCAATGCGAGGGTTTCATGAGCACTATACCCAAACACCAGTATCAGACATAATGTCCAATACTTCTGTTAATGACGTTCCACGCTGACACTCAGTTGACCCTGGTTCACATGGACTAGCCAAGTGATCTTGGGGGATATCTAAGGTGGAATTGTATGTGAGTGATAATCACTATAGGCCAGTCCTAACCTGTTAGTCAAAGTTTCTCTACTCAGAGTTGGAATTAAAGGGTCTTGGTCCCTATATGCCATATTGGTAGCTAGGATATTTGGACTGCAACATTACACACACACACACATATATATATATATACGACTGACTGAACTCTAAAATGATGTACTTCAAACCACCAGAATCACGACATGAAAGTAAGCCACACTGAAACAAACCAAGCTCTACCTCCATCTGAAGTAGCCCAATAGACTTGGAATGACAAGATCATGTATTCCATATTCAACCAAAGGAACAAAATTCACCTGGTCTAGAATAATGAACATTCATCCTCACTCCCTAACTGAGTAAAACAAAGAGTATTGCACTTGCCCCCAGAATTATGGGGAAGATGTGGAACAACTGTGCTCAACCAAGGATTGAGGATATGATTGTTCTGCAACTGGAATTGTGAGAAGATAGTGGGCCCCCTTCCATGAACAATGTACTAAAAAGATATTGATCTTAAAGAAGAGCGATGAAAATCTCAACCAGACAGCATCAAATTTGAACCAGTATTATGAAGAATGTCTCATGCAGACTGATGTTGCTCTTACCTGCATCCGGGAGACTCCAATTTCTCCAAGATTAGACAAATTCACTCTAACATTATGTAAGATAAGTCTCCGTCCACCACCCCAGTGATTGGAAACTGAATGTAATAAGAACTCTCTAGCTCCACTAGCAGAATATGAAGGGTATTGCACATTGGGGAGTCTTGAGGAACAGTGCTCTGGAAATAGTGAGGTATGTGAACAATGTTCCCTAAATTTTTTAAAAGCTAATCAAACTATTTATTTAATCCAATGATCAGCAAGAATGGGAAGGATACCCTTTAGCTTTACTCATTACAGTCCACAAGTGGCAGTCTAGCATAGTATGATAATACCACCTACTGAGCTCCTAGGTGGCCTTATGGAATTCTTTATTTCTAAAGAGTTTGTTATAATTGGTAGTAATTATAATAAAACAGTGGTTGCTAGTGAAGAATTGGTTTGATAAAAGCATGCCTGTTTGAGCAACTGTTACCATAGAGAAAGATCCTGTGAAAACAAGGTAATGGACCCTGAAATGTAGAAATACAAATACTCACCCCTCTGGATAGTCTAGCAAAGATGGTTAAGGAAGCTGCAGGGGATAGGCAAAAATCCTCAGATAAAGAGAATGCCAGATTAGGCAAATAATGTGAGATAAAGGTATTGGGAGAAGTCCACATACCAGCCTACACATTGACTTCCAGCAGGCAATTTGACCAGGCTACTAAGGACATAGAAAAGAAAAATTTGATTAGATGTAACTCACAGGAGATACCTCGCAATCAAAGATAGTTCAGAATAAAGCATTGTCAAGTATCTCTAAAGGTATATATATAGGCAATAAAACCCTCACTGAGCATGACCAAGATCAAAATCTGATGGGACACAGAGAATGAGCAGATGGAGAAGAGAACTGAATCTCTTTCCTGTTTGACAAAGTACTGTGTAAGAAGTACTGCTATGAGGACACAGAGAGAATAAGAAAGTGGTATGTGGTCAACTGATGATGCCCATAGATCAGCAGCCTTGAAAAATAAACTTTCAGGCAAAGAGGATATATGGCATATCAAAACCAGGTCACAAATATGTGAAGAGAAAGAACACATAACCTAAATCTACCTGGCAGATAAATGGAATGGTCACCTGGGACCAATTACTCAAAACAATGTGAGGAATCTGAACAGTATGGGAACTCTAAAAATATGCAGTCACAATAATCAAATGGTAGTTGATAAGTTCACTATAAACACTGGCAAATGTGGACAATGTAAAAACTTCTGTTAAAGAACCAAGTCTAAAAGTAAGTTATTGCTGACACCACTCATTGGAAAAAGTTCTTCCTCCTCTTAATACAACACTGCCAATATGCATGTCATTCTCACTATTAAAAGTGCCTTTCAGACTAAGCAGAAACTGAGATGGGAACACCTTCAAAATTAAACCCCATGCTATATGAAAAGTAGCATAACTTCTATGACACAAGCATAGCTGGGTGTACCATATCAGATCATGGCTCACTTTACAGTAGGAGTCTGAAAAGAAATGAAAGAGTTGGACATATCAGATGAGACTGCAAAAGCAGAAACCCTGGTATAATAGCCAGTCTGGTGCTCTCAACAGGATCTGAGAAGTGGTTATAGCAATTCATATTTTGAATCATAGATAACATATAAAATGTAAATAAGGTGAGAGTGGCAATCCTAGCTTGTCCAGACTAAAAGCATCTATTGCAAAAGCCCAACAATGAGGTACTGGAAACTAAACTGCCTGTAGCTGGGTGATCCAATAAGAGGCATACCCATAAATTGCACTTGCAAAATGAGAGCTAATCCAACTCAAACTTGCAATTCAACATCCATTCTGTTGGGAGAATCTGTTTGGATTGAGACAATGGACCTCCTACCATATGCATCACCCATTAAACATGGCAAGCTAGAAGAGTGATAAAATAAAACTCGTCCCAAGAGAGGAGGTCTAAAATTAAAAAAAAGAGAGCCCTAGACCATGTGCCTCATTGATGAGAAGCATAACACAACACCAAAGAAGAGTCTGAATGAAGCCCAAAGATTTACCCCTTAAGAAGCCCAGACTATAAAAGAGCAAAAAAGATGAAACTTCATGTAGGAAATCCTCATCACCTATGCATATACTTTGGAATTCCTGACTGTTGGTACATGCACCCCATCCCTGAAGCAAGGTATCTGTGAAGAGAATGGAAATCTGGAAAAAGTGTTAGCAGAGGAACCCAAATATTAGTACTGTACTAATTTTTTAAAAACCCTTGAAATCTAAAAATGATCAAGACCAAAGAAATTATGAAAACCAGGAAATAGATATGTAGGATGATTGGTTGCTTAAATACCAATAAAATAATTACTTGTTCTTGTCCAAAAGCTAAGAAGGAGTTGAGTAATGCTCACATTCCCAGAAGAGAAAGACACAACCACACAGTGGAACAAGGAGAGATGAGTAAAAGTGTGGCATCCTATTATATAACATTGAGCAGAATGAGAGACAATTAAGCCCAACTAAAAGATGAGATGAAAAATAAAAAGTACACAGACTAATGACATATCATACTAAAGTAGGAGTAGATTTGCAGCCCTGAAAGAAAAGTTTGCCTAGGTTATATTTGAAAGTAGAATCAGGATGTGTCTAACAATTGATGAGACAGTGCCAGCAGTAACCAGTCATCCATAGAATGGTGTTTGACAGTAGAATGGAATAACGAGAAGAAAAAATCATCTGATATGACAGAACCCATATGAGTCTGAAGGGAAAAAAATGAAACTGCAGTACCTGACCCTTTTGCATCACAAACACTGATAACAGTGGTGCTTCATCACTATGACAAATTGCATATAGGATCCAACTACAACTAAGCCAGACATCTACAATCCCAGTAAAAATGTCAAGACAGACTGAGGAATAAGTAACTTATGAACCTTAGAGAATTTAAACACTGATATAGAGAAGGAAGATCAATCACTGGGCACGAAACTCCTATCTGCATATGCCTAACAACTGACAGGAATAAAAACTCTGAAAAATTAGTCTGACTCTCTCCCAACCTCCAGACTGACCACCTTGTTAAGGAAAAATGATTATCTGAATGAGGTGCTTATACACAGTATTAGGATAGAGAGCATGCTGACGTAGGAGGAGAATATCACAAGGCAAATATTGCAAAATGCAACTGAGATGAGTATACAAGCAAGAAAAAATCAGACCAATGCTTAGATAGGCAAAGAAGAAATCCTTGCAGTCAGGTAACAGTTGTATCAAAGATGGTATGTTTAGAAATGAATACTGCATATTTATACCTTCTCCAACCTGCTTAAGTGTATCCCATAACTAAATTATTCCATAACTCCAGCTACACCATCTGATGCTCTAAGGATACCTCTGATAATTTTTATTTGAAACTTGAATAAGTTCTTCATTCCTGCATCTAAATCAAGAAATCACTCCAGAAAAGTCACTCTTCTCTTTTTATACATAAATTTCTAAAGTTCTTTATACTTTCTTAAGCAGCTCTTCCAATTTAGTTTCCAGTAATATTTACTCCTGTATGCAATACAAAAAGAAAATGTTCCTTGATACCAGAAACTGTCAATATGCTCTATTATGTCCTCTAGCTTTACCCAGCAAATAAATTTTATTCACTATGTAAATAAGTAGAGCACATTTTTTCCCATAATCAATAATCCCACACTAAATTTTAATCTCAGCTAGATGTTTAAGAATATGGATTACATACCATAATTATAATTAACCAGTTTATAAGTGTCGTACTATTAAGTGGATTTTGTGATGATAATTTACAACTTTTCTTGTTCTGGTTCTTTTTCCTAGTTTCTTATGTTAAGATTATTTTTCAAGTTAGAAGTCTGTAGTTCATTTATATCACTTGTAAAAGTCTAGCAATGACATTTTCAAATTCAGTGTGTTCTGCTTAACCTGTGAAAGTTCCAATAAATACTACTTGATTTTGTATGTTTAAAGATTTATTACATAGCCTTAACTTTTTTACTATTGTTCACCCAGGTAAGCCTAGCATTATCGTTCTCACAATTTCCAAAATTAATTTTCAACTGAACTCTATTCATTTCCAGCCTTACTCCTTTATTTCTGTTCCTGAAGTGGAATATTTACTTTATAAGGATAAGATCCCAAGTTATTTTTCTCTTGAGAAAAGAAGGATAAGAGGTGATGTTATTTAAACTTACAAGATTTTTCAGGTATCAATAAGATAAAGGTCTTTATTTTCAATGTGCTATATCCTGAAGATAACACCGATAGAACAAGAGAATACTAGCAGCAGAGCACAGTTTCATTAGATTACACATTGTATCTGGTGACAGTTCATTAGTCTAAGGGCTCATTACTCCAAAATCCTGATAGTCTAAAGATGTTTGTTGTTTACGAGTTAAATTGTTTGGTTGAATTTTTGAACGTTCATGACAAAAACATCTCAGAATATGACCTTAAAGGTTGCAGTTTCTAGTGAATGAATAGATAATGTTTATCATTTACCCTTGTTGGAATGTACATTGTTAGCTGTAGACTCTACATATTTTTGCATCAGGATTAGATTTAGGAATTTAACTCACCTGAAAGAATGAACATTCTAGACTCTTACTCCATAGCGCTGTGACAACAAATGTTACATTCCAGCTTATTAAACACCTTGACAACTTCTATGAACTGTGCATTACAAAGGCCTATTCCCATAAATATGTTGTATTTCAAATGAGATTAAGCCATCAGGGGTGGCTAGTCCCCTGAACCATGCCAAGAGGTAACTTTTTTTAACTGTTCATTTGAGAATGCATTCATTTATTATGGATCCACAAATTTATGTATTCATTCAATTTTAACTTATATTGCAAAAACCAAATATCTGTAATTACTGAGCCTTTGGATTTGAATACTTGGCAGTTACCATTTTATCCACCATAACAGACTGGTACTACAACTATTTATTTATTATTAATAGTAATTATCAAGTTAAAAGAACTTCATAGTTCAATCTGAACTTTGAATTTGACAAACTTAAAGAATTATATACAAATTACTGCTAATTAACAATATCTGATAATTAAGGACACAAATTATCTTTCACCAACGTTAGTCTTATTTTTTTTAACTTCATTTGGTTTATCTAAACTCTTTGATATTACTACCAGTAATTTCATTAAACGTATATCACAAGCTTTGGCATTGAGGAGCCAAACAGTAACAGTGCAAACGTTACACTGAGCCTAATATCATTGTAACATGGTATTTACTGCGTGACAAAGGTCATCTGCTCCAAATGTCGCACAAAATAAATTAGAAGAGGTTTATTTAAATTTAGATATGTGAATTTATTCTATATCATTGTTTATCCAAGTCTTTCTTTTCACGTTTTGTGGAACACTCATTCAAATTACTTATAACTTGTATAAGTACATCATGTCTGTATCGTTTTCTAATTCTAGTTGTGTCTTTGATGCATTTTTAATGCTATGACTAAAAACAAATCCTAAACATCATTACATACAATAAACTTCAAATATTATTCATTTAAAAATCACTATTTTCAACACTTCAATATTAATTATAATATTCCAAACTCCAACATCGATAATTTTCCTCACCCATTGCTCATTAATCCAAATGTAAAGAGAACCTTCTCTTAAAAACTGTGGTATATGTAAAATAAACTGAAGTTATTATACTTTACTTTACAATTATTTAACATACATTTCGAGTATTTTCTCGGTATTGTTTGCAATTATACACTTTGGTAACTTTTTGACATGTAATGCGGAAAAATAAATCGAAAAACAGATAAAATTACAAGGTAGTGTACACAATATATATATCAATATATATTTAAATCGTTAATAACAGTCAGCTATTTTTAGTCGTAATTATAGGTATTATAATATTATATACACAAAAATTAATTTTACTTTGTATTAAAAAAAGCAGCTTCGACCATATATATACATTCATAATGAAAAAATAAAACATTAGTATTGTTATAACTGCCAAGACATTATTGTTAAGCCGATCATATTTTTAAACATTATATTCTTCATCAAGTCCCTTGGGGATTTTCAAAAATTATAAAATTGTGTAATAATTTAATAGAACTAATGTTTACAGTACTGTGCAAAAGTGTTCGGACAAAGCCAAAAACTAGATTTCAGGCTACTTTCAGAGAACAATGTAGGATGAATCACAGGTGAAACAAAAAATTAATTAATCATTATATTTAATACAACAGAAACTAAGTGGAATTGCCTGAGTTCAGCAAACAGTTATTTATTTTATTTTATTTTTTTTGCTTTAATAACTGCAAACAGTCTTTCAGACAATGTTGTAACAAATTTTACTCGAAATATCTCTAACATACTCCCATAAAGTTTCTTTGGAAGTAATTTTCATCACATTTTTGATTTATCAGATCCCACATATACTCTAGTCTTACACAGCTAAATTAAGAATGCTCTAGCGCTGATAGTTCTCGTGTAGGTTGTATGTCCTGCGAAAGAAAAGTTTGTTTGTTTGTTAAGAATTTCACGCAAAGCTACACGAGAACTTTTGTAATCACCAATAATCCATTTGAATGCACTTTTATTAGCAACTTTCAGTTTCTTGACAATGTTTGGAGATTGAAAAAAACGTTTTTTAACTGCTACACGACCAAATATTCTATTTTCATCGAATTTTCTTGATACTGCAATCCGACCCTTTTCTATCATTCAGTACATTATCGTTTATCTCATGCTAGAGTCCAGTGACAGTCTTCCTTTTGTCCCAAAGAAGACATTTAACGTCAGTATAATTTAGTTTAGGTTTTCTGTCTCTTTCCTTTCCGTTTCCAAATGTACCTGTTTAGGTCTTACGATCTAGGGTGTAAATGACAATATTTGGGGAAAAGTTTAAGTGTGTAGCAGTTTGTTGAAGAGTCCATCATGTAAAGCTTTTACGCGAATTATCTGATCTACTGACAATTATTTGACGATTTGGTTACATACTTTTGCAAAGTAAATGCTTTGGAAAAGACAAATACCCATTCCATTTCAAGATTGGAGGACTGTAGTGATAAAGCTGTAAAAGCCAGATATACCACAAAATGTGACCTGCTAAGAAGATACTAGGCTGTTCCTCTAACTAAAAGAGCAAAATAAATATTTGCTTTTTTACTCCTTATGGATTATACCAGTAAAATGCAATACCGTTTGGGATGAAAATTATTTTAATGGGTGGCAAATCATTTTTGGCCTAGTAATAGTAATTCCTACCATAACCCAACTCACTGCAATCTTCAGTGTACATAAAATTATTTGAATACGACCGTAACCCCTTTTTCTTTCCACTTGTCTGTAATCGGTAATGTTACAAAACTGTTTCGCATCATAAAATACGTGATTTTTCTAAATAAAACTTGAAACTATTTCAGAATAAATAACTTCCTACCTAGCATATGGTATTTTGTTTTCTCAACGTAATATTTAGAAGCTCCCCGCTAGTACAGCGGTATGTCTCCGGATTTACAACGCTACAATCAGGGGTTCGATTCCCCTCGGTGGGCTGAGCAGATAGCCCTTTGTGGCTTTGCTATACGAAAAACACACAAACACACAATATTTAGAAAATTATTTTATTGAAATATTTCATTCACTACGTAAAACCAGAGAAAACACAGTACCTTTTAAAGCCATTAAACACAATATTAACAACTGGAAACTAACTTCAGAAGTATCACTCAACTAGCCCTCTCCATCAACTTGCCTTCAACTAAACTTCAACCGTGAACCAGTTTCAGTCAGTCAGCACTCAGTCTTGTAGAGTATGCGAAAGTTTGTTTACAATAGATCCACACAAAACATTTATGTGCTCAGTGACTTCTTAGTTGATAAAATAATCATCGCAGATGAGGAAATCCAGTCTTAGCTGTCAAGTCAAGACTGTAAAAATCAACTCACGCTGTTTATCAGGATCTACATAGAGAAGCCATAATGGACTAGCTATTACATGTTAAAGTCCAGGGCAGTTTAAGCTACAAAAGTATAGAATCATGGAGCTTTGTCAACACGCTCTTGCAGATATTGTAACTCTTAACAAAACTCCTTTCAATTATTCCTTGAGTTTCCCTCTCAACTAAATATTGTCTCCAAATTTATTGTTTATATCTTCCTGTTTGACAGTAATCCCAACTTAATGAAGTCTAAAGTTTTAAATATCAAAACTATGTTCAAATTATGCAGTTTTAAGTAACGCAGAGACAGTTTTTCTTCTAATATTTTTAAGTGCAATATTTTTTTCAACATATTGTTTTAATCTTTCTCATATTCCTGTATAGAGAATATGCTATATTAGCCTGTCGTGTTCTCGTCCGTACTCTAAATAAAGTGTGCGATCTAAATTAGTTAACATGTTAGGCTCCAGATGGCAATGAAAACATTTCCTAATGTCACATGAGAATTGAAAATGGCTGGAGAAGGATTTATTTTCATTGCTGTTATAATTTGTTCGTTTATTTTTCGTGTCTCCTCATTAGAAGTTCCGGTATTAATATGGGGAGATGAAAGGTCTGTTTAAGTAGATGATAGCTGATTAAATTTATCTTTGACTGTTCCCATAAGACGTGTTATTCAATATAATCATTTTGCAGTGTAACTAAACAGTAAAGTCAAGTAAAGTGTATTTGAATGATTCAGAGACTATCGAAAACGAAGCAGATTGCAAAGCTTTCAATTAGTAAATAGTACACTTCACTGTTTTTAGTCGTCACAGTTCATTACTGCTAGTGCTAGCTATCTTCGAAGTAAGATTGTGCTTCGTAATATACAGAAAAAAATAGTAATATACTATTAGTAAATTTAAAAGGAAAGTAATCACTTCAGCCTCAGGACGTTCTGAAACTAATTACAAGTTGATGAATTAGTTTGGGTGTATGCTAAAACTGTTTATATTGTTTTCTTTAGATATTTGTATTTGGTAATCATGGTGTTACATTAGTTACTTTCATTTATGCCATCCATTTAAAACATTGATTTACCTACAACATGCATTAAAATTTTAATAAAACTTTAAATATTTTTAGTGAATAAAATTACTAGCTGAGATAACATTTACCCAAAAAGTAAATCCCTCAAGAAGCTCTGCAAAGGCTTATTATCAGTAACAATTTCTTAATTTTTATGTTTCCTCAAGTGGAGAAATTTTTGATAAATGGAAGATTGTAAATGTGCTCTGTTTTTAAATAAAGCCAAAAAGAGGAAGTGATAAACTACAGGGTTATTATTAATACTAATATTACTGATTTGACTCCTGTTAACGTAATGTGCGGAAGTGTAGTCCAATGGATTGCTGTGTGTTGGATAAGGAATACTGTGGTATGCTTTTCGTAAAATGTACAAATCTGTTATACACATGAAATCAGATGTGTTAAAAAATTTGTACTCAAGATATGCCTGTGAATTTACAAATCAGAGCCCAAGGTGATGTTCATGTTAAGAATAACTACTTTTTCATTGTATAATTTGCACATTTTAGTTATATAACCTCTAAAGTCTCTTTAGTGCATATCTATAGCTATTTTAAGTATTACCATGTATTATATTTGATATTTGCTTTCCTGTACCATGAACTAAGTCAGTAATGTAGAGTAAAATGAATAGGTAAAATCTTTGACATCAAATACATAATTTCATGCTGAATGGCAGCTTGTAAAATGTTGTGTTGTGCACTTTAACCAACATCTGTGTGCAGGATATTTGCATCTTTTATCAGAACCTACTTGGAAAAGCTTTTGAAGAGTTTGCTGTTTCTAATAATATTGGACATGCTTAAGTTGTTTTAGTGGTTTGTTGGATCCTTTTTCGTTTTTTTTGCCTTATGCAGCTTTTTGTTGAGGATATCCCAGTTGATTTTGTGTATTTTAACACTAAGTAATTTATTGCTTTTATTCACAAGAGATTATTTACAACTAGGATGTTTATGGAGATGGTAGAAAAGTTAAGAGTCAAACAGAAAATAAGATTTTTTAATAGACAGCAAATGGTTATGAATAGGTTGTTTTTTTCATTTAAAGAATAATAGAGTATCTTAAAAGTCTATTTTAGTTCCTTCACCATTTATAATATTGCCAGGTTAGTTCAATTTAAATATAGCATTTTTGTATACCCAACCCAAAACCCATTAATAATATTTCAAACTAACATATTGTCATAATATATTTCACAAAATTTAACTGTGGCATAAATTTTGTTGAACAGCAAGTCAATATCTAGACTTCCAAAGCTTAAACTCATTACCTTTACTATTAAAATTCATATTTTCATGTTTGTTTCAACAGTCAACTCACTTGCAAGAGAATATCTCTTACAAATTTAAAAATTTCAATCGGGACTTTTATTTCTTTACTGTAGAAAAACAAGTCCAAAACTTTAAGCCTTTCTTAAAAGTTTAACCATGTCACAACAGATGAGCACCATTGAAGTATTAAATTTAATACTTGCCTATTAAATTTATTAATTTTACTAAAATTAATAATGCTAATTCTATTTCAACAATTTTTAACTCAGAGGTATTTTATAATGGACATTTTGTCTTCTTGTAACATTTATCTAATGTACTTTACACAAAAAAATCTTTAAAAATAAATTCAACTTACACTTCTGCATAACTTTGAGAAAGCTCACCAAAAAATAAATTACATTTCTTTAAGAACTGTTCTACCTATTTCAAAGCACAGATCCGAATTTGCTAAGAAACTATCATCTCTGTAAAGTATAGTTAGCCATGTCTTGTTTTCTTGATTTTTCTTTTCCATTTGAAATTTATCACAGCCCTTTATTTCTATCCTTTTATAATGTTTTGTGGTCTGAACATTCACTAACTCATTGCAGTGTTGAAAATAGCTAGAGGAAAGTTTAAATACTGTTGAATAGAGCAGATTATAAACTATTAATGACATGGTAGAGTAAATAAAGTGGTGTTAGTAATAAATTATTTTATAGGAAGGTAAGAAGATAGAGCTCCTTAAAGGTGAACAATAGAATCCAATGGAAGGTTTAGAAGGCTTGAGAACAAAGAGTCACAAATTGTTTATAGTATCTTTATATATTTTTTTAATTTATGAAAATGTTTTTGTATTAAATTTTATCTGTTTGAAAGCTATGAAAATTTTCTTTGACAAAAATGATTAAAATCTTTATTTATTCAATACTATTGTTCGGTTTACTATATTTAGATATTATAATATATATATTGTATTTTTGTATGGAAAAGAGGTTATAGTTATTAAATTTCAACTAAGAATATTGCTAATAAAATATTGTCACCTAGCCTGGCAATGGTAATAGTAATACTGGTGTAAAATTTTGCCCGATTTTTTCATGTTTTATAGACAGATGTGGTGACTGTCTCGGTTAGAATATAAAGTATCAAAATGAGTAGGTAAATTAATATAAATCAAGTTAGATTTGAGTGTCTAAATTGGAACTTCCAAGTTATACACTTTTATGTACACAGTAGTTATTCCTTGTGTGTCTGCCTTTGAAATTTTGCACATGCCACTAGCTTTGAGCTATCCTCCACTTGAGATATAACTGGAACTATACTAATGCATAATGAAATTATCATGCAACAATAGCCCTGCACTAGTAGATCCTTGTAAGCACTTTCACTCAAAATAAACTTCATTATTATCCTATGTGCTATCTGGAATGGACATGGTTCTTTTAAGTGTAAGTTTAATTAATTTTGTGAGATTTGTACTGATTTATATAGTGTTAACTTTTTTACTTTCCATTTAGTTTGTTTTGACTTTGATTTAAAACTACGTCACCCCTAAATAACCAGAAAAGAATTCTGATCTACAGAATTGCTACAAAAGATATGAATTGTTAAGTTATGGTGACAATTATCCCCAACTGAGGTTCTGGTGTTGTTGCTAATACTGTCCTTACCCTGTCTCTTGGCACTAGAATCTTAGTGACTGGAAGACTTTACAACCATAGTTCATCATGAAATGGATTCTTTTGTACCTTCCTTGTTTCATATCCCCCTCAGTGTGGATTCCTGTACGTGGTGAGGGGACCTCCCAGGGAAGGTTCTGTTCCTTTAGTTTACCTCCTCTGGGATCTAAACATCCACCCATGTGTTTGCCGTGTGTAGCGACTCATGAAGGGGAGGAGAGGATCCTGGTGGTTGAGGGGTCCATCGGCTGTTCCACTTGGGCTAGAGTCAACCAAATATCAGTGTTGGAAGTTCTTAACAGGTGTTGTAGACATTGTGTCTGATGCTGGTGTTTGGGTACGGTGCTCACGAGACCCTGGCATTGCTGCAATGTCTTTGGATGACATTGTAGTGCATCCCCTTGTAGGGCTCTATGGTGGGTGGGGTCAGTCGGTACCGAAATTTTCCTTTTTTCATATGGATCCTCATACAAAAAGTATAAATACAATAGTGAAAAAATAGTCAATAGGTAAACGACCATGTCTTGAAGACTCTGAGCAGCAATCTTCAACATCTGTAACACACGTACCTCATTTTCTTATATTGCATTCTCTTTCAGAAAAACCTTTAGGGCAAATGTCCCCATTTTTTATTCAGAAGGGACCAAAGGGACTTGCTGGCTCTCCAGAGTCAGTAAAGAAGCTTCGATCTGGAGACATATTGGTTGAAACATCTACATCACAACACAGTTAACTCCTCTTGAATTCAAAGGCAATTGGGGATATACCTATTGAGGTAATCCCTCATGCTACCATGAATTTATCATGAGGAGTCATTGTTGAGAGAGTTTTGAAGAACATCCCCGAGTCAGAGATTCTCGCAGGTCTCTCCACTCAAGGAGTTTCTGCAATGAGGCACATCTCTACTCGCAAAGATGGAGTTACACTGCCAACAAATATCCTCATTTTGACATTTACATCATCACGTGCACCTGCCACCATCAAGGCAGGTTATCTAATTTGCAGGGTACAGCCGCAAATATTATTAGTTATCCTGAGGCTCAGAAATTGCAGTCCACCACTCCATTTCGGACATATTCTGCTGCACTTCGTTCCACGACTACAGTGGGAGTGCAGACAGATTTTTTGTGCCTCCAAGAGAATTGTTTTCAAAACAAATGAAAAGCCTTTTGACCTCCATGGTTAAAAAGGTTGATGAATCAACTTCTACACCCATCTCTGTTCCTCCCATACATTCCAACAAACCTCAAGATCCACATCCTTTGGTTTCCAATACAGGCATTTCTTCTGATACATCTTTTTCTCCCACCCCAAGATGCAAAATAGTCATTCGTTCATATCCTCAGTCACTGGAATTCCCTTCCAACAAATACCTGCCCAATCGACTCAGGGCAGGATCCATGGAGGTTGATAGACCTCCTCTGAATAAGGACAGTGAGGAAAAAAGACATGGTCATAAACAGAAGGGTTCTCCAACCACTTTGCCTGGAAAAATGGCCAACTTGATACAATGGAAATGTCTGAGGTTTACATTCTAATCTGGATTATATCAATACACTGATTGCTTCCTACCAACCTGTGTGTCTTTCCTTTACAAGAAACATTTCTAAAACCTGCTGACACAGTCATCATTCGGCAGTTTTCTCTGTACAGAAATGACAGGCTGTGTGATGGACAAGTACATGGAGGGGTGGCACTATTGTTTGATCAGCATGTGCCCACCCTGTCTGTCACTCAACACACCCTTGGAGGCCATAGCCATCTGTGTTTCCTTGGGTCATACCATCACTGTTTGTTCTTTCTACCTGTCCCCTGGAGAGAGATATGATCAATCAGACCTTGATGCTGTCATTGAACAGTTGCTGTTTCCCTTTTTAATCCTGGGGGACTTTAATGGGCATCATCCCTTCTGGGGAAGTGCTGTTATTGACAGGAGAGGTCGCTCTGTAGAGCATATGCTCTCTTATCACAACCTTTCTCCTTTCAATACTGGTTCTTCCACTTATTTTCATGCACCTAGTCAGTCCTTTACTGCTATTGATCTCTCGGTTTGCTCCCCATCATTATTCTCCCATTTTTCATGGAGGGCTGACAATAATCCACTAGGCAGTGATCATTTTTCTATACTTGTGAGAGAGACTGGCTGTGGTGGATGCCACCCTAACCTCGTGCCCCGGTGGAAGCTGCATCAGGCAGACTGGTCGTCTTTCACTTCTTTTGCAGAACTTGATCCTGCCATCATGAATCAGCCACCTATAGATGACTGTGTGGCAGTGGTAACTGACTGTATTATACAAGCAGCTGCTCAGTGTATTCCTAAAACTTCGACATGTTTTACACGATATCCTTGTCTGTGGTGGAATACTGCTTGCCACTTGGCACAGAAAGCTCAAAAACGGGCCTGGGATACTTTCTGTAGATATCCCACACTTTCAAACCGTATCACTTTCCAACGGGCCCGTGCACATGCTAGGTGGGAAAGACGTCAAAGCCAGAAGGAATCTTGAATTAAGTTCAAAACTAGCATATCTTCTACCACCAGTTCCAAGGTCATATGGGACAGGATTTGAAAGGTCAGTGGGCACTACAATTCTGTCCCCCTCTCGATCCTACTCTCTGGCTAAGAGGTAGCTGATGTCTGGAGCATTGTCAATACTCTATGTGAAAGCTTTTGCCAGGTATCTAGCACTCCTGCTTGTTCCTCCACCTTCTTGGCCATTAAGACTCAGGCAGAGCGTTCACCTTCCTTCAAACTACCATACAATTACTTTGACGAGCTGTCTCTGTAAGACCTTAGAGAGGATGGATAATGCTCATCTTGTTTGGTTCCTCGAATCAAACAACTTCCTCTCGCCCACCCAGTGTGGGTTCCGAAGACAGCACTCCACCACAGACCACCTAATTCGACTTGAAACATCAATCAGAGAAGCCTTTCTCAAATGCCAACATCTTGTATCAATATTCTTTGACATTGGGAAGGCTTATGACACAACATGGAGGTATGGCATTTTGCAAGACCTCCATATATATATATATGGATTACGTTGCCATTTACCCATGTTTATTAAAAAATTTTTAATGGACAGGAGATTCAAAGTTCATGTGGCTTTGGCATTTTCCCGTTCTTTTGTACAGGAACTTGGGGTCCCTCAGGGCTGTGTTGTGAGTGTGACACTTTTCATTATAAAGATAAATGCCATCACTGAACAACTCCCTCTCACTGTTGCAAATGGGCTCTATGTCAACGACTTTCACATCTCGTGTCGTTCGTCAAACATGAGATATATTGAGTGACAACTGCAAACTTCCCTCAATTGTGTACTGAAGTGGACTACGGCGAATGGCTTTAATTTTTCTCTCTCTAAAATCGTTTGCATGCACTTTTGCTGCCAATGGGGTATTCACCCTGATCCTGAACTTCATATCGGTGAAGTTTTGCTGCCAGTGGTCCCTGAGGCCAAGTTCTTGGGGCTTATCTTTGGCCGTAAGCTGACCTTTATACCACACTTAAAGCAGCTACGGGTCAAATGCACAAGAGCACTGAACATCCTCCGTGTCCTCTCTACTACCAGTTGGGGAGCAGATCGATGTTCTATGTTAAAGGTATATTGTGCTCTTATTCGATCAAAACTCGACTATGGTTCAATGGTCTATGGCTCTGCCAGACCCTCGGCCTTAAAGATGCTAGACCCCATTCATCACCAAGGACTTTGACTCTGCACTGGAGCTTTCCGCACCTCTCCAGTTCAAAGCTTGTACGTTGAATCTCATAAACTTTCTTTGCACCTTCACTGTTTGCAGCTATCTTTACTGAACCATGGCAGAGCCCACACAGTCACTGGATCTTGAACCATCTGTATAAATATGAATGGAAGGATGGTTCAAAATCCAAGGTTTGTTGTGGTGCAGTGGTTGCACGCAGAATCCCCTCAACAGCTTCTGTGTTCACTGCTGAACTGTATGCCATTTCTCTTGCCCTGCATCACATTGAAGCTAAGCAGTATTCAAACTGCATGATTAATACTGACTCGCCTAGTTCTCTACAGGCCATGGAATAATTTCAAGTTGGTTCACACACTGTTCTTGCCAATATTCAAAATACAACTGGCCCATTTCTCTTTAACATCTATTTCTATCCAGTTTTTCTGGATACCTGGCCACATTGGTATTCAAGGGAACAAGCTTGCTGACACCGCAGCTAAGTCTATCTGCTCTGGCACTATCACTGCTGTGCCTGTTCCATACATGGACTATTGTTCTGTATTCAAGGCTCAGATTTGTGCCAGCTGGCAGTCGACTTGGAGAGAGCAAATAAAACCCCATATTGGACTTTGGATGTCTTGCTTCCATAAGGATCAGAAAGAGAAAGTTGTTCTAACTAGACTACACACTGTTCGCAGTTTTTAACTCATCGTTTTCTTTTATCTGGAACTGATGCACTAATGTGTAGTTTTTGTATCACTCAGATCACAATAAGCCACATTCTACTTTCTTCTTATTATGATTCACAACGACGGCATCATTTTAAGCATGTTCTGTCACAAGGTTTGTCCATAACGTTAGACAATGTTGTTGGTGATGGTGACACCAATGCTATTTAAGTTTTTTAACCTATACATTACACCTTTTTAATGTGGCTCCCTTTTAAAAATCACAGTTCATCTACTTCAATTTGAAATTAGAAACTGGCCCTAACATTAAATAATATGAAACCAGGACTGGTAAGCCCAATTCAGATGACTAACCTTGCTGTTTGAACTACCCATTAGTCATCCTGGCTAGTTATTATTACAATTTTGCTGCAAGTCTTTTAAAACTTTTATTACTTTTCTTTTTGAAAATGGCCATAACGTCAAATAACTCAGAACCAGGCCTGGAAAGGCTAACTTCAGGTGACTGACAGATTTTGTACTTACCTGTTGGTCTTCCTGGAGAGTTATAATAATTATAGTTATGCTACAGGAAAGTCCTTTATAACTTGAATTACTGTAGTTTTTCTCTTAACATTGTAGACTAGATGTAAACATTGGTTTTGTGCTATTTATGTGTTGTTTTTTTTAAACTTTGTTTTGTTTCACCTTAATTTCCTTTTATGAATTTTACAAATTTACTTTTAACTTTATACAGGATGTTTGGTGCAGATAGCCTAGCTGCTTTATGCCAAAGAACACTAAATCAACCAGTCAACCAACCACTTTTCTACTCTCTTTAGCTATCATTGAAAGTGGCATGTTTTTGCTGCTTGTCTATACACCACTCTTTGTTACTAAGCTATTCTACTGTTTCCCACCTTTTGGATATATGTACCTGGTTATTTGATAAAAGAATGTTGGTTTCTACCATTTTAGACTATTAGGCAGCCTTTATGACTACCTCACCATTTTTGTTATGATTCCTTCTCTTATTCTTTCTGCTTTATTCTGGTCCTTCTTTCCCCCTGATTCAGTTCCTTCACTTGACTGAAACCTTAATTGGAACTTTCACATTGTTACCCAAACCCTGTTTGGTTCTTTGGTCAGTTGCTTCTCATACCATTTCTCTTAAATCCCCTCTCTCTTTCTCCCTCTTGCTTCTGGTCATTGCATGTCTGATCTTTGTGCATTGGATATCTCCCATACTTTGAGAGAACTTCCTTGATTTTATTCCTTTGAATGTTCATTACTTCTTAAATCGTGGACAGCTTTGGAAGGAGATTGTACCTTTCTTCCTATATCTCTTTCATTGATCTCAGCCCTGTATGATCATATTTACCCTAATCACCTTTTTTTTTCCTGTAAAGATGGTAAAGTATTACCTGAGCAAAATGTACAAAAGAGCACATACCAAGTCACATGATCTGACCATTGCCAATACCACACTACATCTTGCATTCAACTAATCTGTTGTGTATAAATGCTCACTTGACTATGCCTCTTTCTACCTATTACTGCAACACATTAACTCATTTTGCTTTTTTACTTTTTTACTTCCAACCAGCTAAAGAATACATTCTGTATTAGATGGATACAGTCTCCTTTGAGTGTTACTACTCTTTAGTAAGCATCCACTCTACAGTGTTACACTCCATGAACTTTCTCTTTCAGTTGAGTTCTCCAAGGAAGCTCATTTAGGTTCTTGCAATTGCACCAGCCCTTTCACCACATCATTACTAGATTTTAGCTGCTGTGTGCAGAGAGATAAGTATATTGTTTCAAAAGTTAAGAATATCCTTATCCTAAAATACATTTCCAATGAATATGTACCTCTTTGCACACCTTACTACCTCTCCAACCATTACTGATGCACATTATTCTTGTCTCATCCGAGAATAAAGTCAATTTTGAGTGCAAATGTTTATGTAAATTTACTGTACATGAAGGATGTGTCACTCTCCTATTGATGCTTGATGATTACATTATGTATTAGCACATAACATGCATCTTAGGTGGAAGATAGTTCAAGGCTATAAATATGCACAAATTATTAAAAGCAGATATGCAGGGAATAGGTACTTTTTATTGACAGGTATCTATTAAAAATACAGTTTAAGGGAAGGAAAATGTTAACTTTCTGATTAGAAATTGTGTCTTAATCAAAATATTAGAAATTTCACAGAAACATCAATAAGTAAATCCAATTATATGAATGTTTTACTAAGTTTACACTAATTTTCATGCATTTAGATTAAATATTTCCACTGAGAGCAAAAGATATTAAAACCTCACTAACTGAGAAAAGGTTAAATTATTTTAACAGGAAGAAATCATCCTAGTATTCTAGGTTTTTACTCCTTTCAGTGCCATTTCATTTCCTGATATATACACACCTTTTATCATGTGTGATTAATGCATGCATCTCAGAAAAATGTTTAAAATAAGAATGAGAAATATTCACCTTTTTAAGGTAAAAGAGAATAAATGTTCTGTATTTTTAACATCCAATGCATATATACATACAAATTTATTCTCAGTCCCACAGGGCTAGTTAAGCCAGAAAAAAAGATGATTGGCTAAACTTTGTTAGTTTTCTTATAAGTAACAGGGCTAAATCTGAGGTTTTCTTGAATACGCTGGAATTCTACTAGTATTCTATAAGAAAGATACGAGATGATAAAGGATGCAAATCTCATTGTAGAGTCCTTTGATGAGAAAAAATAAAGCAACATCAGCCAAATCAAAGAGGAAAAGAAGGAAAGGCAAGCAGCTGAAGAAATAGTTCAGGGAGATGTTTCATTATGAATTCTGTATTGGTTTGAAGGTCAACACAAGTCATCCAGAAATACAATTGAGTCATAAAAGAATTGTCATTTATTTGCATTTATTTTCATGAAAGAAAGAAGGAGAATGCAAAATAGCAAGGAAACAAAAAGAAAATGGATGAAAAAGGATGCACTTTTCTGGAAAGTGTATCTAAAATTGCAGCTTTCAAATGATTATAAAATTTTGAGTATTTATGTCTAAAACAAATAAAAACTCCCTTAAAAATTTTTTACTGTTCCATTTTAGTGCAAAATCTCTTATTTCAGTGTTCAAATTTCACAGTTAACCTTTTGCTGAAATTGACAATATATCAGAAAATTTTGCTATCCATGGTGTGCATTATGTGTTTTAAAAAAAACACTTACATTGGCTATGAAAAGTAGGTTTTGTTAATTTTAATTAAATCTGCAATGCCAGTTATGTTTGAAATTCTTTTTTGAGTGTTTATTTCAACAGGTTTTATAAACTTACATAAGTATGAAACTTAAGTTGCTCAGGAATTGTGTTCTTGTAGTGAATACATGACTTCTTTTCAAAAATACAAGTTTCATTTTATAGTTTGTGTCTAAATGAGAATGTTTCATGTTGTAAGTGTAAAACTGAAATTTTTCATTCTAACAGAATATTTTGTTATTGAAAATGAATTTAAAATAAATCTGTGAGAAAAATGAAATTTAAGATGTTTTTAATGTATCTATAGAAGTTATAATTTTCAATGAAATGCCAAGTTTAGTGCCCTGGAGAATATATTAACATGTTTCCTAATTTCTGATAGCTTTGATGGTCATCCTCCAGCTTCAGCTTTAAATTCAGTTGGACAAGATGAATTTGAAACAAAGTACTTGAAGAAAATTTTGTCCTCGGAAACGTTGTTGGTTGCTTTTATACAAGATAAGGTTTGTTTTGTATTATATTTTGAAATTGTATAAATTTTAAAATAATTCTTATCTTTGTAGTTACTATTACTTTGAGTTCTTGGAGAAGGTTGAGAGGAGAATTACAAGTGTTATTCCAGGAAAGGGATAAGTTGTCATGTGAGGAAATATTGATATTTCTTGGTCTTTCTAGAAAATAACAACCAGAGTTGATCTAATTGAATTATTCAAAATTATCAAAGGAATTGATGAGGTGAATTGATGCATTTTTATTTTATTTTATTTCTTGTATCTGAGGGTGGTAGGGCAGGAGATTACACATTTAAGATTTGGAAAGATCATCCCTATCTCCAGATGAGACAGTTTTATATGTCTAGAAGAATAGTAAATCTTTAGAAAAAATTACACTTATAATAGTAAATGCTGCAACTTTGCTAGAGTTACATACAATGCTTGATGAATATTTGAGGGATCATGGAGTGATTAATTTTTTGTTTGTTGAGAGAAAAAAAAGATTGGAAAATGGACATTCTTGATAAGCTAAATGATGTTTGAAATATTATAATTTATTTATTTCAATCTTAAATTTCTGACTTAACATAGAGAGTAATATATATGAAGTATCTGACATAAAGAATGTTTGATTGGTTTTCAACACCATCTCCAATGCATTGTGGTAAATCTGAAGACTAACTTGAAAACCAAATTTTGATACATGTGGGAGTTATTCAATGCTTTGTCAATTATTGAACACGTTTCATTTACTGACTAAAAATTGATATTTTTTTTCTCTGCTGCTTCCTATATAAAGCAAAAAAGAATAAAATGTAGAATGCTACAAAACAATAAGACAATCTTATGCATACTGTTTCTCGTAACTTTAAAGCAACAAGGATGTAACCATGGTAGACTATCCATTAAAAGATAGTTATCAAGAAGATGTTGATAAAGAGTGCTCTAACAAAGAACAGAGAGAAAGCTATAAGTTAAAAGTAGTAAGCTTTTGTTATTTTAGACTTGAAGATGGTACTCAGATGTTAATATTGAAAGAATTATCCCCATTAAGTGTACAAGAATGCCAAGACTGTCAACAGTGAACATGCTTTTGGATAAACATCTGGGATTGTATTAAAAAAAATACTAAGAACAGCATTACTTAAAAATGTTTAAAGATCAAGTGAAATAGTAAAATTGGCTTTAATGGTGAAGTTAGGGTAATGAATTGGTTACCCCAGTGAAAACTGCATTTTGAGAAAATAGCTGTTAAAGCCAATATAAGCATGAAATTTAGCACACTCATTGTGATTAAGGTATCTTAAGCTATGGAAAAGTGTAAATTCAAAAATCTCTACCATCTTTCTTGTTATGAGTCTAATTACCACAAACAAAGGCACTAATTAAAATGAATTGCCAGTAACTCATTAGCATTGCAAAAACTTGCAAAGTTTTTAAGTCAGGCTATGAGGATATTCACAAAGAGCATATGTATCAGTTTATAAATGTTTTTTATTATTTTGAAATAGTTTATGTATTTACTTGTCACTGGTGTATTAATTATGCATATAACTGAAAGCATATTTTCAGAGGTTGCAGCATAATAATTTTGCTTTGTGCCTATCTGAAAGTTATAAGAAGTGTTTAACATTGTTTCCTCAACATTTAACATTGCCAGTTTTAAGAGTCAGTGCTACCTTAAATGGTTTCAAAATAATATAGACATAATATATTTATAAAACTTTAAGCATTTGTTCAAATAGCATTGTTTTAAACTGTTATATTACCTAATGAATGCTTGAATCAGATCCTTTTAATGGTGTTCAATCAAGAAACTGCATTGATTTTTTTTTTACCTTTCACAATGACAGTACTTAACCAAATTGCATGAAAATGTTTAACCAATGCAGTTTCTTGAATCAGATTCTTTTAATGGTGTTCAATCAACTGTCATTGTGAAAGGTAAAAAAAATCATATCATTTACATCTTCCTTGTCCAGAAATACGTTAATCCATTTTTGGGATTCTATGATATAAATTGCAGGATTTTAAGGGTGTCATTAGTATACAGGATCTTGGGTTTCAACTCCTAGAGAAGATGCATGTCACAATAAGAACCTTGAATTAACTATTATTGATGAGGATTAAAACAGTGAAGAAAAGGGTGGTAATAAAGATGTGGAAGTATGAACTTGATAGTTATTCAAAAATAGTAGTTTCTTATTGGATCTTGATCTAATCTTAGACAGTACCTTTTACTGTTTGCAAAGAAACTGGAAATGTCATATTCAAGATACTAATCTCAAATAATTGAGTAATTATAAACAAAAAGAAAAGACATGCTGTTCACTGTGCAAGGTAAATTTCTCTACAGTTAAGACATTCAGGAACTTTAAAACATTGCAGATAGGAAATGAACATTGAGAGCTTTACAGTTCTTTGTAAATATTATATTATGCCTGTAACTTTCCAAGTCAGATTAACTTGTTACTTAAAGCAGGGACAAGTTTAAAGAGTAAAGTATATCTCCAGTTATAGTGATGAAACCACAGGTTTCAGCAGGAAGCAGAACAATCATAGTTCAAACTTGTGGTGAAATAGCTTAGTAGATATAATTTACAAAATGAGTTTGAAACCCAACCAGAAATAGGATTATTGTAAAATTTATAGAAGAAGGAAGAGGACCTGAAAACTCAAACTGCTGGGAAATTATAGAGAAAACAAAGGACTTGAAATACAAGCAAGTAATTGTCAATATACTTGGTGCTGAACAGAATAAAATCCTCATTTGCCTTGTAAAAATTTAAAAAAATATTTTTATAAACCTATTGACTGTATAGAGGGTACACAATTCTAAGTGCACTAGGAAATATATTGTATCTGTAGTGAAAAGGTTAAGAATTGTGTTTATTAAACTGTTATGACTTATTAACATAGAGGTTTTAATAAGTAAAAATTGTTTATATAAAGGTTTGAACTATTTTAATTGATAAGTATATGCTAAATCTAGTGTTGATATTGTTTGTTTTTTTTCATACATTTCATCAAAATTTCTTTTTTGTGTGTTTACTATATATTTAAGAAAAGTTCATTGCACAAATCTTAAACATTTAAGTATGCCTTTCATATATTTTTAGTGAAATGATATTTATGAGATTAACATACATTTTCAGAAGTAGTGAAATAAAATTGTAAAGACAGTACTTTTAGAATTTTAAAATTGTTTACATTTTAGTTGAGCCTGGAAGACTTCTATCAGTATGATAACAACAGATTAAATGAAGACGGCATTTTCACAACTCTAAAGGTGTGTTTGTTGTTAATCCTTACTATCAGATTGAAAATTAACTATTTGAGAATTGATTTTGAAAATGTTTCAAGTTTGATTTGAACATAAATGTATGTAATTACTCACTCTTCATACATGAAACTATTAGTTTCTCAAGAAACCAATGTTGTATGCTTTAAATTATAATCAGCAGTTGTTTCTACATCTATAAAGTAAATAGATTATAAAGAACTGAATAAAAATATCTGCCCACATATTTTCACACACTAAATTTAGTAAAATTTTTAATTTTGTCTATTTTAGTTCCACCTTTTCATGTGAGCAGTATAGGACTTAATCTTTCAATCTCTAAATCAAAACAGCACAGAACAAAATATCTATACGTTTCAGGTCTTTATAAATTTCTCACTGTAATGGTTTATAATTCATAAAGTTATTTCTAATGAATATTAAGTTTCCTTTAGAAAAACTATGTGATTTGTAAAATATAAAGACATAATAACTGGATCTCATTTGGAAACCATTCCTTAAATCAGGGGTTCCCAACCTTTTGGCACTCGCGACATGAAAATGTAATTGATGAAATAAAATTAATGTTATCCCAAGCTACTTCTAACAAGGCTACGCGACTCTCCTGCCAAGGCTTCGTGACTCCCCTGCCAAGGATTTGCGACCCCGCCAAGGCTTCGTGACCCCCCGGTTGGGAACCCCTGCCTTAAATCATGCCTGTGGCAAATTTATCATAATATTCTTACATGACAATTGCAGTTCCTTAGAAACCACATTGAAAAAAAAACAAAAAAAAACAATGAAGAATAAAAAATAAAGTAGTAAAAAAACTGCTATTACTTTAAGGTCCGACAGGCTTTGTTTTTGCTATAATCCCCAGCATAGCTTTAGTACAAGAAAGCTATGTATAAAGAAACAGTGCTCCAAAGAAACACTTAGCCTTTTCTAGAATTGGATGTTTGTAGAGATAAATTGTTTGCTGTAATGAATTTATCCATTTTTTTTATTAAACTTCTGTCATTAGTATGATAACACTGTTTCATGTTTAAAACCTTAGACAAGTGCATAAGATATACACTGATTATTCCAATAGATGATGATAAAGAATAAGTTCATCCTAATTAATGAGACAGTATTCATTAAGGCTACTTTTTGAAAAGTTTCACTTTGCAGAACCTATTAAATTTATATAATTTGTTTCTTCTATCTTGAGAATAATAGTATGTATAGAACAAGTTAACATACCATATGAAACTAGATCTTATCTTCAGGATCATGTTTCTCTCTCTCTTTGAGACTTTCTGATTTGTTTAGTAAGAAAATGCACACTGAAAAACTTCTTTCTCAGGATGAGTTTTTTACAGTTCAAAACATGAGATTGGTTCTTGTACAGGTTATTCATAGAGGTATTTATGTTTTTGTCTTGTACAAAATTGTACGGTATCTTAAGACATTATTTTCCACCAGAATTGATTGATTCCTAATGTAAAAGTTAACAAAATATGACAAGAATATTTTCTTTCTAGGTATATAATTGTTTGATGTAATAATGAGCTCATCACATTTCTGTGTCACTAGAGATTTTTATAAAAAGAATTTGCTAACTGAAACGTTATTTAGTTGTCTAATTAGCTGTTTGGTTCAGTACATCGCTGTAAGATATTCTATTTTGTATAAACCTAAAATATTCATTGCAAACTAACAGGGAGCTATAATTATATTAGTGTATAGATAAATCTCTTTCTTGATCATTATATTTCTTTTTCAGCAAGTAAATAGAATACATTATTAGAAAAAGAAGTATATATATGAAAAAAGTATTAAAATGTTATTGTAATATTAAAATTAAGTTTTAGTGTTTGTTAAAATGCCTTGTTTGTAGGAAGTGAAGAAAGTATTTTTATAATTTCATTGGAGCTTAATATATGAAAACATGTTACATGTGGTGAAAATGAGAACTGGAGATAATTTAAGCCATTAGTAATACCAATAAAACTACAAGTTCTATGAATTGCATAGAATTTTAGAAAGTTATGCAAAAACTTGCTTTTCAGCATGGTTACACTAATGATGGATGAGAAAGTTATTAGTATTAAGAAAAGTTAAAATACTGTATTTTTTGTTTTAATACTTCACATAAAAGAATGTTTTTTTCAAATGATGTCTCATTTTTTGAGGTTCATAGGTAATTTTGATATTCACTGCATATTTTACATTCTGAGAATGTATCTTATCAAATGTAATGTTAATACTGACCACTGAAGAACCTTGTTATAGGGCCAACTAGACAGTCATCCATCAGTTGTTTTACCAGCAGTTACTTCACCAGTCCAGAGTCTTGAGAAAGCAACTACTCAATATCAAGTAAAAAAGCTGATTGTAGGTGATGGCAACTTTAACAGGTCATCATTGGAAGATGTTGATGTGCTGATTGTCAAACTACCATCAACACAAGTAGAAAACAGAGGAGAGGCATTAAAACATATTGGTGAGATAGTGCTTTAATACTCACACAGAATCAAATGTAGAATTTGAATTATTGGTTCAATAATATGTATAAAACGTGTGTGCAAACATGTTGATGCTTGTGTTAGTAGAAATAGATTATTACATAAAAATCAAAGTTTAAAGGGGCAAATACAAATATGGACCTCATGCATAGCTATAGTAGTTCTTGAGTATGCCACAAGCCTTGAAAAAATTCTAACTTCTTTATATTTCTGTTTATTTTGTGCCAGCTTATGATGTAGTTATCATAATGCTGTACCCCTCAACCATTACCAGTAATCCCCATGAGCATCAGCACATAATCACAAGCCTGTTCTTGTGTTCAGATGTGTTTTTCTTATGCTTTAAGTTTCTTGTCATTTTAGTCTTTCTTTTGTGCTACATTGTTTTTGTCTTTGTTACACTTTTCTTCCATCTGCCTGATTGCAGCTTCATTTGCACAAACTTTCAGCTTGTACTTTACACTACTTTCAATAGTGTTTGCTAAACAAAATATATGTAAGAAGTCCTAAGATCCAAACATCCGTTTTCAGGTATTTTCTTCAACTGAGTGTGACATGCCTCAGATTTTACACCATGGCAAGATACTTTGTAATAATTTATGTAGTCCATAATATTAATTCTTATGGAGCTGTTATGAACCATAGGGTACCAAGAAGTTAAACCGATAATGATTCTACTTTTATGCTTCAGATGGTTGGTTCCTTTCAGTCTGTTTCTTCTCCAGTTCTGGTCCCTAATTGATTTGTTGCTTTGCCTCTTATGGAGTCTGCCTCATTTATGGATAATTTTAGTCAGTTGTTCCACCTCTGACTTTTGTTTCTGGCTCTTTTCTCCCTGATATTTTTATTTTTACTATGTTCATGAACCAGATTTGTGACATTCTATCTTTTATACCTATATATCATAATGTCTCTTTGGCTGTTTTACCTTGTGTGCCTCCTTTTATCTCAACTCCATGTTATTGCACATTTTTTGTCCTACTCATCTTTATGACTTTAATATTTTTGCATCCACACTGTCTCATGTTTTTTGTTTCTCCTTGGAGTAATCCTCTTTCTTCTACTTTGTCTTTCTCTTGAACTAGCTGATAATTTTTGTATATCTTTACCATACTCCTTTATCTCAACTCTTTCCTCCAAACTGAAAATCTTCATTAAACCCCTAATAGTTTCAGTAAATATTATCTATTTCTCTTTGTTTGCCACTTTGTTTTCCATTTCTTTTTCTTCTTCTCTGTTTTGATTTTTATTTTATTTTTTTGTTTCTGTGATCTCTTCAGTTTGGTTTCTTTATCTTTTTCTCTCATATCCAAGACCTTTGTCTTTCCTTTTGGTTACAAGTTTATATTTAGGGGTTTTCCTGACTCCTTGGAATTTTGGGACTTTGCTCTGCTACAGTTTTCTGTTTTCCTTGATTTTTTCAAGGCACTGGTCCATAGGTTCCTCCGTCCTACATCCTTGGGAGTCACATTGGACTAACATTCTCCTTTTGCTTCTTCACTTGCTTTATTTTGTTATTTCACTGCCAAACAGTTAGCTATTACCACTCTTAGCAGTGGCTTCTTTGAAAATTATCCTGTGCTGTTGTCCCATCAATGCCTGTGTCTGCCACTTTGATCTCTCTCCATCAGCCCCAGGGTTGTGTACATTTTTTTCTTATTTCTTTCTCTCTTCTTTCATATTCCACTTCTTATTTTTCATCATACCCTTTTCTGTCCTGTTCCCATCAATCCTCAGCAATTTCATCATCTTTAGAGCTTGTGTCCTACCTACAGGTGGCAAGAGATATATAACCTGTTTTCCACCCCACTCAGGGCTATTATTCCCATCTTTCTTGTCATCCCCATGATGTCGTTGACTTCTTTTTATATCACTTTCTCGTTATTCCTTGATTTCAGTTTGTGGCTTCTCAGTTTTCATTGGACCCTCTTTCCTGGCGGATGTTTAGCCCATCTTTGTGACATGTCACCACTTGATACTGGATTTACCTGACATCCTTTACTGTAAATCTCTCTGTGATGTAAATGTAATATAAGAAAGAATAAATAACAACAAATGAGGCATAGTGTATTCCCTGTTTGAGAAGGATGCAGTCTCCCATCTGGTGCTGTTCCACTAGGTGATCCCCAGTCTCATAGAAGCCATGCCCATTAGCCTTTCTGTAACAATTTTGTAAAAGAGCTTGTCTTTGTAACTATCAGCACTCTCAGTGATGACTAGCTCTTAGTGGTGCATAGAATAAAGTAATATTTCTGATGTTAATATTTTATGTACTTGATAATGCATTTTAGATAGATACTTAATTCTGTGCACCACCTTCCCACCCTTCCTTCCAACTTTAAGTGCATTTTATCTTTGCCTCATCAAGAATGAGTGTATAATCATGTGTAAGTACTTATAGGGATTATGCATGAATTCATGTTGCCCTTCTATTGGTGAAGGGCTATCACAGAATACACATATGCGTAGAGATGGGAGTTGTTCAAGGATTGTGGCATGTGCAGGAAATTTCATAGAAGTTGCAGACAAGATAGTAGCTCTTATTGGTGCACAAAAGTAAATACATACCTGAAATATATTTTCCGATTCAAAAAAAAAAAAAGCTTTACATGTACAAACCAATAACTAAGTGGTCAGTTTAGTTAATTTGTCTAATATACACTTTTTACATTCACATATTTTAAATGTACCAATTTTTCCATTAAATCAATATAATCTTTAGTTATATTAAGAATTTAGCTCACTACGTTTATCAGTTTATATAGTGGAGAAAAATTATTTTGTTTACTACATTGCTTTATTATTTGACAACATACAAACAAACCAGGTATAAATGACAGTACCAAATATTCTTTACTTTTTCAGTGAGTGTTTTGAACTTAATATTTTCATCCTAGATTTTTAAGGTTTTGACCATGCTGTCAACAGTGTCATAAGAAGGTCGAAACATTGTTCTCTATTTTAATAAAAGTTTTAATAACCATACCAGCCATTTGGAGATAGTATGATTATATGTTTTTCTACTGCTATATACTTAATTAATAATAACTTGTTATAAATATCTACCTTTTTATAATGTAACTTTAGTGTCATATCCACTTAAGAGTAAAAAAAACCAGTGAAATTTAATAATTAAATAAAATAAATGTTTTATATTTACACTATTTTAAAACCTTTATTAAAACTGTCAACAGCTTCTACTTTAAAAGCACATTCTAAGTATGCATTTTTTGTCGTTTGCCATATTCAGTAGCTACTTGAAAACACAATAATATATATATTTTTTCCCATGTCATGCCCCTCGGTGTGGATTCCTGTACGTGATAAGGGGACCTCCCAGGGAAGGTTCTGTTCTTTCAATTTGCCTCCTTTGGGATCTAAACATCCACCCACTTGTTTGCTGTGTGTGGTAACCTGTGAAAAGGAGGAGAGAATCCTGGTGGTAGAGAGATCCAACACATCACTATTTCTTTGAATTCCTGTAGATGGGCAGCCTTGGGGTGGTCCCTCTAGGGTCAGTCAGCTAGTCCACTTGGGCTAGGGTCAACCAAGTACTAGTGTTGGATGTTCTCAATAGGTGTTGTGGACATTGTATCTGATGCTGGTGTTTGGGTATAGTGTTCACAAAACTCTGGTATTGCTGCAATGACCTTGTTTGGCATTGTAATGCATCCCCTCGTAGGGCTCCACTGTGGGTGGGGTCAGTGGGCACTGAAATATTTTTTTTATTATGGATCCTCCAAATAAAAACTTAATAAAATAATGAAAAAACAGTCCACATGTGAATGACCACGTCTTGAAGATTCTGAGCAGCAGTCTTCAACATCTGTAACACCTGTACCTCACTTTCTTATACTACATTCTCTTTCAGTCAAACCTGTAGGGCAAATGTCTCCCTTTTTACATTTAGAAGGGACTAGAGGGACGTACTGGCTTTCCAAAGTCAGTAAAGAAGCTTTGCTCTGGTGACATATTAATGGAAACTTCCCCATCTCAACATAGTGAACTCCTCTTCCATTCAAAGGCGATTGGGGATATTTCTATTGATGTTATGCCTTGTGCTACTTTTAATCCATCATGAAGAGTTATTGTTGAGAGGGATTTGAAGAACATCACCGAGTCACAGATTCTCAGTGGTTTCTCAATTCAAGGAGTTTCTGCAGTGAGGCGTATCTCCACTCACAAAGATCGAATTATGAGGCTGACCAGTGTTCTCATTCTAACATTTACAACACTGCATTCACCTGCTACCATCAAGGCAGGTTATCTTAATTGTAGTGTACGGCCATACATTCCAAACCCTCTCAGATGTTTCCAGTGTTAGTGGTTCAGTCACTTGAATATATTGCATTGTGGTTCCTTGATGTGTGCAGCATTTGAAAACAATTCAAAACATAACTTATCCTGAGACTCAAAAGTTGCTGTCCACCATTTCATCTTGGACTTATGCTGCTGCACTTCATTCCACTACTACAGTGGGAGTGCAGACTGATATCTCTGTGCCTCCAAAAGAATCATTCTCAAACCAAATGAAAAGTCTTTTGATCTTCATGGTTTAAAAAGTTGATGAATCCAATGTCAACCCATTTCTGTTCCTAACATACATTCCATCAAACCCCAAGATCCACATCTTCTCCTACCCCAAGATTCAAAACGATCATTTGATCACATCCTAAGTCACTGGAATTCTCTTCCAACAACAAAGACTTGCACAATCAACCATGGGCAGGATCCAGGAAGGTTGACAGACCTTCCTCGAATAAAAACAGCAAAGAAAAAGAAGTGGTCATAAACAGAAGGGTTCTCTACCCAATTTGCCTACACATAAATAAAGATGGCCACCTTCATACAGTGGAACTGTCAAGGTTTCCACTCTAATGTGGATGACATCAAAGTAGTGATTGCTTCCTACCATCCTGTATGTCTTTCCTTACAGAAAACATTTCTGAAACCTAGCGATACAGTCACCTTTCGGCAGTTTATTTTGTACAGAAATGATGGGCTTTGTGATGGACCACTATATCTTCTACCACCAGTTTTAAGGTCATATGGGACAAGATTCTAAAGGTCAGTGTGCAATATAATTTTGTCCCCCTCTTGATCTTGCTCTCTGATGTCCAGGAAGTAGCTGATACCTGGAGTATCACCAATACATTAGGTGAAAGTATTTGCCAGGTATCTAGCACTTCTGCTTCATCCTCCACCTTCTTAGCCATCAAGACTCAGGAAGAGCCATAACCTCTTTCCTTTCGAGCTGATTGTCTCTATGATTATAATCGTCCCTTTACACTAGTGGAACTTAAACTGGCCGTTCATCAGTCTGGCAGTACATAGGTCGGACCTGATGATGTACACTATGAAATGCTGTGCCATGTATCTCCTGGTTCTCTTGCTATTCATCTGATTGTTTTTAACTGGATCTGGTAGAAGAATGTTTTTTCTGATGCCAAGCATTAGGCTATTGTCCTACTTTTCTCTAAGCCTAAGGAGGATCCCAAGATTCCTTCAAACTACTGTCCAATTGCTTTGACGAACTGTCTCTGTAAGACCTTAGAAAAGATGGTTAATGCTCATTTTGTTTGGTTCCTCGAATCAAACAACCTTCTCTCGCCCACCCAGTGTGGATTCTGATGACAGTGCTCCACCATGGACCACCTGATTCAATCTGGAACGTCAATCAGAGGAGCTTTTCTCAAACGACAACATCTTGTATCAATATTCTTTGACATTGAGAATGCTTATGATACAACTTGGAGGTATGGCATTTTGTGAGACCTCCATTTATATGGGATACATGGCTCTTTGCCCATTTTTATTAATTTTTTAATAGACATGCAATTCCAAGTTTGTGTGGATTCGACATTTTCCCATTATTTTTTACAGGAACTTGGAGTCCCTCAGGGCTGTGTTTTGGGTGTCACACTTTTCAGTATAAAGATTAATGCCATCCCTGAACAACTCCCTCTCACTGTTGCAAATGGGCTTTATGTCGACGACTTTCACATGTCATGTCAGTCGTCGACACGAGATATGTTGAGCAGGGACTACAAACTGCCCTCAATTGTTTACTGAAGTGGACCACAGCAAATGGCTTTAACTTCTCTCTCTGTAAAACCGTTTGCATGCACTTTGGCTGCTAACGGGGTATTCACCCTGAGATAAAAGTTCTTGGGGCTAATCTTTGACCATAAGCTGACCTCTATACCACCCATCATGCAGCTATGGGTCAAATGTACAAGAGCATTAAACATCCTTTGTATCTTATTTTCCACCACTTGGGGAGTGGATCAATGTTCTGTGCTAAAGATATATTTTGTTCTTATTCAGTTGAAACTAGACTATGGATTATTGGTCTATGGCTCTGCCAGGACCTCGGCCTTAAAGTTGATGGACCCCGTCCATCATCAGGAACTTCAGCTTTGCACCTGGGCTTTCTGCACTTCCTCAGTTCAGAACTTATACACTTATAAGAGTCTCATGAATCTCCTTTGTACTTCTGCTGTTTGTAATTGTCCCTTACTGTATGCTTCAAGACTTCATTCCTTACCAAAGCATCCCACTTAGGGTTGTGTTTTCCTTCCTCGGTAGGCCATGCTTTTTCAGAAGAGACAATCTGCCATTGCTCCTTTTGCCCTTTGTATCTCGGAGCAGTTGGATGAATTGGGTCTGTCCTTGGATAACATTGCTGTATCCACTGATCAACCCATCCCACCATAACTTATTATGTCCCCAAATGTGACATTTCTTTAAGTCATCTGAGAAAAGTGCATATTCCTGATTGGAAGTATTCTCTGTTATTTGCTGAACATCTTTCGAATCATTTTTCCATTCCTATTTTTACATATGGTTTGAAACCAGGTGACTGTGTGGGCTCTGCCATGGTTTGTTGTGGGTTTGGTGGTTGTGCTCAGAATCCCCTCTATAGCTTCTATGTTCACTGTTGAACTGTATGCCATTTCACTTGCCCTGCTTCATATAGAAGCTAAGCAGTACTCAAATTGCATTATTTATACTGACTCGCTTAGTTCTTTACTGGCCCTGGAATTGCTTCACATTAGTTCTCACCCTGTTCTAACAAATATTCAAAACCAATTGGCCCCATTTCTCTTTAACATCTACTTCTATCCAGTTTTACTGGATACCAGGCCACATTGGTAATTGCAGAAACGGGCTTGCTGACACTGCAGCTACATCTGTCTGCTTTGGCACTGTCACTGCTGTGATCCATATGTGGACTATGGTCCTGTATTCAAGGCTCAGCTCCATGCCAGATGGCAGTTGACTTGGAGTGAGGAACGTGAAAACAAGTTTTTCCAAATAAAACCCTGTATTGGACTTTGGCCATCTTGTTACTATAAGGATCGGAAAGAGGAAGTTGTTCTAACTAGACTACGCATTGGTCACAGTTTTTAACTCATTTTCTTTTATCTGGAACTGATATACTAGTGTGTAGTTTGTGTAATACTCAGATCACAATGAGCCACATTTTACTTTTTTGTCATTATTTTGATTCACAACGATGGCACCATTTTAAGCATGTTCTGTCCCAAGGTTTGTCCATAACATTATACTTTTCTTAATGTGATTAACTTTTAAGAATCCAAGTACATCTAGTTCAACTTGAAATTAGAAAATGGCTGTTATGTCAAATAACTCAAAAACCAGGGCTGGAAACGCCAACTTCAGGTGACTGATGCTGCTGTTTGATCTACCTGTTAGTCATCCTGGTGAGTTATAGTAATTAAAATTTGCTGCAAGTCTTTTAAAACTTGTATTACTTTTTGAAAAGGGCCATAACATCAAATAACTTAAAACCAGGACTGGAAAGGCCAACTTCAGGTGACCAGCTGTGGTTTTTGAACTTAACTGTTAGTCTTCCTGGCGAGTTATGATAATTACAATTATGCTACAAAAAGTCCTTTACAGCCTGTATTACTCTAGTTTTTCTCTTACTGCTGTAGACTAGATTTAAAAATTGGATTTAATGCTATTTATGTTTTTAATTCAAAAATTAAACTTTGTTATGTAATTTTCTTTTAGAAGTTTTAATAATTTTACTTTAATTTTAACTTTCTACCAGATGTTTGGTGCAGATAGCCTAGTTGCTTTGCATCGTAAAACACCAAACCAACCAACCCATGTCATGCAATTTAATATCATGTACCTAAAAATTCTAAACTGAATAACAGTATTTTTATTTTCAACATGAGAATGAATGAACTTTCAGTTTTTATGGCATGATCAAAGTTTTTGAAATACAGAGTCAAAGTTATATTGCTTAGATAGTTAGATTTTTTCATTTAAAACAAATGTAGTAATTGAAATGTGCAAAACTTAATGCATTCACACTTGGATCACTTATTATATCACCTCATAGTTTTTGATCTGTTGATCACCAGAAATTATTTTCAGACCCTTCACCTTTTCTCATTTCATTCAAAATATTTTCATAAAACAACCTGAAAAAAATATCTTTTCCAAGTATTTTGAGTCATGGTTTTAGGAGGGTTTATAACCAATAGCAAAGAAACTTTTATTTTAGGCCCTAAGTATTGCATACTGCAGCTCCTGGTTCAGATTGTTTTAATAAATCAGAACTAAGCTTTTATAAAAAATGGTGAAAGCAACACATAGTATAACATACAGAGCTTTATGTTTTAGTCTTACAGTCATATACCACAACATGATCATAAAATAATAATCTTTTATCTTGTTTATCATTTTGAAATTTTTGTGATTTATAAACTTAGTAGCCTAATTAGATAAAACATTTTTTCATTTAAATTTATTCCTTCTTAATATTCATTTAATTAATATCTTAAAAAACATTTAGACTAATATTTAAATATAAAATTCTCACAGCATACTCATAGCTCCAAGGTATTAATATAGTTCACTCTCTGTTTCTGCTGATAAGCCTCACTGATAATTCTGACAAATGTTATAATCTTGTATAAATTGTTTTTATGGTCCTGAACACTTTTGTATTATTTTTATATATGTATATATGTAAATCCAAAAATAACCATTTGTTTAATTATGTCATGAATAATTGTTAATTTGTCAAGTTTTTAAAAAATAGTTCCTGGATAATTTCTTGAGTTACCTATTCATTTCAGATGTGAATTTTTTAAAATTTTATTTGGCTAGAAAAACTAATGCAAAATATTTTTTCAGACCAGTCTATTAACAGTATCCTTCATCAGGTTGTTGGAGTAAAAAAAAAATTGGTTGCAATTTATACAGCTCCTCAACCTTCTTGGGTAAGTGTTAGCTTACTATTAAGTTAACTATATTTAAGAGTATAGTGTTTACTAAAAACTTGTAAATATTGTAAAGTTCACTGCTCAGGAACTTCATTACCATTAAAATAAAAACCTTGACTTTATTTATCATGATGTTCATCATTGTTACAACAACTTTACCATTTTTTTGTGTGATTATTTCTTGTGTCAAAGTGCAGAATAATATTTTACGATTTCACACAACAATTAAAATTTAATGAAACTTTTGCATTTAATCAGTTGTCATTCACTCTTGTATTTATGGAATTTACAAAGTATCTTCAATTAAGAGAAATGTTTGATAATATATCAATTATAAATATTACTAAGAAATGTCATGAAACAGCATGAAGGAATGGTAAAGCAGGTGAAAACAAAGAAATAATTAGGATTCAGTTTCCAAATTTTGTTATTTGAATTGTAAAGGGTAAATGAATGAAATTTTTGTGTGAATGAGTGAAAAGACATGATCTTATTTATTGAGTTAATAGAAGTAAATTTTCATTAATTGTATGTACTTGTATGAGACTACAGATTTTTGTCTTTATTAATCAATAATTGATAACATTTAAAAAAATATTCAATGCATTTTATGTAAAATAATCAAATCAGTAGAAAACGTTTCTTTCCAAGATATTTTCCTTCAGATAAAGGCAACAGAGTCTTCAATACAAATTGTAACTGGATAGTCAAAGCTTTGTGATGATCATTGCAATAAAAAAAACCTCCAACTCCTTTGAAATTAAAATGTAAAGAATTTCATTTGTTGAATAACTATTACTGTTGCAGTCATAAATTCAAACTATTTATAGTCATATATTTTCAGTTTAAAAGAAGTAGATAGTGTTGTGAGACAGAAACATAGAAGTTGACTTTAGTGAACCAGTAAATATTAGTAAAGTCATATAAGATATGCAAATATACTCTGTTTTATACTTTTCATCTGAAACAAATAAATAAAATTTCACTGTCATATTTAATAGCTGTCATTAAACTGTGACAGATGTTTGCAGTGATTTTACAATGTTTTTCATGTATTTTTAATAATGTTTAAATATTTTTCAACTTATGCTGGAAGCATGAACCTTAAAAATCTAATAGAATTTGTAATAACTTTAATGCAATATTAGAAATTAAATGTTGTCTTTCAGAGTGTCATACATCTTTTGTTTAAATCTACAAAAAATGGAGTGTGGTTTGATGCAAATATTAAAAAAAAATCCATGTTTAATTAAAAAGAGAGAACTTTATGAAATGCATGTGTGTTTAAACTAATGTTTTTAAAAAATCTTATAGAAACATGAAATATTTATTTTCTGTCACTGTAATGGTCAGGACTTGTTGATGAGATAGAATTATAGTGATAGTTTTGGCTTTTTCAAAATTGTTCAGACATTATGTGCTAGATATATGCTAAAAGGATTTGTTACATTCGTAGTCTCTAATGGCATGGAAAATGTCATTAATGCTAGAAAAAAGGTTTTAAAGTGTAGGATATTATCATTAGAATATATTATTATCTTTAGTTCTTTCAAAGTAATTATAAAATAACACAGTAACACACCTGAACTGAATTTTTTTTAAATAATAAATGTATGGTCAGAGGATACTTTAAAAAAATTATAACTCAAAATGTAGGTTGAACACCATCTTGATTTGTTTTGTAGATCGTATTCAGAGATGTAAGAATATATGGTAAAAATCTGAAAAGGCTGAATAACTGGTGACATGGTCAAACTGTGGTCTGAAGTTGGGCTATTTTTAGCTAAATCATAAAAAGTTGCATTCAGCTACATTTCTTTACAGGAGATCTAACAGACCTTTAATTACAACAATTGCTGATTTATCAATTGATATGTTATAGGAAATGTGAGCTTTGTATCATATTAAGTCTTAGAGATAAGGCTTATTAAATAAACCAATGTTTTTTTTATGATTTTGGGTTTTCAGGTGATTTTACTGCCTCACTATGCAAATCCTAAGAGAGATAAACTTGGTTTAAGACCATTTTTGAATTCTGTGAGATTAATTCAGTCAGTAGCGAATTTCATCCTTCTACCACCATTACTCTTGTAGCTTTAAGTAGCCAAAGTTGCCCGAAAATGAATTTGTCAAAAATAAAAAATATTACTTAAATTTTACAGGGCTGTAAATAAGAAACTATTAGAGATATTGATCTAATCTTTGGCAATTTTTCATTATATGGGTAGATGAGCACGTGAATTTTTTCAAGGCATTTTGAGGGGGTCATCTGGAAAATTTTCCAAAATCTGGATGATTTGACATGGAATGACCCAATCTTACTTTTTCATGTGTAAAATTGGAAGACCTTAGAAAAAGTAAAGCTGTTGTAATGTTGAATTTTCTGTTGTAAAACAATATAAAAAGTTTTTTTGAAGAGCATAAAATATCAGTATCTATCACAATTTTTTAGATTTTATACATCATGTGTAGTTTTAAATTTCAAAGGTATACTTGTCTGTAGTTGATATAGATTTATAGAAGTTGCAATTAAACCATCATGGTCATCTGTCAGATATTAGAAAGCTTTCAAATGCAGTTTGAGCCAAGCATAATGCATACAATTTAATATCTTCTGCGAAAATGTTCCTGTGATGAAACTGATCTTGTAATTTGGTCTTATAAAATGTTTTGTATTTAACAGGACGCTCAAGATTCAAAAGAAGTCTATATACGCCATGGCCGAAGCTTACTAGGAGCTAAAGTTGATGACATACCTGGATTCATGAACTACTCTGGCTGTATGCTGATGTACTATAAAAACCTGACGGTTACAGTTGATGTAAAAGATGGAACAAATGCTTCCTCCATTATTCAGTCACTTGGTCTCCCTTCCTCTCCTAACAACAACTCTTTCTGTGGAAATACTTCAGCAAGGTCAGTCTTTTATCGTAAAGAAACTCCACAGATGTGTATATCGACATAGTTAGAATTAAATTCATATGTTACCTGTATTTGTATGGGTATGAATTATTGTGATCACATTTTGCCAAAAATATAGCTGTACACTTTATAAAGTGAATGTAATAACTAAACTTTTGTAAGTTAAGTTTAGCAGCTAATGAAATAATACAGCCTTCAGCTATTTGTAATAATTGAACCTTCATGTAGAAATTTCTTTCTTAAGAAACAGTTTAATATTAACTCTTTCAATCCTACAGGTCAGCATTACATTCTTGATAATTGTCATTTGACTTGGTCAACTAACATTATTTCATTTTTAGCTGCAGATGCCAAATTTAAATCATTGTAAAATGTAGGTAAAAAAAATCACAAATTCAATTTTAATGAGAGTTTGCTGTTGGATTTTTTTTTACATTGTTTTGGGATGAATCTGTATGGAACCTAATAGCACAGGAAACAAATTGTCAAGCTGAATATATAAAAGAAGAAAAAACCTTACAACTAATATAGTAAATCATTTGATCTGGGAACTGTTCCAGAACTAAAAGCTTTCTTTGGGTGTTGACTTGCTATGAAGATGCTGAGCTACAAAGATAGGTATGAGATGTACTAGAAGGATAGTTGGATTACATCTACACTTGGATTTGGTAAGATTTTCACTCGATCTATTTCTAGCTATTTGGTTATTTTTGCATTGTGTAAGTGAAAGAGATCTCAATGTTGACAAATTGGACAAAATATACAAGAGCAGATCAATTTTTGACATCAATGTGGCTAACTTTCAATGATACTATATGCTAGACTGTGAACTATCACTGTATGAAGGAATGATATCCACAAAAAATGCACTGAGCATAAAGCAATATATCAAAGACAAACTGACCATGTGGGGCCTAAAAACATTTCTTGTCTGTGAAAGCAAAAGTGGATACATTGTGAATGCAGAAGAGTATATGGGGAATGTTGATGTGGATCAGCCACTGGAGACAGCACTGGGTATGACAAGGTGCTTGGTGGATTGGTTGTGCAAACCATTTGAAGGATGCAGTCACTGTGTATATACTGATCAATTTTACACTTCTGTAAATGTTGCAGAGTACTTGCTGGAGAAACAAGGTACATGATTGTACAGTACAGCTTTGACCAACAGGAAGAAATTTCCTAAGGACGTGTTAAAAAAGAAAGCAGATCATGGTTCTCATTCATTGTTGTACAATGGTAAGACAGCTGCTGTTGTATGATGTGACAAGAAGCCAGTTTACTTTTGGCAACAAAGTATATCAGTGATACTGATGTAACTGTATTTGCTATGACAACAAGGACCACAAATGAATGCCAGTGTCATGCCTAACTTTAGTGAAAGCCCATAATACGTACATGGCCGGCACCAAAAAAGAATGACCAGATAATGAAGCTGCAATGATATAGATGCCATGACAATTGGCTAAGACGACTTATGGTGAAAACCTTTGTCTGGTGTGCCTATAATGCTTATGTCATACAAAACTGCTACAAACCACATAAGGAAACTGGAAAATGTGTTCATACCTTTTGTATGTTTGTTTATTAACTGTGTTGTGAATTAGTAGGGATACACTGTTGCACACAGGTCCTTATGTCACATTGAAAGTCCAGCTGAGATGAGACAGAACTGCTGAATGAACCAAGTGTCCCTGTACACCTGCCTGAGTGACCACAAGTAGCAGCTTTAAACAACAGTTGTGTTGTATGTGCAGAGAAAAACAAGCAGACAAAGAGAGGAAATTTCAGAAGCCAAAGACAAGGACCTTCTGAAGCATACTGAAAAGTTTCGTGGTGCAAATTATAAGTGTTTTTGTGCAATGGTTCTGACATTGAGAACTGATTTGAGGCTTATCATTCCAAAGTTTAATTCTGGTAATAAATCACTGAACTGTATTATCAATGATGAGTATGCTATAAGAAATGTTATGAATAAGTAAATTCATTGTTTTGTACTATAGACCCAAAGGTGTGTTGTAACATTTTGGGAAACCACTTTGTAAACTATTCTTAGTTTTTAAATTAAAAATAAACATTTTCTACAAGGGTTTAAAATTGGTGGGGGAACCCTGGGCTCAAAGGGTTAAGTAGGCTCTCTTATACCTTTTATAAACAATAAATTTCAACTTAAATCCAAGTAGTTTTTTTTACCTATGTAATCACTTACCTTGGCAGACAAAGCTTTATATTTAAAGTTTATTTGTTCGTAGTTAAACATAAAGCTACACAATAGTTTATCTGTGTTGTGCTTACCACTAGTATTAAAACTCAATTTTTAATATTGCAAGTCTGCAGACTTACCTCTGAGCCAATATCATATTGTGGCTTTTGTTATTAAAAACTGAAATGAAATATCTGGGAGAATTTTGAACATCGTGGGATTTACATTTTGCAAGTTGAATGGGTTCTCAGTCATAAAGAAAAATGGGAACATAGCATATACAACTTGACCAAAATATTGAGATGGTGAAGCTATCCTATGGAGTTGCAAAAAGTATTTCATAAACAAAATTACCTATACTAAAGGTGACTTTTGCCTTTGGAGCACTAATTAGAGTTTATAGCCTAGCATGCTGTATGAATGTCAATAAAAAATCAACTGTGGGAACAGACAGGATATTTGGTTGATGGGGAATGAGAGGAGAGAGTGGGCAGTTGAGGGATGGGAAGTTCCCAGTATAGCACAACCCCACATTTTTGGACCCAGACTATTGCATTACAGTGGAATTTCACTGCATATCTTTGAATGTAGTAAGTACATCTTCACAAAAAAACATGATTTTTTAAAATAATTGTCTCATAATTTACAGATTCTTTACTGAGACTGGGTGGGTACAAGACAATTTAAGCTTAAGGAAAAAGACACATTGATTTTCATCTTACAGTCTTCATATTTTGTTTGTATAACCTCTTTTATATCCTAAATGAATATTAAAGGTTGTTTTTCAGTGCACTTGTATTTTATCTTTAAATTTCTACCCTAACGTTAACTATACATCAACTTGGTCAGTTTGTCTAACCATTATAATCACCACATAAAAAAAATTAATAATCTAAATTACACTTCTTTCTAGAATGACTGCACATTGCAGCAGACAAATAATATTTATTTTTACAACCTAAGCTAATAGACTTTTCCTTTCGTTTCATTCATTACAGATGCATTTAGATCATTTCAGAGTACACAGAAAACTATATTTTATGTGGACAGCTTTTTGAAAGTATGAACTTGTGATGTATGCATGCAATCATGATTAATTTGCTAATGTAATTATTTTTTATTTAAACTTTCTTATTTAACATAAGTTTCTGATTTTTACATTTTTGTTACTTTTAAAGCAATAGATAAAAGATGTACATAAAAAATTCAGAAATCTTATACTTAAGTTTGAAATATATTCTTTTTCAAGCTCTTGGATTCAGAAGTAGGAATTCTTCAATATTCATTATGCTTGCTATTTTATAATAATAGTGTTATCTCACAAACAATTTTTGTAATTCAAGTATTTAATTTGAAATATTGCTATTCACAAAAAGTAGAATGTCCTAAAACTATTTAACTGGGTTTCAAATTAAGCTATAACTATATTGAAATAATTCTTATAGCTGATCAAGCTGAGTTCCAGCAATAGCAAGCAAGTTAAACTGGCAAGAAAATTATCAAAATCTGTCTTTTGAACAATCCTAGCCTCTAAGCATTCAATAAGTTGGAATCTTTTCTTTTCAGTAGTAAATTCTAGAGATAATTAGTGAGATTTTTGAAATACAATTGTGTTGGGAGGAGAGTGGTCCATGGGTTTCACTTTATTGCTGGTATCTCAGCAAAGCAAGAACCTTAAAGGCTACACATTGACATTTTGGCTTGGGGATATTTATAAGAGTATAATTCATGGGAGACTTAAAAGATCAGAAAGGTGTAGAAAAAGAATCTAAGATGAATAATTTGGAGTAAAGTGTGATGTGACAGACAGGTGGAGAATGAGAATTTTTTAATGTTGAAATTAAAAAAATAAATCTTATGTAACATTAAAAGTTCAGTTGACTACGTTTTGATACCAACTTTGTTTACATAATATGATAATAAAGTAGTTTATATTTTCAATGTAATTCTAAGAAAGGTCATAATATGTACTTTGGGCTACTGGCAGTGAGAAGGTTAAAACTATTAAACAAGTATAATTTATTTATATATTTCTGTTTATCATGCAGAAAGCTCCATGTCTTTTTTTCTCACTTTTTTCTTCTAATTTATAAATTTGTTTCTTGTTATGCCTTCCAGTAGCACAGCAGTATGCCTACAGACATACAAATGCTACAATCCAGGTTTTGATACCTGTGCTGGGCAGAGCACAGAGAGCTTATTGTGTAGCTTTGTGCTTAACTTCAAACAAAGAAACGAAATTTTTTATAACTTGTGTCCTCTAATAGTTCAGCACTAAGTTTCAAAACTTGTAACACAAGACATTCCTGTTCAGTATACATGGCAAATTCAGTTGAGATAGCAGTTTAGCATCAGAAGTTTTATGTGTTATATATGTTTATTTTGTTGGCCATGTGAAGGCTAGGAAAATTCCTGAATAACTTGACATAATATATAATGTATTCTCAGTACTATTGTCTTTTACAGATTGATTATTGACTTCAAGCCAGAAGATAGTCTGTCAAAATTTGTTCTCGAGTAAGTATATGATAACTACTGCTGAACAATACTCGTCTTCTTTTTATCATACAGTTTTTCTTAAGTTTTATCTTACATTTGCTCTCAAGTAAGTGTGTAACTAACACTGTACAGTAATTTGTTTTTTATGTCAAATATTTCTTTGAGTAACTACACAGTACCTACTGATAAACACTTTGGTTCTGCTTATCTTGCATCAGCTCTTTTAGTATTTTCTTGTATTTGTTCTTGAGTAAACTTACAATAACTACTGCTAAGCAATACTTATGTTTTTATTGTATATTTGTTCTCAAATTAACTCTATCCCAATGGGCATCCTTTACTGTGCATCTCGGGAGATTTTGGTGATTTGCATTCAGAATTTTAGTAATCCACTTTTTATGCTTTACTGATTAGTGTAGCATAAACTCTTAGCTAATAATTCATATTTTAATAGTACATACATTTTAAATTCTTAATTCTACAAGACAGTATTAAAAGAAATCCTGAATTTCTCCTTGTGTGACACTTGCCACATTTTGTCCTGAGCATATTCTCTTTATCTTCCACCCCTCCAATAAGTAAGAAATTAAATATAAATTACTCACTATAAAATCATCATTGCTCAGACAAACCAAATTTTTATAGCTTTCAACTCGTTTTGGTTATAGAAAATGAAACCTTTCTTGCTACACCCACCTGTTACATCCTCTCTTTCGAGATTTTCCCTTGATATGATTTCCTAGACATGATGAGGGGATCTTCTTTGAAGATTTTGTATCTTCAGTTGATCTTCTATGGGATCTGAACATCTATCCATAGATTTGCTGTGTGTAGTGACTTGTGAATGGGGTCTTGGTGGTCCCAAAGCCCTGGAGTTGCTACAATATCCTTGTTTGGCATTGTAATGCATCCCCTCATTAAACCCTATGGTGAGTTGGGTCAGTGGGTATTGAGTCACTTTCATTTTCTATAGATCCCTCAAATTCATTTGAAGAAATAAGCAAAAACCACCTAATAGGTAAGTGACTGTACTTAGAAGACTCTGAACAATAGTCTCTACCCCATTCAGTACATTTACCTCATTTTTTCATCTTGCATTCTTTGCCTGACAAATCTTTAGGGCAAATCTCTCTTTTTTTTTTTCTCTCTTTTTCTTTACTCAATGTATTACAGGAGGGCTTTCTGTCTTTCCAAAGGTAGTTAAAAAGCTGTGTTCTGGGGAGATCTCATTAGAAACACCAACAATGAAACACAGCAAACTTCTAAGGTTACAGGTCACTGAGGATACTCCCCATACTACTTTGAATTCCTCCTGAGGAGTTATTTATGAGAGGGGTTTGAAGAACATCCCTAGTTTGAGATACTTGTTGGTTTCTCCAGCCAAGTTGACATATCTTCACTTGTAAAAAAGGAATTATGCTGCCTACCAGTGTTCCTGTATTGAGTTTTACAATGCCATATCTGTCTGTTTCTGTAATGCCAGGTTATCTTAACTTTATGGTACTGTCTTATTCCTAACCCCTAACCTTCACAGATGTTTCTACTGTCAGCAGTATAGGCATTCAAAGGCATCTTGTCATAGTTCTTTAATGTGTGCTTGTTGTGGTGTTAGACTATGAATTTTGGTGATTCTCTCACCTCTTACTTTCAGTCTTTGTCTAAGTGGGTGGAGGAGAAAGGTGCAACATCAACATACTGTCAACAACATTTCTTACCTTGAGGTTCAGAAGCTGTTGTCCACTATTCCACTTCACTGTATTACATTTCACTGCAACAGTAGGAGCACAGTGAGATCTTTCTGTGCCTCCATTTAAGTCTTTCTCATACCATATCACAGGTCTTTTGTCCTTCATGATTACATGAGTTATTAACAAGTCAATGTCTTCTGTTTCTGCCCCAACCATTGCTTTTAGTAATTGCTTGGGTCCATCTTCTTTAGCCTTGTGGTACAGGACCATTATTCAGTCACATTCTCACTCACTGGGTTCTCCATCCTGCAACAGAGATCTGCCTAATCAACACAGGCTACGTTCCATGGAGGATGACAAACCTTCTTCAACTTAAAAAAAAAATGGAGTGGTTGCACGAAGTGTTCTCCACCCAGTTCTCTTTCATCTGAATAAAAATGGTCACTTTAATACAGTGGAACTGTTGAAGTTTTCTTTCTAATTTGGATGACATTAAGACCTTAATTGATTCCTATCATCCCTTATGTCTCGCCTTACAGAAAACATTCCTGAGACTTGCTAATACTATAACTTTTTGGTGGTTTTCTGTATACTGAAAGAAGTTGTGTGATGGTCAAGTCCATGGAGGTGTTGCACTGCTAGTTGAGCAGCACATACGTCTACCTTGTCTGTATCACTCGGTACACCCTTGGGAGCTGTTGCCATCTGTGGGTCATACCATCACTGTTTGTTCTATCCACCTCTTTTGCAGATCAGCTTACAATTTTACAATCAGTCAGGCCTGATGTAAGTCAATTGCCATCTCCTTTTTCACCTTAGGAGACTTGAATGGACACAATCCCCTCTTGGGTGGTGCTGATATCAGTGGGAAGGGTCATTTTCTGGAACATATGCTCTCTCAACACAACCTTTTTCTCCTCAGTGCTGGTGCTTTTACCTTTCTTCATACACATAGTCAGTCTTTTACTGCTATCGATTTATTTGTTCCCCTTCACATTTTGTTTCTTTTTCCCTAGAGGGTTGACAGTGACCCATGTGGCAGTGATAATTTTCCCATTGTTTTGAGGAAGATTGGCCATGGTTGATGCCACCTGACTCAAGTATCACTGTGAATGTTAGAGCTGGTTGACTGGCTCTCATTTATCTCTATCAAAATGTGGTTCTGCTTATGTTAGCCTTCCATCTTTTAAAGACTGCATGGAAGCAGCAACTGATCGTACAGTTGAAGCAGCTGTTCATTTTATCCATTATACCTTAACATGTTTCCCAAAATATCCTCATTCATGGTGGTCTCCTGTCTGCCAGTAGATACAGAAGGCTGACAAATATGCCTGGGATACCATTTGCAGGCATTCCACTCTTTCCAACTACATTACTTTTCAGTGGGTCTGTGCCCATGCTTGGTAGGTCAGATGTTTGAATCTGAAAGAATCTTTGATAAAGTTCATAACCAGCATTTCTTTCACCATCATTTCCAAAGTCATCTGGGATAAGATTCGGTAGGTCAACAGGAAGTCTGTTATCCATCTGCTTTTATCTTGCTCTCCAATGTCCAGGAAATTGCTGATATACAGAGCATTACCAATACTCTCAGGTAGTCCTTTTCTTATCTCACTAATGTTTCTGTATATTTCCCTGTCTTATTGGCCATCAACTTTCTAGTAGAGTTATTGCCTCTTTCCTTTTGGGCTGGTTCTTTTTACGACTATAATCATTTTTTTATGCTGGTGGAACTTGAGCTTGCTTTTCTTCTGTCTGGCAGTACATTTGTTGGGACCAGTGACATTCATTATGAGATGCTGTTTCTGTTTTGTCTGTCTCCTGCCTCTCTTTCTCTTCTTGTGGTTGTTTTTACTGGATTTGGTAGGAGAATGTTTTTCTTAATACAGGGTGCAAGGCTCTGTTCTCTTTTCCAAAGCCTGGGAATGATCCTAAGATTTCTTCTAATTATTGTCCAGTTGCTTCGCTTAGCTATCTCTTATCCACCTAATGTAGGTTCCATCAATAGCACTCCACCTTGGACCACCCAATTCAACTTGAAACCTTGATGCAGTCTATGGATTTTTGCAAAATTTAATAGACTTTTAATAAACAATACAAATCTTTTGTACACAAAAAAATTAGATTTTTTTAATGAAGTATTTTTTACTCAAGATTTGTTTATGAGCATATTAAGTCTGTTTTGTTACTAGTCAGAGTGTGAAGTGATTTTCGTGTTATTATGAAAAACTATTTTTCAACTTGTAAATCTCAAATATCATTTGTGTAATTTCTAAAACCTCCTAAATACATTCCAAGTGTTTGTCTTTAGTAAAATTTTTATCTTATCTATTATTTTCTCTACCCTAATTATATGGAGTTTGTCAGTTTGACTCACCTTATAACCACCATCAAGAATTAGGAAAAGAATATAAATTGTTGTTTTTTTTGTTCTAGAATAGCTACAGTTTATAACATTAAAACACAAATGTTTAGTCTAAATAGCTTATATATTGTAACATTATACTTTTTTATGTATATATAATATTGACCTTTTCTAGTACACCTGGCTAACATTACAGAGATTATAATGACAAGGTACATGTGCACTCAACGTTACTATATCGAATAATATAAAATTGGCAAAGTAACCTGTCTTGGCTGTATTTTAGTGGACTAGTATTTTATAAGACACAGTCACAATTTGGTTATAATAAATTATATATGTGTATGCATTATTACTATTTACAAATTAGTTCCTAAATTTATTTCTCTTAAAACATAGAACAGTAAATATAGAAGTATGTCAAACAGTAGTATTCTAGTTACAGACTATGTAGTTATTTGCTTCTTGCCATAGGTTACCAAGCCTTATCGAATTTTACATGGGGAGTTATTTTAGGTTATTTATATATATACATACACTTTGAAATAACCAAAAATCAGATATTAGTGTTTCAGTATCATTGAATCACACTATAATTTATCAGATTTTGGAGCTTAGAAGCTAATACTTGCACAAAAACAAAAGTGAGAGATTAGAATTGTCAAAAGCTAAAGTAGTGTAAAAATTACTAATAAAATTCATTGTTACTACAATGTTTGTGCTTACATGTAAATGAAAAGTACTAAAAATTTCTGCTGCATAGTTTGGAAAAGTACTGAGTTGCAATCATTTCCTTTCTTTATAGCTTTGTAGTGCTATTTGACAAACCTTGGAAATTTTATGGTCTCTCCCACACACACAAACATTTAAAATGTTCTTGAATTTACAGAAAACTAAAAGTTTCACTATTAAAATGTAGAAATCCTCTGGTAAATGAAAGGTATCAAACTTGCTCTTTTCTCAGGTTGTAAATTTTAAAATGCTGTAGAACTGTTTTGACAAAAGATTAGAATTTAAACTATATATATTGATCAGAAAACTCCCAATTATATATTCAGCCAGTTTTAGCTTGTTTGATATTTATCATTATATTTCTTTTGATACCATTTTGTTAATTAAAGCAGTCACTACTTCTGGTCATAAAAACAAAAATCAAACTTGTGCCAATATTATTCTTGGTTAAGATCATCTGATTTTCAATAAATATATTTTATTCTCAATATTACATTAAGTTTCATGATATATTTTACATATGCATTACATCTAACTAAACTTCCTTTAAGAGTATTCCTTCAGCTTTCAAATATATGTAATTAACACATTGAAAATATCAGGAATCAAAAGAATCTACAAAAAGAAATCCTGAATCTCTGGGTTTTTTTTTTTAAAAGTGTTGTAAACTTTGCATTATTTTTGTTCACCTTCTGTGGAAGCTCTGAGGTGCTAATGTTGACAGACAAAAACCTCTTAGCAATGAAAGGAATGTTGAAGGAAGTTATATAAAAAACTTCCCAGATATGTTGTTTGATCCTAGAGTCATCTTTACACTGAGTCCTTTTGTTCACCCTTGTTAAAGCTATTGGTAGCTAATATACCATTAAACCACAGACTACTTTTATATCCACCTTAGTTTTTTATATTGACATAAATAGAATTAATCTTTCCATTTCAACTGTTTGTAGTTGTTGACTCTGTTTTCAAAACTTAGCTTTATCACTGATTCTTCAGACCACAGGCTGTAACATTAAAGAAAGTCAACCATAGGCTGCAGTAGTAAAACCACTAACAGAAAAAAAAAAAAATCAGGTGGAAAACCAGATTCAGTATTTATTTAGGGGATGATAGTTTCTTAGTAAATATTAATTATATTCTTTGATGCCTAGAAAAAATGGAGCTGTGCAGAAATTAAAATTATAACATTTTTCTCTGCTGTAACAGAATAAAATACTGTTTTTGTTCATTTAAATTATGCAATTTAATATGTAGATGTGCTCTTGAAACTTAATGGGGAAAATTGACTATAATATTGTTAACAATGTAAGTAGATAACAGCAAACTGACTGTTTTTAACTTCTAGTACTAATTTTTGTTTTTCTTTTTTTCAGTGGTATTAAATTTCACTTGTGAAGCCCATACTACAAGCCTTCAAAATGGCTTATATAATTTTTTTTTGTGAAATATTTTTTGATAGAAAAACTAACTTGCTGTTTTTACATATTTAAACATTAGTAAGTTGTATATATCCAGCTTTTTTATTTATCTTTAGAAACTTTGCAAGTTAAATGTTTTTTTTTTGACAGACTGAACTTCAGTAAGCCCCATGGATCCTGGTGGTTGGAAGAAGCTGTGATTACAGTTTCCAGTGATAAAATTAACCAAAATGAAACAGCTGTTACCTTAAGGACAGAAAGCATTGGAGGAGCAAGTGGTTTCTCTTATAGCTGTGGATCACTGTTATTACAGAATGCAAACTTATCTGATGAAGTGATTGTTCAGATAAAGTTCAATGTTTTTCAGGTGAGCTATTAGAAATGCCTATTTTAATATCAAGTCCTGTTCGTGATTATAAATATTTGGATAGACTACTATGTAACAACTAGTGTTGGGCAGACAGTCTTAGCATCCTAAAGTTAGAGAAGATTGGTAATTTACTTACTTTGCTTAAGTCTGTCTTTTACGCTTTTAGAATGTAGAATTACACAGAAAACTTTATAATTGGACTACACTTCCTGGTTAATTAAATTTTTTTTTACTGTTCCTATTTTCTCTGTATTCTGATAAAGAAAAAAATAAATTATATTTTGTAAGGCCATCAGCAACCTATATTTGAACAAACAAGTGTTTTATAAATGTCACTGTATAGCATCAAAAAAAGAAGTTAAAATGTTAAAAGTATTGTTTATGATCTTAACTAGCAAGCTGTTTGATGTTTCATAAATATATTAATATTATTATAACAATTAATGAAAATGCTAAATGTAGAAGTGTTTCATAATGTGTTTGTCCTTTTGCATCTACAAAATCTACTTTAAACACTAATAGTTACATAAATTCCTTTTTTATAAACTCAAATTCAGTGTATTGTAAGAGGTAAAAATTGTTTTAATATTCACTGAAAATAATGATAATCATCTCCATTTGAATGTGTGTAGTAAGATTGAATTAATATCATTAAATGATTGTTTGAGTTTTGGCCTTGCTATTACGGTGAATTTGTATCATTGTTTATTTGGTTGACAAGGAATCTTTCTTTCAGGTTCAGGTGTTTGATGTTCAGGGTGTCTTTTCAGACAGTTTTGATTGTACAACTTTTTTTACTATTCCAACGTGGATGGGAATATTGGTGGTACTAATCTTCTCAATCATCCTTGCTTGTGGAATTCAGTTACTATTTGGAATACATACAATGGATAGGTTTGATGATCCAAAGGGTAAACCTATTATGGTACCAACAACAGAGTGATGCAAGTTTCATAAGAATAGTTTTAGTTGTTATGATTTCATTAATTTATTGTTCTGTAATAGTATAGCAGTACTGATCAACTTATGCTATAAGAAAAATGGTAACTATTCTAGCAATATGTTTACTGTAATGTAGGAATCTTAGCACTAGTTCCAAGATGCTTGTCATCCTACTGCAATGTGAAAACTATAGCATAAGGAATTTTTTTTAAGTTTCTCTCATTGATTTAAAGTATATGTATATAATCAGTTTGATGTTTTTTGTTAAGCATTTAGTCTAATTAATCCACTCATATCTTTGTTTCAGGAATTTATGAGGAAAATCTACAGAAATACATTTACAATCATACAATTAAATATAGTTTAGTTTGATTACCTACTCCTTGATTGTGCTAAATCTATCTGTATACATATTTGAATAAAACTATGAGTTTTAAGTGAAAGTAGTTTATACACTTAAATATGTTTCTTGATCAAGAAAAACAAGGTTTTGAGCATGTTATTGCTGGTGAAGTGTTGCTGTATAGAAAACCATCTTATTGTGTTTGAGTTCTGTAATATGGAAGCCTAGAATCATTTAGAAAAATCTGTGTTAGATAGAATTGCACTTATGAAATGTGTTTCCAACTAGGTGTTTCTTGTAAAGTTGTAGTATTTTCACTTTAAACATCTTGTATAAGTATGTTTGAAAAATTAAATTTAAGTGTAAGTTCATTAATTGTGAACAATAAATATATTAAAATATTGACTATTCTGTGTAAATTTTATAAAAGAAAAATTAGTAGTTGTAGAGTGCTTCAAGCATAGTCTTGTACTCAAGTGTAGTTACAACCTTCATAAAAATTTTAAAGCCAGCTTGAATGGGAAGAAATGTTATTAGTTATCAGCTATTATATGCATTCAGTTAATATGTATTTTACTTAATTACACTATTATAAGCTGTTTGTTTTCTACAACTGTAACAGTAATGTTGAATCTGTTTGGATTTGTTACAGACCAAGAAAACTGGTTAAATTGATGTAAAACTCCACAGTGATATAGAGGTTTCAACTATTAATCAAATTATAATTATGGGGGATTTCAATTTAAAGTATATTGGCTGAAAATTTTTAAAAGTCAAACCATTGGGGATACAGCTTTTTAGAAGTTCAACAAGGATTGCTTCACTAATTACCCAGGTATCTATAAGGAACAATAATATTTTCATTTATTGTTCACTTCTAAAACAGCTATAGTTATTTTGCTGCATATGGAGATAAGGAACAATTATATTTTCATTTATTGTTCACTTCTAAAACAGCTATAGTTATTTTGGTGCATATGGAGATAAGGAACAATTATATTTTCATTTATTGTTCACTTCTAAAACAGCTATAGTTATTTTGGTGCACATGGAGATAAGGAACAATAATATTTTCATTTATTGTTCACTTCTAAAACAGCTATAGTTATTTTGCTGCATATGGATTTAAGGAATAATTATATTTTCATTATCATTTTGCTACGATAATGATAACACTTGGAAGGGATGAGACAAGAATTAGCTATTGTGAATAGTGTAACTGAATAAATTGGTAAATGTGGAAAAATGAAGAAGAAAAAGAGGAGGGGAGGCTGGAAGTACAAGAAAAATTAAAGCATGATAAACATAAGTTTAAATTCATTAAAATTAATAGCAAGAATTTCTTTAAATACATTAAGGTTAAGCAAAATGTTAGGATGGAAATAGTGTCTTCTAGGGATGATTCTGGAAGACTAATATCTTTGAAGTACTTGGGTTATTAAATTCTTTTTCTTCAATTTTTAAAGCAACGTTCATCTTGAGAATAACTGCTACATGGAAATGAGATTGAACATGATAATCAAATTCATTCTGAACTTTTAAAAGAAAAAATTGGTAAGTTTAAAGAATGATAAAGCTTCTGAGCCAAATACTATTTACCCAAGGGTTTTAAAGGAAGTTAATGATTGGATATGTGAGTCATTCACTACAGTTTGTTTTAATAGTGAGCAGATGCCAGAAGATTGAAAGTTGATTAATTTTACTTTTTTTTCTTTCTTCAAAGCATCTGTTCAATATTGACCCACTAATTATAAGCCCAACATCAGTGTTTGGAAAGGTTTTTGAAAGTCCAAAAAATATTCTCTACAAAATCATAAAACAGTTTAAATTTTGTTGGATAGTCAGTATGGTTTCACTGTGGGAAAATTTTGCCTTACTAATTTTTTGATATTCTTTGGAAATGTTAGAAGCATAGATTTTGTTGCTTTCAGAAAGCATTTGATAAGGTGCCATTGCTTGCTGGAAACTTAGTTTTGTAAGTATGCAGATAGATTGGCTCATATGATAGAAAACTGGTTGGAAGAAAGAAATTCATAGGGTTTTTATAAAGGGAGTTCAACCAAGCTGGATTCATGTCACAAGTGAGGTACCTTGGGGTTCAGTTTTAGGACCATTGCTACTTTTTTAAACTACATAAATGATGTAGATGAAAAAATGGTCAATAAATTATTAAAATTGGCTAGCAATATTGAAATTTTAGATACTGGTGCATTATAGAAGAATTTATATTTATTGAATTGGGTGAATAAATGTAAGGGAATGCATATGGGATATCATAGTTTGAATTAAGAGTATAATTTTGATGTAAATAATCTTACCAGTGCTATGGAAAAACAGATCTTGGTGTTCTGGTTGATCAATCTCTTAAATCACCAAAGCAATGTATTGTAATTTTTAATTGAAATAATCTTGATAGTGATTTTCATATTCTGGTTATACAGTCTCTTAAGCCATCTAAGAAATGTCAGTGGTTATACTACAGAAATATTGAATACAAGTCTAAAGAATTTACCTCATCAGACCACATGTGGAGCACTGTGTTGTGTCTTAGGCATTTACCTTGGAAAGGGTTACTAGGAGGACCAGGGATTGCAATATAGATATTTAAGATTGTAAAAGGAACTGATAGTGTTGTTCCATGACATTTAATGGTGAGAATAAAGGCCACAAGTATAAAGTTTAGTAGGATAGGAGTCATCTTTAGCTAAAACAACTTTATTTTTCTAATGGGGTTGGGTACCTTTTAGATGTGATAGATGCAGTTCATTTAAACCAAGACTTGATAAATATTTGAATAAAAAGGGCTAACTTCAAAAGTGTGACTTATTTCAGCATATAACAGTGGATGGGACTTCCAAAATGAACTAAAACATCTGCTGTTGTCCTTAAATTATATGTATGGATATTTGCTGTGACCTAAATGTTTTAAAATTAATTACATAGAATTTACAGGGAAATTGTGTTAACCTCACCTTAATGTTCTTTAGCTCCAGTAAATTCAGTATAATATAAATAGTACTACTCTTTCACATTTTTTGTGCAATATCAATAATAATTTAAAAACATGAAAAAGCAGAAGATAAATATTTGATACAGGAACCCTTGACTTAGCAAGATTTTTATTGGTGAAATAGGTTATGATAAATACATGCACTATGAGAGGTGATGGTTTGAAATGGCCATAAAAAGCAACATCCATAATTAACAATAATAAATTTATGAAAATCATAAAACAAGCCTTTCTGCATGTAATAAATTTAGTTAGAATAAGAAAAATAAACTCTACTAAAATATAAAGTAATACTGTAGTCACATTTCATTGATCAGTGAAGTTACAACTGAGATGGAATGTTGAAAAATAGTTTAGTGTAAAGAGAAAATCCTTAAAAGCACATTTTGTTTATTGGTTCTATTACAGTGACGAAAGATTTTTCGAAAGTTTGTTCTTCTCTTTATTAGGCAGTTGGCAAATTTCAGAACAAACTGCACTGTCATTAACTGTCTTGTGCTGAAAAAGTAACTAAGCAGTTGCTGACAGATACTAAATAGTCTAATATGCAAGTGATAAAATGAAGCAGAGCAAAAGATTTTTCTCTCTACAGATGTCTTCACAAAAAATAGTTGCAAGTATAAACAGTATTCATTTCTGTTTTGACTGAAGTATTTTTTTTCTTCTAATTATATATGCATATTTTAGCAATAATTATAACCCCATTAAGTAATACAACTGGTGCAGTTTATCAACCTGATTTTGTTCTAGTCTCTTCAAAAATATCTCAAAATAATTTAGATTTTATTCAACAATTGAACCTTTTTTGTAAAGTTCCAGCAGCAAATACTATCCCTAAAAAAATGTAAATTTCATTTTTCATAGCTGTCCAAAGCAATCTTTTGAAAACAAATATATTTTTACTTTAAAATTATTCTCATGTAATTGAAAAAGTTTAATCTCAGATAAATTATTTTTTTTAATAATGTAATGTAAGGGTTGAATCACATATTGGTTACTGTCACATGCTTTCTTAGTGCAGAGTTACACAATGGGCTATCTTTACTTAGTGATATGGTTCTCTGTTAGGGACTGATACACTAGAAGACATTTTCAATTATTTGCCAATTCTAAACCTGATAGCTGTCTAAAGATGTTTTAAATACAAAATAAACAAAGAAACTATTCAACTATGTGCTATATCTGAAAGTAGTTGTCCAAATATATGTTCTTGACAATATACAAAACAGTTTGAACTAGTTTACATAAAGCTTATTTAACGCTCAAGTACACGGAGGGTTCTTAACCACAAAATAAACTATCAAAAACAGTTTAAACCACATTCTACACACGAATCTTTGAATCTGGTTTGTTTCATAGGTGCTGATTTCTTAAAGGTTTTCAGATATGTTTTAACAAAGTAAATCCAGGAACACATTTCTAATTACGAGTCCTGAGTCTGCTACTTTGTTTACACTCAGCTGTCTTTCATAATAATAAAAAAACTAACACAAACAATAAACTCAAAAATACAGTTTCAACTAGATAAAATATCTGAACTTGTTTCCTCAATCACTCAGATGTTGTCACAAAAATGAGTTATATTGGCCTCCACCATGAAGGTGAAACATGCTAGTTCAGTCTAATTTTCTTCACTGCCACAATATACTACAGTCAATGTATACACTTGATCTTAATTTTCTATCAAAGACTGTTTTAAATAATAAATTAAGGACAACTTAATCATGAAACAATTTTACTTCAATAATCCTTTTATTGAGGGGGAGGACATTAATGGCATAGAGATATGTTTATGATTTCTATGCAGAAATAAAAGCACCAAACCCTAGTCATAGTTTCCAACCTAGTTTCAATTTTGGGAATATTATCTAACAAGAACAAAGGCTCCACTATACTTCCTTGCAGATTCTTACATACTTGCTTTGAAAACATGACAATAATGACTAGCACATGACCACTTTTTAACTTTTACAAAACTAACCTTTTTCTCTTTTATATATAATACAAAATTAACTGTGACTATATAATCCTTCAGTTTGCAGTATTTCCCCCCTCACAGTGATATAATGTAGAAGCAGTTTCTCCTTGGTGGATAATCCATCAACACTTCCTGACAAAAGAAACTGCTAAAATATATTGCTGGTAATCCACAGGCAATGTACGTAGCATGTTTTATCTTATGGACTAACATATGAAAACCTCATAGGTTTTGATTTCACACCTTTATAAATTTTAAATGAATACAAATTTGAACAATATATAATACACAAAGCTATACGTAAAACACAGAACTTTGGTCAACAACAGTGACTGAATTTCATTGCTATATTATTGTTGAGCTTCCAAGGCCTACTTTGAAACTACTGATAAGGCTAAATACAGAAAAACTGAATGAATTAGAATTTTTTCTGTAATTACCAAAACAATTTCAAAATCTCTGAACTGTAAAGGGTGATGAGAAAACTCTCAAAGCAATGAAACTCAAATTTTAACACAGACAAAAGAATTTATATATTAAAACAGAAGCAAGATCATCCTTCCAAAAATGGTAAACAATACTACATCAAGCAAATAAAAATTAGTTCTTCACAACTAATTAAAGTAGTTTTAATGTCTGATTACCAGTAATAAAATACATAGAAAGTATAAATACTTAATAACTATATACCTTATTGACTGCAAATAAACTTCAGTACTCTTGTATACATTTATTCAGAAAATGACTTTGTACTTTTTTTCTTAATATAGGTTAATTCTAATTCATCATGGTTAAAACTTGTTTCATTCAAATTAGACTTGTTTTTTTGTTATATTGGTGCAGCATCTTTAAAAAAAATTACAGATATCTTCCAGCTCTGCATTCCTACTAATGGAAATACACAAGCACTGTTATACTAATACATGGTCCCAAAGTGATATTATGCTTAAGTCAGTAACACTGTTAGTTAACTTAAAAATACAAATTACCAAATGCTGTAATGTTCTCACATACATCTAGATTTATTTAGGTTGTAGTTGTTAACAACTGACCTACTACAAGACAAATATAGTGTGAAGGTTCAAACATATGCAAGGTTAATAATGGGTAAAATGCTTAGAAACTGTTTTAAAAATTGTGCACAAGATTTTTTTTTGAATCAAAGATAATATAGAAATGTTGTGATACTAGTTCTTTATATAGGATTCTGAGGAAATGGAGATGGATTTGTATGGTATCTTCAATTAAATACTGATATCTGAAAACAAATATTAAATTACTTGGTTGTTGTTTAAATTTTGTTTATGTATTTCTAAAGAAATTAGTGTATTGTTTGGGAATAACAATAGTTTCAGAAATGTTTCAGACTTAAAATATTTGTATATATTTTAACATGAACTACACATATACATGTGAATAAATATTTTTGTTTATACGTAACCCATATACTAACAGTGTCATAGATTCTTGGCATTTATTTATATCAGATACTTCAAACTTACTTCTCTGCTGCTCTTAACCAAGACCTCTGAACTACACAATTTTAGAAAGAGTTGTGGAATGTAGCAATAGGGTTATTCACATCAGTTTTAAAGACTTAAAAACAAACAGAGTGGTTGATGAACAGAGCAATCTCCTATCTACTGGGAAGAAAACTAACATAACTTGCAACATTCACACACACATACATTCTCGATGGAATTTACAAACAAAATTATGAGCATAGTCTAATTAAAAAAACATCAATATCTATCCAATTTCTCACAGTTTTAGAGATGAGGAACGTTTTGTGGCCCTACATAAAGTAGCACTGCACGATATGTGGAACAGTAGTCACTCCAACTTGGGTTAGGAGTCGCAGCTAAAGGTAGAGGCACTCTGGCCAGATGCAGAAGTCCGAGAAGATGGCAAAGAAGAGGTGCTTTGAGATGGGGAGTCTGGAGTCGCCATTGGAGAATTCGGAGGTGTGGCTGGATTGCTACATCGGCCACAACTTGATGATCTTTTGGCTGGGATGGGTGGAGGAGGTCGAGGCAACTCTCGGGCTGGAGAAACTGACGCTTCTGGAGTGTGCAAAGGAGAACAGGATGACAGAGTGGCCTCACTGGTTTGTAATGGGGAGTAAGCTGAAGAATCTGGGATCTCCCATGAAACTGGCAAAGACCGAACTTCTCGAGTCTGAAGCATAAATGATGAAGCTGATCCCTGTTAAGAATTAAACATTATCTTTTACAAATTCTTGACAAAATAAGTAACTTAAAAGATGTCAAAAATAAACTTCTTATGAAACAACTATAAAGTTCAGACACTCAGTCAAATGTTATTTTCAGAATTATTATTATTATAATGTATCAACAATACAATAATAAATGTTACAGAACTTTTAAGTCTGGATTGACCAAATGTACAGCATCCAGTAAAATCAACTAAAATAACTGGATGCCGCAGAGGAACGATAAAAACGAGGATTTGGATAATACTTAAAAGAGATTACTGCAATGCTTAGAGGAACTATGAATAAAAGTAATTTATTCTTAAAAAATTAGGTTTGCTTAAAAATCTAGGGCATTAGAAATTGCTTAACTAATTACTTAGTTACTTGGAAAATAATCTTTAATATAAATGTATTTAAAAAATACTAACAGCAGCCATAAAAATAACAGTTCTTATATTTCTGACAGACGTTACAACATCTATACCAGTCCTTTCATCAACAGAGACTGATATTTCTAGTGCTAGTTTTTTCTTCTTCAGAAACTGATATTACCAGGTCTATAAAATACACTTCTCATTTTTTTTAATTACTTTTGTTTACCTTATCTCATAAATGTTGAAAACCACTTTTAATGTTACTATAAAAATGTCACATTTCATGTACTGCGTATAATTACACATTCATATTCTACCTTCAATCATTGTTCAATTTCTTGTAAGTGTCACCAATTATTGTTGCAACACCTTGAATACCTTCAACTTGTCTTGTTAGCCAGAATTTCCTATGCTGGTTGAGTTCCAGGAACAACATTACTGACAATGTGCACAGCATGACACTACTCTTGCAAATGCATGACACAGGAAAGAAATGGGCTTATATGGATGGGTCACTCTAACCCTAATACTGATTCCAGAAAGAGTACACCTTATTTGAAATATGAAAATTTCAGCTGATATAAACCTAGTGACATATATCAAACCAATGTGGAAAATCTAAAAACCATATCATCTACATCAAGTTATTTCCACACTTTTTTATATGCAAAAACGGCTCGTTTGGGCTGAGAAAACACTTTTACATAGAAGAGCGAACAACGTTTCGACCTTCTTCGGTCATCGTCAGGTTCACAAAGAAAGAGGTCTGAATGTATGAATACATCCAAAAAATGAATAACATCCTATCAGACACGAACAAATTTAAACCAATACACACAAATCCAACAAAGACACACGAGACGCAACTGAACAAATTACTACTAAAATGAAAAAAGCCAACACAATTTCACAAACACTTTATTCCTACCTACGTAAAACCGACTCACGCACACCGCAAATATACGGCATCCCCAAACCTCATAAACCAGATTGTCCATTACGACCAATAATGTCCACATATGAATCGTTTAATTACAACCTTGGTAAATACATAGCATGGGCATTCTCCAAATATGTAACATCAGCCAGCTCATTTATCAAAGACTCTTTTAATTTCAAGTCTAATCTAAATCAACTTAATCATAAAGCCTTAATGGCCAGTTTCGATGTTATATCCCTCTTTACAGAAGTTCCAACCACTGAAGCCTGCAAGATAGCCTTAGAACTCTATATCCGAGACCCTAACCCAACTATAGAAATTCCCAGTAACCAGTTAGCAACCCTCATAGAATTCACCACGATAAAGACAAACTTCATGTTCAACAACCAAAACTATATACAAACAAATGGCCTAAGCATGGGAAACCCAGTATCACCAGTTCTAGCCAATATTTTTATGACACAAGTTGAAACACAAGCAATTAACACAGCATTACATCCACCACTATACTGGTACAGATAATCGTAGATGACACGGTTATGGATTCAAATCTACAGAACACATACTTAATTTTTTCAATCACATTAACTCTATACATTCCAACATCAACTTCACATGTGAACAGGAAGAAAACAATCAAATATCATTTCTTAACCTCAAAATTACAAGAACTGATACACAATTTCAAACAGAAATCCACCGAAAAATCACCCATACTGGTCTATACATTCCTTGGGACTCAGCACATGAAACAAAACAAAAACTCAACATACTAAGAAACCAAATAAACACAGCCATAAAACTATGCTCACCAGATAAAATTAACGATGAATTAGACAAAATAAAACAATACTTCACCAACATCAATAAGTTTCCTCCACAAACAGTAGAAAACATTATACGCACCCACCTAGACAGTAAGCAAAATCAACCAACTAAAGTAAATACAGCTCACGAATCAAAAAACCACGAAACCATATACTGCTGTATACCATATATTCCTGACATCAGCAAACAAATAACCAACATTTGGCAAAAATTAGTAACAAAATATGACATTCCAATTAATACCAAATTTATTCAAAAACCCCGCACAAAACTGAGGTCTATACTATGTAAAACTACACTGACAAACACCACACCAACATTATTTATAAAATACAATGTGATAACTGCCACGACTTCTATATTGAGAAACAAGTAGAAAAATGGAAGCCAGATTCAAAGAACATAAAAGTCACCTTCACACGTTTTCAACACTGCAAGTCAAATAAACACAACATAACCATAGAAAACACTCAAATACTAAATAAAGAAACAAACATAAACAAACGCAAAATTAAAGAAGCCTTACTTATACAACAACTTAAACCCAAAATAAACCAATATAAAGGAATGCCTTTATACCTATATTAATAAAATAAAATTATATATTCAAACATCTAATACCGCCCTCTACATTTCGACACACAGTTACACAACCCCTTTCAGACATGTGGTCGGCTTCCGGTCAGTTACCTCTTTCTTTGTGAACCTGACGATGACCGAAGAAGGTCGAAACGTTGTTCGCTCTTCTATGTAAAAGTGTTTTCTCAGCCCAAACGAGCCGTTTTTGCATATAAATTTCTCAACAAGTGGGTTTCTCGTCATCACTGATTATTTCCACACTGATCCATTATGCTTTAAACCTTCAGATTCTGCACACAATTGGAGTTTTTGTTTCAATGGTTTGTGTATTTGATGTGTTGCAGAAGCATAATCAACTTTATAATTTGCATGAGAGCAGGCCAATTGTAATTTCAAATGAATATAACAAAACTCTCACATAACCCATTTGAAAGGATGATGTAGGTTGCTAAATACCATGCCTAGTAGTTTCCACTGTTTTGTTCAACCATTTGTGGTTTATATTTCCCAATGCATTTGTGTGACAAGTTTCAAAAGACTTGAATCCTCTGTAAAGTACTAGTTACACAGTTTCTGTAGAAAGAATGTCATCAATATCTTTTCATACTTAGTTTGTAAAGTCAATAAAATGCATTCCTAAATTCTTCATTCACAACAGACACAACATTTGATAGCCTACTGGTAAAAATGTTCTCAATATCATTTCTAACACATGATACATCCTTACTTTGTCCACAAGCAAACTATGGTACAAAGACAGACATAATATATCCAACAGTAGATGCAATCATTACTGGTTTGGCAAGTATCAATTGCCTGTGAATACAGTAACTTAACACTTTTTTTGTGTATTTGTGTTCATCACCTTAAAATCAGAATGGCAACATCATTGCTCCTTTCTTCTAGAAGATCCTGTACAGGAATACAAACAGTTTGATATCAGTTCTTAGTAGCTGATTATGTTCTAATCCACAAGACAAAGAAATGAAACTGTTCACCAAAGCAGAATGCACTGAGTGTATTTACAATTTTCTTTACAGTAAAATTACTTTTTAAAATTCAGAATTGTAGAAAACCCTCCGATGGAATCTAACAAAAATCTACAAACAGGTTCACAAAGATACTTACAAAAGCATTCCTCATAGATGGAATTTTTTGTAGGCCTATCAATTAAAATGAAATTTGATCATCAATCCAGTCAGATTAAAGAATTTAGAATCAGTTAGTTACTGATACCTATTAAAGTCTATATCATCTTTTTTTTTTTTTGCTCTAAATGTTTTCTTTAAAAGACCAATTCTATCTGCATCTATCGCCTGGTATAAGTCAAGTATGAATAGCTGAATGTCCAGACGACTTTTGCAGCAGAAGGCTCCACCAACTTAAGCTTTAAGTGGTACAACAATTGGATGAGGATATTTTGAGTATTTTGACACATTTGGCCAATCAATCAATAAATGGCAGGAATTTCAGTACGAGATCTTCCAAAGTTAAGCCCCTGTTATGATGGTGGTGTGGGCTGTACATAGTTTTATGTTTTTAGCTTAATTAAAGATGGCAGAATTGAAAATTCTTCAAAGAGTCAGGAGACGTCAACAGAACCTTGAATATTGGAGTTTTAGAATTTATTGTTTCACAAACCAAATGGTCACTATGGGACATGGGTCCTTCAGGGCTGCAGGGATCTATAAATTCAAAGTCAAAAAACTTTGTTCTGGTGGAAACAGGAATGTTCTGAGAGAACCCACTTTTACATCCCAAGCATCAAAAACTATGCCTGAGCTATGCTTGAGAAAATGTCCAGAACAAATATGAATGGTAAAAGAGAAAGCAAAGGAGAGAAACATTACACATTTGACCAGTGAACTGATGATCAGTCTTAAATGCTGATACATTATACAATCTGGTTTGATCAAAGATGCACAAAAACATGGGTAAAAATTTAGCTCAAATTACTTTATTAGTTTTGTTGCCACCTAGATTAAGAATAATTACATGTGCAGTAATAGTCCTTATAACAGCATATAGTATCAGTTCGTCTTTCTCATAGACTAATGTCACTAGCATCAGTTACTCCACATACAGAGACTGATATTACCAGTCATTCTGACAACAGATGTTGATAACTGCTACTAGGTATACCCTCGAAAACTGGAAACTAATATAGGTTCTTACATCTCAAAGATTTAATATCACTAGTGCCAATTCTTTTATTTACACACATTGATATCATTTGTAGGTCTGTTTAACAACATATCAAGGATACTAGTACAAGTTATTCTATTAAGGAATGTTGACAACTACTGTATGTTCTTCTGTCTAGAAAATTATTACTATACTACAAGTTCTTACACCTATAAGTATTTATCACATCAATAAAATTTATATTAACAAAGAACAGTGATTACCACTTCTATTTATTAAGATAAATAATTAGTATGAGTTTTTCTTCACATATTGATAATTATTACCTTTCTCCTACATGTAGATACTGATATTATTTGAAGTTGTATCAACAAATTGGTAACTAATACCAGTTCTATCTAGAGTTTATTATAAGTTTAACTTATTTTATTAATGGAAATAGAAAACTAGTTCAAGTCCTTCTATGACAGATATTTATACATAGTATCATGTTCTACAAACAGATATTGAAAATATTAATATGAGTTCTTCCACCAACAAACATCATTATATCACAAATTCCCTTTTTTACTAAGAAATATATTAACAGTATCAGTTTATGTATCAATAGATACAAATATCACTAGAATTTCTTTTATTAAACAGCCTGATGACAATTACAAGGTTTCTTATTTACTGTTTATAATGACATTATCAGTTCTATATTGTAACTGATTCTTAATACCAGTTATTTCTCCTATCATTGCTTAATAACCATTTATCTATAGATGACTAGGACACATTTTTATGTGCACACAATTTAATCATAATAGTACCAGTGTTCTATCAACAAAAATTGCTAATAGTAATACAGGATTTTTTTTGTCATTGAATATTAAATCCATTTAAATCCGCAATTCATGATTTACATTTTATACAACATTGTAAAAAAAACTGTTACCTTGGTACCCACACTATTAACTTACTTTTTTGACTAGACGATGAGGAAGTGCTGGTTTAGAGTCATCAGAAACTACAGAACCATTTGATGTATTGGCCATTCGTTTTTCATTTCCTTTAATTATAAAAAAAATGTTTTTTAAAGGCAATTTCTAGAAAATAATAATTAACCATTCAAGTTGCATGACTTATGCAAACGTGTAACTGGCAAGACATAAATAAATATGCTAAAAACTAAAAAATTTTAACAATTATTTTTGTTTATATTACAAATGTACTGATCAAAATCAACCAAAAATAACATTTATGGTTTGACATACAAAATAAGAGTTCACAGCTTGAAAAGACAGGGAATCAAATTTTAGTAATTAACTTTTACAATTTTCAGACTTTCACAAATTCTCAGTAGCAATTTATCTTCAGTTCAACTAACTGACAGCAATATTGCACCTCAGTAAAACATGTGCAATGATTAGTGAATTCTTCAGTAGGCTTTATATTATTCTAGTGTCATTACCAAGTAAAATAACTATAAAATATAAGTACACAGTGTTGTGAAAAATACAACTAAAGTTGTTAACATCTTAAGATGAAGCATTACAAAAGAAACAGAAGGAATTTTAAGAAACAAACATAGAAAATGAGTGGCGAGATTTCATTTTAATTACTTTAAACATAATTAACCTTTCATACCATCAAAACAAAACATCTTTTGCAATTTAACCAATGTTTCACAGTTACATTTACTCAATTTTGAATACTTATCTTGTTCTACTTTTCTTCCAAAGAGTCAGTTTATTTCACACAACTGGTAATAAATAAGGTGAAAAACAGCTAAAAATTGGATATAAAAGAACTGTTAAAACACATGTATTTCAGCAGTATTAGCCTGGTATAATCAATTTATCCTGATGATGCCAGGTTAACACTGGAGAAATATAAAAAAAATATTTTAACAAATTTTTTTATATCACACTAGTAGATATTTTGTTTCTCATATATTAAAAACATTTAATATCAAAACTTGCATAACATTAAATATCTTAAAGCACTGCAATCCAACAATAATAAAATTATTAACCTACTCAATCAAAGGTCAGGTACTGTTATGATGAACAGAGAATTTTCAGTTTATGTTTTTGTAAATTTGCTCAAAGCTACATATGAGCTATATGCATTAGTTATCCCTAATTTTAAACTAATAGAACAAGGAAAGGTAGCTAGTTAACAGCACCATCACTAGTGCTTTGGCTATGGAAATTGAATTATAAGATTTGGTTGCCACTTTTATAATGTACAACCTCTTCAATGAGTGAATCACAATAATTCTGTAGCAATGGAACTTAATATTAACAGTCTGACATGTTAGCCACTGGGCCATATCCAACACAAATGTTTTCAGAGAGAAACTTATAACAAGCACTAAGTTCTGAAACAAATCAATTTAAAGAGATCACAAAACTAAGTATAATACTCTACACTGTTAGTAAGTGCACTACAGAGCTTCTTCCTGACAAGGTTGTTATCTAGATGATAGTTTTATTTAAAACCCTGAGATCTAATAATTATGCAATTTAATTGCATCTCAGGTTTAATATCTATTTATTTATTTATGCTCAATACTTTGTAATATTTAAGTAATGTCCAACACTATTTTAAACTAAAACCATTGTTTGTTTTGAATTCGGTTTCTTTTTAACAAAGTGTTCTTGTCGTCCTCAACAAGTATATTTTGTTCCTACAACTAGTGTGCTGGTCTTGAACTATGTACTTATTTTAACATCTGTAAGATTAGTATTGAAACATTCTTTCTTTGTAAAGTACTGTTTAACAACTATTTTTCAGATACAATTTTTATAATGATAACTTGGAGAGTCCAGTTTAACTTACTAACCCTTGGTTAACATATTATACATGCTAGACTTCCTTCAAGGAGTATAGTGTAACAACTATTGTTATAGATGCAGTTTTTATAAGAACAAATCGAAAAGTTTTGATGATTTTATAAAATACTTCAATAACTTCTTTACCTATATACCAGTCTTTTAATCTCTTTAATTTAATCGTTTATATCATAAAGTATTTTATATTCAGTTGCTTCTATTTACCAGTTTATACTCAGAAGTGTAGTATTTTTGAGTAATGATTATGTTAGTCTGCACAATCTACTTATTCAACAAATCAACTGAAATTTGTTATTATAAACCTAAAATAAGTTGACAACCAGTAAGGCCTCTAGCAGTGTTATTCTGATACAAAATATAAAATACTGATAAATGGATATAAATAAGGTAGAAACATAAAATATTTTGATATTCCAACATGATAAATACCAACTTTTAAATATACAATGGGTAACAAACCATATTCATTCTAACATACTTTAAGGGAGCTAAAAATCTACACACCTTGTAACTAACAACTTACATGAATGAAGCTTTTGATACAACGCTTGTGATTATTTCCTCAACAAGAAGTCAAAATGATGGGTTTCTTCAAAATTCTTTCATAGATATTCAAGAATGAAAAAGTTTGCATGCTTGTAATTTTTAGCAAGTAAAATCTCCAATTATGTGGATAATAATGCTGTATAAGTTGTTTGTAAAACAGCATAGAGAATAAATAATTTATATTTACTAGATAACAAACTCTCTTTATGCTGCTTTTATTTGATTTTAAATTTTTCTACTGAACACACTTCTGCACAGAAAAACAAATTATCTGTTAAAAATCATTATAAGATACATTTAACCAATTTCTAACAGCATGACAAACCCATCACTTTACATTTTAACTCTTGCAAAGATTAATTTTTGGTATAAAAAATAACTTTTATTATGCAACAAACAAATATGCAAGACTGCCATATTAGTCTCTTGTAGATTTAAACAAATATACTCACTTTATTTAATGGCTGGCTTTCATTTAAACTTCAGTTAAATCAATGGACAAATCACAATGTAATTGTGTGAAGGCCAGATTTCTTTAGAAATGTTTTACAATTTTAAGCTCCATCAAAACTTCAGAATCCCTTGTTACCATTAGGTAAGATTAAAAGCCATGATGGGGAATAGTTCATAAATTTCAAAATTCAGAATAAAAATACTTGATCAAATCAGTCTCTCACCCAGTAACATGGACTATATGTCATAATTCAACTGATCACAAAGGATTTAAAGTGATATAAAGGATTATCTGTTTTTTTTGCAATGGTATAATATCGAGAAAGTCAGATGTTATCTTGGAGCAGACAGTTTCTAATCAATAAAAATCATTTCAACATTTTTACAACTAACTGCTTCATTTTGGTGTAACAATTATTAGTAAATGCTCTAATACATTTTTTATTAATTTCTCACTATTTAAAACAACACTTTTTATAAGTACTATCTTTTGAACTCAACATATATTACACATCCCTTACTATTATTAATAATCTATCATTTCACATTAATTTAAGAATGTATTGCTAATGATTGCAAATAATTTCACCTTATCAAACTACAAATATACACCTCATTATTAGAAATACTCTTTTTTAATACATATAATGCATAACAACAACTATAAGCAGTTAATTAAAACCCTTCGTCTTAAATTATACATATCATTAATAAAATTATCTCACCTTTTATGTTCTTACATAGAAATATATTTTCTCCAGCATAATACTAATTCATCTTCTACATTATTTTTTATAATTATATATATACATACATACATACATACATATATCCTTCATATATATTAAAACTAGTTTATTTGAAGTTATATATTCCTCAACATGAAAACATTATAAATTTAATTTTGCATATCCATCAACAGAAATATCACAGTTAATCTTCTCAGAATTGTTCTTTAAACTATACATATCAATAGTGAATAACAATGTCTTCAACAATAAAATGACCTATGATTTGTTATTTTTGACTTCACCACTTTAGTTTTCATATTAAAAATTATAATAAAAATCTCAATAATATCTAAAAATAACTCCAAGAAACTTGAGGAAAAAATAAGCACAAAGCTTTTAATTCCATGTCTGTGATTAAAATGTCTATGGGAAATAAATGTACTATTTATTTATCAACATGCTTAAAAAAAAATTTAAGTACTTGTTATTAATATATAATGTTTCTCTTAATGTATAATTACATTTTGGAAAGAGAGTTTTTCTTGTACAATTAGAATACTACATTTTCATGTTTAATATTAAAAGCTAAAATAGTAAACAAAAAATGTATAAAAAATTTGCTGTGGATTCTATTCTTCTATCCTACAATAATTACTACTTCATAGTCTGACCTTTATCAGAACGTGGTGGTAATGGTGGAGCACCCTCTGAACAGCTTGGTTCTGACCAACTATTACGCGTCATTGGAGTAGGTGAAATATTTTCAGGTGTGTGAGGCCACTTACTGGAAAATTTTGGACTTGAAGTTTTAGAAGATCCATGTTGGTGTGAAGATGGTGAAGCATACCCAAGGATTTCATCAGCTGGATCCAAAGTTGCAGGTGGAAGGTCTCGAGAATGAAATATTACTCGAGAAGATCGCTCTGAGCCCTAAAATGTAAATTAATAGTTAATACAAAAATTATGGTTTCTTTAGAACAGACATCTTTTACAAAGAGAGATATAAACTATATCTTAATGTACAAAAGATTCTTATAAATTACCTTTTCCACTTAAAAATGCATAACATATTAACAAATAAAAAAGGTACCAACAATTAAAAATCATTTTAGAAATTATCAAGAATACAATGAATTTTATTTCATCTATACAAAGCACATACTGACTAAAATAGCACTGACTATGCATAAGTAAATATGAAAGATACTACAAACAACTTGTTTAAAAAAAACTGATTAAAATACAGTTATGCTACAGTTACTACAAAAAGGAAAACATGCTGAACAAATCTATGATATTTATTTAATGTAGTCTTAAAAATAAAGTAAAATAATTGAAAAAACTGAGGCAAAGGTAAGAGAAAATATGAAAATAATGTACATTATTATACTGAAATAAAATGACAATTTGAACAGTTAAGGTTGGATAGTTTTTTTTATTATTATTATTATTATTATTATTATTATTATTATTATACTTAAGAGACTTTAATTTAATTAACCAAATGTACAGTTTAAGCAGTGTAAAATTTAACAGCAAAACTGAATTAAAACTAAAAGAAATGTACTTGTTTAAAGTATTGTGCATGATCAAAACCAAAAAAGCAGTTTTTTAATTTAGACAGAGAAGAACTAGAGGAGAAAATAAAAACATGACAAAAATAAGACTAGTTGTAAAATATTATCAATAAAAATGTGAAAAAAGTTTCTTAGTCTAAAATAAAGTACATAACACAGAACACAACAGAAAAATTTAAGGCAGTAAAGATGATCATGCAGTGTTCTGAGCAAAAGAAAGCATCACTGAGCTACATCATCATCCAATTTAAGCACTTGGAAACAAGTTACCCTAGAGTCAGTTGAGAGCCCCAGGGTCACTGAACGGGGTCGAGTAGGAAGTGGTGGGGGACCACAAGGGGTTAAAGATCCAGAGGCTCGTGAAGGGGGTTGGGGTAGTGGTCTGTCAACTATACTCCTAGGCTCTGCATAGTCCTGACAAAAGGACATAGAGAGAGATGTATGCTTATCTATGTTACAACCATACAATATCATCATTACCATGTGTTGAGAACAAAGAGGTTAGTTTTATGGTTTATAATACATAAATACACTTCCTTTCTAATTGCATTCATACACAGATATGACACAACACATCTGTCATGTATATAAATATGTGCTACAGCTTTGAAGCAAGGTGCATTTTATAAAAGGTAGTACAAAGTTAAACAAAAAGAAAATGTGTAAATCACACTATTTTAGTGCCTATGATGAATAAAATAGTGCCAAAACTGTTTCTCGTTATAAAGGAGCAAAAACTGATTAGGAGTAATAAACATAAGTATAGTAGAAAATTGTGTAAATAACATGTTTAGTGAATCATATAAAAATGTATTCAAAAGAAAGAATGAGGGAAAAAAAAGGCGATATATATATGTTGCAAACAACTGCTTACAAAAAGACAAAAAATAATCCACTGTTTATATAAATATTTATTCATTTCTTATAATTTTGTTTACTTCAAACAAATATAAGGTTTCTACACTGCCCACAACACACCTGAGGTTTGGTGTAAATATCATCCTCATCAGATCCTTCTGGTAAAAGTTGCCCATACAAACTTGACCCTGAAGATGAAGATCGATTGCTAGCACAGTCTGGTGGAGGTTTCTTTAACATGACTTCTGCTGGAACTGGAGGCAATGGAGTACTAAAAGCACACACAAATAAACTTAAATATTATATATGAGAAATCAAATCTATTAGCCCACACATTCATCAGTGTGATGAACAGTAAGCAATCATGCAGTAAAGTAACAAACTGTACACACAGATACCTACTAGTCTTTGTAATAATGCCTGTATTGTAACGTATTAATCAAAAAATCAGGTAAAAAACTAAAGACATATGACAATAATGACAGTAATAAATGTAAATTAACAAGCTGCAAGAATAGACAACTGTCAATCAAAACCTTAATACAGTGGAACCCCTCTAAAGCAGCCACCTTCGGGACTGAGACAAACTGGCCTGATTAGAGGGGTTCCACTGTACATAATTAGGGATTATGTAAACAACAAAAGAGACTGTGATTGAATGACCGCTTTCAAGGGGTGATTGATTCTGAGGGGTGGCCACTTAGAGGGGTTCCACTGTATATGTAACATTAGATAGGCAAGAAGTTCTACTAATCTTGGTAGCAATGTGTTTAGTGTAATGAGCTACAAACACATACATCTGTTAATTGTGGTAATCAAAGCATAAAAAGCTATATACTTGAATACACTCTGATTACTGATCTGCAGTATGAAACTCATTTGTCTCTTACAGAATCAAAATATCAAGCTACAATCACTGACAGTAAGTAATTATTGCACCAAAATAACAGCTTTGGATAATTATCAATTATAAATGTAAAGAATCAAGAACAAGTGTCAATCAGTAAATTAAATGAACTGTTTGTCAAAAAAGAAGAACCATCATATCTTACGTAAAAATAAAAAATTAGGAAATGTTTAAAGTAATGAAAATATGGCCTGACATACTGATTTTATCAACAAGCCCTGTCTAGTTTTAAATATACTACACTTTCATTATTAAAAACCCACTTGAAAAGAAATTAAAACTTTAATTAAAATAAAGTACAGAACAACATTTTGACCTTCATAGGTCATCTTCAGGTTAACAAAGAGAAGTTGCAACTGCACCTTATTTTAATTAAAGTTTTAATACCCATACCAGCTGTCATTAGAATACTACAATTTGTGATTTGAGAAACACCACTACAAGATAAGTGAACACATCAGTGCATCAAGTTCTTAAGTCTCCACAATGATCTAGGTTTTCTTTTCATTCTACTTTTTGTTAGTTTTATGTAGTTCTGTACATATATGATTGAGCTGTTACTCTTCAATAATATTAACTTCTTTTTATATCTTTGAATGCATATTTTTTGAGTTATAATGGACCACCCACTTCAAAAATCTGCAGACTATAATTTAACATGTTACCTTCATTGCCATAATTACTTGTTATTGGAAAATCTTGTAAACAAGAATTAATCATAACCAGTGAATACAGTTCAAATGTTTCATGATCACAAACAAAAAATAATAAAGATATTTCTCTCTCTTGTTCTTTTTAACATTATAAGCAAAATAAATAAAGATGCAGATTTTGACAACATAAAAACAATTCTTTTTAAAAGCTATTACTAATTTTCATAAGAAAGAGGGCAAATTATTTTTCTTACTTCCCCAAAGTTATAAGTATAAAAGCCCTTTGTGCAGCTTTTGTGCTTAATTATAAAGAACAATCCCCATGTTCTAAAAGCATTCAAAAAGGCACAAACCTTATACTTCTTACAAAGTCAAAATGGATTTAGAATGACATCACACTCTGTGAAATGTGTTTGTAGATTGATATAATAAAATATTTCTGAATAAACTGATGAAACTCGAAAGAATGAACATGAAAAATGTAACAAAAAATTATAATATAACTGGAAGATACTGTAACATTTATGATGATAAAACAAAATTAATAAATCATGATCACATACTGAACAATCGACGGCCTTCTCACGTCTCCTGATTCTCCAACAGCAACTGGCGTGGGTGGTAACTCCCCTTTTCTACCTAGGCTTAACCGAGCCACCATGTTTGGAGAGCCAGCTTCCCTTATTGACTGTTTCATAACAGCAAATCTGTCAACTAGTCGATGGTGAAGTGGAAGGACTTCTGGTGGAGCCAGTCTTCCGTGAAGAGACAAGCCCCCCTCAAGTATCTGAACCTGTAAAACAAGTGAACTCTAAAAATCAATGCTTTGAAAATTATACAAACTCTGTATTGAAAACTAAACAAAAATACAAGTACTGTGAAAAAGTTCTGGAATTTTTTAAAACTTGTGTTGAAATGAAATACACTGCAAATATGGGTAAATATATTTATGGAAAAGCATATAAAGTCCTGTATTTAAAAAAAATTAAAGATATGGAAACTTAAATATTTGAAATGCAAATCATATAAACAGCTATAAATATGCAGTATATCTGTACATATATGACAAAAACATAAGTAATGAGCCTTTAATAAAGATACTGCACCCAATCAAATCTTAAAAACTATGTTTGGGATAATTAGCACAAATTTTCAAAGAATAAATCATACCTTCTCTAGTATTAGGATCTTGAGTCGATCAATATACTCAGCCTGTTCTGGATTCTGACTGGCAAAGCTAGGGGTTAAAAATGCTTGTTGATACTTAGCAATTCCTCCATTGACTGCAGCTTCAATCACACCTTGAAGTCTCATGCTAAGTGGACTGATGGATCTTTTAGGGTCACTGGTGTACTGAGCTATTAGTCGTCTCAGTTCTTTGTTCATATGATCCACAGTTTCCCAAGCATGTGCAATTGGTGAAATTTCTTCTAACTGGCGGTCAATCACTTCAAACCACCGTAAGATTCCGGGAAGACGAGAAGCTGTGGTTAGAGTTGTGCGTTCAATCCATAAACTCTATATTAGGGTGGCAAAAGTAATTAACTGTTATTGGACAAGTTAATTAATAGCAGTTAAGATGAAAAGCTTAAATTCTCTGCACAAGAAAAAATAATGACAACTGAAGAATAGCTGTTTAAAATACTGTATAGCACAGTTTATTAGAAATATTACAAACCACCCCTTAATACAATACATGCATATGTTGATTTTAAAAAAATCATAAATTAGAAATTAACTGGAAAATAAATGTCAAACACTACTTTAAAAGTTTTTCAAACTTGCTGTGTTTCAAGCACTAAAACAAATGTCTGAAGAGTCCCATGTACCTTGAATTCATTATCTTTATCAATAGGACCCTTGTGAACAGGCCTATCAAACTGAAAGGTTCGTACATCATTGACTAGATAGTAACTTAACACCTTTTCTGGAACATGTTGGCCTTCAAATTCAGGCCGGAGCTCAGGAATTGGCTTCACATTACAGATCTGAATATCTAATAAAATAGTTAAAGAATATGTTAGCTATTAATGGTGAACAGAAAGAAAGACTTGGAAAGGATTGTAGCATGCTATAATAGAAATAAAAAAGTAATAACTCAAGTAACCTTACTAAACAATTAATGTCTTTCTGTGTCTCCCGATACTCTTACAACAATTGTTATTACTCCAATAAATTTATTTTATAAAGTACACCCACCAGAAGATTTTTTCTTTATCATCATAATGGTAAATTTTTGCTTAAAATTATTATAGTTGCATAAAAAAATTGTGTGTTACTCACTGAATTTTTCTTTTATACAAATGAATCCATCTCCTTACACCCTATATAGTTATACCAATACATGTAAAGATATACCTACCTGATTTTTGGTGAAACTATAAAACCCCAAAATGTTTTAATTTTGGTGCCCTAATTAATTACACTGATATTCACAAAAGTAAAAGCATTCCACTGTGAATATATTGTTCTTGTCTTTAGTAATTCTCACTCCTCAATGAAAACTAAACAGATGCTTACTTTTCTTCTTTTTACAACACCAATCACCAAGTACAAAAAATTAATGATTTCAATTAAATTTAGTGCCAATAGTAACAGAATCAACAACTTTATAGGGTGATGTTCTGTCTTATAAGTAATGCACATAACACTAACTGGTGCATTATTTTTTTTACTCCAGAATATGACTTAAAACAGGTAGCATGTACTCCAAAAAAAAAATTTAGAAAAAGCCACGCACTGTTTTTTAAACCAAGGAATGAGAGACTTGATTAAAACTAAAAAATATTTAATTTATAACGTGACTTGTCAGGAAGAAAAAATATGTAGTCGAGAAGTTATGTATTACAAATGCAAAAAAGAATTCCACTGAAAGATATAAACTAAAACTTCTTTGTTTACATCATACACAACTCTGGTATATGTTGCTAGGTTTATAGGGCTTAAGTGAGAAAAAATATACAAAAACATCTTCATTCTCAAGGGTTTTGGTGACAAAAGGATACATTGCCCATCAGAGTTCATTATGCTTTCATCAGGAGGTGTGTTTTTCATGAGAAATTGTGCCTGTGGAAATTCTGTCTGAAGTCGCTGGGTGAAAGCTCCAACACGTTCATACTCCAAACCACGATATACAAAAACTTTGTTCTAAAATTTTTGTTTATCAGAAAAATAAAATTGATAATGCTATTATCTTTCTTGGTTTCCAAAATAATTTTACAAGTGATTGTATGGTACCTTCAAAAAGAAATTGGTTATAAAAACTAAAATATTTTATTGTAAATAAATGTAAATAACTTAAATTCACAAGATAATACATTTTCTACAAAAACAGAAAGATTTAAATTACATTTCAATTGCATTTGATCAAACTAACCAATGGTAAAGATATGTAAAACAGAGTCTGCTAATAAAATGGGAAACTGCATTTTTTTGTTGCACAAACAAAACTAACAAAGTCACCCAAAAGCACACTGAACTAAACTGAATTGCAAAAATAGTCAAAGAAAGGAATTTTAAAGAAATAAGTTCAGTATAAATGTATTATAATAGTTTGAATAATCTTAAAATTTATATGGAATGACTTTTTTCACAATTGTGAGAATATTATATGTGACATCAGCAACTGACTAGAATACCTTAAAACTATGGTAGCTTACTAGTTTTTATTCTCAATTTACATTTACTTATAAGATGAAAAGTTGTGTTTCATAGTTCCTTAGAAAAGAATACATTAACAGACTACTGACAAAGAATTTAATTACTATCCATAGTTTTTGCCCTAGAACTTTATAAATAGGTTTTAACTATTGAGAAGTTTTAAACTTCTATATAACTGTAATACATTTGATTGAAATATTGCCAACTTTAATATCATTACTCTAGGTTAGTTTATTTTTGTGATGACTTGCTATATTAAGACTCCAACTTTAATAAAAGTGATCTCTAAAGTTTTTATCTAAATAAACAACAAACAGATCTTAAAATAATCAGTGATGTCAACCCAAACGAGCCGTTTTTGCATATAAAGATCTTAAAATACCAATCTACCCATACTCTATTTTATTAAATTAGTGTTTTTAGAAAATTATTAAAATACCTATATTAAACTAGAAAAATAGTGTTTATTTTTACTGGTAAACTTCCAGGTACAAAAGGTGCAAGATTCTCCTGAAATAAATTATTTTCAGAACTGTAATTTACTATACAACACTTGATAACCTATACCAGGGGTGGCCAAACCACAGCTCTTTGGTATATAACGTGTGGCTCGTGAAAATATGTTAGCTGAGCTCCTTTTTGGGTCACAAAATAAATAAAACAATAAGAAAATACAAATATTTCAAGCTTTATAATTATTTATCACATATAAACTGCGAGTCCACTGGATTAAAACATAAGTTTAATGTTCATGGTAAGTAAATACATTTAAGAATTTAAATCCTAATTTTAATACTAGATTTAAGTCAGGGATAAAAGAAATTTTGGATCAGCAAGGATTACAGAAGAATTATACCAAAGAATCAGTAATCATACAAGTCAATGCTGACAATGTTACTTTTAATGGGTGTGGTTTGTGATCGCATGATTGTGGCTGTGTTGCAGGCAGTGATATTAGCAGAGTGTTAGTGTGATACTGGGCACTGTAGAGTTTAATTGCATTGCACGTGTTGGTGCTTATTGTTTCTTTTCATTTCAATTTTTTAGAAGTGTTTGTGTAAATTTTGTGAAGGAAGATGGCATCATCAAATTGTAAGAAAGGAAGTGTGAAGATGAAAACAGAAATCTTAAGCCAGAGAGGGAAGAAGATTTTGCATTCACCGTTAAAGGAGGTAAACCTTTGTGTCTTTATCTGCAATATGTTACTCAGGCATTACAGTAACTTGGCCAGTAACTTAAAACGCCACTACAAAACAAGTCACAAAAACTTTTTGTCTGATTGTCCACCTAAATCAAAATTACTGAAAAAGAAGTTAACTGTGCTAAAATCACCATTAAATCACCATCAGACACTGTTGACAGTTTTCAGTAAGGTAGTTGATACAACGATTGAAGCTAGTTTTGTTATATCATGGAACGTTGCTTGTGCTAAATGCCCATATTCTAATAGTGAATTTGTTAAGAAGAATATAGCTGAAGTTGTTGCAGTGTTAGATCCAAATAACACAAAACTTCAGTGACTAATAGCATAAACACCAGCTTCATGCCACATTACAGAGAGATGCATCTCCCAGATCAGTGCTGATGTTGCAGGCAAAATACAAAATAATTAAAAGAATTCCCTTGCATACAGCTTAGCCATTGATGAATCTACAGACATACAAAACAACACATAACTGGCAGTATTTGTTCATTATGTTTCTTCTGATGTAACTGTGAAAGGAGAGATGCTGGCACGAAAAGAAACAACTCGTGGTATTGACATTAACAATGCACTTGACAGAACCTTAGCAAATGCTGATTTTCCACTGGATAAACTCATCAGTGCTGCAACAGATAAAGCACTTGCAAAAGTGGGAAAAAATGCAGGATTAATTGCACTTATGAAAAGTGATTCCAGCTTTCTCCTTGTTTACTGCATTATTCATTGTGAACACCTGGCAGTCAGATACTTCAAGTATGAAGATGTTATGAAATTTGTTCTTGAAATTGTCAATTTCATATGATTAAATGGGAAGACCCACCAACAGTTCAAAAATTTCATTGAAGAACTGGAGGTTGAAGATAAACCCAGTGATGTCTCTTTCTACTGCACTGTGAGGTGGCTGTCAACCAGCAATGTCTTAAATAAGTTTGTGAATCTGTTAGAGCCTATTATTACTTTTCTTGAAGAAAAGAAAAGATTCTATCCTCACCTGGGAAATAATGAATGGATGCAAGATCTAATGTTCCTTACTGATACAATGAATCATCTACAGACTTTCACTTGGCACTACAAGGAAAGGATAAGGTTGTTTCTGATCTTACTTAGCCAATTTTCATCTTTCAGAATAAAATAAGGCTTTTTAAGAGACATATTGTCAAGAAACTTCAGTTACTTTCCCAATGTCAAAAGAAGAGTAAATACATTCCTTGAAATAAAAAATAAAAAAACACAAACTGGAAGAATACAAAGATAAATTACAAAGACTGCTTGATAATTTCCTAGACAGGTTTGAGAACTTGCAGAAGCTATAGCCCTGCTTCGTCTTTCTTGTAAATCTATTCATGGTTCATGTGATCAATGATGGTTGTCCAATTCTCGAACATCAGGTTACAGAATCATCTGCTGAAAAATGGAACTCATAGAACTACAGGAGGATCTAGGTCTAATGATGATCCATAAATCCCATTCCACAACTGAGTTCTGGAAGCAAGTTCCAATAATAAAATATCCTAAACTGAAGAAAACCAGTGTGCAACTCATCTCAATTTTCAGCACTACACACTGCTATGAATCACTGTACTCTGTAATGAAGTTTGTGAAGCCAATGTGTCATACAATCCAAACAAATCAACATCTGATGGAGCTAATTCATAGAGCCTTGACAGCATATCAGCCAGAATTTCAATGACTCACAACTAAGATGGAAACTCACAAGACCTCTACTAGCAGTAAATAGCCTGATAATTGTATCAATGTCTGTGTCAGAAAAATATTATGATAAGACTAAAATTTTGTTAGGTGGCATATGATTAAAATATCTCTAATTTTATTGTTTACATACTTTCCTCCATGTTTTGACCAAATATTTACTAAGACAAATGTCATTAAAAGTATCAGTTTTTACCCCTTTTATTTTTATTTTTGGCAGTCTCATTCAATGTTAATGAAATGCAAATTTGCATATTTTTCTTAGATGTTTTCATAGTTCATTACTGCATTAAATATGCTCAATGCAGTTAAAACAACAATCAGCCAGGATTTTGAAAACATTTGGTGTGTGTGAATTTTGTGATTATTGAAACTAACGCAAATTAACAGTTTAACAACTACATACATAAATACATTATTACGCACATGTATTTATTAATACTTATGTAAAATTTATGTAACAAAATATGTGGGGCCCGGCATGGCCAAGCGTGTTAAGAAGTGCGACTTGTAATCTGAAGGTCGCAGGTTCGCATCCCCGTCACGCCAAACATGTTCGCCCTTTCAGCCGTGGTGGCATTATAATGTGATGGTCAATCCCACTATTCGTTGGTAAAAGAGTAGCCCAAGAGTTGGCAGTGGGTGGTGATGAGTAGCTGCCTTCCCTCTAGTCTTCCACTACTAAATTAGGGATGGCTAGCACAGATAGCCCTCGAGTAGCTTTGTGCAAAATTCAAAACAAACAAAACAAAATGTGCATGTTACAATAAAAACGTGTGTGTAATATGTGTTCATGTCTTGCACCTCTCAAACACCTGAAGTTTATCATATATGATTCTTAGGTTAAGCAAGTTTGCCACCCCTGACCTATACATTTACTTCATATATTTATTAACATACACTTTCATAATTAGACTAAATTCTTAAGTGTCTGTTTGTTTTGTATTAAAACTTCCAGATAAAATGAAAAAGTAGATTTTAATCTGTCACTAAGCAACTCTCTTCATGTTTTAGTATTTATTTTCAATTAAAAAAATATCTTTCACATAATTTCAATCAATGTCTAGCTCTTTCTTAATGTGAAATATTTAAATATAAAGTAATTTTTCCTCATTTATTAATCCTAATAGCTGAAGAAGCTAAACAAATACCTGTTAATATTTTGATAAACTTATTGACCAACATTTTTTATTCATATTCTAGTTTAAAACACTAGACTTTACAAGAGATGGTGCTATTTGACAAACATTAAAACTGAAGGGTTTTTCTCTTTGTCACATCGTATTGGAGTACAAAATCTGCAAATATACCTACACTACAACAATTTCACTATCACCTGCTTGAAATATGCTAAAATAAATCCTTAATTAAAACAGTGATTGAGATGCTTTATCTCAGTTTTCAGCCCACTTAAAATATTTTTTTAATTTCGTGCAAAGCTTCTCAAGGGCTATCTGCACTAGCCGTCCCTAATTTAGCAGTGTAAGACTAGAGGGAAGGCAGCTAGTCATCACCACCCACCGCCAACTCTTGGGCTACTCTTTTACCAACGAATAGTGGGATTGACCGTAACATTATAACACCCCCACGGCTGAAAGGGCAAGCATATTTGGTGCGACCGGGATTTGAACCAACGACCCTCAGATTATGAGTCGAATGCCTTAACACATTTGGCCATGCCAGGCCCCTTAAAATATGCATCACCTTTGGTCAGAGCAGACAACAGTGCAGCTGTTTTGGTGAAGTTGGCCACAAAACACCAATAATTTGTTGCAAAACACATGTACTGATTGAGAAGCAAATGTTTTAGAACTACCTCTGTTTTAAACTATGTCACAATTCTAAGCTCATCTGAAACTTTCCCAAATATCATGTCATAAATATTATCAGGAAGCTACATACAAAAAAATATAAACCAACAAAAGTTGTAAACCAAATTCTCTGTTTTCACATATTATTAACAGTAAGCAAGCCAGCTGCAAAGACTGACAAATCTTGAGTTTTTAGCTTTTAGACATGAAAGCATTTTCAAAGGACAAAACATTAAATTCTATGACAGACACAATTTGTACTGAATGTTAACTTTTTTTAAACAGCAAAGAAATGTGTACTAAAAACTGAAACATTTTTTATTATCAAAATAATAATATATTCCCAGTTACAGACAAGTAAAATTTTCATTTAGGTAAATATCATGTACATAATTTATTTTTAGTTTTAAATCTTGAGCATAATTTTTTTTCCCATTTTTCAATGAAACTAAATTTTTATTCGAAAATCAATCAGTTTCTATTTTCATTGTGAATGATGATGGTCTCAAATAAATATGATGAAAATACACAGCAAAGTGTCTTTGCTTTTTGCAATAACACACAATTGTTGTTTAAAGGGTATATTACTTTCAACAACAATGGCAACGTATAAAAATTAGAGATACAATGATAAATGCTTAACCATAAATAAAACTTTATGCATATAACTTGAATTCTATATACATCCATAACAAACCACTTTTATTCATTAAAATCACTGAAATGGCACCTACTCAATAAAAATGTTCAGCAACAGTAAAATTAATACAATGAAAAAACAAATTTTAAGCTAATGTTAATTTTACCCGTAGAAACAGAGGAAAGCCGATTCCATAAAATCCAACTCGAAAATACTCTGGTTCTGGACGCAGCTGGCTAAGAATATTGTCCAGAAACTTTGCCTGAGTTTTCTAGAACAACATATTAGTTTTAATACACATATCAAAGGTACATATTTTTCCAGTCACTGACACTGAACTATTTTTATTTTAATATTTCACCAACCTTAATGAACAAAGCAAAGAGTCACTGATGCCAATTAAAACTGACAACTTCTTGAACTTATTTTTATAAAATTATCAAACATGTAATATTTCTCATATCAAACAGTATAAAACAAACACTTGCAAATAATGGATAAAGCTTGTTTCTAGTTAACAAAATTTCTTTTTAAAAATGTGATACAAAATCTGAGTTAATATACATTGTATAATCCAATAACAGTGCTTACAAATGTTCATATCAATTTTACATGAACTACTATGTTTATAATTATTTTCAAATAATGAAATAACCATGTCTATTAGTATAACACTCACTAAAAGTTTTACTTATCACTTTAAAAAAAATACTGTTAGTGTAAATAAAAACATAATCGTTAACTATATAAAAGTGTATGGGCATTAACAATACAATTACCTTATTTGCAGAAGAGAAACACATCCTAAACCAACTATTAATTTTTCATTGTAAAAATATTTATAAGTTAAGAAACAGTAAACTTACCAGGACTGAGCTTAGCCTAGCATAATCAAAAAGGTTTTTTTCATACAATTCAGCCAGTTCTTTACAGAGAGGAGTTCCTTCTTCCCAGCACTGCAATAAATGTTTCAGGATATACTGTACAGATCATCCCCAAAATACTCATGCTTCATTACTTTCCTTTAACTCTTCCACTGCTAATAATTTGTAATAACTTTCATTTATTAATAAATTGTTTAAAATGTTTGTCTTCTAGTGCTCTTTTAATCAGTCCAATATATAGAATATGCTGAATAATTTATTGCATCCATTGCCCTGCCAAAACTAACACTAAATACGTCAAACTACAAGAATAATACACATTTGTGTAAGATGACACGTAAAGATTACTCACAAAACTGTGATAAAGAGGAACATTTCAGTTCACTGATGCAACAAAGTGTTGTACACAAAGATTTCAGATAATCATGTATGATACCTTACTACAGTAAGAAAACTTCACTATTATTATTCACTACACATTGATCGACTGAAAGTAAAAATCAAACTTATGAACTTTTTAATGGGTACATTATTTCTAATTGCAATAAATTACTGGCAGCAAATTTAAAGCAATAGTTAAGTGTGAAAAGCTCACTGTAAAGCCATTTTTCTCTTCATAGTGACACACATAGTGATAGTTAAAGGACACTGTTTGCTTTGTGTGTGTTATCAGTTTGCTTCTTAGGTGTAATATTTAATTACACAAGAATTATTTAGTGTACTAGTAGCATCAGTATAAAAAAAGAAGCCTTAACTTTCATCAACAGTCAACATAAAAAACAAGTGGACACAAGTAAAAACCATATTTCTTACTTTTCATGTATGTTCTTTATTATTATTATTATTATTATAAAAGTAAGTAAAATCAAAATTTAAATTACATTTATTTTGTACTTTCTATGGTGGTTACATAGTCAGTCAGTTAGTGATTGAATGCATATAGAGTTAAGGCAGAGAAAACAACAAATAAAATAGTTTTAATGAAAAAAAATTGAAATTTATTTAGAGATTATGCAAATGAAGTCTGAAATTTTAATCATAAAATGATAGTCACTTTGTGTTTGGAGCAGCCAACACACACTAACTCCACACATTAATAACCTATTTTTAGTAAAAATAAATAAATGAAAGAATCTCATTTTATGTGTACAAAAGACTTGTAATGCTTACTGAAAGTATGTCAATGATTGTGATGATACACGTTAAAAGTTACATTATGGAAACTCTGATAGTCACTTTGGATTCAAGAGGTAGGTGTAATCCACCAATCCCATACAAAGAAGGTTAACACTGATTTCTTTATTCAGTCCTTTGAGGGTTTTCAAGAAGTGCTGGCAAAAATACTGTTCTTCCTACAAATAACTCAATTTCACAGTTTCTTCTGAAGAAAGTTAATAGTTTCACAATCTCAGAAAGTCACAACTTTATGAGAAATTCAAATGAGAGCAAAAATGTAAAGCATTTTTATATTTTGCTTTTAAGGAAATCTTTGATTCTTTTGATTAGGTCTAAACAACAGGTTATGAACCTTCTGATAAATTTTCCATTCACACACTCCAATGTCAGCAAACCTAATATTTTACTGTTAAGATAGAAGAACAATAAGTGCAAGACTACTGATGATGACAATACATTTGAGAAATATTAAGAAGCAGTCTGGCCACAAATACCTCCAAAACAAAGAATTATTCACATTTTACCCCTTTTCCACACAATGTAACATAACTAAAAAATAAATAAAATCATTTCTAAAATGTTTCAACATTTAATACATCATCATCATAAGCAAATACGTAGTTAACATTTTAGAAATGTTTGTGTGTATCAGTATTAATACTGCATGTTATTTATTTTTAATTATTTAACATTAAACACAAGTGCCAACAAAACAATATAAATTTAATGTATAATTTACTATGAGCACAAGGAAACACTGTTATTAATTAATGACCACATTGTCTAAAACACAGATCTCCAGATAAAAGATTCATTCCACTCCATATCCTAAGTCAAAAACTTGTGACTACGATGTTTGAAATTTTGATAGACATATATGTCACAACACAAATAAACTTGATGAAAAAATTTGCTTCACAAACTTAATTCATCACAAAAAAAAATGTTTTGAAGTAGTTTGCTAATATAAATAGCATCTCAACCACTGCTATGACTTATATCCCAACTAGCAAACTTGAAAAGCCACAGTACTGAGCAAAAGGCCTCATCAGCATTAAATGTACTAGATATAACGTAGTTGACATATTATTATATGCTCTTCCCTACTTTCATCCAGAACTATAGTAAACATTCTTTCTAGAATACCTCAGACTTGTCAAAGTCTGAATGAGATTGATAATGTTTAGTTCACAGATACATCTTGAGTACAAATACTCTGTAACACATCCAACGTTTTGGGTAAAACACTTCTATATTTTACTACAGTGTTTCTGTATTTCCTAAATACACATTGTAATTTAAGCACAGCTACTCAAGGGGTTATCTGTGGTGTGGTGTCATGTTTTTTTTTGTAAATGTTACTTATGGACATCATATACATACACATGTGAATGAAGTATCAGAAGAACTATAATATATGCAACATCAATTCATATTGAGTTCAATGAAATAGTTCATTGTTAACTTTCTCAACATGACCAACCACATGACCTATTTGTACTCATTCAAAATCATTATATGTTTGATACTGCTAACTTTTAATATAGTGCATATATCTTCATGAAACTTGGCAAACTTTCAGTTAATGTTAAAAATCTTTCACAAACAAAAATATATTTTTTGTGAAATACTTTTAATAAACTACAAAACATATATATTTGTCCTTGAACATACCAAGTATTTGTTTTGAATAGTCCACATGCAAAGTGATTTTCATGTTAAGATTAAAAATACTTTTCTTCGTCTCAAAAACCTTAAATTTTATTTGCATAACCTCTAAAACCTCCTAAGTACATTTCATATGTTTGTTTTCAGTACAACTTTACACTTTTACTTTTTCTAACATAACTCTATACTGAGCTGGTCAACTTGACTGAGCTTGTAACAAACAAAAAATAAATAAAATTTAAATAATCTTCTTTTTCTTCCTTGAGTGACTTTAAATGTAACAGGAATCTACATTTATTAGTAGCTTTAAGTTTGTAACAGTATACATCTATTACAATTAAATGTTATTGTTTTATTGCCCTTTAAGCTGTGCCTAACTACTGTTCTTGCCATTATGAGTTGTAAATCACTTAGAGAATGTGTAGCTCATGTCATGCTATCAAATTACATTACCCATGAGCTACTCCAAGGTGTTCGAGTGTGTACCTCATGAAACATTATTATATTATTATTAATATGTATTTCACCTATATATCTTAACTAACCTAAAGAAGTCCATACTTTTACATTTCATTTACATTTATAATAATAAAAAAATGAATAAATGTGAAAAACAAGACAAAGAATTTATCCAAATATTCGTTTTTGTTGTTGTCGACTTTCAATAATGCTAATAGTAGTAAGTCACTACGCGTGTTGTTTACAAACAAGTCTTCTTAGAGATGTACCAAAAGAACCTTCTAATGATTTTTCTTTGGGAATTATACTGTATAAATGTTATATAATAAAAAAATATCAATTCTATATTATTTTAAGCAAAAAATTGTTGAAATAGATAAATTTATTTTTACATAAATTCTGAAATTTGGTATCCAAATGTACACTTGATACATGAAAGGTGCTATGCTGTATAACAAAAGATAAGTGCCACACTACTCACTTTCTTTTATGTTCCTACTTCTATTACATTACGTAATAATTCATTACATCATCATAACTCTACCTACATTCTACTGTTCTTCACTTTGAAAATTTCATTAACCTTTACATAAATCCTAGAAAACAAATACTACAACTGACAATGAAATTATCACCTATTATTATGTACACTTATTAATTACACAGAATATCTTACATACCTTTCCTTTGTCAAAATATTCAATGATCTTCAAATAAAGAGCTTCTTTTCTCTGCCACTCTGGTTGCTCTCTGTATCTTTGATCACCTGGAAGAGAACAGTTTGACCATGACAACAAATCTGCATGTAACTTCAATGTAAAGGCAGCCTCAGTGTAGTTCTCAGCAGGCAGATGAAGATCACACAGTTTGTAAATATAACGAACATACATGTCCTTCCTATTGATCTCATTCTTGTAGAAGTTCTGAAACAAGAAAAACTAGTTAATTTTAAGCATTAAACTACAAATTAATAAGAACAGAGGTAGAAAAAAATTAAAACTGGTAAAAAAAATATTTTTTCATCTCTCCCTCCAAATAAACCACTTAAAAACACAAATATTTTCCTACATTGAAAATAAATTTCCTATCAATACTTACTTCAACTCGCATAATAGCTTTTCTCATTTAGTGCTGCCCTCTATACATGCACATTTTTTCAGTCACAACTAGTCTTAAAATTCCCACCTACTCCCATTTAATATAGTTATGCTATATTTTCACATGAAAATAACGATGTGGTAATCCTCTACTAAGTGGAATGCAACACACTATCCTCATGTTTAGTATGGCAACAGGCAAAATGCAATATCCATATAAGAAAGAAATGACCACATGATAGAGGTAATAGGAGATGAACATGCTGGGTGTAGTCCACATGCCAGCTGGGATTATCTTTAATGGATAACAATGTACTGTAAGGTAAAAGGTGAGAAGTCTGATAACACCTGAAAAAAAAAAAACTTTGAGAACTGGGAAATGGGTGAAGTATCTCTTTTAGAAGAAGGGTACCAGTGAATATATAACTGGGAACAGGAACCACAGAAGGAAGCCAAGCTGGAAATAGAATAGTTGAGAACTTGCACAGGACACAGAGTCTGTCCTGATTCAAACTCTAATAAGATAGGAAAATGTGTAAAGGAGACAGCTTTTGTAACAAGATGTCTGAAGAGGATCAAGGATATATAAATGAAGATAATAGAAAGAAGGTGAATGTTGTAAGGAATAAACTGTAAGACCACCCCATCCAAATACCCTAGAATCCAAGATGAAAAAGCACCACAGGAGCATAACCTGTCAACATGTTCTCACCTTGCAAGAATCCACAAAATAGTTGCTAGTGCTATTGGCAGCATGGAATTCAGAAATATATAAGAAAACTCCAAACCCAAAGGAGAAGTGTTGTTAAGTAGTCACCATCCTTAAAAGCAATAATGTGGCAAGATTGCAAAAACTAACCTTTAGAAAAATGGCATTTACCATAGGGTACATACGTAAATTGTGTGCAAGTGCATGCAATCTAAAAATCTGTCCTTACTCATGATTCCAATAATACCATGTTGAATGTACAAAAAAACCAAGGAAGATAAGCAAAGAAAAATGGGAAAAAAATATAAGATCCAGCTTGCTCCAACCCCACTTTACATCTGTAAATGAAATTACATCAGAAAATTGGTCAGTATGGATCGAAATATTTGGAAAAGGAAAAAAAATCAGGTAATCTGTAAAAAGGACAAATGTAGGAGGGAAGGAAAGGAAAAATATGAAATAGAGAATACAAATAAAGGGAATCACACCTGTGACAACATAACCAGAAAGGCTAAGTATGGACTGGAAACACCAACAGGTGGAAATTTATGATTGCATAGCCAAAGGAGCAGGTAGAAAAACAAAACATCATCTTGATCTTGCCCAGATGCAACAGACAAAGAAATGTAAAATCTGAGCTTGGAAGTAAACAGCTAGTCTCATGATGGAGTCAGACTCTTCAAAAAAAAAACTGCAACCTTCTCAGCCAAAAATTCAGGCTCTGTAACTTCATACACAGTGGAGTAAAGTTCAGTAATAGTTATCACTACAGAATTCATGTTCAAATGGAGTGAAGTTCAGAATTAATAAACTATAGATAGTTTATAATCTAAAAACAAAGCAAAAAATAAAACTGTTTAAAAAAGAGCACACAAAACAGAAAAATTAAATTAAGGTAAAAGCATGAATAAAAATTGTAACACATCTTCACACTTCTATTCCAAATCTAAAAGAGAAGAGGTTCATCTGTGTAGAGGGAGCCAGTTGCATTAGGAGAGAGTGTGTCACATTCTTATTGGTGGAGGACTTTTGCATGCTTATTTGCCTATGAAAATGCAGCAGAATCATGTTAAACAGGGTGTAGATGGGAGTTTCAAGGCTAGTGACAAGCAAAAAAAAAGGACAGCACTGGACAATGAAAGCTGATGGTGAGTGGAGGTAATATATTGTATTGGAATCAAAGGTTCTTAAAGTGCCATATATTATAAAAATGAAAATATTCTTGTACAAGTTGAAAGCAATCAACAGTGCATTATTATGATTTCATGTCAGACTTTACATTTTTATTTATAAAAATATTTATTTTCACATTTCATTTCTCTATCCAATATAAATTTCTCCTTGTTTAGATATAGTCTGAGAAAATAGACCACACCATACTATATTACTACAACTATGTGACTACTCAAATATTTCATATTACATAAGTAGTGTTTCACATACACTAGTAAAGGACCTACTTCATGCATTTTTAGTATCTTATGTACATGTACAATGATCCTACAGACACATCTTGTATCACACCACTGATGTTTCACATTCAAAAGAAGCATTTCATTTAACACTGCCAGTGTTCCATACACAATTATGCACAAATCTGCATAATAAGCTATCTGTGCTGCACCCAAGTACTGGAACCCAATTTTTGATATTATAAGCCCTAATGAGTCACCTGAGGGCATCTACGCTTTCACAAACAGAAAATGACATCAAATTAAAACTACAATATCTCTTTTAATATACAGAAGCCAATTTTGAGTTGCTTTTTCCCATCCATCCAAAATAAGCAATCACAGTGAGATTTCAAGAACCATTAAAAACAGAAAATTATCATTCAATTACTTTAGTTTCTATACCATAACAAATTTTTAAATTAAAAACCACTAGAGGTTTTGTACAAGAAATACTTTTAAAAATGCACTAACCTGCTCACAGATTAATCATATAGCTAATCATAAGTCCATACTTCAATTACAATATTTAATTTTAAAGCTCAACTGTATGCAATATTTTTTCGGTGTACATCTTTTAAACTTGTGACAACTATCAAATAGTTCATAAATACCAAGCTTTAGGTTTAAAACTTGCAAAATCATAAGCTATTAAAAAACAAAATTTCTGAAAATTTTAAAGTTGTACCTACCAGCAGGTTAACAGTACAACTCATTCGTTTATCTCGATTTTCTTCACCCTCCATAACATTCCTGAAAAAACAATAAAATAAATGTTTAAATACTATTCAATTTAATTAATATTAATTCAATATCTAATTTTAAATATTAATTGCATAAATATCAATTACAGTTAAACTAAATTATATATTGAAGACTTTTTACCTTCAATGTTATAAACATGTAAATCAATGAATGACACCTAACACAAACAAGTTTTCAATAAAACACAGTTACCTGTAATCTAGAAGTCTTTCTAGCAACCTGGTAATTGAATTGATGAATGCAATGCCATTTTTTCTCCACACTGGATCATTTGATCGAACTTTCTCAAGGAGTCTAATAATAATAAAAGCAATAAATATATCAAAATTAAATCTCAGCAACATATAAACACTATTCTTATCCCAATTATGTGTGCAATGAAAAGTTATATTTTTCTACACTGAAATATATTTCCAAGAGATTCTTACCTCTTCTCATAATCACAGCTAATCTCAATGTGAATGCCCCCTAGTGTGCAGCAGGAGAATAGTCATGCCTTCATCACATGCAGAATGTTACTGCCTTACTCCCAACTGAGTGGAATTCTGCACACCCTCAGGAAGCTTCCTCCATGGTCAACAACCCCAATAGCTAGGACCTGGTAAGTAATAAGGATTACCATACTCCATTGGAAGAAAGAAGGGGTAGAATCCAGAGGAATACATCACCAGAGAAAATGCAATGAATGACTATAAAAACATATTTTGAAAAGCATGCTGTTCCTAGTTCAGCAGTCTAAGGAACATCAAAAACAGGTAGCAGTCTTTCTGTTATTCCATGTTATGAAGCAGTATGCCACAAGGAAGAACCTGCAAGTGGTCCTTGTACAACATGTCCTCTCAAGAGTGAACAAAACAGATCTTTTAGATGTCAATGTGCAGATTTTGAATATCAGTGTACCTAGACAGGCAACAGTTGCTTCAGAGTGGGAACTATAACATGTAAAATACACCCTGAACAAAACATGAAGAAATTTAATAATTCAGAGTTATACCGATGTGTTGATAATAGCTACAGGTGGAGGACAAAATCTGGCTCTGCCACATGTGAAAGTAGCATGGTTCAAAAGTGTGAGAAATGGTTCACACATCAGCCTGAACAACTACCTCTAAAGGATGAGAAAAATGAGCAGTCAAGGAGAGTGTGAGAAAATGGATCTGATGGAAATATACACAAAACAACTGGCAAGATTCATGAGAAAGGGAGAATTAACCAATATGCAAAATATGACAAGCCCAACCAATAAGGGTGAAAGGAAAATTATCACAAGAAATGGATGTATTCCAATGGATAAACAAAAAGAAGTAAGTGCCATGGAAGAGTGCTGTGTATGACATGTAACACTAGAAATTCAGATCAGACACAAAAGATAACGTAAATCAGAGTGAGATTAAATATAGAATATTGAAGGAAGGAAAAAAACTGGAGAGGAAAACATACAACAAATATGGCAAAGGTGAAAGGTAGATGACAGGGTCACCCTATAACTCACAATGTTATAAAAAGACAGACCTTTGTTAAACAACTGTGCAAAAAAATCAGATACTCCAGGAATAGAAAGAGAGGGTCCACACAAGATAGACCAACAATGGAACATCATACACTTTCATGGAGGAAAAACAGATTATATAAGACAACAGGGATGCTGCATGTAGGAATAGTCCCAGACCTCACACAAGGGAAAGTACAAAAACCACACATGATGATGTAGTGTAGGATCAGAAGGATGAAGCACCCTCAAATGAGGTTGACAGAAAAAGATGAAAGAGAGGAAAAGGTAATGAAAGTTGTTCCTGGAAAAAAGACAGGGACAGAAACCATTGTTGAGCCAGACAAAAAGGAGTTACAAGAAGGAACCAACACAGATTGGACTGGATGAAAGAAACTACTCAGGGCAGAAGACAAATGTGAATGTATGTACAAAGGAAAATATTCTTTCAATCCTGACTAAATGCATCCATGGCCAAAACCAAATGATGTGGAACTGCCAACCAAAAGAGAGGTATCTTAACATTCAAATAAGTAGCAAATGCTTCCAGTTGGGAAAAATCAAACTGAGATCATAGCCATTGAAATAACTGGGTTCAACTAGTAGTCACAGCCCAGAGAAATAAGAGTCTCCAGTGACACTCAAGTTCCAAAAAGATATGGAACCTTTTGTGCTGGAAGAGAAAATGCACTGATAGTGCCCACTTAGCTAAACATACTATGGATCAAAGATAAAGAGGAGAAGGCTAGGCTTGACTGAGATGTGAATTGGAAAAAGGACCTCCCAGAGGGACAAAATGTTGAGTGGAGTGAACAATGTTGATAACATAATGAGAAGCTGGGTATATGATGAAGACTCTGGGAAAGGATGGAACCAGAAAAAGCCAGTTGGCCATTTAAATATGTAAATTGAGCCCACAAAAATGTGGGATTTGGGTAAATGATCAGACCACCCAACATAAAGCATAGGATGCCAGCTCCTGCACAAAAGAGCTTTAAATTAACAAATGTAATTCTTGTAGACAAAACATAAATAATAATGTGAAGTCAAGGAATAGCAATGTAAAATAAACATCAGAGATATCAAATCTTATCATCCAAAGCCCTGGAAAAAAGGCCCATCTGAGAGACAGGTAGGTTTACATGGTAAACAAAAGCAAGTCAAAGAAGCAATTCAAAGGAAGGAAATCAAAAACATTTGCCAATACCAGTCTTCCTGAGGATCATAAAAAATCTGGAACAGAATCATGGAAGTACAGAATAAACCTGTTTGATGGCACTCTTGATGAAAAGGTCTTAAACCACTTTTGTGAGAAGTTAGCAGGAAATGAAATCTTGAGAGGAGGGAGGAATTGAGGCAGGGGACAAAGCAACAGGTATGAGGAAAAGGAGAGATGTCATTTTAACAAAACTTGAATGACCCAAAGGTTTGCAAGTGCATGAATCTCTACAGTACATTAGGGACACAGCATACTTACTATTGCAGATAATTTATTGGCAAAATGTTCAGCATGGATCCAGCATCAGGCAAAGGAAGGAAAATAAAATTCAGAGTTAAGTGTTGCAGTTAATAAAAGGGTGAAAGATCAAATGGTACATGTGACAAAAAATATATCTATACATTAAGTCTAGAAATGGTGATTGAGGACTAGGTGTTTAAACAGGCTCAGAATATGCTAATACAGCCACAAAAAAAAAAAGGGGAGGGGGGAAGGAAAAGCTGTTCAACTACATGTCTTCCTGATCTAAGTCTTTTGGTAATGGCAGAATTGCTAGTAGACTGGCCATATGAAAAAAAAAATCTACTGATGAACCATGGCCAACATTTTCTCCACTGATAATGTACCTGCTGCCATTATCACAAACTGTTGAATGCCTGCACCATAAGTAATCACTGTACCCTTAATATTAAATTTTCAATTCATAAATACTAATAGACTACTGGTTACTAAATGAGAAATAGATTTCACAATCAAATAAAGAAATCCAACTCAGTGATAGATTATAAACAACACTATGAAATTGAAAATTCAGTAATTGAGTATTTTCAAAATACACTCACAAAAAAGAAATGGTTGAAATCAAGTACTAGATCTTAACACTGTGTGTCAAACTGAAAAGTGAAGATTGGGTTCAGCTGCAGTAGGATGGTTTGTCATATTCCTATTCATGGAGTACTGTTGCATGCTAATTTACAAGCTTAAATGTAGCTGAAAAATGTGGTATACACACAGAATTAGGTGGGAGTTTCAAGACAAGTGGTGAGCAAACATTTGTGCAATAGAAGGCAGTCAAATAAAGAATAGCTGTAACTGTGGGAGGAACTAGGTAATCATATTGGAATAAACAGTTTTTTCATTTTTTATAACTAGAAGGTTTTAACTGACTTTATAATTTCTAATAAATATAGTCAGAAGAAACTTCTATAAAAAGAGATATTTCTATTAACAGTTCATAAATAAAATATTAACATACTTTAGCATTTTAATGATGCTTATAAACAACAGGAAGAACTTACACTGCACTCAAGTGTTCCCTGGATGTAGCAATGAAAAGTGAAAAAACAATCAATTCTAAACAATAGGTTTTATATAATGGAATTTTAAGTTTTAACTTTTTTAAAAACCTTAATTTTAATTTTTCATTTCAAATGTTTAGAAAAGTTCTTAAAATTGAAAATGAAAATCCCAATGATTTGGTTAGTAATATTTAAACAATAACTTTGAACCTGCAGTAACTGTACGATAGTACAATTATACAAATTGAAACAATGAAACAATTCAACTTGTCTACACACGTTTATTTTAAATGCTAAGACAGCAGCCCTTAAAATAATAATTCAGTTACATAAACAGTACCAACACAATACCTATTATAAAAATCAGATGGTCATTTAAACAATGTTGACATTCTTCACACAACAACATTGTCTATAATTAAATCAATAATATTAATTAAACTATTGAATATTTTTATTACAAACTTTCAATATTCTATTATTAAAACTAATTTAAATTATCACAAAATAAAATCTTAATGTCTAAACAGATGCTAAACAAGTGTTCATGATCAAATATTCTTGGAAAGCAGTAAAAATTAGTAAAAACAAATTAAATTATACTTCAGATCAACTATATACTTACTATTACAATGGAAACCTGAGTTTTAATGTAAGTAGCTATCATAGACTATACAAATCATGGTGTCCAGGCTTTACAGATGAAAACATACAATGCTGATTTAAGTTTCACATCATGCACATTTCTATTTTACTTTAAAAATGACTTTTCAATGGAATTTTCATAGGGACTTGAACTGCTCATTCATGCTTAGTGGAAACATTCAACTTATAACTCAGTTTATTTAAGTATTAAAGTCATATGTGCTTTAATCACAATTTTACTGGATCTTTAAACATTCTTTTTGTGTATCTTGACTGGTATTGTTTTTATCACAGTTTTATGTCCTGTTCATGCTATTCATAGCAGATATAAGAACTTAGAACTAGCAGAATTCATTACATTGAACTAATCAGTTATTATCCCGTGAGACTTGAATAGTTGGAATAATCAGAAAGATATTTTGATTAATTGATTATTTTTGTGCATCATAATAATAAGTTAAAAAAGTGAAGAACCTTACATTAAATGAAAATAATAAGGAGAAATTAGAGTGGCAATATTTCAGTAACTTGGCTAGTTGGAATAATTGGAAAACAGTAATGATCAGAAACACTATTTTTGTTCAATTATTATACTCATGGCATTAAATTGACTGAATCATAATTTCCATTAATTTATTATTTTACTTGACACTAATTGATTTCATTGATACTCATAGGTAATCAGTAATTATCTACTAACAAAGTCAATCTCCCAGCTCTATTGGATACATGATGGTTTTACGTCATAATTATGCAACTATTATTGCACGTAAAAACACTAGACTCGAACCAGTATCTAATACATGATAAAAAACGAAATACAAACTTTGAAAAGTAGTTACCACACCTGTTTTTGACCAAGTGTTTAGAAATATCTAGATAATTATATAAAAAACAACTACTAAAAGAAGAGAAAATGACTTTGTCATGACATCATTTAGAATCAAAATAAATCACATATTCACTAGAATTTAGAATGTTCAACAACAAAAATTTGGTCAAACCATAAAACTGTCACCCAAAGAAGTGCTCAAACATTGAATACATATATACATCAGCAAAATTGAACAATCTAAAGCTCTATGATATAGCACCACACACACACAAACTCTCAGGAAGGAAAACTTTCTACCATAGATTAAACAGATAATTGAAGCAAAGAGGCACTGAAAGTGAAAACAATACGATTTAAAACTCGTACAGTTTTGTGAAAAATTAAACAATCTTCATATTCCCATACACAACCTTCTGTCTTTTAAGTCTTATGTAAATATGCCAAAATTTAATCAGTTTCAATAAGATATTATTGTAGTAACCTCTTCTTTTCTAGAACTTTCATGCTGTTTAGATAAATGATAAATAATTATACTATTATGTAAGGATGCTACTAGCTTACATAGTATTAAACAGCTGTCTGTATTCATCATCCCCTTTATTTTCACTGACTAGAATGTCTAATTTGTCAATGAGTTCAGATTCCACCTAAAAGAGCAAATACAGATATTTCATTCTTAATTTTAATAATTGCAACAAAATAAATCTAACATGCTACATAAAAAAATCAACACATAGAAACACAAACTCATCAAAAAATTAGATTATAGGAAGACTACTTCACACAAAATTGTTTATTTGATTAGAAAATTATATATCTTATTAGATTTACTAATACATTTTATCAAACACCATACCATCTAAAAATATTACAAGTCACATTTATTTCACTGAAATATGGAATTACCTTAGACATTTATACATTTTGGGAATTGACAGATAGTTGACAGACAAGCAGAGATAACCAAAATATATTAGTTTTTGTAACCCTTCAAGATGCAGTCCAGGTACAAATAATTTTTATCTTAGTTATAATTTCATATTGTCCTGTATTAAGTTTTTTCATTCTACAAATCTACCTGTTTAAAGTTTCCTCGAGTCTTCTGTTCACATTCCATCATATCAAAAAAAATTGGTAAGGTAGCTTTTCTTAACTCAGTTTCTGGAACAAGTGTTACTTCTAGAAATGGTCCAACCATAGCAGGAATAAAGCACACTTTATGTTCTCCTGGAAGCATATATAGTGATTATAATATGACATCACTAACTGCTAGTTTTTACATCAGATATTAATGACTGAGTTAATTACTGGTAGTTTTATCAATTATTGTTGTCAACTAAAATTATCCTGGTTGCTCTTATATGTGTATATTATACATACTAAAACAATTGACAATTACATCAGTTAATGATAGTTAATTAAAATATTAAAATAATTGTGTGATCATACTGATTATCATATCAACCACTGAAATGTGTTTAAACTTTCCAAAATCTCAATCCATCATTTAAAGAGCACAACAAGAAAACTTAGAAAATCTAAAAACATGTACTTATTCTGAGCAATCTTTTATAATTAATGCCAATTTTCAAGATAGTCTTCGTATTCAGTATTAAGAAACCAAATAAACATAGCCACAAAACTATGCTCACCCAATAAAATTAATGACAAAATGAACAAAATAAAAGAACACTTCATCAACGTCAACAAATTTCCTCCAGAAACTGTGGAAAGAATTATAGACACACACATCTAGACCAACAACAATAAACCCCAAGATACAACAAACTACAAAACCTTACACTGCTGCGTACCACATGTTCCCAACATCAACAAAAAAATAACCAACATTTGGAAAAAACTTAACAAAACACAACATTTCAATATACACTAATTTTTTTAAAAAAACAGGTACAAAATTAAAGTTCATACTATGTAAAAACTACACTAACAAATGCAACACCAACATAATTTATAAAATAAAATGCAACAACTGTCACAAATTCTATATTGGAGAAATAAGCAGAAAAATGGAAACTAGATTAAAAGAACACAATAAAACAGTTTCACATGTTATTGGGCACTGCAAATTAAATAAACACAATTAAATAACACACAGAAAACACCCAGATAATAAGTAGGGAAACAAATATAAACAAATGCAAAATCAAAGATGCCCTACTTCTACAATTAATACCAAATTTAGACCAATGTAAAGGAAAAACTTTATACATATACTAATTAATAACCTAACATCCAACTGCAGTACACCCTACAACCTTGTACCCATTTATACTCTTGTCTCTAAGACATGTTCCTGGCAACGGTTAGTTGCAAACTCTTTCTTTGCTAACCTGAAGATGACTCAGAAAGGTCGAAACATTTATCTCTCCTTATCAATAAAAGTGTTAGTACCTATACCAGCCATTCCAAGATACATAATAATAAGTACTGATGAGCAATAGCAAAGTCACATCAAGAGCACAAGTTACCCACCCCTCCACCCTCCTCCTGCAACACCTCACCATGCTGTCACTCCTACAGAGTGCCACCAGGGTTGTCAGCAGCCATCAACATGCTTTATTCACAATCTCATAACAACAAAACAAAGGCAGACAAATGATGTTGCCCATTGTTCTGCATACTCTTCTTTACTTCTAAAAGAACAAAATATGTTTTTAAAAAACCTTAATGTTTGTGTTTATTGCACAAACAAGGGTATCAATAATTTCCCTTTGCAACATCTAATGGGTTAAATATGGGCTTGATCCAGTTGTCCTACCCCTTGTACACAGCATTAAGCTTATTTTAAAATATTTTACAGCCAATTCACATAAAATTAAAAATAAGTCTGTATAACACTACCTAGTTTATCCCACATGGAAAGAATCTGGAAACCCATCAACACTCGCATGTCTCCATACCTACAAAGAAAAAACAAAAAAATGCAAATCAGAATGAAAAATACAAATACATTTTAGAACTAAAATGAAATTTAGTTAATTTACTTCTAAGGAGATAGAAAAATACAACCTTTACCAATATATGTAGTAATAAAAGCCTCTACCATACATCAGATTTAATCAAAGTCAGTTGTACAAACCAGGAGACATGGTGAGAATGAAAAACAGTTTATTCATCTGTGGATTGACAATTCTTTGATTTATATTTTTTGTTCCAAAGTAAACTATAATCACAAGAAAATTAATAACTAAATTGAAATGAAGGAAAGGTCTGGAAATACAGAGAAACCAGATGTGAAAGGATGCTTGGCAAAACACAGAAAGAATAAAAAAATTATGTAATACTAGGAAGTACAATACTCTGAAGATAAATTAAAGTATTACCATAATGTATAGCAAATATTTGGCAATAAACATCATTGTGCTTGCAAATAGTTATTTACTAATTTACTATTACATTAACATCATGTGCTTACAAATATAAACAATCATCATGTTCAAGAATCTGACAGCATATCAAGGATATTTACTTCATAAACACCAAATCTGAACTAATAACAAATAATTAGATATTGTTCAAAACTTTACAAATAAAAAAGAAGAAAATATATAATGACCAATGAGAACATATGCCAATGTCATGACCGAAACATTCAAGTTTTTTTCTAAGCTATTAACAGATTTTACTAGATCATCATTAAAGTATAAACAACTTGAGAAAATAATTCATATGCAGTATGAAACTGATTGTATATGCTTATGGAGATGAATGTTGTTTATTGTTCAACAGTTTTGTAAAATACATCACAAAAGAAAAAAAAAAACAGATGGGAAAAATTTCAAAATCTAATCTTCATGCAAAAAGATTTGTATGCAAACTGTTAAATTTATTGAATATTTGTATAAATCATAATTATTAAAAAGTTATTATGTTAGCAATCTATAATTTTAAGTTTAAGAAAGAAATGCCCATTTTATAGTTACCAGTGCCTTAAAAGCATCCAACTAATAGCAGAGATGAGAGTTAATTTTATTATTGCACTGATTAACATAAATTAATGAACAAGCATTAAATTAATAATTTTCTGAAATTTTATAAATAATCTATACAGTAATAAACCACCATATTAAGTTAAATACTGAACAAGAGTTTTACTATAAACTGTGTTAGTTACCTAGGTGTAGTTTCATACTTTTCAACACTGCCTCCAGTCTACTTGGCATCACAATGGCTGTTGAAAGTTTCTTACCATGCAATGTGATTTTAAGCTAATTAATTGATTTGAATCATTGAATCTAATAACACAGTAACTTTCAAATAACTTTTCTTTTATAGATATCTTTCCCTTTCAAACTTATTTTGAACTCAAAGAGAAAAAGAAAGAAAACATGATCTGTCATTAAGTAATACAAGGCTCTGTAAGCTTCTTTCAGGAAGTTTAATTTATCTTTTCTATATGTTATTCCTCCATGAGTGTCCTGAATTTCTACACTTCATTCCTACTGTGTTTTTTCCCATTCACAAACAACTCACTTGTTTTGTAACAATATTTCCAAAAGATAAGAAAAATAACATATATTAATGTACAAGTTTATTTTTCTACTAGTTTATTATTATTACTAGAGTTAAAGACTTTTTCAGGATAGGTTTTTAAGATCCAGTTTTCTGCCAAAATATTTACACGTGATGAAGAAATTGATTTCATTTTTTTCTTAATAAAGCTTGCAATATATTTCTGTATATTATTGAAGTTCCATCATACTACCAACAGTGATATTGAAAAATTCACTATCTGTTCCATTCTGACATCTGGATTATTTTTCCCATACACAGTTTTCCCTAAATGAAAATCAACTATTTCATAAAACTATTATGAAAACATTTGGTTTTCACATGAATCATAAAACCAACTGTAATATTATGATAAAATTATTATGATTATAAACAAATGGAGGCTACACATATAAGCCAAGTAACAAACAGACTGAGATTTTATAATATTATGTATTACACTCACTTCTCCAAAATCTTATCTCGTTTAGATTCCAGAAATGTTTCCAGCTGCAGGGAAGGTTGAGTGAGGAAGGCAACAGCAAGGGTAAAATAATTACTCCATAGCTGAAAATGAACATTGTAACCATCAATGATGGCAAAAAGTACTTAACTAAGAATATAGTATTCTTAATTCAAATTATAACAGTAACTAAAAAGAAACAAACTGATTTTGTAAATTATTAATGATAACATAAAGTAGCATTCAGTCTCAAACTAAACAAGGGCATCTTTAATCTGATTGCACAGCCTACATTTATCAATAAAAAAGTCTTTGTAGTGATGTGTTAAACATTTAATACTTATAACTTCAAAGTGCTCTTATACTAGAGAAACAGCATAAAGAAAATTAATTGCCAATAAATCTAAAGGAACCTTTAGATTTTAACTTTTATTCTTTAACAAGTATTCTAAACATATTAAATACAAAAAACTGAAAATAGGTTCCACAATTCTAAAAGGAATATTATGAATATACAGTGCTCTGCCACAAATATATCATGCCTTGTTAAATTGTTAACAGCAATGCTACAGTGTTAGTTCTTAAGTCTAACATATTAAAGCATGCAGTTTCATACATTCCAATTCACCATACTGAATACTCACATGTTACCGATTATGTTTCCTTGTAATAAATTGTAGTGTTATTTTATGTTCAGTATGCCAAAATCAAGATTTACTGAAGATTAATAGATTTAACATTGGATCAATGTCAATTTACTCCACATTAGACTTAAACATATACCAGAAGCTTTAACACTCCTACGAAAAGACGTTTCTAGTCCTGATTTCTCCAAGCCCGTTCCCCTGGCTGTGGTTTTGCTAGATAGTAGATAGAGACAGTGGGAATCTCGTTAATCCATTCATTAATGGATTTAAATGGCAATTTCATTTAAATACAAAATTATTAGCCTAATATTAATAACCTTTCAAGTTGCTCTGGGGCATATTAGGCCCCACTTTTCGTAGGAGTGTTAAAAGATATTTTTAATAATTATACCAATGAACTCAACTAAATTAACTTTGCATGTAGCAACTTAATGAGTGACTTGTTAAAACTCAGTGGTGTGCTTAGACTTAAACAACAGGCTTAAATTATAAAACATTAATGATGTCTTTTTATACAAATAACTGATTATATGATATCAATGATAGTTTTAAATGAAACAATGAAATGACTTGTTAAAAATGAGTGATATCCTAACTTAACTAATATTCAATGAATTACTTTACTACAATAAACATGTAATTCACTATACTGAACTTAAATGATGCTCTAACACATCTAAAAATACCATCTCACTTTATTCAATGTTATTGGTATATATGTACACATACACACACACTGAAGTCACATTCTACTATATAAAACAAACTTCCAGCATTTTCACACACTTTTCAAAGACTTTCATTCAAATCCCCAGGGTCATTATCTTCTTTCAAACCTCATGCTGCTATAATGCAGATGAGAATAAAAACAGATGTTAGTAAATGTTAGAAAGTCAAAATTGTTTTTATCCTCAGTAGTGCAGTCTCCAGGGCATTCATGTGTTTCTTTGTTTTCTTATAGTAAAGCCACATGGAGCTATCTGCTAAGTCCACTGAGGGGAAACGAACCCTGATCTTAGCATTATAAGTCCGTAGACTTACCACTGTACCAGTGGGGGACATGCTAATGTGAGAGTTTACAAAAAAACTTTATACATGATACCTACAGAAATTCTGAAATAATGCAGAATATGCACTGTTTCTCAATTTCAAAACAAAAATAATCATCAATATATGCATAAATACAACACTGTTATTCACACTAACACCATAGTATTTTGTTATTATTTTTAACTAGATTTTTAATCTCTTGAGGTTAGCATACTAACACATTCATATTTATCTTTGGTCTACATTGAAATTGCTGAGCATTTATAATCTTTTTCAATAGTTTTAAAGAATTGATAACTGTGTTTCATTACCAATGACGACTTCTTGTATAGACACTTCATACTTGTCTTGAAGATTATCTCATTAACTTCTTTAACCATTTTGCTGAAGACAAGTTTGCTCAGAAAATGAAAGTTTTCTTAGCAATAATCTAGTTTCTTAGCCTTTAAAACAGTTTCAGATACTCAGTGATGACCTGAGAAGAAACTGTTAGTTTCAACAAGCCACATTTTACAGTCCAGATAGAACTTGTGACATAAACATACTTTCTCTGTTGCAAAGCATTTTTTTTCAATTTAAGAGTTGCATTGAATCCAATATTACTATTTGTGCACAGTTTATATGATAATTGTTTGGCAATATAGATTTTCAGGGGTCTGATAAACTGTCTGGAGCCTTGATGAGGTCATTTCAGATGTAAAGGTTCATAAGTCAACACACATACAAATCTCTCTAAACCAGTGTACAGAAATAGTAAAACAAAGATACCTTTTTTTCACATTTTTAACAAAAATGTCTTGAAATGCTAAGTAACAAAGATACAGAAACACTAAGTAAAGTCATTAAATAACTACGTGCCACTCTGACAACTTCAACTAATTATTTCTTTTGGCATCTTACATTTTGCAGTTTCAACACGTTGCAATGCTACATAGCCCTGTCAACAAGATGAAAAGGCTTGCAGTAGTTATGACACTGGTTTTAAGAATCCATCTATATTTATTGTCAACAGCTTATGATTCAGTCTTGAAAACTTCATGCACAAAGAATGTATATAACACACAATAAATATATGTGACTAAAACAAACTATTACTTTCAATATACGTAGATTAATAATATTCAAAAATGTAAATAATGAGTAAAATTAAAAAACATGATTACTCTTAGACCAAATTAAATCAATCAGGAAAGAAACGTTTTTAATTTTTTTACAATTATCTATTTTAAGAAAAGATTGATCAAAATCACTAACATATACTTTAGTTTCAGACATCTGTACCATCTTTATAAGAATCAACTAAAGCAGAACAATAAAATTTTCATTATGTCTTCTTCTATGGTATGATAAATAATTCCTAGTCATAATATGTGTAATACTTGCTTTATATCCTCATCAAATGTTCTAACAAATACATTAGATTATTTATTCATATTTTCAAATTCAGAATTTTGTAATATAAAAGCAAAAAAACTCTTCCAACTGCAAAGTTTTATTTACCAGTTTTGAAATATGATACTAGCTAAGCAAATTTTTTTTCTGGGTTAATTCCACGATGTTCTCACAAATGTAAAAATAATGAAACGCAATGGATTCTTTCGCCCACAAATACTCAAGCACCTATACAACATGATTCAAAGATACAGACAATAAGGTTTGTTCACACAATTGCAACCACTGACTTCAACAACCAAGTTAAATGCCTATTCTAAGGTTTGTTTGTCACTTCCCTGCATTCTTGGAAATTTAATTTTTTTGTAGGCTTTTACCATTCATAATCATTTCAAGGCTAACTTGTCCACACTTGCAATACTGTGTTTTCCGAGTCAGAATCATGGACCAGATAAGTTTTGTATTAATCAGTTAATAACCAATATAAATTGAAGCAGCAGATGCCCACTGTTTCAATCAATAAATGCTGTAAAGTTAAATGAAATCTACAAAAATTTTTAACAAAGTGAATTCCCTGAAACTTAATGTCACTGCACGTATCTTCAAGGTCTTTATATCCATAACTTGAGTATAGCAAACTGATTGTGTGTGTGTGTTGTGAATCCAAGAAAAAGGGAAAAAAATATCAACAAAGTTGATAATCCCATTATGAGAACTAGCAAATTATTATTTAAAACTCAGTTTTTATTTCTTAAGTTCGTTAATATAAAAATTCTTTCCCTCATCAATATTAATACTTGAAAATTGTTTTCAGAATTTTCAGGACTTAAGATTTACAAGCTCTGCATACATCCAACTCACTAATCTTATTTAATATGAGCTGACTAATCTAATTTAACTTATGTTATATATGCTACAGTTAAAATTTCTATTCAACAATTTTCTATATACCTGAGCATCAAATGATCCATTTTCCAAAAAATCAACTGTCAGTGGTTGAGCAAATTCTTGCAAAGCACACAGTGTAACACTGAAAAAAAACGTTTTTTACAACACATCATATCATGCATGTACAAGTTGAAAATCCAAATGTTTCCAGGTAGTAACAGGAATTATAGGTGACCATTACAATAATTAGTCTTATAAAAAGTAAATACACAATATAATGTAATCTAAAATAAAATTTGCATCCACTAAATTTTTATGGAAACAAGTTTTGACATTTCCAATCCATCACATGTTCATGAGAGACATAAATTTTATTTTTTAATGAAAATTCAAAGTTCCTTAACGGCACATGACATCAGGAAGTAGTTTTAACTCAAAGTGACCTTTAGATGTGTTCAAATCTTGCAACTTGTGAATTGATGAACTTCACCTTTTTTTTGACATCATTTCTAGTTTATGAATTAATTTGGTTGTTTCCCAGGTAATTTTATCATCAAGATTCCATTCATGTGGAAAAACAGCATTTGTTTGTTTGGTTATTTTTAAAACACTTATTATGCTCTGCAAGTCATATATCTAAATCTCTACCCATATCTCCAACATTAAAATTTTCACAGGATTGGCAAGGAAACAGATAGACACCCTGTTTTTTTTATCTTGAGGTAGCAACTTGTTCAAAGAAAAAAATTTTTGACACCTGTGGAATATTTGTAAACAACTTTGAGATTATTTTTCAGACACTTTTCTAAAGCCACAATATTTAAACTAAGTTTGCACAAGGTATTTTATTCTTATTTTCACATAAAAAATAATACTGTTTATTGGTTACTGTTCCTAAAATACTTTTTTCCTTCCTCCTAATGTAATTTTTGATAAAGCTTACAACACACAGTAACCATCTGAAAATTGTATAAATGTTTGTTTTTACAAACATTGTGATGACATCTTATATATACATAGGTCATTCCATGCCAATTCATCTAGGGGTTCCCAGCCCATGTCATAAATTTCCCTGAACAAATTTAAGCAAAAACATTATTTTGATTTATTCAGCTACGTAATATATCTTTAGGATTTTGCATGGGAAAAGTTCTCTGGATAAGTTGGCATGGAATGACCCATATCTATATATTGTGAGCCATGATGTATTCTTCTCTCTCCTATTTCAAAAATTGTACACAAGCAAAGCTCAACATTTGCTTTTGAAATGATGGGAGACCAGCCATGAAGAATTTTGATATCAAATTTTATTTCATAAGCAGAATATTCTACACTAAATTGTTATGAATCAGTCACACTATCATTCACGTTTCAAAATGTCACATAACTTCAAGAATAAAAACATACATTTTATAAATACATAAAAAAAAACAAAATAAAGTATTATCACTATACAAGTATAATTGGTCTACTTTGCTATTAATTACTGCTTTACTATTATAATGGAGGCTGGAATGACAACTTCTGGAGGTAAGTTTATCTAACTTACACTCCTGTGGCTTTACCTTATTTCATGGTTTTTTTCATCTTTCCACAACTGTCTGGAGACTGTGAAGGGTGATATAGATGTGGGATGTTGTGGATTTGAGCACACACATCTCACTCTCGCATATTTTCTATTTATTTTGATTATTTTACTATTATTAAATAATCCTAAGATAAATAATTTAACACTATTTATCTTGTAGTATTTTTAATTGAAGATACTTCAGTTTCTAATACAGAGGCATATTATCTAGAAATGGATATAACAGATAATGATATCAGTCTAAATATTTTTGATAAAACAAAATACTTTTTTCTGCAATATAAATGGTTTAATTTCTGTTAATAGTAATGTATCATACTCTTCTGTTATAAGCATTTTTTTTTCAGGTTTTGTAATATTTGTAATTAATGTAACTATAAGAAAGAGACAAATGGAATTTCTAGGACACATCTGTAGGAAGAATGGAATAGAGAAACAGATGCTATGTGGAAAAATAGAAGGGAGGAAAAGCAGAGGGTGTCAAAGAACTAAATATATCGACAGCCTCAATAACTGTGTCACCAAAAACTCAATGAGCAACATCGAGTTGATAAGGAGGATTGACAACAGAGAAGTCTGACATGCCATGATCGTCGATGTCTGCCGCAGATTTGACACATGAAGAAGAAGAGTAATAAATGATAATATTGTAATACTGATGCAAAATTAATATTTAATGGATTAGTTATTAAACTAGTGTGTGATAAATATTAAATAAAGTAAAAATTAAGGTGACTTTACCAAACATTTCTGATAAGTATTTTTAGTTGTTAATAAGATAATTTAAAAAACTTGGAACTATTTTTATGTGGATCAACACCTTATTGCATATAAAGGCTTCTTTATAGACTGAAAATTGATAGTTACAGTAGACTTGATGGATGGAGGTTGGGAGTTATATTAAATAGTTTAGATAACTTGGTTGGGATTCTGTAGTAGTATAATTTGTTTACTGTTATACTAATTAGAGTTTTACCACTATAAAGGGTGGCTGGAATGTCAACTTCAGAAAATAAGTTTATCCTACTTTGCACATGGTAATAGTACATTATTTCTTATTTTTTCTCTCTATTTTATCCTTCTTTACTTTGGAAAGTAATCGCCTTACCACAGTTGTCTGCAGGCAATGAAGAATACAGATGTGGGATGGTACAGGCATCGGCACCCACAGTTCACCCTTCTAATTTATTTCTTTTGATTATTTTATTAATACTTTGTTTTGAATATTTTGTAATTATTATTTATTTCTGTGAATTTCTTCATGTGAGACTGGCACTTGGAGGTTAAGACTGAAAAATGGTGTATTCCCACCACAGTGTGGGTCCTAGTTCTGTAATAATCTCCAAAACCTAGGGTACATTTTACATCCCACATTATAGCCTGTACCCTGGATATCCTTTTGATTTGTGAAGCATTTCTGACTTGATTTTTGTTTATCAGAATATGATTAGTCAGAGATTTGTATTTGCTATTTTTAGCACAGTCTTTCCTTTTGATTTTGTTTTACTAGGCTGTTGGGTATTAGTCTTCTATATAATATATATTATTTAACTGAAGACTCCAACCACCCATCACTGCTGCACATTCTCCACCAAGACACAACAACAGGACTTATAATATATTTTACTCTAATTTTTTGTCTATTTCTTTGTAGACAACAAAGGTGCACAAAAACAAAATGCATTACACCTATTACACACCTAACACCAGTATTAATCTTTACTCTAACATCCACAAAGCCCATGCATGAAAAATTACAAGTAACATTCTTAAGATTAACAAAACAGTTGACAACTTAATTGTACCACATCATTTAATTTGAGGATACACTCTTTCCATCCTCTTTTAATGAAAATAAACTTGTTACGAAAAACTTCACCTGCCTGAGAAATGTTTTCAGCAGGAAACTCTAAATCATATTATGAGCACTCAAAATGAAATGTAAAAACATAAAACTAATTAATTAATATCCTTTTGCATACACATTCATTATAATGAACACAAGAAAGTTAACTGAATAAATAGTGAACACACATTTACAAAACAGGAGGCAGAGTATTAGCTAATAAAATGAAATAAAATCAAGGTATGTACTAAAAAAAGACCAACACAAAGAAACAATATTCTATGCAGTTTTGCTAGCTGGAATTCAAAGAATGATATGCAAACTCTTTGAGTTTGTTTCTGAACATGTTTCACCGATAACACCAAGAGCTTTTCTTTTTGTTCTGCTATCTCAATTTAAACACATCAGCAGCCTTGTTCTTCATGGTTACTGACTTTACTAACATGCTGTCATCAATTTTCAGGGCCTGTCTTGCTTTATCTTCCAGCATTTTAATGAACTCTTTCACAGCTTCTTCTGCCTCTCATTTAGATTTGTCCTTCTTGGTTGCTGTCTTTTGAGCCATAAGCATATGCTAATATAAAGTATGTGCTTAACTACATTACTTGAGTAATCTACAATCTCAAATTCTTGAACTTCAAAACCTTGAGATATCAAATTATCATAAACCACATGCTGTGCAAACAGTTTCTTTCTTCATCTCTGGTACCATGATATCCTCATTCACAGAGAACCCTTGTTCCACACACACTTGTTCATGTGAGAAGACTAATACAACACCAACACTTTTTCATAGTTGTTGATACATATTGTCTGCATACAGAAGTGCTTGCTATACTTATTAAGAACATTCTGCTTATCCTGAATCAATCATCCAAACTGCACTGCTGCTGCTTCACAAACTTCAACAGCATGGATGGGTGAGAGTAACGTAAACTTAGTCAGAATTAGATTAAAAATTATTAATGTCTCTAAATCACCTGTGTGTTTATATTACAGAATCTTCTATTTTTTGTTGTTTTCAAGTTTTCCACATCTTACTGAGTTTGTTTTTATCATTAATACTCAACTGACACACTATTAATATTGATCTCTAAGGCAACAATTCCTCATTTTCATTTTGACTTTAAATTATGCATATTCGGAATGTTATTAGAAAATATGTAAAGTAAACAGCAGCCATTTTATACTTAAAAAAATGGTAGGTAACTAATATTTACACACATCCTTCCCTTTCCCATAACTTGGAATTTCAATGAATTGAACAACATAACCAATTTTGAAAAATGTATTTCAGCTGACAAAATTCACTGTGTTTAAAGAAAATTTTCAAATTTCCCATGTTTTCCTGACTGTTAAGGAACTTCAACTTTTGTTGTACAATGAACAATGTACGTGTTTCTCTCACATTTAATTGATGGACTGAAGAGCACACACAAAAGTGTCAATACCTTTATCCATCTAAATTTGTTGTTGTTCAATAACAGTGGATTTAAACTTTATTTTAAATCAACTTTGTATTAAAACAAGACTTTATTTTAATACCCAAACCAAATGGTTATTCAAAATATCTTTACAGCTTTAGAGAAAAATTATAATCAACTATCACATATAACTTTGGCCTAAAACTATTCAGCATTTAAAATTTTATACACCTGTAACCTTTTATTCTAATTTTTATGAAATAAATGTCACAAATATTTGTATCATTGTTAGTATAGTATTAACAATAAACCAATTTTAATTGTTTAGGTTTAAAATATAACTCAGTAATATCAGATGTGAAATAAACAGATAATCCAAGCACTTGTGAAGGTACATCTAGCCTTAACTAACTATTTGTTTAGTTTTTTTAAAATTTTGCACAAATTAGATTTCAGCTGTACCATTGGTACTGTCCTGCCACTTGATTCTTGGCTTGGTTTGAATTCCGTACAAAGCTACATAAGGGCTATATGTGTGAGCTGCTCCTAATTTACCAGTGTAAGTGCAACTCTTTTACCAACAAATAGTGGGATTGACTGCAACATTATAATGACCCATGGCTGAAATGGCAAGCATGTTTGGTGAGATGGAGATTCGAACCCATAACCCTAACCCAGCCTTAACCACCTAGCTATGCTGGACCTTCCTTAACTGATAGAAAAAACTACAATAAATGAAATAAAATGTATTTCAGAATGCCTGGTATGGGTATTAACACTTTTACTGATAAAGATCGACCTTCCTAGGTCATCTTCAGGTTAAGAAAGAGAGAGTTCAAAAGTGACTGTTGCCAGACATGTCTTAGAGACAAGAGCATAAATGGGTATGGGACTGTAGGGGGCATTGCAAGTGGATGATGGGATGATGGGTGGGAAACGTGAGAGGGGTAAGTATCTACTGGAAGTACGTTTTCAGTGTAACAAAGTGCTCTTCCAATATAATATCTTGCCTCTTCTCACAAAATAGCTAGAATCCCACACTGAACAGGAAGATAGCCAATAAAAATATATGATCCTCCAATAAGAAATGCCCATAGAAGGACCAGATGTAGAATCATAAAAGAAAACATCATACTTCAATGGGAGACCACATCTGATCCAGGTATACTCCCTCACTTTGATGACAATGTCATGAATATAAAGGACAGAAACATAAAGGAATCCCTGGATACATATGACTGATGAATAAGAATCTTGAGTGTTGAATGGCTTAGACATGACAGATCATAGAAGTAGTTTGATCTTAACCAACAACAGACAATATCTGGAATGGTGCATCAGATCCATAGTATGTAAAGAAATACCTCTCTTCACCTCAAAACACTTAACAGGTACGAAAGAGAGGTTCCTGTACTGAAATTTATCACCACATGTGCACATTTTCAACCCAACCAACATCAGATCTGCTGAGAACAGACAGCCAACAGGTAGTAGTAAGGTGGAAAGCCCCAGCAGGGTAACATCACTAATCTAAAACATGACAGCAATGGGTACAGTACTTCCAGTCCACAATAGGAGAACATCCAGTTGTATACAAGCAGGAAGATACACTGCATCCATTTACAACCAACACCAATTCTGCTGGGATCCAACATCCAGAAAATGGTGGGAATAGAGTTCACCAACTTGAAGTGCAACTGCAGTCCAAAACCTGGCAGTGGCTGCACGTCCAATCCTCACTAGGAGGATATAAACTGGCCAGAAGATGCGAGGACTTACTTAGCTGGATCATTTCCAACCAACACAGTAGATTCACCAGGAATGTATATCTTGAAGATGAAAGTCTCAGCTTGAGAAACAACCTGTATTTTTAGATGTATATTTATGGCACAGTGGAGTGCTTCAACAGAAACCTGATGGTATCTGTAATTGATCATCAGTTTCTAAATAAGAAGGGTGCCACACCATACAGAAAAACTGGTCATACATATATATACAGGCAAAAATACAGCTCAGTGCAACAACAAAAACCAGGTGGCATCTAGAATGGTGCAGGGTAATAAATGATATATGCTCACAACACCTGCAGAATACCACTGCCATACTACTTTCAAATGAGTGGTATAACTCATCACTCAAGACAACAGGCCTCCATCCATCATCCCAGCAGCTAGGAACTGGTAAGAACTCTGATACACCATGAGAAGAAAGGGGTAAAAAAGTGCACTGAATAGTCCAGAGGACCACATCAGAGACAATACAACAAGTGACTGTAAAAACACAATTTTTACGACAACATCTGGAATTATACATCAAGTCCATAGTAGGAAAAGACTCAATGGCATATGGCATCAGAGATGGGTAGCAATCTCTTTACTCATATTAGTCCATAAGTGTATAGTCTGGAACAAATATATTTTGAAGCAAAATACAACTACAGAAAACTATTAGCAGTCCTACAAAACACCCCATCTCTATAGTGTGCATAACCCAAACCCATAATGAAATTATTATTGATAAAAAAAGACACACACAACCAACATCTGGAATTGCACATTGAGTCTACAGTAGGAAGAGCTACAATGTAACTTACAACTAGCATGATCACAGGATGAACAGTGCAAATTTTCCATGAAAAAAAGTATACTTGATCAGTCACCACTTGCCACAGGATAGGATTCAAGATACGAAAGAAAAACATCCCATAAAAAGTGAGAAAAATTTGAAGAAAAAAAACCAACAAAGAAACAACATTACACAATATCAAAATGTGAAAATTGTAATAAATTGAAAGAAAAATGAAGTTGGCATATAACTGATAACATTAACAATTTCAAGAGCAGAAACTAGCACATCAGTCAGTACTACTGCCAATCGAAACATGATTAATGATTGCAGATGTAAAGAGAAAACTGGTTATGATAGGAGTGGTGTTGTTTGCCCATTGGTGGAAAACTAGTTAAGGCAACAAACCAAAGAAATACTGTTAGGCTTATTATAGTGATGGTACGTGTATAATATTTATATGGTTTTTGAGTCTTTTTAAGCTCACAATATAATAATCTAAATTAATTTAAGTGTGTGTGTATAATATTATAGCATTGTGTCTAGCTTATTATTCAATATTATACATCAAACTGTTTAATGACCATTATTCTTTTTAATTTGCCAGAGGTAAAATAAAAAATTCAATCAGTGATGTAATCACTGTTAATTTTGTGTACATTAAAATGTCTTAAATCTCATATTAAATTAAACAACTTCTATTACGTTTATAACGTGTTTTGTTTTTCACAATATGCAAGTCAAATGTACAAATTAGCTATACAGCTATTAAATAAAATTTAAGTTCACTAAAGCTTGTCTATAAAAAATGGAAACCCAAATGACTTACCTATAGTGAAATTTTACTGAAAATTACAGTAACAATTGATAACGTGTTGTGGCCACACAGTAGGTACAAGATGTCATGTTCAGAAAAGTTAATTCAGTAAAATTAAATATTGGCTTCTAATTGAGCTATACACAGCTACAAATTAGTTACTGTTCCTACACTATTTGACTAAATTATTTTGAAAACTCTTACAACTGCTCTTTTCACTACTAAGTTACATTAGTCCAAAATTTAAGAGAATAAAATAAACATTATATTTAAAAAAAATCACCTCTAAACCATTCTTAATTGATAAAAAGGCATTTATGACTTACTGATTAGTAACCATCTTCATAACAACCCAGTCTCGAGGAAATACATCCTGTTTTACAAGATCCCGAAACACAAGAAATACTTGAAGTAGAAAATCTTTTAATTTCTTGCGGTCCCTAATATGACATCTGTCATCAAACTTCTTCCACAGATGGAAGTAGTGTTGTTCTTCCATTAAACGAAGTAAAGCTACTAAATTTGCAACCATAGGGCCCTAAAAGAAATTATAAAACAATAATTACAAGCTTAACAAATATATCAGTGTTAAGAAAATATCACAGTCTGTCAATAAGTCAAAGTAAGGTAATGAAGTTGTCCACACCCTCTGAACTTATATTCTAAGGAAGTTAAAATTACATAACTGGAAGTGTAAATCATTCAAAGGAATATTTTTTGGATGAAAGTCACTGCATCATACATTTTCCAAAAGGCAATTACAACTAAACAATATATACATATATATATATATAAAAGGTTGACAAAGAACCTAAAAAAAATTAATGTTTTCTTTACCAGTCCTTGTTGCCATCATCAATACATAACAAAAAACATCAATTTATTGTAATTATTTTTTTAAAAAGGTGGTGGTAAAAAATCTTATAAATTGTAGAAATACAGGGTAGTTTATAAGGTTATATCTAATTATTAAGGATGCTTGCTTCCCACAGCTAACTGCAGACAGCAAAAGGCAGTAGGAGTTGGGAAGTTGTGGGTTCAATGTTTCAACTCTAAATCATTAACTGATTCTCCATAGTTGCTGACAAGTTTAACATTTGCATTTGGATCTCATGTGATAGATGGAATATCTCAATTGTGCTTGAAAGCTATGTCCACTGACATATTTCACTATGAATTACTTGATAACAAGTACTGGTAATGAAAAAATAATTTTTGACTTTTTTAGTCTCTTTGTGAACGTTTTCAACTTGTATTAATTTCATTATTGTTTTTATAGTGCTGATTTAATTGCCTGTTTAAAATTAATGTATCTGACAGTATGAGAACTATTTATTTATTTATGTTAATGTACTTTGAGAAAATCTGAAATTTTAAAATAATCATATTTTCATATTTTTCTGCACACTGTGGCTGCAATATAAAACATAAAAGAGTATTTTTATTATTTTAAATACATGCTTAATATAAAAAGACATAATAATTATGAAAGTATTGAGTCACTTTGGAGAACAGTTTTTTGTCCATCCATTTTCTTGGTACTATATTGAAATGCCAAAATCAATAGCATGAAAGAGGCAAGATGGTGACTCGCAGTTTACTGTCAAACACACAATCAGACACATTCAGTGGACTAACAAGACAAATGCACAAGGACAACATATTGATTTTCCTGATGATGTTTGCTTGCAAAAAAAATTTCTTTAGGTTTCATTTCACCCTTAAAGATTCTGTAGTTAAACATTTTAAAAAGATACAACTATACAGATTTTGACCTACAGAAACTAATTATCTTAACACAAAAATCCTGACAAATTCAGCACTTTGTAATCAATGAATCAAAAAGTATAGCTTATGACATGTGTTTGAATTCTAACCAGCTGCAGTTTAATTTCTTTTGAAATATTCAAAATAACATTCATAACAGACTCAACAAAAAACAATCCAATTACATGAGATATCCTAAAAATATATTACTTCAACAGTTACAACAATGCTACTTATATCCTTTTAATTATATCTATGGTCAATGTGCTACAAAAAGCATATAAAAAGCTTACCTTCAACACTGTAGTAATACCATGATAATGCTCTCTCACTGTTCCAGTTTCTCTTTTTTTTTTAAAGTGCACAGAAATTAGCTTTAGCTCTTTCAATTCACAGTCAGTTGAAATGACTGATCTCATAACCACTTTATACTCATTATAGTTTCCATAGTATAATTTTCAATACAGTATTTGTATCTTCACAAAGATATAGTATTTTTCCTTAATAGTCCAAACACAAAGTGATTTACTTGTTACGATTAAAAATACTTTCCTTCCTCTTAAAAATCACAAATTTTATTTGTACGATCTGTAAAACCTCCTAATAATGTTTTTCTCAGTAAAAATTTAAATATTTATCTGCTATTTTCTCTACCATAACTTAATATAAGGTTGCTCAATTTGACAAAACTAATCTAATTACTCTTTTCTCCAGAATGACTTCAAATTGTAATATGAAACCATATCTGTTTTTCGCTAAATAGCTTTAAACTCGTAAAAGTATACATCTATTTATACTTAAGTTTTATTATTTAACTGTTCTTTGAATCCTTTCTAATTACTATTCACTCCATTATAAGTTGTAAATCACTCTTCAAAGAATGCTTCAAACATTTTTTATCAGAGAGGCAAGTATTTCCATCTATAAGTTTGATGTCAGAGCTAACTATAACAGTGCATGGCAACACAAAAGGTTTTGAGGTTTGCAGTTGGCAAAATTAGTCTACCGCAGGTGGAGCAGGCATCTAAATCATTCATGGTTTATTTCTTTTCTTTACTGAAAGCATATATTTTAATAATGAGAATAAAAATTCACAATTAATACAAAGGATTTTAAGATATAGTCCCTTTAATGTGTGGCATTATGACACAACTTTGCAGGATGTTTCAACCTTCTTCGGTCATAGTCAGGTTCACAAAGAAAGGGTTACTGACCGGTAGCTGACCACATGTTTGAAGGTCAAAACATTGTTCGCTCCTCTACGTAAAAATGTTCTCAACCCAAATCAGCCATTTATACATTTATATTTTTCACTACAAGTGGGTTTTCTCGTCATCACTGAAATAAATAATAATAAATACCAAGATACAACAAGGTACAACACCTTATATTGCTGCATTCTATATATTCCCAATATCAGCAAAAATATAACCAACATTTGGGAAAAACTTGTAACAAAACACAATATTCCAGTAAACACCAAATTTATTCAAAAACCAGGTATAAAACTAAAGTCCATACTATGTAAAAACTATACTGACAAACACAACACCAACATAATTTATCAAATACAATGCAACAACTGCCACGACTTCTATATTGGGAAAAAAAGCAGAAAAAGGAAAACTAGATTCAATTAACACAAAAAAATACCACACATTTTTGAACACTGCAAACCAAATAAACACAACATAACCACAAAAAACACCAAGATATTAAGTAGGGAGACAAATATAAACAAATGCTAAATCAAAGAAGCCGTACAGCAACTAAAACAAAAATTAAACCAATATAAAGGAACACCTTTACACCTATAGTAATTAATAACCTGAGATAACCTGCAACACCCCCTACAATCCCATATCCATTTATACTTTTGTCCTTAAGACATGTGTCTCTCAATGGTCACATTCAAACTCTCTTTCTTAACTTGAAGATGACCAAGGAAGGTTGAAACACTGTTCTCTTCTTATCAATAAATGTGTTAATACCCATACCAGCCATTCTGAGATATATTTTTATTTCAACTGGGCTTTTCGTCATCAAGAATTTTATCAGCCTTTGTCATAAATTTACTTTAATCAAGGGCATACACATAACTCTAAAGAAATCCTACATTTTTACTACGCATACAAAACCAGTGTACACATCTATCCCATCCAATGAAGGTTTAAACTGTGCTAAAATATTTCTTAGATCAAAGACCCATACTTTTAATACCAACACACACACACACACACACACACACACTTATACATTTAGCAGCACTGTGTTTAAAATATTTAATTTTAATAGTAACTGCTACAAACAGGGTTGTTATAAATACAAAAACAGATTCCACCACTGTTAGCTTATTTGATGTATACACTGAAATTCATATGTTAGTCAATACAATGAACCAGTATTCATGATGTATCATTGAAACACTGATGATATACTAGGAATTGTATTCATGTCAAATTCATATTTAGAAACTTTTCTACACTATTTTAACTCCTTTCACCCTTTTTCAGAATTTACATAGGAAATGTTGATAACGATGTTGCCCTTTCTCAACATAAGATGACTATATCACCATACATTAAAAATAAACACCCATACATTCTTTTTTAATATTCTCACCCATACATTAACAATAATTTAATATTAAATTCATTATTTCTTTGACTTTTCAAACTAGGTACTGACAATAATGATTACAAATATAAAACAAAAGACATAAAATTTCTTTTTCAAGCAATACCATCCTAACTCTCTCCTTCCATGATGCAAACTCCAAAGCAAGTTCATATCCAAGAACAAACTTTCAACTGCACCAAAGAAGAACATATATACTATTCCACTTGTACTAATGTATCATCAGACTCACAGGAAGGTCAAAGATATTATACATCATACTTTATAAAGATTCAACCACTAAATCTATTTTCAAGAATTCACTCTTACAGACACAAATAAATCTAAAACAGATTCAGATGCTCAATAATCTTAAAATAAAACCAAAGTGATAAACCAGACACTCAAATAGATTTGCCACCTAATCACATATAAACAACACTATATATACACGGAAGTAACTTTCAACACACAACAATCTTTTATATGTGCTACTGAATGTAACATTTACTCCATAATTTGTAAAAAAACATACAATAGTTTCTACATTGGAGAATAGAGCCATAAAATGAGTAATAATGCACATGAAACCTAAACTGTATTAACTCTCAATATGGGATCACTCAACATGAACAACTACATGACCTCTCTCTGAACTCATTCAAAGTCTTTATAGATTCGATACTACTAACTTATAATACTTCATGAAATTTGGCAGTCTTTTAATAAACATTACAAGTCTTTCATATAACAAATATAATACTTTTAGTGAAGCATTTTAGTAAACTAAAAAAAAAAAGTCTGTGAATATAGTGTTTTTAGAACAGCCTGTGTGCAAAGTGTTAAGAGTAAAAATATTTGTATTCATCTCAAAAATCTCAAGTTTCATTTGTGTAATATGTAAAACCCCCTAAATACATTTCAAATGTTTTTTAATAATACTTTATATTTTATCTATTATTTTCCCTACTCTAACTCTATATCATGTGGTCAATGTGGCCTCATAGTAATCCCCTAAATAAAAAAAAAGAAAGAAAGAGAATTAAATTACCCTATTTTTCTTTCTAGAATGACTTCAGATTGTAACATGAAACTACATTCATTTATCCTAAATAGCTTTTGAACACACCACATTGTAAGTCTATTTATAACTAAATTTTATTATTTTGTTGCCCTCTGATTACTGTTTGAATTGTGTCTAACATTATAAATTGTAAATCATTTGGAGAATGTTCAGCTTACATTTCATTATTGAATTACATTACTTACAAGCTATTCTCAACTCTCACATGTATACCTCATGAATTATTTTTATTATATTCTGATTACTATTTATTTTACCTAATCTAACCATAACTAACCTAAAGACAGCCCTAATTTTTTACATCTTAGTTACTTTTATTATAATAAATAAAGAATAAACATGAAAGAAAAAATATTTACACGTCTTTTTTTTTTTGGTCGACTGTTAATGAAACATAACCCTACTTTTTTATACCAATGGTAGTGGTACACATATTTAATTAAACAATGCACCAAGAACTACAGAATAAGAACACAAATTTCTCTAACAATAAGAATTTTTCTGGCTTTTTAGCTATGTGATAAGAGACATTACAAATTCATCTAAGCTAGTCATTATCTTTCCCATTCAAATGAAGCTTGTTCATAACACAATGTAATATAATATATCATTTAACAGATGAAATTTTGGCTTTCTATTAACAAATCCTGAAAGAGAAGTCGTTGCAGGTAGGTGTGGTAAAAGAAGTTTGATTACTCTGAAACCAAACAAAATTGAAAGCTATAAAAATTATGGTTTGTCTGAGCAATGACAAATTTATCATGAGTATTTTACATTACATTTCATACTTATTGGACAAGTGATGAAGAAAATAGAGAAGATGGGATGCCAATAAAAAATGTGTCACCTTTCTCACTAGAAGACATTCAAGATTTTCTTACATATTGCTTGATAAAATGAAGAACTTAAGGATTATATATTAATAAAATACGAATTATTAGCTATTATTTTATGCTATACCAATTGGAATAACACAAACAAAAAGCGGTTGTATAAAATTTTGAATGTAAGTCACTAAAATATAGTGGCATGCAGTAAATGATACCCCTGCAGAGAGGTTAAACTGCAAAACCAAATATACCAGAAGTCAAACATTTCTATATCAACCATAAATTTGAGGACTTCAATTATAAGACTTACAAGTGCTCCAACAGACACTGACTAATACAAAAATTAAATCTACAATCTAAGAATGCTAGAATCATCTGATTCAAATTAACATTTTTTTCTTATAGCATTTCTTTCTATAATTTTCAATTTTAATTCGTTTTTCTTATCTATTTATTTCTTATGCTTTTTACGTATTGTAATATTCATGTAAAACGTAATTTTGCAGATATTTTATCAGCAATGTTCAAAACGTTGTGCAATTCTCAATTAGTAGAAATGCTTTCAAGTTTTACAATCTGATGAAGAGTACTAGCTCAAAACATCATCTTCTCAAAATAAAAAAATTATTAAACTAGGCTATTTTACTACTTATTCTTTAATTCCTAAGATATTCCAGAAGCAAACATTTTATCAATTTCTCTACATTACAGACACCAGACCAAGAACATATAAAAGACTCAAAATGTAGCATTTTCAGGACATAAACGTCCTGTGATTTTATTACTTTAGGTGTTCAAAACTACATCAAATATTAAGCTTCAATACACTTACAAGAACTGTCATGCCCTATAATCTTTTTATGCTGTCAATTACTAAAATTAGTATATCTTGAAAAAAAAATAATTTTAATACTTACATAAACATGACATTTATATTTAAAATGTTGAATGAAAATTATTCAAAGCTAAAAGCTTAAACACCTCAGATAGTAGAGTATGTCTCATTACTATCTTTAACTTAAGTTATACAAAACATCACCAGCCATTTAACTTCAACAGTGATGGCAACAAAGGATGTCCTATCAATATTAGAGTATTATAAATATAAAAGTATATCATTAACACTCACAACAACAGTTGATGTTCTGTCAATATCTCTCACACTACGAATGAGAGTTTCCAATATACCAATGACCAAAATATCTGTCTCTTGGGTTACTAAATGGTCAGAAAAACTTAAGGCACTGATTCCATTCAACTGTTGATTCTGTTGCTGTTCGTCTTTCTCTCGATAAAGGAAGGTAAGAATCTCTCCAAGCATGTCAGAACACAGACGCAACTCTTGCTGATGGGACGTATGATCTTGAAGGTGCCACATGAAGACCTCCAACAAATCTTGCCGAGATTCTACAGCAATGAAAGCCAAAAACTCAATTTAGCTACAAAGTTTATGACTGTTACCATAAACAAAGATATTGTGATACAATCAAATATTTATGTTCAACAAATACTACAAAGTTCAATAAACAGTACTGATACTACATAACAGAAATCAAATATTATCACACAATCATATTCCCAACCAATGCTACTGACATGAAAATAAAAGTAAAATAAAAATGTTTAATTTTATAACATATAAATCACGTACAAGGAACTGTAAATCACACATAATCATAGACAGATTGAGTGTCTGATCCAAATTGTATATTGCACAATTTGATGAAATCTGATCCAACTGGATATTGATCTTGTGAAAACCAGACAGAAGTCATAGGAAAAATAACTATATAGTTTAAATAAGCATCATGTCAAACATTTATGTTGTAACTGTTTGCAACAGGTAGTCACAGTAGCACCAGTAATGACAAACATAATCCAAACAAATAACAGTCAAAGCAGGATATTAGAGGGTGTAATTCACTGTCTCAAGCACTTATTCAAGCAGAACTGCACATCCTTATTAAATTTCCAGAGAACAGTGACAAAGCTGTTAGTTTACCACTATAGTATAATGAAGTGGTAAACTTATATAGATATCACCAGATATCAGTAGTCAGACAACCAAAATTACTGCTTGATGCATCCTCCCCTATAAAATATACAGTATTTACACACAAACAGCACTATAAATCAGCAATATTAATGCAATAGAACAACAATCAGCATCTAACAAAAATCTTTATTACAGTTATCCAGCATTATCAAGTTCCTTATACACTACCATGTAACTTGAGTGAACCTTGTACAGTTAAGAATTAATGTTTAGTAAACAAAAGTATGCTTGAAAGATGTGGAAAAAAAAAGTTGCCTAAGTTTTTTTTAAAAATAAAACTACACATTATAAGGCTGATGGTAGTATTGCCTGTGTAAGGATGGCTCAGATTATTCACTGAAGCAATATTTTAAATATCTACTCAACAGGTTATCACAAATCTACAATACTATAGAATATTTCCTTCTATAACAATATTTATGTAATGACTGAGTCACAAATTCTGTAAATATTATAGTAAAAAGTTTGAATTTATTCTCCTTTTTTCGTCTTCTATTTTAATTCCAAGATAACTCAAAAACCAAAACAGTGGTGTCAAACAATTTCCCTGAAATGTCATAATATCATATAGAGTATTCACTTCTATACATATTAACTACTAGTAATTAAAATCAAAATTATAGTATAAACAATGTTATCATTACCCCTAGATATCAGCTTTCTTATACAAATTTGTCATTCAGGGTGAAACAGGAATTACCAGCCAGTAAGATGTTAAAAAGCAAATATTACTGTTGGAACATCAATTTATTCAGGAGTTGGTTATAAATACAAACTTCCTATGTCTATTGAAACACTGCATTAAAAAACAAGTAAAGAAAAACTTTTCATGAAAGAAACTAAATGTAGGAATGACTAATATCAGTCCTTTAAAAACAATGCAAACAAGATAGAAGGGATACCATTTACATTGGTTCTAGATAATAGCACAAAAACACAGTGTTGAAGAATGTTAACAGACAAAAATGGGAAAAATTATACTGCTATGTGTCAATTCTTGCCTGTGCTATTATGTAGTGATCATGCAAATTCCATCTTGCATGTTTGCATTCTTTTTGATGTACTGTGCCATGCCTACATTTACTTCCTCTATTGAAAAAAAAAATTTTTTTTTTTTTTACTTATATTATTGAATTAAACTTGTAACTTGCTGTAACAGGAAGAAAATAATTAAATCAATATTACATGACAACAAAAGTTAACTTTCTAGACTTGATGGCATGAAAATCACCTACTTTGGTCCTTAAAAATTGGAGACTTGACTACATGGTGCATACATTTAAGTTTGGCCTGGACCAGAGGGATAGGAAGATCACCAGGAAGTTGTCCCACTGTGTCTCTAATAACAACAGCTACCTCTTGCACATGCAGAACTTCCAACAGTTGTTCAAACACTGCACTAAGACTATTAACTAGAGATATCTGCAAAAACAAACAAATATATAAACACAACAGGTGCAAACAACAAAACTAATATCCTCACAACTAAAAAGAACAATTCTTCATACCCTTGAAACTGGCAACAGCAATATTCAACAAAATAATATCAAAGTTTTAGTAGGTGATGTTTGTAATTTAAAAGAACTAATGAAAACAACCTCCAAAACCTTCATGAAATATAATTATGATTTTTTAACATTTCAGGTACCTTTGTTTTAAAGTGACAATACATACAAAAAGATTCTTTGAAGTTTTAAAGTTGTATATAATCCTCATCTTTAACTGTAGTTATGTAATAAAATGGACTACCTATTCCCCAAAAGTGTTTTATTTGTTTATTTTTCCATAATGATCAACTAAAATAAATAATAAACATATTAATAGAATTTAATGTTTTGTGATATCCAAATATAAATTGTTTCACTTGAAAAATATCTCGCATATATTTTTGATTCACAATAAATGTATGACAACTTACTAAAGCTTTAACCCTTTCATGACAAGTTCTATATAACATACAAGTTCATACATACATTTGTTCGGAACTTATACTACAGGGTGTTCGGAAAGTCACTGCGCACTTATATATTTATTAACAGACATGTTTCAATATAGAATACAGGAGGTAAATATGAATGACAATTATAAAAAATGTTGAAAGTGACCCCTGTTGGCATCAATACAGGTCTGGATCCTTCTTATTTTGTTTCTAAACACCGCTATCAGTTGCTGGCTCGAAACAAACTGAATAAAATATGATTGCAAAACTACACAGTGACTTTCCAAACACCCTGTATGACATTTGATACAGTAAATGTATCTTCACAAAATACGGTAGACTTTTAATAAAAATTGCAAGTGTATTGTATACAAAAAATAAATTTGTTTAACGAAATAGGTTTACTAAAAAATTTGTTTGCAAAATAGAGTCTGTTTCATTACTTGTCTGAATGCAAAGTGATTTCCATGTCATGATTAAAAACCTATTCTTCATCCCAAAAATCTCAAATATTACTTGTGTAATCTTTAAAACCTCCTATATACATTTCAAATGTTAGTTTTCAGTAAGACTTTGCCTATTATTTTCCCGACCTTAATCATGTGGGCTCTGTAAGCACCATGAAAAAATTAGGAAATAAATAAAAATTATGCTTTTTATCATTCTAGAATGACTGGAGAACGTAGTATAAATGTACTATGTGACAATACTAATTAACCAGATTATAGTAAAATTGAAAACAGAAGAGAGGTGGTAGGATAAAACATTTACTGACTGGTAATAACAGGTAACAGATCATTTAATGTCTTTGGGAATGAGATTGACTAGAATCTGTTTCCCAAAGCCAAAAACCTCACCAAGAACATATGCTATGTTTTTAAGATTATCCTATTTTGACCTAATACAAGGAAATAAGTTTATTATATGCCTACTATGTAATTAGAGGTTTATTACAGCTCTGGTTGATTATATGCCAACTGTATATTTAGCAGTTTGAAACAACTCTGGTTCAACTCTAAATTTAGTCAAAATGAATGGTACACAGTGAAACTAAAAAACCTTCAGACTACTGTTGAGTTGTAAATCCTCAACTTGCACATCTCACATTCCAAAAACTTTGAATGAAAGAATATTTTGGAAAGCAAGTAAAAATAGAACAAACAATTTATAGTATGGTACACCCATAGTGAAAATGTATCAATCACAATATTATTTATGACATTATAAACCTTTCATTTATCAAATAAGTATGCTTTCCAAGTAAATCTTCAGTTAAAATGAAATAAAAAATGTAAAAGAGCCCTTTTTTGTTTTGTGTTTCAATCTGAAATACAGTGTAGGTTGTGGCCAATACAATTTATCTTTCAAGACCTGTTATATTTGCAGAATTGTTATTGTAATTGCAGACCTCTGTTTACATTTTAGTTGCTTTCCATCTGAGAACCTGAATGTCAAATTTTAAACAAAATATATATTCTTAATAACTATAATGTTAGAGAGCATTTTACAATAGATGTAACAATTGCTTGTGCATCCTTTGCTTTGAACTTACATTTTAGAAGAACAAGTACATAAGAATTATTTCTAAGACAAATCAAATCAAGCGTGAAAATAAATCATGTTGTGTTTTACATAAAATCATTCTTATACATTTTATAAAGATAATGTTATAAGTAAAAGAAACTATGTAATGGAAAAGCAGTTTTAATGGTCATAGTTCCAGTACAGAAAATAATGTTAAAAAGACAAATGTGTTTATGATAAAGAAATATACAGGCCTTCTACATGTAATTACATTACAACATTTGTTACTAAGAACTGTCATGCTGTGTTTTGATATTTTAACTCAGTAAGACACTGTTCAAAAATAATTAATAGATGGCTAAAACATAATTTTCATGTAAGAAACATCTCAAATAGGCATAATTCTTAAATGTCACACACTGGAATGTGTTGTTTAATTCATGTGGAAGATTTTACAAATGAAGAGAAATTTTCTAAACATTTACAGCATTCTGAGTATCTTATTTTATTAAAAAAAAAACACAAAGTATTGTCAGGCCAAGTAGTATTAAAAATAATTATAACATTTTTAATCAGTTTGCTTGTACCCAAAAAATGTTTCACTTGAGTAAACTAGATGTGAATCTGAAATTCTATTTTTCATCAATTACAATGGCAACAAAAGCAAATATTTTAGTAGCCAGCTTTTAATGTTTGGTTTGAATTTTGCACAAAGCTACATGAGGACTACCTGCACTACGTGTCCCTAATTTAAGAGTGGAAGACCAGAGGGAAGGCACCTAGTCATCATCACCCATCATCAACTCTTAAGCTACTCTTTTACCAACCATTAATGGGACTGCTATCACATTATGATGCTTCCATGGCTAAAAAGGTGAGCATGTTTTGTGAGATGGCGATTGAAGCCTACAACACTCAGATTGAGGTGTCACATTTCGTTTCCAAGTCTATCATACTACAAGAAATATCTAGCTATGTTGTAATCTATATATATTTTCCTGACACATTGTCTTTCTGCTTATGTGTCATAGTTGTGCAACTTCCTGCATGTATAAGGTATTTCATGCAAATAAACCTAGATATATTATTTTCTTTACATTTTTCCCATATTTAAAAAGATATTTCAGCTTTATAATAAAAGCATTATTACATTTCTTTCATATGATAAAACTGATAACAAACCATAACACAATATTTTGTTTCACCATGCTCATATCATTAAAAGAATGATAAAAAATGATGCTTACAACATATTTAGAAAAAAAAGGATAAGGGAAACAGTCGAAGTGTTTACTAGGTGTTAAAATCAAGCTGATATATACAAAAAAATTAAATCCCTTTAAAAGAAATATTTTATCTAATTCCTCTGAAATAGTTCATGTTTTACGTTGTGCTGTTGAGATAGCAAAACTAATATTGGTGTTGTATTTGAAACATTTAATAGCTACAAAAGTATAATATAAATTCTTTCATTGTTTTTATCATTTAAATGAACAGTTTTTATATATTGTATGTAACTGATCAATGTACATAACATTTCAACAGTAAATATGTTTCTTGTCTGTTACAGGTAATTTTGTAAAGACAATGTTTAGATAGCAAAACAACAGGATCAATCAAAATCTAGTTGACATGATTATATTTACCTATTCAACCTTTACAAACATTTAAATACCATAAAACAGGATGAATCAAAAGCTATTAAACATGGTAATGTACCTTATTTACAACATGTACCAGCTACTAGTAATAGCAAGTAAACATGATAACAATTCTTAACATGCAACAGACCCAATAAAAAGACCATACACACACAAATATTCTAGAAAAGTGTAGTTTTTTTGGGTTTTTTTTGTTGTTGTTGTTGTTTTGTTTGGAATTAAGCACAAAGCTACACAATGAACAATCTGTGCTCTGCCCACCAAGTATATCAAAACTCGGTTTCTAGAAGCATGAGTCTGCAAACATATTGCTGCACCACTGGGGGCAGAAAAATGAAGGAAACTTTTTCTACCTGAAGAGAAAATATATTGTCAAATAATCAAGGCATGTGTAGAAAGCCAGAGGAGAGCTAGTATAGTATAAAGTGTACCACAAGATACATTTTCAGGAAACACTGGATAAACATGTTTATGTGACACAAATCATCCACACATATATGTACAATACAATGGGAGAAAACTAAATATGCACACATTTTTAACATATAATTAGCAAGTAGGAATTGCAAATTACATACATAGATAATAGTTAATAAATATGTTAATATACCTCTTACCTGTTAATAAACAGACAAGATGGAACACACAATTGTTACGTATTTGTTTTTAATCAAGGTATGGTTTTTATCTAACCTTTTGTCTCAAAATACATAGTTAAAAAATCAAGGGTCAGACAAAATCAACAAGCATGTTTGACACTAATGATTTTCTCCTGTTATAATTAATTGTAAATCCAATAACAGGCAAATTGGCCAATAAAAAAATTAACTGTATCTCAAAAATTATCAGACATTTTAATTTCTTTATTAAAAATAAATAACAGTGCCCATAGAAACAGACATAAAACACCTGAAATGAATGACAAGATATTCACATAAATTAGTCTCACCCCTCAACTAAAACATGTATATAAAATATGATTGCAGCTTAAGACACAAAATGAAAACTGTATTTGAACTTACCTGTGTAAATAAGATGCCTTTAATGTTGCTAAAGCCTAACATGTATCTAAAGGAGCTGAACAATGCATCTAAATCTTCTTTAAATCCCTCCTCATTCTGGTTACCAGTTGCTCTGTTGAAAGTAGGAAAAGGTCTCATCTGTAAGCTGACTTAACATGTGGGTTCAATTCATAATAACAGTTGTCAAGAAGAACATGTACATTATACTATTTAAACATGTACTTACTAAGTTCAGTATCTTACATACTTAGAATGAGAGCATCAATGAACACAGAAAGTATTACTATCTCCAGTTACATATATTGTTGTATTCATATGATACAGTTTAGACAATTGCTTACAGTAATGGTTGCTTCTCAAAACAAATTCAAACATTATTCCCTTTTATTTTAAATAAACTTTTGACTAATTATCTCACTTGTGTATATAATTTGTAAATAAAAGGAAAAATTCAAGCTTAAAAACATAATGAAAGAACAAGGTTTTCAAAACGTAGATAATAATAAAAAGAGAGACAATTCTTATTAACCCTCTAAATACAGGCCTGGCTCTTTTATTTGTATTGCATTGTTTCACAGAGTTACATTCAAAATGTAATTAAGTACCTTCATTACCAAAATAATTAAGCTTAACATCATGATATTATTTCATTACTTCCAAAATGAGAGAAACTAAAAAATCCCGATATTCATTTCTGTGACATGTAATGCATGTGCATACTGCATTCTCCTCTTTCAGTTTGTATACTCTGAATATTATACAAACTATACTGACTTATCCGAAACTATAAACACTAAGATCAAATCAGGTTCAACATACAAACTTTTTCCTGTAGTGAGAAATAAATTTTATCAACCCATGACAGAAGCCCTGCTATTTATACTTAATTTTCAAAGCATTTTTGAAAACCAAATACTATTGCTTGTTATAGATATTTAAAATCAATAAAAATAGATTATTTTACACTTCAAGCCTTCAATAATCATTTTTAAACTGGCACAAATAGACATTATTCTAGTAAAGAATTTTATAAGTTGAGTGTTGGTATACAAGTAAAGGCAAAAATAAGGTTAAAACTGGTACTCTAGGCTCATAAATTTAAATGCTCCTATTCCTTCTTCAATGATTCATCAGGAAAATTATCCATCAATACAAGAACAGTAAATTAAAATAAAAAAACACAGAAAATATGTTTTTAGCATAAAAACATTTAAAATCTATATTTAATTTGAATTTACTTAAATTTCTTCCTAAAATGTACCACTCAAATTTTTGTATTTTAGGCCCAAGCCTTGAAAGCCTATTAGTTAATATGTATGGAAGTTGATGCTCATATCATTTAATGATTTTTTTTTAACTTTAAACAGCTTAGCAGTTTGCATCTTATACTTTAAAATACATATCTGATAGGTAAATTAATTTTTGTATCAATAAAGATTTGTAGAAACAAATTAGGCATAAGTAACTACTAGTGCACAAGTCCAAGGCTGAATGCACACATACATATATATAGTGTATGGATGTCTGTTCGTGTCATTTGTCCCTCTCAGTGAGAAAAATATACAAACAAAGCAGTAAGACTATGAAATTAAACATATATGAAAAAGAAAACAGAAGTCTGAGAATGATGAAAATTGGAAGTAATGGCAACAATTAACTAATCTGAAGAAAAAGGCTATTGTTCATTTTACTTCATAGTTTTCAAAATTTTGTATCACTTAACACTGATGTTTTAGCTACAGTTAATGTTACAGACAATAACAGATAAAATATATACTTTAAAAAACTTTTGATATTCATTCAGGATAAGAGGTTCTAGAAGTTAAGCAGGCAAAATATAAAAACTGTACACAAAAATGAAGCATTTTAATTCTTAGTATAAAAACTATTTGTACTCAGATTGACTAACCTAACAAATATTTGCTATAAATACTCCATTTAGAGTTCTGATTTTTTTCTCTTTACAATGGACTAATAATATACTCTTCAAAACAAGAAATGCAAAAGGGATATTTTTTTATTTTAAAGAGAAATATATGTAATAATGTTACAAGCTCGGAGTATGTGATGTTACATGTGTTAAGGCACTGATTGTCAGACCAAAATGACAATAAAAGTTGTGCACTTTGAAAACGGAGGAAAACATCTGATTTTTTGCCAAAACGCATTCGTGCCCAATAAATTTGTTTGAGAGATCTGCATGTTCTGCAAGTGCAACATGTGCAAAATCCCTATAAAAGTGACGGGTTCCCGGTTTCCATAGCTCAGTTTTAAGCCACCGACACGTAATACAGTTACACCAAGACTGACTGAAGCACAATGCAACAACGCCATTGGTCGCTTGGAAGCAGGCAAATCTCAATCAGATGTTGCCAGAGCTGTGAATGTCCACCCAAGCACCATCACAAGGCTATGGAATCGTCACCAACAACATGGATCAACTCGTGACCGTCCACGATCTGGCAGACCTCCTGTGACCACTCCCGCACAAGATCGCTACATCCGGTTACGTCACCTTCGTGATAGGACCACCACTGCGACGTCTACTACATCAACCATACCAGGGCTGCGTAGGATTTCCGATCAGACCGTACGCAACCGTCTACGAGATGCAGAAATCCGACCTCGACGTCCAGTCAGAGGCGTCATCCTCACCCAGCAACATCGTCAAGCACGGCTGCAGTGGACTCGGGCACATTGGGTATGGCCTCATCGACGATGGAGGCATGTTAGGCTCAGCGATGAATCACGTTTTATGCTTCGTAGGCAGGATGGAAGGACCCGTGTTTACCGTCGCCGAGGTGAACGTTTTGCAGCAAACTGTGTGCAGGAAGTTGACAGATTTGGTGGTGGCAGCATCATGATGTGGGCTGCCATCGCCTACAATGCCAGAACAGACCTTTTGCACATTCGAGGGAATCTTGCAGCTCAATGATAAGTCGACGAGATTCTTAGGCCCCATGTGCAACCCATCATGGTGAACGACGACGACGTTTTTCAACATGACAACGCCCGTCCTCACACAGCCCGACTCACCACTGTCTTCTTGAAACACCACAACATCAATGATCTTCCCTGACCCTCCAGATCACCAGATTTAAACCCCATCGAACATCTTTGGGACGAGTTGGACCAACATCTGCGACGGCGACAACCTCAACCGCAGACTCTACCTCAGCTTGCAGCAGCTTTGCAGGCTGAGTGGACAGCCATTCCACAGGATGTGATTCGTCATCTCATCGCTTCCATGGGCAGGAGATGCCAAGCAGTTATTGATGCTCATGGGGGGCATACTCGTTATTGACGTTGAGTGACGTTAAACTTCAACTAGTGAGTGTGAACTTCGCCTCTGCAGACTTTGGATGCTCAGCAGTGAATGTGCAAAGTTTCACACATGTCATACAGAACTACCTGGAATAAACTTGTTAACAATTTGTCCCAAATTTTGCCTTTTGCGTTTCTTTTTTTTGAAGAGTATATTTAATAAAAGTATGCTGAATTTTCTTAAAATAAACTCTGAAAGTAAATTCAGAGTTCTAGTATGTAAAGTATCATGATTTTCAACCTTGCATAAATTTACAGGTCCCTGCTTGGAAGGTTAATAATTATTTTTCTATTTAAAAATAAATAAATAATTTTAACTAACCTTGCAAACAACTTTCTTGATTGTATGATAAACTTGAATATGTAATCCAAAGAATGAAAGCATTTCTGAATAGCTTCCTGTTTTTCACTATCACGCACCAATTCTGCAGAATTCTTAACACAGGTTATTAAACCTTTATACACCAGAGCAGCTGCAAAGTGGCCTGTGATATAGGCATCAATGACTGGCTTGAAATGTTGAAATTTGCAATCCTCCAAAAGACTAAGTATGTGAACCTAAAAAAATGTCTACATTTATAAATTCATAACAATAAATTAAAAAACAAATTATTTGAAACTGGTACACTAAAGATAAAGAAATATTATAATTTTGTTTTCTTCACATACACACAAAAATACACCCCCATATATATACATACACAAGTCAATAGATTAAACTTTAAAGATATCTACTTGAAAAATTACATATTTTATCTAGCGCTGGTAAGTGCAGTAAGGCAGCATTAGTATAAAATTGGAGTGCAGGTGTTCTTCACATATGCACTATACATATCAAGCCATACAAGTACCAATTCAATATCAAGTACCTGTCTGTGAAAGTATCTCCTCCTACACAAATTAACTAATCCAGACCACACTTGGCATACTAACTTAGCAGGTAAAAAGGAAACTGAATTCATATTAACCCTATGATGAGGTGTCATGTGTCAAAAGTCATGTCATCACATTAGTTGACTTGCATTCAAATTTTTATTGAACTATTTTATAAATTTATATCAGTAAGTTTTGTATCAAATTGCAGGTCATAATTCAAACTTTAGTATTTTATATAACAGTTAATTTCATACATAATTTAAATGTGAATATTGAAAGAAAACACCTATTTTTGTCTGTTACATGGTAGATTAAATAGAGCACTGATTCAAAATACATGTTTATGATGTCCAAATAAAGTCTATAGCTTCATACGAATTAGGAAATCAAATTATTGACATAAACAAGCTAAAATAAGAAACTAATATCTTTTCTATTTGTTAAGATATGACTTATGTACTGAATCAAACACTGTGGCCCCTTTCACCTCACATACACTTAATTGAACATACACTACGTGGCTAAAAGTATGTGGATACCCGACCATAACACCCGTATGTGCTTGTTGAACAACTAATTCGAAAACCATGGGCATTAATATGGAGTTGGTCCTCCCTTTACTGCTATAACAGCCTCCAATCTTCTGGGAAGGCTTTTCACTAAATTTTGAAACACAGGTGAAGGGATTTGCTTCTATTCAGCCATAAGAGCATTAATGAGGTTAGACACTGATGTCAGGCAAGAAAGCCTGGCCCACAACTGGCATTCAAATTCATCCCAAAGGTGTTCAATAGCACTGAGCTCAGGGTTCTATGCAGGTCAGTCAAGTTCTTCCACTCCAACCTCGGCAAACCACGTCTTTACGGACCTTGCTTTGTGCACAGGGGCATTGTCATGCTGAAACAAAAAAGGGCCTTCCCCAAACTGTTGCCACAAAGTTGGAAGCATACAATTCTCTAGAATTTCACTGTATGTTGTACCATTAAGATTTCCATTGACTGGAAATAAAGAGCCTAACCAAACCATGAAAAACAGCTCCAGACCATTATTCCCCCTTCACAAAACTTTAGAGTTGACCCTACGCATTCAGGCAGTTAGCATTCTCCTGGCATCCACCAAACCCAGATTTCTCTGTCAGACTGTCACATAGTGAAGCGTGATTCATCACTCCAGAGAAAGAAATTCCACTGCTCCAGAGTGCAATGGCGGTGTGTTTTACACCACTCCAGCCGACACTTGTCATTATACACGGTGATCTTAGGCTTTTGCGCAGCAACTCGGACATGGAAGCCCATTTACTGAAGTTCCCAACAAACAGTTCTTGTACGATGTTGCTTCCAGAGGCAGTTTGGAACTTGGTAGTGAGTGTTGCAACTGTGAACAGACAATTTTTACATGTTATGCGCTTCAGCACTCAGCAGTCCCATTCTGTGGAGCTTGTGTGGCCTACCACTTCATGGCTGAGCTGTTGTTGCTCCTAGATGTTTCCACTTCACAATACCAGCACTTACAGTTGACCAGGGCAACTCTAACAGGACAGAAAATTGACAAATTGACTTCTTGGAAAGACAGCATTCTATGACAGTGCCATGTTGAAAGTCACTGAGCTCTTCAGTACGACCCATTCTATTACCAATGTTTGTCTATGGAGATTGCATGGCTGTATGCTTGATTTTATGTACCTGTTAGCAAATAGGTGTGGCTGAAATAGCTAAACCCACTAATTAGAAGGGATGTCCACATACTGTGGGCCATGTAGTGTATGATGTGAATAGCCAATCTAAACCTCAAAATGTCCCTCTAGTCACTTTATCAGCCATTTTAAAATACTAAAAACCCACCTTAGTCTTTCAAAACAAGATTTCAAGGAGGTAGATTATGTCTCTTTAGTGTTTTTTAAATTACATATTTCTTGAGACAAAATAAGCTTTGTTACTTAGCTTCTTAAATTATAGTGGAATTCTATGCTACTGATATAGTTATTTACGAGTTTTGGTTATTTAAACTGTTTCTATAAAACCTAAATAAATTTATTTCTTTTAATATTTTCCATGTTCGAAATTTAAAAAAGCTTAGAAACCTACAGCAATCAAATAAAAAGTTTGTAACTAGAAAATATAATTATTTACTATATTTGTTTATCTACTATGTTATATTTTAAGAAACATAAGTTTATAAACTTACTTTTAAATAGAAATGAAGTCAGTCAATATTTAGAAGAAAAGAAATCTTCATTAAAAATATCTGATTTTCTGTTTACATCTTCACTGAAAGTCCACCAAAATTTGTGAAGGTACACCATACTGCATCAAAAGTTGGAGTATAAATACTTAACTCAAGTATACTATACAAAGCCTATTGTGAAAGAATTAAACTTTACCATATATTGAAAAATAAAAATATTTTACTGAATAAACCCTATATCATTAGTGCAGTAGCTATTGTAAATGGCTGACTTTAAATAAAACTCACAATACAACAAAATTATACAAGTCAAAGACTGCAACTAAAATTTTCAGCATTTTGGCTTGTTTCTTATAATAACCAAAATGTACATTAATTCTCCCAATACAGCCTCAGCCTATATGACTGACCACATGACCTCTTTACAATCAGCTAAAGACTTTTTTAATTTAACACTTCTAACTTCCAATTGTGTGTGTGTATACCTTCACAAAATTTGGCAGTATTTCAGTTAATATTACAAGTGTATAACATACAAAAAATCATGTTGTTTAGTGAAATAATTATAATAAAATAAAATAAAGACTTGTCCATAAATATATTAAATACTTGTTTTGTATAGTCGGTATCACAAAAATCTCAAACTTCCTTTGTTTAATCCCTAAGACCTTATAAATATATTTCGAACGTTTTGTTTTCCAGCAAAACTCAATAGTTTAGGTTATTTTCTCTACCCTAACTTAAAATTGGATTTGTAAATTTGACCAACCTCATAACCACGAAAAACAATCAAGATAAATCTAAATTGTCGTTTTTTTCTTTCTAGAGTAATTTCATATTGTAATATGAAACTATAATTGTTTAACAACGTAGCTTCAAGTTTGCAAGAGTATACACCTATTAATAATTAAATTTTGTTTCACATTGCCCTTTGAACTGTGACTAACTACTGTCTGCTCCATTATAAGTTGCAAGTCATTCAGAACACATGCAGCTCACCTTATGCTATTGAATTACATCAGTCACAAGCTACTACAATTAGTACAAGTAGCTCGTGTGCATGCCTCGTGAAACACTTTCATTATATTATTAGTCTTACTTAATCTAATCTTAACTAACCTAAAAATATCCTTAATTTTACATTTCAGTTACTTTTATATTTATAAATAAAGAATAAACATGAAAAACAAGAATTAAAACATATTTATCCAATCTTGTTTTTTATTACTCTTGGCTGTTGAAGAAAGTTAACACTACTCTTCATAGTATGGCAATTAATACTTTTTATTTAATAAATAATGCTCCAAACAGTAAAGACTAATAACATGCAAAAAATAGACAAAATCCTTTACCTCTCAAAATTTTTTGGCTTTCTAACACTGTAGCAAGAGTCGTTACAAATTCATGCAAGCTAATTGTTCATTTTCTCACAGGAATGATGTTGATACTAAAAGCAAAACTGACATTTAACCATTCAGAACATAATGTTATACATCACGTCATTTGATAGGTGATAACCTTGAATTTCTATTGGTTATAAGAGATATGTAATTCAACAGAGAACTATTAATGAGTTATGAAAGAGGTGGATGACAGGTGGGTATGGAAGGAGGTCTGATTTTCCTATTTGATAATTCTGTAACCAAACAATGTTGAAGACTAAGAAATGTGGTATATCTGAACAATGTTTAATTTCATATTTTTTGAGGAGTAGCAGATAAAAATACAAATAACATGTTAATAAAAAAATGTCACATGTTAAGAATTTTTTTAAATATTGCCTTGTAAAATTAAGAATTTAAAATATGTATACTATTAAAATATGGATTGTTATTATTAAAAGTAGTTAAATAAAAGTTAGAATATAAGACATTAAAACTTTATATCATGTGCAGTAAATGATATCTGTGGTGACAGGGTAAACAAAGTACTTAGCTACAATAAAGACACTGTTGCTGTTTACAATTCTTGTTCTTTTTTGATTCACACCATTTTATGTCCAGTTTATACCAAGGTTAAAATACGCACCTAAGTCTGAATTAGAGAAGTATTTCATAATTACTTCTTTTAGGTCATTTCATACTTCCTGATGTAGAACATAATTTTCTGAAGAGACAAAATTCAAAATTACTGTTAAATATAACGTATTAAATGTACAACATTGACGTAGAAGAAATCTTGACCACATCTATATTGTGAAATAGGCTCTTTGAATAAGAAGTGATGCAGCTGCTTTCTTAATCCTGCCAAGATTTTCAACTTCACTGCTACATCTCCTCATTTCATACATGCATCCCCTGTCTCACAAGTTTTTCTTAAATGCAGAAACTTTTCTTATTTTTTACCAAATTTGTGCATTTTCAAAAGGAAAAAAGCAATGGAGAAGTGCAATCTCCTTAAAATAACCTGCAAAACTTTTAATATACTTGAGTCAGGCTTTTACTAAGGATAGAGCTGAAAATGCAGTTTGTTTCTCGAAAAAATTAACGAAATTGCACATATACATTATTATTATTATACATTTAGATGCAAATGTCCTATAAACTCTATTGTCTTGTATATGAACAAGTCTTGTAAAATATTATGTTTATCATATCAATGAATTATGCTTATAAGGCATGTAAAATAAATATTGTGTTCTCACCAGCTTTCCAAGTTAAATGCTTTATAACATAATGCAAAATCAAATCTGCACAACCTGTCTAAATAACAGAAAATTATAAGTAACAGCTTCACAAATGATGAAAAGAGTGATTTTTAACTTACAAGGACTTTAAACACTAAGCCTGAATGGGCTGTAGCATTGCCATCAATAGTAGAAAACATGGAAAAAAGAGCATCCAGAATATCTTGGAGAAACTTCACAATCTCCTCCCCATTCAACTTCATCACCTTCAATAATGTGTCTTGAATTCTGTCTGGATGAGCTTTCCATTTAAGAAGAGCAAGAAGATCTCCTATGAAACAAACATTGCAATAATATTTGAATAACTTAACATAATTTGATTAGTTTATTGTTTGTTTTTTACATTGTAAAATTACCACAATTTTGGTGAGAGAAACACTTCCTTTCAACCTAGAATTTACTTCTTTTTATTGTTGATCAGAAAGGTCCCTTTTAAATATACACTCAGATTGAATTTCACTGTTGTTTACAGACTTGTTTGTTTTAGCAGTAATCCTCATATCCAATTAAAAAGGAAAAGAAAAAAATGAAAAACTGACAGAATTATCAAACACCTACAGTCTGAACTGTCATAATGGTGTCACTTATTGTTTTTCCTCACAATATTCTTGGTTGAGATAAATTTTTACCTAACAAATAAATTATTTTTAATAAATAACAGGTTATTTTACTTACCTACATAGTTTGGATTTATTAACTCAAAAATAATATTTAGTAAGTAGTAAAGATCTGAGTCCTCCAAATATTCTGCCACCACCAACTATATTACTTAAACCTAATTAGGTTTGTCTAAAGCCTTGCTATAGAAGAAAATTTCCATATCTTTCAAACAAAGATTTAACACAACAAAAATTTCAAAACCGAAAACGAACATCTGAAGAAATTATTAAAAATTCCCAGATTATTACCCAAGTTTTTAAACTTCCTACTAAATTCACTGTTCTTCTGTACATCTAATTCCATTCATATACAACAATTCTCAAACCATTTTACTGGCTCTACCTTGGTGTAAATAGTTTATAATCTGGTCTATCCACTGGTATTTAAATTTTGCTAGTAGTTATTTTAAAAGCTAAGTTTCATTGTAGTTTTTCACATCACATTTTATGAGTTCATAAAAGGGTATGAATAAAATTTTGTACAAATAAAATCAAAGAGAGTTTATTTCTTAAATTTTGCACAAAACTACACGAGGGCTATCTGCGTTAGCTGTCCCTAATTTTGCAGTGTAAGACAAGAGGGAAGACAGCTTGTCATCACCACCCACTGCAAACTCTTGGGCTACTCTTTTACTGATGAATAGTGGGATTGGCCATCACTTTATAACTCCCCCATGGCTGAAAGGGTGAGCATGTTTAGTGTGACAGGGATTTGAACCTGCCACCCTCAGATAATGAGTCAAATGCCTTAATCCACCTGGCCATGCCGGGCCATCAAAGAGACAGAAAACATTACATAACAGTTTCATAGTTAACATAAACCTATGCTTTGCAATGGGCAGAGAAATTGTTTATTGTTTTTTACATACAAGACTTCTCAGGATTGTGGATAAGTACAAGTTTAAATTTTTTGGTTTCCTTTTTCTTCAAGAATTATACTGCATAAGTATTACAAAATGACAAATTATCAATTCTGAAATATTTCTGGGTCAAAAGTTTTGAAATAGAATTGAAAGTATCATTTTTGCTTCAATTTTGAAAATTGATATTCAGATGTGCACTTTAGACATGAAGGTTGCTCACTGGTCCAGACCGAGTTAATATGTTCACATAGGGTGTGTGTGTTACTCAGTTTCAGAATTCAGACCCTTACTTTTCTTTTATAAAATAAAATCTGAACAGATTTTGTTCAATACCTCTCACTAATCTTGATAAATTTATAATTCACAAAAAAGGAATTACAAGTCAAAGTCTACTGAATTTACACCTATATTTAAAAATTATTTTACTCTACTTAAAGAAGGAAATTCAAATTTTCATACAGAAATTCCTAAGAAAAATCACTCACATTGAATATCAATCAAATTTCAGAATTTTTTTTTTACATTTCATTACCATTCTGTGTAAGTTTAGTTGAGCAAAGCAGTGTATGAATTTCAAGTATTTCTCTAGGGCTACGAGTAAATGGTTGTCCCAGAACAGAGGTAGGGAATGGTGGTGGAGGGATCACTCCAGCAGAAGCAGAACCACACCCCTGGATGAAGCCAACTCCATCTTTTGGTCCAACTGGTAGTAAAAGATAAGCCTTTGGATCCTGCAGTTTAATCCTATCTTCACACTGCACAAACGAAAATACAATTTTACTTATAATAGTTCTAAATACATGGGTGTTATATATAAAACAAAATGGGCTCAGTAGACCAACTGCTTATATATACGCACATGCCTTGTAATGGGACAAGCATATCAGATAAAAAAAAAATTATACCATTATAATAATTAATAGTAATTTACTGTGTATGTATAGCTTTTAACTGTCAATTAATTATTTTGCAAAACATCAGTGAAATTTAATTAATTTTAATAATGATTTTGAGTATGTGCAAAACAATTTTCCAGTATGTGAATAACTGTGAAATTATAACTACTTCGGAAAAAAGATAAGACAACTATTCCAAACATCCAATAATAATAGCTGGAGACAGAAAAATATGAAGATTTGATGAAAACAATGAACAAGTCAAACTAGATGAATGGAGGTCAATGAGGCTGGGCTATAAAAAAAAACAACCATATGTTTCTTAACATAAGTGTGAAAATAGAGGTTTCTGGTTGTTTTTGTTTTCTTGGAAAGAGGAAGACTTCAAATAATGTCTGTAAAATAATGGCTATAAGAAAAAGCATATGGCAAATTTATAATTTACTTGTCTGAAAGGCTTTGAATATAAGAAAATCATAATTCTGTAGACAGACACACAGATAGTTTCAGTTCACTCTTGGAAGCAGCCAGAATACAAACAAGCAAATGGACCAATGATAGGAAGTGAAGCAACTTTGAGCTACTTCAATTATGCAAAATTCTTGGAAGTTACTCCATTAAAGACTATGTTTTACCTACAAAAACAAGAAAGAACAATTTATATAAATGAAAATTGTTGAAATGAACTTTCTTATACATACCATTTTAACTGCTGTTTAATAAATTTTATGTAAGTAATTATATTTACAAAATACTTATTATTTTTATAGAGTAACATATAATTCTGTCCAAGTTAGGTCTTTCCATAGCACTAATAATTTTAAATAAGGAAAGGGAAAAAACACACATTAGAATACACATTTTTTTTATTAAAACTATACAAAGTGACACTGAACTTCAACCAAGAGAAATGCATGTTACAGTAGCTTAATTAGAAGCTCACACTCATATTATAAAAGCACCAGTTTACACATTTAATTCTATAATCACTTTCTTTTTAAAATATTTAGTACCTACTTCAATTTACCTTATAAATATACAATTCATGATTTCCATTTCTGAGAATGGCTCCATGCTCATCCATCAAATGTATAAAAGAAAATCCTAACAGTTTCTTCTCCTTGTCTCTTGCTGCAAATTAACATACAGTAATCAATATTTGCTGAGGATCATGTTTTATTTTGAACATATGTCAAACACCTACCATAATGGTATGAATAGATTGAATATTTTACAAAGAAAAAAAATACCTGGAAAAGTCATTTTCACACTTTATTAAATTCTGTAACATTTAACTTGGATAACAGAGCCTGAAGAACTTATGCACCCTGTGGTACATTGTTAACAATATTTCACAATCAACAGTCATTGAAAGAAGTGTTCAATTCATACTGAAAACATGCACAACATCTACACAAGCTCATGATCAAAATAGCCAATCACTGTTGTGGAATCTTTGCCATTCTTCAATTAAGGGCAGCTTCCAGGCCCCATAGTATTCTTGGTGAGGCTGGCCAAGCTTGTATCCTCGTTTGTAGCTATTCCCAGATGTGCTCTATTGGGTTGAGGGCAGGAGACATACGTGGCCACTCCATCCTGGAAATTCCTTCAGCTTCCACGAAGACAATTACTGCCCTTGCATAATATAAATATGCATTGTCATCCACAAGCAGGAAGTCTGGCCATGTTGCACCTACATACTGACAAACATTTTGTGCAAAGATTTCATCACTGTATCTTAAGTTACCAAATTTCCATTTTAAATTATTACAAGATCAATATGACCTGAAATTGAGATGCCTTCCCACATCATGACTGAGCCTCCTCCAAGTTGATCACGTTTAATGACATTCCGAGACAAATTGTACTCACCAGGGCATCTTCAAACTCTCCTGCATCTGTCAAGATCATTCACACAGTAGAAGGATTCATCAGTGAAGAGTACAGCCCTCCACTGTTGTGCAGCCCACTTTCTGTGTTCTCTAGCCCACTGCAGTTGTGCCTGCCTCTGCTGTCAGCCTAAAGGTGCATGAACAGCAGGATGTACAGTTCTCAAATGAGCTTCTTGAAGACATCTTGCACACTGTCTGTGTAAACAAACAGACTCCTGTGGCATTTTGGTGGGAGTTACAGAGGTTAACAGATGGAGCAAACCAATTTCTTCAAGCCTAGATGGTCGAGTAGTGATCTTTTTAGTCTTCTCCTTCCTCCACCATGTCTTCTCTTAACTCTGCCAAACCATCTAAACCTGTTCCAAGACCTGAACAACACACTTTAATATGTGCCAAGAGCAGTAGCAACCCTGGATTAAGTCATGTCTCCTGCACCATTCCAACAGCCCTGTTAAGTTCTGCAGAGAAAGGATGATCTTTTTGACCTAAACAAAACATTTCCTGCATGCATAATCTCAATCAGACAAAGTTAAGCATGCTATGATCAATTACCTCAAATTAATGAGCTCACAATTTCACTGTATGAACTTTAAGTTTGAGGGAATATGGTTGGAAAACAAAGCCAGGAACTGATCAAAGTCATCAAGGCAAAAAGTTCATGCTTGGCAGACAATGCCCAAGCAATCTCTCTTTTCAGAAGTGAACTTTATTAACATTAGTGTATCTATTAGGTAAAAATATGATCCCTAACAAATGTTGGCTACTGTACGAGGTCTGTTAAAAAAATACGCGGACTGACGTCATAAAACAAAATGTACTTTATTTAGAAGTTACAGGTCTGGGACCCCTTCAAAGTACTCTCCTCTCGAACACACACACTTATCCCAACGGTGTTTCCACTTGTTGAAACAGTCCTGGTACGCTTCTTTTGCAATGTCCTCCAGCTCCTTCATCGCATTTGCCTTAATCTCGGGAATCGTCTCAAATCTTCTTCCTTTCAAGGGTCTTTTGTATTTGGGGAACAAGAAAAAATCACAAGGAGCAAGGTAGGGTGAGTAAGGGGGGGTGAGGAAGAACAGTGATCGAGTGTTTGGCCAAAAACTCACGAGTTCTGAGGGCTGAATTTCGCAGCAACACGGTGCATCTTCAATTTTTCGGTCAAAATCTCGTAACAAGATCCAACTGATATCCCACATTCTTCAGCAAGCTCCCTGACAGTCAGACATCGATTTGCCCGCACCAGGGTGTTGATTTTTGACGTGTGGGTCGTCAGTTGACGTGGAAGGACGTCCAGGACGCTCATCATCTTCAAAGGACTGTTGACCATCCTTAAAACATTCATGCCACTTGAAACATGCCGTACGCTTCACAGCAACATCACCGTAAGCCGTGTTAAGCATAGCAAAAGTTTCAGTCGCAGATTTTCCAAGTTTAACACAAAATTTCACAGCAAGTCGTTGCTCCTTCAGGTCATTCATTCTGAAATCCGCCAAACGAAAAAAATCGCAATTCACTTAAAACCGCGTAGCTAATACACAAATGAAGATATCTGCAATCGGGGAATGGCGTCGTAATCAGCTGATCTGTGCGAACCTAGCGACACCAAGCGGATTCCACTGGAACCACCTGGAGCCGCGCAATTCAAACTGTCCGCGTATTTTTTGAACAGCCCTCGTATACTGTTGTATTACTGACCATACTGTTGTAATATCAAAAAGTTGGTGACACTTCACAAATCAAAATTATATTTATTCAAGGATGTTTTCATAAAAACATACACACACATATACTAACCACTTTCAAAATAATAAAAATAAAATATGTTGAAAACCTAATTTTCAGTATGCATAAATATCATGTAAGCTAAACAAATGTAGACAATACTCACTTTACTTCAAATGGTTTATGACTTTAACATTTAAGAATAAACAAAAAAATTAAAGGGATAAAAAAATCTATTCATAATTTTTTCAGAAGGTTTCCTGGTCTTCATGATGATGAGAAACCCACTTGAAGTAAAAATGTATCTCAAGACAGCTGGTATAGGTATTAAAACTTACAGCTGGTATGGCTGTTAAAACTTTAATTAAAATACAGTAGAGAACAATGTTTCAAACTTCTTAAGTAATCTCCAGGTTAACAAAGTCTTATACCACAAAAGAAAGAATACTGGTACTTTACTACACGAGTAACTAACTTACTTGAACAGTGACAATATTCTATCCGTAGATGAGCAGTATCAAACTTCTCTATTGGAATGGCAAGCTAAATAAATACATATATATATGTATAAAGTACTGAAACTTCTAATTAACCACCTATCTAAGAAGGTGCTTTGGATAATTTAACAACATAACTTATATCCTCAAACTTTTCAAATATTTTTAACAAAATAAGCTTAAAACGTTACCAAACAAGTTTACAGTTGTACATAAAGCTAAATGGCCAGAAAACACATTGGCATACACTGCACAACACAATATAATACCTATAACAAAGTCAATCTTAGTAAACAACACCAAATGCCCTCCCTTCATTTCTTTCTTGGACAAGTCAGGTATCAATTACAGTTATGTGATTTGAAATGCAAATTACTGGTCATTCAGTATCCACTGTATAATTTACATCGAGTTGATTCACACTTTCTTGCCCCTCCACCACGTAGAATGCTCTATCTCTTATGTGTAATAGATAAACCTCAAATAAAATATCTAAGTGTTTCACTAATGTAGATAAATATTTGAGAAATGGAAGTTGATCAATCTAAACCTAAGCTCAAATGAAACAAAGTTTTGTTAAAAGAATGTGAAAACTTTTGAAAGTAGTAGTATAATTGCTCAGATACTTGAACAAGGCAGACTATACAACACAAGTATGTGACTGCCATCTCACCTTTCTGGTTTGCCACAGTAACAGTATAAAGAATTAAATGTTTGCAGTCACAACTAACATCAAGCATCACGTAAATGCATTGTTAGTTATATATAAACCGAGACTAGTCAAACTCCCAATGGAATGCATGTCACTTAAAGGAAAGAATAAAACAGCTCAACTGCATTGGTCCTATGAAAAGATCCAATGGACTAATGTCAAGAACAGTGCTTATTTTACAAATGAGTCATGCTTCACTATTCAGCCAGATAACAAGCATATGATCCTTTAGAGGATATCAGATCCATCCCATTTTCATAATAATTCATAATTTCATACATAAGTATGACACATTATAGAAAAAGCTATGACATGATCAGAAGTAGGTAATGATGAACACAGAGACCTCTAGATCTGCAGATGGTACCATTAACTGACACCATATGCTCAGCGTCATTCCATTTTACTGACACCTATATTGAAGAGTTAATGTTTACTATAATTCTAAATTTATTAAGTGTAACTTCACACAATTTGTAAAGCCTTAGTAAAAGTATTTTTACTGAAGGTTTCTCTGTGAATTCACACAGAATTTACCGAGTCTAAGTCACGATAAGAAGTATTTCTTTTCATCTTACAAAGTCTTCAAATTTCATTTGCATAACTTCTAGAGTCTCCTAAATGAATATCATTAGTTTTTCTTTCAAGCAAACTTTAGATTATCTATTATTTTCTCTACTCTAACACTAACTGTACTGATATTATTTATTTCAAATGTTGAAAAAAAATGTAATTAAAACAAAAAAATATTTTTTTTCTTTACTAGAATAACTGCAAAATGTGAGAGACAATCACAGTTTATCATCTTAACAGTTTTGGGAATATTAACTGCTTTCATTTAATTTTATTGTTTTCTCTCTTTGAGGTATGCTAACTATGTGACAAGCATTAAGTCGCAGATTGTATCATGTACATTTAACTGCTAAAATGTTCCTCACATGTTATTCAAGTAGTTCTATTGAAATTTCTTATCTTACTCACTCGGTTTTAACTTTTACATTTCAGTTATCTTTATTAGAATATACATAACACTAAATCAAAAATATGCACAACAACAACAAGAAATTTATAACTTACTTTAGTTCTAGACCAATTTGCAATTAAGCCTGCTTTTGAAAGCCTTTTTTTTTCTTGATTATATTAGTTGTGCTAAAAATAATTCACATACCTTACAAATATAAATTTTAGGAAACTAAAAAATAACACCCACTAGATTAGATTGAATGAAAAATAGTGAAAATTATCTGGCTTTCTAACTAATCTATAAACAGGGTTTAAATATTTTATTATTTCTTGGAATAATGTCTTCAGAACAAACAACTCAAGCCTGTTATTGAATTGTACAGCTCAAACTGAAAAGCTGATCACGATTTACTTAAATCGTTATTTAATTGCTCCTTTGCTACTGTTTATAACTATGTAAAATAGCAATGTCAGAGAGATTTATAAACACTTTTTAAAGTACAAAAAGTATGGTACGGATATGTGTAGGTTGTACAAATAGTGATATCTCATTAATTTGTTGAAGATTCATATTCTAACTTTTCAATATCTATAGTACTTTTCTAACTGATTGATAAAACTGAATTAATTGCACCAAAACAGAAAAAAAATCTTTACGTGAAAAATACACAGTACCATTGCAAAAATGTTTAAACATTTCCTTTCAAAATTATAACATTAAATCTTAAGTAATATAAAAATTTGATTACAAACTACACTTTGATGCTGAGATTACTGATACACTGATAATATTTTCAATGTAACTTTGTAACATGTGCACTTTGACCTCCACCTATATCCAAAGAATTAGTCATACACTATAGGGAGAATATCCACAATGCTTATATTACTACATGTCAGTGTAATTGTACATAACTTCAGATTAATACACAACATCCACCATAATTTAATTTGTCAACACATTTCTTGATGAAAGAGGATTGTCTAAATGGAGAGCTTTCATAAACATCATACTCCAATTCCATCAGAATGTATGTGATGCTGTAAGGAGATGAATCACACATTGTCAAGTGATTCCTGGTACCATGTCTTCAGAATAGCTCAGAATGTTATTAACACACTAATTATAAGCATGAAATATTAATACCAGGATGCACTTCCTATTCATGGTAACCACACTATACACACATTAAAGTGAAAAGCCATGAACAGTAAAAATACAACTGAGTAAAATATATTATAAATCTCTTTTAATGTATCTCAGCTTTAAACAAATTAACATTCACACAAAAACGTTGCATTTGATATCTTTACTTTTTCATTAACACTGCACAACAATTTTTTTTAAAAGTTTTGCTTCCTGAAAAGTGTTTGCTGATTGTGACAGGTACCTGGTGGATAGGCACAAATATAGTTTTGGTTTTGCTTCATTGCGTATGAACTCTGAGAAATAGACAGTTAACTGTTTACCGGCAATAATGTATTTAATTGTGTTTATGTTTCTAATACAATATTAAGTTCAACATAATTAAAAGTGTTTTGTTCCTGATTTTCGTTTGTATTCAATGTCCAGCACATCACGTTGCAGTGTCCAACAGTAGTCAGCAAGCATTGACGGATTCCAGTTGCCCTGATATTATTTTTCCATTGTAGCAATGTCCTGGTGAAACTGAAGATTTCGATGAAACAGTATGTGATGGGGAAATTTGGATGTGATTTTCATGATCAGCAGCCAAAAATCTATAAGAAACACCCAACAGTGTTCAAGAAGCAAAAACTTTGTTGTGCAGTGTAATCAAAATGTTCAATTTTTTTCATTAAGAGGAGAGATGCTCCATAAATATAATTAAACATGTGAATTGGAACGTGACTATATCCAGAATAAATTTAAAATTAAAGCATTCTGCAATGAATATTCTTTATACACTGTTATCCAACTGTATATGTGAACTGCAATTAATCATGTTCAAGTTGCACTATTTTGATCTTACATTTTAAAACTTATAGATCCATATTAGATAAAGCTACTATGATATTTACAGACATTTCTGAAAACTAAATCTACACATTTTAATTATCTATGTGCAAAACGTGGAATATCATGAAGAGATTTATTTTTGCTCTTAACCAAAGTAATCACTGTCACTGAATTTTACTAACTAATATTCAGCAAACTCACTGTGAAATAGTGTAATTCATTCTGAATCTATTAATTCAATATCACTTTACATAAATAGCATTAACAAAGACTTAGCTAGTGTAATGAATCACACTTATGATGTTACAAGCTGTAATCCTACTGCGATGCCCCTGACTCGTACTTACTTTGATCCTGTCAGACCAACGAGGACAGTTATTATGATACAGAACTAAGGAATGGTATTCAGTGACATTCTCATGGCCAGCTCCAGGACTTACACTTCCCTTTATGTAAAATCAAGTTAAAAAAAAAAATCATATAACCTATTAACTGAAATCTAGGTTTATTACTTTAAACAACTGAACATAACAATCTTTCTATCTTTTTTATACATGACAGTACTGAAGTTGAGTTTGAGTTTTTAAAAATATAAATGTTTACAGATTTTAAACAAACTGGTTCTTTTGATATTTAATTTGTTTTGTTGGTTCTTATAATACATATGTTTTACCATAACTTTCAGTGGTGAGATGGGCTACAAGAAACCAGAAATATTTAGCTTCTATGGACTTTCAATTCTTCAAAGTTAGGTTGTTGTTTGTTTTTAGTTCTTGATAAAAGCTAACATGGAATTACATAAAAACAGCATAATTATCATCAAGCACTTCAAGAAAAGAACAATGACTCTGAACAATCATTTAAATACTTCAATTCAAATATACCTACTAACATTTTTCTTTAACTCAAACAGAACTTTTCAAATAAAAAATAATTATTCTACCCTTTCCTGTCTTCAAAAAAATTATTTTTAATTCAACAAGACTTACAATGGCCTCATATCTTAACTTTAAATTCTTTAACTTAAAAACAATTGCTCTGGCTTTGACTGTTTGGGAAAATTCCTTCAGGCTAACTTTTAAAAAAATGGAAAATTGTCCATCACCACAAACTAAAATTGATGTAACTTGAAACCTTTTCTAAAACTTCAACTCACCTCCAGAAACTTTCCATTAGCACTGACCAGAATTACTGTAGCTTCTATGTTTTTTGCAGTAGACTTTCCTCCCCTTTCAAAATCTGCCTTTTCAAGCCTTAGGTAAATGTCATTTCGTACATTTCCTGTAAGAATTGATTATTCATACCCACAAAAAATTTTTGTTTGAATGAATTTCGAAAAAGTAACACTAATATTGCCTTGAATTATTTTGAACTTTTCAATCCTATTATGAGAAACCGTTTGAACATGAAACTCTTTAATATGAGGCTTTATGAAACTGTAATCAAAGTCATGTTTATCAGATTAGCAATATCCAATCTTCAAAAAGTAGAATTTCTTAAAACTCTATCAATCATACAATATACCCTTATCAAAAAAGTTATTTTCCTTCAATATTTTTTATTTATCATGAGAAAAAGACTCATAAATTATAATCATGATTTGCTTCAGTCAGTTATAAACTACAACTTCATTCTGCATTCCCTATGTAAACAAAGTGATTATAAACATAATTCTATCGTAAAAAACAGTACTATAAAACACAAGGTGCCTTTGAATGAGACAACCAAAAACCATGTGATACCTTCTCTCAAGAGAAATCAAAATGGCTACCACTAAATTACTATGTAATTTAGAAAATTATTTTTTGAGATTATCTGTATACATAATCAATTCTAAGAACATCTAGTTGACTTTGTTCCTCCACAATCCATTTGTTTTCTTAACCTACGTGATAGCAAATTAATATTTACCTGGCATAATGACATCTGAAAATCCTCGTTTGAAAGTGATAGTCAAGTTCCTAAAAAGTAGTGGATTCTCCTGATGAAGTTGTGATAAGTCACCATGTAGTAATCGTAATGATAAAATTATTCCTGAAACAATATTTCATTCTTTAGTAGATTTAATACATTTTTTTTATTTTGCCAGATAGCAGTTATATCTTCTCTGTAAAGTTTATCACAAACAATAACTTTTGGCAGTCAACATAAATCAAAACAAAGTCTACTACAGTCTATAATTAGTAACAAAGATTTGTTAAAATTAAGGTTAATATTAAAGACTGAGTTTCTTTTATAAGCAAACATAAAGACTCAGTAGCAAAAGTGAATAAAACCTGTTGTAATACTACAAATTCCTTGTATCTCTATTGACAAAATTATAATTTTCAAACACTCATCTAATCAATCCTACAAGCTGGGAAGTTTAAGTATGTGTGGTGATGTAAGACAAACTGCAAATAAAAATTAAATCTTAGTATATCATAAAGGAAAATCAGTTGTCAATGCCCGTTTTATAATTTTCAAGAAAAAGTTCTCAATAACTAAAGAACTTACAGCAAGCCAGCTAAAAAGGCTAAAGACAGCATCAGTAATAACATATAATACAAAAATTTCAGAAATGTGAGTAAATGAAGCTGGGCTTATTATAAAAGTTTAAAATCACAACTGAAAAATAAAAGACAAAAACATTTTCAAATAACTATATACAATTTAACAGAAAGCCACTGATCCTTGTCAACATCAGTGAAAGCATTTGATTAAGTTTATCATTCAACTGAGTTTCATAGAAAATAACGAACCTGATACAAAATGAAAATCATAAGAGAAACTGTTTGCTTATAGGTTTTATGCTGCTTTATTTTATACAAAACACTCTGCAAATTTCAATAAACTTTTAAAAATATAAACATAAATAAAGCCTTAGCCTAATTTAAAATGAATAAAAAACAAGTATAACTATACAGCTATAGATCAGACAAAATATGGCTAATGTTCCGGCCTAGTAAGTGACAGCTGAAAGAAAAGTTGTTTGACTGAACTGTTAACCATCAAATTTCACTTTCTTACTCTTACCCAGGTAGTTTCTGCATTTATTAAAATGCTGAAATTCAAAAACTTAAAAATGACATGACAAAAGGTGGTACAATTCAAATTTATATTTTTGTTTATTGCTCACAAAGCACTGATCTAGATAATCTTCATAATATTAAAAAAAATTTTCCAATCAGTACTTTTGGAAAAAATAATAAATTAAATTATAGTATCATCTCAATTAATAAACATTCAACAAGCATATTATCACTATTAACTTATTACAGCTGCAAACTCAATGACAGACAAAAGAATGAATTTTCAATGCACATGTTCCAGATTATTACATTAAAATTATAAAAATGTTTATGTTTTTCAAACCCCATAGTATAAGATTCCATTTGAAACTTGAATAAATAATAATCTCAATACAATTGCATCTTTTTCACTATATTTTATTTCCCAATAAATTTTATCTTGCCACTCCAATAAAGAAATCTTAAAATTTTCACCTGTAAAATCTCTAATTCTTCCAGATAAAAAATGATTTTTTTTACTAATTCTGATTCTGGTTATGCCATGATATACATGTTCAGCATGATGAAGATATTCTTTTTTTTGTTGTGTTTTTTGTTGGCTTCCACTGAACAAAACCTTCCCATTACAGAAGATTTTACAATCAAAATAAAAAAGCCAGTTATTGATATACAGGATTTTTCTGCAATACTTTATACATTAATTTGAACTCTTCTAAATGCTACATGAACAATAAAGGAGAATTGAACCTGTTTCTTCTAATTCTAATAAACTCTTCTGAAAAGTAATTTATAACTAGCCTTTGTGGTTCTTTCAACAATTTAATACACAAACTACTAACTCTCCCCCTATGACCTCTGTTCATTCATCCAAATTCATGACCTCAAACTGACCCTCACAGTTTCAAAACTATAACTTTTAATATGATTTTCACAAAATTTTATAAGCTTTCAGTAAACATTATAAAGGTTTTTTTACAGAAAAAACAATTTATATTAAATTTTTTACTAAAAATATCAATGTGAATAATATGAAGTCAAACTGTTAACATAGCTCTGAGTGCAAAGTTATTTTCATACTGAGATCAAAGATACTTTTCTTCATCTGAAAATCAATTTTCATTTGCGTTATCTCTAAAACCTCTTAAATTAGTACCAAATTTTTTCAATAAAACTTCATATTTTATCTTTTATTTTTCTCTACCCTAACTAAACATGCATTCAGAAATTTGACTAACTCATAACCACCATAACAAATTTGATATAAATCCAAATTAACCTTTGATTTCTAGAATGACTTCACATTGTAATAGAAAACTTGTCATTTATCCTAAACAGTTTAAAGCTTGTAAAATTATACACCTGTTTGTATTTAATTTTTTTGTTTTATTGCTCCTAGACACAATTCAAACTAATAATCCTACTACACAAGAGGTAAATCAGTCAACAAAAGTGTAGTTCATATTACTATATCAAATTATGTAACACACAAGCTACTTGTAAGCATACCATGTGAATAATTTTTATTATTACTTTTCACCTTACTTAACTTAACCTACTAAATTTCTAATTTTTATATTTTAGTTTCTTTCATATTAATAAAAAAAAGAATAAACATGCAAAACAAGACATATAATACCAGGATCTTTTGTTTTGCTGGTGACTCTAAATGAACCTTTTGTTCTTATATACTGATGGTACTATTACACAAAATCATTTATTTAATTAAATAATGTACCTAAAAACCCAGAAAAATAACACACAAAAAGCAATGTCCCATAACTATTGTAATTTTTCTGGCTTTCTAACTACACTTTTAAAAATTAAACTATGATCATTGATGTGATTCTCATGAGAACAAACTTGAAATTGAATGAAGAAACAAACAATGCTCTGTACAAAAAATAACATAATACATCATTTGACAAATTAAAACTTTGGTTTTCTAGTGATTATAAATAATATAGGATAACATATCACAGAGAACTATAAAACACCTGGGAAAGAATGGCATGTGGGTATGACAAGTGGGTCTGATTTTCTAGCTTATGACTCCATATACAAATACAGTTGCAGAATATGAAAAATTATCCTTTGCCTGAGTAACATCTATACCAGATGTACTCATGCAGGATCTCTGGAAGTGTTCTGTCTCAAAAGTAAATAAAACCAAAATTAAGAGTGACAAATATTTTTATTTCTTGCTTTTAAAGTTCATATGTCATGCTGTGTTGTAGCTCACAGAGTACATAATTCTTCTCATGATTCATGACGTGCACATTTTAATAAAGTAATGACTGCATAAATTGCAACATTAATCATCCCCAAGCATCATTTTAGTGTCTACTGACTGACTATTACATACAATGTGACTGGTTGAAACAGATGATCTTTCAGCCCCTATTAAGTTCCATACTTCCAAGAGAGGTGGTAAATAAATTAGAGAAGAGGAAAGACAGAGAGCAAAATGTCACAATTCTCATAGTAGGGTAGGCTGGAGAAATTTTAAAATATTTTCTCATAAACTTAAAACATATATAATATTAAAAATTAATTTATTAACTATGTCATGACACCAAGTATATTTGTATACAATAACAAATTAGTTTAAGTTCTGAATGTAATTCTAAAAGGTCATGACATGCACACTTTGACCTGCCCAAAGTAAAAGGGTTGATACAGTTTCACAACTTTCTATAGACAAATAAATAACACTTCCCAAATATATATATATATATATATATATATTTATAGGGTTTTTTCTGAAATTCCAGAAACATCTTTCATCTTAATGTGTTATGTAATCAGTGCTACATGAAAGCATAATCAGAATTATATAAAACACATACACTGCAGTAGATCAAAACATGATCAAGTATTAACAAGTAAGAATTTGTTCAAAACCTCACACAAAGCAGTGTCACAGCCAGTTGACAATCCACAAACCATTTATTACAATCACCAATGCAGGGTGGATATTTAAAAAATACAATCACAATAAATCATGAATACAAAAGCAAGAAATAACCCAACTATTTTCATTATTTATGCCTTTTCCATCATATGGATGTGTAAATGCATGGGGGCAATCCAAGAATAAATATAAAAGTGGTGTCTTTAATATTAATTTCAAAGGAGCTGATGGTTATATCATGTCCAAGGCAGCATTTTGTGGAACAAGACTCAGTTTTATAATTCCTGTGAAAATCAGGTCACAAACAAATACCTATCTGGATATTCTTGCTGGTCAGGCCTTACCCACAACAAACTTTTAATATCATGATGAAAATGAGTAGTTAAAGGATGATAATACACCCACATATATTGCTTAAAATATTTAGGGCAGATTGAGTGTTACAAATTAACTTCTGGCAGCAACCAAATGTTGTAAGGATGCACTTAGTACGATCATAATTAAACAATGTTATGCATAGCTTTACAGAAAGTATATAAGAGCATAGCACAATTGCCATTTACATAAGGTTAATGTTATTCTATTTCCTAATCTTAACCCTAAGAGTATGGGAGGGAGGGTCAAACTGCACACACTTTTTTTTTTAAATAGAGTACATTAGAAATTTAAAAACTTCATAATTAGTGCAGGTCAATACATTTGGTATCAAAACATACTTTACAATTCATTGTATCCTATCATCTATGTTTTAATTACTTATGTTCAAGAGGCAATATCTGAATAAATTCTTAATCTTGACGTTTATGTTACCCTGATGCATCTACCCTCTGATTTTCTAACTTTCAATTTCCTCCATTCTCTTGTAAGATTGTTGAGAGAAGCCCACTAGTCAGATACCCAAATTAGTGATTCTGTTTGGTTGTTTTGTTTTTAATTGGGTTATCTGTGCTATACACAACACAAGTATTGAAACCAAGTTTCTAGTGTTGTGAGTTCGTACACATACAATAAGTAACGACCAGTCACAATGTAAAATTTCAATCCTACAAATTCTTGAATTTGTGGTGTCACCCACCACTGAGACTATTCCCATCATGTCATAACTTTAAACAAAATTATTTATACTACATTTCCTTCTTCTACAGACATGATTATAACAGAATAAGAACTTTAACTTTATCCCATACAAGAAGTGTCTGATGGTTATTTCCTTTTTAGTGCACAATTGTATACAATTTGCCTTAGATTTTTTGTGTGTGTTGTTGAGCTCCCAGTGGGTAACAGTGTTTTAACCTATTTGTAGCTTAATTAGTTAGTTATAGTAATCTTAGAACTTTCTATGTTTTCTGCATGATATCTTTTGTTGTAACTTCCTAATTAATCTAAAAAAAAACTTAAAATATTTTGAACCACCAACATCATTATAAAAAAATATTACAATGCTTCGACCACAAGTAACAAAAATCCAAGTTTAAATGTGCAAATGCTAAATTTCTTGTTTTTTATGAACATAATTTGTTTATTATTACAAAATAATTAAAAAGTAAAAACTAGAATTTGTTAAATGAGATGAAATTCTTAAATAAAAAACAGACTAAACAGAAAGATTTCTCATGACAATCAATATTCTAGCACACAAGGATAAGTGAGGCATGTTTGTAATTCACTAGTATTGTGCTTATAATTTAATAGTTTGGTTAAACAAAGCTGTCCAGCTATACTAAATGGCATTTAGTATATTCTAGGGCATGGATTCTCAACTGGGGTCCACATGGACCCTAGAGGTCCATGGAATATTTCTGGGGGTCCACAGGCAAAACATAACAAATTGGGGGTCCACAATGATATTTTGGTGGTCCATGAAGAAAACAACTCAGAATGGTTTTTATTATTAAAAATTCAATTTCTACTGTAATTTTGGTTGGACGTGAAGAAAGCTGAAGTAGACATTCAAACGAATGTGGATGTATTTTCTAGATTTTGAAAAATTTCCAGAAAATTGCCTTGAAAGCAATAAAAAAAAGAAAAAAATAAGTGATAAGAGCTGGTTTTAAATATGTGCCTCAGGCAGTCAGTTCTTTTCCTATTATATTGTCTGTCTGACCTTCGCCCTCCCATACTAATCTCCTTAGGGAATTTATTCCAGAAATACTTCGATCTGTCAAACCCTTCTAAGGGAAAATCTATTAAAATGTCGACTTGACCCAAGCAGTTCACTTCAGTTTAACGTTGAACTCCATCGTGAAAAGGTAAGAGATATTAAAAGTTCCTAGTACAGGCATTCTTTCGTATTTTTTTTTAATTTCTGCATTTCAATAATGAAAAAATTATTTCCCAGTATAAAAGTATAAAAAGACTGAAGAGAAAAATGGCAAATTTTTCCCGTTTTGATACAAATTTCAAATATCAATTCATATCTTGGCAGTTATTTGATATAATTATCAGCTTTGAGGAAGTTAAAAATCTCAATGGTGACCCTAATGATAATAATGAATGACTTGTATATTTTTTTTTAATCATTCAAGTTATTTTAACTATAACATTTCTATTTACCAGTTTTACCTCGAACATTTACCATGCACTCTGTTTCTAAATATGTTTTATTTGCCGAAAAATTTCTAAAAATGAATAGCAATATATATAGTTAGATATTATGAAATGCAATAATTGTATTACCAGCTGTATATATATATATGTATGTATGTATGTATATATATATATATATATTTTTTTTTTTTCAGACATCCCATGGCTGCTCCAAGTAAAAAGAAGTGCCGACAGTACTCCGTTGAATATTTGTCTTACGGATTTATTCCAACACCACATAATAAAATGAAACCAATATGCCTCATATGTATGGATGTACTTTCAAATGATAGTATGAAACCTTCAGTGATGTCGAGAAACCCACTTGTTGAGAAATTTATATGCAAAAACGGCTTGTTTGGGTTGAGAAAATATTTTACATAGAAGAGCGAACAACGTTTCAACCTTCTTCGGTCATCGTCAGGTTCACAAAGAAAGAGGTAACTGACCGGAAGCTGACCACATGTTTGAAAGGGTTGTGTAACTGAGTGTTGGAATGTAGAGGGCAGTGTTAGATGTTTGAATATATAATTTTATTTATTTTATTATATTAATACAGGTATAAAGACGTTCCTTTATATTGGTTTATTTTGGGTTTAAGTTTTTGTATAAATAAAGCTTCTTTAATTTTACGTTTGTTTATGTTTGTTTCTTTATTTAGTATTTGAGTGTTTTCTATGGCTATGTCATGTTTATTTGATTTGCAGTGTTCGAAAACGTGTGAAGGTGACTTTTTATGTTCTTTGAATCTGGTTTCCATTTTTCTACTTGTTTCTCCAACATTATTTACAAAATACAATGTGATAACTGCCACGACTTCTATATTTGTCAGTGTAGTTTTTACATAGTATAGACCTCAGTTTTGTGCCTGAAGCCTGCAAGATAGCCTTAGAACTCTATATCCGAGACCCTAACCCAACCATAAAAATTCCCAGTAACCAGTTAGCAACCCTCATAGAATTCACCACGATAAAGACAAACTTCATGTTCAACAACCAAAACTATATACAAACAAATGGCCTAAGCATGGGCAACCCAGTATCACCAGTTCTAGCCAATATTTTTATGACACAAGTTGAAACACAAGAAATTAACACAGCATTACATCCACCACTATACTGGTACAGATATGTAGATGACACGGTTGCAGGATTCAAATCTACAGAACACATACTTAATTTTTTCAATCACATTAACTCTATACATCCCAACATTAACTTCACATGTGAACAGGAAGAAAGCAATCAAATATCATTTCTTAACCTCAAAATTACAAGAACCGACACACAATTCAAAACAGAAATCCACCGAAAAATCACCCATACTGGACTATACATTCCTTGGGACTCAGCACATGAAACAAAACAAAAACTCAACATATTAAGAAACCAAATAAACACTGCCATAAAACTATGCTCGCCAGATAAAATTAACGATGAATTAGACAAAATAAAACAATACTTTATCAACATCAATAAGTTTCCCCCACAAACCGTAGAAAACATTATACGCACGCACCTAGACAGAAAGCAAAATCAACCAACTAAAGTAAATATATCTCACGAATCAAAAAATCACAAAACCATATACTGCTGTATACCATATATTCCTGACATCAGCAAACAAATAACCAACATTTGGCAAAAATTAGTAACAAAATATGACATTCCAGTTAATACCAAATTTATTCACAAACCAGGCACAAAACTGAGGTCTATGCTATGTAAAAACTACACTGACAAACACCACACCAACATTATTTACAAAATACAATGTGATAACTGCCACGACTTCTATATTGGAGAAACAAATAGAAAAATGGAAACCAGATTCAAAGAACATAAAAAGTCACCTTCACACGTTTTCGAACACTGCAAATCAAATAAACATAACATAGCCATAGAAAACACTCAAATACTAAATAAAGAAACAAACATAAACAAACGTAAAATTAAAGAAGCCTTACTTATACAACAACTTAAACCCAAAATAAACCAATATAAAGGAACGCCTTTATACCTATATTAATATAATAAAATAAATAAAATTATATATTCAAACATCTAACACCGCCCTCTACATTCCGACACTCAGTTACACAACCCTTTCAAACATGTGGTCAGCTTCCGGTCAGTTACCTCTTTCTTTGTGAACCTGACAATGACTGAAGAAGGTTGAAACGTTGTTCGCTCTTCTATGTAAAATATTTTCTCAACCCAAACGAGCCGTTTTTGCATATAAAAAGTATGAAACCTTGTAAACTAAAAATCCATCTAGAAAAGAAGCACACAGGAGAGAAAGATAAACCAGTAGAATACTTTAAATACTGTTGAATCGGGATTTAGTCGTGTTTCTCAACTGTTATCAAAAGCTCGCAATAGACTTGACATTGTGAAAAGAGGTGATCTTCGACTATCATTAACATCGATGGAACCAGATATAAAGAAACTCGCCGAGCAGCATCAACCACAGGGATCTCATTGAATAAATATGCGCATCTCTTTTTTTTTTTTTCTTATCACACACTTAACTTTAACTGGTTTATCAAAAATTTTAACCAGTGTACATTTTAACCAGAATTCAATTGCCTGAAGAGCTCTGATCTCCATGGGCTTGACCATGGAAGAAACATTATAATATTGTAATACAAGATATTGGTAAAGAATTATTATCACAATAATTTTGATTATTATTATTATTATTATTACTAATTATCATTATTATCATTATTATTATAATTGTTGTAGAATACTTTATTTGCATTAAATTAGTTTCATTTAAAAATAAAGCTTAATTATATACTATTTCTTTGATTATTAAAACCTCAAAATTTATATTAGTGAAAAATAGAATATTGTCTTCTTATGACCAATAGTTATGAAGGGGTCCACCATGAAAAAAAGAAGGGAAAAGGGGTCCATGGGTAAAAAAAAGTTGAGAACCACTGCTCTAGGGGAAATCTAAGTGCTTAATTGCAAATGAAAGCAATGAAAATTAATGAACTCAGATATGAAGAAAATTAGACTTTTAGAGACAAATCACGTTTAAAAACTATGTTGAATGACTACCTTAGATATTAAAGGTACTTTTCTCTAAAAGTCTTAATTATTTACTTTGTCATTTTTGTACATTTCTACCTTCCATTTTACCTAAATTAGTGATTTCACAACTATTAGTCTTAGCATAGAGAAAATAACAAATAAAATACAGTTTTATTGAAAAAATAATAATACTTTTGATATATAATTTTGGAAGTTCTAGATATTAGGCAAATGAATATGAACATTTTAAGATGAAAAAATATTTTCATTATTAATATAAAAATCACCTTAGACAAGTCACAGTGAGACTGACATGGTACATCTACAGGTTAATTTAAAAAATATATATTTTATCAAAGATTCTGATTTTGTGCTTACAGTATACTTTAATATTTTTATGAACCTACCAAACTTTGTGAAAATGTACATTCATAATTAAAGTAAACATTGTTATTTACAGATTAATAAAATGTATGTCAGTGCAAAGCAACAATGCCATACAACTTAGTCTACTTCCTCTTTTTTCATATCTTAAGGAATTAGGAATTAGACAATGTACTCATAGAAGAACAGTCACATATACTATCACAAACCAAATCAATGCACTGACACTGACTAGATGCAATTTTGGGTACTCATGGTGGACTTGCATACATGCTATAAAACAGTGTCTAGAAGAAATTTCTTTTCTTTTTTTTGAGTACAATTGTATAATTATTGTTAAGGCAATTCAAGGTGTATCTGACACCTACAACAAAACATCTGAGTTTTACTTGAAGTTGCCATTCAGTTAATTGTTCCAAAATTAAAAATGTTGATCTGATTAGCACATACCATAGTTAGGTTGCCCTGAGAGAAGATTGTATTTGTTGTTTTGCTTCTTGAAGATGAATTCATGAAGTTGATGAAAGTCTGACTCATGACACCTACATGTAAACAATGATAAAGACAAGAAAGTAATATCCAAACATGGAAATAATAACCTAGATCTTCTTAGGAACTAAGCAGTCATTGAAAAACAAATAAAAACATAAATTAGTACATGAATATTAAATCTTTCATGTGCAGCTTATGCTACACAATGCAATCTTAATTAGGGCAGGATTCAGCAGCACAATTCTATATGCTAAGGGTCTGTTGTACATAGTTTCCAATCAAATTTTCCATGTTACTTTCATGTTGTTATACAATACTGGCACAAACAGTATATACTTGGTGAAAAATATCATTATCTATTTGGGTACTAATATCTAATGAAGTATTAAATATTGTTTTCATTTTGTGGTTAATACTGATAGCAAATTTATTATACACATTTACAGAATTAAGAACACCTACACTACCAAAGAACCTTGATGACACATTTAGGCAAGTCTTGCTTTTATGCATGAAACCTGATAGGCAATAGATATACAGAGGCTTAAGAGCACTTGAATGATCTACGCATGATTATTCAATAGCAAGTTTACACGAGTGTGAGTTGAGATGTTTCTGTGAATGTGTGTACGTTTTTCTTAAAAATGATATTCATACAGTAAAGCTGTTGGAAGATGTAGAATCAAAAGTCAAAACATTTTAAAGTCCTATACAGAACTGAATAAGCTTTCACAGCATAATATTTAAGATAATAACAGACTTCAAGACCATACCTCAAGCTTCACCCTCATCCACAAAGTGAAAATTCTGGCATAAAAACAGCACACTAATCCAAAAAGCATTTTTAAGATGCTAAACATTATTTATTTGCTAATAGCTAAAGATTAAAGTTTAAAACAACTTGCAAGTTTCAAACCATCACCTCAATATCAACAGTTATTTCAAAAAAAAAAAAAAAGGCCAGAGAAACCATAACTGCAGCAAAATCATTTGATCACATCCCCGTTAAGTCTCCAGGTGCAACTTCAGTGGGAATTGGTGCCTCATGGCCTGCTTAACCAAATGTGTATTAGATTAGTCCATTGGACCAATGATATACCAGAGAAGGAACGTTGTTCATAATTCCAAATTTACTGCACCTATCCACTAACATGTGTCAAGCTATAAATAAAATGTTCAAGTCTCTTATGCACATAAGATTAGGTGTGTTACAAAATTACTTATATTCAAAATATGTCTGTGAACAGACACCAGTCTTACTCAGACTCTGGCAAATCAAAATGCAAAGATGATCTTCACATGAGGAATACACATACAGTTATCCATTGTGCAGTTTGCATATCGCATTATCTCTTGAACATCTAAAATACATATCTACAGGTTTTTCAGTATCTCTTTATAATGTAACTATACGGTACTTCCTCTCCTCTGCCAGTATTTAAAAATCAACAATACAGAAGAAAATGAAGAGTTGATAACTCTGACATCAAGTACTTGCATACAGTGGAAGGAATGGAGGAAGTAAATCAAGATAATTAATCCAAAATTCATCTTGACATCTTTACAGAAAACTGCTACATTAAAATTTAAATGTAAAACAAAACAATAATCAAGGTCATCAGACTGAGCATGATCAACAAGGCAGGAAACAGTTCCAACAGCATCCTGAAACATGAAGCATTCAGTCTTACAAAGAGTAATTAAATCTCAATCTCAAATTCATTGCAACAAATAATAAAAGTATATTTAGTCATTGAATTTCAATACTGAGCACACTATAAAGGATTAAACAGTTTCCTCTCTATTTTCTTAATATGTTTGAATGAAATATTTGAAACTTTCTAATAGATAAAAAAAAGGTAAAAGAGAAAATTAAGAAAAGATATACATTTAAGTGTGTGTTCCTTTATTCAGCATGTCAACATTTTAACTATTTTTATTAATTCTTACTTTATCTGTCAAGCCAACAATTTACAAAAATACATAAAACCCTACCTTTTAAAATACTTCATGTTCAAGGAATTAAGATGTAGGTGTAAAAAATCTATACAAAGTTTACATAAGTTATTTCTTCCTTGTGCAAATATTCAAGTTTTTACTGTAATTTCAATGTGCAGTTTCTTTCTGTACATTTCACAAATAATGTTAAAAATCTACTTGACTGCCATATGAAATCTAAACTTAAAATGATCATCTTTTCTTTTAAAAGATGAAACAGTTGTAAAACTGTTTAAATAAGTATATAAAAATTATAACTTGTAAAAACTGTTTAAATAAGTATATAAAAACTATAACTTGTACATATTTAAAATTTCAATTATACTTCTGACATTAAAATATAATTCTTCCTATAATGTGGAAGAATTGTGATTTTGAGGACTACTACAATTTCAGCTATAAATTGTGTTCAACAGTAAAATCAGTGCCAAATTAATACAATAATTAATACTGACTAACAAGGTAAAAGTAAATGTTATAAAATCTTAAGCATATACAAATGTATTTCTGGAAAAGAAAAGATTTACTATTTATTTTTAACAATAGCCAGAATTCTATAAGGTCATAACATAAAAAATGGAATTCAATACTCATAAAACCTAATATTACATTTCTAGAGTTCTATTATTTAGTTATTTTTTTATTTCTGCAGAACACACAGAAAAAAAAAAGAAGATTATCACTAATGTACTTTATGGGTTACTTCAAGAAAAATCATTAGTTAACTCACGTATTAAGTTTAATTGTAAATTCCCTCTCTTCTTCTAATGTACCTTCTTGCCTTTCCAAAAGAACATCACAGATGCTGAGAACTAGAAAACAAAAAAGACCATTAAATGGTTACTGAGCTAATTACATCTAAAAACAAACTTTATACTGAGCCTTAGAATGACTAAAGTCTGTAACTCCATACAAATTAGAAAATATTAATATAACAAATTAACATACAGAACTAAATGCTAAATGTAATTCAAAATATTATTATGGTAATTCAAAGAGTTTGAGCTCCATTACTTTTATATTTCTGTGTAAAGCTTATTACACAGTTGCTATAAAAAATCTTCAACTACATTTGAAATTCAGAAAAGAGAACATTTGTTCAATCCTTGTATTGTTTGTTTAATTATTAAGTATACAGCAAATGTAATATAACTTCACTGGTTTTCATTTCACTGAAAAGATAATCATCTTTTCACAGTTCAATGTTTATTTAGGTCTGTCAGTCTTACGTTTTTATTTTTCAAACCATGCCATTGACAAAGTTTTCATTTCATTAGGCTATAACGACTAAATGTTCAGCTAACGTTCATTAATTATTCTTATTTACAGTAAATCTGTGGTGTAACTTTGTACTGTTACAATATACGGTGGGAGAATGTATATAAAATGTAATAAAAAACTGCCTATATTTCCAATTGTAACAGATATGTTGACTGGTTGATGCTCAATTCTGGTTTCAGTCAGTAAATTAACTACAATTTCAATTCTTGGTTTTGTCACCAAATGTACAGTGCAGAACAATAAAACCATTTGAAAAATGAAGATAATCACACTTTTGACTGATAGAGTGTCAAATGCTGGCAAGACTGATTTATGAAATTTATTTAAATACATACTTCCACTAAATGGATCACAGAACCATAGGATTGTTTACAAGAAAAAGAGCACTTTCATTGCAGAATTATGGCTTAAAAGCAATAAAATTACTCAAGACAAAATTATGTTTGGAAAAAGAAATGAAAAAAAATTGCATATCATAACTAGAGTAATTTTTAATTTTGGTTTTAGATTTCAAATATCTTGTCCACAATGTGGTAAAAACTACGGTTATCAATACCTCTTAATACTGGGGTGCAAGATTTTATGAGGTAGGTTTAAATCATTACATTCAACAAAGAAAATGGAAGTACACTTTTCTATAAAAATTTCCCACTACTCACTAACTTGGAATGATTACTTGAAAATAAATCACCATATCATAATTTCTAAGAACTAGAATACTGACCACAATTCTTTTAAAAATAAACAGGAGAAAACTTTCAAAATTGAAATATAAACCAGAAAGTGTTAGCTTATAGCAGAAGCACTATGCTTCAACTGAATTACTCAAATTAATAATTTGGAAATCAAGAAATGCTGTAGCGTTCAGCACACTGATGAGGCATATGGTTAAAAGTTTCCATAATATGTAGCTTCCAGAAATATTATGCACAGAATAATTCCTAACATAGACAGTACAAGAAATACAAATAAAACATGTCTACATACACAACAAAATATTCATTTGTACAAAAGTACTTCTTACAAAAGATTTTTCCTGTGAACACATAGTATTTTTTTCTACATTAAGATTAAAAATACTTCTCCTTTTCTTTAAAATCAAAATTTCATTTCCATAACCTCTAAAAACCTTCTAAGGAATTTCACAGTTTTTTTTTACTAAAACTATATATTTTGTCTACCCCAACTCTATAGAAGACTGGTCAATTGGACCGACCTCATAAACACCATAAAAAATTAGGAAATCAATTTAAATTATGCCTTTTTTGTTCTAGAATGGCTAAAAGTTATAATATGAAAACATAAATGTTTAAACTAAATAGCTCAAATCTCATAATATACATTTATATAAACATATATGTATATTATTTTTTATTATACTGACCTCTCAGCCATGCCTGGCTAACAACAGAGAAGTTACAATGATGTGGCACGTGCACTTATCTCACTGTATCCAATAATATAAAAATAATATTTAGTCTTTACAGTATGACCTGTTTTGACTGTGATTTAGTGGACTAGTCTTTTGTAAAATATAGTCACATTTCAATTATTATTCATTATAAATGTATAAATAAAACAGTAAATAAAGATGCAAGGCAAATAATTATCTCTTCCAGTTATGAAATTTGTACTTATTTGCAGATTGCCATAGGTTACTAAGTCTTATCAAATTTTTCATGTGAAGGATGTGAAAATAAACAATTTTTGTTATGTTTGACATATACATTTCGAAATAACCAAAAATCAAATATTGATTTCACACAATTCTATTATAACTTTTCATGCTTAGTAATGAAGCTGTATTTGGATCTAAAAAAAAATAAAATATGAAATTTCAAAAAGGCTAAAGACTCAACTTACCACCATGAAGGTTTGTACTGAAAGAAAGAGATGGCATTATAATTGAAAATGGCTGAGAAACCAATAAAGGGGCATTCTGAGGTTTCAAGTTGTTATTTATATGTTATATATAGGAATAAATATTTACAAGGGACCATTACCAAAAATGGAAATAGGTGAGCAGAGCTACTGAGTTTGATTCAATGAGAAGCCATATCTCAGCAAAATAAAAAGATAGGAGTTTCTTATTTTATATTCTTGTTTGTCTATATTGGTAATTTGAGTTCCTAATTTCTACAAAACTATAAACTTTGTATCTTGACATCACAAACATAATTTAAACCAGTGCTGTATTCAACATACCACATGACACACAAAAATCAATGCTTTAGTATTTTATTAATAATTAATTTTTAATTAGGAGATTAAATAATGTATAATATGAACACATTATTCATATGAATATGAATATGAATTATAATGTAGAGTTTGATGCCAAACTTAATCACATAAATCCAAAAAATAGTAATTCAATAAAATTTAGAATGTGAGTCAACAAAAGCTATGGAAACCTATCTGGAAAGGGTTAAAGACAAAACTTTACAAAAATCAGAAATGGACGAAGACACCTCAGTTTCAAGTCTTTGTTTAGTATTCCACAACCCTTGGGTTGTCTACATCACTGATCATTCTTCTTATAGGTATTTAAAAATTGTAAACCCTAACTCAAACTTAATAGCACAAATCTTTACCCTATCTATTAGAATTATGTATTACCTCACTCCGAGAGGGTATAACACAGAAAGACACACAAAATTACATCTATTAAACCTAGATATTACTTTAAAATGTATGGCCATTTCATCTACGTAGATCTGTAAATAATTATGGAAATAGTGAATAAAATTAGAATAAAATGTAAATTTATGAGAATGCTCCTCCATGTACTATGTGAAACTGAATAGCACCAAAGTAGTGATGTGTGGATTGTTTATGAAGTAATAATGCAACTATTCAGCCAGTGTTACACAAGCATAATACCTATAAAAACAATATTACCAGTGTTATACAATTCCAAGCAGTAGTGCAATGAGTGTGTTCATATCTACAATAGAAATTTAACACAACAAAAACATTGTAAAGCATTGGCTGGTGACTGCTACTTCATGCAACAGTGACCAAAAATTTCATGTTTCAATAAAAGCTGCATGGAAACTCTGAAAAATGTATTTAAAATTAGTATTTCTGATAATAGCAGTGGATAGAGTAAAAACCCAAACTCTTAAAAAGTTGCATTAAAAAATATAAAGTATGTCTTTTATGTAACTCACAACAATCAGCAAAACTCTTTACAATAACCTAACTGTAAATATAGGTGTGAATGTTACTTCCACAATCCTGAGAAACAAACTGGCACAAAATGGTCTCAGTGGATATGAAGCTGCTCAAAACCATTTGCTTTGAAATAACAATTTTGTCTGAGTAACATTATTGTTTTTAAAGTAAAAAAATTCCCAAACTACAGGGTTAAGTATACTCATATTAAAAATTCTTAAAAAGTAATACAGCTAGTCATGTGACAACCACATCTGATATAAAGCCATGTTGAACAAATTCTTTCAGAACAACATTTTTTCATTGTTTGACATTTCATAGATAGCATGATTAAATTAAAAGTGACCATTTTTGAGAGTTATGTGCAATAATTCTTTCTAATGCAAAATATTCATACATTCAAATAACAAATACATATTAAGATTGAAGATTTAGAATTTACAAGATGGGGACAGTCCTTTTATTTAATTGTAATGGAAAGCAAAATAATATGAGACAAAAGGAACATCTATAAAGAGACCTGGAAAAAGTGACACTCCTGCTATGACAATCAAAATCTGTCCTCTTGTAACAGTAGAGAATCCACAAGGAAAACAATCAGTAACAAAAACTATGCATGTGTCACAGGAAAAAAATTAACAACATAACAAAGAAGGATCTCCATTCCAAAACAAAGTTAAAAGGGTATGGGTTTACCAAGATAAGGTTTCCAGTCATACCTCCCATTCAATTGCTGCATACCTCAAGTTGCAGAAAAATAAAAATGGTATTTATACCATTCTGTATGAAGACATACTAATTATTTTTACAGGTGCAGCAACTACGACTTTGTGTGATTAGGCTGTTGAAATGAGCACTTGAAAAAGCTATATGTGCACGAGCAGGATTATGGAAACCATGTTGGGAATAATGGTGTTTTTTTATATGCAAAAAACGGCTCGTTTGGGCTGAGAAAACACTTTACATAGAAGAACGTTGTTCGCTCTTCTATGTAAAGTGTTTTCTCAGCCCAAACGAGCCGTTTTTTGCATATAAATTTCTCAATAAGTGGGTTTCTCGTCATCACTGATTAATGGTGTTTTTTGTACATTCCAAATTTACAACAACAGAGACTATGTTGAAAGGCTACTATTAAGATGCACAGTCATAAAATAAAACATTATATATGGTGAAATGGACCATAATATTGTGGTAAGGCACTAAAATTTTTTTATTCTAATGTTCTCAACCCTCTACAATGTTTGTTTGTCATATACAAGTTTACATGTAGCTGGTGTAAACAGTTTTACACTGAGTCTAAAAAGCATCTATCAGAAGTATGCATTTGAAACCACCTAATGGTACATACTAAGAATTAAAACAGCATTTTTCATCCAACAACTATTATAAAAAATTAACACCAACCAATCAGTCTATCATTATATGTACGTATACAGTTTAACTTAACCCACTGATTGCTGATGCTATAAATGCATATACAATTTTTGCATACTCTACATGGGACATTAACACTCAATTATTGGAGGCAGGTCGTATGCTGCATGGCAAAATAAGCAGTCAATGGGTTAATAAGTGATTTTGTAAACAATAGCTAACACCTTCCCTACTCTTCCAAACACAAAAGCAATTGCACAGTTAAAACAAAGACAAAAAAATTCAAGTTTACCAACAACTGAAAAATTATTTTTTAATGCCCAAACAGATTTGTTATCCTTTTCTTCCACTAAAATGTATTTGATATTTCTAACATTAATGGTAACTTGTTTACATAAGACATAGATTAAATAGCCAAAACACAGAGCTCAAGATTGTGCCATCTTTAACCCTTTTGCAGCAGATCATGGGTTAAAGGCCATATCATTGCTTTTGTTGACTTGCATTCAAAATTTTATGTTTATGAACTACTATTTTATTAATTCATGTCAATATGTTTGAAATAAAATTGTAGATTATAATTAACATTTTAATAATATATATGAATTAATTTCTTAATTTAAAAGTAAATATTTAAAAAACAAAAATATTGATCTTAGTGAGTCATGTGGTATGTTGGTGAAATATGGCTTATGTACTGAAACATGGTAATCCCATTCAACTCTTTCCATTTTTTGCAGTGGTCAATTATACACTCTTACTACAATATATGGCATGTGAATAACTTAGAATGTCCCCTTAGTAAAAAGACTTAGTGAAAAGACTACCATGGTCTTTCAAACCAAGATTTCTTGAAGGTAAGTTGTATCTTTAGTCTGCTCAAAGTTTCATATTTTTTAAAATCTAAATACATCTTAGTTACTCTCAGTATAGTTATTTATAATTTCTGGTTCTTGAGCTGTATGTATAAAACCTAAAAACAATTTTTTTTAATATCCTTCACATATGAAATTTTAAAAGGTTTAGCAACCTGTGTCCAGAGCAACCAAGTTCAAATGTTGTAGCTAGAAGAGATAATCATTTGCTTTACTTCCAGATTTACCATTCTATATTTTAGGAAAAATAAGTTTAATCATTTATTTCTAAATAACAGTAAATTATATAAATGTATAATAACTGAAATGTGACTGTATATTACAAAATACTAGTCCATAAAAACACAGCCAAAACAGGGAAGACTAAAGGCCAGTTTTAAATTACTGGATATGTGACCTGACTGGAAGTGTACCATGTCAATGCAAGCAATCAATGTAATGTTAGCAAGGTATGACTGGAAGGTTAATATAACAAAAAATAACAAATATATATGTTCATATATAGCATTACATTATGAGACTTAAGCTACTTAGACTAAACACTTTTATTTTTGTGTTATAATATGTAGTCATTCTTGCATGAAAAAAAGTGCAATCTATATTTTTTTCCTAATTTCTTTGTGATGGTTACGATGTTGCTCAAGTGACAGACCCTACATATTTAGAGTACAGAAAGTAACAAAATATAAAGTCTTACAGAAAACAAAAGTTTGAAATCTATTTAGGTTTTGGAGGTTATGCAAATAATATTTGAAATTTCTGGGATGAAGAATAGTTTTCTTAATCATTGCATGAAATCACTTTGCACTAGCAATGAAACAGACTCTATTTTCAAACAAATCTTTAGTAAAAATATTTCATTAAAATATCTGATTTTTTGTGCATTAAAAAAACCTGTAATCTTTACTAAAAATTTAACTAATCTTGTGAATTTACACGTGCTGTATCAAAAGTTATAGTGCAAATATATAAAGTGTACAAATGTGTAGATAAACTCATGTATACTGTACCAAGCCCATTAAGAAAGGGCAAATTCAGAAATGCTAACCAAACAAAGACCAGTCAGTCAGTAGCTTCTACCACCTCCATGTCTTATCTTAATCAAATAGAGAATTGGTTGTCACAATTTCATTGATAGTGCAAAACATGTTTAGCAGTAAGTCAAAAATTTGGTTCTTATGATGTGCATAGCATGCTAACCATAATTTGTGGCATTATCATATTAAAACAAGATTTATTGCTATTGATAGCTAGTTTCAGTTACAATTCAAGATCTATTTATCAAATAATTTTTGTAATGTCAAGAGCAAATTTGTAAATTACATAAATAGAACACAACAACCAACTGAAAAGCATATTTAACTCAAAGTTACATGGTAACTACAGAATTATATGGTAAGAAAATTGAAATATAAAAAATAACAAATCGAAAGATAAGTTTGAATGTTTTCTTTTATTTAAAATTTAGATTGTAAATTTACACTTGATATTACACAAAAAGCTACAAAATTTTTAGTGGCACGAACCTGATAGTAGAAATAAGGTGAATAAAACAGTGTATTTCACAAACATAAGCACATGAAGTGCTAAATTCAGCTCATATATCTTAAACTTGTGGGGAATGTCACAGTACAGTTACCTCCAAATAGAATTAAGACATGACACTTTAAAACTAAACATTGTGAAAAATGTTTTCTGAAGTACTTAAACTTCTGCAAAGCAGACATAAATATAACACAAATATTCCATTCTATAAATAATAAAAATTCTTTAATCTTTTACCAAATAATAATGTAACTTGGTGTAACAGTTTCCTGGATTCTTCATGCATTTATAAATTTGTCATAAACAAATATTACTATTCTATAGGCCTAGACATTTAATCACATAAAAATACACAAAGAAAAAAATCAAAATCAATTAATTCTATGATCTTAAAGGTGAAAACATAGATAATAACATCAACCCTCCATGACTACCACACCTAGTGCAGACAAGGCCCTTCACATAATATCAGAAGGTAGAAAACTACAATACAACAAACACATTAGTGGTCTAAGTGCTCTTTACATAATCAGTGAAAGTACATTAGAACTAGCACATTTAAAGAAAACACAACTCACCACCACACCCAAGTGGCCTCTTGTAGAGTTGAGCTGTAGACTTTTTGTTGTCACTTAACATTCGTCCTACAAAGATAAAAACTTTGTTTTCTAAACATTCTCCTTAGACAGATAAAAAAAAACCTTTTACTTTGTCCAAATCTACCTTAAAAAGATACAAAACAAACTTTACTTTAACCAACATTCATTCTACCTAATATTCGCCTTACATCAAAAAATATTGCTCGCTTTAACAATGAAATTAGAATATGGTCAACAAAAAACATCTAAATTAATTTATTGTTTGACCTATAGAAAATTAACCACATTATAAGAATAATGCTCTGGATCTTGTGCTCCCTTCAATTATTACTTTTATATTGAATGACACTCGGTTTGATGGCCATGATCATGCCATTCACACTGCTGCAAATCCCAACATAAAATTCTGCAGAACAGTGTTTCTCTCCAAATGGTCCATGACAAACACCTTATTGGTCCTTGGTATAAACCGTATCTCCTCAAGTATCCTTTATAGCACGACAAAATTTTAGTGTCTTACATTCAAAGTTTTATTAAACTACTTTTTATATTATACCAATTAGAATATCGTAAATTCTTAGCTGTTGTGACACACAACACACTTTCTCTTAGCATGTCATCATCCCCATTTTATCCATCACCTTTCAAAGAGTATGAAATTAAACATAAATTACCCTCTATAAAATCATCATTACTCAGATAAAACACATATTACAGTCTTCAACTTTATTTGCCACAGAGCTATCAAATTGAAAATCAGATCCCTCATGCCACACCCACCTATCACATCCTCTCTTTTATAATTCATTAATAGTTCTCTCTTACTTTTAATTATATATTGCTTATGGCAAAACTCAAGGTTTTCATTTACCACATGATGTGTTGAATAACTATGTTTTGAATGGTTAAATGTCAGTTTTACTCTTAGTATCAACATCATTCCTGTGAGAAAGTTAACAATTAGCTTCGATTAATTCAAACAACTCTTGCTACTACAGAGTTAGATAGCCAGAAAAATTTTAAGAAGTAAGGGACTTTGTCTACCTTTTTGCATGTTATTATTCAATATTGTTTGGAGCATTATTTAATTGAATAAAAATTACTAATTACAATAGTACAAGTAGTATAAAAAATTAGGGTTAACAACCAAGAGCAAGAAAAAAAAAGGCTAGACACATATTTTACTTCTTGTTTTCCATGTTTATTCTTTACGTATAATTATAAAAAAAATTGAAATGTAAAAATGCAGACACTTTTAGGTTAGTTAAGATCAGATTAAGTAAAATAAACAATAATAAAAATATTTCACAAGGCATACACACAAGCTGCTTGTACTAATTGTGGTAGCTCATGGGTAATGTAATTTGAATTTGCATGTCCCAAATGTGACTTACAACTTATAATGGTGTGGACAGCAGTTAATCACTGTTCAAAAAACAATAAAATTTAATTATAAATAGATGTATACTGTTATGAACTTAGAGCTACTTTGGATAAATGACTTTAGTTTCATATTACAATATGAAGTCATTTTAAAAAGAAAAAAAGGTAATTTAGATTTATTTAGACTTCTGTTTTGTTAGTTTTGAGATAACTCAGATTTACCAATCCAGTCTGAGTTAGGGTGGAGAAAATAACATAATCTCTCAAGTTTTACCAAAAATAGATGTTTGAAACTTATTTGGGAGGTCTTAAGGATTACACACAGGAAGTTTGAGATAAGGAAAAGTATTTTTAACTTTAAAATGAAAATTAATTTGCACATGGACTATTCAAACTAAATACTCAATATATGCATGGAAAAATCTTTATTTTATTAAAAATACTTCAATAAAAAATATTACTTTTTTGTATGTTAAAGACAATATCAATTGAAATACTGCCAAATTTTGTGAAGATACATACACTGTATTGAAAGTTAGAAGTATTAAATCTACAAAGACTTTAAAGTACAAAGAGGTCACTTGGTCAGTCATATATACAGAGCCCATGTCAAGAGAGTTAAACAGGTTGAGAAACACTGAAGATAAGGTTAATCTTTGAAAACACATCTTTGCAAATCTTCCATATTCTCTCCACTGTAGAGGAACACCAGCTTCAAAGACCAAATCTTCTAAAGTCCATTGGAACTTTCTTGGAGACTTTGAAGCAATGTGTTTAATTGAGATTGCCATGATTCCAGTTTCTTTAGTTATGTCTGATTGAAAGAGTAAATAATTTCAAAGTGTACTGAAAACTTGCAAACTTCTGAATTGGAGTCCTGTTAACTTCAATTAAAAATTCTCATTTTTCACCTTGTTACTGGCATCAGAATACATCTCCATATTCAGTGCAGTAGCCATTTAGGTCTTTCATAAACATAATATTCACTTTGCAGGTGAGAGAGTTACTCTGCATTAACTTGGAATGTGGTTTTAAAGTCTAGTATTGTTCCAAATGCTTTACTGTATGAATTTTCTCTCTTCATGAAACACTCTAAAAGCTCCAACCTTTGTAACATTGTGTAATTTAGCTCTACATCATTTGACAATATTATATAAAAAAATAAATCATATAAAAGATTGTGACAGGTATTTCTTTAGTTTTAAAAGTCTATCTTGAAACCATTATTCTATGAAATGGTAAGAAAGTTCCAGGAATTTATTGTGAATCAAATGCATAGGTTGTTGAACATAAAACCTTTTGCATCCTGTTCAAATCTACAAAAACATATTTTATCTACAAAACACAAACATACTTAACTGTCTTTATAATATATACAACCACATACAGATCTTTAGCAAGACCAAAAATACTTACCTATCCTCATAACATGAACAATTATATACATATCTCTATTTAAATCTGCATTTCCTAGGTCCTGAAAGTAAACAAAAAAACAAAAAACAAATATAAGTTTCTGTAAACGTTAAGTTATAAAAAATGCAGGCAATGTAAACATAAATTTGCACATACTTTGGTTAACACTAAGCTCTACAAAAATGCACAGATAGTACACTTTAGTTAATACCAGTAACCTTGCAATCATGGCAGAACCACATCTACAGCAAAACTTCTCTAAACTGGTTATTTTTTTATATTGGAAACATTTTCAAGTGTAAGCTAAACTGCTATAATTCTTATTTATTACAGGCCTTACAATACCACCAACCTATCTAAACTACACATTGGTCACTTCCCATAAATGCTGTAGGTAATTTTACAGCTACTTTGACCCTAGTTTACTGGCCCAGCTTATTAAACAAGTAAAAAGATGTTTTATTTTTCCATCAGTCATGTCCTGTTCAGCAAAGCATCAACATGGAGTTATCACTTACTGAAAAAAATTTATAAAAGTTCACGATACCCAATCTCATCTCTCATTATGATTTAGCTGAAATGTATAAAGCAGGCAAACCTAAAGTTAGTGGCATTAATAAGAAAGAAGGACATCTACTTCACAATTTGAGCTCTAAGCAAATTCATCAAACCAAATATTTAATACTCCATGCAAAATTTTAAACACAAATAACATTGTATGAAAATGGTTCAGTCCTGCCAGGGCAAACAGGCACACCAGCACCTGAACCTATCATCCAGAATAGATTCTTCAATTCATAAACTCTCTACTAATTAACTTAAAAGTTTCAAAACTGTTAGTCAGATCACTGGAGAATGAGATATTCTGTCAACACCTTCAAAGTTAGTTAAGAAAGTGCATTAAATAATATAAACCTAGTTGATTATTATTACACAGTCAGAATTCCTGAAATTACAACTGGCTACAACCAAAGAAAAGAAGATATCTTTAATCATGTTGAGATACAACTTTTCTGAAGAGCACTACCCAAAAAACCACCAGCCATAAAAGACATTTGCTCAAAGATGGTAAATCAATTAAAGAGGCTCACAGTAATATCAGCTTGCACTTCATGACTGGGAAAGCAAAACCTTTCATGTTTCAAAAATGACAGCATCTACCTATTCACTACAAAGTAAACAAAAAGTCATGTTTGACATTCAACATCTTCTCTGAATGGATAAGAACTACCAATACAAGTTTTCTTATCCTATATCATATTGATCTGTTATTGGTAGTGATTTCATGTCTAAATTTGATAAAATATAATTAAATTGTCATAACTACACTTTTTCTGGTTTATCATCAAATTAGCAAATACTATTTAATGTACAAATATACAAAAGCTTAAAATGCACAAGAAACAAAACACTCAAAATGCATTTCAAGGAAAGGAAAGTAACTTATTCATAAACAAACTGGACACCATTCTAAACCAACTATTTTTGACACTTCCAAAGGTGCTTCACTGTTCACATAATGTTATTTTAACCTATTTGCAAAAGGCTCAGTATAACATATGAATTTGTATACACATTTGGGCATTACATTTTTATACTATAACTTTGGATGCAGTATGTGTATCTTCACAAAATTTGATAAAACATTTAGTAAATATTAGGTTTTTGTATACAAAAATAAATTGATTATTTTATGAAATATTTTTACTAAAGATTTGTTTGTAAAAATAGTCGGTTTCATTACTAGTCTGAGTGCAAAGTGATTTCATGTTATGAAAAAAAAACTATTCTTCATCCCCAAAATCTCATTATTTGCTTAAACTCTAAAACCTCCTAAATACATTTCAAACATTTGTTTAAAGCAAAACTTTATATTTTATGTTATTTTCTATACTCTAACTATATAAGGTCTGTCACTTATTAGACCTTGCATCCATCATATAAAAAAAACAACAAATTTTACATTAAATTATGCTTTTTTCATATCAAAATGACTATATATTGAAAAACAAAAATAAAAATGTTTAGTCTTAGCAGCTTAAGCCTCATAACACTATATATCAGCACATATATTTATTATTATATTGACCTTCCAGTCATGACTACCTAACATTGGGAGGTTTTGGGGTCAGTCAAACTAACTTGGTAAAAAGTTAGAGCACAGAAAACAAAGTTTTACTAAAAACAAACATTTGAAGTGTATTTAAGATGTTTTAGACATTACACAAATGTAATTTGGAATTTCTGAGATGACAAAAAGTATTTTTAATCTTAACATGAAATCACTTTGCATGTGGATTATTCGAAACAAATACTTCATATACTCTTGAACACATCTTTTTTTCATTTATTAAAAATACTTCACTAATACTTTTTTTTTGTATGTTTACCAAAAACCTCTCAAAATTTGTGAAAATATGCATAATATACATCAAATGTTAGTATTATCATATCTATAAGGACTTTGTACAAGTACAAAGAGATCACACATGCTTGGTCACACTGACAGAGCCTATGTGGAGAGAGTTAATTCATAAATTTCATGAATACCTATCAGAAATTTTGTATTTTTTAATAAACTTCAGTTTGCGTAAATAAAAAATGTAAATAAAACAAGAGAAACCAAAAAAAAACATACCGTAAATATTGTACAGTGGTTATGCATTTTCTCCATGAAATTGGAATGTCCATATTTGGCTAACTTGACTAAATACCTTTCACTGCAAATGCATACAAAAAAAAAGTATTAAATATAATGTAACAAATTATTGTACAATCAAACAAAATAGATTTAATGTTAAGAGAAAGATATTTAGTTAAGCAGGTTTAACTCAGTTAAAACATATGATAAGGATTTATAAAAGAAAAAAGAAAAAATACCCATTACAGCACTTTATTTTTTACAGATTTCCAATTATTACAACTACAAAAAATTAATAACACAAAATTTTGATTTTAAATAAAACATGCCCACAAAGCATGAACAATGTCATGAAAAATTTAATATTAACTGAAACAATTATACAAACATTATTAAAAAACTGTAAAAACTTAAAAGTAGGTAAATCTGAATAAGACGTCAAATAGGATCTAATCAAAAAACAAGATTCCTGAAATATTACCTGATGAACTCAGCCTGCTGAGCATCATAAAGTGAAAAGTAAATTTCCACATCTTCCCCAACAGAATACCCAAAATCCCTCATATGCATAAAAAGGTGATGAGTTTGGGCAAATTTTGATTTTTTTTTCTTATTGGTCCCTCTACCCTGAAAACACAAGAAACTAAAAATTAATTGTTGTCTCATACAGTACAGAAAAATACTATACAACTACTAAATACTTAATGTTCTTTTATTAAACTGTCATACTATGATTAGTGTCAAAAGGTCTGATAATCTAAAAGTTTCTAAAAAAATTAAAAACTAAGCTCAAAGGTCTAATCATATAATATCCTCTTGTTTTTCCTGCAATTCCTTGATAAATATAAGAATACTGCCAATAATACAAATTTAAAAGTTAACATTTTCCTACACTGAAAATGTATTTCCAATACATACTTAGTTCTTCTCACATAATAGCTTTTCTTGATTTATGTTGCCCTCTACGTGCATTATTTTCAATCATCACAAGCTTTGATGCTCCGACCTATCCTCATGTTTACACATGGTATAGCTGCACTGTAGCTGCAAAACACTCTACCAATAGGACTGTAATACATCCTCCTAGTGTAGCTGACTCCCTCTATACACTCAAGAGCACAATCACTATTTCAAGAATAGACAAAAAAGATGCACTGGAGGTGGATAGAATGGACAGTAAGTGTGAGAGGAGGTGAGCATATGTATCAGAAATGCATTTTTAGTATCAAAAAATGTTAAAATTCCAAAAATATACCTAATCTCTACTCAGAATAAAAAGTAGAGGGACCTATGAAAAAGTTACCTAGATGAGTACACTTCAGAAAATGCCTGAAGAAAACCAATGTTGTGAGACACCCAAATGTATAGGGTCACATGGCTAGAAAACTGCATGTGCTAGATTCATTGTCAAGATATGTGTCACTAAATCTGGTAGAAAAGACACGCACCCAACCTGTAATTTAATGTACGTGATTACGTAGAATGACTAGGGCACATCAAATCGTATATCTGGCGAGTCAAATCCACTTCTAAACCAGGCACCATTACATATTTGTCTTGCAGTCCATGGTAAGTGAAGGTTCCAAACAATCTTCATTTCAAAACTAGAAAGCAGAAGAAAAAACAACTTTCCTTCCAACAACCCAACCAGGAAATGTTTACATGTGCAGACCCAGTAAACAACATCCAAACAACAGCTGGATGAGGAAAAGCAAACACTGTAGTTCAACTTCAGTCCAAAACCAGGTGCCATTGGGAACTTTTCAACTGCTGTGTGGAAGGTCTGGTTTGTTTGGTAGTTCATGCAAAGCTATAGAAAAGCTGTTTGTGCTAGCTTTCTCTCATTTAGCAGTAAAAGACAAGAAGGAAGGCAGCTTGTCATCACCATCCACACCAACTTTTGGGCTACTTTTTTATCACAATAGTGGGATTTAAAGCCACATCATAACACCCCCATGACTGAAAAGACAAGCATGTTTGGTGAGACAAGGATTTAAACCCAGGACCCACAGATAAGATGTAGAAGGAAATGGCCTCTACCAAACATATATATATGAGAACTTATGCTGGCTGATGATACACCAATCCAACCCCAGATGATTAATCACATGAGAACTAGCTTCCAGGCAGCAATAAAAAGGGAGAATGCCAACCAGAGGGGTGAACTGCATGTGCTGAATTCATCCACTCCAAAACCAGGCAGCATCAGGGATTTCTTTTTGGTCCCCAGTAAAAAAAGACTGCTAAACAATTACACCAATGGAATAGAACTACCTTATTGAATAGAATCAGTCATACTCAAAAGAAAGCCTCCATGGAAAGAAAACCTCCTGTAATAAGTGGCAAAAGAGTAAAACAATGTGGTGGGGAGTCAAAAGAAATACAATACCACATGACAGTGCACTGGGTTACCACAAAAACCCTGTTCTGGAAAGCAGACTTGTCTCAGACCAAAAGAATGGACAGTGAACCTGGCACTGCTTTAACTATGACTGTTCAAGAGTTTGTACAGTCTGGTAGAGGCTTTAGTTATGAAGAAAGATACCAAGAAGTAGCCTCTAGTGGTATTGTGAAACACCCCATCTCTTCAGTGAGCATTACAGACAAGTAAGGCCATATGATACAGATTTATTAAAGTTAAGTGTATCTGGACAACTACCTCTCACCACAGAACAATATACAAGATTGTATAAAAAAGCCATTGTAAAAGTAAATGAGATAAAAGTAGCAACTCACTCTGCCAAAACCTGTATGTGGTATGGAAAACGACTAAAGTTAGCAAGTGATAACCAAATCAGATGAAGATGGTTAAATGATGCAAGTTGGGCATGACAAAAATGTGAGGTGTAGTGCAGTCCACATGTAAGCTTGCACTATCTCCTCTAAATGACAATGGAAATAAACAGCCAAGGAAAAGTGAGATGACAAATCTGGTGAGAAGAATCTTGGAAGTTAAAACAAGAATCCTCAGACAGTAATACATAAGCCAAACAGATAAGTTAAAGATGTGATCTAGTAAAGGTTACAGAAGAAAAAAACCTATGTAGAATGGGATTTCCATAGAAAATAAAAAAAGACTCAACACGAAGTGGCTTAAAGTGGATAGAGTTGGTTGGTTGGTTGGTTGATTTAGTGTTTTATTGCACAAAGCAGCTAGGCTATCTGCACCAAACATCTGGTAAAAAGGTAAAAGTAGATTCAGTAAAATTCATAAAAGGAAATTGAGGTAAAACAAAACAAAGTTTAAAAAAAAAAAAATAGCATAAAACCAATGTTTACATCTAGTCTGCGTCAAGAGAAAACTACAGTAATTCAAGTCGTAAAGGACTTTCTGTTGCGTGACTGTAATAATCATAACTCGCCAGGGAGACTAACAGATAAGTACAAAAACCACTGTTTCAAGTCAAATCAGGTGGTCCATGGTGGAGCACTGTCGTCGAAACCCAGACTGGGTGGGCGAGAGGAGGTTGTTTGATTCGAGGAACCAAACAAGACAAGCATTAACCATCCTCTCTAAGGTCTTACAGAGACAGCTCGTCAAAGCAATTGGACGATAGTTTGAAGGAATCTAGGGATCCTTCCCAGACTTGGAGAAAGGTAGGACAATAGCCCGGTGCCAGACATTAGGAAAAACATTCTCCTGCCAGATCCGGTTAAAAACAACCAGAATGACAGTAAGAAAAGCAGGAGATAGTGTAAATCATCAGGTCCAATCAATGTACTGCCAGGCTGATGAAGGACCACTTTGAGTTCCAGCAGTGTAAAGGGACGATTATAGTCATAAGGACAATCGGCTCGAAAGGAAAGAGGTGATTGCTCTGCCCAAGTCTAGATGGCTAAGAAGGTGGAGGATGAAGCAGAAGTGCTAGATACCTGCCAAATGCTTTCACCTAAAGTATTGGTGATACTCCAGGTATCAGCTACTTCCTGGACATCAGAGAGCAAGATCAAGAGGGGGACAAAATTATATTGCACACTGACCTTTAGAATCTTGTCCCATATGACTTTAAAACTTGTGGTAGAGTATATGCTGGTTGTAAACTTAATCCAAGATTCCTTCTGGCTTTGACATCTTACCAATTGAGCATGTGCATGGGCCCGCTGGAAAGCGATGCAATTTGAGAGTGTGGGATATCTACAGAAAGTACCCCAGGTTTGCTTTTGAGACTTCTGTGCCATGTAGGAGGCAGGATTCCACCATGAACGAGGATATAGTGGAAAACGTGTCAAGGTTTTAGAAATACACTGAGCAGCTGCTTGTATAATACAGTCAGTTACTGCTGCCACACAGTCATCTGTTGAATGCTTACAGACAATGGCAGGATCAAGTTCTGCAAGAGCAGTGAAAGAGGGCCAGTTTGCCTGATCCAGCTTCCACCTGGGCATGTGAGTCGGGTGGCATTGACCATGGCCAGTCTCTCTCAAGATTATAGGGAAATGATCACTGCCCCATGAATTATTGTTAACCCTCCATGAAAAATGGTAAAATAATAAAGGGGAACAAATTGAGAAATCAATAGCAGTAAAGGACTGACTAGGAGCATGGAAATAAGTAGAAAAGCCAGTACTGAAAAGAGAGAGATTGTCATAAGAGAGCATATGCTCTACAGAGCAACCCCTCCTATCAATATCAGCACTTCCCCAGAGGGGATGATGTCCATTAAAGTCCCCCAGGATGAAAAAGGGAGACGGCAACTGTTCAATAAGAGCATCAAAGTCTGATTAATCATATGTCTCTCCAGGTGACAGGTAGAGAGAACAAACAGTGATGGTATGACCCAATGAAACACAGATGGCTGCAGCCTCCAAGGGTGTGTCAAGTGGCAAAGACAGGGTGGGCTCATGCTGATCAACCAACACTGCCACCCCTCCAGTGCAATATAAGAAAATGAGGTACAACAGGTTGTACGGATGGTGAGGATTGCTGCTCAGAATCTTCAAGACATGGTCGTTTACCTACTGACTGTTTTTCACTATTTTATTTAAATTTTTATTTGGAGGATCCATAGTAAAAAAGGAAATTTCAGTGCCCACTGACTCCACCCACCATGGAACCCTACAAGGGAATGCACTACAATGTCAAACAAGGACATTGCAGCAACGCCAGGATGTTGTAAGCACTATACCCAAATACCAGTACTTGGTTGACCCCAGCCCGAATGGACCAGCCAATTGGCCCAAGGGGGCCCACTCCTAGGCAGCCCGTCTACAGGAATTCAAGGCCAAAGTGGTGTGTTAGGATTGGAATCCTCAACCACCAGGATCCTCTCCTCCCCTTCACAAGTTGCCATGCCTGGCAAACACATGGATGGATGTTTTGATCCCAGAGGAAGTAAACTAAAAAAACAGAACCTTCCATGGGAAGTCCCCCTCACCACGTACAGGAATCCATACCGAGAGGAAATTGGATAGAGAGAACATGAGAAAGAAGAAAGGTGGGAGGATAAGTATATAGATAGACATTAGACATATCTTAACTGAATGCATCCACAGTCAAAACTAGAGGAAGCAAAACCAGGCACCAGAAGAGAAGAAATTTGGTAGTGAGCTAAATGGCAAAGACTTTCAAAAGGAGGGTACCTAGCTGAGAGCATAACTATCAGAACAACTGATGAGCAAGATACCACTTCATTTCTAGAATCTTATTAAAATGAAAGAGCAGATATGTCACAAGATTCAGAGAACCCAAGTAGCAACAAACAAGAAGTTGTACTTGCTGAGATTGAGCCTGAAAAGCACATTCAATGTCTGAAAACAAAATGAACAAAACAAGGTGTCACTTTGACAATCAATGTAAAAGAAGCTGTAACTGTTAGAGATGAGGACTACAGAGGAAGAAAGACAGGAATAGGGCAGGATTAATGAATATGAGAAACAAAAAAGAAGAGATTCAAATGTTGACACAAAAGAGTGTCCCTGTCAAGGAGATTTAAATAACAAAGCCGTTACATGTTGAGGGAGAAAGCAGAAAAAATTAATGTACCAACAAAGAGAAAAGAGCATGTGTATTTACCTAAAACCCCTCAGAGGAATGATGGATAGCTTAAGAAAGGAGGTGAGCAGATGATAGATAATGGAGTATAGTCATGAGGATAAGATAAAAAGAAGAAAACTGAGAAAGGTAAAAACAAAGGATAGAGAGTCTTAATCACTGAATCCAAGGTTTGAAAATTAGGAAATGGAAACTGACCAATGTATACTAAAGTATGCTAATCAGCCAAAAATGAGGTCTAAGCATACTGGTACTTGAATGCAACTGAGTAAGGAATTGTTCAGCATTAACACAAATTAATAGTCAAAGCAGACTATTATGTATTTAATTAATACAGTGTGTATATTATTATTGTGTGTATATAGGATACACACCTTAACTCTTCCACGTTAAGGTATAAAACATTATGATATATAAGACTGTTTAGTGTAGTTACTATTAATTTCTTTATTTTACGAGTTGATATTTCATAATTGTTTAGTTTTCATTGGGTCAGAATGAAGAAGAAAGAGAGAATAACCATATGAAATAGGAGGAAGAGAAAAAGAGATAAAAAACCTAAAATAACATGTCCAAAAAGCTAAGGAAAATCCACATAAATAGATTGGAAAAGAGCTGCAAAAGCAAGAGGTAGAAAAAAGCTGTCCAAGTTTTCATCCTCTGAAACAGATTCTCAAGAAAAAAAAAGACCTTACCACAGCTAATGCGACATTGCAGGCTGTATGTAAGATTATAATTTGCAATCCATCAAAGCCAAGTTCTCCTCCACTGACCACATGGGTCCTGAAGCCACAGTAACATTAAGTGTGGCTAGGTCAGTTATGGTAGGATATACACCAGAAGCCATAACTGTTACATGAAATTGAAAATTCATAATGTGGAAAAGACAAGAAAAACCTTCCACAAGAAAATGTTAAGATATAGATGACGACAAACATAAGATGGTCAGAAAGTTAGAAAAAGCACAAAGTATCAAATAAAAACTTAGCATGACTGCAGTCACCATATATGAGAACTGATGACATAGCTCTACAATATAAAAGGATTCAGCTGCATCAGGAGGGTGTGTTGCACTCCTACATCTCAACTATGGCATATGTTAACACATATGCCCTCTTTAGAACAAAAATTGCTAAAAAAGGCATTGCAAATCAATAATATCTATAATATTAGGTAAGATCTTGTATCAGAATTAAGCACCTTTTTCTTTTTAATTTATAGTATTAAAGGCATTATGATATAAAAGACTGTTTAGTGTAGTTACTATTAATTTCTGTATTTTACGAGTTGATATTTCATAATTGTTTAGTTTTGTTTCGTGATCAGAGAGTTACACAAACTGATGGTTAGTGGAACTTCTGTTTATAATTCCTTGATGTTGAGGCTATTTAACATCATGTGAAATTTACTGATGTCAAGAATACAGAGATTTCACGAAGATTAGCACACAATTAAATATTAAATTTGTGTGAGACAACAACAAACAATAAACATAAAGACAAAGCAAAGGAGAAGCAAAGTTATAAGAAGGAATTCAGACAAAGAAAAGTTAATTACAAAGTTAATCATCATATGAGTGAAAGGTATAACAATTATTATAGGCGTAACGGATGATACATTACAGAGACTTACAACGTTGAAAAGAGATAAAAAAAATGTTTAGTTCATCAAAGACAGTTCTAAAATAACTGAACTAGCTGCAGTGAACTTTCACTAATAAATAGATGATTCTCAAAAATAAAGAGAGAGAAAAAGGAGCAGATAATTTTAGAAATATAGGATATGATTGTGGTAACTCAACGATAAAGTGAACTGTACTTGGATAGTTAGGCAATGGGTAAAAGAAAAAAACAGTTTGGCTTGTCAGTTGAAATTATAAAGCAACTGAATAGGTTGGAGCAATATAGTGATTATGATATGCTTATAGCCTCTATAGTGTAAAGAATTTGTTGTACATATGTTTGACCTAGTTCCAAATACATATCTATATATTATTTTGAAAACAAGTGGAGTAAGTGTTGTTTGTTGATTTTCAAATTTATTGCCAAGAAGTCACAGACACTTACTCTAGAAGAATGCTTATCCCAACACACACCTATTTATATATTTTACTGCTATTCAAAAAGTGAGTCTCTTAATAAAATCTAATGAAACATTTTACTTACTAAAAGTCCTGAAACATTTTCTGAGCTTTGGAGATGCTACATAAACAGAAAAATAACTGGATAAAATAATACTCTTATAACAACATCTGTATCTTATGTGGAAAAAAAACCAACATAAATAACATCACTTGTTAGGTGTAAATAATTTCTGTTCAAATACATTCAAATGCTGTAACAACATAAAAAAAATAATCATCACTTCAACAGTTAAAAGAAAACATAATAAACACATCAACAACACTAAAACAAATTAAAAATCCCTAGACAGCACACTGATTTTTTATTCATTTTTTGAGTTGATACAGCTCTAATGCACACAATATATAAATAGTGTCATATTTGTTTTAAATTGCAATGGTAAAACAAAAATACAATTCCTTACCACATGATACAGCTCCACTGGACTTAGTGTTTCAGGATCAACCACCTCACTATCTATCCTTGGCACAAGATCCAGTCCCAACTGCCTACAAGAAGAGTAAAAGTTTGGTGTTTCTAGTAGATTTATCACAAATGTTAACCAGAAGTCTTAAACAAAAACCGTAACATGTCAGTATAAAGTAATGATGGTATTCACCATTAATTTTTATAACAATCATTTTAAGGTTCTGATAAATGATGTACAAAAAAGTTATAACATTTTAATTTTATCTATTATAAATCAAAGCTGACCACAGATTACTATGCCAATTGAGTCACAGAAACCATACCAAAAAATAGTTTTAACTTCACTCTCAAAACCTCTTAGAATCAATTGGGCAAATATAAAATCTATATATGACAATTTGTAATACAATATTGCGACATATTATTGAAATGAAAATAAAAATAAATTAGGAAGTAAAAAACCAGCTAAATGTAAATTTGATTAATGACCATTCCACATTAAGATACTGAATTAGCAAAGTATCAATTACAAAGTCCTAACATAGAATCTTGAATGTAGAACACACTACCTTAAGTAAGAGACACTTACTAATACACTTGTTGTACCAGTTGCTTTAATTTCTTCCCTTTAATTATAAAATGTGAATGGTCAGTAAAAGGGAAAATTAGGAACATTGCATGTTTTGGCAAATACAACTGCACCACAGCAGAGAAAACATTTATTCATGTACCCTCTGGTAAAACAAATCTGAAAGCCACATTTTTTTTTATGTTACACATTAGCAAGTTCTTCATATAAATCAACAAGCTTATGAGCAGTATTAACTTACTTTTTTTTCATGAAAGGGGTACAGATAGCCTAGTTGCTTTTTGCCATAAACCACCAAACAACGAACCAACAAAAAACATTAAAATAAAAAAATGGATTACTATTTTACAAATTTCAGTTTATAAGCTTAACAGTTACTTTCATCAGTTTAAAAATGCTTTTTCATTTTTCTGAAATAATGTTATCCGCAATTTCTCAAATAAATATTATGACCCCTTAATTATGTCATCTGATAAGCTCTAATGACTAAAATTCCTTATTTTAACTTACAATTGAAAAACTGATATTAATAAACAACTTCTACAACATACATTTCAGCCACTGCCTCTTATAGTTATTTTTATAGCATATGTATATGTTAAGAATTATTTACAGTTCAATGATAAAATTCCCATACTTCATTGCTAAAGCATCATATATTAGTCTGTGTTCTTGTTGTGTTGGTGTGCATAGCTTTATTTGTTTGAAGATAATCACAGGGTAAAACAATGGACTATCTGTACTCTGTCCATCATAGGAATCAAAAGCAAATTCTAGTGGTGTAAGTTCTCAGACATACCACTGTGCCGCTAAGAGGCAATGGTGTGCATACCAACTCTTTTAATACGGATTCAGTCAATCTGACCAACCACGTGACCTCTTTGTAATTGTTAAAAGTTTTTATAACATTTAATACTTCTCACTTTCAATACAGCGTGTATATCTTCACAAAATTTGGTATTCTTTCAATTTACATCAAAAGCCTTTCACACACACACACACAACAAAATTAATGAAGTATTTTTAATCAACTAAAATATAGGTTTTCCCATATATAAATAAATATATATTTATTTGTTTTGAATAATCTGTGTAAAAAGTAATTTTCATGTTAAGATTAAAAATACTTTTCCTCATCTCAAAAATCTCATATTTCCTTTGTGTAATCCCAAAAACCTCCTAAATACATTTCAAACATTATTTTTTAAAGTAAAATGTTATATTTTATCTGTTATTTTCTCTACCCTACCTAAAAACAGTGTCTGTCAATCTATCTTACCTCATAACCACCAAGAGAAAAATAAAAATAAACCTTTTTTCTTTCTACAATGACTTCCAATTGTAACATGAAACTATATTCATTTATTTTAAGTACCTTTAAGCTTAAAACAGTATACATCTTTTTTACAATTAAATTTTACTGTTTCATTGTCCTTTCGATTGCCCTTTGAACCATGTCTAATTAGCTACTATCAAAACCATTATAAATTGTAAATCTCTCAGTGCAAGTGAAGCTCAAGTTACACGATTGAATTACATTACTCATGTGCTGCTCATGTTTTTCATGTCTTGTGAATCATTATTATATTACTGTTCTTATTATTTATTTTACCTAATCTAACCTTAGCTTACCTAAAAATATCCCTATTTTAACATTTTAGTTACTTTTATAATAATAAATAAAGAATAAGTGTGAAAAACAAGAAATACAATACTTACCTATACTATACTAAAGAATAAGTATGAAAAACAAGAAATACAATACTTACCTATACTATACTAAAGAATAAGTATGAAAACAAGAAATACAATACTTACCTATACTATACTAAAGAATAAGTATGAAAAACAAGAAATACAATACTTACCTATACTATACTAAAGAATAAGTATGAAAAACAAGAAATACAATACTTACCTATACTATACTAAAGAATAAGTATGAAAAACAAGAAATACAATACTTACCTATACTATACCAAAGAATAAGTATGAAAAACAAGAAATACAATACTTACCTATACTATACTAAAGAATAAGTATGAAAAACAAGAAATACAATACTTACCTATACTATACTAAAGAATAAGTATGAAAAACAAGAAATACAATACTTACCTATACTATACTAAAGAATAAGTATGAAAAACAAGAAATACAATACTTACCTATACTATACTAAAGAATAAGTATGAAAACAAGAAATACAATACTTACCTATACTATACTAAAGAATAAGTATGAAAACAAGAAATACAATACTTACCTATACTATACTAAAGAATAAGTATGAAAACAAGAAATACAATACTTACCTATACTATACTAAAGAATAAGTATGAAAAACAAGAAATACAATACTTACCTATACTATACCAAAGAATAAGTATGAAAAACAAGAAATACAATACTTACCTATACTATACTAAAGAATAAGTATGAAAAACAAGAAATACAATACTTACCTATACTATACTAAAGAATAAGTATGAAAAACAAGAAATACAATACTTACCTATACTATACTAAAGAATAAGTATGAAAACAAGAAATACAATACTTACCTATACTATACTAAAGAATAAGTATGAAAACAAGAAATACAATGCTTACCTATACTATACCAAAGAATAAGTATGAAAAACAAGAAATACAATACTTACCTATACTATACTAAAGAATAAGTATGAAAAACAAGAAATACAATACTTACCTATACTATACTAAAGAATAAGTATGAAAAACAAGAAATACAATACTTACCTATACTATACTAAAGAATAAGTATGAAAACAAGAAATACAATACTTACCTATACTATACTAAAGAATAAGTATGAAAACAAGAAATACAATACTTACCTATACTATACTAAAGAATAAGTATGAAAAACAAGAAATACAATACTTACCTATACTATACTAAAGAATAAGTATGAAAAACAAGAAATACAATACTTACCTATACTATACCAAAGAATAAGTATGAAAAACAAGAAATACAATACTTACCTAAACTTCTTTTTTTCTTGCCATCAGTTGTGAGAAGATTTAAGCCTACTTCGTTTTAGTAACGGCAGTAATGCACTTAATTTTTATTTAATTAAATAATGCAACAAAGAACACAGACTAATAACATGCAAAATGTAGGCAATTACCCCTACCTCTCTCAATTTTTATGGTTTCCTAACAATGTAAAAAGAGCCATTACAAATTCATGAAAGCCAATCATTAAGTTTCTCTCCAGAATGTTGCTTGTATTCTTAATGAAATTGACTATTATCTATTCAGAACAGATTATTATGCAGTACATCATTTGCTAGGCAAAAACCTTGTCTTTCTATCAGGTATATGTAATGTGTAATTAAATGTAAGACAGAACTATGAAAATATCCTGTGACAGGAGGCATGGCAGGAAGGGTTTGATTTTCTATTGATAGCCCTGCAACCAACCAAATTGAAGACAATAAAAAATATGGTTTGTCTGGGCAATAATGATTGAAAAGTGAGTAACTTATATTTAATTTCATACATTTTCAGGGGGGATGAAAAAATAGAGAACACAAAATGCCTAGAAAATATATATCATGTGTCATACTAGAGAAAATTCAGGATTTTTTTTTTATTGTGGAATTAGAAACGTAAAACATCTATAATAAAAAAATATGGACTGTTGGCTAAGATTTTATGCTATATTAATTGGTATAAAATAAACAAAACATAATTCAATAAAATTTTGAATGCAAGACGCTCCTAAACTTTTTGCCACCTAGGTTGAAAGGGTGAACGAAAGAACACTTGAAGCTTGGTGCACTGAAATAATCCCATATCTATCAATACTACCTAAGAATTCTGAAAGCCATCCTACTTGTTCTGATTTCCAGATTTTGTATCAGGATTTGTGAAAAAGACCATACTAATTCAACATCTTAAGCCTTTTCAGTATTAAGTAGCTCTTCTACAACCTGAACTTTAAAATTCAACAAAACCAAGAAACAATTATCAAAATTTATTTTAGTTCAAAACAGCACAGATAAAGTTGAAAATGAGAAATAATGAAATCATTCTGCTTTGTAAATCCTAATCTCTGTAGTTATATTCATACAAAAGTTCCCATATTCTTCTCAAAAGAAAAACAGTCGAAATAAAGAAAAAACTACAGAAAACAGTAACAACAAGATAAAAGATAACTAATTTTTGTTCTTTAAGTGTTGAAAATATTTTGTTTTGATTACAAAAACATTATACACATTAATAAGGAAATGTTAAGCTATAAATTTTATTACAAAGCTTCTACACTGACATAAATACCTATTTCCCCAATCAATTTTGGCAGTGATCTTTATCTTGACTTCTCTTATCTGATCTTGGGTAAGGGTGCCAGCTATTATCTGGCGTCGCCATTCCATTAAGTCCCACATGACACCTTGCAGTTGGGAAACTAAAGTGAGCTCTCTCCTCTGAAAATAAATTTGTTTTGAATGTTATCATTGTAAAATGGCAGTTAAAAAGGTACATTTGCCAAATATTTCATCAAAGCATCTGCAAAAGAGCACAAGAAGATAATAGCTAAAAAAACACAAGTTCTGATGTAGTTCCAAATTGCTAATTATTAGTCTCCTCTATCCACAATGTTCTGTATTCTTTACTGAGCAAAAGATGATGAAGTCTTTACATAAAATGTCCAATTTTACATTTCTGAAGTGTAGGTAAATACTGGCATGATTTCCTTCACTCAGTTTGAAATATTCTTTGATTCAAATTATCACGTGGTGTACCATGAAACCAATACAGACCTAGTTACAAGTGGTATATATATACTTGTGAAAAAAATGTATAACAACCAGTGTTATAACACTGAAAAATTATTTTATGAATAATCAAGTTTCAGTGAAATTTGTGGATAGGAAGATTTGAAAATGTTCATTACATTTTCCTTTACTTTAAAACTTAAAATAAAATCCCTACACAAAAAGACTCTTATTAGAAGTAATTTATGTATATCAAATATTAGTGTTTGAGAGGTGTTTACTTTTTGTTACTACTTTTTGTCGGTTTTTGCAATGTTGTTTATAATAATTTATAGCTGAAATTGGTAACTACTTCAATTGGCAAAATAAGGTATCAAAAAGGTATAAATCAAGGTATTAATCAGTATAAAAAATACTGAATCTGACTGTTTATATAAAATGTAACTTTCTGATTGACAATAAAAAGATATTGAAATTTTAAGAGGAAAAACTATTTTAGTGTTTCTTTTGAAAACTGTCTCATAAAATTTTTGAAATATCACAGTTTACAACATCTTTAGTAATACTAAGTCATATTCAATCAACGTTTTGAAGCATATATTATTTTACTAATAAGTTTGTATTAAGTTTTGTCCAGCTTGACTAGGGACATTAAAAATTAAATCACTCATACCAATCATACTTTTTCACAGTGAAATGCTGAGTGTGACATTTTCCCAGCTCTTTAATTTTGAGAAATTAAATGAATTTAGATTGGGTTTACAACAATTATTGTTGTTTTGTATTTCAATACTGTTAATAACACCTCTGTGAGACTAAAAGAACCAAAAGTCAGTATACAGCAGTTTAATTATATCACACAAGTTTAGACAAACATTTTACTCCCTTACAACTATTTCAGTAAATATGTTTATATGCTTATAATACTTAGCCAAAGATATCAATAAAATAAAGGTGATTGCTTCGCATAATGATAACAAAAAACTCACCACATACAGTCTCTTCCATATCACATGCCATTCTTTTAAAACACAAGATACTTCACGTACTGTTGAATCATCCACCGGAGTAACAGTTTCATATAATCTATACGAAAAAACAAAAAAAAGATAAAAAATCATGTATTGGTATATATAATCAGTTGATTTAAGCTGACTTAAATATTTTGCTTCTTAAAATATTAATACAAATACACCCAAAAGAACATTCAAAGAACTGACAATTCTGGACGGATGCAAGATGCATGCCTTGTAAAGAAATTAAGTATGAACCATGTTCATCATGTCATTCTCATGTTTTCACACCAATATACTTTACATTTGGTGTAAACAGAATATTTCATCCACTTCTACCAAGAATTAACTGCAAAATATATTGTTGTAAGCTATATTTTTAATGTTTTAATTTAGATGTTAGCTACAGGTCACGACATTAAGAATCTCGCAATTTTAACTAATATCTAGATAAATGTGCACTATCCCTAAATACAAGTAGTAAGTTAATGCAAATTTACTGAATAATAATTGAGAATTCAGTAAAGTATTCAATATGTGTGAATCATCAAGTGAATGCTTCTGTAAACTAATAAGCAAGTTAATTCAACATTTGTTATCAATCAATGAAATTTCTGTTAAACATTATTAGTGTATTAGGATCTACAGTAGTTTCTGTATAAATAATTTATGGCACACCTGATTCTACTCTTCTGATACATTGGTATATATACTTTAGGGTCATTCCATGTCAAATCATCCAGTTTTTGGAAAATTTTATGGATGACCCCCTCAGAATGCCTTGAAAAAATTCACATGTGCTCATCTACCCATATAATGAAAAATTGCCAAAGATTAGATCAATATCTCTTATATTTTCTGATTTACAGCCCTGTAAAATTTAAGTGATTTTTTTTTTATTTTTGACAAATTCATTTTTGGGCAACTTTGGCTGCTTAAAGCTACAAGAGTAATGGTGGTAGAAGTCTGAAATTTGCTACACTGACTGAATTAATCTTACAGAATTCAAAAATGGTCTCAAACCAAGTTTATCTCTCTTAGGATTTTCATAGTGAGGTTGTAAAATCACCTGAAAACCCAAAATCGTATCAAACATTGGTTTATTTAATAAGCCATAGCTCTAAGACTTAATATGATACAAAGCTGAAATTTGTTTTCTAATTTCCTATAACATATCAGTTGATAAATCAATAATTGTTGTAATTAAAAGTTTATTAGATCTCCTGTAAAAAAATTTAGTTGCATGCAACTTTTTATGATTTAGCTAAAAACAGCCCTACTTCAGGCCACAGTTTGACCATGTCACCAGTTATTCAGCCTTTTCAGATTTTTACCATATATTCTTACATCTCTGAATATGATCTACAAAACAAGTCAGGATGGTGTTCAACCTACATTTGAGTTATAATTTTTTTAAAGTATCCATTGTTTACTTGACAAACAAAACTTCAATTCAGGTGTGTTACTGTGTGCAAATATATCCATACAATTTTGAAATAATTTACGAATCCCATTTAAATATTCTTATCAGCCTTTACCATATATTCTTACATCTCTGAACACGATCTTCAAAAAAATCAAGGTTGTGAAAAATAATAAATTATCAAAATTTAAGTCTCTGATATGTACCTTTGGGCAAAGGACCACATTCAGGGCATTCAGTTCTTTCTTGTCAATCAGGAATCAGTTCTACAGAATTGTGTAAAGTTTGATCTACTTGAGCACTATGATAAATGCAAAACTGTGGCAGGTATTAGGTCACATCATAGCTTTATTCCCCACTCTACCAACAAATTGTATATGAGAAGGCTATCAGATGATGATGTGTACACAGTTGTAACTGTTGGTAGTAGCAGTGAAAGTGATGCTGCAGCAGCTCAAATAGGGTCTAATGATAGCAATAACAATTATCAGCCAGGGAAATACGTGGCATGCATATATGATCATGAATGGTATGTGGGAAACATCAAAGATAGATCAGATGAACATTCCAATGTGTTGGTGTCATTTATGAAGAAATAAAAAAACGAACTGTTCTCATGGCCTACAAGGTCACGTAAAGATGAAAGCTGGATTCCTTTCCAACATATTCTTTGTCTGATAAGTGCAGCTACCATGCAAGGCAGTAGTGCTCACCACTATGTTCTAAGTCAAAGTGATCTCATCATAATCAACCTCGAATTTCAGAAATTTATTCAAGCTGTCTGAACAAAGCAATGTTTATTTGATGTTGTTAAGGCTACTTTATTGCCAAAGCAGTTTTTGAAACATTTCATTGTCACAATTATTGCAGTTTGGTGTGACTATAATCTTTCTCAGTTATACCCTGTTGTAGCACTGTGCTTTTTGTGTGTGATTTACCTTTGTATTTATTATATTATGAATCTTAAACTCAGCCATATCTGCATAACTATAGTGCATACACAATGTATTTGCATTGCCATATGATCTAACTAGTTATGCCAATAAACTTGTTCAGAAATGAATTAATTCTTTCTTGTTTCTTACAACTTCATTATTTAACATTGTAAAAGGCTGGTTAGAATATTTCAGTGGGATTCATAAAATGCTAACAGGTATTTTTCAAAATTGTGCAAAAATATATTTGCACACAGTAATACACCTGAATTGAAGTTTTGTTTGTCAAGTAAACAACATATGGTCAAAGGATACTTTAAAACATTATAACTCAAAAAGTAGGTTGAACACCATCCTGATTTTTTTTTGTAGATCATATTCAGAGATGTAAGAATATATGGTAAAAATCTGAAAAGGCTGAATAACTGGTGACATGGTCAAACTGTGGCCTGAAGTAGGGCTGTTTTTAGCTAAATCATAAAAAGTTGCATGCAGCTAAATGTTTTTACAGAAGATCTAACAGACTTTTAATTACAACAACTGCTGATATATTAACTGATATGTTATAGGAAATTTGAAAAGAAAATTCAGCTTTGTATCATATTAAGTCTTAGAGCTATGGCTTATTACATAAACCAATGTTTTTTACAATTTTGGGTTTTCAGGTCATTTTACTGCCTCACTATGCAAATCCAAAAAAAGATAAACTTAGTTTGAGACTATTTTTGAATTCTGTGAGATTAATTCAGTCAGGGTAGCAAATTTCAGCCTTCTACCACCATTACTCTTGCAGCTTTAAGCAGACAAAGTTGTCCGAAAATGAATTTGCCAAAAATAAAAAAAAATTAACTAAATTTTACAGGGCTGTAAATCAGAAACTATTAGAGATATTAATCTAATCTTTGGCAATTTTCATTATATGGGTAGATTATCACATGTGAATTTTTCAAGAGATTCTGTGGGGGGTCACCTGCAGCCCCTTGGATGATTTGACATGGAATGACCCTTTATGATTCACCTAATACAGTCAAACATCGATATAAGGCGCTAGTTGGGGTCCAAAAAATTCAACAGCGTTGTATCTGATTGCTCCTTATACCGATTTGATTATATATTTTTTTTACCCTCGGGGTGAGCGATAATGCAAAATTTACGCGTTTTGTAGTGAAATAAAGAAAAACAAACAAAACTACTTACACCAATGATATAGCATTTTTTTTATTTATTAAACTCAATTTTAAGACTGAAATTAAATGTAAAAAGCAGAATTCTAAAGAAATTTATCGAATTCATTACTTTGATGGGGGCTGATATTCTAAAAGTAGTTCCGTCAGAGCAATCATGTGATCGATCAAGGATGACTTGTGGTTTTAATGAAAATAAAGTTTTGATACTTCTTGCCTACGCACTGAGAGCTATCCTATGACTGGCAGATTATGTACTTTACTGCAGTTGACAGCGCCAGGAATTATTACATGCAGGCCGGGGTTTGATCACAATATGCGGCGTGAAAACCATACAAAAAGATTGAAGTGGATTTGGTTTTTGATTTTTGATCACATTAACCGGCTGATTACATTAAGCAGTGGTAATATTAAGCGGCGGCCTTTGTAGAAACCCCAAAAAATTTGGGGCCTAAGACCCCATCGCGCCCAAATGATTATCGCGCTTTATCGATGCGTCTTATATCGATGTTTACCTGTAATTAAGTTGAAAAATTTGTTTGTGATCATAGACCTACAACTCATGTCAAAGTAAACGTAGCCTGTAGCAAACATTATACAATAAATTAATATTCACTCTTATTACATGCACAGGACTTATTTTTATCAAAAATTCAAAAGAACTTATCCAACAGCAGAACACATTACAAGAATATGTATAGTGCCACTGATGATTACTATACGATTACTCCAGTGTTAACGGACTGAACTAAATACCTCTCATAACGAAACCAAAGAAATCTTAGTGAATACTTACCCTTCATTGTCTATTCGAAAAGCTTTTAAATGGATAAAAGATGCTGGAAAAATTCCCTGGAAATGAAGAAATGTTTAACATAAAAAACTGAAATAGTTTATTACTGTAAACTATACAGATCTTTATATTTATATGCCACATATATTTGTACAATATTAAAATTTATTAAATATATACTGGTTCATTAGAAGTTATTTTCATATATTTTATTTTAAAAATCCTTGTCAAAATAGAGAACCATTAAGATAAGGAAGAGATGATTAAACACAATTTTTAGAAAAACAAGCAGCTTTAAGAAAAATATTTTAAACTTTCCAGTCTCTTTCTAATAAATACAACCTTTCAAATAATTAAATTACTAAAAAACCATGCACAAAAGCCAAGAAAAGAAATTCTTATAAATACTGTATCTGAAACATAAACATGTCATCAGGTTATTGGAGATCATAAACATACCTTTAAAGCTTTGTTTCTTGTGGAAAAACCACGATACCAACCTAACAAAAAATAAATATTTTCTAATCACACATGAATTTATAAACATAATCTTTCATAGAAGTATTTTAATAAAAAAGGTACACTATCAAAGATACTGACAAGTCTACTACAATTGCCATGCTTGAAAGTCATTACACATAACTGAAAAATAACCAAAACAACTTTAATACATCATTATCTTCTAACAAGATGCACATAAAATACAAACTAGCTTACTAATTAAAAAGTTAAAATATAATTTGTATCATCTGTAACAAAATTGTTAATAAAATAAATATTATGTGATGTTGATGAGCATCTGTTAATAATTTACCACTCAGATATTACTAATGCAAACAATGTCACATCTACAATACACCAAAATTAAAACTTACGCATCAACTAGTTTACTGATGTTATATCACGAAATAAGACTTAATATAAAATTATACTGTACATAAACTCTAAAAAAATAATACTGAAAAATTTAGAACCAAAATACAAGCACATGGAACATTACAACAGTAATATGAAAATACACACCCCCACATTCTTCTAAAATCTGCACAGTTTCACCAATCTCAAGAGGCAGGCCATACCTTGTATTACCATCATAGTTGTACAGTGCTGAAAGACAAATAATACCCTGAATTATAATCCTTGTACAAACAGTGTGTGTTACAGTGTATGGTACTTTACTCTCATACAATCTACAAAGCATTCCAAGAATGTAAATATTTGACAAAAAAACTACTATACATAGAAAATTTGTTCCTCAACAACCTACTTGAGTTCACTTCTGCAAAGTTTGTTTACCTTTCTTTACTGATATTCTGTAAGGTCAATGGTTTATTTGTTTCATCCTAATCCCAAAGGTCAATAAAAAGATTAATACTGCTTTACTTAAAACTATGTTTCTCTTACCAAGGTGAAATTATTATAGCAGAATTTAGTGTGTTTGAAAATGTGTCCCTCACTTGATTCAATTGGCAAGTAATGTACCTCCTCATTTAGAAAAATTCCTTAAAGTGTAGATATTAATATACCTCGCTCACCAATGCATTTGCATGTTATAAGAATTAGCATAGTAATGTTCTCTTACTCATTTCAAATTTCTTCTAAATCACAACATACCTTCCTCACACCTGCATGTATTTATGAATATACTTTATGTATTAAAATAAAACTTTATTGCTTACTTAGGAAGCCAAATTATAAAATTCTGGGGCATTCTATTCTAGTAACTGACATATCTTTGTGTTCTAAAATATGTTTTTAAAACTTAAACCACTTGTTTGTAGGCATCCAAATTTGTTAAAGTATGCTTAAGGAAAATCATCTAAGCTTTTAACCAAATGAAAAGAACTTAAGTACTCAATAACTACTACAAATCATCATTTTATATAATTTTATTTATTGTTATATTTTTTAACAATTATAACTAAAATATAAAAATTAGGAACTTTTCAGCTTAGTTTAACAAAATTTCAATAACATAAAACATCTAAAATTTGACAAGCTTGAGAACTTTATGAAACACTACACTCAACAGTCATTTGGCATTTATATTAACATGCTGGGAGACAGTTAATGGGTTGATAGGTAGTTTATTGCTATTGACATGAGAGTTACTGCTTCAATGAGCAAAAATGTGAGCAACAAAATAATAAAATTAAAAAAGAGAGAGATCTGAATTTTAAGAGGAAAAGAAATATTTTTGTTCTGAATGTTAGAACAATTTTTCACTCTGCCTCATTCAGTAAAAGCTTTTTACAGTATTAGACAAATCTTTAGTAATAATTAGGCCACACTGCAAGATCCATTAGTTTCATTCCAATCAAACAAGAGGGAAACTACCTTTTCAGTGCAGATTTATTTGGCCACTAACATCACAGATCTTTCACTGAAAGTTCTACACAAAACAAGAGATAATCCTCAATAGCCATGACACTTGAAATTCTTTTAGACAGGGTTAGAGTAAATTACTCTGAAAGACCTTTTCCCCCTTCTTATTAACTAAATTTTTGTCTACCAGCAATGCCAAGAATGAGATACATGTACACCAGATTCAATTTCATTACTTATCAGGATCTCTACCAGCCTAACCTCAAATTGAAATTCTTTTTGGTATGATTAAATTCAGCTAATGTATAAGACCTTGGGTGTAGTCAAATACATGATCATAATATAGAATACTATTCAGATATAATTTATTAATTTAAGAGTGAACATTTTACTATTGTTTAGCTTTTATTTTAATACGAGTTAAAAGCAGATGATTGTAGAAAGTTATGTTTATAATTCAATGATACTGTGACCATTGAATGTCAAGAATAAAGATTTCTAGAAGGCATGCAGATGATTAAGTGATAAAGACATAAGTTGTGTGAGATGAACAAAAAACAGCAGGCAGATAATAGCAGAAGAGAGTAAAGTTACAGGCAAGAAAATGTTTGATGTGAAGTTAACTACAGTAGAACTGATAGGCCTAATAATTAAGATAAATCTAACATTTAATATGTTAGAGTAAGACTAACAACAGAAATGGAGGTAAGAAGAATAACTTATTCCATTAAGGCATGGTTCTAAAGTAATTATGTCAGCTTGAGTGCACTTTGACAAAAGGAACAGAGGATATTCTGAAACACTATTAACACTATACCATCATAATGGGGATTGGAGTACCAACTTCAGAGGTAAGTTTATTCAAGTTACTTACTCCCAAGAAGTAATAGCTTATTATTTTTTCTTTATTATTTCTTTTCTCTTCTATATTTTGGAGAGCAGTCACCTTCCCATAACTGTTTGCAGTGGGACATTGTGTGCTTGAGCACTCATATCTTGTTCTCCCAATTTTTATTTCTATTCATTTGGTTATTTTATTACTTAATTATTTTTCACATGAGACTGGTGAACAGAGGTTAAGACTGACAGGTGTATCCCCACTATAGTGCTGATCCTACTTCTAAAGTCACCTCCAAAACCTAGAGTACATTTTATATCCCACATTATAGCCTGTACCCTGGGGATTCTTTCAATTAATGCAGCATTTATTTTTGTTTAGGCTTCTACTTGTTTATACGTTGTATTCATGATTTGTCTATAATATTAAGAATTTGTTGTGCATACTTGTTCTGCATATGTATTATTTTGAAAACAAATTAAATGTGTACTGTTCATTTATTGCCAGTAAGTCATAGACACCTACTGCAGAAGAATCCTAAACCCAACAATAACACAGTATATATTTATACAATGAAGAAGTATAAGTAAAAGCCTTTTATTCTGACTACTGGCAAAAGATTTTCATTTTAAATTCTGACATACATCTATTGCAAGGGTTTAACTGAGTCCAAAACTGTAATTAGATCTCCAATTAGTCACAAAATGATAAAACTATGAGTTAAACATTTGAAGTTGGAAAAAAAACAACTCTGAATCATTCTATAAGCTTCTATATTGCAGCTCATCAAATGGTGCAATTTATTATCACAACACATACAAACATATCTGGCTGTTGACTAATTCTGGTACATACCTGATGATGACTTTTGGCTATAATTTCAACAATATTTGCTTAATCTGGATATAAGCCGATTCAAAATAATTTAAATATATCAGGGAAACTACTAAAAAGAAATAACTGTTAAGGGAAAGTATGTTGACAAATATCCAAAAAATCACTTTAATGTAACCTCTGATTAATACAAAAAGCTGTTTAAAACAGTACACAATTCTTGTCTATCTAATATATATCAAAGATGGTGTGTGCGTGTGTGTGTTTTCTTATAGCAAAGCCACATCGAGCTATCTACTGAGTCCACCAAGGGGAATCGAATTCCTGATTGTAACGTTGTAAGTCTGTAGAATTACTGCTGTACCAGCAGGGAACCAAAGATGGTGTCAAAGTCAAACCATTGAGATCAAGATCTGACATGAAATATCAATACTGAAATCCAGAGCAATCTTTGAAAAAGCATGATTCTGTCAACTTTACTTCTCAGACTTTTATGCTGTGTTAAAACATTGCTGTCTGCTGTTATAAATGTGTCTATCAGTTGTCACACACAGTTATACTTAACCCAATAAAAATAATATGTTGTTTATTTTAATATAAACTTACAAAACAATAATTCAAACAACTGTAAAACATCTGTTAACTTTGTTATAGTTCCACTCAATCTACTTTTGAATGCATACCACAAAGAAACGGGCAACAGTTATTTCAAAATGCTCTACACTACATGGCATAGGTATTTAATTGACTTACAATTACATATTTATCTAACATTTCAATCAGAGGTAGGTAGGTAGGTATTTCATGTTTATTGGCATTAAAGATGTAGTATACTATACCGGTATATGGAAATTAAGGTAAAAATAAATAAAATATGTAAAATTAAGACCTGCCAGGAAGACTGAAGCATTAAGTTCAAACTTGCTGTCAGTCACCTGAAGTTGGCTTTCCAGTCCTGGGTTAAGGTCAAAATAAAAATTGTGTAAAAGAAATCATGCTAAAATGGTATATTGTCCAATAAAAACCTTAAATTAAGTTAAAAATACCAATGGCTCTGAAAAATGTAAAAACATGAGCGAGGTGGGCAGTATCACCTATGACATTTGCTAATGTCAAGATGGTAGTTTGAAGGAATCTTGGGATCCTTTCCTGGGCTTAGAGGAAGGTAGAACAATACTCTGTCACCAGGCATCAAGAAAACCATTCTCCTGTCAGATCCAGTTAAAAACAATTAGAAGAACAGCAAGAGAAGCAGGAGACAGATGGTGCAGCATTTCATAATGTACATCATCAGGTCCAACTGATGTACTGCCAGACCAATGAAGAGCCAGTTTGAGTTCCACCAGTGTAAAGGGACAATTATAGTCATAGAGACAATCAGCTCAAAAGGAAAGAGGTGATTTCTCTGCCTGAGTCTTAATGGCTAAGAAGGTGGAGGAAAAAGCAACAGTGCTAGATACCCAGCAAAAGCTTTCACCTAGAGTATTGGCAATGCTCCGTATATCTGCCACTTCCTTGCCACAGGAAGAGCAAGATCGAGAGGAGGACAGAATTATATTGCCCATTGACCTTTCAAATCTTGTTCCATATGACATTGGAACTGGTGGTAGAAGATATGCTGGTTGTGAACTTAATCCAATATTCCTTCTGGCTTTGATGTCTTACCCACTGAGCTGTGCACAAGACTGCTGGAAAGCTATGCGGTTCGAGAGTTTGGTATATCTATGGAAAGTATCCCAAGTCCATTTTTGAGCCTTTTATGCCACATGGCAGGCAGGATTCCACCATGGATGAGAATATCATGAAAAAGGTGCAGAGGTATTAGGAATACATTGAGCATCTACTTATATAATACAGTCAATTACTGCTACCACACAGTCAATCTAATGACGGCTTACAGATGATGGCAGGATCAAGTTCTACGAGAGCAGTGAGAGAGGACCAGTTTGCCTGATCCAGTTTCCACTGGGGCACGCGGGTCGGGTGGCATCGACCACGGCCGGTCTCTCTCAAGATTATAGGAAAATGATTACTGCCTCATGGATTATTGTCAACCCTCCATGAAAAATGGGAGAATAATGAAGGGGAGCAAACTGAGAGATCAATATCAGTAAAGGACTGATTAGGTGCATGAAAATAAATAGAAAAACCAGAATTGAAAAGAGAAAGGTTGTGATCAAACATAGTGCCTCCCTACAAAGAACTCGAACCGTTGTGACCAGTGCTTCCTGTTGTAGTGCGCTGCAGTGTCCCTGCTGTCCCAAAGGCAAAGATAACAGGGAAACTTGGTAAAGCCTCTTTGAAGACCCACCAGGAATGCCACCATTTTAAAATCTCCAATAACCTCCCAGCCATACTCATCATACTTCTAGCAAGGTCTTGATGCTGTTGTATTCCTCCTTTAGGTGCACCAAATGAGACAGGGGAAGAGATGGATACTTATTCTAGAAAATTCTTGTAAATTCTACAACATTCAACAAAGTTCTTGAAAATTCTTGTAAGTTCAAGAAAATTATCTATCAGCTACTCAGTACTGAATCTACATAGAATATTCTGGAAAATGGGTAAATTTGAAAATTTCATTATCCAGGTCACAAAAAAGCAAAGTTTGAAGAGAAAAATCGGTCTTTTCCATTTACTTTAGTCATAAGCAATTGGGAAATAACACTTTCTGCCCAGGAACAAGAAAAAGTAAAAATTTTGTTACATACTGTAATCAATATTTTAATAGTACATACATTTTACGTTTTAACTCTATAAAAAAAATATAAAGAAAAACAGCTTCTTGTGTTACACAATAACACATTTTCTCTAGGCATCTTCTCGTCTCTAGCTTATCCACCACCACTTCAAAAAAGTGTGAAATTAAACATAAATTACTTGGTATGTAATCATAATTTTTAGTTTTCAATTTTGTTTGTTTACAGAGTTATCAAACAGAAAACCACATCCCTCCAGCCACACCCACCTATCACATCCTCACTTCCAAGATATTTCTCATGGCTCTCTCTTACATACAATTACATATAAAAAGTGGAAATTACGATCTCCCAAATGACATTGTGTTCTGAACAGATAATAGTCAATTTCCTTCAGAGTACAAGCAACATTCCAGGGAGAAACTTAACAATTAGCTTTGATGAATTTATAACAGCTTTTTTCACATAGTTAGAAAGCCAAAACAATTTTAAGAGTTAGGAGAAATTGTCTACATTTTGCATTTCATTAGTATATGTTCTTTAGTGCATTATTTGATTAAATAAAAAAGTGGCCTTAAATGTCCTTGAGAGCAAGAAAAAAAAAAGACTGGATAATTATTTATTGTTTTTCATGTTCATTCTTTGTATATTATTATAAAATTAGCTTAGGTTATAAAATAATTATGCCATATTTTCCCCATGCATCTTTTACAAAATCTACTAAGCCTAACTCTGCCTTTTTGGATTTGCTTTCTCAGATGTGATCCGTTTTCTCATTTTCACCAATTTCATATGATATTATTTCTTCCATTTTTATATTATACTTATCATTAGTCATTAGGGTCCTATGTTTTCTCTTCTTACCCTGACACCAGGGTTCACAGTGAGAGTTTCATTTCTTAGTTGAAGGCTAGTGTTAGCATGTCTTTTGATCATTATATTTTGGCTTATTAACATGCTGATGAACCATTTATTAACTCTCAGCAGTTGGAGTCATTTTATGCCATTGTTAAGGAGTGTTCCTTATAATCCTCTCAATTTCCTCATATTCATTTATCCTTATAGTTCTCCTATAATACTTGTCCAACATACTTTTTTTAAGACATTCTATGGATCCTCTGAGGGATTTTTTGGAGTTGCATTTTCCCTCCTTATTCCTCTTTAGTGTTGTTGTCCTATTTGGTCCTATACTTTAACACATGATTTTTCTGCTGTTAGGACCTTATTAGAATGGACACTTTTTTCATAGGTTCATCTACTTTCTCCTTATTTTTGTGACTTCTGGATCACTTTGTATTTGGAGACTTTCCAGAGCCCTTGGATTCATTTGTGGAGTCTGTGAGTCTTGACTTTGACTGTTTGTTTGTCTATTTCTGATACCATGACTTCGCCTGTAACTGTTTCTTACTTTGCAACTTTCTGTCCTTTATTAATTCCATCCACTAGGGGATCAAAATTTTGCTGGGTGTCTCAGTATTGTATTTTTCATTGCCAACAGTTCCAATGACTGTCAGGTATTTTACAGTTCAGTGGAGGCACATTTAACCAATTATATTTCCCCTGTGGTGGGTATTCACTACCTGTTCTTGGGTAATCCAAGTTTTAATGGTAGAATTTTTTTCATCCTTTTCTTTTCTCCACTACTTTTGTCTCCTACACCAATTTCTTTCCCATTTACTCAGGATCCATCTACCTGTCTGTGTGTTTCCAGGTTATATAACTGGCCCAACCTGATCTATTTATGTTCCTTCCAGGTTTGTAGTCCTCATCATCATATAGTTCTTGTGGATTGTAATCTCAATTTTCCTTCTCTGTCTTCCAAACCCTCAGTTTGATCCTTTATCCTAATATGCACCAGTCCAATCAGAGTTATTCCTACTCATTTTAGTCAGTGGGCATCATCTACCTGATATCTTTATCATTAATATTTCACATATTTTCATTTCACATTCTCCTTGATCCAGATATTGATCTTTCCTACTCCTATTTTCAGCAACTTATGATAGTCATTCTCCATTGCTGTTTTCTTTTTCATCCCTTTCTCGACTCGACTCTGTGCCAGCTGGCAGTCGACTTGGAGTGAGCAATGCGAAAACAAGCTTTTCCAAATAAAACCCTATATTGGACTTTGGCTGTCTTGTTAACATAAGTACCGGAAAGAGGAAGTTGTTCTAACTAGACTACGCTTCGGTCACAGTTTTTAACTCATCATTTTCTTTTATCTGGAACTGATGCAATAGTGTGTAGTTTGTGTGACACTCAAATCACAATAAGCCACATTTTACTTTCTTATCATCATTATGATTCACAATGATGGCACCATTTTAAGCATGTTCTGTCCCAAGGTTTGTCCATAACGTTAGACAGTGTTATTGGTGATGGTGACACCAATGCCATTTAAGTTTTTAATATATGCTTTACACTTTTTTAATGTGGCTCCCTTTTAAAAATCACAGTTCATCTAGTTCAATTTGAAATTAGAAACTGGCCATAACATTAAGTAACTCGAAACCAGGACTGGAAAGGCCAACTTCAGGTGACTGATTCTGCTGTTTGAACTACCCATTAGTCATCCTGGCAAGTTATCATTATAATTTTGCTTCAAGTCTTTTAAAACTTTTACTACTTCCTTTTTGAAAATGGCCATAATGTCAAATAACTCAGAACCAGGACTGGAAATGCCAACTTCAGGTGACTGATAGTGATTTTTGTACTTACCTGTTAGTCTTCCTGGTGAGTTATGATTATTACATCACACTACAGAAAGTTCTTTACAACTTGAATTACTGCAGTTTTTCACTTGACATTGTAGACTAGATGTAAACATTGGTTTTATGCTATTTATTTATTTATTTTTTAACTTTGTTTTGTTTTACCTTAATTTCCTTTTATGAATTTTACTGAATTTACTTTTATCTTTTTAACGGACATTTGGCACAGATACCCTAGCTGCTTTGTGCCATAAAACACTAAATCAACCAACCAACCATCCCTTTGTCTCTTTTATTCCCTCTATGCAGTGGACAGACTTCTGTGTCCAGTGTGTGCTTTTCATTGTTTCATTGCCTGTGTGACCTCCTTCAGTGGTTCCCATTTCCATCTTTTTTTTTCCTCTTTGACCTTTCTCATCCTACCTCTAAAAATAGAGATCATTAACTACTTCAACCATTTTATTACTCCATGCCTCTTTCTCCCATATTCTGTTCCAGATGTGTAAGATCAGACACTTTCCTTTTCTTCCTGGAGACTCCCTCTGTCAACCATTGGATGATACTCTTCAGTTAGGCATGCAGCCTACATCTGTTATGGTCATTTTACATAATCTTCATTAGATAGCTGTTTCTTGCTCATTGGGGGGACTGCCTTCTCCCTGTTCCTTTTACCATCCTTCAAATTTCTGTGTCACTATGATTGGGTAAGTAATATTTTCTATACATCTTTTTCTCCAGGGGCATATTCTGTTCGGGATTCATATTCCACTAAGTGATGAGTATTGCTTGTCCAGGTATGCTTCTATGCTTCTTTTATCTCAAATCCATACTGTAGGCCCAAGACGAACATCCATGGCCAGTAACCTACTTACTGTTAAGATGGGGTGTTTCACCAGACTAGTAGACAATTTGACTAGCCTTTGATCTTTTTGTACTCCTTTAGTGTCTTTATAATATTTAATACTTTTAACTTTTGATATATATATTTGTGTACATCTTTACAAAATTTGTCAGTTACCATTAGAAGTTTTTCACATACAAAAATTCATAATTTAAAGGATGCATTTTTAATAAACTAAAATAAAGATTTTTTTTCTATGAATATACTGAGTATTTGTTATGAATAGTTTGTGTGCAAAGTAATTTTCATATTCAGATGAAAAATACTTTTCTTTTTCTCAAAAATATTAAATTTCTTTGTGTAATCCCCAAAACTTCCATAAAATATTTCAAACTTTTTTTTTATCTATATGCTACATTTTATCTGTTATTCTCTCTACCCCATCTCAAAACAGGATCATTTAATTTGACCAACCTTGTAACCGCCAAAAATTGAATCAAAATAAATATAATTTTTTTTTTTTTTCAGAACATGAAATTACCTTTGTTTATCCTAAATAGCTTTACATTCATAACAGTATACATCTATTTCTAATTAAATGTTATTGTTTTATTGCCTTTTTGATTGCTCATTGAACTGTGTCAAGCTACTATCCATGCCCATTATAAGTTGTAAATCACTTGGGGCATGAGCAGCTCACATTACTTTATCAAATTACATTACCTAAATGGTGCTTGCATTTGTGCCTCATGAAATATTTTTATTACAACATCATTTATTTTACCTAATCTAACCTTATTTTATAAATGTGAAAACATCTACATTTGATCACTGCTTAACAAGAAGTGGTAGTTCAAAAGAACTGAATAGAAGAGGTTACATGTGTCACGAGGGTGTATCACACTGCTACTGATGGAGGGTTGTTACATGATGATTTACACGTAAAATGCAGTTGAACCAAGCAGATTGTAGGATACACTGGAGCTCAAGAATTGTGGCATGCACAAAAATGTATGCATATGGAGAACAATACTAAACAACAATAACTATACCTGTGAAAGGAACACACAAACCCATTTTTAATGAGGTTGAAATAATAATGTAATTTGAAAGCAGCTTATTATTATCATTATCAACTATCAATTGTTTAATTTTAGGGAGAATTAAATATATTTCTTGACAAGAATGTTCGACTGATCTATTTCTATTTGAATAAATTAATCCAAAACAAAAGGTAATTTCATCAATAAAAGATGACTAAATATCAATGTCCAGAACAAATTTACTAATGCCAGGATTCTTACTATTATTGAAGTGAATTTCATTGTCATTAAAGTTACTTATCAATAATGATTAATTAAATTTTATATGCATGTCTAATATCATGTCAAGTAAACATCTATTTATGCCATACAATTTACCATTACACTAGTAACAAAATTTATACTTTTTCTTGTTCCTGGGCAGAAAGTATTATTTCCCAATTGCTTATGCCTAAAGTAAATGGAAAAGACCTATTTTACTCTTCAAACTTTGCTTTTGTGACCTGGGTAATAAAATTTTCAAAATTACCCATTTTCCAGAACATTCCTGGTAGATTCAGTGCTGAGAAGCTGATAGAGAATTTTCTCAAACTTACAAGAGCTTTCTAGAATGTTATAGAACTTACAAGAATTTTCTAGAACTTTCCATAATAATATATATACAGGGGCTCACCACTTCAGTTTAGTTCTAGCTGCCTAAATTAACACATAGACCTATCTGATTTTATCAGAGATGGCATCAAGAAGCTGCAAGCATTCTCCAGACGTATTCTGCAATGTATGTGGCCAATTTATCAAGACAAAAGTGAAAAAGTACTCTGTGACAGCATCTGCCAAATTGTGTGAAGCCTACAAGACATATTTCAGCATGCCTGTTGAGGATCAAGACAAACCCTGGGCATCTCATTTTACCTGCAAGCACTGTAAAAAAAATCTAGAAGGTAAGATGGACAATTTTTGCTTGCTTGAATAGCAAGACTTTATATTATACGAGGTCTGTTCAAAAAATACGCGGACTGACGTCATAAAACAAAATGTACTTTATTTAGAAGTTATAGGTCTGGGACCCCTTCAAAGTACTCTCCTCCCCAACGCACACACTTATCCCAACGGTGTTTCCACTTGTTGAAACAGTCCTGGTACGCTTCTTTTGTAATGTCCTCCAGCTCCTTCATCGCATTTGCCTTAATCTCGGGAATCGTCTCAAATCTTCTTCCTTTCAAGGGTCTTTTGAGTTTGGGGAACAAGAAAAAATTGCAAGGAGCAAGGTCAGGTGAGTAGGGTGGGTGGGGAAGAACAATGATCGAATGTTTGGCCAAAAACTCACGAGTTCTGAGGGCTGAATTTCGCAGCAATGCGGTGCATCTTCAATTTTTTGGTCAAAATCTCGTAACAAGATCCAACTGATATCCCACACTCTTCAGCAAGCTCCCTGACAGTCAGACGTCGATTTGCCCGCACCAGGGTGTTGATTTTGTCAGCGTGTGGGTCGTCAGTTGACGTGGAAAGACGTCCAGGACGCTCATCATCTTCAATGGACTGTCGACCATCCTTAAAACGTTCATGCCACTTGAAACATGCCGTACGCTTCATAGCAACATCACCGTAAGCCGTGTTAAGCATTGCAAAAGTTTCAGTCGCAGATTTTCCAAGTTTAACACAAAATTTCACAGCAAGTCGTTGCTCCTTCAGGTCATTTATTCTGAAATCTGCCAAACGAAAAAATCGCACTTCACTTAAAATCGCGTAGCTAATACACAAATGAAGATATCTGCAATCGGGAAATGGCGTCGTAATCAGCTGATCTGTGCGAACCTAGCGACACCAAGCGGATTCCCCTGGAACCAACTGGAGCCGCGCAATTCGAACAGTCCTCGTATTTTTTGAACATCCCTCGTACAAATTTAAGAACTTTTAAAATTTAATTATCTTTTTCTTTTAATTTCCAATAGTATAATAAAAATATCACAAAATATTTTGCATGAACCTCTTACACATTAGTTGTGGATGAAATAAGTTTATTCTTCATAATAATTTGATTTTGCTCTTTTGCAGGATGGTACAGAGGGGAAAAGAGAGCCATGAAGTTTGCTGTTACAAGAATTTGGCATGAACCCACTGACCACTCAGGCAATTGCTACTTCTGCATGGTGGACCCTTCCAAACATTAGGCTGGCAAGAATGCATCTGCGATCATGTATCCAGACCTTCCATCATCCACTGGCCCAGTGCCACACTGCCCTAAGCTCCCTGTATCTACTCTGCCAAAGAGAAAGCAGCCATCCTCAGAAGAGAGCAGCAAATAAGAAGAGGTAAATGTTGAAGATCCAGATTACAAGTTCAGAGGTGCAGCTGGTGAAAGAGACCCATACTACCCCAATCAAAGAGACCTTAATGACTTGATCAAAGATATTGATCTAACAAAGTTGAGTGCCGAGCTTTTGACATCTAAGCTCAAGGATTGGGATTTGTTAAATGAAAGTGTGCAAGTTGCAAGTCAGAGGAAGTGTCACCAACATTTTTCAAGCTTCTTTTACTCATCAAGATGGGCTTTGCTTCTGCCACAATGTATTCGGTCTGTGGCAAGCAATTGGAATTGCCGGTAACCCAAACGAGTGGCGCCTCTTCATTGATAGCCCATCCAGAAGCCTCAAAGTTGTGCTGCTCCGTAATGGGAATAAGTATCTGTCTCTTCCCCTGACTCATTCAATGCACCTCAAAGAGAAATACAACAGCATCAAACTGTGCTAGAAGCCTTGAAGTATGATGAGTATGGCTGGGAAGTTATCGGAGACTTCAAAATGGTGGCATTCCTGATGGGTCTCCAAGGAGGCTTTACCAAGTTTCCATTATCTTTGCCTTTAGGACAGCAGGAACACCGCAGCACACTACTTGATTCATATTTTGCTTTTTTCAGACCTTATGTAAATGAAAATGTGCAAATTTGCCTGTTTTCACATAGAAAGTAGATTAATTTCTAAATTTCATTATCCAGGTCACAAAAGCAAAGTATGAAGGGAATAATGGCCATTTTCTGAACTTTTACAACATAAGCAATTAAGAAATAACATACTATCCAGGAACAAAATTTGTTTAAAAAGTGTTATTTTTACTAGTTTTTGAATTTGTTTGAGAGCCTTCTTTGCAAATGGTTGTTGCATCTTAAAAGCATTAGAGGTGAGAAAACTTTTGGTGACACTTTTGGTCAATATAGTCTTATAAAAGAGTCAACCCCTCCTCCCTGGCTGGAGACCCTTTCAACTACCATTTATGTTGAAGAGATGTAGAATATCTTCTTATATAATGAATAATGTTTAGAAGAGATGGCACCTTCTTTCAAACACCTCCAAAAATTTTCCTACCCAAACAGAAATAGAAGCACTTTCCAAGCCAATAAAATAAAATAATGGATTGTTGTAAACTGACAAATGGGTCCTTGGAATGTTTGCCAGTGCTTTGCATCTTATCTAAAGAGAACTGAAAGGGCACTTTTCTAATATAAGTGCCTTCACTTTAATCAGTCTGTCCTACAACAATGCTGTTGTGTCAAGGAAACTCTCTGCTTCTTTCAAACAGCAACAATGATGTTACTTCTTAAGGTAGATTTCACTGCTTCTGATCCTGGATGATTATATTCACAACAAATAAAACCACAATTCACATCCAGAAAACCAAATAAGAGGTAAAACATGTTGCTGTGAAACTATTTTCACAAACAAACTGTATGAAATTACTCATAACTTCACAAACGCAATGTTAAGACCAAGAATTGACATGCCAAAATTGTGATCGAGATTGAGGCCTGAGCAACTAAGACCTCATAATTTGATCTTGAAGACAGTCTTGAGCATGATCCCATCTCAGAGTGGATATTAAATACTAAAACTAACTTCAGTAACTATACAAATAGATAATGTGTAACATAGAGCCATATTTTTCTTTCATAATCTTAAGATGAAAACATTACACATCATCCTGTTTATCAACCACCAGCAATGAACATTTTTTTCACTTTAACTAGATAAAATGGACTTGGAAATTCTACAAAGTGCATCAGATCATAAATTCATGACATTTTCAACAAACAAATTTAAAAACATTTATGGCATACCTGATTTCATCCTCAGTGGAAGCACAGCAAAACAGCAACATACAATTTCTAACGCATCTTATGAAGAAGATTTTGTCTAAATCATGACGACTTTATATTCATACAAAAAGAAGGATTAGATGTACTTGTGCAGTTTCAAAACTATTCTGTTTCAAGAGTAAATAATAAGTCATTTGTTTATTTAAATAATGTACATAAAAACCTAGAATAATATCTCACAAAAAGCAAAGAAAATCCAGTTTCTATTGTAATTTTTCTGGCTTTCTAACTATGCATTTCAAAATTAAGCTAGGATCATCAATGGGATCGAAATAGCATAATACATCATTTGACAGATTAAAACTTTGGTTTTTTAGCAGTTATATATAATATAGTATAAAATATCACAAGAAACTATAGAAAACCTGAGAAAGAAATGCTGTGACAGGTGGGTATGACAAGCGAGTCTGATTTTCTAGCTTACACGTCCATAAACAAATATAAATGAAGGCTATAAAAATTATCCTTTGCCTGAGTAATACTTAAACCAGATGTACTTCTGCAGGATCGCCAAAGTTTGCTGTTCTTAGAGTAAATAAAATCCAAATTAAGAACAAGAACAAGTTTGAAATTTTTTGCACTTAAAGTTCATATGTCATGTTATGTTGTAGTTTACAGACTGCATAATTCTCATGATTCATGACAGGTGCATGTTTGACTGATGTAAAAATTACAATATTAAGCATTCTTTATGTGGCAACATTTTAGTTTCTACTGACTTACTGACAGATAGCACAAAACTGTACAGTGTAGCAAGTGGTTAGAGCAGGTAATTCCTTCAGGTGGCCTAAGGCCCCTTATCAAGGAAATAAATGGTCTGTCATATTACTAGTTGTATCAACTATGCTACTGGTAGACAAAGAGTTCCTTACAACTGTGTTGTTCCCGTTTCTTACAATTGACTGTTTATAGGGAAAACAGTTCCTTTCTTCACCACTCTACCCTATGAAAACAGTCCTGCTAATACAAATGCCTAATCTGTCACTTAATCATCAACCTAGTAGAGAGAAAAAATAAAACAAACTGTATTTCCTACAAGCAGCTCCTCAACTAAGAAAGTTGTCATATGATAATATCATCAAAAATCCTCATGTCTCCTTATACCACAAACACTCTTTAAGGATACATAATAATAATACAATCTGAGGAGGTTCACTTTTTTAAACTCGTCTCCAACAAGGACAACATTTTCCTATTAACAAAAAATGATGTTCTTGGGATATTTTAAACACAGCAACTGCAGGGGTTATAAGAGAAATGGAAATGGCTCTTTACATGTGGGAAAATCCCAACCAGTTGGAATTGATAACACATATAAATGAATCAACAGGATAAATCTATAAGGGTTACAATCAATGTTTCAAGGATGAAAATTTATAGTTGGTAATTGTTAAAGCCACCTGATCAGACAGGTGATTTCAAAGAGAAATTGTATAATAAGTTCAAAGCTGTTACTAAAAAGAACACTGCTGCAAAAATCACAAAAGATATCAAATTTATACATATATAATGGGATAATGATTGCACTGACAGTAAGAGATAGCCATAATAAGTTCAAAGCTGTTACTAAAAAGAACACTGCTGCAAAAATCACAAAAGATATCAAATTTATACATATATAATGGGATAATGATTGCACTGACAGTAAGAGATAGCCATTTTTATGAAGTGATTCAAAAACTGAGTCAGGGAACCAATCAGAAGGAATGCAGTTTCAGATTTATTGTTAACCACAAATGAGGAAATAGTTACAAAATGTAGAGCATTTAGGAAAGGATGATCAATGCATAATTTGTTTCAATATTTTGCTATTGAGATAATTAAAATAACATTTCAGAAAACAAACTGTACGATAATAAAATAATATTCATAATTACTAAATTAGGAAAAGTTAAAACATGATGTGGGACACATTTCAAAAACTTTTCAAAACATTTTAAATTACAAATACACATGTTCTTAAAAAAAGAGAGATAGAGAGATAGCTTTTGGACTTTTTGTTGAATACAGAGACTACAAAGGAGTATAAAATACATTTTAGGGTAGATTCAGGCTCAAAAATCCCTCCCTAACACCACTCCAGGTGTATTTTATTACATACATTTGATAAAAGTGACTAAAGATGTTTGCAAGTAATTTAGTTTGATCAGCAAGAAATGTATTAAAACCATAACATTAGTTTTTATTTCTACTTAAACCTAAGACGCAAATTAAAACATGAATATTTTAACACAAAAACTTAAACAATCGCAACCCATATTCTATCAGTTATAACTGATAAATTAAAAATATGGATGCAATACATTGTAAACTTTGTATAACAGTTTCTCTGCATAGACTAAACATATATTAATAATATGTATCAAAATTCAGTGAATATGTAGGTTAAATTCAATCAAATTACAATATAAAAGAAATATGCATTTCTTTTAAAAACACATTATGCTGGAAGAAACTCATCTGATATTTACACAGTTATTAATTACACCAATAAATACAAGTTACGCCAAAAATCTAACTGATTAAATTAATAATTTAGGTTAGGTTCCCAATAAACCAAGAGCTAATCTTCTTTAGTTATACACAAGCTTAAATTAAGATAAAGTAACATACTACTAGTAATAGTAATATTATTATTAGTATTAATTTCTATTACTCAATATTAGTTCAGTGTACTACACTAATGAAGCATCGCTACTAATAACCGTTTTATTACTAAAACTAAAAAATATATTAGCTGACATAATATATTAGTAATACCATTTACCAGTAGCTATGTTTCTGTTGTATAGTACCGTACCAAATAATGAAACTGACTCTGCCTACACTCAAAGCCTAAGTTATATCATAAACTAATTAAATCCGTAACTTCAAACAAAACTCTCTTCTGACTTATGACATTACGTTGTTAAAAATCGCTTACCCACACCGTACTTCTTATTTTTTGTTGGACTCCACATTTCCTTTTTCACAATATAATGGAACAGTCACGAATTGCCTTTATAGAATTTTAATATCGTAAGAACGAAATTTCTGATCTCATTTTTACTTCCTTTCTATAACTAATACAATTCTACAACCTAGTTCTTCCTCCATTTTGTTTAATAGTTTCACAACACTACTGGTGTCGTCTGGTGAGTGAAAGTAATGAAATTAGGAAGGGCCACAGCCACTCTGATAAAACTATGGTTTCCTGACTGTTTCCTTCGGAAGTGCGTCGCGGGTTCGAATCCCTGTGGCACCAAACATGCTCGCCCTCCCAGCCGTGGGGGCGTTATAAGTGACGGTCAATCTCACTATTCGTTGGTAAAAGAGTAACCCAAGAGTTGGCGGTGGGTGGTGATGATTAGCTGTCTTCCCTCCAGCCTTACACTGCTAAATTAAGGACGGCTAGCGCAGATAGCCCTCGAGTAGCTTTGCGCGAAATTCAAAAACAACAACATATTTACAAGGCCTGGCATGGCCAAGCGTATTAAGGCGTGCGACTCGTAATCTGAGGGTAGCCTTTTCAGCCGTGGAGGAATTATAATGAGTAAAAAAGTAGCCTAAGAGTTGGCGGAGGATGGTGATGATTAGCTGCCTTCCCTCTAGTCTTACACTGCTAACTTAAGGACGGCTAGCGCAGATAGCCCTCGAGTAGCTTTGTGCGAAATTCAAAAACAAACAAACCTTCGGAAGTGGTTTAACACGTCATGATATCTAATATGAATTAATAAATGATGTTTGTTAGTATCGTGGGTAATATATACATATTTATGGTAAAAAAAAAGCCCACGCTTAATATAAAGATAGGGACATTCAACAAATGAACATTATGTAATTTCTGTAGTGCATATTATGTATTAATATTAGCAGACACGTTAATACCAGAAATAAACGGCCTTATAACACCAAAAGGTTATTATTTGACAAGACACTCAACGTTTCGCTTTACAGCTTCTTTGGGAGAGTTTACTAAAACATAAACTAAAGCTTTGTACCGTGTTTTACAATGCTACAATCCGGGGTTCGATTCCCCTTGGTAAACACAGTAAATAACACAATGTCTCTTAACTATAAGAAAAGCATGGTTTGGTTTTTGGAATTTCGCACAAAGCTACTCGAGGGCTATCTGTGCTAGCCGTCCCTAATTTTGCAGTAAGACCAGAGGGAAGGCAGCTAGTCATCACCACCCACCGCCAACTCTTGGGCTACTCTTTTACCAACGAATAGTGAAATTGATCGCACAATATAATACCCCCCACGGCTGAAAGGGCGAGCATGTTTGGCGCGACGGGGATGCGAACCCGCGACCCTCAGATTACGAGTCGCACGCCTTAACACGCTTGACCATGCCGGGCCTCGCGACCCTCAGATTACGAGTCAAACGTCTTAACCCACTTGGCCATGCCGGGCCTTATTTATTTTTAAAAAGATTAAAGTGGGAAAATGTCCTATATTATATGAGTATAATACAACTAAAACTAGCTAAATTTCTAGTCCACTTACTACAAACAACTTATAAACAAAGATTACTTAATGTCCAACTCTCACATAACGTTTATACAAACATCTACTTGTTTAATATTTTCAAAAATGTTTCGAAGTTAGCATTGTTTGTTTTTGTTTTTGGAATTTCGCACAAAGCTACTCTAGGGCTATCTGTACTAGCGCAGATAATCCTCGAGTAGCTTTCCGCGAAATTCAAAACAAGCATACAAACAAGCGTTCTCCAGTTAATTACTTTTTAACATGGGAAACTTGAATAAAGGATGTGTAAGTGCAAACAAAAATTTAAAAATAAAATGGTTTAGTGTTTGCCGAGGTAAACATTTCTGAATTGTCAGAATATTGTTATTCTAATTTGGAGTAAAATTACGACAATGATACAAATATTGAAATAAATATGATCGTTAAATACAATATGTGCAAGGATATTAGTTGAACAAAATCAAAGAAGACTGAGATATCCAAGACAAAAAGAAGATAATAATCAAACCATTGTATTCTTCTCTGCTTACGTAGTGTGCTCAATTTGCATGAAATACACATTCTTATCACATGTTGGTTTTTTTTCTGGAATTAAAAATAGCTACTGTTGTGGCTTATATTAAACTCTATAGCCCACTGAAAGAGGTATACAAAAATTAATTTAAAAATAATTAATTTCAGGTTTACTTCGTAATTTATTTTACTAATTCTCCTGTTGTAAAGCATCCACATTCAATACACTTTTCAGAGATAAATTTAACCTGAGTATACCATATAGTAAATAGAAATAATACATTTTTGGTAATGTGACCGTAGGATATTATTATACATTTTTATGCTTTTGATAACGTGCATATTATTACCCTTACTCGAATGATAGGTTTAACCTATCCAGCCCGTCAGAGTGAGATTGTGCTACTCCTGTTTGTATTGTTCTCACACTTAAGCTAATCAAATGAAATCTGATACACAGTTTCTAAATTATATTCAGTTTGTGCTTGAAAAAACATAATTTGGTTGAGGTTGTAAATTTTCGGAAATGTTGTTTCGAAATGCTGTTTTTAAAAATATTGAAATATTATTGTTTATCCTAGAGTTTCTGTTGTTTATTGTGTACCCCAAATTATTTAAATGTTATCCAGTTGAGTTTCTTCAACGAAACTATAAATCTTTGTTCCTCTAATAAAAGTATATTGATCTTCTCGTACATTCAAATAAGCCCATATGTAAAAATAAAGTAAAAATTATAAATATGAAAGAGAGAAATAAACTGTGTTCTTTTTAATATTATTGTTCTGAAATTTCTACGCGACTTATACAATTATGTCTATGTAATCAAAGCACTCCACTTGTAACTTGCGGGTCGCGCATTCGAATCAGACCATGCTCGCCCTTTCAGCCGTGGAAGCGGTCAATCCCGCTATTCTTGATGACGGGAAACCCTTTTGAAATAAAAATGTATCCCAGAACGCCTGGATGGCTATTGACACTTTTATTAATAAGGAGAGAACAACGTTTCGACCTTCCTGAAGGAGAACAAGGAAGGTCGAAACATTATCCTCTCCTTATCAATAAAAGTGTTAATACCCATACCAGCCGTTCTGAGATACAATCCCGCTGTTCAGTGATGACGAGAAACCCACTTGTTGAGAAAATTTATATGCAAAAACGGCTCGTTTGGGCTGAGAAAACACTTTTACATAGAAGAGCGAACAACGTTTCGACCTTCTTCGGTCATCGAAACGTTGTTCGCTCTTCTATGTAAAAGTGTTTTCTCAGCCCAAACGAGCCGTTTTTGCATATAAATTCCGCTGTTCGTTGGTGAAAGAGTAGCCCGAGAGTTGGCTGTGAGTGATGATGACTAGCTACCTTTTCTCTAGTCACTGTTAAATTAGAGATGGCTATCGCAGATATCTCTTGTACAGATTTGTGCGAAGTTCAAACCAAACCAATTTTATATATCTAATTTGGTCTAACTTGATTCATTTTCATCAATTATTTAAATTTGTTATTTATCTTTACTTATTAAAGCAGTTATGTAACTATTAAAATAACACAAAACGCTTATGATCAGTTCAATCATACCAGTAGAAACACAACTTGCAATCATGTGCTAACCCTACCATGATATTGGGGATATTTTTCCATCTAGTAATTATAGTTTGCTTTCAGTAACGAAGGAGTTGATATGCTTGTATGTGTTGTTTTGGTAATAAACTGTTACTAATAAACACAATGTTTGTCTGTCATCTGAACTGCTTGCCATCACAGAACTCCTAGCTTACAGTACTCACTAACCTTAAATATCCTACATTTTATATTATAAATGAAAAATATTTTTGTAGTTTTAAAATATGCATAAAATAACACAAAATCATTATCACTAACGAAAACATAGTCAAAATAAACTATTAATATATCAAAGGTTTTTGTCTTGTTCCTAAGATTTATATACTTCAATTAAAATCCTTTGTTCTTCACTTTGAGAACATTCACTACACCCTTTTTTTCCTGAGCATAGGACTTTTGCTGATACTGTGAACGCCCAGACGTTGATATATTTACAGCTGCTGATTCAAGAAAATCAGTTGATGATTAGTAAACTCATAATGATAAATTACACATTGCTCCTGAGAGTCAATCTTGGTATAAAGGAAGCATGAACAACTGAGGGTCCCCATAGTGGGATAGCACCTGTGGATTTGAGACCATGTAAATAGTCTCCATGGGACTTTCAGGTCATCACATACCAAAGAAACATAACCCCATCTCTGGTGAAGATAATCTGAAATCAACTGAAAAGGACTAGAAATGCCACCAATTGATGACCTCTTCTAGCCACAGCATTTTCCCCAGAAGGTAAGACAATAAACACCAATGGGAAAAGACAGTGTATTCATGAAGAAGGCTGGATTACTTAGAGCTTGTCGATGAGCTATTGCGAGGAACAAATCTGCTTGTCAACCCTGAAATGAGGGCTCATTACTCGTCTGATTGGCAGAATCACTGAATATATCTACTTCTCCATTTACACATTTTCTGTATCTTAGCCAGGCATTGGAAAAGAATCTTAAAGGAAGAAACTTTTTCTAACACCACAGATCCTTCTAAATGGAGCCAAGCGAATTTCTTCTTTAATGCTCAAAGCTGCAGTAAAGGAAAGTTTGTTATATTTTCTGAAATATTTTATGCAATTACCTACCCGTCAAGAAGAACTTGAGTAAGGAACAGGCAATCCACTGCCTGATCCTAGGCTTAGAAAGTCCAATCCTGAATCACATTCAACATTTGGATATAGTGCAACACAGTAATGGCCAAGTTGCACTGCCACTTTGGCCCAGTGGATAATTAATTAATCCATCAAATCGAATTTAAAGCTCAGAAGAAGAGTACTGCAGGCAGATTATGTGAACATTCTGTGTAATGTGTAAAGTAAGGCTTACCCCGTAATGGATGCAGCAAGTTAGGAAAACATACTTACTAATAAGTTCTTCAAGAAACCTCCAGTAAAACCTAAGTGTAAGAGATGCATTCACCATAATCGAGACAGTTTACACAGGTATGACGTGATAATCTTGAATATTTTATCAGAGAAGGAGAATCACACTATGACAGCTGCTGTAGCTACACCTTAGACGGTCTATCCTACTCAGGTAACTCCACCACTCTGAGAGATAACCAGCCACCTACACGTCTCGGTGCTGCAATGCATCCACGCTGGTTTTCAATGAATGGGCAAAAACCATCCAGGTTTGCTCATGATTTATATGTGGCACCCTGTACTAATGATGCATCCACCTGGACATCGGAGGAACAAATTATCTTCTTTACATGTAGTACATTGGCGCAATGGCAATGTACTTTCTGCACTTTGACAAGCAGAAAAGACAGTAAAGCCCAGTTTTAACCGATGGATAAACAGGTGCCAGAGAATCAGCAGTGCCCATACTTAACTGAACAGCAAAGTAAGCAAGGCTATCAGGTGTAACTGGTAGCTCAATAAGCCTAAGAGATTTTATATAAAGCAGTATAACCTGCCACAACAGCTCTGGTAAACTAAAAGAGCCCATCTTGGGTCTGGCCACAAATTTGGGGGAACGTGATACATAGCTTACTCATAGGGTTTGGCCGTAAGCCCAGCTTTATCAAGGCTGGGTGGAGCTTGGTACATGCCTATGAGGGTACAAGGGCAAGATATTGAATTCCTATTTGGCGTAGGAGAAGCCAGAACTTTGATAGACAGTTGTTGTAAGCTCATGGTTGTTTTTATGTAAATTTATAGTCGTAGCAGTGCAGTAAATGAACCCTATATATAAAGTTGGCCTCAGACATATTAAAGCCAAAACTTTCAAGACAATTTCATCATTGAGAAATATGTGCTATAAAACTACTAAAATACCATTGGTGCATTCACTATTAATATCAAAAATATAATTTACAAAACTTCTACATAACACGATATGAAAAAGTGGAACACAATTTCTTTTTATTATCCATGTATGTTGTGAGACTGCCAAAATAAGTAAAGAAAATTGTTTTGTTATCATGCAAAAAGCACACAGAGGGTTATTGGTGATCTGCCCACCATGAATATCGAAATCCGATTTCTAGCAGCATAAATCTTCAGACATACTACCTGCCACTGCGGAGCTGTGAAGGATTTGTTTGTTTTTTTGGAATTTCGCGCAAAGCTACACGAGGGCTATCTACGCTAGTCATCCCAAATTTAGCAGTGTAAGACTAGAGGGGAGGCAGCTAGTCATCACCACCCACCGCCAACTCTTGGACTACTCTTTTACCAACGAATGTCTAAACTTTATAATGTATTATGGTTTAGATTAAATATATGAAATAATGTAAACATTTGTAAGTCAGTGGTGAATGTTAGAATTTGTCCCATATGAGTGTAAACATAATCATTTTATGGAACTACAGGCCCTCATTCAGTGATTCCTAACTTTTCCCCCATGTTTTTGAAATATTACGTCTACTGAACAAACTCTTTTTATTAATTAATAATTAACTCGATTTCTCATTTACACAAACAAATAAAAGACATATATAACTGAATATACAACTAAAAATACAGCAGTATTGTAAACTTACTTGTTTAATGAGATGGTGTTACCTTTGTAGACTCTAGGCTGGGAACCACTGCCCTAAACACATTTGGAAATATTTAGCTTCCAATTGTCATTTAGTGAAATTTTGATATTCGGGTTTCACAAAATACAAGAAATATTAATAAAATAATTTGAAATTTACTGAATTGTGCGGCATGTAGTTTACTGAACGCAAAACTACACCCAAATAGCCAAAACCTTAACATTTCATTGTTATCTATAGTGCTTTTAAACTTTGAACTTTTACAAAATGATGTAACGTTTGCTTTACTAAATGAAAAATCTTTATTCTAAGTTGAAGATTTTAATAATCTAAATGAAATCAGCATCAAAAATTTCTCTCTTTTTCAGCCTTAGTAGCTTTATAAAGTGATAGTGAGTTCCATATTTTGCTGGTAAAAGAGAGGCGTTAACTAATTGCCTTCCTTCTAGTTTGTTACTTTCAAATTAAGGAAAGCAGGAGCTGACAGTCCCGATTACCTTTATACGTAATTCAACAAACCACTAAACATAAGCACTGTGCAAAAGTGTTAGGATAAAGTCAAAAATTAGATTTCATGTTACTTTCAAAGAATTGCTTATTTGTTTTGAACTTCGTGCAAAGCTACACGAGGGCAATCTGCTCTAGCCGTGCCTGATTGAGTAATGAAAGGCACGTAGTTATCACCATCCACCGCCAACTCTTGGGATAATCTTTTACCAACGTATACTTGGATTAGCCTTCACATAATAACGCCAATGTTATTGGCTGAAAGGATGAGCAAACAAACTGCCTATTTCTTTCCTGTTCTTAAATTTACTTGTCTTGGTTTCACGATCTAGGGCAGAGGTGGGCAACTCCATGGCCACGGGATAGCACAATTGTGGCCAGCTCGAGTTTAGGAATTAACTTTTTTCATCGCAAATTTGGTAATCAGGAACTGCACTGCCTCACGTCATCGCTAATGTTGAGCGCTTCATCAGAGCACAGACTCCGCCCAATTTGTAACGTCAGTCTGGTTTAGATGTTTGTTATCGAGTGTGTGTTGTTTTACATGCGCCTGCAAACATATTTTTATTGTGGAATTTTCAAGTGTTTAAATATATTTTGTTTTTAATACCGTAATATGAATAAGTGGATAATTCGAAAACGAAAGAATCCAGATGATGGTTAATACTCAGAAAATAAAGATAATTTAATTGATTCTGGCATTATTGCCGAAAAGAGAATGGCGCGTGACTGGAAAAACGGGAAACGACAATTTAATGAAAGTTGGGAGTTGAAATTTGCAGTGATTAAAGCAAATAATAAACCAATATGTTTCTTGTGTAACAAAGTTTTTAGGAATAATAAAGTATATAACCTAAAGCAACACTTTAACAATTTTCACAACGAATTTGATGTATGTACAATTTCCAGTTGATAATGATATGAACCAAATTAGCCGTCTGAAAGCACAACTTCATGAACTAAAGGGAGGCCTCAAAATGTTTTATCATCGATAGAACTAATTACAATAGCTAGCTATAAAGTAGCTTGAATTCTAGCTTAGAAAGAAATCATTTTCTGATGCTGAACTAGTAAAAGAAATATTGATTGTGGTAATTGAAACTCTGTTAAAGAATTTTGATTCAAAAATAAAAGATGATATTCTTCAACAGGTAAATAATTTGCAATTAAGTCGAAGATAAATTGTCCGCAGAATGCTGGAGTTAGCGAAAAACAAAGAAAATCAGTTGCTTGAACAAATAAAAGACTGTTTGTATTTTTCTTTAGCACTAGATGAGTCAACAGATATCAGTGGTACTGCACAGTTGATATTTTGGGTTCGATATGTGACTTTAGATCTTCAAGTGAGAGAAGAAATGTTTGACACTTGTGGACTACAGAATGAACATGTGGAAAAACATTTTTGAAAAAATTCTTTAAATGTCAAAAAAATCAATCTGGGTTTTAAAAAACTGATTTCTGTCACAACAGACGGTGCTCTCGCCATGACTGGGAAGAAATTAGGATTTGTTTCTCTTTTGAAGCAGCATTTCATTGAAAATAATGTGAAGTCCACGTTGTCATATTTCCATTGCATTTTACATCAGGAAAATTTATGTGTTCAGATGTCTGAAAGTGATGAATTGAAAAATTTGATAGACATTGTTGAAAAGTTGTGAATTATGTTACAAGTGGAAGCTCACTCATCCATCGATAGTTTGTTGAGTCTTTGAAGAAAAGCAGTGATTGTACTTTTGATGATCTTACTGATTTTGCAAATGTAAGATGGTTAAGTAAAGGAAAAGTCTTGGAACGATTTACTTCCTTATTTCCTCAAATAAAAGAGTTTCTTGTTGAAAAAGGTAAAATTGAAAATTTCCCTGAAAGTGAAACTTTGTCATGACAGTGTGATTTGCACTGTCTGTGGAAAAGGTTGGCTCACGTGAATAATTTGAATACGAAGCTTCAGAGTAGAGGTAAAATAATAAGCGAGCAATCACAGTCTATTCAAAATTTCAATTAAAGCTAAACTTCTTTGCGGAACAATTATACAATAATTATTTGACACACTTTGCAAAGTTGAATAGTTTTCTAGAAAATAATGAGGATTATGATTTCTTTGATGTTAAAGATGATCTCTATGTAAACTGGATCAAAAATCTATCTCAAAATTTGAATCATGCTTTTCCGAATTTAAAAATTTGAAATTGGTATTTAAATTTTTGCATGATCCATTTCAATTTGACTTAGGAAATTTCAGTAAGGAAATTACATCTTTTTTTGTCTTTGGATAAGTGTGAATTTGAAGACGAGATGCTTATCCTGCAAAGTGTAGAACACATAAAAGGTAAACAAAAATGTTCTATCAGAGAGATGTGGCTCACTATTCGGATAAATGAGAGTTTTCTAAATTTAAAGATAGTAATTTAAAACTTATTTCGATTCACATGGGTGTGTGAATCAAAATTTTCTTCGCTATATTTTCTCAAGTCTAGATACAGATCTCGGCTTACTGACATAAATATAGAGGCAAAACTAAGATGCTCATTGAGCATAGGTATTTAGCCAAATTTCACGAAACCTGTTGATGAAAACCTCAATCAATTTTCACATTAAAGGTTAGTTGAAATGCAATTATTTTGATCAAACTAAAATATTATTTTTTTAATAGTGTGGCCAATGTTGTTTTCATTAGCCACAGTTGGGGCCACAATGAAAAACATATTGTCCACCCTTGCTCTAAACTAAACCCCAGTCACGGTTTTGTTGTTGTTACCCAGAGCTGACCGATGTTTCATACGAAAATTACAAGGCTATCTTGCGTTTTCAATGACGCATGCGATGGTGCCACATCTAGCTATCAGTGGTGCTACTATCGAAGTTAATTGAGATTGTATTAATATTTTCATCGCGAGAACTTCCCCTAATCAAAGTAAAATCGTCTGGTGTTAGGCAGAGTAAAATATTAAAAGGCCCAATACGCGATAAACGTGTAACATTAAATATATATCTTATGTTTTTGTACAGCGTATTCTGATTCAATATTATAGTTAAAAAATATATATATTATCATTCTAAAATTTTCTCGCGAAGTCCCAGATAAGTGTGGAGGAGCCCAAGGGCTCCGCGGAGAGTGGTTTGAAAAACCACGTAGGGACAAGAGGGTTTTTAAAGTACTGGCAGTGAAAGGCATGGTATAGAAGGGGACTATGTCTAGGAGGCGGGGAAAAGTTTGTAAAAGAAGAAAATTAAATATAAGCACCTTAACTCTGGGACGCAAAAAGACGGTAAAAAAACTTGCAGAAGAATACAATTACATGGATATTTCTTTGTAAGTTATGTTAAAATTATACTGCTTTAATTATATTTTGTGATCTAATATACTGTTTAAAATCGTAGGAGTTAACGTTGCTTACTGGTTTTGCACGTACGTTCCATTTACAGTACTTCTAACTTAGTTTAACTTTCAATTTAATTTACAGCAGATGCTTTTTTTATATACTATTGAATTGAGTGAATTATGGTCCCTTGGTTTTATTATATCGATAAGTATGAGTGTGAATGTATGCATATCATACCTTTTTCATTATGATAGATAGATAATGTACGTTTCGACATAAGACAGATGTGCTAAAAATACAATTTGAACTTTGTGATAAAAATCAAAGTATGATTCATTACTAGGAATGCTATATACAACAAGGGACTAAGGCTAGTAGCGGTTACTTGACTTGAGTATTTAAATTAAAGTATTGTATGGTTAGGTCATAAATTCTTCGTGAAATTTTCAAGAGTGGTGGAATGAAAATATCAGAAATAGAGACTTGAATGTAGATTTTTTACACCCGATGGGGGGGATGATTTTTGCAACCACTTATGTGGACTGTTCAATTTGCAAATTGGTAATCTCTGATTACGTGAACCTGAAAGCTGTAAACGTGCAGTCACAGAGTAATCTTGTTGCCACGATACTTGCATGTATACTTAGGCCTACTGACTGATACTTACGAACTATCGCTTAGATCGAAAAGCCTATATGAAAGATGTACATTTCGGCTACTGAAAAAGTTTACATCTAGGCCTAATTATGTAATTCGATTGGTAAGAACACGAGAATCACAAGAACAAATACACAATTTGTTGGTCTGTGATGCAATAAAACAATTCAACAGACTAAACTGTAGGGGGGGGGATGTAGACCCCTATCCTCCCCAGGAACTACGCACCTGGACCGTGTACAGCAGATTAAGATCTAATTTCGGAGTTGCTCGTAACTCAAAAGCAAGAACGGGACTGTTTTATAAATAAAATATTTCATGTGATTCAAATTTTAAAAAAGTTGATCTACAATGAATTTTGGGTTAGACTTGAGCACTTTATTTGTAACCCTATCTACTTCACTTTAGTTTTTCACTTAAATGAAATAACTGATGATATTTTAATGGATAGTTATAAGAATATGAAAATATACGAAGATTTAATTGTCTTTCAGAAGAATAAAGAATCTAATACTTTGTACAAATACTGTATATTTTTCATGTAAGTTTTGTAAGATCTTAAGAGAACAAGAGATAAGCACAACTCAGCGGTGTGTGAGAGAGTGGAGATCAGCTTCAGTTTATTAATACCCTGACATTGCCAAAAAAGTAAAGTTCCCTTGCACTTTGTGATTGTGAGTGCACTATAAAGTGACAATAAAATCCCATTTATTCAGTGTGACAAATCAAGGAGCTCAAGAGTTGGTAGTGGGTGGTGTTAACTAGCTGCCTTATTTCTATTCTGTTACCTTAAGAACATTTGGTGCAGGTAGCCCTCAAATTGTGGAGAACTTTGTGAGAAGTCAAAAAAACAAATACACCAAAGATAAACATGGCTTATAAAAAGAGGAAAGCCTATTAGTAAACTGAGTTTGCATCTAAAGCAGATAATCTTAGTTGCAGATACCTTTGCCTGTGATTTCTATTGGAGGTTTACCAAGAAAAACTCCAATTGATAATGAAACTGCAAATATTAGTTTGAGATAAGCTTCTACACCTTTAGCAATTATTTTCATCATTTATATGCAGTAACCTTTATGAAGCATCTATCAAAATACATTATACATTGACATGGCATTATAAGAATTTGTAAACTTTAATAAGCTGCTTAAATTGTTTTATTAAGAAATGTAGATCCATAAGTATATTTAATATATATATTATTGTAAGTATGCATTTTTTCTGTTACAATAGAGATTTTGGAGAAGAGTTTGGAAAAAAGGGAATAGTTGTTGGATCCAGCATGCTTATAAGCATTATTGAGAATTCTTTGAAACTTTTATTTGGAGAGGTGAGCTATAAAATGTAAACTTTTTTCAAAGAATAAAAACATTAAGATATATATAGCTTAATGAGAACTACTGTTTTGAGTGAACATTATCCACGTACGTTTATTTGTATTTAATGGTAATTTATGATTAAATGTTTGTTTTAACATCAATCAAAAAGACCTTAGGTGTGAAAAGAAGGTGCAGCCAATAAAGGATTAAATGTGTAACTTAATGGAATGAAACTAAAATTGGTGGTTCAGCTGATAGCTACACTTTTAGTATTGATAAGAATTTTACAGCAATATTCATGTATAAAGTAGCTACGTTACATATTTTGTTTTACCCACCATCATGTCCCAAATTAAGTTAAATTTAGATTTTTTTTTTTATAGACTTAATTACACATCTAGCCCAAGTAATTCAAGTTAAATTATTTTACTAGTCTTCATTTTTACAAAGTAGTGAAACAAAACCTGTTTACAAATGTTTAATTATGACCTAGATAGAACTGTATAATATGTAAAGGCTTTACTATCATCTTTGAAAGGTTATACAGATATTTTTAGCCTTTTTTTTCAGTAAACATACATTTTAAATATTTTGTCTGTAATAACTGTATTCTTAAATGTTCCTACTAGAGCTAGGTTACTAGTGGATTTTAATAATTGATTAATTCTTTAGTTCATTAATTTCTTACGCCCAGCTAATTAATTATTCTCACATGAAAGTTGGATAAGTGGAGTAATCAAAAATAATAATTAGGAACAAACGTTAGTTTATTTTTTATGAGTCGTGACACTTATTAAGTTGAACAACCTTGTACTAATTGAAATTAATCAGGGGATATCATAATGATAGTATGTTGATTACTTGAACAGTTGAAATAATCAGAAATGCTAATTTCAATTAGATGATTATTTTCATTACATTAATCAATTTAACAGTATTTTATGGGAAACTGAAGCTCATGGGTATTTGGTTAGATCTTTAATCTGAAATTCTTACTATTTAGCAGTGAAGTTTGTTTTCCAAGTTTTAAATTTCAGTGTCTATCTTTACTTTTTTTAGTATCGCAAACATGTTGCATATATGTAATTAACATAAAAAAACACTAAAATTGAATGTTAAGAAATTCCATCAGTAACAATAACATGATGAGTAAGACTTGGTGGTTTGTAACCACAAATATGAGAAGTAATTAATTTTTTTTATTCTTTCAAGCATTTCTGTTTAGTTTGAAATTTGTCTCAGTTTACCTTGCATATTGTTTATTTTCTGGGGATTTTATTAGGTTGGTGCATCAACAGTGTTTGATGTAGTGAAATACAGAGAGAGAAATCGAAGAGCAATCCTCAGGTTTTATGAAAGGTAACATCATGAAATGTGTTAGTGTTACTTGATATTTTACAGTTTGTTTACTTGTAGTCAAGCTAATGATCAAGATTACATTTTAAGATTAGTATAACATGAGTTAACTTTGAATATCTTGCATCTGAAAGAATAATTATATATCAGTATGTTGGCACATTGTACACTTGTTACATTATGCACCCAGAATGATAACTTGCAAGTTCCTCCTGTTTTGTGCAATTATCTTTGCTACACTTGAACTATAGAGTATGTTCACTTTCTGTTGAACATAGGTTTTTATTGTTGATAGACTTGTAATTATAATTATGTTAATTATTATAAACATGTGACCTGATATATGCTAAGCTGTGGCTTATAAATGCTTCATTTCTGAGTTAGAAGAGGAGAAGGTTTAACTTAAGTAGTTTTATTATTAGTATCACTTAGACAGGCAATAAAATTGAAGTGGTAAACAAATAGTGCTTGTTGGATTTGCTACTTAGCACATGAATGTCAGCTGTCTATTGTTTGTGAAGTGTTTTGTGAAATTTGTCTTAATGTATTAACAAACAGTTTCTGGAGTGATTTGATATATCTTTACCAGTAAGTCAAAGTTATTATAAATTACTTAGTTATCATGTTTCACTTATAGAATGAGATCATCATAAATGTAGCATGTAAGGGACAAAAAAGGGACCCATTAGTCTCTCAAGGCTGTCCCACCCACTCAAGAAAAACTTATCCAGCCTCTTTACTACCCATTAGGTCTGAAGGCAGTCCACTCCACTAAGTAAAACTGCTTAAGTTGAAGATGACTTCTGCCTTGACAAAATTTGTCCCCTCTTTCTCCTATTCTCACCATTAATATACCAAAACAGGTAATGCATTGACACTGTCAACCTGTTATGTTTAGCACACCTAGCTATTGGGCCTTTAAATATATCTGCATTTAGTAGATTGAGTAGAAATATTAAAATAATTTTAGCAGATTGATAATGGGAAATTAATATGTAGAAAAACACCTTTACTACATGCATTTAAATAATAGTTTAGATCTGGTTTGTTTTTATTTAAAGAATCTCAATATCAGTACATTATCTTTTGAGAGAATTTTTGACTGAAGTGGAATTACTAGGTTTACATATTGTCTGACTTAATAAATTTGAGGTTTTTTAGTGTCAAAGGTTTACATATTGTCTGAGCTAATGAATTACAGAGGTTTTTTGTTAGTGTTTTGTAATCCTTATTTGTAGTTTGCACATTCACACATGCTCCGTATTTCATTTTTATTGAGTCGTAAATTTCAGAAGAGCAGCATTAAGTCATTTTATAATTTGTACTTTTTGTATAATATTAAGAGGTAGATTGTTTTTAGAAATTTAATGGTGAATATCTATGAGAAAACAACACTTACTGAGGTTTAAATTTGTAAAAATGTATCAAATATAACATTTTGATGGCAAAACTATTTTAATAATGGCTTTTTATATATTGTTATACTCGAAGCTTTCTTTATTTTCAGTTTTTTTCTTTTCCCCTTTCCAGAGATTTGGTAAAGATGTGGAGCTCTCTAACACTGTGTTCAGAAGTTGAGGGACAAGTTTGTGCTTTCAGAGTTAACAAAGTAATTTTCTATATATTTTGACCCATCAAAAAAAACAAATTCTTCAATCAAAATAATTTCTGCTTTATGTCAACCAAGCATTTCAGTGTACTTTTGAGGCAGAATAGATGACAATTAAATCTAATATTTTCCAACTAATATATTGAATGTGCTTTTCCAACAACTTTGGCTTTATTTTATTCTGATTATCTACAGGACATCTTTAGAACTTCCAAATTGGTTATAATCTGTTGAACATTATACATCTTGTTTGATAATTATTTGCCAAAAATCAGTTATTTGAAAGCTATAGGGTAATTTGTAAACCATGTAAAACATGGTCGTAAACAGAAGGGTTCTCCACCCAATTCGCCTGCACGTAAATAAAAATGGCCACCCTGATACAATGAAACTGTCGAGGTTTACATTCTAATCTAGATGACATTAAAACACTGATTGCTTCCTACCATCCTGTTTGTCTCTACTTACAGGAAACATTTCTGAAACCTGCCGATACAGTCACCCTTCGGCGATTTTCTTTATACAGAAATGACAGGCTGTGTGTTGGACAAGTACATGATGAGGTGGCACTGTTGGTTGATCAGCATGTGCCCACCCTGTCTTTGTCACTCGACATACCCTTGGAGGCTGTAGCCATCCATGTATCCTTGGGTCATACCATCACTGTTTGTTCTCTCTATCTGTCACCTAGAGAGACATGTAATCAATCAGACTTTGATGCTCTCATTGAACAGTTGTCGTCTCCCTTTTTCATCCTGGGGAACTTTAATGGACATTATCTTCTCTGGAGAGGTTGGTATTGATAGGAGGGGTTGCTCTGTAGAGCATATCCTCTCTGATCACAACCATTCCCTTTTCAATACTGGTTTTTCTACGTATTTCCATGCACCTAGTCAATCCTTTACTGCTATTGATCTCTCAATTTGCTCCCCTTCATTATTTTCCATGGAGGGTTGACAATAATCCACGAGGCAGTGATCATTTTCCTATAATGTTGAGAGAGACTGGCCATAGTCAATGTCACCCAACCCACGTGCCCCATTGGAAGCTGTATCAGGCAAACATGGAGGTATGACATTTTGCAAGGCCTCCATATATACGTGTTACGTGGCCATTTACCCATTTTTATTAAAAAAATTTTAATGGACAGGCACTTCCATATCTTCTACCACCAGTTCCATTGTCATATGGGACAAGATTCGAAAGGTCAGTGGGCAACATAATTCTGTCCTCCTCTCGATCTTGCTCTTCCTGTGGCCAGGAAGTAGCAGATACCCGGAGCATTGCCAATACTCTAGGTGAAAGCTTTTGCTGGGTATCTAGCACTGTTGCTTTTTTCTCCACCTTCTTAGCCATTAAGACTCAGGCAGAGCAATCGCCTCTTTCCTTTTGAGCTGATTGTCTATGTGACTATAATCGTCCCTTTACACTGGTGGAGCTCAAACTGGCCCTTCATCAGTCTGGCAGTACATTGGTTGGACCTGATGATGTACATTTTGAAATGCTTCACCATCTGTCTCCTGCTTCTCTTGCTGTTCTTCTGATTGTTTTTAACTGGATCTGGCAGGAGAATGTTTTTCCTGATGCCTGGACCAACTGATTCGACTTGAAAAGTCAATCGGAGAAGCCTTTCTCAAACAACATCTTGTATCAATATTCTTTGACATTGAGAAGGCTTATGATACAACATAGAGGTATGGCATTTTCTGAGACCTCCATATATAAAGGGGTTACGTAGCCATTTGCCCATTTTTATTAAAAATTTGTTAATGGACAGGAGATTCCAAGTGCGTGTGGATTCAACACTTTCCCATTCCTTTCTACAGGAACCTGGAGTCCCTTAGGGCTGTGTTTTGAGTGTCACACTTTTCAGTATAAAGAAGATTAATGTCATCACTGAACAACTCCCTCTCTGTTGCAAACAGGCTCTGTGTCAAGGACTTTCACATCTCATGTCAGTCGTCGAACATGAGGTATATTGAGCGGTAGCTACAGACTGCCCTCAATCATTTACTGAAGAGAGGCCAGAGCAAATGGCTTTAACTTCTCTCTCTCTAAAACCATTTGCATGCACTTTTGTTTCCAACAGAGTATTCACCCTGATCACAAACTCCGTATCAGTGAAGTTGTGCTACCTGTGGTTCCCAAGTCAAAATTCTCAAGGCTTATCTTTGACCATAAGCTGACCTTTATACCACACATTGAGCAGCTGCAGGTCAAATGTACGAGAGTACTGAACATCCTCAGTGCCCTCTCTTTCACTATGGATCGATGTCTATGCTAAAAATATATCGTGCTCTTATCCAGTCAAAACTAGACTGAATCACTGGTCTATGACTTTACCAGGACCTCGGCCTTCAAGATGCTGGACCCTGTTCATCACCAGGGACCTTTGGTTCTGCACTGGGGCTTCCTGCTCTTTCCTCATTGAGAACTTGTACACAGTCTCATGAATCCCATTTGCACCTTTGCTGTTTCCAACTGTCTTTACTATATGCTTTGAAATTCATTCCTTACCAAAGCATCCTACCTGGGGTTGTGTTTTCCTTCCTTGGTGGGCCATACTTTTTCAGAAGAGATGATCTGTCATTGCTCCTTTTGGCCTTTGTATCCAGGTGCAGTTGGATGAATTGGGTCTGTCTTTGGATAACATTGCTGTATCCATGCTCAGCTCATTCCACCATGGCTTATTACAGTCCTCAAATGTGATCTATCTGTAAGTCGTCATCTGAAAAAAAGTAGACATTCCCAATAGATAATACTGTCTGCTATTTGCTGAACAACTTTCAAACCATCCTTCCATTCCTACTTGTACATATGGTTTGAAATCAGGTGACTGTGTGAGTTCTACCATGGTTTGTTGTGGTTTGGTGGTTGCATACAGAATCCCCTCTACAGCTTCTGTGTCCATTGCTGACCTGTATGCCATTTCTCTTGCCCTAGATCACGTAGATTCTAAGCAGTACTCAAATTGCACTATTTACACTGACTCACTTAGTTCTCTACTGGCCCTGGAATCACTTCATGTTAGTTCACACCTATATTCAAAACCAACTCACCCATTTCTCTTTAACATCTACTTCTATCCAGTTTTATTTGATACTGGGCCACATTGGTATTTGCAGGAATGAGCTCACTGACACTGGAACTAAATCTGTCTGCTCTGGCATTATTACTGCTGTGCCGGTTCCATACATGGACTATGGTCCTGTATTCAAGGTTTGGCTCCATGCCACTTGGTAGTCAACGTGGAGTAAGCAATGTGAAAACAAGCTTTTCAAAATAAAACCCTATATTGGACTGGTCGTCTTGCTTTCATAAGAATCGGAAAGAGGAAGTTGTTCTAACTAGACTATGCAATGGTCACAGTTTTTTAACTCATCATTTTCTTTTATCTGGGACTGATGCACCCTTGTGTTTGTTTAAAAATCAGTAAAACAGCACTGTATATAAGTTACAATGTCAAATTAGTATTATTTTGTTCAAAAGTAATATGAAAAGTGCTTCATTTTTCACACAATACCTTCAGGAAGTAAACATTGGTTTTTTTGGAAACCCATTGAAATATATTTACAAAATCCAAAGTTTTATATAACTGTGAAATAACATTTTTTTTCTTGAATAAATTTTAACTCTCCAGTATTTTTTTTAACTTATGAAAGTAGCACTACAATTTTTTTATATAGTTTTAAATTCAGTGATGAACTTGTTTCTCATGATAGAATGCACCCATCTGGGTGTAATGAAGTTAGCATGAGTCTTGCCAGTCTTAGTAGTTATGTCTATTTTGATATGGCAGTAACTTATATTTGTCTTTTATGTTACTAATAGTTGGTTATAGTAGAATTGGAAGACTACAGAATGTTGTGTATGAAGTGGTATTTGACATTATGTTCCTCAAATCTGATGTGAACACATTCAAAAGTATACATGTATGAAGATGATGGCTTGGTCTATCTAATATTGTTCCAAATATTAGATTCATACTTTGTACAAAGTGCCTTTTATTTCACAGTATTGGTTTTTGATATTTAACCTCCAAAACCTGTTTCAACTCAGCATCTTTACTATGGATAGCATTGTTACATTTATCTGATGTCTTAGAATTATCTGCAAAATGCCCTTTAGAGTTTTGTTCAAGATATTCTATATTCGTAATCAAGTTCTCATAGGGTTATGAAAAACTTAGGCTCAGCTTGTTCCTTTTGTTTTCCCCTTTTAGATTCCTGTTTGACAAGTAGAGGAATATAGGTTTCTTTTTTTTTGTGTGTGGTTGCCGTATTTTACAATATTTCCAAATTCCTTTATGTGTACTACCCTTTGTGTTCTAAGCTATTTTCTTAAGATTTCATTTTCAGATCAGAAGCATTTGAGCTTCATTCACAATGAGGCAAAAGAGATGGTTCCCTTTGTGTGAATATATTGCAGTATTTGTTTTTTTCTTAGTTCCAAAGAGAACAGAATTAGCATATATCCAAATATTTTGTTAAATAAGGTAATGACAGTATGTGATGTCAGTTATAGGGTTTTGACTAGTTAGTTTCAAGTAGAAAAGTAATATCAATTGAACATATATTCATCTGTTAGTGTACTTTTTGTAATTTTAATTATGAAAACAGACCATTAAACATTATTTTTTATTGAAAATTGTTCATTGAGTGTTTTTTAAAAAGTGAACTGTTGTGATTTTTAATTGCTGTTAGTTTGTCTTTTTGTAATCATAGATTTGACCCTAAAAATATCTTGGATGAAAACCTCCAAATTTTGCTTTTGACTATAATTTTCTTACTTTCTTGCATATATATGTATTTCTCATGATTTTTGAATTAAAAAAATGTCTTGTGTTTGTACTGATAAATATGTATTGTAAGGTACTAACATTTTGATAGGTATGTTAATACACTTCCAATTGAATTTGTCTTTCTAGGTGTCACAAAGCATGGCTGATGAGAGTTTACGATATTTTCAGTGAGATATACAGCTGTTCTTCTACACGTGTTCCTTTTCTTGTTTCCCAAGTGCAAAGAAAGCTGAACTTGAAACACAATTTTATCTTGTAAATTGTGTATTACATGTTTATAATTTGTTTAGAAAACTGAAGTAAATACTTTGTCATTTGTTATAATTATTACATTTTCAGTCATAAAGAGAATAAATTATACTAGTTTCTGATAATTTATAATCCATTATACAATTTTTTTTCCAAGTCTAACATTTTTAAAGGTCATGCATCATACATATTTCTTAAAATTAAAAAATGTTGAATCAATTTCAGTTTGGGAATACTTTTAGATGTAACAAGTGACCACAGAAAAAGTGCTGAGATTTAAAAGTAGGCTTTTCTATGTAATTATTTGTATTTATTAGTAACATTTAAAGTTATATATGTTTACACTACCCTGAATACTCTATTAAAATAACTTAGTTTTTTGACACTTGTTTACTAACTCTTTAACCCTCTTGATACAGGTAGCAAGGGGTCAGAGAGCATATCTTACCATTTGTAGACTTAAATTTGAACTTTTATTGAACAACTATTGCATGAATGTATGTCAAATGTGGGATCAAATTGTAGAGTTTCTAATTCAAATTTTAATATTATACATTAGTTAACTTCTTAATTTGAAAGTAAATAAAAAAAAAAAAGTTAAATATCAATTTTTGCACATCCACTTGTTTTTCACCTTTTGGGTTTGGTCATTACATTTCATGGTGCCCACAAAATAATGTCTACTTCTATATGAACTGTAAACTCAAATGTCTGACACTAGCTAGCTAAAATACAAAATAAGATATTTTACAGTAAAATATTACTGTAATACAATGGAAATTTACATTATATACTTTTTAAATCTGTTTTAAACCCTCCTACATATGTTCCTAATTGATTGTCCCCACCTTATACACATATATAGTATTTAAAAATTAAGATTCATACATTTTCTATATTAGAATGAGATTAGCCAATCAAGTTACTATTTCAAAAGTATACCAGGTTCACTTAGTCATTTAGATTGATAAAATAATTAACAAATTGGCAAGCTTTTGTATTTTAATTCAATAACTACTAAAACAAATTATATAAATGTCTTCCATTGTAGTATATAAAGATACAAAGATTAGCATTACAAATTAGATACACATTTGTAATATACTGTACTAACAATAATAACCAACAATACAAATTGTGAATGTGCTAATTTTTAAAGAATATGGTGGTGGTTATTTATTTTTCTAAATGTCTACACTGTTACTGCCTTTTAAAACAGTAAAATGAAACAAATACACCTATCATAAACTTCTCCATATCTGAAGAAACCAAATTAGCAGTAATAGGCAAGTGATTTAAATTTAGACAGAACTCAATTTTTTTAAGCATTTTATTATTATTATTGCACTTTATTACGATTAATTTTAATTACTATTACTTACTACATTATCTAATTGCTTTCACTGTTAAAAATCAAAGCCTATAATAATAAAATGAAAAGTCTAAATTCAAAAGCTAACTGAAATACAGTATATTTTACTGTACTTGCTGAAAGTGTAGAAGCCTTTAATTCTATGCATTGCCAGGTAAGGTCATATAAATAAGCTTAATCCCATCAGGAGGAAATCAGAAAGTTAATTAGTGGTATGTAAACCTCATATAACATACAATTTTTTTTTCAGTGTGTTTAAACACAGTGACCTCAATTTAAATAAAATAGTGATAACTACATATTGTAAATACTTTTCAATTTTTTTATTTCATCCTTATTTCATATAATTAGTAGTGCAATTATTAAATTAAAATAAATATTGGGAGGATGCTGGTATAAGGCTCTTCTTAAAGATGTTGAGTTTACAAAACTGCTGTGTATCTTTAAGTATCCAGTGGAGGGAATGGAAGAAGTAGAGAGAAAGTTGGTGAAAATGAACAATAGGAATGCTATTGGCCCAGGCAATACATCTCTATTGAAGTATTTAAGAAGTTAGGAAAGTTATGGACCCAGATGCTGTGCAGACATTTCAGTTTTATAATGACAGAAGAGAATTTGCCCAATACTAGAAGGAGAGCATTCTTGTACTACTATTCAAAAGGAAGGTCAATGGGAAAGACTAGAGAAAGTATAGAAGCATAAAGTTCCTGTGTCATACAATGAAAATTTTGAGAGAGGAGATACAAAAAGGAAAACAAGTTTGCAATTATATCTGACAGGTCAACAACAAATGCCATATTCACAATGAGAGGGTTAATAAAAAAGTTTAGGAAAAGAGGAAACATTTGTAAATGCCATTCATTGATCTAGCAAAAGCCTAAGACAGAGTTCCAAGAGAGCTGATGTAGGGGTGCTTAAGAAAAAAATAATATACTGGAACTGTATGAAAAACTGATCAAAGATATGTATGATGGAATGAAAACGTTTCTAAGAAGTTTAGCAGAATACCCAAATTTCCAGTATAAATGGGAGTCCATTAAAGAGCACTTTCCTTTTCATAATGGTACTGGACACAGTATCTACGAAAATATATAAAAACAAGTACCATGGTGTATGTTATTTAAAGATGAAGCTGCACTTTCTGGAGAGAACGAAAGTGAAATACAAAAGGAAGTGGAGAAATAGAGACAATGTATAGAGGAAGATACTTAAAAATAAGTAGGACAGACAGAGTACATAGTAGCAAAATTCAATGGAGAGGATGTAAAATAGGATGAAATAGTGCTTATATATGGTGTAAATTTAAAGTATAGGCATTTAAATATCTTAGATAAACTGTGCAAGCAGGTGGAGGAGTGAGTAAATAGGTTAAGGAAAGAATAAACAAAATACGGATGAAGTAGAGTGGTGTGTGACAGCTGAAAGGGAAGATCAGTCATATATAGTGTGAGGCTGATTATGGAGTTTTACAAAAGAATTTGTTTGCAGTTTAACAAAAAATTACACACTGGGCTACATGTTCTGTGCCCAACACAGGTATTAAAACCCAGTTTTTACTACATACGGACAGCTTAAGAAAGAGAGGTGGATGTTGAAGAAAATGATAGGGGTGTCAAAGAAAGAAACTTAGGGAGAGGATGAATGCAATATCAGTTATGGAAAAATTTGACTTAGATATCTTGATAATGTGAAAAGAAGAGATGTATGTTGATAGAAGAGTTACAAATATGACTTTGGAAGGGAAAAGGATGACAAGGAAAAGGTGGATGAATACAGTGTAAGAACATGAGATGCGAATGTAACTCTGATACAGAATAGAAATGAGAAGAGGGCAAGGTCTAGTAAAGCTGACCCCAAGTAATTAAAACAAATGCTAAGATGATGAAGAAATTATAAATGTCGATTATTCTAATTTATTAATTTAATAATGTATTATTTACACATTTGATGTTTTCCATAAAAAATAGTATTTTTTTATGTTTTAATAAAAAATAATAAAGCTCATCAAGTATATCACCTGCATTTTCATTTTAATGATGTGTGGAATGAAGTAATAATCTTAAACATAAAATTGTGTTTATCCCTTCCAAAACAAATTATAGAACACACTTGGAGACAGCTCTACCACGAGGCTAAGGGTGACTGAAGCTCCTCACTTTCAATAAATAAATAAAAATTAAAAGCATCATCACCATTGAATGATAACTGTTACAACTCAATTTACAATTGTATAATTACTAACATGTATGATCAGTGTACACAGCATAATATTCACAGGGTAGCAGCAAGAGATTTCAGTTTTTTTGGTTTTCATCAAATCAGTTTTAAACGTTCTAACATTACAACTGTAACCAACCAACAATCAATGTCATTTATGTTAAGTGTGCAAGACAGATGAAGCATGGAATAATGGTTCCAGATTTAAAAGTAGCTAACAGACCAAACCTAAGGGTAAGAATTCATACAAGTCCACTTACTTATTAGTTTAATTTTATCAACTTCATATTCTGTTGTTTTTGTATGTTGATTTGTTTTTTGATGTATAACTCCAGAATGTGAAAACTGTATGTCTTTCTCTATGGATGACTGACATGTCATCATGGAACTTGTTGTAATATATTGTGTAAATATCTACCTTAAGGGTTAAGTATAATATATTGTACATTTCTAATGAGCAAAGGGTCTGATAATTATTATTATGCAATGTGTTTTTTATATAATTAACATTTTGGGGCACAGCAACATTTTAGTATTATGGTTTCTGATAAAACTGCATTCCACTGCTTGATATCTTGATTGTAATGTAAATAAGTATTCTAAAATGCAGATACTCAAATGCAGCACCACCTTTAAAGAAAGAGAATTAAATTAATATTTATTGTTTGTTGTTTTTTCTGAATGTATTTTTTTCTCTCCATAACATGTTATTTCTATTTGTTTAAGCATATAACAAATCAGATTTGTAAATGTGTAAAATACACTGAACTTAAGTAAAAACACTTTAATGTAGTGTTAGAGCAGAAGCAGATAGTCATTTCTAACTACACAAGCATACTTAGGGAAATCACGCAAAGTTGTTTATACACTTAGTTAATTTTTAGACCAGTGATGCAAGACATTTATTACATCTTAATTGAAAATACAGAAGCAAAGAACTTTGGACAGTTTCTGTCTGTAAAAGAGATAGGATGAAGGCAGTAAGTAAATGACTGTGATTTTAGAAGAGGAAAGCAGTAATGAGGAGCTGGTGTTAGCAATAGCAGGTGAAGAGGACATTCCAATACAGAATATTTTAGCATGCAGCTCAGTCAGTATTGGTCCTCCAGATCCTGACCTAGTAGCAACAATGGATGAGCCAGTTTCTATAGGTAGAGTACAGCATTAAAGTGGACACTGCATTTTGTTCCTAGTGCCACCATTGTACTCTAAAAAATGGTTCTATAAAACCATTTCTTTTTCTAGTTAGTGGATTCAGAAAATGGAAAAATTCTAAATGCCCATGTAAAAAGAGATGTTCATAAAGCTGCTACCTCACACTGGGAGAGCTTTAAATGTAGTTCAAAACATGGATCAATTGCAAACAAAACTACCTGTTGCACACCAGCAAGCACCTTGCCAAAATTCTAGATGCTGTTACATATTTGTCCAGCCAGGATGTGGCACAGAGAGGGCACAAGGAAGTGCATGATTTTTCAAATAAAGGAATGTTTTTTTAACTGTTTGAACTTTTAACCAAATGTGATTCTTGGAAATGAAAAATATACAAGTAAAGAAATACAGAATGATCTTACTGAACCTACAAGCATCTGTACTGACTGAAGAAGTTGCTAAACAGCTGAGTTTTTTTGCTGTTGTGGCTCATGAAACTAGAGACTAGTTAAAAAAACAAAAATAATTTCTACATGTGCATCTTTGCAGATGAACAACTATATGTCAAAAGATAAATTTATTTCCTAATTTATTTATTTATTAAGCATGTTAAAGTTCTCACTGCAGGTTCTTTTTATTGGCTTATTAACAGTAACTTTCACAGATTTGGACTGGACAAAATAACTCTTTTAGCACAGTTCTATAATCTGGCTTCTTTCATGTCAGGTAAGTATAGTGTGGTACAGATGAAGCTGGCCTGGGTTCATCTTCATGCACTTTACATTCATTGCTAGGTACATAGACTAAATCTTGCTCAAGTTAATATAGAGAAGAATGTCAAAATAGCTAAAGATGTTTTAAAATTTGTCTAAGCACTTCTATTTATTAGCAAGCCTTCAGCACATGAAATATTTGTGACTTTGCAAAACACAAACATGTATAGGATTGTCCTACAGTTAAGGAAAATTTCAATGTACAACAAAGCAGCAGAAAAAAAATGCATAAGGGGGCAGTAACAACTCTACAGACACTGAGGGATTTCTAATACAAATGTTAACATTAAAGTCTGTTGCTACTTTCCATTTGACTCTTCTGAGTATCAACACAATGCTCAGTGATCTATTGTAGAATCTGGAACTGGATCTTGTTATTGCCATACAGTTAGTATTTTATCACAAAAGATTGGAAACCTAATCAAACAAATTGTGGTCAAAAGTTACAGACTTGTATAATGACTGTACCATTTCTTTAAAACTTCCAACTAACAAGAGAAAAGGTAAGATAAGAGAGCTATCAGGGGGTCTTTACATAGACACCACAGACAAAAATGAAGAACCAAGCAGAGAACCAAAATGTTGTTTAATGATCAAGATGCATCTCTCTGTAACTGATTATTTCACGTACTAATTAGGAGGATATTTCAGTGATAAAACAAATGACTTACCACTTACAGTAATTTCCTGTATAGTCATGAAATTTTTGTTTTTGACAAATATGGTGATGCCCTTCCTAAAGATAAAAGCCTTCTAAAACCAGAGGTAAAAGTTGCACAAGCAGTCATTTCTATGGAAAATAACTGAAATAAAATAATTACACCACAAAGCTTATTTGCAAGTTTGATTGTTCTATAGACCTTGTTTTGTTTTTATTTTTTGTTGTTGTTTGTGCAAAAACAGTTGTTGTAACAAAAATGATGAATTGAAAAAGCTTATAAAGTTTTAGGTCCAAGAAATGTGTCAGACACTTCCTTTAATTTTGATTTAATATGTGAATATAACCAATTTTCTATCTTTTCATGCTGTTTTTCTGTTATATTTCTTGTGTGGCATAACTTAGCATGTGTTGATTAAAACTCTTTTTCATAAACCACTCACAAATATACAGGTTCAGATACATTAGTACTGTATATATTTATACCTGATGCTCAGTTCGGCATAACAGTGACTTTAGAGAAACTGCTATGAAAGCAAACCCAAAACCTTGACCTGGGCTCCACTCCTCACATGTTAAACTTCCCTTCCCTCAGTTATTTTTGGAACTGCCCCTAATTTAAGGAACTAAATTCAAAAGTAACACATCAACATTATTTAGATTATCAAACATAAAATAAAGATGCCATTTACAACCTTCAGTATTACAAAGAGAGCCTTGTTTTAGAGTTTAGAAACAGTTTATTAAAGTATACGAGAAAGGTAATCAACTAATTAACAAATATAACTTTAGCTACATATTTCTCAGTGTAATACTTTTTCTTTGTTCAAAACCAAGTAATGTCTGATATGTACATTTTATACAATAATTCAAAGCTAGATTAACAGGAACAATACATTTACTGTTCAGGAACAAAATCTACATTTTTAGATTATGGGCTCTTCCATTAAACCTCAATTGTTTAACATAATTGTCTATAAGAAAAACACATTGAACGATAAAAGAAAATTATTTTAATGAAAGTATGATCTTTAGTGTGCTCTGAAGCTGAAAATATCAGATGACATTCAATTCTGAACAGTGTGGACCTGTTAACTGAAGCTTTAACTACAGAGTACTTATGTACTTAAGTTATTTATAAAATAAAACTGTGATTGACCAGATATTTCAAAAGCAGAAATTAAAAACCTTTTCAAATTCATTACTCTTCAACAGATGTTTGGGAAATATTATTTTTCTGTACAAAGTTTCTAATGCAAAAACATATATAATTGTCACTAAAAGAAAAATTCACTCAAATAAATCTACAAAAATGAGTAACAAAATTTTATAACGACCCATGCTTTAAACAATACACTTATACAATCTTGTTCATAACCTTCACTGTATAAACTGTATTACACAATTAGAAAGTAATTTATCCATCTAGTGTATAAAAATGCTATCAAAGTTTGCTTATTTTGGTAGAGCTTGGAGAAGTGTACCAGTGTTAAATTCATACCTAATAATGAATATGATCAATGTATAATTTAACTTTTCATTTATCTACATTTAGTAATTTTGAATCTTCTATAAAACATATATTCTAATTATCTGAGACAAAATGTCAGATGATGTAGTTGTTCTGCCTGTTGCTTTAGTCGTCCTAATTCTTCTTGAAGTATATCAGTAACAAGCTTACGCTGTACCATCTGTTGTCAAAAAAATACTAGAAATATTAAAGTGTGACATCATAAGTTTATACACATTAGTATTATACTTTTTGGAACTTATGAATACAGATCTTTTTCATACTTTCAGCTACCCTGCATTCAATATTTCATCACAGATTAAAATTAATGTAAAATATAACGTGCTATCTCTTACACTATTTATCATACACATTAGTATAAAAAAAAGTGGATTCATTCAAACTAGTAAACAAACAAGATAAATACATTTTTAGCCACTAATTTTTATTAACCTTTGAACCCTAAGTAGATTCAAATCCTATGTTTGTATCAAAAGTTCAAGTCCAATGAAGGTATAAAATGTGTGTATATATCACTATGGTCAAGACAAATTCCAGAACTTGTAAAGTAAATAATATGACATCAGTTATTTGTTTAGGAAACTACACTTGCACTCTTGAACTTTGGTCTCTGTTTTGAAAAAAGATCATGTGATAGTGGAAAACTAACAATATAAATGGTAACCATGCTAACTTGCAGGGGCTGTTACTAATGTATGGCCTGGCAATGTATTAGTAAAGTTAACATTCCATATGAAACCTTTTGGATGGGAATGTTCAGAAGTGTTGAGAGAGAATTTTTCAGACCTTGTATTTAAAATATATTTTGGCTGTAACTATTTCACCATTTAACCCTTAACTACCAACTGAATTTCTAAGTTGGTAAAGTGTTTTCAGCAAATCCTAACCTTTACAGATGTTCTTATTTTACAACTACTGAAATTTTTCCCCTGATATCCCATGCTACCCTCTTATGAATAATGAAACAACAAAAACATTTTAGGCAATCTCAATAAATTACATTTGGAAGAGGGGGGAGAGAATTTCAACTGTATGATTATTATTATTAAAAGGTACTGTTTCTTATAAAGGTGCAAAGCAACTAGGCTATTTGCCCAAATATCCTGTAAAAAGTTAAAATTAAAGTAAAATTATTAAAATTCATAAAAGGAAATTCAGGGAAAACAAAACAAAGTAATTTTTTTTAATTAAAAATATAAATGGCATTAAATCCAATTTTTACATCTAGTTGACAGCAGTAAGGGAAAAACTGCAGTAATACAAATTGTAAAGGATCCTCTATAGCAAAATTGTAATTATCATAACTCGCCAAAAAGACTAACAGGGAAGTTCAAAAACCACCATTAGTCACCTGAAGATAGCCTTTCCAGTTCTGGTTTAATTATTTGATGTTATGGCTATTTTCAGAAAGTAATAAAAGTTTTAAAAGACTTGTAGCAAAATTTTAATCATAACTCGCCAGGATGACTAATGGGTAGTTCAAACAGCAGCATTAGTCACCTGAAGTTGGCCTTTCCAGTCCGCGTTTCGAATTATTTGACGTTATGGCCATTTTCTAATTTCAAATCAAACAAGATGTACTTTTGATTCCTAAAAGGGAATCACATTAAAAAAGGTCTAATGTATAAATTAAAAATCTTAAATATTATTAACAAAATTGATGGCTTTTAAAAAACTAAACACATTTCTAAGATGGACAGTGTCACCATCGCAACTAACACTAACATTATGCATAAACGCTGGGACAGAACATGTTTAAAATGGTGCCGTTATTGAGAGTCGTAATGACAGCAAAACAGTAAAATGCGGCTTACTGTGACCTGAGAGTCACACAGACCACACAAGGGTGCATCAGTCCCAGATAAAAGAAAACAATGAGTTAAAAAACTGTAACTAATGAGTAGTCTAGTTGGAACAATCTTCTCTTTCCGATTCTTACAGAATCAAAATGGCCATAGCCCAATAATGAGTTTTATTTGGAAAAGCTTGTTTTCATGTTGCTCACACCAAGTTGAATACCAAGTGGCACAGAGACAAACCTTGAATACAGGACCATAGTCCATGTATGGAACAGGCACAGCAGTGATAGCGCCAGAGCAGACAAGAAAAGACAGTAAAATATACCCAATTCATCCAACTGCACCTGGATACAAAGGCCAAAAGGAACAATGGCAGATAGTCTGTTCTGAAAAAGTAAGGCCCACAGAAGAATCCAAGGTGAGATGCTTTGATAAGGAATGAAGTTTTGAAGCATATAGCAAAGAGAGTTGCAAACAGCAGAGCTGCAAAGAAGGGCCATGAGACTCTGTGTATAAGCTCTGAACTGGGGAAGTGCAGTAAGCTTCAGTGTAGAGCTGAAGTCCTTGATGATGAACAGGGTCCAGCACCTTTAGACCGTGGTCTTGGCAGAGCTATAGACCAGTGATCCAGTCTAGTTTTGATCAAATAAAACCACGATATATCTTTAGCACAGAACATCGATCCGCTCCCAAGTGGTGGAAGAGAGGACACAGAGGATGTTCAGTGCTCTTGTACATTTGACCCGTAGCTGCTTGATGTGTGGTATAAAGGTCAGCTTATGGTCAAAGATAAGCTCCAAGAACTTCGTCTCAGGGACCACAGGCAACACATCTTCACCAATACGGAATTTAGGATCACGGTGAATACCTCATTGGTGGCAAAATTGCATGCAAACGATTTTAGAGAGAGAGTGAGAAGTTAAAGCTGTTTGCTGTGGTCCACTTCAGTATATGATTGAGGACAGTCTGTAGCTGCTGCTTAATATACCTCATGTTCCACAACTGATGAGATGTGAATGTCGTCAACTTGGAGCCTGTTTGCAACAGTAAGAGGGAGTTGTTCAGTGATGGCATTAATCTTTATACTAAAAAGTGTGACACTCAAAACACAGCCCTGAGGGACACCAAGTTCCTGTAGAAAAGAAAGTGTCAAATCCACACAATCTTGGAATTGCCTGTCCATTAAAAAATTTTTAATAAAAATGGGCAAATGGCCACATAGCCCATATATATATGTATGGTCTCTCAAAATGCCATACCTCCATGTTGTATCATGAGCATTTTCAATGTCCAAGAACATTGATACAAGATATATACCTCACACGTTTGATGACTTACATGAGATGTGAAAGTCATCAACATTGAGCCCCTTTGCAACAGAAAGAGGGAATAGCTCAGTGATGGCAGTAAGCTTTATACTGAAAAGTGTGACACTCAAAACATACCCCTGAGGAAGTGGATCTTAGGGTTTGGTGAAATGTATGTTAAGGACAGAGATGGGTGTTGAAGTTGATTCATCAACTTTTTTAACTATGAAGGTCAAAATGTTTTCATTTAGTTTGAGAACAATTCTTTTGGAGGCACAGAGACATCCATCTGCACTCCCACTGTAGTAGTAGAATGAAGGGCAGCAGCATGTGTCCAATATGAGGTGGTGTACAGCAACCATTGAGCCTCAGGGTAAGTAATGTTTTGAATTCTCTTCAAACACTACACCTCTTTTTCTTTCAACCCTTTAGGGCAAGAATGAAGGTAGGATGAGTGAAAACCATTGCAATTGATGCAATGAGGGTCCATTTCACACTCACAGGCGCTGTGGTCCTTGCCACTGCAACAAGCACATGTCAAGGAATGACATGGCATCTTTGAGTGACCAAACTGTTGACACTGGAAACGTCTGAAAGGGTTTGGAATGTGTGGCCATACCTTGCAAGTGAGATAACATACCTTGGTGGTGGCAGGTAGATACCGTGATGTAAATGCCAGAATGAGAGACATTGGTCGGCATCATAATTCCATCTTTGCAAGTGGAGATATGCCTCACTGCAGAAACTCCTTAAATAGAAAAACCAGTGAGAATCTCCGACTCAGGGATATTCTTCAAATCCATTTCAACAATAACTCCTTGTGACGAGTTCAAAGTGGTATGAAACGTTACTTCAATAGGTGTATCCCCAATCGCCTCTGAATGCAAGAGGTGTTCATTGTGTTGAGATGTGGATGTTTCTACCAATATGTCACCAAAGTGAAGCTTCTTTATTGACTTTGGAGACCCAGAAAGTCCTGCTAGTCCCTTCAGAATGTAAAATGGAGACATCTGCCCTAAAGGTTTATCTGAAAGAGAATATAGTATAAGAAAATGAGGTACAGGTGTAACAGATGTGGAAGATTACTGCTCAGAATCTTGAAGACATGATCATTTATCTTGGAACTGGTTTTTTTCACTTTTTTATTTAAGTTTGTATTTGGAGGATTCATAATAAAGAAAAATAATAATTCGGTGCCCATTGACCCCACCCACTATGGAGTCCTGTGAGGGGACACCAATGCCAAACAAGGACACTGCAGCAAAGCCAAGGTTTCGTGAGCACTATACCCAAATACCAGCATCAGATATAATGTCTACAACACCTATTCACAACATCCAACACTGGTAGTTGGTTGACCCGAGCCCAAAGGGACCAGCTGACTAACCCTGTGGAGGCCACCCTTCAAGGGTCACCATGCACACCAAACACGTGGATGGTTGTTTAGATCCCAGAGGAGGTAAACTGAAATAACAGAACCTTCGCTAGGAGAACTCCTCACTACGTACAGAAATCCACACCGAGTGGTCTTATAAAGGTAAAAAGTATTTTGATTATAAGGGTTTTTTTATTGTTGAATTACAGAAAAATTATTATATACTGCTGATCAGTTTCTATATCGTGTATCTTTTATCAACTAATTGTTAAAGGGTAGTGCCAACACAAGAATTAGATTTCATAGGTGCACAGCTCATTTTGTTTTTAAGATTTTATCAGTTTAAAAATTCTAAATTAGGGGTCATACCAACCATTTCTTTTCCTTTTAGATTGTTCACCAAAATTTTCATTTTTTTGTTTTTGCACTTACATTTGTTGAACATATTTTGTACATATCGAAACTTTGAAGTGTGGCAATCATACTCCTGTGCTAGCCATGTGTTGTCAGAAGTATTTTATTACTTCTGGACATTTCCATGAAAAGTAATGTTGAAGAATTCCTTAAGTGTGTGTTAATGTGTTTACTAGTAATATCAGTCATATAGAAGGACAAAATTACTTGGATGACAAATGCAATGAGAGGTTTCAGCCTCTTTGATTCTGTCCTTTTCAAATAAACATGTAGTTGATGGTTATTTCAGTCTCATCCAGATTTTATCTTGTCTATACTTACAGTTATTGAGAAGTACTAACATCCTATGTCTTTGTGTGAGTAAATTGAGTTATCTATCTTGTGTTTCTATATGTTCAATAAATAGTTGTTTTGTTTCAGTGTAAAACTTGTGTGTGTTTTTAATAGCAAATCCACACTGGGATATCTGCTGTGTCCACTGATGGAGAATCAAATCCCTAATTTTAGCATTGTAAATCCAAATACTTACCACTGTCCTAGCAGGGTGCATGTGAAATTTGTGTGTTTTCATGTAAATACAGTCAGGCTGGAATTCATTTTAACTCCATAATATACTTTCTGCCAATTGTAGTTAGACTAGGAAATATTCTTAATCATACAAAATTAATGCACACAAGTATAACACAACATTATAACAAATGAAACAAAAATCATGACTAGTAGAATATGTATATCATCTTATATTAGAATGTAAAAATTTGAAAACATATTTGTATAATTTTTTAAATCTCAGAACACAAAAAGCAGTCATTTTTTTATTTTACATGAAAAATAAAATATAATTATTCTTTCAACATTTTTCATATCATATGTTATTTGACACTTTGAATAATCCACAAAATGAAAACTCACAACTGTTTGTTTTTCTTTTTTTAACTTCTCTCTCACAGACTTAAAGTTCACTGGATCTCCAATTAAAACTGTAACACCCTATGTATAAAAAAAACAAAATTAACCAAGACATACACTATAACAGTAACTGTTCACTTTTTTATATAAACAATTCTGTGCCAGACACTAAAAGGAAAAATTACTGGGTGCCTTTTTTTGGCCTCTCTCTCAAGCTTTATCCTCTAGAATAACATTTCTGCCAGCAGAGAGACTACAAAAATGCAGATAACAAAATATAAGATTTTAATATCAATAAATGGAGTGAATGAGATATGGAGAATGATACAGATGTATTTGCTTAAGTCTTACTGGATGCAAACCATCTTCTCATCTGATTACAGCAATACACAAAAAATATTGCATCTTACTGTAACAGATGTAGCATATATTTGTCTGTCTACGTATGAGACTCAAATAATAAATGCAATATGGCATCATCTATTGAATGGCAACAGAAATAAAAAGAAGAATCACACTTTGGGTATTCAAGGTTCAGGCGATTAGAGAAATAGCTGCAGTATGTGCAACAACCATTTCTTTTATCACAAAACATTTTTAAATAAAAGTATTTTTCTCACAACAAGAACACAACTTTCACTACCACTGTACATGAGGGTTTGATTATGTCTTTATTGATGTAATTTGTAAATATTGGGACTGAAAATGGAGTTCCTAACAAATTTTATTTTTACAATAAAGGATACTACATTTAATATATTAATAAATTAAAGTTTATATCAGCACAGTTAAAACACCTTCCCTATGCAATAGTTCCCAGAAAAATTCTTTTTTAGATTTCATTTTTCTCTTCTTTTTTTTTCTCAATAAGGTACAAATAGCACAATTAGTAATTTTAGCACAAACAGCCACCCATGAAGTGGTATTTCTGCTAGTTACTAATAATACTAGTGCTACTATTACAATATTGATCAAATTACTGTCACTAATAACAGTACTGTATACTAATTACTATATTGCATAATATTTATACAGTACTATTACTACTTAACTTAGTATTACTATTACCAATATTACTGTTAAAGATATAACTAAAACAACTTCAGATTATTTAGTCTTGGAACATAGACTGCTAATTTTTAATTAGCAAGTTTAATTTTTTGTATAATTTGAGACATATAACAGTACAGCTATGCATGATTGACAAAAAGAATAAATTAGTATAGGATTAATACATAAACATAAGTTAGATACACTTATCTATTTAGTGTATATGTAGCATTTTTTATACTTTTAATTTTGAATGTGTAATCCATTTTACGAAGTCAAAGAAGAAGGTATGTAGAGAAAATGATAATAAGTTATGGTGTATCAGATTTCCAGCAGCATTACTGTGTATCAGAAAAATCATTTGCAAATATTGTAAATCATCTTTCAACAATTTGCTTTTACTGTTACTGAACCCTGACTAATCAAGAATGCTATCATTCTATAGCAGACTGAATATATTTGACTAACACAAGTCTATAATGCTACATTAAATCACTCATGTAACGAGTTCATTTTATGGTGATCAATTAGTAAAAGAAGAACTGACAAACGTTTAGAAAATGTAGTGATTTCTCTAAGTGTAATTGGTGTTATATTAATGGTATTCATGCACTACCAATAAAAACATTCTTTTAAACATCTAGAGGTGTACATAAATCAAAAAGGTCTCTGTTCAGTCATACTCAAGCTGTATGCAATTCAGAGATTTTACTGATTGTTATACATGCAATAAAAATAACTATTGTCTACATTTGTATTCTTTTTATCACAGTCAGTCATAACATAAAATCTTTTGTCATACAGGTCATATTTGTATAAATTATAGTGTCAACTGTGTTGGTGTAACATAGTGATTGATTGATTGATTTAGTGTTTTTTGGCACAAAGCAGCTAGGCTATCTGCGCCAAACGTCCGGTTAAAAGGTAAAAATAAATGAAATGTAGTAAAATATGTAAAAGGAAATGAAGGTAAAACACAACATCATTGAAAAACAGAAAAATCATAAAACCAATGTTGACACCTAGTCTACAATGTTAAGAAAGAAACCAGAGTAAGAGAAGTTGTAAAGGACTTTCTCTAGCCAAATGGTAATGATCATATCCCGCCAGGAAGACCACCAGGTAAGTACAAGAACCATCGTCAGTCACCTGAAGTTGGCCTTTCCAGTCCTGGTTCTGGGTTATGTGTCATAACAGCCATTAACAAAAGGTAAAATAATAAAAGTTTTAAAAGACATAAAACAAAATCGTAATAATAATTAGCCAAATGTCCAGTAAAAAGGTAAAAATAAAGTAAATGTATTAAAATTCGTAAAATGAAACAAAGGTAAAAATAAAACAGCAATTGGCATAAAAACAATTTTGACATCCAGGCTACAAAGTGGCAAAGGACTTTCTGTATCATAATGGTAATGATCATAACCCGCCACGAAGATTAACAAATAAGTACAAGAACTACCATCAGTCACCTGAAGTTGGTCTTTCCAGTCCTGGTTCTGGGTTATGTGTCATTATGGCCAATACCAAAAGGTAAAGTAATAAATGTGTGAAAAGACATACAGAAAAATTGTAATAATAACTCGCCAGGACAACTAACGGGTAGTTCAAACAGCAGTGTTAATCACCCGAAGTTGGCCTTTCCAGTCCTGGTGTCGAGTTATTTAATGTTCTGGCCATTTTCCAATTTCAAATTGAACTAGAGAGAATGAAACTGTGAAAAGGGAACCACAATTAAAAAGGTGTAATGAATAAATATCCAACACTTAAAAAGATTAATGGCCATTAAAAAACTAAAAACTTTATCAAGGTGGACAGTGTCACCATCACCAATAACACTGTCCAATGTTACAGATAAACCCTGGGAAGAAACATGTTTAAAATAGTGCAGTCATTGAGAATCGTAACAATGCCAAGAAAGTAAAATGTGGCTGATAGTGATTTGAGTGTTACACAAACTACACACTGGTGCATCAGTTCCAGATAAAAGAAAACGATGAGTTAAAAAACAGTGACCAATGCATAGTCTAGTTAGAACAACTTCCTCCTTCCAAACCTTATGGAAGCTAGACGGCCAAAGACCAATACAGAGTTTTACTTGAAAAAGCTTGTTGTTGCGTTGCTCACTCTAAGTGGACTGCCAGCTGGCACAAAGCTGAGCCTTGAATACAGGACCATAGTCCATGTACAGAATAGGCACAGCGGTGATAGTGCCAGAGCAGATAGATTTAGCTGCCGTGTCTGCAAGATCGTTCCTGTGAAAACCAACATGGCCTGGTATCCAGAAAAACTGGATAGAAGTAGCAGTTAATGAGAAATGGGCCAGTCGGTTTTGAATATCAGCGAGAACAGGGTGTGAGCCAACGTGTAGCAATTCCAGGGCCAGTAGGGAACTAAGTGAGTCAGTACAAATAGCATAGTTGGAGTACTGCTTAGCTTCAATGTGATTCAATGCAAGAGATATGGCATACAGTTCAGCAGTGAACACAGAAGTTGAAGAGGGGATTCTGCACACAATCAACAAACCATGGCAGAGCCCACAGAATTACCTGATTTGGAACCATCCATATAAATTAGAATGGAATGATTGTTCGAAAGATGTTCAGTAAATAAAAGTCGGTACTTCCAATCGGCAGTATCTGCCTTTTTCAAATGACTTAAAGAAAGGTCACATTTGGAGGCTGTAATAAGCCATGGTGGGATGAGCTGACCAGTGGATTCTGCAATGTTATCCAAGGACAGACCCAATTCATCCAATTGCACCTGAATGCGAAGACCAAAAGGAGCAATGGCAGATCATCTGTTCTGAAAACGTATGGCCCACTGACGAAGGAAAACACATCCCCAGGTGGGTTGCTTTGGTAAGGAACGACGTTTCGAAGAATATAGTAAACACAGTTGCAAACAGCAAAAATTCAGAGAAGGTTCATGAGATTCTACGTCTAAGCTTTGAACTAGTTAGGTGTGGAAAGCCCCAGTGCAGAGTCGAAGTCCTTGATGATGAATGGGGTCAAGCATCCTTATGGCCGAGGGTCTGGCAGAGCCATAGACCATTGATTCATAGTCAAGTTTTGATTGAATAAGAGCACGATATATCTTTAACACAGAACGTTGATCCGCTCCCCAACTGGCGGTAGAGAGGACACAGAGGATGTTCAGTGCTCTTGTGCATTTGACCCGTAGCTGCTTTAAGTGTGGTATAAAGGTCAGCTTATGGTCAAAGAAAAGCCCCAAGAACTTGGTCTCAGGGACCACTGGCAGCAAAACTTCATAGATACAGAGTTCAGGATCAGGGTGAATTCTCCGTTGGCAGCAAAAGTGCATGCAAACAGTTTTAGAGAGAGAAAAATTAAAGCCGTTCGCCGTAGTCCACTTCAGTACACAATTGAGGGCAATTTGTAGTTGCTGCTCAATACATCTCATGTTCGATGACTGACACGAGCTGTGAAAGTCATCGACATAGAGCCCATTCGCAACAGTGAGAGGGAGTTGTTCAGTGAAGGCATTTATCTTTATACTGAAAAGTGTGACACTCAAAACACAGTCTTGAGGGACCCCAAGTTCCTATACAAAAGAACGGGAAAGTATCAAACCCACACGAACTTGGAATCTCCTGTCCATTAAAAAAATTTTAATAAACATGGGTAAATGGCCATGTAACCCATATATATGGAGGTCTTGCAAAATGCCATACCTCCATGTTGTGTCACAAGCCTTCTCAATGTCAAAGAATATTGATACAAGATGTTGGCGTTTGAGAAAGGCTTCTCTCATTGATGTTTCAAGTCGAATTAGGTGGTCCGAGGTGGAGTGCTGTCTTCGAAGCCCACACTGGGTGGGCGAGAGGAAGTTGTTTGATTCGAGGAACCAAACAGAATGAGCATTAACCATCCTCTCTAAGGTCTTAAAGAGACAGTTCGTCAAAGCAATTGGATGGTAATGTGAAGGAATCTTGGGATCTTTCCCATGCTTAGAGAAAGGTAAGATAATAGCCTGGCACCAGGCATCAGGAAAAAATTCTCCTGCCAGATCCCATTAAAAACAATTAGAAGAATATGAAGAGAAGCAGGAGAGAGATAGCACAACATGTCATAGTGTACATCATCAGGTCCAACAGCTGTACTGCCAGACCGATGAAGGGCCATTTTCAGTTCCACCAGTGTAAAGGGACAATTATAATCAAAGAGACAGTCAGTTCGAAAGGAAATAAAACTCTGCCCGAGTTTTGATGGCCAAGAAGGTGGAGGAACAAGAAGTGCTAGATACCCGGCAAAAGGTTTAACCTAGAGTATAGGTGATGCTCCATACATCAGCTACCTCTTGGCCATGAGAGAGTAAGATCGAGAGGGGGACAGAATTGTAATGCCCACTGACCTTTTGAATCTTGTCCCATATGACCTTGGAACTGGTGGTAGAAGATATGCTAGTTGTGAACTTAATCAAAGATTCCTTCTGGCTTTGACATCTTACCGACCGAGCATGTGCACTGACCCGTTGGAAAGCGACGCGATTCGAAAGTGTGAGATATCTACGAAGAGTATCACACGCCTGTTTTTGAGCCTTCCGTGCTAAGTGGCAAGCAGGATTCCACCACGAACGAGGATATTGTGGAAAACGTGTCAAGGTTTTAGGAATACACTGAGAAGCTGCCTGTATAATGTCGTCAGTTACCACTGCCACACAGTCATCTATTGATGGCTGACTCACGATGACAAAATCAAGTTCTGCGAGAGCAGTGAAAGTGGACCAGTCTGCCTGATCCAGCTTCCACCGGGGCACGCGGGTAGGGTGGCATCGACCACGGCCAGTCTCTCTCAAAAGTATAGGAAAATGATCACTGCCTAGTGGATAATTGTCAACCCTCCATGAAAAATGGGAGAATAATGAAGGGGAGCACTCTGAGAGATCACCAGCGGTAAAGGACTGATTAGGTGCGTGAATATAAGTGGAAGAACCAGTGTTGAAAAGAAAAAGATTGTAATCAGACAGCATACGCTCTACAGAGCGACCCCTCCTATCAATAACAGCAATTCTCCAGAGGGGATGATGTCCATTAAAGTCCCCCAGGATTAGAAAGGAGACGGCAACTGTTCAATGAGAGCATCAAGGTCTGACTGATCATATGTCTCTCCATGGGACAAGTAGAGAGAACAAACAGTGATGGTATGACCCAACGAAACACTGATGGCTACTGCCTCCAAGGGTGTGTTGAGTGACAAAGACAGGGTCGGCACATGCTGATCAACTAATAGTCCCACCCATCCATGTACTCTTACATCACACAGCCCGTCATTTCTGTACAGAGAAAACTGCCGAATGGTGACTGTATCAGCAGGTTTTAGAAATGTTTCTTGCAAGGAAAGACATACAGGATGGTAGGAAGCAATCAATGTTTTGATATCATCCAGATTAGAACGTAAACATCGACAGTTCCATTGTATCAAGGTAACCATTTTTAATGATGGGTAGGCGAAGTGGCTGGAGAACCCTTCTGCTTAGAACCATGCCTTTTTTCCTTACTGTCCTCATTCGGAGAAGGTCTATCGACCTCCATGGATACTGCCCTGGGTCAACTGTGCAGGTCTTTGTTGTTGGAAGGGAATTCCAGTGACTGAAGACGTGAACGAATGATTGTTTTGCATCGTGGGGTGGGAGAAAAAGATGTATCAGATGAAATGCCTGTATTTGAAACTGAAGGATGTGGATCTTTGTTGGAATGTATGAGAGGAACAGAGATGGGTGTAGAAGTCGATTCATCAACCTTTTTAACCATGGAGGTTAAAAGGCTTTTCATTTGTTTTGAAAACGATTCTCTGGGAGGCACAGAGAGATCTGTCTGCACTCCCACTGTAGATGTGAAACAAAGTGCAGCAGCATATGTCCAAAATGGAGTGGCGGACAGCAATTTCTGAGCCTCAGGATAACTAATGTTATGAGTCGTTTTCAAACGCTGCACCTCTTTTTCCTCCATCCATTTTGGGCAAGAACGAAAGTAGAAAGGGTGAGAACCATTGCAGTTGACATAATGTGGGTCCATGTCACACTCATAGGCATCATGGTCCTTGCTACCACAACAAGCACATGTCAGGGAACCACGACATGATGTCTTTGAGTGGCCGAACTTCTGACATTGGAAACATCGGAGATGGTTTGAAATATACGGCGATACTCTGCAAATTAGATAACTTGCCTTGATAGTGGCAGGTGCACATGGTGATGTATATGTCAAAACAAGGATATTTGCTGGCAGTGTAACTCCATCTTTGCGAGTGGAGATGCACCTCACTGCAGAAACTCCTTGGGTGGAGAGACCAGCGAGAATCTCTGACTTGGTGACGTTCTTCAAATCCCTCTCAACAATAACTCCTTGTGATGAATTCAAGGTAGCATGAGGGGTAACCTCAATAGGTACATCCCCAATTGCCTTTGAATTCAAAAGGAGTTCACTGTGTTGGGATGTGGATGACCCTCTTGTCCCTTATTTTTGAAGGAGGAGCCACAGGAAAAAAGGAAAATTTCGGTACTCACTGACCCCACCCACCATGAAGCCCTACGAGGGGATGCACTACAATGTCATGCAAGGACATTTCAGCAACGCCAGGGTTTCGTGAGCACTATACCCAAACACCAGCATCAGACACAATGTCCACAACATCCATTGAGAACTTCCAACACTGGTACTTTGTTGACCCCAGCCCAAGTGGACCAGCTGACTGGCCCAAGGGGGACCACCCAAAGGCCGCCCGTCTACAGGAATTGAAGGCCAAAGTGGTGTATTAGGGTTGGACCCTTCAACCACCAGGATCCTCTCCTCTCCTTCATGGGTCGCCATGCACAGCAAACACGTGGGTGGATGTTTAGATCCTAGAGGAGGTAAACTGAAAGAACAGAACCTTCCCTGGGAGGTCCCTTCACCATGTACAGGAATCCACACCGAGGCTGCAATATAGTGATTTCATACATTTGGTTTTATACATTCACTAATATGTTATTTTATGGCAATAACACTTTCCTTCAAAAACTGCTTTATTGTCAAAGTTTAATCAGGTATGACAAACAAATCCTGTTAACAAAGTTTCTGTAGTCACATTGTTTTGCATAATTGTTTTTCTGCAATATATTTGATTATAAAATGATAACTCACTTTAAAACTTACTAAAATAGTTTTACTCAGAGATTAAATGTGTATAAAAGTAATTGCTTTTATACTGTAAATAATGCATCTTCAAAAGTTCCCTCAGCCAACAAAATCCATCATGGAAATTCTGGTATTCTGAAAAGTTATACACAAATATAGTCAATAAAAATAAATGAAACCAATTTAAAAAATTGAGTTACTCAAAATGCATATTTTGTTATCCCATGCATAAACAAAATTTTTCACATTTTAAAAACAATTGAAATTATTGTTTTGTTTTATAAAAAAAGTGACTGGCTCTCTGGTACAAGAAATTGTTGAAGTAATCTTTATTGAATAACTAATACACATCACACAACAAGAGAATAAATACATTCCTGGAACATCTTTCATGAAACAAGAAACTTTTTGTTTACAGATTTAATTACATTTGCAAATTTTTTGTGCATTTCCTGTAGTGTTTGTACCCTTCTTTCTTCCAAAATGTTCTGTTTTCCTTCACACTATATTAACCAAGCCAGGAAACATTTCATTTTAGAAGCCTTTTTCCTCCTCTCTTCTGGTTTTCTGTCCCTTGTCCATGTCTATTTCATCATCCATAAAATCACACATTATTGTTACTTTTTCACTATATGAACATAACTGCAAACCAACATCATAGAGCTAAAATTAGAATATGATTACTTATGTACATAAAATCATTTTTAAAGTTGGGTTATGATGAGATTTTATTATTATTTTGAAGTTTAGCATGATTAACAAAGAAATCTAGATATATAAGAGTGCATATACCACCTTGACATGCTGATGACATTGTGTTTCCAGTTCTTTAACATGCTTATGACACTGTATTCTTGTCTGAATTGCTTGTACTTGTAGGAATACTGGCACTTAGGTTTCTGAGTTGGACAAATGGAACTGGAATTTAAAACAATTTCTAGCTGAACATTTGCCTTGTAATCTAAAAGCTGAAGGAGTGGATCACTGAACAAGCAACGTTTATGATTATTTTCAGATATTCTGTTATGATCAAGTTCTTTGATACGCAGCAGCCAAAGCCTTCCATCAAACTTCCACTTGATATACAGAAAACACACAGCCATTTTCATTTAAGACATTTGTTATCTCATTTCATAACTTTTTTTTCCTGTTCATCCTCTCTTTATAACCTTTAATTCAAACTAGTGTTGCAGGATGATCCCAATGTCCACTAACCTAAGAAAATCATTGAATATTTAAAAACCTATGATATAAAACAAATCTCATAACAGCCACTAGTACTTAAACACTGTTCAAGATAAATTAAAATTTATCTAATATGACAACTAACTGTAATATGCTTTTGTCAGTGTATTAATATAAATTAAGGTGACAAACAGTCAAATAATTTATAATCACATTTGATAATTTTATAATTCTAATTATGACCCTCATTAAATCTGCTACTGTGTTGTGCTAGTTCACATCCTAAATTATGTCATACTTAATTTCCACCTTTCAAACCCCTATGCAGAAAAGTGTTTAAAAACTAAATAATGACAATTTAAATAAAAGATTCCAAGGTCAGTATGCTTGTCAACCACTAAGGCACCCAAATATTTTATTAGTTTATGAATGGTGTAATATATTTACTATTATATACTTATTTTAATATCCATATTCATTTCAGTTTAGTATATATTTATATTAGCTTATACTGTTAAATGTCCATTGTGAAATTCTCTAAATTTGTAAAAGATTCTGAAGTGTAAGAATCAACAATATATGTTTCATGAAAGCACTAGTGTATCTTCAAATAATGTTGCCAACTAAACTTTTGAGAACCTCACCCTAAAAGTTTATAACTCAATGTGCCAAGAGACAGTTTTATATTGTTGGTATGCTACAATTAGTATACTATAAACCTCAAAAGCTACAGCTGTGATAAATGCTTATCAGTTGGGAAACCACAGATACTTAACCAGTAATGTTTACAGATTTTGAACATTATACACCCTTTAAATTCAGAGAATTAACTTCAGATGTATTTCTGTGAGGACTTTAAATATCTTTGTCAGCAAAAAATCAACTTGTAAATGGTGTGAGAATAAAGATCAAGTTAGCTAATTGTTAAGTGAACTGTATTGATATCAACTTAAAACTAATTCGATCATTGTAGACCTTTGATGAAATATTTAGTTCCAGACCAGAAAGACTAAATATTGTTTCTTAAGTTCATAAAATTTTTGTACATAAATCGTTATTTGTAATAACCATTAGTTTAAATTGCAATGTTGTTTGTATATTAAGATATATTTGTGTTAAGAAAGAAAACTGTGTATCAAACTTGTTACAAATATTAATTTGATACATCCTGATATTCAATTAACATCAAAATTCAAATTCAAATTTCCAGCTATTTGAAATCATAATTTATTAATCAAAGACTCATCTGAGATAAATTATAATATGTAACAATAATAAATTGTAGGCTCATCTGAGATAAATCATAATACATAACAATGAAAATAAAGTGCTAAAAATAGTAACACAAATAGACAAAAACACTGTGGTGAGAAAAAGAAATAAAACAAAATTTCCTTATTCAAGACAACAACTTCTATAGCTCTAACTTGTAAGAAACAACAGAAAGGTAAACTCGAAATCTTTTAAAGGAAAATAAATATAACTTGTTTCAAGAAGCACTAAATAATATAAATAACCAAAACTAAACATAAATATAACAAAATAACTTATCAGTGAATAATGTAGTAAAAGAAAACATCATACTTTTTGAGTTTAAATGTAATTCAATTTCATTTAGTAAATTATATCTTACCTCTTAAATCAGTAGTAATAACCGTAACACTAGCATTGGAGCTTTTACAACCAGTGACAGACATGGTTATCTCATTCGTAGAACAACTATTGTCCACTTCTTCATATTAATGTCTTACACTACATACACATGATGCATAAAATCCTCCAAGAATGTAGACATTGTCATACGTTTATATCACTGATACCTTACACTGTGCACTATCACCTTGCTTTTTATAACTTCCTCCAATTTCTACAAGGAAGAGGTGACAGAATATTTTGGTAGATGAATAGCTTAATAAAACAAGCAGTAGATCTCTGTTGGAAGAAGTAGTGACCAAAATATGCACCTTTACAAATTCTTTTCTAAAAAAAATTAAAACTGGTATCTGCACTGTGAGAAAATACAGTGAATAAACAAATACTTTGCTATAAAAAAATGTATTGTTTCATTATAAAAGTTACTGATGAGTGATCAACATCTAATATAAACAAGTTTGCAAACAAAAATGGCAAAAAAATCTGCTACTTCAGCATGTATCATAAGGATAAATTTTATTTTACTGAAATAATCCTAAAACATTTAATTTTATAGAAATGTTATGCATCAAGAAGGAAGTTTATTCTGTTTTCTTTAACCTTTCCATTTTTCTTGCAACTTCTGACCTTTACATCAATCTAAAGTCCATGATCTATAACATACACTTTTACCAATTTGAATCTAAAAATGAGGGAAAGAATGGTATGAGAGTTGTGAAATTGACATATTTTGCCATTTAAAACTTGCTGAACTTATTTGGTAGTCTCTTCAAACTCCAAAGTTTGCTCAGATGTACAAATTTAGATGCATAACAAATATGTATAAATAAATATATATAAGCATCCAGTAAATGAAAGCAAAACAAGGAAATATTCCCCATTAGTTCACACAAATGATCAAAATAATTTTATCTAAATTCTGATAAACAATCACCTAGACAAAAACTAAAAGCACACTGAAAAAGAAATTAAAATCAAGCTTGTGATACAGCATACTATATATACTGGTCCACGTCAAAAGCTAGGTGTTTTTCTTTTTTTAAATATTAATTCTGTTTATTTAAAATGTATTTTGTTTTTTATTTATTTCCTTCTTTTAATAATATTTTTATTTTTCTATTTTTGGGCAAGAGTTTTAATTAATGTTAAATTTTAAGTGATTCCATATTTAACATTGTTACAAGTAAATATTTTCTTTGGAATTAATTCCAACAGTGCATTTTTTTATCATTTAGCACATAAGAACTATCCACTTTTTTTATCTTATCAAAAAGCCTGTAATATACACAATTAAAACCATGAATGTGCTGATAATATAAAACTTTGTAAAACAAGAAATTATTTATACTATTAAAACATAATTCAGAAGAAAATTTATAATATGGCATTAAGACAAAGTACTGGTTTCTTAACCTGAGGATGACCAGGGAAGGTCAAAACGGTGTTCTCTCTTCATCAAAAAATGTTAATATCCATACCAGCTGCTCTGAGATACATTTTTATTTCAAGTGGGTTTCTCGTCATCAAGAATTACTTCACCATGGCAATTATATGGGAAGTGTAAGTCTTTTCTCTTTCTCTGTGTACTGTGTTAACTGTATAAACACCATTATGCCTGAACTTGCCTACGTTATGCTATTGTTAACTCTACACACTCGTGCAATCCTAACGAAACTAAGGAACTTAAATTTTAAAAAATCATCAAATACTGTAAAATAACTTTACCTTCCCAATTCTAGGAAAATAAGGCTTCTTACTGGGTAAAACTTCATCCATACCTTCAAAAAAATAAGCACAAAAATTAATTTAAACCTGCTTCTGCAATGACACATTTATCCATTAAATATTACTAAATAAACTATAAAAGCTTGGTGCTCCCATACAAGGATACACAAAGGTTCATTATGATATCAAACATTATTCGTTTAATTTTGAAAGTTCTTTCAAACAGTGAGGACTTAATCTATCAACTTATCCCACATTTTTATGAAGGGTATATTGTTTCACTATGTATAAGCTTTCATCTGTGAATAAAGGGTCCCTACAATAACAGGATTTTGGAAATCTTAATGGCGAGGTGGATACATGTTGCAAATTGTGTTATTTCTTTTTTTGCAATAACTTGAAAAAGTAGATAGCTGGATTACATAATCTTAGTGTGCAAGAAATCTTGCATTTTTACAAATATGAAACAAAATGTTTTCTCATTTATGTTTTTGTTGCACAGTTTTAAATCAATGAACATACTACAGCTATTATAAAATGTTCAATAAATTGTTTCTAAAGAAATTAAATTCGAGTTTATGATCGAAAGTCCCACATAAGCATTCTTACTGTATATTCTATCAGTCCTCTAAAAATTGTACCTTAGAACAATTATCAATCAAAAATACCACTGATGAGTTACTCATATAAAAAAGGCACTTTTCACATGATGTTTGCATGACTGCTTAACTATGGTAACTACTTTAAGCCAGAGTTGTTATTTTAAGCAATTTCCAAAATACTCTTTAAATTTAAAATTTACCTTCCAAAAACCTACTGAAAATCTTTAATATGTTTTAGCTTTTACAATAGGCATTTATTTCAATTTACAAACTTTAGTAAGCACCTAGTTTACCTAAACCTCTGGTTTTGAGGAGTACCTAAAATTCTTCCCAAAACACTGCCAGTGTAAATGAAAATTATAGTTTTAATACTTTCAGACTTTTCAGATTTAAATATACATTTTTTCTTTTAATGTTATTGTGCCCCTATGGAAAAGCATTGCAAAACAGGGCATAGTAGTTTGCCATTGTTCATCCATCCATCCCAGCCTTGTGGACAGTATCACAGGATAGATGAAGTTCTACTAAACTTATACAAATACCATACACCAAATTCTAGACCTGGTTGACTTTTGAAGATATAGGTCAAAAGGTCATTGATGCTAAAAAAAAATCCTTCATAACCTTCCTGTAATTTTAATACTGAACTAATGGGTATTGAACAAATTTATACATAAAAAGTTCTAGACCTGAATAACTTTTGGATATTGTGGGTCACTCTCAGAAGGTCATTGGTACAGAGAAAATCTGCCCCAATCTTGTGTATAAATATTACATCATCAAATTGAAAAGGGGTTTAAATATACATTATAACTTTTTCACAAAGAAAATAACCAAACATCTTTATGCTTAATAAATTACAATAAATAATTAAATGTAAAATACTATCTTTAAAATTTACCAATATGCCAGAATGGTATCACCAAAGGGCAAATTTTGGTTTCAGTTATCAGTCGTCCAACACCTACATAAGAAAATAATGAGATACAAGTTTTGACATACCATTAAAAAGAGGAGAAAAACATATGTGTGATCTCAAAGTTGCCATATGATATCTTTTGAGTAACATAATGAAACATCAGTATCAACAAAATCAGTATGATTATCAAAATTGTTAACAAACAAATAAAATAATATCTTAATGCCTCAAAAACATTTCCTCTATTTCTAGTGATAAGACCTTTATATATATTCTATGCTGACACTATAAACTCTTTCAGTGACAGAAATCTCAACAATACATATGCAAATAATCTTTGCAGTATCAATTAAATTCTTTCAACTGAGACTTTGGATTTTATACCCCAGTAAGATTAATCAGGTTGGGTTTTCAGAAAAAAATCTCACCAGTAGAGAGCTATAACAGATACACTGTAGTTGAAATGTTATTAACATGTTCTCTATTTTAAAAACACATTAAGCAAGCTAGTGGTGAAGAATTTCTGTCCTAAGAAGATGAACATCTCACAAACTTTAGTATTCATAGCTTATTTGAGCCATATTTTAACAAAGCTTCCACAGGTCAAGCACCAAGGATTTCAGATGTATGGCAGACTTTAATATACAACATCATTCTGAAATGAACTACAATTTTATTTTTAGTGTTTTCAGGATGAACTAAAATTCCACACGAGGTTATACAAAAAAATCTGCAAATTTAGTGATGCTATCACAAATGTTTGTATCCTAAAGCAGTAAACTTAGAAGTTGTGAGTTTGGTGTTACGTTCCTGACTTACCTGCTCTGCCTCTTGGATAATATTAAACATCGTTTGTCGTGTTCTTGGCTATTTGTTCCCATTCTTGTTCTTTGTTTCAGAGTAAATACAAAGGTCTTGGTCTTAAAATCAGTGTGATAATTCTCTTCACCTTCATCAATGGTACTCTACAGCTTTCAGTGCAGCTCATTTAGAGTAATGCTGGACAGATCGTATTGTAGGTCCTAGCTAAGTCCAGACCTCAATTGATGAAAGTACCATTTAGCTATTTCAAAAGCTTGTTCACCAATTTTAAATCTCTCTTTCATTTCTTTGAGTATCATCAGCTAACACAGCGGTGCAAGAATAACTTTTCTCCAAAAATATTTCTTTGGCAGAATTTGTTGCACATCATTGGCAGCTGAGAATAGTTTTATATTATCAGATTTCTTGTAAATGTCATTTCCAATCATATTCATAAAACCATCTCAATCTCCTGCAAGTAAAAGGGTGTATAGGATCTTTTATATAGCCATGCAGAATGCAAGCAATTGATTGTTCTTGTCAAGAGCACTGAAACCTAATGTTTTCCATCATGTCTTCCAAAATTATTCTTCATTTTGAAAGTTTGATGTTGCTATGTATTCAATACCAAAGAACTGTCACACTGAACAGACATCATTCCCATGCTCTATTGGAGTTCTATAACAACATATTTCTTCCACACATGAGTTTTTGGATAATCTGTATCATTTTTTGGGGGTAATGAAATCCAAAGGATCGTCAGAATAATCTTTACACATCTCATCCTCACTGCTCTCCACTGGAATAGAGTAATCAATCTTTCCTTTTTTTCTTCTTCATGCCTTTAATTTGCCCTGCAGCTGTTTCCCACCTGCTTTTCATGCTATTTTACCTCTGGGTCTAAACCATTGCATCAACATTGACACTGAGGACATCTCCCATAAGTATTGGATATACATACTGTGCACCTAGCAAGCCATTTTCTTCTTTTCCAGTATTAATGTTGCTTTATCAACACAAAGTCAGTTCACTTACTCACTGAATGTCAATAGTATATTTTGTGGTCAGCCATTAGATTTTGGTAAAAGTATTAGTGAATAAACAAATGATCCAGAATAACTTGATAAATTACATTCTGCAAACTCCTGGGTGCCTGCCCTGTGGAAAGCACTGTTAAAAGAGAATGTTAAAAATTATTAAAATCTAGCTTAATTCAGTCATCGTACCACACCTATTTCCAGAAAAGAAGTGTAGTGTACGGATTACATCATATTTCCGATACTTTTAAGCTGCTTGTATCAAGATCTGGGGGATTAATGGAATTTTTAATCAATTAATCATGAAGGTCATTAATCAATTAAATACAATTGACTGGTTATTCTCACACAAGATTTGGATAGTTGGAAAAATTAAAAACACCAATTTCTGTTAGTTGATTATTTTCATTAACAATAATCAATTAAGCTGAACAACATTGAATTAAGTGAAAATAATAATGAGAAGTTATGAATGAAATTTTTCAAGTTTTTGGACAGTTGAAATAATAAGAAACAACATTTTTGATTTGTTGATTATTTTTGTCACAGTCAATTTAATCATCATTTTGAATAACCAAACATTTCACACAACATAAACCAATATACTCAATGCTCATGAAGTTTATCATCCAGCTCTACTTGTACTACAGTTGAAAAATCATTTAAGTTTCCTGATACATGCACAGGTTTTGCCTAGAAGTTCATCTTTTATTTAAATTATTATTTATAAAGAAATCCACAGTAAGACTACTGAAGCTACGTGTGATGCACGTTAAGTTTATTTTGTTGATTAGCCATTATTTTCATATATATATATATATATGCATAAAAAACTTTGGCTGGTAGAACACTAGCTTTAAAACTTTTAATACCATAAACAATTTGTAGTTGAGTTTTTGAAAGAATTTATGTAATTTTTAAAACATATATATATAAAAATTAAAAAATAGTTATAATAAATACAATTCAAAATTCCACAAAGAAAGCCAATTTACCCCACTTTAAGCGGTGGAACTCTTTGGTCATTAAGTTCACTTTGCCTTCAGGAAAAAAATGAATCCAGTTTCCAGCATTAGCTAGTGTTACACAAAAGTCCATAGCCCACTGATAAACTCCTTCTCCTCGACACAATGGAAAAGTCTTTCCATGGGCAAAAAAAGTTGAATGCCATTTACTTGTAAAACAGATATCATGAGCAGCCGCTGACCAACGCATTACTTTAGGATTCATGAGATGATGCCAATCAAGGATGCCTAGAGAACAGATACATAGACATGAGTAATATCTAAAGAATAAATTATATCAATATCTACAATTATAACTTCTGATTTGTAACTAAATCTAACAGTTTTCAATTATTTCCAAAACCAAATCATTACCAAATACACCTCATTTCATTTTATTTATACATCACTGCTGTACTAAATAAATGCTTAAATGCTAAGAATTTCCCCTCATTTGGCATGCATCTAAATATACACACATATACACATGTAAGTGTGGATATTATTGAGTTACTTCACATATGATTTTATAGTTACTATTTTATAATTATGTCCTGTATGTGGAAGTTGAATATTTTATGAATGTAGAAATTGCAGTATTATCTTTTATTCTTATGATTAACAGATGTTTATAAATCTGACTTACTTATAACATCCTTTATTAGGGTAATTACTATGCCCATTAGTGGATGAGGATAATGAGTGGTAGTGGGCTTTAAAATCTAAACCTTAGCCCCTAGCTGATTTTCCTTGCAAGCTGTCTGTGTTCTTATGATTTCTTGGATTATATCTAACAAATGGAAAGTCATCAATATTGAGATAACAATTAGAGCATTGGGGCACATGCTCCATGCCCCGTAACCAACTGGTCCCAACATATAAAGAACTAAAGAAATAAAACTGTTATTTTTAAATAAATGGTTCTGTAATTAGATATACAAAACATTAAGAATTTAACTAGTTCCTTTTTAAAAATGTTTGTTGGTAAATGCTTTTGTTTAATGGATTCTATTTTTAATAATGTATTGAATTGTTATTACCTGTAATAACCTGTGGATCCAAGTACATGATAAGCATTATCATTTTACAATCAATAAAGCATAACTAAACTAGATTTAAGATTGCTGTCTGTCAACAAAGGCACCTTATGGTAGAAACTATACAAGAAATGCTTTTACTATTATTGTCTCTGAAACATTTACTTAAACCACAAAGTATTGTTTGTATACAGCATAATTAGTGTCTTTAGACTTATTTTAGATCAAATTTGAGTAAATATATGATAGATTATTTTGATAAAGATTTTTGGAAAGTATGTTTCTTTGTTTTTTCATCTCTAAATATTGTTACTCTGAGGCAATGAAACCTGTTTGTCTTTTCCACTGTCTACTAAAAAAACTGAAGTACAAGTTCAAATTATGCATGCTATTTCTCACTGTATTTTTAATTGAAATTAGTATATAACTGTTGAAATAATTTTGTTTTTGCTGTTGTATAAAAATACGTTTAGCTCCAAGCTTAGAATTCTTAATTTTGTTTTGGATTTCCCATAGTTTGCCACATAAGCATTGCTTTTTTTTTCTAATGGTCTCTTAACTAGTCACTATCAATATGATGTATTTATAGAAATTTGTCTTTTCAAATTCTGATTCCAGGGAGTTTAAAAAGGGATAACAAAACAATATTAAGTTACCAAGCATGTAACCAACTTATCAACATATTCTTGGTTACATATCAAGTCCTTAAACCCAAGCAGATACTGCCTGCATCTGTCCAAAAAATTCAGATTTACCCATTGGACAGTGACACCAAATGTTCATCAGGAAGAAATTTGAAGTTGTTTAGTCAACAATGCTTCATGTGGGCACCCCTTATGCTGAAAGAAAAAAACAAAACTAAGGAAACTGATATTTCATAAAGTGTGGTAATAATTATGAGGAAATCATAAATACAGTTCCAGAAGAACAAGCAAAAATTACAGGTGTAAAAAGAGTTAAAATGTTGCTTATACATGAGCTAATCAAATATCTTACTACATGCTCAGTTCTTGTTTAGTGTTTACTATGAAGAAGGCATAGTTTGTATGTGTGTGTTTTTTTTAACTTGCATCTTATAAATTATTCTGCACTTATGGATGATCTAAAGCATGGTTTATGTTTATTTTTATTAACTCATTGTTGGAATTATCCTGTAAAAAATCTCTGAAATTTACTTCAACATATGTTTGGAAATTAACTCTTAATAATGCTATTATATCTCACACCAGTTCTTGGCCTGAAAATTCTTTTAAAAAGGCTGTTGGTTGATAATCATGAGAAATATAACACCAACCTGCAACAGCTGAAACAGTTTTTTAAAAATGTATATACTAAGTATAGTTACAAATACAGCAATATATATAATGCATAACTTGAATTTATACTTCAATCATTCAGTAAACAGTTACAAAAACAAATAAGTTGTTGTATTGCCTCAATATAACAATGTTGAAAGATTAAAAACAAAAACACAATCATTTCTTATAACCCAAATAAAAGTAATTATCATACATTTACTCAAAATTGGTCTCAAAACATCTTAAAGACACTAATCATGCAGTAGTTAAACAACACATCAGAGTTTAGATAAAGGTTTCACAGATGATAATGATAAAAGCAGTTCTCAGACATTCTTTAGTGATCACAATACAACATAATCTACAATATGTGATTTTGTTTGACCCTTCAATGACGTAAAAACATCATCAAATTTAAACCAGGAAATATCTCATGAAATTATTTAATCTCTGAATTTTTTGTAATCTCCCTTCTTTAGATCCTGCTCATTAAGGTAAATGTATGTTTATAATTAGCCAAACTATGGTTTGTAATCTTTCTCTAAACTTTGGTCAGGCATGACTGATGGTTAGGGCACTCAATTTGCAAACTGACAGTTGGGGTTCAAATCCTTATCAATCTCACCCTTTCAAATGTAGAGACATTATAATATGATATTCAATCCCACTATATAGTTGGTAAAGAGTAGCTAACATGTGGTTGGTGATGAGGGAAGTGTTGTTGACTAGCTGCCTATCACTTCAAAAATAGAGATGACTATCAAGATAGCCTTTCAGTAGCTTTGTACAAAATTCAAAAACCAAAAATTGATGTGTTTATGCACAATTGAAGAAGGGTTTCATGGTCTTAGTTTTTACCTTTTAAGACCTTGTTCTTTTTTTCCCATATATAATTATATGGAACACCAATCATACAAATTTAAGTAGCTTCACCAAATGACAAGTAATAGTTGAGAAAGAATGATGTGAAGCTACGTTGTCGAGTAAGTATCCAAAATGTGCCACATTTTTCAACACTGCTACTGCAAGTTACAACAGTGATGATGAAAACACTGGCAAAATTAATGACAAATTGCCATATGAGAAGGATTTAACAAATCCCAGTGCCACTCACTAACACTATAATTTTAATCACGAAATGAATCCTTCAATTCTGAAATCTGAGTACTTCATCAATAGTAACAGACAGTCCTCAAGTTCCATGTATAAATCTTAATACTTTGAAATTTATAACCAAGATTCAATGATTAATCAAAAGAATATGAGACCCCTTGTCTGCATTCAATCAATATAAATGCTTGCTTTAGTCAAATTGTCATAGACTGTATAGCAAGAAGTATCAGCATTGCATTGCTGATTTATTTAGCCAAACTGTGATATTAAAAAGATAATCCATCAAGAATGGCTTATCTATTCAAGTCTACTGAGACCATTTTCTTCTTCATTTGCTGCTCAGATGATACAAATATTTTCTGTCATGGATACTGCAATTAGCCAAATGCAAATAAAGTTGTCTATTGCTATGAGAATAACGTAAACCATTAAAACAACTGTAAAATCTTGGATTGCTCAGACATGTGCCAAGTCAAAAGTCATTGACATTTTCCCAAAAAGCAAGGTGAAAAGTAAATAAATCTACTGGCAAATCATATTAAAATGGGCCTTCCCTGTCTTTCTTTTGTATAATCTAGCTTTAAAAAGAAACAAAGAGATAAGTGACTCCTTTCAAAATGGAAATTTCTTTTGGATTTTTGAACTGCTTTCAAATCATGCAAAAAATCATTGAAATAGCAAAATAGAAAAATGTCACAACCTATCATTGACTGCAGTACACAAAATGATTTTGTTGATGTGCAGTAAAGTAGACATGAAAATGTAAGTGAAGGGATTGCAAAGATAAAGTACTTTTACATTATTGTTTAGTGGATTTCATGTTCCATGTTATACACATCAATTGACATTTATTTTTTATATGTCATTTAAAAACAGTGTATGAGTGTTTTATTTGTTTTGAACTTACACAAAGTCACACCAGAAAATCTCTTGATGATGCAAAAGACATCTCTGACAAGTACAATATAGCATAGAATTGACTCACTGCTCTTTATGAATTGTGTATCATAAAGACAATTCCTTGAATTTAATTGATGTGAACTGCATAAAGTGTTGAACAGCATGTCTAAGGTACTTCCCACTTCTTGAAACTCTACAACTTTCCTATTTTTGAAAGTGTTGCTGTAAAGTTTATAAAAAAACTCAGTGGTCATATTGCTTTGGAGCTAACTGGCATGTCCTTCAGCATTATACTACACTATATTTATGTCTGAAAGTTATAGCTGTATCTGAGAAAAATGCCCATACAAGCTGGGAGGGGGAGAAGTGGTTGTGCTCCTCTGTGTTATGCATCAGCTAGACACAGTTCACAGCAAAATTCTGGATAGCTCTCTTGACTCACTTTAACTGGCAGTCAATATGCATAAACTGATAATGGTTGTAGATTATTTGAAATATCTGTTACAACATGTTCAGAGATTACAAGAACATTTTAAAGTATACAGGAATAATGCCAAAAAGCTAAGTGAATGTGTATTTTAGAATGAACAGTTTCAGGTAAAAAAAAAAAGACTTGAAAATGTTTCTTCAAGGAAATCAAAACATCTGATAGTGTTTTAGAAGGCAGTGGTTATTTTCATGTTGAAACTTTAGTTGTCACTGAGATAACAACACCAAGTTTAGAACACCACTTCTTTGCGCATGAAGCTCTGTGCAATCAATTAGGCGTTTTCATGTGGCTAGCAAATATAAAGAAATATGTATTGCCATACAGATCCTAGCCAGAAGCTATCAAGAAAACCTGGGCAAACATGAGTTTACCAAAAATGTTTCAGTATCAGGATGTGCTCAAGGCATGACAAGTCCAATGCATCCATCCACTCAATTCAACAAATCTGAGAACTTCTATCTCAATATATTCACCGTGTTTTCAAATGATGGCATTGTTTGTGTCTATATCTCATTGTACTTGTAACTAATTGCTTGGGCAAAAAAATTTCTCTGTGATAGTCAGAATTACAAGTGGCTATCATTTATGATGGTGCAAGAGGTTGTCTTAGCTTTGAGCCTGTTGAGTACCAAAGGTGATGTGATGCAAAAAAGATACTTCCAGGTACTTGTGAGAAAGTCTGCCAAAAGAAAAGTTGTGTAACATGTAAAACCACAAAAATTCAAGTGCTCACTGTCTTAAAAGTAGGAGAAAGACATTTTTACATAATTATCACAAATTTAAACCATTGTTTTGAATTTTTTTCATGTATATAGCTAGTGTCAGAGAGCAATTCTTAGAGAAGACCATCAGTTCTGCTAAAAATCAGTGTACTGTATTCTATTATTACATTTGAAGTGTACTGAAAACAATGATGGATTTTATGTAGTAACCATCTGCTAACCCAGTCCAACCCCCTTCTCACTCAAGAACGATGGTAAAAGTACAAGGGTGTCCCAATTAGATCTCCAGATCCCCAAAGGTTTTAACACAGTTCTGGTTGTTCCCAATGCTTGGGAGAGTTATAAGTGCAGATATTTTTCTCATAAAATTATATATTTCCCTCTTTCTTCACAAGTGGTATATTTTTTTCTTTTGTTTTGTCTTTATTATTAGCAAAACAGTCATTCATTTTAAATTTGGCTTTGATTCTTGTATTTTTTTCAGCAGTCTTATGATGTTGAAATATTCTTTACACATTTTTGATGTGCATTGTTTTGTATTATAATTTATGTCGGATGAGTCTTGGATTTATTATGTTACATATGTTAATAAATTACAAATTCAAATAGCCAGAAATTTGAATTTAAAAGTTAACTGAATGATCATTTATATGTATCAAATTTATATTTTCCAACAATTTTGTTTCTTAACACAAATATATTTTAATATACAAACAATAACTTACATACAAAACCTTCACAAACAATACCAAGTCTTCTATCTGATCTGGAACTGTATTTTTTATCAATGGTTCACAGAAAGCTAATTAATTCTATGTTGATATAAGGTACACTTTTTTCATGAGAAGCTAGCTGGTAGCTTCACTGAGCACACAGAAGTTTTCTCTGATAAAAATATCTAATGTCTTTGTAGAAATACTAATTTCCAAAGTTAATTCACTAAAGATGAACAGTTTGTAATGTTCAAAATCTATAAATGTTGTTAGTCAAATATCTGCAGCTTTTTTTTAATACGGATTTATCACAGTTTAGCTTACAGGGTTTATAGTTTACTAATTGTAGCAAACCAACAACAATATATCATGTCTCTCCACATGTCGCAATTTATAAACTTTAAGGCAAAGTTCTAGAAAGGCCAACTGGCAATAATACTGACAATCTCTAGTATTTTACATACATGCATTGTTGATTCTTGCACTCAATAATCACCTACAAAGTTAGAAAACAAGTGCAACTTTCACAATACACATTTAACAATACAAGTTAAATACATTTACAAATATATATTTAATTGAAACAAATATTAAAATAAATATACATTAGTAAATCTGTTACAACATACAATAAATGTGTTGTGAGTGTTCACAATATTCTCATTTATTTCATCATTAAAAGAAATGAAAGTTAAAAATTCAGAATAATTTCTCACCAATACACACAAAAAACAAATCAGAAACACTATATTCCACCTATGCTAAGCTGAATCAAAATATTTTATGTCAAGGTGTTACTAGCTGATCTAGTCAGCTAAGGTGTTATATTACAGATTTTTAATTTTAGCAAACAACCTAAACAAGGGTTAAATAGAACTTTAAATACAAAAAAAAACAAAAAACATTTATCAACAGTCATGGGAAATATAAAATTGCATGATAATAAGACCAAAAAATTATGTAATAACACTATACAGAAAGAAGGCTTTACTTCAATACACTTCAAATCTCTTTAGAGCAGTCAATACACTACAGTGATCTGGTGTAGAATACATACTGTTGTGTGCTCTGTTTTTTACATTTTAATCTATATGTTTGTAAGAGGCCATATAATGTTATTATCAGGAAAATTTGTACAGTGAGTAGAAAATGTACATAGAGCAGTGAATCAATGAGCAATGAATGAAAGGTTAATAAGTATTCAATAAGCGATTTAGTTCACTGTTAGTAGTTGCAGGTATCATATCTATTCAGATATTGAGCTTACCAGCTGAGGAATTATACAAGTAAGTTTATATTGAAATATTTACATTTCATTGTGCAATTTATGTTAACAATTTATTGATAAGATAAAGCTCACAAATGGACATGAATGCAGTAAACACTTATTGAAGAAAGTGATTAGTTACATTACATGGATTAAGCTCGTTATTAGTTTTACCAAATAATCTAAAATAACCTGTCATGCAATAGAACACTTTCAATAACATATTATAAGCATTCACTTTCGATAGACCTTTCTTTTCTTTTCTTTTCTTTTTGTGATCAAGCAAACTGTTGCAAGTAGTTGTTAGTTCTACTAGCATATTTAGTTTTCATATTTTTTAAAAACCCAAAACACTGTTTCTTTGGTAACAAGTGTATTTAAGCAAAAGTCCATTCTACTTGGGAACCAAGGCTAATGTAATGGAACATGTATGTGCTAGTCATTTAGTTTGACTTCAAATCCAATTACAAATAGATTTATATTAAATCCAGGTATGCAGTCACTAGTGAAGTACACAAGTCATTAAGGAAGGATGCAGTTAAAAGAATTAAATTAGAAAGAGAGATTCAAAAAACAACAATATTGTAATATAAAATGTCAATATATTCAGCTACTTTAAATTACCAATTATATCTTAGAACATGTTAACAAACTATCACATTCATTGATTTGAACCAGTAAAGTTTCTTCAATTAAACTTTCTATTAATCCATTAAATTTACTAACACTACCATTAAGTTAAATATTAATAAATTGAATGAAATCTGCTCACAGATAACTTTATTAAATTGCTATACATTCATATTCAAACTACATTATTTGATTGTAAGGAGGGATAGCAATAATTGCTTAAATGGATCCACACTGAGGAACACTGGCAATCACCATTGTTTCAGGCATGATCAGCTTTTCAACACCAACAAGGTAGTCTGCTTACTAGCTTTGAGATAATAGACACATTTGTAAGCCCCAAAACATCTTGCACTTAACTGGATGGTTCTTTGCAAACTCATTGTAATTCTTGTAACCAAAAACAAAAATACTTTATTAATCAGTCAGTTTCGAAGACAGTAAATTGGCTACCTGTTTGCCTGCATCTCTTGTTGTCTTCTTCAAATCAAAGTAAACTTTTCTTGTAACTTTCTCTCTGCTATGGTGGCATCAATTTATAGATAAGGTAAACAATATCATCTAGACTGCATCTTAGTTTACACTTGACATCTTTCCTTTCATGGTTAACATCATTGTACAACTTTTATGTATTCATTAGCTGTGCTCAATGTTGTCTACATGTTGCATGCATATATATATATTATTCCTTAAGTTTCATAAAACTATAATTTTCCTTTCTTAAAACATTTTTATATGGTGTAAAATACCTTAAAATGCTTCACTATTGAGATATGTGATCATTCATATGTTGATTTTATTCACCACGGTGATATATTCATACTTCTTAATCATTATTTAGTTAATAAACATTTCACATTTTTTCTTCAGCGACAAATATATTTAGGCAAACATCACCCCTACCTGAGAACCAACATTAATGAGGTAACTAAAGTTAATTAACACATTTTGGTGCAATATGTTATTATTACTTATTTTTTTGGTATTACTGTAAATAATGAAGAGACCAAACTAGGAAAACTAGATCATAAAACCATAAATCATTTTATGTTACCTGCACTTAGCCTATAAACAAATTTCAACCCATCAGACATCAGTACAAAGAACTTATTCCCTACATTATGTGTATACTTTTCAGATTAAGTTATTGCTTCAAAGAAACTAGATGCATGAATCTTATAGACACCTTGAACTTTCTGTAGCCAAGCAACAACTAGCAAATAGTTTGATTAAATATAATTTTTACAATTCAATCTGTATTTCACATGCTACTAAAATTGTTTTAACAATGTATTTTACATTAATTCTACGTCTAAGCTTAAGAGATCAAACCACACTGAAGTTAGCAGAATTATTGTTACTTGCTAATTTCAATTACCACATTTAAAAATTGAGTAATACATTTTAAAGAGTATGAATATTATACATATTAGTAAAAATATCACAAGAAACAGGCTTTACCTATTGTATGATACAAAACACAAATAAACTACTGAAAAGTTGTGCTTTTAATTGATCAAAATGTAAAAAATTTCTGTTCAGTCATTCTGTTGGCTTTTTGCTTTACCAAAATTAAAAAATTGAGTGATTGATTGATTGATTTAGTGTTTTATGGCAAAAAACAGCTAGGCTATCTGCGCCAAACGTCCGGTAAAAACATAAAAATAAATTAAATGTAGTAAAATACATAAAAGGAAATGAAGGTAAAACAAAACATCATTGAAAAACAGAAAAAGCATAAAATCAATGTTGACACCTAGTCTACAATGTTAAGAGAGAAAGCAGAGTAAGAGAAGTTGTAAAGGACTTCCTATAGCAAAATGGCAATGATCATAACCCACCAGGAAGACTAACAGGTAAGTTCAAGAACCACCGTCAGTCACCTAAAGTTCGCCTTTCCAGTCCCGGTTCCAGGTTATGTGTCATAGCAGCCATTATCAAAATGTAAAATAATAGAAGGTTTAAAAGACATATAGCAAATTCGTAATAATGAGTAGCCAAATGTTCAGTAAAAAGGTAAAAGTAAAGTAAAATTTGTAAAGGTAAACGAAGGTAAAAACAAAACAGCAATTAAAAACAGAAAATTCCATAAAACCGATGTTGATCTAGAAAGTTCTAAAAAACTTCTGTAGCAGAATGGTAATGATCATAACCTGCCAGGAAGACTAACAGACAAGTACCAGAACCACCGTCAGTCACCTGAAGTTGGTCTTTCAAGTACTGGTTCCGAGTTATGTGCCATTATGGCCAGTACCAAAGGGTAAAGTAATAAAAGTTTAAAATACATGCAGCAAAATTGGAATAACAACTCGCCAGGACGACTAACGGGTAGTTCAAACAGCAGCGTTAGTCACCTGAAGTTGGCCTTTCCAGTCCTAGTGTCAAGTTATTTAATGTTCTGGCCATTTTTCAATGTCAAATTGAACTAGAGAGAATGAAACTGTGAAAAGGGAACCACAATTAAAAAGGTGTAATGAATAAATATCCAACACTTAAAAAGATTAATGGCCATTAAAAAACTAAAAACTTTATCAAGGTGGACAGTGTCACCATCACCAATAACACTGTCCAATGTTACAGATAAACCCTGGGAAAAAACATGTTTAAAATATTGCCGTCGTTGAGAATTGTAACGATGGCAAGAAAGTAAAATGTGGCTAATAGTGATTTGAGTGTTACACAAACTACACACTGGTACATCAGTTCCAGATAAAAGAAAACGATGAGTTAAAAAACTGTGACCAATGCGTAGTCTAGTTAGAACAACTTCCTCCTTCCAAACCTTACGAAAGTTAGATGGCCAAAGTCCAATATAGGGTTTTATTTGAAAAAGCTTGTTGTCACGTTGCTCACTCCAAGTGGACTGCCAGCTGGCACGGAGCCGAGCCTTGAATACAAGACCATAGTCCATGTACAGAATAGGCACAGTGGTGATAGTGCCAGAGCAGATAGATTTAGCTGCGTGTCTTCAAGCTCATTCCCGCGAATACCAACATGGCCTGGTATCCAGAAAAACTAGATAGAAGTAGCAGTTAATGAGAAATGGGCCAGTCGGTTTTGAATATCAGCGAGAACAGGGTGTGAGCCAACGTGTAGCAATTCCAGTGCCAGTATAGAATTAAGCGAGTCAGTATAAATAGTGCAGTTGGAGTACTGCTCAGCTTCAATATGATCCAGGGCAAGAGATATGGTATACAGTTCAGCAGTGAACACAGAAGCTGTAGAGGGTATTCTGTGCACAACCACCGAACTGCAGCAAACCATAGCAGAGCGCACTGAATTACCTGATTTGGAACCATCTGTATAAATGGGAACTGAATGATTGTTTGAAAGATGTTCATTAAATAAATGACGGTACTTCCAATCTGGAGTATCTGCCCGTTTCAGATGACTGAAAGAAAGGTCACATTTGGGTGCTGTAATAAGCCATAGTGGGATGGGCTGACCTGTGGAATCTGCAATGTTATCCAAGGACAGACCCAAGTCATCCAATTGCACCTGGATGCGAAGGCCAAACAGAGCAATGGCAGATCATCTGTTCTGAAAAAGTACAGCCCACTGACGAAGGAAAACACATCCCCAGGTGGGATGCTTTGGTAAGGAACGAAGTTTCGAAGAATATAGTAAAGATAGTTGCAAACGGCAAAGGTGCAGAGAAGGTTCATGAGATTCAACGTATAAGCTTTGAACTGGAGAAATGCGGAAAGCCCCAGTACAGAGTCAAAGTCCTTGGTGATGAATGGGGTCTAGCAACTTTAAGACCGAGGGTCTGGCTGAGCCTTAGACCATTGATCCATAGTTGAGTTTTGATCAAATAAGAGCACAATATACCTTTAACATACAACATCGATCTGCTCCCCAACTGGTAGTAGAGAGGACACGGAGGATGATCAGTGCTCTTGTGCATTTGACCCGAAGCTGCTTAAGGTCAGCTTACGGTCAAAGATAAGCCCCAAGAAGTTGGTCTCAGGGACCACTGGCAGCGAAACTTCACTGATATGAAGTTCAGGATCTGGGTGAATACCCCGTTGGCAGCAAAAGTGCACGCAAACGGTGTTAGAGAGAGAGAAAATAAAGCCGTTCGCCATAGTCCACTTCAGTACACAATTGAGGGCATTTTTTAGTTACCGCTCAATATATCTCATGTTCGATGACTGAAACGAGATGTGAAAGTCGTCGACATACAGCCCATTCGTAATAGTGAGAGGGAGTTGTTCAGTGATGGCATTTATCTTTATACTGAAAAGTGTGACACTCAAAACACAGCCCTGAGGGACTCCAAGTTCATGTACAAAAGAACGGGAAAGAACGAACTTGGAATCTCCTGTACATTAAAAAATTTTTAATAAACATGGGTAAATGGCCACGTAACCCATATGTATGGAGGTCTCGCAAAACGCCATACCTCCATGTTGTGTCATAAGCCTTCTCAATGTCAAAGAATATTGAAACAAGATGTTGGCATTTGAGAAAGGCTTCTCTGATTGATGTTTCAAGTCCAATTAGGTGGTCTGTCTGTAGTGGAGTGCTGTCGTCAAAACCCACACTGGGTGGGCGAGAGGAGGTTGTTTGATTCGAGGAACCAAACAAGACGAGCATTAACCATCCTCTCTAAGATCTTACAGAGACAGCTCGTCAAACTACTGGACGGTAGTTTGAAGGAATCTTGGGATCTTTCCCTGGCTTAGAGAAAGGTAAAATAATAGCCTGGCACCAGGCATCAGGAAAAACATTCTCCTGCCATATCTGGTTAAAGACAATTAGAAGAACATCAAGAGAAGCAAGAGAAAGATGGTGCAGCATGTCATAATGTACATCATCAGGTCCAACAGACGTACTGGCAGACCGATGAAGGGCCATTTTCAGTTCCACCAGTGTAAAGGGACAATTATAGTCAAAGAGACAGTCTGTTTGAAAGGAAAGAGGAGAATGCTCTACCCAAGTCTTGATGGCCAAGAAGGTGGAGGAACAAGAAGAAGTGCTCCTCACCATCAGAGAGTAAGATCGAGAGCAGGACAGAATTGTAGTGCCCACTGACCTTTTGAATCTTGTCCCATATGACCTTGGAACTGGTGGTAGAAGATATGCTAGTTGTGAACTTAATCAAAGATTCCTTCTGGCTTTCACATCTTACCGACCTAGCATGTGCACTGACCCATTGGAAAGCGACGCGATTCGAAAGTGTGGGATATCTACGGAGAGTATCACAGGCCTGTTTTTGAGCCTTCCGTGCTAAGTGGCAAGCAGGATTCCACCACGGACGAGGATATTGTGGAAAACGTGTCAAGGTTTTAGGAATACACTGAGAAGCTGCCTGTATAATATAGTCAGTTACCGCTGCCACACAGTCATCTATTGATGGCTGACTCACGATGACAGAATCAAGTTCTGCGAGAGCAGTGAAAGTGGACCAGTCTGCCTGATCCAGCTTCCACCGGGGCACGCGGGTAGGGTGGCATCGACCACGGCCAGTCTCTCTCAAAAGTATAGGAAAATGATCACGGCCTAGTGAATAATTGTCAACCCTCCATGAAAAATGGGAGAATAATGAAGGGGAGCACTCTGAGAGATCACCAGCGGTAAAGGACTGATTAGGTGCGTGAATATAAGTGGAAGAACCAGTGTTGAAAAGAAAAAGATTGTAATCAGACAGCATACGCTCTACAGAGCGACCCCTCCTATCAATAACAGCAATTCTCCAGAAGGGATGATGTCCATTAAAGTCCCCCAGGATTAGAAAGGAGACGGCAACTGTTCAATGAGAGCATCAAGGTCTGACTGATCATATGTCTCTCCATGAGAGAACAAACAGTGATGATATGACCCAACGAAACACTGATGGCTACTGCCTCCAAGGGTGTGTTGAGTGACAAAGACAGGGTCGGCACATGCTGATCAACTAATGTCCCACCCCTCCATGTACTCTTACATCACACAGCCCGTCATTTCTGTACAGAGAAAACTGCCGAATGGTGACTGTATCAGCAGGTTTTAGAAATGTTTCTTGTAAGGAAAGACATACAGAATGGTAGGAAGCAAACAATGTTTTGATATCATCCAGATTAGAATGTAAACCTCGACAGTTCCATTGTATCAAGGTGGCCATTTTTAATGACGGCTAGGCAAAGTGGCTGGAGAACCCTTCTGTTTACAACCACGTCTTTTTTCCTTACTGTCCTTAGTCGGGGGTGGTCTATCAACCTCGATGAATCCTGCCCTGGGTCGATTGGGCAGGTCTTTGTTATTGAAAGGGGATTCCAGTGACTGAGGACGCGAATGAATGATTGTTTTGCCTCTTGAGGTGGGAGAAAAAGATGTATCAGAAGAAATGCCTGTATTTGAAACTGAAGGATGTGGATCTTGAGATTTGTTGGATTGTATGGGAGGAACAGAGATGTGTGTAGAAGTCAATTCATCAACCTTTTTAACCATGGAGGTCAAAAGGCTTTTCACTTGTTTTGAAAACGATTCTCTTGGAAGCACAAAAAGATCTGTCTGCACTCCCACTGTGGTTGTGGAATGAAGTACAGCAACATATGTCCGAGATGGAGTGGCGGGCAGCAATTTATGAACCTCAGGATAACTAATGTTATGAGTCATTTTCAAACGCTGCACCTCTTTTTCCTCCAACCATTTTGGGCAAGAATGAAAGTAGGAAGGGTGAGAACCATTGCAGTTGACACAATATGGGTCCATCTCACATTCATAGACATCCTGTCTTTCCACCACAGCGAGCACATCTCAGGGAACCACGATATGATGTCTTTGAGTGGCCGAACCTCTGACATTGGAAACATAGGAGAGGGTTTGGAATGTATGGCTGTACCCTGCAAATTAGGTAACCTGCCTTGATGGTGGCAGGTGCACATGATGATGTAAATGTCAAAACGAGGGTATTTGTTGGCAGTGTAACTCCATCTTTGCGAGTGGAGATGTGCCTCACTGCAGAAACTCCTTGAGTGGAGAGACCAGCTAGAATCTCTGACTCAGGGACATTCTTCAAATCCCTCTCAACAATAACTCCTCATGATGAATTCAAGGTATCATGAGGGGTAACCTCAATAGGTATATCCCCAATTGTTGTTGAATTCAAGAGGAGTTCACTGTGGTGGGTTGTGGATGTTTCAACTAATATGTCTCCAGATCGAAGCTTCTTTAATGACTTTGGAGAGCCATCAAGACCCTCTAGTCCCTTCTGAATAAAAAAGGGGACAATTGCCCTAAAGGTTTTTCTGAAAGAGAATGTAATATAAGAAAATGAGGTACGTGTGTTACAGATGTTGAAGACTGCTGCTCAGAGTCTTCAAGACGTAATCGCTTATCCATTGACTGTTTTTTCACTATTTTATTTAAATTTTTTATTGGAGGATCCATAGGGAAAAAAAAAATTTCGGTACCCACTCCACCCACCATGGAGCCCTACAAGGGGACGCACTACAATGTCATGCGAGGACAATGCAGCAACGCCAGGGTTTCGTGAGCACTATACCCAAACACCAGTATCAGGCACAATATCCACAACACCCATTGAGAAATTCCAACACTGGTACTTGGTTGACTCTAGCCCAAGTGGATCAGCCGATTGACCCAAGGGGGCCACCCAAAGGCCGCCCGTCTACATGAATTCAAGGCCAAAGTGGTGTGTTAGGGTTGGACCCCTCAACCACCAGGATCCTCTCCTCTCCTTCACGGGTCGCCACACACAGTAAACACGTGGGTGGATGTTTAGATCTCAGAGAAGGTAACCAGACAGAACAGAACCTTCCCTGGGAGGTCCCCTCACCACATACAGGAATCCACACTGAGGGGAAAATTAAGAAAACTTACACAAAGTGTTCATTAATCAAAAAGCTACTTTTTGACTTGTATTTGTTTACATCATTCAAGCACTATCAATTAATAGGCTTATAAATTTTTGACTTAATAATCAAGATACATTTTCATTCAAATTGTTTCACACTCATCAGTGATTAGAACCACAGTTGTTCACCATATGCTACAACCTTTTTTCATGCTACTCTTATTAAAGTTGGAAAATCCTAATTACATATTTTCTGTTGTGCATACAGTGATTCGAAAGCAGTAACTGAATAATTTCTTTGCAATCCTGAAATAATTAACTTATATCCTGACATGTTTATTTTATTTCTTTCTTTTAGTTTACTTTATAATAGACATAAGTGTGAAATAGTCAAAGAGTGCCAGACAAAACAATGTTTTTATTTTAAACAGTAACTATTGCAATTTTCATTGTGTCATGATGTAAGTTTGCAATTGCCCATTTTATAAATAATTATGACAAACACTTCCTCAACTATTCCATCTTAATTATGTAACTAAAATGTAGCCAATCAAACTTACAACTAACTAGCATGTTGCTGATTTACTACTATCAAACTGAATCCTGCATGTCATCAAGAGAAAAAAAAAATTACTTATGTAAATAATCACACACACATACTTACCCCACAGTATAGGATCATCTAAGCATGAATGATGATTGCTGACTGTTACTAAAGGTGTTCTGTGTGGTCGACCATCTAAAGCCTTTATAAGAACTTCTCGATTATACACCTTGACATTGTTAAACCAATCTGTAATAAATAGCACATTCAGAAATAACTAGGGCTGTAGCAAAGGATAGATTTTAACCTTCAAAGGTTTAAATACATTACCTAACAAAAGGTATGAACATTCAACATTATTAATATGCATAATTTAATGATAACACCAGTATAACTACTCATTTATAATTTGATTGTACACCCATTTCCCATTGTACATGTAATTAACATTAAGATGTAGCATAAAAATGTTACTAAAAACAGCAATGCATGTTTATTTTAAATAAAGATAAATTCATGCCAATTATATGCATACATTTGATGTTCAATGTAATACATATATAGCACCATTCAGTAATTATGCATTGTAAAAGCACCTTATTTTGGTGAAATAAAATAACTGCAGCTGATTAAGAAGAACAAATATTTATTTGACAGTTAGCATTCCAAGCATGGTAACACTCAGTCTAACACAATACTGTTGATTAATTAAATATACATAATAATAAATAAACAGCAACAATTCAATTATAAAATAAATATAGACATTCAACTATAACAAATTGTTCAAAATACTCCTTTTGGAGGGGAAGTGTAAAGTGATATGTTCCTTTTTCATCATTAAATAAATTAGTGTCAGGACACCTGCAGAAGCAGTCTTAGTCATTCTGGATACCTGGGCAGGATTCAATAAATGAGACCACATAATAACAATATTAAAAAATATATTAAAAAGCGTAGCATTGGGGGCCCTTCCACGTGTTGAGCCCTGGGTAATTGCCCAGTTTGACCAATAGATAAGACTGCCAATAGATACATTTTATGCTTCATATTTATTCTACTATCAAACTAATGTCCTCTAAACAGGGCATTCAGCATCTCATTGAAGCAATGCAACCACTAAATGTATACTGTCCATTATAATAAAAACCAAAAACTCAAAGCTTGCCCTTATAATTAAAATATCTATTAAGCCTTCCTTCAAACTCCCTTAAACGTACTGCACTGACAACATCTGAAGGCAACTAACTCCAAAAACCAACCATTCTGTTAGAACAATCAAACTTTCTTATCTAAAGATGACTGCTACCTTATGAAAATTTACGTGTCTACTTTAACCATTCTAACCAGTAAGTAGAAAAAAAAGATGATGCATCGACATTGTCAATTGCTTTAATAATCTTAAACATCTCTAATTCTTCTTTATTTAAGAGAGATTAGCCTGTCCCTGTATGACAATTATTCCATCCTAGGTATCATCCTAGAAGTCCTCCTCTAAACAGTTTTTTAATAATTTAAAATCCTTCCTGAGGTAAGAAATCAAAGACTGAACAATATTTAGAGTGTAGACTAACTAACTAACTTATATACATTGAAATTATAAGATCTTTATACTTGTGTTTTGTATTTCTGTGTACTCACAAGTAATAACACACTATTTAGATGGCTTAAGACACTGTCAACCATAACATCAAAATTTTTTACTTCCTAAAACGTGTAAGGCAAATCTCACTGTCGTATATAAATATACCAAACATTTCTACTATTTTAAATTTATAATTTATTCTGCATACATGCAGTTTCCATATAACAAATGGGCAAGAAAATATTCAAATGGTTTTGTTCTAGCTGTCTTGGTTACTTGTTATTCTGTTGAGGTCATTATCTATTCTGCATGAGTGAAATGGCAATAATACTGTGCATTTCTCATGAAAATCAACATATAGTATTCTACAATGGTAGTTCAGGTGATATATCAAGGTTACAACCTCTTCAATGTTTGAATGAAAATGATAACCCATGGAATAAGCAAAATGATCTTGGTAGATACTAAGATAGGCACAGTGTAAGGAATGTTGAGTTTAAACAGTGTGATAGATAATTTTGGCTTGAATTCATGAATTCAACGTCAATTAGAAGTAAGTGTCTCATGTACCAAAACATCAAGTACACAAAATTTGTTTGTAATTTAATAAATATTGTTAATTTTGTACATTACTTTGTGAATTGTCTCTTTCCTTCTCATATTTAGTCAGAAATTTGTTCCTACTTCAAGATATCTTGTAGAAATTCCTATTAAGTAGACTTACCTCATTAGCCATCTGTTCATCCAACTTGCTAATAACCTAAATTCTTTTGTAAAGCAGCAGCATCCTCATCACAGCTAGCAACAACACCATAATATCAAGACCAAATTTACAAAGAATTATTAGACAATCCTTTATATATACATTTCATTGATATATATCAAAACAACCCAAGGACATAATAATGAGTCATGAAGTATCTTACTTGTCACAGTAATCCAGTCTGGATGAACTCCATTTATAGCAACTTTCTGCTTTCTTCTATTCAGTCATTTCACTACCTAAAAAACTTCCTCCCAAAACCACCCACATCTATAGGTTTTTTCAACATAGTACCTTGTTAAATGCATTCTAAAAATTTAGATACATGAAACACTTCTTACTCCCTCATCTAAATAAGATTGTTTAGATGACAGAAATTTCATTTAAATACAGGGTTATACATTTTTACATGAAATTTCTGTCATCTAAACTATTTATGTATAACCACAAGTTATTATTCCCATGATATCAAAATCCTTTGTTCCTACCAGAGATCTTGTCCTTGTTTATTTCTTACATCTGCAGCTTTACAAATACAACAGTACAACCAAGGCTACCCTTAAAAGTTGAAACATACTTGTTTTTCTACAGCTGGAAACTTCCTAAGTTCCTGCACTAAATTTTTCTGCATTTATTTTATTGTCACCTGCATTGTTCTATAAGGTTTTTACCAATGCCATAATTATGATGTAAATCTAATTCTTAATTATCGTTTTGAAATTTACTTTCAAAGTTTCTTAAAATACACTAATCTACAGTACAGTTCTCTAAACTCGAAAGCCAAAGGTAAAGACAACAGTGACAAACACGAGCTGATTCATTGGTATTAACACCCAAAAAGAGCATGAAATTCAAGTACCAATTTTCAGTAGTTTTTTTTCTTAAAAGATCTACAAAACGATAACGATTCTTGCACCAAGGTGCAGATAGCCAAGTTGATTTGCACCATAAAACACCAAATCTCACACCAAGCCTACAACTTTTAAGATCGATATATGTTCAAACTAGTCTCATACCAAAATAACCTTTTTTTCTATAAAAATTACCAGTCATAATCTTGCTCCACATTCCAACAGCGCAAACAACGAATGAGCTTCTGATTTGCCATAACCTATGAGGTTTACTGAAATCTGGAAAAGGCCACTGAAGTTCCAAAGGCATTTTATCTTTTCAAAACAAAACAAGAGAACAAGTTTAAAATTCGAAAATACGCAAACATGGTCTTCTCGTTTTCTTACACATCCTGTCCTCTATTGTAGAGTCAAAAAAGTAAGTTAAAGTTTAATCTTCGTAAAGTTGTCTGAAAAAATAAAAAAATGAAAGAAAAGCTGATGTTTTATATGTACAATACTGAATACAAATTACTACTGACAAATGTAGCCGTATATTACAAAGATTTGTGAGCAGTAAAAAATTGAACTAAGCAAAAACTTAACGTTAGTATTTATATTCTTTAAATACTTACGAATGAAATCCCTTTTCTCCATAAGTGACAATATTCGAAACATCTATATGCAGGTATCACCCAGAACGAAAGCTGAGCATGTGGGTTTGAATTCGAAAGGTCGCACATTATTATTTCATAATATCTTAGAATATTTCAGTATATTATCAGTATAAAGAGTACTGTATGTACTTGGCATTTACTATCAAGTTTGAGAATCATGAAATTCGTGAGCGAAAGTAGTGTAATAATTTTAAGATACATCATAAACTGACAAATAAAACAAAGTATAACATATTTTCTTCGTTTTGGAATACTTAAGTAAAATAAGAAAAGCTGCGTTTTTTCACTGTTTCAAAGCACGGTGTGGCTTCATGGTTATCCTGTCGGATTGCAAATTGTAAGGTCCAAGATTCGAGCCTTTGCCACGCCACTGAATATACTTCACATTTTTAGTTTTGTGCACAGTATAAAGGTGACAGTCATTCTTGTTATTTAGTCAAGTGCACCTGTGCGGTCAATATGTATTGCTGCCTGTTTGCCTTCCATAAGCCAGCAGCCCTAAACTAGCGATGACTATGCCTGGGCACTAAAATTCTGGACTCAATCACCACCGTGGTTACAACACAAATATCTATTTGCATAACTAATTGCTAAAATAAATAAACATAATAAAATACACTCAATGAGATACATAGTTGGCGTACGATGCTTCCTGTGGAAACAGTGACATTCTTTACATTTGCTTCGTGTATATTGGATGACTACTGTTCATGTTATCATTGTTTTCGTTTGGTTTGTTTGTTTGAATCACACGCAAAGCTATACGAGGGCTATATGCGCTAGCCGTCCCTAATTTAGCAGTGTAAGATTAGAGGAAAGGCAGTTAATCATCACCACCAACCGCCAACTCTTGGGTTACTCTTTTACTAACGAATAGAGGGATTGACCGTACATTATAACACCCCCACGGCTGAAAGGGCAAGCACGTTTGGTGCGACGGGGATTCGAACTCGTGACCCTCAGATTACGAGTCGAACACCTCAACCCATCTTGCCATGCTGATATACCCTAGGGAAAGATGTGGTGTGTGTTTTGATTTGTTGAATACAAATAAATCGTGGCAGTGGAACGAAATTATCGACGCTTTTATGAAAAAGATCCTTCAACAAAAAAAACGCAAAAATTTGGTTTGAAGAATACTTAGCAACTGGTAGTGTGTTACAAAATGGAGCTAGACGTCCAAGTGTATCTGATGCATGTATTGTACGCAAAAAGTGTTTCTTAGAAACCCAAAGGAGTCTGTTCGTTGTGCTTCCCTTGAATTTAAATTACACAAAAGCACATTGAACAAAGCCGAACATAGATAACTTCATTTGCTTTCCTACAAAGTGCAATTACTGCAAGCACTTGAACCAGATGATGGATAAAGGTACAAGGACTGCTCCTACCAGCATTTATGTTTCAATACACGCAAGTATTTTATCTCCTAATCTGGTTACTAACAAAATGTATTGCAACAGAAATTTAACTAGCTCTGCGTTCTTCGGTCTTAACTTATCACACATCGAGTTTTTTGCCACTGAAGTTATATAATGTCTTCGTAAAAATATTAATGTCCGATGTGAATCTGCTAAAATTAAATGGTTTGTAATGCTCGAATTTCATAAATGTTCTGATCAAAAATCTGAAGTTTCCAATTAATAAACTTTAATCACAATTATTATAGCTTTCCAGGTTTATAGCATACCAACTACAGCAAACCAATAATACATACTGTCGCTTAGCGTGTAGTGTTGCTGATATTTATGTTTTGCTAATTTTATAAGTTCTGATGAATAAGTCTATCAATACTTATTTTTTGTTTGCTTTGGAATTTCGCGCAAAGCTACTCGAGGGCTATCTGCGCTAGCCGTCCCTAATTTAGCAGTGTAAGACTAGAGGGAAGGCAGCTAGTCATCATCACCCACCGCCAACTCTTGGGTTACTCTTTTACCAACGAATAGTGGGATTGAGTGTAACATTATAACACACCCACCGCTAAAAGGGCGAGCATTCGAACCCGCGACCCTTAGATTACGAGTGGGGTAAGGCGTTCGACTAAATGTCATTTCTTTTTTGTGTACTGGCCTATCGTATACGGTTGATTATAGTACTAATTTATTTTTCATTTGAGCTGAACTTCTGAACACAAAATTCATGAAGTATAATTTCTTAATTCTAAGAAAATGTTTAATGTGTGGTTTCTGTCACAGGTAAAATAATATAATTAAAATGTTGATGCTTTTTAATTTGTTTTGTACACCATTACAAAACTCCATTGAAGGTTGTAAATGTATCACACACAAACTGAATGAAGATAAACACATGCAAGGTTATGGAAAAAAAAAAAAAGTAAATAGTCTTTAACACAGAGACCAGGCATACCGGTTTTGTCGAGGCAATCCCATTTTTTGTTATTTTATCCCAGTGTACCCCAAAAAATTCTCAGGACGTACAAATCATCCGGTTTTAAAATAAATCAAAATATCAGTCACATCGAATCACGAATGTAATAGCCCTACTTAAGTGATTTGCTCATTGTTGTAACACGTATTTTCTGCCGCCAAACCCTCTCAAAAGTTCCGTCTGTGCTTATAATGAAGTTAAGGTAATGTTCATCGTCAAAACACACCTTACACAGTCATGTTTTGAATTTCAAGAATATTTAATGAAAATAATAATAATAATTTGTACAGTCACTTCATATTTCATTCCCTCCAGTGGCACAGCGGTGTGTCTGTGGACACATACTGCTAGAAATCGGGTGTTGATACCCTTGGTGGGCAGAACACAAATAGCTCTTTGTGCTTAATAACAAAGAACAACAACATAATTTCTCACAAAGTAATGCAAAATCATAAAGTGGTATTTTTGAAATGTTTTGAATTCTTAAATAACTCTAAGTATGAAGTAGTCTGTTTTAAGATGGACTGGATAAAATCAATGACGTCCTTAGGAAGGGGTAATTACCCCTTTTACATTTCACAAAAATTGCATTTATTATGGTGTAAAGTTAGCATCGTAATTAAACTATTTTCAGTAATTTTTATTGAAACTATAAATCTGTGCTTGCGTTTAAGCATACTTAACACATATTATTTTAGTCTTTTGACTTACACTGTAAAATATGATCCCCATATAGATGTTTTGTCCTTCTTATAAAACCCCCCAGTGGCTCAGCTGTATGTCTGCGGACTTACAACGCTAAAATCCGGGTTTCGATACCCGTGGTGGGCAGAGTACAGATAGTCCATTGTGTAGCTTTGTGCTTAATTCAAAACAACAACAACAACCTTCTTGAAAATATCTCTGTGGATCTCCATGGATAAAGAGAATAATAAAAAAAATGGTTAGATGTATAATTTGAATATTCTTCCTTGTTTGTTTTGTTTTGGAATTTCGCACAAAGCTATTCGAGGGCTATCTGCGCTAGCCTGTCCCTAATTTAACAGTGTAAGACGAGAGGGAAGGCAACTAGTCACCACCACCCACCGCCAACTCTTGGGCTACTCTTTTACCAACGAATAGTGGGATTAACCGAAACATTATAACGACCCCACATATTAACACACATTTCATTTCAGTGCCGAACGCCCTCGCCGTCGCTCAATCAAAACAAGGATACTCAATCCCCCAAGTCAACCACAAACTACTCCGCCATCTAATGACTCATCTAAGCCATTCATCGATCCACCACAGCTCAAAAAACAATCAACCAGCAAGAGAACCCAAACTGATTCCTACAGCAAAATATCACAGAGCACTCAGACTACAACTCAGGAGACCAAGACGTGCGATGTCTCAACTTCTACTGAATGTGTCCATGCAATAAACGAAAAAATTCAAACTAATATAGCCAGCAATCACCAAGCAACCCAGAATGTAGCAGACAACAAGCGACTCACCAGAGCCTCTAGCAAGCCGCCGCCAGAAGCCCAACCAAGATCCGTCAAGTCATTTTTAACAATTGTCTTTAGTGTTTAAATTTGTACCCCCGTTATAGTATATTTATATTGTCAATCCTCTGTTATTGTATGTTGATATGTAGTTAGTATTACATCAACTCTTGTGGAGTCCCTTAGTCTGTTCGAATTGAAAGAAGATAATGTATATGAATTAAAGCAAGTATTTCAGCAAAGGATTTTTACTAAATGAAATTACAACATCCACAAATTATCCCAGAAACCCGAGACCATTATCCAACAAAAGGTTGACATTGATCTCACTAAGCAGAACTACCAAGGACATTCCTCTTCAACTTGAATCTAACCTAATCGCCTCTCCAGATCCGTCAAGTCCTTTCTAACAATTGTCTTCAGTGTTTAATTTGTACCCTAGTTATTGTATATTTGTATTGTTAATCCTTGTATATTTCTCTGTTATTGTATGTTGATATCAGTTAATCCTTTTACCTTTTCCTTACAGTTTGCTTCCGGGTACGGTCAGAGCATTTTTATTCGGCGCCTTGGCCGTGAAAGTGGGTTTTATTGGGGTACTCCCGTTTTCCCCCACAGCAAAAGTTCAGTTTCATTGGATCTATAGATCCCAGCCCTGAAAAGAGGTCCTCATTCAAGCATCAAAATTTAGTATACTACAGTCATGTTTTTTAACTCGGTCAACGTGCTAGCTTTGCATCTCCCTGCTCTCTCCACTTTCACCACATCTACGCCAAGATATCTTCGAGAAAGTGTAAGCTGAACCTCTCGTCCGACTCTTCACGCGCATTCTGGCTCGCCGAACCTTTTCGCAGCTTCGACCGACATTCCTCAAAAAGACAATAAAACCTGTTAACATCACAAGGTAATTTACTACCAAAATTCTAGTGTAGTAAATAAGTGTTACTCAAGTTCTGTTAACAAGTTACGAAATTCTTTGCTCAATTAACTCTAGCCACGTGTGGGGTGAAAAGAAACGAATAATAATTTAACCCAAATACCTACCAAGAAATACATTGCCCTGTTAGGGGCCAGAGTAACCCGTATTTACTCAGGCCCTTGTGTAACATTTATAAATACACTTAATAGTTGCTAATACAAATGCAAAGAAAGGAGGAAAAGGTCGACGAAACCTGACCCTCCCGAGTATACAAACACAAATATCCAAACAATGATAAGAGAGAGAGAGAGAGAGGTATTAAAAATTCAAAAAGTATTAATATTTTTTCGGTTAGATCACGAAGTAACATCTCATGTGACTGGCAAATTTACATAAACTTTCACAATATTAATATTATATATGTGCTACCGCTAGGGGAAGGCTGGGTCAGCTTCATGACACAAAAATACTGAAATTCAACGTGTTCAAGATAGAAGGTGAGTTAGTGCTTTAGTACAGCAAAAAATTTATTGTTGAATTAAGCAATAGCATGTATATGAAATGAACATAAACAAAACCATAATAAGTACAGAGTTCGCTGTTTCCAACTTAAGTTGAATATTCCAACTTAAGTATGAATATTATTCATACCAGATAGGTACCTTCTAAATAATAAGACTAATATACTATTTTAAATTACGCATAAATTGTTAATTTTCCATTTTTTAATGTCAAACATACAATAAATATTTACATTCACTCTTGTGGTGGCCTGTGGCCACTTTCCATTTTTGAATGTCAAATGTGCAGTTAATAGTAACATCAACTCCCGTGGAGTTCTTTAGTCTGTTCGAATTGAAAGAGGATAGTGTGTATGAATTAAAGCAAGTATTTCAGCAAAAGGATTTTTACTGAATGAAATAAACTCTATAATAATGAAAACATGATTAATATTACCTAAAATATCTCGCTTAAATCAGATTAACACATGACATTTACGTGCAAAATATGCCTAAAATTAGAAGTTAAATTGTCTCGCTCACAAGTTACCTCGTACGAATGCACAGTCTAATATAGTATTCCTGGGATGGGAGTTGTATAGAAATAGAATTTGGCAGCACATCAGAATAACGTATGAAATTTGTATATTTTACCATATTTTAAAAAAGAAAGGGGGAGGTGGGTTAAGGGAAGGCAGCTAGTCATCGCCACCAACTCTTGGGCTACTCTTTTACCAATGAATAGTGGAATTGACTGCACATTATAACGCCCCCACGGCTGAAAGGGCGGGCATGTTTTGGTGCAACCAGGATTCGAACCCGCGACTCTCAGATTACGAGTCGAATACCTTAACATGGTTGGCCATGCTGAGCCAGCTAGCTGATTAGTGCAGTTTGATAACCAATTAGTTGCTAGCTGCATTAATTAATAACATTCAACCAAATAATTATTCTCATATGAAACTCATTATAGTTTGAGTAATCAAAAGTAGTAATATTTAAAGTGCTAATTTTAACAAGTTAATTGTTTTTGTGAGATTAATGGATATAATCATAATTTTGATTATGTTATGTGAAATAATCAGTGCTCATTGGTATTTGATTATGCCAATTAATTAAGTTATTCACTTATTTTAATTCTTATTTAAGGAGAAAACTCATAGTATTGAATTCTGTATAACCCTCCAACAATTTCAAATATTTGATCTGTCCCCTCTTAATTCTTGTGTAATCCAAAATAAAGAAGCCCAAATAAAAAGTCACACTTCTAGAGTATATGTAAATTACTTAAACTGTACATTATTGTTGTAACTTGTACTGTTGTTTTTTAAAAATTGTAATATCTTCTTGTATTACAAAAGACCAAATTTGGGATGAAACCTATTCCTCAGAGGTGTGTAAATGTTGTAGTAATATTTTTCTTTAGGATTAAAAATTATTATAGATAAAACCAATGCTTTTTGTTTCTATAGCTAAAAACTCATCCCTTCATTACAAATTATCATGTTACATAAGAAATACAATAAGTCCTTTAGAAACTTTGATGCCCTAAGCACATCTTTTTAATCTGCTCAATTTTAAAACCTATCATTCATATACTGACTACTCACTTAAATTGTGAAGAATTGTCTACAGAATTAGATATTCCCAATATTTGAAGTACCATCAGAAAATTTATATTGTATACTTCATGTACTGCCCAAAGAGCCAACCAAATTATAAGGTAAATAATAAGTATCAAAGGTCTTTAAATAAACTTCTGAGTGACCTTGCTGATCATATTTTGCCAGTAAGAAACAGTACTCATGTATCATCACATTTTTGCTTTCAACCATTAATCCAGTTTTCAGTCTAATTTCTCCATCTTCCATTAGCAATATAAATATTCAAAATTTATATATGGGAGGAACATTATTAAAGAATTTCCAGACTGTCCTGATAAGAGGAGAAAACCCTGTTAAAAACTTTTATAAAAGGCTTGAATGATAATAGTATTTTTCAACCTATTCTGTGAATTATTAAAAATATAAGTGAGTATCACCCTTTCACTTCTGATAGATAAATAGACAGGAATGGAGAGTTGCTTATGTTACTCCTCTTTTTGAAAGAGAGTGGTGAGAATTGGTTTGGAAATTATGAAGCAGTTAGTCTAACTTCTGTAGAAGTAAAAGTAAAATCCAGGTAGATGCCTGGATTGAGTTGTTTTAAATTGTGAGTAACATAATGTGATTTGTGTTTTTATAGCAAAGCCACATCATACTATCTGCTGAATCCATTAAATCTTTGATTTTAGTGCTATGAATCTCTATAATTAAAGCAGGAAAATAATTTGTAGAGAGTTTGGGAAGATAAAGTACTCTAAAATTGGCTACCTGAAAATATATATTTAGAAACAGCTTTGAGAAAGATTATTTTACTAAAGGAAAATAGTAGATTAGAAGCATAAATAATGGAAACACAGGAACTGGACAAATTTAGACTAAATACTGCTTTGGGAGAGATTGAGGAGGAGAGTGCTGGATTTATGAGGATTGCATAGTAAATAATTGATGTAAAAGCAGGTTCAGCTACCATTCAAGTGCAAGTTTTAGTAAATTAGTAAAGTTTTCAAATGGCATTAAAATCTTGAGTATTTCTTCCAGCTATATTGTGTTATTATTGAATGACTTGGATTAATGTAAGTTAGATAAATATATGGTTGATGATCTGGGGTTATCATAATTTGAATCACATGTGTTATATATGGAACCACATTCAAAAGTAAAACTAAAGAAAAGCATATCTGTTGCTTCAAAGAAATAATAATTATACATGTTGCTTGTCTCTGTTTATTTGGTTTTGTGCATCAAGAGTTTAGTTAGATCAATTTTAGGTATAATTGTACTTGTTTATTACAATAGAAATGTGTAGCCTTTTCCCTCTCATTATATTGTAAAATATTACAAATTATATATTTTACCAAGTTTTGCATTTTCTAGAAAATTTAAAATCTATAACATTTGCTAAATTAGCATAAATAATAAAGTTCAAAGGAACTTATTAATCCTTTTAAATTTATTTTTTATTTATACATCTAGTTTAAGTATTTGACTGTTTGAAACTGAATAAACTATTTTATTATTGTGTATAAAACTGATTATTTCAAAAGCTAAAACATTTATTATATCAATCTTGATATATAAAGTGTGCATATTTATTCTTTTTATCTACTAACTTCTTTAATATTTATCCAAGGTATACCACGCAAAGAGAGGCAAAATGTTTTACCTTGGTAATGCCTTATTGGATATCTCGGCTGAATGTGACTCTTCAATTCTTGAAAAGTACAAGTTAAAAGCAGATGATAATTTAGAATATGGAGAGGAACAAGTTGGTCTTTTTGAAGAACTTTGTAATAAGAGTGGTGTAATGTTGACTCCTGGTGGGTCAGCTCAGAACTCTGCACGCATTGCCCAGTGGCTATTACAAGGACTTGGTAGAAAAACAGTGGTCTTCATTGGTTGTGTTGGAAATGACTTGTATGGTCAAATTTTAGAAGAAAAACTTAAGGCTAGTCAAGTAATTACTGAATATCAATATCATCCTTCACTTCCAACAGGAGTCACTGCAGGAATTGTAACCAGTGATGGTAAGCGGACATTGTGTGCACGACTAGGTGCTGCAGAGCAGTTTAATCCTGAACACTTGAAATGTGAGCTGGTTAAACACATGTTACAAAAAGCAGAATATGTGTATGTTGAAGGTTTCTTTTTAGCTCACAGTCCAGGTGTAGTCTATGACTTAGCAAAATACACTCATGAGAACAGTAAAAAATTCATTTTAAACTTATCAGCAACCTATATATGTGAACGTTACTTTCCTGACATAATGAACTGTATGCCTTATATAGACTTGCTGTTTGGGAATGATTCAGAAGCTAGGGCATTTAGTCATCATTTGAATTTAAACATCACCTCTGTGTCAGACATTGCCAAGCAGATAGCATTATTACCTAAAATGGATGGTGATAGCCCACGGGTTGTGGTGATTACTCAAGGTGCAGAACCAGTGGTTGTTGCACAGTCATCAAGTTCACAGTATCTGGAGTATCCAGTTCCTCAAGTGGAAAAAATTGGTGATACAATAGGTGCAGGAGATTCTTTTGTAGCAGGGTTTCTATCAGCTCTTTTGTTTGATGCTACTTTAGAGGAAGCTATTAAATGTGGTCTGTATGCTGCTAGTGAAATAGTAAAACGACGTGGTTGCACCTTACCAGATTCACCTCCAGATGCCTCCATTTTTAATTTCATTTCTAAGCTGTAACTTGTGTTTAACTAAATCTTGTTATGCAAACATAAAACTAGTTCCAAACATGTTTTGTGTGTTATGATTTGAAATGTTTTATCCTCATATCTCAAGTTGTTATATTTTACACTTCAGTAAGAATAAATTATATTAGTATATTTTGAAAGCATCATCTCATATTTTGTACAAAATTACTAAAGATACTTATATCTGTTGGTAATTACATCATTTTTATTCCTGCAAAGTTAAATTTTGAGTATAAGAATATGTATTCTGTATTTGAAAAATTGTGGGGTTTTATTTTAAACAGAAGTTATAGAAGATGTAATGTAGTAGTATTATTGTATTTTCTTTTTTATGTTGTACATATTACAGTGTTAAGTAATTTAACAAATTCTTATAATCACTTTACTTAGTTGAAATTATAATAATCATTACATTCCTAAAATATCTAGTGTTGTGGAACATTAATAGATGAGGATGTGGTATTGTGGGATAATTAGATTTCCATGCAAGTATTAGATAAGCGTATTTAATAATGTGAAAATCTAAAGGAAAATATACTGAGTAATCTGAATTTAGAAATACAACTGAATTTTAGGTTATGCAAGAAAACAGCATGCACACTTGTGTAGACATGAGACATTTACCTTATTATTAGATCTGTGAATGAATCAAGTTTCTTTCCCAAAAAGTTAATTTCAGTAAAAATTTTTGCATTGACAGGCAAGTAGAATCCTAAAGGTATGAAGGCTCCAAGGTGGAAAAAAACCTACTATCTTAATTTGCAACAGCATCATCATATGACTGAACATTCATTCATAGTATTTGTTGGTTGTGACATTCAAACATCATACATTTGGCCATATATATTGCACTCTGTGACCCTCTCTACAAAAATGTGTAAAAACTGTGGAAATATCCTCAACAGAGTAGATATTTGGTTTAGAGAACAAAAACACAAAGATAACTATAACAAAACAATTTCAATGGTTTTCTGGACTTCATGTTTATGCCAAAACTGCAGAGAAGGTAACTAAACAGAAAAAGTTAAAAATTCATGTATTGTTAAAGATGGTATAAAACATAAGATATATCTGCATACTGCACTTTCCTTCATCTGTTTTAGACTTGACTTCAAGCCAACAATTAAATTTGAATTTCAAACCTGTAACATGACCAGGAAGCATACTGACTTTTTGTTGTTGTTAAGATTACACAATTATTAAATAAAAAACATTTTTTAACTACAATTAAATAATTAAAGCTTTACAGTGCAAAATAGTATGTAAGATAAACCTTTCATTATTATAAGCAAAAAGGACCCTTTAATAGAAATATACAATCACCATAATCCATTATACAATGAAGAAAAATAAGTGAACTAAAATTTTCAGTTAAATAGAAAAATCAAAACAGCTTTAAACAAGGAAATGCACAATGTTAAAGTTAACCCCTTTAACGATGAACATCATACAAACATATCTTTTGATACTGATTTAGATATGAAAATGAATCTTAACAGTGATTACCTACCACCTTCAGAAAAGATAAATAAAATGAAACAAAGCAGTGCATCTACTGAACAAAGATCAGTTGGCTCATTTAGAAAGTGATAGTTAAATATATTATGAAAATTGGCACAGAGGTTCAAAGACTGTTCAATGCCTAAGGTGATATACATTAAAAATAAAATAATCTAGAAGATTCCTTTAACAATGATAGACAACCACGATTTAAAGAAGTAATAAAAATACTACTTAGACCATTAAAATACTTCAGGAAACACATAAAAAAATTAACCATTTTTACATTTGGGAAAAATCCTTTAAGTTTTAACAAAGACTTAAAATGTATTATAAAGTTTAAAATATGAAAACCCTTATTGAAAAGCAAACAAATATAAAAACTCATAAGAGTTTGAAAACCTTTATAAGATTTACAATTAGCACATTACAAAATGAAGAAAAAATGTATTCTCAAGACAGGTGGTATGAGTATTAGCACTTTAAAGAGTTAACCTGAAGATGACCTAAGAAGGTTGAAACATTGTTATGTACTTTATTTTAATTAAGGTGCTAATACCCATACCAGCCATCTTAAGAATACATTTTTACCTCAAATGGGTTTCTTGTCATCACAAAAATGAAGATATGATTTAGAATAATAATACTGATAAATAAAAAAGCTAAAATATAAATAACTGCTTTTAACTTATGCACTCTATGTGAGTGTAATAAAAGAGTGTACAATACTTAAAATATTTGCATAATAAAAGGAAAAGAAATATGTAAAAATAAACATACAAAACTTTAAATCCCTGCTCTTTTGTATGTGCGAGAGCAAAAGTATGCCATTACAAAATTAAAATTTGATATATATGTACATAAAGAACATACTGAAAAACATTTGAGCACCATCTTTGATGAGTGCAAATGGCAAAGTGCATTCTTAATTTAGAATGTAAAGATATTCAAAACAAGTATAATTTAGGAATAGAAAATATACCCAAAAAAATTAAAGCTGTACCTTCTACATGTGTTTGCCAGAAATAAAACATTAACAAAAAAAGATGTAAATTCAAACCAAAATACAATATAAATTTTAATAAATATATGAAACTTGCTTCTCATTCATAGTTAGTTGAGGTTTCACTTCTCTCCCCCTTATTCTGCTAGAAGGTTCTTTAGAGTAATTGTTATCTTGCAGTTGATCATTGCCTAGGTCTTAAGATCTTCCAGTCCTTTGTGAAGGCTTTTTCAGTATTGGCTAACCTAACCTACAGCTTCCATACTTCTTCATCAAATGATATCATGTTGGTTACTTCTGTTACAGTTGATCCTTCTTCAGTTATAGGGGGTACATGCCTCTATCTCTTTGGTGGCCATTTCCTGATATTTCAACATCGGAATATGCCTCAGCAACGAAGTTCCACTCCTGCTGTCCTCTAAGTTTCTTCCCTAGGTTGTGTAGCTGGTAGTGCCTAGCTTAGACAGCTGCATAGAAGCTTTGTAAAGTCCTTAGTGTGGAAATAACCAAAATGGTAATGAATGCTATTTTGTAAATGTATAACTCCTGATGCAAGGTAGTGATGTACCCTGGGTGCTAATCTGCCTGTACTTTCCTAAAACTTGGTCAACCCTTAATAAGATCCAAGTGCTAGAGTGGTCTTCTTAGGTTTAAGGATAAAGTAGTGATGGTGCATCCTCTGCAAGCCCAGGTCTCGAGCTTACTTCTTTCTTAGGTGAAAAAGCAGTACTAACAAAATTAGCTGTTGAGTGGCCTAAAGGCTTAGCTCCTTTGGTGTTGTAGTGGGCTCACCAGTGCCAAATCGTATAATGCAGTCCCTGCAGTGAAACCTTGGACATCAAAGAGGGCTGTATGCCTCTGGATAATATAGGACCAATCTCACAATAAATACATTAAGTTCCTCTCTCCATGTCAGATACAACGGCAAGCAATGCATCTTCATTCATGGGATCATACACATCAGGCCAGTCCTAGCCCTAAGCACCCTTGGTTTCATGAATTTGTCAGTTCCTTCAGTGAAAGGGAATATGAGGGCCTCACAGGAAGAATATGATGCATTTCATTCATGCTAGCACAACTAGTAAACATGTTATGCTCTTCAACGTAGCCACACTAGTCCTTCTGCCAGTTGGTTGTTACATAAACTACATTTGGTTCCAGCGAGAAAAACTGGAGGTTAAAACTATAACAAGTTTCTATACCTTCAAGCTTACTGGGATCAGACAGTGCTATCCAATACAACTGATCATTGATCTTCACCAGTGCTTATGCTGCTTTCTTTATTTTAGAATTTTTTTTCATTTACAATAAATGGTTTTTGGTGAGGTTTCAAACAGCTTTTACCATGCAATTGTGTTAATTTCACCTCCCTTTAATACATTTCTAACTGACATTTTCATTCTTAATACTGTCTATTGTAAAGAATGTAAATTATGAAAATATTTAGTAAAACTGTATATTACAGAACATATTTCAACCTACATGACAGAAAACATTCCAATAAAAAATGACAAAAAACACTGGGTACACTGAGTTTTCATTTATTATATCTAAGATACTGTGTAGGGATTTGATTTACAACCAGTAATTTCATCTACTCATGAACATTTCAGTTCAAAACAGTTGAAACATCTTTACAGGTATTAATAATCACAATGTAAAACTGCTCTTTAAGACCCCAGGTAAAAAATATTTTTCTTTCAGCTTTACTGTGCAACAAGACACTGTATATGGTAGTTGTTTGGAGTTTGACTTTGAATCCAGTTACAAATAGATTTATTTTAAATCCAGTTAGGTATACAGTAATATGTGGAGTACACAAGTCATCAATTCAAAGAAATTTACAGTTAGAATAAAGAACTGTATCTGAGACAGATTCAAAAACACCAACAACACTTTAATTCTGTATACTGAGATACTTGGCTATATCAAGATTACCAAAGGTATCTTGGAAAAATTTATTATCAGAATAACTAAACTCTTCAGACTAATAACCAAGTACTTTTTCATTAATCAAATCATAATTAACATTCATCAAATCATTCACAGTAATTAATTAACTATCAATTAAAACATTATGAGGAATATACACGGAAATACTTTATGAGTTGTTATTCATTTTATATTAGTTCCCAACTACATTATTTGAGCGAGAGATGTAGCAATAATTAATTGCATGGAACTTCTATGCTGAATGTGAAAGTTCTCGTATTCTTGAAGAGACATTCTGGTAAATGATGGAGTAGAAGACCCTGGAGGATCAGGATTCATTCATCAGCAGAAACTGCAACTTACTTGTGTTGACTGAAGAACTTATTTTTATACAGAATTTCTTTGCTTTATGATGACTCTCCAATTAGCAAACAAGTCCAACTTGTGAATAGATCTCTCACTTTATTAGATGAATTTTGTTAACTCATCATAATTCTTGAATCTAGAATCAACACTAAATATAATTGGTTATGATTAAAGAATGTAAATCAGCAGCCTGTTTACATATTTTTTTTCTTCATATTTCTTCCTCAAAGTTCAACCAGTAGTTTCTGATTTTGTTATAGCACATATTTCCTGCCTTTAGTGAAGGTAACATAAGTTTTCTCATAGCTTTCACTTTGCTACTGGGGTAGAAAAAATCTGTTTATGGAAATAATACAAACCACTAATTTATGTTACAGACATGAATGCATCTTAGTTTATACTAAACATTCCTTTATTTGATCAACTGTCATTGCAAGAATTTTCTTGTGCAATAATGTGCACATCATTTTTTTCCTATGAAATATATGTATCATACATAAAGTTTTATAAAATTATATTTTTTTCTACTTGAAGCACTTGAAAATGCCACAAATACCTCAGTTAAGAGTCTTTGTTAATATTAATCTCTACATGAAAATTCGTTACAGAATTAAAATATTCTGTTATTAGCAATATATGTGTAAAAACGGCTGGTATGGATAGAGAAAGCTCTATGTAGAGGATCAAACAACATTTCGGCCTTCTTTGGTCATTGTCTACATAGAGCTTTTTCTACCCATACTAGCAGTTTTTACACATATATTCTTCTTTACAAGTGGGTTTTCTCATCATCATGGATTATTCTGTTATTAGCATTAATGAAAATAACATAAACACTGCATTTTCCTATAATACTTTCTTAGTCTGTTATTATGGGTAACCTCACACTTGTCAATTCTTAAAGTCAAGATCAAATCCCTGTTACCATGTCACTGTTGCTTTTTTCTTCTTGTGCTCTTTGTGTAATTAGCTCCTGAATTATGTAAACGTGGAAATACACATATTTATTTATTTTACACATATTGCCATATATATGTACTGGTATTACATACTGTCGAGTATTCTGGTGTATATATATTTATTACTTGTAACACTTGATAGCAACACTGTTGATTGTCAGATTATTCTAATTTATATTTCAGACTTTGTGAAATTACTAATTGCTGGTAAAATTAAATCAATAATGTTTACTGTAAAGTATCAGCCTGGATTAAAATTAGTGATTGTACTGCTATACCTTGATAAACACATCTTCCTTTTAGCCTATAAGCCTGGAATACTTTTTATGTAAATGTCCCACAATAAGACAGTAGTCAATCTATATACTTATATTATTTACATCAAGGGTTTGATTCCCTACAGGTATAGGACATTTCACATCAGAGGATTCATACTGTGGCTTAAACACATACCCATCCTCACTGTTGATGATAAAATAGTGGCCATAAAATATAGTCCATACATTTTCTGGACAATAATACTGATAATTAAGAATTTTAGGGTTATAAAGCCCTTTCAGTCATTGGTTTCTTGACCAAATAGCTGTCATAATTGATAACATTATAGATTTCACTGAAAGTAAAACTGAAAATTTAATTCATGACATAGAGCCCTAATATATTCTTTTATTTGCCTAACCTCAAATAACATACATAATAGGAATCAGCATCACAAATTATATCTCAATATTACTTTTGGTGAAAAGAAAATGGATATCTAATTTCATCATAAAGCATTTGGCACACTATATAATAACACGTATTATAAATTTGACAAAATGTCACAATATTAGTCACATATCTAAATCAATTTAGGACATAAAATTTTCATAAATATTAATTTGTCTTGACTGTTTTGGATCAAATGCTAATCCTACAATATAATAAATGTATTACAGTACCATCTCAGAAAGCAATGATTGTGAAGCTTTATCAGTTATCAGTCATCCACCCCGATAATTGCCCTAACTTTTTAAATCAAATAAAAATCACAGAGTATAGTGCATATATTTCAATGTGCATCATTTGATAGCTAAAATAGTGAGGAATGCCATATTTGTTTAGTCCATGATTATAGAGATTTGCAACATTTCTAAATATCACTTATTAAACAGATCTCATCAGATAACTGATGGATGCTTTAATAAAATTGCTCAATAGCTTGGAAAGCATGAGTGACTAACCCATTTTGGACCCAATTGTTTTATAACTATCATTGATGAAGTGACAATAAAAAATGTAATTCATACATTTTGTGAGAAACATTATTCAGTAGTCTGAATTTAAGGGTAATAAAGCTTTCACAGTTGTAGGCTTATCAGTCAAATAACTATCATCAGTCACACCCGTACTAATTGGGGAGTTGGTGATTTAGCTCAAGATTAAAGCTGATTCATGCCTCTGTCAGCTCCCTTTCTAGTTTGTCATAGATTAGTAGATAAGTGTCTTCAGCTCTTTCTACCTCATCATGTGAATTGGCATAACTTGAGAATGCATACTTCTCACCTGATTCATTGTTGTCATTCTCAGAATTTTGATCAAGCCAGTGCACCAAAAGTTCTTTTGTGACATATAGATACATTTTATGGATATAGATCTTGTGTGCCTTATGTCTGCCATATCTCCTACATTAATATATCAACTTGCTGGAGTATCAGATGTAGACCAGTTTAGCTGAGTTCAAGTTGCTTCCATGCTGCTCATATTTATTACGATCAGATTCATTCATTCAGTGATGTTGAGAAAACCCACTTGTAGAGACAAATATATATGTAAAAATGCCTTGTTTGGGTTGAGAAAATATTTTACGGAGAGAAGCAAACAACATTTCGGGCCTTCTACCAAAATGAGCCGTTTTTACATATATATTAGATTCATTCATTCCCTTATCACCCATTCAAAATACTTCTGTTGTTCAACAGTCTTCCTTAACTGTTGTTAGGCAAACTTGTATTCTTCACCCATCATAGAAGCAGCTACTCCACTTATTTAATGGGTTAAAATACTTCACTTATTCTTGTGAACATTTTAGGACATTTTCTCAAGGGAAGGAAAATTGCATCACATAACCAGGGATTAAATAGTATTTTCCATCCAAACATAAGCGTCTTCACCAAAGATCCTGTAGAGCCCTTTTCCGTTTTTCTACATGCCAGTCAGCTCTGTTGTGGTCTAAAAAATGGGAGTTTTCATATGATAACCTATATTACCTATTTTGTAGACTTCTTAGTCATAGATCAAAGCCAATCTTTCACTATAGCTATCTTAGCCAGGTTCATAGATATTTCAACTCTTCTTTGAATGTGACTGAGAAAATCCATTTCTGTGAGTAAGAACTTCCAAGGTTTAATTTCAAGTTTGTTTTATTTAGCTATTGTAATACTATTTTAGATTCTCAACTGCACACTTGAAAGTTGTCAAAACACCAAAACATCATCAATGTTACAATCACTTCACTGTGAACTCTGTTAGCCTCTGAAAGTTAGTGGGTGCAATACATAAATCAAATGGCATGATGTGGAATATATACTTGCCATTCCCATTCTGAATGCAATCTTAGGTCTGCTCTTGTAGTCCAGCTAAACTTGCCAATATTCAGATGCCACATCCTAAGAACCAAATCAGTGGGAACCTTTAGGTTAATCTAGATATTTAATTTGTTCACAATTCAGGAAAAGCATCAATGCGATGTTCACTTGTCTTAACGAAAACTTTTGACATACTTCCTTCTTCCTAACAACCACTACTCTGCAACTAAACACTTTCACAATGTTCTGTTGTTCCATACTTCAACATCCATTTATTGTTTAGCACAGTGACTTCCCTAGTACTCCAGGAAAGTCAGTGCAGTGGTTACTTTATGGGACATGTGTTGTCTGTATCTATGTGGTGCTGAGTTACCAGTGTTTGACCCAATTAGCCATTTAGTCACACATACACTGACATATTTAACCAAGAAGACATTGAGTTATTGTTGCTGCATTAGGTCTAGATTGTCTGTACAGTCCTTAATTAACAGCCTTAAATGTGTTATTAGCCATTGTTTGGTGAGTGACATTTCCTGGACAGAGCCATAGATCTACTTCTCTAATTCATACTCTATTATCACTTGACAGGAAAAGGTCTGCATTTACTAGCCAAAGTGTTTATCTCACTTGACGAGTGTGAAAGACTGTGAGGTTCACAAAGGGTCTCACTGCTCCTGTGTTAACCAATATAACTCAATCTCTTGTCTTTGGGCTCTTAAAGGTGTGTACTAAGCTTCTCCAAGTTGTGAAGAAACTGGGCTGACCACTTAACTTTTCAGTGGGAGCAATCCAACATGCTTCTCTAAGCCTATGGCTGATTCTGACTTTGATATGTTTGTGTTCTAGAAATTTTAATAAATCAATCACCATTTATTGCTTCTTATCATAGAATTGCTGATATGATGACCAATACTCATAACCTTACCTTCTTCACTACTGAATAAAGTACTGAGAGCTTCTTTGCCAATGAAGCTTGAATGGCCACATGGTTAGGGTGCTCAACTAACAATCTGTGAGTCATAAATTCAAATACCCATTCTACCAAATATGCTACACCTTTCAGCTGTTGAGGCACTACAATGTGACCATAACTGCCACTATTTGTTTGTAAAAAAAGTAGCCCAAAGATTGGCAGTTGGTGAGGATAACTGGCTGCTATCCTTCTATCCTTTCACTGTTAAATTAGGTATGTATAGTAAAGAGAGACTTTGTGTAGCTTTGCACAGAATTGAAATAAGATAAATCTTTGTCAGTACTACATCAGTTCACAAGTAATGTAGATGCTTTGCTCTTCTCAACCTGGATCGCGACCATCTTTAGGCATCACTATTTGCTTTAGCATATATATTATGAGTAGACCTTACTGCAGCAGATACTCCAGGAGCTGGATTAAATTGGTCTGATCACTCACTGGAAACCAGTATGGTTGCTCTGCAGTAAAATGAGAGATATGTGTGTAATTTATCAAACCTTATTCTAGGTCTAGCCCATCATGGTAGAAGCATATAAGTAGGTCAGTCCTTTTGAGGTGTAGCTACTACAACTATTGTTATGGGCATTTTTGTTTCCCATGAACAGACTGAAGTTACCTCTTCATATTGGGTTACAATAAAAGCTGCAGTGGTTAGTGTGAGGATGTTCCTCAAAACGAGATGTTGACTTGTGACTTCACTGGGAAGATGCTTAATGAACCTGACCATCAGTATGTATTCCCAATTTATAAATATTATCGTATAATGCAACTTTCTACACATTTGTTGCAGTTTGTCTGCTTAGGATGCCAAGCTCTCAGTGCAACAAAGCTTTTAAGTGATAGTTTCCAGTTCTTTTGCTACTCCTTGTCCAGGTATTTAATGGTATATAAGTCAGGACCTTCCATATTCAGATTAAGCCTGGGTAGCCTATTCCCAAATCCCTCCATTACAAAGAGTTACCTGTCTGAAATTAATCAGGAAATGGCTGAGAAACACTTTTTGCTGTTTACTTAAACACTAGGGTCAGAATTTGCTCTAACTCATTCATACACATCTATGGTATGGACCAGAGCTTCTCCTTTGTGGGTTGTCACCAAATGTCTGACTGAAATTTAACTGATGCTGTGGATGCAGATTGATAGTTGCAATTAAAGACCCTGAAACTTGGAGGAATAATTTGTCTCTGGCCCATAAGTGTAGGGTGACAAGTTGCTTGCATTAACTTTTTGTAGAGACATGCTTCATTCTAGATATTATTATGAGCCTTCATTGATACTGCTTGGAGAAACTCACTAAATCATGGTTCATGGTCTTTACCTATGGGGTCCCCTGCTGGCACAACAGTAAGTCTACATATTTACAGTGTTAAAATCAGGAGTTCAATTCCCCTCAGTGAACTCAGCAGATAGCATGACGTGGCTTTGCTATAAGAAAACTACACACTTTACCTGTAGGCATGTACTGTTTCTACTGGTGGGAAACAGCTATGACTGAAGAGGAACATCAATTCCTTCTTGACCAGTCATCATTGGTCTAGAGCAGTAATACTTTGTCTGAATAGCCTGTGAGTTCTTTAAATATCAGGCATGCTATGTACTAATTCATGTCACTTTTGCTTCTATTGCACTTAGCTGATTATAAGGGGCAACGTTAAATCAACTGATCTGGGTGTTTCAAACATTGTCAAATTTTCCAGAATCTGTAGTTGTATAGTGATTGATGTTAGAAATATTTGCATCATGGGTAAAAGTTCTTTGTCCAGCAAAGGACTTCTAGACTCAAAACCTCTCTCATACAATTGCCTCTCTTTAAAAAAGCAAAGTGCTCCCTCTTGGTCATGGTGAGTACTTTTACTTCTGTATTAAGCCATTCTTTAATTAAAAAAGGGCCATTTAAACATATGTTTAAGCAAGTGCCAGTGTACAAATTAAAAGAAACATGAAAACTTAGGAATAAATCCAATGGTTACAACATTAAAATTACCTTCTTATCTATGTGTAATGTTCTTTGATTAACTGATTTCCATGCAACTGTTAGATATGCCTGCTTAATAATAGGATAATTAAACAAGAAATTTACAGAGTAATCTGAGTTTGTAAACCTGACTGATTTTTAAGCTATGTGAAGAAACTGGACACTTTAAGGTTGATTAAGTGAAACATTCTAATATAGAAAAAGGAAAACCAGTATGTGTACTTGTATAAACATCAGGCAATTAACTGCATTACTTATGGATTTGTAAACTGACCTACAACTTTCTTTTCTTAAAATAGAAACCCAGCATGGGCAGGTGGTTAGGCTGCTTGATGTGCAATCTGAGGGTCACTGGTTCAAATTTCTCTTTTGCCAAACATGTTTGTCCTTTCAACCATGGGAGGATTATAATTGATGGTAAATCCCACTATTTGTTGGTAAAATATTTGGTGGTGGGTGGTGATGACTAGCTGTTTTCCCTCTAGTCTTTCTTTGCTAAATTGGGACTGTAAGCACAAATAACCCTAGTGTAGCTTTGTCTGGAATTCATAACAACAAACAAGCTATGTAAAATTGTTCATAATTACAAGTGCATAAAATTCTGAAGGTTTGATCTTGTAAGAAGCTTCATATCTTTTATACAATATCATCTCCGTGTGACTGCTCATTCCCTATAGTATTTCTCAGTTGTAACACACAGACATTACTAATGAAGTGAGAAACAGATTTTACAGTTGGTGACCCCTTCTACAAGAGAAGAGTAGATATTATTTGTTACATAGGACAAAGACACAAAGGTAACTAGAATAGAACATTTCAAGAGTTTTATAAACCATGTATTTATGCTAAAATACATTGTAACAGATCAACAGAATGTGTATGGGTTCATTACAATAAACTAACCTCATATTGGAGAAAGAATATTGAATATAATTCCGAATTTACTATGTGTATCTATTCGACATGTGGCAAGCTTTTTGTGATAAGTAAAAATAGGTTATACATAAAAATTCAGCTTTATTACAAAGGAACTTATATTCAAGATATGTCTGTGAATTGCCAACAGCAGCCTAATTCTACTGTGGTCAACTTGAAGAATGTTATAAATTGAATTGTTGTTTGTATATTAAAATATATTTGTATTAAAAAAGAAAATTGTGTGTACCGATCTTGTTCGCAAATGTCATAAATTTAATACATGTTGACATTTAATTAACTTCTAAACTAAAATTAAAATGTCTGGCTATTTGAAATAGCAATAGTAACGGACGTAACAAAATAAATCGCAGACTCGTACGAGTTAAATTATATTGTGTAACAATATTTATTTATTTTTCATATAGTATGAGTTCTCAGCTTACCTCTAATCGTTCTAACATCTACTATTTATTTATGATAATTTTATATGTCTTACTTTGGAAACTGATACGTTTAACATTTATTTTTCAGTAAATCTCCATGTATCACCTTTATTTTACTTTAACAATACGTGAATGTAGTTTTTCTTGACTGTTTCTAAAGAAAAAAACAGCTCTAACACCCTTTCACTTAATTCTCTCGTTTCTGGGTTGTTTTACAAGAGGCCCGGCATGGCCAAGCGTGTTAAGGCGTTCGACTCGTAATCTGAGGGTCGCGGGTTCGCATCCCCGTCGCGCCAAACATGTTCGTCCTTTCAGCCGTGGGGGCGTTATAATGTGGCGGTCAATCCCACTATTCGTTGATAAAAGATGATGGTAAAAAGAGTAGCCCAAGAGTTGGCGATGGGTGGTGATGACTAGCTGCCTTCCCTCTAGTCTTACACTGCTAAATTAGGGACGGCTAGCACAGATAGCCCTCGAGTAGCTTTGTGCGAAGTTCAAAACAAACAAACAAAAGTTTCACTAGAAATGAGACACATTTACAACATTACAGTGAAAAAAATACGAAAAAAAAAAACACTTCCTGAAAGCCCAGGTAACCTTCGTGACATACTCAATTCATTTTATATATCACTCACTCAGTTACACCACCATTACCAGTTTCTCCCTGAATGAGAAAGGGCTAGCTGTTGAAAGTACTCGGGTGTTTTCCCCCTTTTATATTAAAGACTAGTTGAAGTTTTTCTGGTATCAAAAAAGTATCACAACTTTAGTCTTTAGATCCAACGGGAATTCTTCCAATTTTCTCGAGGAACATAGTAGAGTTCTAGGTTGCACTATGCACAAGAGACAAGATGCATATATTTATTCCAAGCGATTCTTCCATGAATATTTCACTTTTTGGTGATACAATGATTACATTTTTGTTGTCACTTGGAATACAACCTTTGTTGTAATAATTGATATGTAATGCACAGGAATTTCCTAGTCATATACTCTGAAACTTGTTTAACCTCCCATTGATGAAAAACAGAGCTCAGGACAACAAGTTCCAATGTTCTTCTTGCTAGAACTTTATGTTTGTTTGTTATTTGCATTAACTTTACCTCTTTCTTTATCTCTGGAGGCAAATTCCAATCTTCATTTATTGAGTCAGGTCAAACATACATGACTATAAAAACAGTTTCAATAAACTTACTGCAAGGTATTCCATTAATAAGTCCGTGGATGGTTTTCCGCAAATGATGAATTTCTTATATAATTTGGGGCATATAGCATATTTCCAACTGAATTTCTTAAATCACAATTTTATTTTGTTTGGTCAAGCTCTTCCTGGTTTCTTTGATCTGGTTAGGTTCTAAGATGCTTCCTCAGTGTATTGTCTCATTTGCTTACAATAGTTGTTGATTTCTTATATTTTTAACTGTCTTAGCCATGCATCTGACAATTGTAACAGTTCTCCTTCTCCAACATCCTTTGGAAGAGTTTTATTCCATAAGGATTTTATATAAAGTTCCTTGCAATGTGCCCTTTCATATTACAATTTAAACAAAGTCCTTTTCAAAATGAGTAGAAAGATTAATACATTATTGTCCCTTATTACAACCATTCACTTTGGAAATAATTCTAATTTGTGTTTGATATGCATACTATAGTATATTTCTATCATAGTTTGTTGGTGTCGTGATTAATCAGCGTTGTTGAAGTATGTCCTGCAAGAGCTAGTAGTCAAGTGAGGTCTTTCAGTACAAGATGGCACACCAGTAACGGTAATAGATTGAGACCATATAATTTCTCCTGTTTCATATCTTGTAATGAATGCTGTTTTAGATTGGAACTATTGAATTTATGCAGAAAGGGATGTGGCTGGTAAAATCTTTACATATAATAATTAATTTTCTAAAGGTTTTACCCTATCACCAATGATATTTTCTGTCTCAATAATGCCCTTTTCTATGCCACTGATGTTTTCCTTACATTTGACTTTATTGATGTCTTTTTGTACTTTGCTAACGCCCTTCTTCAAACTTGTAATCTATTTGTATACCCACTATAAATGCACTGATCTCGTCTTGAGTCATATTTATTTTATCTTAATTTTTTAAACAGTATGTGCCTTTTTAACTCTTCTCCTGTATTTCTGTCACGTTCTTACAATTTTCTGCCCCTCATTTCTTGTTCTTCTTTTAATTTTTTGTCTCTTTCTTAATGGTCTTCATTTGATCTGCTGCTTCTTCTTAATCTGCTTTCGATTTTCTGTCACATTCTTTCCGACCTTGTCATAAGTAATAATTTCATCATCTCTAGTAAATCTCAAAACTCACTAATTGACCTCGTGGTCATCCTCTACTGTTGAAGTTCTATTTCAAATATATTACAACTTTTATTCCTACTAAACTAAATCTCTCTTTCTTCACAAGGTTTTGTAATGTTGTTCTGTCTCTTTACATTATTCTTTTGTCAGTTTACATACTGACCTTTATCTGATATTCCTGTGACATTAGCTTCCCTGCACTATAACATTTTGTTAACATAAACATAATCTTGGAAGACGATACCAAAAAGTACTGGATGGTTTGTGAAAAGTTTGCCAAGGTATGTAGCCTGAAAGTGAAATGAGACAACTTTAATGGTATCTTAGCTATCATTAGCCCGAGCTTCCCTGACGTCAAATGCACAAAGAAGAATTAATTCATTTTAATTTCTACATTCAAGTTACTTTCGGTTAATAAATATAGCACCACTTGGAATCAAATCCCGGATTTTATCATCATAAGTTTGTAAACTTATTGCTGTCCCTCTGGGGGAAAAGTAAAAAACAACAACAACAAGAAATTGAGAACTTACTTAACTCTAGGTCATTTTTTCACTCATAGGCTTTGCCAGTCTTTTTGTGAACCTAATTTTTCGTACTAAGTTTGTTATCCAAAAATCATTCTTATAGCTTTCAAATATGAATTTTGGATATTTTAAAACAAATTATTCACTAGGTAAGATTACTAAATGTCATTTATTTGGCATTCTAACTGATCTGCAAGTAATGTTATAAACAACATTTTTCAGTGTTGTTATATAAATGTTAGCGAGATAACACGTAGTGTTAAAGATCGAGGAATTTAATAACTGTGAGCTTTCAAATGATGGGATTGTCAGACCGAGCAGATTTAATTAAGATACTTATACTGAAAATATAAGAACTAAAAGGACTAGAAAGATAACCAGTTACACCGATTGTAAGTTCCATGGGGAACAGATCCAGAAAGATAAATGATTAAAACCAAAGGTCATCCACTGTGATCATCTTTGAAAGTACATTGATGAGAAAATGGCCAACTGTGTAACTCCAGCAAATAACTTAATGATAGAAAGTTAGCCTGATAAGGACCCCAGAGTTCATGTCGAGACAATTTCTAGAGGATCATCAAGGGCTAAGCTACCAATGGATTCATTCAACCACCTACCTAGGAAGGACAGCCAGTGACAACGGGACACGAAATGCCATCTTATCCATACACAATGGAGACCCGGCATGGCTAAGCGCGTTGAGGTGTGCGACTCGTAATCCGAGGGTCGCGGGTTCGCATCCCTGTCTCGCCAAACATGCTCACATGCTCACCTTCTGCCATGGGGGCGTTATAATGTGACGATCAATCCCACTATTCGTTGGTAAAAGAGTAGCCCAAGAGTTGGCGGTGGGTGGTGATGACTAGCTGCCTTCCCTCTAGTCTTACACTGCAAAATTAGGAACGGCTAGCACATATAGCCCTCGAGTAGCTTTGTGCGAAATTCAAAAACAAACAACAAACAAACCATACACAATGGTCCTCAGAAAATAATACAACTTATTATTTTATAATAAAATTGTCCAAAGTATTTCTCAATCAAGGAAGGGTATAAATTATTTCATTGCTATATCATGTATATTAGCTAAGCATTGAGTTTAAAAATATATAGATCTAGAAATTTTGATGTCAGAATTTCCAGTAAATTAGAGGGTAGATTACAAATATGAGGTTATGTGAAGCATTTAGAAGAGATTAAACCTGTTCTTCCTAGTCGATAGACTAAGCCAGTCACAACCGTTATGTGTACGCCATTCAATGGCACAACAGTATGTCTATGGACTTACAACACTAGAGACTGAGTTTCAATGGATGTGGTGGCAGAATGCAGATAGTCCATTGTGTAACTTTGTACTTAATTACAATTTTTTTTTTAGGTAACTATTGAATGTAAAGTTTCAAACTACAACAGGAGATTCATATCGACTGCTTTGCAATGTGTAAACAATTTTGGTCGATTTCAAAAATAAAGAGACTGAACTTAGTTTTCTAAAAAATAAAGTAACATCGCTTAATAGCACGACTCACGCGCATGCATACAAACACAACAATAGTATATGAAAATTACTCGTATTATATTTGATTATCAAGTCAAATAATTAATAATGACTATTTGATCACTATACAAACGAGATTGGGATGAATTCATGATACAAACACAAAGTCGAAAAATCAAGAAAGAATTAACTTTAGTTAAGTGTTTATACAATTATAAGCTTCATTAGGATTTTCAGAATGCAGGAAGCTCACATCATTAGCCACGCACTATTAGGGAAAACAAAGAAACTAGTTTCAAACAATACTATCTTATATGCGGTCGACATTGCAGAAAGGGACACAGATTAAGACTAAATTCATGAATTTTTCAAAAAATAGCCCTGATGCAAAAAATAAACGTATCTGTGACCAAGCTTACAAACATTGGTGACACTTTCCAAAAACAAAATCTGCACTTCCTTTTTGCCCAGACTTATAACTAATTATAGAAGCCTCGAATAAAAATCTAAAACATTATATGCGTAAATACACTTTCGCGTGCACTACATTATTGGTTCATTTCGTTTATGATGTCTTCACATCACAGATTCGTCCTTCATTACTTTATATCGTTCAAACCATTTAAAAAATAATAATTTAATTCAAATCAAAATTAGATTATGACCAAACTTGATGCAGTAGAAACGAGATCCCATGAGGGTTACAAATACAGTGTGTAAGATATATATTTTTGGCAAACATAAAATTAAAAAGGGAATATATACATGTGAAATTGACCCTTAAATAAAGATCAAACAAGCAAATAAAATGAAAATAAATATCACATAAAAATTAAAAGGTTTGTTTAAATAAGGCATTTGCAAATGTTCCTAAGTAACTCACCTTCTCTAATTAATCATATAATAAAACATAAAAACTATATTTAGTAAGAATTTGTTTTGAATTTCGTACAAAGTTAGCCGTTCCCAATTTAACAGTGTAAGACTAGAGAGAAGGCAGCTAGTCATCACCGCCAACTCTTGTACTACTATTTTACCAATGAATAGTGGGATTGTCCATGACTTTATAACGCTCCAACGGGTGAAAAGGTAAGCATCTTTAGTATGATGGGGATTCGAACTCGCGACCCTCGAATTGCGAGTCGAGTGCCTTAACCAATTAGCCATGCCGGGCCTGTTTACTAGGAAAGCCACAACGTTTATTCTTACGAACCACGTGATATAATGTTAAAACTTTACATAGAGTATAACTCTTAAATTAAGTATTAGAATAATCTATTCTTAAAGTTAATACAAATAATTTTACTTTTACAAGTTGTGCAAATAAAATACTTCAATACGAGTCTTATTTTCGACCATCCTCAAAAGCTGGTTCTGTTGCTATGATGATGTATTATATTACTCGACTCCTGACATTCAGCAGAATGTAAGGGTTACAGCTGGTCATGAAGATGAAGTGAAATCAGGCTAACTTTATTGGCATCATCTTCACAACTATGGATGGAAAACTAAATTACAATGGAAAATTACTCTTATAAGTATTGTATAAATGACAGTTTAACTTCATCTACTGATGAGTTTGAATAGAGCAACCACCTGATTGATCTTGCAGATAGAGTAATTAGTTCAACTTGTATAGTGCCTACTATAACCTGTTAAAGTGATGAATACAAGGTAGCTTTCAGTTAATACAGGAGCCTCTAGAACCATACATGGCCTTTAAATGTTTTTATAGTTTCCAGCTTCATGTAAACTATTACTCCAACAAGTAAAAACAAACTTTTATTTGGCAACTCGTGATAACTATAAGTGGTAGGAGGAGACTGACTGTATTTCTGCTGACACCATCATTGTGTATGAACAGTTAGTTACCGTTATTTTAGGTTAAGACTTCCTACAAAAACTGTCTAGTGGTATAACTTCGATACTAAGTAAAATGTAGCTCTATGGTGAATTTCAAAATGTTAACTAACATGCATAGAAGCAGTAAACAGGAGTGTGCATGTAAGTGAAGATGTCATAGTTCTGTCTAATACACAAATGATGATGTATGACACTTTCAAAACACAGTCACACGTAATACCATCATCCAAAGCTACAGTAGATATGATGTCTGAAAACACCGCTTTCTGATGAGAAACTAAATCCATATATTTGTTATATCAGATGAGAAAAACAATTATTACTTTGTATCGTATACACCTTGGGGTCTTATGTCTTAAGAAGCTTCCTCACGAGATAACACAGTGTTAAAATATCTTGCAAATTGAAGTTCAGATTCACACAACTTTGAGAGAATGCTCGATTACAATTAGTAACTATAAAAAATTTTGGGAATTACATCAAGGTTATTTAACGATTACAGATATACGAACTTGGTAACATGCCTGAACACATTTATATTGTTATGCATAGATGAATGGCTTGAAGCACTGGAATAACTTTTTGTTGATTTAATATAATTTCTGGTGTTTGGCAATTGAAAAGGGAGATTAAATGAAAAAAACTCACCTTCAGTGGTTAAGACTTGTATAAATTTGGCATCAGACCAATTTAATGTGCTAGCTACTTTTGAAACAGTTGATAGAACATGAATGAATATTACGTGATTTGTAATGAAAACAGTCTTATCACACATGAAGACAATACTTAAATGTCTAGCTTCACATTTTTAGCCACTGTCAAAAATTATAAAATGCTCTTCCAGTGTATAATAAAAAAAAAAAAAAAAAGAGAAAGAAAGAAAAGAAATATACCCTGAAACATTTGCATTATTTCTCAGACACAGCTGGAATTGCATATCTCTAAATAATGCTAAAACTGTAGCAGTGGTAGACTAGTTTCAACTATTGCTTAGAAAGGAGTTATTATAGATAATTTGTAACCAAGTTTTGTAATAAAGTTACACCATTTTGTGTTTTAAATAAGATTAATATAAATTTTAAATGTAGTAGAGGTAATGAATAGACAATTTAATCACTAAATTGCTTTTCAATTTTTGTGCCAGCATTAACTTCTCTGAAACAAGATATGTCAGTCATTATAGATACAAACCCAAGTGATAGTGGAAATGGAGCAGCATTGTTGTGATGTATTAGCTAACTCTTCTAATTAAATTGGATTATTCAATTTTGTTTGGTAATTCTACTGTATGTACGATTTCCACTTAACAAACAGATAAAAAAGGTATTTAAAGCTGCTTTCACTCTACATATCTATTGTTCTGTGCAATTCACTGGAAGTTGCACCTTATCTGGTGTGGGGAAGATAGCTGTAAAGTCATACTTAGTGTGTGAAAGAAGACAGCAGTTATCTCCTTTGATAGATCAGATATTATTTTGCTGTTATAACCTCCTTTATCTTCTTATGGGAAATACCAGTTATAAGACAACACTAGTCGCCATGGGAAAATGTTATATTATAGTTTTAAGCACTAACAAGATATTTACTCAGAGTAAAGAAACATATATTCAAAAGTCTTTGTTAATGAACTGAATATTTGTAGAAAGTTTTGAACAATGTTTCGAATTGCTGTAACAGATTTTTATTACCGTTTTGTTTGGATTTGATGAAAGTCTGTGCTGGCATCTCAAAATGTCATCCAAAACTTGAAAGTATATACTCTTCTATCTCTTCTTTCAAGCAAGAAATGGAAAAAGATATATAGATTTACAGAGAATATAGTCTGGAACAAGTGTAGAAAATTAACAATTTAAAAATTTCTCTCCAGTAAAGGCAATTGTTCCTTTTGCTTAAATTAATTCACATATCTTAGTGTTTTTATTTTTACTCAGCATTTGTGCTCATTCTCTTTCTTTGCACAAACCCAGTTTGTGTCACACAAATTAAGAATCACTTAGATATTTTCTGCTCGAGTCTCCTATCACATTCACTGTTGGAGAAATGATTTTCATCTAAAATATAGGTACTAGCAAAGAAGGGTTTAAAGCATGTTAAAGCACATGCAAGTTGGATGCTTACTTCTGTGTAATGTCACTACATGTCAAAAATACGACAAGCACTTCTGTTACAATTTGTGTTAAAGAACTTTTACTCTCAAAGTAAGTCATATACCACTGAAATTACTTATGAAATTTAAAGAACCATACTTATGACTGCACACTATATGACAACCCAACAACAGTATGACTTCCAATACAAAAAAATTAGGATTAGAATCATAGAAATTCAGTTAGATTTTCTAGCTAATTGGTCTATAAATGGACTTTCTTGATTCGGAACATAATTATGATATGAATTTAGAAGTCTCAGACGTGATATTAAACAATACAAAAACAAGAATTTTTACTGAAGTTTTGGTTGTTTGTTTCTGAACTTTATGCAAAGCTACATGAGGGCTATCTGCATTAGCCAACCCTAATTTAGTAGTGTAAGACTAGAGGGAAAACAGCTAGTCAACTCTTTTACCAACGAATAGTGGGATTGACTGTTCACATCATAATGCCCCCACAGATGAAAGGGCGAGCATGTTTGGTGTGATGGGGATTCAAACCTGCAACTCTTAGATTAAAAGTTGAGTGTCTTAACCACCTGACCATGCCAAGCCCTACAGAAGTGTTAAAAGTTACAAGAGTAGTGTTACTGAAGGCTGTGGTAGTAGTAGGTAAGGCTAAAAGTATAAAGAATATAGATACAATGGGGTAGTGTAATGCAGAATATAATAGTAAGTATGCATGACAAAGTAGGATACATTGGGATTCTGTCATAGGATATATGCAAAAGCAGCAGAAGAAAGGATTACTGAATTTATTAGAGGAATACAGAAATATATTTGTGGGAGGTAACCCAATGGCTACACAAAGTAAAACAAAAGGTAGTGTTAAACAACAGTAAGCCTATAGCACAAAGCCCCTATAGAACACTCGAGAAGCATAGGACCGAGTTAAAAGCGTACATAAAAGAAATGATTGAGCAAGGAAAAATAAAAGTACAATAGTAGTCCTTGTGGATCTCCAGCCATAATACTTAAGAAGTATGGTAGCTTCAAGTTGTGCATGAATTTACTGAGATAAATAGCAATGACATGTAATTATTACTTAACATAGATATTTTTTGTCTATAGACTTGGAAAGTAAAGACTGAGGAAAAAGGTAAAGTAGAAACTGCATTTATGATACTATCAGGAAAGTACTAGTTCAACAGAATGATATTTGAGTTATGTAATTACCTTTCAACATTTCTGATGTTGATGGATTCAGTATTATCAATTTGTAAGGTTGAAAATGCTTTTGTAACTGAAATGACATTGTAGTTTTTGCTACAAAGTTTTTAAGAACACAGAGAGTTTAAGATGTCTAATTAATAAAAAAGGGCAAATTTAAAGTTGAAGCCAACTGTCAGTTTGTACAAACAGAAACTATCCTGGCCACATAGTAACCACAGAAGGGATAAGACAGAAACCAAAGAAGTTAGAATTATGAAAAATTACCAGTACTGAATACTATAAAGTATGTTCTTGCATTTTTGGGATTTGTAGGATTTTAATAGATTTATTGCACATTTTGCAATAGTAGCAAGACCTTTAAAGAAATACTTAGGTTTTCAGTTGACAGGAAGAGACAAGAAGTATTTGAAATACTACAAGATTCATTGCTAAAGGTGCCTATTTTGAATTATACTGATTTCAGTAAGGAGTTTATTTTAAATGTAGATGCTTAAAGTTTTGCTATAGAAGCAGTCATATTGCAGTTAAACAAAAATGGAAAGGAATGCCCTTACAGCTTATTATAGTAAACATCTAGGAAAAGCATAAATAAATTACTTAGTGATGGTATGTGTTTAACAGCAATGCATAGTATTAATATATTTCACTATCATCTTTATGGTAGAAAGTTTGACATAATTACAGACTATGCACCTCCTAGGATAACTAATGATCTTAAAGGACCTATTGTCTAAATTAGCAAGGTGGTCTTTGTTACCACAAGATTATGGTTTTGAAGTTATACAATGACCATCTAGAAAACACTTTAATGTTGATACATTAAACAGAATTAGAATGGGAAATGCAGAGAATAATTCAAAATAAGTTATTAACAAAATAAATTTCAATCATTAACACAATGATTGCTTGTGTTAATAAAGTCATTATTCTATTACACTATCAATACTTTACAAGTCCCAGTTTGATCAAAACTAACTGCTCCAACTTTATCGTTTTACTCTGGAAACAATGTTTTGTACATAAGAAAATAGTTGCAAAATGAAGTATCATCATTATTATTTTACAATAGAAAAGTTCTTAGACATCAACACTAAGCTACACATTTCTTTATGCCTTATAATACATTTTTAAACCAATCTGTATCATGTGGTAGCCATTTCATATATGTTTTCTATTTCAGGGAACAATGTATAACTTTCACTGTACAAATAAAGAAAATATTTTCAATAATACTTAACATAAATCAACTACTACATTCCAAATAATGACATTTACAAACAGATATGTCACCCTTGTCCCACAAAATTGCTTGTGAAATTATTCCTTACATATCAACAGTAAATAAATACCCAGTAAAATGAGATAAAAACTGAACAGAAAATATCAGTAATCTTACAACACATTATTATGACTACAAGTTATGCAAATGATATCTAACGCACACTTATCAAGAAAAATATTTTTCATAAATTTGAATAGACACATGTACATTAGCATTAGAAATAAAAGTTTCTGCACCAAAGAATACATAAATGTATTGACCAATCACAGATTAAAACTTCTTGTGTACTTCTTACAATGGTACAACTTACATTGGTAACTATATCAACAAGCAACATCCATGCCATGTTGAAACTTACTACACTCAACTTGATTACCACTGAAATTTTAACATATATAATGTTATGCGTGAATATGAAATTTGATTATAAGTGACATTAAACTCTAATTCACACACACACAAATGAAAAAATAACTTGAAAGTCAGAGATCAACCAATCAAATTTAAGGAATTGTTTAGCTCAAAGAACAACAAACAATTAGTATGAGCTGTAGCTATAAAGATGAAGACCAAGCATTCCAGTACACAAATTATTGTCCTCTTCAATACTTAATATCAAATATTCATAAAAATTATAAAAACATTATTTAAATATTTTTTTTAGGATAATGGGTGGCTAAAAAAACTGACATGTATTTTCAAGCTTAGCATTAAAGGTTTAATCAATTAACAGGACATGTTTAGCCTATCTAATCATGCTTTACTTTTATTACACTATGTTTTCACATTCAGTGACTTTCTGTATTAATATCCTTGGTTTACACATCCACTATTTTGTTTTTCACATTGCTTCATGAAGCTAACTTCTGTAAAGAGATATCCAAATTATGTTTTCCATGGTTCATTCTTTTACTTTATTCATACAATTTTATATCTCAAATATTTTTCATGCCAACATTTTCAAGTTTATACTAGGTTCAATAGTTAATTTACAAAAGTAAATGATATTTCTTTACACTAAAATACTAGCTTGAGTCACATCAAGATTACAATCTTCTACACTATTCGTTGTACCTTCTTTTCTTTCTTCAGTTACAGACAGGCCAGCAGATGAACACCAGTGGTTAGAACGTACCTTATAAAGATTTTGAAGCCACTGCTTTTTGTCATGTTCATCATTGGCTTGTAATGTATGAGACTGACTAAGGTTCTTGTCCATGAAAGTCAATTTAAATACATATTTAGCTGCAGAAAGGACAAAAAAATTGATGTAGAAGTCAAATGATTTAAGCAAGATAGATTTATAAAATTATATCAAAATTTATGATCTAAAATAAGACTTCAGGTACAGCATTATTTATTACTTTTTTCTTACAGTATATAGGTGAGATTTTTTTTTTTACGAACTTCTGATATACTGGGGATATGTATTCTTAAGACAGTTGGTATGAGTATTGAAACTTTAAAATAAAGTACAGAACAATGTTTTCGCCTTCTTCGGTCATCTTCAGGTTAACAAACCTAAGATTGAAACATTGTTCTGTACTTTATTTTAATTAAAGTTTTAATACCCATACCAGCTGTCTTGAGAATATATTTTTACTTCAAGTGAGTTTCTCATCATCATGAGATACTGCAGACATGTTTTAAATTTTGCAGTTCTTCTCACATTTATTACTCCATTTTTGGCTACCATACTCATGAGTATGCTCATAAAATATATTTATTAATACTTGTTTTAAGTAAGATGATTACAAGTGAAAGGTATGGAAAATTCAAAAAAATTTATTAAACATTGTATGAAAGATTTCCGTCTCCTGACAATTCAATTTAATGAAAAAAACTTAATCTTGCAAAATAGTGCATATATCAGTTTGTTAAATAAATAGACTTACCTCCACTGGTGTAAGAAAATGCAGATCTAAATGAACCTCCAATTCTAACTTCTCCATCTTTAACATTCTCTACAAGCAATTGGTGAGCTGGAATAGGTTTGCGGTAGACCTGGTACCTAGTACTATTTTTTGTCTCAGAGGTTAAATTACTACTGCTACTCCATCTAGTGGCAGGTCGAGTTAACACTATACCAGTGTCAAAAAGAAACGCATGAAGCTTCTGAAATATAATTTTAATGATAGCATGAAGGTGAAGACTTCAAAAAGTTTTATATTTTATTTTTTCCGTTTATTCGAAGATATTAGGAGTGACATTCTATTCCAATTTCAAAGTATTCTAAAAACTTATTACCTTCACAAAAGCCCTGCCTTATTGGTTTGTTTTTTTAGAATTTTGCGCAAAGCTACACGAGAGCTATCTGTGTTAGCCACCCCTAATTTACCAGTGTAAAACTAGAGGGAAGACAGCAAGCCATTACCACCCACCACCAACTCATGGGTTTCTCTTTACCAATGAATCGTGGGATTGACTGTCACATAATTTCCCCACAGCTAAAAGGGTGAGCATGTTTGGTGTGACAGCAGGGACTATAAATCGAGAAATTTTTCACGACTTACGTTTATTAAAGTTTTGTTTGTGAAGATATCAAGTCTGTTTGATTACTAGTCCAAGTGTGAGTCAGTTTTCTTGTTATGATTAAAAACTATTCATTATCCCCAAAATCTTTAATATTTCTGTAACATCTAAAACCCCCAAACACATTTTAAACATTTGTTGTCAGTAAAACTTTATATTTTGTCTTTTAATTTTTCTACTCTAACTATATTTGGTCTGCCATTTTTATTGATCTTATAACCATCATAAATTTTTTTTTTAAATAAATGGAAATCATTATAGAACCACAACAAATTGTAACACAAAATCAGAAATGGCTTAAGTCTTATAATATTATATATTTTACATATTTATTATTTTCATTATATTGAACTTTCAGCTATGCCTTGCTAACAACACAGAAGTTACAATGGTGTGGCATGTGTGCACTCATGTTACTGTATCCAAAAGTATAAAACTAACCTTTAGCCTTTACAAAGTGACCTATCTTGTCTGTGATTTAGTGGACCAGTATTTCATAAAATATACCTATATTCCAATAAGTGTACATCATGTGTATACAAGATTATTACTATTTACAAATAAAATCTTAATTATTTCTTAAAACATAGAATAATAAATAAATAAATATAGCAAACAATTAAATCTTCTAGGTGTCATCACAACAACCTTTGTACACATTTGCTGCTTGCCATAGCATGCTAAGCCTTTTTAAGTTTTACACATGGAGGATGTGAAATGAAATTCTTCTTCTTAGGTTTTATATATACATTTGAATAACCAAAAAATCATAAAGAACTATATTGATACCAAATTATTCCACTATAATTTATCAAGTACAGTAAATGAGCTGTATGTAGATTAAATATATATATACAATTTTGATCAAACTAAAGACACAATCTTGGTTTGAAAGGAGATGGCTTCCAGAGACTTTAAAATGGATGAGAATGTGACTAAGGGGACATTCTAAGCTGCATATTGAATATTCACATATATACTAAAGTAAGTGTGTAAAAGGGATGGTTTCCAAAAAGGGAAAGAGCTGAGTGGGGCTCACTGTACTTGATTTAGTATATAAACCATGCCTCAACAAGTAGAAAAGATGAGGTTCTTATTTTATATTCTAGTTTGTCAATATCAGTAATTTGACATCACAAATATGTAATATGAACCAGTGTTGCTTTCAACATACTATGTGACATAAAATATTTAAGTGCATTCTTTTAATATTTACTTTTAAATTAAGAAATTAATTAATATATAATACTAAAATTTGAACTGTAATCTAAAGTTTGATACTAAACTTGTTGATATTAATTTGTGAGATAATAGTTCAATAAAATTTTAAATACAAGTCAGCAAACATGATGACCTGTCATGATAAGGTTAAGCTATAATGATTAATCCTCTGATAACTTTCTTTCCTTCTATTAAATACTAGAATATACTCCACAGAAATAACATCTTATTCTTATAATAGTAATTCAGATACTTTTAAAGCAGTTGACATTAAAATTATTATTTCAAATAATTTGTTTTGGATTTAGCATAAAGCCATAAAGCTACACGAGGACTATCTGTGCCAGCCATCCCTAATTTAACAGTGTAAGAGCTAGGAAAGGCAGCTGGTCATCACTATCCACTGCCAACTCTTGGGCTACTCTTTCACCAATGAATAGTGGGGTTGACCATAACATTATAATGCCCCCATGGGTGAAAGGGCAAACATGTTTGGTGTGATGGGCATTTGAACTCATGACCCTTAGATTATAAGTTTAAAATTCTTAACTACCTGGCCATGCCAAGCCAATTTCAAATAAGGATTAGAATTGAAACATTCTGTATTGTATGACTAATTTTAAACACTCAAAACAGAAAGAAACAAATAACTGTCATTTCCAAGACCAAAACTCAATGATTGAACACATACATAATTAATTATATTGAGCTAAAACTAACCGTTCCTCTGCTGTTTCTTAAAATTCCAGAACACAGTAGACTCTTAGCCTGATGAATTAATGGATCTTTCTGAAATAAAATTAAGGTTTTTTTTTTTTTTAATTTTAACAACACTTACTGGTTTTCTAGAGAGTGGTTAGGTACATTCTCTAAGTTTGTCTTTTGTAATTACACACTACTGTTTTTAACTTGTACAAACTTGTGAATATAACATTTGAAAAGAATGAAATTATAAAGAACTTCAACTTTTTTTTGGGGAGGGGACCAGTGAATATCTTTCTAATATCAAGTATATACTTGCCTTTCAAATTTGAAAATTTAGGCAAAATATTTATTTTTATTGATTTCAAAACTTTTAATACCACAAAAATTCTTAACTATGATTTTGACATTTTCTTACATTTATTTAGTGGAAGTTGATAAGAAAAATATAATGTTTGTGGTTTTTCTACCCCATTTCAAAGCTTTTGTTTTTAATAAACTTGCATCCCCTGGGACTACGAGTAATGTTTTTTCTTTCATTACTTTCCTTCACTGTTGATAAGGTCATATGAGAACTGAAACAACTTCTAATGATGAAAAGTTAAGAAAATAGCTGAAGGCAAAGTTTACATAGCATTGGATAGGTTATAAACTATTTCTATCAATTTAAAGAAGTTTAAGTAGTGCAAGAAGTAATTTACAATTTCATGAGAATGCAATAAGACAACAGTGATATTTAGTGGAAAATTTAGAAATCTTAAGAATAACCCATAGATTTGAAAATTTTTAATATTTGCTCAAGACAGTCTCTTCATTCCAGAAATAGTTTTTGTGTTAAAATAACAATTTGTGAAAGCTACAGCAATTTTCTTATATATCAAGACATCAGATAAACCTTATTAGATTTGGAATGTAGTAACAATGTTTTGGATATTGCAATGATTCTAATTGTAATTATTGAATATATTTGTTACATTTATCATGAACTTATAACTCCCTGAAATCAAAGTATATTTATTAAGTATAAATTTATTTTGACAACGTATATTGTTGACAAAGGATTACCTAGACTGATTTGATACCATTTTGAAAGTTCAGATCTTGGATTATTGATAAATCTAAGTCACTTTAAGTAGTTTTTGTTATTTATAACCATAATTGATGACTAGTACAGTTAGAAATATATAGTTTCAAAAGCAGTATGTTAATCAAAATTATTCAAATTGAAATTGGGTAGATATAAATAATGGAACTATATGATAAACAGTAAAAAAAAGTAATTGAAAGGTAAAGTGTTTTTAGTATTTTTCATAACATCTCTCAACAAAATATTTTAAATTGTATAACTTACAAAATAATTTAAAAAATAAAAATTATATTCTAAACTGAAGCTAGATACTATTTTGCAAGTTTTCTGCTGTTTAATTAATTTAAGCATTTCAACTCTTACAGGAATTTAAAAAAAAAGCACATGAATGACAATTCTGCTATCAGTATTAACAATGGCAGAGCTACAGTTTTACTTGTATGGGTTATAACTTGTAATACACACTATTACTAAACTGTATCAGCCTGTATGCTATATAATCACAAAAAACACCCTAAATCAAAATAAAACACTTAAAAATGTACAAGGTTACTTTACCAATTTTTGAGTTTTAATGTTTTAGTAATTCAGTCTAAAACCAGCCCACAAACCTTTCACCATTATAAAGCAAAACATTTGTGTTTCTGATGTGCAGAACAAATTTAATGAAACACTAGGGGTGAAAGAAACAAAACAAAAAAAACATGTTTTTTTATTTCCTGAAGATTGTATAAAACTACAAGCTGATGATCTAAAGGTGAGATTATTCATTGCAAATAAAGATGTAGATAAATAAAAAAATCATCATACAGCCAAAACTTATCACATGATTAACAAGTCAAAATAAAGTAATATACAAAGACTGGACTTCTACAATAAACCCTGGTTCTGACAGAAAACATCAATTGATCTTCTTAAAATTACAAGTAAATAAGAATTGAGATGGCCAAAAGTACACCTTCAATAATACATTCTCTCTAGACAACAAAGCAGAAAAAGGACTCTGAAATGAGGAAGCAGTATCTCTGCTCCATGTGACAGTTGCAAAGTCAAGCAGGCTACAATGCTACTATCCCTTTAAACACCTTACAAAAGATAATACATGTTGAATTTTGAAAAAAGTATAGCATATGGAGTTAGTGTTTCAAAACTAGAAATAAGAAAAAGTTAGAAATTTTGCAGATAAGAAATACAAACTAAAGGATATATATATAGTACTTGTACACTACAACATCTTACTCTGATCTATGTTGCAAATGCCCACATGCTGTTTTAAGATAATAATGGTAAGAAACACTTATGATTTACCAGCAGTGTTTTGAGATTAATTACCTCTCTTCTATTATGGATGTTACTATTACATCTCCATGTGTGAGAAAAGCATACATTTGCAGGGGATTCTTAACATATTTATTGAAAAACTTGCTTCACAAAGTCTTGATATCATTATGTTTAAAAGGAAAAATTTTATTCAGTATTATCAAGATTCACATGGTGAAATTTAAATTTTCATGTATATGTTCAAAACATGCTCAATGATATTTTCTAAATTGATGCCTACCTGGCTTTTTTCCAGAAAATCCAACTTGTTTAGAATAAACTCACAGTTTGCTTTTCCTGTTTTTATGTCAACCAGCTGAATAATACTGTCAACTTTTTTTATCTGTTTGGGTGATATAAATAAGAAATGGTAACAATAAAAGTATGTAAAATTTTCTGTTCTTCCAGAGGAACATCATTCTTCATTATATTCTGTAATGTCACCTGGGGTAAATGGGTGACTTTTGCCACTAGTCTTAGTGTTTGAAGATTCTTGTTTGTTTCGAGATGTTTCACTATCTACTGCATCTGTGGTATGACTTGTTGCAGGTCTTTTACTGAAGGGTCTTAGTTCAACTATTTTTTTCCACACTGTAATGCTTTTAAATACAACAATAACCCTACTGTGGATTTTATAATCTTTAATATGAACACCCCTATCTAATCTCAATATACAAACATTTTGTATCATATGGGTTATTGCATTTCCTTTTCAAACTGATCAATTTTTGGTGGCATCACACTATCTATATAATGCCAAACAATATCAAGATGTAGTTCTGATACATTCCATTTCATGATGACTATATCAGCTGCAGTTGTTACATGACTTGCTGATATGCTTATTCAAAACCATTGTAATATAACATAATCAACCCTGTGTGTGTGTGTGTGTGTGTGTGTGTGTGTATTAGTTTGTTATAACCTAAAAACCTATACATATTACAGTTTTATATTACACCATATGCTTTAACATCAAAAATTTTCAATGTCAGAATATGAATTAAGTTATACTTTATAACACATTTTTGGAAAACTAATTTTAAAGTTTACATATTATCTTAAATGCTTTCAATTGTTTGCTGACCATCCTGAATTCTTAGTTGACAATTTATATTGGCTCACATAACAAACTGCTAATTAGATTGCTTAATCTGCAAGATATTTACAACTTGCATCATAAATTAATGTGAACACTCTTTTGTAGATAACTTGGTGAAATCAAACAATTCAAGTCTGAGACAACACTTGGGAGAAAAGTGCATGTCAATTACATCTTAAAGCTACTAAAATATGATTAATGTTTTTTCCAATTAATTTACTTTAATGTTATGCCTGTATCAATGTCATGTGATAGTTTAAGCTCAGATTTGACTTTACAGTGCCAAGAGAAGAGAAAACACATTGTCAAACAAAGTAACACATCTTTGTTTAATTACTAACATCAAATTCACAGGTAAGTGCAGAAAATTTTAAAATGAATCATTTGAGATCACTGAAGAGATTTAAATTCTTAAGTCTGAAAAAATTCTGAAGATACATTTTAACAAACAGAAAATATTAAATATATGTACAAAAACTATAATGTTGTTTCTCTCAGAAAGCAGACTACTGTTGAGCAGTTAACTCTTTTCATAGAAGTAATCACCTAACATTAATTATATTAAAAAGTGTCACATAAAATAATCAGTTAATTAAAATTCCAAATAAATCAATATTACAAAAACAATCAATGTTTTTGAAATACGTTTATCCACTAGTTTTAACTATTCTAATTATCTAAAGTATTTGAAATATTGTGATTCTGATTTCTCATGATTATTTTTTGAATAATTTAACTCTGTTCAGTTTCAGGCTGGGATGGCCCAGTGATTAGAAAATTTGCCATTCGAGGGTTGTAGGTTAAATTTCCATTTACAACATCCATATTTGCCATTTTAGACTTGTGGCTGTAGAACTGAAATAATAATGGCAGAAAATAAGAACAATATATTTGACCAATACTTACTGAAACAAAATGTCCGAGAATTTATTAATATTTAAAGAAATTATTAATTAAATAAGAAATTAATATTTAAATCAAACATTTTTTCTGCCTTATTCAGGTTCTAATCCTACTTGTTAATAGATAAGGTAGGTGAAAGATAGTTTGCTATCCTTGTTACGCAGGTTCTGCCATGTAGAAGGCTTTTATAAGAGAAATCTTAAGACAGTGCTGCAAAATTTTGATACTTCTGGCTTGTACAAGTTTCCGCCCTATGCAGTTTCTGGCTTTTACTGTATACTGAATGATGTAGCAGACAACCTACTCTTATGCTTACCTTCCCAATCATTTTATCATTTTCTTACATACTCTATCCTGATAGGTTATTGTATATCTAATACATTAATTTCATGTCATTACAGCTGATGCAATGTATGTTATAATTTTAGGTTATTTTTAATTTTTTGATGAAACAAGATATTTTCAATAAAATGTTCATTTAAATTTGCTTTAAAGGTCTAGAAAATTATAAATGATGTAAAAATACCTTAATGTAAGTATATGAAAAAATGTTATAATTGAAATTTGCTTTTGCAGATTGGTCCCAGAGAAGGAAATGTGTAAAAAATTCAGCAGTGTATGGGGTTAGATTTGTAAAAGTAAACCAAAAGTTCATCTCTGCTAGAATATGTTTATTCTGTAAAAAATCAAAATTAAGTTCACTTTTTCTGCAATACATCTAAAACCACATGCATTTGTGTGTGGGCATTATATTTTTTCTTTGATTTTGCATTATGGAAAATTGTTAACTTTCTGCACAGGCTTGTTCTTTAGAACCAACCTCACAACCATTTTGTGCTTGTTATAGTTTTCATGCTATAACTTTTAAAATGAGTAAGCATATGTTTGTGAAATCTGGAAGATTATCAGTAAATATTACAAAGCTTTCATACACAAATATCATTTGTTTTTAAATTAATTTTAAAGTTTTTTTAAGCAATGTTTTTTTCATGCCTTTTTTCTGTTTGCACATTAAAAATATTATATTCTTTATGCTTATAAAATGGCTAATTTTTATTTTATTTTACAAGCTGGTTATGGTAATGCCTGTAATTAAAGAATATTTTTACAATACTTTGATTTTTGTTTCTCATGGTACTGCGAGTTAAACTTTATAAATACTTTAAATTCTGCAAAGAAGTCATCTGGTATAAAGTTTTCTTGCAAAATATTAAATATAGTTTTTCTCTTTTGAGGTTTGAAGCAAATTTATTTTCTCTGAATTGTATGTTATTTATCACACACTTTGACAAGAACCTAGACTAACTTTATCACAAAAGGCAAGAACAATTATTTTTAAGAAAAGTTAGTTTATTCAATTTTAGTAGTCTTGAGAAAAATCAGTAGTTAAAAATTCAAAACACTGCATTAATATTTTTAGCTTATTGCAGGTTTTCATACAACAGAGAGAGCATATGACAGTTTTCACATATAAAAGTTGAAGTTGAAACAGTAAAGTAACACTCAACCCACAAGCATTTCTAAACGTAAAACATGTTGATGTTACCACAGGAAGTAGATACCAACATTTCCTGTGAGAAACATCTAAAATATTCAAGTGGGACTGTGTATAACTAGCACACAAAATAAGGCCAATATTGCACAAAGTGAATTTCATACATGTGAAACTTCAAAGGAACTCTGAAACTGTATATTTTGGAAATTAGGTGCTTTGACTGTTTCTTTTCAACAAAAACTTATCTATATTTTGGTTCTTCACTTCAACCATGAGCAATAAATAGTCAATCATTGCTTTCACTAGTTTAGTAGATAACCTATTAATGCCACCACAAAACAAGCCATGCTCCTCTTTAAACTTGAAAATTTTCAACTTTCAAAATAAAAGTGTACCCTTTAGGTCAAAGCATTTTCATCTCAAAGATATTGTATCCGTTTACATTACATCACATGGCTATAATAGCTCCTTGCAGCTGTCAAAATAACTGATTGGCTAAGTGGTAAACAAATCCAATAGCATTTTTATTTAAGTTTAATAGCTCATTTTAGGGTAAATGCCTAAATATATGAAAAGATTGTGATCTACTGATAATGTTTTTGAAGTTGGATGGTGAAATATAAAAATGGATTTTGACAGATTCTATTTCAACTTTACCTGACAAATTGCAATCTTCACATGTGCATGATGGAGAGAGCCATAGCTATACAGCACAGAGAATGTGCAGTGAAATGTTTCATGGAGAGTAGCCAAAGACGAAGTCACATTGTAATTATACGTTAGACCCATTGTTTACAAAACAGTGCGAGTACATGGAACAGTGTAGACTGTCTCTCCCTTGCATTCTTAAATCAGATTTACACGAGGAGTCACAGAAAATAACACAAATCAATAGGAAAACGAATCTTAGAAATCCACACATCTGCAGAAAATTGACATTCCAGACACCTGAAAAGTTTTGAAAATCTGAAAAACAAGATTTTTTTTTCAAGTTAACAGAGAAAGAAAATATGGTACTTTTTCCCATACCATACAATTCTAAACAATAATTTAATTTTTTTTGGTTTAGAATTAAGTACAAAGCTATATAATAGGCTATCTTTGCTCTGCCAATCACAGGTATTGAAGTCCTGTTTATAGCAGTGCAAGTCTGTAGACATATTGCTGTGCCACTGGGGGACAATTTTACATTGTAGAGAAAGTTGTGTATCATAGTTTTATGTCTTCACTTTTGGTTAAGGAAATTTAAGTGTGTTAGTTAGCCTATTTAAAAACTTTTTGCTCATTTTTGTTAATGAGAGGTTATATTAGAGTTCCATAGTAATTGATTCAATTGTTTGTTAGGAAACTAGAGTGTCAAGAAACAGATGTCATGAACAATTTTTTGGATCTCTGGTATTACTATTTATAACATTTTAATAAATTACACGTACAATACGAACATTATTGTTTTGTTTATTATCATTTTAACTATTTCATAATGCTAACAAAAGAGTAACTCCTAATAAAAAGTAATTTTGAAAAACAAAACAAACTGGGAGTAAGTTGTTGAAAACATTTTAGATTTATACACAGCAACAAGATAAGCTTCAACCTGTGTAGATCTTTTTTCTATATCTAATAAGAATTTAATCATCTCAGAAGCATATGCCTTGTGATACTATTATATTTCTTTAAAACTGTTTAGATTTTTATCAGGGAGAGTCTCACAAGTATCAACAGTAAGTAATCTTTAACTTAAAAATGTCAGTGTCATCTCACAATTGGAGTGGATCAGAAATAATTAACTTTAGGAAAATGTTACTGTTATATTCAAATACATCAGAATAGCTCTTGAAAACACTAAAGAAAATATTGCAACCATACTTTATAAAAGTAAATTATGACATTACAAAATATGATGCAAATAATAAACTTACAACTTCTGGCAGGCAGTCTTTGTCCTCATGACCATGAGGTGTCTACAGTGTGAGAAATTAATACATAACCAGTTATAAAGAAATAGATTCAGAAAGAAAATAACACTGAGAGTTTTCCTTTATTGGTAACTATTGAAAGCATTGACTTCTTAATACAGTCTGCACCTCAGAACTTGTACAAAGAAACAATGTTTCCATTTCAAAATTATCATCATGCTTCTTCTCACAAGTTGAATGATTTGGGTTTTATGCATTATGAACAAACGTGCTTCCTATGCTTTTCTTATAGCAAAGCCACATTGAGCTACCTGCTGAGTTCACAGAGAGGAATCAAGCCACTGATTTTAGCATTGTAAATCTGTACACTTATTGTTGTACCAGCAGGGGACAACATGCTTCCTATTCACAGCCATATGTGAAACAAACCCTTAATGCTAAACCTAGCTGCAAAATTGAATAACCTAAAATATCTTTTTTACTATAAAAAGGTATCAAGGATTGTGCTTAAGTAAAATTTATATCAATAATTCCAAATTTGCTTTTACGTAAAAATGTAGTTTGAAACCATTAGAATTACCTTTCATGGAGTGAAACTTTTTTTTTTTTAAATCAGGTTACATTTTTAACAAGGATTTGGGATCTGAACGTTATACACTGGTTATTGTACAAGTTGTAAAGAAACGTAACATTTATAATGACACAAGTGAATGATTCTGAACCTTACACTGTGATTGGACTTAATGAAATATTTATAATAAAATGACACAAGTGGATGATTATGAATTTTAAAAGATCCATATTAAAATCATCAAATGAATAACTCAGTCTTCTTTCTGATGTTAACAAATAGTGCATGATACAGTATTTTAATACAGTAGTTCTTGTTATCTTTATAACTTACAAAACAAAATTGCACAAATAAATTATAAGCATGAAACTTTACAGTATCTTTACCTATATTGATATTTAAGGCCTAAAAAGTTTATAGTTTATATTTCTAACTACTTCTAAAAAATCATTAAGTAGATGATTTTGCATTGTGAAAATAAGACTGGACAAGGAAAATATAAGAAAAACATTTACAATAATTAACAGCCAAGTTTAACCAGTCTTAATTTGAATAAGAGTTCATGATAGAAAATTTATATTTCTAATGAAAGCATAAATTTGATAGAAACATGGAACATTTTGAAAGACCCTGGGGAGTTCACAGTTATTTCATTTACTCATAATTTAGTGAACCATTCGGTTTTCAATTCAACTTTACTATTATCGTTTGAATAAAAACATCATTATTCATTTGCTCCATCCTATCTTCAACCAAAATTCTAGTGTCAAGAAGCTCTCTTTAACTGTATTGTGTAACTGAATAATATTAATTCTTCATGATAATGTGTAAAGTGGCTTTCATCATACAGATGTCAATTTGTCATGTAACATTTTGACATTAAGAAAATAAGGAACACATTACCTTAATCCTATCCTCAAGGGGAATTATAATGCTGAAATTGTTTTAAAAAACAACAACTTTGCATTGGTTTTGGTTTTATCACTGTTTTTAAAATATGCTGTTTTTCAGTCCTAAATATTTGTTAGAAGTCTCAAAAACTGATACCACTAACCTAAATTCAAGTTTAATACTTACTTGTTTAAGTATAGCTTTTAGAAGTAAAGGATATTTCACTAGGCGATTTCTGGGAACATCTGTAGGAAAAAGAAGAGCTATGAATGTATCTAATGGAAGGGCTAAAAGTACTTGTCTATCCCATATACAGTATTGGGTACAACGATTTCTTTAGAAAGTCGTCACACATAGAGGATAAAGAAAGAGTTACAAAAGCTCTGCTCTACCTAACCACAATTGGAAAACAAATTACAAAAAATCTATATTAACTACACAAAAACAAAATGACAAAATATTACAATTTTCACTGCAAATATTGTTTCTTCTACTTGAAAACAAAAATATGTCTCCTCATTCACACATTTTAAATAGTTAAAACAATTCTGACCTTGCGTTAAAATTTTTCACTTTTATTGATAACCACTTTCCAAACAAATTTCAAATTGTTTGGAAAGTCCTCACCAAGAAATTATCCCTTCACAATGTAAAAATCAAAGAGGATAATTATAAACATGCAAATAAGGTAGGAATTCTCTTGAATTTTTCAAAACAGAGAAATTAATTTAAAAAGCTGTAAGGGTAAGGAAACTTGGTCAACATATTGAATAAATAATCTGAAGTTTTCTTGCATGTGTAACAAAACAAAGCTTTTTGATACTACAGAACAAAAAACTGTATTAGAAAATGAATTTTAATATAAGGTCAATAATAACAGGCAAGATATAAACAATAAAAAGTATCTAAAAATATAGATATTTGGATGATGAAAGATTTATTTGTATGTGGAAGTTTCATACAAAGTTCCTTGTGAGCTATCAGCACCAGTTCTCCTAATATTGAAGTAATAGTTAACACTACCTTCCACTGGCTCTTGAGTTGTTTCTCAATGAATAATAAGATTGACTATCACATTATAACCCCTCCACATCTAAAACGTTCAACCTATTCAGCAATGGGTTTTGATTTGACGATCTGCAACTTCAAAGTCAAGCACCCTAATCACCAGGCCATACCATACCAGCCTAATGATGTAAAGAAGGCAAAAGCCAAAGATAAAGAATCACATTGGTTTAAAAAGTTTGTATTTAACATTTGAGCATTAAACATGTTGCTTAAAAATACAAAAACACTAGTAGAAAGGGCACATAAAAAATCAAAGGAGCCACATAGATAAGCTGTAATTATCTGAAGTAGGTGGGGTGAATTTACCTGGCATCTAATGAAAACCCTAGATGATTTTCTTTGGTAACCATAGTCCTCATTTTACAGACTAAACTGAAATATAATTTCAGAGCCTGTTGTCTTAAATTACCCTCTGCCCAAGTTATTTCAATTCTATGAATAGCATTCATAGTTTTCTTCTTTGGCTCTATACCATTTCACAATTTCACTGCATTTCTCCAACAGAAGGCTTTTTATATTTTCCAGTAATGCGTGTTTTTTTAATGCTGAAATAAGGACTTCAGTTCTTCTTGGTGGACACAGAAGATAGTATGATATCGCTTTGCAAAGTAAATTTGAAGAGTTACCGCTGTCCCACCAAGAGACTTATGACTAATAGACATCTGTTGATTGATTGATTGATTTAGTATTTTATGACACAAAGCAGCTAGGCTATCTGCACCAAATGTCCAGTAAAAAGGTAAAAATATATTAAATGTAGTAAAATACATAAAAGGGAATGAAGGTAAAACAAAACATCATTGAAAAACAGAAAAAGTGTAAAACAAATGTTGACATCCAGTCTACAAAGTTGTAAAGGACTTCCTGCAGCAAAAGTGCATGCAAACGGTTTTAGAGAGAGAAAAATTAAAGCCGTTTGCCATAGTTCACTTCAGTACACGATTGAGGGCAGTTTGCAGTTGCCGCTCAATATATCTCATGTTCGACGACTGACACGAGACGTGAAAGTAGAGCCCGTTTGCAACAGTGAGAGGGAGTTGTTCAGTACTGAAAAGTGTGACACTCAAAACACAGCCCTGAGGGACCCCAAGTTCCTGTGCAAAGAACGGGAAAGTGTCAAACCCACACGAACTTGGAATCTCCTGTCCATTAAAAATTTTTAATAAACATAGGTAAATGGCCACGTAACCCATATATATATGGAGGTCTTGCAAAATGCCATACCTCCATGTTGTGTCATAAGCCTTCTCAATGTCAAAGAATATTGAAACAAGATGTTGGCATTTGAGAAAGGCTTCTCTGATAGATGTTTCAAGTCGAATTAGGTGGTCTGTGGTGGAGTGCTCTCGTCGGAACCCACACTGGGTGGGTGAGAGGAGGTTATTTGATTCGAGGAACCAAACAAGATGAGCATTAACCATCCTCTCTAAGGTCTTACAGAGACAGCTCGTCAAAGCAACTGGACGGTAGTGTGAAGGAATCTTGGGATCTTACCCAGGCTTAGAGAAAGGTAAGATAATAGCCTGGCGTCAAGCATCAGGAAAAACATTCTCCTGCCGGATCCAGTTAAAAACAAGTAGAAGAATATTAAGAGAAGCAGGAGAGAGATAGTGCAGCATGTCATAGTGTACATCATCAGGTCCAACAGATGTACTTCCAGACTGATGAAGAGCCATTTTCAGTTCCTCCATTGTAAAGGGACAATTATAGTCAAAGAGACAATCAATTCGAAAGGAAAGAGGTGAACGCTCTGCACGAGTCTTGATGGCCAAGAAGGTGGAGGAACAAGCAAAAGTGTTAGATACCTGGCAAAAGCTTTCACCTAGAGTATCGGTGATGCTTTGGACATCAGCTACCTCTTGGCCCTTAGAGAGCAAGATGGAGAGGGGGACAGAATTGTAGTGCCCACTGACCTTTTGAATCCTGTCCCATTTGACCTTGGAACTGGTGGTAGAAAATATGCTAGTTGTGAACTTAATCCAAGATTTCTTCTGGCTTTGACATCTTACCCACCTAGCATGTGCACAGGCTTGTTGGAAAGCGATGCTATTCGAAAGTGTGCAATATCTACGGAAAGTATCCCAGGCCTGTTTTTGAGCCTTCCGTGCCAAGTGGCAAGCAGAATTCCACCACGTATGAGGATATCGTGGAAAACGTGTTGAGATTTTAGGAATACACTGAGCAGCTGCTTGTATAATACAGTCAGTTACCACTGCCACACAGTCGTCTATTGATGGCTGATTCACAATGGCAGGATCAAGTTCTGCGAGAGCAGTGAAAGTGGACCAGTCTGCCTGATCCAGCTTCCACCAGGACACGCGGGTAGGATGGCATCAACCATGACCAATCTCTTTCAAAAGTATAGGAAAATTATCACTGCCAAGTGGATTACTGTCAACCCTCCATGAAAAATGTGAAAATAATGAAGGTGAGCAAACCAAGAGATCAATAGCAGTAAAAGACTAGGTGCGTGAAAATAAATGGAAGAACCAGCATTGAAAAGAGAAAGATTGTGATCAGAGAACATACGCTCTATAGAGTGTCCCCTCCTATCAATAACAGCACTTCCCCAAAGGGGATGATGTCCATTAAAGTCCCCCAGAATTAGAAATGGAGATGGCAACTGTTCAACGAGAGAATCAAGATCTGATTGATCATATGTCTCTCAAGGGGACAGGTAGAGAGAACAAACAGTGATGGTATGACCCAAGGAAATACGGATGGCTATGGCCTCCAAGGGTGTGTTGAGTGACAAAGACAGGGTGGGCACATACTGATCAAACAATAGTGCCACCCCTCCAAGTACTTGTCCATCACACAGCCCATCATTTCTGTACAGAGAAAAGTGCCAAATGATGACTGTGTCAGCAGGTTTTAGAAATGTTTCTTGTAAAGGAAAGACACACAGGATAGTAGGAAGCAATCAGTATTTTGATATCATCCAGATTAGAACGTGAACCTCAACAGTTCCATTGTATCAAGGTGGCCATTTTTAACGACGGGCAGGCGAAGTGCCTGAAGAACCCTCCTGTTTACGACCATGTCTTTTTTCCTTACTGTCCTTATTTGGAGGAGGTCTATCGACCTCCCTGGATCCTGCCCTGGGTTGACTGGGCAGATCTTTGTTGTTGGAAGGGGATTTCAGTGACTGAGGACGTGAACGAATGATTGTTTTGCATAGTGGGGTTGGAGAAAATGATGTATCAGAAGAAATGCCTGTATTTGAAACTGAAAGATGTGGATCTTGAGATTTGTTGGATTGTATGGGAGGAACAGAGATGTGTGTAGAAGTCAATTCATCAACCTTTTTAATCATGGAGGTCAAAAGGCTTTTCATTTGTTTTGAAAACGATTCTCTTGGAGATACAGAGATATCTGTCTGCACTCCCACTGCAGTTGTGGAACAAAGTGCAGCAGCATATGTCCAAGATGGAGTGGCGGACAGCAATTTCCGAGCCTCAGGATAACTGATGTTATGGGTCATTTTCAAATGCTGCACCTCTTTTTCCTCCAACCATTTTGGGCAAGAACAGAAGTAGGAAGGGTGGGAACCATTGCAGTTGACACAATGTGGGTCCGTGTGATACTCATATGCATCGTGGCCCTTGCCACCACAACAAGCACATCAGGTAACCAGGACAGGACGTCTTTGAGTGGCCGAACCTCTGACATTGGAAACATTGAAGAGGATTTGGTATGTATGGCCATACCCTGCCTTGATGGTGGCAGGTGCACGTGGTCATGTAAATGTCAAAACGAGGATATTTGTCGGCAGTGTAATTCCATCTTTGCAAGTGGAGATGCACCTAACTGCAGAAACTCCTTGAATGGAGAGGCCAGCGAGAATCTCTGACTCAGGGACATTCTTCAAGTCCCTCTCAACAATAACTCATCGTGATGAATTCAAGGTAGCATGAGGGGTAACCTCAATAGGTATATCCCCAATTGCCTTTGAATTCAAGAGGAGTTCACTGTGTTGGGATGTTTCAACCAATATGTCTCCAGATCGAAGCTTCTTTAATGACTTCCGAGAGCCACCAAGTCCCTCTAGTCCCTTCTGAAGAAAAAAGGAGGGCATTTGTCCTAATGGTTTTTCTGAAAGAGAATGTAATATAAGAAAGTGGAGTACAGGTGTTACAGATGCTGAAGATTGCTGCTCAGAGTCTTCAAGACGTGGTCGTCTACCTATTGACTGTTTTTTACTATTTTATTTAAATTTTTTATTGGAGGATCCATATGAAAAAAGGAAAATTTTGGTACCCACTGACCCCACCCATCATGGAGCCCTATGAGGGGATGCAGTGCAATGTCATGCAAGGGCATTGCAGCAACGCCAGGGTTGTGTGAGCACTATACCCAAACACCAGCATCAGACACAATGTCCACAACACCCGTTGAGAACGTCCAACACTGGTACTTGGTTGACTCTAGCCCAAGTGGACCAGCCAATTGACCCAAGGGGTCCACCCAAAGGCTGCCCGTCTACAGGAATTCAAGGCCAAAGTGGTGTGTTAGGGTTGGACCCCTCAACCACCAGGATCCTATCCTCCCCTTTACGGGTTGCCACGCATGGCAAACACGTGGGTGGATGTTTAGATTCCATAGGAGGTAAACTGAAAGAACAGAACCTTTCCTGGGAGGTCCCCTCACCATAAACAGGAATCCACACCAAGAGGGTATCCATCTGTAACATAATACTAAGCATAAAAATTGTGCTATTCTTGGTTTGGAAAAGTAATGACAAACAACTAAACTACCCCCCACCTCTACAACTCATGACTTACCAAGGAAGCTCCAGAGATCTAGCCGTCTGCTGAATGGAGATTCTAAGCATCTTTGTAGAAAGTCTTCAAATCTTAAATCATGTGTTTTTTTTTCTTCTAGAAGAGCTTTGGCATTGAATTGGTTAGAGCAGTAAGGTACATATGCCTTTAAACCAGGCACCTACACTTACACAGATATTAAAATACATTTATGATTATACAAAATACAACCTTGTACAAAAACATAATTTCATAAAAGTAAAAATCTCTGCATCACACAATCCCATTAATAACAAGAAATATATGAAAAACGTATTGGTACGTTATTTTTCATTGCATGGCAACCATATAGAACAGGGGTTCTCAACCTTTTGGTACTTGCGACCCCTTACCTAAAAGTTTGAAACCCATGTGACCCCCTACTTGGGGCTTACTATCAGCAGCTTAATTTTTCTTTTATTTTCTGTGAAGGAGAGGGAAAGAAACATCTGAAAAAAAAATATTTAAAAATTCTGTAATTATTTATTAGCAAATTAAATCACATTGGTCCAACCTGAATTCACAAAAAGAACATACATTTCTTGAAATAATATTAACATAGGTTTGAACAGCTATCCAACCCAGCTAGTGAGATGCCTGATGTTGCATTTCAGCAGAAAGCTTTGAAATTCGTGGCCAAGCATTTGTTAGAGCCAGTCTCATGTCATCTCCAACATCCAATCTGTTCCTATTCTTTGTTTTTTATATTGACAAGAGTGGAAAATCCTGCCTCACACAAGTAGGTAGAAGCAAATGGAACAAGGACACGTAAAGCTATCATGCTGACTTTGGAGTACGACTGATACATAGCGCACCAGAACTGAGTCACGGATTTCACCTTGAAGAGATCACGAGCTGAAGAGTCGTTCCTAAGATCCAGAAATTCATCTTGGATATCATCTGGGATGCTGGATACATCAAGTTCAGTACAAAATGGGTTCCTTACCAGGGCCTCCTGTTTCTGTGATAGCTCAGGGAAGTAACGCTCGACTTCCTTTTCTAGAGACTGAAGATGTTCGGTAATCTCATCCTTGAGGAACTGATCCAGTTGGATCTGAGACTCATCCGTCACACCATAAAGTTTTTCAAACATAGCGATGTTTCCAAGATTGGTTTTCCGATGCCAGTTCTGCAGGTTGGAAACAAAGGCCCGAAGACTATCTTGAAAAAGGAGAACAGGTGTTTCCCTTCCTTGAAGCTTCAAATTGAGCTTGTTCAGCTGGTCAAAAATGTCTGCTAGGTACGCAACCCTTTTATTCCATGCTTCATCTTCCGAAGTGAGCTACAAGATCTTTCCTTTCTTGAGTCTCCAGGAACAGCTTTATTTCATCTTTCATTTCAAAGACACGATTAATAAAGTTTCCTTTCGACAACCAACGTACTGCTGTGTAGAAGAGAAGGACTTCGTGGTCAGCATTCATGTCTTTGCATAGTTCTTTGAATAGGCGAGTGTTGAGTGCTTGAGTCTTCAAATAATCTACAATTTTGATTACAGATTCAAGCACTTCCTGCAGAGAGACAGGGAGAGTCTTACTGGCGAGAGCATATCGGTGAATCATGCAGTGGATGCCCTTTGCTTGAGGTGCTAGCTTCTTCACTCTAGACTGGAATCCTGATTTCGATCCCAGCATAGCTGGTGCCCCATCCGTACAAACCCCACACACGTTATCCCATTGAAGATCGTCGTCTTGAAAAAAAGTTGAAACTTTTTCCATGACATCATTAGCTTTTGTTGTGATTTCAAGTGCACTGCAGAATAAAAATTCGTCTTTGATGTCACCAGAATTAATGTATCTCACGAAGACAAGCAACTGAGAACACGAACTTACATCTGTTGACTCGTCGAGCTGAAAGGAAAACAAAGGGGAACCCTTGAATTCAGTCAAAACCTGTTCCTTCACATCCATAGACATTTTAGAAATGCACCTCTGTATAGTATTATTTGACAGGGATACTTGCTGCATCTTCTTTGCACTGGCTTCTCCAAGAATAAGATTTACTGCTTTCATCATGCAGGGTTTAAGAAGTGTTTCTCCAATCGTGCGAGACTTTTTTTGTTTAGCAATTTCGAATGCAATCTCATATGAAGCTTCCACTACGGCTGCACTCTGCTGCTGAAACGACCCACTTCTATTGATTCTTTGGCTTTTAAGACACCGTTCATGCCGTTTGAAGAAATCCAAACCCTTCTTTGCGTGTTCTGGATGTTTCATCTTGTGATGACGCTTGAGTTTTGATGGTTTCATTGACTCTGCACTCAGGACAGCATGGCACAAAACACACTGTGGTTTCTCGATGCCGTCGTTGACGAGCACAGTGGTGAAGCAAATGTTGAGGTAGCATTCTGAGTATCTGCGCCATTTAGCCATGGACACAACTCACCTCTACTGCTTACTTATCTCCTTGTTAAAATAAAATAAAAATGTTGAATAATGAACGCTTTGGCAACTGTAGATCTTACACTGACTACTTGTGGGGGGTGCAGGTAGAGTAATGATGGGGTAAGTATTGGGAGGGAAGGGAGCGTGGCCAGTCGAGCGATTCATCATCCACCAATCAGCAACGGACATGTGACTCACGTGTTGACAGCGAGCACACACACACACTTAATCACAGCTAAACAGACACACAAGCATACGTACATGCACGTGCACTCACATACTCGCTACTCACTAGTACACGCATACCTAAAGTTGCAGACACATACACATTCACACAGGCACATTCACTCACAGGCACGCATACATACACCCATAATATCACCTAATGACATTGAACTAACGTAGCACACGTTTTGCTTTGCACCGAAACAAAAAAAATGTAAGAGCATGAAAATGCAATTGATGAAATAAAATTAATGTTATCCCAAGCTACTTCTAACAAGGCTACGCGACTCCCCTGCCAAAGCTTTGCGACCCCGGGGGGGGGGGGGTCGCAACCCACCAGTTGGGAACCCCTGATATAGAAGATCAGCTAAAATACAGAACTTTTCTTCTTCAACCTTAACAAAAATTGACTACAGCATTAAGATAACATTTTTCAGTTACACTTCACCAAGGATATTAAAACTACTAGTGTTGCTTTAAGTCATCGCTTTTAATTACCTGCATATCATCCCAAATGTCTTCACTGTCAATTAAACATTAATGTTATCAATGCTTTTCAAGTTATGCCTCCCAACTCTGCTATATTAACATTATCAAATACAAAGGTTTATTTACTGAACTAAATTGAAATAAAGATCTTTTATCCACATAACACACTAACTGAAATTCCAACACTAAAAATGATGTAACAAATGTTTCAAGTGAAGGGATAGTTCTAATCTTTATAATATGGTAAAGTACCACTGCAACACCAGATGGGTAAGCCAAACTAGGATGCTTCACAAATGGGCAGCACTAAAAAGTGTTTCAGTAAAATCAACTAATGGCTTCCACTAAAAGCAATAATTGGTTTTTATGTGGTAAAGCAGTAAAGTCAATAATTTTCATTAATAACACAAAAATTGCAAATGCACAAATATCACTTCAAAATATGTTTATAAGTTTAATTTTGATTGAATTTGTAGTACTTTCTTTCATAAATTTTATAGTATTTAAGACTTACAGTTACTTTTCACTTTAACTGTAATACCATGAGCAATAGTGTTTAATTTTGTATGATTTTATTATAATTTATTTTAATGAATATAGAAAAGAGGTTTGCATCAGTTAAAAGTAACTTACTGTTGGGTATAAAGAAAAGTTTTCTTGTTATTCCATTTTATAGTAGCATTTAAATTTTAAATTTTCTATGACCACCTATAGGGTACTTGGCAATCATCATAGCTGGTGTCTTCTTTATTTCACATACTGGTAGTAGTAGTACAAAACAAAGCTATCTTTAAGTTAACTGTTACATGTTCTGTGAAATTCATTATACCAAGTATGCAGGCAAATTTCTGCTCTGTGTTTCACCACACAGCAGCAGTAAAACCAACTTATTAAAACTAAAAGCATAGTTTTAAAAAGTAATTTTACAAGAATTTAAATTAAACAAGATAAAGTTGGAACTAATTACCTACCGAAGTTAACGATTTAACTCGAAACTTTATATAATTCCAGTAACACTTACCTCCTCTCATATTACAATTACTACATGACTGCTAGGATGTCCTTCTTTCCCCCCCTGAGCATTGGCCTGATTTTTTTTTTTTTTTGCTTGTTTCATTCTTTTATTACCCACTTAAATGCCCTAAATGGTATCTCTCTCATAACACTCTCCAGTAATAAAAAAATCAAATAAAAAAAAATCACTCTATATTGGTACTGTATATAAACACTTAACTTGGGTTATATTTTTTCACTTTTTTGAGATTGACCCCATTTGCAGTCTCTAACATCAGTTCTTAGTGGAGAGGAAGGGCAGAAGTGTGCAAAATACATTTTAGATTTAAGAAAATATTAACTTTCAAAACATACTTATCTTCTCTCACACTACAGCCAGAATCCACATTGATGAGAGGGAAGGGATGGCATTATCTACACGGAAGGCATCTGTATAAATTGTGGGCATGCTAATAGAGGATTAACACCCCAATAGTAGAACTGTACTACATCTAAAACAAGAATACTCTTCTCCCAGAACCTAATTCAAGCACTGCAGATGGAAGTTGACAAAGCTAATCATCACTACTGGCCAGGCCCCAACCAGGTAATCAAGGTTCCATTGCTCGAGGTTGGAATTATAGTGCCATGGTCCATAAAACCACACATTTTTGACTAGGTAATTTTGGCTGCAATGTACATACATGCAGGTAGATTAGATTACACCCTATAGCTATAGAATGATATATTTTGAGCCACTAGAATCACAATGAGCAGACATGCAACACTTTCTTTTCAACCTAAAGAAGTCCAAAATGCAACACCCCAAACTCAGAATGATGGGATCCCATATGCCATACTCTACACCTGAGGAAACAGAACTCATCCTGTATAAAATTATGGCTACTCATCCTCACTCCCCAACCATGTGGGAGAGGTAAATTGTAATTCTCCCCATAGTTATGGGGAGGATGTGGAACAAATTATGTAACAATTAAGAACCCTGGATGGGACTAGCCTGCATTCAGAAATATGAGGAAACAACTGACCCTCTCCTTTAAACAATGTACCAAAGCAATATTGATTAAAAAAAAAGGGCCACACTCAACTTAACCAGATAAACATCAAATTTGAATTGGTTTTACATATAAGTCTGATGTAGGATGGTACTGCTTCTACTGCCTGGGATAAAAACACCTTCACCCTCTTCTTCAAGAATGGAGGAAATTTACTCAAACACTCTGTCCACCACCCCAGTGGCTAGACCCTTGGTGTGATATGAACCACCTAGCTCCACTAGTGGAATATAGAAGGGAGATAGTGAATGCTGGGGAGTCTTGAGAAACAATACTCTGAAAACTATGTAGTAAGTGAGCCAAATCTACTAAATCTGTGAAAGCAAACCCATCCCAATTTATTTAATACATAGATCAGCAGCTACAGGATAGATCCTCTTCTGCTCTACTCATGATGATCTAGAATAGTACAGTAATACCATTTGGTCAGCCTTTAGGTTATCTTTTGTAACACCTCATTTCAGAGCCTATTGCAACCTAGATAAAGCATATTTAATTAGTGGTTGCTTGTACAGAAATGGTTTAATAAATGCACACCTGTCTAGGCAACACTTTCACAGAGTGGGGTCCTATATATACTCTATTGGAATTGGTTAAGATAGCTACAGGGGCTGGTCAAAAACTACTGCCAGATCATACAAATAATGTGAAAGAAAGATACTGGAGAAAGTCCATATATCAACCTACACATTGTCCTTCAGTGGGAATTCCAACCAGACTGCTATGGACATATAAATGTGACAAAGCTGATGAAATGTGACTCACTAAAGTCTTCTCACCTTCAAAGAGAGCCTAGAATAAGCAATATGGATCAATTTTTTGTATCCACCTCATCAAGATAATTAGGGATAAATCCTCAAAAACTGAAGGATCCCAGTTAATAAAAAGTTTTCTAGCATCTTGAAAGGAATAAGTGCAGGTTATGTAATACTTCAAAGCCCTCACTAGACATGGTAAATGATCAGTTCAGTCATAGATTTGAGAATTAAGGATCAGATGAGTTGATAAGGAATTCTCTCTTTTCCTAGCTGCCAGTGTCTTAGGTAAGAAGGACTTGTTTGGGTATAGAAAAACATAGGTTGAATGATAAAGTAGCTTTTGCACATGCAGCTCAAAGAAGTCCAACCAGTGATGTTTATAGGCCAATAACAACAAAAAATAAACATTAAGGGAAAAGTGATACATGGTAGATAAAGCCAAGGGCTCAACCAGATGTTGAGAAAGAGCAGGTAATACCACTTTCATATCCCAGTTAAATAATTGAAACTGTCTTATGGGACAATGGACCCAAAATGACTTGAGGAGGTCAGAGAACCAAATCCAGAAGTGCCAGCTATAGCACAATATACCATTATCAATGTGTCTACCATTTCCATTGATAACAGTCCATCATGGGATTATGCAGAGACTGAGGTAGATACAAGACAGCCTTAAAGTTAAATCCCATTGCCATGTAAATGAACACATAACCTCCATGCATGAATCTTGAGCTCTGAGATGGCTCAGTGTACAATATTGATTGTGGTTACCTCAACAGAGATGGCCAAAATGGAAGAGGTGGGAACTCCTAGAGATATAAAATTGAAAATCAGGGTTAAGCCAGTCAATACAGTGCTACCAACAAAACACCACATATGTTTGAACAAATCATGGCTAGAACTCTGGGTAACAGATGAATATGTTGGACAGCATAGGTGTGCAATCCTATCCAGTCCTGACTGGATGTATCTATTCCCAATGCCTGAGGATAAGATACCAGAAAACAAAATGTCAGTAGTTGATTATTCAAATAAGCACCAAACACATGAATCATCAGTCTCTCAAATTAGGAGTAAATCCAATAGAAGATCTTGTGATGCAGCAACCAATCAGCAGGAAGAATCTGGTTGAGTCAAGACAATTGATCTGCGACTAAATTTATCAACCCCAAAATATGGCAACCTAGTAAGATGATATGAAGAGAGTGAGTCCAATAAAGATCGAATGTTTAAAAACAGTGATCTCAACTGAGTGCCACCTTGATGGAAAATTTAAGATAGTGTGGAATTGCCAGAGTGAAGCATGATGACTTTTCTCTTCAGCAAGTTCAGATCTTGAGACATTGCCCTTTGAACAGCAATAAGTTCTAAAACACTGATGTGTAGGAAAGCCTCATTGTCCACCCATAGTCCTTGACCACTGAATTATGATCTCCATACCTGAAGAGAGATATTCAGGCATGCCAATGACATTTATGAAAAAGAGAGGAAAAGGTATATAGCCTGGCACCAGAGGCGCCACAGAGCGGCGCAGCCGAGCCTGACTAGGGGAGTCCGGGGGCACAGCTTTCTGTGCCTCTGCGGCTTTCTGGACTTTTTCTTTCGCCAAGGTGGCTGGGCCAGATTTCACAGAACCACAGGCCTCAAGCCTTTCTGCCCTTTTCTTCTGATTCTCCTTCAGCTTTGAGGTATACTTTGAAGCTGCTGATTTAATGTCCTTACACATTCTCTTGTCTACAGGATCAAAATGAATATCTTTCCTTTTAAACATTTCAATCGCTGTTGTTTATTTGGAGCGTAGAGAATATTTTATCGTCTGGTATGCACACGATACCAGACCACGAGACCTGCAACGAGACTGCCTCCAAGATGGCGGTCAGATTTTTGTTTTTCTGCAATAAACATTGAAAAAATACGATTTCTCCTCAAAAACCACCTACCCGGCCCCCAAATCGCTCATATTTTCTCCTCGAATTTACACGAATCTCGTGGGTGATCGTTGACCGTTTGAAAACTGCGGAAATCCGAGTTTCAGCGGAAAAATGGCACGCATGGGTATTTGTGAAGAGATAGATCTCTGGACGAGGTGGCAGCACAGAAGCACCTATTGTGGTATTATTCTGATGTTATAATTTTCCTATACTTCACAACATAGGCTATTCTCATTTAATGGTGTCCCCTATATCCCAAGTTTATTTTCTATTTATGCATGCCACAAACCTTGCACTCTCCCCTTGTTGGAATTAGCATATTCCAATGTGTCTCTCATGTATCATCCATCAACCAAAAATAGCATAGCATGCTCACATGACATGCGACTCTATAATCCTCTACCTAAGATACGTGTCCAACAATAGTCAGTTGCAAAGTCTCTCTTTGTTAACCTGGAAATAACCTAGGAAGGTCAAAACATTGTTCTATGCTTATCAATAAAAGTATTAATACCCATACCAGCCATTCAGAGATACATTTGTATTTTAAGTGGGTTTCATGTCATCAAGAATTATAAAGCAATTATCGTGAGGTATGTAACCTTTCAGTGACCTTGTGTAATACCCCATCTATACAGTGAGCTTGCAGAGCCATGGACAATACAGTACAAGTCTAAATGGTTGATAGTGCACATTTGAAGTTACAAAATGCCTTGTTAGGCACCACTTACTATACAGAGAAATTTAGTGATAAAAAGGAAGAAAGAAAGGCCACTGAAAATAAGAAAATGTAAAAACTTACCAGTTAAAGTTGTATTGAGGTCTGGAGTATGCCACAGATGGAAGATGAAACCCTAACGTGGTCTAACGTACTATGTGATGAAGATAGAAAGAGACGAACATATTGAGTTTGGTCCATACGGCAGTATGGAGAACGTCCTCCAAAGGACAATAAAGACAAAGCAAGGAAAAAAGTGAAAAGACGGAATCAACGTGAGGAAACAAGATAAAGTGTATAAGGAAGAAGATAGAGGGGAGTAATGTAAACAAATCAAAAAGTGAACCCAGTTTATAAGGGAGAAGGGGAAAGGTAATGGAAGGAGGATGATTGCCAAGAAGTAAAAAGAGAGTTTCATGTTCCCCAGCAGGTATTTGTACATGGTATATTGCACCTGAAGTTCCTGACTGGACACAGAATCTATCAGGGTTTGGACAAGGTTAAAGATGAAAAGTAGAAGGTAGGAAATAGGAGAAAAGGAAGAACATCTCTCCAGGCTACCACAGACTTGGGGAGGAAGGAGAAGACAGGTAGGGCAATAACAAGTGTGTGAATGTCAACAGCAAACAAATCAGACTAGTGATATTCACAGGCCAAGAGAAGAAATAATTAAGAAGACATCGACAGCCAGAGTCTATGGATGAGGTACAAGTAAACAAAAGAAAAGCAAATGTGTACTGAGGCCCATAGTAAATGCATCCAATTGGGTATAATTCCCTCAAAGGCAAAGGATTCTGCAAATGAATGGAATAAATGACCACTCTATGGCAGAGATTCGATCCAGGCATAAAGAACGTGCAACTGGATTGAAAACAACTGGCACAGAACATGGAATAAGTGGATGCAATGTGCATGGACCCAGTATAGTTCTAAAAGTATGAAAACAGAGATTTCTAAACTGATTGCACCCTTTATGATTTAGCATAGCCATCACACCATACAGCTGTCTGAAAGAGCTATCACCAGATGGCAACAGGCAAGAGAAAGGACATAACATAATGCATGACAAATCACGAGAAAGTTGAGAAAATTGATAAGCAAGACAGTCTCCTCTGGTGAACAATGGCTCAAAGTTTTGTGGTGAGTGATTCAAGCTCTCCAACACTGAAGGGAATCATCTGTGAGCAGATGTGTAAACAGATGTCAGGGAGAAAGTCACATATCCGCTGACTGGCTTAGTCAAGCCACCACTGCAAATTCTCTCAGGGAACAGATAAGATAAATGGTCATGAAAAAGAATCCCATGCAAGATTCTGTTGCACACAACCAGTGACCAAGTTGAAAGTACAATTATCAGAGTGCAACTGATGGTAGGTGGGTTGAAGTAATGACCTCACCAAAGTAAACAACTAGCCCCTAGAATTGCTACAGAAAGGAGATGATTACTGTGAGTGGTTGACTCTTACTTACAATGAGCTAAAAGGAGCCATACATGCATGTAATAATGTAATTACAACCCCATAGCCTGGGAATGATGAGCAAAATCTCATATGATGCGACAAAACACCTGTGTATCCAAGGGAAGTCTGAAAGTAGCACCACAAATAGGTAAACCACCTCAAGACTTCCATGGTGAACTGTAGAGGGCAATGAAGCATTTAAGGCATGAAATCAATGACCAATTATCAACTTTCAGTTGTTACAGGAACAAGGAAAAAATATCCAGAGGGTTGGTGAACCAGTTACTGCTTAATACTAAGTAAATCCTAAACTATATCTAACAGTCACACAGACATGTTACGAGATCTCAAGGATAAATACAGGAATTGGGATGAAAGTCGATAATGAAACCCTCTGAAAGAACCCTTATAACCCACTGATCATCAACAAAAGGAAGCTAGCTTAGACAGGACCCAAACCCTTAAGAACACCACTGGTAGTGGTGGGGATAGGTAGTACTCCATTGAGGAAATTGACAAAAAAGTACCTAGAATTGAAAGGACAGGAAATGGTTGAGAGGTAAATGTGGCATATATGACGTTCCAACAGAAACAAACAGTCTGTAAAAGTTGTAAAGGTAGACTGACATCATTTATGGCTCTATACTGTTAGGGATTGGAGCAAATACATGAAGTCTCAGAAAAAGACATAAAACCCCAAGATATATGGAAGGTAAAATTACCCAGTTCAAAATCAAGTCCTCACCTAGAAGGTCCCAACAACAAAAAAAATCATGTAATGTAAAATCAAAGTTTATAATGAAGTATGGGCTAAAGTGGAGGAGAGAAAGTGAACGGTATTTGCAAAAATCCATTAGGATTTCTGTGAAGTTCCTCTGAGAGCTGATATAAGGAAAAAAGATACCAGGTAAGGGTATGTGTTAAACTAACAGATTATTCAGGATCCAACCCCCAAAGAGGAAAAAAAAACAAACTGTTGATAAAAAAAAAACATGTACAGTCTACCTGATGGTTAGAAAGGGTGGACTAATCAGAAGTCGTTGGAAGGCACAACAAGTAAATCTTCTCATTGAAATGCAAGATGAAAAAAAAGGAAAAAAAAAAAAAAGAAGCAAAGGCTTAACAGTTTCAGTAAAACCTTAGTGAAGCCCAAGAAGAAAGATTGTGTCCTGGAACATTTGACCTCTTGCTGTATGACAGCAGATAAATCCATCTTACAGTTTCTCACACCAGAGGCTCACAAAAAAGACTAGTTACTGTTATAACCCTCAAAGTGGTAAGGTGAACTTAAGAATGCATTACACAGATTGATTGATTTAGTGTTTTATGGCACAAAGCAGCGAGGCTATCTGCGCCAGACATTCGGTAAAAATGTAAAAAAATAAAAAATAAAAAAAAATAAATAAATGTAGTAATAGACATAAATGGAAATGAAGGTAAAACAAAAAAGTATAAAACCAATGTTGACACCTAGTCTACAATGTTAAGATAGAAGGCAGAGTATAAGAAGTTGTAAGGTATTTACTCTAGCAAAAAGGTAATGATCATAACCCGCCAGGAAGATTAACAGGTAAGTTCAAGAACCACCGTCAATCACCTGAAGTTGGCCTTTCCAGTCCTGGTTCCGGGTTATGTGTCATAGCAGCTATTATCAAAATGTAAAAGAATAAAAGTTTTAAAAGACACTCCGCAAAATCGTAATAATGAGTAGCCAAATGTCCAGTAAAAAGATAAAAGTCAAGTAAATGGAGTAAAATTTGTAAAAGTAATTGAAGATAAAAGCAAAACGGCAAGTAAAACAGAAAATGGCGTAAAAACCAATGTTGACATCCAGTCAACAAAGTTGTAAAGAACTACCTGTAGCAGAATGGTAATGATCGTAACCCGCCAGGAAGACTAACAGGTAAGTATAAAAACCACCGTCAGTCACCTGAAGTTGGTCTTTCCAGTCCTGGTTCCAGGTTATGAGTCAATATGGCCAGTACTAAAAAGTTAAGTAGTAAAAGTGTAAAATGATATGCAGCAAAAGTATAATAACAACTCGCCAGGATGACTAACGAGTAGTTCAAACGAATAGTTCAAACAGGAGCGTTAGTCATCTGAAGTTGGCCTTTCCAGTCCTGGTGTCGAGTTATTTAATGTTCTGGCCATTGTCCAATGTCAAATGGAAGGAGAGAGATTAAAACTGTAAAAAAAGAACCACAATTAAAAAGGTGTAATGAATAAATATGTAACACTTAAATGAGATTAAAAAGGTTAATGGCCATTAAAAAATTAAAAACATTATCAAGGTGGACAGAGTCACCATCACCAATAACTGTCCAATGTTACAGACTGACCCTGGGAAAAAATATGTTTAAAATATTGCCGTCGTTGAGAATTGTAACGATGGCAAGAAAGTAAAACGTGGCTGATAGTGATTTGAGTGTTACACAAACTACACATTGGTGCATCAGTTCCAGATAAAAGAAAATGATGAGTTAAAAAACTGTGACCAATGCGTAGCCTAGTGAGAATAACTTCCTCCTTCCGAACTTTACGGAAGCTAGATGGCCAAAGTCCAATTTTGGGTTTGATTTGAAAAAGTTTGTTGTCACGTTGCTCATTCCAAGTGGACTGCCAGCTGGCATGGAGCCGAGCCTTGAAGACAACACCATAGTCCATGTACGGAATAGGCATAGGAGTGATGGTGCTGAAGCAGACATATTTAACTGCCATGTCTGCAAGCTCGTTCCCGTGAATACCAACATGGCCTGGTATCCAGAAAACTGGATTGAAGTAGCTGCTAATGAGAAATGGGCCAGTCGGTTTCGAATATCAGTGAGAATAGGATGTGAGCTAACGTGTAGCGATTCCAAGGCAAGTATAGAACTAAGCGAATCAGTATAAATAGTACAGTTGGAGTACTGCTCAGCTGCAATATGATCCAGGGCAAGAGATATGGCATACAGTTCAGCAGTGAACACAGAAGCTGTAGAAGGGATTCTGTGCGCAACTACTGACCCATAGCAAACCATAGCAGATCCCACTGAATTACCTGATTTGGAACCATCTGTATAAATGGGAACTGAATGATTGTTTGAAAGATATTCATTGAATAAAAGACGGTACTTCCAATCTGGAGTATCTTCCTTTTTTAGGTGACTGAAAGAAAGGTCACATTTGGGGCTGTAATAAGCCATGGTGGGATGGGCCGACCTGTGGAATCTGCAATGTTATCCAAGGACAGACCCATTCATCCAATTGCTCCCGGATCTGAAGGCCAAACGGAGCAATGACAGATCGTCTGTTCTGAAAAAGTACTGCCCACCGAGGAAGGAAAACACATTTCCAGGTGGGATGCTTTGCTAAGGAATGAAGTTTCGAAGTATATTGTAAAGATAGTTGCAAACGGCGAAGGTGTAGAGAAGGTTCACGAGATTCAATGTATATACTTTGAACTGGAGAGGTACGGAAAGCCCCAGTGCAGAGTCGAAGTCCTTGGTGATGAACGGGTCCAGCATCTTTAAGGCGAGGGTCTGGCAGAGCCATAGACCATTGATCCATAATCGAGTTTCGATCTAATAAGAGCACGATATACCTTTAACATTGAACAGCGATCTGCCCCCCAACTGGTAGAAGAGAGAACACGGAGGATGTTCAGTTGTGCATTTGACCCGAAGCTGCTTTAAGTGTGGTATAAAGGTCAGTTTACGATCAAAGATAAGCCCCAAGAACTTGGTCTCCGGGACCACTGGCAGCAAAACTTCACCAATACGAAGTTCAGGATCAGGGTGAATACCCCGTCAACAGCAAAAGTGCAGGCATACAGTTTTGGAGAGAGAGAAATTAAAGCCGTTCGCCAGAGTCCACTTCCGTACACAATTGAGGGCGGTTTGTAGTTGCCGCTCAATATATCTCATGTTTGATGACTGACATGAGATGTGAAAGTCGTCGACATACAGCCCATTCGCAACAGTGAGAGGGAGTTGTTCAGTGATGGCATTTATCTTTATACTGAAGAGTGTAGCACTCAATACACAGCCTTGAGGGTCTCCAAGTTCCTGTACAAAAGAACGGGAAAGTGTCGAACCCACACGAACTTGGAATCTCCTGTCCATTAAAAATTTTTTTAATAAACATGGGTAAATGGCCACGTAACCCATATATATGGAGGTCTTGCAAAATGCCATACCTCCATGTTGTGTCATAAGCCTTCTCAATGTCAAAGAATATTGAGACAAGATGTTGGCATTTGAGAAAGGCTTCTCTGATAGATGTTTCAAGTCGAATTAGGTGGTCTGTGGTGGAGTGCTGTCGTCGGAACCCACACTGGGTGGGAGAGAGGAGGTTGTTTGATTCAAGGAACCAAACAAGACAAGCATTAACCATCCTTTCTAATGTCTTACAGAGACAGCTCGTCAAAGCAATTGGACGGTAGTTTGAAGGAATCTTGGGATCTTTCCCCTGGCTTAGAGAAAGGTAAAATAATAGCCTGGTGCCAGGCATCAGGAAAAACATTCTCCTGCCGGATCCAGTTAAAAACAAGTAGAAGAATATTAAGAGAAGCAGGAGAGAGATAGTGCAGCATGTCATAGTGTACATCATCAGGTCCAACAGACGTACTGGCAGACCGATGAAGGGCCATTTTTAGTTCCACCAGGGTAAAGGGACAATTATAGTCAAAGAAACAGTCAGTTCGAAAGGAAAGAGGTGATCGCTCTGCCCGAGTCTTGATGGCCAGGAAGGTGGAGGAACAAGCAGAAGTGCTAGATACCCGGCAAAAGCTTTCACCTAGAGTGTTAGCGATGTTCCGAACATCAGTCACCTCCTGACCATCAGATAGTAAGATCGAGAGGGGGATAGAATTGTAGTGTCCATTAACCTTTCGAATCCTGTCCCATATGATCTTGGAACTGGTGGTAGAAGAAATACTGGTTGTGAACTTAATCCAAGATTCCTTCTGGCTTTGACATCTTACCCACCTAGCATGTGCACGGGGCCCGTTGGAAAGCAACCCGGTTTGAAAGTGTGGGATATCTACGAAAAGTATCCCAGGCCCGCTTTTGAGCCTTCCGTGCTAAGTGGCAAGCAGGATTCCACCACGGACGAGGATATCATGGAAAACGTGTCGAGATTTTAGGAATACACTGAGCAGCTGCATGTGTAATACAGTCAGTTACCGCTGCTACACAGTCGTCTATTGATGGCTGATTTACGATGGCAGTATCAAGTTCTGCGAGAGCAGTGAAAGTGGACCAGTCTGCCTGATCCAGCTTCCACCGGGGCACGCGGGTAGGGTGGCATCGACCACGGCCAGTCTCTCTCAAAATCACTGCCTAGTGGATTACTGTCAACCCTCCATGAAAAATGGGAGAATAATGAAGGGGAGCAAACTGAGAGATCAATAGCGGTAAAGGACTGACTAGGTGCATGAAAGTAAGTGGAAGAACCAGTATTGAAAAGAAAAAGATTGTGATCAGAGAGCATCCGCTCTACAGATTGGCCCCTCCCATCAATAATAGCACTTCCCCAGAGGGGATGATGTCCATTAAAATCCCCTAGGATGAGAAATGGAGATGGCAATTGTTCAACGAGAGCATCAAGATCTGATTGATCATATGTCTTTCCAGGGGACAGGTACAGAGAACAAACAGTGATGGTATGATTCAAAGAAACACGGATGGCTACAGCCTCCAAGGGTGTGTTGAGTGACAAAGACAGGGTGGGCACGTGTTGATCAACTAATGTCCCACCCCTCCATGTACTCGACCATCACACAACCTGTCATTTCTGTACAGAGAAAACTGCCGAATGGAGACAGTATCAGCAGTTTTGAGAAATGTTTCTTGTAAAGAAAGACAAACAGGATGGTAGGAAGCAATCAGCGTTTTTATATCATCCAGATTAGAACGTAAACCTCAACAGTTCCATTGTATCAAGGTGGCCATTTTTAAGAACGGGTAGGTGAAGTGGCTGGAGAACCCTTCGGTTTACGACCACGTCTTTTTTCTTTACTGTCTTTAGTCGGAGGAGGTCTATCAACCTCCATGGATCCTGCTCTGTGTCGGGTGGGCAGGTTTTTGTTATTGGAAGGGGAATCCAGTGACTGAGGACGCGAACGAATAATTGTTTTGTCTCTTGTGGCAGGAGAAAAAGATGTATCAGAAGAAATGCCTGTATTTGAAACTGAAGGACGTGGATCTTGAGGTTTGTTGGAAGGTATGGGAGGAACAGAGATAGGTGTGGAAGTCGATTCATCAACCTTTTTAACCACGGAGGTCAAAAGGCTTTTCATTTGTTTTGAAAACGATTCTCTTGGAGGCACAGAGAGATCTGTCTGCACTCCCACTGTAGTTGTGGAATGAAGTGCAGCAGCATATGTCCAAGATGGAGTTGTGGACAGCAATTTCCGAGCCTCAGGATAACTAATGTTATGTGTCGTTTTCAAACGCTGCACCTCCTTTTCCTCCAACCATTTTGGGCAAGAATGAAAGTAAGAGGGGTGAGAACCATTGCAGTTTACGCAATGTGGGTTCATGTCACAGTCATAGGCATCGTGGTCCTCCACAACGAGCACGTCAGGAAACCACGACAGGATGTCTTTGAGTGGCCGAATCTCTGACATTGGAAACATCGAAGAGGGTTTGGTATGTATGGCGAACCCTGCAATGAGATAACCTGCCTTGATGGTGGCAGGTGCACGTGGTGAAGTAAATGTTAAAACGAGGGTATTTGTTGGCAGTGTAATTCCATCTTTGCGAGTGGAGATGCACCTCACTGCAGAAACTCCTTGATTGGAGAGACCAGCGAGAATCTCCGACTCGGGAACGTTCTTCAAATCCCTTTCAACAATAACTCCTCGTGAAGAATTCAAGGAAGCATGGGGTGTAACCTCAATAGGTATATCCCCAATTGCCTTTGAATTCAAGAGGAGTTCACTGTGTTGGGATGTGGATGTTTCAACCAATATGTCACCAGATCGAAGTTTCTTTACTGATTTTGGAGAGCCAGCAAGTCCCTCTAGTCCCTTTTGAATAAAAAAAAGGGGACATTTGCCCTAAAGGTTTTTCCAAAGAGAATGTAATATAAGAAAATGAGGTGCGTGTGTTACTGATGTTGAAGATTGCTGTTCTGAGTATTCAAGACGTGGTCGCTACCCATTGACTGTTTTTTACAATTTTATTTAAATTTTTTAGAGGATCCATAGGAAAAAGGAAAAATTTCGGTACCCACTGACCCCACCCACCATGGAGCCCTACAAGGGGACGCACTACAAAGTCACGCAAAAACAATGCAGCAACGCCAGGGTTTCGTGACCACTATACCCAAACACCAGCATCAGGCACAATGTCCACAACACCCGTTGAGAACTTCCAACACTGGTACTTGGTTGACTCTAGCCCAAGTGGACCAGCCGATTGACCCAAGGGGCCACCCAAAGGCAGCCGTCTACAGGAATTGAGGCCAAAGTGGTGTGTTAGGGTTGGACCCCTCAACCACCAGGATCCTCTCCTCCCCTTCACGGGTCGCCATGCACGGCAAACACGTAGGTGGATGTTTAGATCCCAGAGAAGGTAACCAGATAGAACAGAACCTTCCCTGGGAGGTCCCCTCACCACGTACAGGAATCCACACCGAGGGGGCATTACACAGAAAAGTTTCACAAAATTCAAGTGAAGAACTAAAGTGATGAGAATTAACTGATAAATATGAAAAAATAAGCTGGTTGAACAAATCAAATGAAGTTTAAAATTAACCATTTTATGAGAAAAACAAAGTAAACACACAGCAAGAAATAAATAAATAAAAAGATCATTTGAACTTGATGCTGCTAAACAAGAAGTGAAAGTTCTGTAGAAGAACGTAAAGGCTTAAACAGGCTATGCTACCATTGTTGGTTGAAGGATGACATATGATTTGCATGAGAGACATGTTGAAATGTACTAATTCCAACAAGGAGGGAAAGCGCATGGCTTGTGACATGCATAAAAAAAGTTTTCATATAGAGGCAGCACTGCATGAGAACAGTTAATCTTGTGATAGGAAGTAAATACCACTTGAGAACAAAGATGTCATTCAGAATAAGGGGGATATAGTAAATTGCCATTCTTGATCCAACACTTATGTAAATACAACTTAAAGGGTTTTGTGCATTCATCCCATAGGATGGAGGGATTTCAGTGATGTCTACATCTTTAAAAGAAAAAAAAAACATCTTCACAGTGGGAGAAGGAGAATGAGGCAAACTGCCTGTTTTATAGAGTGGAGCCAGATAGGAGTCATGTTGAAATTGTCAGAAAGACAATATATTGTGTTGAAGCAAGACTAAATGTTTAGGCTCTGATAACAAAGCCCTGCCTTGGCTGCTTCTGAAAGTTGAATCTGGGTGCAACATTCTGCCAACTGATGAGATGATGCCAGTAGTAACCAATTGTCCATGTAATTATCTGTGCACAGGCCTAGGGAATGGAAATGATGAGAAAAAGCTTATATGATTCAGCAGACAATATATGATCCTGATGCTAGTATGAAAAGTATAGCCCTGAACTAAAGCATCTGACCCTTGTCCAAAATTGCTGATATTGGTGGGACAACTCCACTATGAAAACAGGTACAGAAGTGTCAGTGATAATGAACTTGTTTTATTCATCCACAGTCCTAGTGAAAAATGCCACTGCAAGAATAAAACCCTGAAAGAACTGAGATGACTTACTCAACTTCTTCCTTGTTGATATAGGCAGACTATTCTCAGTAACAATGCACTGAAAGGCAGATGTTAGGTTTGAGGCAAATAGGGACAAGACTATGACTTCCTGTAGGAGCTAAGGAAAGTCTAGAAACTGATAATGACAAGGAATAATGCAGATGGGTGATATCAATCCTCTATTCTAAAGACTCTGGAATGCCTACAAAAATCAAAGGTCAGAGAAAGGGCACCTAATACAGCTTGCAGAAGAATGCTCTCCAACAAAATTCTACCCAACAAATCCCAACAAGAGATTATGGAAAGTGTAGAAGCTGACAATCAAACCAAGGTAGATGCCAACAGTAGTTCCAACTTGTTATTAAATTGATGTGGCAATCACTGAAAGGCCACCAACAAAAGTTGGAGGGATGATAAATATCTCCCAACCTTAGGTAAGATATACAAATCTTAGAAAACTGTGATCTATTCAGGTAGATCACAGACTTTTCTAGAACCTCACATTTCCAGGAGTACATCTATTCTTTGAGAGCTTAAATACATGTCCACCTATTTGTGGTAGGCTATAGCATGTTGTTTCAACAAATGTAGCAGAGACAAGGTATAATTGTCCCTTCACATAACTGAGCAGTAAACTTCCCTGTATGAACCTCAATATCCATAAATGGAAGAAATAAGTATTTGACCTCAGACCTTTCTACCTTCAAGGAAAGGGCAGATGCAAGAGCATCCAGAAAGAGACTCTTAAACACCACAAACTCGACTGGTAAACTGACAAAAAGGAGCTGGTGGAAGAAGATCCAAATTGGCCTCATGAGATCCCAACAGAGTAAAGGAAGGTACTAGCAGAAGCAAATCTAAATTCTATTCAGAATGTCCAGGATCACCTGCAAGTGTAACACAAGAAATCCCTGGAGAAACACTACCAATCCAAATACACATCTCAATTTCATCATAAATAAGGTCATGGACAGTCTCGACTGAGGGCAACCCTTCTTTTTGATGGTTGAGAGATGCTACATATCATGCGAGAAACAGTAATCTAGAAATTCATGCCATATATCAGCTAGCTAAATGAAAAAAAAATATTGAAAATGAACTATGTAATACAAAGAAAACACAGAGACACCTCTTCTAGAATGCTTTGTCAAGAAAAAGTTAGTATCTGAATGAAGTGCTTATATTAAGTAGAAGGATAGGGGGTACACTGACATAAGCAGAATGTCATGAGACATATCAACAAGGGCAAGTAAGAGTGGGAATAAAAGAAAGGAGCAAGTGAGAAATAGTTTACTAATGCTTAGATGGGCAAAGGAAGAAAACCCTAGCAGTCAAGTAATAGTCAAGATAAGTACATTATGTAGTATACATCTTTTATATTTCCTTTAAGCTTGCCTGTTTTGGTTTGCCTAAATAAATACAAATGTTTCCTGCAGTTTTTATTGTTAGAATGGAAGATATTTCAGAGTAACCCAATACCAAGACTTTTCTTTGTACTAAGGAACTTTCATATCAACAGTAAGGTAAAAGTTATACAGGCAAAATAAAAAATATTTCTCACCTTTAATACAAATTTCAATAATCCATTACTCTTTCACTATTTTCCTTTTAAGTACAATACTAATTCTGCAATTATAAAAATGCAAAATTACAGTTTTTGGTGCAATTGTACTGCTTTTAAAATACATTTTGGTGATATGTAAAAAAAAGGAAGAAATATGTTGTGCTAATCTAAAGAGATTAAGAGGCAAAGACAGTAAGCCTTGATCATGCTCCTGCTCTTCCTCTCATACTGTTATTTACTGAAGGTTTATCTTATAAACTACTTATGTTTACTCACATAGATTAAATGGACCTACACATTTAAGTTATTTAAGATATGCAAAGTAATTAAAAAAATAAATAAATGCTAGGTTAGATAACAAAAAAAAATGATATAGAATGTAATATGTAGATTAATCCTTTCCAAAAGGAAAAACTTGACATTCATTGTTCAATCAGGGACTTATTCTTTTTTAGTTTCAACATCAACTTGAAGTACAGTTGTTTTATTAATTAAAGTGTATTAAAATAAAATGGTATTTTTCTTTTGTATTATTTCAGTAGATTCTAAGTGAACGTAATGGTTAGAACCCAGTACATAGTACTGAAACACTGAGGCTTAGAAATACAATATTGACATTTTTTTTAAGTTAAAATGGATAACTTGTGAATTATTAGTTTGACTAACATGAATAATGAAACTTTCTTTTTCATTGCTGGTCACTTGAATTCAGATTATCTATGCCTACTGTTTGCCTAAAGAATCCAAAATTCCAAGTGCTTTAAGTCTTTTACTCCATGAAATACTGATGTTTTAGGCTATAAACATTTCAGTAATTGCTCAGTCAGCCTTTAATGCATCAAAGAATAATTATTGGAATATAAATAACACAGTAAATGACCAATCATGCAGCCACAGATGAGAAAATAACAATTCCTTGTAAAATTTTACCCCTATTAAAGTATACAAGTTACAAATGTATAAATAAAACAATTTTATAACAAAATTTTACTTCTTCCAGAACCCTGAAGTTATAATTTTTCAAAAGACTTTCTAATATGCTTAAAAACCCTATAATAATAACCATTAACAGCATAATTCCAAATTATATGGCATACAAGTTTGGCATTTGTAAGTTGGTTTAATCTGCCAAAGAAATTTTTGTAGGTGGTCTTAAATGTGAAGGAAAACAATAGCAGGCATTGATCTAAAACATTATCCTTATTGTTCTTTATACTGAGCCTGACAAGGTCTGTTGATTAAGGCACTCAACTTGCTGTCAGAGTTGTGAGCTTGAATCCCTATCACTAAACATGCTCATCCTATATGATTGCTTACTGGGCTAGCCACACAGGTGCAAAATTCTCTTCACTTGCAACAATTAATGTTGTAGTCAATCCCTGGGACTAAGGTTGAAATAAAGAAAGAAGTTCATTATATTCATCAGACATTTCAGAAACAAGTTGAAGTGTTTTCAAAAGCATCCACTACATTATTGTAAAAACTACTACTGAAGGATATGGTCAAGAGAACATCTAGATAAAAATCAAATGAGCCTAGGATACATGTACAGATACATTATTTTTATATTTTATTTCTCAGCACACGAAATTATGCTTTCTTGGGTTGACAGTTTTACTCAATAAGAAATAACTCTAATATAAGTAAATATATTAAAAAGGATTCTCATTTGCATAGTTTAATAATTAAAAGTTGTTTGTCTTCATGACACCAGTTCTGAAAACTTAGTCATCATCATACCAACAGATTATGATTCAATGCTATTGAATGTAAAATGTTGTAATTATTATAGCAGAACATGCCTACTGTAAAAAGAAAGTACTGTTATTATAGTTGTGAATTAATCATTCAGTTCAGTAAGTTCTATGTAAAACATTAAAAAAGAAAATTCAATAGTACAGTTTAAAAAAAATTCACAAAAGAATGAGTATTTAATTTACTGTTCTGGCAAGTAGATATGATTATGATGGATCACAAGACATAGAACCTAAAATTGTGGCCCAAAATAATGTCCTCTGATATTTCATAATTTCTAAGTGTTTGGGGATAATTTATCTAATCTCTCAGCACAGATAACCCTCGTGTAGCTTTTCGCAAAAAAATAAATAAAATTAATCTCTGAAATACCATGAATATCATGAACATAAGTGTCATACTTAAAACCACTATCAATCATTACATGCTTTAACACTTACAACTATTTGCAGAAAATGTTTACAAAATACCTAAAAGCAACTTTACATTCAAAAGAATGTACATAAAATGATATTCAGAAAACCTCATGCTTCAGAAATATTAGTAAATAGCTACAAAATAAAACAGCTGCTGAAAGATTGAAAAACATCAATAACATTCAATTAATATTCTCATACTTATCAGAAATTGGTTGTTAAGAGAATACTTTTACATACCCACTTCTTAATGACTTGGCCAACAGAGTTGATTGCATTATCTTCTTTTCTTTGTTCCTTCAGTTCATCTAGTAGATCTATCAAAGAAAACAGTAAATGTTTCATATCATATTTATGAAAATTTTATTTCAGAAGAATTCTGAGTTGTAGCTGAGATTTAGCATGAATATTTCAATCATACAGAGAAACTTATGAAACATTTTTATAGATATTTAAATTTATATGTGACTGGAGTGGCTAGGATTTAGCTGATGATTACCATAAACAATCACTTTGTGCAGCAACTCCTTGTAAATTCAGGAACAAGCTGGCAATTCTTATGAAATTACTCAAAATCCCAGTTCCACAAGAGTTTTGAAACCACCACCAATCTCCCTAAAATATAAATCAGACTAAACCTACAACTTTAAAAACACATTTATAACTGTTCAGTGAAATTAATTTCCCTTACAACATTGGCTGACATTTTTCCTTTAGTTTTAGCTGGTTGCAATGGAACACTTAAAATCATGAAACAAATGTAACTTTTTTTTTTTTTTTTTTTTTTATAGTTGCAGCAGACAACAGGATCACAAAAGGCTTTTAAAGAGCATTTATCACAACAAAGCATTTCTGACTCTTTCTAACAAAAGTAAATTAAAAGCAAGACAATGCAATATCGACAAATTTGTACAAAAGGTCTTGTAATTACAGCCATTATATTCAGAGTTGATTGTTCAAAATATTAATGGTTAGATAATGATACAGAAAAGAATAATTTTAAACATGGCCTGAAAGAAAGCAAAGAATCAATGAGAACACTTTTACTACATGAAGCAATGTCAATGCTGGATGAGCTCCCCTTCCCCCATTTGGACTACTGACATACACTGCTGGCCAAAATCTTAAGGCCAACAAACAAAGAAAAAATATGCATTTTGCATTGCTAGACTCAACCACTTATTTGAGTAAAGCTTCAAAAGATGAAAATAAGGGAAAATAAAAAACTTTTTTAGCATTTAATAGGGAAAATGTGAACACTATGAAATTAGCCTAAATACTAACTGGTCAAATGTTTAAGACCATACTGAAACGAAGTGTTAATTGGTAAACACGTAACAAAATTTAGTCATTTGTATTCAAGCATTAGCATTGTCAACAACTCCCACTGACATCTCCTGTGTTACATTGGATAAAAACATGGCAAAGGCTAAAAAGTTGACAGAGTGTGAACATGGCAGAATTGTCAAGCTGCAAATGCAAGGTCTCTCTCAACATGCCACCACTGGTGAGATTGGGCAAAGTTTAAGACCATTCCAAAAAGAAGTCCTAAACAGGGTAGGAAATGCCCAACAAGAGGTCTCAGTAGTGAGTTGCACAGTTGTCATTGCAAATAATTGCAAACAATCGCTTTGGCATGGTTGATATAAGCATTTGCAGAAGACTGACTGAAATGTTATTCCAAGTGGTAAAAATGGCTTCACGAAGATCATGCACTGTTTGGAATTAACATCCATTTCTATAGACTGCCCTTGCCATCTACCTCCAAGAATTTTCAATGGGGTTCAGTTCAGGCGAACATGCTGGATGGTCCAAAAGAATCACGTTATTCGCCATGAGAAAGTTCTTTATCCTGCAGGCATTGTGGATTGCAGCATGGTTCTGCTGAAAGATCCAGTCATTTCCACACAAGCGAGGGCCTTCAGTCAATAAGGATCCTCTCCAACATGCCAATGTAACCAGCTGCTGTTTGATGCCTCTATAACTTGAAGTTCCATTGTTCCATGGAAGAAGAAAGCACCCCAGATCTTGATGGAACCTTCGCCATTGTGTTGTGTAGAAAATGTCTCAGGTGGGATATCCTTATCATGCCAGTAATGTTGGAAGCCATCTGGACCATCCAGGTTAAATTTTTTTCTCATCAGAAAACAAAACCTTCTTCCACTTTTCTACGTCCCATGTTTGGTGCTTCTCAGCAAAGTTTAACAAAGCTGTTTTATGGTGTAGAAGGAGGCGTGGCCTTTGAAGATGTTTACAGGTTTTAAAGCCTTTCTCTAGTAGATGCAGTCTTATTGTTCTTGAGCTGCATTCTGCATCTATAAGGGCCTTAATCTGGTTCGACGATCAGCTGATGTCTTACCAGACAACCCGTAGAATCCTCCTGTTCAACACTGGCAACATTTTCTTGGGCCGCCCACTTGAATTTCTCGTTCCGTACCTCTCAGGGTCTTTTAAGAAATTTGCAACAGCAGTTTTACTACACCCAATCTCACCAGCGATGGCATGTTGAGAGAAACCTTGCTTTTGCAGCTTGACAATTCTGCCATGTTCAAACTCTGTCAACTTTTTAGTCTTTGCTATGTTTTTACTAAATGTAACACAGGAGATATCAGTGGGAGATGTTGACAACTCTAATGCTTGAACACAAATGACTAAATTTCATTTCAGTATGGTCTTAAACTTTTGACCAGCTAGTATTTAGGCTAATTTCATATTGTTCAAAGTTTCTTTATTAAATGCTAAAAAAGTTTATTTTTATTTTCCCTTTTCTTATTTTCATTTTTCGAAGCTCTACTCAAATAAGTGGTTGAGTCTAACAATGCAAAATGCATATTGTTCTTTATGTTCATTGGCCTTAAAATTTTGACCAACAGTGTATTAGCTAACTGAAGCTAAAGTGTTATTTTTCTGGTATACCCTTAGTACGGAGATTGAATAAGATGTATTTTTGATGATTATTAGTTTTACTTGACAATGTGTACCTTGATGGAGGCATAAAAGGTTATCCATTGAACCAAATATTTGTCTCAGTTCTTCACTAGTCAATATTTCCAACTGAATGAGAGAATGACGATATATCTGTAAGACTAAATTAAGATCATCCACTATATCTTCTTCTCCCCGATACAGTTCAAAAATTGCCTGAAATAGCAACACAGAAAATATACAAAATGAAAAAAAAACACCAGTGCATATAAATTTTATGTTTGAATATCCACATAAATAAGGTATATCCAAGTAAACACAAATCAACATAAAATATAAAAAGGGCCAACATACATCAGGCATACTTAAATAAATTTGCAAAGGTATTAGCACACCTGATGAGGTTACAAATTATGTAACTGTGCCTTTCAAGTAATTTGAAGTTTCGTTAACAGTTACAGATCAATAAATATTTATTTTCCAAACCTACATGACAAAAAGGATAAATATTTGCTATGCACACATATTGATTATGTTTCACAGCCTTTAATAAAATACATACATATTATAAACCAGTTTATTGACTTCACTACATAAAAGTAATTCTCTCAAGAACTCTACAGATTATTTTAATAACTTAAGTGTTTGAAGTCTAATTTGACATATAATAAAATATTATGGCAGTTAAATTCTCTCAAAAAAGCTTGAGGTATAGTTATCTTTGTATAAAACATTTTAACCAGGAACAAAACTACTTCAGAAAATAGTTATGCAAATGTTTTGTTTCTAGTATCGCAGGCTTATGGGAGTACTTAACAGCCATAACTTTCTGAATGATTTTAAGAACACGAATGTGATTAGCATAAAACATACCTCTTGACGTTTGAGTTCTTTATGACTCATATTTTCTTTTACTACTTGAACCCTTTCCTCTGACAAGGTGTCCAACCACAGCTGAGAAGTTCTACACTTCTTTGGAGTTGCTTTAGGTTGTTTATAGGGAGTAGTAGAGGGAGAAGATGCTCCTGATGATGTACGTCTCAGTTTTCTACAACTGTTATCTCCACTCAGAATCGTCTGTGAAACTGTTACTGGTATGCTGCTGCTCGGTTTTGACGAAACACTTAGATTGCTCAGAGAACGCTGGAATTCATAAAAAAGCTATACAATGCATTTATAAGCATCTGATAAAAGACGATGACCGAAGAAGGTCAAAACGTTGTTCGCTCTTCTATGTAAAATATTTTCTCAACCCAAACGAGCCGTTTTTGCATATAAAAGAGTAATCTGACTATCAGAATATAAAAATAACTATACATTAAAGAAACAAACTTTATATAATAAACTTAAGAGAGTAATTAATATAGAAGTTTAGTCCTTTATCCAACCACCAAGTGAACAATACAAAAATAGTTTATTTAAGCTTAAATTTCAAAATTATTATAATGTAATTAATCAATGAAAAACTGCTACATGTTAGAATTGGTTTAAAATATTAAAACTATCAGAAATAACGTATATCTAATAATACCCAAGAAATTAACTATAAACTGAAAAGGAAAATATCAATACACTTATTATAAAACATAGGAATACCACAACCATTTATTAGTATGATCCACAAATCTAAACGAAACACGTGTAAGCATCCATGTATTTACAGTAGTGCATATTCAATAACAAAAACTGATAAAACAAGTAGATCAAATAACATGAACTAAAAGGCCTAGTTTTAACCATCCCACTTTTACATTCAGTCTAGAATTAAGGGTAGCTCACCAATGAAAAACAAACAAACAAGTATGTGACCTGTATGATCAACTATGATTGGTTCATTCTACTGAACTATACAATGATCTTAAAAGAATTCTTTACTCAATGATCTATTAGAATTGAACCAAGAAAGCACACTAGAAATCAAAAGGCAAGTTTAGTTTCTTTGTCAAGTTGATAGCATCGCCTTGTGACCTTTATTCTCTTGCACCATTAGTCAGCAGTTACATTAAAATAAGATTAGCTCAGCCAGTACAATATATTACAACAATAATCCTTTAATCCCAAACGTTATATTTTATTGCGATACCCTCCTGAGCAGAACAAACATTATCTATTATATAAAACAAAGAAATAAAGCAACTAAAAGAAGGCAACCTCAACAATGTTATAGGTCTATGCTGGCATTGCATAGAAACTGAATAAATGAAAATTTTTAACAATTCCTATATAACTAAAGCAAATAGGAAACATGATATTCCACAACATTAAATAACTTTTACATTATTCTTATAATTTATTAACTTAACTAAATGTGCAATAGACCGACCTCCTAAATGAAGAAGGAATATCAATTATAATATCAAATTACTAAGTGAACAAATTATAACAAGTTTTCAGTAAAATGTGCAAGTCTGCTGTATGCAAATAAATCATGTCAGAAATGCATACATACTCAAGATGTACTGTAATGTAAAGAATAAATATACTTTTGTCCATCATACCATTTGACATTGTATTTACACAACTTTTACACTTCTTAAATGCCTCTGAATCTCATTATCATTTCTAGTATTTTCTATACTCTAGTATGGACTATTGCAAAATGAGCAATACAGGGTAATATGAATAACTGATAACTGACCTGAAATACATAATACCCTGTTGAATGGTGCTCTGTGAAATGTTAAGTCATGCACAGTCTGACCCACCACCATGCTCACAGAAATAAAGAAAACAAAATTCAGAACTTCAACCAATATTATAAAGTTGTTTCATAATCAATTAGTAATAGTTAATTCCAATTTAAAACATTTAGTTCAATTATATATTCATTTCATTATTTTATTCGGAAAATATTTCTTACACCTTTTATAAAATCAATATATACATGAATCTGAAGAATCCAAACACAGTAAATATGTGCAACGATTTCTTTCACTAGTTTAAGTATGTGAATTTTAAGATTTAGCTTACATGAAAAACTTCTCCCATTCTCTTCACCGGTTTTGCTGGAGATAATAATGAGGTAAATGATGGAAAACTAGAAATTCTTTTTTTCCGTTTAGACCATGGTTCTTCCTAGATTACAATAACAATGGATATCAAAAACAAAATTAATATTATTGCGCACTACAGTATATTTAATTTTAGTAAGAATATTCTATAAATATGAACATTACTAAAAATCACACTAATAAAGCTATTATCCGATATTAGTTTTATATTAGTATAAAAACTGATTCTTAAAATTTCAATCCATTTTTAAATTAAATAAAAATCTAAGAATTTCATTTATTTGAACGTAAAAATAATCATTACATAATCCTTACATAATGAAGCAAAAAAGAATGAAAAATTTGAGGATAATTTTTAATTATTTCTGATATGAAAATCATACAAAAAATAATTTTATATCAACATAATTATTTTAAAAATAATTCACAAAAAACATTTCTAGACAGGTGCTTTAATATGAACTGCAAGTATGTAGTAAACTCATCTATGAAAGAATCATCATCAAAAACATCTTGCTCAGTCAGTGTTATGAACTTAAGAAATAATTGTATTGTACCTTTTAAGTTCATTCAAACATTTAATTTTGATATATAACAGTCATCATCAAGGTAATTATACCCACATTTAGAAGGGAAATGTCAAAACTTGCTGTGCTCAGACTGTCTTCATCACTCTCTCGTTTTCTCTTTTTCTGTAAAAATAACTCATTCACTTGTAAAATGTAAAACATCACAAGTTGTCTACAACAATAGTGAATACATTAAAATAACTGTAGTCTTTGATTTCATGTCAAAAAAACATATCAAACATTACACACTGATTACTTTGGAAAGAAAGGCCAATAATTCTAACATGTTTGCTGTCATCGGTAGTATTAATAATTTATTCTAGTGCCAGCCACACTTTTCTTCCTTTACATTACCCATTTGTCTAATATTTACATGGGGAACTATACTACGTTTAATAAGCTCATTGAAGCCAATTGTAATGTGTCCTGCTGCTGTGCCACGAGGTCCACAACTAAAAGTCAATTGTGACTCACTGGGAAGGCACTTGGTAGTGAATATGCTGAAAGATACAAGAATAAACAAAACTACATAGTTTACAAATCCTTTTATTTTAGTATTTGCAAGACTTATTGTCGATGGAGTTAACTCATATGTCCACAGAATTTTGAAACACTTATAAACATTTCAACAATGTATATATTTATATACCATTAAAAATTGCTGCTATATGATTTTTTTCATTTTTCATTAATGTGTGCATTTTTGTTACACTTTAATACTTATACAAATATAAAATGGAGAACAATTTGTGATAGAATTGAAAAAAGTTGCAACAGAAGTCAACAGGATTTTCAGACATAGCTTCTTTTACCAATATTTACGTGTGTTCATGTACTATACACATACAAGAACAGATTATCAAGTAACTGCTGGATGTAGTTAGTTCTATTCAGGATAAAATTGTACAACACCATGTATTTTTGTTGTTGTTTTTATAAATATGCCCTTTCAATAATATTTGAAATATCAGAGTTGTGCTTACTGTTGTGAGTCACTTCCTTACTTTACCAGGTGTACATGTATGATAAAACAACAAACATTTGTGACATCCCTAATATTAAAAGTATAACACCATAAGATTAGGACATTGTATACAATCCCCAGACAACAGAAGTATGCTGACACATTCCAACAAGGTTAATGGTTCCTACCAATAAAGTACTCTGATAAAAGGAGAAAACTAGAGAATCACACATATTGCTTAATAAAAGAAGTAAGAGTGGTACATATCTTTTGATTCACCCTGTAGTTTGGTGCACAAAGAGATAATGTCATAATTCCCAGAGTCAGTACATACATTAAACTATTATAGTGAAATTGAAAAATTAACAGCTGTGATTTATGTGATCTCTATATCATATGCATGTCAACAGTTTGCAAAAGCAATGTTAAAATTTTAGCAAGGTATAAACTATCTCAGATAAATATGTACAAGATAATTTAAAAACCATAACAAGAATGAAAACAAAGACATCAAGCAGAATACCAGATTAATTAGATATACATGAGATCAAGTCCACTGGACTGACCCCATAAAAGAGAAAGTAAATTTGGTATTATAGTCAATATTTCATCTGTATCTACATAAAATGTGGCAAGTTTTTAGTCCAATGTACAAGTCCATTAGGGCCCAGCATAGCCAAGCGTGTTAAGGTGTGCGACTCATAATCTAAGGGTCCTGGGTTCGCATCCCCATCGCGCCAAACATGCTCGCCATTTCAACCGTGGAGGCGTTATAATGTGATGGTCAATCCCACTATTCATTGGTAAAAGAGTAGCCCAAGAGTTGGCAGTGGGTGGTGATGACTAGCTGCCTTCCCTCTAGTTTTACACTGCTAAATTAGGGATGGCTAGCACAGATAACCCTCGAGTAGCTTTGTGCGAAATTCAAAAACAAACAAAACAAAACAAACAAATCCATTATACACAAAAATTCAGATGTGTCAGTAAAGTATTTGTATTCAAGATATGTCTGGAAATTATAATGTCAGTCAGACTTAAACAAGTCAGAGTACAAAGTAATATTAATGTGAAGAATTAAAATACTTTCACCAATCATGCACTTTACACATAACATTCATATAAGCTATAGAACAATCAAAATGCATATGAGCAATTTATCAGTATCTCTGCATGCTGTACCTGGTATTTATTCTCCTCCACCATGAACTGTCACTACATCAGCAATGTAGGGTAAAATAAATAGTTGATAACTCTAACACAAAATACATAATACCATGTTTAATGGCACTGTGTAAAAGGATGTGGCATATGCACTTAGTTTCCCACCTGTACACATAAGGTAAAAAAAACAAAAACCTTATCTGGTATGTAAGAACACAGCAGAGTTGTTCAACTATCCCATCACAATAAAAAAAAAACAAGTAATAAAAATGAAATCCAATTAAATGGTACATTGAATACAGATATGGATGTTGTTGACTTGTCTTGTTGCTCACAAGGAAACTACTATTTGACTTCTGCACTACACAAAAAGCTTTACTAACTAAAAGGTTATGCTAATTTTTATACTCATAGAAACAAGTTAAAATTTGATTTCTATTTAAAGGAGTAAAGTTTGCCAAATAGAGCAATAATCTCATATTATTAGAAATTTTCTATCTGACTTCTGCTTCCCTTAAAACGCTGCCAAGGAAAATATGTTGTAAAATGAAAACGTGACTATTGGCCATGGTCATATTTAGTCATGTATAACAATGATCACAAGCTGGGAATTTGGAATGTAAAGTATCACTGCTTAAGTTCTGGGAAAACTAGAGAAGATCCACTTTTTTCTTGCTTTCACTTATGTTATCAGAAATCTTTGCTGGTCAGAGCAGGAATTTTGCATAAAGTTGGTTGGTTGGTTTTGGTGTTCTATGGTGCAAAGCAACTACACTATCCACACCAAACAACCAGTAAAAAGTTAAAATTAAAGTAAAATTATTACAATTCATAAAAAAGAATCAAGGTAAAACAAAACAAAGTTTAATGAATAAATAGCATTAAATCCAATTTTTATATCTAATTTACAGCAGTAAGAGAGAAACTATAGTAATACAAGTTGTAAAGTACTTTCTGTAGCATAATTTTAATTATTATAACTCACCAAGATGAGTAATGGGTAAGTTCAAACATAAGCGTTAATCACCTGAAGTTGGCCTTTCCAGTCCTGGTTTTGAGTTATTTCACGTCACAGCCGTTTAAAAAAAAATAAAGTAATACAAGTTTTAAAAGACTCTCTGTAGCATAATTTTAATTATCATAGCCTGTCAGGATGACTAATGGGCAAGTTCAAACATCAGTGATAAACACTTGAAATTGGTCTTTCCAGTCCTGGTTGAATTATTTGAGTTATGGCCATTTTCTAATTTTAAATCAAATTATTTGTATTTTTATTTTTAAAAAGGAATGATATTAAAAATGGTCTAATTTATAAATTAAAAACTTAAACAACATTAAAATGATTAATGACCTTCAAAAAACTAAAAAACATTTGTAATGTGGACAGTGTCACCATCGCCAATGACACTGTCTAACATTATGGATAAACCTTGGGACAAAACATGTTTAAATGGTGCCATCGTTGAGAGTCGTAACAATGGCAAGACAGTGAAATGTAGCTTATTGTAACCTGAGTGTCACACAGATAACACATTGATGCATCAGTCCCAGATGAAAAAAACAATGAGTTAAAAAACTGTGACCAATGTATAGTTTAATTAGGACAACTTCCTCTTTCTGATCCTTATGGAAGAAAGACAGCCAAAGTCCAATAGAGTATTTTATTTGGAAAAGTTTGTTTTCACATTCCTTACTCCAAGTCAACTGCCATCTGGCATGGAGCTGAGCCTTGAATACAGGACCATAGTCCATGTATGGAACAGACACAGCAGTGATAGTGCCAGAGCAGACAGATTTAGTTGCAGGTGTCAGCAAGCTCATTCCCACAAATACCAATGTGGCCTAGTATCCACAAAAACTGGATAAAAGTAGATGTTAAAGAGAAATGGGTCAATCAGACTGGAATATCAGTGAGAACTGACATGAAGCAATTCCAAAGCCAGTAGAGAACTGAGCGAGTCAGTATAAATAGTGCAATTTGAGTACTGCTTAGCTTCTAAGTGATCTAGGGCAAGAAAAATGGCATACAGTTCAGCAGTGAACACAGACGTTGTAAAGGGGATTGTGTGCACAACCACCAAACCACAACAAACCATGGCAGAGCCCACAGTCACCTAATTTCAAACCATTCATATAAATAGGAATGGAAGGATGGTTCAAAAGATGTTCAGCAAATAACAGACAGTATTTCCAGTCTGGAGTATCTGCTTTTCTCAGATGACTTAAAGAAAGGTTACATTTGGGGATTGTAATAAGCCATGATGGGATGAGCTGACCACTGGATACAGCAATGTTATCCAAGGACAGACCCAATTCATCCAACTGTGCCTGGGTATGAAGACCAAAATGATCAATGAAAGATGGTCTGTTCTGAAAAAGCATAGCTCACCAAGAAAGTGGAAAATAACCCCATGTGCGATGCTCTGGTAAGGAACAAAGTTTCGAAGCATACAGCAAAGACAGTTGCAAACGGCAGAGGTGCAGAAAGGTTCACGAGACTCTGTGTATAAGCTCTGAACTGAGGAAGTGCAGAAAGCCCTGGTGCAGAGCTGAAGTCCTTGATAATGAATGGGGTCCAGCATCTTTAAAAAGGCTGAGGTCCTGGCAGAGCCATAGACCATAGTCGAGTTTCAATTGAATAAGAGCATGATATATCTTTAGCACAGAATACTGATCTGCTCCCCAAGTGGTGGAAGAGAGAACACAGAGGATGTTCAGTGCTATTGTAAATTTGACCCCTAGCTGCTTGATGTGTGGTATATAGGTTAGCTTGCAGTCAAAGATAAGCCCCAAGAACTTCATCTCAGGGGCTACAGACAGCACAGCTTCACCAATATGGAGTTCAGGGATCTGGGTGAATACCCCGTTGGTAGCAAAAGTGCATGCAAATGATTTTAGATAGAGAGAAGTTAAAGCCATCTGCTGTGGTCCACTTTAGTAAATGATTGATGGCAGTTTGTAGCTGCTGCTCAATATACCTCATGTTCGATGACTGACATGAGATGTGAAAGTCATCAACATAGAGCCCGTTTGCAACAGTAAGAGGGAGTTGTTCAGTGATGGCCTTAATATTTATACTGAAAAGTGTGACACTCAAAACACAGCCCTGAGGGACTCCAAGTTCCTGTAGAAAAGAACAGGAAAGTGTCAAACTCACAAGAACTTGGAATCTCCAGTCCATCAAAAATTTTTTAATAAAAATGGACAAATGGCCACTTAACCCATATATATATATATATATTGAAGTCTTACAAAATGCCATACCTCCATGTTGTATCATAAGCCTTCTCAATGTAAAAGAATATTGATACAAGATATTGTCATTTGAGAAAGACTTCTCAAGTCGAATCAGGTGGTCCATGGTGGAGCGCTGTCATTGAAACCCCCACTGGGTAGGCAAGAGGAGGTTGTTTGATTCGAGGAACCAAACAAGACGAGCATTAACCATCCTCTCTAAGGTCTTACAGAGACAGCTCATAAAAGCAAATGGATGGTAGTTTGAAGGAATCTTGGGATTCTTCCCAGGCTTACAGAAAGGTATGACAATAGCCTGGTGCCAGGCATCAGGAAAAACATTTTCCTGCCAGATCCAGTTAAAAAGAATCAGAAGAATAGCAAGAGAAGCAGGAGATAGATGGTGCAGCATTTTATAGTATACATCATCAGGTACAACCGATGTACAGCAAAACTTAATGAAGGGACAGTTTGAGTTCCACCAGTGGAAAGGGACAATTATAGTCATAAAGACAATCAGTTCGAAAGGAAAGAGGTGATTGCTCTGCCCGAGTCTTGATGGCTGAGAAGGTGGAAGAAGAGACAGAAGTGCTAGATACCCAGCAAAAGCTTTAACATAGAGTATCGGTAATGCTCTGGGTATCAGCTACTTCCTGGACATCAGAGACCAAAATCAAGACGGGACAGAATTATATTGCCCAGTAACCTTTAGAACTGGTGGTAGAAGATATGCTGGTTATGAACTTATTGAAAGATTCCTTCTGGTTTTGGTGTCTTAAACACCAAAAATGTGCACAGTCCTGCTGGAAAGCAATGCAGTGCAAGAGTGTGGGATACCTGTGAAAACTACCCCAGGCCTGTTTTTGAGCCTTTTGTGCCATGTGGCAGGCAGGATTTTACCAAGGATGAGGATATCATGGAAAATGTGTCAAAGTTTTAAGAATACATTGAACAGCTACTGCTGTCGTCTGTTGATGGCTTACAGACAATGGCAGGATCAAGTTTTGGGAGAGCAGTGAAAGCGAGCCAATTTATTTGATCCAGCTTCTACAGGAGCATGTGGGTTGGATGGCATCGACCTCCGCCAGTTTCCCTCAAAATTATAGGAAAATGACCACTGCCTAGTGGATTATTGTCAACCCTCAGTGAAAAATGGGAGAATAGTGAAGTGGAGCAAATTGATAGATCAATAGCAGTAAAGGACTAACTAGGTGCATGAAAATAAGTGGAAGAATCAGTATTGAAAAGAGAAAGGTTGAGATCAGAGAGCATATGCTCCATGGAGCAACCACTCCTTTCAACATCAGCACTTCCCCAGAGGGGATGATGTCCATTAAATTCCCCCAGGATTAAAAAGGGAAACAGTCTCACCAGGCGACAGGTAGAGAGAACAAACAGTGATGGTATGACCCAAGGAAACACAGATGGCTACGGCCTCCAAGGGTGGTTTGAGTGGCAAAGAGGGGGTGGGCACTTACTGATCAACCAACAGTGCCACCCTTCCATGCACTCATCCATCACACAGCCTGTCATATCTATACAAAAAAACCCATCAAAAGGTGACTGTATCAGCAGGTTTCAGAAATATTTCCTGTAAGGAAAGACATACAGCATCATAGGAAGCAATCAGTGTTTTGATGTCATCCAGATTAGAATGTAAACCTTGACAGTTCCATTATATCAACGTGGCCATTTTTATTTGTGTCGGCAAATTGGGTGGAGAACCTTTCTGTTTAAGACCTTGTCTTTTATCTTTACTGTCTTTATTTGAGGGATGTCTATCGATCTCCATGGATCCTGTGTTGGGTTGATTGGTCAGGTCTTTGCTGTTGGAAGAAGATTCCAGCAACTGAGGATGTGAAGGAATGATCATTTTGCATCTTGGGGTGAGAGAGGAAGATAGGTCCAAGGGAGATTTCTGTGCCCACTGACCCCACCCACCATGGAGCCCTACAAGAGGATGCACTAAAATGTCAAATAAGGACACTGCAGCAATGCCAGGGTTTTGTGAGTACTATACCCAAACACCAGCATCAGATAATGTCCACAACACCTGTTGAGAACATCCAACATTGGTACTTGGTTGACCCTAGCCCGAGCAGACCAGCCAATTGATCCAAGGGGCTCACCCCAAGGCCACTCATTTGCAGGAATTTAAGGCCAAAGTGGTGTGTTAGAGTTGTACCCCTCAACCACCAGCATCTTTTCCTACCCTTCATGAGTCACCACACACAGCAAACTTGTGGATGGATGTTCAGATCCCAGAGGAGGTACACTGAAAAAACAACCTTCCCTGGGAGGCCCCTCACCTTGTACAGGGATCCACACCAAGGAGTTTGGATAAAGTACATGTAAAATTGATGGTAAAGCAAAATACCTTGTACAGTGTTCTCATACAGTAAATATTGGAAGTTAAGATGAGGTCTCTGCCTGTACAATAATTTGTTGTGATAGGTCTCATTAACTTGTTTAGAAGAAATGAAATTCATTATGTGGAATTCTTGTAAAAAAACCAATAACAATAAAAGTGTTTTAAGCACTTTGACATACGTCATCAAGAAAACAGTTTGATAAAATACACACACACACACACACATTAAACACCTAAAATCACAAATATTAGTTCTAAATTCCACTTATACAACACATATTAGAGAGAATAACAAAAGTTGTCTTTTGGATATACCCGTTTCATTTCATTTTTAAGAGGAATGTGAATGTTATGATTTAACATCTTTCCATAGCATAGGCATTTAAGTTAGTTTTAGAAGTGATAAATATTGCAGGTTTATTTATGTAACTGTTTATGAATTATTTGGTGTAGTTCAATTGTTGTGGATTGACATGTTACTCAAGCTTTCTAATTTGTTCTTCTTGCTTTTGAGTATTGTTACATCATAACTTATTGTAGTTTGTAGAAAGTTCTACACCTCAGTTTGGTAGTTTGTGTAAGTAACTTAGAGAAAGTAAAACAAAAGTGAAAAAGTGAAGTTACACTATAATTGTAAGTTCAGTCACATCAGAAAATTTCTAAATTGAATTTTACAGCTTATATTGTAGCAACACTTTTTTTTTTTAAATATTATTATTTAAATAATATTTAAATGTAGTTTAAAACTACACTAGGTTATTTGCTGTGTCCACTGAATGGAATCTAACCTGATTTTAGAATTCTAAGTCCAAAGGCTTACTGTTGTCAAGTAACAATAAAGTAGAGGAGAATAATTTGTCTTTTTAAAAGGTGTTCTAAAGTAATTAAACAAATTTATGTGGACTTTTGATGAAAAGAATTATTTAAAGCTGTGGTAACCTGTTGTGGTAACCAACAGTACAACATAAATGAAATTATCAGAGATTGAATTGTAACAACAAAGCAGAGAAGAATAATTGATACCATCAACTGTGCCATAAAGCAACTAAACCAGCCTGTGTGAACTTAAGAAAAAAAAAAGAAAGAAAAAGAGTCGACTATTTAACGTTCATGATGTAACTGAAGTGACTAACTGTGTAATGAATGAACATTTGTATACACATTTGACTTGTTTTTAATGTATACATTATTTTACAACAAATGGACTGTGTGCTGTTTATTGTTGAAATTTATCACCAAGTCATAAACACTTATTGTACATAATCCTGCCCAACCATGCATTCACATAAAAATTGACATAGTCCCACAACAAAATATATCCAGTTGTTCATATTCATCTTATGTACAAGGTTTTGTTACCCAAAACTGCTAACACAGTGTAGTACTAAAATTTTGAAACACTCAAGAAACAACAAATGCATCACACTCTATCAAGTTCAGGTCAATTTATTTAAATACATCAGCAATACATTTTATCTTAAATACCAGAGAAGCTAAAGGCATGTAAACCTACATAATGAATATTTAATGCTTGAATTGCTATTTTGCATTTCTTTCAAATTAATGATAATTGCAACTATATTGCAAACTTCATTTCTTTAACTAAGTTATAAATGGTATTTAGTAGGCCTACTACTTTATGTACTCTAATGTAATCCAATATCAAATTTGGGGGTTTGCTTATGGGAAATTTCTGAAAGTGTTTTTGTGAAATACACTGAGCCTCTAAGAAGTTGGGTGAACATCTCAGGGCAGAGATGATTTATTTAACACCATTTAGGAGTTTAAGAGAAGGAAGGGGTTTGAAGGAAATCCCTGGGTTTCTCCAAGGAATGGGGTGAAAATTTCACCTTTATCTAAACCTCAGGTGTGAATCTTATTATATGGATAAGCTATAACTAACTTAAACATCTTCAACCAATTTTACTGATTATATAAAATTATATTATGACTTTAAGCCATTTAATTCACATATGAAATTAATTCTTGCCCATTTATATCAATTATATTATGACCTAGCATAATATTCATTTTATTATGAATATTTTATTCATGTAAAATATGCTACTACCTTATGCCATAACTTAAACCTTTAAATTATGTAATTACGCCTTCATTCACAGACATCAGTTAATATAAATTTATGATAAAACATTACAGTGTAACTAGATGAAAAGATTACTTACAGAAATAAACTGGAAGTGCTTCGACTTGGGTGGAGGTTCCAAAAACAAACTTGTATTCCCTTCATAATGTGTGTCACTGAAAGTATAAAAATATAAAATATTACTGATATATATATATATAAACACAAAGACGCAAAATTCAAAAGTTAGCATTTCAAATTTAATAACTAAGAATTAGTCTATTATTAAAACTATAAACAAGGGTTTAAAAAATTAAGTGAAAACTTTCATCGACAGAACAGATATTGAAATCAGCTCTTTATGATGTGCAAATGACATATCCACAACCTTTAGATATTTTTTAAAATTAATATACCTTTATTTAGGTGAATTTATATTAAAATGTTTCAAATTTCAATTCAGGTTGTCTGTGCTTAGTCAAATCTTCAAGACAAACAGTTTATGCCCAATTGTGAACTACTCACACAAATCCTGCTCTTAAGTAGTCACTCCATCAGTACAAGTTTTTTTTGCACATGGTCGGTATAATATAATGTCATTTTTTTGGAAAATGACTCAGTTGTGAAACTAGATCTAACATCGTGTGTGTGTGTGTGTGTGTGTGTGTGTGTGTGTGTGTGTGTGTGTGTAGACACAACACACTATATTGTAGATTTGAAGTTTCTTATGAATTCTTTTAGCTGCTTTATAACTCTTCTATGATGCATAAGTGAATAACATGGGGAGCCAGTTCCTCACCATCTTGAACAGAACTTTCTGCTTATGCCCAAACCACCATGTCCCATTAGCTCATGTTTCAAAACATGACTCTTCATACTTTCACATCTTTCAACTTACCCAATATATTTAGCAAAAAAGTCTATATATAGTTGCTCATCATTACAATACCTAGAACAGCAGAGACCCAGTCACTATCAAAACCTAATAGCTTTGATTTCTAATCAGATATACTAAATCCTCAAATGCACTGTGTAATGCTGACATTTGTAACAGTTTTAGAGCTGTGGACATCTCTCATTCATGATATAGATATATATAATTTTATTCTGCAAGTCACTGTTATTTATGCTACTGTTACAAAACAAAACAAGAAATTACAACATCTCTCTCATAACATCATGGTATAAATTTGCTATCTGCTGAATAAAAAATGCATTATTTATCATACTGTTAAGAGTTATCAACCATTAAGTCATTTCAGCTTCATAAAACAAGCAATTTTGAGTAACTGGTAAACAGTTTTTCAGAAAATTCCACATAATATGCAATCTTGAATAACTTAATCATTTTATCTTTTGTTATATATTTTTTTTCAAACCATTAAACATATCCTTTGATTGATTTTTGTCATTTTTTTTACCTTCCCTTTAAGGATGGCAGTATACAGATTAAGTGTAATAACTGTTTTCAAAAATATTACTTGAAAAGTAATTATTTTTCTTAACACTTGTAAAAGAATGATTTAGATATTAAAACATTTAGAAGGTAGTGAAGGTTTCATGGAAGAGATAAAAGTAACAAAGAGAAAAGCAGTAAGGCTGTATAGAAAATACAGTTTAAAGAGAAAACATTTACCTGCTGTTCCTCATAAGCATAACAAAGATTAACAAGTGAAATTAACATGACATTCCCAGTCAATGGCTTAGATACCATAACAATTTATTGAATCCATACATCTTAAAGCAACTTATCCCAAGTGCCAACTACCTAATTAGAAAAAGCAAAATGCAAGCAGATTTTGGACATGAATGAGCAACAATTACTTTCAACAACAGAATCTGTAAAAATAAGTTTTAATTTAGAATCACTGGAGTATATTACAATCATGAAAGTATTGTAAAGTAGTTATAAACACATGTACATTAAAGACTGTATTTAAGTTACATTTATTTCTTTTTGTTTGACCTTTATTGTTTTCAGTCACCTTTTATACATTCTTATGATCATGACAAGTTGAGTCAAATAAATTCTATAGTTAAAACTGTACAAATGATGACTAAAATCATAAAAGAAATGTCAATGGTATGGAAAACCTTTTTTATTCACATCTTAGACAAAAAAATAAGATAGAAATTCATACAACTCTGTTTCTAAATTATGAAATAACATTTGTTTTTACCTTGTATGCATTGTTTCACTGGGATCTGTGAAAACGTCTTGATTTAATGCTCCATCTATTGATGATCCATCCTTAACACTTAATGCTGAGCATGATTTCTCCAGCCTTTCTTGATCAGAAAGCTCAGGATTATGTTCCATAAGATTTTTGTTGAAGTGTTCACCTAAAACCATTTTATCTGGACATACAGTTTCTTAAAATTCTCTGTTGGCTCCTGTTCTGTCCCAGATTTCTAATTTAAACCTAATGGTTCATAATGGTTTTGAACTGGTTTGAAGTTCAAGGGCATCAGTTTGTTTAATAAAATTTCTTTATCAGGTGTGCAATCATATTTTCTTAGTAACATACTGCTAACATTATATGGATTGTAACAGTTATCCAAATTCCCAATAGATCAGTTAGAACTCATTTTTGATTTATTTATTATATTAATTAGACCCTTTGCGTACACATCCAAACTTTTTTATTTCTGTCATTGAAAGTTTTTAACATTTCTCTGAAGTTTGCCCAACTTAATTTTTTTATGACGTAATTACTAACGCAGTTTATTCTTATGCTTTAAAATAGATTTTAAACCAAAGGAAAATTAGCACTAACATTATTGTCAATAGATCTACACAAGACAGTTTAGAAACTTATGACAAGTTATACAAGTGCTGTAATTTAACAACTAACTCTATACTTACACGTAATCATACATTTTTCAACATTACTTATTTTTTGTATTGCGTCAATGTATACTGTTTCACTTTCACCTTACTGTGTTAAGATAAAGTTGTACTTGGAAGATTCGTAAATAATACCTCTTTTTTTTTTTTCGTTGATAATTTTTCTACTAGCAATGTTAATATTAATAATGACTGATACAGTAAAATTTATTTGCAGAGTAAGAATAAGTAACTAAATAACAAACCTCAATTATTAATATTAATTATTATTTACATTTTAAGTAATTTATAAATACAATAACATGAACGGGTAATCTATAATGTATACCTATTACTAATGAAAAGATACTAAATAAACCCAAAATTAAAATGAGAACTATAATGCCGATTCAAAACTTATCAAGCACTTGTTTTCATTTAACTTAAAATATCCAACAGTAAAATTATGCAGGTACGATAACTTCGCTTATTTCAAACAATCCACGCTACATTTAATTACATCGTATTATCCAATCACAGTTCTTTAAGGATGTGACACACAAATGCCATCTAGCAACATATTAATAATGATTTATTTACAGCTTTTCTATAATTTGTTGTTCTTTTTCTTTTTTTAATATTAACACTTTAATAAACAAATCTTAAAAGAAAATGTGTGTATACATATATATAAATATATTGCCTGTTAAGAATATTTTATTAAAAAGAACTACTTTTAAAATTTGTAGTGCTCACTGGAGGAATCTCATTTTTGACACTAAATTAAAAAAAAAAACGACCTATACTTTAAATATAATACTAAAATATTTTAAGCAGTGTTTCGCCATTGCGATTTCATCCGTGCTAATAGAACTAGAAAAATTGTTCGATGTGAAAATACTCATTAACTTCTTAAACTGCTTATGGTTTCTATTGCTAGGAAATTTCGTACGTGCTTTTAATAATGTTTAGAATATTACATTTGTTTGATAATTTTTCTTGTATTTTGTTAGAGTTATGGTACTAACAATATTAGAATACTGTAATTGACTACATTACTTATATGAAATATAAACTTAAAAACGGTTTCAAGATGTTTTGCCATAAATAACCAAAAACTAAGGCGGTTGAGAAACAAAATTCTAAGGTGAGCCGATCCAAAATTTACTTACAATATTAAAATAGAGCGAGCCTGGCATGGCCTAGCGCGTAAGGCGTGCGACTCGTAATCCGAGGGTCGGGGGTTCGCGCCCGCGTCGCGCCAAACATACTCGCCCTTCAGCCGTGGGGGCGTTATAATGTTACGGTCAATTCCACTATTCGTTGGTAAAAGAGTAGCCCAAGAGTTGGCGGTGGGTGGTGATGACTAGTTGCCTTCCCTCTTGTCTTACACTGCTAAATTAGGGACGGCTCGGTGCAGTAGGCTAACAACCTGCTCACTTAAATACTTGTTGAAGAATCCGCAAGCGATTGCGGCCCTATGTTTCTAGATGGAATCTAATGGTGATAACTAACTTAACTAATTAAAATAAAAAACTATATTTATATATTTTATTATTAAGGTTGTATGTATATAGAATGATCTGTAAAGTGTTGAAAATGTTTGTAAATCTATGTAATACATTAGTACTGATTTACTGGGTTGTATGTTGAATCTGGAACAGTGTTGAGAAACAGCAGTTTGCTCCAAGAAAAGTTAAAACGGCATCTAGACACCAAACACTCCCAATTAAAAAGTTTTAATTTTGAGTTTTCAAAATAAAGTGTTTGCAATTAAATGCAAGGAAAGCTAAATTTCTTGGTTTCTTTGTTCATCAGGTCAACAAAGGTGCTCTTATTGCTTCACATGGTGTTAGTTACTGTATTGCAAAAACAGATGAATCTCATACAATTGCAAAATATTTGATAAAACCATGCTCAAAATGTTTCGTAGAGTGCACGATTGATGAGAAATTTCTTTAAAACGTTAACTTTGTGTCCCTTTCTGACAACTCGGTTTCTCAAAGAATGAAAGATATGTCAGCAAATTCCTCAACGGAGTTAAAAAGACGAGTAAAAGCGAGTCTAACTTTTTCGCTTCAGATGGATGAATCAACAGATGTCGCACGTTATGCGAAGTTGCTTGAGCTATATTCATGAAACTAGTTTTGAAGAAGACATGCTAATTTGCAAATCTATGCCGACTCAAACAACAGGAGAAGAAAGTTTAAACTGATCGATTTATTTATGGAAGAACATGAGATCCAATGGTAGCTTTGTTCAAGTATTTGTACTGATTGGGGCTGCAGCTATGATTGGAAAATTTTCAGGCGTAGTGGCACGCATAAAAAAGAAAAACCCGGACATCGAGAGTATCCACTGCTGTCTTCATCGTCATGTTACTGCAATGAAACGAATGTCAGAAGACTTAAAAGAGGTATGGGGTAATGTAATAAAAACAGTTAATCTTATAAAATCAGTACCACTCAATGCAAGGATCTTCAGTTTAATCTGTGAGGATATGGGAAGTTTTCATAAAAATTTGCTGCTTCATACTGAAGTCCGATGGCTTTCTCGGGGAAAAGTTCTTGTTCGGTTTTACGAACTGCGTGAGGAGATAGGTTTTTTTTTTTTTTTATCTGAATGCCATTTTGAGCTTGCATACAAATTAACGGGCAAATGCTGAATACAGAAAGTGGCTTACCTTTCGGACATATATTCCTATCTAAATGAAATGAATGCTACAATACAGAGTACCAGGGTAACGTACTTCAAAGCTCAGGGTAAAATGGAAGAGCTTCCAAGTAAGCTAAAAGTTTTGGGTGAATGTATACTTATGAAAGAACTTGATTGCTTCGAAAATCTCAGTGGTTTTTTTTTTACTTATGAATGAAATTTCCTTAAGTGAAGATGTAAAAGTTTCAGTCTTGCATCACATGTCTGATTTGTGTACAACTACTGGGTAGTGCTTCAATCCTCAATTAGAAAAATTACTGTGGATTCTAAATCCCTTTGTTAGCTCTGCAAATACCAACGATATGCCTTTGAAAGAAAAAGAACAGCTTATAGAAATTTCAATTGATTACATCATAAAAACAAAATTTCAGCAAAAAGAAATTACACAATTTTGGAATTAAATGGCCATGGAATACCCTGAAGTAAGTAACAGAAGTTTGACAATTTTGATACGTTTACTTACAACATATCTTTGTGAGCAAACATTTTCACTCTAAACAACTACAAAGATCAACTCTAGAAACAGGCTAAATATTGAAGATGATTTGCGCTTACAGGTAACAACCATAACTCCAAATAACCACTTAAACCACTTTGTGAACAAATGCAAGCCCATCCGAGCCTCTAATAAATAAATAAGTACACTGTACTTTTGCTTATATAAATTTTGCAAGTAGAAATATTTGAACAAGTAAATAGAAGTAATTTTTTTTCTTCAAATATTGATATATTTAATAAATTTATATTCTAAAAGCTTGAAGTAAACTTTACTTGGTGCTAGTGACCGATTGTTTCTATTTTTAGTAATTTTTTTTTAATTAAGGCTCCGGAATGTGTTTTCTTTCTGATGTGAAGCTTTGCAAGTCTAAAATGTTTGGGAACCCCTGGTCTAAAGTCCTACAACATGAAAGTGAGAGAAAATTTTTATGATACGGCTTGATACAAAGTATGATTCACTCCAATAAACTTGTTTAATGTGTGTTTTTTTGTAACAAAGCCACATCGGGGTATCTGCTGAGTCCACTTCCTGTTTTCTATTTTACCATACTTATTTAATAACCAATAAATGTTTATTTTCTATTAATATAATTGCAGACCGTTTTGGTTTAGCTAGTATTTCTAACACAACCTTCTTGCTAATCACAAAATTTCTGTTATGTAAAAGAAAAAAAGAGAAAGAAATACGTCGTGGTCTTAAACATGAGTTAAAAACATAAACAAACGTCCGTTAATGTTTTTTCACTAAAAAACAAAACTTGCAGAAGAAACGGAACAAAGTGCAACTTTGTGCAAGTGAGTTGTATTGTTTTTTGTCTTGAATTTCGCGCAAAGCTGCACAAGGACTATCTGCGCTAGCCGTTCCTAATTTAGCAGTGTAAAATTAGAGGGAAGGCAGCTAGTCATCACCACGCACTGCCAACTCTTGGGCTACTCTTTTACCAACGAACCTACGGCCCTCAGATTACGAGTCACATGAAGTGTTATTGAATGTGTAAAAGTAATTCCACAATGTACTCCTAGTGATACTTTAAATTTCAGTAACATTGACAGGACGACATGCAACTGAATCCTAAAATGTTGAATCCAAGCCTGCTTGTCTACTGAGATATTGCAAGATATGTAAAAAACTTAACTCGTGGCTCCTGAGTTATTTCGGACAAATCGGATGTACAACCTGCTCTAGTGCGACAAATCTAGGCCCATTTAAATAATAAAATTTTAATTTTTCAAAAAAAGTGTTCAGTCTCAGTTTCTTTTAACTGCAGCACACAATCAGCAGAGCTAACATCTTTGAGAAAATAATTCTGTTTCGTTCCAGTGTTACAAGAGCAGTCAAGTTAAAGAAACTCGCTACTTCTTCAAGTAATTCAAAAGTTAAAGTTGAAAGAAAATCAATTTCTTGTTATAACATTTTTAAATGTAGTTTCAATTAAAATTTAAAGTTAATGTTTGAAATACGTGTTTTTACGTACAGACAAATTAATAAATACTAACAGTAATAACCATTTCAAAACGAGTTCCCTGATTTCTTTATTTAGCACTACCTCACTGGTTAATGGTATTGGGTGGGATTCGCGTGGGAGTTTAGTTTTGTTTACGGTACCTGTTTGTTTGTTTTTGGATTTTATCGTTAATGAAAGTAAATTCCATATATTTTCTTTCTTTAAATTCTTTGTTTTGCAATATCAAAATTGTAAATTAATTTTATTTATTTATGTCTTAGATTTTATGTTTGTGTGAGAAGGTTTCTGCTGGAGCAGTTTTTTTATTGTTCATATTTATATAACGTATTAATAAGTTCCAAGATGCGGGTGTAAAGATTTTCGGTTTTTGCTACATGTATATATTTATCCACATATATTGCACGCGGTTTTGTACAACCGTGTTTTAGTCGTGGAACTTTTGTTATGCTCCATTTTCTCGAACACAGCACTTCTTGAGTCACATTTTATTTTTAAGTATGAGAACTGAACTGTTGTTCTTTCAGAATATTACCAGGAATTTGTGTTATGTTGGTTCTCATTTGGGATTATTATATAGCTTTAGAAATTTTGATCGCGATTATGTTGCTTTTGGGCATTTTTAATGTTTTTTTTTTCCAGTAACCAGGATATCGTTTACGATGCAGAGTCATACGTTGACACTATTGGTCTTAAAGGTAAATCTTTATTGCGGTCTTTAGCGATTCTACATAGTTCAGGTATACAATTATAGGTTAACCTTGTTAACATTTTTTCCGTCAAGACACTTTCTTCTTTCAGATTTTTGGTTATATTTTAGGTTTCGTCTTGAACAGGAACCACCTGTAGCACAGCAGTATGTCTGCGGACTTAAAAGGTTAGAAACTGGGTTTCGACATCCTTGATGGGAAAAGCACAGATAACCCATTGTGTAGCCTTGTGTTTATTTTCAAACAATAACATATTTTAGGACGGTACTAGTTGGATCTTTGTTTGTCATTACCTATTTTTATGTGTTTTGAAGACGTTCTTCAACTTTCTATTTTAAACTCTTTTTGGTTAAGACTACGAAAACTTTACTTTTGTCGGATCCCTTTATGAAAACATTTTCATTTGTTTAGAGTTATTTTATGGTAGCTCTTTTCTGCGTATGATATATTGTTTTTTATTATTTTTATAAGTAGCATGGATATGTTTTATCTGTTGTTGTAGAAAGAAGAATTTTATTTTGCGACTGCTGATTCTTTCTTTAGTTTCACGATGTTCTTTCCAGCGGAAACTGTATATAACAATTTAAAGAGATGTTAAAACCTCGACAAATGCTTTCTGCCAATTTTCTTCTTACAATAACGTTCGGACACCTTTCATTAAGAGTGACATAGTTCAGTTTGGTTTGTTTTGAATTTCGCGCAAAGCTACACGAGGGCTATCTGTGCTAGCCGTACCTAATTTAGCAGTGCAAGAATGAAGGAAAGTCGTCACCACCCACCGCCAACTCTTGGGCTACTCTTTTACCAACGAATAGTGGGATTGACTGTCACATTATAACATACCACTGCTGAGAGGGCGAGCATATTTGATGTGACGAGGATTCAAATTCGCGATCCTCAGATTACGAATAAAGTGCCTTAATCACCTTGCCGTGCCGAGTCAAATGACGTAGCATTTGGCTGAAGGTTTATGTCATTTTATGTGGTAAATGTTTGACGGGCTGTTGGAGTGTTCTTTCATGATTGTACTACAGTGTTGATTTTTAGTGCGAATAAATTTGACAGCAGGTTTTATGATGCGTTTGCTTATTAGATGTGCGTTCAGTTTTGAATCTGTGATTCAGTTACTTTTCGATTATCAATAAATTATTTTTATGGACTCAATTTCAAATATTGTTCCTCAAATGCCTCAATTTTTATTTATTTTATTCGGAGAATTAAGGGTTTTTTCAAACTGTATTACCAATATACTTTTTAACCCAAAAGTTATTCAATTAAAGACTTACTAGCGTTTAGAAGAAACAGAGAACATCAATACGGATTTATTTGTTGTCCTAGACCAAAGACACATTTTAGCGTTGGAAATCTGTAAATTTACCGCTGTCCCACCGGGAGGTATCTATGAGATTTGCAGTAACTTTTAATAAAACTTTCTATACTAGTCCCATGTGGGTTGCAATAAAAGAAATAAGCCATGCCACAATGTTGTGACAAACATTGACAATAATTTCAAACAAAGTTTTATTTACGATATAGTTTACTGTGTTACATCGTTGACAATATGTGGCACACAGCGCATGAGGTATACTTATTAATGGGACGATATTTACATGTATATATATTATTACTTCTCAAGAGGAATTTTAGGCAAAGTAGACTCTTCTTGGTTTAAATATTTTATGGACTTTATTTGTGCATAAATGTTCCAAATATTACATTGTATTGCATTATTAACACCATTTTCACTCCATACAATTTCGAAGCTTTGACTTGTCAGCTTACAACTCACTGAATCAAATATATCAGCGTCCTCTGTGATATGTTTGCAGGTTATTGATGCTTAGGAAGGATTCGTGAACTATTTGTTCAGATTTCTTGACATTCGAAATTATTTCTTGATAAAAATGATAGCAGAGAATTCACAGCCGTTATTACATAGGTAAAAGTGGTTTAGCTTTTGATATTAAAACGCTTATTAAGTCTAAATATAACTATAGTATAAGACGTTTAATTGAAGCGGTCAACTTTTGGTTTGTCAACAGTAAGTAGTACATCTGCCGAGCAGCGTTGTCCGAACGAAAGTTCTTTTTTTATTACTGTTTTTATTTGTTTTACTGTGTTATTGGTTTGTATTAACAGTACATTTAAACCTCTAAGGCAGTCCTTTCTTATCTGTAGTTGAGAAAAAAATGAGAATTTAAACACATCCTTTATTTCTGGATTCAAGGAAATCATCGAGAGGGCCTTAAAATTATAGTTACAGGAATAAAGTTCTGGCTTAGAGTAGCAGCGAGTTATTCCCTAAGCCAATAGCTTTGCTGCACAAGTAAAATTGCTTTTTTTTTCAGATTTTAAAGTTAAAGTTGTGTCCTATTGTATTCAGAATATAACACAAAGAAATTAGAGGCCTTTAACCTGTCGTTCAATGGATAAATCTTGTAACCTTAAGTAGGAACACACCAATATTTTCTGCAGAGAAAATATGTAAACAAATAATCAGTCTAATTCTATGAGGCAGCTCATCCCAAAGCCCTTTCCTATGAATAAGTGTATCATTTCTCATAGTTATAAAAGACTGTACAGTCTTCCAAATTATGCCCAACTTGTGGTTTGTTTAAAAATTAGAGATGATTACCTCTTGATTTGTAATTGTGTTTGAATAAATATGCATTTTAAAATTAAAATTCCTTTTGCTTTGTCACTATTTTAACAATAGAACAGTGTCTTAATTATTTAGGTGACTTATCTAATACTATGCCCAGATAATGTTTTTCCGTCATGCTGTTGAATGTCACATCTGTATTGAACATGTGATCCAAATTGTGATAACTCAAATGTATGATTTTTTATATTTGTTATAACTGAATATGCATAGGCTTGGACCTTTATATTGACCCCATGTGGGAGAAAGAATATTTAATATAATTCTGAATTTACTTCATGTGTCTACACAAAACATGGCATACTGTCAGTGAGATGTACAAGTCTGATGTACATGCAAGTCAGATGAATTACAAAGGTATATGTACTTAAGATATGTTTGTGAATTGATATTGTTAGTCTGACTTGAACTATGACAAGTTGGTGTGTGAGGTAATGTTTGCAAAAAGTAGGGAAATATTTTGTCCATTGTATAGTTTGAATATTTCAGATGCATATCTACATTTTTTTTTCAGTATATCTATTTATTTTCCTTTGCTACAAATTGTTGCTAAATCAGCAATGATAAAATGAATAATTGATAACTGACATGAAATACATAATATGATGTTGAATGACAGTTTTTAAAAGGTTTTGGTTTGCGTACTTTGACCCCTACCTCTGAACATAGGGATAATAAAAGTCATTTGTCACTCATGTTTGTCTGACTCTCCCACAGATCCAAATCATTCTGTAATGCCTCAATATTCTCACTATAGGTAGAAATGTTAAAGAACTTAATTACTCACACATTTTACTAATTATGCCATTATCATCAATTTAAACAAGAACAAACATTGACCTTTTGAGGAACTTCACTTTTAGCAAAGCTCCAATTTCATTGGATTCCATAATAGCATTTTGTTTTCTTATCCATCCATTTATAATCTAGTTTACTAATCTTTCTCTACTTTCCACCAATGTCATTATTGTAGTGAAGCTTTTATTTCTCTCCTTATCAAAAAGATTTTGAAAATATAAGTTTATCAAGTCCATGCTCTTTCTTTTCCAGAAAGCAGGTAACATTTTCATAAGTTGACTTCCTTGTATATTGTGTTTTGCTAAGTTATTTTTCAAAGCCACTTTTAGAATTGTTCTTGCTTTTGGTATAATACTAACTGGTATCATACCTTTTAAAATTATGAGTATTATCATCAACTCTCCAATTTTCTGGTGTCTGCCATTGTCTGTTCATTCACCAACAATGAAAAAAAAAGATACTTGCACATCTGATTGTGGACTTTCTTTAAACTCTGAGGAAGACATTACTTCCAGTGCATTATTTATTCTAGTAGCATACTTCTTTGTGAGCAAGTACTTTGAAATTATGTGGTGAAAATGCTTCAACATACAGTTTGTGTATCAATAATAATTTCTTTAACATTTCTACATACTTGTAATCCTTTAGAGATGACAACGAACTTGTAAATAAAAATTGGTTGTAACAAACTTACTGACTGGTTTACTCTCAGTATTGAAATCAGTCTCTAAGCTTACCAACTGTGTGTTTATGTTTTAATTTGGATGTACTAGAAAAAAAATCTGATGTCACATCCATACAACTTCCTTGGCATTCTATACCCTCTAATGAACATTACAAAATATAGCTTGCAGTAAAATATTTAACCTATGTATTTTTACTTAACACTAGAGGATTAATATCTTCATGATTCAAATTAAAAAGACAAAGTACATGTAAGCTGACTTCTAAGATATTTTGATTGAATGTGCTTAGCAATAATAGTTTGTCTAGGCAATAGCATTAATATTATTGATAAGGAAATGATCAACAAATATTATTGAAACTTGTTGATTGCATTACAGTTTTAAATGTAGTTGGTTTGTTATTAAATGCTAAATGACAGTTAAGGTAAGTAAGTTAAAGCATGTAGTCTATCTAAATGTTAAACTATAATCACCACTTTGGTGAAAATCAACAAGTCGTTTGATATATTGGTCAGTTAGTGTCTTGAGCATTCCAAAATAGTGGTAAAGAACAAATAGAATTTTTTGCTGTATCAACTGAAATATTGAATATAATTTAAAAGAGGTTATATTTTTTGTTGTTCAAATCTCTGGTTAGACTTCATTTAGAGTATTGTGTTCAGTGTTGGGATATGGATATTGAGTTTTTTAAATGGTTAAAAGGAGGTCTACTGTTAGATAGACATGATGTTTATTTTAAGTTTAATACAAGAGTATCATTTAGTTTATACAGTGATAATATTAGTTAATTTTAGAAATAATAGTTATGGTAAGTTAGCTTACATAATTGTTTATGAATCATCTATTTTGTTCGATTGTTGTGAATTGACATCATGTTATTCAAACTTTCTGAACTTTTCTCATTGCTTTAAGTAAGTGTTGTTACATCATATATCTTGTGTGTAGAAAGTTCTAGGCCTCAGTTGGACTAGTTATAAATATGTATTCAAAATTTAGTAGGAAGTGAGAGTAAAATATATATGTATATTTACTAGGTAATCATAAGTTTAGCAAAAAAGATTGTATACAGGCAACATCTTAAAGTGTGATGATTTCAGATTATATTGCAATAACCAAGTAGAGAAGAATAACTCATCCATTTAATTTGGTTCTAAAGTAACAGAACCAGTCTGTGTAGACTTTTGTTGAAAAATAATTATTTGAAGCTCTAGATTTAACTGTGTAGCAAACATTTGTATATACATTTGACTTATTTTAATTAATATATTATTTTATGACATGTGCACTGTGTGCTGTTTATCATTGAAACATACCACAAAGAAGTCACAGACACCTACTATAAAGAATTCTATGAATGCATACATTGTGGACCTATAAAAACCTGAGTTTTGTAACCCATACAGGATACTAGAGAAGTACTTTTAAAGAACAATGGAAGGTAACTTGCAGGTGACACATGAATCATCAAGATCTTATTAATCTTCATATTTGGTGTATCAGTAACTCAGTGGAAGTGATTGAGTTCAGCAAACAATTAATATTTTGTGTCCTTTTGTTTAATAGCTGTAGACAGTCTTTCAGGCATCACTACAAAATACTTAATCATTGTATCCTTTGGGGTTTTATCCCAGATGTCTCTAGTGAATGATTCCAGCAGCTCTTTTTTTTTTTTGGCTAAGCAATTTCTGCATAGGTTGGGTAAATGTTTGGTGTCATTGATGGTGGAATCCTTTACCAATAGTACACAAACCACTGTGCATACCATGATGGATCAGTATCTGATGATACTTGTGCTTGTCCTTTATTTCATTTATTTTGTAAACATCATTTGTTACCAGTAGAAAACACCCTTAAATCATCACTCTTGCCTCCCCTGTGCTTCATGGTAAATGATATGCCTTGAGGTTAGCATCTTCCATCTTTTACTGGATGTATAACCTGGACTTTGAACCAAATATTTCACACTTAGGTTATAACACCTTTTTTTACCAATTATCAGTAGTCCAGTTTTTGTAGTGTTCTACAAATTTTAGTCTTTTGACAATATTTAGAGATTGAGATAAATGTGTTTTTAACTACTACATAACCAAATATTCCATTCTTGTTGAGTCTTCTTGATACTGTAGATCTGGACACTTTTTTGTCACTTGGTACATAGTCATTTATCTTATGCTTGATATCAGTGGCAGTCTTCCTTCTGTCCCAAAGGCTGCATGATGGAAGGTACATAATATTGATGTCAGTGAGTTTAGGTGTGCTGTCTCTTCCTTTTTTTTGTTTACTTGTCTCAGTTTCCCTATGAAGTATGTACTTGCCAGTATTTGGGAAGTGTTTCAAGTCTGCAGCAAATAATGAGTCCAATCACCATAACATAAAGCTTTTATGCAAACTCTCTGCCCTACTGATAGTACTCTGCATATTTGACTTGTGTCAGATTATATTGCAATAACCAAGTAGAGAAGAATAACTCATCCATTTAATTGGGTTCTAAGTGGGCTATGACATGACAACAGAAGTGTGTAGTGTTAAACACTGTTTTTGTCAATGGTTATTTGTGGAGTGCTATTAAATTGATTTGTTCTAGCATATACTGCTACCATATTTTTAGCTGCTTGTTAGATTCTTTCTCTATAGTTAAGGCACTGCATGGTGTACCATGACAGCTATTTCAGACCATGAATTTGATCAGCATGTTCATTCAAGCAGAACCATTATAACATGCTCTTAGTATGAACATATAGGAATACTCAAGAATGATAAGTATTCACACCCTGTTTTATTCAGTTGTCAACAGGAATCAGTGAAAGAATGACAAAATATTCTCTTGCACTAACAATTTCACACAGTACTGTGTAGAACCGTGTCAACTGGCTTTGAGAAGTGGATAGAGAGAAATGGGTGACTTGGGCTCAAAGATACTGCCCTACAAGAGTTGAACAAGACATAGAGAGAAAAGAGGAAGAAAGAAAAAAAGGAGAGATTGGTAATCAAGTTTCCCAGAGCAATAATAAAAGTGGACACTTCATGCTATGTGGGTGATCGTGAAGCAGTGTATATGAAGGCACTCATCTATTACTTAGTGATGAACAATATACCAGCCAGTAGAAGTTTGGAGAAACCAGACAAAAAAAAAAGGTTGCAGTCACCACAAAATCTCAATAAAAGAAAAGTAAACAAAACATTAAGTCTTCTCAAGTCTTTAAATGATATCTCAAATGTAGGTCTGTAATAACTGAAGGAAGCACAGAAGAAAGACCCTTAACTGCAGAAACTTTGGGACAGTACCAGAAAGAAAGTGAATCATAAGACCAAAAAATAGAGAACTTGGACCTACAAAATAGAATATAAAAAGGGAGTACTGGATCTGTTAAAACATTTCTACTGGGGAAGTTAAATGAATCATAGCACCTATAGAATACTGTGATCGAGTGATAAAATTGGCTCACAAGACAGTTGTGGGATGAGATCTTGGAATAAAGAAGAGGGCAGACAGAATCACCAGCAACTTCCATTGACTGAGGGACATCAGAGGTGGAACTATGTTCTGCAGGTCATACGATATCTGCCAAAGGACAATACTTAGAAATGCTACAGGGTGAAATGCCTCTCATAGAAAAGCCATTCAGCAGAGTGACTGTGGACTTAAGAGGACTACTAGCATCTTTATTTAACAAGGACAACAGATGCATGCTGAAAGTATCCAGGTATGCTACTTATTATCCATCAGTCATAGCAATGCTGAAGATAGAGACAGAGAGGGTAGCAGAAGTTTTCCTGGAAATGTTCTGTAGAGTTGGCTTTCCAAAAGATGTCTTGAGTGATGGAGGGACTCAGTTTACCTTGGAACTGATGCAAGGGGTGTGCAGACTCATTGACACTAAACAACTCTGCTACCCCATACAACCTTAGATGTAATGGACTGTGTGAGATGTTCAACAAAATTTTAAAGAGTTTGCTGAAGTTGTGCTGAGAGAAACCACATGACTGGAACGTGTACTTGCAGGCAGTTTTATGTGCTTACTGAGATGCCCCACAAGCAAGTAAAGGATTTTTTTCTCTTTGAGTTGCTGTACAGAAGAATGGTATGTGGTACAATGCAGATATTGAAAGAGCTGTGGACAGGAGAGTTAGAAGTGAGGAACATATACCAGTATGATGTAGACCTCAGAAGCCAATTAGAGGATATTTGATAACTCACTTGAGAGAGCTTGTATGCAGCTCAAAGCAGTCAGAAGCACTTTTATGATAAAAAGGCCAAAGACTGATGTTTCAAGACTGGACAGATCTTGGTTCTGTTAACTAGAGACAACAACAAACTCATCCTGAAGTGGAAGGTCCCTTTTTAAGTAAAGGAAGTGGTCAATAGAATGGACTATAAGGTAAATGTGGATGGGAAAACCAAAATCTATCATACCAAACTGTTGAAGAGGTACTCCAAGAAGGAAGAACTGCAGGCTCAGCTTTTGAGGCACAGATGGACATGACAGGTGTAACTGTCATAGATGCAGAACTTGATAACAGTAGCTTTGTAAAGAAGATGAAAACCTAAAAGACCCAAGACCATTGGGTGGAGATGAAACATACAAAGATGTCAACATCAGTGAAGAACTGACTGGCAAGCATAATAAAGAGCTGTGTGGTCTGCAACATCAGTATGCAAATATCTCCACAGATAGACAGGGAAAGACAGACCTTGTACAACACAAGATTGAGACAATAACCAGGGTTCCATTCAAAATGAAGTTCTACATTTAATGCCCTATGCAATAAGATTTAATCAAGCAAGAAGTCAAGACTGTGTTAAAAGCCAGAATCATTCAGTCTTCAGATTCATCCTACTTTTCACAAATGGTGATTGTGAAGAAAAGGGATGACTCAAACTGCTAATGTAAAGACTTCTAGAAGCTGAACCTTGTGACAAAGTTAAACACCAAACCTGTGGGTAATCCAGAGGCTATTGTGGTGAAACTAGAAAGAGCCAAATTCTTTATCAAGATTGACCTCAGTAAAGGTTAGTGGCAAATTCCAATGGAGGCAGAATCCAAAAAGAAGATAGCATTTGTGACACCATATGGATGCTACCAGTTCAAGAGAATGCCATTGTGGTTAGCCAACATAGCTGCTACACTCAACGGTATGGTGAGGAAGATGTTGTACAAAACCACCAACATCAAGCATCATGTAAATATGTAAATAACATGCTGATCAACACAGTCAGATGTACACAACTGTTAATTTTAAGTTTAATACAAGAGTATTATTTAGTTTATATATAGTGCAAACATTAATGTTAAATTTAGAAATAATAGTTATTGGAAAGTTTTTGTATGTAACTCTTTACACATCATTTGTAATATAGATCAATTGTTGTGATATGAATTCATGTTACCTGAAGTTTCAGAATTTTTTTGTTGCTTTAAGTAACTATTAGTGCAACATATATCAAATAGTGTGCAAGTAGGCCTCAAATGGGCTTTTTATAAATATGCATATAAAATATGAAGTGAAGTAGTGGTTAGGGTGCTTGACTTGTAATTTGATGGTCATGGATTTGAATCCCACTAGCATTTGCTCTCCCCTTTAAGCTGTGGGGGTGTTATAATGTCACAGTCAATCCCATTATTTCTTTGTAAAAGAATAGCCAATTAGTTGGCAGTGAATGGTGATGACTAGCTACCTTCCCACTAGTCTTAAACTGTCAAATTAGGGATGGTTAGCACAGATAGCTTTTTGATGTGGATTCCTGTGGACCTCCCAGAAAAGGTTCTTTTATTTCAGTTTAAATCTTTTGGGATCTAAACATCCACATGTTTGCCATGTGTGGCGATCTGTGAAGGGAAGGAGAGAATCCTGGTAGTTGAGGGGTCCAAATTAAATGCACCACTTTGGCCTTGAATTCCTGTAGACGGGCAGCCTTGGGGTGTACCCCTAGGGTCAGTCAGCTGGTCTACTTGGGCTAGAGTCAACCAAATACCAGTGTTGGATGTTTTCAATGGATGTTGTGGACATTGTACTTGATGTTGGCTCATGAAACCCTTGCATTGCTGCAGTGTCCTTGTTTGGCACTGCAGTGCTTCATGGAGGTGGGGTCAGTGGGCATTGAAACATTTTCTTTGTTATGGATCCCTCAAATAAAAACTTAAATAAACTTATGGAAAAACAGTCCATAGGTAAATAACCATATCTTGAAGTTTCTGAGCAGCAATCTTCAACATCTGTAACACCTACACCTTATTTTCTCACATTACATTCTCTTTCAGATGAACCTTTAGAGCAAATATCCCTTTTTTGTTCAGAAGGGACTAGAGGGTCTTGCTGGCTCTCCAAATTCAGTCAACAAGCTTTGCTTTGGTGACATATTGGTGGAAACATACACTCCTAAACACAGTGAACTCCTCTTACATTCAAAGGTGATTGGGGATATACCCATTGAGGTTACTCCCCATGCTGCTTTGAACCTTTCATGAGGAGTTATTGTTGAGAGGGATTTGGAGAATATCACCTAGTGGGAGATCCTCACTGGTTTCTCTACCCAAGGAGTTTCTGCAGTGAGGCATATCTCCACTTTCAAAGATGAAATTATGATGCAGAGCAGTGTCCTCATTTTGACATTTACATCACTATGTCCTCCTGCCACAATCAAGACAGGCTGTCTTAATTGCAAGGTATGGCAATATATTCCAAACTCTCTTGAATGTTTCCAGTGTCAGCAACTTGGACATTCGAAGACATCATGTTGTGGTTCTTTGAGGCATGTTCATTGCAGTGGCAAAGACCTATGAGTGTGAAACAGATCCTCATTGCATTCATTGTAATGACTCTCACCTATCCTACTTTTGTTCTTGCTTTAAGTGGTTAGAAGAAAAAGAGATGCAGCATTTGAAAATGATTCAAAACATTATTCACTCTGAGGCTTGAAAGTTACTGTTCACCACTTCTCCTCTGATGTATGCTGTTTCACTTTGTTCCATTACTACAGTGGGAATACAGATGGATCTCTCCATGCATCCAAAAGAATCATTCTCAAACCATATGAAAAATCTTTTGACCTCCATGGTTAAAAAAGGTGATAAACCAACATCAACACCCATGTCTGTCCCTAACATTCATTCCAACAAACCCCAAGACCTGTTTCCTTTGGTTTCGGGTATGGGCATTTCCTCAGATACATCTTATCTTACCCCAAGATGCAAAATGATCATTCGTTTATGTCCTCATTCACTGGAATCCTCTTCCAACAGCAAAGACCTGCCCAATTGACCCAGGGCTGGATCCATGGAGGTTGATAGAACTCCCTCAAATAAAGATAGTAAAGAAAAAGACATGGTCATAAACAGAAAGATTCTTCACCCAATTTGCCTACACATGAATAAAAATTGCCACCTTGATACAATGGAAGTGTTGAGGTTTACGTTCTAATCTGGATCACATTGAAGCACTAATTGCTTCCTACCATCATGTAAGGAAAGACATACAGTCAACTTTCAGCAGTTTTCTTTGTACAGAAATGACAGGCTGTGTGATAAACCAGTGCATGGAGAGGTGATACTGTTGGTTAATCAGTATGTGCCCACCCTGTCTTTGTCACTTGACACACCCTTGGAGACTGTAGCCATCCATATTTCCTTGAGTCATACTATCACTGTTTATTCTCTCTCCTGAAGAGGTCTATGATCAATCAGACCTCGATGCTGTCATTAAACAGTTGCAATCTCACTTTTTAATCCTGGGGGACTTTGATGGACATAATCCCCTCTGGGGAGATAATGATATTGATGGGAAGGATCACTCTATAGAACATGTACTCTCAGATCACAACCTTTCTCTTTTCTATACTGGTTCTTATACATATTTTCATGTACCTAGTGAATCTTTTACTGCTGTTTGTCTCTCGGTTTGTTCCACTTTTAATGGAGGGTTGACAATAACCCACAAGCCAGAGATAATTTTACTTTCATTTTGAGAGAGACTTGCTGTGGTTGATTCCACCCAAATCCCATGACCCAGTGGAAGCTGGATCAAGCCAACTGGCCCTCTTTCACTGTTCTTGTGGAACTTAATCCTGCCATTGTCTGTGTGGCAGCAGTGACTGATTGTATTATACAAGTAACTGCTCAATGTATTTCTAAAACTTCAACATGCTCTCCATGATATCTTCATCTGTGGTGGAATCCTGCCAGCCACATGGCAAGGAAGGCTCAAAAATGGGCCTGGGATTCCTTTCGTAGGTATCTCACATTCTTGAATCACATCTCTTTCCAGCAGGCCCATGCACATGATTGGCAGGTAAGACATCAAAGCCAGAAGGAATCTTGGATTAAGTTCACAATCAGCATCTCTTCTAACACTAGTTCCAAAGTCATATGGGACAAGATTCAAAAGGTTAGTGGCCAGTATAATTCTGTCACCCTTTCAATCTTGTTCTCTGATGGCCAGGAAGTAGTTGATGCCCAGAGCATTGCCGATACTCTTAGTGAAAGCTTTTGCTGGGTATCTGGTACTTCTGCTTCATCCTCCACCTTCTTAGCCATCAAGACTTGGGCAGAGTGATCATTTCTTTCCAATTGAGTTGAACGTCTCTGTGATTATAATCACCCCTTTACACTGGTGGAACTCAAACTGGCAGTACGCTGGTCAGACCTGATGATATACACTACAAGATGTTGCATCATCTATCTTGCTTTTCTTGCTATTCTTCTGATTGTTTTTAACTAGATTTGGCAGGAGAATATTTTTCTTGATGCCTGGTGCCAGGCTATTGCTATACTTTTCTCTAAGCCTCGAAAGTATCCCAAGATTCCTTCCAGTTACTGTCCAATTGCTTTGACGAGCTGTCTCTGTAAAACCTTAGAGAGTATGGTTAATGCTTGTCTTGTTTGGTTCCTCAAGTCAAACAATCTCCTCTTGTCCACCCATTGTGGGTTCTGACAACAATGCTCCACCATGGACCACCAAATTCGACTTGAAAGGGAATAGACAGGATTTATGAGTTATTTTTGTGTTCAGTGGTAGGATTAGGGGACATAATTTAAAATATGGTAAGAAAGAACTTGTCTGGAAAGTAGGCAGTGATATTTTTTAACAGGGCAATCAGCCTTTGTAACAGATTTCTTTCAGACATTGTAGATACAACAAAATTAGAAGGGTTCAAGAAAGGGCTCATTGAGTATTTGAGGGCTCAGGGTAGATGAGTATTTGATGACATGACTGGAATAACCTCTATGGGCTGAGGGTTCTCATGTTGTCCCCTAGTTGTTATATTTCGTGTGTGGGTATGTTCATGCACTTTGTTGATATTCACTTAATTTCTTTGTGTTTCTTTGCAGCCTAACTTCTCATTGGATTTTCCTCTTCAGAGGATTTTGAAATTTTCCATTTGTTTTCACTTAATTATGGTGTTTATTAGTCACAGTTCATGAAATTTTGTTCCATGACCTATGCTACCCTTGGAAGTAATTCCTTCATTGTTAGCCATGCTTTTGAGGGTTATTATTACTAACTGTTACCTGACACCACAATATCATAGAACACAACTTGATAGTAAGTTTTCCACAGACCATTTACCTTAGGTACAAGAAAGTTTTTAAAACAATGTTTAAACATAAAAGTCCCAAAAAATACATTGCTTATGTAATCGAATGGGAATGCTTAGAATTTAGTTTCTTCTGCTATTTTTCTAAAAATAACAAAAACAAAAAAACAAAAACAGTTGAATCTGAGATATGGCAAGAAGCTTATGAACATTTGGTTTTTAAGCTTCTATTATCTTCAAATTTCCCTTTTTTATTTTTTTAACAGCACTAGAGAATATGAACAGGTTCATTATAGTAGTTGTTTTTTTTTATATCAGAATTTTATGTTTCTGAATCAGGAACTTCTCTTTGCAGAAAGAAGCATTACTCCAGATTTGTTGGAGTATGGTCTCACAGTAATACTGTCTTAATTCTCAGCTGTGCAAGTTCTTTTTTATTTACATAAAAAATATTAAGTCTTTTGGCTTTGCATTTATTTAAAATTCTGCTCTATAAAAATATTTTTAGGAATGGACTAATATATTTCTTAGGCCATTATAAGGTTAACATGAAAGTATTACATTGTCAAGTGATGAAATATTTACAGCAAATCAACTATATAGATACCAAAATTTATGCCACATGGCACACATGACAAGGCACCACTGTATTAGTATATGCAATTTTTTTTGTATTATACTGGGATTGACTTTCCTGTGCTTTTTTCACATTTTTGATTTTCCACTTTCGTATTTTTCTTCAGGTTACATTTAGTTTTTCTGACTTTTTGTTTTATAATGTTAATGGTGCTAATATCAGTCTCAAGTTATAGATAGGGATGATGCTCAAAGGTATGTGTAGTGTTTTATAATTTGCTACTTACATGCACTGTGACTTCTTTTTATTTTGTTGCTTTACAAAGTTTTAATTATCTTATTATTAAAACTGTTTGTATAAATGCTTTTATATGTAATAACTGTCATAAGAAATTGCAAAATGAAATGTAATTGTACAATTTCAGTGATATCAAGTCAGACATTGGATTTGAAAAGCTTTGACTTTTTCATGTGAAAGTTTTGTTTCTGTCTTACAGTTTGCCATGTACATGCTTTCCTAATATTGCTAGTGTTTTAATATTCAATATCTTATCTCTATTATGTGGTCGTTCTGCTTTCACACTATTTTTTCATACATATTAATTTTAATGATATACAACATTTAAAGACAACAAGGGTCTTGTTGATCCCTTGGTTATCCCATCCACTAAACTGAAAAAAAAAAGCAATGGATAGCAAGTTTTTATCATTTAAATATTTATCAAACCTTTCTTCAAACTCCTGTGTATTAACTGCATTCACCATATCTGAAGGCAATCCATTCTAAAGGTCAACCTCCTTGTTAGAGAAATATAACTTTTAGCTGAATACAAAATATGCCCCTCACTTAGGAATTATTTTTTTCTTTATTTGTTCAGCATATGTACATGAATTTTTTGTTGAGTTTGCAGTTTTACACTACTTTGCACCCCTGGAAAAATTTCTGTTGAATCCTGTGGGCTTGGGTAGTACTTACGATTTGTGAAATGAACTTAACCTTACAATATTTCTCTGAATTTCCTTCTTAGGTTTGTCCCTTTTGTTATTCATTGCTTGTAGTTTTTATTATTATTTTGTTTCTCATCTTATCATCTGCTATTCTTGCAGTTTATCTTGTCACTTCTCTCTCATTATTAAGTTTATGCTGTTTTCTTTCTCGAATTACTTTTATCATGCCCAAATGTGTTGATTCTCTCATGTTCCTGCCCCATTTTGTCCTGATTTGTACACTTGTTTTATTTTTTTTTATTGATTCTATGTCTGGTATCTGCTTGCCAGCTTTCACTTCTAGTTCCTCATTTTTGTTTTGTTTTTTCCCTTTACTATTCCATATTCCCTTTCCTAGTTCTGCCTTTTATTTGAGGCACTTCATGATATGTTGATTTCTGTAGGCATTTGATATGTTCTCTGTTTAGCCTGTTCCACTTCTACTTTATCCTTCCATACTTTGTTCTCCTACTGTTGGGACTTATTGGGTCAGATTAATTTCTTTTCTTTTCTTTACCCCTTCCTTCTCTTTATGTACCTTTTTCATATGGCTCCTTACCTTTTTCCAGTTGTCTTTTGTAACATTCCTCTCCCCATGGTGACTGGGACTGCTGTCATAAGACTTTGTTGTCAGTATCTTTTCAGGTTTTATTTTCCTTTTTCTTTACCTGACCCTTTGTTTTTATAACTTGTCCAGATTCTTCTTCTTCTTACCTTTTCATTCCTAATTCTAGTCTTCCTTTTTTTCTTGAATTCATTTTGCTGGTAAATTAGTTTGTTACTCTTCTTATCAGTGACCATCACTCATGTACACTTCTTTGGATACTCATCTTTTCTCCTGCATTTGGTCTCACTTTCTGACAACATTTGTTTTCTTTTTTCTACCTTTTGATCTCTTTTCTTGTTCCTCTTCATTTCTCATTTCCTTTTCACCTCCCTTCAATTATGTCTTTGGTGTTTTATGCCTGGTCTTTAGTTGGGTATGGTTTAACATGCCTCAAATTATGAACCTTCTGGACCCATATTTTTTATTCTTGAGGTCTGTTTTGCCTTTTGAGTGCATTTTTCTTGGGGTATTATCTTGGTGATTAGACTGTGCCCAGACTACTTTCTGTTTTTGCATACTGCCATTCACAGATGATATCCCTTTTTCAAAGCTTTCTTTTCTGTTGAGAGCAGGACTTTGAATGTTTTGTTGATAATCTTGCATTCCTTTCACATCCGCTGGCTTGATCTCTATTTTTTGAGCAGGTTTTTGTTACTGCCCCTATTGAGGGATCACTTGGACTTTTACCACTTTGTCTTTAATGCAGTCCTTTCTTGCACGAAACATAAAAAGTTCCTGTTCCCTTTGGGCATTCAATTTACCACTCTGAGCTTGTTCAAATCAAGCTGATATTTTTGCCTATCACTAACCATGAGCTTTATCTTAATGGGGACCACCTCTCTCATTCAGTCTAAATTCTATACTCTTGGCCTTTTATGGGGGTTTGCTCTTGGTTTGTCACTCCCTTGATGGACACATTTACCACTATTCACAAATCTGGACATCTTACCTTATGGTCTACTATTCCTAATCCTTAGGGTTTATCTCTCTATTTTCTCTGTCTGGTCCCCTTTTTCTGTGTGCAAATTCCATTATTTGTCTACTTCATCTGGCCCTCATCCCCACACACTACTTTCTTTCTTGAATCCTACTGTTGGTGCTTCTTTGACTAGACCAGTCCTCATTTTCTGGTTTTCAGACTTCTCCCTTACTTTCCCTACCCCTTGGTGGGGATTCCTGTACATGGTGACGGGACCTCCCAGGGAAGGTTCTGTTCTTTCAGTTTACCTCCTCTGGGACCTAAACATCCACCCACATGTTTGCTATGTGTGGCAACCCGTGAAGGGGAGGAGAGTATCCTGGTGGTTGAGGGTTCCAACCTTAACACACCACTTTGGCCTTGAATTCCTGTAGATGGGTGGCCTTGTGGTGGTCCCCCTTGGGTCAGTTGGCTGGTCCACTCAGGCTAGGGTCAACCAAGTATCAGTGTTGGATGTTCTCAACAGGTGTTGTGGACATTATATCTGATGCTGGTGTTTGGGTATAGTGCTCACAAAACCCTGGCATTGCTGCAGTGTCCTTGTTTGACATTGTAGTGCATCCCCTCGTAGGGCTCCATGGTGGGTGGGGTCAGTGGGCACCCTGATACAATGGAACTGTTGAAGGTTACATTCTAATCTAGATGACATTAAAACATTGATTGCTTCCTACCATCCTGTTTGTCTCTCCTTATAGGAAACATTTCTGAAACCTGCCATTACAGTCACCTTTCCGCAGTTTTCTTTATACAGAAATGACAGGCTGTGTGATTGACGAGTGCATGGAGGGGTGGCACTGGTGGTTGATCAGCATGTACCCACCCTGTTTTTGCCACTCGACACACCCTTGGAGGTCGTAGCCATCCGTGTTTCCTTGGGTCATACCATCACTGTTTGTTCTCTCTATCTGTCACCTGGAGAGACATATGATCAATCAGACCTTGATGCTCTCATTGAACAGTTGCTGTCTCCCTTTTTCATTCTGGTGGACTTTAATGGACATCATCCCCTCTGGGTAAGTGCTGGTATTAATAGGAGGGGTCGCTCTGATTACAACCTTTCTTTTTTCAATACAGGTTTTTCCACTTATTTCCATGCACCTAGTCAGTCCTTTACTGCCATTGATCTCTCAATTTGCTCCCCTTTATTATCTTACCATTTTTCACAGAGGGTTGATGATAATCCATGAAGCAGTGATAATTTTCCTATAATCTTGAGAGAGACTGGCCATGGAAGATGCCACCCGACCCACATACCCCAGTGGAAGCTGGATCAGGCAAACTGGCTCTCTTTTACTGCTCTCGCAGAACTTGATCCTGCCATTGTCTGTAAGCCATCAATAGACGACTGTGTGGCAGCAGTAACTGATTGTACTATACAAGCAGCTGCTCAATGTATTCCTAAAACCTCGACACATTTTCTACTATATCCCCATCCATGTTGGAATCCTGCTTGCCACATGGTACGGAAGGCTCAAAAATGAGCCTGGGATACTTTTCGTAGATATCCCACACTCTTGAACTACATCACTTTCCAGCAGGCATGTGCACATGCTTGATGGGTAAGACATCAAAACCAGAAGGAATCTTGGATTAAGTTCACAACCAGCATATCCTCTACCACCAGTTCCAAAGTCATATGGGACCAGATTCGAAAGGTCAGTGGGCAAGAGCATTACCAATACTCTAGATGAAAATTTTGCTGGGTATCTAGCACTTCTACCTCTTCTTCCATCTTCATAGCCATCAAGACTCGGGCAGAGCAATCACCTCTTTCCTTTCGAGCTGATAGTCTCTATGACTATAATTGTTTCTTTACACTGGTGGAACTCAAACTGACCCTTCATTGGTCTGGCAGTACATCAGTTGGACCTGAAGATATACACTATGAGATGCTGCACCATCTATCTTCTGCTTTTCTTGCTATCCTTCTGGTTGTTTTTAACCAGATGTGTCAGGAGAATGTTTTTCTTGATGCCTGGTGCCAGACTATTGTCCTGCCTTTCTCCAAGCCTGGGAAGGATCCCAAGATTCCTTCAAACTACCATCCAATTGCTTTGACAAGCTGTCTCTGTAAAACCTTAGAGAGGATGGTTAATGCTTGTCTTGTTTGGTTCCTTGAATCAAACAACATCCTCTCGCCCACCCAATGTGGGTTCCGACAACAGTGCTCCACCATGGACCACCTGATTCGATTTGAAACGTCAATCAGAGAAGCCTTTCTCAAATGACAACATCTTGTATCTATATTGTTTGACATTGAAAATGCTTATGATACCACATGGAGGTAGGGCATTTTGCGAGACCTCCATATATATGGGTTACATGGCCATTTGCCCATTTTTATTAAAACTTTTTTGATGGACAGGATAGTCTGAGTTCATGTGAGTTCGACACTTTCCTGTTCATTTCTACAGGAACTTGGAGTCCCTCAGGGTTGTGTTCTGAGTGTCACACTTTTCAGAATAAAAATTAATGCCATCACTGAACAACTCCCTCTCACTGTTGCAAATAGGCTCTATGTCGATGACTTTCACATCTCATGTCAGTTGCCGAACATGAGGTATATTGAGCGGCAGCTACAGAATGCCCTCAATTGCTTACTGAAGTGGACCACAGTAAATGGCTTTACCTTCTTTCTCTCTAAAACAATTTAAATGCACTTTTGCAACCAACAAGTGTATTCACCCTGATCCTGAACTCCGTATCAGTGGTCTCTGAGACTAAGTTCTTGAGGCTTATCTTTGACTCTAAGCTAACCTTTATAACACACATCAAGCAGCTACAGGTCAAATTTACAAGAGCACTGAACATCCTCCATGTCCTCTCTATCACCACTTGGGGAGCAGATCGACGTTCTATGCTAAAGATATATCGTGCTCTTTTTCAATCGAAACCTGACTATGAATCACTGGTCTGTGGCTCTGCCAGACCATTGGCCTTAAAGATGCTAGACCCTATTCATGATCGAGGACTTCGGCTCTGCACTGGGGCTTTCCACACTTCCCTAGTTCAGAGCTTATCATAGAGTCTCATGAACCTTATTTGCACCTCCGTTGTTTGCAACTGTCTTTACTGTGTACTTCGAAACTTCATTCCTTACCAAAGTATCCCACCTGGGGTTGTGTTTTCCTTCCTTGATGGGCCATGCCATTTCAGACCAGATTGTCTGCCATTGCTACTTTTGGCCTGCGTATACAGGAGCAGGTAGATGAATTGGGTCTGTCCTTGGATAACATTGTTGTATCCAGTGGTCAGCCCATCCCATCACTGCTGTGCCTGTCCCATACATGGACTATGGTCCTGTATTCAAGGCTTGGGTCCCTGCCAGCTGGCAGTCAACTAGGAGTGAGCATAAGGATTGGAAAGAGGAAGTTGTTCTAACTAGACTATGCTTTGGTCACAGTTTTTTAACTCATCATTTTCTTTTATCTGGAACTGATGCACCAGTGTGTAGTTTGTGTAACACTCAGATCACAATAAGCCACATTTTACTTTCTTGTCATTGTTATGATGCACAATGACAGCACCATTTTAAGTATGTTCTGTCCCAAGGTTTATCCATAACATTAGACAGTGTTATTGGTGATGGTGACACTGTCCACCTTGGTAGTGGTTTTAGTTTTTTAAAGGCCATTAATCTTTTTAATGCCATTTAAGTTTTTCAATATATGCTTTACACCTTTTTAATATGGCTCCCTTTTAAAAATCACAGTTCATCTAGTTCAATTTGAAATTAGAAACTGACCTAACATTTTATTTATTTTTTAACTTTGTTTTGTTTTACCTTAATTTCCTTTTATGAATTTTACTGAATTTACTTTTACCTTTTTACTGGAACGTTTGGCACAGATAGCCTAACTGCTTTGTGCCATAAAACACTAAATCAACCAACCAACCAATCCTTTCATTAATTTCCCCTCTTCCTTTTTCCATTCTCTACTACATGTACTTGAAACTTTTTCAATCTATCACCTGTTGGACTGGAGCATCTTTTTTTTGTTTGTCACTCATCATGTATTTTTGCTGCCATTTTTGTCAGCAACTGTCCTGGGGTTTCATCTTATCAATTTTTCCACCATACCTTTTTTCCTAGCAGTCATATTATTACACCATCTGTCTGCCTTTTTTTTTGTTATTGATCATTGGCTTTTCAGTCTGTACATCCACAAATTGTCAGAGGTTTTGTGTGTGGTCTTTTTCTTTTCTAGTACCATTAGTGTTTATTCCCCTGTTGTGTCCACTCTGTTCTACTGCATCTTTCTCCTATGTCATTTTAACCCTGCTGCCATTTCTGACTGTGGTTTTAATGGGGTTTACTTGTTCTAGTATGTGCTCTATTTAAGTTCTTGACTTCTTGCCTTCAGTGCAGTCTCTTTATCCTGCCATGTTTCTTTTTCATTCTCACCTACTATTATTGGTGTTTAGTGGTCTATCTTACGTTTGCTTCTTACACCTTCTTCAACTACACTTTTATCCCTCTTCCTGAACTGATCTTGCCTTCCTCTGTCCACAATTGCTGAGGAGGTTGTCTGTACTTATTTTCCATTGTACTTCCTTTTGTCTCTTACCTATTTGACTATTTCAATCCATATTGGCTCTCATGACTTCTTGGGCTGTTTGGTGTGCCTAATCCAGTTCCTCCTTTTTATTTTATGGACCCATTCCTTTATGCCCTTATTGATGGGTCCATTATATATTCTTGTTTGCATTTTCATATGTTGAGGATGCTTGCAGACTTACATTTGATGTGTCACCTTTCTCCTCTTACATCTTTTCTTTGCTGGTGCTTGGATCTCTTTCAGGTTGGCATGCAGACATCCACCATATATACATCACCTGTACACCTTCTGGCTGTTTTATTTTCTGATGATTTTTGGCCTCTGCAGATAAACATTTTTCATTTTTCTGCTATCTTTGAGAAGAATGTGTAATATTTCTCTTTCATATTTCCTTTTGCATTCATAGGATCCCACCAGTTGTTGGTGGTACCTCCTATTGCCTCTTATTGCCCTAAATTTAACCAGGATAACTTAAAACAGTGTATCATATGCATGGTTCTGTATAGGCATACTGTGAGATGGGATGTTCTGCAAGACCACTTGAGATATTCTCATGATATATCTAATTTTTGTTTGATCCAGTTTGTATCTATTTTATAGACTATCATGGAAAAAAAGTCAGCACCAGGAAGTGTTCTGCCTGCTTCCCATTGCACTGTTTCCATTCCCTCTTCCTTTCTATTTTATTAATTCATACGTGGCACTTTTCCTCTTACCATTTCCCAGCTGTTGCAGATGATGGACCATGAAACATCCTTACCAATTGGAACCTAATGGCTTGGATTCAAACAAGAGGTACTAATTTGGTGGAAAGTGGAGCAATGATGACAGTAATTATAGTGCAGGTCACCCCTGATATAGCTTTGCCACTTTGCCATTTTCCTGTAATCTGAGTCTGTTGAGTTGAAGTGAGCACACATTATGTTGCTGGGCTCTTCTTCTGCAAAAGTCACCTGTTCAGTTGAGATGAGGCATGCACACATCATACCACTCTCTGAGCAGCTGATATTTGTCTATTTAATGTCTAATGGTTGAATTGAGGTAAGAACACAAGGTACAGTCTGAGCATATCCCAACCATATTACATATATTGGCTTTCCAACTTATGAGTGCAAGTACTCAAACAGTCACATTCCTATTCTGTACATCCTTGCAACATATGGAACTTGTTTACCTTTTCCTTTCTTTCTTTGTGGGTAAAGAGTATACTTTGAAAGAGATGTAATGATGCTCTCACAGGTGTACTTCTATAGATCTGTCAGTGAGTGTCATATTCCATAGGATTCCTTCAGCCTCCTTCTGTAGGAAGCTTATCTAGGCAATTATTTACACTGGTTCATTCATAACTAATTATATGAAGACCTCTTTGCACATATTCTGACCCATCTTCCTCACTTTAGTTGCACAGTTTTTTACTTGTTTCTTATTATTGGAGGGCTTTGCAGTATGATTACATCATTATGTGGTAGCACAGTTCATTTTATATTACGTGAAATTAGGTAGGAGTTGCCTCAGTACTAGTGGCATGCAAATCCCTAAGGTAAATACAAAGAGAAGATAGCTTACTGTTCAAAGACGTCTATCAGAAATACATTTTCAGATAAGAAAGATGTTAGCATATATATAGTTAGTGTAAAAGTTAAAAAGTAGGTAGGAAATTGCCCCAGTAGTGGAAGGAAAAGAGCCAAAATAATAAAGGAGGATTTACTAAGGAAATTGGCTTAGTAAAGGAAAACAAATAGTAAAATTAAACTTCAAGAATTCTTGAAAATGAAAGAAAATATTTTGTTCATATATCAAAGTAGTGAAGATCAAAAACAAATTCAACCTATTTCATAAAATATTAAAATTTGCATGAAAATGATTAATTTTTGTGTTATTAATATATTTTGCATTTGGTTGTATGTCACATAAAGTTTCATAATTTTTTTCCTTGATGAGTGAAAAATTGTTTTGTACATGTGCATATAACACAAATATATATTAAGTACTGTTAAGTTTTCGTATTTTAAATGTCTTTATGAGTTTTTAAAGGTCACCATTATCCTTTTACAGTTGCATTTTAGTGGTGATAGACAACATGAACAAGTGTGGAACGTGGGAATTGATTAAAGATTTCCCGTCACATATAAAGTATAAAATATTGGATTTGTGTGCTAGAAGAGGGCTTATTTCTGATGAGAATATACAGATGGTGAGCCAAATGGAGTGTTTATTATAATATTCTATAATTTTTAAATAACAGGTTAAAAGCCATTATTTTAAAAGTGATTGGTAATCATTTTAACATTATTTTTATCACATTGATTTTGAAATTATGTAGTTAATTGGTAGTGAATAATTAAAGCACTCAAATTGTGCCATGGTTTTAAAAATCTTCAGTATGTTTACTCTAAAATCCTTATTTTTTTTATTTTTTGTTGTTGTTGTTGTTGTAAGTAATATTCAAACATTTGAATTATATTGTAGTACTGTAACCTATGCCTAATGTGTATAAACATTAAACAACTTTTAGTGTTGTTTATACTATAAAGTTCTTTGCTTGTAATTTTTAAAAATAATTGTCTAATATCATTTTAAATGCTAAAGATCACTTTTACAGTTTTAATGGACTTGTAATGGAAGCACATGGATTTGGCAGCTCCAAGTCTAATTTTATCCTAGTCCTCTCTGCAGCTTCCCCAGGTTCTTTCAAGTTAGCATTTACAAGATGGGAATAAGTGAACAAGTTATTTATATCAATTCTGAGCTTATTAACTTTTTTATTATGAAGTGGGTGGAATCCACCCAGCTCATAACCATAAAAAGTATCAATGATAGTAATTTTAGTATCATGTTTTATAATGTATGCATATGTATACAAAATTTTGCAGGTTATTAGCAAACGTTACAAGGTTTTCATACACAAAATATCAGGTCTTTGAATTGAGTTTTAAGAGATTTTGATTGAAGATTTTCTTGTACATTTTTTTTTTCAGAATGTTCACTATCCAACATATAAAGTAATTTTCATTTTAAGATTAAAAATATGTTTATGCATCAGAAAATGTTCAGTAACTGTATGAGTATGTGTCGATCTATGGATGGTCCAGGGGGTGGACCATCATCAAATTTCTCAGAAATTAATAACTATCATTTACTGTTGTGACTTATTATATAAATGTGTGTAGATCTAGGGGTCCAAACTATTCTCCATTTTTTGGAAGTTTGTATTGTTTCTTTGGTATGATTGAGCTCTGAGTTGTATTTTTATGGTATTGTCTATTTGGTATATTACCACTGATTTATTCCTCAAAGTCTCAGCTGCAATGGCCAGGTTTCTGACTTCTTTAACAGGTCCCTTGCATTAGTATCCTTTAGGAGGAACTCTTATTCTCTATAAGCTTCTGTCTGCAGTTCCTGGTAGTATTTACTTTTTTAAGTTACACTTGAAACACCTATTGCTTGTGGTTTGTTTTCCATCCTGTGTAACAAGTTCTCTAACTAATACTAGTTCTTTTAGGCTATCATAAGCAAGAGTTGAAGTTTAAGTACTTCAAGATTATGTCTTTAGTTGTTTATTTGTGATTTTGATGAATTCTAATTCCATTGCTAATTGCAGAGCTTCCTTTACTTTGCTTAATTCTAATTCCCATACCCACATATGGTATGGTATCTGTTATTTGGTGGGCAATTAGTCTGTCATTTCACAGAAAGTGTCCTGATACAAGAATTGGGCAGATCTGTCCAAATCTTTGACAAATTTGACTAGGATCTTTTCTTGCTTCTATACTTGTTCTTTTTCTTTGCTCTGGATACTTTCTTTTGATGTGTTGCTCTAAACCTGTTGAAATGGTATGAATTATAGCAGTGTTCCTCAGCCTTTGGTCTATGAAGGTAATACTGGAGAGTCTGTGAACTGTTTTCTGTAATTAAATAATGCATGGAAGGACTCAGAATAATAATGCATAAAAAGTGAGACTGTTCTTTAAATGTCACAATTGTTTTGCCTCTCTAAATGTGTGAGAAAAACCATTAAAAACAAGTTAATTGTTAATTAATAAACACAGTTTGTTGGGTATATGGAATACTCTACAAACATGGTATCTGTGGGGAGAAGGGGGGGATTGATAATAAAAGGTGTCTTTACTGGAGAAAAGTTTGGGAACCACTAAATTATAGGGTAATATTTAAGAGAGAACACCAATTAAACTGTTATTCTGGTTAAGTGAAGACTTTTTTTTTCACCTTTAGAACTTTAAATGATGGAATAATTTTAGTTTGAATTATTTCAAAATTCCATTGTTTATATATATATAGATGTGGAGGGCTAAAGTTGCTATCAAAATTAAGTAGAATATTTTTTAATATTAATTACTTTTTTTATTTTTGGATGAGGGATGACCTCATTGAACAAAATGGTTATAATATTCTTTTTATTCACTTGCATCCTAATTCCTTGTAAGTCATTTAGTAATAAGAATAAATATTAGTACAAAATAACCTAACTTGGACAGTATTTCAATTTTTGTTTTTCCAAAAGTTCCTCTTTAAAAACCTCCAAGTCTTAAATCTTAGTCAGTGTGATGCTGTTGGTGATGAAGGTTTAACAAATGTGAAAGTTTGTGGCAGTTTGAAGATGCTGAATTTGAATGCTGAAAAGTTTTCCAGACATCAAATTACTTCTAAAGGTAGGAAGAAATAGTGGTAAATTGAATTCATTCACTTAGCTTTGATATTTTTAAATATTTCATGTAAAATTATTGCATGTTCAATTACAGTCAATCATATAATGTTTATCGTATTTGATTATAATATGATAGAACAAATGTGATGAGTAAAAATACTGGTTGTTTAGTGTAAGATATGCAAATTAATGTTTCTTTGGGATTTTTTGAATGACATGATCTGTCCCTAGATTATATTTGTAATTATTAATGATGCCAATGTAAAAATTCAGAGTTTTTTGTTATGCAATCATTTTATAAGATTTGGTAATAAATAAGCAAGTGATTTGAAATTTGAGTTTTGAAAATCTATTCTTTGCTATTTTCAAGACTGAGAAATATTTTGTTGCCTAAACATATCAGTGGCATGTAACAGTGTAATGATAATTTTCCATTACAGTAGAAGGAAATATTTGAATGATTGCATCTTGATAAATTGTGATCTTGTGAGGTATTTAATACACATACCACCACTTGTGTACAATATAATATTGTATCATATATTTAGAAATGTTTTCCCAAAATTTTTGTTGAAGGCTTCCACTACATTTTTTAAATTATGTATTTTGTTATTCAAAAGTGAACTAGGTTTTCAAATTATACCTAAATTGTCATCTAAGTTATTGTAAAACTACACTTTATGCATTTTATGGTTGATGACATTATTTACACATACATATGTAGATAGTACAGTTGTATGAAAGCATTCTGACTAACAAGATATCAGAATCAAGGAAACTGAGTCAAAATAAGACAATAAAGGAAGAAGGAGGAGCTAAGTCAGCAAACAAAAGAAAAATAGGTGTATCCATCAAACCTTTGAAGTTGTGTTGAAGAACCATAATGAAGAGGTGAAGGGCAGGGATAAAGCTAAGGAATAGGGTAAAGGGAGATGAAGATGGGCAGATAGCTGGAAAGAAAAAGGAAAGAGATGAGAACCCCAAGCACACAAAGGAAACAAAAGGTGTGTGTTCAATAATTATAAAAGGATAATGACCCAAGCCCATAGCACAGGAGTCACTAAGATGATTGGGACAAAAAAAGATAAGAAACAACATGAAACCAATAAAGGACAATCATGGAAACAACCATACTCATTAGGGTATGCAGTTAAAGAAGAGTAACACATATCTGATTTATGAGTATAGCAAACAGAAAAGAGGTTACAAAACATACTTATCTCTCTCTCTCAGTCTCACACTACAGCTGTTACTTGAATGCTAGGATTTCTTCTTTGCCCATCTAAACATTGTTCTGATTTTTTTTTTTTTGCTTTAATCTTTTATATCTCACTTATCTGCTATTGAGAATATCTGTTTTGTAACAATTTCCAACTACATCAGTGCTCCCTCTATCTTGGTACAGTGTTTTAGCACCTCATTCAAATAATGTTATCACTTTTTCTTGACAAGGCATCACTAATGGGTTTCCCATTGCTTTGATTATTCAGAGTTACTTTGAACATTTCTCAGTGTTATCTAGTTTATTAGTTAATTTCTGTTTAAAAAAAAAAAATTTATGGGTAAGCTGATTTATGGTATGAATTCCTGGTATGGAAGCAAATCAGATCTCTCCTCTCCAACCTTTGATATCTGGTATTACACAAAACAAATTGTGAGGAAGGTGCACCATAGGTTGAGACTGTCAGTGGTTTTTATTTGTAATGAGAAGGAGACGTATATTCGGTTCTGTGGTGTTCCTCCAGAAATCTTTGACTTTGTGCAGAGAATTTAGAATCACTTTTCCTATGTCTTCTTTTAGTTTTTTGGCTTATAAGTCCCCTTGTGGGACAGTGGGAAGTTAACAGACTTACAATGCTGAAATCTGGAGTTTGATTCTCTATAGTGGACACAGCAGATAGTCCAACATTTCTTTGCTCTAATAAAATAAACTTATTTGACTAAATGTTATTGCAATCCATGGTAACAAACAGTCTTTAAATACAATGAAAAGCAAAAAGGAGGCCACTTTGTGATAAGCTGCCTTTGGTTTGTTTCTTCAGTTAGTTCATCAAGAGCGTGATGTTTTGGGTCTTTGCCCAGTTGCTTTTGAGCCTGCACCATGTTTGATGGCTAAAAGGTCTGGGACCAAATATTTAGTTTTTCTCTCTGTCTTTGGTTTATTTAGGGAGGTTGTACTTCTCAGTTACATGAAGGGACAGTTATACTTTATTTGACATGTTTGTCAAAACTTCATAATTTAGCTTAGCATTGCCAGGTGGAAGTATATTCTGACTCTCAAGTAATACATCTGCTCCTTAAAATTAGGAGTTATAAAGTGGAGTTTGCAGCTAACCCGAATATATTTTTAGGGACTTACCATTCCAAGATCTGATGTTTTGTTTTACTACTTACACTAAATTTTGATGGTCCTGAGAGTCTTCAAACATCTTCATGCACATTGGTTTGATTGTTGGTTGTTACATTCATCCCTGTTGTCATGGGTATTTTGAATTTTATAGTCTCCTAAAAGGGGTCATATTTCCTTCTCTGTTTAAGGACTTCAATGTTGGTACTGAGAATAGATTCTGTTCATATTCCAAGGGTTCTTCTGCTCTGTTGGATCATCACGAGTGATGTTGGTGATTATTATATGCATTTGGGGTCTATGGGGAATTGCTCACCGAGTGATGTCGAGAAAACCCACTTGTAGAGAAATATCTATACAAAAACGGCTCGTTTGGGTTGAGAAAATATTTTAAATAGAAGAGCGAACAACGTTTCGACCTTCTTTAGTCATCGTCAGGTTAGGTTAGGTTAGATGACGATGACCAAAGAAGGTCGAAACGTTGTTCGCTCTTCTATGTAAAATATTTTCTCAACCCAAACGAGCCGTTTTTGCATATATAATTGCTCACTGAATTTCTGGATGTGTGGTAACCTTAACCATGGATCCATGAGCATTACATGTTTTTGAGTTGGGATTAGTTATTCACTTCTCATCTTCATCACTGTTATCAACCCATTCCGTAGTTTCTATCTCCCGTAGATAATTGAGATTTGGAACATAGTTCTAGGACTATCAGAGTTTTGGTGATTGGTGGCTAGTGAAAGAGAAATGCTATTTTTTGGGTTTTTTTATTCATTTCAGTTGTTTGGCCTAACAAGACAGGAGATTTGTGTCCAGTCATTGATCATTCTTGTCTATCTCAGTGCCTAGATTCTCCAAGTTTCCCAGATTACTCATTCTCCAATCTGACATTGGTATTTTTTACTGGGATTGTGCATGTCCAAGATTTATTGTAGTTGGCTCTAATATATACATTGCTATAGTGGTTTATGTCCCACCACTACTGACTTTTTTTTTATACAAAAGTGTCAGGTACTGCATTTCAGAGATTTTACTGTAAGACTAGCAATGGATTCATGTTGGTTTTTCTGAGTTGTACAAGTCCCACTTTCTTTAATCAGGATCTCTCTTTGATTTTGAGGGGTTGTTCAGTGAGGATACTACTGAGATAAGGGTTTCTCTGCCACTACCTCATCTAGAGTTTCATCTCTTCATGAATGCCTTGTTTCTGGGATGGGATGGTTATGCCAACAGTCAGGAATTCCTAGGTCTATGCACGGCCAATGAGGTTTCCATATACAGTGTTTTAGTCCATCTTGGACTTTAAAAAGTAAGGCCTCATGGTCTGGGTTTTTGAAGAGGAAATTTGTCAGGCTTCACTCTGACAGTTCTGTGGTGGTGCCTTGCATTTTTTATTGAGGAAGCACTTGGTACAGAGCTTCTTGTTTTCAGATTGTGGACTTCCTTTATCAAGATCACTCCTATCATAACCATTCCCACCAGCTTATCATGTTCTGTGGGTAACAGTTGTGGTAGCAGATTAATTGACTCAGTTGAAATCGATTCTCTCAACAGAATAGATGATACATTGCTAAGTTCTGTTGTATTGGCTTTGAGCATTTCATTTCAGCACAATTGGATGAGATTACAATTTTAGGCCTTCCACCCAGTTCATATGTTAGTGTTGATATCATCAAATTGGCAGCTATATTCTGGATTTTGCTTCTACAGCACTGTTATGAGTGTCCACCATTTCCACTTCTAAGTCCACCTCTGTGGAGGTAATTAGGAACTGACCTGGTACCAGGGGTGTAGATTTTTTACACACAATGGTGGAGGATGATTTTTGCAACTACTTATGTGGACTGTTCAATTTGCAAATTGGTAATCTCTGATTATGTGAACCTGAAAGCTGCAATCATGCACATACAGAGTAATCTTGTTGCCACGATACTTGCATGCATACTTAGGCCTACTGACTGATACTTACAAACTATCGCTTAGATCGAAAAGCTTAGAAGCACACCTATGTTAAATATGTACATTTCAGCTACTGAAAAAGCCTACATCTAGGCCTAATTATGTAATTCGATTGGCAAGAATCACAAGAACAAACACACAATTTTTCGGCCTGTAATGCAATAAAACAATTCAACAGACCAAACTGTAGGGGGGGGGTGATTGTATGCACCATACCCCCCCACATAAAATGAAGGGGGGATGTATACCCTCCATCCCCCCCTTCCCCCAGGATCTATGTCCCTGCCTGGTACACTTGGATATTCAAAAGTTCAAGCTTTGAGCATGAAGGTTGTGCAGTCTTTTGCATGGCACTGTCTGTGGTTTAATATCTTAGGTTGTATGTATTTGTCTTAGTCTTTGCTTAGTACTGAGATGGGTATGTGTCATTTAAATGTTACATATATTGGCAATTGTGCATTGAGAGCAAGTTGAACCTGCTTCAGTCAGAAATATCAACCACAATTTTTTTTTTTACTTGGCTTTTTGGCAAAAGTTTATGCATGTTCCAAAATCGTTTTGTATAAGGTGACCTTATCAACTACCATTTGATTTTTGTGACAAAATATTCTTTGGGTCCCTCAGTACACTTCAGATTCCTTTAGTCACTTTGGGTCCTTTGTCTCAAATGACCATCCCAGTAACCTAACTGGTATATTAAGGTTACATTAAATACCTTTTCTCAACACACATTTGTGATTTTATTCTCATATGCCATGTATCACATTTACCTGAAGGTTTATTTTTCATTGGTGCTGACCTACAGCTATCATTGACTGGAGTGGATTATGCTGTTTGTCTGTTGAGTGCTTTATCATTTTTACCTACCTACTGTCATCAGACTGATTCTCCTTACCCAAGACAATGTGAGAGAGACAAAGAATGGGATAAATCCTTTTCACTGATTCATCTGATTGCTATTTCTCACTTTTGTGGCTGGTCATTGTTATGTTCAGTGGGGGTTTGAAGATTTTGTAGCCCACACTAATGCCTTAAGAGATGCTAGACAACAACTTTTCATTCTGGGCGCTTTTAAGGTGAGTCACTTCTAATCAGTTTCATAATATCTCTACAACCTTAGTGGCTTGGTTGAATTGTCTGCTGCATGACGCTGTGTTGACTTCCCCAAATACTTTCATCTCATATTATTTGCACGATCTGACAGTTCCTTTATCTGAAAGTTTTTGCCTACCCCATGTAACTTTCTTAACCACTTCTACTAGATTATACAGAGGAATTGGTATTTTCATTGCTGCCTTTCAGGGTCCCTTACTTTGTTTTTATAGGACCCCACTCTTTTGGATTGTTGCTTAGACAGGTGTGATTTTATAAAACCAATTCTGCACTAGCAACCACTTTATCTAGGTTGCAACAGGTTCCGTATAAATGAGGCATTTCATAAGACTACATAGAGGCTGACCAGGTGGTATTACTGTACTATACTGTACCACCATTCATGAGTAGGAGATGAGGGGATCCTGCCTCTACCTGCTGATCATTGGATTGAATAAATTGGGTTGAATTTGCTGTTAAAAAATTATGGAACTTAAATTATCTATTGCACTGTTTTCAAAGCACTGTTCCTCAGGACTCCCTAACCTTATGGATTCTCCTAGTGGAGCTAGGGAGCTTTTACCACACCCAGTTTTCAGTCACTGGGGTGGTTGACAGAGGCTTTTACTCCAGAATGTTATGGTGATTTCCTTCACTGCTTGGAGAATAGGGGAATGTTTCTTGGTGTCTTAAGAGAAGACATCAAAGTAATTAATTAAACAATACCCAAATATTGTGTGATGTTCTGAACAAATTGCTTTTTCTTTGGTTTACACTGTTGATTGTTCCCATGTTCTAAAAAGTTTGTTTTTTCACTGCACCTAAATACTGTTGGTAAGAGTTTTTTTGTTTTTTTTAAAATTTATCATGAAAAGTATGTCTAAGTGTTTCTCGTGAGTATATGAGTTTAAAAACTGAAAATAAATAATATAGTCTATAGACTGTTTTAAATACTTTAATGCAAAATGTTCTCGAATTAAAATGGTGGAGAATTTAGTCAACTTGGTGCAAAGAAAGATAACTGGATTTGACAAATCTCAAAGGATTTGATCGAGGGAATTAAGGATATAAAAACAACAATAGCAACCATGGACACAATGTTTTCAGAATTTGAAAACTCAATACAAACACATTCCGGACTAATTGATGATTTTAAGGTAACTTTTGGACCAACTGAAAACATGAAGTGTGAATTCAGAGTGGAAGTTAGAGAAACAGAAGCAGAAAATAGTGTGTTAAAGGAAAATGTAGAAAGCTAAGAGGAGAGAATGTTACTCCTGGAGCAAAAAAAGACTGTGTAGAGATCGTCAAGCAAGTTGAGCTACTAGCATCAGGACTACAAGTAGGATCAAGTAGTAACATTCATATGGCCAACAGTGTGAAGTTCGTAGCCCTTATAGCTAATATTTCATGTTATGTTACAATTGGAACATTATTAAATTTTAACCAAAATTGTGAAACAATGATTTATATTAAAGACAGATTAAATTCACAAATCAAAATATAAGACATACTATTTACTAACTGTAACTATTTCATTGTGCATATAGAGGAACAGCAAACAAAAATAATAGCACTCTATCATTTCCAGTGGCATATTTAAGTAGAGGGGCTCAGTTCCAGGGCCCATGGGGGTCCATTGATGATTTCATTCGATGTAAAATTACTTGCGATGTAGGGTCTACAAAAATAGTTAGTTCCTGGGTCCACAACTTTAAATCAGCCACTGTTTATTCCCCACATGGAATAGTAAATATATTTGTCAAAGAGCTTCAGGAACGAATAAATAGGTATTTGAATTTAAGTGGTATAATTATAGGAGACACTAATGTAAATATTTACAAGAATGGTGAAAATGGCTTTGAAATGTGGAGAATGATTACTTAATTATTTTAGTAGTAAGTAAATTTGTCTTGTATGTAAATACTCATACTAGTCTGTTATAATCTTAAGTTTTGTGTCAACCATATATTTATTAATGGTTCCTTGAACAGTTGGGCAAATCTATTATACTTAAAACTGATATTACAGATTGCTATGCTGCAGATGGATTTCAAAACTTTGAATGCATGCACCTCCAATACTTCTACAACTGAATGAGATTTTCAAGACAGAAACATATAACATGGTGTATATGGAAAATGATACAAGTATTAGTACAAATAACTTTATGACTGTATTCAATTTACATTTGTTGCAACCCAGTCAGTAGCTATCACAGTCTGCTTCTAAATTAAAGTATTGAAAAATACAGCCATGAATAACCAATGGCTTACTGGCTTTGATTAGAAGGACAGAAAAAGTAAGTAAGAAAACCTGCAACTAACCATTTAACTTCCACCTAAAAATTATTTATAAAAATATTTAAACAAATTAAATACTTTATTAAAACAAGTAATAATAGATATTATGGTAATGAGATATTGGAAAATAATACTGGCATTAAGGAAATTTGAGAAGTATTAAATTTTTAAATTAAAAAGTGAGTTGCACCAATAAAAACAATAAGCAAATTAACTGATAGGAAAAATGGAATGAAATTAACATAGTAAATAGTTTGAAACATGGAGCAAATATGTTTAAGGAATATTTTACAACTCTAGGAAAATAATGGTAGAAGAAACAGGTAAGAGGGTGGGGATGGATGAAGAGAGGCTGAAGAGGGTTAGAGATAACCTGGTACTGGAGGGATGTATGGTAATGGGCAAGGATATACATTGGGCTTTAAATGAATTGATGCAGACCTCTAGTCCAGGACGTGACAGTATTACTATCAAAATACTTAAAGGTAACATACAGAGCATGACTGAACCAGTAAAACATGTAGTGAACTTAAGTATAAATAATGGTGTATTCCCTGATATATTAGAAATGTTTATTAATACCCCAGCATACAAAAGTAACAATCCAACTACAGGATACTTTCAATATTGTAATATCTTGTTAAGGTCTTGAAAAAAATTGTTTGAAAAAAATCTAGTAGAATTATTGGAAATTAATAGAAAATTATCAAGTAATCAGTGTAGATTTTGGAAGGGTGTATATACTCAAGATGCAATATCAGTACATACATTACTGAATAGCTAGACAAGGGTAGGAAGCTGGCAGCCATGTTCCTAGACCTGACAAAATCCTTTGACATGGTGTCAGGCTTTAAATAGATAGTTAAGTTGTACCCTGTTAAGACTATACCCTTATGGGTTATGTCAGATTAGTTTAAAAGCTTGAATGTAAACCTTGAATGGTTAAAACAAGTGGTATCGTTAGTGATCAGTTTACTTAGAATATTCAGTCCCACAGGGTAAAGTCTTAGGACTAGGCCTTTTTAAACCTAAATTAGATACATTATAAGAATAGTAAAGAGTGTAATTTAAAATCATGTGATTTAGTACAAGAATCATCTCTATTTTTATAAATAATTAGGCAATTTCCAATTCACTTAAAACAGTATCTGTTAGGTATTTATTTAATAGACCAGCCTAACTATAATAAGTTTATTATTTTATTTTATTTTTTTTATGCATAAAATACTTAAGTTTGTATGTAGTTATACTGAGACCTCCCACTTTACAGAGAACTAAGCCCTAAATTAGGAGGTAATTTCTAATTAATTTTATTTTAGTATTAATAATGTAAAATAACCCAATAAAGAACTTAATAATAATAATTTAAAAAAGGGGACATCCTATTTAGGATATGGATCCCATTCATTGGCAAGCATTGCTTGTCCAGGTATGCTTCCTATATCTCAAATCTGCTCTGTACAGCCAACATGAATAATAAAAATAAAAAACAATATACACATGGCCAGTGATGCTCACTGTTGAGATGGGGGTGTTCCACATAATCACTAGTAGTTTCTTCTTTGCAAGATATTTGCCTCATGAATATGCCTGTTATGGACCTTACTAAATCATAGATTTACATTGGTAAAGCAGAAGGGGATAGCTGCTCACCTCTGCAGTACTTTCTGTTGAATATATTAGCAGTGTTCTGCTTTTAATATAGGTTTTTTTTTTTTGTGATCATCCATTACACTGTCTCTGTGCAAGTTTTCCTCTGAATTCTCTACCACATTTTATCCCACTCTTTGTTTTTACAGTGGAGTATAAGAATCCTTGCCACTTTAAAGTTCCAAACTGCTGGGGTGGTGGACTATGGAGGTATCTTCCTGAATGTGATCACTTCCATTCAGTAGAGAGTAGGGTAGTGATGTTCTGCTGGTGTTGATGGCATGCAATCCTTCAACTGTATGCTTCACCCCTGTGTAGTGGGTCTTGGAGGTTGATGTTGCACCCAGCTTCTGTGCAGTGGAACCTAAAAGTTAGCTTTATGTTCCAACTTATGTGTAGTTCTATCTGGAGAGTGAGGGTGCATATATTTTACAGAAACAATCCACTTCATTGCAGTGGAACCTGGAAGTTGATACTGCACACAACTTTTGTGCAGTCCTACCTTGAGGATGATATTACTTTGGAGTAGATATGTCACATTGTTCACCCCTTTGATTGGAATCTCTCATCTTACCATCACTTGGATGTTGGTTCCCAGTGAGGGGTTTTAGAGTAGAGCTGGACCAATCAACTTAAATCCTCACATGTGTTGGTTGTTATTCCTCACTCTCACTCATATTCTTCAGCTCTCTGCAGTGAGTTTCAGAAGCTGTGCACACATACTTCCGTGTTGTTCTATCCACAGAATGATGTTGTTTTGGGGCAACAGTTCTCCTTTTAATACTAACTCAGTTTTGTCTGTGCCTGAGACTGCTGTTGTGCTGAAGGACTCCAATCAGATTGGATTTGGTTTGATGTGAACCATAATATTGGAACATCCCTTTGTACCATCATCCAGATGTTGGGTTTGTGAATATATGGGTTTGCACATGTGCTCTGTTTATCAAATCAGTTTGACATGTATATATTTCCATTCTGCTCAACTTGTGAAGATGATGCAGATTCTTTTGCTACCACAAGTCAAAATTTTAATCTCTAAACTAGGTCTGTAGGGCAGATTTCCCAGCTAGGGGCTCAGTACTCTGACCCTTCAGAAAAAGTAACATCATATCTTTGTTATTATGAATCAAAAACTGTAAACATAAATTTTTCATTGCAGCTAGTGTTTTTAATTTTCTGATGCATATAACATAAGACCAAACAAAATTTAAATAAGCAATAAGTTTTTATGTTTCTTCTGATGAGCAAAAACATTGGATCATCTCTTCCATTTTGTTCTCCATCAAAAAGTTTGTAATTTCCCGTTCAATATTCAAAATGGTAACGTGAGACAGTCTTTCTTGTCCAATGGTAGAATGTAAGTAAATCTTATTTCACATAAAGCAGAGAATGATCTTTCAGCAGAACAGGATGTGGTTGGAACATTGCTGAATGTTTATGCCAACTGAGAATAAGTTTGAAGGAGTTGAGAGACACCATTCCTATAAATTCATTTTGACAAATTATATTCTGAAGACAAATGAGGATTTTGTTTTTCTTGATCAAGAAGACCAACCATGATCTTTCTTTCTAAAGATAACTGATTCTTATTCAGTCTCGTTCATCTATAGCATCTTCTTTTTCTAGTTGCATTGTGGCAGAAGAGAGACCTCAAAGGATATTTTGATCATCTTCTTTGAAAAGGGATTGAATTTGCTCTTTAAAAGCTTGAACAGCAGGAAAGAAGATGGTATTTCTTGCATAAGGGATTGGACTATCAAGATCTGCAGTAGCAGAATCAAGTCCAGCTTCTAAAGCATGTTCTGTCAGTATTCAGTGGCAAGGAATAGTCAGTTCCTTGAAACTGATATTTTGTTCTTCCTTAATTATTTCTTTTATGTCTTTCATTAAATTTGTGGCTACATCCCATAGCTTTGAAAATTTTTTTGTCTGTCTCTAGTGATTTACGGTTGTTTGTTGCATCAGCAGATTTTCTTGCCAAAAAAGACTTCCATTTTTTCTGATTGAAGTTGACAAAAATGAAGTTTCACTTAAATTTTTTTAAGTGTCAGTCAAATGACCCCCCTGACTCCCCACACCTTGCAGACATGCTCAGAGCTGCTTGGTTTTGGACTGGAGTTGACCAGTAGCATACAGTCAGTTGTATCTTAGCCACTTTACACTTTGCAGCACATCCATTTTAGCTTTTCCTATATTTCAGTCTATAGATAGTTATTCTACAGTCTTTATTCTCTCACTTTGAGATCCCAATTATTGATTTGGATTCAAACCTACCTTGTCTTTCTCTCTTTTGTGGTTATGCTTTTCTTCCATTATTTTCATGTATGCTCACACCTTTTTCCACTCAGAACACAGTGTATGCATGATACAGAAGTGATGCAGTCTCCCATGTGTGTCCTCTTCCAAAAGGGATCACACTTCATGGGTGTTATTCAGACAATTTCAAAGGATACTTAGTTCTTTGCTTCCCATCAGTCTCTTCACTTATTCACTTTGAAGTTTCTAGCTACACACATAAGAGGAGGTAATGTGCTGTATCAGCAGTTATTACTTTCCTAACTTTTTTTCCCTTCTACTCTTTATCCACATTGAAAACTGGTGCTTTTCTTTTGTGCCTAATCTCAAAGTGATAATTTGGTATAATCAAATACAGGTGGGGGGTTTTCGCATTATGATTTACAAGTGTGATACAATTGAACCATATTTATTGTGAGGTATGTGGGAACTCAAGACTTCTGGCATATGAAAATTTTTTATATAGAGGGCAGCACTAACTGAGAATAGTTGTACATATGAGGAGAGGTAAGTACTTATTGGAAATACATTTTCAGTATAGAAGAATAATAACCTTCTTATTACAAAAATTAAAAAAAGTCCTATGTAACATAGATTTATGAAACCTTAAAAAATAAATAATAATAAGCATGGATTTTATTGAATATAGCTTCCTTTATCCACATTTCTGAAACTGACCAAAGATCAAACTCATCATTATAGAAGTTACTCTGGCAGTGAGTAGTGAAACTAATGTGTTTCTTCTTGAACCAAAAACTTCCAGCTTCTTGTTTTTGTAATTTCTGCTGAGTATTTCTTGTCTTTGACCAGCTTATTCCACATCCTGTGTCTATTCATTCTTCTACTGTCTCTAATGAGGATCACATAATACCCACTTCACTACTCTGATGGCTCAGGTATATGATATTAACTATTTTATTTCAGTTGTTTCTGGATCTTATTTCATTTTCCTCTCCTTTTAAGATGTCTTTCCTTTCCCTATTTTGTCTAATTGTTGCACTATTGCAAGTTGTTTTTAGTCTGTACTTCATGTTAATTCTCCTGTGGCCTGTGGTCAAAATTCTTCCTATGTTTTAGCACTCCCATTCATTAAATCTTTTCTACCAAGTCTGCTCATTTTCATCATTTACTTATCTTCTTAATTTGTCCTATTTACCTTTTCCTTCTGAGGCTATATGTCTATTGCTTAGTTTACCTTTTTGTTACAGATATCTGTTTCATTGGGGTATTTTGTTTCATGGAGTTTGACTCTCCTCAGTTTTTTGTTGGGAAACTATTTGATACCCTTTCTTTTTGTAGACATTTCTGGGGAGTTTATTTTCTAGACTTGTGATTAGTTGTTTCTGGAACAGCCTCTCACCTTTGATCCTGTGACAGCTTGAGTCTTTCACTTTGTTCTAATGATGATTAACTTTGCAAAGTACTTTTTGGTCCCACAGATTTTCTTTTGGGAGCTTTCTTTGTCATTCAGGGATCACATCTTCCTCTTTTAAAGTACGTTCTGTGAGCATTCATATTGAGAATCCCTTTTTTGGTCTGCATTTCCACCTTGTTTTGGCAGGTATCATCTGGTACAGTTCAATTCTTCTTTGAGTTAGCTGCTCAGACTCCTAAGTCAGTGTATTGACTCCTATTCAATATATTATTCACTTGGGATTTTTATTTTCTCATTTGCTAGGTAAGCTCAACTTTATCCTTTATATTTTTGAGATATGTAGCTTCTGTTTTTCAAGGCTCTCATTCTCTACTTTTTGTTCACATGAGGTTCTGACTTGTTTGTGATATCTCACTTCTTTTGTGTGTCCTTAAGTGGATTTCAGCAGAGAAACAAAAGATAGTGTATCATGGGGTGTATTCCATTGATCTGCTGAAATAATGAGAAAATGTTTGAGCATCCATCTCTCTCCACACCACATAGTCTTGTATCTGTTCATGGTTACCTCTCTAGCCAGGTGGTTGCAGTTTTGGATATTTTAACTATTTTGTATTCTTAGTTAACCTGTTCTCTTTCAGAGCTGTCTTTTCACATCAGTGTTCTTGAGTTGTAGACAGTTCAATAGACTTGCGACAATAGAACTTTTCCCATAGCTGTCTGGATAAACTGCTTTAATCTGCTTTAACAGATCTACTGATGTTTCATACACTAACAGATGGGAAGGCACTCTTTGGACGTCTGTTGTATTTGTTCTTTAGCATAAGTTTTGGCTTCATGACAGCATCTGTTGTTCACTATCCTTATTCTGGGAATTGAAATTGACAGTGAATTAGCTGTCTCATCTGGAACAAAGCCTTTCAAAAGAGTGATTTATATGACCCTTTTTTTTGTCCCATATTTGTTCCTATTTTTGGAGTATCTACTCATAGCTTATACTTTTTGGGTCACAAATCCAAGACTACATGAACGTGGCAGTTTTCCCTTTAAGCAGTGGATTGGTCTCCTTTTTTCATAGCAACCCTTGCCAGGTTCTCTCATTGTCCCATTTTAGCCAGCTCAGTCATAATTTTCACTCCATTGCTTATTGGCAATCTTAGAACCATTATATTTTTTACTTTGAAGGTCACTTTTTATTTCAGTCTTGGACATCCATGATTTTCCTTTAGTATGACTTTTGTCTGGTTCCTTGCAGGATGGACAGGTTTTTTGTTTTTTTTTGCCTGATCTTGTTGGTGATTCATCTTTTTTCATTTATTAGAACTAATATATTTACAACTTCCTTCCTCCAAGGTGTTTGACTTTTCTTCAGCTCATTTTGTTTTATAACTTCAATTTTTAAGAATGATCTGTTTCTGCAATTGTTGGTTACATTGAAACCATGTAGGTGATGTTCTGTTTTTTCTTAGTTTTTCTTCTTTCTCTGGTTTTTAAATATCTTCCAATCCTTTATCAGTCATTTTCCTTCTATGTACTGTAACTTTAGTATAGTTCTCAGGGTTTTTAAATGTTCTCATTTTGAACATTTTTCCACCTGTTTCTTATTATATTTGTCTTAATATGAATTATTTTCCCCTCCTCACTTACAGAAAACAACACTGTGATATTTTTGCCTTGGGTGATTGTCTCACTCTTTAACACAGGGACAAGTTGAATTTCTTCCCAGACCATTTCTTTCTCCCCAAAACTTGGGCTGCTTAGATGATCACCCTTCTCTCATTTTCTGCTCTTTCCATCATTAAGAATCCAGCTGTCTTATTTGTCCTGTTAGTGTAGTTTTCTGTTGTTTCACTTGCACTGTTTTATTTCAAGGAAATTGACTTTTTTGTGTATATAATCCCTTTTCTTTTTGTGACTTATTTTCTACCTCTAATAGTTAGGCTAAACAACTTATTCAACTATTTATTATTTAAGGTAGGTGACTCAGATTCTTTTCACCTTACTTTCCATAATCTTTGCTATCTTACAGTTTCACTTGAATCTGGCCATTAACATCCTCTGGAATGTGATATTGCAGGTAGGGATGTGATGACTCACAAACCTATTTGTCACATTACTTACACCATAACTTATGTGGCCATGTTTCCTCACAGGGAATACCCTTTTTCCCAAATCTATCTACAGTGCTATTGAAGTAGAGTTTCTGTGAGAATGTTTTGGTAGTTTGTATAATTTACCTTCCAAGTTCTATTGTTACAGAAAAAAACAGCCCCAGGTGTTGTTCCCTGCTTTTGTACTTGGCCAATGCCTGGTATTCATATTCATCTTAAGCTATTGTACAAGACTTTTGCAGTGTGGGATTTTATGCAGACAATATTTAATACTTCTTTGGTCAACATATACTTCTCTGGTTTTCTCTCCTCTGTACTTTCCCATCTTTACTAGAGAGGTTAATATGAATAATTCTCCCTTTGGATCAGTGTGATCTCACTGATATGAGATTGAATTGATTCACCCCTTAGTTGGAAACAGAGTAAGGACATTTACTATTGAAAATACATTTTCAGGTAAGTTAAATGTTAACATTTAATTAAGAGCATAATGAACATACGAGAGTGTAGTACTGATCTGTTTGCCATAGCTCATCATTTCCTAGAAGACTGTATGATAAATTGTATTAATATTAAAATAATGAGGTATGAACCATATACAAGAAGAAGACTGCATCTGCCTAACTGATAACACACTCGGTCACTAAAACATAAGTATTCTTCTGGAGGGCATTCAGATAAGTTGAAGCAAGTCTTAATACAAAAGACCCCTGACAAATTGCTGATGCACTGTCTTCTATTTGAAGACTCAGGATTGAAATAGGCTATCTTAAGATTTTTCAAAAGACAGCAGCAGATTAGCAAATAGAGTGTAGGATAAAAACTAGTTAAAAATTATGATTTAGTAATTCAAATATGGAAGCTTATTCTTGTATGTAGTTAACCAACTATAATTGAACCTTTTTTTTTTGCGTATGTGTCAACTGATTTAATTTTATCACTGATAGTAATACTTTATTGTATTATTTTTTCCTAGGACTCTCAGAAGTTTTCAAGTCCTGCACCCATCTTCATTCAGTTGAAATTAGAGGATGTGTTTCTGTCACTGATGAAGCTATAGAACATCTTGCAAAATATTGCAGTAAACTTAGTATCTTAAACATCCGAGATTGCACTGGACTAACAGACAAGAGTTTAAAAGCCTTAGGAAATCATTCATCATTTCTGAAGTCTATTAATTTTTCTTGGACTGAGGTAGTGTCAGCAGTGTTTATACTTTTGTATTACATATAGGGGGGAAAAAATTGATGGTTCATTCTGAATAATATTTAATATGATATTCTTCTATTTTAAAGTACTTCTGCATAAGAATATTTTCAAGATTTTCTTTTTTATGTAGTATTTGTAAAATTATATATATACATACGCACTCACAAAAGCACATTCTAGCAATGTATATTCAGTTTTCATAATGTTCACTCATACTGTAGGTTTCTTTTGATGTTTAATTTTTCAAACATAATTTATTGACTCATATTTCAATTATAATTTTAAGAGTTTCATAACATTACATCCTATGTAATTCCATTAAGAACAACAATCCAAATTAAATTGTATCTTTAATATGAAAACATTAAATTTCAGATGACTGATGAAGGAGTTCTTTGTCTTGCATTTGGGCTTTGCTCCAACACTCTTAAGGTGAGATAAGATTGATGGCAAATATAAATTTCAAACAGATTGCATTTTGAACATGTCCTAAATCTATCAGAAGAACTTGTAACTACCAGTTTGAAAATGTTCACACAGGCTGGATGAGGGAAAATAGAGAACTTTCAGGGAAAAACTGAAGTTAGTATAATGGCAAGTAAAAAATTGAAAAGGTATTTTAAAGTCACACATTAAAGAAAGAAAAATCAGTAACAGTGCACACTATAGTCAATTATGGGATTGCAAAAGATACTACTCTACACATAGTAAAATCCATGGTAGCTAAGTATTGGCTGCACCATAAAACAGTGGTTGGTTAGTAATAAATATTAATTAAAGTGAAAGCCAAGAAGCTATACACAACAGAACCAGAGTAGTTTATAACTGAATAGGCTATAATGTAGTTCATCATTAATATACAGTATAAAAAGAATACCTCATCAGTCATTACAGAGCAAAACAATGGTAACAAAGTAAAAATAAAACATTCGGCATTAGTTACAGTAAAACAAAGAATAGTTAGTGTGGACACCTAATGAACAAAATTTATTAGTCTATAAACTAAAGTAATTCAACATTGGTTACATAGTAACACAAAGTTACACCAGCATTAGTAGTTGTATAGTAAGACATAGGTTGAGTTATCGCTGGCTGCTCAATATGTAAACTAAGAAAATTCAGTATTCATTTCATATGTACAGTTATGGAAAAATAAAGGTAATTTAATATTATTTATTCAGTAAGGTAAAGGTTGGTTAGCAACAGATCAACAATTTATCCACAACTAACCTCCTTTTGAACAACCAATGCTGAACTACTTTATTTTACAGAGTATACCCAGATAGGTCAGGATTAATCACATAATTTGAGGTTAGCTGTAGCTACACAGTGAAACAGAGGTAAACTGGCATTGACCACAATTCTAAGTTAGCTGTGGCTACCCAGTAACACACAGGTAAGACAGCATTAGTCACATAATGCGAGGTTAACAGTGACATCCCAGTACAACACAGATAAGCCATCTTTAATCACGTAATTATAGGTTAGCTGTGACTATCCAGTAAGATGGAGGAAATCTGCCAGTTTGAGTATAACAGAAGAAAGATCAAAGAAGTCTGATATTGAGGTGGATAGTTAATGATTATTTTGGTTAACACCAGTATTGCCAATAATGTGTTTTTGTGAAAGGTATTGGGTAGAATACACAGAGAAAGTAACCTATCAAGATATTTTTGTAAGATATAATCAGTTTCATACTGCAATGATAAATATAGCTATTAAAAATATTTTCTGAACTTATTGATCTAAACAGAAGTAATATGATGCTATAAGATTGTAAATTACTTTCATATATGTATAATGTTTAAGTAGTAAGTTTTCTTGCCAAAATAGAAAAATCATGTAATTTTTAGAAAAAAATTCAAACAAAATTACCTCAACTTTTTAAAGTCGTAAATACTCGATACAAGTTAGTTTTCTTAATATAAAGCTCGTGAGGCTGTAGCAGAAAAGGAAGTTAATTTTTTAATGAAATTCAAAAAACAAAAATGCCTAAAAGTTACTATTAATTCTAATTATCCCATACATTAAAGTATGTTTTATAATCCCTGCTTTAAAATGACAAAGAATTTATTGTTATAATCTTATTTTATGATCCATTAGCTTAAGAGCTGAAATGTACATATTTCTAACTTATTGAAGGTATGACGTAGTTATACTTAACATAAAAAAGGAAAAGCTTATCAAACTACAGAAATAATTTCATTATACAATAACTATATCTTAGTTGTCAGTTCTTATATGTTATTCATGCATCAAATACTTTCAGTAACATTACACCAAATTACAGTAAAACCTGTCTGAGACGGAATCACACAAGACCGAGTAAAATTTCTGGCTTAGACAGTGAACACACATTTTCTTAATTATATATAGTTTTTGAGTGGAATGTTATATTTGCTTGACTCAAGGGAAGTAAGACATTTGTGAATAAAGTTACTATACTGTTTATGCTATATTTATTAGAATAAGAACAAAAACATACATTCAAAATACACAAGTATACTAAATCTTAATCAAATTTATTTGAATAAAGTGTACAATTTCAACTGTTTCATTTTTTTAATGGATTTTCTCATGCATTTAAGAGACAATGCCATTTCTACGGCCTTTTCATGAAGTTCATTTTCCCCCTTTTATTTTGGCATACAATTTAATAATTTTAATATAATTTAAAACTTATGGTAAAGTAGGAATTTCTATTTCCTCACTATCTTTTCCATTTTCTTCATCTTCTGAATCTCTCACACTGTTATCATCTTGCAATTCTGTTATAGATTTTAAATCAATTTCCTCAATTTCTGTTCAAACATTCTTGTCAATGTTCACAAAATATTCTCCATTCAAATAAACATCTGCATTAGTCTTCTCAACAAGAGTTTGGATTTCACTACAATCGTCAGGACAAACAACTTCTCCACATTCTTCGCCATTATCAAGAATAAATCCACAGTTTTGAAAGCACTTAATTACACATTCATCTTTTACGTATTTGATTGAATGACTTAAAAACGCAATTGCATCTAACATGTCAATTTTCATGGTCATTTCAGATGCTCTCTTACAGTCATTCATGTTTGCAATAATATGCTGAAGCATCAATTTTTTGTATTTCAATTTTATACACTGTATAATTACATTATCTAGTGGCTGTAGAACTGATGTTGTACATGGAGGTAAAAGGCTAAACAAACATTTGAAACTTGAACTCTTGGGTGACAAGTTGCATTATCTAGGAAAAGTAGAATATTCCTATTTTCTTGTTCCATTCTTTTGTTTAATTTGTTCAAAACTTCCTTGAATATAGCACTTGTCATCCACACTTTATTATTTGCTTTCCATTCCACAGGAAGTTGATTCTTCCTTAAATTTTTTAAAACAGTGCAGATTTTCACTTTTACCTATTACCCATGATTTCTCTAATTTTCCATCAGCAAATGCAACCAAAAGTACAGTCAATCGTTCTTTTGAATAACAACCTCTGGAATAATAATGGCAGGGCCCAGCATGGCTAGGTTGGTTAAGGCATTCAACTCGTAATCCGAGGGTTGCTGGTTCTAATCCCTGTCGCACCAAACATGCTCACCCTTTCAGCTGTGGGGGTGTAATAATGTGATGGTCAATCCCACTATTTGTTGGTAAAAGAATAGCCCAAGAGTTGACAGTGGGTGGTGATGACTAGCTGCCTTCCCTTTAGTCTTACACTGCAAAATTAGAGATGGCTAGCGCATATAGCACTCGTGTAGCTTTGCACAAAATTCAAAAACATACAAATAGTGGCAGAAAAAAAAGAACAGAATACTTACTGTAACAAAATGTTTGAGAATTTATTAATATTTAAACAAATTATTAATTAAACAAGAATTTATTAATATATAGAGAAATTATTAATTAAATAAGAAATTAATATGTAATTAAAAATATTTTTTCCACCTTACTCAGGTTCTAATTCTACTTGTTGATAGATGAGGAAGGTGAAAGATAGTTTTACGTCTGCGTTACACAGATTCTGCCTAATAGAGGGCCTTTTATAAGAGAAATCTTAAAATAATGCTGCAAAATTTTAACATTTCCAGCTTTTATAGGTTTCTGCCTTATACAGTTTCTGACTTAGACAGGTTTTACTATATAAGATTGTAATAGCTACTTTACAGATTTTTTTTGTTAAAAATGATGATCAAATTCTAAAAATTGAATTTAAAATAAGTATAATTTTCAGCAATTAGTATTTTATACCTTTGTGAGGAACCATAAAAAATGTCTCAAACTTTTATTGAATTGGTCAAGATGTTGATTCCTGGTGACTCAGTGGTAAGTCTGAGGACTTGTAATGCTAAAAATTTAGTTTCAGTACTTCCAGTGGTCACAGCACAGATAGTCCATTGTGTAGCTTTGTGTTTAATAACAAAAAGCCTAGACATTGAAGAAATTGTTTATGGAGAGCTTAATATATTAAGTATAACTTTAAAACATTTATATTGAATATGAGGATTCATTGTTCATGATCCATTGGTTCAAATATGTACTCTCCACTGTAGGGATACAAATGCACTGTAAGTGTGATAATCAAATCCCACTATTCAATCACATAAAAATAGGCCAAGGTTGGGTACTAGTGATTGGCTGGCTTTCCACTCAGGTACGAGTTCAAAATTATGAATTGCTAAGTTTATATTTGTGTATGTAACTTACATGAAATTTGAAAACAAGACAGCATACTAGTGACATAACTGTTTTTACTTCTGTTTATAGTACTGCTTTTATTTGAATTTCTTATATTTTGTATTTAGGAAATTATCATGGAAAAGTGTTTAAGACTGACAGATGTAGCTGTTGAGGGTGTGATTGTACACTGTCCAAGTGTAGTAATTTTTGCATTTCATGGCTGCCCAGAAATTGGAAGTGAGTGCGATTCATAGATATGGTTTTGTTTATAGTTCATGGTCAGGTATTCTAAAAATTTTTATTTTTCTGTAAAACTTATGAAGGAAATATACAAAGTAAGTAAAATCAGTTCATAAAATACATAATATATACTAGTTATAATACAAAGCAACATACAAAAATAAGTACCTCAATAAGTCAAAACATAAATACTTAGAAATTGTTTTTCTTTCAACAAAGTATTGTGACATGTATTGCAGTATGCCCCCAAAACATTGCAATATAAAAATGTTGATAGTACTCTTTTGTACTGAAAACAATTATATAAAGGCAAATGAGTTCACTTGTATACGTTACTTTACTGTATACTCAGGTCATTCTGGAGAAATTGTACAAGAAGTACTTCAACAAAAGTCTAGAATTAAACAACTTTCTTGGACTGTTCAGTGAGTATGAAGAAGCAGAGAAGATGTATTTTTTTGTGATAAAAACATAATTTTAAAGTAAAATATTATTTTTTTAGTTGTGGTTATTTTTGGATAAGTGTTTTAGCTTTTAGCAAGTAAATTCTTTTAAGAACATGCATGTTAATACAATTTGTATTTTGTATGTTTTTGTAGTTCTCAGATATTTACAAAGGAAACAACTGATTGCTAAAAAAAACCTGAATTTTTGTAACTTATAATTTACAATAGGCATTTCTATTTTTGCATCACCACAATGTAGATTAACATATAATATAATCACTAGTTCTCAAGAATAACATATATTGAAGTGTAAGTAAGACTATGTAAGGTGTAATAAATAAATAAAATTTCTGTTGCTGTAAAAGTTATGAACTCATTAAAATGCAAACTTTTATCTTATTCTTCTGAAATTAATGGAGTCTTTAAACTACCTTAATCAAAACATTTGGCTATATTGTCTGTAGCATACGATAGTCCGTGTTATAACTCTGATAATATTGCAAATGTTGTAAGATGGAAACCTGTTTTTGGACAATGATATGCATTTTTAAATGGCTCTAAATTGAAGAACTCCTAGGAGAACTTACAAAACACATTTAGTTTGAGCTATATTTGACTCTCACATTAAGATACACATAACTAACTCAAAGGTGTATAAGCAGTCCTAAAATTATATTTAGGCTATAGTAATAATAAAACACAAAAGGCAGATGCCAATTTGTATGAAACAGTAATTGCATATTTGACAAAACATCCAAACAAAGAGTGCTACAGGTACATGTAATTACACAGTGATTGTGAACTAAGTGTGAAAATTTTTTAATTTTGCTGTTCAATAACTAATTTTCACAGAATATCAAACTAATATGAGGGGCTGAGGGAAAGTTTCAAGACTTCATTCTTCCTTCATGTACTGCAACTTTATTGAAAGCAAATAAGAATATTTAAACTTTGACTATCAGTCTGTATTTACTTCATTTATATATTTTTTATAGAACTATGATTGGTATAACCTGGTAATACGAAGTAATACCACTAGTTTCACTTTTGAAACATGGTGCCATCAAAAATACTTTGCGCATTTAGCTTTGGATGATAGTCAGTCATACTGTTTGACTAAAAATAGCCACTTCAGTTGTGGAAACTGCCAACTGGTTAGTTACCTTCACTCTGGTCTGCAGTTTAAAATTTGGGGAAGGCTCTGCCTAAACTCTTAAGTGTCTCTGATTTAAATGTTTATTACAGTGTGTGCATAATTGTCATTCAAAAGAAAAAATAAAGAATTATTATTATTTGCAAGGTAATTGTAAAATTTGTTCATATTATAAGATGCCACATAAGATAATGTCATCTGCAAGTAGCAGGTTATATAAAATATTTGGGACCCACTTTACAAATTTTCTGGAAGTCTGGGGAAGGGAGGACATTATTGAATCAAAACTTTTGATGTGTGGTTAGATAATTCTGTCAGTTTCTCTAGAGCAGCAAATAAAAACAAAGCATCTGACTCAATAAATTTAATGCATCAGAAATAGCTTGCATAAGATGGTTTTATTTTTGCATATATTGGACAGAACTGGCTTTAAGCTTCAGACATTGTGTTGATGATAATACTTGGTATTTAAAATCAACTATATATTTGATAATTGATGCTCAAGCAATTTACTGAAGTTTAAGGATTAGAATAACTGACATTATTTTCCTTCATTTCACAACTCGTGTCAGTTGTTAAAACTTTATATACTGGAATGTTACCGAAAGTCTTGTAATATGGTGTTAATAGCTGGAACATTATGCTAATTGTTTTTGTCATTATATATGTTTTTAACACATTTATCACAAGATCTTTCAGTGTTTGAAAAAAAACACAAATACCATTATAGATTAAATAAGAGGTAATATGTTATTACATAACACTAACTAGGATACTCATACCATGGACAGAAGTTACATAAATTCATGATCAATGAAAGGTTAGCTTAGGACATGAAAAGTTGTTTCATTTATATATAATTTTAAAAACCTCAAAATGCCTGTAAAAACAGCAAAACACAAAATATAAAACTGTAGGTTTGCATTTATCTCCTCATGGACCCAACAAACCTTCATGCCAAATTTGGTGAAGATCCATCAACAGGGCCAAAGTACCAGCAAAAATATCCACAAAAACATTTGTAAAACCACACAATGCAAATTGAAAATTTTTGTGTTTCTCCATGGACTTAATAAACCTCCATATCAATTATGGTGAAGATCCATCCACACCCAGCAGAGTATTTACACAGACATACAAATGACAGTACTATTATATTTATATAGATGGCGTTAGTGCATTATATATGATGTATTCATGACGACATATCCACACCCTGAGAATGGAGAAAAATACATTTCTGTGTGACAGGAAATGGAGGTGAAACAGAAAAATCATGACCAAACTCTATATATCTACTTTCACACAGGATAAAAATTTTGTAAAGTTGAGGGTTGCACATTGCATAATGAAAAAGTTTTTCTGGTATCATATAAGCAAGAGTTCTATTATAGTATAGTGAGTGATTTTATATGTTAAAAAACAAACGTGTTTTCAATGCAATAGATTGTGCTACAATATATTTTAATTGCTTTTTATCTTCAGTAACAGATTTTTAAAACTTTATTCAAAAATTTATAAGCATTTTAATAAAAAGGAATTTGCACTTCACCTCGATAATGTAAGAATATTTCTTTGAGAATGAGTTTCTGTGCAGACACTAAAAGGCTTTATTAAAAAGAATTGAACTTAAAAATATACAGAAGTCAAAATTAGAATCGAAAGATAATTCACAGGAGATGACTATATATATACAAAAACTGCATATATATTATTTCTATAATTAATTTTTAGAGAAATGTTCGTAATTCATTATTTATCTTTAATTTTCAGAAGAAAAATAAATGAGCAATACGAGTGGCAGCAGTTAGTATAGTATATTTAAAGAGCCAGTGGTATTGGAAACCATGTAATAAAATGTTAACTAAAAGATGACAAACTTTACTCAAACCCACAATATTAAAATAAATGTGATGAAAAATTACATTAGAAAACATAAAACGTGACTACTTTTTTCAAAGTCACAAAACTGTACCTTTATTAAAATTAAACAATATTATACCCATCCACCATCAAATTAGACTTTTTTAGACTATTCACTACCAGTATAGTTTCCATATTGCATCACATTGACTAATCATGTGTTTTATATGTCAGAAAATTGATAAACAAAAAATTTTTGTATCTAAAATTCATAGAAAACTCTAACCACATTCAGTGCCTGATCTCAATAAATTTTTTGGTTCATTTTTAACATGTAGATAAAAATACTTAGTAAAATCTGTAAAAGTTGGGGTTTATATAATTGCATGTTAATTTATTAAGACACCATTCAGTGTTACATTTCTTTAACCCTTTCGGTGATGAATAACAACTTTTAATATTTGGCATGGCGCTGAATGTATATGTTTGATACTTCAACTAATTACGGTATCAGTACTAAAAGCATAATATCTCGGAAATAACTCAACAAAAGTCTGAAATATTCAGTGATTGTACCCAATACTATACATATGTTAAATTCAATACATAAGAATAACAGGAATGAAGGAAGGTCGCTTGCCACACTGAGCCTTCAAGTCGGCTGCAGTCGCCAACCTCGCCGGAAGGGTTAAAGGAAATAAAATGTTTATGCTCATTCACTAAAGGGGCAGACGAATATAAAACATTAAAGCAATCGATGTGATATGACAATCATATTTCATAGTAAACAAATTATAAAGATTTGGCATTGGAGATTCTATTTACTCTCAAAGGTCTTGGTTTATCTAATTAATTTACAGTAATTGTTTTAAATAACAATGCTTACTGTTCAGATGCTTTGCATGATTTAAACACGTTGAAGTTCAAGATCTGATTACTTGGTCATGATAAGCTGTGGATGACAAGGGAGTACTTCAAAAGTAAACACTAAGAAAGATTGTGGTCAAAGTTCAATGTGATAACACTTGTTATAAGATGTAAAGAACGTGGAGAATGGTTTATTTTTTAAAAAAGGATAATACATTTAATGATCAATGAACATGTAATCAATTGTATCTATATACCTAACAACTTGTATTAACCTAGTGAATGTTTGTTTGTTTGTTTTTGAATTTCGCACAAAGCTACTCTAGGGCTATCTAAGCTAGCCGTCCCTAATTTAGCAGTGTAAGACTAGAGGGAAGGCAGCTAGTCATCACCACCCACCGCCAACTCTTGGGCTACTCTTTTACCAACGAATAGTGGGATTGACCATAACGTTATAACACCCCCATGGCTGAAAGGGTGAGCATGTTTGGCGCGACTGGGATACGAACCCCCAACCCTTCGATTATGAGTTATGAGTTGCGCGCCTTAACATGCTTGGCCATGCCGGGCCAACCTAGTGAAAGAATCACAAATAAAATTGTGTATTAATCTGTATAAAAATAATAATAATTCATAATGTTAGTAAATATTTCCAAAATAGTTTAATTACTTTCAAGAAATTACTTGTGTGGGTAAAACAGAAACTGATGAAAGAATTACAAAGAAAAAATTACATGAGTATATAATTGAATTTTAAAGTTATGTTTTAATACAAAAAAAACATTAAAAAATAACTTTAAACAAATTAATGAAGGAATATTCCTCCAATATTATTCTAACTTTCATTAACAATTTAATAATTTTCCTTTTATATTGCTGATAATTTGTTAATTACTTTGGTTTGTTATCTAGTACACTGTTATGCTAGTGTTAAATATAAACTGATGCTGCTCTATTGCTATCTTGTGTGTTACATCATTCAATACAGTAACATGACCTAGTGTTTGCTGAGCAATTTCCAGCTTGGTTATATACAGTTCAAAGGGCAATAAAATTAAGTATAACAGATGAAGACTGTTATAAGCTTGAAGATATTTAAGATAATCAACTATAGTGTAAACTCTTGTTATAATTTGCAGTTATTCGAGAAAGTAAAAATGAGTAGTTTACATTTATGTCATGTTGTTTTATATTGATTATGTGGTCATTCAACTCAACAGTGCCCATATAGAATTGGGATAGATAAAATAAAAGTTTTACTGAAAAAAAGCCTGATGATTTTTAACAATGTTTTAAAGGTTCTGTACATAATATTTGAAAATATACAGACAAAAAAAACTATTTTAAACATTAACATGAAAATCATTTTGGACTCAGAGCAGTTATCACTGACTTCATACATTCACAGACAGATCTTCAGAACAATACTTAAAATCTGATATTTTACGTATAAAAATCTTGTATTCTTTACTGAAAGCTTGTTAAATTTCATGAAGATACAAAAACATCAAAAATTATAGTATGGAATTTATAATGATTGCTTTGTTGTTACAAAGTGTGTCACATCAACTGAGCTCTGTCAAGAATTATCAAATCTTTAAAATTATTTGTATATTCTACCCCCCAGACTGCAGTGGCAGCACCAGGATATTTTTGTTAGGGGAGCTGAGGTAAACTGTGGAGAGGTTTCCCAAAATGCCATCAATATGAAGTATAGATGATAAATTATAATAATGTAAATACCAAGGTACATTTCAGAAAGGTGTGCTATTTTGAACTGAGTTTTCAATGCAGTTTTCATTGGAAACTCATACTCTGATTAATAATTCATTATTACAAATTAGAAATAATCTGTTTATGAAAATATGTGTATATGTAAAAGAGTTTACTTTGATTTGATGTACTTTGATTGAAATACATCAGTGAGCAATTATTTTCATGAATGTTTGTATTCACAATATGTGGTTGACCTATTTTGTGAGATGATAATGACATATGCTTATTTTTTTATACTTAAAAAAAAAGAAGTAATGAACTGTTATCCAGATATTTTTTGTTAAATGTCATAAAACACTTTCCCATGCATTCCTTGAACACAGTTAAGCAGTATTATCTCCATATGTTACTGTTCTTTAATTAATACATAATTACTGAACATCTAATTTCTGCAATTAAAAAGGGCTTGGTGATCAAGTTTGTGGAAAGACAAATGTAATGATTTTTTGGCTATTGAATGACAGAGAAAAGATTCTGTATGAAAGTAAATAAAAACAAACACCATGTTTGTGGAATCAGAAGGAGAATACAATTTTTAAAGTAATTCACTAACATTATGTGGATGTAAAACAATTTAAATAAAAGAAGAGCAAACAAACTGGATTATATTCTGAATTAGTTATATTGACAAAGCTAAAAGAAAAGACCGTAAGTCAACATTATTTCTACAAGTTGCCCTGACTTCTTCGTATCTTTCTTCTATTGCATGACACAGCAGATAAAATTCTTGACTGACTCACATGGCAGAGAGTTTCAATTAGGACTGCATTAACACACAAAATACTATAAACTCAGCTAAATTTTAAAACTAGTTTTCTATATTGAATATATACCATAGTAGAGCAAGGTACATGGTATCTCAGTACTACAACCATCTTCCATTTTGTCTTAACCTTGTCCTCACCCCAACTTAAATTTATACAATACCAAATTTTTAACACATTTTTGGATAAGCTAATGGGGTTCTAGTATCCGTAACCCTCAGGTTGCTGCATGGCCAAGCGCGTTAAGGCGTGCGACTTGTAATCCGAGGGTTGCGGGTTTGCATCCCCATCACGCCAAAACATGCTCGCCCTTTCAACCGTGGGGGCGTTGTAATGTTACAGTCAATCCCACTATTCGTTAGTAAAAGAGTAGCCCAAGAGTTGGCAGTGGGTGGTGATGACTAGCTGCCTTCCCTCTAGTCTTACACTGCAAAATTAGGGACGGCTAGCACAGATAGCCCTCGAGTAGCTTTGTGCGAGATTCAAAAACAACAATAACCCTCAGGTTGCTAGTCGAATGCCCTAACAACCTGACTAGTCCGGACACTAAGAATATGAGATACAATATTTTTAATTCACTGAATGGACTATAGGTACACAGAATCAACAGCTATAACAAGTAATCTTATTTGCTTGTTTTTATAATTTTCGCTTATAGCCAAGAAAGGCCTATCTGCGCGAACCGTTGGAATAAAATACTTTACTAAATCTAAAACAAAGTTAAAGTTATTAATATAAGTGAAATCTTACAAAAGCTCTAAAAGAGAGTGAATATATGGTAAAATCTTTCACCAGTTACATAATATATATTCAATGTTAAGAGTAAAGTCAAAGTTACCATTCAAGTCTAAATTCAAAAGTTGAGCAAATTTCCCCAAAAATCTGTTAAACAAAAGAGAACCTCGTTATTAATTAAAATCGTACAGTAACAGATTGAGGCATGTTTCTACACGAAACATTACCCTGCACTCTAGCCATTCATCCTCGAGTGCTGAGGAGAACCGTAGGCGATTAACCATTTTGCTGACATAAAAAAAAAAAAAAAAAACCTTTTATTCCTGGATATCACATGATATCTTTCCTGCAAGAAAATTGCTTTAACAACTTTCAAAGTCCAAGTTACTCTGAAATAAAATACAGATATTTAAAAAAAATATATTATGTATCAATTAAAGGAATAGAAAATAAATGGTACTGTGATGCTGCACATTATGTAAACATATAGACAACCAACAGCTCCAGTGGTAGATCAGGCGTTAAACTAGGTTGACCAGTTGTGTGAAAAGTTAAAATCGCTATGGGTAAATCTGATGTTTCCTGTTAAGTAGGTGATATTTGATTTAAACATTATTAGATATATCTTTGTAAGAAAAACACTTGTTTCTAATCTTAAGAGGACTGGTTTAAAGGAAGAAATCTTAAGAAACAACTCAATTCACAAATCTGTTCAAAAGAACCATCCAGTGTCCAAAAGTAAACACACCATTTTTAATTTTGACTTAATAAAGATGTTTTTAATTTTGTGTTACCCATCATGTCTAGTATGCTTGCTTTTTGCTTAAAGTCGGTATTACTCCATCATTTCTCTTGTTAATCCTCGATTATAAAACAGATATACCTAACAATTTTTGAGTTCTCACATGTTCTATAATTCTATTTATAATGAAATTTCCTTTGATCATTAACAAATTATTTGGGATCACTTTGAATCATTTTATAAAGCAGACAAACATTATGAACTTAATATCAGTTGGTTTGTTTGACTGTAGTATTTTGTATTCTCATCTTCTTTGGTGGAAATAACCATAGAACTTAAGAGTGTACAAAAAATTCAAATTTATGGTGAACTGAGGTCACCGTCACCCTTAAAGATGACGATATTTATGTTTTTGTGAACAATAAAAATAATAATTTAGTTTTATATATCTGAATTATGTTAATGCTTTTGTTGAAAGTTTTGTGGTACAATCATTTATCCTCTAAATTATTTTAAATGAAAGGCACTGTATGGAATTAGTGTCTTTGGTAAATATCTGATGTACTTTGTGTGCATTAGTGTCATTTGGTGAAATCTTATGTAATCAGTTTTTAAATTTTGGAATTAGTTTTGATTAACACTTAGATATATAACACACAAAGTGTTTTTTAGAAGCCTTCTATACTTCTCAGTAAGTCTAGCATCAGAAAACCAGCTTGATTATGTAACCTAAAAACCATTATGTGCCGTCCCTAATTTAGCAGTGTAAGACTAGAGGGAAGGCAGCTAGTCATCACCACCCACTTTCAACTTTTGGCTACTCTTTTACCAACGAAGAGTGAAATTGACTGTAACATTATAATGTCCCCACGACTTGAAAGGCGAGCAGGTTTGGTGTGACGGGGATTCGATTCTGCGACCCTCAGATTATGAGTTGAGTACCTTAACCACCTGGCTCTGCTGGGCCCGTATTATTTGGAAAAGTGAAATAGGTTGTAACGGATTTATTTTAATACATATGTTTGTTTCAGTTTAATATATATTTAGAAATGTATGTAACTTACACTGTTAAATGAGTATTGCGAAATTCACACTTATTCTCTAAATTAGTAGAAGATTTTCGAGCGTAAGAATCAACAATGTACGATGTGTGTATGTAAATACCAGTATTTTGGCCAACTGAACCTTCGAGAACCTTGCCTTAAATTTTATAAATCGATGCAGAGAGACAGCTTTATATTGTTGTTGGTTTGCTACGGTCAGTATACTATAAATATCAGAAGTTATAAATGTAATAAACGCTTATTCATCGAAAAATTACAGATATTTCACTGGGAACATTTATATATTTCAAACTTTACAAACCGCTTAACTTCAGAGAATTAACTTCGGACTTTAGTATTTCTATGAGGATATTAGATATCTTCCTGGGTGAAAGTCAGCTTGTTAACCACGTGAGTCCAACCAAGAATAGAGCTAACTAGCATTACCGTCGAGTGAAGTGTACCTGCTTATCAACACAGAATTTATTCGCTCATCGTGAACCGTTTATAAAAGATTCAGTTCCAGACTAGACAGAAGACTCGATATTATTTGTAGGTTTGTAAAACTTTTGCATATAAATCATTATTTGTAATAACCGTTATTATAAATTGTATTGTTGTTTGTACATTAAAATATATTAGTGTTAAAAAAGAAAACTGTGTATATAAATCTTGTTGACAAGTATCATAAATTTAATACATATCGACATTCAATTAACTTCTAAATTAAAATTTCCGGGTATGTGAAATCGTAATACGTAACGTAATAAATCAGAGACTTGTTCGAGATAATTTATAATACATAACGTAATTGATAAACAAGTCATTCAGTACATGGACCTTTTGCTGCTTTAATGAGGCAAACATAATAATACACAACATGTATTATAAATTATCTCGAACAAGTCTCTGATTTATTACGTTACGTATTACGATTTCACATACCCGGAAATTTTAATTTAGAAGTTAATTGAATGTCGATATGTATTAAATTTATGATATTTGTCAACAAGATTTATATACACAGTTTTCTTTTTTAACACTAATATATTTTAATGTACAAACAACAATACAATTTATAATAACGGTTATTACAAATAATGATTTATATGCAAAAGTTTTACAAACCTACAAATAATATCGAGTCTTCTGTCTAGTCTGGAACTGAATCTTTTATAAACGGTTCACGATGAGCGAATAAATTCTGTGTTGATAAGCAGGTACACTTCACTCGACGGTAATGCTAGTTAGCTCTATTCTTGGTTGGACTCACGTGGTTAACAAGCTGACTTTTCACCCAGGAAGATATCTAATATCCTCATAGAAATACTAAAGTCAGAAGTTATAAATGTAATAAACGCTTATTCATCGAAAAATTACAGATATTTCACTGGGAACATTTATATATTTCAAACTTTACAAACCGCTTAACTTCAGAGAATTAACTTCTCTTAACAATATAAAGCTGTCTCTCTGCATCGATTTATAAAATTTAAGGCAAGGTTCTCGAAGGTTCAGTTGGCCAAAATACTGGTATTTACATACACACATCGTACATTGTTGATTCTTACGCTCGAAAATCTTCTACTAATTTAGAGAATAAGTGTGAATTTCGCAATACTCATTTAACAGTGTATTTTCATCACACTCACTCATATATCTACGTGTAGTTGCACTGTTCTCATAACACTCACAAAATGGAAACATCTAAGATTTGCTTTTACTAAATATTGAAACTATAAATATTTGAACAAATGTTGCATATTTTAATTATATAATAAACGAATATTATTAATGTATGTTTAGAGTTAATCTAAATAATAATATTTATAACTGAACATTACAATATTTCTGTGTCGGTTCACGACAGTGAATCCAACCCCTGATTTTAACATTTTGTGACTAGAAAGCTACTGCAGACACAGCGGAGGACTAGAGTAAAAGGAAAAGTCCACACAAAAGGTGAGATTATTAGAGAAAAACAGAAAAGCAAAATAATATATGTATAAAGAGATACACATAGCAGCAGCCAGAATAAGGAGTTTTTGTTTTTTGTCTTGTGCCCATAACAAAAATCAAACCTGTAATTTTAGCATTATAAGTCCCCAAGCGTAGTGCTTAGGAGGGAGAGAAAAAAACAAACTTTAATTTCAAATAACATTCTATTACCAAGATAGTATTATTAGTATTGGTGGAAATGGTGAGTATTAGAAATTCTATTGATTTTTCCCCAATTTTTTAACATTAAGGTACAGATTACTTGCAGTATAAAGGTAAGATCATTTTTGTATTTTCTGAGGAAATTTTTACCTATTTATGTGACTGATAAAAATAAAATTTATTACAGTAAATGACATACTAGAAAAGGACTATGAAAAACATACTATTATAATATATATTATAATGTTCTAAATTAGATATTAATAAATGGCTAATAAAACTTGCAATAAATCATGAAACATCAAGAAGGTAGAAAGCTGTTTACTAGTCAGTAGAGTGAATAAGTTCAGTGTGCTTACATTTTTGAACCTGTGTTTGTCATTGTACATAATTAATCACTTTGTACATTGAGACACTATGTCGACATGTAGAATTCAAGATGGCATCCAAAAGAAGCAAGAAACGAAAACATACAGAAGTGCACAACAGTTCTGTAAAATTGTTCTAAATCTTCCCATTTAATTTCATCGTCAAACATTTACCCATAAAATAAACGTAGGTAATTATCACCTCAAAGTTGAAAAGGCCCATTGATACACGAATTGCATTGTTTTGGTAAGATTGTTGGCATTTTAATGCTTTGTGTTCTGTGAATACAGACCAATTTTTGTGTAGAGTGATGTTTACAAACATTCCCAGTAATTACTTTTGTAAGCCAAGTTTCATGATCCTACTCATTACTGATATAACAGATCATAACACGATCCTGTACTTATTGTAGGTCATTAAAATGAAATCTTTCAACATTTCTAATACCTTATTTTGTACCATATTATTGATGGTTGTGTTCAAGTGGACCATTTTGTTGTTTCACATTTACTGTGCTTATTTTTAGTCTCTTGAATCCACAGTTAGGGCAATTTCTTCGACTTCAGTTTTCATTGACATTTTCCCAGATTTTTAAAATAAAGCAGTGACAGATCTATACCTACTTGAAACTAACAGCAACAAAAGAGAAAAAGTAAATCAGACCACACATATAGCCAATTAAAACACATTACTTTGTGCAAAACGTAATTTTGTAGGAGAAGCAAACCAGACGAATACTACAACACCATATTAGAGTGGAGCAAACAAAGTAAGGGCATATAATGTATGCAGACATACAATAATTACTAAATGCATGTATTCGAAACGACTGAGGTACGAAAAATACTCTGGCACTTCTGAAAATTTCTTTGCTCCACGACAAAAGTAACATATTAATAAAGACGAAAACCATACGAATCGAACGACACCGAAACTGGCGTGGAACAGCGAAAAGCCTATATATAAATTACGTATATATACAAAATATTCTGGCAACTCTGATCATTTCTGACCAAACCTTTATACACACTAGTGAAAATGAAAATCAGAACGAACTAAACAACATGAAAATTGGCTTAAAGCAAAGAAAATAAGTGCCTATTACATACACATATATACATATCCAAAACGACATAGATACGGAAAACACTCTAGTGGCTCTAAAACTTTCTTTGGTCTATGACTAAACCTCTATCATGGTTTTTCAAACTCTGCTCCGAGGAGTCCTTAGGCTTCGTGAGGAAATTTTAGAATGTTAATATTTTTTCCTAAAACCGTAAAACTGAATCAGAATAAGCTGTATAAAAAGTAAAATATATCTTTAATATAACACTTTTATCGCGTATTGGGCCTTTTAATGTTTTCTTCTGACTAATGCCAGACGATTTTAGCTTACGGGATGTGCTCGCGGTGAAAGTGTTAATAAATCTCAGTTAACTTCGATAGTGGCACCACTGAAAGCGAGTAGATGTGGAACCATCTCAAGATCGCATGCGTCTTTGGAGATGCAAGATAGCCTTGTAATTTTCGTATGAAACATCGGTCAACCCTGGGTAGTGATTCCAACTGTCTTTTAAAAGCCAGATCTGGATTAGCGGCTAAATCTCGAACAAATGAAACATGACGTCTGTTTGTTTGTTTTGAGTTTCGTGCAAAGCTACTCGAGGGCTAACTGCGCTAGCCGTCCCTAATTTAGCAGTGTAAGACCAGAGAGAAAACAGCTTAACACGCTTGGCCATGCCGGGCCGGAAACATGACGTCATAAATGTTTGTTTGTTTGTTTGTTTTGGAATTTCGCACAAAGCTACTCGAGGGCTATCTGTGCTAGCCGTTCCTAATTTAGCAGTGTAAGACTAGAGGGAAGGCAGCTAGTCATCACCACCCACCGCCAACTCTTGGGCTACTCTTTTACCAACGAAAAGTGGGATTGACCGTCACATTATAACGACGTCATAAATGAAACTTGTACAAATTTGAAATATTGTAATGCAATTAGATGCATTATCAATTGTTTCAATTTCAAAGTATATTTTTATGAAGTATAATTATACTTATGATAATTATAATTGATAAGTATTAGGTTAAGTTAGATTCATTGTACTTTAATTAGACAAACTTGGTACCAATGAGCTCTATGATGTCATGTTTCACTTCGTTCGAGATTTAGACGCACGTCAGATCTGGCTTAATATTTTGTTGTTTGGCTTTAATATTTCTGTTAAAAAACGAAAAAATACTGTAAAAAATAATAGGTTACCCTCTTCCTCAATAAAAATATCTTATTCTAGCGGCCTAGCCTTTCTTCCACAAATTTTTATTTCTGACTTCGTTATGGCAACGCTGATCTTAAGTAAGCATATCACGGGAAGATGATAACGGCCCAGCATGGCCAGGTGGGTTAAGGAGTCGTAATCTGAAAGTCGTGGGTTCACATCCCCGTCGCACCAAACATGCTCGCCTTTTCAGGCGTAGGGGCATTATAATTCTACGATCAATCCCACTATTCGTTGGTAAGTGATGATGACCAGCTGCCTTCCATCTAGTCTTACACTCCTAAATTAGGGACGGCTAGCGTAGATCGCCCTCGAGTAGCTTTCCGCGAAAGTCAAAAACAAACAAATAATGATTTAAGTGCTTGATATGAGTTTTTATTAAGGAGTTATTTTGTGTCCGTGAAAATACTTTTGAAATGCCAAAGATATAAAACTATGTTTTGAGACAAATTAATAATTAGTTTTCACCCTTATAATGGATAAGTGGCTGAATATTGGTAATAAATCTGATACGAGTAAAAATCTTCCTAGGTCTAATACGAATTCATCGGCGTTATCGTCATGTACAAACACTTCAACTCAGGATGGTGCAAGAAGAACCGAAACAAGAAAGAAAAGAAAGTATGATGAAAGTTTTATTGAATATGGTTTTACATGGACAGGTAATGAAGATGGATTTTGGTTCTGTGTTGAATGTTGAACAATGTTGAGTAACAGTAGTTCGCATCCAGCAAAGTTAAAATGGAGTCTAGAAACCAAACACTCCCAATTATGAAATACAGCTTCTGAGTATTTCAAAAGAAAATAATTGCAATTAAATGCAAGGAAAGCTGCATTTCGTTCGTTTGTCTATCAGGACAACAGAGGTGCTCTTATTTTTTCATATCGTGTTAGTTACCTTATTGCAAAAGCAGTGGAAGCTCATAGTATTGCAGAATATTTGATAAAACAACGCGCAAAAGATTTGGCAGAGTGCACGAATGATGAGAAATTTCTTAAAAACTCTGACAACTCGGTTTTTTGATGAGTTAAGGAAACGCCACCAAATTTCTTAACAAAGCTAATCAAGGTGAGTAAAAGCGAGTCCAACGTTTTCGCTTCAGATGGATGAATCAATATATGTCGCAGATTATACGATGTTGCTTGTGTTTGTTCGCTATATTCATGAAACTAGTTTTGAAGAAGACAAGCTAATTTGCAAATCTATGCCGACTCAAACAACAGGAGAAGAAAGTTTAAACTGATCGATTTATTTATGGAGGAACATGAGATCCAATGGTAGCTTTGTTCAAGTATTTGTACTGATTGGGGCTGCAGCTATGATTGGAAAATTTTCAGGCGTAGTGGCACGCATAAAAAAGAAAAACCCGGACATCGAGAGTATCCACTGCTGTCTTCATCGTCATGTTACTGCAATGAAACGAATGTCAGAAGACTTAAAAGAGGTATGGGGTAATGTAATAAAAACAGTTAATCTTATAAAATCAGTACCACTCAATGCAAGGATCTTCAGTTTAATCTGTGAGGATATGGGAAGTTTTCATAAAAATTTGCTGCTTCATACTGAAGTCCGATGGCTTTCTCGGGGAAAAGTTCTTGCTCGGTTTTACGAACTGCGTGAGGAGATAGGTTTTTTTTTTTTTTTTATCTGAATGCCATTTTGAGCTTGCATACAAATTAACGGGCAAATGCTGAATACAGAAAGTGGCTTACCTTTCGGACATATATGCCTATCTAAATGAAATGAATGCTACAATACAGAGTACCAGGGTAACATACTTCAAAGCTCAGGGTAAAATAGAAGAGATTCCAAGTAAGCTAAAAGTTTTGGGTGAATGTATACTTATGAAAGAACTTGATTGTTTTGAAAATCTGAGTGGTTTTTACTTATGAATATTTTTTTTTTTAAAGTGAAGATGCAAAAGCTTCAGTCTTGCATCACATATCTGATTTGTGTACAACTACTGGGGAGTGCTTCAATCCTCAATTAGAAAAATTACTGTGGATTCTAAATCCCTTTGTTGGCTCTGCAAATACCAACGATATGCCTTTGAAAGAAAAAGAACAGCTTATAGAAAAACTACATCCTTAAAACAAAATTTCAGCAGAATGAAATTACATAATTTTGGAATCAAGCAGTCAGGGAATACTCTAAAGTAAGTAACAGAGCTTTGAAAACTTTGATGCGTTTTCCAACAACATATCTTTGTGAGCAAACATTTTCGTTGTGTATAGTTACAAAGACCAAATTTAGAAACAGGCTAAATATTGAAGATGATTTGCGCTTACAGGTAACAGCCATATCTCCAAATATTGAACCAATTTGTGAACAAAAGCAAGTCCATGCGATGCCACTAATAAATCAATAAGTACACTGTACTTTTATAGATATACTTTTAAAGCAGAAATTTTTGAACAAGTAAGTAGAAGTAAGTTTTTTGCTATTGAGATTTTTAATAAATTTGTATTCTAAAAGCTGGAAGTAAACGTTATCTGGTGCTAGCGGCCGATTATTTCTATTTTTAGTGTATTTTTAAATTAAGGCTCTGGAATGTTTTTTCTTTTTGATGAGAAGCTCCGCAGGTCTAAAAAGTTTTGGAACCCCTGTTCTATATTATAACAAAGGGAAAAACAAACGAATTCAACTATACTAAAATCAGTATAGAGGAAAGGAAATAACGGCCCATGATATGCGAAGTTATAGTTACCGATATATCTAAAACAGTTGAAGAATGAAAAAAGTTATAGCCACTCTGATAATTTTTTGGTCCGTAACAAATCTTATATATATTATGAAAGAAGAAAACCAGACTAATTCTCGACACCACATCAGCGTGGAGAAAATAAAATAAAGGACTATAATACAGTTTTCAAAACGACTGAGGCGAAGGAAATCCTTTAGCGTCTGTAATAATTTTGCTTCCCAACAAAACCTACATATTGTTATGCAATAAGATTTTGTTTGTTTATAATTACGCACACTGCTGCACAATGGAATATCTGTGCTCTATCCACCACGGGTATTAAAACTCAGTTTCGAGCGTTATAGGTCAGCAGATATGCCGCTGTGCCACTTAGGAACAGATAAAAAAACCCGATGAATACAGCGATAACAAAATTAACGTCGAGGACAGAAAAATAATACGTAGATATAAACAGATACATTACATTCTTACAGCCAAAATATCATTAACTCGTCAAGCTTTCTTTTATATTAATATTCAAGTTTTGTTTCGATGCAAAGACATTTATCCGTACTTCAGTCGTTCGGGATATATGCGTATAGTAAAATTACATTTTTCCATATATTATACACCATCATATTCTTTGTATCTAAGTGCCTTGCAGTTCTCTGTGATAATTTGTTTATTCTTTAGGCTTATTTAATACGATTAATAATATCATAGTAATACTACTATTTTCATTTGCAGGATTTAAAACAAAGTTTAAATCAGGTGACAATAACATCCGTGGATTTTTTTTCTTTTATTCACTGAAATTAGACATTTTACTTAGTAATGTTTAAAGTTCAATTAATCATATTGTCTTACACAGTGCTACTAATACTCGTACTACTACTTTTTATTACTGATTTTAAGACTGAAAATATCCTATCAGATGAAGGAAGGGTTAATAAATTATTTAAATTTATTGATGATTTTAAGGTCTTTGGTGTTACTAGCTTAAAGAGAATGTTACTGCTTTACGAAAAGATCTAGATCAATTATTGAGTTGGGCATATGCAGATGGGTTTTAATTATAATAAATGTGGGTTATTATAATTTGAATTGCAAGCATAATTTGGATGGAAATAACCTTAACGGTGTCATGTAAGAAAGGGATTTCAGTGTAATAGCCAGTCATTCTATAAATCTATTCATATTTAATAGCTAGAATAGTAGGACTAAACTAGCGGACACACTATAAATTTAGCGTTTGTTTCTTTGAAATTGAGCACATAGCTACACGTAGCTATCTACGCTCTGCTCACCACAGGTATCGAAATCCATTTTCTAGCGTTGTAAGTCCGCAGATATACCACTGTGCCACTGGGGGGTCAGGTAGGAGTCATCTTTAGCTAAGGCTGGTCTTTAGTATAAGCTGCCTTCGGAAGTCGTGGAGACAATAAATTTAAGTGAGTTTAAGAGACAGCTTGATAAACTATAAGAATAATAAGGGTTTTTTTAATTTATTTATTATAGTTTTAGTTTAGCTCAGACGATAGGTTTGGATTGTTTTGAATTTCGGGCAAAGTTACACAAGGGCTATCTTCACTATCCGTCCCTAATTAAGCAATGTGAGAATAGATGGAAGGCAGATAGTCATCACCACTAACCGCGAACTCTTGGGCTACTCTTCTACTAAAAATAATGGGATTGACTATCACATTTTAACGCCCCCACGGTTGAAAAGGCGAGCATGTTTGGTGTGACGGGGAATTTAATTCACGACCCTCGGATTAAGAGTCGTGTGCGTTAACCACCTGGCCATGCCAGACCTAGAGGATAGAACATTCGAGATGGATCATTAAGTCCATTGCTCAACAAGTTGTTGTCCCTGAAGTGCTAACTAAACATTATGGTAAGTTGTTATATGTTACTTTATAAAAGTATTAAAGTTTGGCGTGGGAAAATTTATATCGCTTTTCAAGTTTTTCTGCATTATTAGTCAACATGTATTTAAATTTAAGAAAAACTTTTATTTTGTTTTCCATAAAAGATCGTTTGAATGATAGTATAGTGTTATTATTTTCAAACGAGATCCAAATCCTGAACACTTTGGAATACTTTACAATTCTTCTTCATTCTTTATTTTCCTGAAGAACGACAGTGAACTATTCGAAAGCGCTCGAGTTTTGTGTCTCGTTTAAAAGTTGAAAACTATTATGACTTCTGTATGTGATCCTTTGTGCGAGTTTCTTAACCAGAAAATATGTTGTTTTAGTTAGTATTCCATGTTGAACTCACTGACAAATATCAATGACCAGCATAGAATACGTTTGCAAGTTGACATTTAAGCATGATAAAAGTAAAAGTACTTTAAAATTAAAATAAGTACGCAAAGATATTTACCTTCACAAAAAGAAATGAACAATATAAAGTTCGTACAATGACAAATAAACAGCTTTAGTATTACTTAAAATATTTTACTTAACACACGTAAATTACGAATATACGTCTAAATTTTAAACGGATAATTTAGACTATGTTATGCTGACGTCAAATGCATGCGCGTATCTACTGACCAGGTGATGTTTCTTGGTGCACTCCTCTTTTTAATACTGGCTTACGATATAACTTTGTGAATAAACTGTTTAAGTGACATCTAGTGAGGAAGATTTCAATGACATAAACTTTAATTGTGAAGTACTGTGCTTGTTGCTATTGCATTGGGTTTATGGGTGCGGGTAACATTGGGTTGAACTTTGAAGAGCTTTACGAAATACAAACAGCACAGTAAGATTTTTTATGCATATTGCTTTTATTTTATTCTCCGTAATTATTATAATTTTAGACTTTTCTGATATAGCATATTAGATTTAACTTTGTAAGGTGTATATTATTATTAAAGCTGTACATTTGCGTTTATTTGTTTCATTTATGTATATTAGGTTTTTTCTCCGATTAGTCAGAAACAAAAATTCCAGTTAGGCCCCAGAGCAATGTGCTATTATTTGTAGTCAAAATACTCCGTCATCAGAACTGGAATATTGTAATATACAATTTCTAAATTTATTACATTTAGTAATACTAGATAAATAGTAGCGGTTTATTCGTACATTTTATGATATTCTTTTTAATTTGAGACACAATTCTGAAAACGATATAGTAAGCAGGGAAAATCTTACTTGAATTACACAAAAATGCAATTTATCAAACTAATAAGCACCTTGATAATAGCGTCAGTTGAGGGTTAACAAAAATTGGATAACAGTACGGTGTGAAAATGGGTTGATTTGTATTACTAAATGTATGTTTCTATTAATGCTCATATATTTTATAAAAAAAGTGAATGAAAGACATAAATAACAATATGCGTTTGGTTAAAAAATAATCTTTTTTATATGTTATCACAATGTATAATCTATTTTCTTTAGTTTATCAAAATATATAGTGCATGGTGAAAAGACTTACACATTTTAACTTAAAAAAAGTTAAAAACCACTTTTACACTCCGCTGATTCCAGTTAATTAAAAGAATGCTTATTTTTACCAACGTTTCGACTTTGCAGGTGCTTCAGGGCTGGTACATAGAACTGCTTATGATATTCTATTTTACTCGAGTGTAAAGCGCCGCTAGCAATAAATATCTATTCACTATATTTCAGGTATAAGGATAAAGATAATTACAAAATATCTGACTAACTACAAAAACAAATAGACGGGAAGTTGCTAGAAACAAAAACTTCGAGTTAAACGGATATAACGTTTACGAGCACAGTAATAGTGTTAAAAACAAACTGTAACTTTCGCTAGAGTACGAAAGTGTCAAACTAAAGTTGGACGTTAAATACATTAGTGTGATGTGTTGTTCTTTTAATAGCGGTTTTGTTACATATACGTTGTCTCTGTTCATTTTTTCTTACATTTTTACCGTTAATGGGTATAACCTTCACATATTTTCTTTCATTAAAATTTATCTTTTTGTCTCATATACACTACTGGCCAAAATCTTAAGGCCAACGAACATAAAGAAAAATATGCATTTTGCGTTGTTAGACTCAACCACTTATTCAAGTAGAGCTTCGAAAGATGAAAATAAGAAAAGGGAAAATAAAACTAAAAAAACTTTTTTTAGCATTTAATAAGGAAAATGTGAACACTATGAAATTAGCCTAAATACTGACCATACAGTATGGTCAAAAGTTAAAGACCATACTGAAACGAAGTGTTAATCGGTAAATATGTAACAAAATTTATTCATTTGTGTTCAAGCACTAGCGTTGTCAACATTTTCCACTGACATTTCCTGTGTTACATTGGGTAAAAACATGGCATAGGCTAAAAAGTTGACAGAGTTTGAACGTGGCAAAATTGTCGAGCTGCAAATCCAAGCTCTCTCTCAACGTGCCATCGCTGGTGAGATTGGGCGTTACCACGCCCAAACTGCTGTTGCAAATTTCTTAAAATACCCTGAGGGATACGGAACGAGAATTTCAAGTGGTCGGCCCAAGAACATTTCGCCGGCGTTGAGCAGGAGGATTCGACTGGTTGTCCGGCAAGACACCAGCCGATCGTCAAACCAGATAAAGCCCTAACGGACGCAGAATGCAGCTCAAGAACAATAAGACGGCATCTACGAGAGAAAGACTTCAAAAACTGTAAACGTCTTCAAAGGCCACGCCTCCTTCCACACGAAACAGCTAGGTTAAACTTTGCTGAGAAGCACCAAACATGGAACGTAGAAAAGTGGAAGAAGTTTTGTTCTTTGATGAGAAAAAATTTAACCTGGATGGTCCAGATGGCTTCCAATGTTACTGACACAATAAGGATATCCAATCTGAAACATTTTCTTCACGACACAGTGGAGGAGGTTCCATCATGATCTGGGGTGCTTTCTCCTTCCATGGAACAATAGAGCTTCAAGATATACAAGGGCATCAAACAGTAGCTGGCTACATTGGCATGTTGAGAGAGCATCCTTATTGACTGAAGGCCCTCGCTTGTGTGGAAATGACTGGATCTTTCAGCAGGACTAAGCTACAATCCACAATGCCCGCAGGACAAAGGACTTTTTCATGGCGAATAACTTGTTTCTTTTGGACCATCTAGCGTGTTTGCCCGAATTGAACCCCATTGAAAATGTTTGGTGGTGGATGGCAAGGGATGTCTGTAGAAATGGACATCAATTTCAAACCGTGCATGATCTTCGTGAAGTCATCTTCACCACTTGGAATAACATTCCACCCAGCCTTCTGCAAACGCTTATATCGACTATGCCAAAGCGAATGTTTGAAGTTATTTGCACTGACGGCCGTGCAACTCACTACTGAGACCTCTTATTGGGCATTTCCTACCTTGTTTGGGACTTCTTATTTTCATCTTTCGAAGCTCTACTCAAATAATTGGTTGAGTCTAACAACACAAAATGCATATTTTTTTTATGTTCATTGGCCTTAAGATTTTGGCCAGCAGTGTATATTTTAAATATGTTTGAATTTCTATGTTTGTATAACAATCGTTGTACAGTGACGGTTTTGTTTCGTCATAAGTATCGTAATGATGCACTGATGTGTCATGAGATGCGCATTGCCAAAGTTTTCCTGTTTCTCCAAAGTATACGTCTCCATATGTATATGTAAATATAATAAAACTGTACGTTTTACGTCTGTATAACAGATATTCAGTTTTGCATTCTGCGGTTTTTATGTTTTTTGTTTGTTACTATTTACTGGTCTTTATAAATGTTAGTAGGAAGGTTTGTTGGGTCTATGCGTAGTTGTAAGCGCATTTGCGGTGTCACATTTTGTGTTTTGCAGTATTTATAGGGTTTTTTGAGGTTTCTTTACAAATACGTATAAGGGAATAAACTTTTCATGCTCCAAGATAACCTTTCATTAATCATAAATTGACAAAACTTCCACTCATGGGTAGGATACTCCAGCTAATTTTACAATTATTTTAAAGGCTACGTGTTTGATGTGGCACTTTTGTCTTACTCAGTTTTTGTGGCGTAGCATTGCTTTTGGCACGTTTTATTTGTGATATGAAGAGTAAATTAATAATTTTTCAATGTTTTATCTGTTTTTTTGCTTTATGTTGATTGTCATCTGGGATTGTTTTAACTTTTATAGTAGTTTTACAAATCTTGGTTGTGTTTGTGTTGGCTATGAAAAGAATGCTCATTGCGGGTGTTTTCGTGCATATGCCTTTTGTTTTGGGGGTTGTATTTTTTTAATTTTTAATTTTTCGTTATTTGAAAATACTTATAACATTCGGAGTATCCATCTTCTAATAGTAGTGTTTAAATGGTATTTTTGTTCTGTTTGAGTGGAATTCAGTGTGGAGCCGTTTGATTTATTCTCATTAATTCTACAGTTGTTCCCCTTTTGACTTGGTTTGGATGGTGTAATTTCTCATGTAGAAATATTGCCTTCTTACATTTGTTATTATGCATGGAACTCAATTTTCTGTCTTGGACTTTTATGGTTTTAACTTTCGTCCAAGAATGTTTTCTTCTGCATTGGTTAGTTACTGTGGGAACTTGGGAAGATGTTTAGCAAATAGTGTTTCGTTTTCATGATTACGTAATATGTCGGCAGTGTGTCTGTACCACATTTCTGGAATTAAACCTTCTTTCTTTCTCTCTCTGTGTCAAGAACTGATTTCTATTGTATTTATAATCATTATAGCAAATGTGAATGCTCCTTTATTACCTATTACATCTTCTTTCTTTTGCTTGTACAAAGTGTCTCCAAATTTAAAATAATTTTGTATAGGACAAAATTAAGAATTGTACAAATGATTTCTTATGTAATGTTTGCTGGAAAAATGTGTTGATCATTTTTTCTAATTTCTTTTTATCAAAATATACTAACCCTGAAGAAGGTGAAATGTTGATTAAAATAAAAGTTCTATTTTAATTATTTAAAGTGCAAAGGTAACTTTTTCTAACCTTTCTTCAAAATATTTTGTTTAGTGTTCTTTAACATTTTTGTTTTTGAATTTTGTTTATCACTAACAATTTATGCTCATCCATTTCCAGTTTCCATTATAGGCTTTTTCTTTTTCTTTTGTTAATCTGCAGTTGAATTACACATACTAGAAATATTTACAATCTAACTAATTTTTGTATTATTCTCTATAATAGTGAAGAAGCTTATGATAATGACATAATTATTGAAATTGTGCTACAATTTTATTTACTTTTAAATTCATTATCTACAGGATATACCTGTCTGACTTTTAGTTATTATGATAGAAGTTAGAACTCAACATGTAATGATTATGAACTTCTGATAAAAAGTGTGTTAATTAAGCTAGAAAATAATGTGTTATTAACATTTGACAAATTCTTTCAGGAATGTACCTTAACTCTTATTGTTATATCTGTAAATAAACAGCTCTCCCATTACTAGATTTATTTTCAGATACACAATAACAAGCATACTTTAATATTTCCATTGTTATCTGTAAAAGTGGTGTACTTTGAAATGTTTGAAAAAGAATACCCTACTTTCATGATGGTACAAAATTTAAAATTTACATGACAGTGCTCTGGTGAAGAAAGTTATGTATGTACTTAAGGCATTAAACAAGTCAGAGAATTAATAAAGAATATGTCCCATGTCATGATTAGAGTGTGATACTTTATGTATAAATGTAGTCTTTGTGATGTAACTATTGTTTAAGAAACGTTCTTGACTATATGACATAGCCTGATGAGAGCCAATAGTTAAATCATGAAGACAAACCTCAATCTGTAAAGGGCGTGAGGTAATACAGCATAAGTTGTGTGAAATAACTTATGGACAGCAAGGATACTGAGAATCCATTTGGTTCTTCAAGGCTGTCCTTTCTACCCACCTTTAGGAACAAAAATTAAATTCACCCTTTACATTACTGAAAACTGTTAATTTCTCACTTGAATTGCTGACAACTACCACTGATCCATAAGTAAATTGCCCTGTTAGAAAAATAATTTCTTACTGGAGTCTACTCTGTCTTTCCCAAATCTCAGCTTGTGTCCACTGGTTCTGCTATCTTTGGAATATAGCAAGCATAAATAAAAACAAAACAAACCACTAAATAATCTTGCAGTGTCATAGCTAGAAGTAGTTCAATGGGACCAAAACATTTGAAAATTTCTGGACATTAGGTATGTAAAATATGCATTACTAAACTTACTTAAACAACAATTGTGCACATATTAGTAAAACTTTTCCAGCTGATGAAGGAGGAGAGGGATTTTTTTATTAAAAACTTTAAATATTCAAATTCTTTTTAACATAACTTTTCCCCCTTTTCAAAGGGGGATTAACACCCATAGCTATGCAACTGTAATCTTGTAAATTTCAGTAAGGTCTTCTCTTACCTCTTTTCTGAAGAGAACTTACTTGAAAGGTTTTAACATATACATGTAAGGTAACCTTTTTATTCCTTGAAATAATCCAAGTTTCTTTTCTCTGAAGACAAACTGTCTGCTGATTCAATAGTCTTTTTAACATGAAGCCAAAACTGTATATAGTAAGCCTTAGGAAGGCCTAAGTACTGATTTGTATTGAGAAATATAATTACCTTGTTTTACTTGTAATTGACATTTTTATATATATATCCCCAAATTCTGTTGGCTTCAATACTAACAATAGATAGAGAACAGTTTTGATGGGTTAAGTTTATTATCTATCTCTATGCCAAGATTCTTTACTTCAGTCATGGTATTGAATAGGTTCCAATTATGTTAAATGTGTGATCCAAGGTATTAAAACTTGAAGACATTACTTTCTAGTTACTACAATTAAAGGCTGTTTATTAAAGAGTTGTCAAACCTTCCAATTGTTCTTGGTCATTTTGTATTTCCATTTTTATCAGCATTTTTCGTAAATTTAGAAATGCCCAGAAGAATTGTGTCATAGGTGAGCATAATTTTCTAGTTTCTAAATGGTGTCCCTTTTATTATTATTAATACAAGCAAAGACCCCAGCACTTACCTTTGAAGTCCCTCACTGATAACAACATTCAATTTAAATGTAACTTTTTGTTTTCTCCCATCTAATCACCATTCAGTACAATGTAAGTAACAATTAGCTAGTCTTTCCACATTATCTCATGATGTGATTTTATTAATTAACTTTAACAGATTTGTAAGACTTGAAAATCAGTTGTATCATAAATTGATAGGTGTTTGTATATTTAACATAATTATTTTAATCATGAACTGTAAAAGCATGTGACACTTAAAATACTGGAATTATTGCTTAATGCCATTTTAGAAATGTTCTTAATATTTGTATGAAACTTAAAATATATGGAATGCTTAAGTTGGTTCAAAAATGTGAAAAATATTGCATGTAGTTAAACTCTTAATTTTCTTCAGTGCTGTAGAGTAGTGCTTCTCAACCAGTGCTTGGGTTCCTTGACAGACATTCAGAGGTTCTGCAGAATGCAAGAGTTCTGCATGTTCTAATGCATATGTACATATTAATCACATAACTGCAAGGTTTCATATTGATACAATATAAGAAGTCACTGCATTGTTTTATATCAGTGAGTAAGACTAGGTTCAAACAGATGTTTGAGTTATGTAAGATTATTCTTTAAGAGAGCACACTTCTCATGTGCCTGAGTAATTTGCTTGAGGCATTGTCCATAATTTGTGTGTACATGTGCTGCTATGTAGCTGCCTTAAACATATAAGCGGTCTGGAATTATTGAAGTAATACTGCAGGAAATGTTTTATGTAATGAATGCTGTGAAGGGTTTTTGTGACACAAATTTGATGCCAAAAGAATTTTGTGGAATCAAAAAGGGATGAGAATCAATACTTTCAAGTAATTTTGTCCATCTTAACAATATATTGGGGATTTCAAGTTTAATTAGGTTGTATGTAATATGCAATTTACAGAGATAACTCAGTTAAAATAAGCTTGTTTGTGTTTGTTAATGCTGGAGACATTTTGTTATGTTATATAAAACTGTTTGAAGAATTAATCTCAAAAACGAATATTTAACTTGCATGTAGTTGCATTTGCACAATGTCAAAATGAAATATAATTAAAGCACACACTGTTTGAGATTTTGAGCTTACTCTTGCTACTTTTGTGCATTTTAGTGGTATACTTTATTGCAGAAGATTTATAATATATTGGATTAATATACTTACCATGTAGTTTGTTATTGCTTAAGAAAATATGGAAGAAACAAAACAGTATTGAATTATAGTGTTGTTGAAACATTGTAGTTCCATATGTTTGGAATAGTTGCCCTGTAAATTAACGAAGATCATGTAATTTAATTTCTTGTTTTTTGAGGATGTGGTTATGAGTAACCAGGTAGCTTCTTTTTTAATTTTACAGTTTCAGAAAAATGTATGCCTAAAATTTTAATTCTGCTTTTGCAGTGTATTTACTCTGTGACTAAAAGTTGAAAATCTACTATGAGGTTTTTTTTGTTTTTTTTTTCAAAACTAGAGTTATAAATCATGTAAGACATATCAGCAACTACTGGAAAAAAACCCAGTAATGAACAGATAAAAAATATTTTAATCATTGCATTTTTTAAAAACATCTTTATCATTTCCTTGAATGGATAGATGAAACAATTGTTACTGCTTCTGTTGATTTTGTGGCCAAAAAAAATTAGTTTGTTTGGTAGACAATTATTGAATAACAACAGTGTTTCCAGAAATATTTACAGTATTTCATGAACCTATGAGTGAAAACAGAGGAGAATGTATTATTATATGTAAACCATAACATGTCTACTATATTTGGTGCTTATGTGGTCTTTTGTCCAATGGCAGGGCTCATCAGGCTATGTGGGATAGTATAGGTAGAGTGATCTAGGTGTTATGTATACATGAGGACGTACAAAAAAGTGTCCCCTTTGAAAATGTTGCTAATTTGCTTTATCTTTTATTACATAGCAGAAAAATATGTATAACTATATGTTTTTAATATATACTCATTGAGATCTGTTTAAAAATGATATCAAATCCTCATTTTAATATGGATTGCAAAAACACCCGAACTTTTCATGATTTTAGTTACATATTTTCATAAAAAGTGTGCTTCTGTTGTAGTTTCTTAGATTTTTTATTCCAGTTAGTAAAAAAATGATCAAACAAGTTCAATCTAAAAAGTATGTAATGTTCCTAGTGGATGTGTGGGAGATAAGTTTTAAAACCTCAGTTTTCTAGTAGGAAGCTATCCATACAGATAATAACAAGATCCTCATCAGTGTTGTTGGTAAATTCTAGATTTGGAGATTTTATGAAATTCTGGATGTTCATGTGATTTTCCTGAGATATTCCCAATGTTAGTGTATATTATCAGAATATTTCTGTGTCTGAGTGGTGCAGGTTTCAGTATTTGTTTTGTTTTAGTTAGCATAATATCAGAAAAGTGTTGTCTTGTTTTATATATTAGAGATTTATTTATTGTTTCTTTTTCCATTTTATGATTTTTTGTCTTGTCCTGTTGTTAGGTTGTAGGGATTGGTTGTGATATCAGGGCAACTATTTTATAAGCCACATTTTGAAAGCAGTATATGGGATTCTACTTATTTTGTCCTACTTTGTTTTTTAGGTGCAGATTCATGTAGGTATGAAATAAGTTAAATGGTCTTATGAGTGAAATGTAAGTAGTCCTGAGGCATTAACAAAACCACATTTAAGTATGTTTAATCATCTGTTAGCTTTAGAAGTTATATCATTAATATGTTGAGTAAATGTCATAGCTGAGTAGTTACTCCTAGCTGTTTGGAGTTTTACTGCAATGAATAATCTCATTATTAAATTTTAATTTATGTTTCTATGCATGTAGGTGGTTGATGGTTGTGAAAAATGGAGACATTTGCTTGGCTTGAATACTCAATTTATTTGCACATTTAGAAATGTTATTTAAAGCTTTGTTGATACTTATTTGTGATTTTTATGGGTTTCTTTTGGATGTCTATATTATTATATTATCAGAATAGGTTGCAGTATTAAAATGTCTTTGGGGACTGTCATTTAGATAAAAACAGGAATGGGCTAATGACATTAATCTGGGGATTTCTCTGGTAAAGTGGATGAGTTATAGAAAGAGTATTATTAAATTGTACTTTGATTTTTATTATGTTAGTGATTTATATTTTAAATATATGATTTTGTGCATTTGGAAAAATAATACTATCTTAATAATTGTTTTAGCTTGTAATATGTTTGATTTTTTACTCTATGTATGTCTGTGTACTCACATAATTGCTCTAATATTGTAAAAAGAGGCAAAGCTAATGCATTTTTGTTCATGTGTAATATGTATTACTTGGAAGAAGTAAAAGTCTATTTAATTGTTTATACTTATTATGAGGTTGATGTTTAATTTAGATTAGAAGTTACAATTATTTTACTTTAGCTTACTGCCAGTTTTCAGAGAAAAGTTATGACATGTATATGAGAAGCTAAACTCAGACAATGCCAATTAATGCTGGTTCATAAAGTACTTTTGTCATAATCCATCTACTGGTTTTCGTGGTTCTGTTCAAAAGAATTGCATCATTATAGCTAGTGAGGAAGAAGCTTTGGATAGGCATAGTTAACAATATCACAAAGATTTTTGCCAAACATTACATTAGACTGTTTCTTTTTTCTCCTTTATAAGGAGAAAATAAAAAATAAATAAACTTGTGTTATGCAAGTCAACATGATATAGTAAAGGAAAACATGTTGGAGTCAGGATGGTTTGTCTGTGTAGTTTCTGATACTTTACGCTGTTGGACAGAGAAATATTGACTAACAAATTTCCATTCCCTTCATATATTGTTATTTTATGTGTAGTAGATCATTGGGCTGTTTTTGCAAGAAAATTTTCGTCAAATGCATGGGGATATAGATCTTTTGTATGATGTAAGACCTTAGTTTTTATATCACAACCAAACATAACATAATGTTTTGATACAACATGAGACCTATTGGTCCATCTTGGCTGTTCCATGATCTGAATTAACTTAAAAGAGTTAAAGCCAGCCCTTATTATTCATATACTTATCAAGCTCTTTTTTTAAACTCATTTAAATTTATTACCTTTGTAACATCTGAGGTCAACTCATTTCAAAGGCCAACCATCCTGCTAGAAAAATAAAACTGTCTTAGCTGAAGATGACTCTAACTCTGCCAAAATTTATACTTATGTCACCTAGTTGTACTATTCTCACTGTTAAATATGGAAAAAGATGATGCATTAACACTATAAATTCCTTTTACAGTCTTAACCATCTCGGTCAAATCCCCCACTAACTCTTCTGTTTCAAGGGTAAACAATTTGAGTGATTTCAGCCTTTCTTCATATGACAAAACCTACATTCTAGGCATCATTCTAGTAAACCTCTGAATCCTTTCCAACAATTCAATGTCTTTTCTAAGGTAAGGCTGAACACAATATTCTGAATGTGGCCTGACCAGTGACCTGTACAATGTAATTATAACCTCTATAGACTTTTATTCAATATTTCTGTCAATACAACTTGAAATCATATGAATCCAGTTTGACTGAAAATCATTTGTAACAACTTTCTTCTTTTTTCCATCCAGCAACTCTACACAGTTTTATAACTTTATTCCTCACACTTGCAGTGACATTTTTTGAAGCCTTTTATTTAGCACCTTGTCAAATGCTTTTATAAAAAAAAGTATAGACACGCCCAAAACTTTGTACATAAAAGTTTTATGGACCCCTTTTTTGGATAAATTTCCAATAAAATTAGGTTTCTAGCATTGTTTTCCATGCTTTTTGTGTTTAATACACTTAAAAAAAGGGAAGCACTGTACTTCTGAAGGGGGACATTATTGCTGTTGTTAAAGTAAGACTGGTGTTTTTCAAACTTTTTCGTTTAAGAACCACTTCGGTGGGGAAAAGACCCTATCCTGGTACAATAACAATAATTTTCGCTTGCTACTGTAAAAAAAAAAAGAATGAAAAAAAAACAACAAACTCGTCAGTAAGAAATGTAAGAATGATACTGTGTTTTGATGTTACATGTATTTTGGATCAGTCAGCAGACCACCTGGAAATTTTATATGCAAAAACGGCTCGTTTGGGCTGAGAAAACACTTTTACATCAGCCCAAACTTTTTCTCAGCCCAAACGAGTCGTTTTTGCATATAAATTTTCTCAACAAGTGGGTTTCTCGTCATCACAGACCACCTGGAAACACTCGCAGACAATCAATGAGCTTGATACCACACTGAGAATTACTGATATGCGATAACCGCATTCCAAAAAATAACGTACACGTACGTCGTTTTCTGCTTTCTGAACTTTCTTGTAATATCCATACTCTGCAGTATGATGTATGTAACTTAATTTTTGAATTATGGAGCTTCTTAACGTGTAATTCTCGAATAATAATTAATTGGAAAGCATATTACAAACATCTTATTGTAAATTCATGTTTGTGTAATTCTGTAAATACATTGAAAATTTGGTTTCGATACTCGCGGTGAAAAACATAGTACATTGTGCAGTATCATGTTTAACAACAAAATAACAAAACACCATTTTTACGCTATTTTTACAACGGTTTGTTTACTTTGATGTGAGGTCGAGGCGATTAGAGGGCGTGGCTACAATTTACAAGACGAAAATAACACGGAAGTTGTTATTTGTTTCGTATCAAATATAATAGAGAATTCGTAATTCTTTAAATATAAACCTCAGTTTTTAAATGTTTATGGAACAAGCTGTGGGAAAGAAACATTATTTTGGAAAGTCTACTTAATTGATTTTAATGAAACTTTAAAACGTCTTTACAAAAACTGTATATAAATGGTGTCATGAAATAATAAATTAGGAGCTCACTCGTATTTTAAGTGAAGTTACAAACAGCGGAGGTCTATGAAGTCATTGACCATCGGGGATTTGACATACATACATACATATATATGAGCGCACTTGTGTGTATATGTATCTATGTGTGCGTATGTATGTAACTCAACGTTGTTCATTAGTGTTATTGGAAACGGGTTGAACAGGTGTAAGTTCAGTGTTTGTGTGACACGGTTTGTTTTTTTTATTTCAAATAGGTACTAGAAATATTTGAAGTAATTGCCATTTTAGTTAGTTTAATTGTTTGCAAGTAAATGAATTAGAATGATAAAGAATATTAAGATTTGCACATTTCATTTATATTTAGTTGAAAATGTTTTGTACATACTGTACACTACAAGTTTGGTACTGTTATTGGTATAAGTACTAATAGTAATATCTTTTTAATTTTACGACATAAAAATATGTAAATATCTACCAGACAGCCATTTGTTCATTTTCGTTAATCAGAATGTAATGTTTGAATATCAGAACTATGTATATATATTAAAAAAACTTCGAGAGATTTATTTCTTATTGCTTTGGTGATATTTGTTCCAAGGCTCTCCAGAAATGACTACCTATCTACTTCAGGGCCCATTGTAAGGAACATAGTGTGTACATATTTGCAATTTCTTTGAGTAAAAACAAAATACCGGTTTCAGTTAAAGATCAAACATGGTTAATATGTTGGTAACAGATAGTTACGTATTATTTATTGTAACCAACTTATAAACTTTCATTTTCAGTAAGTGGATTAGTTATAGGTTTCAAGAATATAGATAACAGTATGTTATCATAATCATCTACAAAACACTTTTATTAAATTGAAAGTATAAAAACTTAACATCATTGTTATGCTTTATCAAAAAGCCATTGAAATGTTATATATTTAGATTTGTCAATATAGCAGCATTTTATTACCAAGTATTTAAGTAAATGAAGCTTGTTATAAACATATTAGATACAATGAAATTTTTGGATACTATCACAGCTACATTGTATTTGTAAAACAAATTGTAAAGTGTTAAGTTACTTGTTGATCCTATGTTTTTATTTTCATGTATTATTTAGAGAAGGTAAAAACTTTAGTAATAACATATTTAAATATAAGAATAGAAAATAAAAACATTCCATTCTAAAAGTAGGAGTGGTTGAGAGAGTGATACTGAGAAAGGTGTTGTACAACTTGATGAAGACTTAAAAGTTGAAAGAAAAAAACAGCATGATTAAATGTTTGTAAATTTATAAGAGAACTTTCACTAGGTAAAACATCTAAACCAAACCAAATAGTTTTTTGTATCCTCATAGGTGTTCAAGACATAAAAAAAATTTCTAAACTGATGGTCTATGCCACATTTTTAAGCACACCATTTTTTGAGTTTAAAATTATTTTTCTGCTAAGTATATAGTAGGTGTATTGTCTGTTTTCTATGCTTAAAAGTTTTCAAGCCTATTACTTCTGATATTTGAATTTAAATTCCTAAATTTTTCATTGTGAAGTAAAATTTATGGGACTAGGGAAACCTGTTGTCTCATCCAAATTAAAAAAAAAAAAAAAAAGCCAAAAGCAAACAAGTCCTATTCACTTAAATATTTATTAAGTCTTCCCCTATATTTACTGCATCTACAATATCTGAAAGCAACACAATCCAGAGGCCAGGCACTTTGTTAGGTAGATAACTGTCTGTGCTGAAGATGACTCCTACTGTGCTAAAATATATATATCTACTTTCTTATTCTGTTTCTCCACTGAGTAAGAAAGATCATGACACAGTAGTATATTATCAATTTCCTGAACACACTTGAGCAGCCCATCCACGTTTTGTCAATTATATCATTATTCAGCCAAAACAGGTGTATCATCCTAGTAGCCCTTTTTCAAGTTATTTCTAATAGTTAAATGTACTGTTTGAGGCAAATAGCCAAAGACTGAATACAATACTTGAAATTAAGCCTAAACAGGCATTAATAAAATTAAATTAACTTGTTAGAATCAGTCAATATTCGTATAAATACAGTCCAAACTTTATTTTTATCCTACTAATAGAAATAATTTGCTCACTACAGTAAACTTATATAAGCTTTGAAGAATATGTAACATTAATGTTATGCATTTGCCCCTTTTAAATTATGGAGGATTTCTTTCAAGTACAATTCATAGCCTAGTGTCTTTTAAAATCTATGGCATGATTTCCAGTACTCAAAAATTTTGTCAGTTTTTGATAGTCTATAACAGCCAGTTACTGCTTTCCTAAACACTACTTCTGAACCTGTGTAAATTTAGGTCAAATATCCAAATATCTTTCTCTAATCTTTAACGTTTTTTGAGAGACCTTACTAATCCACTTGCTTGTTTGCTAATTTTGGCACTGCTTGTTCCATTAAAATTCTGAAATGTAAACTACATTTGCTATATCTGAAGGTTTTTTTTTTAATAATTAGTAACTCCTCAAAGATTCTGTTATAAACATTGTATTTAGCTCCTTTCACTAAATTATCTGTGCTGTCTACAATATCCAGAACTTCACCATCCAGCTGATAAATTATTGAATTAGTTTTCTTGTATGTTCAACCACACAAACAGATTACATACAACACACAAATTAGAAAATTCATTGTTTCAGAACTTCACAATATTTTCTTTCCCGATACTGACACAGGTTTCAGTTTTAGTTAGTTATCTTAATCTCATATATACATATTTCCTGAAATCTTTTTGTGCACAATGACATCCTAGTAACTTCATTATTTTTTCTCTTTCTTCACATAGGGACCCTTGCTCCTAACCTAAACTGATTTTTTCACTGATTCTGTAATACTTCCTAAAGCAGACTTAAACATTTTCTGCAACAAGCAAGCTATGCAAACTTCACATTCATTCTCATGGTGTTTGTAAAATTAGAGTTTAGTCCACTGTCAAAAAAACAATTGTTCCACACTTATCATATACATACGGTTTTGCTTCTCACTATTCCTATCAATAATAACTAAATGAAAACCTTATAAATGTAAATCTGAACATAAATAAAAATCTCTATAAGTAGCAGAAAGAAAAAAATGTACTTTGATACTTTCCAGAAAGAAAACCAAATCAACATTTAAGCTACATTATTTTGTATATAAAAAAAAAAAAGTATTACTAACCTTAAGATATCTATTTTTATGTACACTCTTTTGGTACATTTTTTCTTGCATGTATTGTAGTATGGACTGGTCTTGTATCAACCAGGTGTACTTTATATTTTTGTTTGTTTAAAGCAGTTGATGTATTTGATGAAGATGTTATTGGTTACCTTTAAATAAACCATTTTTTAAGATATATGTTTAACGTCAAGTGGACTCAAAGTTCATTTAGATCAATCCTTATTATCTTGAGGTTAGCGATAAGTTATCGTTCAATATATTTTATGCACCTTCTGGTACCAAGCAAATATGCTTGTAAAGAGGGTTTTGTCATTGAAGTTTGTACTGCACATTATATGTTCAGTATACCTGTACTTATTTGTACTTCCATGCTGAATTAAAGATTTTGTATTAAATTTTTTTTCTTGGTTGTACAATCTCTCATATAGTCTGTGATTGTAATAATAAGAACTATATAGTGTTTGAGATATTTGGTGATTAGAAGTTCTATCTAGCCCTTTTCAAAGGTTGTAATTTATTCACATTGTCAATGCCAAAGTATTTTCAAATTTTCATATGTTAAAAACATGGTTTCTTTTCCCAATTTAGGAAAACTGTTTGGGCAGTTACTTTTCTTGTTGACATTAATTGTATTGATAGAGGCATAATTAGTAGTGTTTAAGACTGTTGACCATTAAATTCTTGGGTATTTCTAGTTATGTTGATGTTGAGATGTTACAGAATGACTTTAAGTATATAAAGTGCAGTTAATGCAGTTGTTCCATCATAATTTGTATCAAATGTTTAATGCAGATGGAAAATCGATTAACTTTATTTTGGTAACAGAGTGTTTGGTTTAATGGAATGAGTAGGCATAAGCAGTTGTAAATGCTAGTACTTTACAGGAGTTTAAGAGGAGATTCTATGTTTTCCTGAAAAATAAATGGGGAGTTAATTTTTGCTGTTCATGAGGATAGGTGTGCAGTGACTTTCTTGAAGGACTAAATGATCTTTTGTTGTCCTCATTTTTAAGCCTAACTGAAGAAAAGGATTTTGATATAATTGTTGATAAGTCACATAAGCCATTGAGGCAGAGATTTGTTGTTGGTAATAACTACTATATTTATAGATGAATTGATTGCAAGTCAAAAGAGGTAAATAGCTCTCTACAAATTACTGGTTAGGCCAAATTTGAAATACAACATGCAATTTTGATGTCCTTATCTAAAACAAAAAGTTACTGTCTTACTGGAAAATGTTTCAAGGAAGGGCTGCTAGGATAATTCTAGGAATGTAAGAGCTATTTTGTAAGAATACGTTAAGATATTTAAAATGTAATTTCTTTTGAGAAAAGAAAGGTAAAAGGTAATTTTGTTGTAGCATAGCATCATTTTGGGAGATCTGTAGGATAAAGGCCTCTGATTTATTTGTGCTGTATTCTGAAAACAGTAGGATGAGGGGACAAAAGTTTGATTATGAAAAAAATGGGCTATTTTTCAGTTAAAGAAGCATTATTTTTTTAACAAAGTGGTTATGTGTTGGAAAGAAGTGCTGATGACAGTAATGGAAGTTCACACTTTAGAGATTTAAGAGGAAAGTTATTTCCTGTAAAATAAAAGTTGAATTTTGACTTTTCTCGGGATTGATGTGCAATGATATACTTAAGATAACATTATGACAAGTATAAATACTGCTTAAATGTTTGACAGCTATATGTGTCTAATATTAAAAATAAGGATAATTAACATGCCCAGTTTTCCAGTCTAATAGGTTGAAGAGAGGTTAGTAATGGCCGAAGCACATCAAGCTGTGGCTTTTAGCTTTACAATTACTCATGAAGGGGTGAACATTAATTACGATTTAGAAGTTCTTCGAGTCATCTGGCAAAGTGGTGTGTGTTCAATTAAAAAACGGATTAACAGAGTCAGGGTGAGTTTTAACAGGATTTTCATTTTTCTCTTTTTTTCAAGATAAAGTATTCAAAATGTTTTTTTGCATTGTTACCAGTTGTAACATTGAAAATTTGAATAGAACAATAATCTTTTAATCAAAGTAAATGGACCTGTTTGTACATTGCATATGTGTCAAAGGTACAGTAGTGTCCATTTTACAATATAAATCTTGTTATCAGAGACTTGCATCATTTTAGTGTCTTTATAAAACCTAACTTAAATGTTTCTTGTTCAATGTGTTTCAACTTCATATGTTTATTATAGTATTACAAAACATTTGTTGAACCATTATACATTAATAATAAGTTTTCTGTTTGGATCTTAATGAATATCAAAAGATTTATTGCATTGGTGTATAATTTTACATTATGCATTTATTCAGTTTCATTTTTCACAGTTGATCTTGCTGAGTGGTTTTACAAGAAAAAGACTATAGTACAATTTGTATATCATCTTTGTTTATATAGAGGAAGAATACTCATGCAGTTGTCTTCCTGTAGAAGAAATGTACTAACTTCTTTATTGCATACCATTATTAATGGGAAAATAAGATAATTATGTACAATGGAGATGTTATCATATAGGGTTTGTATTCATGGATATGTCTGTACCTCAGCCTTCCATTAATGAATAGGATACCAATCTTACAAAAATGCAAGTAACAGTATGTATTTAATTATTTGAAAGAGAACGTTATACGTAGTAGTTTTTGTATTAGTACATATGGCTAGCTAGTCCAAATGCAAAATATGATGTTGCCAGACATTGGGTTAGTGGATTTTTGCATCTCTGAACATAAAGCATTATATATCTTAGAAATTCCAATATTCAATATTGCCAAGATTTATATTGCATAGTAGTGGAGGAGCTTGAAAAATTGTAAATAAAGAAATTGGTGGGATAACTAAGGAAATGAGAACATTAATAATAGAATTTTTTTTTAAGTTCTAGATTGTGGATGAGAATTTCAAGAGGGGTTGGAGATGCTCTCTATATGCTATATGGAATGGCAGGGTTGTATCTGTGTAGATTACAGTTGGATTTCATTTGTAGAAACATCTTAATTGGCAATAGTTGAAGCCATTTGATCAGGTAGATAATGTAAATAAGAAGTATAATGAATTCAGGGCTGTTACTAATAAGTATACTGATTAAATAATTATTATAGACTTTAATTTAGAAACATTGATTAGTTGTGCAGTTAGAGAGAGTTTTCTTGAAATAATTCTGAACAGTTTCTGCTTTGAATGGCCATTGAGCTAACCAGAGGGTATGCAGTTTCAGTTTTATAATTAACTAGTAGTAAATATGTAGTCACAAGAATTCAATTGAGCAAACATTTGGAGAAGTGATTTTATGTAATTAGGTTTGTTGTTTTGCATTTGTGATTGAAAGAAATTAATCTTTAGTTCCTAATTTTCACAAAGTTAATTTTAGGGTTTGAGATAGGATTTATTATTAGTGAACTGGGATAAAATATTAAGTGATGACGTGTATGTGTTCAGTTTTATATTTCATACTGTCCTTCAATTTTAACGGTACTAGGCCATCTTGATAAATGTTGTAAATGTCATCAATATCAGTTACAGATTGCTTGATAGAGATTTCTCAACTACTGCTAATTTATGCAAATTGTCTGTCGGATATCTCTCAGAAACTGATTCAACAGTGACTGCAAACACTGATTGCAGAAGCTAAATTTCAAAGTGTACCAATTTGTGCAGTGTTTGCACTTCTGTGCATTGCAGTCTTTTCAATGCTTAGAGAATGAGAAGCGGGTGAAACATTTGTAAAACTGTGTTGCAATGCCAGGATCATTAGCATCCTGCAGACGAGAAGCCATGCTTCTGTCATGTGAATGACATCACAGCATCACTTTGTAAAACCCAGTGTGTTGTACACTGAGATTGTAAAATGGCATTATCCATTGTATGATACCGTTTTAAGAAGGGAATATTTAATATGTGTGACCATCTGTTGCAGAACTTCCTGTGATTTCACTAAGTACAAATGTGAATTTGCAGTGTTTTGGGGTATCAAGTTTAGTTCATGACCAGTGAAGTAGCTGAAGATGCATTTTGGAGTTTTCAATTAAAATTCATATTGCTACTCTACTTTTCGAACTTTTATTATACTGGTAATAACTGTGAACAAGCTTGATTAATATCTAATCCATACAGAAAAAGGTCTTGTTTGTGTTTGTAATGTTTTCAGCTGTCTCATTACTGAAAACAGAATGTCATCCATTTGTCATATACATTTAAGTATCATTGACATATCTCACACCCAAGCTTATTTGCTCCCAGTATGCAGAGTTAGAAACTTCATTACAAACGATGGTTAAAAAACAATTGTTGTTAACAGCTTCCTTTACATTAAGAAGTACATTATGAGCTATGATTTCCATGATTTCATTCTGAGAGATCTAATTGCAGTATTTATTATTATGTGAGGAAAGATGTGTATTCAATTGGGAGGTTGTGCTTTGATACCAGCTTCAACAATTTCATAAAGTTTTTTTATGAGTGTCAGTGCCTGTGTGTGCCAAACTTTGCTTTATCAAATACATAGTAGCATGAAAAGTCACTTCGATTGCTTTCCTACTCACCTTCTGTCTTCTTTGCTGCTAATATACTTTGCCATTTCATCTTGTGTTTTATATTAATTTTTGTAGCTGTGCATTTTCTATGATTCTGATTTCTGTCATGCTTTTGTAGACTATCCTTGCCTTTACTAAAATCATTCCATTTGTCTACCCATGGAGATGTGGAAATTGAGGAATGCTGTGATGGAAGTAAGCGATAACTTTGAACAGCTCACATATATACACAGCAAATTATGTCATTCATGCCACACCTGTATTCAACTCATGGGAAGAAGGTTTTCTAACTCTTTTGCATTTATGCTACTCATGTTTTTCTTATTGCTGTGAATGTTATTTCTTTATGTTGTGTTGTTTGCACTGACATGTTTGTTGTCACTGAAGTGACTGTTAATATTTTACATTGTGATGCTGATACTGATAGGTTAGTTACTAAAGTGGATGTTGTTTCTGCATATAGTGTCAGTAGTGATGTGTTTATTGTTACTGAAGTGGATCTTGATACAACAATAACCACCATGGCATGTATTTAGTTTTTGAGGAAAGGTTTTTCACTTTCCCAAACTGGGGTGTTCAGGGATAGAATTATCCCCCTTCTCCCTGCACACAGAAGCATTATAGCAACTTAAAGTGATTTAATGATTAGAATGTGTGTGGTTTTTAGTGTTTATTAATTGAAGGATCTGATGAATATTTGTCACAAGAATCATCAATTGTTCAGACAGAGTTGACAAGGCAAGGGTCAAGGTCAGTGCTGTTGATGGGATAGTTGGAAGATTAGAAGAAGTGAGTTGGTAGTGTTCAGTTGAACTATCAATCCAAAGGGCCCACTAATGTGACCACTTGGTGGCTGGGATGTAAAATCCACATGAGCCAGTGAATTAGATGTGGGGGGAAAACTGGAGAACTTCAAGAAAACCTACTTTCACAGGACAGGTGCCAAATATTCTACCTGTCCTGTGGCCAAAGCTGAGCTGCAAAGAAAAAAGAAAACATTAATATTTTAGTATTAACCCTTGAGAGTGTTTAGTGTGCTTTCAAAATAATATCTAAATATTTAACCCTTCAGCCCCTCAGTGTGGATTCCTGTACGTGGTGAGGGGACCTCCCAGGGAAAGTTCTGTTATTTCAGCTTACTTCCTGTGGGATCTAAACATCCACCCACATGTTTGACATGTGTGGTGACCCATGAAGGGGAGGAGAGGATCCTGGTGGTTGAGGAGTCCAACCCTATCACACCACTTTGGCCTTGAATTCTTGTAGACGGGCAGCCTTGGGGTGACTCCCCTAGGTCAATCAGCTGGTCCACTTGGGCTAGGGCTAACCAAATACTAATGTTGGATGTTCACAACAGGTGTTGTGGACACTGTATCTGATGTTGATGTTTGGGTATAATGCTCACGAAACCTTGGCGTTTCTGCAGTGTCCTTGTTTAGTATTGCAATGCGTCCCCTTGTAGGGCTTCATGGTGGGTGAGGTTAGTGGGCACTAAAACATTCTTTTTTTTTATTACGGGTCCTCCAAATACAAACTTAAATAAAGTTGTGAAAAAACAGTCTAAAGGTAAATGACCATTTCTTGAAGATACTGAGCAGTAATCTTCAATATCTGTAACACCTGTAACTCATTTTCTTATATTACATTCTCTTTCAGACAAACCTTTAGGGCAAATGTCTCCCTTTTTCATTCAGAAGGGACTAGAAGGACTTGCTGGATCTCCAAAATCAGTCAGATGCTTCACTTTGGTGATATATTGGTGGAAACCTCCACATGTAAACACAGTGAACTCTTCATGCATTCAAAGGCAATTGGGGATATATCTATTGAGGTTACACCTCATGCTACTTTGAATTTATCACGAGGAGTTATTGTTGAGAGGGATTTGAAAGATGGAATTATGATGCTGACCAGTATCCTTATTCTGACATTTACAACACCACATCCACCTGCCACCATTAAGGCAGGTTATCTTAATTGCAGGATACGGCCGTACATTCCAAACCCTCTCCAATGTTTCCAGCGTCAGCAGTTCAGTCACTCAAAGAGGAAAAAGAGGTACAGCATTTGAAAACAATACATAACATTACTTATCCTGAGGCTCGAAAGTTGCTGTCCATCACTTCATCTTGGATGTATGCTGCTGCACTTCATTCCACTACTACAGTGGGAGTGCAGATGGATCTCTCTGTGTCTCCAAAAGAATCATTCTCAAAACTAATGAAAAGTCTTTCGACCTCCATGGTTACAAAAGTTGATGAATCAACTTCAACACTCATATCTGTCCCTTACGTACGTTCCAATGAATCCCAAGATCCACTTCCTTCAGTTCCGGGTATAGGCATATCCTCGGATACATCTTCTTTTCCCACCCCAAGATGCAAAATGATCATTCGTTTATGTCCTCATTCACTGGAATCCTCTTCCAACAGCAAAGACCTGCCCAATTGACCCAGGCCTGGATCCATGGAGGTTGATAGAACTCCCTCAAATAAAGATAGTAAAGAAAAAGACATGGTCATAAACAGAAGGATTCTTCACCCAATTTGCCTACATATAAATAAAAATGGCCACCTTGATACAATGGAAGTGTTGAGGTTTACATTCTAATCTGGATGCATCAAAGAACTGATTGCTTCTTACCATCCTGTATGTCTTTCCTTACAGGAAACATTTCTGAAATCTGCCGATACAGTCAACTTTCAGCGGTTTTCTTTGTACAGAAATGACAGGTTGTGCATTGGATGAGTGCATAGAGGGGTGGCACTGCTGGTTGATTAGCATGTGTCCATCCTGTCTTTGCCACTCAACACACCCTTGGAGGCTGTAGCCATTCGTGTTTCCTCGGGTTGTACCATCATTGTTTGTTCTCTCTACCTGTTGATGAATCAGACCTTGATGTTCTCATTGAACAGTTGCCATCTCCCTTTTTAGTCCTGGGGGACTTTAATGGTCATCATCCCCTTTGGGAAAGTGCTGATATTGAAAGGAGAGGTTGCTATGAAGAGCATATGCTCTCTGATCACAACCTTTTTCTTTTCTATACTGGTTCTTTCACTTATTTTCATGCACCTAGTCAGTTTTTTACTGCTATTGATCTCTCAATTTGCTCCCCTTCACTATTCTCCCATTTTTCATTGAGGGTTGACAATAATTTTGAGAGAGACTGGCTGTGATCGATGCCACCCAACCTTCATGGGCTGGTGGAAGCTGGATCATGCAAACTGGCCCTTTTTCAGTGCTCTCACAGAAATTGATTCTGCCATCGTCTTAAAGCCATTAATAGATGACTGTGTGGCAGCAGTAACTGACTGTATTATATAAGCAGCTGCTCAATGTATTCCTAAAACCTTGACACGTTTACCATGATATTCATGTCCGTGGTGGAATCCTGTCAGCCACATGGCATAGAAGGCTCAAAAACAGGTCTGGGATACTTTTTGTAGGTATCCCACACTCTCAAACTGCATCGCTTTCCAGCAGGGCCATGCACATGCTTGGTGGGTAAGACCTCAAAGCCAGAAGGAGTCTTGGATTAAGCTCACAACCAGAATATCTTCTACCACCAGTTCTAAAGTCATATGGGACAAGATTCAAAAGGTTACTGGGCAATATAATTCTGTCCCTCTCTCAGTCTTGCTCTCTGATGGCCAGGAAATAGCTGATACCCAGAGCATTACCGATACTCCAGGTGAAAGCTTTTGCCGGGTATCCAGCTCTTCTGCTTCTTCCTCCACCTTCTTATCCATCAATACTTGGACAGAATGATCACCTCTTTCCTTTCGAGCTGATTGTCTTTATGACTTTAATCGTCCCTTTACACTGGTGGAACTCAAACTGTCCCTTTATTGGTTTGGCTGTACATTGGTTGTACCTGATGATGTACTCTATGAAATGCTGCACCATCTATCTCCTGCTTTTCGTTTTTGTTCTGATTGTTTTTAACCGGATCTGACAGGAGAATGTTCTTCCTGATGCCTGGTGCCAGGCTATTGTTCTACCTTTCTTTAAGCCTGGGAAGGATCTCAAGATTCCTTCAAACTACTGTCCAATTGCTTTTATGAGCTGTCTCTGTAAGATCTTAGAGAGGATGGTTAATGCTCATCTTGTTTGGTTGCTCTAATCAAACAACCTCCTCTTGCCCACCCAGTGTGGGTTTCAACGACAGCTCTCCACCATGGACCACCTGATTTGACTTGAAAAGTCAATAAGAGAAGTCTTTCTCAAATGACATCTTATATTAACATTCTTTGACTTTGAGAAGGCTTATGATACTACTATGTTACATGGTCATTTGCCCATTTTTATCAAAAATTTTTTAATGGACAGGTGATTCCAAGTTTGTGTGGGTTCGACACTTACTCATTCTTTTCTACAGGAACTTGGAGTCCTTCAGGGTTGTGTTTTGAGTGTCACAATTTTCAGTGTAAAGATTAGTGTCATCACTGAACAACACCCTCTTACTGTTACAAACGGGTTCCATGTTGACGACTTTCACATCTCATGTCAGTTGTCAAACATGTGGTATATTGAGGGTCAGCTACAGATTGCTCTCAATCATTTATTAAAAGTGACCCCAGGAAACAGTTTTAACTTTTCTTTTTCTAAAACTGTGTGCATACGCTTTTACCCTCAGTGGTGTATTAACCCTGATCCCAAACTCTGTGTCAGTGAAGTTGTGTTTCCCGAGGTCCCTGAGACAAAGTTGTTGGAGCTTATCTTTGACTGTAAGCTGACCTTTATACCACATGTCAAGCATCTACGAGTTAAACATAGAAGAGCACTGAACATGCCTCTTTTCCGTGTCCTCACTTCCATCACTTACGGAGCAGATCAATGTTCTATACTAAAGATATATTGTGCTCTTATTTGATGGAAACTAGAATATGGGTCTCTAGTCTATGGCTCTGCCAGGACCACAGCTTTAAAGATACTGTTACTTGTTTATCATCAGGGAATTTGGCTCTGCACCTGGGCTTTCTGCACTTATCCAGTCCAGAGCTTGTACACAGTTTCATGAACCTTCTCTACACCTCTACTGTTTACAACTGTCTTTACTGTGTGTTTCAAAACTTTAATCCTGACTGCAGTATCTCATCTGGTGATGTGTTTTTCTTTCTCAGTGGGCCATGCTTTTTCAGAACAAATGATCTGCAATTAGTTTTTTTGGCTTCATATCCAGGCACAGTTGGATGAATTGGGTCTGTCCTTGGATAACATTGCTGTATCTACTGGTTAGCCCATCCTACCATAGCTTATTACAATCCCCAAATGTGTCATTTCTTTGAAGTCATCTGAGAAAAGCGAGTATCCTAACTTAGCAATAAATGACAGTTTTATTAAACCTGTTTTTATAAAGGTGTAAATTAGGGGCCTTATTGTTTCTCAGTTTCATGTGTTGTGTTTTGGAATGAGGAAAGTAGTGGCTACAAAATCATAAAATCTTGGAATATTTGCAGCACTGAATATATTGTATGTGAGGATTTTTTTTATCTGATTCTAAACATATCACTTATTTTATTCTGTAATATAAGACTGATTTAGTAACCTGTTTAATGCATATATGAGTTAGTGAAAGTCAACACATAAAAATGTGAGTTCTGTGAACCCTTAGATGTCTGTCAACTCTATGACATCAATAGTTCTTAAACATCATACTTTTAAGTCAAACCAAATTAATTATGAATTGGTTCAAGCATGATGAGTAACCATTTAGAAAAAAGTTTGTACTATAATGTTACTTGCTTAAATAATTAGCATATATAATTGTGCAACACATATAAAGAGTCCAAAGAAAGAAGTTATATTAAAAAAAAAGAAGAGGTAAAGCAGAAGTATGTTTAGCATTTCATAGGATTTTTCAATTCATCTTTGATATTACCATGTAAAATAAAGAGCTTTGTAATGCTACTTGTTTGTTCTGATTTTTCAGCAAAATATGTAGACTTCATTTGGAAGGTAATTTGTGTGCAATTACATTGATCCTTAACTTTTAATTAAAAACAAAAGTTTATGTGATTAAAGGAAGTAGATATATGCATAAATTGGTAAAAAAAGAAAAGTTTTAACATAAGATGAAAAATGTTTGTTTTTTGAAAGAATAGTAATTCTGTTCTTTTCAAATTTTTTATTCATGTTGTAATTTAGGTAATTAACAAAGCATTCTGGGGGGAAAAATCATGCACACATTATTATGAAACTGATTTTTAATAATGTTCTTGTGAACTTTATAACTTTATTTTAGAACAATATTCACAATGGGGTATATCCAGGATCACTCAGAAGCCTATTTGTCTTTAGTGTCATTATTACAACATTATATTTTGCTGGAATTGATCTCTCTTATGGAGCAATTCGCCATCTTGAGTTGTGGATTCCAGGGTAAGTAAATCTTAACATTGTGATTTGAAAACTAAGATTTGAGTTTTTTTTAAAAACAGAATAAAACTCAATATTTAAGTATTATCTCAGCAAGCTTTGAATATGTGTGTATGTGATGAAATTTATTTTAATTTTACATCAGTTACAGAGTTCAGTTAATATTTTTTTTCCAGTAATAATTAATGTAAATACCAACAATTAACAGTTTAAATTTGCACATAATAATTTACACTATATTTAACAGGTATGAGTGACTCATTCAGTACCACTAATCATCATATAACACTGAAATGTAATGAATAATAATCTACCTGAAATGGTGTTTTTAATTTTTGGAAAAATACTTAATGGAATAAATTCCCTTGTATCTGTAACAAGAAAAAGCTATAAGGCTTATTGTCCAGTATGATGAGAACAATATGACAGCATATAGTTTTCCACATTTATCTTTATAACTTTCAGTTTTTAAATGAAAGGTGTGATAATAAAACAGACAATGGTTTCTTCATGCTTTAGCTCATGGACTTAGGTTTTGAATGAAGGATTTTCTCAGTAGTGATTTATAATAGACAAGGGATACATTTTTATATCAGATCCTTTTTTCTTTACTTCCTGTTTATTTGAAATATACAGTTTACTCTCTTTGAGAAATGTGATGTAAACATTGTTGTCACAACTGATTTTCAAAATTTTTCTGAAGGTTAAATGTTTCTTTGTATCACTGATTTAGATATTGCATTAGTGATATAAAATTACCAGAAACATACAAAATAATAACATTACAAGAAATATTATTGGCATTATCATACCTTTTCGTAAATTATACTTTCTAGCAAAAATATTGCATTTTTTCAGATTTGGTGATCAGCTATTTGGTAGTTTTTCCAGCTTTGAAAATGTTATTTATTAGGCTTTATATATTTACATTTACTCACGTAAATAGCTATTCTCGTCCATTGTTGCCCTTTTTATGCAAACATTTTTTGTAGGCATGCCATAAATACTATCTACCCCCACAGTTGTAATTGACTGATTCTAGTGCATTTCTCATACAAATCATCATGCATCAACCCTCTGCTAATAGAGTGCTACCCACTCGTGATTTGCTTCCCTGTAGTTAGTTGTGCCACTTCTTGTTTGGCAGCACCTGTTTTTAGATGTTGTTTTTTTTAATTCTCTTTATGTGAATTGTGATTTTAATAGCTTAATAGCTGAAGTGGGATTTTTTAATTATTGTTATTATTCTATACATTTAGCACTATTTTTACATGATACTAGTAGGTGAGACATGTTGCATTTCTCTGCAATTACATTGTGAGTTTAATCATTATATGGGTAAACCACTAATCCTCCTCAACAAGCTGAACCTGTCCAGTCTGATGAACATTTGATAGCCTTTTTACAACACCAGATTTTGCAGTATTTTCCCTACCTGTCCTGTAGAATCAGCTAGGACTAATAAGTGATTTTCTTACATTACTTCTCAGGTATTTTATGTTTCGTCCAATTTCCTTATGTTTCTTATTTTGAGGATGTTAAAGCACTTTTTGTGGTTCTGGTTAATTTCACTTTTGAAGGAGATGGTTTATGTTAAGTAGGGATTTTTTTGCTATTGGTTGTTGGGTTTTCAGATTGATCTGTCAGTTTATCATATTCATGTGTGCCCCATTCATGAGTCTAGATGTACTAGATTCCCTCCAGTCTCATTAATTTGAGGTAAAGACAGTATGATCCTCTTTCCTACTTCTGCCAGATGGTTGGATTTTAGATTGTAGTGGACTTGTTGCTGATGTGATTCTTTTCTTTGCCTCCACATGGTTATAGGACCAGAAACAAATTCATTTTAATTTAAAACTTACCCACGTGGAGAAAATTACTTGTAGATATACTTGGCAGACAAGATGAAATGGCAAGTCAAATAATAAAATTGTTGGCAACAGTCGATTCAGTTTGATTGATTGAGACCAATATCAATCAGCAAGTTTGTATTGGGAGATAATTTGAAAAATACTTGTTACATGCTGACATCCTTTCAACTACTTGTTGGTTAAAAGTGTCACATTTGTTTTATGTGAAACCATTTTGTTTAATGTCATGTTTCAGGTGATCACAGAAATAGTATTTTCAAAATTAGTTTTGTAAAGAAATTTGGAAAGAAAAAAAATTTACCTACCTTCCTGTCTTGTCTTCTGCTGGTACAGCAGTAAATCTATGGATTTACAATGCTAAAATCAGGGGTTCCATTGCCCTTGGTGGACTTGGCAGATAATCCAGTGTGGCTTTGCTATAAGAAATACACACACATTTTCCTACCCACATTTTAAATCAGCTTAGGATTACACCAAACAAAAAATATTTTTAAGACTGGCATTGTTGAAGAACAAATAGCACTCAACCTAGATTATAGTCCTTTAACTGTCTTTCTCAGATCTATTTTCTTGTTGCTTCACTGGTATTCACTCTTTAGTGTTTTCAATTTAATATACTTAAGAAATTTGACAGAAATCTGATGCACTTATATTTATTCTGATCGTGTTTATTTTTACTTCAACACTTTTCTCAATTGCTATGATATAAATTCCTAAGTGAATTTTGCCACTTCAGATTTCTGATGTTCAATGGGTACTTTAACATAGGCTTCAGGTGCTGGTGACTTGGTGGGAGATTTGTTAGCCTTTATTTATATGGAGAATGAATGTTACATGGATCCACCTTTATCTCCAGAACTTGCCCCACTTCCTCTTGAACATGTGGGACAGGGTAATGAGGACTTTGATTGTCTGTTTACACCTCCCAAATTTGCTGTGCCTTCCATGGTTTTTTTGGACTTCAATTATCAGACATGAAGTTTTGTCTCTTGCTTCTATCTCTTATGATTCACATCTTTTGTTATAGTATTACTATACTTCTCAACTCATCTTTATCTTCCTCTCAGTTGTGTGATGATGATAGTATGCCTCATTCTCCATGGGTTTCTTGCATGTCATAGGACTGACTGTCCACATTTAAATTCAACTTCTGGGTTTGGTATTACCTGTTTGGGGATAAGCCCACAGTACACTGTTAATCTTACCCATACCAAGTGTTACTGTCTTCATTGCACCCTTACATCTCTTTTGCATACCTTTTTGTTATTCATCTCCCATCTGAGGCTCTTCATACAATTCCTGAGGGATTTGGTGGGAATATCCCCTCCCTTCTTACCCTTTGTATTATCTTGTTTGTTATCTTAAGCTCTTACTTCTACACTTTTACTCCATTCTATGGAGTTTGCCACGCCCTGTTTACTCCCTCACTTTCTATATGTGAGGTTCCATCATTTTTAGGGATGTGATCTTCTATGTTACCTCCCTATGCATACGTGCATTGCCTTCAGTGGACAATGCACAATCAATAGAACTTTGCTTGAATTTCCTTGGATGCTTCCATTACCAGTTCTTCTTCCATTGTAGATGGTCTCAGTAGGTGGTTGAACAAAACTCTCACAGCTAATATACTGGTCCCTTGTACTTTTAATGGCACAATAAAAATAACTAACAAGCATAACTTGACATATTTTTTCACTTACTTGAATAAGAATATGTTGACACCATTTAAACAGTTTACTTTGCTCCTATTGGTGTAGAAGTGATACATGATTTACATGAAAGATACATTGTAATTAGTTGATTTAAATAGAGAAATAAAGAAGGCTTGTGGGATGTGTAATAAAAGGTTCACATATAGAGGGCAATACCAGACAGGAATAGCTAATCTTGCGAGAGGAGGGAAATACCTATTGGAGATACATTTTCAGTAGAGAAAAATTATAACTTTGTTATTTATACAAATTTGCCATTGCTTTCATTTTAGGAAGATCTGAGAGGACATTTTGCTTTCTTCAATTTCAAACCTGTTTGTTTTGAGCAGTAAAATCTCACATTGTTATTCTCATCTGAAGACTGATATGTGTGACTAATCACTAAGATGTTAATGTGTACTACATAAACACATCTGGAAATTATGCAAGTTTCATCAACTGCTTCAAATTAGTTGGTACATTACATAGGCTAAATGCTGTGAAAGGAAACTTGTTTAAGCTTTTTCATATGCTGTTAATTCTTGGCTCTGTTTTTGTCATTTAGCTAAGTCTACCAGAAGCTAAAAACAAAACTGATTATGCCAGCAGAATCCTTCTAACTGATTTATATGGTAATGTTGTTGATGGAAGCATGTAAATTCTTCTTATCTCATTTATTCACCTGAATTTTGTAAAGAGCTACATTCTTTTTCACAGTTACCATTAATAACAACAGAGCAATAGTTACATATTGAATGGTTATTTTTCAGCATCTGGTGTTCTCTCAATATGATAATTTCTGTTGCTTCGAGATAGCATGTGTGAAAGTTATTATATCGGGTGCTTGACCTTTTTGGTTATGTTTATTGATATTTTTTTATGATCTGGACTCACAAATCAATTATTTAGAAACATTTGTGTGAATTGAAACTGTTTTTCTTAACATTACTTTAAAATGTTAACTTCAAGGGTGCAACTGCAATTACCTCTTATTGAAACCAATGTAAAAACAACAGGTCTACAACCTAATTCTTTTCAAAATACTAATCAGTAAAACCAAGTTTAACTACCAGTGAGAATCTTTATTACTAAACTTTTTAGAAGTTACTTTTAGAGTTTATTAAATTGTATGGTTCTTTAAATAAACAAATTACTGAAATATCTGAAGTGCAATCAATTGATATTTGGAAGGGAAAAAAATCGTTGTTACGTTACCAGTACTCTCACCTGCTTCTTCCCTTATTAGATGATACCATGAAAAAGTTTAGTCCAACAAAATTTTGTTTGTTTATTTACTGATGGTGAAGCTAATAGCACAATAAAAATAACTTAAAAGCATAACTTGACATATTTTTTTTTGCTTACTTGACAAAAAATATGTTGAGATACCATTTAACAGTTTACCTTTGTATGTTTTATTCTCTTTGTTTATTAAACTGTTTTATTTTATTTTTGCTACTGTGTTCAAGTTGTTTTTTTTTTTCTAGGGCCTGGTCTGGTGGTTGTTTAGAGTGCTTGATTTGCAATGTCGAACTTCTGAAATTAAAACACATAACCAGACAAGCTCATTCTTTCAGTTGTGGGGACATTAAAAATGTAATGGTTAATCCATCTATTTTTTTGTAAAGAGTTGCTCAAAAATTTGTGGTGAATGGTGTTAACTAGTTGCCTTATCTCTGGTTTGTTGCTTCAAAAGGAAGGATGACTAGAGTAGCTTTGCATGAAATTCAACAAACAGAGTTGTTTTTTTTTAATTGTATGGAGTGAACTAACTTTTCCAGTTAATCTTCATATGTACGCTCACATTTTTAAATATTTAGTTTTGGCTAGCAATATTTATAAACTACTATGGCTTCTTTAATCATGTTTTCTAATATGCAGACATTTACCAACATATAAATTTAATCCTATAGCTTATCATAGTTCTTAAGGTCTGTAATTATGTTCTGTTTTCAGTGAACGTTTAGCTCCATTAGTTGCTTATCTTCTCACCTGTGGACTGTACAGTATATTTGTGTGGACTTGTTTGATCCTGCTGTTACGATATGCCCTCAAGATATTGTTCATGTACAAAGGCTGGATATATGAGTTGAGGGGAGGAACAGGAATGTCCTCAAAGTCTAGGACATGGCTGGTATGTTATAAAAATAAAAAATGAAGATGAATTTAATATTTGAATTCATTAGTATAATGCTCAGTTAGGATAATGTGAGGTTTGAATGCCATCAAGGCTCATGCCAACTTATGTTTTTCTTTTAATTACTTACAAATTTAATGCATTATTCAAAATTTATAAATCTTTAAAAAATGTAGAAGTTTTTTTTAAAAACAATAGATGTGTATTTTGTGTATAGGAAAAGAATTAAAAGTTTGTTAAAAATTTCAAATGGAGACAATTTAGTTTGTATTAAGTTTGAATAATACGTGTTCTCTGTTTCATTGATGACATTTAATAATTTAAATCAATTATTTAATGTGTAGTTTCTAAAGATATTTGGTAATGTACTAGTCAGCCTGACTCTTTTACCATGTGAAAGTTAACATATATTTAGAAGTGCTCATAAAAATTGCTTGATCTCTTTTATGTAAAAATAAAAAAATTCAGGATCATTTTGGAAACATGTTAGTTTAGATGAATATTCAAGAAAGTGGATGAAACATTTAGGATCATCAAAAATATTTAATTTGATTCATTTAATGTAATCTTTGTTACAGCTGTTTGTGAAGCTCTTGGAAGGGAAGAAACCACTTTTGTTCAGTTACCAGTACTCTCTTCCCTGCTTACCTCTTCCCTCACTAGATGATACTATGAAAAGGGTTAGTATTACACTTATGTTTGTGTATTTATAATTGGAACAAAAGTGATAACTTCAGTTTTGGAAATAGTTATGGAAGTGGAAAGGAAAAAGGTTACCAAAGAAAAATACAGTGAAAGTGTCAGTCTTCCACCATGTGATAATGAATTGCACCAGAATACAATTATGTCTTGATAGTTTATATTGTGATTAGCGGTTATCCAACTAATCAGGTAGTGCCAGATTAGTATAAAGTTGATAAAAGTACTGGTAGTCATACTGTGTCAATTAGTAGTATGAATCTTGTCATGTCTCCCAGTACTGAGATACAGTATTACAAGCATGTACATATCAAAGTTCTTTCTAATTAACCCATTTCAATGGGTCATGGCTCAAATGCCATGCAATCTTGTTTGTTGAGTTGCATTTGAAATTTTATTGAACCACTATTTTATGAATATGTGTCGATAAGATTTGGTATCAAACTGTAGTTTATAATTCAAATCTTAGTATTACACATTAGTTGATTTAAAAGTAAATATTAAAAGAATACTCCTAAATATTTATTTCTGTGAGTTGCATGGTATATTAAATGCAGCATTGGTTCAAATTAGATGTATGTGTGATGTAAAAATACTAAGTCTAGAGTTTTGTATGAAGTAGTAACTTAAATTGTTAGTATTGACAAACTAGAATATAAAATAAGGAGCTCATATCATTTTATTTTGCTGAGATGTAACATAAGTACTGAATCAAACATGTATCAATGTTCACCTCTTTCCATTTTGAAATAGCCCCTTATATACACTAATTTCAATATATGACATATGAAAACCAACTGACAGCTTAAAATGTCCCCTAGTGGTTTTCTCAGTCATTTTAACCTGTTAAAGGCTACATTATTTTTTCAAACCAAAATTTCAAAGAGGTAGGTTTTGGCTTTAGTCTACTTGAAATTTCATTTTTTTTTTTAACCTAAATACATCTTAGTTACTAAGCTTGATAAATTAAAATGTAATTTTGTGGTATTTATATAGTAATTTATGATTGTTTGGTTATTCAACTGTGTATATATAACCTAAAAAAAATATTTCATACCCTACAAGTGCAAAATTTTAAAGGCTTGGTAACCTGTTTCAAGCAGCAACTGAATTCAAAGGTTATAGTTAGAAGCAGTAATTGTTTGCCTTAAGTACAGATGTGAATGTTACCTTAATTTTTTTCAACTTCTGTATTCTCATGTTTTGCCATATTTGTTTGACATTATACATATATAACTGAAGACTAATGTTAATTTTTAATCCTATTTCTATATATAGTACTTGGTCTCGATTCATCCCTTATGTAACAACCAGCAGTATGTTAGAATGGAGAAACTTGCAGATGAGTTTAAGAATACTATTGGACCAAAGCTTCAACGTTACTTATGGCTCAAGTCTTGGTGGTCTACAAACTATGTGAGTTAAACAGATTGTTTTTAAATATCTATGTTGTTGCTTGTCATGGTTGTTAAAAAGTAAGAAGTGTGTTGTGTAATCAATAGCTTTAAAATACATTGAGAAATTTCCATGTAATAAAGTAAAGAAAGTCCTACTGGAAAGTATTTTTATTTGATCATTAATTTTCATGTAAGTTTTTAATGGCTTTAAGATTACTGTTGAAAAAAAAATCTGAATAGGGGTCAGCATTGTTTTTGTATAAGCATTTTAGTGTTAGTGGAAATAACTACCAGCTATTTTTTTTTTTATGAGTAAAATGTTTTCCATGTATAGGTAATGACATCCATGAATTTTTCTTAGCACACTTTCATGCTCGTATTCAACTCTGCTGGATTCTTGTCACACCCTGATCACTGACTGTAAATGGTAAATGATGGTTGTAGATGACTGGAACATTGTTGGCTTGAACATCACGTATCTGTTGCTAATGCATTTTAGTTCTAAGTTTATTTTTGCATCAATCTTTGAACAGGTGTAAATCTTATAGCATTTAATGCTTTTATTATGTGGGCACTAGTTCTGTAAACATTTTTCCTACCCCTGTACATTTTATCATTCCCACATTAGTGTTGTCCGTCAGTTGTGTTTTGTCTTTTCTGTATGTGGTAATTTTTCTTTTTTTGTCTATTTCACTAAAAGGTTTTATTTTTTGTAAGGATATGTTGTTGTGCTATAGGCTTTATCTTTTAGGTTTTTGGTTAATGTAACTATTGTGTTACTTTCATAAACATATACACATGCAGACAATTAATGTGAATACATATATAGTATCATATCAGAAAATTATAAAAGATATATTTAAACATGTTGGGCAATAATTTAATAAATATATAGATATTGGGAATGTATTTTTAGTTGTGATGCTTGTGTGTCTTTTTTGTGATCTTATTAACAGAATCTTTATATCTTGAGTTAGTACTATTACTGAGAAGACATTCTATGCTATGTGAGAAAGAATAATTTGTGTGAAAATGAGTTTTGTGTTTGTTTTTTGTGCTTAAGACTTGAGTTTTTCCTTTGCTGTTTTGCCCTTGTCAGTTCTGAATCTCCTGTTTTAACTGTCTGCCACGCAGATATGATAATGAAAATAAATTGCTGATTTTTTGATATACTACTGCCTTTTCTCAAGAAAGGTAACTAATATTTGTAACTTTTAGAGTAGAGATACATTTTATTAAACATATGTAGTATAAACTAATATTGATAAAGAAAAGTGTCTATTCACAGATGTAAATCTGCTGTTTACGTCAAAGAACGTAGAAGTAAATACTATGATGTCATTTTGATATTTTGTTTGTGAGGAAGTTATTGTCATGAAAGTACTTTAGTAGTATTTTTATTGTAATTCACTTTTCAAAAATTTATTATCATTTCAACAATTAATAGCATGGCAAACTCATAAACAGATCATTTATATGTTTCTAGTGGTATGGTGGTTTTTTGTTGTTGTTGGGAATGCTTGTGATAAGGTGCATTTTAATTTATTTGTAATAAAACCATGAATTTGTAATTGTTACATGATTGTAAATTAAAATGATTTTCATGTAACAGGAAAGCTGCCAGATATTTTAACAGTACAGAATATTTTAAAATTCCACTTGTAAATTACTTAGTATGCAAAGGAAATAGATAAAGTTTCATCATGCTATTTTTTAAAAACTGTATTTAATCACTTAAATTTGATAATTGCACATTACTAGTTGTAAGCTTCATAAGCTTATTGGTTTAACCAATAAGTACATTTTTTGTCTCCTTTTGTCTCACTTTTCCACTTAACTACAAATCAGACAGATTTCATTGTGCTATAAGGCAGGTTTTCCAAATATAATAATTGAAAAAATTTAAATATTTACTAAATCTACCAGCAAGAACAGTAAAGAACTATGTATGTCTTGTTTTCTGAAGTTTATAGATAAAATGGTTTGTTTGTAATGTAATTGATTTATTTTAAACTTTTGTTTTCATCTGTCTACATACTAATCACATTTCTTCTGTATATTTAAGGAACATGACCTAAGTGACTAAGGACCATATGCTGAATTACATTTTTTATTGAGTACAAAGCCTACTGAAATAGTTGTTAAAACTTTAAGCTTCCCAGTGGTTCAGCAGTAAGACAGAAGAAATTATAATTAAAAAAACTGGGTTTTAATACTCATTGTGGGCCCAACACAATAGGCACATTGAGTAGTTATTGTACTTAAAAAACAACCAACTAACAAAAATTTTTTAAATAATTAATTTATTATAGTTTTGTTAATGAATAAATAGAAGGTTACCATTTACTGTTTATTATTTTATGTAAGTGAACTTTAAAACTTTTTTTTTATCCATCTAATCAGGTTTCTGATTGGTGGGAGGAATATGTTTATCTTCGTGGCAGGTCTCCTTTGATGGTGAACAGTAATTTTTATGGCATAGTAAGTAGGCATAACTAATTATGTGAAGAAAATTTTAATATTGTAATGAATATTTCATGGAATTTTGTTAAAAGTAATTATTTTTGAAAGAATGATAGTTATAATCAGAATATGTTGACAAAAAATTGTATCCTGACTTCTCTCATGGTCATGTTGAACACTCCTTATTTTGTGAATTTTTTTATATTGTTACAATTCAACTTGAATTTCCTGCTAAAATAAGGCTATTTTTTTTTTACTTTGTGTTTAATATAGAAGATATGAAAGGCTATTTTATATATCATTTGCTGTGAATAGGTATATTGTTATCCTTACATTGTGCAAGGTTACTTTGGATACTTCGTGAACAATGTTATTTTACACATTGATCATTGTCCAAAACTAGTCTAGAAACTTCTGACCAAAACATTGTTAGGATATGATTTTTTGTAGATAAAATCTCTGCTTATTGGATCATTACTTTCATACAGGCTATTATAAAATTAAAAAAGTACCAGCATTAATTCTCAAATATAAGAAGTTTTAGGACTTGATTGTCATAATAATAACATATTGTTTAATAACGTACCTGCATCAAACATTTATTATGTGGTTAACTGATGTGTATTTGTTTATCATGGTTTCAGGATGCTCTTCTTGCTCATCCCACTAAAAACCAAGCTGCTCGTGCAGCAAATATTATCTATGCAGCCATTATGTTTCCGAAGATCTATAGATCGTCAGACTTTGGAGCCTGTATGTGACATAACTTTGTTTTTAAACACAACAACAAATTTGTATCCAAACTAAGTTGTTACTATATTTGTCATAACATTTGTTTTACTGTAATTGAGATGCATTTTTCTTTTCAGTTAACACAAATAACTTTAACATTTGTTGAAGAATTTTTGAATCAGAAGATAGTCATGAGTAATTTAATAAATTTATTCCTCATTACATCATAAAATATTAAAGATTCAAATTTTTGTTTGGAATAAACAGATTATGAGGTATCTGCTTTATGATTTACTAACCAGTTTAGAAAATTTGTTAACAAGTAATTGAACTAATAATAAAAACCTCAAGAAGCTAATGTGTTACCACAAATTGACATTCTAATACTTGTTAATAAGATGAACTAATAATGAAAATATAAAATCAGAAGATTGAATTACTAATATTACTGATAATGCATATTTTATTTACAACAGTTAAATTATTCAGTGTTAGAGAATAAAGTTTTTGTTACAATTTATTAAGATTAAAGAATAACTCATTGAATGTGCAATATGGGTGACCCATGCTACAAAATTTAGAATCATTAAATGGTTAGATACTCATTGTGCATATACACACTTTATATTACAAATAATAGTATAACATTTGAAACAATTCAATGAAATGATAAATTATAAGGTGCTTGGTGTGCAAATGAGTTTGTCATACATTTAATAGTTGTCTTTTGCAATAATCAATTAAAACAAGATATGTTAAGGCTGTTTGTGCAAATATGCAGTCATATTACAGATGTGAGGTGCTTCATCTATGAAAAGACTGTCTTTTGGTTCTGATTCTCCCCCATTACATCAGAACTAGAGAGTTCATGTCAACTTTTTACTCCTGTATTAAGAATGCAAATATCTCATTAGCAATTTATGTAGTTAAAAGTTTAAGATGAATGAATGATTAACCTACAGCATCTGAGACCAGTTATAATGTTGATCACTTGATCTAGGTTACTTAGAAGTACCCAAGATTGATTACATTTCTGTGATGCTTATGCATCATAGAAGTGGACATTGTGGTTAAAATGTTGCTCTGCCTATTACTTTAACATAATAGAGCACTGTATGAAGTTTGATACCTGGAATGTTCAGACTCTCCTAGTTACAGCAAAGAGGATTCAAAACTTGGGAAAAGAAATGGATAGATGCAATTTGGATGTGCTGAGGATTTCTGATTGTAGATGTATTGCAACAGGCAAGTTCAAAACTGAAGGCTTAAACTGGTTTTGTTTTCAGGTTTAAATGGTATTCATTCACATGGAATGACTTTGCTTTGCTCCAGGGAAAGCAGTGAGTTTGTATACATATGTTGGAACTTGTATCAGTGATATTACTAACTACATGTTTTAAATCAAAATATGGTAAGTTTAGTATTGTAACTTGTTATGCTATAACAGAAGACTCAAAAGAAGTAAAAACAAACAAACAACCAAACATTTCTATTGTAAACTGTAAGGTGCACTTAAGGCAAATTCAGAATAAGATATCAAAGTATTAATGGAAGACATGAATGCTAAGGTGAGTGTTGATCCTTTGTTGTTCTTGGTAGGTTTAGAATGGGGACACACAATGATAGTGGCATCAAAATTGTGGAATGTTGTGAAAGGAATGGTTTAGTTATTGGTGGTGCATTAGTTTCACACTGAGAAATTCACAAAGAAACATGGAAAAGGTGAGATGATTTAACTGTAAATCAAATAGATAGTATAGACATCCTCTAGGCATAAATCATTTTTACATAATGTTAGGTTATTTAGAGGTTCAGAAATAGGAAATACTGAACACACCATTTGGTTGTTTCAAAGATAAAAATAAAAATGTGCAAAAGTCCCAAAAAATTATCTATATGTTTGGATTCTGTTAAGCTAAAAAATCCAGAAGGTAGAGCTGCATTTCATTCATATTTATAAAGATAAGTTTCAAATAATAGACATCATAAGTGATGAACAGGTAGTTGGAAAGAAATAGAACCTAAGGAAGCTTACATAACTGCTGTCAGAGAGGCCTTGGATAATTGTAGGAAACAGAGAGGAATGGATCTGATGAACTGTAGAGATTGTAGATGAAAATTGCAATTGGAGAACAAGATGGAAAGTTGCACATAAATAGATAGATGGAACTTTTTTAAAGATCTGCATAGAGGAAAGGTAAGAAAAGCTCAAGTAACAGAAAAGACGATCATAGATACTATTACCAGAAATAAGAAGAGGCAGAGGACAGTCAACAGTGAAGATTATAGAATGTTAGTCAAACAACTTGAAGATAAGAAATTAAGTACTATTGTTGTATTTAAATGTAAGCATGTAAATAAAATTGTAAAGGAAGACATTAAAGAGATGGAAATCATATTTTCATGATATATTGAATGGAGATAATTCAGTGTATCCAAATGATTGTCACCGAGAAGAATTTCATAAAGAACTAACTACAGATGTAATATCCATATGTACTGAAGTCATTGAGGCAACTAAGACTTAATAATAATAGTTCAGGAAATGATGTGGTAATTACATAAATGTTAAAATCACCAGGAGAAAGAGATCAAGTTAACAAGACTTCATGATCTGATTAAGCTTATTTAAGGATTTGGAGGGCTGTCCTACCAGTTGGAAAAAAGGAATCACTGTCAAAATATCTAAGAGGGATTTGTTGTTGTGTAGTAACTGGAAGAGAATTATATTAGTATATGCTCCTGGAAACATTCTGAGTTTGATTTTGACCAGAAGGAGATAAAATGCCTCAGGAGTTTTCTAGAGAGAGCAACAGGCATGTTTTGGAACTGGTAGAGGATGTTTTATTCAGATCTTTGCCACGAGAAACATCATTTAGCAACATGATGAATGCCAAAATACCCTAGTGTTAACTTTTATTAATTTTAAAAAGGACTTCAATTCTGTACATAGGTGATCAGTATGTAATTTACTTCTATGGATTTCCAGAAAAAATAATTAAGGTGATAAGTATGCTATACAAGTATGTTAAAAGTTGTGTGATGTTGGTTAGTGTAATATAGAATAGCTCAAGACTAAAATTGGTGTTAGACAGATGGTATAGTATCACGTTTCTGTTCAATTTTGTTATAATTTGGGTTATAAGGAAAGTTAATTATACAGAATGGTGGTATTGAATGGTTAATTAACACTTAAAATATTTAGAAACTAATGATGGTGTATGTGTGTTGTGTGATGACACACAAACAATGACTAGAATGACTGAAACACTGGCACAAGAAACTAAGAAGGTTAATTTAGTTTTTAATATTGGTAAGAAAAACAGTGAGGTTAAAGACAGATGATTTGGATCAAGTCATTATGGATGGAGAGGTAATTGAGGATATGAAAACCTTTATCTTAGTAGTGTTATTGTTGTTGGAGATAAGTAAGGATAAGATTGGGAAAAGCAGTTGTCTTTAGAAAATTGAATATAATATAAAATAATGCAGGTTTGTATGATGAAGCTAAAGTTATTTAATAACTTGTTTCTTTCTGTTTTGTTATATGGCTGCGAGTTATGGAAAGGATTATAGTCTAGATTAAGAAGTGTTGAAAGTAATTGTTGGAAGAAGATAATAAAGACAGTCGGTTTCATCAAGGAAATGAAGAGACATTAAGTACGATCAGTGGACAACAGTCAGTCATAGAAAAGGTAGCTGTATAGATGGAGATACTATGGGCATGCTTTAATATTGAAGGAGAATTGACTGCAAAGACAAGCAGTGGGCTATAAGCAGTTGGAAGAAGGCTCAGATGAAGGTTGAAAGATACTTAGTATAGAACAATAGATAGGGATATGAGAAATGAAGACCTGGATAGAACAGAGGTTTAGGAATTTGCAGATTGTCAAATGTAGTGGAAGGCCTTTATAGCTGCCCCATGGACCATTTGAGGTTTGGAAAGGACAGTTGATGATTATGTATAATCTTTTGTCTTTTGAAACATTGATTAAAAATGAGAAACTGCATGGTCTCTTAAGGAATATACAAATGAACACTTCATACTGCAACTAGTCACATGCAATTTAAAATGAACAATTGAAATGATAAATGATTGGAAAAAGTAGAGTACTTTGTGAAGTAGATGAGACAACAATGAAAATAGACTAGTGTTGCATGTAGTATCAAGGCAAACCTGTATGTGGTGAGGGGATCTCCCAGGTAAGGTTCTGTTCTTTCAATTTACCTCCTTTGTGATCTAAACATCCACCCACGTGTTTGCCGTGCGTGGTGACCCGTGAAGGGGAGGAGAGGATCCTGGTGGTTGAGGGGTTCAACCCTCACACACTACCTAGGCCTTGAATTCCTGTAGACAGGTGGCCTTGGGGTGGCCCCCCTAGGGTCAGTTGGCTGGTTCTTTTGGGCTACGGTCAACCAAGTATCAGTGTTGGATGTTCTCAACAGGTATTGTGGACATTCTGTCTGATGCTGGTGTTTAGGTATGGTGCTCACGAAACCTTGGAGTTGCTGCAGTGTCCTTGTTTAGCATTGTAATGCATCCTTTCATTGGGGTCATGGTGGGTGGTGGGGTCAATGGGCACTGAAATTTTCCTTAAAAAACTTAAATGAAATGGTGAAAAAACAATCCATAGGTAAATGCTTACATCTAGAAGATTCTGAGCAGCAATCTTCAACATCTGTAACACCTGTGGTACCTCATTTTCTTGTACTACATTCTCTTTCAGACAAACCTTTAGGGCAAATGTCTTCCTTTTTCATTCAGAAGGGACTAGGGGGACTTGCTGGCTCTCCAAAGTCAGTAAAGAAGCTTCAATTTAGTGACATATTGGTGGAAACATCCACATCTCAACACAGTGAGCTCCTCATGTATTTAAAGGAAATTGGGGATATACCTATTGATGTTAGTTTGAATTTATCACAAGGCATTATTGTTGAGAGGGATTTGAAGAACATCACCAAATCAGAGATTCTAGCTGGTTTCTCCACTCAAGGAGTTTCTGCAGTGAGGTGCATCTCCACTCACAAAGATAGAATTATGATGCCAACTAATATCCTCATTCTGACATTTAAATCCCCATGTTCACCTGCCACCATCAAGGCAGGTTATCTTAATTGCAGGGTGCTACCATACATTCCAAACCCTCTCCGATGTTTCCACTGTCATCTGTTCAGTCACTCGAAGACATCATGTTGTGGTTCCTTGATGTGTGTGTTGATGTGGCAAGGGCCATGATGCCTATGGCTTTGAAACGGACCCTCATTGCGTCCATTGCAATGGCTCTCACCCATCCTACTTTTGTTCTTGCCCTAAATGGTTGGAGGAAGAAGAGGTACAGTGTTTGAAAACACTTCATAATGTTACTTATCCTGAGGCTCAAAAGTTGCTGTCCAGCACTTCATCTTGGATGTATGCTGCTGCACTTCATTCCACTACTACAGTGGGAGTGCAGACGGATCTCTCGGTGCCTCCAAAAGAATTGTTCTTAAACCAAATGAAACGTCTTTTGACCTCCATGGTTACAAAAGTTGATGAATCAACTTCAACACTCATCTCTGCCCCTTACATTCATTCCAACGAATCCCAAGATCCACTTCCTTCAGTTCTGGGTACAGGCATATTTTCGGATACATCTTCTTCTCCCACCCCAAGATGCAAAATGATCATTCTTACATGTCCTCATTCACTGGAATCCTCTTCCAACAACAAAGACCTGTCCAATCAACACAGGGTAGGATCCATAGAGGTCAATAGACCTCCCTCAAATAAAGACAGTAAAGAAACAAGACATGGTCATAAACAGAAGGATTCTCCACCCAGTTCACCCACACATAAATAAAAGTGGCCACCTTGATACTATGGAACTGCCAAGGTTTACATTCTAATCTGGATGACATCAAAACACTGATTGCTTCCTACCATCCGTATGTCTTTCCTTGCAGGAAACATTTCTGAAACCTGCCAATACAGTCACCTTACAGCAGTTTTATTTGCAAAGAAATGACAGGCTGTGTGTTGGATGAGTGCATGGAGAGGTGGCACTGTTGGTTGATCAGCATGTGCTCACCCTGTCTGCCACTCAACACAATCTTGGAGGCCGTAGCCATCCGTGTTTCCTTGGGTCATACCATCACTGCTTGTTCTCTCTACCTGTTGCCTGGAGAGACATGATGAATCAGACCTTGATGTTCTCATTGAACAGTTGCCATCTCCCTTTTTAGTCCTGGGGGACTTTAATGGTCATCATCCCCTTTGGGGAAGTGCTGATATTGATAGGAGGGGTTGCTCTGTAGAGCATATGCTCACTGATCACAACCTTTTTCTTTTCAATACTGGTTTTTCCTCTTATTTTCACGCACTTAGTCAGTCCTTTACTGCTGTTGATCTCTCAGTTTGCTCCCTTTCACTATTCTCCCATTTTTCATTGAGGGTTGACAATAATCCACAAGGCAGTGATCATTTTCCTATAATTTTGAGAGAGACTGGCCATGATCAATGCCACCCAACCCACATGCCCAGGTGGAAGCTGGATCATGCAAACTGGCCTTCTTTCACTGCTTTCTCAGAACTTGATCCTGCTATTGTCTGTAAGCCATCAATAGATGACTGTGGCAGCAGTAACTGACTGTATTATACAAGCAGCTGCTCAATGTATTCCTAGAACCTTGACACGTTTCTCACGATATCCTCATTCATGGTGGAATCCTGCCTGCCACATAGCATGGAAGGCTCAAAAACAGGCCTGGGATACTTTTTGTAGGTATCTCACACTCTTGAACTGCATTGCTTTCCAGCAGGCCTGTGCACATGCTCGGTGGGTAAGATCTCAAAACTAGAAGGAATCTTGGAATAAGTTCACAACCAGAATATCTTCTACCACCATTCCTAGAGTCATATGGGACAAGAATCGAAATGTCAGTGAGCAATATAATTCTGTCTTCCTCTTGATTTTGCTGCCTGATGGCTAGGATGTAGCTGATACCTAGAGGATCGCCAGTACTCTAGGTGAAAACTTTTGCTGTGTGTCTAGCACTTTTGCTTTTTTCTCCACCTACTTAGCCATCAAGACTAGGACAGAGCGATCACCTCTTTCCTTTCGAGCTGATTGTCTCTATGACCATAATTGTCCCTTTACATTAGTGAAACTCAAACTGGACCTTCATTGGTCTGGCTGTACATTAGTTGGACCTGATGATGTACATTATGAAGTGCTGTGCCATCTGTCTCTTTCTATTCTTCTGATTGTTTTTAACCAGAACTGGCAGGAGAATGTTTTTCCTGATGCCTGGTGCCAGGCTATTGTCCTACATTTCTCTAATCCTGGGAAGGATCTCAAGATTCCTTGAAACTACCATCCAACTGCTTTGACAATCTGTCTCTGTAAGACCATAGAGGGGATGGTTAATGCTCACCTTCTTTGGTTCCTTGAATCACACAACCTGCTCTTGCCCATCCAGTGTGGGTTCTGAAGACAGTTTTCCACCATTGACCACCTGATTTGTTTTAAAATGTCAATCAGAGAAGCTTTTCTCAAATGACAACATCTTGTATCAGTATTCTTTGACATTGAGAAGGCTTATGATACAACATGGAAGTATGCCATTTTGCGTTACATGACCATTTGCTCATTTTTATTAAAAAGTTTTAATGGACAGGACTGAAGAACTCCCCCTTACTGTTGCAAACATGTCGACAACTTTCACATCTCATGTCAGTTGTTGAACGTGAGGTATATTGAGCGGCAACTACAGACTACCCTCAATTGTTTACTGAAGTGGACCACAGCAAACGGCTTTAACTTCTCTCACTCTAAAATCATTTGCATGCACTTTTGCTGCCAACGGGGTATTTATCCTGATCCTGAACTCTGTATTAGTGAAGTTGTGCTGCTTGTGGTCCCTGAGGCAAAGTTCTTTGTCCATAAGCTGACCTTTATACCACACATCAAGCAGCTGTGGGTGAAATGTACAAGAGCAGTGAACATCCTCAGGGTCCCCTCTTCTACCACTTGTGGAGCGAATCTGTGTTCTGTGCTAAAAATATATCATGCTATTATTCAATCGAAACTCGTCTATTGATCACTGGTCTATGGCTCTGCCAGATCCTCAGCCTTAAAAATGCTGGACCCCATTGATCATCAAGGACTTCAGCTTTGCACTGGGTCTTTTGGTACTTCCCCACTTCAGAACTTAGTCTTGTGAACCTTCTTTGCACCTCTGCCATTTGCAATTGTCTTCACTATATGTTTTGAAATTTTGTTCATTACCAAAGCATCCCACCTGAGGTTGTGTTTTCCTTCCTTGGTGGGCTATAATTTTTTAGAACAGATGATCTTCGTATCCAGGAGCTGTTGGATAAATTGGGTCTATCCTTGGATAACATTGCTGTATCTGCTGGTCGGCCCATCCCACCATGGCTTCTTACAGTCCCCAAATATGACCTATATTTTAGTCATCTGAGAAAAGCAGACACTCCTGATTGGAAATAGTGTCTGTTATTTGCTGAACATCTTTCGAACCATCCTTCCATTCCTATTTATACAGATGGTTCAAAATCAGGTGACTCTGTGGGCTCTGCTGTGGTTTGTTGTGGTTTGGTGGTTGTGTGCAGAATCTCTTCTACAGCTTCTGTGTTCACTGCTTAACTGTTTACCATTTCTCTTGCTCTGACAGCTAAGCTAAGCTTGAAGCTAAGTAGTACTCAAACTGCACTATTTATACTGATTGGCTTAGTTCTCTACTGGCCTTGGAATTGCTTCACTTTAGTTCACACCCTGTTTTTGCCTGCCGATATTCAACACCGACTGGCCCATTTCTCTCTGACATCTACTTCTATTCAGTTTTTCTGGATAACAGGCCACATTGGTATTCACGGGAATGAGCTCAACAACATCGTAGCGAAATCTATCTGCTCTGTCACTATCACTTCTGTGCCTATTCCATGTGTGGACTATGGTCCTGTATTTAAGGCTCAGCTCCATGCCAGCTGGCAGTCGACTTGGAGTGAATAATGTGAAAACAAGTTTTTTCAATTGGACTTTGGCCGTCTTGCTTCCATAAGGATCAGAAATAGGAAGTTGTTCTAACTAGGCTATGCATTGGTCACAGTTTTTAAACTCGTTGTTATCTTTTATCTGGAACTGATGCACCAATATATAGTCTGCGTAACACTCAGATTACAATAAGCCACATATTACTTTCTTGCTGTCATTACGACTCTCAACAGTGGCATCATTTTAAACATGTTCTGTCCCAAAGTTTGTCCATAACGTTAGACAGTGTTATTGGTGATGGTGACACTGTCCACCTTGGAAATGTTTTTAGTTTTTAAAGGCCATTAATCTTTTTAATGCCATTTAATTTTTTTTACAATTTATACATTAGACATTTTTTCTTAATGCGATTCCCTTTTAAGACTCGCAGTTCATCTAGTTCAATTTGAAATTAGAAAATGGCTGTAACATCAAGTAACTCGAAACCAGGACTGGAAAGGCCAACTTCAGGTGACTAACGCTGCTGTTTGAACTACTCATTAGTCATTCAGGCGAGTTATTATTAAAATTTTGCTACAAGTCTTTTAAAACTTTTATTACTTTACTTTTTGAAAATGGCCATAACATCAAATAACATGGAACCAGGACTGGAAAGGCCAACTTCAGGTGACTGACAGTGGTTTTTGTACTTTCCTGTTAATTTTCCTGGCAAGTTATGATAATTACAATTATGCTACAGAAAGTCCTTTACACCTTGTATTACTTTAGTTTTTCTCTTAGTGTTGTGGACTAGATGTAAATATTGGTTTTATGCTATTTATGTTCTTTTTTTTTTTACCTTAATTTCCTTTTATGACTTTTACTAAATTTACTTTAATTTTAACTTTTTACTGGATGTTTGGTGCAGATAGCCTAGCTGCTTTGTGCCATAAAACACCAAATCAACTAACCAACCAAGGTAAACCTAGGATGCCATCAAGCTTAAGATGGAAGAATTGTGCATAAAAAGATATTTTAGTACATGTTGATCAAACTTGTTGCCAGAAAAGCAGAAAATGGAAGTTCTCAAACTGATTGTTTTCAGTTTGGGAGTGAAAGTAACAGACAGGTGTGAGAAAAGTTAAGTTCAGACCTAACTTGTTGGTATAACTTATAGTTTAGCACATTTTTAGACACAGGTATACATCACTGCTAAGTACTTACTTTTCCTAAGTATATTTTTTCACAATAAAATGATCTCTGTTCATATTTAACATGACTGAAGAATTTGTCCTTGTATAATGAATTTTAATGTTAAAATTTATATTTATTACCTGCAGAAAGCTAAGTTCACAAAACCTTTAATATACAAGAATTCCAGTTGAAAGTCATGTTATTTTATAATGTTTATCACATATAAGTTAAAAAGTATTGAGAAACAAAAATTAACGGAAATATTGCTAACTCCAAAGATCATATCTTATAACCATTATGTAACAAATAATATCTTTAACTCTCATGGCAGACTGCATGTTTATTATGTTATCTTAGGTCTCAAACATAAAAATGTGCAGTAAAAATATTTTTTAAATATGTACATGTGCCTACTTAAAATACAGTATTTCATGCTTCTATCTCTTCTTGACAATAAAGATTGATAGAATGACATTTTATAACAAGCTACTTTTAAAGTTCATGTGTAAGGCTTGATAAGAATTGTACAAATTTCCAGAAGAAAGATTTATATTTTGAAAGAATATTCCTAGGTTTTGCAATACTTTGTCATTTTTTAAATAAAATCACTTGTGGTAGTAGTAGGAAAACATCCAATTGTCTGATTAGGGGTAACTAATTGACCCAAGTTCTGATACAGTTAATTATCTCTTTTCACAGTTACAGCTGTTCTTGGTTTGACTACCCTCTGACACAAATATTTACCACTAACCTTGAAACACCCACCTGATTCACAGTATACCATGTTCAGCTGTGTTTATGAATGGAAATTAACATGCAACAGTCCACCAATAAGAATGTGATGACTCCCTTTGTACAGTTGAATCCAATCTTTGCCTTTTGATTTTGCTCCCAGTATTAAGATTTATTGTTTAATTTCAAAAAATTTTTAGTACATTTTGAACATATCCAAAGTATTGTTTATAATCCACTATTGAGTTGGATTTCTTTATTTGATTGTTAATTCTGTTTTTACTCAGTTATTGGTAGTTACAATTACAATGACAACTGACAGTACTAGTGTTCAACATCTCATGATCATGGCTGCAGATGTGGCATTATGGTTGAGGAAGGGTCAGTCTTAGTTTGTCAGAATATAACTTCTTTCATACAGGCCAAGGTGCAGACATGGACAGCTTCTTCTTCCCTTCCTTTGTTGTGTACACTTGTTCTTAGCCTGTTGAATCACCTGGACTTCAATTATCTGTTTTTAGGCTTGATATCACTGTTGTGTTTTTTTTTTTTTTTGCCACCCATGTCCCTTCCCTTATTAACTGCAACACCTTGAGTATTTTGCAGATCTATTACATGTGGAGGTTAGTATGGTGTGCCTCCCACGTACTGTAGAGGCACACGTGCTTGCATGTCATATTCAAGTTTTGTTAAAAGGACTCCCACACCTTCCATCCTCTCCCCTGCCCTAGTTCTTCACTCCCCTCAAGATCCTGTTTTCTACCAATGTCTAACATTAGAGTTTCAGTACCTTCTTATCAAGAGTGCAATCAAACTGATTTCGTCTGTGTTTCAAGGATTATATTCCTGACTTGACTTTTCATCTTTCCTGTTTACAATATCTCATCTGAATTGCTTCACTGATTAGACTTCATTCAGCATGAAATTTTACATGTCTCTGAGATGGGCTTTTTTTTTTTTTTTTTCCAGGGCTTTGGATGATGAGATTGAATGCATCCAAAGTTTGTCTTTTCATACATGTTGCTTAGGCTTGATGTTCTCTCTGTTTCATCCATGAGGATAATGTTTATCAATTCTGAGCTTTTTCTTTCATGCTGCCTATGCTTTTTGTCAGGGAGTCTGGTCTTTTGCCTGATTCCTATGTTTTTTGCAGGCTCACTTTTCATCTTTATATGGGTGTTTAGCTTCTTTTTGCTACATCCTTTTCAGGGTCTTCCACACTCGCCCAGCTTTTCAGCAGCTGTTTAGGTGGGTTGAATTACTTACATGGAGAAGCTCATTAGCTATCCAACCCAATATTTTGTTTTTCTATGGCAGTGGTTCCCAACATTTTTTATGCCCCGCACCCCTAAAAAAATTTAATATGTTCTCGCACCCCTCACAGTAATTATTTATTTAAGAATAAAGGTGAAGGTGGCCAAAACAAATGTTATCTCGCATCCCCAAGGGGTGCAAACACCCTTGGTTGGGAACCACTGTTCTAGGGTATCTTTTATTTTTATCTCGCACCTCAAACAAACCTAGCCTTCTTCTCTTTGTCTGTAAGCCATTAAGATTTTAACACCTACTTTCCCTGCGTGAAAGGTTCTGTCTCTTTTTGAGACTTTGCTGTCACGTGGAGACTTGTATCTCACTGGGCTTTGTAGTGGGTACCAGAAGATCAATAGAACCTCATCATAAACATTCAGGATTTACAGATATTCAATTCTTCCTCCCTTATGGATATCCATGTCTTCACAGATGTCTCATTATGAAGATTAGGTGTGTGCTGCAATACACAAGAGATCTGTCTGTTAGTTTTGAAAGGAGTTGGAATCTTGGAACTCTTTGCTGTTCATTGGGTAATGGTTTAACTTCTGTAGCCTCTTTGTGGCCTGAGAGTTATGATAAATTTTGACACTGCAGAGATTGTCTTTACATTACCTGAAAAGGGTGGAACTTGATCCCAGTCCTTATATTCCTGTACTCTATAGTTTCTCTCTGGGCTCACAACTATTAAATTCAGTTGCTGCTTGTCACATACCAGATGCCTGCAATCTTTTTGCAGTTCTGTTATATCCTGACAAAGTTCTACTCATGGAGTAATCTTTTGATCTCTAGAGATTTCAGTAGCTGTGTTTTCAGTTGGAGAGTATTCAACTGTATGCATTTGCAACTCATTTGAATGTCAAACCTCCTCTGTTTTGATCCCCAGTTCAAAATGCTTTGGCTGTGGATGCATTCAGCCAGAACTGGAAAAATATTTTCCTTTATACATCTTTAATCGAGTCTAATTCCTTTCATCCATTCCATGTCAAGTACTTCTTATAGTTCTGCTTTTTGGCCAGCTTGTCTGTGGTTTCTGTTTTTGTTTCTTCTCCAAGAACAACATTTATTACTTTTTCCTCTCTTCTGGTCACTTCTCTGACAACTTCACTTAGGGATACTTTATTCATCCATTTCCTCATCCTTGTTTCACATGTGGAATTTCTCTGGTTCTTTGTTACAGGTTCTGAACTATCCACAAGTGTAGCATCTATGTTGTCTCACTCTGTCTACTTCTCACTCGTGTCTGTTTGTTAATATGAGTGTAGAATATTCTATTGTTGGTCTATTTGGCATGAATTTTTCTTCTTCTCATCCTCTCTTCCTCAGGTATCTGATTTTTACATGGTTGTTTAAAATAGGTCTGTCCATTTTTTAACAATGCAGGCTTTAGGGCGACCCTCTCTTGAACCTTTCATATTTTCCCATTTTTACCATGTGATTTCTTCTATAGTTATTTCCCCTTTTATGTCAGTCTATGCATCTCCACTATTCTCCTTGTACCACTCAACTGTTGGACTAGAATCTGAATCATCTTCTCTATGTCCTTTACTTTCCTCCCTTAGAACAGCCTCATATTTCTTTTCTTGAAGATGCATTTTCTTCTCCTTTTGGCTTGTGAATATCATCAGTTGGACACGTTTGCCATCAATGTTCACTGCATTTTGAACCATAAAACCTATCATTTTGTATCCTGACCATTCATTCCATACCAAAACATCATGATCTTTTGAAGGAGGTTTCACCTTCACTTCTATTTTCCTTTCCTTCTGTAGCCTATATTTCCTCCTCCTCTGATCTGGATTGTCTCCTATGTTCAGTTTGTGCATTACAGTGTTACACATTGCAGTATTTTCATCAGCTGATGGTTTCCTGTTTGTGGTCGGAACAAGACCAGCCAACATAAGTCCTCACGTGCAAGTGGGCTGGGAACTTCCTCCTACTTTAGAGTGAATGTTAGATCCCCAAAGTCTGTTGGTTTTGGACTGGAATTGACCCTCCACATTTTAAACTTCCTGACAGCATCTGTATGTACATTTTCAGGGTTTCTTGTACCAGGTTGTGATGGATTTGTACATGTGATGATTTAGGCTCCTCTTTCTTTGTAGTTTATAGACCTGAGGTGAGTGGTTGAGGACTCTTTCAACTATAGACTGGTCTAGTCCTTCCCAATACCACTGGTCTGGAGTGGAATTGACTTTCAACTTGTGGTCCAATGTGTCCTAGTCACTTCACACACATTCCTCTTTCTTAGGGATTTGAAACTGTTACCTTGTTTCACCCTTTTATTGCAATACCATGTTTGTTGGTTCCATATGGGTGAAGATTATAATTCGTTCCAATGTGATGAGGTCTTTCGTGTGTTTCCTCCCCATAATATTTCCTTTTGACTTCTTTTATTTTCATATCCATCAAATTATGTCCATGGAAGTATTTGTATTATAAACCTGATTGAGCTAATCATTGATAGAGTGTATTAAATGTTATTTTACCTTTATTTGACTTTAGGACTATATGGTGAATGTGATTAATATTGTATTATTATAATGCAAGTCTTCTTCCATGTTGAAAAATACTGAACATTTGGCTACAGTACTACATGGTTATCTTTTCTAAGTTAACTGGTATCATATTATGATAAGATTAAAATATTACTGCAGCTAGTGTGCATTAGTTGAATGTTTTTATTATATTATATGAATAAACATTCTAGTTTTATCTTATTTGTTCTGTAATGGTTGTAATCTTTGTAAGATAGTTATCCATATCAAAAGTTTTATTTTGCAAAATAAATTATTCTAATTTTTATATATTTTTTTTTAAATTAAGGCTGCTTGAAGAATATTGAAAAATACCAGGTAATTACTTTGGCTAATTGTATGTTCCTAATGAATAAAGTGAATTTTAATTATTTCCCTTGGTTGGTTACAAAGCATTTGAGTAACTTGGTTAATAACAAGTCTTTTAGTAATTTTATTCAATATTATAATGCTAAATCTATTTCAACAGTTTTAACTTGGAAATATTTTGTTATTTTCTGTGCTAATTAATTAAACAGATGTAACTGACTAGTTATATCTTTGAGTAATCAAACATCTGTACTTGATAACTTCTGTTTTCTGCTTTCCCACTAACACTTTTGATTAGAATGTCCATAGCAGCAGTTGAAAATTATGAAAGAAAATCAGAAATACATTTTTGTATTTATAGTTTGATTGTATTTTGTAACACAATGTTATTCATCCTAATTAACAATTTCACATCCTCACTAATGGCACAGTGGTATGCCTGTGGACATGCATGCTACAAACTAGATTTCGATGCTCGTTGTGGGCACAGCACAGATAGCTTATTGTGTAGCTTTGCGCTTAACTACAAAACAGACAATTTCACGTATTTTCATTTAATTTTATTATTTTATTTCTCTTTGAACGGTATCTAACTAGTGTAACAAATCAATAAATCACCTGAGAATAGCTTAGAGAGCATTAGGATAAACAGTCTATCAAATTATACAATGTAATGACTGCATGTGTGCATTTTTAGAGGATAAATTTTTTTAATTTTTCCTTTTAAGTTTTCTTTTATAACATAAAATTTTCTAACTATTATGTTTTAGCTACTTTGTTAAAAATTTATAACAATAAATAAAAAATGTGCATCAAAGTAAAAAATTTTAGCACTTTAGTCTTGAGGCCAATCATACTTTGGTGTGTGTTTCAGTAACCTTTCTTTTTTTCTTTTTTGTACCAGATTGGCTGTCCAAAAATAATTCATGTAATTTTCTAGTATGTATTTTAAAACACAAAAGATATATCAGGCACAAGAATGAATGTCCCAAACACTGGTGTAACTTATTTGATTTTCTAACTAACCTATAAATAAGGTAAAAATTCCATTACTGTTCAGAACAATACTTTAAACTTAAACATATCAAACTCCATCTGTGCTATATTGGCTTTGACTGCAACAATGTAACATTCTTGTCTTTTATATAGCTTCTAATATACTTTGTGTATTGTTTATAAACATGTCCAATAGCAATATTAGAAAGAATTATAAATATTTCTTTAGAAAACAGAGGACATTGTACAGACATGTTAATGTGTGTTAAACAAATAAAGTAGTGGTGGTGGTATCTCAGTAAAACAAGAAGAGGTTGAAATTTTATATTCTAGCTTGTTCATATCTGTAGTGTGCATTTCTGGGTAGTTGAATAATCTAAAGCCTTTGTAAGGAAAGAAAAAATTAAATCTGAAGTTTGGGTGCACATGACTCACAGGTGCATATGTAGAATTTGAATATTTTCATTTAAAATAAGAAACTAAAACTCAGATAATGCAAAAATATGAATTCTAAACTGCATGTTGATGCTAATATTAATAATGCATACATTAACAATAGAGAAGTTTAAATAAATTCTTAACTCTGAAAAAGGGTTGTAACATGAAATTTGACCCTACATTATGCATAGGGTGGTTACTTGTATAAATTGTTAGTATACTCAAAGCTTATTGTGTAAGCTAAAAAAAGTAAATTAGTTTTGATTATGGATCCAAATAATAGAAATAACCTTAAGTTAGTAACTAAATTTTAAAATTTCAGATGGACGTAGTTAGGCCAAACATCTGTATTAGATTGCAATAATGCCCATAAAATATTGCATTTCAGACTGTAATAGCATTTATTTCTAAGTTATCTTCGAAGCTTAGTACTAATTTGCCAGAAAGATTTAGGTAAGAGCTTATACTGTAGGTGCTATGAATTAAAGAGATTTCAAAATGATCCAGGATATATCATTTAAATAATTTCAATTCAAAATGTAATACCCATTTAAAATGTTTGTTTGTCTGGAAATTACACGTGCCTAGGTAAATGTATATAAAGGTAGGTAGTGTTGTTGTATTGTACTTTTTAAATAAAAGTGCATAGCCCACTTGAATTTACAGGATTTGTGATTATAAATAGTTTATGATGTGTTGCTTATAATGTTGCAAGATAATTCAGTCACTTATTAGTATTGATTACACAGATTAGTGTAATCTAATTATTAGTATTGTGCAAAAATTAATTATTTAAAATCATCCCAATTATCCAAGTCTTGTGAGAATAATTGAGTAGTGGAATGTAATCAGTTAATGAGTCCAGTATAATTAATGTTATTAAATTACACTAATCACCAAGTTCTAGTTGCATACATTAGTAATTTAAAGCTTCTGAACAGTAAAATGGTACAAATATCATGGCATGAAGTATATCTTTTAATGGTGGTGATAAAAAAAAAACATTATTATGACTGGATGATCCTGATTGGAATTCAGTGTGAGGAGTGAACCATACAGAATGAAGATAATGTATTGAAAAATACTGCCTTTTTATTAGAATGAAGAACAGATGCATACTAAAACGATGTTTCACATATGTTTATTTTTAATTTTAAGGTGAAATGGAAGGACACTGGGTTCTATAAAAATTCATGTAACTATCTTAGTACTTCTTGAATACTTGCATCTCATTTTCTTTTATAATGGAACTTGAATGTGACCAGACCCCCTACCTGTAATGTGTTGGGTGAAATAATTGAATATTTGAACACACAGTTTTACCGCAAACTAACTCACATTGAAGTTTATCTCACTTAGGCCATGACAGAGTTGGTCTAATATATGTACATACTTTTCTTTTAAACAATTCTAATAAGATATGCAATAGTAATTCCAATTTTCAGCTTACGTCCATAAAATCAAAACATTTACTCAAAAAAAAGTGTATCCAACAGTCATTGTCAGTAAAATAATAACTTTCTGAACTTATGAATTTTGACCAAACTTTATTAACATTACTTTCTATTCATTACTACACATGCTTGAACTAAATAACTTAAAATAATTTTGGAACCCAATCAGCAAAAAGTGCATTATCTACAAAATGAAATATACATTTTATTGTTGTTGTACATATTTGAAGTGTAGTTTATAAAAATTACAAAATTATGGCGCATACACAGTAGTAGTACATAAATACGTCTCGTGAACATTCAAAAATCTACATAGGTAAAACTCTACTAGGAAATTAACTACTCAAATAAAAGAACACATCTTCTTTCCCTATTAGATCTGTGAATGCTGTCAAAATGAAACACATTTTTGACACACAGTACTTGTATTTTACAAAAAAAGTTAGATACAACAAAAGTTAAAGAAGCCACATATGTAGAAATATGTTTGGTATCTTATAGATAACCAACAAAGCAGAGAAGTTAAGATTTCTAATAAGTAGAATACTTTAGGTTTGAGTATATATTTTGTGATAAATTGCAGTGGATAAGTCACAGAGAATGAGACCAGATGTAAATAACAAAGGTTTATTGACACTTTCGTAGTTTGAAATGCATGATGATGTAATATAATAAGAATGCTAAGTTAAACAGTGAATTTGTAGAACTAACAAGAGCTATCAACAAGTTTGTATTCTGCTTATTGCAAGTTAAACTAAGGTGTAACAGAATAATAACGGTGGACTGTAAGTGTCCCCAAGTTTAAAGTAAGCAAAACTATAAATCAACATTGAGTAATATTTTTGATGAAATCCAAGTTCATCAAAAAGAAACTGGTTGAAGAAACTGCTATGTGTTACTCAACTTCAGACTTAAATAAAAATAAAATGAAGCACACTTGAGAGTTGGATAGGCTTTCCTCCAAATGCAAAATGAAAACAGAATTCTATCGAAACTACTAAATGCTTATGAAAGTGGTGGGCAAACATTATGCATGAAACTTGTGAGAATGTTAGGAGCTATCATGTTGAAATTTGATAAATGTGTAAGTCACATTAAATTTGTGTTTGTTAGGTTTCATGTGGATTTCAAAAACTGCACATCAGTCTATGTAAAAATCTGTTCCTCCAAGCTCCAACACTGTATTAAAAATATAAATAAACCCTCAAGCTTCTGACACAAGGAATCAATGGCTGGTTTTTATTAAATTAGCTGGCCGACAGGCAGTCAGTATTAAGGACAAATTGAAGCATGATTGTTATCTAATCTGCCACCAAGAATAACTTGGCTCACTAGTTAAAAATAGCATGATTATTCCTATAAGGAAATGAGACAAATAGGCTTTTAATGCTGACTGAGCTCAATTCACACTTTGGGGTTGGTTCATTTGACCAAGTGTGTATTGAAGAACTAATGTTTGCTTTAATTCCAAATTTACAAAATCTGTAAATCTGAAGAAAATATAAAAAAATTCAGTTATTACAACAACTCAAGATACTTTGAACACTGTAATATGCATTGTATATTGGTACTTTGAATTTAAACAGAAACATGTAACACATTCATAAGCATAATGTTTGCTAATAATGCTATTCCTATCAAATATCTTGGGTTTCTAGGTAGTTCAGATATGTGTGATTGTAGTGGTCTCACATTCAACTAAAATTATAGTTAAAATAGGAGCAAGTTGTTATGCTATATTTAAACATCTTATATGTGAAAGGTTTGAAATTAGTTTTAAGTGTCAAAAATGAACATTTGATTTTTTTAAATAATGTACAAAAAATAGATGCATTTTACAATGAACCTTTGCTGTGGATCACGGGTGAATAAAATGATAGATTTGCCTGAAGAATAATAAAGCCATGAAAGAAACATAAGTAATTATGTGTAGTTTTAATTTTAAGTAGAAGCTAAGCTTATTACAGAAATTATCAACCTAGAGAATAGGTTTTTGACTCAACTAAAATGTTGAGTTACTTTTTGTTTCATAAGTGGTATATTTATAGAAAGTACATTTACTGGTAGTTTTTGTTTTAAGCTAATCAAATTAATCAGCATATAGAACTAGAATTTAAATAAATACTGAAAAAATTGTTGTATGTCAGATTATATGTTTGCAACAGTTATAATTCTTTATTGCATTTTCCTGAATGTTTTACACATGTTTGATGATAAAAGTTCTTTCATTGAGCATTTTTTGTTTCATCTTATTTTTTTTATTGACCTTAGATGTGTACTATATTACATTAAGAGAAACTGTCACAAAATTGTCAGAAAGTATCTATTTTAGAACAGAATATTTTCTTGTCCAATATGATGCATCTTAAATAATAATTTTTAGCATATACTTCAAAGATTATTTAATAGAAAATCTTTTTCATATTTCATTTTGACTGAAAGCATCAGCCATATGGTCAGGATTTGTATATAAAGTGGGTTTTGTTTGCACATTATGCACTCATCATTTTTTGTTTTAATTTATTATTTCAAATAACACTTTGTAATACAACACATTTTATACTGAGCAACCAATCATTTATCATTTTTATTGTTTCAAAAGATATAAGCCTATTTGTATTAAATTATAACGTTTATTTGTACAATAACTTAGATCATTTCTTGTTTTCACCAATTATTCTAAAAGAAATAATTATTTATCATAAGGTCTGTTTACTTATACTTGAGCATCTTATTATATGTTTTAATGCATTGCTTCAAGGTCTGCCTGACTAGTTGTGGTGTGAAGTTTATGTCTGAACTCTGAATAACTAACCATTTCAAGTGTGTAATTTTGGCAGTGGGTTGCCCATAGAACTTGGTATTTAACGTATAATTGTTGTTGAATCTATATAAAAACAAAGTGAGGAAACATAAATAAGTTGGTAAAATATAATTAATAGACAACATTTAATAATGTACTGTAAGGATTTACAACATTTTCTTATTGATATTTTATGTTTTTGAGAAGAATAGAACCATTATTTTGAACTTTTATTTTTAGATAATAGTTTTAAATAAAATTCTGTTATGCTGAAAAAAATCTTCTACAAGAACACTTCAAAATGCACACATTCATCAGTTCTTTTATCAAATTGTGTGAATGATTCAAGATAACACATTTGTTTTTAAATCATTTTTGTTTCTTTCTAATGATTCAAGACTGTGTCTTCATTTTGATCTTTTTAAATATATAATTTTTAAAAGTATTGTTTTTGCAAGGTTTTTTATTACCAAACTACTACTCACACAAATTGTCTTGTATTGAAGTTTTATTTTTATATCATGCTTAACTGATAGTATGTATGTTTAAGAACTGCTGTACTTTTTATAGATAATGGTCCAAAATACAGTGCCTTTGTGTTCATGGCAGTATGAACGACTTTTCAATACTACACGTATTCCAGGCATTGAAACGGGTAAAAGTTCTTTTCAAACTCTGTACTAACAGTTGAATTTGTTTTAAAGTCTGAAAATAATAATTCTTTTTTGTTGTGTTCAGGAATTATATAGGAAAAACAAATACAATTCTTGAAAATGTGCCAGTAACGGGAAAGAATAATATTTAAATACAGTAAACTTTTATTAGTGTATTTTGTAATAACATTTGTAATATTTTGGAGGTTTGCCACAGTTGTAGTTTTCCAGTTTTTTTCTGTGGTCTTATTGCTGAAATGATTTATTATGTAGTTCATTTCTACAGCTTCCAATATAAATTATTTGAGCCTTATAGGAAGGTTACTACTAATTTAAATGTGTACAAAGTGTATAAGCTGTCTTCATCCATTCATTTTAATGGAATTACATTTTCATAAACTTAATTTTAATGATGTTAATAACTTTTCACAATTTTTGATTGATTGATAATTTAAATAGTAGTAGTAGTAGAAATGTCCACAATTAAATGATTTTGGGGACCAATTTCAAATCTCTTAATAAATTTGTGAAATTGTACTTGCCATGAAAGAACACATTAAAGTAGGGTGTGATTTACATTGCAAGTCATTTTTCAATTGAGTTTCAGCATTGTGAAAATAGAAACATCTTGATATAAATTAAGCATAGAGTATAGAGATAAATAAAAACTTGTTTGTAAAAACTTTAAAAGAAAGTATTAAATATAATCTTGAATTCTGACCATGCCATCAGAAAGTGTAACTAAGTCTCTGATGTTATCAATGTAGACATTTAAATTTGGGATTTGGCATGAAATGCTTGGTTGTTATCAATTAAAAAAACTTTTCTGTTAAGAAAAAACAGTTGTGTTAGTTTCTTAATGTTTATATTATCTCAAGTCTTGTTCTGAGTACATTGCTCTGTTAGATCTTAAATTTTGGTATTGGAGGTGGTATATGCAGAGCACTGTTTAATTAAAAACTATCATTTTGGGAACTTGTGAATTATTGGGTTCATTTGTTTTTTGAAGTATTATGAGGTGAAAAAATGCTTGAAAAATGCCATGCCACATCTGTTTTGGAAAAGCCCTTGAAAAATAAACCTGTGTTGATATTATTTTATTTTTAAATTTTTATTTTATTATAAAAGTTAAGTACTTCAAATAAAGTTAATCCCCACCCCACTTTCAAAATCAAATTTCCTCTTACCAGTTTCTGATTTCATTGAAATATATATTAAACTTCATGCTAAGATTGCAGTTGTTCATTTGCAATGCTGCATTTGCTATTACTTCTCTAACAGGTGCATGGCATATGCTTGTGTGTGAGTGAAATTTCATTCAAATATTGGAGTGTTCAATATGCAAAATGACAGTGGAAAAATACTAGCTTAGTAAGGATTGGCTTTTAAATTAAGAATATTGAGAATGGCTTATGGAAGATTAAGTGCAAGGCTTGTAATAAGTATTTTGACATTTCCAGCGTGGGAAAACAGCATTAACTAGCCACATGAAGAGGAATAAATGTGTTTATGATGCTTTAGAACAGTTGGAGACAGATAGAGGAGGTTCATCAGTCAGGATAAGAATTTTTTCAGTCGGCAAAACTAATACAGATTCAATGGTGAACATATGCTGACAATGTAACTGTATTGTGTCTGTCTTTATAACCAGCACCAGGCCTAATACTTCAATGTTGATGCTGCACAAATCTTTCAGTTGACCATATACTAAAATATTGGACGTAGAGTACCTAATGACATTGTTTCAACAGGATGAATGGTTAGTATTGTGGATGTTTTTGGGTCCAGAGAAAATGTTTTGAGAACTGGAGGTTCTGTGGACCCTACAAGGTATATCCAGACACTATTCTTTTTATTCGTGGGAAAGTGGGTGAAATTTCATTCAAATAATGGAGTATTTAGTATGCAAATTGACAGTAGGACAATGTTATTTTAACACTCCTACGAAAAGACGTTACTAGTCCTGATTTCTCCAAGCCCGTTCCCCTGGCTGTGGTTTCACTAGATAGTAGATAGGGACAGTGGGAATCTCGTTAATCTATTCATTAATGGATTTAAATGGCAATTTCATTTAAATACAAAATTATTAGCCTAATAGTAATAACCTTTCAAGTTGCTCTGGGGCCTATTAGGCCCCACTTTTCGTAGGAGTGTTAATAAGAATTGTTTTTTTAAACCAAGAGTATCAAGAATGGCTTGTTAAGGATTGATTGAATAAGTGGAAGATTTGAGGTTTTTAATAAATACTTCAGCATTTCCAACATAGGAAAAACCACTATTCAATTCTTTCAGGAAATATTCTTAGATTGCTGTATTGCTTTAAAATTTACTTGTAGATTAACTTTGTTTGGACAGTCCAGGAAAAAAAAAAAGAAAGTTTTTATGAAAGTGTTAATGATATTACACATTCTAAGCAAATGACTGCTCATGCTCTTATGGGGAACCATGAAAAACATAAGTCTGTAAATGGTACCATAATTTATCATTCATGGGGTATGTCACTGCAAAGGAAAGCTAAGAAAAGTTTATATCTTGGGAATGTACATCATTTATCAGTAGATGGTCCAAACAAAAGAAACAGGTATGGATTGTACCATGTTAGAAATGTTTTATGAAGCTTCAATATTTTGTATTATGTCTTGAAGGCAGATGGCTCCACTACAAGTGGAATATTGGATCTTGCTTCCCATGTGGTACTGGACCATCTATTCAATTATTCATTGTCTAGAAGAGAAAACTTCACTAAAGTAAAAGGCAGTTAATCTTTCCAAATAAAGTTTTGCCAGTACAATTGAGTTTTTTCTTTAACTGATTATAAAAAAAACAGTGAAAATTTTCATTATTATAGTACAGTTGGTTAAACCTCAATATATGATTTGCAAACTACTATTTACAGGTGGCTATAAAACATAGCTGTTGCAGAGAAATCTTAGAGCTGGCCATTTGTTATTAAATATATCAAATAGGTTTAAAAGAACAAAACACTACTCCATCAACAGTGCAATCATTTGCAGTTTTCAAGACAATAACTGTGATATTCCAGTCACTCCAAAGATGACTTTTCTTGTGTGTTGCAAAACAGTTTCCTCCATTTCTGACCCTGTATCAGATGAAGAGGCTTTCCCCTTCTTTTCAGAAGACCCAAAACAATTTTTCACTGTTGTTATCTGAAAAGTGACCTATTTAAAGATATGGTTATATATGGTTTTGTTACTAACAAAGTTCGCGATGAGTTTTTTGTGACTGTGAAAGTAGATGGCAGATAAATTCTGGAGTAAGATTGGAATGCCTGATATTTCATGTTTCCATAATTCTTCAGAAGGTCCAATATCACTTGTGAGTGGCCTTAATTAACTTGACCCAAGGTTTATGGTTTCTGAAAAGATGACTGTAAATCAGGAATGAAATGAGTACTTAGCATTCTTATGAGTGCAGGAAGAATATGAAAGGCTACATGTGATGATATTATGAAGCAACTTGCTATCTCTTGCTGAATCAATATCAAAATTGAGAGTTTGTCTTTAAAAATCCTAAACAGAAGACAAATAGGATCAGTACCTTACTGTTTGAACACATGGCAGGAAACTCATCCCACAGTGAATTATTGAAATCAGTGAGGAAGTTCTGTCTCCATTGCATGAATGTAACAGTGTTGAGAAGAAATTTGCTATAAGCAAACAAACGGAAATAATAAATGAGTATTCCTGTCTCAGCCAAATACTAGTTTTGGATCATACAGGGACGGTATAGGTGTTATGCTAAATCGTTGTATCAACAAAGAAGTATATATTTGAGCTGCTGGTGAAAGGCAGAATTACTATATTTATGTGGATAAAAATAGGAAACAAGAGATTGGTGAGGAAAGTACAGAGAAACAGAAGTTGTTCCTGGAGGACATTGATGAACTTGAGTAGAAAACAGAGTGAAAACTTACATTAGTTTTGTGCTGAAAGCAGCAATGGAATGTGACAAAAAGGCAGAGGCAAGAAGAGGAAATATGAATTATATCTCAGTCAAGTAACTTGTATAGAATCAAGTAAATTGAAAGAACATTTTTTTTAACACACTGAATGCAGAAAGGCCATTTGAAATTTTTACCCTTAGGAGTGTATGAAACCTAAACTATTCTGTTATTCAGTTAAAAATTTGGCATTAGGAAGCTTTCAGAAAAAGTACTGTTGAATTAAAAATTAAATCTTTGGAATTTTGGATCTATATTATATTAGTAAAAATCTGGAAATGTGTGAAGAGCACTGCCTGTTAATTATAGTATATTACTTATAGCCATTGGAGCAAATTATCAAGTTATTAAAATTTGGTAGGTGGTATATTTGTAGTATCAGTGTTTTTTAATTAAGATGTGGTACTCATCTTTCAAAGAGCGTTATCTGTTTGTTAAAACCTTGCACTTGTAATGCTGTGCAGAACATCATTGTATAATAAATTTAAAATATATTTTTATTGTTTGTGTATGTGGAATAATAGTTTTGTGTTCTCTTTGTACAGATAAATTGATGCATATGAGAGAGAGCCAGCATATTTGTGTTTATCATCAAGGACGTTATTTTAAATTACCTTTATACCACAAAGCTCGACTACTTCGTCCTATAGAACTACAGAGGTGGTACTTCCTTATTTAAATGTGTGGTAACATTAATTAAAGTTCTGTATTGATTTTATTAACGAATGGAAAAATTACTAGTATGAACAGTCAAGAACATTTATGTAGAAAACTTCATCACTAGTGTATGTGGATGATTTATTAATACTAAAAATTTTGTTTTTATATTTGGTTTTTATTACAATGAAATCTCAGGTGAATATTTAACAGGAATAAAATGTAAAAGAAACAAATGATTGGGCTTTCAAACTTTATAATATATATTATATTGCTTGAATAGATTAGTTTTTGAATATTTTAAAGTGTGTACAATTTTTCCAGAAGAATATTACCAATTCATCAGAGTCAATACAAAAGGAAACAAGTTTAAGTACAATTATTATGCTTTACGTAAAACAGTTAACTTTCTTAATAAAATACATAAAAGTGTGAATGATTCTTAACAAAGTTTGATATGTACTTTCTCAGTCAAACTAGCTTTCTACCAAAATATAGTTAGATACTACAATAAATTGTAATAGCTCTTTAGCAAGATCATTTATTTTGTTTCATATTAGTCAAAATTTTTATAAGGACTGTTTTTTAATTTGCAATATTTAAAAGACTAATAAATTATTTTTGTGTATGTGAAGGACTTATTTTAATGCAATAAAGTGTTGAAATTTGTTAGAAATTTTCAACAGGTGGAATGTTAGTAAGGGTAGTTGATGTGGATAACCTGTATGACAAGTTTATTTTAAGAAACATTTCAGTGTGTTTGTGTACATTTAAATCAGGTGAGTAAAGATTACTTCAAAACACAATTAAACTTATCAGACAGATATCCAACAATTCTTAGCTTGAAAGAGTATATATATGTGTGAGTATGTCAACAACAGATAATTTATAATCCACTAGCTAGTTAGTTTATATATCAGTATTAGGTAGTGTCTACTACCAACTACCACTTAGTGTGATTATATATCAATGTTAGATAATATTGATTGACAACTCTCATCTAATGAGACTACATGTCTGTGATGGATAGCTTTTGTCAATAACTTCTAACTAGTGAGATTATGTATCATTGTTAGTTTTTTACCAACTCCTAACTAGTAAGATTATATATCAATGCCCCTCGGTGTGGATTCCTGTACGTGGTGAGGGGACCTCCCATGGAAGGTTCTGTTCTTTCAGTTTACCTCTTCTGGGATCTAAACATCCACCCACGTGTTTGCTGTGCATGGCGACCTGTGAAGGGGAGGAGAGGATCCTGGTGGTTGAGGGGTCCAACCCTAACACACCACTTTGGCCTTGAATTTCTGTAGACGGGCGGCCTTTGGGTGGCCCCCCTTGGGTCAATTGGCTGGTCCACTTGGGCTAGAGTCAACCAAGTACCAGTGTTGGAAGTTCTCAACGGGTGTTGTGGACATTGTGTCTGATGCTGGTGTTTGGGTATAGTGCTCACGAAACCCTGGTGTTGCTGCAATGTCCTTGCATGACATTGTAGTGCGTCCCCTCATAGGGCTCCATGGTGGGTGGGGTCAGTGGGTACTGAAATTTTCCTTTTTTCTATGGATCCTCCAACAAAAAATTTAAATAAAATAATGAAAAAACAGTCAATAGGTAAATGACCATGTCTTGAAGACTCTGAGCAGCAATCTTCAACATCTGTAACACCTGTTCCACATTTTCTTATATTACATTCTCTTTCAGAAAAACCTTTAGGGCAAATGCTCCCCTTTTTTATTCAGAAGGGACTAGAGGGACTTGCTGGCTCTCCAAAGTCAGTAAAGAAGCTTCGATCTGGAGACATATTGGTTGAAACATCCACATCCCAACACAGTGAACTCCTCTTGAATTCAAAGGTAATTGGGGATGTACCTTTTGAGGTTACCCCTCATGCTACCTTGAATTCATCACGAGGAGTTATTGTTGAGAGGGACTTGAAGAACATCCCTGAGTCAGAGATTCTTGCTGGCCTCTCCTCTAATGGAGTTTCTGCAATGAGGCGCATCTCCAATTGCAAAGATGGAGTTACACTGCCAACAAATATCCTTGTTTTCACACTTACATTACCACGTGCATCTGCCCCCATCAAGGCAGGTTATCTAATTTGCAGGGTATGGTCGTACATTCTAAACCCTCTTCTATGTTTCCAATTTCAGAAGTTCGGACAGTCAAAGACGTCCTGTCGTGCTTCCCTGACATGTGCTCCTTGTGGTGGCAAGGACCACGATGCCTATGAGTGTAATAAGGACCCACATTGCGTCAACTGCAATGGTTCTCACCCTTCCTACTTTCGTTCTTGCTCAAAATGGTTGGAGGAAAAAGAGGTGCAGCGTTTGAAAATGACCCATAACATTAGTTATCCTGATGCTCGGAAATTGCTGTCTGCCACTCCATCTCGGAGATATGCTGCTGCACTTCGTTCCACTACTACAGTGGGAGTGCAGACAGATCTCTCTGTACCTCCAAGAGAATAGTTTTCAAAACAAATGAAAAGCCTTTTGACCTCCATGGTTAAAAAGGTTGATGAATCGACTTCTACACTCATCTCTGTTCCTTCCATACAGTCCAACAAATCTCAAGATCCAAATCCTTCGGTTTCAAATACAGGCATTTCTTCTGATACATTTTTTTTTCCAACCCCACGATGCTAAAAATCATTCGTTTGCATCCTCAGTCACTGGAATCCCCTTCCAACAACAAAGACCTGCCCAATCGACCCAGGGCAGAATCCATGGAGGTTGATTAGACCTCCTCCGAATAAGGACAGTAAGGAAAAAAGACGTCGTCATAAACAAAAGGGTTCTCCAGCCACTTTGCCTACCCATCATTAAAAATGGCCAACTTGATACAATGGAACTGTCAAGGTTTACGTTCTAATCTGGATGATATCAAAACACTGATTGCTTCCTACCAAATTGTATGTCTTTCCTTACAAGAAACATTTTTAAAACCTGCTGATACAGTCACTATTCTGCAGTTTTCTCTGTACAGAAATGACAGGCTGTGTGATGGACGAGTACAGGGAAGGGTGGCACTATTGGTTGATCAGCATATGCCCACCCTGTCTTTGTTACTCAACACACCCTTGGAGGCCATAGCCATCTGTGTTTCCTTGGGTCATACCATCATTGTTTGTTCTCTCTACCTGTCCCCTGGAGAGACATCTCCAGATTGACCTTGGCATGGTCAATCAGACCTTGTTGCTCTCGTTGAACGTTTGCCGTCTCCATTTCTAATCCTGGGGAATTTAATGCGCATCATCCCCTCCGGGGAAGTGCTGTTATTGATAGGAGGGGTCGCTCTGTAGAGCGTATGCTTTCTGATCACAATCTTTCTCTTTTCAATACTGGTTCTTCCACTTATTTTCATGCACCTAGTCAGTCCTTTATTGCTACTGATCTTTTGGTTTGCTTCCCTTCATTATTTTCCCATTTTTCATGGAGGGTTCACAATAATCCACTAGGCAGTGATCATTTTCCTATACTTTTGAGAGAGACTGGTCGTGGTCGATGCCACCTTACCCGCGTGCCCCAGTGAAAGCTGGATCAGGCAGACTGGTCCACTTTCACTGCTCTCGCAGAACTTGATCCAGCCATCATGAAACAGCCATCAATAGACAACTGTGTGGCAGCGGTACCTGACTGTATTATACAAGCAGCTGCTCAGTGTATTCTTAAAATCTCGACACGTTTTCCACGATATTCTCATCCGTGATGGAATCCTGCTTGCCACTTGGCATGGAAAGCTCAAAAACTTGTACTTACCTGTTAGTCTTCCTGGCGGGTTATGATCATTACCATTTTGCTAGAGAAAGTCCTTTACAACTTCTCTTACTCTGCTTTCTCTCTTAACATTGTAGACTAGGTGTCAACATTGATTTTATGCTTTTTCTGTTTTTCAATGATGTTTTGTTTTACGTTCATTTCCTTTTATTGTTTAATTTATTTATTTTTACCTTGTTACTGGACGTTTGGTGCAGATAGCCTATCTGCTTTGTGCCATAAAACACTAAATCAATCAATCAATCAATATATATCAATGTTAGATAGTATTGGTCAAGAACTCCTACCTAATGAGATTACATGCCAGTGTTAGATAGCTTCTATCAACAGCTCTTAACTAGTGAGATTGTATATCAGTGTTATATAATGTTTAACAATTTTTGAAACTTCTCAGAACCCACATGCATGTAGTTTGTATGATTTAAGGTTTTGAATGTGCATTCTGTAGGCAGCTAGAAAAAATAATTCAAGATGACAGCCTTCCTCAAGCTGGTGAAGAAAAACTTGGAGCATTAACTGCAGCACACAGGTGCGGATCTAGCATTTTGAAAGTGTTTTGTTTCCAAAACAGTCATGTTTAATCCACAAAACTCATAACGAACAAAGCCTTGTTTATACAAAACACACTGTATGTACTTGCTTGAGTGCATTATTTGAATATTTTATTCTTTTTTGCATGTGCTATGGTATTAATTTTTCTTCCATAACAATTTTTTTTCTGAATAAAAATTGTTAGTTAAAGATAAAACAAGTTTTATGTAATATGTTGTGTTTTTGAATGTCAGTCATCTAGGTGATAACTTAGGAGGGGTACTTTCCTTTATTATTGGTTTTGTCTTATAATTTGAAGTATTTGTTGCATTACAGAATGTGGATAAAGATAAATCATTTCAAGACCATTCCTGTCTAAACAGTGTTTATTTATAGGATGTGGCGTGGAACACTGAAACATATAACACAGAATAAACGTTTTTATTTTACCTTCAGAGTAAAATTCATACCTTTGGTTCTAACTTTAATAGTTAAAAGATTAGTTATTTGTGTCTATGTAAAACAAAACTAGCTAATTTAACTTTAATTTGGATCAAAGCTGTATAGTAGACCCTATTATATTAAGTCTTAAGATGTCAAGTAGTCATAAATACCTTCACTCTTGAAAAAACTGAGTTCTCTTTGTGAGACAGATTTACACTCCCTAATTTTTTAAATTGGCATTCTGGACTTCATTATTGGCTCTCGGTGTAGTTTCTCCAATGAATGAAACTAAGAAGAAAAACAGCAAATATTTTTATTCCACATTAACCTAATAATTTTAACACCAATCTGCAGGGTTAGGCCTTGCACAGGACCATGTACCTAAATATATATTAGAAAGGAAATCAAGTGTAATTTGAAACTTCACATGTTAATATTACAAATACCTCTTGTGTGTTTTAAAATATTTATATTCTAATGATGACTTAATGGCCAACTTTAAAAATGGAAGTACTGTGTTAACTAATAAATGGCAATCATATTATCTACCAAAAATAGAAACTTATTTTCTGTTATGTTACAATGACAAACATTGATTAATCTTTTAAATTCTAAGTAACCAGTATAGTGAAACAAGTTAATCAATTACCTAAATTTGCCTTTTATTAGTTGACAAACATTTAATTACGCCTTATACACACTATACAATGGTACTGTGTAATGAATTCCTTTAGTTAATGGTTCTAACAATAATTATATTTGCAACTATTAGTAAGACCATTACCAGAATGGTATATTGCATATTCAATTTATCTCTACTCTCTCAATACAGGCTTGATCAGTTTGACTGATCACGTGATTTTTTTGTACTTGTTTAAAGTCTTTGTAGATTTTAACTTTTAACTTTCAGTGTAATGTGTACGTCTTCACAAAATTTGGTAGTCTTTCAGTTAACATTGTTTGTCTTTGACATACAAGAAAAATCATATTTTTCTAGTGAAGTGTTTTTGATAAACTAAAAACATTTTCCATGAATATATTGAGTATTTGTTTTAAATACTCTGTATGAAAAGTAATTTTCATCTTAAGATAAAAATACTTTTTTTCATCCCAAATCCTTTTGTATAATACCTAATACCTCCTAAATATATTTCAAACGTTTTTTTTTTTTCATGCATATTATTACTGTTATTTTTTCTGTCCTATCTTAAAGGGGATCAATCAGTGTGACTGACCTCATAACCACCAAAGAAAAAAATTGATATAAATGTATCCTACCCTTTTTTTTCTTTCTAGAATGACTTCAACTTCTAACATGAAACTATTTTTTTTTATCCTAAGTAATTTTAAGCTTATAACAGTATACACCTATTTATAATTAAAGTTTATTGCCCTCTGAACTATGGCTACCATCCACACCAATATAAGTTGTAAAACATTCAAGGAATGTGCAGCTAACATTATGCTATTGAATTATATTACCCATGAGCTACTATGAGCTGCTCCCGTACGTGCCTTGTGAAACATCTTTATGTTATTGTTTATTTTGTCTAATCTAAACTATCTAAAAAAAATTGTACTTGTGTATTTTAGTTATTGTTATAATAATAAATAAATAACAAGCTTAAAAACAAGAAATAAAGTTTTTATCTAGTCCTTCTTGTTGTTGATTGTCAGTGACACTTAACCCTACTTTTCTTTTACTAATTGTTGTAATGTATTAAATAATTATTCTTAATTAAATATTGCACTAAAGAATATACACTAATAACATGTAAAAACATAGATAATTTCCCTCAAACTCTTAACTTTTCTGGCTTTCTAATTATGCAACAAGAGCTGTTAGAAGTTCACCTAAGCTACTTGTTAATTATTCTGCAGGAACAAAACTTGTACTCTGAGTGAAATTCACAATTTCAGAACACAATGTTACATGATACACTACTTAGTAAATGAAAATCTTGACTTTATTTTAATTTGTATGTAATGTACAGTTAAATACAAGAGAGAAATATTAACAAATCCTGAAAGAGAGGATGTGACAAGTAGGTGTGGCAGGAGGGGTCTGGTTTTATTCTTTGATAGTTCAGTAACAAAACAGAATTGAAGACTACAAATTATGGTCTTTCTTGGCAATAGTGATTTTATGGTAAATGCTTTATGTTTAATTTTATACTTTTTGAAGGTGTGTTGGATCAAATAGAGAAGATTTCTAGAGAAAATGTCACACTATGGGAAATTCAGTATTTTTTTTAAATATTGCCTTGTAAAATTAAAACTCTTATACTATTAAGATGTGGATTATTAGCTAAAATTTTATGCTGTGTTTAATTGGTGTAATTTAAACAAAAAGTAACTAATAAACTTTTGAATGTAGACAATCTGTGTCATCCATAGTAAAGGATACCCATGGTGAGAGGGTTAATGCTGAGTAACCTTTTGTTTATAAATCATAACTTTTCTTCATAAATTTTTTCAGGACTTCTTTTGAATTATAACATGTAGAGTGTTCTGTTTACTTTCATCAACAAGGCTATTCACAACATTTGGTTTATTTTTACTCTAGAGTAACCTGGGCTACAACAAGAAATCAATATTTTTGTAAAGGATTAAATAAACCTTCTCTGGATGCAATTGAAAAGGTAAGAATGTTTTGGTGAGGTATGTAGGTAATAGCAAGTAATTCAATCTTTAACACACAGTCTTGTTTTTTTTATTATAGTTGTATGTTGCTTAAAGTGTAGTACAATTGGTTCTATCTATGAAAACATAATTATGATTTCACTTCTTAAATTTTATTACTTGTTAATCTTCATAATGTTTTTACTTACCTACTACAGAATTTCCCACAAGTGAGAGAACATTTTAATTTTAAACCTACTGTAATAAAATAATATTGTACATGTCAGAGGTACAGTATTTTTCTAATTGAATTTAATATTGATCATTCTGGTATTAAAGCATGATAAGATAGAAATGTATAGGAAGAAGTCATGGTTATTCTTATATCGTAATATGTAAATTGCTTGCTTTACACTTTTGTGTTCCAACCAAATCACTCTAGATATTGTTAAAATGCATTAAGATAAAACATGCTGCATTTCTTTTGTTTATTTACAACTTGTAATTGCATTAATTGATCAGTGATATACTTTTGCATTTCATTGAAAGAAATATATTTGGACAGAAAACTAAAAATTGGATTTTTTTTTAAACTTTGTCTTTTATTGTCTATTTACCTAAATCTTTAGACCCTCTCAGTATGGGCTTGGTGAATTAGACAAAACTTTTTGACCCCAAAGTGGCTTTAAGAGTTTTCACACTATAAGTTCCCCTAAATTGGCAAGTTTTTCAGTAAACCATACAAGTCTTTTGTACACAAAGGATCAAATTTTTTAAATTAATTGTACTAAACATTTGTTCATGAATATATGGAATCAGAGTACATTGGGATTTTCATGTTAAAGTTAAAAATACTTTACCTGCAAATTGTCAAATTCTAAAACAGCACTACTTCCTCTCACCCAAAGCTATTGTTACTTTGATTCACCCTCTAAGCATTGCTAAAATTTTCAAGAGCTTTTATACCCTTGCATTTTTTCTCCATTGCAGCAACATGTGCTGATCATGTGACAATCTTCTACCAATCACCAATCATAGCATGCAACCCATACTACCACAAATAGCTCCCTCTACCATTAAAGCATAGTTCTCACATTCTCAGTTTGTATTCTAATCTATAGACATGTTTCAAGTCATTCTCCATGTGATAACAAGATTTTGATTGTGTTTGACCACAAATTTATATTAGTTTTGACTTCTTGCATTTGATTTCCAATGTTTCTACTCATTTGTTTTTGAAATATTTCTTTTTCTAAATTCTTAGTTGTTCTTATGAATTTGAGATTTAATATGAGAGATGATGAAATTCATGCCAGGTCTCAGGGTTGACAATGTCTGCTGGGGAAGCACAGTCTTTAGTTTGTGTCTTAAGTTCATCCAGTACTTTTCCTTCTTTCACATTACGATTTGTGTGAAGAAGGAGATATAGGTACAATATGTTCTTTTACAACATTTTCTACCTGTTACTGTTCTTTCAAGTAATCTGCTGGGTTAAGTATCATTGCTTTTCCCAGAAGATCTGTGGTAAGTTTTCAATGTGTATTTCTCACTTCATATTCAATGACTTTCTGTGAGCTTGTGTGGGTGGACCTAATTTTCACACTCAACAATTTCGGCCATTCATGTCTTACCTGCTCAGTGTTGGGTATATTAGACTCTTGTACATCTTTTACCATCTGGGTTAGTTTAATTTAAACTTGCATTTGGAGTTTGATTGTTCCTTTGTTTTGGTTTGCATTTTTACTTTTCATTGTTAATGTTACTTTGTTAAGGACCTTTTTCTTTACTACTAGTCACATCTAATTGGGAATTAGATGTGAGTGTACTTTGTTATTGTAAATTTGTACCTTTTTATTTTTGTCCTTTTTCTTATAATTTTTTGGGGTAAACTTATATTTTTGATATTTAAGAGTTGTTTAATTTCTGTGTTCCTCGAGTGTTTGTGTGCTTTAGGTGTTATTTACTGTTTAGGTTTTAGGTCGACTTTCATAGTTTTGTTGGTTTGTTATTTTTATATCCTTTGTAGACTTTACATGTTTGTGTTTTGTTAGCTCTTTGGCAATGAGTACTTTCAGTAAGTGCATTCAGTTGTTTCTTTTTGACTACCCTACACCACATTTAGCCTCATCTTATGTGTTCACTGTCTTAGCTCTAGCCATGCATTCTTATATCTGTTTATATGCAACTTCAAATCTAAGTATGATTGCATCATGTGCTAATTCTTGTTACATATATGGATATTTTATGTACTATCTGTTGCCAAGGACAGAATTTGATTTACATGACATGGTGCCTGTCTATTAAGTTCTACACCATGTGTCTTATTACTAGGTGATGAGCATACTTGGTTCAGAAGTAGTGCAATACTCCACAGGTGTGCCTCCTTTTGTAATTATGGCACACCTATTCTTTCATGGTAGTGGTTCTCTGCTTGTTTGATTACTTTTGCACCTTCATTGGCCCTTGGTCTGGCATGGCCAGGTGGTTAAGGCACTTGACTTGTAATCCGACAGTCACAGATTCAAATTCCTGTCACACCAAACATGCTTGCTCTTTCAGTTGTGGGGGCATTGTAATGTACAGTCTGTCCCACTATTTGTTGGTAAAAGAGTAGTCCAAGAGTTAGTGGTGGGTGGTGATGACTAGCTGCCTTCCTTCTTGTCTTAAACTGCTAGATTAGGGATGGTTAGTACTGACTGCCCTTTTGTAGCTTTGTGTGAAATTCAAAACAAAATCAATCACTGGACCTTCCACATTTGTAGTGTGGGATTCTAGCTTTGGATGAGAGGACATAATGCTGTTTTAAAAGTTTCCATCACATAAACTTGTGGCCAAACACAATCAAATTCTTGCAGTCATGTGAAGTATGAGTTGAAACATGTGTATAAACATTAGAATACTAGTTGTGAATGTGAGGACTGTCCTGTAATGGTAGAGGGAGCTATTTGTGTTAGATCAGGTGGCACAGTATGATCAGTAGTGGGTAGTTGCATGTTGCTGCAATGGAGCAAAAGGGAAGGGATATAAAAGCTGCTGAAACATTTAATAATGCTTAGAGGGTAAATGAAGGTCAAGGTAGCTTTAGGTAAGTACGTCTTGATAATGCATTTTGAGTGTTAGAAAATGTTACCTTTCATTTGCATAATATTTAAAACTTCCTGAGTAAATATCAGCATTTTTTCTTTGAGTAAAACTTTATATTTTTCCATTATTTTTTCCACCCTAACTCTATGTACATATAGTCAACTTAACTGACCTTTTAACAACTAGAAAAAAAAAAGAAATAATTCAAAATTATCCACTTTTCTTTCTAGAATGGCTGTAAATTTTAACAGGAAAATATAATTGCTTATCTTAAATAGCTTAAAACTTGTAACAGTGCACATGTGTTTATAGTTAGTCTATTGTTGTTTTGGCTTTTGACCCATGTTTATCTGGTAATACCACCACTCAAGTTGCAAATCACTTGGTGAACACACAGCTTAGGGTAATGTATTGAATTGCATAATATACAAGCTGTTTGTGAGCATACTTCGTGAAGAATTGTTTTGTATTGTTTAACCTTATCTATCCTAGTAAGTTTATGAATATTACATTTAATTACTTTAATAATAATACATAAAGAATATAAACGATAAAAAGGTTAACTGTTTGTTTCCTTTTGTTTCTTTGCTGTTGACTGTAGATGAAAGTTAAACCTTCTTTTTTATACTAACAGTACTAGTACACTAAACCATATTTATGCACCCCAGAACACACAGTAATAAAATGCACAAAGCATACAATATCTTATTACTCTCATAACTTATTTGGTTTTCTAACTATGGGATAAGAGCCTTTAAAAATTTAGTTAAACTTGTTGATGTGAATACTGTGAGGAAAAGATTTCAAACTAGAGATGAAATAGACAGTACTCTATACAGAAAGAATATAATGTAATTTGTAATTTGACAGAGTAAACCATTTGTTTCTATTGGTTATAAATAACATATCGTAAAACATAAGAAAGAAGTATTAGCAATTTGTGAGAAAGGATATGCATGGCATATGGTTGTTATTTTGTAGTTGACAGCTTTGTGAAGAAATAAGAAAAAAGGATATAAAAATGACACTTTGCCTTAGTAATATATAATGAGTACATTATGTTAAATTCTACACATCTCATAGGGGTGGTAAATTTAATAGAGAAGAGGGATAGCCCAGAAAATAAATGTTACAATTCTCATACTAAGAGAAATTGAGGATTTTAAAAAAGTATTTCCTTATAAAATTAAAAATTTGTATAATATTAATATTTTATTTAATAACTATCTTTTAATGCCAACTTTATTTTTACACATTGATAATAAAGATTTAATTAAATTTTGAATGTAACTCTCTAAAGTTAATTGTTGGAAAATATAATTGAAGGTTGATTTACTTTTATTTGATGGATCTAATACATTTATGAAATATTGAGGTTTGTAATACTTGTTGGTACTGAATTGTCTAAACAAAGTTTAGGTTAGAATTTTATTTCTGATGATTTTTATGTAAATATTTAACATTGAAGAAGAAGAGTATACTTTGTTTCATTTTAATAAGCAGAGTTGTTATTTATGTCACTGATGTTTATTTTTCACAGGCAGCCTTCTGTGTAGTTTTAGAAGATGAAAGCTTTGAATTTGACCCTGTAAGTTTCAAGACATTAAAAACAAATGCATGAATGAAGCCTTATTTCACATTCAGAAATATTTGAACTGTTCTATTCTTATAAACTTGATTTAAGGTTGTAAACTATATTTCTTAAATTTGTTGATTATGATGAAACAGCTTTTAAAAAGTTATTTTTCTTCTAGTAAATATTTTATATACATTCATAACTTGTTGGTAATATTCGTAAGATTAAAATAATTTTTTGTATGAAGTTTAAAGTGTAATAAACATGGAATTTGTTTCATTTGTTATGTTTTTAACTTTCGAAAATAAAAGTTGACAATAATAAATACATACTTATTTTGATTTTGTGTAACTTTTATGAGCATTATGAATAAGTCTCAGTATTTGTGTTGTATTGTTTTACCATAAGTATTCTGATGTTGTTTGGAAAAAAATTAGAAAAATGAATCTTTTGCAAAACCCTTTTTACCTATAAAACTGTTGTGTTGATGTGACTTGTTCTCCTGCCCTCAGAAAGATTCTTCAGAGCTGGATCGATTTAGTCAACTATTACTACATGGGAAGGGTTATGACAGATGGTATGATAAGTCATTTAATCTGGTTGTGACCAGAAATGGAAGAGTGAGTGAAATTTCAAAGCATTTATGTGTTTACTTGGTTGTAATTTGTATTTTATAAAAAATACACATTTCATTGTTTTGAACCTTTAAAACAGTGTATATTTGTATACATTTTTGTGTTTAAAAAGAATAATGTAGCATATAAAGCAATGAATTATGCAGTGTTTGAATTTAATAATTTACTCAATACATTACATTTTATAATATCACACATCTGTTTTAACATTTAATACAGAAACATTGGATTAATTTTTGTGTGGCAAGTTTCAATAAGACACATTTAACTTATCCATAGTTTTTAACTTTAAAAAGCTTTGAGTATATTATAATATAAATTTCAAGAAAGTAATATGACTGCTAGTACATTGTTGTCTTGTGATAAAATTTTGTGTTGATGTATGTTTGTTAGCAAGATGCTCAGAGTTGTTTCATATTTGTGAAAACTATTCAAGCATTAGAATTGTAATTATATTGAATCTTAAAAGTGTATTGATAGCATGTAAAATATTAGTTTAAGAATTATTATATATATAAAAAAAACAACTTAACTCATTCTGACATGATATATTGTCTCCGTTTTTAGATTGGTTTTAATGCAGAACACTCCTGGTAAGTGTTTGCTATATTGTTTAATTTTATTTGCAAAATAATGTTTTTTTTTAAATGATTTATATTTGATTAATATTAAATTAAGCTGTAATGTATGCAGCAACATAGATAGGAATTTCTAGCTGATTTTCAGCAAAATAAAACATCTTTGAAATGTTCATATGCAATACCCAAAGTTGTTCTAGGAAGTTCTATTGTCACTGTCTGTGACAGTTGTAGTGATTATGATTAATAAATGTCAATTGGTACTAGTACATAATTATGGTATTTGAAAGCTTATCTTTTTATTTTTGGCATGATTATAAATATTTACAAGTGAAACATTTGTCATCAGGAATAATAATATCTTAATATGCTTTTTGTTTCGTTTTGGCAGGGCTGATGCTCCAATTATGGCTCATCTGTGGGAATTTTGCCTTTCTGAAGACTTTATCAACCTTGGGTAAAAATAAACTTGCAGAAACATTTAAGTATTCAATAACATAAAACTGACCTTTGGTCTTAACAGAGTGACTAGTATTTTATAATATGTAGTTACACTTCAATTATTATATATGTATAAAGACTTACTATTTAGAAATAAGTTGTTAAACTTGTTTTACTTGAAATATAGAACAATAAATAAAGAAATTAAACAATTATGTCTTCTGGCTATAACCTATGAACTTGGTTGCTGTTGGACATAGGTTGCTGAGCAGGATATGAAATAAAGTATTTTTTTAAGATTTAAGTATACAGTCAAATAACCAAAAACTTACAAATTACTATATCAATACCATATAATTCCATTATAATTTATCAAGCTTAATAACTAAGTTGTATTTAGTTCTAACAGATTAAAATAGCTGAGAAAACTACATGGGGAGATTCTAAGCTTTTGATTGGTTATTCATGTGTCATATATTGAAGTAAGTGTATATAAGGGACTGTTTCCAAAAACGGAAGGAGGTGAACAAGACTGCAATTTTGATTCAGTACGTAAGTCATATCTCAGCAAAATAAAAAGATAGGTTTTATTTTATATTCTACCTTGTTAATATTGGAAGTATGAGTACATAATTTGACATCACAAACATCTAATTTTAACTAGTGCTGCATTCAACATACCATGTGACTCATGAGAATTGATATTTATATGTCTTTTAATATTTATTTTTAAATTAAGGAAGTAACTCGCATATAATATTAGAGTTTGAATTATAATCTACAATTCAATACCAAACTTATTGAGATAAATTCATAAAATAATTTTTCAGTAAACATTTGAATGTAAGTCAACAATCACAATGACAAGGCCTTTAATACTTGACCTTCAGCAAAATGGTTAATCAGTTATTGTCATGACTCAAGAAAACAATTGTCTAATTGAAATTAGGGTTTCTGTTTATTACTATTTTCAACTATTCAGTTAATTGAAATATTACGTTTTTTTATTTTTTGCCCACCACAAACACAACTGTTTGTGAGTTTCTTGCCCACTGCAGATGTCAAAACCTGACTTCTAGGGTTAGATGTTATGTTTTAAGCTATCTTATGTAAGAATAATAAATTAGTCAAATGTAATCAATCAATGAGAAAATTAACAAATTACACTAATTGCCCAGCTCTAATCATCGTTAGGAATTCCATCAAAGTACTCTAATTCTTTTCACATGTATATTTGTTCTTATTCAGTGGTGTTCTCAACTTTCAAATTTTTTTTTGCATGGCACAAGCCTTGAATTTTTACATAGCCTCTTCATTCAAATGGTTTAGCTGATTTATGCATGCAACTTATCATGCAAAAAAATTTTCATCAACAGAAGTGCCTTATGTACATGCACGCACCATACTCGTGTGACTGCTACTATGCTATTCAACCTAACTGTCACTTAATCTATAGCAGTGCTTGTCTTAAAACACTTTTTTTAGTGTTGTCTTGAAACTAATTTGAATTCTTATAGTACTTATTTCTATTTTAATATTTTGTAGTATTATTATTTCATTTCTGAAACCCTGTTAAGGAAATTAATTAATTTTCTGCATTTGTCTACCTTTACCCAGTTGTGTTTGGTTTATGTTATGAATTCCAAAATAAATGTTAACATATAAGAAGTTGTAGTTTCTACAAGTGTGTTTACTCGTGCCTCAGGTAGTGACTCAACTTTAGAATTATCCTCTCCTGATGTTGTCCAGTTTCCTGCTGAATAACTTTCCTATTTACATGATTCACATTTCTCTCAGTATTTTGTATTTCCATCATCTCCTGATAATGGCGTTCATGTTGAAGATTTTATACTTTATTTATGGGATAACTCTATAATGTCTCTTCCCTCTGCAGAAAATGGGTGAGATGTAAATCCACTATTCTTAATACCAACTGACCAGTTTTGGTCTATGATACTTCATCCATTTGCTCTAGCTGTCAGTATTGGACAGAAACATTCCTTCATGTTTATTTTTCAGTTGGACTACTTCCCAAGATGATTTTTCTCATTTACTTTATTCCTTTTGAGTGCCACATATCAGCTGACTCAGCTGCAGTTTCAGCAGTTGCTTCAGATCCAGTGTGCTCTACTATTGCTACTTCCAAACACACTATTCCTTCTGGAGCAGTTTCATTCCTGCGTAGTTCATCCTGCCATTCCTAGCCTTCGTCTTCACACCTAGTTTTTTTTCTGATTCTTGGCAAGGAAATTTGGTTTATCATTATTTTATAAAATCACATTATCATGAGTTCAATCCAAAAAAGATGGCAATTATCCAGAAAGGCGAGTAGTCAAGAGGTTTATACAAAACATATGTACAAATACATTTCATTTATAGTCATTTCATGTTTCTACACGTACTTACTTCACATACAACTATTCCAAATTTTCATATTCTGCTTAGTAGGTTTTTGTTTCATTCGCATCCAACTACACAATACAACAACAGTATTATTTAAAGGATGTATCTATTTATAAAGCATATCCTTCTTACATATCAAGTATTCCATAGCTCACACTTTATAAGTTAGAGGTGAAGATGCATCCTTGTCTATACCGTTTTTTTGTTTTGCTCCTCAATATTTAAGTAGTCAAATGATTTTAACACATACATCATACATGATTCACTAGTTTATCCCATGGTGTATTTATCTGTCTATATATATATATTAATATAAGAATTTGCTGGTAGTACAAAACTTCTTACACTATTTACTCATTAAAAATATTTATTCTGTATAAATTTGTTTCTAATAGTTATACTAAAGAAGGAAATGCAGTAGGTGAGTTGACAGTTGAATTACCCCCCCCTGTTCGTCTCAAGTGGGATATTGGTCAGGATGTAAGTAAGCCATAAGAGGAATATTTTTACTTGCACATTCACAATGTTTAATGAACTTGCATAATTGATGAAATCATGCTAACTTTGTTTCTTCACAATTACAATAAGTATTTAAGGAAGGAATATTTTTAAATTTACAAGTAAACTGCAATATAAACAAATGCTCTTTACTGACCACAAATTAATTCAGCTTTTCTTTCTCTTATTTTAATTAAGAAATAAAATATTAAGATAATCCATTACTAATGAAGAAATCGGAGGTTTTGGATATTATTAACTTTAGACTGTTTCTAAAACATACATTTGATCTTTATGAATCTAAAACGAATTCTTTCTTTAATTTATTTTCTACAAAACTTGTAGGAAAGGCATATTATAATCAGTTTTGAAGGCTTTGTTTTGAGTAAGTTAATATGTGGTGATAATTCCATTAATAATAGATCTAGATCTTGTTTGTCCATTCTGTTTCTGAATTTGAATTTAATGTTTGAATAAGCAGTCTCTTCTTTATCCCATGTTAATTTTATCCATTTTTAGATAGAAGGATTTATCTTGCATAAAATCTGTTAGTGAGCCTTTTACAAGATTTTATTTGCAGTTGTGGTTGTACAGTTTTATTGTCTCTATTGTTGTTTTAAAGGAAAGTGAATTAATTGTAGATTGATTTTTCTCATTGTTTAAAAAAAAACAGAATCAATTTTTCATGGAAGTTTTTCTAGGGGGGAAAAGAAAGGACTTTTATTGGTTTGTACATCAGTTGATTTTTTTTAACCTTTCTTGGAAAATTACCATCATTAAGAACTTTGTAAAAATTGTTTATTTTTTTTGTGTAATGTAACTTTAAATTGTGGTGTTGGAAGAGTAGCATGAAAACAACAATTCATGTAATTGGCCTTCCTTGGATAGATATATAATTCTATCAAGTATTTTCAGTAAAGAAACTAAGAGGTTGGTTTCTACTTTATTTCATAAAATCATGCTTTATATGAGACTATAAAAGTAATGTAATTATTGTAGATGGGAGTTTTTACTTAGTAAAAAAATGAATTCTTGCTGTCAAAAATTTCAAACAAACTTATGAGAAAATCCAAATTAAAAACGGGAAGATTCTAATTGTCATGAATGTTATAATGAAATTGGATAACAACTAGACACTTGGTTAAAATAACATTTCGATTGCCTATCTCATATTGGAATACTTCCATAACGCAATTAGAACTACACTTAAGAAGTTAACTTAAAACATTATCAGAAGATGTTTTTTTAATTATCTAAAAATAAGAATAAATATGATGACAGATGTTAAATTGTATATATTTTAGTTGACTTTAGTCGAATGACTATACCACTTACAATATGGTACTTTCCTCCTCTCACATGATTAACTATTCTCGTCTGGTGCTGCCCTTTGTATGCAAAGTTTTTATTATGCCACAAGCCTTCCACAACACCCTTACTGGAATCAAATGATTTTAACTTCATGTTGTGCAAATCATCATACATCAGTTCCCTACTAACATAGTTCACTCTCATGATGCATGTGACTTCCTCTATGTTCCTTTACTGAACTATCTCTTCTCTTTGGACAGCTCTTTCACTCAGACACCATTCTTTTTTGTCTTCATTAGTGTTTGAGATTGAATTAGTTATCAAAGAGGTTTCAAATTAAAATGGTCAAGAAATATGACAGCAGTTCAGTGCACTTATCCTTATTCTGGTCTACTTTATTTTTACTTCAAACACTTTTTTTTGGCTGCTACAACATGAATTTCAAAGTGAATGTAATCACTTGAGATATGTTTGAAAGACGCTTTAACACAGGGTTCAGGTGCTGGTGATCAATCTGGAGATTTTTTGGCCTTCATTCATAGGGAGATTGAATTTTGCTTTGTTATTGCATAAATATATTTCCCAACCTCATGTTGTTTTTTTTTTCCTCATCTTGTTATTGTTGGGTTTATGCTGACCAGTTTGTCTCTCAGTTGGTCAGTGGTGTTAATATGTCTCATCCTTCACAGGCTTTCGATCAGTATGTTCTTGCGTATCATAGAGCTAAGTGTTTATATGTTGACCAACAACTGTTAGGTTCAGTTTTATCTCTTTAGGGAGTGAGTCCCAAATTCTCTCATTATCTCACACATGCTCAATTTTCCCACCTCTGTCTTACCCTCATTATTCTTTTACAGTACCTTTTCACTATCAACCTCCTGTCTGAAGCTCTTCACAGACATGCAGAGATTTGTTCTGGGAACATTCCTTCCTTCCTTACTTCCACTTTGGCTTGTTTGTTGTCTTCAGTTTATACTTTACAAACATGGTTTATCTGTTGTTGGAACTTTTAGGTTGTGTTGCTGTCTTATCTTAAAACTGTTTACCTGCTTCTTATCTCCAGGATTAACTTATTGCTCTGTTTTGAAGGTGTTTCATCTTTGATATGGTCTTGGAATCCTTGGAGACTCTGGTGGCATCTTCCCAATAACAATCTACCCCTTCACATCTGGCTGCCCATTTATCTCATTCAGATGTGAGTGTGACACTGATTTCAGTTTCCTGTCTTTCACCTTCACAACCCTTATTTCTCCCTCCTTCTCAAGATGCCACTGTGAGTCATTTTTCTTGATTATGCATAATACACTGCCAACAATTCTGGTGACTAACTGGCAGGTTCAAGTCCAGTGGAAGCTTCTTAACTTGCAGCTTTTGTTTATCAGTAATGCTCTTTCACAACTGCTGTTTGGGTTCTTTAGGTTTTGTCAGAGGGACTAAAAATTCTACTATTCTGCCACCTCCTTTGTCTTAGGTACCTGTTTCCTTCCCTTCTCTTTAGAGTCCAATGACTTGCCAGCATTTATCAGAGGTAGTATAGGATCTCCTCATCCAACAACCTATCAAGCCTGTTCCTCATCCTTTTCTGAGGTTTCACTCACATCTATTTATAGTTCCTGAGAAGACCTAGGATTGGAGGCTTGTCATTGATCTGTACCACCTTAATCATTTTGTTTACCTTCCACATTTCACCATTGAATCCTATTTCTGTCTTTAGTCTGTAAATGACCAAGAAGGATATCTCCAATGCTTATTTGCATATTTTTATCTCAATACCTAATCTTTTGTGCTAGCTTTTGCTCCTTATCCTTTTTTGCCAAGTGATGACAGCTTTTGCTAATGTCTCATAGTTTCTCATGCAACTTTTTAACCTTTGGTTTTCAGTCTATTCGATTTCAGGTTATTGAGCAGCCTTATCTCATAACCTTTGTCCTTCTTCTTAGTACAAGGATTTTTGCCTTGCCCATCCTTATGATGTTAATCCGTTCTTCCAGGATTGATTGATCTCCTAAATGACCTGCTGTTCCAGATTGGGATGTTAATGAAATACTCCATTCCTTTACTTTACCTTATTTTCACCTGTCCCTTTAGACATATTTCCTTTTTCTTTTGGCCTGTGAACAATGGCTGTTTTACTTGTTTGCCATTGATGTTACACACACACACTTTACAACCATATCTATCTTCTTATTTGACTGGATCATTCTTTCCTTCCCAAAAGCTCAGTGGCTTTTGACCTATTTTCCTTTCCTATATTTCTCATCTCTACCCTAATGTGGATCCAGAAAGACTTCTATATCCTGTGATTATCTTGCATTAATATATAGCCTGCATGGCTTCCTTCCATGGTTTCTGTTCCAGTATCCTTATTTTGTGTTAACTTTCTTCATCCAGAGATCTCTCCCTCTGTATCCTCCCAGTTGGGTTTGCCTTTAATACAGTTGTCTTATTCAAGTTTGTTCCCTTCCCACCATACTTTTTCCATGTTATCTCTCATCAAATCCGAAATCTTCATGTTCCCTCACTTCTCGTTTTTGTTAGTCTTTGGAGGAAATTAATGTAATCAGGCATGTGAACCAACCCTAACTTGTTCAACTCCCATTATTTACATTGCATTGTGGTTTTGGCTGTGGCTATACTTATTATTTTTGTGCAACTGTAACACTTACTCAGTGTTACAATTGCTTTATGTTTTTTCAGGAGCCCATGCTTCATACCTTCATCACATGGATCCAACTCTGTGGCTAGTGGTGTCTGACCAGGTATTCTTTAACATTAAATCTGTACTGTATGTTTAGTGCTTTCTTTTATATGACTTCAGTCACCTTTGAGATGGGGTGTTTCAAGATATTTTGCTTCATAAGTATGCCTTTTGTGTACAATACCACTATAGACTTCATGGGTAAAGCAGAATGAGATAACTGCACATATCTGCCATGTCTTGATTAAATAAATCAGTATGGGCTACTTTTCAACATAGGGTTTCATGATCATCAATTGCACTGTTTCATGTAATGTTGTCTATCCTGACTCTCCAATGCACCCCCGTTTCTTCTAATAGAGTATGGGATTTTTTACCACTAACCAGTTCCAAGTCACTGGGATGGTGAACTATGGAGGCATCTTCCTAAGTGGGCTTAACAAAAAGATGGTATAACCATTCAGTTGAGAGTAGAATGGTAGTGTTCTGCTGATGTAGATGAGATGTGGCTTTCAGAGGAATTGAGCCATCAAAAATGAAGTTCTACTTCTGTGATTGGGAGCCCTCATCTTACCACCTCATGGATGTTTGTACACTGTCACCTGGTTTTGGACTTAGAGTGAACCAGTCAACATAATTCATCACACAGGTTTTGGATTGTCTTTATTGCTCCCTGTATTTCCTACATCTGTGTTGTGGGTCACAGTGGTGGAATGTGGAGTTCTAATCCTATCCTTGGCTATCCCCCTTTTCTAATGGGGAATTTTATAGCCATTTGAACAGTTCGATCTTGTTTGATGGTTGAGATGTGGTTGATTGCATATGGTATACATCCTCTCGAGATCAGATTATTAAATTTCCAGCTCAGTAGCTTACAGCTAATCCTGTGTCATTCCCATGAATTGAAGTGATTTTAAATTCCCCCATTATTTGTTTTAGGTAAAGATGGTATAATCCTTATCCTACCCTTGTGCAGATGTTTTTACCCCACAAGGAGGTTTTGGATATTGGAGACTTACAAAGTATGGTCCATCATGACCTAGCCACTCTACATCATCCTTGTTTGCCCTCTTTTGTCTTGTAAGACTGAGTTACTATATTTTTCTCCAGGTAGAATTAATTTCTTACCACATTCTCTCCCACTAAGATGTGCTCCTTTTACTTTTCATCGTTTTCTTACACATTACACGTTTGGGTAAAGAGTATACCTGGATAAGAAGTGTTATGTCTCCCCTTTTCAGAGTTGACTCTCTTATATATGAAGGTAATCTTAATATAATGTTTGGGGTTATTTTTTTTTCCATTGCACCAGTTCCTCCTCCTAATCAATGTGGAAATTTAGCTATATATCAGAAGTTATAATTTTCCTGCACTGAAAATGCATTTCTGATAGGTACTTCCCTCTTCTCACACTTCCCACTCTTCCTCTCCACTCAATTCCATTGTTTCTGTCATCTGCCAAACTTCAAAGTGATAGCTCAGTAGAGGTGCATAGAGGAAGTCATGTGAATGCACTGTGTTCCTATTGGTGGAGAAGTGATTCATGATGATTTAGATGAGAGACATGTTGTCATCATTTGATTCCAATAGGAGTGGGATGGAAAGCTTGTGGTTTGCATAATTGAAACAAAGTTTGAAAATAGAGGACAGTGCCAAATGGGAATAGCTAATCTTGTGAATGAAGGGAATTACCTATTGGAAATACATTTACAGTACAGAAAAAATTATAATTTTGACATGTTTTTCTTTTTTATTTCCTGAAACCAAGTTAAAATGGTGCTGTCTGTTTTAGATCATGTTAATGCTTGGAAATTATAGCTTGTTACAACAAAAGTGCATTGGTTTATAATACAACGTAGTACATTTTATTTCATAAGTGTAGTGATGCCAAATCCAAGAACTAACTGCCTCAAAAACACCTTGAGGAGTGAAGTATAAAAACTTGGAGATGATGAGGTATTGCAAACAAAAATGAAATTTTGTTAACTGAGCCTTATAGTAATTAAATTTTTCTTGTTGCAGGATTTGCACAAAGTGTTAGATGTCCTTAAGGCATTGTTTTTTTTTAGGATTTTATGCTATTTAACTGTATTTCAATAAATACCTTACATCATTATTTGTTTACTACCTGGTTTTTGCAAAAAGTATCTCGGTTAACAGAAAACACATTATTGCTTTACCCGGCAGTGTATTGATATAATTGAAAGCTGTGTAAGTTCTGCTCGTACTCTTCTTGAGGATGTTGATCTTCATCTCTACATGCATGATGCTTATGGAAAAGGTATAATAAAAAAGTGCAAGGTCAGTCCAGATGCTTATATTCAGATGGCTCTTCAGTTGGCATATTACAGAGTAAGTGGTGGAAATTACTTATTAGAATACATCTTAAAATTTGTGAAATTTGTAAACCAAGTATGTTAATTATTTTATGTGTTTTGCAAGATTTTCGTCAAAATTATAATGGTATGAAGTACATTTACAATTTGTATATCATCATTAAAAATAAAACTTCTTGTAACTGAATATTGTTTGTGTGTTTAACCCAAGGAGATTATTTAATAAATACTTGTTTTCTAAGTTGGGATTATCACAATGAATTTTATGTATGTTTTTTCAAGTGGTGCTGGTGATGTGAGCAAGAATTATACATTTGAAAAAAAAATTATGTAATTCAAAGTAATTTTAGCTAAAATATTTTTATTGTAGCATATTCACTTATAATTTCATAACAAGACTTAGGAAAATTCAGAGTGGTAATTTTGCAGTTATTTCTAAAGAAGTAAAGTGCACTGAATGTTATTTGCATTGCTGATAATCATACAACAGTTTTATATATCTGCTGTTATGAACCTCAGTTTCACTTCATTATTTTTTTGTTTCAGCAATAACTAATGTATCTCAGTAAGTAAAGCTAATTGGCAAAGATTTGTGGGCATTTTTTTTCTATTTTGACAAACGTCAATATATAAAGCTTAAATACTTGCAACATTTGAAAGGTACTGTCTTAGGTAATTTGAGATCTTGCATGGCTAGCAGAAGTAACATACAAAACTTATAAAAAGGAATATTCTAACTATTAACTCTATCATAGAAAGTGCGGTTAGGATAGACTGTAATAGTATTAAATTATATGGATGTTAAGTTGTTTTAGTAAAACTTTTGGGATGCTAATGCATAGTTCTGTTTAGGATGCTAGAAAGTTCAGTTTGACTTATGAAGCTTCCATGACACGATTGTTCAGAGAAGGAAGAACAGAGACCGTCCGACCAGTTACCATTGAATCATGCACTTGGGTAAAGGCAATGGAAGATCCAATGTGTTCAGTGAGTATAAAAATGTCATGAAAATGTTAATAATTGAAGTAAAACCTTGTATCTTATCAGAATAATTGTAATGTATTTGTTCACTTTCTTGGGTAAATTCTGTCATAAAAGGTATATTCATTAACTTAAACACATTGTTTGTGTTCATATGATTAAACACAACTAATCTAAAACTAAAAAAATTACATCATTCACGTGCATTACTTTTGATTTGAGAATGTTTTTACTTTTATTATTGGATTTGTTCAGTAACTTTGTATTACCTGCTATGTATTAAACTATTTTCTTACTATAGGCCATATTTTATGTTTATATTTTGTTATGATTTCTTTTAGGTGTGTAATCTGAGGAAAATAAAACATCAATATTTCATCACACTTTGTTCAAACTTATCATTAAACCTACATTTTATTTAGTAATATGTTAATTTGTGAAAGTAAGTACCAAGTGGAAAATATAAAAAATATTTTATTAGCTTGAAGAGAAACGATCACTACTGCGAAGAGCATGTACTCAGCATCAGAAAGCATATCAAGATGCCATGTGTGGAAAGGGGATAGATCGTCACTTATTTTGTCTGTATGTTGTCTCCAAGTACTTAGAAGTAGATTCTTCATTTTTGAGGGAAGTTCTTAGTGAGCCATGGAAGCTTTCCACAAGCCAGGTATAAATGTTTTTTGAGGATCCTCTTTTACTGAAATCTTTCTAAAGCTAATAATTCTGTAAGATCATATGTTATGTGAACTTTTCATAATCTTCCATTAGCCATTCTCTAGAATCACATTTTAGGTGTTTTTTCTAGAATTTTCTGTTATGTGAAAAATCAGGTATTTAAAGCTTTAAAGCAATATCTGGCATGTGAATAATAGAACAACATCATTACATGTATGTCTACTTTAGTAGTTGCAACAATGTATGAGCGACTTATTATCTTTCTAGTGGTAAAATATTTATGAAGATGATACAGAATATGTTATTAAAGTTCTTTCAAAGGATTTATGATGGTTGTTAGGTTATTTACAAAAATAACAAAGTGAACTTGCATAATTTGCTGACACAATTATAGTATGAAGAAATAGCCATATCATCTTATGATAATAGTCTGTTACAATAAAGAATCTAGTTATGTCCAAATTTAACATACCAGTTCTTCCACCATATGTAATTGCAAGGGGAAATTCATGCAGTGCCATTCATAGATAAATCATCAGATGTATTTTCCATGGACATCTGTTTTGCAAATGGGCTCTTGGAAAGCATGTGAGGTTGAGTGAGTCAACATTGACATCTGTGTATTGCACAGTGCCCTAAGTGGTAAAATTTGCACTTCACAGATTAATTTATAAACATGTTATTAAGAGTTGAAGAATGACTCTATGGCTTGGGCATTTAATCTTGGTTTCATTGTCTCAGAACCAAAGGATGCAACATCTTAAAGAAATAAGCCTCAGTGCTATTGATGAAAGTCTAGAAACTTTCACAGAAAAGCATCTAGTACTGCAATGGTCTCCAGAACCATACCTCAAGGCAAAGACAACCCACTACCTCAAAGTTGTGAACGTTATGACAATTAACAATCTTCAAGTTGCTACTCAAAATCATAAGAAAGATGGTAGAAGTAATTAGAATCAGAGCTAATCCAATTAACCACATACCTGTAAAGTCTTGTGATGCAACTCCTTTAACCTACTTAAACAAGGGTTTGGAAGCTGATAATTAACTTCAGTGAAAAGTTTAAGATGTATGATTTAAATTGTTGCACTCGACAGTCAGTAATGGAGGAAGTAACTGCAAGAACAACATTGGCCTGAAACATTCTTGTAAAGTGTTATTAACTCTTGGTAAAAGCATCGATATAATACGTTTTCTTCTTAATTGCTATGATTTTGTTAAATTACTGCTATTACAACACTGTTTCAAGTTCTTTCTTCTTCTCATAATACTATTTTGTATTTAGAAGATGACTACTGTTGTACTGTTTGGCAGCTGGTTTCATTTTTTAGTAAATTTCATTAAATAGTTTATTTTATTTTGACTGTTATATTTCTAAGTTTTCTTTATAAGCTAAGTAAAAATTATTTAGCATTAAATGCTATTTCAGACATGAATACTTTAGAATGGTAATTTTGTAGGCATATTCTTGTAACTTATTAAACACATAATATTTTGTAACAGATGTGAAATAGTGATTTTTTTTTTCCTTGTTTTCAGACACCACATGGACAAACAAACCTCTTGGACCTGAAGAAATATCCAGACCATATCTCTGCTGGTGGTGGGTTTGGACCAGTAAGTTATTGAAGTATTAAATTACACAAAATTAGCTGTTAAAGACAAACATGTTTTTGAGTGATATTCAGTAACTTGTTTCTCTTTTAATAGCTAATTTCATGTTATAAAATAAACCTTTTTTTGGCAGACTTGTGCACTTTGTGGAAATTGAGTCATGAATTTCACTTGTATAACAATACTTCTAGTAACTGAGATTTCTTAATGTATCCTCTCAAAGACTGGTAAGGTGTCATTAAATAACGTAGGTATCTTGTACAAAAAGAATGATGTTATTGTTAAGTGCATTTACTAAAAAATATTTATCCATTGTAGTTAGTAACATTCAAATTATTAACAACTCAAATGCAAAGTGATTTTCATTTAAAGTATAAAAAAACTTTTCTTCATATTATAGTTTTCATATTTCATTTGTATCTCTAGAACCTCCTAAAAGAATATTAAAAGCTTTTGAGGTAGATTTTTTGTATTTTAGTTTTCATTTACTCTACCATATTAACAACTCTAGCTGTTATTATAAAGTTACAATGGAATGAAATAATTAAAATCAGAAGTAAAAAACAACGACAACATACATGTTAAATTTGTAAGTTCATCTCTTTTTTCCTTATAATATGTAGTTCATTTTTATTGTTTTATTTTCCTTTCTTTTCTTTCACAACTTGTTATTTATCTCTCAAGTTAATGGTGCTTTTGAGGCATATTACAGTTTCTTTAGAGACATGTGCAACCCTTCAGCAAAATTTTTTCAGTGCATAACATTGTAAGCTTTGAGAACAAATAAAAAAGTATGGAGTATATTTAAGAAATGTTTAAATCATTTAACTATGCAGTGTAATAAATAATTAACTAAAATATAATAGTAAAACCTAAATACAATTTAAACTCTACTTTTAACTATAACATATTTAGGTAAGGAACTACCAGTCATTCAAGCAGCCAACAATACTACAGTCAATTTTATGTACTCTGTGATGAAGATGTGATTCCAGTTTCAAAATAATTGTTAGTTTTTTTAGAAATGAACTCATTCTAACCATTTTTCTCACATGTATGTAATGTCTACATGGAAAGGATAAAGGTCAAATAAATCTGTTGAAGGTGGCAGTTATCAGGGATTGAAAACATTTGTTACTTGTTTTAACCGTATTCATTCAGAGTACTTTGAAAGGAACAAGTCAAGATATAACTCTCACCAGTGTATTATTAAACATACAGAGAGTCATAACTTGTTGGTTAAAAAGGTTTATTTATAACTAGTAAAAGTACCTGACTTCACCCATCTTATTAGGTTGATGTTGGTATATTCTATGTGACTATGTCATTGTTTGTATTATGAACCTATTTTAGCATAAAAGAACAGTCGGAAATGTTTTAAACATTTTTATTTCCAAGAAACATAAAAAAGCTAGAAAGGAACAATTATAATAAAATTATTATAGATAATTATACATGCCTATACAGTTATGACAGAAAGTGTTCATACTCCTGCGTTGTGAGTAGTTTTTTCCTCATAACCTAAAAAGTATCACTATTAGGATAATGAAAGTATAGTGTATTATAAATGTTATACTAACACACATCTACATAAATTTTTATGTAAATTGAACGACAAATAAACTGTTTATAAACAAATAACCAAACATAGGAGGGGCAGAAAGTGTTCGTGCATCTACTTTAATGGTCAGTTGTGTAGCCTTTCAGGTGAATTACTTGGTGCAATCTCTCCTCATAGCCCTCCATGATCGTTTGACAGTACTCGACTGGTATTTACAGAAGGCCTCCAACTCTTGCAAGTTTTTCGAATGACGCTGATGAACCCTGGTCTTCAACTCATGCCAAATGTTTTCAATTGAGTTGAGATCGGGTGACTGCGATGGCCACTCCAGAATGCTTATATGGTTCCTCTGCAACCAGAATTGCACATATTTCGATGTGTGCTTAGGGTCATTGTCGTGCTGGAAGATCCAACGATGCCCAAGCTGCAAGTTTCAAGCATCATTCTTGATATAAGTGCCTAATATATCAATGTACTCTTCTTTTTTTATGATTCCGTTGATGCGGTGAAGGCTGCCTACACCAGAAGAGCTGAAGGAACCCCATAGCATGATCAAACCACCTCCATGTTTAACTGTAGGGACGGTGTTCTTTGGAAGATTTCATTCTCCCTTTTTACAGAAAATATTGCGAACATCATTGTGGCCGAAAAGCTCGATTTTAGTCTTGTCTCACCAAAGAATACTCTTCCAGTAGCTAAAGGGTTTATCTACATGATTTCTTACATACCTCAAGTGTGCTTCTAAATGAACAAGCTTTGAATATGGAGTTCTACGAGGACGGCAGGCTTTGAACCCAGAAGAACATAACATGTTCGTAACTGTAGAGGTGCTTGCTTCAACCCCAGTTTCCCTTTCCAGTCATTACGTGTTAAACAAGGGTTCCTAACAACTTCTCTGAGAACCTTCCTCTTGGTTCTCTCTGGAATTTTGGTGGGGCGTTTGGAACGAGGGAGGTTAGTAGTTGATCCTGTAAGTTTAAACTTGGTAATTATGCTTTGAACTGTAGATTTTGGCATATTAAGTTGTGTAGCAATACCGGAAAGAGACACACGAGACTTGTATTTTACAATAAATCAGTTTTTTAAATCACTGGACAGTTGTTTCCTGTTCGCCATGATGACCAAGTAGATAATGAAGGAGACGGCTCTAAGTTGCCGAAAGTAAATGTTTTGCTGGCTAAATTCCAATACTTATAAACCCAATGTCTAGTTCTGGAATGGTATAATGTAGTTTATTCGCCAAACTAAACAAAATTTTTACGGGAATATCAGTTTTTTCACACATTCTGAAATGTATGAACATTTTCTGCTTCTCCTATTTTTGGTTATTTGTTTATAAACAGTTTATTTGTCGTTTAATTTACGTAAAAATGTATGTAGATGTGTGTTAGTATAATATTTATAATATATTATATGTCTATTAGTCGAATCGTGTTACTTTTTAAGTTATGAGCAAAAAACTACTCGAGACGCAAGGGTACGAACACTTTCTGTCGTAACTGTATATGTCATGTTATCTAACCCATATAAAAGCTACTGTATGTTGCAGCATGTTGCAGTTTATTTCTCAAAATAAGGGGACTCAAAAATGTATTTATCCAGGTAAACTTGTTTATTATTCTTTTTATTTTGAGAAATCAAGATAAACCGATTGTGACATGGCTTTTAGATACATTAGATAACATGATGTATAGTGGCATCTATAATCAGCTATAATAATTTTACAATTATAATATTATGGTGTGTGTGCATCTATCTGTGATTTCTTTGAAACTATGGTGATCAAACACAGACTTGTTATTTAAAATATTTAAATAAAATTATTGTAATTAATTATATACATCACTTTATGCCCGGCTATCTAACCTATAAAAGAGCTGGTATGTGACTTGACACATCACACTTGATCTGTTTTGTTTCTCGAAATAAGAGTAGCCGTAAAGACCAAAATGCATTTATCCAGTTAGATTAGTTAGATTATTGTCTGACTATTCTGGTTATAGTAATAAAATTAATAAAGGTAGTTACTTATGCCACTATAAATGAAGTTGTCTAACATATATAAAAGCCAGTTTGTGTTGTGTCTCATCACACATGATTTCTCTTGTGACATAGCATGAGATAACATGACTCTAAAAGTATCAATCCAATTGTAAACTTAAATAATAAAAACAAGTAATAAAAATCAAACCTCTTTAATTAACAGAGACTATAAATTAGAAAACAATGATTTTTTATTATTTTGTAGCTTATACATTTAATTTTATACTTTTGGCACATAGAGAAACAACAGTATTAGGTTATGTTTTTATTGCTGAGCAATGTAACATAAAAGCTATTGTTGTAATGCATTGTTAACAAAATACAATGTTTCTTTTTAGTTTTTATATTTAACTGGATATATAAGGATGAAGTTTTGTTATATGTGGTTATTTGATAGTTGGCCTCATGAAAAAGATGTGCGTGTATATTTGTCTGTAATTTCTATTTGTAATGGCCAGGTGGGTTAAGGCATTTGACTCATAATCTGAGGGTCATGGGTTCAAATCCCTGTCACATCAAACGTGCTCACCCTTTCAGCCATGGGGGCATATAATGTGATGGTCAATACCACTATTTGTTGGTAAAAGAGTAGCCAAAGAGGTGGCAGTGGATGGTGATGACTAGTTGCCTTCCCTCTAGTCTTACACTGCTAAATTAGGGATGGCTAGTGCAGATAGCCCTCATGTAGCTTTGCACGAATTTCCAAAACAAGTCTATTTGTAATATAAGTAAATACACCATTAACAATTGTTTGATACAGTTATTGCAACAGTATAGATTCTGAATGACCAACTTATTTACCCCATTGCAATGTTAAGAAAGTGTTCAAAATGAAACTGAACCATAACCAAAACATCATTGATAAATCAAATATTCATGCTGAATGTTATTAAAAAAAGCTATAGTTATTTTTAGATAGCTAAGAATATGTTAGCAATACACTAAAAATTTTGTGCCAACATTTGTTAAAAGGACCAGTATAATCACTATTTTAGAAAAAAAAAGCACTTGCACAGAAAGTCAAGTTCATTATTGTCGAGGAAAATAATATTCACTGACGTGAAAACTAAGAAGATATTTTTCGTACACCAAAAAGTTCCTATTGATGTTGTTGATTATTCTTCACTTCAAAGTAACTTGGAGAAATTCATTCCTGTATCAGAACCTTCGTAACAATGTTCACATTTTTTTCTATGTATTTTTTCACAAGTTTGCCACATAAAAAAGGTTTCTGTGTTCTCTTTTCGTGGAGCTATGTCATGCATATGTTATTTTTTGTGTAGTTTTTTTTTTTGCTAGCTTGCCTCAATGTGGTGTACATATGGATAAGTAAAAATACCTAGGTGCACACAGCAAATGCATGCCCATAAGTATCTCTCCTTTTCTCTATGTGATTTCTGTTTGTAATATTTGGAACCACTTCTTTTCTATGTGGTTTTTCATAAGCTTACTTCAGTAAAACGATGCCCAATCACACGTGTGTGAATAAGTAATGATGCCTAAGTACACACCCTCATGGTCCATTTAGTATGGGTGCAAAGTTTCAGATTTCTAGGGTCTTTTTTTTTGGAACTGTGGCAGTCATATGGGTGCAAAGTTTCAGATTTCTAGGGTCTCTCTTTTTGGAGCTGTGGCAGTCACATAGTGTTTTCTGTGTGGTTTTTCACTTGCTTGCTTCATAAAAGGTTGTACATGCTTGCACACATATAGATAAATAATAATTTCTGGGTGCACATACCCTATGTGTCCACTTAATATGAGTGCAGATTTTCTGGTTTCTAGTAGTTCTTTTCTCTTGGAGTTATGGCAGTCACACAAAGACCCACAGATACACCCTTTCATTATTATAGATAAGAAAAAGATGTGTGTATGAAAGGGAGACAGAGACCACCATAGCTATTAGAGGAAATAACCTAGAAACCCAAAAAAATGCACCCATGTTAACCCTATCTCCAAGGTTTCCTTTACTGTGCATAACACAGATTTTAGTGTCTTACATTCAAAATTTTATTAAACTATTTTTTGTTTATTTTATACCAATCAGAAGAGCATAAAATCGTAACTAATAATCCATATTTTAATAGTTTATAAATTTTTAAGTTTTTAATTTTACAAGGCAGTATTTTAAAAGATCCTGAATTTCCCCTAGTGTGATGCATTTTCTCTGAGCGCTACTCCTCATAAAAATAGGAAATTATTAATGTGTAAATTACTCTATAAAATCATCATTCCTCAGATAAATCACATTTATTATAGTTTTTTATTTTGTTCTGTTTCACACCTTTAAGTTAGAAAGTCAGACACCTCTTGTCACATCCTCTCTTTCATAATTTGTTAATAGTTTACTCTTACATTTAATTATATGCATTACCTACGACTAATAGAAACTTAAGGTTTTCTTCCATGAAGTAACGTGTTGTATAAAGCTATGCTCTCAGCAGTTAAATGTCAATTGTACTGAGAATATGAATATCATTCCTGTGAGAAAGTTAACAACTAGCTTGGATGCATTTATAACTTTTTATACAGTTAAAAAGCCAGAAAATTTTTTAGGATAAGGGAGTTTGTCTATTTCTTTGCATGTTATTATGTATATTGTTTGGAGCATTACTTAATTAAATAAAAATTATTAATTGGAATGTTATGAATAGTTTAAAGATTAAAGTTAACTCTTCTTGAAACCAAGAGCAAGAAAAATAGGAGATTGGATAAGTATTTCATTTCTTGTTTTTCATTTTATTCTTTATGTATAATTACAGAAACAACTAAACTGTCAAAACAAGCATGTTTTTCAGTGAGTTAAGATTAGATTAAGTAAAATAAATAATAATAATATAATAAAAACTAGTTGAAGTTTGATAGCTTAATGTGAGCCGTGTCCCATGTGATTTACAACTTGTAATGATGCAGACAGTAGTTAGTCATGGCTCAAAAGGCAATAAAACAACATAATGTAATTATAAATAGATCTATACTGTTATGAAGTTAGAGATAATTAAGATAAACGAATATGGTTTTATATTACAATGTGTAATCATTATAAAAAAAATTAAATCAATTATTTCAATTTTTTGGTGGTTAAAAAATCAGGCATACTTACAATTCTCATTTGGAGTTAGATATTAGAGAAAATAACATATAAGCTTTCTAATTTTACTGAAAACCTTTTGAAATGTACTTAGGAGGTTGTAGGGATTACACAAAGGAAGTTTTTAGATTTGTTGAGATAAGGAAAAGTGTTTCAAATTTTAACATAAGAATTACTTTGCACTTGGACAATTTAAAACAAATACTCCATATTCATTTACAAATCTTTATTTTATTAAATATACTTCACTAAAAATGACTTTTTTATATGTTAAAGACTTGTAATATTAACTGATACTGCCAAATTTTATGAAAATATACACATTATATTGAAAGCTAGAAGTATTGTATCTAAAAAGACTAAATGAGTTTAAAGAGGTCACATGTTCAGTCATGTAGATGGAACTTGTGTTAAGAGATAAGTGGACCTGGATGGTGTACACCTGGATATTACTTATCAATGTGTTTACACATATTTTTAATGAGACAAATTATAACAACCAGTTAAAAACAAACTTCTTTATATTGTAGTTCTTTCAGGGGTGCTTATTATACATAAACTCATTTTGCCAGATGTTCTTGTCAGTGCTATGTATGTCAGTTTTTTTAAAAACCTCTATGCATTGACACGAATACAATAACTATATGCAACATCTATAAATTTACAAAGTTTTTAGTATACTAAAATTGTTAGTGGTTTCTAGGTTGGTAATGGTTTATTCATATAGAGGAATTTCTGTACATCTAATTTTTTTTCTACGTATAATATGAAGTTCAACATGATGTTTAGCCACAAAGTACATCAAACTTAATTCATAAAGGTGTATATCCAGTTTTAAGTACCAAAAGATGAAACTTAATTTTGAAGCAAATTTGCAGGCAAATATAGTTTTTGTGGAATTTAGAGTTCATTACATTATACTTTTGACAGAAAAAAATGACTTTGAACAAAAATCTTTGTATTGTATGTTTGTATGTGTCATTTTCCTTTATCTTTTTATAAATTTGCAAATGATGAATCATAAATAATAATTACTTCTTGTAAATATTTCTTGTAATTTTGAGCATAAGTTTCAATGTTATTATAGGGAGTTAACTTCAGATTTGTAGACTTAAAACACTTGAAAATACTGCATGTACTTATTACACTCCTGATACTTTTACTGTTACTTTTAAATATTAGAATCTTGTGGTCTATTTACTTTTATTTTTTATTTTCTGTAGGTTGCAGATGACGGGTATGGTGTGTCATATATTATTGCTGGAGAAAATATAGTGTTTTTCCACATTTCAAGCAAACGTTCTTCTCCAGAAACAGTAAGATATATGTTGTCTTATACTCCAATTTCTTTCTACAGTGCTCACAAGATATTAATCTTTCAGACTACCCGGAACTATGTAGTTTCTGTGATGGCAATGCTTAGGTGCTTCTGTTAATATTTTATTTGCTTGAAATGTAATTGCAAGGGTGATGGCAGATACTTATAGACATGATTATTAGTTTGGTTCCACATGCTTAGTATTGGGGTTTTTATGAGAGAAGCTGCAAATGTTGGCTTAAACTTTATATTAACATTATGAAAGGTTTTGTGCAGTGGTCTAAAATTTTTATGAGAGATAGGTACTGACCTGAGACAGGCATTCTAACAGAGCAGAGTGAAGTTTCATTCAAAATTTTAAATATCCTTTCATAAAACATACAAATTTTACTAGTTGTGGACAGTTGGATATTTGCAACTCTGCAAAGAATCAGTTATATAAATCAAATGATTATTCATTTGTAAGAAGAATGTAGTCATGTATACCTTTTCTAGAATTTTATAAAAATATATATTTAGTTGATGCATTAATCAAAATAGTATTGGATTCATTGCTAACTCAAGTACAGAAATATTAGTTCCTATTTTACCAGTTTTTTTAAGTAATGCTATTATTCTAAATGATTACTTTGAAAATAGGAAAGTGCTTAAATTTTTTTTATACTATAGAAAAGTAAAAACAACAAAACAATAAATTTCAGACAGATTTGAATGACAAAGAAACTTGTTCAAGAAAAATTAATTTTCATAGTACCATGTATTCATGTCTATCTACCTGTGGAGGGTTGCTGAATTTTTACTTTATACTCTGATATTTTTTAATGGTACTAATTTTTCTTTATTTATATAAACCAACATTGAAACTTTCCAGTGTATTGTGTTACTATTAATGTAATCCTAAAATCCCTTTTTTTAGATAAATTCTAAACTACAAAACAATTTATTTTTGAACAGGATTCTCAACGATTTGCCAGACAGATAGAGAAGGCCATGGCTGACATGAAATCACTCATAGATTTTCAATAACAGACAAATAAAAGAAAAAAAAATTAATTAAAATAATAAGCTTGGAGGAAGCAGCAAACAAAAGAAATCAGTCTTAGTCTCAAAAAAATTATCATCTTTATGGAATAGTAGACCAAAATAACCAAAAAGTATTTAAGATTGGAAAAAAAGAATTGATTCTTCTTGGACCAGAACTTTATGTTAACTTTTAAAAGAAAAAGTATTCAATAAACAGGAAGTAAATATTTAATTTTTTGCTATGAACATTAGAACAGCCAACAGTATTATGTTCCTTTTTATAAAATTGTTTTTAAATGGTATGATGCAAGTATTTTATGTAACCATTTAGTGTGCTTTTATATTTTAAGACTGAGTAGAAATTTTATCATACTGTGTGATACTGTTTTCTGTTCTGATATCCAGATCTCTATTTTTGTATAGAATTAAACCAACACCTGCTTCTTTTAAGCTTGGAAATATTTGTTTGTTAGTGTGCATAAGGCAGCTAAAAGTAACTCAATGTACCAAATTATTATGTACTTAAAACATGAAATTTTCTATACTAAAATATAGCTTTAAATCCATCATAAAAAAATTAAGTATTACTTGGAATTTAAGGGAATATTTAAAAATACAGTATGTATGCCATGTATGACACACACATTTTTTTCTTTGTGTGATTAGTTCACAAGGATATTCATTTTTGTATCTCATCATTTTCATGTTCAGTCTTCTTTTACACCTATACATGCTTCAGTTCTGAATATGAAGTTTGTGTTATTAGTTCTGTGATTGTTATTATAATCTTTGTAATTGTACTTCATTTCGAGCTTTCATTAGTCTGTATTTCAAAGTTTGTTACTATATTATCAGCCCTAAACTTCAGACTTTTCGGTCTATAAGTATACTGAGTTATGATGCAGTCATTTCAAGTATGTCCAATTCCAGGATAAAATTCAATTTGTGGTGTGACTTTTATCTTACTTTTTCATTGTTAATACAATAATTGTATCCTTTCATGGATTTATTTATTCCCATTAGTAGATGCTACACTATGCTTAATATATAACTTAGTTCTTTTTTGACACAACATTAACCAACAAGACCAGAAATTTTTCAAATAGTGTTTTAAATTATCTTATCTTTTAAAAAGTAAAACTTGTCAAAATTTGGGTGGTCATAGGTTTGTTTCTGAGGAAATGCAAGTTTTTTGTATGCCTGAAGAATGAAAAATCATTATTAAAAGTCAATAAATTTTGGAATAGAATAAATGCATGTGTAAATACTTAATGGCTACATTAATTTGATGCCAGTTTTAAATTAGGTAGTTAAAATTGTGTTATTTGGAAGATTTTGTAAGAAAATATTTTTTTGTTATGACTTAATATAAAATAGCCAACTACATCATTTAATGATTTTGACAATGGTATTTTTCCATACAACTAATACATGGTAGAAGTTTCTTGTAACTATTTTTCTACTTTGTAGTACTTGTACAGTGTAATAAGCTAACTATATATATCAGAATATTACAGAACCATAATATCTCATTTCTGTTAGCCACACTGTTAAGTCTCTCATAAATCACTCTTTAATAGGTATCAGATTCTATACATTATAAGAATTGAGTTGCTCTGATATTTTTAAGGAATGAAGGAGAGAATGTTTTAAATGGCTATAGTAGGTACTTTTCAACAGAACAGTTAAGAGTAGTACAATGAAATGTGAAAAATGTAAAACAAAAACAAATATAACATAAATGAGTTTTGTTATCTTGATATATGTTAGAAAAGATATTTTTGGTGTAAATGTAATTATCAAGGGTTTATGTTATTGTCAGTGTTTGATTTATGAAGTTTAATTGTGTATTTATCTAGATAGTTCATTTTTCTTGGGTCTTATAACCAAACATTTTATCCATTTATAAAAATGGGGCCACCGGGTTAATAATGCAAGGATTAACAATAATGCCAATGCACATCAATGCAACTGTTTATATATATAAAAATTAATTTAAAAAATGTTTGTAACTTTGGAGAATAACTTTTGCTTATAAAGATGAGTGCCTAGCTTGTTTAAATTCAGTGCTTAATATAATGCTCTCTTCTCCATAAAAGTTACATTTTTTGCTCAAGTTACAGAGACCCACCTGTGATAGTATTGATTTGTGTCATTTTACTTGGAATTACTTTAAAATTATGACATGATATGTTACTCGTGCAGGTTCAGAGTGTAAACTAGTATGTTAATACTTGGAATGAGCAAGTAGTGCTTCTTTAAAAAAAACAACTTAAATTTAGGGACAAAATGTAGTTTTCTTGTTACTTGTGTTATGTCTAGCTTTGGAAACAACACAGTTTAATTTTTAAAAATATCTATACTATGTTGGTATGTTTATGTAATCTACTGATTTTTATTTTCAAATACTTCAACAGTGCATCTTTCAGAGCTATGTGGAGTTGAAAAGGCCCATTCACACAAAGTAATCTATATTATTGTTGAAGTTACTATGATAATTTTATACATGTTTCACTTGACTTCAGGCTTTGTTGTCCCAAAAGTAACATGGTGATCTTCCCCTGTTTAAAATGTATGTGGAACTGTGACCTGTTGTAGTTTTTATTATTTCTAGTTACAGTCAAAGTATGAATAGTTTTATGTGCTGCTTTAGTAGCTACTACATAGTTTATGAAAGAGAAAGAGAGAATATTACAACAAGCAAAGGAAAACAGAAGTTAAATTAATATTGAGGTGTAGGTTATTAACTAATGTAAAGAAAATAAAAAAAAGGAAATCTGCCTCTTTTTTTTTTAATTTTTTAAGTGTAGCTAGTGAGAGTAATATGTCTTAGGTATCAGCTGTGTAAGGAAGAAATGAACAAATTAAAAATAGCATCTGCCTTAGGTAGAAACACTTAACCAATTCATTTGCTCTTAGAGAAAAAAAAAGGACTTACTTGCAACTAGAGTGTTATTGGTAAAAAAAGATTAATAACCAATGTAATACAAAAAATATCTAACTAGTCTCTTCAAGCAAGTTTTTTTTCCCTTCAAAACTAGTCATATTTTTTTATCCTTTATTAATTCATTAATAATTTGTGTATTATTATGTTAATGCATTATTACTATCATTTTATGAATTTGCACAATACTTTAAAGATGTTGTGGCTGGATACTGAATATCTGACTTCCAGATAGTTGATACTTGAATAGTATCACAAGATGCTGGATTTACAACATGATACCCTTAATATACAGCATTTTTCTGTAAAATCATACTGATAATGCAGTGTGGAAACTATTGTGAAACATTACAAGTATATAGGAAGTTGAAAAATATTCATCTTATAAGGGATAATGCTATAAATAATGTGAAAGGCTCTAATTATGTTTGATTATCAACATAATTGTTTTCTTCAGTATTTTACAGCATTTCTTCACAAAATGATTTAAATGTCTTAGAAGAAGCTTATATAAGATAAAAAAAAGAATTCAGCATACTATCTAGAAAGGCTTCTGGAAGAGAATAGAGTAATATGTCTCTTTGTCACAGTCAGTATTATCAACTTCAACAATGATTAATTTTGAAGCTGTATTTCAAACTGTATCAAAAATTCAAAGAAATTACTAAAAATGATAGCTTTACAGACTTGATTTGTAAGGTATTTCACACGTCTTTATTCCTCGTTAGTATTTTTGAAGAATAAAACAAGCCACTTTGGACTGGCAACAATGAAATCAATCTTATGGGAGGGACTTAAAACACAAAGCATGTGAAATTTCACCTTAACTGTTTTGTTAGAACTTTGTTTTAAATTAGCATTATCCGTACAGCAACAGGGTGAAGCAGTGAAAGAGAGTTTGGAGAAAAAAGCATCAACATTTTTAAATTAATAGTTTAAGATAGAAAATGAAGACGGTAGAAGTTATATAATTACCTCTCACGTTTGCATCGCTATTTGCCAAAGACTGTAAGTGATATATTTAAAATAATAATTTTAACAAGCAAACGGGTAATAAAAGTTTTGTAACCAGTAAAATTAACTACTATTTATTTCTGACACTTTTTAAAGTGACAATCTGCTATTGTGGTATGTGGCATGTCTAGGTTAAACGATCATTTTGAGAGCTACACTTGATGACGAGTCTTGATTATATGACTAAATTTCTCACTGACTGAACCTGCAAAACATTAAAAATTGTAAATATTATTTTATGACTGTAACAAAAAACAAAACACAACACAACTGGTGTATGTGGTTGTTGTTTTACCTAAACTGGACAGTTATTTTTACTGGTTGATCTTTTCGTATGATTCATGTTGAAATGCTAAAACACAATGTTTAAATGCAACATTCCTTCTTTTCTAAAAAAAAAACTCGTGAACCCAGAACACGTAGTGATACCATGTGACTTATCCTCATTAGAACACGCTTGCGTCAGGGATGCTAAGAGTGACGGTCAAATCCCACTTAAGAGAATTGAGTGCAAAATGCAAACGAACTTGATGAGTTCAGGGAGAGAGAAGTCTGAAGAATTCTCTTTCCAACTGGGGTGGTCAGGAACGTTGTGGTTCCTCTTCGTCCCCTCACGTGAAAGATTATTGAACTTTACATGGAAGTTTGTCTTTATTTTGTTTTAATTTCTTTAAGGTGAAGAAGTGAGGTGGTGGATATGAAAGTGACGCGAGAGAAGGGAGACCTGGACAAGAATTGCATAAGGGAAGTAAGACAGGCCAGAGCCCGTGGTTAGAATAAGCTGACGGCTGGCGATTACTAAACATTTATTTGAGATTGACTTAAAATTGACTTGAACGGCTATTTTCAGGACTAGGCAAGAATGTTTCCTTGGCTGGATCTACAGATCCAACGCCAGAGATTTAAGCTGTGGGGGGAAACGGGAAAACCCCAAGGAATCTCACTTTCACGGACTGGGTGCCGAAAAATCTACCCAGGCTGTGCCCGGAAGTAGCTGGGAAGAAAATCATAGCTTTTGAAACATTTTGGAATAAAAAGAAAACTGATGGATTGTGTCAATGGTATACATGTGGCTGGTTGTCTGGTAACTAGGAAAACTGCTAGCTGCGGTCTTGTAGAATAGGTAGGAACTTCAGGTTGAACTTGCGTTCACACCTGATACCGAGTGGTGATAGAGAAAAACGTGAGCTTGGTGGTGAATCAGCTGGCTGTTCTTCATCGGTCTGGGATGCTTTGTTTCTTTTTGTAATTTTCGTGTGTGTCTTCTGAGTGATTGTGGTCTGATTCTCTCTTTGAACTGATGCGTCGATAGTTGTCACATGAACGGCCCGAGTCTGACTGGTGGTTGTATTCCGTGAAACTGGAACTGATTATTGTTGTCTGTTTTTCTGTTTGAACTGACGCGCCGATAGTTGTAATATGAATGGTCTGAGTCTGGCTGGTGGTTGTATTCCATGAAACTGGAACTGAAATCTGACAGGAACTGTCACTTGTTTTCCTTGGATTGTTAAGTCTTGACGTGTTGTTAACAGTGGGAGTTGTCGTTTTTGGAGTTGAGTTGCCTGGATCCACATTTATGTTATTTCTGACTGGTTCTGGACTTGACGGTATTTCTGTAGTTTTCCGTTAGAATTGATTCTTAACCTGGGTTCAATCGAACCCCAGGGGTTCGGCAGAGGTCAAGACACTGTGTGTGTGTCTGTTTCGTTCACCCCACTCGTATGATTCGTGACGTCATGCTTCACTTGGCCATCATTAGCTGCGGCTGATCACGTCACATCACTTGGCCTTAATATCTGTGCTGCAGGGAACTTCGTGCGCTTAGTAGTCGACTTGTGACTGTAGTAATCGTGCCTCATTTGTGATTTATTTCCTAATCTTTCAATCCCTTCATATTAACTATGTCGAGCAAAAACAGAAAGTGGTCGAACACATACGTACAATACGGATTCACGTGTGTAACGGAACATGATGGGAGTCAGCGTCCTCAATGCATGATTTGCAATGCCAAGTTGAGCAATTCTAGTCTAGCACCGGCAAAACTAAGAGAACACTCCCTAAAGCTGCATGTAGATTGAAAATACAAGAACACAACGCTTGCTGAATTCAAGGTAAAGAGAGCCAGGTTCGACGAAAAGGTTACTTTGCCTGTTCTTGGCTTTGTACCCATCGACAAACCGATCCTCACAGCATCGTACGAAGTTGTGTACTTGATCGCAAAGAAGGGCAAACCACACACCATTGGTGAAGCACTCGTAAAACCAGCTGCATTGAAGATGACGAATATCATGCTGGGAAAAGCTGCTGAAAATAAGTTATCCCAAATTCCTCTTTCAAATGACACCATCAGCAGCAGAATAGATGACATGAGCAATGACATCTTGACTCAAGTAGTTGCAGATCTGATTTCAAGTCCAGCAAAATTCAGCTTTCAACTCGACGAGACCACTGACGTTTCCAATCTAAGCCAACTTGTTGTATTTGTGCGCTATGTAAAGAACGACAAGATAAAAGATTTTTATATTTTGTAAGCCTCTTACAACAACAACTAAGGCAGCTGACGTGAAGAAACTTGTGGATGACTTCTTCAGAGACAACGATTTTTCGTGGGATATGGTTTCTGCAGTTTTTTTGGACGGAGCTCCACTGGTTTTGGTGCACTGGTGAAAGCTGATGCACCTCACATCATTGTAACGCACTGTGTTCTACACGGGCATCCGTTGGCAAGGTTTTTGTTAAAAATTGTAGTGGAATGTATGAACTTTGTGCGAAATAGTGCCCTGAAGCACCGCATTTTCAAAGAGCTGTGTAATGAAATGGGCTCTGAATTCGAGGTACTTCTGTATCATTCTAACGTTCGATGGTTATCCCGGAGAAGGGTGCTAAATCATGTTTTTGACATGCGTGTGGAATTAGCCATGTTTTTGCGAGAGCACCAACATTGTCATGCAGATTGCTTTGAAAAATCAGTTCATTCTCATTTTGGCGTACATGGCCGATATCTTCAATGATCTCTATCATATTAATCAACAGATGCAGGGTAATGGAATCAACATCATCGAAGCAGAAGAAAACCTGAAGGCATTTCAAAAAAACTACCGTTATGGAAACGACGAGCAGAGAATGATAACTTCGCAAACATTCCCCTGCTGGACGACTGTTTAATTAAGATCGAACATGTGTCTGAAATCGGAGACATTTCTGTACCCAGGAAACTGAAGCAAGCAATTGCCATGCACTTAGATGAGCTTGCAAAGTCTCTCGACGGATACTTCCCCACTAGAGAATCATACCCAGCTGTTCACGTTTAGTGTTGCGACAGCAGATGTCAATGATGTATACCTCGACGAAATCATTGAACTTCAGTAGAGCCAAGTTCAACAGCAACTATTCAGAACAACAACGCTCTCAACGTTTTGGTGTCACCAAATCGTAACGTACCCTCTTATTGCTAAGAAAGCCTTTGAGATACTCATACCGTTTGTTACAACGTATCTTTGCGAGCAATTATTTTCGAGGATGGTAGACTTAAAAACGAAAAAAAAGGAACAGACTTTGTTGCGAAAATGACATGAGAGTGGCACTTGCTAAGATGAAGCTGCATATTTCTGAATTTGTCTCTGAAAGGCAACAGCAAAAGTCACATTGAGTTGCAGGAAATATTCATTGAGTTATGTTTTTGTGTGAAATTCATGTTTTGTTGGTTTTGTTCTTTGAACACAGTGACATTGTGTGCAACTGATGCATGGTTCATTTTGTGCACTAATAAAATATCTACTTATGTTTTGAATTTGAAAAAAATCATTTTATTTTTCCAATTACGAAGGGTTCAGTGAATGCAAGTACGAAACTTCTGGGGTTCAGTACTTCCAACAAGTTCAAGAATCACTGCGTTAGAAGTTGTTTGTTGATTGTCTGGGCACTTTGTTTGACTACGAATTGTAAGGTCGGCGATGCGGGCGTTCGGCTCTAAAGTGAAATACGAGTATGTGATAGTAACACCCGTCACGTTAAATACAGTCAGCACTGTACTTCTACGTTGTCACTATCTTCATGAAGTACGTAGGTAGATTGATGTTTCTGGAGAAAATTTGATGTACAGCATATAACTTGGCATGGATTTGAGATTCTATGACTTGTTTGATTTCTTCTAGTTGTATGGTTGGGTCGACGCCCCTGAGGAATACAGAGAAAAGGCTGACAGGACTTTTGGTTTTGGAACAACTCACTTTAATTTCAGTGTTCCATGGTTGGCATAGATAAACTTGATCAGCGGGAGTAGCGTGCTGGATGAGAGTTCCGCCCTGGAGTAGGATTCGGGTCCTGGAAGGTTTGATGGTTGCCCCTGGCTTGGCTTGGGCGATGAACGTGGCGATTTGTAGCGGCGTAAAGTGTTAAGGTAGACCGTCAACAGTGACCGGCGATATAACGCGTAGTTGATTCTTGCGTTTTGAACAGCATAATGGCATAGATATCAGCAAGTCTTGCTTACTCTGTGACTAGCGTGGAACTCAAGTGTGGCTGGATTGGGTGCGTTATGTTAAAATGATTTTAAGTATGGTGAATATAGCCAATACAAAGTCGTCGTGGAACGGTATGCATCAAAGCTACATTTTGAAACTATTTGGAGTAAGAAAGAGTATTTAACAACTTGAGGTATCAGAAACATCCAGAAAGAGACCTGCAACAAGGAGTACTCCAATCATTGTAAGTAAAATGCAGCACCTTTGAAAAGGTGGAAACCTCTAGACATAAAATTCAATGTTAACAGTTAACCATGTACTACAAGCAATAGTACGCAATATGATTAAAAGAATCTCAGTTTGAAAAACCTACGCAAACCCTGTGTATACAAGCTGCTTTCATAACATATCCATTCAATAGTTACGTTCCTTTAGCAGCTGGAGAGTGGAACTTTGGAGAGGAGATATTTTTGCTATTTCAAACGAAGACACAGGGTCAAGTCGCCAAGTGCAGCATGAAATTTTGTGCGATGATACTGCTAATAAGAGCACCGTGAAATCGGTAGATAGATTATAGAAATACCTCATAGAGGAAATGTGTTTTGGACATGAAACTCCCTACAGACTACCTCACCAAATGATTGGGAGAGTGATATGGATTGTTTTGATGAGGTTCTAGAATAATTTTAATGTTTAAGCATTGTAGCCAAGAGTAGCCCAATAATTGGTGATGGGTGCTTTAATTGACCATTCTCTCTAATCAGTTCAACATTAGAATCGTTAGGCGCAGACAGCACTATTTTATCACTTTGCAAAAAACAAAAACTGAAAATTTACAAAACTTTCTCGTATCTTTTCATTTGCAGTTATCAATACAAAAATATACATAGCTTAGCTCCTACTCGCATGTCTGGCAACACACCGGACATAAATAACCACTAGAGCATATAAAATCATTTCATTAAAACCGCAGAAATAATGGAAATTTTTAACAGCGAAGTGGATTTAATAATGTATTTATTACATTAATATGAATAAAGTTATTTCAAGATTGATTCTTGGAAGTTAATAAAAGATAGCATATAAATGCTATAATGAACTGCATTTAAACAAGGAAAGAAAGTTACAATTAGGCTCATATTGTAGCCCTTAAGTTTTTCAAACAACAAGCAATTCAAATAGTTAAACCAAAACTATACGTACATTAAATCTCGTTCATATTCGTTATTTTACAAATTACAGTTTGTCTATCTTATGAAATCCAGGAAAATAAATTAGGATAAAATTATAATATGACGCATATTTCATTTAACTGATTTTTAAATTTCGTATCTGGTTCTTCATAATGATTTTTTATGTCTGAATATTTAACATAAGTCTGGTTGCATTAGCAGATTATAAGTAAAACATTGTGCGCAGTGTCTGAGGATCGTTATTCAGAAATTTCGGTTAGAAATTATGTTATTACCGAAAATTATTCATCTTGAATCGGGAACTTATCTAGACTCCAATCCTTACAAATCTACATATTATTTAGATTTTTGTAAGGCATGTTTTGAAAGACTGAGTTAATCATAGGTGTTCGTCTTCTAGCAAAGAGTGCCTTCAGTTCCAGAGTTTCAATTTAAAATGGCAGGCTGAGTTATAAATCTACAAATGTTCGTGAGGGATGGGTTAGTTATACTTCTTCTGATATAAGTAAAATCTTTCATCTGCTAGTTACGAATGGTTAACCAATCTACCAGAAAGAACATTTTGAAAAGCGTATCTGTTCTATGTTTATTTTTTTTTAATACCAATTGTACATTTGTCGAAGATCGGGTTTAGTGAACTATTAAAACATTGAATATATGTTACAATAATTTCATACCTGGCTTAAAAATATTCAGTATACCAGTAATTTATGTGCATACAGCGGAAACCATAATTTGACATGTTAGTATGAATTGTATTTTAGCGCCTTTCTCCGGTTGTAACTTTTAGTACATTTTTCTGTCACCTTTGTTTTAACCTCTTAAATATTACGTAAAAAAGTAATTAAAAACAGGAATTTTATAGTAACACTTTAAACGTTTTCCAACTCATCTCTTTTGTAGAAATATGAGAATGAATTAGAATCAACGCACATAAATTTTATTAATTGTTACTTGGAGATGACTATCAAGATTAAAATTATAAACAGATAAATCAAAACGTAGCCTCACACAGATAAGCAGCAGCAAATCCTCAATCGAGGTACTTTCATCGTTCCTTTCAAATAATATTTTTTTCTCGAGAGAAGGTTAGGCCTAGTAATGAAAAGCATATCACTATAATTGTTACTTGTTTTATGTTCTTGTTTGATTCTTTTGAAGAATCATCTGACTGGCAGACATATTTTCACTTCCTTAGCGCGCATGAAATTTGTATACTCGCTCTTATACGTCTCCCATATCCAGAGGATCGTCTTTGCAGATGCCCCGCCTCCCTCGTCATTCTTCTCTTGGCTTTTCGACAAATGTCCACCTTATTTACAAAACCGGCGAAAGATTTGCCTACGTATCTTCTGCATTCTACTTCAGTCACAAAAGAATAGTGAGTCCAGGAGGAACATTTGCGTGTCTAAGATCACTGACAGCTTCTTGTCGTTGGCTGTTAGTAGTGTTATGTATTATAATTTATCTCGAACTAGTCTCCGATTTATTATGTTACGTACTTTAGGTCTTACGATTTCAAATAGTTGAAAGTTTTAATTTTAATTTTGAAGTAAATGAAATGTTAATATGCATCAAATTTATTATATCTGCCTACAGGAGTGATGTACACAATTTTCTTTCTTAATACAAATATGTTTTAATATACAAACAATACTATAATTTATAAAAACGGTTCATACAAATAATAATTCATGTACAAGTGTTTTACAAACTTATAGGCTGTACTGAGTCGTCTACCTGGTCTAGAAGTGAGTATTTTAATCGACGAGCAAATTAATTCTGAGTTGATATTGTTACACTTCGCTTAAGCTAGCTGGTTTGGCTGGCCTCATGCTACTTGTAAGCTGACTTTTTACCGAAGAAGATTGTTTTGGAATTTCGCGCAAAGCTACACGAGGGTTATCTGCGCTAGCCGCTCTTAATCCAGCAGTGTAAGACAAGAGAGAAGACAGCTAGTCATCACCGCAAACTCTTGGGCTACTCTTTTACCAACGAATAGTGGGATTGACCATCACATTATAACGCCCCCACGGCTGAAAGGGCGAGCATGTTTGGTGCGACGGGGATTCGAACCTGCGACCTTCAGATTACGAGTTGAAGGCCTTAACCCACCTGGCTATGCCGAATCCCCGCGGAAGATATTTAATGTTTTCTTATAAATACTAACGTCCGAAGTTATTTCATTGAAAATGAACAGTTTGTAACGTTGGAAATCTATAACAGTCCTGGTCAAATATATGCAGTTTTTCGATAAATAAGCATTCATCACAATTATAGCTTTAGAGACTTATAGTGTACTGACTGTAATGACGAAATAAATATTTTGTTCTGTCTCTCGGTGCGTTGGTTTATATACTTTAAAGAGAAATTCTAGAATGTTCAACAATGTTCGAAGACACGCTAGTGTTTTCGTAGACCATATATTGTTGATTCTTGCTGTCGAGATTCTTGCTTCTACAAATTTAGAAAATAGGCAGGAGTTGCGCAACGCACTTCCAACAATATACGTCACATGCATCAAACTGAAACTGCCTACTCAGTTTCAGTAAATCTGTTACAGCAGGATGGTGCTTCCCATTCTTTTTCATTTTTTTCTCTTTTCTCCTTCTCTCATAAGTTCAGTTGTTAAGCCTGCCGTCTGGTTACCTTCGTGTTTCACCCTCTTCTAATGTTTATTTGGTCCTCCCTAGAACCACATTAATTTTTTCAGGTATAAATATCTTGAGTCAGTGAGACTTCATAACCAGCTAGAATATGCCTTAATGATCACTTTTTTCACACTTGTGACAATTATCCTCGGTTGTATTTTTATATATATGTAAATTATGGGGTGACAGTAAAGCTTAATACATGGCATCATTACGATACTAAAACACCAATGGTTCCATCAACCAGTTTGTTCCAGGTCACTCGACTCTATTGCATCACAAGACATACGATCATTATGTTGGTCCCAAACATGAAGTCTGTATTTTAGCTTCACATTACACTTCACTCTACCTTTATAAATTTTCGAGGCTTTGATTGTTCTTAAATAACTTTCTGCTTATCCGACAGCTAATCGGGTAAACATTTGACCATTAGTCCTAGTACTGGTACTGACCGTGAATAATAAAATCAGTCGGGTTCAGTTAATCGTCTTCTAGCCTTGGGGGTCGTTTCAGGAGTATAGCTTCACTAAATTATTTGTAAAATGTTTAATTCTGTCTTCCAACATGAGGCCTAAGGTAGTAACCCTTACCTTGTCCGCTGGTCTACTTCCGGTTGTCACACAGCCTGTTCCTGGTTTCATTAAAATGAAGCAAAATATTAGAACTGAGTATGCTTCAAATCCCGCATCTGACATAAAATAAATAGGAAAGAATAACTAACACAAGCTAATTCGTATATATTTATAAACAAAGTTCATACTATAGTGCTAAAATCCGGGATTTGCTTCCTAGGGATGGACAGAGTGTAGATAGCCCACTTCGTAATTTTCTTCACTAAGAAAACAAACCCATTGTAGATTATATAGATTTTAAACAACAATTAATGTAAATACTAATAGTCGAAGATTTATTCTACATGTCAATTTATTCATCTGTATATGTGTCAGTGTATATAAAATATAAGTTTTTATCATGTTATCAAAATAAAATATGTATGAGATAGGTTATAACGCTAACAAACTTATTTTATCATTTCTGTATTAAGTGCCTAAATATTAAAACAGCCATAAAATAACGTATGAAGCATCGTAATCGCTTGTATAAAAGCTTCTAGAATTCTGCCAATCATCTCGCTTATTTGTCAGTAGTAAGTAATAATAAAGATAGATATTATTACTGCACACAGTTCTTTCTTCTATATTTATCTAATTAAAAACACTGGGTGTAAAACGAGGCCGCCAAAAAGGATTGAACGTGCGACGTGAAGGAGTAAAACCTAAATTGGTGGCCAAATGTATTACCGTGTTTCTCCGAAAATAAGACAGGGCTTATATTAATTTTCACTCCAAAATATGACACTAGGGCTTATTTTCGGGGGGATGTCTTATTTTGATATATTAAAAAAATGAAGTTACAAAGTAAAAATTATAAGACCTCTAAATAAATAGAAATTACGAAAAACATTTCTTTACAGAAGGCAGTAAGATTCTTGCCCTGTGATTCCTCCACTATGCTTCTTTTATACTCGATCGAATAGCATTTTCTTACATTCATCTTGTTCTGGAGTGAAAATAACTAAAAAAATTATATTCTATTTAATGTTGCAAACTATTAAACTAACCATTTAAAATAAACTATTATTAAACTATTAAACTAACTGATTAATACTTAAACAAACTAATTAACTAACTATTAAACTAATTAATAAATTATTTTTTTTTATTTCTTTCCTCTTCCTGCCACTCTTAACTAGGGCTTATTTTAAGGGTAGGGCTTATATTAAAACTATCCCCAAAAATCACACTAGGTCTTATTTTATGGGTAGGTCTTATTATCGGAGAAACACGGTAGTTAGCTTGGCCACATTTTTTTGTTTACTTGGAGCATGATGGTGGTTAAAACACTGGATACCTAACTGTAGGTAAAAAAACATTTATTAGAGTACCAAATTAAAAGAAAATTAATCAGTTTTTTATCACACGTGATCGGTACAAAAGAGAGAGAAAAAAAAAAGAATAAATTCAATTAAAATTGGAGATTTTATATCTTTCGTACTTCTGAATGGATTGCCATGAAATTTCGATACGTGAAACAAATGTACCCCAGAGTACTTCCACCAAAATATGGAAAATCTTGTGTTTCACTCTCTGAGCTATAGAAAATGGAAACATACCAAACTATCACTCTTCTTAATACCACACGGCTTTTCGTGCGGGTCGTCTGATCAACAAGAAGAAAAAAAAACGTTATAGTACATCATCACTTTAGGTTTAATATCTTCCATTTATCAACGACAGTATATAAAACTTTTTAGAATGATTGTAATATTGAACAAACGTCCATCTTTATACATGTAAGTAGCACACAATTTTACGTAGTTTATAACTTATTTACATAATTTTATTTCATACATTTATCAGTATCTATTATTCACACCTTTTTGAAATACAGCATATCTATCGAATTCTGTTTCTTATATACAATAACAGTTCATACGTTTTTAGTAACAGTAGGATTTTTATTGCATTTTTCTTAGAAATTGAACCTGAATTGAATTATATTAAGACTGCGAGCTTGCCTCAACCTTAAAAGCTCAATTTGTTTACATAAAGTCGTGGCTTGGCACAATGCGTCGGTGACAGAAAAATCAAAACATTTATATAATAGATAATTAAACATTAAATTATTGGTCGACTTTCCTCCTTTGTGAGATGATAAATTATATTTTTTGTTATGGTTTTGTTTACTGTTCATTATTTATTCTTTTTATCTTATGAATTCTTATTTACATTAAAATACTGACTTGAATTCTAGCTGGTCACGTTTAAGTAAATGCGTATGTATTATAAAAATTTACGCCAGCTTCCCTCATGGTGACGTAAATATACTATTAAGGTAGCAAAGGAATATTTAAATTTACGATCACAAGATGTACTCTCGTGACTTAACACAGTGAAAACAATACCCAATTATAAGTGTCATAAACTGAGTCACGAAATAGTGAATTATTACTGTCTGTTACCTGAGATTGTTATTAATATAGGAAGGTGATTTTGGAATACTCGACTTATTTCTTTTGGAACTAGGGTTTTTATTTTCCTAATTCCATTTTTTGAAGTTCGTGGATTTGCAACGCTAGAAACAGTTTCGATTCCCGTGGTGGGCAGACCACAGATAGCCCAATGAATAGCTTTATGCTTAACTTTAAAACACAGAAACAAACCATTATTTGAAATAATTAATATTAATATTTTATTATTCAGTAGCATTAGTATAAAGCCATAGTCAGGCACGTATTTATTTGCTGTGTATTTAGTAAGGGCTAAATTTTATTTCAAAATTATTATAAATTTAAACATGGTTGTAATAGCTCGTTATTTTAGATTGTTGCAACTTCCTGCTATACTATTCTGTTCGTATCTACACTCGAAAATATTTTACTAAAGGTACCACAGCTGTTTTATGTTTTTTAGAAAATACAATCACAAGCATTTGTTTTGAAAACGAAATGACAGAACTTACACAAAACTGAAACTTAGCAGACTACACTGTGTGGTATCGAGAAACGATTATTTTGTCTGACACATACCCGCGAGTTCTAAGTGGCTTTATTTTTTGATTAGTGGTTTAAATAATAATAATAAAAAAAACACACAGTTGTTGAGGTGACATTAGAATAGTAATTGATGTTATTAGTCAAGTGAGTTTTAAAATGCAATGATGTCGTAAAGCGTTCACTTTACAATTCCGCTAGCATTTTAAAAAAGGAATGCAAGTTGCACCTTGAAACTACTAAAAACTGAAGTTTTTTAAACAAAGTGTAGAATTCGTATCTTCTGCTCTCTAATCTTTTCTCCCTTGATTTCAACATCATTCAAACTGAAAAGACCTATCTCACTCCTACCCCAGCATTCTTTAGTTTGGACCTGTTATTAATTATGTGGTTCACGTTTCAGGTTGTTTTAGCTCTCTCAGCCTTTCGAAGTAATTACTATTTCTCATAAAATGGTTTCTTAGGAAAAGTATGTATAGTAACCTGTGAAAAAGTGAAGGAGATTCTGGTTTTTGAATGGTGTCTGGGTCATTTCAACACACGACTTTGTTATTGATTTTCTGTAGGCAGGAGGCCCTCGCGTGGCCCTTTATATTCTAATTGGCTAAGTTTAACTGAATGCCAGTATTGACTGTCTCCAATGGGTAATGTCTCATGCTGATATCCTTCCGTTGTTGTGCTACTGTATTTTTTTTGGTTTGTAGAAATCTAAGAAGGGCGGAACAGTGGATGATTAATATTTACTTTTTACGTATTGAAACTCCAACACCAAAAATCAAGCTAATAAAATAATGGTCACATATGAATGACTGTATGCACACAGTTATCATGTACCAATATTGCTATTGTTCCATTAACTAACAGGTAATTCAGAATCCATTATATTTACCTGTTTCAAACAAAAGGACTCGGAGAACTCGTTAATTATCCAAAATCAGAAAAAAAATATATGGGACCTGTTTGTCTGAAACACAATAACAAAAGAGCAAACATATCTTGAGCCAAACCAACTTGCTGATTTAAAGGCAGGTTACTTGAAATGCAAAGCCATATGTTCCAAAATATTTTCATTGTTTGGCTTTCTAAATAATTCTCGGCCAATATTCTGGAGTTTGCATTCATTGCAGTGACAAGGGCAATGACAGCAACAACTGCCAGTTAGCGATAAGCTGTATTAATTGCATTAATTTCCACGTCTTACTTTAAATCGTGCTAAAAATGGATTGAAGAGAAAAATGTACATAGAAGAAAAATTCTCAATAACATTTTTTACTCTTTAAAACGCAAAATGGTGACATCTTCCGAATCAGAATTATGTTGCTGAATTTTGATGTACTGATACAGAGAGAGTGCAGGCAAATATTTCTGTTTCCTAAAGAATTTTTGTGTAATGCTTTCAAAGCTTTGTTAACCTACACAGAAAAATGAATGAAATGACCAACATCCACTTCTGTTTCCATTTCTACTGGTAATACATTACGTGAAACAAACTTTTGACTAAAATTTGCAAGGCTATCATTCATACTCTTTGTTGTCCTAGCCATCTGATAGGGACCTACTCTTTCCACCCTGAACTGAATGTATTGAAGTTTGTAAGCCTACCATAAAGAAAACAAAATGCACACCATTTATATAATATCCATAAATTCTAGGTAAAAATGGATACGCTTATGCAGAGGAACTATAAACAGCTTCAAACTAATACTGATGATATCAAAGCCTTGATCAATTCTTATCACCTTGTATGCCTTTCTTTATGCAAGACCTTTCTTATAACTGCTAACACTATTACCATTCAGTATATTTCATTGCTAAATAGGAAAGGTTATGTGAGAGCTGTGTTTATGGAGTAACAGTATTGGAGGTTGACCAACATATTTCCTTCAGGTCTATTCAATTTTATATACCATTGGACGTTGTTGCCATATGTCTTTACTATGATCTTAGCTTTTGCGTCACAAGTAAAAGATGTTGATATAACAGATCATTATGATGTTGAATAGATGTCATCTTTCATCATAATTGGGTACCTAAATGGATATTGTCTGATTCTGGGTAGTTAATATTATAGATGGGAAAATTGCATTTGCTCTTTGATCAGGATATTTCTCTCTCTTTCTGTATTGAACACATGTGACGCCACCTATTTCCATGCCAATGGTTAGGCTTTTAATACTATTAATTTGTCTCTATATTCACTTCGTATTTTCTTTCATAGATGGGCAGTGATCCATGTGTTGCCGAAACTTTTCACACCATTAAATATATATGCTACAATGGAAACTAAACAAGTCCAATCGGTTCTTCTAAATTTTCTTAGAGCTTGAACTGTTCTAATTAACCTATACCTATTACTGTTTGCATGGAAACCCTAACAAATAATATTGTCCATGCAGCTTAACTTATTACTAAAACCTGATATTCTTACATAGTATAGACATTCATGGCAGATCTCTGCCAGATAAAAAGAGAGTCAGAATATCTTCAAGTATCACATTCTAACTGAATAATCATAGCTTATTATCTCAATAATACTATAAGCAATGTTGATAAATATGTTCCCAATTGAGCTTCATGAGTGTCGTAGTTCAGAAAATGTATGCATTTTGTTGTGATTGAAATTGCGTTTATGTGCGTTAAAAACACCAGATGTCTAGATGCATTGTCCCTGTACACTGTTCCTCTCTCTCATAGTTATTTGGGTATTTGTGTTTGTATATCCGGGAGGGTTAGGTTTCATCGACCTCTTCCTCCTTCCTTTGCACTGGTATTAGCAACTGTCAAGTTTATTTATACATTGTACACGAGGGCCAGAGTAGCCCGTACTTACTCAGGCCCCTATCAGGGCAATGGTGCAAATAAATCATTTCTCTTTATAGTTCCATAATTATTTGCACTTTTATTAGATAGGTATCAACTATAAAATATTCACATAAATCCCCTTCAATGTTTATTAGATAACCTCTAATCTAATGTGGAGTATAGTTTATAGGTGTCCTTTTTCTTTCATTCTGAAAATATATATTTACTGGGGAAAGGTGTTTAGGACTCTTCTAATCATGTATGCAGTATCTGTCTAGTTCGCTTACTAGTTCATTTTTTTACTCCAATTTTTGTCAATATAACTTATTGTACAATGTAGGAGTCTATCTGCTATTATTTCTATGTGTGCGTATTTATGCATGAATTCTGATGATTTAGTTGTGGGTACTTTATAAGCTGTTGTAAGTAGTGTATTTTGTATTGTTTGTAGTAGTTTACTTACATTTATCCATGCAGGGGATGCATGGTCAATTACGAGTCTAATGTATGCTTTATATATTTTTATGATGTTATCTGCCGTTGCTCCGCTATTTTCGCCAATTAGAATCCTAGCATAGTTTGTTATTTGCCAAATTATTTGTGTAGTTTACCCATATGTTAGCTTATAGACGAATGTCAGTCCTAAACATTTTGCAGATGTAGCAGTCTGAAGGAGTGCTCCATTCATATAGATCTGGGGTTTGTTTTTTTGTGTTTAGTTAACTTTGTGAATACTACTAGTTGTGTTTATTTTGATTCTATATTTTTGACAATATTCACTTATTCTATTTAATTGTGGTTATATGAGTACATAGAAGAATGGTAATGAAACAAACTAAAAAGAAATGACCCCCTTGGACAAACCAGATCTCATCATGGATAAAAATTAGGCATGAAGACAGTATATGAAGAAAACACTGGTAACTGAAGTTGATATAGAAGGGATCGAGTAAGAGGAAAAGGTAATAAAGGGCAAACTCGAACTGGAGCAACCATGAAAAACGCAGTAGTGCTGACCAGTATGGAGCAATCAAATTGCCTTGACAGAGTAGCATGGTTGACTGAAATCACCCTGTAAAGAATAGAGATGGTAGGATAGGTATACAGTTATTTGCTGGCCTAATCTTGTCTGAATGCATCGACAGCCAGAGCAAGAAAATGAGGAACCAGAGTTCAAAACAGAGATAACTTGATATTGAGGGTGTGACAATACCATCTAGGTAATGAGTATGTTACTAAAGACATAGCCACTGGAAAACAAGAGGCCACTTCACTGGATAAAGTTTCTCAGTATGGGAAAGATGGTATGTAACAACAATGAATGTACCCAGAATGACGCAAAGATACGAATATCGAGCATATGGAACCAAAAAAAGAATATCCAAGGTATGACCACAAAGCAAACGAAAATAGGTGCTGCTTTAGTGATTGATATAAAATACCACTATAGAGTTGTTGGAATGGATCAAAACCAGACAAGATGAAGAAAATGATCCAAAGCATGATGTAAAGCCAGACGCTCTAGAATGTTGATATGGTATGATCTCTTAGCTGAAGACCATCGATCTGAAACTTCCTGCTGATTGACCCACAATTTCAGCACTGGGAACGTCTGTGAAGATATGCAAATCCAAATGAAGGGTAATAGAGCAGAACATCTGCAAACATATGGGACTTATCCAACCACCAATGTAGTTGTCCTACAAGGGAAGGAAGGAAAATAGGACCTTCCAATGGATCCAGCACGATATCACTTTGGTCTTATACAGCTTACTGAATAGACCTCATATGCATACACCCAAGGGGATAAGTTCTTCCATGGAAGAATATATTCCAAAAGTGATATAACTTTGCAAGCTATAAGAGAAGCAGCAGAAAGGGCATGGAAAAATGAACTTTTCATTACATTCAGTCAAAGAGAATGTTGGGTCTGTCTAAGATAAGTGTTAAAAAACAACTCAAATAGACAAATATTGAGTAGGTATAAAGAATGACTTCATTAACTAACCCACAGAAGCTGCTTTTAGGAGCAGCAGATAAATGTAATGGACTCTTGTTCATAACAAGCTAATAGAAGCCAGTCATCCATGTAATGATAGAAGTGCAACCTAAGAGTATGCAAATATCAGACAAAACACTTGACTACCCAAAGAAAGACACACAGGGTCAAAGCAAGCGTGAAGGGCTAGGAGCAAAATTGATAAACTACACATTGATGAATGAACCAAAGGTAGCTCGTTCACTAATGAAATATAGGGGCATGCAGTAAGCATTCACAACGTCTACCTTGTTCATCCACAAACCTGAAAAAAACGATCACACAAGGGTGAGAAGAAACTCTACAGTAAGTAGGGGTAGAACCAAAATTGATTGAGTAGGGCAAGTTGAGCAAAGGCCCCTAAGTCCCTGGTTATCTTGAGTATCACAAACAGTCTGAAATAAAAACCTGGAGAATGGTGACTGACAAATTCAATGGCCTGCTCGGTAGGATACTGAGGTAATGGGTATATGAAACAATGGAAGAGGGGGAAAAAAGGATGACAAGTCCCTCGGATAATACCAGAATATCTTGGATACCTGTGACAAAAAGTTGTTAAAGGGGAACAAAACTGGTCAGCTGAGCCCTCACTGGACTGGAACCCACTAGGTAGTCACTGATATGGTGGAAAGATGTCCATCTGTATTGAATAAAATGAGGTGAGAAGCCAATAATTGCTGGGGAGGAGTTGAACGGAAAACAGTGTGAATGTATAGGCTCTAAATGAAGCAAACAATCCATCAAAGAAGAAATAATAGTTTGGTGTCACACCAACTTTTCAAATAAGATTTCAAAGCCTTAGTAACATTATCAAAAACATACTTCTGTAGAAAAGAGGCCATATGCAAGTTCCAAAGATAAGTAGATGGTAAACAAACTTGAGACAAAGCAGAATCCATCCACAGGAGATCTCAACAACAGAGAATATATTATGAATTTTGTGCAAAGCTACACAAGGGCTCTCTGCGCTTGCTGTCCCTAATTTAGGAGTATAAGGCTAGAAACTAAAAGGAAGACAGCTAGTTATCACCACACACTACTAACTCTTGGTCTACTCTTTTACCAATGAATAGTGGGACTGACCATAATATTATAATGCCCCCACAGCTGAAAGGACGAGCATGTTTGGTGTGACAACAGAAATCTTGTGTGCAAGGATAGAGCAGAATGAGACAAATGTGCCAACATGGAAGTAATTAGAGAAAGGCTATCCTCAGAAGCTCTCAGAACCTTTGAGGATTGCTTTGGAAAGAGGTAGATGGCAGACAGGTACCATAAGAGAGTTGACAGGATAAGATAAAAGGCAGAAAAATTGGGCAGGGGATAAATGAACATGATGATCAGGGTTTGCCCCCACATTGGCAAAATCGATTCTAATTATTAAGAATCAAAAAGTGGATATTCATCATGATTATACAAAACCTTAAATGATCCAAAGCCCATTACCCATCCGAGAAACAAAATGTTTAGCATGAACTATAATATCCAAAGAAGGGGAGAAAACCAAGTACCTAGAGGAGGAGGTATCATCTAATACAGAAGGATGGGGATCATATAGAATCAGGAAAATGGATAAAATAGAATAAATCTGAGAAATGATGTATAAAAAAGCTATATTAGAGCTAGCTAATTCCACATTAAGAACATATGAAGAGAAAAAAAAGCTGTCAAAATCCTCATTGACTCAAACAGGTTCTGCATGTTTGGGAGGAGTAGGGAAAAATTCAGGAAAAACAGGTTAACTCATATAACGATCAATTTCATGGCAGATGATAGCTGATAAATTCATAGACGAGTTACCCCCACCTGCAGCCTGTGTGAGTGTGCTAGTTAAAGGTATTATTTCTGAAGTGGTAATTGAACTTTAGAATTCATTGTTACACAATGAAAAACCAAACACAGTTGTCTGATCAGGAAAAAGAAAATCAGGGAAATAAGTTAACTGAAAAGTTAACTCTAGAAAAAAAAATCCACTTTGGAATAACAACAACAAAAAAAGAACATGATTGTATAATACACTAAAAAGTCTTGTTATGAGTAAAATTGAAAAGAGGGAGCCACATGCATAAAGAGAGTGTCATACTCTTATTGGTGAAGGGTTGTTGCATGATGATTTATGTGATATGCAGTTGAACTAGTTTGTAAAGTACATGGTAGCTCAAGGATGTGATAGCAGATAACATACTATACAGGAAATACAGTAACAAATATTTTCTTCCTTGCTTTTAAAGTTCACATTTTGCTGTGCTGTATTCTACAGAATGCATAATTGTTCTCATGATTCATGGCATGCACAAGCTTTACTGACATCATGACAGTACAAACTGCAACACCAAGCATCCCTTATGTGATGCCCTTTTATTGTTTACTGACTGACTGACAGACAACACAATACTCTTTAATGGTACGAGTGGTTAAAAAAGGTGACCCCTCTTGGCAGCCTTCTGACACCTTTCCGGAAAATGAGTGAATAGGAAGTTAATTGACACAGGGATGTCTTCAAATTGGGAAGGGTGGTGAGCATGTAATAAACGTTTGTTACGTTAAAATAGGGTCAAGAATCAAGGCTATTACATTTTAATACAAGTTACGGCACACTGAAACCTTAATTAATACTACAGAAAACAGAACTATTTTATAAATACAACAAACTGAAAGAAATTTTGAGATTTTTTGACACAAGGAATTCTAGTTTAAGATTCTTATCAATACTCTTAGATTATTTATTACAACAGAAAGTAATTCAATTTCATAAACTGTCCATACATAGTTTAACAGAGTTCATGCTGTTTTTGTTTTTTTTTTAAACAAATTGACATTCCTGTAAGGAATTTTACAATTTCAGTAGCATTTGAAAATTTACTTCTATTATTTCTAGTTCCAAATTAGGAAGCACAAAATGTGTGCCTTTTGGTTTATATGCTTAAAACAAAATTTATTCATAAATATAAACATATTAATCAACAAACTTTGTAACAATCTTTGAAATACATGGACAACACTAAAACATCTATCAGGTACAAAAAAAATCAAAACAAATGTTTATCACATACAAAGAAAATAATTAAGAAAAAAAAGTTGATGGAGTAACATACTCTCAAGGATCTGTTCTCCACAATATACACCAAAATGGAATTAAATTATATAATACCATCTAGAAATAATACATTGTTTAGTTATAAAACATTATATTTTGAAATACTTAAAACCTCTTCAGAAAACTATTATTTTTATTAATAAGGTAGATTAAAGTTTTGTTAATAACTTTATACACAATATTAACACTTAAAACTATACAACAGAATATGAAAATCTTCACTAAATTATTTCCCTTTGTTGTTTCAAAGTTATTTTTGTGAAGAATGTTTTTAAGTGCTAAGAAGTTTAATACAAGCAGTTATTTCCTGACTTTCATCCTTATAAGAGTGATATGTATATTAGTGGTTTATGTGATATAACATCACAATAAAATTCTTAATTTATAAAAATCCTTTTCATGTCCTGTACAGGTTTCCAATTTGAAAGAATATTAGTCGTCACTTCACACCTCATGTGACGTGTGCTGATAAGGCCTTTTAGATTACCAGATCTCAGCAAGTCATGCAGTATTGTTTAAAATGCTATTAATGTCAGCTGTTTAAAATATATAAATTATTATGGTATATAAATGTCATATGCCACTGAAGCTTGATCTCTATATTAGTAAGTAGAGTGATGTAATAAGAATGACATTAACTTCTCCCAAATATTTCTGGCAGTAAAGAAAGACTTGCTTAAAATTATAACCAGATTTATTGTGATACATTGATCTTTTATACAGTTTTCAATAAAGAAATGCCAAACAGTAAAGGAAATATTGTAATTAAAACTATATGTGAATCAACTTATCTTTGATTTGTCAGAGTTTACGAATGATTCTAATTAATTGAAGAGATAAGATTTTTACATTAATTCTTATTACACAAAGGGAAGAATATAGATTTTGTAATGACTAAACATAAAGCAAAGGTTTATTCATTAATCTGAAGAGATGACATGAGACAAAATAATGTTTCAAGAAGGGTCTATCTAGCAATAATGGTCCTAAAAATAATTAAAAAAATAGTCTTATTGCAATGTTTTACAACATTCTTAACCAAAAGGTTTTATGATTTGCCAGTTTGATATTACAAATAACTAAATTTAAGATTAAAATATCTACATTTCATTAAAAAAAATAATTTTTTTCAGGGTTTTGAGTTAACCAAATTCTTTCACATGAAATGGGAAGTTGCATAATAAAAATAAACATTAATTTGGTGCAAAACTGAAAATGTACCTCATTCTTATTTTCTGTCATGTTGTGATTAAATTGAAAGCCTTTAAGCACATTTCCTTGCAGATTTTAAAAGTTTAATTTTTTACGTTTATTTTCACATATCACATTACGTGCTGTTTACTATTTTTAAATGGTCAATCTCATATTTTCTTATGTTTCACATCAAAAGTACTACAGAAAACACTTCGAGTTAAGGATTCTGAAGAACTGTCATCACCACAATGACTTGGTAAGAGATAAAAGCAAGGTTCATCTATTATTTTTGCAAGTTTTTGGTTATCTTTGAGTTTTATTTACATGTATTAAAAAAAAATTGTGATTGATTTTGCAATGATAGTGCTCTGTCTGCCATGATGAGTACTGATCAGTGATTGTATTGATAAATGAGGTAAAAATAAGCCTGACCAGAAACTATTTTATTAAGCTTAAATATTTTTCAGGAAAAAGTTTGGAGTTTCTAAGACATTTTGGAACCTACAAAGAACAAGAACTTTGTAGAATATGCACATGGAATATTATGCAGATAAATCTGACACTATGTAAACTGTAGGTATAAAAGTCCACTTATTTTGTAAAAGAAATATTTCATGTTAAGTAATCAAAACTTCAAAATAACAGGGTTGGTTCTTTAGTCCCAACTAATTATGCAATTCTTGAGAAGTTCTGATATTTTGGTTGTTGAAATATTTGTTCATAAATTTATTTTAATAACTAACAGAAAACTGGTTTCATGACCACATTTGTGAGAGATGTCTTTCTTACTTTTGAAAAGGGTAGGAATAGTTTTTTTTCCGATACCTCATACTTATAATTAGGTACTTTTGGGAATACCTCTGATACCTCTGCTATTTATTTCACAATTGAAAAAAATACCAATTTGTTTATTAAAAGACATTTTCTTATTGTCTGAAAATATGAACGTCTTTAAGTTCAAACACCCTACCTTAGGACACCCATAATAATTCTGGTATCTGGATGCCTATTCATCTTAACTTCTAACACCAGATGTCAACAAAACTTGAGTCACTTGTAAGCTACAATTTAAAAGAACAGAATTCCATGGATACCATTTTCTGTATTCTGTCTTTTGAGTAACCAATTTTTTTTTTACTCCTACATACTGCATAAAAAAATTTAAAAAAAATTGCAAAACAATATTATATGTAATAAGAGTTATAAAATGGAATTGTAGGCAGTGGTTTTGGGATTTCACACATGTGAACAACTATTCCTGCCCTGCTTCTGAAGTTCAACAGTTAATATCTTGATATAAAAAAATACATCAACAACTGGAAAAGCTGAGAAAACTTGGCCAAAAATTTAGCCAATATCAGATAGAACAGTTATATGAAAGAAATTAAAAACAGTCATTCATCAAGATAACTTTGCAAGATCATGTGTACTTTAACACATGCACATTTCTAATTACTATTTTTATACATGCTTGAAATGTTACAAAACTAGAAATATACATCTACACATTTCTTTTAATCCTAACTTTCCTGTTTTCTAATCTTAGAATATCTGAACAAAATCATAATCTGATTACTTTCACTTAAAAAATGTTGAGCCCGTAAATAACAAATGTGCACACTCACCACCAGCTGAAGTCAGCATGAATGTTTTAAACATTCATCATATTTTGTGCTGATATATACATTTTTTTACAACAAAATTTAAAAATAGGTATATATTTTTTAAAAATTCAATGATGTTTATGTTATTCTTCCAGCGATATTGTTATAATAATACATATCAGGTTTCAAATTTTATAAATAAAATATGCCTCCTTTATACATACAGTAATTTGTTTAGCTTGAATTCACTACTTTTAATCTATCATGCTTTAACAAATAACAAGTAAACTGAATAACTACAACAGTAAAGGATGTCCAAGTTAAAAACTGCTTAAAGTTTGTGTGAAACTAAAAAATATTAATATTTAAATTTCACAAAATAATAACTAAGATAATACGAAGCACTTATAGGACAATTTATCTGTAAATATCTCATGACTGTATTAGACTTTATACAGCTCAAAAACACAACACACACACACACACACACACATACATATGCAATATCTGTCAGATTTAAGACTAAATAATTTATGCAAGTGATCTCTGATATTGCATTACACTTTTACTGTACAAAACATTTACTTAAATACAGATATCCTTAATTTCATGTTTTACTACCTTTATCTAACACATGAAACAGGAAGTGTTAAAATATTTTATAACGAAACCATAGAAACTTGGTTAAATTTTTTCTTTAAAAAAACAACAAATCCGTTATGACAAAAATGTTAAAGTTATAAACTTTAAAATATACCTACACTTGAAGATATACTTAAACAGTAAAATAAGAAGAATAAAGATTATTCAAACTAAAACAATAACTTAGATTCTTGTGTACATAATTCTCAATACATAATGTACGGTACAGCCTTGAACTATACTCTCAAAGTGATCATACAGTCAAGTCTTACTATCTGATACTTATGGAGATTCAATGTTAATATAAATTGTACATTTTCATGATTGGTAAGATGAAAACTTTCTGGTCGTCTATTTCTGATACTCTTTACAATCATCTTCTTTACTGATGATACAACACATTTTTTTATTTCTACTTAATTATGTTCATTATTAAGAGAGAAATAAAAATGAGCAAAATGTGACTTGTTAATTTAAAATTAATAGTCAGTTGCTACAAGAGTAAGAAAAATGGAATTTCTTTGTATATGTGAATAAGTATCAACCACAACTTCCTGGTCTATAAAGTGTATCTCTTTCTAAAAGCCAGAAAAGTGTGTGGACAACTTTATTTTTACTATAGTGATCTTTATCCGATAAATATATTAAGAAATAAAAAACTTTTGTGGACTAAATTTGTTATACTAAACAATTAAATTGATTATAATAAATAACTTTGTGCCATTGATGATGAAAATAATTTTAGAAGAACATAATGTAGGTTGATGAAATTTCAGAATATAGGATGAAAAACACAACTTTAGAGAATTATTGAAAACACATCACTTACTTCCTATCTATTACACAAGAAACTGTCTTTAACATTTAAAATAGAGTATAAAACAAATTTAGAAAAATACACAAGTTTCTCATAGAACCTTAGTTTAGTTGAACAAGTAAAAATATTATTTCAAGTTTGATTCTAGTTCACACAATCTCCATGATGTCAAACAACTACATTTAACTTTACTTTGAAGCAGTTTCCTTTAGATTCATTTGTGAAAATGTTCTGTAATGAGAATCATTCCTAACCAGTCACATTTATGGTAAGTCCATTTACCAAAATGATGTCACAAAGAGCTTTTTTGTTCTCAAGTGGAAATTTATGGCAGATATATTTTGATATTTTTGTGTACTTCCACAGTAAAAGTTTACTAAAATTCATGTAGTAGCATCTTTCAGATTCCTGTAGATATCACGTTTAGTTGTGTCTACAAGCTGACCAGTAACACCAAGGTACGCCTTTCTGCAACTGTCAGCAAATCTATTTTGTCTGCAAACAATCTTGTATTGAGATGGTGACAGAACACCTTCCATATTGCTAACCTTAATGTCTGTCTGTGTGTCTGCATTAGGTGCTGATGATGACGGAAGGGAAGTGTTCTGAGAAACAGCTTCTTCTTCAGTTATTGGTGTCAGTATAGCTCGGTGATGCACACTGGATAAGAATGCTACAAGGCCAATAAAACCCATTTAGATGGTGAAGTGTCATAAACCAGCTAAATTTATGAGTTTCAAATATTTAAAAATGACACACAAGGTTTTTGTAAAGCTAGTCAGAAATCTAAAGAAATATTTAAAGCTGAAAAATCAGAGATATTAATAAAACAACAGTTTACATTTTAATACCTGGTGTTGATGCAGATCTCCGCATTCCTGTTGCAACTGAAACACAAGTAGGGCTTATAAGGTCACTTTCACTCCCAGGGAACCTTAACTGCTGGTAGATGAGATGCCCTCTGCTACTGGAGTTAAACGTTGAGGTTGTAGACTAAAACATATTTTGAAAATTATGCACCAGATGTTTTTTTCATATACATTTTTAACTTGCTATTTTTCATCAATAACATACTACTGTTTAAAAACTAAACAAGGGATTGTTAAACATAAACAATTTATTACAGATAAACATTTTGATAATTTAAATAATGACCATATTTCTTATAGCAGTTTATTGTAATTCATAAATAAACACCTGAATATTGTAGGCCACATTCACATTATTACAAGAAATATGACAAGGATCTCAGTAACATTGTATATAGTATAAAAAATAAGTTATTCATAAAATAATTTGTAGACGACATGATGGGTCTTAAAATTGAGGAATCACTAGAATTCATTTGAACAAATAAGTAAACTTTATTTACTACCAAACTGTTACACAAAATAAATCAAGTTAAAAAAAGAATATTAAATATTTTCCTATCAATTCTCAAACCTAAGTGACAGATTTTGTCTGTTCTTCCTTTTCTGTTTTATCACAAGCAACAAAATTACATGATTTTGTATGTAAATTTAGTCTAAATATTAATGCTCTATTCATAGCAACCACACTGTACTTGTATAACCAATGAATTTCCAGATCTTTAATAACACCTGATATTTTGTATTTTTTTCATGGTTAAAGTTTTAATTTTTTGTATGTATGTTATGGGTCTGCTATGAAAGTGAGAATAAAACAGTACATTTGGTATTAACACTTCTGATTCTCAAATCTGTTAGTGCTCATTTTAAGTTACAGATAGGAGTGTCTGAATTTATTTTCCGTCATGGCTCTTCAAATCTTAAATCTTCCAACATAATGCTATTAAATGAAAAATGTCTTGACTACAATAATTTTAGCTGCAGAGTCTCAGGTTTGAACACATATAGTAGTATTTCTTCTTCTGTTATATACAGATAATTGTTGCATCTAGTCATCTTTAGATATTTCAGTTACTTTTTAACATTTCATCTTCTAAAGGTAGATTAAAGCCAAAAGTTATGGAATTTGTTGTTTTTCTTTTCTTTCAGCCATGGATGTTTTGTAGTTGTCTTTTTACAGCTCTCACAAAGATACAAGATGGCTATCTGAATTATTTATCCAAAATATTGATCTGACAGACAAGAGAGTTGCTCTTGTTTTTCTGAATAACATGATTTCATAATCAGTTATAAAAGATTTGTTGCCATTAATTCTAGTACACAATTATATTTTGGTAACAGGATATAAATGATGGACCAACAAAACCACAGCCCAGCATGTTAATCACTGGGCCATGCTCATTCCACGTTTTATAATAAATTTATGTTTATTTAATTTTGTTTCCCTTTTTTATTTGTTAATGAGTCTCTTTGGGTTTATTTTTAACTCTGCATAAAAATGAGTACTCTACAAATGTTTATTGACAACTGTATTGTTTGCACCTTTTATGCTAGTATTTACTTAATGTACACTAGTACACAAAATATTGTTGAGAATAGCTGCAAAAGAATGTAATTTGGTAACCATTTTCAATAAAGTGGCACTAAAATATACTTTATCAGTAAGTAAACTAAAAAAAAAACTATCAGAATAATGTCTGTTTAACTACTGAGAATAGCTGTATATTTAACTTACTTTTAAGAAAATAGTAGCTATGTTTTTCATTACAAACAAAAGTTTCCTATACTGAAAATGTATTTCTGACAGGTACTTCCTTCTTCTCACAAGATTAGCTTTCCCATTTTATGCTGCTCTCTACAAGCAAACCTTTTTTTTTCTTATAATGCATGCTACAAATGATTCCAACACATCTCTCATACAAATCATCATGCGTCATTTCTCCATCAATAGAATACCACCATTATCATATGATGTATGTGACTTCCTCTATGCTCCACTACCAAATCATCACTTCAAAGTCTGGCATAAGACGTACGCATTGGAAGATTGTGGGAAGTGTGATGAAAGGAAGTACCCACTGGAAATACATTTTCAGTGTAGGAAGATTAGAACTTCTGATATAGTACTTCCCTCCTCTCCCAAGTTTAACTAGAATCCCACAATAAAAAGGAGGAGGGATTGGTGTGAGGAAAAAAAGATGTACTTCCCAGAAAGCATCAAAGATACTTCTGTAGATGAGAGAAAAACAGATAATGTGATCCAAGAAGGGGCACAGCATCACTCATGAACCAAGTATTTCCTTGCTGTGACCAGCTAGGAACAAACATGGCAGGAAAGGAAGGGAGCACCATCCAACTGAGAGAGGATAAGTCAGGAAAGTGATCCCAACTAGATAACTATGGAAACTTAATCCCACAAAAGTAGATAAGTAGGATAAGGATCATACAAACTTCACCTCTAGCTCTAAAATTGAGGTCTTGAGAAAAACAGATTTCAGGACACAACACAGGATGAGCAGTGAGTCAGAAATCTGGGAATGTTAATCCAGCATCTGTCCACCAAATGTAATAAACTCCCACAACAGTGAGACTGGTCTGAAACATCCACAGGTCAATAACATCCCTGTCACAAGAGAGAATGAGGGAGTACCTTTGACATATACATCCCACGTGAACCCACTACACAAAAGGAAGAATCTTGGAAGGATGATGGACAACCCCAAACATGTGTCAGGATTTAAATTGATTGGCTTACTCAATATCCAAAACCAACCCATGGGATATCAATATCCATACAAGGGTAGCAAAGGGTGAATTGTATCAAGACTTCTCATTTATTAGTATGTATCACTTGTTCAGGAGGATGGAATGCCTTCTACAAAGAACACCATTGTCCTACCCTGAACTGAATGATTATAGCCATCTATGTGGAACCAATCTAGCAGGTAGCCCTTCATGGAAATGGTAAGGACTCCCATATTCCACTGGAAGAAAGGGAGAAAAAAGAGCATTGAGAGTCTGGAGTAATGGTTACACCTAAAACAGTGCAATGGAGAATTGCAAAACCCTATTTTGAAAAGCAGACCATATCAATTTATTCAATCCAGGCATGGTAGAGATGAGCAGCTGTCTCCTCTTGCTTTACCCATGCTGTCAATTGGTGGTACACAGATTCATTTATGAAGCAAATGCCACGAGGCTATTGACCATCCAGTGATCTTGTGAAACACCCCATCTCAAAATTGAGCCTGCAGAGCCAAGGAAAGAGCATGAGAATCATCATAGCACACACACTGTGGATTTGTTTGTAAACATATCTAATCAAGATGGGACAGGTCAATGATTGGTCCCAAGTCTTCTATCATTTTGGGAATTACAAACAAGCAGGAGTAAAATTCCCCCAAACTATATGGAGCAGATTTGATAGCCCATTGTGTGAGGAAGTCTTGCACCATCTTGGATAGATGTTGGCATGACAACAGCACTGAACATGAAATGGTTTCACTAATGAATGAAGGTCACTAAACAAGCTCACACTGGACCTGAACCCATCAAGGTAGTCACCTCAACCATTGTTAGTGTACTATGCATTGTCAGAAAAACTGATGAACAGTGGAACTTTGGGATGGAGGAATAGGCAAGGGCTTGGAAGGGAATGGTTGGGAGACAGGAACCAGTACCACACTCTGCTCAAACTGGTATGAATGGGTCATCAGATAAGGAAGACTTGTGGCATGCTTTAAAAAGAGGTTTGCACACAGAAGACAGTACAAAATGAGAAAGCTAATCTTGTGAGTGGAGAAAACTACCATAAATGAATTATTAGTTTTATTTACTTGTGGTATTTCAAAATTAAATTTGGTCTTGAGCTGAAAGTTAGTACAATTAGATAATATTAATTACAAATAGTAGATAAATGAACAATTTACCCCATCTCCAGAGATTCCCAATAGCCTGTCATCATCATCTGATGACCAACCACGCACAGGATGAAATACAAGGATCATTACCCATATTGGTAAGAGATATTTGATGACCTACAAAGAAAAAAGCAAAACAAAAAACATTAAATCTCTATATTTCTCACAACTAAAGACCAGAAATTCATTAATATAAAATAAATATCTATATACATGCAACTTGTACTTCATGCAGATATTTTTACGAAAACTGAAAACAACATAGTATAATATTTACTAATGATATGGGAAAACAAATATGCTAGTTTCTGAATATTTTACACATCTACAAAACATAAAAAATAATTGTAATAATACTTTTTGTCTGAATATCTTGTTTCACTATGATATTTATCATAAGACAATAATAACAAATACATGCTATTATTTTTGTATACTATATGTCTATAATACTAACCATGAGGAAAGCAAACACTGGAGAATATATGGACTGTGTGTGACCCTGAGCAAGAATAAAAAAAAATAAAAATCAAATACATATGTTTTTCACACTTCATATTTTAACAGAGTGTATGAGTAAAATATGAGTAAGAATACACAATCTCTCATTCTTTGATGAAATATCTTTGTGATGCCAGAACAAAAGACTACTTATTATATAGTCTCAAACCTGATTTTGAAATAAAGTACATCATAATACTTTAATACAACTCAATAAAAATCAGTTAAACTTGAAGTATGAAGTATCAGAAATGCTAGATTGAAAAAAAAATGTGTGTTGAAAAGATGAAGTTAGCATAGAGTACATAAACATATTTTCAAGACCAAAAAAACCACTTTCTGCTAATTCTTATGCATCAGTTTGGAAAATATATGAAAAGGATAAGGATAAAGCTTTTTCTTTGACCTAAGAAACAGCCACATCTGTAATAATACTGTGTATAAAGTTTTGCATATGTACAGGCACAAGTAAATTCTTATTATTCTCCGAGCAGTTGTTTAACTTACTTAGTCAATCCAAAATGAGAAATATTTAGTGTATTTTAAACCACATTTAATAAGTTTAGATAATTTGATTCAGACAGCCTCTGAGAGTAAAGATCTTGAAATTTTGTTGAATAATACATGAAAGCTAAAACCTATACATTTTATTTTGATGGGATAAGCAATAATATAGATTTAGTTAAATTAAATAGGGATATTACATTTAAACAGATTTTTACATACTTACATATATTACATTTAAACAGATTTTTACATACATATATTACATTTAAACAGATTTTTACATACTTACATATATTACATTTAAACAGATTTTTACATACATATATTACACTTAAACAGATTTTTACATACTTACATATATTCCACTGCATCCTGAGTCTTGATCCCCCACTACCAAATTAAACATTAACAAACATTGATTATATTTCAAATACTATGAAAGAAACTATACATGTGTATGTGTGTGTGTGTGTCTATATATATAAGTAAATAATTCTTGTATTATAAAATATATTACATATACGCAATCAACTTAGTGCTAGATAACAACGATGGAAGTTAGTATAAAAACCAAAACCAAGATGTCTATTATGAGATTCTAACATAAAAAAAAATTAAAAAATTGACCACTACCAGTCCTTATGATTATTAATTAACCCATTACAAAACATGTGTGTGGTCACAGCACTTAAAGGATATTGCCAGTGTATCTACTAAGCATGATCCAAATACAAATGTGAAACTAGGTAGTTGTTATACAAGATCAAATTAGGGGGCAGGAGTTGAGTGCTTTAAACCCCAATATCTTGACATAAAAGACAGTTATTGATATATCCTTACAGTAGAAGTAAACCACCCTATAATTCTATGTTTGTACAATTCCCCATCTCTGTCCTTGAAATAATTATTACAGAATGATAGTAATTACAACTATAAACCCGTATCATGATAAATGTGGTAATAATAAATTAAACACCCACCTTCATTCCTTGACAAACTTATTCAAGTGTAACCTAGACAAGCCAAGACATAACTATTCACTTGAAAATGATACATGGGATTATGTTGTTTGAGGTTGGTACATCAAGGATGGGAAAACTGAAGTCTCTCTTTTTTTTTTTAAATAAAATAACAGTCATTTGTATTTTGTCATTGATGAAAACAATATCCACATTTAACTTATGTACACTATTACTGTTGATGCTTCTTTTTAATTTATTTTGAATAAATTTGAGCAGAATCAAAGTTTAAATTATTGCTACAAACTAAGGTACTAATATAGTGAAAAAGAATAAGTATACAAGTTAGGATTTATTAGTTGGTGTGAAAAGATATTTTCATAGAAGTACAAATATAAGTTAACCATATCTGAGGAGAAATTACCTCCTAAAGAATGTCAATTATATGTTTAAATACTTGTTTAGTAAAACAAATGTAATTATATATACAAAAAAGCATATTTTTAATTTGATTATTTGTATTTTTGAATAATTATATTAGTGTCCAAAAATTAATTAATTAAATACTCAAAAACTAATAAAATCTTTTACATCTATTTTAGTATTTAATGTATTAAAATCAAAAGTAATATAAATTAATGAATTGATATTCTTTGAAATCTGTTAAGATTTTAAAAGTGGTATATTGTTTTTTTATAATCCTAGAACAGTGATAAAAATAATTTTTATACCAATTTTACTTTTGTGTATAGAACAATTAAAATTTTATTAAATGTACAGAAAGAAATTTAGTAACAGCATTTAACGAGTTTGTAATGAATCCAAATTTAACAAATGTTATGTAATTTTAACTGCATACAAAATATGCAGATTAGAACAAGCAAAATATATGTTTTTATTTCAGTTTTTATGGTTTTCATTAAACTAGTAATAACCATATTCTTATCTAATGTACTTTTTGAAAATATTTTAGTTTGTTTTAATTTCATTAATTCATATTTGTGTGTGTGTGTATTTTATATACATCTCTTAATTTACAAATAAAACCAAAATTACAACCTGCTCTATTAACAGAGGATATAAATAATTTGTTTTGAATTTCTATAATTTTATTTTCAAAGATAAGAAATGCAATATCTATACATTTAGATAAATTTGTTAAAGTACTTAACTATTTTATTATTGAATTAATATTAATTTCCACTTAAAAAAGAAACACAGAAGGTAACATTTTAATAATGTAATCATTTTTTCTAAACTTAATATTTCACTTTGTTTGCTTTAAATTTCTAAATTTAGCACTTTTTTCAGAATTACTTTTAAATCATCTTTAATAACATCATGAAAAATCAAATAAATAATTATTGATACAGTTTTAAAGTAAATTACTAATTTATTCTAGATTAAGTATAGAAATACATTTTTTATAATTAAAAGGAAAGATCTTACTGGTTTATTTAAATTTGAAATTTAAAATAAACTTACAAAAATATTTCACTTTTGTCAAATTCAATTTAAATAATTATATATTTAAAAAATAGCAAATATATCAAAACCAGGATCTAAATCCTTAACAAAGGTTCTCAAAATTAATAGTTGCTTACTTTTACCTTTACTTCTTTTACTGTTATAAATTTCAAACTGACATAAATAAGTTCATACTTTTCCTACAATAGTGATTTTAATATCGGAAAATAAATGTCTATTAAAACGATACATTTTAAAAGAATATTGAAAACTTTTATTAATTTTTGGTCTGTGTAGATTAATTTTCAGGTGTCTAAGCATTTGCAAGTTTGGACTTTATTTTATATTGCATATACAACAAGGTAATAAATAAGTTACTTTAATTATAAAAAAATTTCTTGACAAAAGTACTGATAATCTTTAACAGCCACACAAGTTAGACATTTGAAATTATTGCAAGTAATATCTATCTATGTTTTAATTTCTTTGAATGGATTAAACTTAGACCCTACTCAAATTTATCCATAAAAACATGCTTTACAAATAACTTTACAAATTGTTTAGATTTAGGTAATGTTTTCGAAGAAGGCTGAGTGCAATTTATCATTTCTGACAGAAGAAGATATTTTAGTTTAACCATCTTTGGTCTACCTACTCTAAACAGTATAGTACCATATATCATGTTACAGGGAATAGTTATCCCAAAAGTAAAATATATATTTGGCTAATTGTAGCAATGGTAATTCTCTTACAGAAAGTATTCAATTACTATATAATAAAAAATAATAGATTTAAATATTGGGAAACAATAAAAATGTTTTATCCTTTTTTATAATAACTATTGAAACAAAGTTCTTTTAATTCATAATAAATAATCATCTTCTGCAGTTTTCATAATTTCAAACTGCTCAATGTTAGAGAACTGTCACTACAAATTACACATTTCAGAAAGTTTAATATACATCAGTATATTTTTTTGGTGCATTATATATCTCCTCTTTAGAGGCAGAAGCTCTTTTGATGTGCTCATTTATTATGCTAATTATTACTTTCACTGGAAAAATCTTTCTTGCTTAAATAACGTTTAATATAGGAATAGAAACTGGAATTTATAATAAACCTATATTTTCAGATCTATATTTTAACTATAAAAATTTTATATCAAAGAAATTTAAATAAAATCTTGTATACCTTTGGTATTCAACACTCAAACTTACCAGATATACAGAATTATTTAAAAAAACAACTAAATATCATGAAAATGATTCCAACAAATATCTGGCAAAAGGAATGAGAATATCAAGAAAGTTTCCACCACTAAACAGGAGATATATATAATGATCTAAAAAAAACAAACTTATGTAACACAACCATTCACTGGTAAACATATTTCGAAAATAAACATGTAAAGACTTTACTGAGCAACATTTATTAACAAGTTCTTAAACCAAATGTCTTCTACAGGTAATGATCTGAGTGTTCTAGAGCATATATAGGTTATACCAGAAGAAGAATGGCTGATAAAGGAGCATAGTCTATACAAGTATGTGGAAGTATCAAACATTCTAAAAATGTATTAGTCTATAGTGCCAAATCTGCACCTATTAATTAATTAATTTTAAATTATAGGAACTGAAGGAAATCATTATTTATTATGCATTAGAGAGACATTACCAACATTAAGCCATTACCAACATGTTAACAAACAAGTTTTTATATGTATGAAATGAATATATTTTGCAATCATAAAGAGGACCACAGTTATTTAAGGTCATCTAAAGTTTGAAAATAGCTAGGCCTAAAATATTATGTATTGGCTCTTTCAATATACCAGACCAGATAGCTGAGCTTGTCTCAAACTTTCCCAGCTTATACTTGAATGAGTTTGTCAGGAATGAGGATGGGTGTTTAATTTATTATTACCACATTTATCATAAGGGTTTATAGTTAAAATTACTAATCACTTTGTAATAACTATTTAAAGAGGGGAGATTGGGAATCATACAAATGTATAAATAAAGGGTAGTTTCCTTCTAATTTAAGAACATTTTAATAACTGTCTTTTATGTCAAGATATTGGGAGAGGCAATTCTCTTTCTACAGTTGACTGCAGACAGTGAAAAGTGGTGGGAATCAAGACATTGTTGGTTAAAGCCATCATATCATAAGCTCTAATTTTATCTTTCATAATAGCTGTCTAGTTTGACATTTGCCTTTGGGATCAGGTCTGGTACATGGAAAATATCTTCAATGACTTTTGGTGCTGAGCCTCAGAGATTTTCCATTATGAGGAATAAATAATAACTAGCAATGGCTTAGTATTTCCTTTTTTAGGCTAAATCTTATAGCAGGCATCATTGGTTTACACCCACAACTACAGTATCAGGAATAACAACAGAAACTGTAAATAAGAGGGGTATAAAATATAAACACTGTTGAATTATAGAACCTGAGAAGATTAAATTGCAACCAAACAGCCTGGTTAAAATGTGGGAAGTAACATGTGATATTTGGAACAATGTTTCAAAGCAATACATTATTAGCAAAAAAAACAAGTTATACTACTCTGCTTCAAGCATGCACAAAATACTAGTGCACTGTACATGCATTTCCTGTAAAAATTTATTGTAATAATGATAAATTAACCATTTTGTTTGAATTACCCATTGCTTGTAACTTGTGTGTGTATCACATAATGCATTTTAATAATTATTTTTAATACTGTAAGTGATACAGCTACTTAAAAAAAATTTACTAGCTGTTTATACTTCTAATAATTGATTTCATAAAAGTGAAAAAATAATTGCTCTTTTTTGTGAAATAAAATTCTAAAGTTATCATGCAAAATATCCAACTGAGCACAATATTACAGTATGGTTTATTAAATCACAGCCTTCCTTCTTTTGAGGTAATTTCTAGTTTTGTGTATTATTCTGGCTAATTTTTAGTTGATTTAGTAATAAACATTCCTCATATTTAAAAAAATAACATTTGTTTGACCATTTTATGATCTCCAAGTTTTATATATAAATGTTATCCAGTTTCACCAACATATGATTAGAAGGTACTACATAGACAATGCTCTTTATTTTAAGGTATACACTTTTCCAAGAGCAAGAAATTTCTAATGATTTTGAGATGCTTATCTAAAAAAAACAAAAACAAACAACTTTAAAATTGTTTTTTTCAAATAAACTGTGTCAATCCTATGAAAAACCTTGCATTAGTGAAATTGGAAAATGTTAAAATGCGTTTTCATACAAATTTCTTGTTCCATAATGTTGGATCTAAGTTTTAATTTAGGTTACATGGAATTGTTTATTTACCTAATACACACATGCTGTTTAAAATAAAATAGACAAAGTGGTTACAAAAAGTAATTTTTCCCCAAATCTTTTTATCAATGAGTAACTTAGCATTTCAGTTACCAACTTGAATATTTTACACAGCAATTTATAAACCTTTTATTTTAAAAGTAGCTCTTTAGCATGTCATTAATCCCTAAATGTAAAATGAAATGAAATTTCATAATTGGAGGTCTCAAATTTTTTTTTTTAAAGAATACAAAATTTCTTTTAATTATGTGAAACTTATCTGAGGGCTTATAATGCTACAAATTGAGACTTAATATCAATGTACAGAGCACAGATACCCTATTTTGTAGCTTTGTGCTTACACTTATTCACACGACACATACTAGGTACATAAGGACAATAACCCTACCACCCCAGGTATCCTTTACTGTGCATGACAAAGTTTTAGTGTCATACATTCAAAATTTTATTAAACTACTTTCCGTTTATGTTATACCAATTACAATAGCATAAAATCTTAGCTAATAATTCATATTTTAATAGTACAGGTAAACATCGATATAAAACAAATTGATAAAGCGCGATAATCAATTGGGCGCGACGGGGTCTTAGGCCCCAAATTTTTTGGGGTTTCTACAGAGGCCGCCACTTAATATTACCACTGCTTAATGTAATCAGCCGGTTAATGTGATCAAAAATCAAAAACCAAATCCACTTCAATCTTTTTGTATAGTTTCACGCCGCATATTGTGATCAAATTACAAAATAATTAGTAAATAAATTATCAAAATTAATTACTATTTGCATTAACTTTTAAAATTGAACTAATTTTAATCAGCGTCTAATTGTAAAAACGATCACATGATTGCTCTGATGAAACTACTTTTAGAATATCAGCCCCATCAAAGTAATGAATTCGATAAATTTCTTTAGAATTCTGCTTTTACATTTAATTTCAGTCTTAAAATTGAGTTTAATAAATAAAAATAAATAAAAAAAATGCTATATCATTGGTGTAAGTAGTTTTGTTTGTTTTTCTTTATTTCACTACAAAACGCGTAAATTTTGCATTATCGCTCACTACGAGGGTCAAAAAAATATATAATCAAATCGGTATAAGGCGCAATCAGATACAACGTGGTCGAATTTTTTGGACCCCAACTAGTGCCTTATATCGATGTTTGACTGTATATGTTTTAAGCTCTTAATTCTAAAAGGCAATATTTAAAAAAATCATGAATTTCCCCTACCCCTAGTGTAAAATTTTCTCTGACCATGTTATCCCTATTTTATCCACCCTCAAAAAGTAAAAAAATTAAATACAAATTACTCTATAAAATTGTCTGTCCTCAGATAAACCACATTTATTAAAGTCTTCAACTTTAGCTACAAAGCTATTGATTAGAAAATCAGACCTATCCTGCTGCATCTACCTGTCACATTCATAATTCATTAATAGTCCACTCTTATGTTTAATTATATATTACCTATAACCAATATATTTGTTTGTTTTTTTAAGTTTCTCACAAAGCTACATGAGGGCTATCTGCACTAGCTATCCCTAATTTAGCAGTGCAAGACTAGAGGGAAAGCAGCCAGTCATCACCACCCACTGCAAACTCTCAGGCTACTCTTTTACCATCAAATAGTGGGGTTCACTGTCACATTATAAACACCCCCACAGCTAAAAGGGCATAACCAATAGAAACAAGATTTTAATCTACCAAATGATGCATTGTATAACATTATGTTCTAAAAATGTTAAATGTCAATTTCACTCAGAGTATGAACATTGTTCCCATGGGAAAATTAATAACTAGCTTGGATGAATTTGAAACAATTCTTTTTGTAGTTAGAAAACTAGAAAATATTTGAGAGGTACAGGAATTTATCTACTTTTTCTGTATTATTAGTCTACAATGTTTGGAGCATTATTTAATTAAATAAAAATTAACTGTAATATTACGAGTAGTATAAAAGATTGGGGTTAACTGTCTTCCACAACCGAGAGCAATAAATAAAATTTGATAAGTATTTTACTTCATGTTCTTAATGTTTATTCTTTATGTATAATTATAAAAGCAACTAAAATGTATAAGAAAATATTTTCAGGTTAATTAAGATGAAGTAAAATAAATAATAATAATAATGAAATAAAAATATTTCACTAGGTAAGCACGAGAACTGTTGTACTAGTTTGTGGGATATTCAATTTGATAGTGTAACATGAGCTGCACATATCCCAAATGATTTACAACTTATAATAACATAGACAACAGTTATTCATTCATTGTTCAAAGGAAAATAAAGCAATAAAATTTTTTTTTACAAATACATGTATACTATTAAAACTTAGAGCTATTTAGGATAAACAAATGTTGTTTCATATTATAATATGAAGTCATTCTAAAAAGACAAAAGGGTAATTTTAGGGGTTTTTTTTATAGATCCCATTTTAAGTTAGGTTAGAGAAAATAACAAACTGTCAAGTTTTACTAAAGAAACATTTGAAATATATTTAAGAGGTATTAAGAATTACACAAAGGAAGTTTGAGATATTTGAATTAAGAAAAAGTACTTTTAATTTTAACATAAAAATTACTTATAACATGGACTATTCAAAACAAATACTCAATATATTTGTGAACAAATTTATTTTATTAGAAATGTATCATTAAAAATGATTTTTTTCTATGTTAAAGACTTATTAATTGAAATACTGCCAATTTTAAGAAGAAATACATATATTGAAAGTTAGAAGTTTTAAATCTAAAATTACTTGAAATGAGTACAAAAAAGTTGCATAGTTGGTAGTATGGATCGAGCATGTGTTGAGAGAATTAATCTGAAAAAATTAGGCAACTTCTTACAGAGTTATGATTATATAATGTACAAATACTTACTAATCTGTATGGTTGTGTCGTAGGAGAGAGCTACAAGAGCTGAGAATTCATATGCTACAATAACACTGAAATAAAAACAAAACAGATGTGAAATAAAAGTTTTAAATAACTTGTTTGGCTGTGTACATAATTTATTCAATAACTATTAATAAATAAAGTTTCAAAATGTCGAGTACAAAAGAATAGCCCTCTCTCCATAGACATCTTTTTCTGCACATGACAAGGTTTTGGTAGGCTACATTCATAATTTATTTAAATTACTTTCTTTTTGTGATATACAATAAATACAGCATAACAACATAGCTAATAATCCATATCTTAACAGTTTACAAGTTTTAACTTTTTATTTTTATAAGGCAATATTTAAAAAAGTATAGAATTTCTCCTTGTGAGAGAATTGTGACATTTGCTCTCTAGGCATCCCTTCCTCTCTAATTTAATTATCATCTATCCAACAAAAATAAAATGTAACCTACACTACTTATTATATCATCAGCATTGCCCAGGTAAGCATAATTTTTCATAGTATTCAATTGTATTTGGTTATAAAGGTATGAAATTGACAATGAGACCCCTCTCCCTGCACACACAACACATCCTCTTTTTCATAAATTGCCATTAGTTCTCTCCAACATTCAATGCTGTAGTATTTATAACCAACAGGATGCTAAAGTAGTCTTACATCTTGTTGACAATTGACAAAAAGAAAGAAAACTGGGTAAGGACCATTTCTTGTTTTTTATGTTTATTCTTTATTTAGTAAAGTAACAAATATAAAAATAGCAAACTTTTATGTTAGTTAGTTTTAGATTAGGTGAAATAAATCAATAACAATTTTTTTTTTCACAAAGAACACTCATTAATAGCTTGTGCATAATGCAAGTTGACAGTGTAACATGAGTTGCATGTTTGTCAAATGATTTACAACTTATAATACCACAAATAATAGTTGAGACAGGCTTCAGAAAACAGTACTGTTGTGAGTTTAAAGCTATTTAGGATAAACAAATGCAGTTTCATGTTACAATTTGAAGTCATTCCAGAAAGGAAAAAAGGGTAATTTTGATTTGTTTAGTGGTTATAAGGTCAGTTAAATTGACCAACCTTGTATAGAGTTGAGAAAATAACAGATAAGATAAAGTTTAACAGATAAAAACATTTTAAATTTATTTAAAAGGCTTTAGAAACTATGGAAATAAAAAGTGAGATTTTGGAAGGAAATATTTTTAATCTTGATGTGGAAATCACTTAGCTCTTGAACTAGTATACAGAAATGCTACATATATTCACGGACAAATCTTGAGAAAAATTCTTCATTGAAAAACTTAATGTTCTGTGTACAAATTACTTGAAATGTGTTAAATAAAGTCTGCCAAATTTTGTGAAGATACATAAAGTGTAGTAAAAGTTGTACGATGTAAACTATAATAAATAAGTGGTTATGAGGTTGTTTGATTCAACTGACTTTGTTTTGAAAAATATATATAGTTACCTCCTTTCAGAATGATGAATATCATTGATTGTAGGATCATTCTTTTGTGTAGATGATACAACACAGAAATTACATGCATAAAGTTTATCAGCTATATTTTGAACATGTTCATATTCTCTTTCAAAATCAGTCTTTCCTAACAGTTGGAAAATCAACCATTTCTATGTAACATGGTTTTTCTATGATTTGTTTGAAAAGTTTCTAAAAGAAATTACACCTAGAAATAATGGAACCTTCATTAATTTCAGTATCTTGACACATACTAAAAATGTATAATAAGTCACAAGACCTTCAAACAGAACTAAAGGACACATAATCTAAGTAAATTTATTTAATTTCAAAACATTTAACCCCACTGTATAATTAGTAGTAAAGTTTCATGATAGAAAGGTTGAATGTAATATAAACTTAAAAAGAGTAGCTACATTTGAACATGCAGGCATTAAAGGCTTCATAGGCATTTATTTCTTAATTAATACACAAGTTATTCTTTTCAAACAGCAGTTTCCCTCAAAGAAGTTCTATTTAACATTTATGATAAATGTTGATCTTCAGCCATAAAATTTTTACTGTATGAAAAAACAAAACAACAAAAACATTACTTATCACATAAATTTCACATAATTAAATAAAAATTTTAAACCTTTACTTTTGAGATTAGTCAAAAGATTGTTTGGGTTGGTGCAGTGTGTTGGAGGTTCCATTTCAAACCAATTATGAAAAAATACAAATACATATAAATGGTACAACCCAAAAACAAGATTTTTTACTCTGCAAATCAGAGTATTTAAGGAAACAGGTAATTCTTCAAGTTACTGTGTAGGTTGCTTTCTTCATCAGTGCTGAGTGAGTGTGAATAGAAAACAACTAAATGGATGATACTCGCCTTTCTATCAACGTGTAAAAAACTTGTGCAGTAAGAAAAACTATAATATATATAATAATTATAGTTAGGAGCCAGAAAAATTTAAAGTTGATGTTAGTTTTTAAATGAACCTTGCCCAGGCTAGGCAATCTGATAAATATAAACAAGTTTCATTTAATTCTTATACTTCCTATTAACTGGACATTGTGAAAAAAAAAAAGGAATTGACAGATGATAAAAAGTCTCCCTCATTTGAAAAAAGTTTCTATAAAAGAAAAACTTAAATTTGAAATTGTCAAGTTAGGAGTAATATCACTAAAAACCAATTTTATTGTTTATATGTTTGTCAGTATGTTGGAAAGTCCATTAAATGGAGTGAGCACGATATCAAGTCTGAGGAGTTTATGCAGTAATGGATTTTCACTGAAATGCAGAAGATAGTGATATTTTGAAGGGTAATTATTTTCACAATTACAATAACATCTGCTACATTAAGTGCTCCTAAAAATTTGCTACACATGTAGTTTCATGGATGGATTTGATGGAAAAGAAAGAAAGAAATATATTGTAGTTACCTCCACAAATCTCTTTTCTGTTCCCGTTTAAAGGAATCCATTGAAGATACTGCATTAATTTTTTGAGTGATATACACTCCAGCAGTCATAAAGAGCTGGACAAATAAGAACTCTGCAGCTGACAACATCAACCAATAAGGTTCTGAAAATTTTGAAAGTAAATTCTTAGGTTAGATTCATGATGTTAGAAAAATATGTAGGTTCAATAAATCTTGAAACAAAATTGTAAAAACCCTATAACCCACTTTTGAAAGGTAAACTTTTCTTTGTTAGGGGCAAACTGGGAATGACAGAGTGATCAAATGAGTGATATATATTTTAAGAGTTAACTGATGTCATGAAGGTCATCTGAACTTCCAGGAAATGTTTAGTATATTTTTCCAGGTACTGTTGTCTCCTTCCATAAAAGCAAAACTGTAAAAGATATCCTTATTCACATAAAAATGAATTACATCCCACCAAATGTTGTCATCTATGCAACAAAGATTATAGTGAAACCTGAAAGTTCATAAAAACCACCGATTCATTTTCTGACAAGCACAACCAAAGAAATTTTACAATTTCTAAAGAAATCACTTATGGAACACAAAACACCATTTACCATGTACAGTGTAAAAAATGAAATCACCAATATGCAAGACACACAAATAACTATTAGAGAACATTTCAATAACTGTAAATTGTCTACCAACACAAAAAAAGACTTGGTCATTTCATTAACAATATTATTCTCATTGGCATTGAAACAGAATTCAAAACTGAAACTGATACAGAGATAAAAGAAGCTTATCAGATCACTAATCTAAATGCTCTTCAACCTTGTGGAATCAATTTAAATTCTGGAATCAGTTATCTCAATCAATGGTTCCATTTCAGTAAGAAAAATCACTTGTATTATTTAATTCATGTAGCACAAACCCTAATTTTTCTGAAACTTACTATCTATTTTAGATAATTTTCCATACCTGTTTGTATAAATCAATTAGATTAACATGTTGTTCTCAATTTACAGGTGGTACCTTTATTTCACTTAAACACTTACATGCAGTTTTATGTGGTTTTCTTTTTGTAAATATTTGTAAGGCAAAATATACCTACACCTTTTTATATAATGCTCTCATTGCCAGCCACGTTGTACTGGATATGAAATACATTTACATGGAAAAGTACATTAAACACTTTCCAAAAGACCAGATCACCTTCATGGTGTTACTCAACTCCCTTTATATATCACTCATTCAGTTATACCCTTCTAAATTTGCCAATCAAGAAGAAAGGTCCACCTTTTGAAAGTGCTTAGGCAATAGAGTTTTTACAGGTAAGAATAACAAAAGTACATTGTAATGACAACATAAGTATAAATTTATTGCTCTTAAAATGATTTTAAAAATGAAGAGATCAAGGTTGACATAATGAAGAAGAGTAGGAAAAAAAAAGAAGATAGAGAACAAAGGTCAAGAGAGTATTTAAAATAACTATTTGTATCATTTTACAAATACGTATCTTTGAAAATTAAAACAATAAAATGAATTGTTGAAACAAAAAATCCAGTAACTTCAAACTAAGTTCTTCGTGATGACTAGAAACCCCACTTGAAATAAAAATGCATCTCGAAACAGCTGGTATGGGTATTAACACTTTTATTGATAAGGAGATAATGTTTCAACTTTTCTAAGTCATCTTCATGTTAAGAAAGAGAGTTTGAACATGACTGTTGACGGACACGTCTTAGGCACGAGAGTACAAATGAGTACCGGACTGTAGGGGGCATTGCAGGTGGATGTTAGGTTATTAATTAGTATAGGTATAAAAGTGTTCCTTTATATTGGTTTAATTTTGGTTTTAGTTGCTGTATAAGTAGGGCTTCTTTGATTTTGCATTTGTTTATATTTGTTTCCCTACTTAATATCTAGTTGTTTTCTGTGGTTATGTTGTGTTTATTTGATTTGCAATATTCAAAAATGTGTGAAAACACCCAGATATTAAGTAGAGAAACAAATATAAACAAATGCAAAATCAAAGAAGCCCTACTTATACCAGAACAAAAACCAAAATTAAACCAATATAAAGGAACACCTTTATATCTATACTAATTAATAACCTAACATCCACCTGCAATGCCCCCCTACAATCCTGTACCAGTTTATACTCTCGTCTCTAGGACATGCCTATCAGCAGCTACATTCAAATTCTATCTTTCTTAACCTGGAGATGACCTAAGAAGGTCAAAAGGTTGTTCTGTCCTTATCAATTATAATTGTTAATACCCATACCAGCTGTTCTGAGAAACAAACTAAGTTCTTGTTACCAAGAGAACTGTTGAGCTATATGGTAAGAAAATGTGTTCTAAGTAAAGAGGTCAACAGTCTCTAGATGATGGAATGAAAGTGAGCTGCCAGATCATGGTCATCAGTAGCTAGTTAACTCTTCATAAGAAAGTGAACTGCAGAATCCTAGTGGTCAGAATTCAAGAAAATAAAGTGCTAGGCTACAATGTGTAACACTCTAGTTCTCATTAAGTAAATGAGCTATTGGCTCAAAATGAAAAATAATCTTGTTAATTACTTATAAAGCAATAATCTGTAACCATTCATTAAATAAAAATGACCTACTGGGTACTACTAAAGAACAGTAAATTATTTCTTATGAAATGTCTGGCCCAGTAGAATAATATGCTAGTTTTGTTTTGGATAATACTGGAGAGTGCACTTGAAATCATCTGGTAAACTGTAAAAAAAAATGAGTAACTAATGAAATGTTTACTAATAGACTGAATTAGAAGGTCTATTTCAATACGGTGTGGTTACATCTAACACAAAAAAGGCAGATTTCATAGCTCAAACTATCTTCCATTCTTATACCAAAAAAAACCCAATTTCATTTCATATTTAGATTGAATTTAAAGAAAAACAGATCTGTGATGAAAATATGCAATACTTGCTAAAAATGTGAAATAGAGTAATTAATTATTATTAATATGATTAAATAATGTGAATTGAAATACATTTCCCTCATAAAATATCACAGAAGAGAATAATGAAGTGGTCTAGAAAGTGATATTAACTGATGTTCACCATTATACAATGAACTAAAAAACATTTAACTGCTTTCATATATCAAACATTGTTTTTTTAAAAGAATCTACTGAAGGTAGTAGAGAGGAATCACATATGTTTGCTAACAACCAGGTACATTACAATGAGAAAAATAAACAAAGCAAAAAACTTTTTAGAATCATTTGTACAAAGTTACACAGAAGTCATTTGTGTATGACCAATCCAAGCTTTGAGTTGATACAGTGAATGCAGCTAGTTAAACTTTTATTTGACTGAATAGTTGGATTTAACTAAACCACTTTTACACTAGACCTAAAGTCCCAATCCCACTACCAGTCACAAGTACTTGGATTCACAATCTAGAAACACTAGCCACTAAGCCTCACTTGAACAACAGATAAAATGACAGAGCCTTCAAGACTTCATCCTTTAAGTCTACTTAGTTTTAAATTTGTAAAATTCTAGAGCATATTCCAATACTTTCAATTTAAGAACACCTGCTATATTTATAGATAATTACATTAAATGGTCTGAACCTGCAATGTGTAAAGGTGTCAAAAGCTTTAGCTGTAAAATTCAATCAGCTTACACACACACACACACACACACACACATATATGAAATACATGAATCTTACAGTTAGAAATAGCTTTTTTTTTAATACATTAGATCAAAAATCACATGACTAGTCTAATTTCCATTAACTTTGGAATTCTAAATTGGTTAAGCTTGTGTATACAAAATTAATAAATTGTATCATAGGGCTAAACAACTCACAAAAGAGTGTTATGTAACAACAGGTATGTACTTCTTATTTTAACCCCAAGAAATATAAACAATTGTATATTTAATGCACTAATATAAATACAAAATCTTCATAAATCTGCACACCACTGACCATCCTATGTAACTTGAGAATGTTTGGACAAGTGGTCATTGCAACCCAATAACTTTGGTGTCCCATGAAATGTTTTGGATGTAACTTTAAAGAATGCAAGTCACAAGGCTCATCTGCTACAGAAAAAGCCTACTTAAAACTGCTTCAGTCCCTTTACCTATTTTTCCCCACCTTTATGATCTTTGTACTTTGTTACCCCTGTTTCCTCAAGTAACATTGCCATGGAGTTGAATCTACATTTACTTATACAACATTTTCTATTTTACATATCTGCATACTTCTGTTAGTCAGTAGAGGTTGTGCACAATTTAAAATGTTTCAAAGATGTACTACTTGCTATAATTGGAGGTTAACTGTATATCAATAAAATATTATAAGGTATTAAGATGACAATTTGAATTTTAGCTACCATAGGCATTAATCATCATGAACACTAAAAAGTTTCCTTCTATTGTTACATGTTGTTTGAAATTAATTGTACAACATTGTAATTTATGAGTAACACAAGTTTTGACTACGTTTTAGAAAACAAATAATTTTGCACTGACTAGTTGATCAGTAAGTGAAAAGAATCCTACTTTTTATTTCTGTAGCCAAAGATATCAATACAAAATCTGATATGCTAGTAAATATTGAAATAAAGATGTATTCTAACTCAAAATTCTGATTTTAATGACCAGGGATCATCATAAGTTAAAAAAAAAAAAAAGGAAAATTTTGCACAATTAATGGATATGTCTAGAATAAATAAATAAAACAAAAATGACCACAACTTTGAAGACACAAAACTCAAAATTTACTATCAAGAGATTATGATACAACAAAAAACAAGCTATTTTATATGAATAGGGGTTATTTTGATGTACATGTGCAAAAACTGGTAAACTTAAATATTTGTGAAAAAAACTAAAAATTATACAAATGATATATTCATATACATTGTTTTTTTTTTAAATGACAAGGAGCTGCCATTCAAAGTGTAATAACTTAGGAAAAATTGTATTCACCAAATTTCCAACTATAGAAAATATGCACGACACTAAAATTTACTTCAACATGAACCTGTGGTCACTTGACAATTAGCCAGAATTAAAATCTTGAAATACTGTACAGCAACAATGTTTAAAATAGATTTTCAGTACTGAATCTCTCAAATACTAGATATTTATATTTAATGGTACCAGTAATTCTATCAAAGTGTAGATGGTGTTATTTACTAAACTAGAATAAAACTGAAAAATAATTAAGTATGAAATTTTTAGTAACAGAAATTCACTTACCTAAACATTCTAACCTAGGTTTATCAGTACTGATGATAGCCAGGACAGCCACAACAGTAAAATAAGCAAAGAACAATCCAAGAATAGGCAGGATCACACTATAATGAAACAGAATATGGACTTGTGAAACAAACATAGTACTTGGTTGTAGTTAGTATATGATTGTAGAGTTTACTGACTGATGTAGCTCAATGCTTCTTATTTTATTATGCTTATGACTATTTACCATTATTTCAGTATATATAGTTTTTACAATAAAATACTGATGCTGTGTATGAAATATAGACAGAAATGTTAAAAAAGACATGTTTTTTGACTGATTAAAGCACAATATAATGAAGAAAATTTAAAAATTTAAATCATAAGTCACTACTTGGTTGTTGCAAAAATTCAGTTTTATACATAGTGTATGAATCAGTACCCTCTTCATTATTTTGAGTCATATCTCTTATGGTTTTCCCTTCCCTGAAGTTGAAATTGCAAAAATGTTTCTGATGGACATGTTGACAAACTTATCTAAAACTACTTAATATCCCTATGATCCAATATTATTACAAATTTTAAAAGTCCCCTGTATGAGAAAAACAAAACAGAAATGAAACATAATAGAACTACAGATATGTTTATTTTGTACAAGAACAAAGCTGAAAATTGTTTTATTAATTCATATGTGGCTAATTCATCTACCAGGACTTTCATCATCATAAAAAATGACTCAAATATTAACAGTTTATGTTACAAGACATTTAAAATCAAACAAGGAGGTTCAAACTAAGAGTTATTTAATCTCTGTCATTTACACTTACAATTAAAAACAATTTCTCATTCTACATCAACCTAAGTGCAAAGGTCTAGAACACAGAAATCAAAATTTGTGTTTATTAGCTGTTGATAAGTTCGTGCAAAATCAATTAAAGAACAAAGTCAAAATACTTTTTCATGGTTAGAACATATCTAATTATAATACAGATAAGGTACACAACAGTGTATCTCAATGTCTGTGTGTGCATGTTTATATGTATATATAATTGTCAATTATAAATCAAATACACTTTATCTTACTTACATCTTAATAAGTTTTTCTTTATGAAGGATTCTTGTTGCCAGAGACCAATGGAAATGGCAGATGAGAATAAACTGAATCATTTTCATATAAATTGCTCCAAATTCTAACCATGGGAAGTCATGAATAGAGATCACCCATTTTGGTCCTCTGATTGAAAAGGAACAGAATGACTGATATGAATTCTAATGGAAAAGTACAGACATTAACTTTAATATAACCAACAGAAAATATTACATGAAAGTATAGGAGAAAGAATCTTAATATGAAGTTACAGAACTTACAATCAGAAAAAAAATTGAAGCTAAAGTTTTTTAATATTTCAAGTGTAATGATAAAGGTTTTCTAGAGTTGCACTTAACTAGGATAAAAAAAATGATTCTTCATAAAACATATGCTAAAATAATAGTTTGCGAATGTCTCGAATGGTACAGTTACTGTAGTATAAGTAGAAATGTGATTAACTTTCAGTGGAATCTTGATATATAAAAAAAAATTCTTAGCATATTCTAAAAAAAGAAAAAAGTGGTAATTCATAACCAATAAAATAAAATAGCTGTGTAGAACTTACAGAAAAGAAACTTCCACAGTTGCAAAGTAAAAAATCAAATACTGATGAATTTGTGGATGATGGAGCACATGAAGTCGAACAATCCGATGAATGCAAAGGACAAGGGTAATGAAATCTAATCCTGCAAGTATCCCACTCCTTCAAACATTCAGTTCCAAAGAAAAAAATCATAATCAATTCTAAAAGACTATATAACACAAAACAGTAGATAGATTATTGTTCATTTGTTTAAATCTTTTCACCTATGCTATCTGCAATATATATACGTAACCATAAAGAAAGAATTAAAGTTTAAATATTTGTGAATCAATAATAAAAGTAACATGGATTCAGGAAAAAAAATAGCTAATGTTTTATTTCATTTGGTGCACACAGTTTAAGTATTTTTAATATTTTAGTACATGTACTTGAGACTAATAAAATACTGTTTGTTTGTTTGTTTGTTTTGGAATTTCGCACAAAGCTACTCGAGGGCTATCTGTGCTAGCCGTCCCTAATTTAGCAGTGTAAGACTAGAGGGAAGGCAGCTAGTCATCACCACCCACCGCCATCTCTTGGGCTACTCTTTTACCAACGAAAAGTGGGATTGACCGTCACATTATAACGCCCCCACGGCTGGGAGGGCGAGCATGTTTAGCGCGACGCGGGCGCGAACCTCGGATTACGAGTCGCGTGCCTTACGCGCTTGGCCATGAATAAAATACTGAATAAATCAGTTTTGGTAAGGTTGGATATAAGACTATAATCCCATAAGCTCTCTTCTCTTCAATTACACACGAGAACGAGTTGAAGAAGGCATTTTGCAACACCCTGGAGGCATTAATTAGGGACAAAATGGTAGTTTTACTAAGACCACTTGATTTTAAGTTTTTTTAGTTATTTATATTATTTTAGTTAATTAAAATATACTACTTTGTAGTCTACATAATCTTAGCATTTACTCACAAGTTGAAGTTGTTAAGTTTATAAAATATCACTATTTTATTGCAACCTTTATATTTGATACACCAGTTTTACTAACATAACTGATACCAGGTTCCAATAATTAGAAATGTGTATTACACTAATTACATAGAGACCAGGACCACCAAGCTGTTACTACCAAAAGTGAGCATAAGAAAATCTTCAAAATTGTTATAAGCTAATTACTAAAACACTTGTAATTTTCAAGACAGTTTGGATGGAAAGTAAATGCAATTTTAGGAAAATAAAAACCTTCTGTACTATTTCTTATTACAACTTTTCATAGAATATGAGAAATATCTCCAGGTTTTCACATTAATGTATACTGAATAAAAAATTTAACATATCATATAACTTCTTTGTTAATATATATAGACTTTAAAGAGTTAGGCACTGCCAACTATATGGACGACCATCATTCAATATGTAATAATAAACTTTCTGACTTACAATTACTAAAATTACACTACAAACATATTTAAGTGCATCTATATTGAGCATCTTTATTAGGGAAAAAAATAAACCGAGTTTAGTGAACTATCGAAGAACAAGACAATTGTATCTTCACAAATGCAATTTATAATGATCTTGGTTTTGTCAGTGAAGACATCATCAAGTACATGGTTGTAATACATGATGTACTCATGAAATATAAAATTGTCTTGTTTTTCCTCAATTCTGGATTTTCACCAAGTACCAATGGTTTCAAGTATGAATTATAAAATTCAAGTTTGTATTAAACTTATCAGAAACAGATCAGCCCTTAGTGGATTTTAGTCAAATTGTGAGGCACTTCTACTCATCCACAAATGATTAGTATTAATAAAGTACAAATCATAAAATATATCCTACTGATAATATGACATTACTAACTATACTTTATATGATAAACAGTATTTTAAACTCACCTCACACATGCAACTGTATCATATTCACCAAAACATCCTTTCACTGTGACATCAATACTTAAGTTCTTGATGCTTGTCCCATTGGTACCTTGTGTTGGGATTACATTCATCCAAGACATGCTTCTTTGGGTTTACACAATGTGATCATGCAAAGTATTCTTACCAACTTTCAGAGATACTGAAATTTATCTGCCTCACAGATAACTAATAGAGATTAAAATATATAATAAATATTTACAAATTCTTATTGAATCATTGTCACAAGATTCATGTAGATTTAAAATTTTTTTTGCTTTTGTTCCAAATTTACAATAGCTGTATTTAAACAAGTCTTTGCAAGTTTAAAATCAATAAGGTGGTTTTAATATACGAAAACACAAATGAATGAGTTACTGCTTAATGTCCACTAATAACAATGGTAACTTAAATTGTACCAATTAAATTAAATAACTGTACACTGAAAATTCTACAGCAAAAATAAACAAACAAAAAAACTAGAATTTTTTATTTAAAGTTTAAAATGATAATGTACTAACAACTCACAATTCCAGCTTATGAGCATGTACTGCATTACACAGATGAAATGTTAATAAGGAATTCAGTATTTAGTGCATGCACACTTTCAAAAGTTTATTTTCATAAATATATACAGATGACTTCAAAGGCTGCATGAACACAAACATACAAAAAACATTTATACAATTGTTTGTTTACAAAACATATCTTGTACATTTAAGAAAATTATAAGATGTAATTTCTAGATTTAGCAGTAAGTTAAAATGGTAATTGATGGGTGGATAGAAAGCTAACATGAAAAAGCACTGTTGGATTAAACTTTTTTTTCATTACTTACTTCTACTTGAACAATTACATAATTCAATTAATGTCTTTCAACTGATATTGCCAACACATGCAAAATATTCTTCACTGGCTATAGTTTTATTCTTAATTCTCATAAAGGAGACTAGGTGAAAAAGAAAGTATAGAGGAATGTGTACATCTGTGTATGTATACATGAAGTATATTTTCTTTATAAAAACTAGCAGAAATATTCTCCTCTGGATCACTACTTGTGCTAGCAATTACTGATCATAGCATTCATATATCGCAGAAAAAAGTGAATATTTTCTAAAAACGATATTTTGTGGGACGTACTGCACGGGAAACGTTTGGATTTTGCTATTTAATTAAATGAACTAACTGCATCAAAATAACTCAATATATATAGCTCACAATTTTTAACTTTATTCATATAAATTGTAATGTTTTTATATATTAAAATGTTGAAAAAATAACAGCTTTAAGAATTCCAGTTTCTCTGTACTACATTTAAAAATATCAATAAACATATTATCAAACCCTCATGTACAGTCCTAATGAAACTTGTTTTTATTATGAGGAGAGTACTTTAATTTAAATGTTTTATTATAAAGAAATGTGGGCACAACATTGGTCTCCACTCAGACTTTTTCTCCAGAGGAATAATGGGACATTTTTGTACCTGAAATATATGATAGTTACTTACCTTTCTTCACCTTACACATTACTCATGTGTCTGCCTGTGAGATTTTGTGCTATCTCCCACCTAATACATGTTTGAATGTGAACTGTTATAGTACAGAATGTAAAAAATATGCAACAAACCATTCTATCAATTAGGATGATGACACATCCTAAATTGAGTAGATTCTTATAAGCACTTGCAATCAAAATTAACTTCATACTTAGATGAGGCAAGGACAAAGTGCACCAGTTGTGGGCCAAAAATGATGGGAAGGTGTGCAGAGAGGTAAGTATCTATTGGAAATACATTTTCAAATAAGGAAAATTTTATCTTAAAAAAAAACACACAAAAAATGCACACACACAAACACAAAATGCCCTCACCTTTATGAACAAAATAGCTAGAATCCATCACTCATGTGGTGGAGGGGCAGGTGTAATTATAAAAGCATAGATCAGATCCCTTCAGAGAAAGCCCATGGAGTATGTCACACAATAGTGAGGGCTAACTAGAAGGGCAACACTTATGAGACCACATCTATCTCATGGAGGTTATCTTCTTCAGGATGAAAGAAGGAAGAGTAAGCTGATGTGTTAGAAGGATAGCCAAAAAAGTGCATGATCAATCTACCATTTACACATAACTAGTCAGTTGGACAGAAGGTGTAATATGGCTAGGGGAATGATCATACAGTTTGGTATGTGCTCTATTGTATCATCTATTCATTGTACATTACAGGAATGGAAACAAAGGTTCCTGTCAATCATAGAAATACACATTGCCCCACCTTTTTGGTCAGTCTACCATGAAATTGGCAGATGATGTAAGGGGGGGGGGTAATTTGCAGTACATTATAATGGACACCCATACTATCCTTCTCACCACACTGAGGTGTCCACTCTGACTCTTTCTCCAGAAGAATTGTATAACTGGTGAAGAACTTTCCATGTCAAAATACCCCTGCAACTAGGAACTGGTAAGGGTCTCTTATGCTTCATTAAGATGGAGAAATTCATAGTGGGAAGCCACCAGAATTGTACCCTGACATAATTAGACAGACCTAACTGCTGTAAAGGTTTTTTTACTAGTGAAAGTGCAAAGAGTTACCACAAAACCAAATCTGAAAAGCCAGCACATGTGAGCTAGAGAGGTGAGTAGACACATTCCCAGTACTGGCTTTTTCCATGATAGTTCATGGAAGGTATGGTCTGGAATGAACAATGAAATGTATATACATTGTCTCAACAGCAGATACTTCAGAAGTAAGTGAGGATGGATTTAACTGTTTTGCCTGAATGACTTTCTTGCCCAAAAGATTTGATACTATGGCCTCAATATGCAAAAACACTTAAGACTGGAAGGGAGAGGAAAGGAACAAAAAAAGAAGACAAAAGAAGAGATGATAAAAGCCTTGTGTAAGAACTGGAATGACCCACCAAACAGCTACAAATGGAGTCCAGAGATCTGCACACAGAAACAGTTTGCTTTCTTGGGACTTGAGCCAACTTGTTACAAAGGAATGTAGTCATTGATGGGATACATGATAGAATTTCAACAAGAGGGGGTGCTGTGAGAAGAAATATAGAGGGATGACAACCAGGAAAACAGGGAGGTGGAGATTTCAAAGCAAAGGAATATGTATGAAGATACAAGGTTGGTAAAGACAATGAAATAAAGAAGAAAGGGAGAGAGTGTCCTAAAACCATGGCTCAAGTCTGCAAGGTGTTAAGAACACTACTAGAGACTTCAATGTGAAGAAAAGGAGCAACACAGATTTCACAGTGGTAAGAAGAGGGAAGACAAACAGCAGAGAGAAAAAGCATCACAAGCTAGAAATATCAAAATTTTGCAGCATTATCTTAAGATTTCTCTTATAAAAGGCCCTCTATATGGTGGAAACTACATAACATGGACAGAAAACTATCTTTTCACTTACCTCATCTAACAAAAAGTAGGATTAGAAACTGAGTTAGGTGGAAAAAATGTTTTTGATTAAATATTTATTTCTTATTTAATAAATAATTTCTTTAAATATTAACAAATTCTGCATTTTGTTACAGTAAGTATTAGTTAAATATATTCTGTTCTTTTTTCTGCTGTCATTATTCAGGAAGTCGCATTTCAAAAGAACAACTGACTGTACTTTTGGTCACAATTGTTGATGGAAAACTAGAAACCACGAGTAATAGGTAAAAGTGAAAATCTGCACTGTTTCAAAACTTTACGAAGGAAGAATCAACTTCCTATGGAATGGAAAGTAAATAATAAACTGTGGATGACAAGTGGATGAGGAATTTTTGGACAAATTAAAAGAATGGAACAAGAAAATAGGAATGTTCTACTTTTCCTAGATAATGCAACTAGTTACCAAAATGTTCAACTTTTAAATGTTTGTTTAGTCTTTCTACCTCCATATACAACATCAGTTCTACAGTCACTAGATAATGGAACTATACAGTGCATAAAGTTGAAATATAGAAAATTGATGCTTCAGCATATTATTGCAAATATGGACGACTGTAAGAGAGTTTTTGAAATAATCATGGAAATTGACGTGTTAGATAGAATTGCATTTTTAAGTCATTCAATCAAATGCATAAAAGATGAATGCATAATATAGTGTTTTCAAAATTGTAGATTTGTTCTTGATAATGGCAGAAATTGTGGAGAAGTTGTTTGTAATAGTGAAATCCAAACTATGAGAAGATTGATGCAGATGGTTCTATGAATGTGGAAAGTTTTGTGAATGTTGACAAGAATATTTTAATAGAAACTGAGGAAACTGATTTCAAATCTGTAATAGAATCACAAGATGGTAACAGTGCGAGCGATTCCGAAGATAAACAAAATGGAAAAGATAGTGAGGAAAAAGAAATTCCTACTTCATCACAAGTGTTAGGTTATATTAACACTATCAAATTGTATGCAAAAATGAAGGGGGAAACTGAATGTCATGAAAAGGCCACAGTATTGGCATTCTCTTTTAACTGCATGAGAAAACCCATTAAAAAAATGAAACAGTTGAAATTGGAAACTTTTCAAATAAATTTGATTAAGATTTTTTTACTTATGTATATTTTGAATGTATAGTTTTGTTCTTATTCTAATAAATATAACATAAACAATATAATAACTATATTTACAAACATCTTAATTCCCTTGAGTCAAACAAGTATACCATTATGCTAAAACATTATATATAGTTAAGGAAATGCATGTTCACTGTCTAAGGTGCAGATAGCCCTCAAGTAGCTTTGTGCAAAATTGAAAAAACCAAAACAGTCACTGTCTGAGCCAGAAATTTTACTCTGTCTGTGCAATTCCACCTCAAACAGGTTTTACTGTATCAACCATGTTGGACCACTTTTATTTCAACCTACATGTTTCTGGACAGAATGAACTCATTTCCTGATCTATATAAATCAAACTGTTAGGTTGTTCAAAAAATAATGGCAGATTTTTATACTAAAATTATAATCATTTATAGGGATAAGAAACCTTTCTTACATCTTCATATTTACCATTTAAAAACTAAAGCTTTCTTCAATTCATTAGTACTTTTATTTTCTAAAACTTTATTTCCAATATTTCAGAACCTTACAATTAATGATGGATAAAAAATTTGTGCATAATGTTTTTGCATGAATTCAATCTTGATCATAACACATTACAAACAGCTCACAATACCAATCAAGCATGGAGCAAAAGAACCACCTCCGAACATACAGTATATTACTGGCTCTAAAGGTTTCGTAATGGAGATGCGTGCCTTGAAGATGAGGAGAGCACAGGATATCCTTCTGCTGTAGAAAACAACTAACTGAGACCATTAGTGGAAAGAAATCCACATCACACTGTTTAAGAAATTGCACAAGGATTGAGTGTTGGTATTTTCACAATTTTGGACCATCTCGAGCAAATTGGAAAAGAGAAAAAACTTGACAGGTGGGTTCCACACAAACTCTGTGAAAATCAGAAAAATTGCCATTTTAAACAGTGTTCTAGTGATTTTGTGCAATAGAAATAACCAATTTCTTGATTGAATTGTCATTTACGACAAAAAGTGGATCCTTTAAGACAACAGAAAGAAATTTGCCAATGGTTCAACCGAGACGAGGCTCCAAAACACTTCCCAAAGCCAAAGTTACACCAACAGAAAATTACGATCACTATATGATGGTCTGCAGCTGGTATTAACCATTACAGCTTGCTCAACCAGGGCCAGAATATCACTGCTGAGGTTCACTGTCAAGAATTGGAAGCAATGCATAGAAAGTTGCATGAAAAAATGCCAGCATTAGTCAATCGAAGAGGACCAATCTTGCTTCATGATAATGCTCAGCCACATATTACTCAAATAACATTGCAAAAGCTCAACAATAAGTGCTATGAAACATTGCCTTGTCCTCCTTACTCCCCAGACCTGTCATACCCCCCTCCCCAATACCACTTTAAGCATTTGGAAAACCTTTTACGGGACAAAAGATTCAACAACAGAGCAGCAGCAGAGAAGAATGGCTTTCAAGAATTTCTAAGTTCTAGGACATTAATGTTTTATTATCATGGCATAAACAATCTTGTTTCTCATTGGCAAAAGTGTATAGATTCATTAAGTTCTTACTTTGAATAAAGTTGCTTTTGAATTTTGTTATTTCTTATTACAGTTAAAGTATTAAATCTGCCATTATTTTTCAAACAACCTATTATCCACTAATACAGGCCTTGAAAAATATTTTAAGCCAGTTGGTTAAGATACAAAAATAGTTTTACACTGAAAAATATTGGGTTCACTATTAAACTATTATATAAGTTAAACTTTAATATGTGCAATTACTAACCCTTTCACTATGGCTGGGATATACATTTCCCAGTGAAACCACCCTCTGACACTACAAATGAGACAAATATTCTCCACTGTCATTCAAAATTGCCAATTGTGACACATGGGAGTAAAATGGGTTGAAAAGTATTTATTAGCATCCCACCTAATGTTGATACATGATTTGCCTCAATATTTTCTCCTTAACCCTTCAGTAACCAAAAGACACCTAAGCAGAAATTACAAAAACTGCATACCTGTATTGCTAGGGCAGTAAGTAGCAACCCAAATTACTATGTAAATATGCTTGATACACTTGACTCAGAACCTTAGAAGATAGTGAGAGAGAGTAGGTGGTGTTCAAATGTGTGATGGTGAACAGGAAATGAGATAGGAGGATGCCGGCTTTCCATCTGGTAATGACAGTCATGATGATGAACGTGGAGCCAGCAGAGAAAGACATAACAGCATCAAAAATGGAAAATATTTGTCTCCTGCTGCAATGTAAGCACTAGGAAGTATACGTTACAGCCATAGTTAAATGGTTAAAATAATAGACTAAATAACTGTAACTTAGATGTATTCTTGCAAAGAATGAAAATAAAAGAAACACAATCAGTACAATATTAATAGGTCAAGCAGGTTGTTCCAGATTAGGTCTAATCTGCTCATCACTATACAATGATAAACAAAGCTCTTTTGGTGTGCCTAATCTAACTTTATTACTGTTTGTACTGGGAAATGAGAGCTATGTATATTTACTTTCACAGCAATGAGTGTATGCTAGTGACCACATTATATCAACAACCACTTAATAGTATTGTCAAAACTGCCTTTAGTTTCATACAAGTCTAAAGATGTGCACCAATTGGTTGAATTCAGAGAGAAGAAAAACAAAATGGTACGAAATTAGTGATGTGTTGTGCAACTACTGTGTTTCATTTCTGAAAAAAACATGAAGTGCTAAATCTACTATTAAAATCCTTGATACAAAATGTTATTTTGGACTAAAAGAATGTAAAAATAGTTCTGGACTTACAAGAGTTGAAAACTGTTCTAGATTTGAGTTCTATTCAGCATACTTATATGCATGAATAAAAGGAGAAAAATATTAGCCACCATGATGAAATCTTTAGTTGTCATGATGACCAGGATGAGTTATTCTATTAGTGCACGTCTTGACAAAAGTACCTAGTGTTTTTTTGCTATGTATTTTAACAAGAAAAGCTAAAAACATCAAAACAAGACAGAAAAATATATTGTAGCTTATCCATGGGAGCCTTCTTCATGTAAATTTTGTGAACTATGGAACTTTGATAAGAGAAATAGCTTTTAAATTACTATTCATTTTACTAATATTTATGAAAACAACTTAATGGAATGAAACACTAAAAGGGATGTATAGTTAAACAATTTTAACAATGCAATTTAATAAGGTTGACAAAAATTGAAAATACTAGTTTTTATTAGTTGATTATTTTCATGATACTGATAAATTTAATTGTAATTTTGATTAACTGATTATTTTACATGACACAAATCAATGTGCTCATATTGTAGGGTGACTACCTCTATACATTTACTTTATAGTAAGCTAATTAAACATCAGTCATGTTGGATCATTATTGTATTGTCCAGTGTTTGTGAACAAGTCTAACATTAATTTCAATCATGTGACCTCACACCCTAATATGTACAAATCAAGTTAGTATACATTGAAGCAAATTATGACTAAAGTATGTAGCTTTTCCATATTTATATTTTACAAGAAATTTAAAAACAACCAAGTTCAAGGAAATCCATATAATTCATGAGTTCAGACAAGTAAAACTACAAGTAAACACCAAGATATTTACTATACTGTTTCAGATAAAAATACTGGATTATTCTTTGGTTTTAGAAAAGTAAAATGCAAAACCATCTAAAATTCAATGTCACAGTAGAAATGAAATTCAAATTAACCAGCAGCTTTAAAGGTAATTTACAGGTGCCAAACCACAGGTAATGGTAATCATTATAAATATTATAATACCACATACAGTAAAGTTACCCAACAGATGAATCAATCTATTCTAATCTTTGAGTTTCTATTTTCTTACAGCATCTTTTATGGCTTTACACATGTTTATAATCTTAGTTCACCTGTTATAATAAATTACCTAATTTATTTCTTACATTATTACTTTATTTTTTTCTATGACTAGTGGAGTTAGCTTACTTTAGTTCAAAACTTACTGATATTTTGATTGTATGAATTTAATATTAATTTATTACAAAAATCTTTCAGAAAGCAATTATATATAAATTTCATGCCATTAGGAAGAAAAACATTAAAAAACAAATGAAACATGAATAATCAGGGCATGATATAAAAATGGAGGAATGCCTCAAATAAGATTAAGTTTCCTAGATCTCTGTCCCTCTCACTGTAAAAGTCATGTTTCTACATGTACTCCTAAATGCCAAAATATAATTAAATAATATTCTAATTTGTTGTTTATATCTTGTGATGATTTATATTTATTAATTTCGTTACTTTATTTTCAATAGTCTAATTTTTGATTTACATAAAAGAATTTATACACACACATCTTAAATCCATACACGATGTTATTTATAAATTACTTTAAATAATAAATTCCACTATACCTGTCACTGATCAATGGCAGAGTTTAACTACATTTCCAAAACGATGGTAATCTCTGTCTTCACACACACCGCAAATATTTCATGCTCAATACAAGTGATTTATGTTAAGCTATTATTTAGACTTTTATTCCAGTGCTAGAAATAACTGAGGAGAAAACACAAACAGAATGCATCTTCTACACATGTACTACCCAAACAAAACTATGTAGCATACATGTACTCCTGTAACGTTGTTATCCGATAAGTTAAACCTATAAATTCATATAAAACCTTGCGAGGCCTCCCACGCTCACCCATTGCGCAGTCAGCATCACATGTACAGCACGTGCTCATCAGTTAGTGTCATTGGTTCTCAATTCCGGTATCAAGATGTGTTTCTATGACAACCGTTTTGCGTATTTTCACCGAGATCATATGTTTCGTCACCTTTGTAGTCGAACACGTGCACATAGCGGGTAAGCTTCCCTCAGTGCCTGGAGTATCAACTGAGATATTGCACCATCAGCTGTTGTTTCTATACGCCTATTTTCAAGAAAATTCAATATTTATTTTGTATCCCCGATATTTAACAGAAAGATTCAACAGCATAAAATAAGGTCAATGACCTTTTATTCAATAACGACAGTACCCCTGAAACTACTATTAAAAACAAAGTATTAACTACACGGAACAGTTTGTGAACTGTACAAAATTGTACCAACGAATAGTGGAATTAACATTCACATTATTACATCCCGACGGTTGAAAGGGCGAGCATGTTTGGTGTGACGCGGATTCGAACCCACGACCCTCAGATTACGAGTCGAGCGCCCTAACTACTTGGCCATGCCGGGTCTTTACGTCATAGTATTACGACGCAGAATATAACAATCGCCAATTCATAGCAATTGAACTACACAACGCACGATTCGTAAACAAACTTGCGATAAGCTATCACTCCTTAAAATAACTAAATTTAACACTCAAGCAATTTAAATTATGTAAATCACAAAACTCGCATTATATACGTAAATACGGCTGATTTAGGTTGAGAAAATTTTTATGTAGAGGAGCCAACAACGAAGGTTGAAACGTTGTTCGCTCCTCTACATAAATTTTTTTTCAACCCAAACCAGCCGTTTTTACTTATATATTTTTCTCTACAAGTGTTTTCTCGTTATTACTGAAACCTCGCATTACTTAAATTGAAACAATTGTGTATATTTAAAAAGCTTTTCAAAACTTCTGTAAAGTAAATTATGTGTATATTTAAGCGCTAATCGATGTATTAAATTACGAACAACGAAGCCAACTATTTTTTCATAAATAAAATAATACAATGTTTTTAAAACTATTAATAAATTACATATTTAACCAAGAGGAATGGTGATAATGATAATTCCTAATTTACGTGTAAGGAAAACTCAATAAATGCGTATGTCTTACAATCAAATTTGGAAAGGTGCGGAAATAAATTACTGCTTCCGCAGATTTATATGCAAAAACGGCTCGTTTGGGTTGAGAAAATATTTTACATAGAAGAGCGAACAACGTTTCGACCTTCTTCGGTCATCGTCAGGTTCACAAAGAAAGAGGTAACTGACCGGAAGCTGACCACATGTTTGAAAGGGGGTGTGTAACTGAGTGTCGAAATGTAGAGGGCGGTATTAGATGTTTGAATATATAATTTTATTTATTTTATTATATTAATATAGGTATAAAGGCGTTCCTTTATATTGGTTTATTTTGGATTTAAGTTGTTGTATAAGTAAGGCTTCTTTAATTTTGCGTTTGTTTATGTTTGTTTCTTTATTTAGTATTTGAGTGTTTTCTATGGTTATGTTGTGTTTATTTGACTTGCAGTGTTCGAAAACGTGTGAAGCTGACTTTTTATGTTCTTTGATCAACCAACAGAAAGACAACTTAGATAATTTTAGTGACATCCAACAGCCAAACTTCCCAGGTAAAATTACAAATTTATATTTTCCAAAAACACCTAAAAACAACATCTTAAACGATTGTTTCAAAGAATTTTCTCACAAAACCATCAATATAATTTCACAAAACAGAAAACTAAAAAACAACCTTAATTAATTCCATTAAAAACCTAAAACAAGACAAAAACATAAAAATTCTAAAAGCAGATAAAGGTAACGCTATAGTCATAATGAACACGAATGAATACATCCAAAAAATGAATAACATCCTATTAGACACGAACAAATTTAAACCAATACACACAAATCCAACAAAGACACACGAGACGCAACTGAACAAATTGCTACTACAAATGAAAAAAGCCAACACAATTTCACAAACACTTTATTCCTACCTACGTAAAACCGACTCACGCACACCGAAAATATACGGCATCCCCAAACCTCATAAACCAGATTGTCCATTACGACCAATAATGTCCACATATGAATCGTTTAATTACAATCTTGGTAAATACATAGCATGGGCATTCTCCAAATATGTAACATCAGCCAGCTCATTCATCAAAGACTCTTTTAATTTCAAGTCTAATCTAAATCAACTTAATCATAAAGCCTTAATGGCCAGTTTCGATGTTATATCCCTCTTTACAGAAGTTCCAACCACTGAAGCCTGCAAGATAGCCTTAGAACTCTATATCAGAGACCCTAACCCAACTATTGACATTCCCAGTAACCAGTTAGCAACCCTCATAGAATTCACCACGATAAAGACAAACTTCATGTTCAACAACCAAAACTATATACAAACAAATGGCCTAAGCATGGGCAACCCAGTATCACCAGTTCTAGCCAATATTTTTATGACACAAGTTGAAACACAAGCAATTAACACAGCATTACATCCACCACTATACTGGTACAGATATGTAGATGACACGGTTGCGGGATTCAAATCTACAGAACACATACTTAATTTTTTCAATCACATTAACGCTATACATCCCAACATTAACTTCACATGTGAACAGGAAGAAAGCAATCAAATATCATTTCTTAACCTCAAAATTACAAGAACCGACACACAATTCAAAACAGAAATCCACCGGAAAATCACCCATACTGGACTATACATTCCTTGGGACTCAGTATACGAAACAAAACAAAAACTCAACATACTAAGAAACCAAATAAACACAGCCATAAAACTATGCTCACCAGATAAAATTAACGATGAATTAGACAAAATAAAACAATACTTCATCAACATCAATAAGTTTCCTCCACAAACCGTGGAAAACATTATACGCACACACCTAGACAGAAAGCAAAATCAACCAACTAAAGTAAATATATCTCACGAATCAAAAAATCACGAAACCATATACTGCTGTATACCATATATTCCCGACATCAGCAAAGAAATAACCAACATTTGGCAAAAACTAGTAACAAAATATGACATTCCAGTTAATACCAAATTTATTCAAAAACCAGGCACAAAACTGAGGTCTATACTATGTAAAAACTACACTGACAAACACCACACCAACATTATTTACAAAATACAATGTGATAACTGCCACGACTTCTATATTGGAGAAACAAGTAGAAAAATGGAAACCAGATTCAAAGAACATAAAAAGTCACCTTCACACGTTTTCGAACACTGCAAGTCAAATAAACACAACATAACCATAGAAAACACTCAAATACTAAATAAAGAAACAAACAAACAAACGCAAAATTAAAGAAGCCTTACTTATACAACAACTTAAATCCAAAATAAACCAATATAAAGGAACGCCTTTATACCTATATTAATATAATAAAATAAATAAAATTATATATTCAAACATCTAATACCGCCCTCTACATTCCGACACTCAGTTACACAACCCCTTTCAAACATGTGGTCAGCTTCCGGTCAGTTACCTCTTTCTTTGTGAACCTGACGATGACCGAAGAAGGTCGAAACGTTGTTCGCTCTTCTATATAAAATATTTTCTCAACCCAAACGAGCCGTTTTTGCATATAAATTTCTCAACAAGTGGGTTTCTCGACATCACTTCCGCAGATTGATTACGTTATATTAAAACGATTTTGGAATCTCATCACGTCGAAAGTACATGTTGCCACGTCGGATCATTCTCTATCTAACGACTATGCATCTTGACAGAACCAGCGTAGTTTCCACAAAAGAAAGGTGTTGTAAGAATTTCGTATCACTATTGTCCGTAAACCATCTCGATGTTAACCCAGCGCCCTTGCACTAATCTGAATGCTCAGAAATCCACAGGTGCTACGTTTAGCGACTTGACCGATACATTTTCGTACTTACTAGCATAAAAACCCAGTTTATTTTCCAGCTGCTCGAAGTATGTGATGGTTGAAGGGACAGTTCGTGAAGCAACTTGTATATACATAACTTTTGTTGCTTTTAAAGGAAAACATTTTATGTTCGTAAAGTCTCATTTATTACAAAAAGCCAAACTCTACTTATCACACCTGCTTTCAGGTCTCTTTTTGGATGGCTTTGCTCATCCATATTATTTGGTTTTCCAAAGCAATAAAGTATAACGGATGCTTTACACCGTCTTGGGAAATTAAATCCCTGACCTGTAAAGGTTGTTACATATCTGACCGAAAACTAGCCATTTTTTGGCGGCATCACATTACCTATGTGTCGCCCAAAACATTTCACCGCGATTTTATAGTTCACATTGTTTTGAATTTTGCGCAAAGCTCCTCGAAGGCTCTTTGTGTTAGCTTGTTTAGCAAATAGAATGAAAGCTGCTTGTCAACGTCTTCCAGTGACACTTCTTGGATTACTCTTTTACCAACAAAAAGTAAGATTGGCTGTCACATTAAAAAGCCTCCACGGCTGAAAGAGCGAGCATATTCAGTGACCAAGAATTTGAGTCCAAGATCCGCAGAATGCGAGTCGAGCGTTTTAGTCACCAGACTATGCCACGACCCACGACTTTATATCGGATATAGTTGTCGTGTGGTTCATTGACTTACATATTCAAAACCGTTTTAATATAGCGCACTCAACGTTTTGTAGTGTTTTATCGGAAAACAACCTAAAATGATTGTTTTAAACGTACAGCTACATAACTGACACTACGAGAATCGAAGCATAAATTATACCTCAAAGCTTTCCACTGGGTTACATGTGGGCAAACGTAAGTCTTAGGTACGTTGGCATACACTGTGTGGTAAATACAAAATTTATTTAAGGAACAACAAAACAACAAAATTTTAGGCCACAGGTAATATCTTCCAAGATGTTAAATGATTACTTTATACAATAAGACAAATTTATTTATATAGAAAAATAAAATCTTTCACGGTTATGGCCATAATCGTCAACCCTCCTTTAAGCACTGTCATACGAGTCCGGAATTTTGTACCACCATGTTTGCTTGTTTGTAGTTCAATATAAAGATATACAAAGGATTATCTGTGTTCTGCCAACTACGGGTATCGAAAGCCAGTTTCTAGCGTCGCAGACCGCAAACATAACGATCTGCCACTGGATAGATCTACCACTATGAAGGTTTCCCTTCAAACTTTACCAGTTATACGTTTTGAATAAATAATATTAAAACTTTCATTTGTTTCTATTGTATACTTAACCAAATTAGTTACTTGGAGAGTCATTTATCTATAAATGTCACAATTAACGGGTTAAATGTTTAAACTGATTCGGTAAATTTCATAGTACCAAGAATAACTTTTATTCGTTGTCGTAAAAACGTGGTTTTAGTCCTAGAGAAGTGGTGAGTTTAGTTTCCTATCCTACGTTTATAGAATAAACCGTACAAATAAAAAGAAAAAAAGGATTATATAATGACGAGATTCATCTAAACGTACTTTTCTTAAAAAACTTTGAAAAAATGAAAACAAATATATATTGTATATGTAGTTATTTAATCAATGCACGGAATACATGTCACACAACCAAATTATCCAAAAAAACTTCACTATTTATTATTTATTATATAACATGCAATTTAGGTTCAAACTCAATATCAAGAAGTTTTGTCATTTAAAATCGTCGACCACTTACATTCAATAATTATTAAAATGCCACATTTCAGTAAACGATGAAAATAATAAAAAAAGTTATCTAAATCCTTAATAAGTTGTCATCAGTCAATTAGCTAGGCTTCAAACACTATTCCTGTGTATTTACATTAGAAAATGACTCGTCGAATTCAGTGCATCAGATAAATATCGAAGTGAATAAATGTATTTTAAATTACTTTTCAACTAGATATTATCGTTTGTTCATACTTTTTAACAATACCGTCTCTGTCCCAGTTACGATCATTTAAAACCATAAGCACTTATATCTGTTCGTAGTTTAGTTCAAAGCTACACAATAGGTCATCTATGCTGTACCCACTAGAGGTATTGAAACCCAGTTTTAACAACATAAATCTGTGTTACTGAGACAAATTATGAGGGAAAAAGTAAATGACACAAAAGATGAATTCCCACAGAAATTCATAAATGGACATACATTATTACTATAAAAGGTAAAACAAGAGGGAGTTCTCCTTAATTGCATCTCTTGAAATTCTTTTAGGCAGGATTAGAGTGAATTAATTTATGAGACCTTTTTGTCCTTTAATTAGCCCTCGAGTAGCTTTGCGCGAAATTCAAAACCAAAACAAACTTAACATTGCAGTACGATAATGCAAAAATGTTTCTACTCTTGTTTACGGAAATTCAATAAATTAAATTTTATAGATGAATTATGAAATAGCTATAATATAAATCATTTGAAATTACATACAAAGTCTCATTTATAAGCACACAAACAAAATGTTTAGAATCAGGACATAAACCAACATGTTAAATACAATCTCTCCTGTATTAAGTACATGTATCATAATGACTAACAACACATTCTCTTGAAGGTTAATCTTTCTTATGAACATTTTAGATTTTACATGTTCTATTTATGAAACCACGTACCTTTTTGTGATAATTATTTCTCTTGTAATAATTTCTAATATTCTGATGTTTGAATTTTAAATGTCAAAAATCCTGGATTAATTAAAGCAGGTTAGAGATTTTCTGAAAGCTGATTATATCTGTACATTATAGTTATTCAATCAATTGTTCTTTAACCTTTCTTGGCAACTCACCACCTTTAATGTCATGCAAAGTTCTTTGGTTTGGCGTTTTATGGCGTAAAGCAACTAGGCTATCTTCGCCAAACATCCGGTAAAAAGTTAAAATTCGTAAATCTGAATAAAGGTAAGACAAAAAAAAGTTCAATTTTTGAATTGAAAACTTAAATAACATTAAATCTAATATTTAAATCTAGTTTACAACAGTAAGAGAGAAACTACAGTGATACAAGTTGAAAAGACTTTTTGTAGCATAATTTTAATCATCATAACTCGCCAGAAGTTGGCCTTTCCAGTCCTGGTTTCGAGTTATTTGACGTTTCGGCTATTTTATACTTTCATATAGAACTAGTTGTACTTTAATTTGTAATAAGGAATTATATTTAAAAAATCTAATTTATGAATTAAAAACTTAAATAGCGTTAAAAAGGTCAATGGCCTTTAACAATCTAAAAACATTTGTAAAGCGGATAGTTTCACCATCGCCAATGACACTGTACAAAGTTATGGATAAACCTTGGGACAAAACATGTCTAAAATGGAGCCGTCGTTGAGAGTTGTAACGACGCAAGACAACAAATGTGGCTTATTGTGACCCACAGACAACACACTGATGCAGTCCCAGATAAAAGAAAACGATGTGTTAAAAAAACTGTGACCAATGCATAGTCTAGTAAGGACTTCCTCTCTTCGATCCTTACGGAAACAAGACGGCCAAAGTCGAATAGAGAGTTTTATTTGGGAAATACTGTTTTCACGTTGCTTACTCCAAATCGACTGCCAACTGACACGAAGCCGAGCCTTGAATACAGGATCATAGTCCATGGATAGAACAGATACAGCAGTGATAGCGCCAGATCAAACAGACTTAACCGCGTTGTCGGCGAGCTCGTTCCGGCGAATACTAACGTAGCCTGGATAGAAGTAGATGTTAAAGAGAAATGGTCCAGTCGGTTTTGAATATCGGCGATAAAAGGGTGTGAACTAACGTGAAGCGAGTCCAGGGAGAGTAGAGAACTAAGCGAGTCACTATAAATAATGCAACTCGAATACCGCTTACCTCTCTACGTGATCCAGGGCAAGAGAAATAGCATACAGTCAAGCAGCGAGTATAGATACTGTAGAGGGGATTCTGTGTGCAACCACCGAACCACAACAAACCATGACAGAGTCACCTCATTTCACGCCATCCATATAAATGGGAATGAAAGGATGGCCCAAAAGATGTTCAGCAAATAACAGACGGCACTTACAATCGGGAGTATCTGATTTCCTCAGATGACTTAAAAAAAGGTCACATTTGAGGATTGTAATAAGCCATGGTGGGATGGGCTGACCAGTGGATACAGCAATGTTTTCCAAGGACAGACCCAATTCATCTAACTGTGCCTGGATACGAAAGCCAAAAGAAACAATGACACACTGTCTGTTCTCATAAAGTATGACCCACTGAAGAAGGAAAACACAATTCCAGGTGGGATCCTGTGGAAAGGATAAAAGTTTTGAAGCATACAGTAAACACAGCTGCAAACGGCAGAGGTGTAGAGGAAGTTCACGATACTGTGTACAAACTCTGGACTGGGGAAGTGCAGAAAGCCCCAGTGCAAAGCCAAAGTCCCTGATGATGAATGGGGTCCAACATCTTCAAGGCTGAGGTCCTGACAGAGCCATAGACCAGTAACCTGTAGTCTAGTTTTGATCGAATAAGAGGGCACTATATCTTTAGCACAGAACATAGATCCCCTCCCCCAAGTGGTGGAAGAGAGGACACGGGAGATGTTCAGTGCTCTTGTGCATTTGACTCGTAGCTGTTTGAGGTGTGGTATAAATGTCAGCTTAAAGTCAAAGAAAAGGACGAAGAGCTTTGTGTCAGGGACCATTGGTAGCAGAACTTCACCAACATGGAGTTCAGGATCAGAATGAATACCCAGTTGGTGGCAAAAGTGCATGCAAACGGTATTAGAGAGAGAGAGGGAAGTTAAAACCGTTTCCTGTGTGGTCTACTTCAATAAATTATTGAAGGCATTTTATAGCTAATGCTCAATACACCTCATGTTCGACGACTGACATGAGATGTGAAAGCCATCGACATAAGAGCCCGTATGCAACAGGAAGAGGGAGGTGTTCAGTATAAAGATTAATGCCATTACTGAAGTGTTACACTCAAACCACAGCCATGGTGGACTCCAAGTTCCTGTAGTAAAGAATGGAAAAGTATCGAACCCACATGAACTTAGAATCACTTGCCCATTAAAAAAAATTATAATAAAAATAGGCAAATGACCCCGTAACCCATATAAATGGAGGTCTCGCAAAATGCCATACCTCCACGTAGTATTATAGGCTTTCTCAATGTCAAAGAATACTGATAAAAGATGTTGTCATTTGAGAAAGGCTTCTCTGAGTAAAGTTTCAAGTCGAATCATTTGGTTCATGGTGGAGCGCTGTGGCCAGAACCCACACTGGGTGGGCAAGAGAAGGTTGTTTGATTTGAGGAACCAAACAAGACGAGCATTAAACATCTTCTCTTACCTTTCTTACAGAGACAGCTCAAAGCAATTGGACAGTAGTTTGAAGGAAACTTGGGATCCTTTCCAGGCTTTGGGAAAGGTAAGACAACAGCCTGGTGCCAGGCATCAGAAAAACATTTTCCTTTCACATTCTGCTAAAAACAATAAGAAGAATAGCAAGTGAAGCAGGTGATAGATGGCGCAGCATCGCGTAGTTTATATCATCAGATCCAACCAATATATTGCCAGACCAACTTCTGCAAGAGCAGTGAAAGAGAGCCAGTTGGCTTGATCCAGTTTCCACTGAGGTGCGCGGGACAGGTGGCATCGACAGGAATGACAGGAAAATGACCACTGCCTCGTGGGTTACTGTCAACCCTCTATGAAAGGTAGGAGAATAGTGAAAGGGAGCAAACTGAGAAATCAATAGCAGTAAAGGACTGATAGATGCATAAAAGTAAGTATAAGAATCAGTAATGAAAAGAGAAAAGTAGTAATCTGAGAGCATATGCTCTATGAAGTGACCCCTCCCGTGAATATCAGTACACCCCCAAAGAGGATTATGTCCAAATCTCCCAGGATTAAAAGGGAGATGGCAAGTGCTCATCAACAGCATTAAGGTCTGATTGATCATAGGCTTCTTCAGGAGACAGAGAGAACAAATGATGGTATGACCAAAGGAAACATGGATGGCTATGGCCTCCAAAGGTGTGTTGAGTGGCAAAGACAGGGTGGGCACATGCTGATCAACCAACAGTGCCACTCCTCCATGCACTCGTCCATCACACAACCTGTCATTTACGTACAAAGAAAATTGCCGAAAAGTGACTGTATCAGCAGGTTTCAGAAATGTTTCCCGTAAAGAAAGACAGAGGAATGGTAAGAAGCAATCAGTGCTTTGATGTCACCCAGATTAAAACGTAAACCTTGACAGTTCCATTGTATCAAGGTGACCATTTTTATTTATGTTTAGGTGAACTGGGTGGAGAACCCTTCTGTTTCTTACTACTTCTATTTTGTTTATTCAAGGGAGGTCTATCGACCTTCATGGATCTTGCCCTGGGTCAATTAGACAGGTCTCTCTTGCTGGAAGAGGATTTCAGTGACTGAGAACATGTACAAATGATTGTTTTGCATCTTAGGATGGGAGAAGAAAATGCACCCGAGAAAATGCCCATAGCCCGAATCTAAGGAAGTGTATCTTGGGATTTACTGGAATGATGTTGGGGACAGATATGGGTGTTGACGTTGATTCATCAATTTTCTTAACCATGGAGGCCAAAAGACCTTCATATGAGAATGATTCTTTTGGAAGCATGGAGAGATCCATCTGCACTCCCACTGGAGTAGTGAAAAAAAGTGCAGCAGCATACTTCCAAGGTGAAGTTGTGTATAGTAACTTTCGAGACTCAGTGAAAGTAATGTTTTGAATCGTTTTCAAACATTGCCCCTCTTTTTCTTCCAATCACTTAGAGTAAGAACAAAAGTAGAATGGGTGACTGCCATTGCAATTAACGCAATGAGAGTCTGTTTCACATTCATAAGCATCATCGTCCTTGCCTCCTTAACGAGCAAACATCAAGGAACCATGACATGATGTCTTCATGTGACTGAACCACTAACACTTGAAACATTTGAGGGGATTTGGAATATATGGCCGTACCTTGCAATTAAGATCACCTGCCTTCATGGTGGCAGGTGGATGCAGTGATGCAAATGTTAAAATGAATGCATTGGGTGACATCATAATTCCATCTTTGCAAATGTAGATACACCTCACTGCAGAAAATCCTTTGGTGGAGAAACCAGTGATAATCTCCGACTCAGGGATGTTCTTCAAATCCCTCTCAACAATAACTCCTCGTGACAAATTCAAAGTAGAATGGGGAGTAACCTTAATGGGTATATCTTCAAACACCTTTAAATGTAAGAAGAGTTCACTGTGTTTAGATATGGATGTTTTCACCAATATGTCAGAATGAACTGACTTTAAATAGCCAGCAAGTTCCTCTAGTTTCTTCTGAATAAAAAGGGAGACATTTGCCTTAAAGGTTTGTCTGAAAGAGAATGTAATATAAGAAAATGAGGTATAAGTGTTTTTTGAAGATTGCTTCTCAAAATATTCAAGATGTGGTCGTTTACATTCGGACTGTTTTTCACTGGTTTATTTAAGTTTTTATTTGGGAGATCCATAATAAAAAAAAAGATATTTCTGTGTCCATTGACCCCACCCACCATGGAGCCCTACGAGGGGACGCATTACAATGCTAAACAAGGGCACTGCAGCAACGTCAGAGTTTCGAGAGCACAATACCCAAACACCAGCATCAGATACAATGTCCACAACACCTGTTGAGAACATCCAACACTGATACTTGGTTTACCCTAACCCAAGTGGACCAGCCAATTGACCCCAGAAGACCATCCCAAAGCTGCCCATCTATAGGGATTCAAGGCCAAAGTGGTGTGTTAAGGTTGGATGCCTCAACTATCAAGATCCTCTCCTCCCTTTCATCAACTGAAGAGATCCCATACACAAGAAGCAATGTGGAATTATAAAGTTACCCTAGGTTCTGAAGGTGACTGAGAAGTAGGACCCACAATAAAGTGGGGATACACCATTTATCAGTCTTATCCAGCTTAACATAAGGAAAAAAAGAGCAGTGTAGGGTGATACATATGTGAGATGCTGTAGGCTTGAGCACCCACATTTTGCTCTCCTAATTTTTAATTCTATATCCACAGCTACTCTTTTTCTTGTCCTGAGAGATTATTGGTTTGAAGAATAAATATGTCATTACTAAGGATATCAACTCAAATAATGAGAGCCATACCAATTCTAGATGGAACATTGCAAAATGTAGGGTTGTACATGTAGTACCTCCAAACCAAAGAATATCAGTAGTAGTTACCTTAGAAACAAGAAGTAGGAAATCTTACCACCTCATCAATAGGAGCTGCAAGACTGCAGCTGTGAAGATCTTACAACTGATCAATTTCACCCATAGAATAACAAGATCTTCTCCCTCAGCAAATCTTATACCTTGTAAGATTGATACTGGGGACACCATATATCAGCTCACATGACAACTTCCAGATGTAGAGAAGGGAAAAGCTTTCAAATAAACAAAAGTCGCAAATGATACCCTTGATACTCCCACTTACTCTGATCCTGACTATACAGCAACCATCCACTGATAGGAGTGCAACGTTACTACTATCATATTTAATGCCCTTTCTGTTCCTACATTAAACCACACTGGAAGTGGAAAGGATGGGTGAAAAACTTGAGGAGATAAGTATCTATTGGAAATAAATTTTCAGTTTAAGGAAATGTTAACTTACAATATAATATCTTACATCTAATCACAAAAAGCTAGAATCCCATAATAAACAGGTGGAGAGTTAATAACAACAGGAAGTCCCCAATGGAAAACCACATGGTGTCAAAGAAGTGCAAGTAGTATGTTGTCAAATGGGTAGATACAGAAGAGGGACCCCAAGAAAAATTAAATAAATAATGCTCCTCCCCTCAGTGTAGAGTACTTATGGCATGGCAAAGGCATAAATGAGAGTTCAACCTCAATCACCACTTGTAAGCATCTGAAGTTCCACACTAAATCAACAGTAGGAAGACACTTCTCTACTTTTCATCTCATAAACAGGTACTTATAGGGAAGAGGAGATTACATGCCAATTACCTGCCTCTGAAAGTATGGACCTCAAATACAATCAACACCATATTTACTGGGAACAGACATGGCCAAAAGCAGAAATGCAAAGGGCCCAGGTGGATATTCATATCTAGTCCAAAAGCTGGTGGCACTGTAAATTTTTGAACCAAACTACAGGAGGAAAATACCGAACTTTATGCCTGTGGAAATTCACGTGTCTTATCCAGCTCCAACAAACATCAGATCCACTGGAAACTAACATTGAGGTGATGGTAGGAAGGGGGATGGTGGCTATATTGGTTGGCATCTCCAGTTCGAAACTATCCAATTTAATGTGAGAACTTATATGGCTGGTCTAGCTACAACCAGAATCAGATCCTCGGGAACCAATATCCTAACTGACACACACATCTATAATATACAGATGATGGAGTACTACATCCAACATATGGTGGCATCTGGGATTATACATCACATCTGGAGTAAGAAGGATATCATGCCAAATATATGAGCAGAATGCCCCTACCTTATTTTCAACTGAGTGGCATTATGCACAGTCCAGAGGACAGGCCTCTACTCAGTGTCTAGAAACTAACAAGCCACAAAGACTCCCACACACACCCAACTAGAAGGAGGAGGGAAATAATGCACTGCAGAGTCCAGAGGACTGCAGCATCTGAAATAGTGCTATGAGTGACCATGAAACCCTATTTTGAAAAGCAGAGTAATCACATTGACAAGGCACATCATCCAATACTTGGTGGCATCTGGAATTGTATGTTGGGTCCATGGTAAGATGAGCATCGAATGCTGTGGACCATGATAGGTGGGCAGTGATCCCTGTTTACTTGTGTTAGTTCATGAGTGGATGATCAGGGATGAACACATTTATGAAGCAAAAGACCATGAAGTATACTTATACTTATGAATGGTTCTACAGAATACCTCATCTTAACATGGGTGTTATACGACTTGAACATATATTATGGCATTGTATTTTGAAAACATAGAGGGCATCTAGCAGCATATGGAATAGTAATCAGGTCTGTAATAGCAAGAAAATCACCTAGTATGGTATATGATCACAGGTCATGCAATGTGGATTTAAGACTAAGTATACCTGGTCAGGCAACACTTGCCATAGCATGGTATCCAAACATGCAGTAAGGGACCCTGTAAAGGAAAGGAAAATAAACTGAGTACTAACCACATACAAATAAACTTTCATAGCACTGATGATGTCCTTCAGGGCAAGAAGGAAATGTGCAGTCATGGACATGGTAAGGTAACAGATCTTGTGGGCATAAAACACAAAAATGTTGATAAACATCAGAAGAAAATGCCAGACAAATGAACTGGTAAATTCAACCCATAAAGGTAATGAGAAAAAATTATGAGAAAGGTAAAGATTTCATGAAATAAATAGATTCTGAAACCCCATAAGAGTGCAGTATGTGTCATACAAGCTCAAAAAGCCCTGACTGGGCAAAAAATTAGAATGGTCATAAAGGTGAGAAATGGAGAGAAAGAAAAAGGGTGCAAAGGTAGAAATAACCTCTTTAAAAGCTAATGTATTGAGCATTAAGGACCAATTAGGTAAGAGGAAAACAAAGGAACTATAAAACAAAATGAAGTGAACAACAATCACTAACATATCAGAACAACACAAGCAAGAACAGGGACTTCAAATAAACATGATATAATAAACACAAAGGTTCAAACAGAGGAGTGGCTCCAATCATGAAGGAAAGACAAGAAATGCAAAAAGACTGAAGCAACAGAGATCAGACTAGCAACTGGAAAACACAAGCAAACTTGATAAACCAAAATGTGTCAAATAACTCTGCCTAATAGCCTACAAGAGAGGAAATCAAAAGACCCCTGTCAAAAAGGATATTATGTGAGGAACAATAGGTTAAGAAGGATAATAACCTTGTCTGATAGGTCAACTCTGGTATGTGAACCAGTTATGCTGCTAAACCACCATGAAGGTGAGATGAACTGGATGGGAAACAAAGGAAGGTGCATGTTGCAAATATCCAGCCCTTCTGATGGAGGACCAGACAAAAGTCATGAATAAAAGTAGAGCATGGTAATGAATGGATGATGTATGCTTGAGTGGGGCTAATGAAAGAGTGTTAGAAATAAAGGAAGTCGAAGGAGGGAAACATCAAAAGCCATACAGCAGCATAAGCCATGATTGAGCTAACCAATATCGAGCCACCAATATACAATAATACATAGTGGTTTGCATTATAACAAGAACCCTTAGGAGAAGACAAGTAGGAGGACATGCATATAGGTACCCAACCTGTAAACTTCTAACCAGATTCCACACACTCAGAATATGACATACCAAGAAAGTGATGTGATGGCACTGGATCAATATCGAAAATTCAATGTTTCAAAACAGAAATTTCTTGACCAAATGCTCTCTTGCCTGGTGATATGCAAGACTACTGTGGAACCAATTGGCCCTGAGATTCTAGAGAAAATTAAGTAACGCTTGATATATAGTAAAAAGTTCCAAGAGACTGACATGGAGGGAAGACTTAGAAAGGAAAAAAAAAGAGTCTAATGTCCCAAATCATTTCAAGTTGTCAAGATAGGATTCCCAACCAGGAAGAGAATCATCCATAAAATAGGTGACATTTGGGAAAAGGAAGGTAACAACTGCTGTAGTATTGTTCTGATCCAACCACAAGGAAAACTCAGTCTGTAAGAGAATGGCAACTAAAGTATCTCAAACTAGATTCCACTGGTCTATTAAAACCCAATAAAGATGGCAAATATACATGCAACCAAGAGGAATGAGGGCTTCTAGAGGAATCCACATTCCAAAAAGAGAGAGAACCTTTTGTGCAGTAGGAGAGGATAAGACAATGTATATGAGACATTACATAACTCTAAACCAAAGTGGAGGATATTGGGCCTCACTGAGAAGAGTTTAAAAACACACTAAATAAACTGAATATGTAGGACTGAGTCATCTTCTGAAGAGGCAAGAAGTCACCAGTCATCTATTTAATAGTGGAAATAAAAGATACTGGAACCAAGAAGGTAGGCAAAAGCCTGGACCTCTCTACAGAATGCATATGGTGCTAAAACAAATTTGAACAGAAGTACCTGAAATTGAAACACATGGGTATGATGAACAAAGAAGGTATTGTTAGGATGCTGGAGAGATGGAGAAATGCATTTGAGATATCAACCTTTGTATCTCACAAACCTGGAGTGAAAAACCAAATGAAGAGCTAGGCTCAACTCCATGGTGAAAACATTTTAGTTATGGCAAATCAATGACCAAGAGATGAAAAGAATCTCATTTGATAGCATCTTTGTGAAGTAAATCTTGAAGAACCATTTCCAAAAGGTGCTGGAAAGAAATGGAATTCTGAGGAGGAGAGAAGGAAATGGGAGCAAGAAACAAGAAGAATGGCAGTGGAGGATCAGTCCTTCAGAGACAATGTTCAGATTTTAGAGATCAATTACAAAGGGATTCCAAACCTAGACAAAGTGAAGGAATGCGGCTCCCACTGGCTCTGACTTGAAAACATTGAGAGATATGCAGATAATGTGACTCAATCCTTGTCTCCCAAAAGTCAAGGGAAGATAAGGAATGGAGAACATACCTGACTTATCAATTCCAGAAAAGGGGAAATAGGTCAGCAGTTCTCCAGAAATGACAATTGATTGAGAAGCATATTCAGGAAGGGGAAAAGAGTTGTCCAAATCCTTATCTTACACATCAGTCAAACCAGTGAGCAAAAGAGAAAGTAAAACCATTAGATAGCACTGAATGTTGCATGAAATTGGTTAATTCTCAATTTACTAGAGCAGCCATATCATGGGATGGTAACTGAGGCTCTAATCCAGTAAATGTTGTCAGTAAATACATTACAGCAGCAACAGCAGTTGTAGTCCTGACCACTTGAAATCATAAATGCATAATTCTTGCAGTGAAAAAAGGAAGAAAAGAAATATGATACATAAACCATAACCCTCCACACATACACACAAAAACCAAAATGATAAATAATATCAAAACTGAAGAAGAAAACTTAAAAAAATAAAAACTTTTTGATAAGTTAATCCAATTGTGAGCAAACCCATGTCTATTCAAGAACACTACAAATCAAGAAGTGGCTAGCTCCTGTGTGTGTGTGTGAGAGTGGGGGGGGGGGGTAAAATTTAGCTGTATTAGACACTTGAAAAAAAAGAAAGAGGAGTATGATGTTTTTTTCATATAAGAAATAATCTACAACCTGTTGTGATAAAACTGAAGGGAAAAAATTGTAGTTAATAAACCAAGTCTACATGGGTTACAATCAAGGACTTCAGGTGGTAATTGTCTTTCAGTGAAGGTTTATGGATCATCTGATCAGGCAAGTGAGGTCAATGTGATATTGTAAAAGATCTAACTTATTACTAAATAGGGTGTTGAAATTGACCTGGAAATTACAGGACAGTCAGCCTTAATTTTGTAGTGGAAACAGTTATATTGGGTGATAAAAGAATCTTTACAGAGCCATTTAACAAAATATTACATAATAAACTAAATACAATACTGTCTTCATTGAGGGGAAATCATGACTTATTAATCTGTTAACTTTTTATAAGAACATTATAATTTTTATATGGTTGAAGGAAAAATTTAAATTTTGTTATATCAGATTTTCAAAAAACTTAATAATTGTGTGTGTGTGTGTGTGTAAGATCAGTTAATCTGCTGAGTGGCTAGGTAACAGGAAGCAAGCTGTTATTAATAGAGTCTAATCAGAGCAGACCTTCATGTTTAGGTCTTTTCCTTCTCTTCTGATTAATACTGACAAGATTATCATTACTATTAGAAACACTATCCTGTATGGGTGGATGTTTGTGCAAGTAATTACTAATCATAGGATCCATAACTCGATGAATGAAGTCTAAAAAAAGTGAACATCTCCTAGAAATGGATTTTCCTATGAGGGGAAGAGTTCAGATTGTGATGATATCAACTTTAATGTTTTTTGTATATCAAAAGTAGTACCATTTATTGAAAAAAGACAATACATTTTTAATACAATATTTAATAAAGATATAATCAAATCCTCATGTACAGTCCTACTGAAAGTGGTGTTCTTAATGTGAGGAAGGTACTTTTATTTGAAACTGTGTTCTATTATAAAGAAATCATTGTTGTACATACCATAATTATTTTTGTAATTGTCCAGATCTTGAATTTACAAAGAGTGATTTTTTTATGGATTTTTGTTTGTGATGCAAATCAATAGATAGCACCACATTATATTTATTATTTCAGCCATATACAACAAAACATGCATGCATGCTGTATTGATTTTGGTTAGAGTAAATTTACTGGAAATGATATTAAACTGGTAGGTATTTCTAATTATATTGTAAAGGTTCAGGTACTATAAAATAGCCTGAATAAACTGATAAGTTGGACAAATTATTAGAAAAAACCTTTAATTGCATGTATTTGAATCACACATTAAACATATCCAAACAGAAGAAAACAATTTTGCCAGAGTAGTATTGTATTTGAATATACTGTCCATTTCTATCTTCTTTTAGTATATTTATTCTGAATTTATTATTTTTTTGAATATGTGAAGTTTTCACAATAGAAGTGATCGTGAAAAACCATTATGTTACTATCTACAAGAATAGTGCTTAAAATGACTATGTAAGGATGTTGACAGCAGTATATATCATAAATAGTTATTTAAGTGATATCAGGAAGTTATGACCTCCTCCCCATGTTGTAACAAGAATGATCATTAATTTAGGTAGTATATTTCACTCTGAATAAATAAGTTTCTTGTACAGTAAGACAGGTTGCAGTTAAACACTCTGGTACAATATCTCAATGGATAAAGTCTGAAGGAAGATACTTAATCCAGTAAATTCATCTGGTATACAGAAATACACACTTAGTATCTATTTCATTGTGTAACAAATACTGTGTATTTTGTTATATATTTAGGTCTGGTCTCATTATTTTGTTTACCATTAGTTATAGAGTTTAGTATTACTCTACACCCAATATCTCAATCAAGGACCTATATGATGACTGCTTTTAATACTGTTCACCTGTCATACTAAAGCAATAGTTAACATTGAAGAAGAGCATGGGACTTCATAGTCTATTCAGGCTGACATCGTACTATATTAAACCAAAATCATCTCAAAGCCAGTCTTTATCATTCAAATATTTATCAATATTTCTGTTAAATGCATCCATTACATCTGAAAGTAGCCTGTTTCACAGACCAAATGCCCTATCATAAAAGCAATGCTGTCTTAACTGAAGATGACTTCTTTCTTGCCAAGATTTATATTTGTTCCCTAGTTTTAGCAATCTAACTGTTAAATATGAAAAAAAAAGATGTGTCAACACTATCAATTCCCTTATCAACCTTAAACATCTAAATTAGATCCACTCTAAATCTTATTTTCTCAAGAGACAAAAAAGTTGAGATTCTAGCTTATTCTTGAAAGATAAACTTTTCATCCCATGTGTTATCACAGCAATCCTCTTTTGAAACCTTTCCAACAAATCATTGTCCTTTTCTGAGGTAAAGAACCAAAAGCTGAACACAATACACTAAATATGACCTAACCAATGACCTATACAATGGCATTATAACCTATTTAGACTTGTATATAATATTTCTGTAGATATAACCTAAAATCCTATTTGCCCTGCCACTAGCAATAATACATTGCTTGGATGGGTCAACACACTGCTCAGATAAAACACTTAAGATACCTTCCTTACAAAAAACTGTTAAAGGTTATTCTCAAAAATTATACTCATAATTCAAATCATGATATCCCATATGCACTCCTTGCATTTATTATAATTAAACTTCATTTACCATTTTTTGTCTAACTCGCCAAATAATCCACAAGCTTTTGTAAGACAGTAGCATCCTCCTTTCCAGCTGGCAACACCAAAATTTTTAATATTATCAGCAAATTTAAATGCTCTATTGACAATACCTTCATCTATGTTAGTGATGTAAATCCAAATGTATATGTCCTAACACTAAATCCTGAGGTACACCACTCATAACATTAATACAGCTTGAATAAATTAAATTATAAGAACTCCATTTCCTTCCAGCTAGCCAATTTTCTGTTCAACATCTTATCTCCCATGCCTAAAAAGAAAGCCTTTTATGTGGCACCTTGTTGAATGCTTTCTGAAAATCCAATTACAAGATGGTTGTTCAAAAAGTTTGTAATCAAATATAAACAAAACATAAATGGTATTCTTTAATAGATTGTTTAGGCACAGCATTCATTAAATTTTGTAGAATAGATGGTAACTGCATGTTGTGGAGACACAAGTGTAGAGGACAATGTTTCAAAAGTCTTCCCCCTTTCATCTTTCTGAGCTATAAGTGTTCATTATATTCTCAAACAAATCTTCATAACAATATCCAGCTGCAGCTTAACATTTTACACCATGAATTAATGCAATCAAATAATCACTAGTTACACTAAATCATCATTAACCATATCAGTTCCTAGCTATGTTTATTATCATCACATTGTATAAACACAGCTACCATATCAAGTAATCCTTTGCCAATAATTTAACATATATAAAAAGTCAGCAAACAAGGATGAAAATACTTCAGACAATATCTTCTTGAACTACAAATCTTGACTCCATTAAATGTAATTCTAGATAACAGCACAAAGCAAAAAAAAAGGGTTTGTAGTTTGAGTAAATAACAATATCTCCACCATTGTTTCCTTATTTTTTAGTTATGATCCCTATTTGCAAGTTTTTAAATTCCAAATTTTTTATTTATCTTGTAATAATTGTACATAACTTTAATAAGAGGTATACAAGTTTACAAAAGGCCCTAATACCAATAACATACATAAACATTTACCTGTTAAATTCCACACACAAAACAATCCTTCCCTCCTAAGTGTTGGAGAATTTGAATTACAGTTTTGTTAACATAAAACAAACACCAAATTGTATTATAAGATATGAAATTAATGGGTATGTATAAAGGAACTATTTACCATCAGAGTCCCAGATTTACCAGATTTAAAATTTTAAATTTTTACTTAGTTATAACATTGTTTACTTCTTGTTGCTTGGTTACAGTGATTAATTTGTATCTAAAAAAAAAACAAAAACACAAAAACTTTAGAAGTCTTAAAGTGTTTGTTATTTCATAAAATATAAAGGTTAAATTGCTAATTGCTGCTGATGGTGGAATTGCACTAGTTGTGCAACATCCTTTTATATTTATTGCTTTACTTTTTACATTAAGAGAGTATTGCATACTTCTAAATCCTACGAAATAATTAATGCATAATATTTTCTTGCATAATTATCAATTTAAAGGTGTGTTAATTTCAAGCTGTTGGTCACAAAACCATTTTTTTGTTTTTCTTTTACTCCGTGAAAATTTGGGCCTTGAGCTATGCATAAAATACTGAAACATTAATAATGATTTTATTAAATATATACGATTCTGGGTGTAATATCTGGAATATGTATGTCTTGCACGTTTTGTATACCTTTAAAATAGTAGCACTATCAGTATTACTAATAATTAAAAAAGTAGGAAGGAGTATTTGGAGGCAATAACCCTTGTTTTCTATGTAGTACATTTTCACTGAAAATTGGTGTGTTGGGGGGCATAATCGTGGTTTTTAAGACTGTTAGGGGTTTGGAATTCAAAAATCTATATTTATATTTTAAAGATAGTAAGGCTAGTGTACACAAGTTGAAGTTACAGAAAGCTCAAATGCAACTCCAATTAAGGTAGAATTACTTTTTTAAGGGAGTTGTCAATCTGTGGAATAGTTTGGAGGCATTTTAGAGGAAGTTAGAAAGTTTTTAAGAGATAATAAATGGATATAAGAAAAAAAGGTTTCAATATGTAATTTGAAGTAGAGTGTCAATAAAAAACAGAATAGTCTCAGTGGACCATATGGTCAACTGGAAATGAAGTAATCAATAAATGTTATAATACAACCTTTGTTAATCTGAATTCTCCGACTCATTATTTCAAAAATAAAATGAGTGGTTAGATTTACTTCAGAATGTCGTTAGATTGGTAAGTACGGTCTGTAGAGTAGACTACATTATAATTTGGGTCAACCTACCCAATCTTTTATGAATGAAAAACAAGTTTTACTGTTCATTGTTGCTACCCCACAGACGGATCTGAACCCTTAATACTGGTCTACTACAATTAGTATTGCAACGGGTTAAGGTTAGAATTTATCAAATTAGAATCTTGATAATACTACAAGTTATAATTTTATGTTACGACAAACACAAGTTACTTTATAACTAAGATGGTACTACTAAGTAGTATAGTATGTTATTACTATTAAAAGTTCTACTAGAACAATTTATATTACAGCCTTTGCTCAATACAAAATTTTAAAACTATTTATTAATTATTTAATTTTGTGACAGGTTATTTTGGTCCGGTCTAACTATACTGAACGTAGTAATTTAAAGTTATTTAGTGGCAGGAGTAGCTTAGTTATTATATACATTTTAATGTATGTAAAAAACAACAACTTACATATAAATACAAAAGTTAAAAACGGTGTTAAAATAATGATCACTTACTTACAAAAATAAATAATTTCTTCCAATTTATAGATGACGTAATCACTCAGGCACTAACAGCCCATCCAGCTACATATATTTATTAATGTTTTTGTCACGTGATAAATTTAATTTTAGTGCCCTCTCATAGCAAATATTATTTGTCGAAAACTAACTCATCATAATTTTTAAAAACAAGGAGTCTGTTGAACCATCGAGACTATTCCATCCACTATACTCAAGTATATTTTTGAATAATAAATAAATAGAAACAAATAATAGTAACAAAAGCATCTTCAAAAATAGCTCTCATAGTTTAAATATTTACCAATTCTTCCATTAAACTTCCTTAAATGCACTTTATCTCCTACATCTGATGGTAGCCTATTTCAAAGGTCAATCACCTCATTAAAAAAATAAAACTGTTTAATTTAAGATGATTTATAACCTTTCAATACTTATACATGTTTTCACTTGCCGACCCTATCCATGCGCTTAATGATCTTATAAACCCCAATCAGATTCTTTATAACTCTTATATCTATAAACGATTGTTTGTTGGTTTTAGAATTTCACTTAAAGCCACACGAGGGCTATTTGCACTAGCCGTCCTTAATTTAGTAGTGTAAGTCATCATCACCCACTGCCAACTTTTGGGCTACTCTTTTATCAACAAATAGGGGGATTGATCGTACTTTATAACGTCCTTACGGCTGAAAAGGCGAGTATGTTTGGTGTGGCGAGGATTCGAACCCGCAACCCTCAGATTACGAGTCGAGTGCCTTAACCATCTAGCCATGCCAGGCTCAATTTCAAACCGTTTTAACTTGCTAAAATAAATATTAAGTGGTCAGTTTAAAACGTTTATAGTCAGGAATAAAACCCTAGAGGAAAGGTGAGCTTATTTTAAATGTCATCTGTGAAACTACTCATAAAGACGTGTTTTCACTGTCGTACTCAAATATTAAACGGGATTTCAATATCTTAAACAATGCTTAACAATGAAGTAATGTTTCAAAATTGAAACAGTAATTAGATTGATAACAGTTTCGATATTGTATCATAAATTTATTTAAATAAGCATTGTTGATTTGTTCTTTTTCAATTTTCGCGTAAAGCTACACGAGGGCTATATGCGCTGGCCATCCCTAGTTTAGTAGTGTAAGATCAGAGGGAAAGTAGCTAGTCATTATCACCCCCACTGCTAACCCTTGGGTTACTACCCTTTTACTAGCGAACAGTGGGATTGAGCACCACATTATAACACCCCACGGCTGAAAGGGCGAGCATATTTGATGTGACTGGGGTTCGAACCCGTGACCCTCGGATTACGAGTCGAGTACTAAACCACCTGGCTATGCTCGGCCAGGAGTGACGATATCAATTCAGAATTAATTTGCTCGTCATGGACCTGGATCGTCGATAAAATATTCATTTGTAGACCGGATATAAGAATGAGTATTATTTGTAAGGTTGTTAACATTTTGTGTATAGACCATCATCTGTAATAACTATTAGTAATAACCGTTATTATAAAATTGTATTTTTTTGTTTATGTATTTGTGTTAAAGAAAGAAAATTGTGTATATCAGTCTTGTTGATAAATATAAATTTCATACCTATAAATATTTAATTAACTTTTAAAATAAAATTAAAAATTCTGGTTATTTGAAGTAGTAATACGTAACGTACTTAACATAATAAATCGGAGACTCGTACGAAATAAATTATAATACGTAACATCATTTTGACTTTTTGAGTTAAAGTTCTTTACGTTTACAGTGTTATATTATTTCAAATAATGCAAGAATATTTATTTAAAATAAATACTTATTGGTTCTCGCATGAAGTAAATTATATTAGGTTTGATAAAATATGATACAATTTTTGAATTCAACCACAAATTCAAATATTTTTAGGTTAACGTATTGTATTATGTTAAATGTATGTATACCATTAAAAATAGTATTATAGTCTTGGCTGGTATTAAGAGTTATATTCAACTCGGGATGGTTATGTTCCGTTTGGATCTCTTTTTCTATTTAAAATAAGTTAAGTTGTTCAATATTACATTTACATTTTCCATAAATCATAAAACATCCTCTCTTTCTCCTCTCCCCTTAAGCCTTTATACAAATGTTTTCTGCCTTGTGTTTAGAATATTGTAAGCTGAACTAAAACTCTTAAGCGACAGTTTGGGGCCTGTTACCAGTTTGGTTCGAGTTCTGAGACGTGATGATTCAAATACACTTCCATAATAATCTGTAATAATGAAAGAACATACACCCTTTAAACATGGGGACTCGTGGAACATCTTACAGCATCTGTGTACGAAGTATAATATTCACGACACAACAGACAAATTTATGTCGGTCAACTTGAGAATAAGTAGTATTTATGCAACTTAGAAAATGTTACAATTACTAAACTGAAGTAGCAATTAAGAAATCAAAATTTAACGACACCGCTTTTTATTAATTGTGTGCTTGACCAAATTTATGAATATTAGTATCAAGGAATTAATTATATTCTAAGTTATTAAATATGTTATAAATTCATAAGATGACAAATATGTTCATCGAAAATAACAGTAACGCTCTCTCGGTTTCATTCCTACTTCACAAGTTCAAATTTCAGTTTCTGAACATATCCATCATTTCAGCCGTGAGGGTGTTATATTGAGAATGTCAATCCCAATATTCGTTGGTAAAACAGTAGTCCGACAATTGGTGGTGTTGACTAGCTGATTCCCCCCAGTTTATCACTAAATTAGGAACGGCTAGCACAGATAGTCCTCGTGTAGCTTTGCACGAAATTAAAAAAACAACAAACCAAATCTATCTCTTTGGAGAAAAGATTTTTTTGTTTGTTTGTTTGGAAATTTCGCACAAAGATACTCGAGGGCTATCTGTGCTAGCCGTCCCTAATTTAGCAGTGTAAGACTAGAGGGAAGGCAGCTAGTCATCACCACCCACCGCCAACTCTTGGGCTACTCTTTACCAACGAATAGTGGGATTGACCGTCACATTATACACCCCCACGGCTGGGAGGGCGAGCATGTTTAGCGCGACGCGGGCGCGAACCCGCGACCCTCGGATTACGAGTCGCACGCCTTACGCGCTAGGCCATGCCGGGCCTTTGGAGAAAAGAACACAGCTAAAAATTGTCAAGAAATGTTGAAAAATCATTTAAAAAAGGTAAAATGCTCAAATTCTAAATATCGAATTTAAATAATCCTAACAATTTAATATTAACTAACTGAAAATATTTTCATTATGAACATTTACTTAACAAAGAGAAAATTTAAATATGGATTATTTTTAACCGTTTTACTTAACTAAATTTACAAAAGTTTTTGTTTTTCCATCATTAAAGCTAATTTCTTTATGTCATTAGTTACGTTTTTCTATATCTTCCACTGAATAATCATCAAAGTCAAGTGTTATTTTTCATTTTATTATAATTACTTTTTGTAATATTTTTTACTCAGTATATATATATATATCTTGTTGATGATTTCTTACATATATGTGGTATATTTCTAAAATAATCAGGAAAATAATTTTTTCAATATAATAACTCTTTGTTTTCATACGTAGCTTATATTTCTTTGCAATATTACACTTACTTATATTAACTATTTTAAAAGTATTTTATTTCGTTGAACTAAAACTTTTGACCAGGTAGTATTTAGGCTAATTTCATAATGTTCACATTTCCCTATTAAATGCTAAAAAGTTTTTTAATTTTATTTTTCTTTTACTTATTTTCATCTTTCGAAGCTCTACTCAAAAAAGTGGTTGAGTGTAACAATGCAAAATGCATATTTTTTCTTTATGTTCATTGGCCTTAAGATTTTGGCGAGCAGTGTATATCTTATTTCATCATTCGAACTTAATGCTTCCTTGATAACTTAAACAGAATATATTTCATGCATTTTACTTCTTATTAAATCCACAGTTTGACATGTTTCTCTCTGATAAGAGAAATATTCTTTGATTGAGATTCCAATTTTTAATAGTACACTTTTTACAAATTGAGACTTCTTACAAATTTTATCACATTCTAGATATATTCTGTTTCAGCCCTTTTACTAAATCTATATTTAACTATATCTTAGGCACTATATTTTGTCAAATTAATCTTCATTCATTTATGTTCCATTAACATACACACACAAAAAGACATGATTGTCATTGATTTTCGTTCCATCTACGCCACTAATGTAAATCATTACACACAACCTTAAGAGTTATATATGTTTCTACATTATTTTAAAATCTAATGAGTATGAAAGTAACCACAAGAACTGAAAAAAAAAAGACACGAAAGCTAGACCAAGTTATTTGGTTATGTATAGTTTGGCATAACCTGATAGTTACGATTGAACATGCTTGCCCTTTCGTTTGTTTCGTTTCGTTTGTTTTGAAATTCGCACAAAGCTACTCGAGGGTTATCTGTGCTAGCCGTCCCTAATTTAGTAGTGTAAGACTAGAGGGAAGGCAGCTAGTCATCACCACCCACCGCCAACTCTTGGACTACTCTTTTACCAACGAAAAGTGGGATTGACTGTAACATTATAACGCCCCCACGGCTGGGAGGGCGAGCATGTTTAGCGCGACTCGGATACGAACCCGCGACCCTCGCTTGCCCTTTCAAACAAAGAAAGGGTATAAAGCTGTTCAAAAGCAATCTCATAATCCGCCTACAAAACAAGACCGAAATCTTTATTTCTTCTTATCCAGCTCTTCACAAGGAAGTTTTTTATACAAAGCATTTTTTTTCGAAACACATACCTTAAGTATTTCTTGGCGAAAATAATTTTCTCATTCTTAACTAATGCGCCTGCGAGACACTTAAAACATCTACTCTACCCAAACTATCGTTTTGTACCTGTTTACCGTATCTAGGGATACAGAACTTCTTTGTCATAAAACAGTTGAAAAATTACGTAACTTCTAATATCCTCAAATTAGTTTGAAAGTTATTTTTAAAACTAGTTTTAGACTTAAATTATTTTTCCGCTGCTGAGATCGTGAGCCGATTGCCCATTGTCCATATCTCGTCTTTCTCTTCATCTGCAGAGACTATAAGACCTCCAATATTAATCAAACTAAGTGTTATTTTAAAGTTCGACCATTTGAACGTATGGGGTATACCTATAAAAGCTAGAATAAAAGTTACAAATCTTACCATATCCACTATTTATTGTAGCTGATTTACTGTTATACTTACAAATTTATTTTAATATCTACGCTTGTTTTAGTTTAATGCATGTAACGCATATTGTATATTGTGCAAGTCTCGCCCGTTCTCTATATTTGTAGAATATTCTTAAGTGTAAGAATCAACAATATATTTTTTGTGAAAGCACTAGCGTAACTTCGAATATTGTTGCCAAGTAAATTTTCGAGAACTTCACTTAATAAGTATAAAAGACAGGTATAGCAACACGTGGAGAGACAGTTAAAGAATATTGTTAGCCAGATACAGATAGTATACTACAAGTCACGGAAGCTATAATTGTGATAAACGTTTATTAGTTGGAACACTACAGATACTTGACTAGGAATGTTTAGAGATTTCGAGCATTACAAACCGTTTAACTTCCGTGAATTAACTTCAGACATCAGTATTTCTACGAGGACATTGGATATTGTCGTCGGTGAAAAATGCACGTGTGCTTCAAGCTAGCCAGCTGTGTATCAACATAGAATTAATTTTCTCTTCGTGAACGTCGATAAAAGATCCAGTTCCAGACCAGAGAGAAAAACCAGTATTGTTTGTAAGTTTGTAAAACTTTTGTGTGAAAACTATTGTTTGTAATAACTATCTGTGATAACTGTTATTTTAAATTATATTTTGTTGTTTGTATGTCAAAATATACGATTTTAAGAAAGAAAATCGCATGTGTGTGTGTCACACTTGCTGGTAAGTATCATTAATTTAATACCTATCGATATCTAATTAACCTGTAAATTAAAATTGAAATTTCCGGCTATTTGAAATCACAATACGTAATGTACGGAATATAATAAATTGGAAACCCATCCGAGATAACTTATATCATGTAACACTACAGACACAATATAGAAACAAGGAATCTAATTTCTCTCTCCAATTTTAAAATTCTCTCAACAGCTAAGCATGATATCAAACTTCTTATAAAAGAAATGTAGTACATGAAAATATTTCTTTCATTTATAAATAATACACATTTTTAATATGTTTTAAATATATATTAATATAAACTAATTCATTTCTGCCCCCTACCTTTCATTTTCTACTGTTGTAATTTTATATTCGGATTGTTTACTGGTTATTTCTTACGGATTGTATCATATTTTTGGTTACTTACCGTTGTGTTTGTTTGCACCTGTAGCTTACTGAAATTCTAAAACGTTTAATAAATGCTTCGTGTAACTTTCAAAATATAGAGTACTGAACCACAATGTAAAATACCTAGTTCGCTTCTTGTACAATATATTAAGAATGTTTCGGAAACTATTTTACTGTAATGTAAGCTGGCCTTCACATGCAACAGTTTGTTTGTCTATGAGATTATGAGCATCTTCTAATAGAAATATTTTCAAATCAGTACATTTATGCTATGATTTCTTAATAGGAACTGGTGGAAATTCGAATATTCAATCGTTAGAATCTCGATTATTCATGATTTATTATTTACTGCTCTTAATCTTCGTACAGTGTTCTTGTCAATGTTTGTATGATCATAGTAATGTAATTCTGAATAAGACGTACTTCAGGTAACTGAGATAAAACAGTTGGAAAACGTGTAATTATCGTTTATTGTAACTAATGCCAGTGGTGATGATTCAGTATTATTTCTTACAACAGTAGACTAACATATAAATTAACATATTTATATGTAAAGTTTAATGGTACCTTTCATGATAACGACGCGTATATAATGAGCTTGTCAGGCTGTTTTAATATGTGTAACGATTTGTTTGTTTGTTTTTTGAATTTTGCACAAAGCTACTCGAGTGATATCTGTGCTAACCGTCCCTAATTTAGTAATGTAAGACTAGAGGGAAGGCAGCTAGTCATCACCACCCACCGCCAACTCTTGGGCTACTCTTTTACCAACGAATAGTGGGATTGACCGTCACAATATAACGCTCCTACGGCTGAAAGGGCGAGCATGTTTGGCGCGACGGGGATGCAAATCCCGCACCCTCAGATTACGAGTCGCACACCTTAACACGCTTGACCATGCCGGGCATATGTAATGAACACTTAGTTTTCTGCACAATATTTCAAATGAAATCGGTGTAGTTGCATTGCCTCTCTACGATAACTTAGTGTTGTATTATATACTACGTTAAGCAGTTTTTATTATGTTGTGACAAAAATGCAATAAAAAATCCAAAATACTTTTTATTAGCCAGTAAAATTCACACTACCAGATTTTTACAACATACAAAGAAAACCTTGCTTTATATAACTTTTTGTAAATATTATGTATTTTTGTTCGTTAATTACTCACATATATTTAAAAATCAGAGTATGTGTACAATTTTTTTCTTGCAATTAAATAACAACAACACATAATAATGTACAACATTTAAATTACAAGTACATTCAGATTACACACATTCAATCAAATAAACCACAAGGGATGATAGTAGCTCTGTCTGTACCTTTTAATATAAACAATTAACATAGATATAACGATGCTTTTGTTATTTCATTTATGTTAGGTTTTAATTATTTGATAGGCCCGGCATGGCCAGGTGGTTCGAATCCCCATCACACCAAATATGCTCGCTTTTTCAGTCGTAGGGGTGTTATAATGTGTTATTCGTTGGTAAAAGAGTAGCCCAAGGTGGTGATGACTAGTTGCCTTCTCTCTTGTCTTAATTAGGGACGGTTAGCGCAGGTAGCCCTCGTGTAGCTTTGCGTGAAATTCAAAACAAAACATTGTTTTCTTGATTGTGTTATCAGTTATAAACATTTTCATTTTTATATTTGAAGTATTATTTTGGTTCGACATTTGTTTTCGTCCTCAGTCTCAGTGCCATTATTATATAACCTTAACATTTTCCGATTTTTACATTTTTATTATGTGTCGGAAATCAATTTCCTTATGGGACACTGTGTGACTTATCTTTGTGTAAATTTTCAAATTTGATATTTCTTTTTTTCCTTATTGAGTTTTGAAGTTTAATATTTCCATATCTCCTTACGTTTACGCAAAGGAAGCTTTTTCTTCTTTTCCTATTGTAAATTTATGTCTTTGTCTTGTTTATTAATGTGTTCAAAACAGCTCACAGTTTCTTTCTCTACCTTAAGGCCACAAAGTATACGTCACCTTATTTCCAACAAAAAAGTGGTGTAATAGTGGTTGTGATAAGTCTTTGTTTCCGTGCTGATAAAAAATAGTGTTGCTGATACTGGAGATAATGAACTTCCCATTCTTAAAACTCCGTAGATAGGAGATCTTTGTTGTTGTTAGTTTCTTCCAAACATTAAACAATTGCTAGTTCATATTCCCACTATTTGTTTCATAATCTTCTAAATGTATATTTATATCCTTATTTTGATGAACTGTAATTGAACTCGTTACAGTCAGCTACTATTTTCGGCATAGGCTTTCTATACCAAGACGGTAATATCTGTTGTACCAAATGGCATTATAAATTAAAGGAATATTCACCAACTCAAGGCACCAAGACCTGTAACGAATCGTCTCATAACTATGGTAACCAAAGTGTATCTTCTTGCTATAGGTGATAATCTACGAATATAAAGGTTACTAGCAAAAGCCGTCAACGTGGTCTTGGCAAAAACATAGTAAAAAAGAATCTCCATGTGGAACAGCAAATGAAGTTGTGTGCATATCATTCCAACAATCGCGTACCTAAAACATTTGGAAAATAAAAAGGCTATTTCTGGTATTCCATAAAAATACATAACAAGCAAGTTAACAGATGCCATTCCTATGCTTTCCTTAGGGACAAGCCTGTTTAAATGGACGTTTTTATACCATCATTTTCGTATATTAGATGGATTATCAGAACCCACTAGGGAGACGATGTATACTTTGAGCATGACACCCTTAAAATGGCAACTTTTGCCATAAAAATTACAGTGTAATTATTTTTAAGATGCGCAATCGTCAGACAGAGCACAGTCAGACGTGACGACATGGTCTAGAAATACGTGTTGAGGCTTCAAAATAGTTTCAATAAATTTTAGTTATGTAATAATCACCATCTATATACATATTTTAGATATTCTCTTCAGTGGGGAGTTTTCATCTTTTTGATAATTGTTTTTAGTGTTCATACCACTTCTCGATGTCTTGATGTGAATATAACTATAATAATAGTTTTCACACATTGATTAAAACACCTGTCGCATCCTAATAACCAGATTTGCATCACGTAGAGCCAAAAGAATCTTCTGTCGTAGAAAGCTCAGAACCAGTGACTGTATCACAGTTCAGAAATTAAATTTACATGTTTCATAAAAGTGACATACAGCGCCATCTTACAAACACAAATGTTAATGAGGGTTGTTTACTGTTCATGTTTCACCAGCAATCTGAAAAGGTCATGTTTCACCTTTCTTTGCAACAAGCAACATCCTAGTTAAATCTGGGCACTTCACCCGCCCCACCCCATATCCCTGTTTGATAGTGTGTTGGAGTATTTCAGAATAATATTGTATAAAAGTCGTGATAGTGTCTTGGAGTTTTCTACAACAAATTTTCCTTTTAGCATGATGTGTTGGAGCATTTCGCAATTAACCCAACGAACAAAACCTCATAGTTATGATAGTATGTTGGAGTATTTCATAATTATACTAATGAATGTAACATTTGTTTTAATATTATAACGTTAAATTAACTCTGTTGTTGTCATTTTGTGATGTATTTATTCTATAATGTTCTCTAAAATACCATGTTAGTCGCTTGATCGTTATGGTTTTAGATTAATAGCTGTTTAGTATAAGTTTTTAGAATCTATGTAGTACTTTAAGTAATAACTGGATATGTGTATAGTGAGCACGATTGTTAAGCATTTAGTGTTTAAACATATGATATGCAGAGTAAAATACGACTGAAACTAATAGTCAGTTTGCATAGAAAACAATAAAGTAATATCAAAATATACGATTTATGTACCATTTTTCATAAAGTAATTTAACAGATCTGTATGTAAATACAAACCAACCAACAATGTAAATGAGTTATTGTCGTATAAGTACTCAAAATATCAGAAAGAGATCATTACAGAAAGGAGTACTGCGTACATACTTCCAATAAAATAAATAAACATAATGGGGAGCCAACGTCATTCCTGATGTCATTATGTATCAAAGGTATTCGATGTTACTTGTATATAAGGATTAACATGTATTTAAAAAGTTTAAAAATAGGTAATAAATGCTTCTACTTAGCATGTATCAATACGTATTATAATTAATTCCTTCTTTTACACTCGAATATATTGAAATCCTTTCATTCAAAGAACTGTCAGAAAATCGTTTAATGTCTCTAGAGGATGTACGATACCAAACAAGCAAAGGTTAAATTGAACGTCTCAAGTCTCTTTGAGATGAAACAGTAACATATGTCTCACGTCAAAGCTAACAGAATACAAGCGTGTATTTGCAAAACTACTGTTCATCTGGGGATATCTCTAGAGAATAATGGTTTATAAGGGAAGAAATTCCTTGAAAGACTCAGGAGGGGATCCCAGATTTCTATTATTGGGTGGAGAGTTGTATCAGGTACCTTTATTTTCTTGTCCATCAAAAGATGAGGTTGGAACCCTCTTCCTTTAGGTTTATTCTTAAGATTGTATGCTTCTTATATATATATAATTTTCGATTTCTACTGATTACTTGGGAAATATCCCCCCTCGCTAGTACAGCGGTAAGAGTATGGATTTACAACGCTAAAATCAGGGATTCGATTCCTCTTGGTAAGCTCAGCAGATAGCCCGACGTGGCTTTGCTATAAGAAAAACACACACTTGTAAAATGGTATCAATATTTATAACTTTTCTCTGATTATTTTGGAAATGCAGTTGACGTTAGAAACAAATTGTTTAATTAGTGGGGAAATGTTTTTGGAGTTATAAACTTATTGCTTAATAACTGGAGAAATGTTGACAAGTTTATCAACTGAAACTCAAGCGATATAATAAGTGAGCTAGTAAAATTAATAGTCAAAGAACATCGAAATTATTATTATTTCTTTACATTCTGGCTTTATTGTCCTTCCTTATGCCTTTACGTTAGGCATCGTAAAAAATTAATAAAATCATAATAAGAACCATAATGACACCTTAAACACATACTAATTTCATTCATTGGTGTTATTGGGCTGCGCATTTGTTTTGGTCAAAAATACTGTATCTACTACATATTTTTGAGTCCAGATAGTTTTGTTTTAAATACATTCACAAAATCTGATGGGCCTGGCATGGCCTAGCGCGTTAAGGCGTGCGCTTCGTAATATGAGGGTCGCGGGTTCGCGCCCGAGTCGTGCCAAACATGCTCGCCCTCTCAGCCGTGGGGGCGTTATAATGTGACGGTCAATTCCACTATTCGTTGGTCAAAGAGTAGCCCAAGAGTTGGCGGTGGGTGGTGATGACTAGCTGCCTTCCCTCTAGTCTTACACTGCTAAATTAGGGACGGCTAGCACAGATAGCCCTCGAGTAGCTTTGTGCGAAATTCCATAAACAACAACAACAACACAAAATCTGCATACCAAAAGAACATTTCTTGTCAAGGCTATATACGCATAAGGCACATGGTAAGATAATGTTTGATATTTTGATGGTAAAAGTGAAAGATATATGTCAACAAAGCATCAATACTGTTATAATATATGCAGAAATCACAAACATCGTTATAAAAAGGCAATAGGCGAGAGTCACCAGAGAACCTCAAAATGTGATAAAAAATGTTAAAACCCTATAATACGAGCAATTTCGAAATGTTTATGGTAAACTGGAAATGTGATAATATACGTACAAACTACATTTAAATAGAACAGGACCCGGCATGGCCAGGTGGTTGAGGCGTTGTACTCATAATCTGAGGGTCGCAGGTTCAAATCTCGTCACTACCAAACATACTCGCCCTTTCTGTCGTGGGGGTGTTATAATGTGACAGACAATATTACTGTTCGTTGGTAAAAGAGTAGCCCAAGGTGGTGATGACTAGCTACCTTTCCTCTATTCTTACACTGCTAAATTAGGGACGTCTAGCACTGATAACCCTCGTGTAGATTTGCGCGAAATTCAAACAAACAAACGTTTTCGTTAGTTTTCGTTAGTGAATCTGAAAAATATCAAATCTTTCATTCATATAAATTTAATCCTACGCATACTGTAATTTGGTCTGTTGACTCGCACCTTTTGTATTCTTATAACGACATATCACATTTAGTTCTTATTGATACCTGTATTGTCACACCTTAAAATGCTCTTGACTCGCATTCCTGCCTTTTTATAACAACATGTTCTATTTGTTTGCTTGTTTGAATTTCGCGCAAAGCTACACGAGGGCTATCTGCGCTAGCCATTCCTAATTTAGCAGTGTAAGACTAGAGGGAAGGCATTTAGTCATCACCAACCACCGCCAACTTTTGGGCTATTCTTTTACCAACGAATAGTGGGATTGTCTGTAACATTACAACGCCCCCACGGCTGAAAGGGTGAGCATGGTTGGTGCAACGGGGATTTGAGCCCGCGACCCTCAGGCTACAAGTCGAACGCCTTAACCCACCTGGCCATGTCGGGCTCACCTAAATCATTAGTCCACAAAACGTTTTATATCGAACAGTTAACACAGAAGATACATGTCCAAGAATATTTGTTACTGTGATAGTATACAAAGATACAAGAAAACAAAGCATGTCACATGTAACTACATACAGAGGGGTGAACGTAAAAATATGATACCATAATGTAACATTATATCTAGAGGTTCATTTCAACAGAGCATCTTGTAGTGAAACGTCATACACAGAGGCACACGTTGAGCAGAACATCTACTATTGTTACACGTACACTGATGTAAATGACAACGATACATCTTACGTTATAAAAGTGTGAGTGAAAAAAAAATCACATTTCAAGAAATTCACATGAATAAAATATATATATTATTAGTACATATAAAGAACATAAATGTCGACAGGACATCTCATATTTTACTTCACGTTTGGAAGGTGCAAGGCAGCAGAATATCTCATACTAGTGTACTCAGGGAAGTTTTCAGGGTACACAACACGTGATATTTGTATATCCAGAATACAAGCTACGTCAGTAGGATAACATAAGCTGTGACTGCACATGATAGGTTCATGCGAAAAGAATATCTGATACTAACACGGTATACACAGAATGTCAGCATAGCATTTCAGCACATAAATAAATCCTTTGAAATTGTTGTTACTTTAGTGAACCAGACACAGATGATATTGAAACTGGCAAGATAAGACATATCAGCAGTGTTCATGTTAAAGTGTTACTGAAACTGGTACCATAAGACACACCAACAGTGTTCATGTCAAGGTGTTACTGAACCTGGTACAATAAGACATATCAACAATGTTCTGGTTAAGGTGATATTATTATATTTAGTACAAAGCATTATATAAACTTCGAAACCAAATAGATTGAAGGAAATATTTGTTACTGGTGTTTGTTAAATATGTATATATTTCTACAGATTTTTTTTTTTTATACCTGTAAACCTTTCCATACACTATTGCTTATGGTAACTGGTTAATGTTTGTATTAACCAATAAAATCCTTAGGGTTATATGAAAAACAACATATTGTTATATCGTTAGGGAGAAAAATAATTTTGGGTAAAGTACAAGAAAGGACACTTGGTATACATAAAATTAGCACTGTTTATATTTAGGGGAAAATAAGGGTTGACAGGTTTGTGTGTTTTTTGTTTTTTTTAATTAAGCACCAAGCTACACAATGAGCTCTCTGTGCCCTGACCACCAAGGGTATCGAAACCCCGTTTATAGCGGTGTGAGTCCGCAGACATACCACTGTGCCCATGGGGGACAGTGACTGGGGGATAGGGTGGACAACGCAGACATACCGCTGTGTCCACGGGGGACAGTTACTAGGGGATAGGGTGGACAAGATTCTGTTGTTACTGCTATCAGGAGACTAACGTTATAAATAAATTACTAGTTCAAGCAAAGACAGGAACGGGTGTGAAATAAAGAAACACGAGTCTTGTGTACTATGAATTTTGTATGGCTACAAAGTAGGAATTTCACTTTGTTTTAAGCACTGGAGAACTATAGACAACTGAATACGGTGTAAGTAAAATACAATACAAGAACATTTATTTTTCCATCAGTGCAATGACTTTTAATGAGTCACTTAGGGTATGATAATTTCTTCATCGTAGGGCTTGTTTGTTTGTTTGTTTTGGAATTTCGCACAAAGCTACTCGAGGGCTATCTGTGCTAGCCGTCCCTAATTTAGCAGTGTAAGACTAGAGGGAAGGCAGCTAGTCATCACCACCCACCGCCAACTCTTGGGCTACTCTTTAATTAACGAATAGTGGGATTAACCGTCACATTATAACGCCCCCACGGCTGGGAGGGCGAGCATGTTTAGCGCGACGCGGGCGCGAACCCGCGACCCTCGGATTACGAGTCGCACGCCTTACGCGCTTGGCCATGCCAGGCCACCATCATCGTAGGGCAGTCTGATCAAACACCAACGACTGTGCGTTGGTAAAAGAGTTGGCCAAGAGTTGGCGGTGGGTGGTAATTAGCTGCATTCCCTCTAGTCTTACACTGCTAAATTGAAGATGGTTAGCGCGGATAGCCCTTGTGTAGTTTTGCGTGAAATTGAAACAAACAAATAAACCCTGGAGAGGATATTGCAATCGGGTCCGTGTGAGTTTGTTTATGTTTTCGACACGCTTATCTAAAAAACTAATAGTCCGACATAAACGAAAACTGTATACAAGATGGGAACTCCGTATGGGATAGTCCCACCTAAATGTAGTTCGGATCCAAATCCAGATCCGGATTCTAGATCTTTTTGAAGCAGTTTTTATAATGGGGAGGTAGGACATTTTAGATTAATAACTCTCTAAGATGTGATCGGATTTGTGTCAACTTTCATAAGTACATTAAGGTTAAAACTGTTCATCACACTACACAAAAGATCCGGATTTTTTATCTTTGTTGATGTGAAAAGAATTTTCTGAATTTTCGAAGGTGAATTTTGAGGATATCTAATAAAAACATATAGGACTTAGAAAAGAAGTGGTGGAGAAAGACTGTGCAATCTGTCTGATTGCTCTTGTCTTTATGTAGCTTTTTCGCATGTTGAATTTATTAACCTGCTTTAGATTAAAGGTTCATTATTTAACTTTTCAAAGATGGCTTGTATTAACGTATATAGAGTAAATCTGTATGAACTAGATATGTGTATTGTTTGTTTGTTTGTTTTTGAATTTCGCACAAAGCTACTCGAGGGCTATCTGTGCTAGCCGTCCCTAATTTAGTAGTGTAAGACTAGAAGGAAGGCAGCTAGTCATCACCACCCACCGCCAACTCTTGGGCTATTCTTTTACCAACGAATAGTGGAATTGACCGTCACATTATAACACCCCCATGGCTGAAAGGACGAGCATGTTTGGCGCGACAGGGATGCGAACCCGCGACCCTCAGATTACGAGTCGCACGCCTTAACACGCTTGGCCATGCCGGGCCAAATATGTGTATGTAGTGTGTTTATGTGATTTTTTTTATAAAGCAAAGCCACATAGGACAATCTGTTATGTAGACGGTAATGGTATACTTATCGCCGAAACAATATTGACTGACTGATTATAACAATTTTGAATTTATTATAAAGTTTCTACTAAAATTTGCTGAATCAAAATAATTTATAAAGTCCATACTAAGGTGTTAATTATAATTATTATATAGAAATCGAGTATACTATATCAAAATGATTTAGAAGATTTATCATGTCGTTACAGTCCCTGTTTCCACATAACACCATCCTCTATCTGACGACCGTACATCTTGACAATAAACTTTCATCATTGTTTCTACTTCAAATTGTTTAATAATTAGGTTGCCATGCTCAAAATACATTCTCTATTTCCTGCTTGCAATCTAGTGTGCGAGGATGAGAGTTTTTCAGCGCCTGTTTTAACAGTCCGATCGCAGCATACTTGTTTCTCTTCGTTGGGAGTATCATAAATACCAGTTTCATTTCCCAGCTGACTGTAGTAGGCGACATTTGAAGGGATATGTCATGGAATAAACGTGTGGGCTTATGTCGTTTTTCCAGACGAATATTCTTCTTGATTACATTTAATTCTGTTGACTGAGATATGTGAATGGTTTTTTTATGTTGATATTTGTATTTGTGGATTCCCAATTTAAAAAACGCTACATTTGGTTATCATTACTAGAATACGATTTGTCGCAGGTCTGTTTTTAAATGGTCCTGATTTCCCAAACTGATTTATGCTTCTTTGTTATCCAATACCATTACGTCAGACGGATATCCCCGTTTTGGAAATTATAAATCCTCGGTGTGAACACATTCTTATGATATGAGTTATGAATATTTTGCACTAGAAAGTGACCAATTTTTCGTAGTATTACACTATATACTAAAAGTTAATTAATATTACAACGTAGTTTATATACATTCTGTTCCACGGCGATTTTATATCAGCTGTGTTTTTCGTGCCTTCCTGAGCCCTACATTCTATATTGTTTTAATAGACTGTTTATCTTTAAACATTCTATCCTCAGCGAGTGATTTCATGAACACAAATAGTTTTCGTTGAAGAAATTATCTTATTGAAACATTTAAAATGATTTCGTGTACAAAAATCATTTGTCATGCAAAAGAAACGGCGCGACTTTTACACACGATGACTCGAACAAGCAGATATAAATCTGTTTTAAGTGTTTTTTTTAATTTATTTTTAACGTTAATTTTTTTCTCTTTAAATAAAGAGAGACAAAATAAAGCTTTCGTTAGACCGTGGATACTTTACTAAATACGGTAATGGTATTGTGGAAGTTTTACTGAGTAATTTATTGTAGTTTTTATGAATCACTTGTAATGTTATATTTGTAATGAAATATTAACTGTATTGTGTATTTATAATTTATCTTGAAATGTGTATATATATAATAGCAGCTATGTCAAAAATCGATAAAATTTTGAAAATACATACACAAGTGATGTAAATTATTTACAATGTATGTGTGCATCAAGTTGTTAGAACCCTCAAACACAGAGATTATTAAAATTTGACTCTGTTTACGTATGTTTTGGATCTTTCAATGCAATCCGCACAGCGGCATGTCTGCGGATTCATACTGCTAGAAACCCGGTTTCGATACTTGTGGTGGATAGGGCATAGATGCCCGTTGTCTAGTTTTGTGCTTCAACTACAAACAAACTAAAACTGCATAGTGAATTTGAAGAACTCTTCACTAGTCGGCGTTAGAAACACTGAATAAATAAAACGTTTTATTTGTTTTCTGGGGTATCTGTACAGTGTCCACCACTCATATCGAAACCCAGATTTTCGCGTTATATACTTTCAGACTTACTGCTTAATAATAAGGGAGCATAAATGAATAGATTAATGTTATAGTTTAAATTTTTTCATTAATGAACAAATTAAGTTAATAAATAAATTAGAGCTCAAAGAGAAATGAAGTGACACAAATAAGAAACTGAAAAGTTAACAACATATAATGTTTCATAATATAGTTATCAGGCTAAAGAGAAAATTAATTAACAGTGATAGTGATTTAGATAATACTGAAGACTGAAATAATACAAATTCATAGTATAGTAATATATAAACTTATTCAATTATGATCAGGCGCAGTTTCACGCTATTTTGACATGTAGTTTTAATATGCAGATACTGAATATATTACTTTTATAACATAAGTTTTCTGTCTGACTTTAAAATAAAAAAATCTAATTTATGATTTGAAACATCATAAATCCAGTCGAGACGAGCCTCGGATGTTATTTTGTGTAGTTTGACTGTTCAAGGAGTCTATCTGTTGCTTCATGAGACAGTTGTTTGTCACCTACCTGACCTCGTGTGGAGCTATTTTGCAACTGTTACATGGAGCACAAATATTTCTGTAATTTGGTGCTCTTTCTTCTGATTGGTCAGCTACAGAGAGATAGAATACTTATTCTGAATGCAGTTTTACTAATTTCAGATGGGTCCAGCATGGCCAGGTGGTTAAGGCGTTCGACTTGTAATCTGAGGGTCGTGGGTTCGAATTCCCTTCACACCAAAACATGTTCGCCCTTTTAGCTGCGGGGGAGTTTTAACGTGATGTTCAATCCCACTATTCGTTGGTAAAAGAGTAGTCCAAGAGTTGTGTAGCTTTGCGCGATGTTCAAAAACAAACCTTTCAGAAGTGATTCGCTTTAGTTTCTAAGAAAAAATCGCCTATTTGTTTTCTACCTGCTGATCGTATTTATTACATTTGAATTCTTCCTTTACGTTTCATTCCTTTATTTCTTCTATCTACAATCGTTCTACTATTCTAAAAGTTAGCTGTGTCCAGTTTCCTTTTCTTTAATAAATAGTATTTCGATTTTATTGTGATTTCAATATTTTGTACAGACTTTTTAAAATTTCACTTGCAACAAATCAGTGTCTATTATTTCGCATATTAAATTCACAAACATCTTGTTTTTGATGAGACTGAGTGATTGTGAACTAGGTTTATTTTTAAATTACCACAGTACAGCGATTTTTAATTAACTAAGTTTCTCTTTTGTTTCAAGTGACATAAAGAAGTAAACATATTTTGAATAACAAATTTTGTCTGCCTCTGTCCGTAGTTCAAGATGTTATCGAGATCATAAGCCAATCTAAGACTGATTTTAGTAACGTTCAAGGACCAATTACTTAGTTGATTAGAAATATAACATGCAATGGCTACTTGAAACATACAACTTTCTTATAAAGGTCAAATAAATATATCGACAATAACATCACTAATTACTTCCTGTATGATATAGCTTATTATCAAAAGTAATTAGTTTTAAACAGGAATTATACGCATTAAGAGAAGCGTCTTGGATAGTCCGTCACCTAGCAAAAATGTTTGAAGTTCTGTGAGCTGATTTTCATTAATTAGTATTTAACCAGTAAGTAAATTATCGAGTTTCTTATATATGCAGGTAACGTAAATATGATACTATAATATAAACAATTCACACTCACAAGTGTAAGATGGTCTAGCACAAGCACTTCAAAATCTGAATCAAAGATATAAATAATTGAACTGAAAGACGCTTAAGTACATATGACATTGCTACTGTTTAGTAACTTTTTAATTTTTGAAACCAAATATTAAAGTTAAGTACTTTGTTTTAGTTTAATATCAAATTACATTTTATTACTTTTGATTAATACTTACTGTTGCTATGAGAAGATTGCCCTCTTTGTTTTTTCATGAGTTAGGTTGATTTGAAAATGTATGGTGTGTGTGTATATATATATATATATACATGTTGGTATATGTCCTCTTACAAGTTACAAAACGATTCATCGATTACCTACTATCTAGTTTAGGGATTTAATACACATTGTTGTCTTATACAAGCGGAGAATAAATTATCCCAAAGCTAGTTGGTAAGAAGTGTTATATTGGGTAACAATAACACCTGATAGTAGTTTTCAAGAATTCCTTACTTTAAACCAAGAATGACGCACTCAAACTATTATCAGTTTTTATCGTAATGCAAAAGTCACAAATTACCAACTAATATTATTCCTACTAATTAGGACACCCAGTAATTATTATTATTAATAATGAAATGCATTTCAGCTTTAAATCTTAACCTTCTGAAAGAAACATTAAACATTATAGAAACAACACAAGAAAGTTTCTGCGTTTCTTGTTACAGTGTTACTCTTTATTCTTTGGTGACAAGTGGATGTAAAATACAAGAAGTCTGATATAAAACACAATCAAATTGACAACTCACGTAAAAAATTATTTGTACATTTTTAATTTACAAACTAACGAGAGCATACGTATAAATTGAGCTTATAGACAAAACTTATTCCGCTGAACTTCTTTCTTACATAGTAAGATGGGAATTAGATCATATCACAGAAAACATAGAACACTTAAAGAAAGTGAAATTGACAGAACACATACAATATTCAACGATTATTCACCATTATTCAACTTGTAGGTCATAACATCGTGAATTATTTATTCAAATTATTAGAAAATTACGAGTTCATTTAAAATATTGTGCTAAGCATTTTCATAAGTTACTCTTACAAACAAGATACAAAATTACTATTCTATTTTACAGCATGTCTACAATGCAGCTCGAATGTAGAATAAAAGTTTAAAATACGTGCGCAGTTTGAATCGAAATTACAAGGATATATCTCGTGTTTCCACAAATACATTTTTAAGATCTAAAGACTCGATATCATTATCTAGATACAAATATACATACAAAAGACATTTCTGTACATAAGACATCGTAACGTTTTATCTTTGCCTTGTTAGCATAAAGAATAAACAAAACTTGATAATGTAGCCACTAGATGATTAAGGCTGTATTTTAAAATATAAGGTTCAGGGAACTGAAGGATACAATTACAGCACTGAAGATTCAGGGTATATACTGAAGATTAGGTTTACACTAAGTACATTAAAGTATGAGGTAACAGCTGAAGTTCATGTTGGACTTTCTCACTGCCATTAACATCTAAACAAGATAACAGAAATTTTAAATCGGTATATACAAGTGATGCTCATCTGGAACGACAAGAAGCTAATTTAATAGCAGAACGTATCATATACATCTGATATTACTAAAAATATTATTTTAATCCATACTTTACGTTAGTAGGATCGACAACCATTTTTTTTTTCAGCTTGTTAAAGTTTATTGAAAATATTTATGTTGATTTATCGAGACACGAAGAACACCAGAGTTTTCAACAGCAAATAAAGGCAGATTTTTCTTAAGCTGATGGGCCCATCAAGCATGCATAACATACAATCCATAAGTACGTATACCGCGCAAGGAAAAAAAGGATTTAAAAAAAAACATACAAAATCCAGTTAAATAAATAAATAACTCAGCGGAAAATATAATGTAAAAGAAATAAAGACGTTCTTATTTCGTTTTTCTCACTTTTAATCGTTCTATTTATTTTCAAAATGAATGAAGTATTCACACAATTTCTAATAGAGAGCTTTCATTGATGATTTTATTTTGAAGCTGGGCTATCATGATGGAAGTTATCTAACAGTATTTAATAGTATTAGCACACAGGCTATCAATAAACATTTATTTCATTTAAATCGGAAGTTTTTTATGCTATTTTGTTTTCCTACAGTGATTTTTTAAAGAATTTCCGTGGCAAAAATAAAATTCCATTACAAATGTGTAGAGGTCGCATGAAAGAAAGGCTTGATTGTGAAAGTAATCAACAGAAATTTAATCTTAGTTCTGAAGAAATCAGTCTTGATATAATTACTTATATAATTTTAGTTTTTGTAGTTGTAACGGACATGCGCTGTATCTTTTAAAAAAAATTATTAGGTAAAAGAAGTCATGACATGACCAAATACTGCTTGGACAACCTGTATGTATTTTAGTATGTATATATAGATATATATTTTTTCTATTGTTTCAACTTATAGTAACAAGTAAAAGCTGGTTTGATAATTTTATAATATTGACCAAACTATTTTTTATTTCATTTTCCCAACACAATTATTAGATTTCAAAATTTAAATCCGGGTATTACTTTCAAATTGATGTTTTTGTGTAATGGATTACGACTAATTTGCCTTTAGCTAATGGTTTTGCCACTAATGAGTTTCAAGTCTGAAGTTAATATTTAAAGCCTAGATTTTTTGGACTGATAGTTGTCGAGCAGATGCACTTAGAGCTGATGATCTATTGAACTTATGATTTTAATGATCATTTTTGAGCAATATATTAGCTAAAAGACATTTTTAGTTGATCATATTGAATAAAAGATGGAGTTTTTAAAAATGCTAAAAGAACTCAACAGTGAATTTCAAATTATTTATCCAATAGCTTCTAGAGCAAACTTGGAAATAAAAAAATATACGGAAAAGCTAGTGTTACAATTTAGCAGCAGTATAAAAATTAAAAAGAATTAACACAAAGTTACATTTTAAATGCAACAATGACTTCGTTTCTAAACTCTAACGCAGGACAACACTTGACGACAAAAGAAAAGTTAGTTTTATCTCTTTTGTAAACGTTGCTCACGCTTGGTCACTTGTTGTTTAAATAAGGTTTGATGGATGTTTATAACATGAGCAAAATTATTCAATATCTACTATCAATGCCTTCTTTTCGTTTTCATGACTGAGGAAATGCGATGACTCGCAGTCTCTCCAACGCCTGTCAAGGCCAATAAGAAAACGTTAGAATTTCCTCGAACGAATGTTCCGGTTACTTACTGATCAGCCTGTTCTGATGCACTTCACCAGGGAAAGTGACGCCATCTCTGAACAACATGGTATACTTTCTGCTAAAGGATGCCATTGCGCCACAGGTGTCCGAGGGCTATCGAGCATTTCCATCCAATGGTCGCGTCCGAGACCGATACACCCGTTTCCGATTGTACAACAACCCATCACTTCATTGGTTCCAACCCTGAAATTTTAGGAATTACAAAATAAAAGTCAGTATGTGGTTACAAAATTCACGTTTTTTAAAAGTTAATTTGCGATTAAGTAGTTTGATCCCATAAACAAATTTTAGACTTTAAAATAACTAATTCACTTTAGAAGATGTGACAACCATGAATATCAAATCGATGTATAAAATTTATGTAATTAAATAAATTGTATAGAATTTTACATTTGTTAAACGTGAAAATTCATTGTTCCTAATGGCATTTCAAACAGAATTTTTAAGAGACATTTCAGAGCACTTGTTCCACTCACTGAGATAATTGCCCCAAAACGTTCATCAGGTTACTTACCTTAATGACTTAAAATTATTCCATCTATATATAAACTTGTATTAATTATGATATACAGTAATTTCATTCACGCAAACTGGAATTAACGCTTGTTATTGAAAGAATAGAATGGTGAAATAATAACAAAAATTTGAATTATTGATATTAAAATAATCAGAACAATACGAACCTGTCATAATTCAGAACTTTGACGATTAGGCTTACGTCTTCAATATTTGCTGCAGGAACATCAAATACTAACGCCTCCTTGTAAACGGGATTCAAAGTTTCTTTTTTGACTGATGTTTTCTTCTTTTTTATTCTTTTCCCTTGACACATCAAAGACACCTTTACATAAGGATCTGAAAACAGCAAACACAAAATCGGACCAAGTGTAATAGTATTTTGCTGTGAAATAATTTGTTAAATATTAACTTTTATTTATGGTAAGTGTATTTCGATATTAAATTAATAAAATGTTGTCTACCTTGGAATCCATCTTTTGTGATGGTTTACTTTTATTAACATACAGGCTCATTTTATCTGTTACTTCTGATCAAAGCAAATTTCCTTTATGAGTCAGAACTAAATATTAACCCATTAATTAATAAAACAAAGTTGATACTTCGGTGTAATTAGGAAATTCAATTTCATAAAATAAACATTTAAAAGGTTAGAATGTTTTAATTCATTAGTTGGATTTGTTTGATGCTAAGCACAAAGGGGCTATCAGTGTTCTGCACACCACAATTATTGGAACCCGGTGTAAAGCGTTATAAGTCCGTACATACGAGGGCTGTTCAAAAAAATACGCGGACTGTTTGAATTGCGCGGCTCCAGTTGGTTCCAGGGGAATCCGCTTGGTGTCGCTAGGTTCGCATATATCAGCTGATTACGACGCCATTTCCCGATTGCAGATATCTTCATTTGTGTATTAGCTACGCGGTTTTAAGTGAAGTGCGATTTTTTTCGTTTGGCGGATTTCAAAATGAATGACCTGAAGGAGCAACGACTTGCTGTGAAATTTTGTGTTAAACTTGGAACATCTGCGACTGAAACTTTTGTTATGCTTAACACGGCTTACGGTGATGTTGCTATGAACGTACGGCATGTTTCAGGTGGCATGAACGTTTTAAGGATGGTTGACAGTCCATTGAAGATGATGAGCGTCCTGGACGTCCTTCCACGTCAACTGACGACCCACACGTCGACAAAATCAACATACTGGTGCGGGCAAATCGACGTCTGACTGTCAGGGAGCTTGCTAAAGGGTGTGGGATATCAGTTGGATCTTGTTACGAGATTTTGACCGAAAAATTTAATATGCACCGCGTTGCTGCGAAATGAGCCTTCAGAACTCGTGAGTTTTTGGCCAAACACTCGATCATTGTTCTTCCCACCCTCCCCTACTCACCTGACCTTGCTCCTTGCGATTTTGTCTTGTTCCCCAAACTCAAAAGACCCTTGAAAGGAAGAAGATTTGAGACGATTCCCGAGATTAAGGCAAATGCGACGAAGGAGCTGGAGGATATTACAAAAGAAGCGTACCAGGACTGTTTCAACAAGTGGAAACACCGTTGGGATAAGTGTGTGCGTTGGGGAGAAGAGTACTTTGAAGGGGTCCCAGACCTGTAACTTCTAAATAAAGTACATTTTGTTTTATGACGTCAGTATATGACCTCGTATATCGCTGTGCTACTGTGTAGCATCACTTAGCTATTGGAATGACGCATAAAAGTACATAGATTAGTAACCTGAAGAGCCAGCGATAGCCGTAGCTTTTAGAGTCCTCGCTTTCAGTACAGTGACTGTTAGTCTTCCTGCTGTCGGTAGATAACACAGGGACAGCATAAGCTCTCCAAGGTCTCTCTTCTCCTTAAAGAAAAAAGATGGGAAAAGCAATTCTGAGAGAACAACTTAAAAGAACTAATTGGTTTTGTCTGTTAAAAAAGAAATACTCTGGTAATCTAATGTTCGAACTTTTCCGCTTCATAGGCTATTTTAGTTAGCAGGCTGTAAGATAACAATTGAAACTGTGTCTAATCAAATAATATAGATTCAGTCTGAAACTTTGTTATGTATGTTTGAAAAACATTCCTGAGGTTGGTGTTAATATACATTAACAAAATGTGTGGAGTACTTTCATTTAATATTAAATAAAAATTATAATTCTATATGATAACCAGAATTCGAATTGATCCCATATTTTCTAAATCAACTTACAGGAATTCGTTTAGTGTAATAAAAGTAAGTTTCAAACATTTTGGAGAGTTACAAGGCAGCTAAAAGCCACATAGAAATATGTTTCTTATAATCACTAGATTCCTATTGAAAGTTTCAATTTTGTTTGTAGTTAAGCACAAAGCTATACAATATCGAAACCCGGTTGCTAGCATTGTAAATCCACAAGCACTCATACTGCTGTGCAACGGAAGGGGGGCGAGAGTTTTGACTAGTGGATATTCACTCTCATTCTGTTGCAGATAATGTAATACACCGACTTTTTAAAGATTTGTTTGCATATTTTATAATGATGAACCAAAATGTTATGTATACGATTGTATTTCTAAGCCTTATAGAGCTGTTTTTTAACAGTTGATAAGAAACTGTTGCAATTTTATGTTTAAGAAATAACCGATTCATTTATTTGTATGCGTCATAAATTCAACTGTGAATCCTGTTAAAGAACTGTTTGTTTGTATTTTATATTTCGCATTTCGCGCAAAGCTAACCGTTCTTAATTTAGCCATATAAGGCTGGAGGGAAAGCAGCTAGTCAACACCGCCCAATACCAATTCTTGGGCTACTTTCTTTTGCCAACGAATAATGGGATTTATCATAATGTTACAACGCTCTCACGGCTGAAAGAGCGAACACATCTTGTGTGTCGAGGATTCGAACCCGCGACCCTCAGATTACGAGTCGAGAGCCCTAATCACCTGTCCATGTTAGGCACCTAATTTAAGAATAAATACCTTGTATTGATTTTCAACATACAGACCATAACCATATAATTTTAAATAGATCTTACAACTGCTTGTTATTTTATGGTAACTGGTGTTTTTAATTTAGGTTTTCAAAGCTACCAAAGATTAGAGAGACAAAAAGAATAAAATGCTGATTGTTGATAAAATATGCAGCGTTTGTTTAACAAGATTAATAATTCTAAACCACTCTAAACAAAGATTTATTTCTAAAACTACCGTCCTACCGGTGCCACATATTACATCATATTAAACAATTTATATTTTTGCCCATCAGAATACTCGTGTAAGAAACTGACCAAAACCATTTGATGAAACCACTCATTTTCTATGCAATATGTGTTGGGGTTTTCAGTAATAAATTGTGTGATTAATTACGATATTTAATATATATTGCGTAAATGTTTCGTATTACTCACATGTGTAAAATATCTGAGTAAAAGTATTTTCAGTCCAAAAAAAAAGGGAGGGATTTCATGACTATATGTAAGAAACATATTTTAAATTATTGGTCTCTAGGTGGCTATGAATGTTTTGTGTGTGTGTGTGTGTGTGTGTGTTTGACTCTTTGTATTTAACATTCTGAGATATATAATTTTGAAATATATGAGGTAATTTAGGAGTTTATTAAATGAAGTTTAATTTATGAAACTGTCTACACTTTCCTACATATAACTTTATATTCTATTTTATTTGTAACTTTTGGTAGCATCTTTTTCTATTTTAAAAGTCGTAAGCTCTGATCTACTTTTCATATTTAAAGTATTCATTAGTATTTTATCCAAGTTTTTAAACAAATATTTCTCAACATAAATACAAATATTTAGAAAAAATGCATTCTGTTTTTCTCCTTCAACTGTACAAAAACAACAAATTTGTATGTCGAGGATATCTTATAGTACTTACATCGTATTTTAAAAACAAGCAAAATACTAACCTTGCAATTAACTGTCTTTTTAACAGACACAATGAAGATTGAATAACTAAGACATTTATCAGCAGCTAAACAGGTATATTAAGAAGCAGTAAAATTTTGTTATACATACACCAATAAGACAGAGATGTTAGGTTAAACCAACAAGACTTGTGTTTTTAAAATGTCAGCTTTGTATGGTTCTAGCTCATTGAATAATGTCTCCTGGGAACAATTGGCAGAGAAAGTCGTTCAACGAGGATAATGAGTAAGAGCGTAGATCAACGTTTTCTTTTAACTCTTATGGTTTTATTCTAAATGTACTCTCGTTTACCCAAAATATGAAGCGAAACTTTAGTTCAAGAGCAACCATCTGGTATTTAATACCAAAAGTGAAAGGCCTTAGAAACACTTTAAATTACTTAGATGAAATAATAGGGTTTTCAAATTATGTTGTAATAATGATTTTGGTTTTCTACTTTTAGGTGTTAAATCTTTATTCACACCGAAAAGGTTAAAGAATCTCTATTAACAATGCGTGGAAACAATGGGAATATACACAATAATACTAACATATATGCATACTTGTTTACTTGACATTTGAGTTTCTGTCTTGATGTTCGTGGATAAATGTTTGTTCATGAAATTCTGTATGGACATTTAAGGACTCATTCGAAATAAATATATACTTTAACAGTTTCGAAATGCCAGAAAAGAGTTATTTTTTCACATTATATATGCTAATTACTTGCAAATTGTCAATTTATGGTGACTTGCAAGTAATTAGTATGTTTGTGGGTTAAAATATGTATTTGCTATTGATATTAAATGAAAATAATATTTGGCCATAAGAGGAGTTTCTTTTGATACTAAACTGTTCGCTCCGATTACCCATTTCTTTATATTTTTCATTCAGCTGATTACAATAATGAAATCTGATATGTGAGTAACTAACTCACCAAGAACGCAGTATTTTATGAAGTATCCACAGAAAAAATGTATATTTTAAAAGTATATACGATATGAAGAAAAATATTATTTGAAAAATATTTTTATGATGACATAAATTATTAATGTCCTATTTGATAGTCTCTTCCTCCTGGTGGGTAAACAATAAGTTTACGGACTTACAACGTCTAAATTCAACGTCCAGTTGATAAGAACGCAAATAGCCCATTATGTAGATTTACTCTAACACAATAGCTACTTATGTTGGATGTACATGCGTGAAAACTCAGTAGAATGAATGCTAATTTCCATGAATAATCGATTTCAACTGTTAACAGTAGACTACTAAGAAAATCACCATATTACAATCAGCAGCGAGCTGCCATTTAGGTTGCTATAACAAAATTAATAATAAGGAACTATACGCCTCAGTGTCTTATTAGAATTGTTAAAAGAACTACTTGCAAGGTTGCTATAAATGACGTCATACTAAGTCTTGACAGAGTTCTGTTAAACAAGTTGCCATGTTCTAAATGTTAATATATGTTGTAGTGCAGAAACTGAGTATTCCTAATTGAGGTCATGTCTCATGCGTCTGAAACTCACTTGTATTTTGACTACAGAATATACTCTTTCAACTTGTTTGTTTGTTTGTTTTTGAATTTCGCACAAAGCTACTCGGGGGCTATCTATGCTTGCCGTCCCTAACTTAGCAGTGTAAGACTAGAGGGAAGGCAGCTAGTCATCACCACCCACCGCCAACTCTTGGGCTACTCTTTTACCAACGAATAGTGGGATTTACCATCACATTGTAACGCCCCCACGGCTGAAATGGCGAGCATGTTCGGCGCGACGGGGATGCGAACCCGCGACCCTCGGATTACGAGTCGCACGCCTTAACACGCTTGGCCATGCCGGGCTGCTCTTTCAACATCAAGTTCTTTTTTTTTATAACAGAGAATATATCAGGTTATAGAAGATAGCAACTGTTCCAAACTATGCAGATAAATTTATTTGATACTGAGGTATTAAAATTACGTAAATTTTATAAGCTAATCAAACAATATGTGACTTTGGACAAAGCTTACACTATTAGTAATGTGACCATGAAATATCATTCATCGAAACTATCACTTTCAAAAATATTTTCCATTGTCATCATTATTTCAGGCTTATAACATGGCTTTTTCAACCTCTTCAGGAGTTTCAGTAAGGAACCAGCCTTAATAACTGAGACTCATCTCAAACATTCCTAAGTCACTGATACTAAGATAGTATAACAGCTTAGTTACGATAGTAATTTAGGATGTTGTTGAATTAAGCACAAAGCTACACAATGGGCTATCTGTGCTTTATTCACCACGAGTGTCGAAACCCGGTTTTTAGAGTTGTAAGTCCGCAGACATACCGCTGAGCCACTGGGGTGGGGCTAGTAATTTCGGACAGTACATGAATGATATACTTTCCTGCGGTAGGACTAACATCTGGCATTAAATAGTGTTAAAAACGTATGCAATATTTGAAATTACATTCATTATTATGTGTAAAGATCATAAAGATATTCTAGTATTTCAATGAGCTCGACCAAGAGAAAGGTTTTGTAATAGTTGTTATGGAAAATAGGTATCTTCACTTTCTAGTGTAATGTATATTTATCTACCTAAATAATACGCGCAATAGGAACAAGTTGTAATCTATATACCTTAGGGGAGCACATTACATTCATGGTGTACTCTACTTCATGAGCAATGTCACAAATTTCGCCGAAACCTTTGACTTGTACGTGGCCAATCAGGTCATGCCTAGAAAATCGATCAAAGTCGTACATGGAGAATTGCAAAGTCCTGTTCTTTAGCTGGTTTCGGGTCCCTCCGAAAACAAACGTTTCATTAAAAACAGGGTTGAGATTCTTACGATGAACCTGTAAGAAAATAAATTTGTTTTTGCTGTTATGCAAAAAGCTATACAATAAGCTATCTATGCTGTTCCTACCACGAGTATAGAAACCTGATTTTTAGCGTTATATGCTTCCAGACTTTCCACTGAGCCCCTAGGGGCAAAGAAAATAAAATATTTGACCGTTATATATATATACACACACGCGCACACGTATACCTGATATATACATTAAGTTGGTACTTGTTTTGTATTTGCCATTTAGCAGAGATAGACTCGGTCTCCCATAACTGCAGAGCAGTATTAAATCAATTTTATTAGGTTTAATGCAAAATTAAAGCACAGATCTTTCAAGCTGTTGTATAAAGTCATTAATTACAACTTGGCACAACGTTTATTTATTTTTTCCTTTTCCTACATTAAATGCAGTCAAACCTATCCAAATAACTTGTAATAATGACCATATGCTCCTTTTATTATACATTCGATAGTGATACCAGCTATAGTATAGCGAAGATAATTTTAGTATAGGATTTATGTAAGGGAACCATACTTTGAATTTTAGAAAAGTATGTTTGCTGAGTCTCTGTTTCTAGTTGTTTGTAACTCGTATCAAATATATCAATAAAATAACTTTCCAGTTTCTACGTAAGCTTTCAAAATACGATATTCATCTTATAAAATACAGAATATACAACTTACAATTTAGAGACGTGACCTACAATTTATAAAATACGTCTTGTATTGTAAAACGTTCACCTTTAAATATAGAATGCACAACTTAAAATATGAATACTTATGCACCTACGACTTAGAAGGCACTTTACGTTATAGAATATGTGAAACAATAGCATGTACGTTAAGAAAAACACAAGTGTAAAATTTCTAACTTCTGAATGTATTTAACAAATCCAGTCATTACGTACCCTGGTCTGGAAAATTTTCTTTCGGTCAGGAAGAAGGTAAATCTTTAAATAAGGATCAGCTGTTCCAGAGATGTCTTTAGGAGGAAGGTCTTGAGCCCGTAGAATCTGAAATGAAAACGTAGGAGTGTTTCAAAACTCAGCCATTTGATGTTATGGAATTACAAAGATAATCTACAAACTGTACTTACAGTCTGAATGGCAAAAGTCATAGTAATTCAACAAATGCAAAATATCTTAGCAGGTTTTAAAATATAAAGGATATTGATTATTTTATCTCTAGATTACTCTGTAGGTCATATAGCATTAGCAACGAAATATTTGCTAAAAATCAGTTATTGGCCTCATCGGGAAGTACACCCTTGTGCAAATGAATTGAAACAAATGGTCATTTTACAATATTTTCAGCATTGCAGCCAGTGTAGGCTTGCTGGACCAGCTGATTTCCTTTAATAGTCATTTTTTCACACAGACGGCGTCATTAGCTATGTTTTGCAGTACGGTCGATCTATTTTCGGGATATATGACGAAATATTGAGGAATATTACGTCATTCGAAATTGCGTTAGAAGGGCAAGGAGACCAGTCAAAAAAACAACTTCTTACCAAACTCAATGAAGAAAAACGGTATCAATGGGGTCTGAAATACAAGAACTGGATGCAAGAACAATGAAGGAAGATGTTATTCAGTGACGAGACTCATTTCTTCATATAGAGTAAGAGAAGTCTGCATGTTCGCAGATCTTCATGTGAGAAACTTCGAGAATCTCACATCAATCAGTTCGTAAAACATCCCTTGAAGAAGATGTTTTGGGGCTTTTTCAGCTACTATGGCGTCGGAGGCTTACATATCGTAGAAGGTATGATGCGAGGACCACAGTACATTGAAGTTTTGCAGAGAAGAGTCGTTCCAGAATTGAAAAAGAGATTTCCAGATGGATCTGGCATTTTTCAGCAAGATCTGCCTCCGTGCCACACATCGAAACTTGTGAAGAATTTTATGACTACAACGCGAATAAAGGTGCTGGACTGGCCTGGAAACTTTCCGGACTTAAATCCTATTGAAAATCTTTGGGCGATTTGTAAAGAAAGACTTCGGGGAAAAGACTGTACTACGAAAGATGAGCTAATTGAGGTCATAATTGAGATGTGGTACCGCGATCCAAAAATTAGTAAAGATTGCAGTCAACTTGTGGACTCGATGCCAAAGCGGATTAATGATCTTCTGAAAAATAAAGGCGGTCATATCATGTATTAATTTGTGAGTAATTTTTGGATTCTCAGAAATAAAACGCAAAATATTGAAAAAAATCGTAATTTTCTGTCTTGTTTCAATTAATTTGCTCAAGGGTGTAACAACTTACAAATAGTGTAAGTGCTAGTGTAAGTTTATATGTTTGTTTAGAATTAAGCAAAAGCTACATTGGTATCAAAACCCGATTTTTAGCAGTGTGAGTCTGCAGACATTCCGCTGTGCCACTGAGGAAGGAGCGCTAGTGTAAGAATATACTTACCCTGACGATGAGCCCTTCGACATCAGAATCGTATTTGAGTGTAAAATGTAATTTCCCACAAGGAATTAGCATATTTTTCTCTTCCTCCGGTGTGTCAATAGAAGCTTGTTTGACGAGTTCGTTCTTGTAAAGTTCAGGTTTAATTTCTCCCACCGATGGTTTTTCTCGGATTGGTTTGTGACAAACTTGAGATAAAATGATAGAAAGTTAGTTAGTTAGTTAGTTAGTTAGTAAACGAACAAAAATTACTAAATAATCAAAGCCTATTCATTTAGAGTGCTAGTAATGTGTAAGATTAAAATATATATATGATTTAATTACGGAATTATTAGTCAAATATTTGTAGATTACATTACTAGCAAAATGCATTTTGAAACATAAAAACATAATTTCAAAACTGTCAACAAATACTTAATTTTTATTAAGTTTTCAAAAGACCGTATAATAACAGCTAAATAAAATAATTAAATGACAAAGGTTCCCATATCAATCGATATTTTTTATTCATTTTAATTATGAGCATGCGGATTTTAGGCTCAAAAATAGGCGAATGTTTGTTGTTATATAAAAAAGTATATGTACTATTTTATTTTGTTAAAATCACGTAAAGAGTTAGCGTAAAAGAGATCTAATAAAATCCTGCAAATCTTTTACAATTTCATATATAGATATAAAGGATTTATATTGATTAAACAACTTCACATCCTTATTTTTCTTTTTGTTATTATATATATGTTTCATTCTACAAGTTGCTAGAGATGGCGTCTCTACCTACTTTCAAAAGGAACATTATTGGGTTCGAGACGATAGGAGAGCTGTCTTTGAAACGTCTGAAGTCTAGTCGGCACTGTTGGCAAAGTTGTTTGTCGAGGTGGGGCTTCTTTTTTAGTGTCTGGCCAGAAAGAATCCTTTTGCAATTCCTCTTTAATGTCTGGTAAGCTGTGACTTATCTTCAGAGAGGGAGGAGAGTTTAAAGGAGGTAAAAGAGCAGAGCTTCCATCTTCTGAGCATTTAATTGGTTGTAATCGAGAGATCAGCCATCGATAATTGAAGTATGTCATTACTCCCAGAATCACCCCAGCCAACACAATAATAGCTCCAATTAGCTGTGATAGCGCTATGTAGCCTAAAAAGTAACCATTGAATAATTTAATATTTTGAGTAATTTAATACGATATTTCTATTGCATAATCACCAACTGAAGGAGCTCATCCTATTCAGAAAAATTATACTTAGTTTTTTCATGAAGATGATTAAAAATAAATCTTATAATTACGTTTAAAAATCAAAATACCGATGAATAATTTTCTTGGACATATTATTCCACTTACAATGAGCTGCAAAATAATTCTATTACCTCCTAATGTTATTATTTTTTAAGATAATATAGAGAATGTTTCCCGAGCATAAGCAAATAAACAACTGAAATACTGAAATGAATAAATGCAAGATATATTAACGTAAATGAAATTATTTTTGTTTATATTGATCAACAAAAAGTATGTTGGTATAAGGCTAAATATAAGCTTATGACTAAAATCATATTAGCAACAATAGATAAATAAAGGTGATAAAAAAGTGTGTGGTTTTAATTGATATAGATGTGTGAGCTGAGTTTAAGCTGTGAGTAGTTATGATCACATTACTCAAAGAGTACAAACCTTTACTCGCTTCAGATTAACTCCTGTTGGATCTCACAATGTTAAGTGTATTACATTTTTATGTCAGTGTTTTTTTAACCATATTGTTTTTACCATTTTCTTGAGCAATCATTTATTTCTTTATATGTTATCACTTGGATCTTACTCTTTGTAAACTGAGTTTTTATTTAAAAGTTAATTCTTAAAAATTTAAAAACGTATGAAAACAGTTTTGAATTATCAAGACTTTCAGCTAATGACACAGGAAACAGCAGATACGTACCTATACACAAGGACCAAGAAATGCTTTCATTTCTCATACAGGGTGTTCGGAAAGTCACTGTGCAGTTTTTTCAGTGACTTTCCGAACACCCTGTATAATCAGACTATAATAAGCCGTAAAATTACAAGTAAAACAAAACGCCATTAAATGTATCAATAATTTAAATTATTAACATATATATCAGCTCAGTTATTTAAAGCAAATATTTTATTTTCATGCTTTAAACACCTTATACAAAAAAGTTATTTATAATTACTATCCCCAGAGGCACGATAGAGGGGAAAAGTAGGCGATTCTTAAGAGATGTTTAAAACAGTTTTCTTCTAGACGTAATTCTGTTTTCAGGATACATGCGGAATTTGTTCATACGTCATAATGACGCTAATATGAACATTTTGATTCGAATACTGGATGGATAATTATTAGCTGGGGTCTTTGGAATAATAACGAACTTGCCCGGGCAAGAAAGTTCTTTATAACTTTTGTGAGTTATTTTTCTATAATTAGTCCAACTGAAGCTAAAAATAAAAGAAGCTTTCCTGCTTGCTCTTGAATAGAAAGTGTATATAATTCAAATAAAGACCAAAATGATTACTTTTGTCACTGTAAGCACAGGTTTAAGCAATCAGTGAAGGAAAATCTTATATATACAAATATATGTTACATAAGAACGGATCAAATGGGAAAATAGTAATAATTAAAACCCAGTAAGACAGTTGATATATAATGCACGTTTTATCAAAAGCCTGAACTACTTCTTGATGTTGAACGTTTTTTCCACAATCCATAACAGGAACTATTTTCTTACGCATTAAAAAACTGAAAAGTAGAAACATTGGTGTTTAGAAGATAAAGTTAAAATGTTTTATTACTCTTGCTAAGATATTTCTATAATTTTACTAAATAACATATATAATGTAGTAACTGTTTTTTGAATAAATCTAATCAATGAATTGGCCAAATATGTACATCCATTTTTCTTACTCTTTTAATAATTCTTATAACAACTAGAATAAATTAGAATGAATGAAAAGAAAAAAATTACTAAAGATAAGGATCTTCTGTGAAACTTCACTGAATCAATAGGCTATGTTCCTGACAGACTTTAAATAAAAGATGCATTAAAGCTGTAAGCACTGTAATTGTCTGCGAGTTCAGAGAATATCGAACATCGAACCGTTCTTATACACGGTACTACATTTCTTCCAGAAAATAATGTGAAAGAAAGAAAAAAAGTGGCCGTCTATTGTGTAACAGATGAATTAAATTTATAAGAGTAGGTGCTTGTCTTGTTTACTTTGGTTCGTTCATAAAGAATATTGAGTGAAATATGAAGATTAATACAAATTTAATTTTTCTGTCTGTTGAAATTACTTCCAAGAATTCTGAAAGTGAATATGCCTAGGTTTTCATTTTTTTTTTAATTTCTTGAAAAGACATTTTAAATATATAAAGACTGAGTGCGAGTGCAAATAAATTATGGCCTTTCTTTTGAAGGGTGGTATTTTGTAGTCTTCTTTCAGGGTATCAAGAAAAAAAAAGAGTTTAATGTTAAAAATGATGGGATAGAACTTTCTTACATTGAAAACGTATTAATAATTAGAATGTAAACTTTGTTTATCTTATTGTTAAATTGACTAGAAGCACTTCTGCAACATATTATGACGAACTATCAAATGTTAGTGTTTACTAAAAACTAAAGTTTAACTGCATTACTAAAATTGCATCTAATAAAAAATATTTAGTGCATTTTGCAGATTTAGAGCAGTAACTACTTACATTTTCTATGTTATTTAAAGTTAGCAGTTTTATTTTTTGTTTTTCTTCTCATCACAATGCTCGTGGAAAATGTAACATCACTAAGACTTTGAGATATTCGATTCGTTCCCTTTTGGTATTCAGGTAACTTTTGATAGAAAATATGTCAATAACAAGAATATTACGTTATTATTAATTATTATGATGTTAACATTATAACCAGTAAGAGAAGTTTGTTTATTTGTTTTTGAATTTCGCACAAAGTTACTCGAGAGCTATCTGTGCTAGCCGTCCCTAATTTAGCAGTGTAAGACTAGAGGGAAGGCAGCTAGTCATCACCACCCACTCTTGGGCTACTCTTGTCCCAACAAATAGTGGGATTGATCGAAACATTATAACGCCCCCCACGGCTGAAAGGGCGAGCATGTTTGAGCGCGACGGGGATGCGAACCGGCGACCCTCAGATTACGAGTCGCACGCCTTAACACGCTTGGCCATGCCGGGCCCAGTAAGAGAAATAAACTACGTTAATATGAATAACCGAGATGATTAAGCTATGTTAACATTGCTAACCGGAAAAAGAGTAACTTGTGTTAGCATTACCAACTGAAAAAGGAGTACATTCTGTTAACATTACTGACGAAAAAAGAGTAAACTGTGTTCACATTACCAACCAAAAAAGGAGTAACTTGTGTTAACATTACCACCCGAAAAAGGAGTAAAATTATTGTTTTTGTACTATTTGTTTCGGATATTTGCGAAAAGTAACTCAAATTGCTATCTGTGCTAGCTGTTTCTTATTTTCAATACACAGACCAGGATAGAGGTAGCTAGACAACAGCGTCTACTTTCAAATTTTGAACTATTCTATTGAATACTTGTGTATTCAAGACAGTTGATATATAATGCACGTTTTATCAAAAGCCTGAACTACTTTGGCTTGTAGTTCCAAAGTACTACAATGAGTTAGTACTCATTAGTAATTTTATAAAGTTACTTATAAAAGCACCATTACTTTTATAACGCACACACAGTCCCAAAGTGTGAACCTCGATTTGTCTGTGTGGCAACTGTACTGTCAAAGCCGCAGTCCGGCATGCTGAATTAGGCTATACCCGAATCTGATTTATACTAATATTAACATGAACAAAGAGTAACCTAACCTTTAATATGTTAATGATCACGAAGGGAATAACGCAAGTCATTATTAAACAACCGTGAAGTAAAATAAGTAGTCATGTCGGTATTAAACACAGAAAGAGAAGGAAACTGTTTCAATACTGATAACCAAGTCGTTGTATCAATCTTAATAGAAGAAAGAGGAGTAATTTGTGTGAAAAAATGACCATCAGAAGTGGAATAAGTTGTGCCAATGTTAACAACTAGAAAGTACTTCTAGCGCAAAGATGCACAATGGGCATCTGCAGTCTGTCCACCGATAGGAATTAAATCCCAGAGAATGCAGCTACATGTCTATGATTTTTGGCAGTAATAGGTCATATTTATCACTTGTACCATTAAATACATTATAAAAAAGCGATAGTTTTATTTTCTGTTTTCTTTGCTCCATGTGAATACTAGGTCATTTCAGAGCTCTAGTATACAATGCAAATCAAATATGATAGTTTTTCAGCCAGCTCAAAAATGAACGCAATTAAATTTATGTGTTTTTTTTGTGTGTGTTTTTCATATAGCAAAGCCACAAAGGGCTATCTGATCAGCCCACCGAGGGGAATCGCACCCCTGATTTTAGCGTTGCAAATCCGGAGACATACCGCTGTACTAGCGGGGGGCATTAAATTTATGTCTCATTCCTAAAAAGAAGCACCTTATCAAGACCATCGGTAAGGATACACGTGGTATTCAAGTGCATGAAGAATAAATGTTAATATTCATGGTCTTTATAAAATTTTTAAACGTTGTCTGAATGTAAAATGAATTTACATATGTTTATTTAAGCATCGATTAACGTAATATTTGAATGAAAGTTAAAACACATGTGATTTATGCATTTACCCGTAGTCAGTTGCGCACTTATATATAATACATATGTAAGGTTCATCAGATTCCATGATCATATGCTAATATGTAAAGATGTGTCGCACAAACCACTTTTCACATTTAGTTATTCATACATACAAAAGGAACGTAAAATAGTTTCCAAAGTTATAAAGCAGTAGCGTGAATCAGTTATATACCTTCACTTGTTAAATGACACACTTGTAGCTAAAGATACGAATTTGTTGATAGTTATTGGTCATCAATAAGTGAACATGTTTCATCCAAAGCTTTATATGATTTTTCAATTTATTTACATTTCATTTTCGGAGTCTTGCAAGAAAGATATTGCATGATATTATTTCATAAATATAAGTATTAACTTACTAATTATGAAGTAGGACATATGTTTCACATTATGAAGTTTAAAATTCTAACACAATGTAAATCCCCAGCAGTTCTATGCCCAGACAGTCGCTTAGCAACAAGACAATTGTGACGTCAGTGTCACTATGCCAACCATAAAGCAAGAGAAAATTTCTGGTACCTTAAAACGGAGACGCAGAAGCACGCTCGAAACAGTTAGCTAACAAATAATATGCTAAAAAAAAATCCTATGTCCAGGAGATATGTATTTTTTCACTTTTTAATAATAAAGCCCTTAAGTAAACATATTTTCAAATTTTTAATTAAATGAGATGAAAATGGTAATTTAATTTTGTAAAACAAAAAGAAATTGCATAATCATCAAAATACGGAATTAAAGGGCTTTAAAAACAACCAAAAATCAAATTAAAAATTAATTTGTTATTCACAAATAATGGTGAAAAATATTAACTAAATATAAATTACGTTTGCCGTAGAATGTTGTTACGTGTTTGTTATATCTCTCATATTCACGTACAAATACAAAAAGAACATAATTAACGTAACAGATTTTACGACGTGCTATAAAAGTTTCTTTTATAGGCCAAAATGGATGCAGCTATGGAACAGAATCGTTCGAATATTGTATTTTTTTATTGTAAAGTGTGCTTTTAGCATATGTGCGCCAGAATGTGTTACATCAACATCAGAAACTCGATGTTACCTGTTAATGAAGTCAATATACTTTTTAAACCATTTGATAGAAAGGTGAATTTAAATAATAAATTTTTTATTGACAAACAAGAGCTGGAATTCAACGAAATATTTTCAGACAATATCTTTTAAGGCTACTAGGAAAGTCATTTTAAGAAGAATTGAAAACATTTTAGATCAAATTTTGGTTAGGTTATAGATTTAACGTGACTCGATAAATGTTTAGTCTACCAGTGAACGTTAAGCTACAAAATAAACCACAACTCTAAAAAACTTTAAGGTCGATTATCTTATATTAAAATGATTTTGAATATGTAAATCAGTAACGTATCAACCGTAGCCGATGTAATGCCGAGGAAGAGCGGATTATATCATAACTACATTGTGACATTGTACGGTGTTATGTAGGTAGTGTGATATAAACAAAAACTGATCGCTTTTGGGAAGGATATGCAATAGCCCTTTTCGACACAAAATATTCATGCATTTATATTGTATAAATTTTTTAAAATTTTGGGATCTAGGGTTGTTTTGTAGTTAATTATTTGAAAACAGAGGAATATGCAACAACCTGAGCAACCAGAATCATTGGGACAGAGACCTATAACAAGTCGTATATCAGCAATGCTAAGCAAGGTGTGGCATCTTGAAATAGTCAAGAGTACAGGAACAGAAAGGTTGACTGTAAAAACTGTCACACATGCCTCTCCCAACAGTACGTAAAATAATAGAAAAAAAATCTCAGTTTGGAAACAAGGCCAATAAAGTAAGGCTTCACCAAGATGAGGCTTCCAATTATAAAGTTAGGCTTCACCAAGATGAGGCTCCCAATTATAAAATAAGGCTTCACCAAGATGAGGCTTCCAATTATAAAGTAAGGCTTCACCAAGATGAGGCTTCCAATTATAAAGTAAGGCTTCACCAAGATGAGGCTTCCAATTATAAAGTAAGGCTTCACCAAGATGAAGCTTCCAATTATACCTACTATTCAATTGTCGCATACTTCCAGCAGCTAGAGAATGAACTGAGTATTTATTTAACTGTGGTCATGATATTCCACGTACTGATAAAGTTGTCTATGGATTTCTATGCAATCAGACTGTTGAAACAAGCACTGGGAAACCGCCATCTTTCTGCACTAGTAAGCTCGCAAGGAGTAGTGGTGAGCTTTGGATATGACAGCCTTACGACGGAACCTTTTGCAGTATATAACTGTAGTTAACCAGAAAGACATGTATCCAGATGTAATATTTTGTTGTACTTAGTAGTACGAAAAGCTACCAAAAACCACAGAAACTATAAATGTCGTTTCTTGACAGTGAAGCATATACATTTTTGACAAATGTAATCAAATATTGTTAAATCGTTAATCATATAATAGTTGATTGAGGTTTATGGGAATGTTCAGGGCGTCTACACAGTAAATCGTCAATAGTATGTTTGTGTGTGTGTGTGTGATAGGGGCTATTTTTGTTAATGGCTGTTTACTCTGTATGGTATGCTTGTCTTGTGTGTGATAGACCATGTTTTTTGTTTTTTTCTGCTAGTGGATGTTTACTTTATGTATGATAGCCCTGTTTTTTCTTATTAGTGGATATTTACAGTGTGTGGTATGCTTCCTAGTGTTTGGCAGGTATGCTACTGGATGTTTTTACGTGTTTGTAAGAGTATGAGAGATAATACCTTCAGTCATATCTGAACACCTGGTGTACACGCTTGTTAATGTTCTTGAGATGTGTTTTGTTGTTTTAATTTTATGGTGCATAAGCTTAGCTTACAGTTATTCTTAATATATTGAAGAACAAATTTAATTATATTAATTGAAGTCAACAAAAGTACACGACAAAATAACTGAACTTTTTTAAGAACGATTTCTTGTCCGAAAACGTGCAGATATAAACAATAAACATATTTTTCATAAGCGTAATTACGCTTAGGTTATCTTATAGTCAGCGTAAAAATCCCCAAGGATCGTTTTGACAATTACTTATGGACTTCTCGAGTGTCTGTATTTGGTATAACTTATATTTTTGAAACACAATAAAAGTTTTAAGCATATTTTACGGACTAGAGAATGTTTTATTTTAATGAATGTTCTAAAATATATTGAATTAAGTTGAAAAAACTCCGAGAACACCCAACAGTGATAGAAATATGTTTGCTTATCAAGCAAGATATTGCCACATTACAGATTCCACACAATCAAACCAAAACTAGTACAAGGCTATTGAAAAATGGCTAGTGTTAGAAGTTCAACTGCAATGTATAATTACCGATCAGAATCACTGTAGCCGCCAAGAAGATGGAATTTTAAAGTAAAAAATTTTCATTTTTAAAATAATTTCTGTTATAATTACTAATGACGTCTGAAGAAGGCACATTAAATTATTTTACCTACGAATAATGGGATTGACCGTTACATTATAACGCCTCCACGGCTGAAAGGGCAAGCATATTTGATGTAGGGGGTTTGAACCGCGACTACCAGATTGCGAATCGAACACCCTAACCACACGGCCATGTTGAGCTTAAGAAAATACTTATTTACACATCTTTTAAAGCAAGATTGTTATGGAATAATGACCATAAGATCTAAAAACAATATGAAACTATGCTCAACAAACAAAGACATGAATAACTGTAAAGAAACACAATTTAGTAACAAGTGAGTAATGAGAAAAAAAAATATTTTCGTAAATTATTTGTTTCCTTCCACCTATAATGCTATCATAGTGAGTGCTAATTTAGTTACAACCGAACACATTTCTAACAGCGATGATACCTAACTGACGAAACAATGCATTCTGATCTTTACAAGTAAAAATGTAAGAAAATCATATTTAATTAGGTAAGGACCATTATTTTAGTGATTCTAATTATGCTTTAAGAAGTAAGTTAATAAAAATAATGACAAATGATTCATTCTACTTCCTAACCTGTTTCTGGGGTGGGTTGAGCAGTACGCAAAGCTGATGCAAGGCTATTCCACGTTTCATTTCTTCCTAGAACTCCCATATCAGCTAAGTGGTTAAGAGTCAAACAGATGATCTTGATGCTCCAGGTTAATGTTGCACGAGACCGTATGCCATATCCTCCTTGAGCTCATGCTTTTGAATAAAACGCGGGGTGACGTCAGGATGCACGTGCTATCGAGCGTCATAGCATTGATAGAAAACAAGTGCTCATTCCAGGTTCTCTTGAAGATCGATAAAAACACGTTGATAGCTTAGAAAGCGAAAACAACATAATTTATTCATTTGATTGGTTGTTGACATCTTGTGACAGTATTTCCTGGTATTTCAGTCTGACTGTCTTTTAACGACATATTGCCATATTAGCCTGACTGTTAAAGACGTATATATATATATATATATATTCATCTGGTAGATTTATAATTGTGAAAGTGACAAGGTCATCCTTTCCAAGTATCATATAGCTTCAAGACAGGTAACGTTATAACAGTTTATCAACTTGTTATCGATTCTGTAGCAGTCGTTTCGGTTGCTTCAGGTGTGAAGTGAAAGGTTAGATATTTTACAAAGATTTGCTTATAAGCAGAAATGTTAACAACGATGATAACTCTTTCAGTTTTTGAAACAAGTCTTGTAACAGAGAAACGTTCGTGTCATATTACGTAATTGCTAATATTTGATAGGCCTACTCATAAACGGGCCATGACCAAGTAATGAAACTATTGAAATTTATCAATATGGAGCTGTAGCATTGGCTATCTTCTTGTACCATTCTGTTTTACAGAATGGAAGAGTTCTAGACAACATTCTGAGAACCACACACTCGTGGTTCTTTAGTTGTCGTTAGTCTCACCAGGAATAACATTTAGTTTCCCACACAGGGTTAGCGTTGTTCTTCTTATTATATAGAAACATTCATGTTCTTATAAATATTACAAATTGATAGTTACGTTCTTATCAACCGCTCGGCCTGACCGGGTGGTTAAGGCACTCCACTCGTACTCTGAGGGTTGTGGACTCCAATCCCCATCGTACCAAACATGCTTAGTCTTTTAGCAGTAGGAGCGTTATAATGTGACGTTCAATCTCACTATTCATTGGTAAAAGAGTGGCTCAAGAGTTGGCGGTGGGTGATGATGACTGCCTTTCCTTTAGTTTTACACTGCTAAATTAGGGAAGGCTAACCCAGATAACCTTCGTGTAGCTTTACGCGAAATTAAAAACCAAACATTCTTATCATTATCTTGTAGATATTGAGCTCAATCTTTTACTAGAATAATTATCGTGCTCGTCTCATTCTCAAATCATATTATTTACAATTTTCTACAGAACAATTCTTGACTTAACTCGCTATCTACCCACAATTATTCGTACTTCTCACGGAAAGTTGGTTTCAAAGAATAAATGCCTGAGAAAAATCACGCGTAAAAATTTGATTTATTTTAAAATTTTATTTTTAAATTTAAACTATTACTAACAGTAAAAATACTGAAAAAAAAAAAGAAATGAAGGACCCGGCATGGCCAGGTGATTAAGGTACTCGACTCGTAACGTAAGGGTCGCGGGTTCGAATCTTCGTCACACCAATCATGCTCGCCCTTTTGGCCACGGAAGCGTTATAATGTTACTGTGAATCCCACTATTCGTTGGTAAAAGAATAGCCCAAGAGTTGGCGGTGGGTGGTGATGACTAGTTGCCTTCCCACTAGTCTTATACTGCTAAACTAGAGATGGCTATTGCAGATAACTCTCGTGAAGCTTTGCACTAATTCCAAAATAAAGAGATCACCGTGCAATGTTCTATTTTGCGTGGGCCTGGCATGGCCTAGCGCGTTAAGGCGTGCGCTTCGTAATCTGAGGGTCGCGAGTTCGCGCCCGAGTCGCGCCAAATATGCTCGCCCTCCCAGGCGTGGGGGCGTTCTAATGTGACGGTCAATCCCATTATTCGTTGGTAAAAGAGTAGCCCAAGAGTTGGCGGTGGGTGGTGATAACTAGTTGCCTTCCCACTAGTCTTATACTGCTAAACTAGAGATGGCTATTGCAGATAACTCTCGTGAAGCTTTGCACTAATTCCAAAATAAAGAGATCACCGTGCAATGTTCTATTTTGCGTGGGCCTGGCATGGCCTAGCGCGTTAAGGCGTGCGCTTCGTAATCTGAGGGTCGCGAGTTCGCGCCCGAGTCGCGCCAAATATGCTCGCCCTCCCAGGTGTGGGGGCGTTCTAATGTGACGGTCAATCCCATTATTCGTTGGTAAAAGAGTAGCCCAAGAGTTGGCGGTGGGTGGTGATAACTAGTTGCCTTCCCACTAGTCTTATACTGCTAAACTAGAGATGGCTATTGCAGATAACTCTCGTGAAGCTTTGCACTAATTCCAAAATAAAGAGATCACCGTGCAATGTTCTATTTTGCGTGGGCCTGGCATGGCCTAGCGCGTTAAGGCGTGCGCTTCATAATCTGAGGGTCGCGAGTTCGCGCCCGAGTCGCGCCAAACATGCTCGCCCTCCCAGGCGTGGGGGCGTTCTAATGTGACGGTCAATCCCATTATTCGTTGGTAAAAGAGTAGCCCAAGAGTTGGCGGTGGGTGGTGATGACTAGCTGCCTTCCCTCTAGTCTTACACTGCTAAATTAGGGACGGCTAGCACAGGTAGCCCTCCAGTAGCTTTGTGCGAAATTTCAAAAACCAAACCTATTTTGCGTATTTTACTTTTAACAGTTTATAGTTTAATTTTGAAATATGTTTTTCAAATGGCAATTTATTTTTGTTATAAAACTTTGTTGATAAGAAACATTTCTTATTCTCATGAAATTTAGTTGATATTTTGACATAAATATTGTTAACACGTATTTGTTCTTTAACATATAAAATACCAGTAAATGGGCAAACACATTTTCTTACATAAGCCGCTTTGAGTTTAAATTTCAGAATCATGTGCACAAGAGAGTTAGAGGGACAGCTTTGAAAACACTTTGGTTATCTCAGTTATCTTTACAAAAAAGTTTACGTCCTGTGATGACACCTTGATAAGTTTCATATGTACTGCTCGTGACTTTTCTATCATTTTTGAGTCGATGTTTCGAATTCTCTGCCGAGTCACTTTAAATACCAAATCTACATTGAGTAATTCTAAGACGTCATGTGACATTTTTGGTTTAATTATTATTATGTCCTGATGAAAACAAACTACCTACATAAATCTCAACAAAAATAACTCAGTAATTAATATAGCTAATTTCAAATACTGAAATAATTGTTGATTCTTTAGTTGCTAAAAAATATTGCACTTAGCATTATTTTTTCGTTTGTTCCATTATACATTTTGCTGTCCGTTTTTCTACGTATTAGTCTAGCTCGACTTCTATTATTAACAGTCTTAAGTCTTGGTAAAGCTTTACTTGCTTTTTCTGTTAACAATTCCAGATCTTGGTCGCGCTTGATTCAACTTTTACCATTAACATTTCTTAGTCTTCATCGTATATTGACTGAGTCTTGCTTTTAACATATGTAATTCTTTATCGAGTATTAGCATGGTATGACCTGATATCATGTTAGTGCGCTGAACTCACAGTCTAAAGGTACGAATACCTGTCACACCAAATATGCTCGTATTTTCAGCCGTGGAGGTGTTATAATGTTACGGTCGAACACACTGTACGTTGGTGAAATAACCCATAAGTCTTGGGGAGAGGTGTTGACTAGCTGCCTTACATGTTGTTTATCACTGCTACATTAGGGACTAGTAACACAGATATTACTCATGTAACTTTGCGCGAAATTCAAAACAAACCAGTTACCGAGTATTAAATTAAAATCTTCACCGTTTATTAAAAGTTTTAAGTCTTCACCGACTATTAATTGTGCCACGCTATTAACCGTTATGAAAGATCACCGAGTACTTGTCTTTACCTAGCTTTAAGTTAATAATGATGTTTTAAGGTTTCATTTACTGATATTTGCCTCCTGATGTTTCCATGCTAACGCAACTTATTAAATATGTTAAATTATTTTGAAGAAGAACCAAAAAAATGATAGTAAATGATTCAAATGATTGAATATTGTTTCTTCAGGACCAAAAAAGTTTACTGACTGATATGGGGATTATGGGATTCAGATTTCAGATCTTTGATCTTAAATACTTAAATATCTACATTATGGGTGTAATTGCCATAATGAGCTAACTGTAAACTATCTAACGTGACTACATTTATATATTTATGTATATAATTCATAGTAAAAATGGTTTGTCAAGCTGATCAAGAGTAATGAAAGTAAAGAAAGTGTAGAGGAATACAAAGTGCCACTGTATGGACCCGGAATGGCCAGGTGGTTAAGGTGCTCGACTCGTAATCTGAGGGTCGTGGGTTCGAATCCCCATCCCTCCAAACATGCTCGCCTTTTCAGCCGTAGGGGCGTTATAATGTGACTGTCAATCCCACTATCCGTTAGTAAAAGAGTAACTCAAGAGGTGGCGGTGGGTGGTGATGACTAACTGCCTTCCCTCTAGTCTAACACTGCTAAATTATGGACGGCTAGCGTAGATAGCCCTCGTGTAGCTTTGCGCGAAATTCAAAACAAACCAAGCTAGTGTATGAATATAAATTAAATTTCAATAAACACCATTGAAATACAGATGTAAAATGAAATATAGAACATGATATTAAATTGATTTTGATTAATATGTTTAACATTACATATTGTCAAAAACGTCCTACATATTGTCAAAAACTAAAATGTATGCAGTTAACATAGTTTAAAGAGTAAACAAAACGAGAAGATAAAATATTTAATGAGAATTATGATTCGTTTGAAAATAAGGATTTAAGCAAAATGTTTTAACTGTGAATAAACTAAACTATTAGAAAGAATTCTGTTTTTTAATGTCACGAAAATTTTCATCGGTCGTACCGAGTATTTTTTTTAATTTGCTTACAACCTTTCACCATGTTTACTTGGCATCAGTTGTCTTGGGATAATGAATTTATTGTTATTATAGGACTCCAAAATGGTTTTGTATGATGCTAAAATATCTGGTGAAACGTTGTGAATAAAGTAAAAAAGGTTTACTCTGTACACCGATAAAACCTTTTGTGAAAGTTAGTTATGAACAGCTTGTGAATACCTTATTCGATTTTTAGGTTTATAATATTTGCACTTCTTTCCTTGATTGAGCTGAGTTATGTTACCGTTATAGCTTTATATATATATTGCACTTTAGGAGAAGAGAATTAATTTTTTTTTGGTTTGAAAAGGGGAACAGGGTTCGTCAAGAAATGCACAAACAAGTTGAATCAAAATGCAAAAACTATATTTACAAGCCTACAAATAAGGAATTTAAAAAAAGTAATCAAACTATACTGGAAATAGTGTCTATATTATATTTTCAAGCTACAAATCCTTTTTTTTTTTACTCCATATCTACAGTATTTATTAATTTTAGTAGAGTTAAAATTGGGATTTGTAGTTTTAGAAAATAATATTATATTATGTTATGTTGCCACTGTATGCCACAGGTTGTTACGGTAGCAGCAGCAAGCACAATCTAAACAACAGTCTTGGAGGGGGATTGGGTGCGTACAGATCCCCACAACAGTCTCGGAGGGAGATTGAGTGCTTACAGATCCCCAAACAGTCTCGGAGGGAGATTGGGTGCGTATAGATTCCCACAACAGTCTCGGAGGGAGATTGGGTGCGTACAGATACCCAAAACAGTCTCTGAGGGAGATTGGGTGCGTACAGATCCCCAAACAGTCTCTGAGGGAGATTGGGTGCGTACAGATCCCCAAAACAGTCTCTGAGGGAGATTGGGTGCGTACAGATCCCCACACAGAGAGAAAAGCCACAGAAGCTGAACTGCTATCATTTCACAAACAACCTTCTCAAAATTTCCACCTCAGACTCCGGGACCACGCGACTATGCCCTTCGATCCTTCACTAGCAAAAGACCTACTGACTCGACTTTACAAACTATAATGATTAGAGCGACGCCGACTAATACGACCGTACCTTACTAATTTTTCAACGTCTTGACTGTAATTTTCTCCTATGAAACTAATACGACCGTTTCTTTCTAAGTCCACAACGTCTTGACTGTAATTTTCTCCCATGAAACTAATACGACGTTCCTTTCTAAGTCTACAACGTCTTGACTGTAATTTTCTCCCATGAAACTAATACGACCGTTCCTTTCTAAGTCTACAACGTCTTGACTGTAATTTTCTCCTATGAAACTAATACGACCGTTTCTTTCTAAGTCCACAACGTCTTGACTGTAATTTTCTCCCATGAAACTAATACGACGTTCCTTTCTAAGTCTACAACGTCTTGACTGTAATTTTCTCCCATGAAACTAATACGACCGTTCCTTTCTAAGTCCACAACGTCTTGACTGTAATTTTCTCCTATGAAACTAATACGACCGTTTCTTTCTAAGTCTACAACGTCTTGACTGTAATTTTCTCCCATGAAACTAATACGACGTTCCTTTCTAAGTCTACAACGTCTTGACTGTAATTTTCTCCCATGAAACTAATACGACGTTCCTTTCTAAGTCCACAACGCCTTGACTGTAATTTTCTCCCATGAAACTAATACGACGTTCCTTTCTAAGTCCACAACGTCTTGACTGTAATTTTCTCCCATGAAACTAATACGACCGTTCCTTTCTAAGTCCATAACGTCTTGACTGTAATTTTCTCCCATGAAACTAATACGACCGTTCCTTTCTAAGTCTACAACGTCTTGACTGTAATTTTCTCCCATGAAACTAATACGACCGTTCCTTTCTAAGTCTACAACGTCTTGAATGTAATTTTCTCCTATGAAACTAATACACTGTTTTTCATTCTTGCCTTCTTAACCATTTACTTTATTTTCCGTTCTGGACTATTCTTCGGGCACTGCCCAAGCATACTTTTTCGGTGCTTAGACAATGAAAGTGGGTTTTATCGGGCCACTCCCGGTTTCTAACGTTTCAAGTCTCCAGACATTTCGCTGTGTCACTGGGTGTTTGTGTGTCACAAAGTGTTTCCAATAAACCTTTGCCAATAGCGTGGAGCTAAGAGAAGCTACATGACCTCTGAGCAATCTAAATTCTGTCTTGTCGTTTCTGTCCCTTACGTCAAGCTGTATGTCTCTGGGAACATCTTTATTAAACTTAAAAAAACAATAATGAAATAACTAGTTTAATACTATGGTACAAAGAATTGGAAGCTCATGTTTGCAAACCATACTAAGTTTTATAGCCACATTTTCTGTCTGAACCAAAAGTATTCTATTCCAATGGGATATCAGGAGTTGACTGTCCAATATCTTATCAAAACTACTATTTGCCTTATGCATAATAAAACGAAAACCAGGACTAAAATAATGACGTCTTTGTTATGATTATGCGTATTAAAGTTACGATTTCTATCATTCACTGAGATATTTATCATAGTTTATCTTTCTCAGCAATTTCAATATTACACATCTTGTTGTTTAGTTGTGTGCTCTTCTTCATGTGTAATTAAACTATAAAAGGTTAATAAATATTATTAAGCTAATAGTGTAAGCCTCTGTTATTGTATAGTTTTTTATCTTATTCTGTGAAAGTTATGTGAAAATTAAGTTTGCACAATATATTCTTATATCAGACAAAAATAAAATTCTTACAAATGCCGGCATTTGAGAAAGAAAGTATATTTCAGGGTTAGATTGGTTCTTGAAAAACAAACTAATGATCACGACATTGAAGAGATTGTTCCAGGAAGATATGATAAATAATAGTTCCAGTTTAGTTTCCTTGAAATACAGATATTGAAAAAGGATCTCCAATAGTTTGTACTCATGTAATTTAGTGATGGTCTAAAAGTCTTACGTTTTCTCACTTTATTACCATTAAGAACATTCTGTTGTATAATTATCTCATGTTACAGGTTTTGATATATACGTATATATCTATTTGTATTTCAGCAGTAGTTTATATAATGACATTTGTTTATCGTATAATGTAACGAATGATTAATAAGCCATTAGATAATGTTATAGCAAGGGAAGGAATTTGCTTTATTTTTTTGTATGATTCACAGTGTGTATAATGTATTAAACTACAAATATCAGACGTCTGAGTAGCTTTAAAGTACATCGTTTATTTTGTACTTAGATAATAACTTGAAGATATTTAAAATTTCATTACCATTAAATTTCAGGTGTCAAACTTCTCTTTAGCACGAAACTATACGTGATTAACTCCTAAGTAGCATAATTTATACATACGTAAAATAACTCTTATATACAATTAAACTCTAAGTAGAATTAAACTGCGGATATATGATATCCCATAATTATAAAAATCACCACAGTTATGAACCAACAGTAACATTAAATTAAAGTTTGTAATACCTCATTAGCATAAAAATTACATTTCTATCTTAAATTAATTCAGGTTATAGATGAGTATGTATGCAGGTTGACTCCTCTCACACATTTAGAACTAATGGAATCAGATTTAGCAGCAGTCTTGGGGTGGCCCGAGAGAGTCCATAGTTATAATCAGTGATGTCGAGAAAACCCACTTGTAGAGAAATATATATGTAAAAACGGTTCGTTTGGGTTGAGAAAATATTTTACGCAGAGGAGCAAACAACGTTTCGACCTTCTTCGGTCATCGTCAGGTTCACGAGCCGTTTTTACATATATAGCCCTTAGTTATATAGTGTAGCTCTCTTATTCAAGGGAAGGAAAGTAAAAGGCCTTGAGAGGACATCCAGGCATGATGCGGTTTAAGAATAGCTTTTCATAGCTGCCGAACCTGACATTCGGAATTTCTAGGGCATCGTGTTTGAAATTGTGTTCATATTCACATACCAAACTGGACATACGAAATAACTGTACAAGTAACAACTGGAAACAATGGAAAAACTTGACCAGTACACTGGGTCATCTGTGAATCATAAGAAGATCCTTTAAACCACACAGCAGAGTATGGGAATTTTAAGCTAGTAACACATGTTAGCATTAACAAATGAATAGTAAATAAATATAATTAAACTATCGATGTATAACATAAGTAGCATTAAACTGCAGTATTATTTTAATATTACCTTTGACTTAATACGAAGCAGTGTATTTAGAAAATAACGTGCTTCTTTAAGTGTGTGTGTTTTCTTACAGCAAAGTCACATCTGGCTATCTGCTGAATCCACCGCGGGGAATCGAACCCCTGATTTCAGCATTGTAAATCCGTAGACGTATCGCTGTACCAGCGGAAGGCGCGTGCTTCTTTTCTAATTATACGTAGCCTTCTATAATGTATAACTGACTTAACAAACGAAGGATGTAGAGAAAGTGCTATGAAGGTTCATAGCTAATAACTGATAGAAAAGTAACTTATTCAAGGTAAATGTTAAGTAATATAAAGTGAATGTCTGCATTACTATAACTTGTTCTGAATATAGTAATGAAACTGACAAAGTGTGAATTATACAGACAAAATAAATCTAAACGTTAGCTAATTACGAACTTGACCGTTTATCTTGTTGCCAAGTGGATGGTTTATTCGTTTCAACATTCAGGAAAGCGAGGAGTTAACCATGTGAAAGGTACTTCATTTGAATGTGTCGCTCCAAATTTTTATAACTTGGCAAAAACACTTTTAAGTAAATATGTTCTGTTATCTTAACTTTTATTTAGTATATTTAGTAGTATATACGAACTGGGTTATTTATATAATTAGAGTCTGAAATACTCTGAACGTTATACAGCTAGTTGTAAACAGGGTCATTATGTTTGTACATTTTGTAGAACGTAGAAGAATATAAGATACTTACCATTTCAACGAATTAAAATGAGGAATTTTAAATTTATTTAAAAGAGATCGTAATGTGCAACTTATAATGTAACATTCGTTGGCTTCCTGCAATTCAAACCATTTTAATACCCGACAGAGATTAAACTGTCCTCTTCTAGTTTTGATCTGTTTCGCAGTTATACTTCCTTAATAATTCACTTTAGTTGTAAAACATGCTTAGTTTTGTTTGCTATTACTTATTTATCGATTTTAGGAGCTTCTGTACGGATTTAGTTTTCCAGGCTGTTTTAGACATTTGCACCTTTTGAATAAATATAGTCATAAAAACAAAGAATTAAAAGAAGGGAACAGCGTTTCTATCATTTATACCAACTTTTGTTTATATCGTTACTAACGTTTCTTAAGTAAAACAAGTGTTCAAACAAGTGTCAGATTCAAACTGAAATACAAAAATATTTTTTCTTGAAAAACTTGTATTTATAAATATACCCGTGTTTCCTCTCACAAAAGAAAACAACAAACTAATGTTCTTCGTTAATTGTTTTGTATATTTATATTGCCAAGTCTACACACAACCGAATCTTATTAATATTCATCAACGCTGGAAACCGCTATTAAAAATAATGCAATAAAGTATTGCATATCAGGATTCATTGATCAGTAAATGTTTTAGTAAAGTAGGTACCCATAGGACGATTGGAACAAAATTATAATACATAGATAAAATACTGTTTTGAATAATTACCTTTGTAGTTAATACTTACATTTCATAATAGAGGTTGTTCAATAGACATTAATTTGTTGTAACAGTTATTTACCGATCGCCATTTTCTGTCATGTTTATTGTTATGAGACTACTTATTCTAGAACAAATGAACAATAAATCAGCAATTAAAGTAATGTGCCTAGGTGTTATACACATATAGTTAAATTATATTTTGGTGTTTTGTATAGCTGTAAATACTACCTTTTTGGATTTATGCTTGTCTGGTGTTAAGCTCTTCTATTGTAATACCGCATAGAAGTGAAACATCTGTAGTTTAATGTAGTTTTGATGTTATATTCATCTTCAGATTAATGCTTAGTTTTATTTCTTACGTTTTCATGCTGTACTGGCGTCATAAATATGTATTTAATAAGACCCAAGCACTATAAATTTATGATGTAATAGTAATTGTGTGATATTTACCTATATTTTTTCTGTTGCAAATGTATGTAGCGCCTGCACTTCAACGTTACTCCAGAGTTTAATGTAACTCTTGAATCGACATTATTTTTAGTCGTTACCCAAAGCTACAACATGAATAACATTTTCTTTTTTACTTTTCAGGTGTGATTCATTATTTTGTGAACAGGAGAATAAAAATTAATTTTCACTGGCGTTTTTTCTATGGCAATTTCAACACGGATATAAACCATGTAATAGAACACTTAACTGATGCTATCAAATTACAAAATACATCATATGTAAATTATCCAAATTGAAGAGTTTCTCATCATTATCTGTTATTTAACATTGATTGTGTTAATGTTAATATTTCATAATTACAATAATTTCGATCTTAATATTAAACAATATCTTCAGACCAGTAGGGCTGGTAATTAAAAATGTATTTTTCTTGGAGTTTTCAAACTCTCTTCATTATGGACTTAGATACGCTAGAATTAGCTTTCACTTGCCGCTGTGTTTGTTTAGTTTTCCCACATTTCAATATTTTTAACTGGGTGTACTTCTGGCAGAAACTTCCATTAGCCATAGCAATTCTAAAAACTTATCTCTAAACAAGGCACTTCTTAGTATGTAGGGATGGGCCGAGAAAAAAAAAAACCTGTTACATTCAGTCTATTACTCTATGACCCAAACAAATAACCACTAATGTTGAGTTATAACCTTAGCTAAGCACCTAATAATTGCCATTATAGAGTGTTTCATATATGTGCGATTCCCAGTGTGATTGAAAAGTGTTCCTAAAGTGGATAACTGATAATTAACTAAATATCCGAAGTGTTTATCCTTTTTCCCTTCTCCCACGTTAGCAAAAAATGATTGAAGTGTTTAAATGACTGTAATACTACAGAAAGTTTTTAAGAGCACCTGGGAACAAGCTATCAGTATAAATGTTTCTAGGGATGGGCCGATAAACTAATGATCAACGCATGCAATCTATTACTCTATAATGCTCACAAATAACTGCTAAAGTTGGGTTTCAGCTTTATTTGAGCATCTAATTGCCATAATCAGGTGATTCACAGCTTGTATAACAGTATTATTATTTTCTTGTTTTTTCTACAACACGTATTTTTGTTGTGAAATAATAAAAACAAAAACCACTGCTTAGCGGTGAGTTCAATTTATAAGTACATATTATTTCCGGCCTGGCGTGGCCAGGTGTTTAAGGCTCTCATCTCGTAATATGAGGGTCGTGGGTTCGAATCCTCGTCACACCAAACATACTCACCTTTCAGCCGTGGGGGCGTTATAATGTTACAGTCAGCCCCACTATTTGTTGGTGAAAGAGTAGCTCAAGAGTTGGTGGTGGGTGGTGATAATTAGCTACCTTCCCTCTAGTCTTACAGTGCTAAATTAGGGACAGTTAGCTTTCGTGTAGCTTTGCGCGAAATTTAAAACAAACCAAACCATATTATTTCCAATTTTTATAAATAACAGTTTCATATCTTATTCCTAGATGGCAGCATAAACTATTCATATAACGATACTTGGTGACTTTTGTATTGCAGAAATATGATATATTTCAAAACAATTCTGCAAAAAGAAAGAAAAAGGAAAAGAATAATTTGATTTAGTATTCAAGATATCGAGGAGCTCAACTGACAGATCTGTGAACGTATTGTTTATGTCTTAATGTAAAAAATACCACTTTCTTAATTATCATTAAAATACATTATATAATGGTCTACTTTTTTTTCCAAATTTTTAAAGCATCCGAGCCTGACACCTGTGTTCATGTATATCGTGTAACATTTCGTATACTGGAATCTATGCAATGTGCTTTCTGTTAATTGAAATGACACTAGCATATGGTGAAGTAGATTTTATGCACATGTAGTAAGTTTGGGTAAAAAACAAAAACAAAAAACTGACAGTAATTTCGGTTTGAAAAACTCTATCCCCGTAGAGGATAGAGATAACCGGGGGTGCTCAGAAAGATGGATTTTCTCTTCGCCCCGCTCATGAAATCAGAATATTGAAAGGCTACCCGAAAAAAAAACGAGCTGATTGCGAACCAGAGCAAGCAAAGAAGACGAGAAACCGGCGAACCGACACCAGACAACCAGATCCAATAGATCCAATGCCAGAATTTCGATGTGGAGGAAACGGGAGAACTCCGAGAAAACCCACTTTCACTAGCTAGTTCCAATGATCCAGCTAGTGCCAGTTTGGCTCACAACATGAGAGTGGGGGCCGCACTAGGAAAAGGAAGAGGCCGAGTCCCTATGAAGGACTAGCCTTTTCATAAGTTTTTGATAGCCATCGAGAGGTGGTGAGTTCACTGCACTGTGCGGCGGAACTCCAGGTTCGGGGTCTAGAACTGACCAGGGTAAATTCTCTGGATATACTTCAGTCGTCTGGAAAAGTTCACGTATAGTGTGTTTAACTTGAGATGACTTACACTATAAGAGTGGGGAGTCGCACGGGGAGAGAAAAGGGGTCGTGTCACGATGAAGTCCTCGCCCTTTCAATAACTTGTTAAAGCCAAAGATAGGTGTTGAGTCTTGTAGCTGGTAGCTTGTTTGGTGGATTTCGCGAAAATACGATGTACGGCGTATACCTCGGACTTTGTTTGACCCTCAATGGCGTATTTGATTTCGGAAGGATGAATGGAAGGGTGTATTCCTTTCAGGAAAACAGAGAAAAGGCTAGACGGGCTCTTAGTGGGTGAACATCTAATATTAATTGGGGTGTTCTATGGCTCACAAAGGAAAGATAAGTCTGCAGGCGTAGACGGCTGAAGGAGAATTCCCCCTCGGCGAAGGTATAGCAGAGGGAGAAAACACGTCTGACTAGTTCGGTGTCAAAGCTGGGAATGAAATGAATGAATGAATGAATGAAAAAATGAAATGATTTGGGTAAAGTGGAAGGCGTGGGCTTTATAAATATCTCCTTAACAACAGTCCAGCATTCTAGTGTACTTATGTCGTCAGGGAGAAGCAACAGCTACCAGTGTGACCCAAAATTAGAGAAAATGACAAAACGTATATGATATTTGTGATATATACACATATCACCATTGAGTTATAAAAATAAAACAAATGTTCACTTATCAATCTACTTCAATGAACTAGTTTTAAAAAGAAGGGAAACAAGTAATAAAAATTTTTGGAAAAAAATTACTATGACGCAGAGATGAAAATGCCAAAAAGTACTGAAACAAAGTAAGAATGACACACAAAACCATACAAATATTCGACATAAGTAGCCAGTAAATACTAAGTCAATCTTACAGGCTTATGGTTATTAGCCACTGTGTAGCACTATTCAGTGTAAATACTTGAACTAAAAATTGAAATCATTAGTCGTATGTAATAGTTATTCTTATGTAGATACTTTTTGTATGGTCTTGTGTATTCATCCTTAATTTGTTTCTGTACATTTTGCCTTTGTCTTCCTTACATCATAATTAATTTCTAAAACAAATTTTTATTGTTTATTTTAAACGATATTTGGTATGCACTGCTATTTCTTAATGTATATTATATTTGTGTTGTTGACTGCAGTTAGGAGGATTCATTATCACCAATTATTGAAATCTTTCTCTCAGTAAGAACCCAGTATATTTGTTTCTCTACAATACACCAAATAGTAAACTACGGGCCATGCAACCTCTCTTTCTCAACCTTCGTAATCTTAACATTTGCTAAACCACAAACAGAACTCTTGTTAATAAACAACAAACTTTACGTACTGAACAACAGCCAGTCTTCTTTCGGGTTGTGTTTATTTTAATTCGATAGTTGTTTATACATTTGCATGGTATATCAACATTATACCTGATATGAAACGTAATTTTCTTCTTTCTTTTGTTTAATAGAGTTCTCTTAAACCGTTTTCAACGAATAAAAGTCTTGTGTCACACAGAGATATATCTGCAGACTTATATTGCTAGAAACAGAGTTATTACAATAGTCACTGTGGACAGAGAACATATAGCCCTTTATATAGTTTTGTGCTTAATAACAAACAACAACAATTTAAAAAAAAGTCCCTGTTTTTATTCGCCTCAGTATCGTTGCCAAGCATATGAAAATAGAGCAATTATTGTTGTTATATCTCGCCATCACAACGTTACTTTTTCTATTATAATAATTTAATTTCTGTAGTACACGTTAGCGCATAAAAAACATTCAATATTAAAAGTAAACGACTTTAAAATACTATTTTTTTTATTTTACTTTAATTGGACACTGAACGTTTTTCTTTGCAGTTTCCTCGTGAGATTTGTCTAAAACACAAACCATAACTGACAGTAGAAAGGTCCAGATGGTTTAAATAATAAATTCTAATCGAATCTATAGCACGCATTTTTATAGTGTGCGTATTAAATATTAAATAGTAAATCTGATTGATCAAATAATTAACTACTACCGGTGGTAAATAAAAGTTATATTCAAGTTACAGATTGAAATAACAAACGATAAGAGGAAAAATAAAACAATTATAATTATAGTCGGCATCGTTTACATCTGTTCACCTGTGTTCATAGTTCGATATAAAGAGGTTCTTTAAATATTCTGTCAATGTACATCATAGGGATTTGTATAAAGAATGGTGGTTTCAGGTCAGGTTTCATTTGTCCATGATGAGCATAAAACAATCTGCAATTGCGTCTCTTACGTACTGTTATTTATGTCGATATGTTCTCCTATCCGTGTGTGTAAAGTTGTTTCTCCAACGTAATGTGCAGACAGATGTTATATGTAAGCTGGTAAATAACACTGGAGAGAAGATAAGTACTTTTAAATTGCAAACACATTTTTGTAGGACAGTTGGCTTTATTACATCGTATGGTATTGAACTGAGATTTTCAAAGTTGGCTTCTTAAATACCTGCCAATAAACGTTCCCAATTACTATACTTAGTTCAAGAACATTAAATCGGATATTGCAGGTAAAGAAAAGAAAAAATGTTCCTCAAGACTTAAGAAGAAATAAAGAATAAAATATGGCGAACGAACCACTAAATCAGAGACTTTCGTCACAAATGCTAATAACGATCAAGCATACATAAGAACAATAAAAAAGTAACAACAAAAAATGACCTCCAAATCTCGAATTACTCTTTGAACCCACTAGCTGAAGAACCTGATTTCAGAGTAGCAATTAAACTCTGCAAGGAAGTATATTTAAACGCATTTGCATCTATTATCAAAATTCTATATGACTGTGATGCCTCATAATTGAGTGACAAATATTTCTTTATAATGATTTACGAATCATCGGATATCAATAATGTTAGACTGTTGTCAATTTTGATTCACGAAATGAATGACTGCAGTGAAGTAAAAGAAATTTTTTGAGCATTACTAATTTAACACTAACTGATTCCAAAACCATTTTATGTTCACTAGAGACAGAATTAATGGAAAGGAACCTAGTTTACAAGAAAATAATTTCTTGCACTTTCGATGGGTATGACAATTTTCCAGGAAAATTAATTTGTATATATAAGCAGGAAGGGAATTTCCTTGTTTGTTTATTTGTTTTTTTTAATTTCGCGCAAATGTATACGAGGGTTATCTACGCTAGTCATCCTTAATTTAGTGGTGTAAGACTAGAGGAAAGGCAGCTAGTCATCACCACCCACCGCCAACTCTTGGGCTACTCTTTTACCAACGAATAGTGGGATTCACCGTAACATTATAACGACCCCACGGCTGAAAGGGTAAGCATGTCTGGTGTGATGAGAATTCGAACCCGCGACCCTCAGATTACGAGTCGAAAGCCTTAACCCACCTGGCCATGCCGGGCCAGAGAAATTTCCTTATGTACACTGTAGAGTTTGTTGTTTATCTTTAGCCTTAGTCGGTGCTAGAAATGAAATTATGTTTGTGAGGAGGGTTCTTCATGCTAGTTGGCATTTGAAAGGCACAAAACAATGGGGCTATCTGCACCAAAGATTAGTATAAACGTAAGAATAAAAAGTAAAACTTTATTAAAAGGCAAAAAAGAAATAAGTGAAAGCTAAACAATGCCCCAAAATTAGAAAAATCTCATACAAATGTAAAAAAGCCAATGACCATAAAAAGTTAAAAACACAACTGAGTTGAACAATGATACCATCCAAGCCAAGGGTAAGCATGTCTAAAATGATGCTGCTACTTACAGTCATAACGATGGCAGGAAAGTAAAATGTGAGCTATTGTGACTTGAGTGTCACTAAGGCCACACCTTAATGGATCAGACCCAGATAAAAGAAAGCAATGAGTTAAAAATTATGACCAATGCATAGACTAGCGAAGATAAGTTTACCTCTCCAAACCTTATGAAAAATAGATGGCCAAAAAGGAACAGTAGATTTAATATAGAAAAGCTTGTTATGAAGTTTCTTTTTCTAAATCGACTGTTAACTGGTGCAAAGTCATGCCCTTATCACAAGACAATAGTCCATACATAGAACAGGTAAGAATGGGAAAGCATTAGAGGATATGGAAAAGTGGTTAGATATGAAAGGTAGAAAAAAGTGGGCCATTCGTTTCGGAATATCGATGAGAACAGAAAAATAATTTTTTCATTCGTTTTAGGGCTAATGTGAAATTAAGAAAGTTGGTGTAAATAGTGCAGTTAGGTCAAAAGAACGAATGAAAAACTATATTTTGAAAGCCTATAGTCCACTGATTATGGAAGACACAACCCCAGTAGGAATGATGTAGTAAGTATCAAAGCGTGGCAACATACTGCAAAGAAATTTGCAGATGGTGAAGTGGAGGTTCATGGGATTTAGTGTACAGATTCTGGACTGGCCAATTGCAGAAAGCTTCTGTGTTGAGAAAATGTCCCAGATGGTGAATAGTTCCAACATCTTCAAGGCAGAAGGCCCAGCATAACTATAAACCAGAGGCCCATAGTCCAGCTTGGAACATAAGAAGGCATGATAGATATTCATTGATTCACTCTTCAAGAGGTGGAAGAGAGGACACAGAGGCTGTTCAGTGTCCATGTACATTTGACACAAAGCTACGTGATGTGAGAAATAAAAGTAAGCTTATGGTCAAAGATAAGCCTCAAAAACTTTGTCTGAGAAACACTGAAAGAATAATATCACCAAGACAGAGCTCTAGATTGGGGTACAAATCCCGGTGGTAGAAAAATTGGAAATACGCTGTTTGGAGAAAGAAGAGGTAAAACTGTTTCCTGTAATCCACTTCAAGAAGCAAGTGAGGTAAGTCTGAAGCTGTTGCTCAATAAAAATCACATTTGGTGACTAACAAGAAATGTGAAATTCATCAACATAGTGGTCATGTGCTATTGTAGGAAGAAGTTATTTGGTGATAGCATTCATCTTGATACTGAAATGGATAATAATCAAGACAGCCCTGTGTGAAGGAATGGGAAAAGAGCCAAATTCACATGGACTGTTAATTAAAAAATACAAATAAAAATGCTTATAAATGGCCACAAAACCCATAGAATTGGAGGTCTTACAAAATGCCATACCTCCATATAGTGTCATAAACCTAAACAATAATCAAAGAAAATAGACATAAAATATTCGCTCTTGAGAAAATCTTCCTTATTTAAGTTTCAAGTCGAATCAGGTGATCCACGGTGAAGTACTGTTGATGGAACCCGCATTGGGTGGGTGAGAGAAGGTTGTTTGATTCAAGGAACCAAACAAGCTGAGTATTAACCATTTTCTCTAAAACCTAATATAGACAGCTAGTCAAAGCAATAGGACAGTAATTCGAAGGAATCTTGAACTCCTTCCCAGGCTTTGAAAAAAGGTGTCTTTGCCACGTGTCAGGAAAACATTCTCCTGCCAGATCCAGTTAAAGAGAACCAAAAGAAGAGCAAGAAAGGAAGAAGAGAGATGGCAAGGTATCTTATAGTGAACATTATCAGGTTTCACTGATATACTGCCGACTGATAAAGAACAAGCTTAAGTTCTACTGGTGTATAGTCATAAGGATGATCAGTCGAAAAGAAAAGAGGCAACTGCTCTGCCTGAGACTCGACGACCACGAAGGAAGTGGAAGAAGTAGAAATGTTGGAAAAGTAAGTGAAGCTCTTCCTGAGATTATAGGTTATGCTTTGTACATCAACATCCTCAGAAGAGATGAAGGACATTGAACGTAACCCAAGATTCCTTTTGTCTTTGATGTTTGTCCTCCTAAGCATGAACATGGGTCTACTGGAAAGCAATGCAAATGGAAAGAGTGGGCTATCTGCAAAAGGCATTCCAGGCCCATTTCTGAGCCTTTGATGCCTGCTGGCAGGCGGACGACAATGATGAACGAAGATACTCTGTCAAGATTTTGGGGATAGAATGAATAGCTGCTTCAATGACACAATCAGTTGCTGCTTCCATGCGTCTTTAATAGATAAAAGGCTAATGACAGCAGGATCTAGGTCCGAGATAATGGTGAAGGAGAGCCATTCAACCTTCTACAAAACTCACTGCAGCATTTAGTTTAGGTGGCATTGACTATGGTCAACATCCATTACAACGATAGGAAAACGATCACGACCCTGTGGATTATTGTTAATCCTCCAAGAAAAATAAAAAAGAAGTAGAACAAATAGATAGACCAATAGCAGTAAAAGATTGAGTAGGTGCATAAAAATAGCAAAAAGAATCTGTACTCATGAGACAAAGATTTTGATTCATAAGCATATGCTCCATAGAATGACTCCTCACATCAATATCAGCATCACCAGAGAGGGTGTTCGCCACTAAAGTCTTCCAGGATTAGAAAAAAGGAAACAGCAGCCATTCTGGGTTTGATTAAACATAAGTCTTTCTGAGAAACAGGTGGATAGAACAAACAGTGATAGTACAACCAATGAAGATGCAGATAGCAAGTCTCACAGACAAGGTAGGTACATGCTGATAAACAAACAGTGCTACACCTCCATGGACGTTTAAAACACTGTACCTCTTTTTTACCTACTTATGACAAAACGATAGTAAGAGGATTGGAAACCACCACAATGAATGCAGCAAAGGTGCAGTTGACGTTGATAGACATCATGGTCTTTGCAACTACAACAAGCACGCGTCACAGGACAACATGCATTGAAATGAATGAACCACTGACAATGGAAACATCTGAGAGGATTGGGAATATGTGGCCGTATCATATAACTCAGATAACTTACATTGATAGTTGAAGGTAAAGGTGATGATGTAAACATAAAAATAATAACAACTCTAGGCAGCATAAATCCTTATTTATAAATGGAGGCACGTCTCACTGCAGAAACTCTCTGACTGGAGAAATCAGAAAGAATATCTGACTTGGAAATGTTCTTCAAATCCCATTCAATGATAAGGCTTCAGGAAAAAAAATAAAAACGCGTTGGGAGTAACATTAAAAGATATATCTCCAATGACCTTCAAGCCTTGTTAATCTATAGGAATTCCAGGCTAAAGTGGTGTGTTGAAGTGCGACAAACATAAAGTGACCCATAAACGACACCCCTCAACCATCAGGACCCTCTTCTGCCTTTCACAGGTCGCCATACATGGAAACACGTGGGTGGATGTTTAGATTTCAGAGGAGGTAACCTGGAAATACAGAACCTTCCCTGGGAGATTCCCTTATTATGTACAGGAATCCACATCGAGTGGGGACAAATGGAGCATCGATTCAATGATCAAGTAGTTTCACTCAACAATGTATGTGCTTCCTTCCAAACAATCCAGTCAGTTGATAAATACTGTAGACAATGAGTAAAAATAGGGATTTGTATCTCGAGAAAATAATATAGATAGTAAACTACAAGATACGGTAACATACTATAAAGATCTTAACTTATAAAATGCTTAATTAGCTTTCATACGATTTTTGTGTATTATGTTCATATTAATATTTCATTTAGAATTTATATTTTTCATTTATGTAACATTATGTAAAAATAAGAAAGGACGTATCCAAGACATGAATAAATTAATCAAGCATGTATGCTGCAGTCAAACAAAATTATTTGGTGACATCAGTAATATTTGTCCACACGTTTAGTGAATGTGAGATTTTAGTTTGCTTTCAGACTAAAGATCACATTTCAAATAATAACATGTCTATCTTAGTCTTCTACGATAAATTCTACCTCATGAATATCAGTTTCCAACAAATATGTTCGGACTCTAATACAAGACTTCAATGACAGCGCCTTCAAAGCTGACACCAGTGGAATCACCAGCTATCAACGGAAGTTTGATCCTTTAAAACTCGGTACTTCTTTGGGGTGGGAGACCAGCAGCATACTTACACCACCTTTCACTGGTATAATATATATATTCATCAATTTATGAGATTGTAGAAAAAATAAAAATAAACCATTATACTAATGTCCTATAACTTTTGCTTCGTTTTTTAGGCAAGAATTACACCATCTTTTTGATGAGTCTATACTTCCATAATTGCCTATTTCTGATTCAAAACTATGATATGAAATACGTAATTTTGCTAAATATAGCCTTTATTTAAGCTTTCGAAATTGTAATAGCACAACACTTTGTGGTTTTAGAACTGATTTAAGAGTAATTCAGTTATTCAATTCATTATCATCACATAAATACGAATACCAGTTTTAGATATGAATATCTTCAAGTCTTTGCTTAATTTTTCTTGGAAAAAAGTTATTTATTTCCAATTTGTTGTGTTTTCCATACATGACAAAATCTATCTGTGATAATACAATACCTTATTTTACCTTTTCATGTTACTCATATCATAACACGATTTAGAAAACTTCATTAAACTTTACCAAATTTATTAAACTTAAAATCCTGTTGCGTGTGTAACATTTATATCCTTCTATCTAGTACTAACTATCATTTCCAAATCTCATGTTTAATACAATGCATTTATATGATATTACTTAATAAAATTTAATAATTGGCAATTACAAAGGTTATTCAGCCCTTCAGTATTCCGCGAAATAAAACTTCTATGTTACCTTTGGGCTATGACTAATTTCCCAACGTAAATTGATATACATATATTAATTATCACTATTTTCTTTCTTTCTACTATGTATATATATATATATATCTTGACTTTCACTTCTTTTGATAAGTTTCTCGTAATTTATAAATACAAATATTTTTCATTTCGAAATTCAATCACTTTTTTCTCAACATTCTTTTTTTTTCTGTGTAGTCTAATAAATTATGTTTTATTAACTCTCACTTGAAATGTGTGACTATCTTCCTTTACTTTCTTTGCCTTCTTTCTAAATGCACCTGCAACTTTTATCTGTCACAAAATATTAGAAACGTCTCAATGATTTGTTATCAATCCTTTTTGCCCACTTATGGGTGTTTGTTCAATTTCTATTTTCTCAGCTTCTTCCATTTTAAAGTTCAATTCACACCTGGTGCTTTTTTATTTTATCTTCACAATTTCCTTCTTCATTTATTTCCTAGAAAATCAGATGATTTCTTTTATTTTGGTCTCCTAGTCTAGCTTTCATGTAATTTGTTTCACATTTGAACAATGTTAATTTCCTGTTTAATATTCCAACATTTTTTTAAAGTCATTTATTTCTTGTCGAACATTTTGATTCCTTTTTCGGTTTATTTTCCTAATTCCTCTTATACTTATTTTATTATTCACCTTATATTTCCTTAGTTCCTGTATTTTGGATTCTCATAACTGTCAGCTTTATTTAGATCTTTATCTATTAACGGTAAGTGCTTTATGATCTACACCCATTCTTGACAGTTGAGTTGAACAATCGAATGTTATGTAATTTGTAAAATTGTTTCTCAGAGTATGATCACGTTCAGGTGTTGGGTGTGTGTGTTTTTCTCATAGCAAAGCCTCATCAGGCTATCTGCTGAGCCCACCGAGGGGAACCGAAATCCTGATTTTAGCGATGTAAATCCGTAGACTTACCGCTGTACTTGCGTTGGGCTTTAAGCGTTGTATTATTCACGGATATATATGGGAGCTTACCTCTCTCCTTCAGTGTTTATTTGTTGACTTTTTTTTAAAGCTCAAGGATTCTGTTCTAAATCATCTGATATTATTAACAGAATTATTAATATTAACGCAGATACTAATGTTCTTTTAGAAATACCTGAATCTAATCCACCACAACAATCAAATTTTTTTATCTGTCTTCGTTTTTGCCATTAGCGACCAATCCTAACTATCCAAAAATGAACTGAAGTAATTATTTCATGTTTTGTTATTCTATTCATCATAGAATAAAACAGTTTAGCAGTTATTTTACACATGTCTAATCTTTTATCAACAGCAATACTTTTTCCTACCAAAACGACTGTAATATCAACATTATACGTTTCATCTGTATGTTTTAGTGTTTTTAAGCGATAAGCGGCCAGATCAGAAATTTCACAGCTCAGAAATAGCAGTCACTAACTTAAAATTTCTGAGCAGAGAGAGGGTAGCGACTTAGCACTCTCAACACCCGTCACCTCCACGATTAATGTTAAACTGAGTAGTAGGATAGACTATGACCATAGCTGAATGAATTTAGGGCATGTTGAGTGGAACATTGCAAAATTGAACCTTGGGCATATTTATATGGCATGACATGTTAATCAATAGGCTACACTCAGACTCGATAATTTTCCAATAGTGTTTTAAAGAAAATATCTAACTGTTCTACAGTTTCTTAAAATATTGATAAAAAGCATATATTGTGCACATTTATATCTACTGATACTTACATATAAATCTCTATATGCATGTATATATACATAGTGTAGACTTACACCTTTAGTCTGCTTTATGTGTTTGGATATTTTCTCAGTATCCTCTCCTTCATTCCTGTTTATTTTCTTTTTCTAAGTGACCCAAGTTTAGAGTTTTAGTAAGTGAAGCCATGAATTGGTTCCTGGCAAAACACTTTTTCATGTATTTTAAACAACAGTTAGGTAAATAATGTTGTTTTTGTCGTTATTACATATTTTGCTTATTATTGTTGTTTTTCGTTGTTAAGCACAAAGCTACACAAGGTCTATCTGTGCTCACCCCACCACGAGTATCGGAACCAAAATTTTAGCAATATCAGTCCAAAGACATACAGTTGTGCTACTGGCTGGCTTTTGCTTATTTATTTTAACTTTTGTAAAGTATCTTTGTATACATAACAAGAAGTTGTAAGCACTATATTTGTTGACATTATCAAATAGAGTGTCTTTCATTAAAAGTTGTTTTTGTATTTAATTTCAGGGGAGTTTGGTGAATTTTTCAATCCTTAAGCGTAAATATGTATCATACTAAACTAGTAACAAGTTGAATAAATTATTATATTAAAGTTGCTTTAGTGCCAATTATTTTTGGCCTATATTAGATTTTAAAAAATAAATATTTAAATAACTAACGAACTTGTTTAAGAGCGACTGTTTGTTTGTTTTGCAATTTCGCACAAAGCTACTCGAGGGCTATCTGTGCTAGCCGTCCCTAATTTAGCAGTGTAAGACTAGAGGAAAGGCAGCTAGTTATCACCACCCACCGCAAACTCTTGGGCTACTCTTTTACCAACGAATAGTGGGATTGACCGTAACATTATAACGCCTCCACGGCTGGGAGGGCGAGCATGTTTGGCGCGATTCGGTCGCGAACCCGTGACTCTCAAATTGCAAAGCGCACGCCTTAGCGCGCTAGGCTATGCCAGGCCACCAAGAGCGACTGAAAGGAAAGATAAAATTTTGAGTTCTCAATGTATACCTTTGTGTAATTTCTGATAATTTTTAAGGAGAATAATTAATGATAGTTAAAAATTAAAAACAAATTACCTTTATAAATGTTCCGCAGAATTTATTTGGCAAACAAAGCATTTCAAGCGAAGAGAAAATAATCGATTTAGAATAAAATTTAGTTTTAATTTTGTTTCAGTTTCACTCTAAGGGAATATATTGATTTACAGTTTACCAGAAAAATCATTTGGTGTAGTCGCTTTCCAGTGAATGATGTACTGTTTAAAAGTCACAAGTTAGTTGGAAATATGAAGAACACTGCTTTAGACGTAAATCTTAAGGAGCTAAATTCCAATTCTCTAATGGTAATGGGTTTTATACCTTAAATAAATGCGTAAAAATATGACATAATGAATTAAAATCACATCAATATGAAATACATCAAATCAAGTGAAAAGACGATCTTAGTTTAAAATTAAATAAATATGGAAATTCAAGTCCATAAAACTTCAGCAACTAAAGCTACCATTCATTGCCTTAATATTTACATGGAAAGGCAAAATATTTTTTTTTTATCACCGATATTTATATTGATATCCTTATCAACTATTTTAATTTTTAAATCTATATTAGCTATAGAGGCATATTATATAGATTTAAAAATTAAAGTAATTGATAAAGATATCAATATAAATGTTTGTGATAAAAGAAAATATTTTGCTTTTCCAATATGTAGTTTAACCTCTTTTAATAGTAATGTAGCATATCATTTTGTTATAAGTATTATAACTTCACAGTTATTCAGATTTTGTAAAATTTGTAATAAATTACAATATTTTATTAGTAATATTGAAATATTGTTACAAAAATTAATATTAAATATATTCAATAAAAAAACTTTAAATACAATTGTTAAAATATTCTGTAATAAATATAAGATTGTATTAAATAAATATAAAGAAATAAAAATTAAAGAAATTTTACTAAAATCTTCTTATAATTATTTTTAGATGCGAATAAGGTCATGAAACAACTTTACTTTATGCGGATGAACACCTTACCGCATATAAAGACATATTTAAAGTATGAAAACTGATAGTTACAGTAGACTTAGTGGTTGAGAGTTATACTAGTTATTTTAGATTAGTGGTTGGGATCGTTTATATTAGTATAATTCATTTATACTGGGTTACCAATTAGTGCATTACTGCCATAATAGAGGCTGGAATCTTAACAACAAGGGGTAAGTTTTTAACTTATTTACCCCCAAGTGGTAGTACCTTATTTTTCAATTTATTTTTTCTTCTTCCTTACTTTGGATTGCAGTCATCTTCCCGTAACTGTTTGTGGGCAGTGAAGGGTTATATAGATGTGGGACACTGTGGCCTTTAGTATCCACATATCAATATCCTAATTTCTATTTCTATATCTAGGCCCGGCATGGCCAAGCGTGTTAAGGCGTGCGACTCGTAATCTGAGCCAAACATGCTCGCTCTTTCAGCCGTGGGGGCGTTATAATGTTACGGTCAATCCCACTATTCGTTGGGAAAAGAGTAGCCCAAGAGTTGGTGGTGGGTGGTGATGACTAGCTGCCTTCCCTCTTGTCCTACACTACTAACTTAGGGACGGCTAGCACAGATAGCCCTCGAGCAGCTTTGTGCGAAATTCAAAAAACAAAAAAAATTGAACGCGTATTTTGAAGTATATTCTAATTATTTACATGTTGATATGAAGGTCAACTAGTTCAGTATCAACCAAATGTTATAAGTTCCACAATAAACTTCTGATAACAGTGTACTTTGAAATAATGATATCAAATAAGGGATGGTAGTAGGTTTAAATATTAAGCTAGGGAGAAGCTCGTGATTTGCGTAAAAAAACGTTTGTTTTTAGTTGTAGCATTTTGTATTTAAATACCAAAAGTGCATGAAACGTAAAGGCAACACTGATTGCTTTTGAAGTAATTAAATCAGCTACGTGACCTGCTTAAGCTATTGGTTAGTTATGAGGTTAGTTACGTAGAGTTCTGAACGAATCTGATGGCCATGAGATGTGTCTTAATTATTGCAAGGTTAAATCTAAGTGGGTTAAATCTAGCCCACAACATGCCATACCCATCCAACACCCTTAGTACACTTTGAACTGAATGGTCTGATAAAAAAATTATCTTGTTCAGTAAGAGACCAGATCTAGCAATGCTATCAGACCCTAAGTATTGGGGGCAAATATAAAAAAAAAATCAGTGAAAGTGATTCCAGTTCCTTCTTCAACAGGGTAGCTGTACCGGATCTAAGTGTCTATAAACAAATCAATGAATTAACACACAAACACTGCTGTCTATGATTGGGCTCTGAGAGATGACAGATCCACTCTCCAAACACCATTTCTTTTTCAATGCATAGTACTATTTAAAATCAACCCTCCCACATGCATTTGGTAAAGTCATTCGTACTTAACTATTCCAGATTTCATTTTTCCTAGCTTTATTAAAGTTTTAACAGCTTTTCTTTATGATCATCTGAAAATTATGTACGTGTGATACTGTTCAGGAGGTTTGGACTGAGGTTTACTAACTGATGCAGTAAACGTAATACCCATTTGTCTGTAAATTATATTTCTGAAAAAAAAATTAAACTCTTAAAACGCTTTAAATAATTCACCAGCTTATGAAACCACAACTATAAAAATGCCAAAAATTATAGGAAGGGAATTTTGTTGTGTTATTTATATCTCCAAAAGTCTGAAAACCACAAAATTACTGAAAACTGAGTTTTATCTTTGTTCAGAACTTGCCTATTAAAACATCACATTTCATCTTCATTCATTGTTAAGTTCACTTAAAGCATCATTTATGAATGTTGCGGCATCCTGAACATAATTTCCTGTCTTTGTAAGCTGGTTTCGTGGACCAGTGTTTTCCGTGCCATTTGAATCAGAAACCTTATTACTGACATTATGCATTCAAAACGGTATACGTAAACAGAAATGCTGAACCGTTTGAAAATAATAAGCCATGTATTCCTGTAGCTCATACAATCCATCCCTAGAGAGAGACTGTGTCGGTAATCACAATGTTCATCACTCAAGTATGAAATCACTAATGCCATATCACCTGCTTCAATCTATTTCCACATCGGTTTCTCATGCTTTAAGTTTTTAAATTTTAAAACCTCTGAAAGAGTGTGTTGGATTGTTTGGCCAGAGAGAAAAATGTGTTTGTAGCACCCAACACACTTTTGTAAGAAGTTTTGAAAAATAATATTTCTTTGCAGGATGTTAATGATGTCTGAAAAATATGTTGGTTTAAAAAGTCAAATACAAAACGATGAAACCCCTAAAATGTGAACGCTTTCGAAATATGGGCCTCTCTTTTTCAGGAACAAACTGTTACTAAAACTTTGGTCAATAACACACCTGATGATGATTATCAATAGTACTATATTAAAACTAATGTTAAAAGGAATAAAATTAGTTTAAATAACACAGAATTGTTAAAACTATATAGTGCCTTTCAATTTCACTCTAATTTATTATATAAATAGGTGTGCAAATCTACAAACTATCCATGACAGTCACTGGAATCTACTTCTACTGACAGAGATCTGCCTAACCAATTCAGGGAAGAATCCACGGAGGTCAACAGACCTTCTCTTGTAAAGAAAAATAGCATGAATGATCGTAGACAGAAGGTTGTTTGGTGACTGGGGTTTATTGGCACAAATTAACATGACTATTTGCACCAAACCACTAGCGCAAAGATAAAAATAAATGATAAAACTCTTGTGAATGGTGAAGAAATTAAGTCAAAAGTTAAGCGAACGTCAAAAAGCATATAAAAAAATCAGATTTTAAAATACCAATGGTCTATTAAAAATAAAAACACAATGAAGTTGAATAGGGCCACTATCGCTTATAACACCGTTAAATATCGCGGATAAACCCGTATAAAATGCATATCTAAAACAGTGCTACCGCTAACGGTCGTAATGTCAGCATGATAGTAAAACGTGGGTTACTGCGACTTAAGTGTCAGAAAGGCTGCACCTGGCTGGATCAGTCAGTACCTGTAACGAGATACGACCGTGAGCGGTGGTACCATTTTAGACACGTACCTTCTACGCAATTATCACCGACTTCGGTTTTTATTGGCGATGGTGACACTGTCCAGTTTTTCCTGTTTTTAGTTTTTTACAATCCATTTGTCTTTTTAAGTCTATTTGCGCTTTTACTAGGTTATTGAAGTTGTTTAACTTTTATCTTTAGTTATTTTTATTTTTACCAGAGTTTTAACTTTTATATCTTTGCACTGGTCATAGCGAAGATAGTCACCTTGTTTTGAGCCAATAAACCCTAATAACCAACTAACCATTTTTCCTAAAATTCTAAAAATCGAAAAAAAATCTTTATATAATATTGAAGTACATTATTTAGATATTATAATAGTTAATAGTTATTGTAATATTATTTGTGATAAAATAAATTATTTTACATTTCAAGATTTTGGACTTCCCTCACCACCCAGTCATATGTCATACATAGCATCATACCTTCACAGCCACTCAGGTTTTGTTGATTTTGTAACAATGATCAGTTATTAATTTCCGACATTAATATATTGGTAAATAAACTAATTTTAAATGAATTTAATAATATAACTAATTAAATATTTTAAATTATATTGCAATAAGTATACAAAACGTGTATGTAAACTTAAAAATAATAGTATAAACACAATCGTAATAAACACAAATAATTTATTTTTCTTGTAAAGGCTTGACTGACTGACTGACTTCTTGGAATTAAACACAAAATTACGCAATGCGATATCTGTGCCCTGCCCACTACAGGTATCAAAACCTGGTTTCTAGTCATGTGAATTCGCAAACATATCGTCATGTCACTGGGAGCTTTTGTAAAAAAAAATATCGGAATTACTTATTTGAGCCCTTGTACAGGTGTGTGAATGCAGGTGCACCACTTTTCCCATATAAAAACCTCCTAATAAGCATGTCTTGTACAATCTTTGAAGACCTTGACAGCAACAAGGATGGGTGCTATACTAACAGCTTTGGTTGGGCTTTTAGTATACATAGTAATTACTTAATATCGTGGTATTTGTCCAAAGATTATTAGGGGCCTCGGAACGTCAACTTTTAGAACAGTTGAACTGTCTTCCCCTTTGATTTATTGTATTGCAATTATTTCTTTTTGCATACATAATATAGAAAAAAGAGCAGCCATCTTCCCTCATCTACAGCCATGGAAAGACGATAAAGATGTGGAATGTTGTGGGCTAGAGCACTTGCATAAGAACGTGAGACCCGCGAAACTATGGTTAAACGGGATAGACGGTGTACTCCCAAAGCAATCTGGGCTTTACTTCCGTCAGTACTTCAAAAACTAGGAGCACACTGCATGACTACCCACTTCATAGGGTGTGTCCAGGTGATACATGTCTGTTTTATAGCTGCGTCTTTTGTGTTTGTTTTTGCTACGTAATATTACGTAGAAAAAATATAATTTGTGATAATGCTATATTTTTAAACGGTATTATGACAAATTATCAGTATTAAGATTTTTTGGGGGCTGCTGGGTATTAAATTTTTGAAAGATCGTTCCCAACTGCTAGGTATGTAGTCACTGTGTGCATTAAAACTATAATTCAGTAAGTTGATCCAACAGCATATGAGTGGAGATATAGTATCTTGTAAAATGATTCTGACATATAATCATAAAGGTAGATAACATTAAAGCCTTACACGCAATAATTATTTATACCGACTAATTTTCCATACTTGATTAGATACAGAAAAATGTGCAGTGCGTTTATTTTTAGTATGGAATTTTCTCTCTGCACATAAAATCTAAAACTGACTCTTCACAATACATTTTATTTAATTTTTATGAACGGAAGAAAGTTTTAATTTTTTGATTAATGTAAACTTTAACAGTTTTAGGTTTTATAGCGCTGTTCTTCCTGTGTTATAAATTACTGCCAGTATAAGAGGTGAATTTTATTAACTGATAAATATTATTTTTGTTTGCAAATTTCTTAAAGTTAAGTCTTTCAAAAACTTGATATTCAAATTACTATAAGTATGATATTGATTAAAAATGTAATATAACACTGTGTTATTCTCAGTCAAATAATATTTACATTACCTAAATTTAATGAACATATTTTGAAAGATTTATAGTTCATAATTTAGTTTGGTTCTACGTATATTTAGCTTCGTCACGTGAAAGCTGAAGTTTCAGTTACCGTGTTTTTCCGAAAATAAGACAGGGCTTATATTAATTTTCACTCCAAAATATGACACTAGGGCTTATTTTCGGGGGATGTCTTATTTTGATATATTAAAAAATTGAAGTTACAAAGTAAAACTATTAAACTAACCATTTAAAATAAACTATTATTAAACTATTAAACTAACTGATTAATACTTAAACAAACTAATTAACTAACTATTAAACTAATTAATAAATTAATGTTTTTTTATTTCTTTCCTCTTCCTGCCACTCTTAACTAGGGCTTATTTTAAGGGTAGGGCTTATATTAAAACTATCCCCAAAAATCACACTAGGTCTTATTTTATGGATAGGTCTTATTATCGGAGAAACACGGTATTTGTTTTGTTTTGTTTACAGACTTCCCGTACACGTTTAACTTCAAAAAATTAGTGCAGTATTCGTTAGGTGTAATGGTAGATTCGATAAGACAAGTAATTTCACTGTCAATACATGTAAAATAGTAACCTCCTATTGCATGTTCGATATAAAATAACAGTAATAAAATAAAATATTAATTATATTAATCATCACAAACCTATCTTATAACAGTCAAGAGCCATACTTGCGCTAATCGTTACATGTTATCCTTGAAGTTAACAATTAATTTATTTCAGGTTCTCAGCCATAATGAACCTGTGGATTTTCTGCAGACTCAGTGATGTCGAGAAAATCCACTTGTAGAGAAATATATATGCAAAAACGGCTCGTTTGGGCTGAGAAAATATTTTACATAGAAGAGCGAACAAAGAGCGAACAACGTTGTTGCATACTCAAGGAAAAGTTGTTAAAATAAATTATCAAATTTTTTGAAGTTAGCTTTTGCTCGTCGTGACTGTTGACATTTTTCACACCATTTGACGGACTACGAATAATTATTAATACAGATTTGAGAAAATAAGCTAAAGTGCATTATATAATGGATTTTTAAGTAGAAGAGAATGTGGAACTTTTCAACAACTACTTTGAAATCAGTCATAAGAACTTTAAAAACTTTTCTTCCTGTTAAAATTCAAGTAAAATACGAGATAAACAGCTTTACACACTTAATTCTGAATGATAATAGTTGTGACAAGGAACTGAAATTTTGAAGAATTTGAGAATAATTCATGAATGTTGTTAGTTATGGATATTCAAATGCATATATTTAATAATCCATATTTTAAAACTTGACTACCGACGATTTATGGTTTTGGACATTAGGTGTCTTCTAGTAATTTTTTGACTAAGATATGAAGAAATTCTCTGAATCGAATCGACGGTTTCCTGAAAACCACGTACATCTGTCAGAAATAGGCACAGTTTATAGCAGTTTTAAAATGGAATTGATGGTTTGCTGAAATATAAGGAGTGCCTTTACTTTTACCAAGGGTCGGTGTGTAAGGACAGACTTGAATCATGAAAGTGTCCATTTTTGTCCATATGGTATGGTATATACGTTAATGGGTTATATGCACTGAACTCATCGCAAGGGTCGAACCCTAATTTAATGTAAACAATTTCTTAACATAGATCTTTATTTTATATACATTGATTAAGATCTACTGGATTAGGGTATTTAGGCGACAAGATGGACAAAGTTAGCTTGCCCAAATTCATTGTAACTGACCACTTTTTGAATTTAAGTAACTTATCGTTAGTTGTTTACACAAGTTAACATTTTCTCTACTTTTTAAGAAGAGTTATTGATTCTTTAACCTTCTTAGTTTTTAATAAGCTTAAAATTAATGCGATAGTTTTGTTCGATTTTATTTCCATCTAGCTGTTGTTGAGATGAGGAATATCTTAATTTTTCACCAGTAAAAACTAAAAACTCGTAATAATCAGATATAAGTCTCCTAGTGTCATTTTTTAAAGGAGATATTCCCATCCTAACATGTAACTTACCCTTAACGTATAGAATGAAATTATTACTATCAAAGTTTAAATTTTCATCCAACCTTTTTCATATATTTTTGTTGTTGTCATAACTTCACGTTTGACCAACTTTTTGCCTTGATGTAATCATCGAAATATTTAACCATTGCAATCAATTTAAAATGTAATACGAGTAATGTTTTTTTAATTTTACATTTTATATCTTTTTTGAGCCAATCCCGGTTTTAACTTGAAGTTACCCTTATTTTCATAAGGAACATATCTAACCTGAATATTTAAAAATATACATATTAAAAAAAATTACACATTTGATCAATGTCTCCAACTAATTCTTCTATCCAATTCATAGAAGATAATTCTTGTTTTTTCTCTTTAAAATTTGCATTTTGAAATTGGGAAACAAAATATCATTTTTTATATCGATATGCAGCAAAACATCTATCTGAGCATTGATCGCTTTCATCCAGATGTTCCATAATCTCTAAATTATCACTCATTTCTTTACTAGAACAATAAATAGCATTGCTCTTAACTAGTCCCTTAATGTCTTCCTAAAATTTTATTTTGACATATCTAAATATGATTGAATTTCAAGACTGGCTGAATCTACAACTTTTGCAATATTTACTTTATCTCGTTTTCTAGAAATGTAACTTCTATGGTAATCGATCTGAAATTATCGACCAGTTGCAATTGTTTGGAATCGTACAAAATTAAAGGGGAGAAATTTTGTGTCTGTATATCTGATATATAACGAATTAATGCTTTTAGCCAAATATTTTGCATTGATAATTTAATTTATTCTCTCATATTTTATATCTATGTGAATGACACCTAATAATAGTCTGTAAAAGAATTAATGTTTCTTTTTCTCACTCTTGAACAATACATTATACATTCATGGGAGAAAGTTGCTAAAAACAGGTCAAAAGGGGGATTTATTGACCGGCAAATTGATTTTGAAAGAAATGTCTGGCAACTCTGTTCATTACTTCTTATTTCGTTATCCATCTCTGACGAGCAAAGCGAGAAAGAGCTGAGGATAAAGTTCAAAGTACAAACAATCTTCACATGTGCCATAAGGCGAAACAGGGATTATCAACCAATGATAGCTGAATATTAGATGCTGTAACAAGTAAAATATTAAATGTTTTGTACACTATACAATCGATGTATTTAATGAGCCAATCCTTTTATTATGTATAACTTGAAGGAGCAAAAATCAAACATATTAAATTTTATTATATACGTTTATAAAATACACTAATTTTCAGTCAGAGAAAAAATCGTTACATAGCAAATAATAAAATATTTTGTGAATATAATACACTGTAGGGATGATAGTGACAACAATTATGTACACGTGAGGATGGGAATGATACAGGTAGTTATTATCTTTATATGTGTTTCCTACTGTTGTTTAACTGTTCGTTCTAAGAAATCAAGTATAAGACCAGCGATCATTAATAATCTGTTGTGACCAAATGTATGGTATAATAACAATATCTGAAACCATTCTACAAATGCAATAAAGAAATTAAGAAAACTGATGTGATATTAACAATATATATGAATTATAAAAACAAAACAAATGTTCACTTATTAACCTATTTCAATTAAACTGTTAAAAAAGATGGGAAATAAGTAATAAAAACATCTCAAGTATGATGTAGACACTGCTATATGGACATAAACAAGGTAAGAATGAGCACACAAAACCATAGAAAGTCACTACAAAAGTAATCAAATCTTTCGAAGAATAACTTGTATCTTCAACTGAATCTCAGTTATATGAATTGAGGTTTGAATGAAAACATTTAAACTGAATAGTGTTATACAGGTGTACAGTGCCTAATGACCACCGGCTTGTAAGATTGACTTGATACTTATTGGCTCCTTATTTAGTGATTATGTACGGCTAAAAGACTAGAATTCATCAAGCGATCAGTGACTAGAAAGCGCGTAAGTTCTAGAAACAATGGCCAGGATCAGGAGGAATTACAGGTGTATTGGCAGGTAATATACGTCTCAACTGACTTGAATCATGGTTCGTCTAAAGAACACATAGGAAATATTTATTTTCAAATAACATTATATACATGCATTTCTTCCACTGGTGATTATAGACATGCTAATTTAATATCAGGTCTGTAGATTCATTTCAAAACATCCATGTCTCTCGGCGGGTCAACAAAAAGTTTACTGACTTATGATTACCTAGAGTGTAGATGGCTAGTTCATTGGGTAGATTTGTCCTAAAACCAAATAATATTTACGTAAATCAATAATATCCTGAAAAATATAATTGAACTTTGCTACAACGTTAATCTGATCGATTGACAACCTTAGTTGACATTTAAATTTCCATTAAGTTTTGGTACCAAGACAAAGTAAAATTCGTTTTTTGATCTACTTAGTTCTGTAAAAATAACTAACAGCCCAGATGTTACAGAGATTAAATGTACTATTCCTGATTTCTACGCTAATTACCTAGCTAAGATAATGGGCTTGATATTATTCAATACCATCCACAAACCTGACATAAAACATAAGACAACGTTCCTATGGTTTCTACAGAAATGACGACGGTATTCCTTTAAATCTGGGCAAAGCCTAGCCTAGTGCTTACAGTACTAGATGTGAATCCAAGGGTTCCTTCTTCTTGTCCCATTATCGAACAGAAAGTGAGTACATTATAAGTGTGACAGTCAAATCTTATTATTGGCGGTTACTGCCGTTTCTTGCTGCTTTTAGTCTCTTTTATCAGTTCAAATTAGAGAAGGCTAGCAAGGATGGCTATTGGGTTGTTAATGGAGAACCTATTATCTTGATCTCTTTTTAAGTTAACTTTCATTTAGGATATCATGAACATTTTAACACTTTCTCTACGGACATTTATATTCCACGCTAATTTTTAGAGCTTACACTTAGTTCAAGATCTTGTGTCCATAATGATATTAACGTTAAGTTAACGTTTTCAAATGACAGATGAATTACGTCTTCTTAACACTTTTAGCCTATTTCTCAACTAACCGCTTGTATAGTTGATAGCCTTGTAGTTTGGTTTGAATCTTACGAAAGGCACACAAGGGCTGAATGTACCAAATGCTCCTAATTCAACAATGGTAGACTAGAGGGAAGGCAGCTAATCAATACTAGCCACGCTAGCTCTTGGGCTATTCGTTTAGGATCGAATAGTGAAATTGACAGTCACATCAAACGCCATCATGGCCAAAAGGGCGGGTATGGTTCCGTACCAGGGATTCGAACCCGCCACCCGCAGATGAATACCTTGTGTTTTTAATACTTTAGACTAATCTTTGCAAATGACAGGTCGTTTACGATGCTACAAGATTTTATTTTTAGATTTTAGCTATTTGTTTATTCAAAAACTTATAATCCTGATATTTTAACTTGATATTTTATGTGCAAATCACTAACCAACAATAGGGCACGTGTTTTGCCATGTGGCAAAGTTCTATATTTCCGAGCTAAACTGGTTTCAAATCCACGCTATACCACATAATCTGTGAGTTATAAGAGTAACAGCGTGGATATTGGGTGCTACTGACTTTCTTTAAGGTCAGCCATAGAAAATTAATGATGGTGGCATACATAAAGTCTTACTAGCTTCACGGTAAATACAAATACTACCAAGTAATATCGTTTATAAACTGGCCGCATTTCACATAGTTTTTAGTTATATGTCAATATAAATTACTGCACTCAACATTTTAACATGCTTCTTTTTATGAGATGTATCGTTTACCGTATTTAAGGTACCTAAAAATAAATATTGTTGCTATGAAACCGATATTACCCCTTCATTGAAATGAATATATATATATATATATATGTGAAGGATATACGCCCTTTTCCCTATCTGCATTAAACAGATTTTCACTGGCGTGCATTAAGGTGTAGTTCTGTGGTAAAAAATTCTTTCACGGAGGTTTATTTTCTTATTAAACACGAAACTGAACAGTGGGCAATCTGTGCGGTGTACCTTGTTTTATACGGTGTGAGCCCATAGACCTACCGAGCCACTGTGGACCACACAGAGATGTGTTCATTTACACATATTATTAGTTACACTGAATTATTAAACGCTGTAAGGTAATTATCTTTTTATAAAACACATTACTTCTAATTAGAAATAAATACACGTCATCCGTATTCACACTCAATATAATAAAATTACTATTTCAATAGAAAACATATTTTTTGGAAAAGTGTTAGCAGTTATTTTCATATATTTCGTACATCTTGATCAAGTAATATATCTTTTGTTATGTGTTTACAAACAAGATGTAATTTCCTCCCTTTTAAAGTATTTATATTCATGACACAGGGAGTTAAAAACTGCTTATATAGTTGTTTCAGTTTATAATAAAGTGGTGTCTTTTATTATCTACAGAAAACACAAAATATCCGTATGGCAATGTACATTTGTTGTGTCCTTGCTCATAATAATAATATTTTAAGCCCTCACTAAAGGACACTACTAAGCAATCGGACAATTATGGCATTACTTACATATGTGATTAATAGATGCCACCGTTATTAAAATGTACAACCCTGGTACTAAATCATCTTTAAATTTCTAGGTGATTAAAAATTTCTCAAATTTCCGAAAATATCAGTTCCCCTTTCAATTTCCAGTATTAACAATTATACTGGTTTAACGATGAATTGCTTATTCATACAGCTTAATGCATAACTATTTATCATGTTTCTATATTGCATTATACTTATAAGTTATGACTGAGTTTTTTCTGTTCCTGTGTTTAGTGATAGTTTAGCTATTCTTCCGTCATTACAAGTTCAAATCTAGATAAGATCTGATTATAAAAATACTTGATGTTTATAATGGTTTCACTCAAAAATATCACACTTTTGACACTGTTTAGATTCCTTTTCATACTGATATTTTGGACACAATCAATTTTGCTTAAAAATATTATACATGAAAGGATCAGATTAGTTCACAAAGATTTTTATTTCCTAAGATATTTTGGGAAGTATAATAGGGCAGACGAGTTAAAGAAATACTTTTTTTTTGGAATATCGCGCAAAGCTACACGAGGGATATCTGCGCTAACCGTCCCTTATTTAGCAGTGTAAGATTAGAAGGAAGGCAGCTAGTCTTCACCACCCACTGCCAACTCTTGGGCTACTCTTTTACCAACGAATAGTGGGATTGACCGTAACATTATAATGCTCCCACGGCTAAAATGGCGAGCATGTTCGACGGGGATTCGAACCTGCGACCCTCAGATTACGAGTCGAACACCTTAACCCACCTGGAAATGCCGTCCTAAACAGAGAAAAGAGTGTCGTAAATATCTAGTTTACAATGCCCTTCGTGAATCATTCCAGATCTCTTGCAACTGCCATAGAAATGAGGTTATTTTATGTACATGTTGTGTAGGCTAGTGTAGCCTTAAACATTATCGCAGTTTATTTTTTAAAACTATTTCCAATTCGTGCCGCACCTTTATCCTTCATGAAGACGTATTTAACTATTTATTTTGTTGTAGTCGGTACAATAAGGAATGTCGAATGATATTAACTACTTCGAAAGAATTCAGTATAATACAGCTGAGGTTGCATGTATTATATCATATATTATATTCATATAAAAGAAAATGAACCAAGTCAATGAAATGTTTAAATTGCTTCGTCAGATCTGCTACCGATCAAAGTAAATAATTAACTCTATATACGTTTAATAAGGCTGTTATGTCGTTAGTCACATGTAATGTCGTATTTATTCTTTTTACTAATTGGGCTCTTGTTGTGTTTTACTAATGCTTTAGAACTCTTCCAAAACCAGTCTTCCTGTCTTTTCTGTTGTTTATTTGTTTTTTATCATTTTAAGTATACTTTTGTACAATGAATTGGTTATAATTATTAAATCTGTTTTTTTTTTCTTTAAACTGCTTCTCGTTGAAACATTTTCTTTCACAAGTGGTTAGTACGGCTCAAAATATCTCTTTAGGCATTAGTCACTGACTGGTACCTGGGCCACTCCAAATTACACCAAGTGCTGGATATGGGATACAATGTGATTGATTTATGAAATTTAACATTACTTACAGACCAGTAAATACTTTTGACTGGAGATTATTAGCAAATTATGTCAATTACTTTGTTAAATTCAAACCTGAAGCGTCAGGATTGCCTACTTTTGTTTAAGACAGAGCAAGACAAATGGATGTATTTTCGGGTGTACAAGGAGTTGACTTGAATTTTTATAACATGCAATCAACTAGGACTAACTGACATCAGGAGAAACACCTTTAAACACTTAACATGGTAAATTTAACAGGAATGTAATTTAAGAATGATGACAAATCTGAATAACATCATATAAGGCGTAATCACAATTAATGAAAACAAGTTAAAAGTTGACTGGATGTATGGAGACAACTCTATGCAAGCAACACCTCATGTTAAAATCACAATAGCTGCTGACGTCACAACTTATGAGACTGTACAATGAAGTAAAATTGTTAAACTAGCATAGCTTGGCACAGAATCAATAGCATCTACAATGAAAAGGGGTCAATCCATTTCACACAAACATAAAAATCTGGGAGCTATTTCGGTTATTTTAAGGGAGGAGGCGTTACCTACATTAACCACTGTTTCTGGACGACCTAAAAATTATACCTAGTTGATAATCCATTCTCGTCATAAATCGAATGGTAGAATTTACATTTGGAACTTACACTCATGAAATAGTGTAAAATTTGTCAATGTCGCTATTCATGCCGAATGTGATGTCACTATTAAAGCTATCAATTCCTGCAGTGTTTTCCTTTAATAACTGGCTAAATTTTGCTCAAAGCTCCCCGAGAACCATCCATAATTTTGAAGCGATAGACTAGAGGGAAGATGTTGAGTTAGCACCACCCACCGCCAACTACTAACATATTTTTGTCAAATCAGAGAGTGGGATTTAACCGACACTCGTGTAGTGCACCCAGGATCTAAATGTTGAAACGCGATTATTTTTTCTCTCGGTAACGGAACCTCTGATCCACAGTAGCCATGGTAACTACTGGGCCACGCTTTACCCGTATAACATTAAGCGTATTAATAAATTTATTAACCAGGGCAGAAGAAACCTTTATTATGTGGTGTATAAACGCGTCTTTCACCAAGATTTAACGATTTGTCATTATGGTTAGAAATAATTTTGCACTAATGGTTTATTTTGTTTGTTTTTTGAATTTCGCGCAAAGCCATACGAGGGCTATCTGCGCTAGCCGTCCCTAATTTAGCAGTGTTTTTTTCTAGAGGGAAGGCAGCTAGTCATCACTACCCACCGCCATCTCTTGGGCTACTCTTTTACCAAAGAATAGTGAAATTGACCGTAACATCATAATGTCCCCACGGCTGAAAGGGCGAGCATGTTTGGTGCGATGGGAATTCGAACCCGCGACCCTCAGATTAGAAGTCGAATCCATCTGACCATGCCGGACCCTGCAATAATGGTGAAATCTTAATATTTTTTTTTTAAATATTCAAATACAGGTATGCTTGTTTCTTGCACACCAGGAGCGATTACAATAATTATTCAGGTGAAGCTGATTAGTTTTGGCAGTAAGCTGTTGTTTGAGGGTATTTTTTCATATGTTTTATCGCAAGAATAGTTAAATCAGAATCATGTATGTGTTCGATGTGAAAAAAATTTCACAGCATATATTTTTTCTAAGTATGCCCTGTACAGTTCTTTCCCGGTTTCGCAATATATGTTTTGTAGATGCTTCATTGTACTGGTCTTTTTTTTTTTTCAGTAATCTGTAACTTTTCTTAATATAGAATTGTATTCAGTATTTCGATATCAACAAATAAAAATATTTTAACTGACTATGGAAAGTATCACACAGTTTGGAATGGTGCAATGAATTGGTTTCCTCATAAGTATTAGACAGGTCTGCTTAACAAAAGGAGGATCGAACAGGAAAATCACAAACTTATCTGAAGTTTAAAACTCAATTAAACTTTTAGCTATGTCAGGAATGAACAGACTGGATACTTTTGATAAAAAATGAAAATAATCGCTCTATGTGAAAAATACTATCCTCACAAAAACTGAGCTGTGACAAACATAAATCATTCATTTAGCCAGTTAAGGGCATTCCAGTCATTGATATTTTTAACAAAGACGTACGACATTACTGCAATATCTCCTTAGGATATCAGATAGTATCTGCTATACATGATAGAGGCAATTAAAATGAAACTATTCCAGTAGTTTTCTGAACTATATGTTTAAGACAAAACTGTATAGAATTGATTGTTTGTTGTTATAATTTCGCGCAAAACTACATGAGAACTATCTAAGCTAGCCTTTCCTAATTTAGCATTATGAGAGAAGAGGGAAGGCAGCTAGTCACCACCACCCATCGCCAACTCTTCGGCCCCTCTCTTACCAATGAATAGTGGAATTGACCATAATATTGTAGCACCTAAAAGGCTGAAAGGGCGAGTACGTTTGATGTGACAGGAAATTCGAGCCCTCAACCCTCAGATTACGAGTAGAACACTCTAACCACCTTGCCATGCTGGGCCAGGCAACTCCGAGAATAACCAGTTAAAGCTCAAACGAGGGATAGGTGACAAGAAGCAGGATACTACCAAAGATGGTGACAATAATTCAACAGACTAAATGGAGATGAGATGAGGTATTGTTATAAAATTGGACATATTACATGTGAGTGCAAGTCTGTCAAGAACAAGCAAAAGCAGAAATCTCAACGTAAAACAGCTGTAGCTACATGAAAAGATGGTACGCAAGAAACAAAAAAAGAGCAAATGTTACCATGTATGCTACTGCCAAAATAAATAGAATTCGGGTACATCATAAGAAGGAAGTGCTGTCACCATGATTAAATAATGCATGATTGATGGTCAGTTCAAGTTAGCAAACGGATCAACAATAACAGTGGTGACTGGAGCATGTGGAAAATATCAAGAGGTGCCAACAAACCACAACATGCCAATCAGTAAAGCCTATGTCGAAAACAAGTAAGTGAAAGTCATGTAAGACATTGGGTACAACTGTGAGAATTAGTCTACTATCTTATGGCCAGTAATGGGCATGGTACATCTGTGTGTACTGACTAACAGGACAATGAGAGAGTTTCCCAAAGGAAAGATAATGATGGAAACTCCATACTGTGTGGAAAACCTTGTGGTTATTTGTTTAAAAGAACCCATCTATATCTAACAGTAGAACTTTGGAGAATTCAGACAGAAAGGAGACTAATGAGGCATCTGTGGTCATTAGAATAGCTTAAGAAAAGGAAAAAAAACACAATGTAAATCTTCTGCAAGTTCCTAATTGTGGTATTTTGAATTTAAATCTGCAGAAACTGAAATGAGCACAGAAGAAGACCTTTCACTGCAGAAATTTTGGGATATGCTTGGGAGAAAGTCGAGCACAAAGTGGAATGGGACTGACAGAATAATTCTATTTGGGAAGTTTGCCAGATTACAGTACCAACAGAATATCGAACTCAAGTGATGAAACTGGCTCACAATCCGATTGTTGGAGGACACCTAGTGGCAAAAAAGTGGTAAACAGAATTGCCAGCAATCTTTCTTGGCCTGAAGTTAGTGGAGGCATAACCAGATTATGCAGGTCATGTGATATTTGCCAAAAGACAGTATCTGTAGCTAAGGTACAACTTGACGAAATGACTTTCATAGAAGAGCTATTCAGCATGGTAGCTGTATATTGCATTGGACCACTATAACCTGCATCTGCCAAGGATAACAAGTACGTGCTGACAGAAGTCATAGAACTCCTAAAGATCGAGATGAAGAGAGAAGCAGAAACTCTCCTGGAAGTGTTCTGCAACATTGGCTTTCCAAACGAAGTCTTGAATGACAGAGGGACCCAGTTTACTTCACAATTGATACAAGAAGTGTGAAGATTCTTCAGCACAAGGCACATATTTACCATCCCATGCCACTCCAAATGTAACAGACTTTGTGTAACAGTTAATAAGATATTAAAGAACATGCTAAAGAAGATGTGCCACTAGAGACCATGTGACTGGAACACGTATCCATAGGCAATATTATTTTTTTACCATGAAGTTCCACAAGCAAGGTGAAAATGGATGGTAAGACCAAGATCTATCATGTCAATTTGTTGAAAAGGTATTATGAGAGGGAATAAGATCTAAAGGGTGGGTGTAGCTATTGAGGCATATTGGATATTGTAGGTGTGGCTGTTATAGATGGAAAATCAAATGAGGAGTTTGACATAGAAGATTACCTTCCAGACTTAACATTGCTGGGTAGAGATGAGACCTACAAAGATGGCAACATCAGTGAAGAACTGACTGGTAAACGGAAGAGAAGGCAACAAGATTTACTGTGCCAGTATACATATATCTCCACAGATTAATCAGACAAGACAGACCTTGTGTAACACAAGACTAATACTACGATCAGGGTTCCAGTCAGAGTGAAGACCTACCAGGTGTTTTATGTGATGATAGATGATTAAGCAAGAAGTCAAACAATGTTAGATGCCATAATCATTAAGCCTTAGAATTCAACCTACTGTCCATCAATAGTAATCATGAAGTTGAAAGACAACTCAAAGCATTTCTTAACAGATTTCTGGAAGCTAAACCTCGTGTCGAAATTCGACTCCAAATGATTTCAGAGGCTATTATGGTCAAGACCTGATCAAGAAAGATCAACTCCAAAAGGGAATTAGTAACAATCACAGTATATGGTATTCTGGAAGTTGAAGAGAATGCTAGAAAGTTCACCAATCCTCAGAATGCCAGATTTCAACAAACCATTAACTGTTTAGGCTAATTCATTAGACGTTGCAATTAGAGTAGTACTTCTGCAATAACTTAAAACAGTCTGTTTTTAATAATGAATGTCAGTAAAATGCCATATTATTTTCCAAAATCAACCATAGTAAAATGGAGACAGGATTGAAAGAGAAGACAGCCTCTGTGACGTCAAATAAATACTAACAATGAAGAGAATGACCTTTGGGTTAGTTAACTTATCAGTAACATTCATCTGCATGATGAAAGAGATGTTGCAAAGAACCACCAACATCAAGCATTATGTGGAAACATATTCACCCACACATTTAGTTGGAATATAGTTTGTGTTTTAAAGTAATTGAATCAATTTCTTATTTCCCGTTATCTCCTTCCGAAAAAGCAGTAAAAGATATTCTTGTTCAAACAAAAGTGGACTACATTCCACCCAAAATTGTTTGTTGTGCATGAAATAAAGCCCATTGTTAAACCTGCAAGTTCATAAAAACTATTGACTCATTTTCTGACAAGCACAATAAAAGAACTTTAAAATATCTAAAGAAATCACTTGTGAAACAACAACACTATTTATCTTATACAGTGTAAATAAATGCAATCACCAATATGTAGGACACACACAAACAACTTTTAGAATGTTTCAACAACCATAAATCTTCTATTAATACCAAAAATATCTCCATTGCTCAAACCTTTAACCAACCTGGTCATTCTATTAACGATGTTACTATCAATGGCATTGAAACAAGATTCCAAACTACAACAGACAGAGAAATAAATGAGATTGCTAATCTAAACACTGTTCAACCTTTCGGAATTAATTATTTTAGATCCTGGAATCAGTGATCTTCGTTCATTGGTTCTAACTCTGTCAGAAAAGGAAAATATCTTTATTGTTTGCTTATTTGTTCATATTATATAAAAACTGAATTTCCTAAAACTTACTATTTGTTTGAGATAATTTTTCATATCTCTTTTATAAATTGTTTAGTATAACATATTTTTTTCAATCAGTCTCTAGGTGTCGCCTTTATTTTACTTAAACACCTAAGTAGAGTTTTAAATATACATATATCTAGCCATTTCTAAGTCAAAGTATCCCTAACATTTTTTAACATACACTTTCATCAGCGGATACATTGTACCGGAAGTAAGATGCTTACAATAGTACATAGAGAAATAGAGTTCCTGGAAACCGAATGACCTTCCTGATGTTACTAAACTCCTATATATATCATTCTTTCGATTACACCACCTCTCTCAGTTTCCTCCTGAAGAAAGGTCCACCTGTCGAAAGCACTCGAGTTATAGGGTTTTCATCTTATTTCTAGTGTGCATATGTGGTATGAAACCACACACGTGTGTTTTCCCCCAAGGACATACAGTATGTATGTGGACTTACAATGCTACAAACTGGATTTCGACACTCATGGTGAGCAGAGCACAGAAAACCAATTGTTTACCTTTTTCTTAATTTTAAGCATATATATATATATATATATATATATATGTCCATTAATAATATAAATAAATAAAAATTCAGGTTGTCAGAAACACTAACCAACTCACGTCGTACACAAAATCCAGAAATCTTTGGAATACCTATGAAAACAACAATTAGGGAAGACTTTTGAAAAAGTTATGGAAACTACGATTAAAGAAGATTCTCAAATAACTATCAAGCTGCAATTACCTTTTTTTTCAGAAATTCAGAAATTCAATGTCCTTGTAATTCTTCGTCTTGAATTCTATAACTATACAATTTTAGACTATAAAACTGACACCATAAGCCAAGTTTTTCTTCTGCACGTCTTGGCTATTCTTGACCATAGTCTGGTTTTAATGTCAATGGGTTCTTGTTTTTAGTATTTATTTAGGTTTTAGTTTATCAATAATACTAGTTTAGGATATGTGCAATAACGTCATCTAGTGTATATAATTTAAATTATAAAATAAATGATGATTTTACTCTGTGCTGTTTAATACATATTTACTCTAGGCGTAAAGTGTGGAATTTACATAATAAAGTCAACTTAGTGCTAATCTCATTGGTTTTAATATTTTCTTTTTACATACTTTGTCTTAATCTCTTTCTTTGGTTCCTTTGAGTTTGAATCTTTCTGAATACAACCAAGATATTGCATTTCTCCAACTTCAAGCTAAATAAATTTAAACTTAGATTGTTTCAAATAATTATCTATACATCTGAGCTTCAGTTATAGGTGTAGTTATCTGACACTAAATTTAAAAAGTTTTATTAAATATATAAGGATAAGTTAGTTTTTGTTTGTTTGAACCTTTCAGCCCATTAATTAGATAGGCACTTTACTGTAAACAAAATGCTGCCTCACATTGATTGGCAGTTTATAATGAAAATAAAATTATAATAGTGCATATATAATCCAAGGATCAAGTGATTAAAATGTTAAAAAATTCAGTTTGTAATAGTGACAGTCTCTTCTTTCTAACTATTTATTACATTATTAAGACAATGACGTTTCATTATTTGCTCACAGCCTAAGTGACCACAAGATCATTTGACATAAATTCATTTATAATTTTTAGTTGTAGCTCAATTAATTACCAGGCTTCTAATATAATTAAATCCATTTTTATCATTTGTGTATATTTAATTTAAAGGAAAACAATTGGGAATTTTGTAACATATACATGTGAAACTGTTCTTTGAAAAGGGTGAAGTCAACATGGTGCTTCCAGAGATATTTCGTACAATTAGTACGTTTTGTTCGTAGTTGTTATGATGTTGATTGTCAGTGTAATAAATCTTTATGGAAATTTTTATGCAAACAAAACTTTTGTTTTGTCTTTAATTTTAAATAACCTCATTGCTGCTGCTAGATAAATCAAAGGTGCCATTGTTAAGTATTTGAAATCTCGCCTAATATATAGCAAGAATATTTTTAAACGTGAGGTAATTAAATTAACAATGAAAACTCACATAATTTAATGAAATCAATCTTTCGTTTTGTTCTAAACCATCTAAAACAGTCTGACAACATATCAGGCATGGTACGTGATAATTGATGTTTCATCATCAATAATTGCATTTCAGAAATGAATAGTTCAGTTAAATACAAAATTGTACTTAACTGATACGCATCACTACACATTTACAGTGAACCATCTATTTTAAATACATTGATAGTGACAATGTATTATAACTAACTTTTATTTTTATAATATGTTCTCGTAAACGTTAAACATATTGTAAATACAAAGATAGTGACAATGTGTTATCATAACTTTTATTTCTATAACATTTTCTCGTAAACATTAAACATATTTTAATTACAAAAGTAGTGACAATGTGTTATAATAACTTTGTTTTCCGTAAAATAAATGTACCATATTTAAATAGAACTTTCATGTTATTCTAAAAGTACTAAAATATTCTGATAGTCTTCATAATAATCTATACTAAGTAGTAAATTGATATTTTAAATGTTATTTAAAAATATTTAAATTTTATTAATTAAAGTATAATGTATATACGTGAAGTTCATAATTAAATATACTGTGTATTATACTTATGGTCTAATGGTATTATATTTAGTGATTTATAAATTGAATATCAATTATTTAGCAATCGATATTTATATTACAAACATTTAATTGTTATCAAACCATACAATCTTTGAACTAGCTAGCCAGTTATTGCAAAATAGACTTTGTCATGCTAATCCCACGGTTTTCTGTTTTTGTATATTTTCATAATAAGGACGTCTGTGGTCTTGAATATCAAATACTTCAGACGGTCATGTTTTGCTTATATTTCTCTGAACTTTGCTCTACTTCTACATGGAAAAGCAGTACTTACATTGTAAACTGGTGAATTCAGAACAAACATATTTGAAATATCTAACAGCCCTACACTGTATGTGTAGCCCCATGACATCTTCCAAACAATCTTGTCTTAAGCTCAGTGTCTACACTGTTTGTCTCTGACCTTTGCAATTCTTAAAATTCTGTTTTCAGGTTGTATGCGTACAGTTTGTTATTAGTGTCTTAACTTTAAACAGTTTGAATGTTCTCGTATTTTAAATAATAGTAATAAGTAAGTCGCTCATTTATCATATTTAGTGAAAGAAAAATATTGGTTATTTTAAAATAACTGTCTCATTGAATTAATATGTATGATCTGTGAAACTTTGAAAGACGTATTCCATAATTTCAGTGTCAGATAAAAATCATTCAAATATTAATATGAACACTACCGACATTTCTTTATGCATTAAATGATTACACCTTCAAGATGTAGTACATCTAAACAACAAATATGAGAGTTATAGAGCGAAACTTAGCGTAATGGACGTAATAGATTATTTGAATTGTAACCATACTGGATTTATAAAACTTGAAAAAAGTTTGTATTGTCTTTTATCATGAATACTTGAAAAATACTGAAATAGAATTTCCAGGTTGTTTAGCCATTTTGTATAAACGATTAACATATTTGTTTTATCTACATTGTCATATGAGTAAATATTTAAATATTTCCTAATGTTCGACTATGTGTGGCACTTTACCAGTCTTGTTTTGCTTATTCAAGGTTAATTGTAATTTGTAATTAAAATCCATGGCTGATTTAATTTTCAAATGTTTTATATAATTTCGAAAACTCAGCTTTGATTACTCGTGTAAAATGAATATTAGTTAGTTTATTACTGTACAATTATTTGAGTAATCGATATTTTTGTTACAAATACTGAATCGTTATCAAAACTTTAATCACTTGGTCCTTAGACTAACTATGTAGCGTTTTGATTCTGATGAGATTTAAGTGAATATGATATCAGACAAATTTATATGTATTTTATAAAAATGTATACTGCCATCGTGATGTCAGAATAAGATTCATCAAATGCTGTTATTTATGCTGACAAACAAGAATAACTTTTTTTTGTAGAATATACAAGTTGAACCCTCGAAATTCTGCAAAAGTAAATTGGTTTTTATTCAGAATATTTTGGGAGGAGAAAGAGGAGTTATAAATAATAAACATTTCTTATAGGGATTATGAACCCCAGAGTATAATGTCGAGAAAAAAAGAGACTCCACAAGAAAGGAAAACATACCTTGACATCCAATGAAAAAGACGAGCTACTCATTATCAGCACGAGCCTGAGAAAGAGCGACAATCTCGCAAAGACAAATGGCCACATCTATCATACAAAATGCCATTTGCAAGAAACATTTGATTTTTCTGATTAAAAATAACTAAAATTTAGTCCTAAGTTCAGGTAATATCCGGGCAACACCAGGTAAGGACAGTTTTTGATATATGTATCATACAGCTCTTATTAGAAATATGGATTGAAGGAAGACACTGCACTAAGTAACAAGTTCAGGTAAGAGTCTTTATGTTCAACCTAAAAAAATTGAATTATTAATATTGTTTAATATTACGAAGTTTTACTTAAAGTTTAAACTTTTACTATTATTTTGTGAATATTTAGATTTAGTTAAGCCTAAATTAAACCTAATTTAGAATTTATTTTCAGATGAGTGGTTGTTGTTTGTGGCTTTTTCTTTATTTTTCTTTTATCATGAAATTGAAGGGCCCGGCATGACCAGGTGGTTAAGACATCCGACTCGTAATCCGCGGGTTCGAATCCCGGTCGCACCAAACATGCACGCCCTTTCAGCCGTGGGGGCGTTATAATAATCGATCAATCCCACTATCTGTTGGTAAAAAGTAGCCCAGAGTTGGCGGTGGGTGATGATGACTAACTGCCTTCCCTCTAGTTTTACACTCCTAAATTAGGGGCGGCTGGCGCAGATAACCTTCGTGTAACTTTGCACGAAATTGAAAAACAAACAAAAGAACGAAGTTGAAGATACAGAATAGTAATTTTAATACTTGAAAAACTCATCTCAATCCTCATTAAGTGTTCAGTTTCGAAATTAATGATCACCATTGGTGAAATTTATAACAATCAAAACAACTAAAAACAACAACTGATTATTTACAAAATATAAATGTAATAAAGATAACACGAATAATGTATTTTATAGCAAGTATTATAATTATAATATACAATTGAAATTTATTATTCATATTTCAGTTACTGTCAGTGATTCATTTCAAATGTAACAGATTTTGAACAAGTACAGTCGAAGCTTGTCTAATGTAATAGGTTATATAATTATGTATCTAGCTTAACCTTTTTTGATAAACTTGAGAGACGAGACAAATGAGCATTTAAAAAAATTACAAGAAACATATATGAAACACAGAAAGTGAACTTAAAACATCAGACAGTAGATTAATGCTGATGTTTTTTGTAAATATTAAAGTAAAAAACTTTTTATCAGTAGAGGTGGTGTATGCAATAATAGTTTTATGTTTCTCAGAAAGTGATGGTTCAAAATAGGACATTTAATTTTTAATCGTTTACAAAAATCACGTTCTTCACTGTCTTCAAGATAAATCCAATATGAATATACATATAGAAAGAACAAAAATCAGTGGGTTAGTTTGTTTGTTATATAACTAGTCCTACATCGTTGGGCCAATGTCAACCAATTTTTGAATGATAGTTTGGAACAAGAAGCATGTTAATGTGTAGTTCACACCCCACCTATCTCATATTATAGTTGTTATAACAGATCACTTAGTATATACGACGAAAGCTAACAAAACTAGATTCTTAGATATAGACACAACCTTACACCACCAACTAAACAACATTAAGTTTTCTATAACTCAACATACACGGTACGTGGGGGAGGGCACACAAACGTTGTACGTATCTCGGAAAGTACGCTTATTCTCTCTATGGAGGAATGCAATGAAAACAATGACCACTACTTTTGAAATACTGCATAAACTCCATAAGACTGATATCAAAAGCCGTTTTATGAGTTATACCCACTTCCTTCTTTGACTCGTTACTTTTCAACTTCGGCCCATAACACACTTCTGTGGCCGATAACTGTCAACTAGTTAACCACGTGAAACACTGTGCAAGAACAGTAAAAGCTAGATGTTGAAAGAACGAAACAGATAGCATCACTACCACCACTACTTTGGTTACTTCTTCTTACGTAGTCGCCTGACCATTGCACGTGGATACCATGTTTTAAATATATACATATCAAGTTATTAGATATTATACAAACTACTATTAAAAATGAATATTTTAATAAGATTTTATGTCAAAAATATATTGTGTGAAGGTAGTGTATTTGTGTAATTCATCATAGAACCCACTTCTACATTTATTAAGTTCATGAGCTACACAAAGGACGAGTATCTTAACTTCTTTGATATATATTGTGTTTTATTTTGTTTAGCTCCAAGAGCCCAGTGTAGTATAAAAGTTAAAAGTAAAACTATTATTTTAATAACAGCCTTAAGGTATCACTTGTTTGGCTTTATGGTATAAATACGTTGCTCATCTACTTGTATAACCATGATGTTTAGTGTTCCTGACAAAATATCAGGTCATCACATAAGTAATGTCCGAAAATTTAATAGAGGAAGTGCATTATCAAATCTGTCTTTGTAGAAGGCTTTAATGATTTAAATATGTAGTAGGACGTGTATAAAAATGTTGACATAAATAAAAGAAACTAACCCAAATCCATCTATTTAGGTCATTAATCAAATAAACCCTTATAAAAATGGATGAGTTTAAAAAAAGACAATAGTAGAGCAGAAACTACACGAAACATTCAAGGTGTTTATAGTGCCGAGTCTCTCAATGAAATAAAATGTTGAAGGTGGTTTCAGAATTGAAATCGGGTGACTACATCTTAAATGATGCACCACGTTCAGGTTGTTCTGATGAGTTTAATGATGACTTGCTGCTGGCTGTACTTGATGAAGATTGTGCTACAACAGTCGAAGAACTAGCACAGAAGCTTGATTCAACCCATTCAACAATTCATTGTCATCTGCAATATCTTTAAAATGTGTCAAAACTTAGAAAATGGGTCTCCCATGATTTGACAGAAGCCAACCTTAGAGCAAGAGTGAACATTTGCACTTCTGTGCACTCTCGCGAACGTAGCTTACCTTTTTTAGACAGGTTAGTGACTGGAAATGAAAAATGGATATTTTGTAAAAATGTTAAGCTCCGTAGTCTATGGCTCAGTGCAGGTACTTTGACTAAAGTACAGCCCTAAATGAACCTCCACCCTAGAAAAGTCTTGTTAAGTGTTTGGTGAGATATCAGACTTCTATTGTCAACCGTTAGAGCGCTTGAATGTTTCACTGAAAGAAAAGAGACCTGCTTTGATCAATCGTAAAGATGTTGTGTTACACCAGGATAATGCACGGCTCCATACAGCAAGGATCACATCTACAAAGACTGAAGAGCTTGATTAGGAAAAATCTCCACATCCTCCTTATTCTCCAGACTTTGCCCCATCTGATTATCGTTATTCCGAGCTTTGCAGAACTATCCTGATGGAAAAGAGCTTGGAATAGATGAAGATTTCAAACTACCTTGTCTCCATTTTATTCCTTCAAACCCCAATAAATTTATAGAAGTGGCATTCAGAAGCATGTGAATCGTTAGCAGGAAGTATTGTTTGTTTTTGAATTTCGCACAAAGCTACTCGAGGGCTATTTGTGCTAGCCGTCCCTAATTTAGCAGTGTAAGATAAGAGGGAAGGCAGCTAGTTATCACCACCCACCGCCAATTCTTGGGTTACTCTTTTACCAACGAATAGTGGGATTGACAGTATCATTATAACGCCCCCACGGCTGAAAGGGCGAGCATGTTTGGCGCGACGGGGATGCGAACCCGCGACACTCAGGTTACGAGTCGCACGCCTTAACACGCTTGGCCATGCCGGGCCTAGCAGGAAGTAATTAACAATAATGGAACAAACATTATTCATTAAATAACATTAAAAGCCTTTAAATCCTTTCTCTTTTTCTGAACCTAATATCGGACATTACTTAAGGGATGACCTGAAACTTCATTTTACATGTGCTATCTTATAATTTTCTCTAACACATTTTTAAAGAGTTTATGTCTTTTATGCATCGTGTTAATAAAAGCAAAATGTTTTTCAATGTGTCTCAACATACTATTATATCTTTGATTTCCAGATTTAATTATAAGTACTATGACTTTGTAGTTTTTCACATACTTATGTCTTACAAAGACTGGTAGTGTTATAAAAGAAGTTCTATAAGCTGATGATCTGTCCAGAAGTACTGTGTGTGTGTTTTACAAAGGCAGATAGTGTTACTGCATTTCTTTAGGACATCATACAAATCATTACTTATGTTTATAGTTTTTATGTATACATTTAACAATATTACGTTTGCTTTACACAGGCAGATGGTGTTACTAAGAGGATGTGTTACAACTGTTCTATAGGTGGATGTTTGTTTTAAAAAGGCGAATGGTGTTTCTGTAGTCGAATAGTCCCATAGGATTGCATACAGATTTCAACTTGTTTCAATTTATATTTACTAAGGAGGATAATGTTACTGATGGATATAATGAACTGCTGAAAAGTTTTTATTCCATTTAATGTTTTCATAAATATTGAGCAAGGCAGCCAATTGTATTTTTATGCCTAATTATACATCTTAGTCAAAACATTATATCAGTCATTAATATTGCACGAGTTGTTAATATATTCAATTTCAGGTGTTGTATTTCAAACCGATGGTAAAAGAGTAGCCCAAGAGTTGGCGTTGGGTGATGATGACTAGCTGCCTTCCCTCTAGTCTTACACTGCTAAATTAGGTTCTTTTTTGGAATTTTTGCACAAAGCTACTTGAGGGCTATCTGTGCTAGCCGTCCCTAATTTAGCAGTGTAAGACTAGAGGGAAGGCAGCTAATCATCACCACCCACGGCCAACTCTTGGGCTACTCTTTTACCAACGAATAGTGGGATTGACCGTCACATTATAACGCCCCCACGGCTGGGAGGGCGAGCATGTTTGGCGCGACTCGGGCGCGAACCCGCGACCCTCAGATTACGAAGCGCACGCCTGAACGCGCTAGGCCATGCCGGGCCGCTAAATTAGGGACGGCTAGCGCTCGTGTATCTTTGCGCGATATTCAAAAAGCGTAAACATATAATAACGTATAAAATAGATTTTGTAAAAGTAGGAATTTTAAAAAGTAGGATTACAGACCACTTCACCACAGTTCTAAAAATTCATTTAATGAATAAAACTATGTGTAAAACTGAGAATAATAATGAATAATTATAATTAAATTAAACACTGATACAAAACTAAAAAAAAACTGATTTTAATAGTATCTGTCAAAAGTGTAACATACAAGATGCATATAAAGATTTTACTATAAAATTAGAAATATAATTGAATCATCTACCAGGTGTGTAAAAATTAACAAAGAAAATAAGTTAAAACCATGGATAACTAACTGATTATTACATTCTATTCTATATAGAAATAAAATTTACCGAAATATAGAAAATACATTACCAGCTTATAATGAATTGGTTGAGTTAAAAATTATACAATTTATTTAAGTAATGTTAATAAAACACATCAAAATAAAGTATTATATACAAAAATTAACTGACACTAAAACTGATATTAAAAACAAAGGGACATAATAAATGATATTACAGAGGCACACTCACAATGTGCAGAAATATTTGAAAACATTAGGTAGAAAATAAGCATATCAATTTTTCTGAACAGCCTTATTTATATGTAAATTAATTTAATGATTCTTGATTAAATATTGCAGAGAAATTTATAAGTAAAAATTGATGTTATTGTTTCAGTACAAACCAATTAGATGAAACAAGGAATAAACCTAATATATTGTTAAATCAATGTATCTTATACCAGCTGATAAATATGAAAAACTATAAACCCTTTAAAAAATAGAAAAGCTGCAGGAAAATATAGTTACAGCAGAAATTATCAAATATAATATTGAAAAACTGACGCAAGTGATAACGTATTTAGTTAATTTATCAAAGAAAATATAGTTTTTTCCAGATAATTTTGAAAAAACTGCTGTTATTATATCAATCTTGAAAATAGGACATAAAGATTAGTTAAATAATCATAGACGATTTGATTTTTTGATTATCAGTTATATCAAGAAATCAATAGAGTAAGAATATGAATATAGAAGATATACTTGTTACAATGGTTAATAAGTTATATCAAACGATTAATGATGAAAAAATAATATTTCCAGATAAATCAAAAGCTTCTGACACAATTTCATAAACAGTGTTACTAAAAAACCTTTATAAAATTAGAATAATACGTATAGTTTTAAATTGATTGAGATCATATGTATCTAATAGAAAACAAGTTGTTAAAATGAATAATTTTATAAGTGATGAAATGAGTTTAGCCACTGGAGTACCTTAAGGATCAGTATTAAAATCGTTAATATTTTTAATATACTGAAATGATTTATGCAAAAGTAGGTTTAATAAAGTATTAAGAATTTCTGCCGGTGACTTGTATTAAGTTGTAATAGACGTTCTGACAATGAGCTAATAAAAAATTAACAATGATTTAAAATACATGAGAAGGTGGTTTAGTGAAAATGTATTATGATTAACTATAAAAAGAAACCATCTAAGAGAATTGCATTTGCAAACATTTATCTATTAAAAAGGATATGAATAATGATTGAATTACACAAAGTCAGAAATCGTTAATAATTGTAGAGTAATATTAGATCATAGACTAAATTAGAAAGAATGAAGAAAATGAATTTAGTAATGAAGAAAAATTAAAACTATCAGCAATAAGATTTTATTATATAAAAATATTTTTGCAGAAATGAAATAAAAATATTGTAATTAGTTTTATGCAGTTATTCAATATGGTATCATCTGTTGGGAAGGTACCTAGCTAACAAACTTAAAGAGTCTATAATACAGTGCAAAATAATGCTATGAAATACATATTATCATTATCGCAATATGACCATACTAAATCAGATTTCTAAAAGTTAAATATACTACCACTCTGCAAAGTATACGATTTAAATCATTAAATCCATTTAGTAAAGATAGCATTAATATACGAAACAAGATCTGAAGTACATGGGAATTTAAAACTTCCTAAAACAAACAAGGAAACGTTTAGAAAAGGTTAAAATTATGGTCCTTCAAACAAGTATTCTTTTCTAAATGAAATCGCTGTTCAGTATAGAAAATAAAAATATTACTTTAACATGAAAAAATGAGCATTCAATATAGAAGAACCAAAAAGTTGTATTTAAAGTTGATGTATGATATAAAAAGTAAAAATAGGTCAAAAGGTAAGTAATTTTGTACGGGAATCATTAAAACTTATTTATTGTTTAACAATACACCTTTTCAGGATCTGCACTCCAGAAATCTTGTGGATCTTCTTTTTTTGGTATTTTATATGTTATTTGTATGTTTATATGTGTGTATTTTGAATTACCTCTCATTAACCTTTTACCTTGCATCGCACGTTTACATCTAGTAATTTCAAACAAAGCAATTACATTCTTAATGTTTATACCACCTCAGGATCATTTTACACAATTAAAGTTATTCTATACAAAAAAACGAACTTTAGTAAAATAAATAAATAGGCAGGAAAACATATTTATGTAAATATTATATTTGTTTAACTTAGAAATAACAGAATGCCATAAGTAAGTTACAATAATAAAATTAAATTTACACTAAGTTTTAACTCCACTTAGTCAATTTTATGCATTTTTTTTTGCAATTGTACTTTTTGTGTAAAGAGTAAGGAAGAAAAGAAGCTCTTTAGCAAAAAGATTGCGAGAAAGAGAACAATATACAATGTGGTAATATTAGGTTGAGGAATAATTCGTGAGCGTTTTTAAATAATTTCATTCAAGCATAACATGCAAGACTATACAATACTTCAATGCATGAACACATTACACCCAAAACATTTATTATGATACTTTATTTCATGTAATACCTAGGTATATAGTATGCATTGTTTTAAACGAAATTGCAAGAAATTAAATGCGAAAAGCAGATGGTGTCGAAAATGCTCGATTTTGTCCACTTGACATTGCATTTCATTCAAGCATTACATGCAAGACTATACAATACTTCAATGCATGAACACATTACACCCAAAACATTTATTATGATACTTTATTTCATGTAATACCTAGGTATATAGTATGCATTGTTTTAAACGAAATTGCAAGAAATTAAATGCGAAAAGCAGATGGTGTCGAAAATGCTCGATTTTGTCCACTTGACATTGCATTTCATTCAAGCATTACATGCAAGACTATACAATACTTCAATGCATGAACACATTACACCCAAAACATTTATTATGATACTTTATTTCATGTAATACCTAGGTATATAGTATGCATTGTTTTAAACGAAATTGCAAGAAATTAAATGCGAAAAGCAGATGGTGTCGAAAATGCTCGATTTTGTCCACTTGACATTCCATTTAATGAGCTGAAAATGAAAGCAAAAATTAAAGACATATGAAAATCAAACACACCATCTATTAGAGCAAAAAATTATCTACCAAATGACATGAACTATTTTGCGAAAGCGTTTCATTTATGAATATATTTTTTTAACTTGAAAAAACGCTCACGAATTATTCCTCAACCCAATACATGTCTGCTGTGGGAGGTGAGCTGGGGAAGTGAATTAAAATACGATAAAATGGAAAATACTGCACTTCAGGGGGGACATTTTTCTCTCCCTGTACACTCCTGATTTCATCACTGATTAATTCCAGACAACTGTAAAAGTAAAAAAGTATAAGAAAAATATGCCAAACGTTCAGTTTTCCAGTTCTTGACAACATTAACTTCAAAAGTTCACTGTTTCAAAACTATTCCAGCTAAAAATAAACTTGAATATTGTTGTAACATTTGGTATGTCCACCTTTGTAATATCTATTGACAAGTTTTCTTTGTGCGGCAGATATTTGTTTTATTTCAAATATATGCATAATAATTCCAAGAGGAGGCAAAATTCGACAATTATGGGTTATATTTCAATTTTGTGTATAGTTTCCTTCAAAAATATTAACATTTATATTAAAAGAAAAGCCAAAATTCAACATTTCAGAATCTTATGTTACATATTTTCACCAAGTAATACCCAGAATATGGACTCAAGACATTCTACCAAACAATCGTACCCGATAGCTCAAAATGCAGGGGTCATAAAGCCTCTTCAACTGAGATTTTGAACACCTGGCTACCATCTTCACTGGTACAAACTACTGATGTACAAGGTACTATATTTATTTACTCCAGCCAGCTTATTTTTTGTTGACTTAGTTGTAACTATAAGGTGTATAATTTACAAAATATTTAATGTTATTACTCGGTGGATTGGAAAGCAGTAGTCACACCAACCATTCAGTCAGTGATTTCAATCATATGACTGCCCTAGCTGTTGATGGGTGAGTGGTAATTCTATAATGCATTTTATCGGAATTCTATTCAATAGCTTGGTCACTAAATCCTTTCAGTTGTCGGTTTCTCGACCAAGCTATTGTCTTAAATAAATATTCAAGTGGAAATCACACAGTGTAGCGCATATATTACACAGTATGTTCCACTAGATAGCTTGGAATACAAGAATAATTACGCCTTTTCAGTCAGTGATCACACATATAAGTGATTGTCCTAACCATTTCTGATCAATTAGTATCATCTATATTTATATGAATGCTGACGTCAGCAACTTGTCATTCAAACACGGCTGAATTTTTCTCCAATTCTTGGCAACTCATTATTTGGTTCATCATGTACTGTCATATAATTTCATATAAGTGGCATCATCATTATTTTCTGATTCATTGTTCTCGTCTTTTGACTCCTGATCAAGCTAGTGCATCAAATTTTATTTGTAACGTATGAACATGGCTTATCAACGTGGAGTGTACACTTTCACGTGCCTCACTTCGCTGTAACTTATAAATTAATGAGCCAAATTATTGGAATATGAGGTATTAGTCAGTCCAGCTGGATTCAAGTTGCATCTGTGCTGCTAACATATACCACAACCAGATTATTTTCAAAACATTTAATCATAAAACTTCTCTCATCGAGCAGCCTTCTCGAGTTGCTGTTGGACAAACCAATGTGCAATGATTATTATAGGCCTTTGCCACACCACGTATTTTTATGGAAGTTGTGAGACATTTTCTCGTGAGAGTGGAGCGTAAATAATATCAATAGAGAGGGGTATTTCTCATCCAAGTATGAGCAGAATTAGAGCAAAGAGCCTGTTAATTCTTGTTTCATTTCTCTTTATGCCACCAACACGTATGACAAGTGTTCTTCTGAGTAGCTTCTGTTAAGATTAAGAAACTTCACAAGGATCTACCTTATAGTCTGTATTACACGGTCTTAGAAACCATCAGGCTGGAGATGATGAGGTAAATTTTTCGTTTTCACGACAGTTAATACTTTATATGACTCAGCAAACAGTTGACTGTTTAAATTATCTCCCTGATTTCATTGGTGTTCAGCGCTATTCTATGCAACTAAGATTGAACAGTTCATCCTTACTGTAGAGCATTCACACCTTTGCAAAGCATATGGCTGAACGTACTGCCATCAAATGTTAGAATAAATGTGAGTAACACATTGGCGCTCCTAATCTTTGTATTGTGTAAAGTCTGAATAATATTTTATTACAAAGAGAGCTGTAGACACCACTAACTGCAGTACAATCAGAGAATCGTAGTTCAAGATAGCCCATTTGAATTTCGATGTTGCGAGCCCAGGAAATGCACTATAATAAAGTGATAATATTGTAACATTATGACGTAATGTGTTACCACCCCTCCTGGTTATTTATTAACCACTTTAACAAATCATGGCCTACTTGGATTGTGAATCTTCTACCATACACGTAGTGGTAATAGTTTTTATGAACATTCCAAATGCAACAAGCTTTTTATTCATTATACAGTATCTGTAACTTTGATCACACTGCTCTAATTTCATTATAGCTTATTTCAGTTTTTAGCAGAAACTCACAGTCTTGTCATTAACAGACTAGTACTGGTATGTCCACTAAAACAAGCTTTAAGGACTGAAATAATTGATCAAATTCCTAACATCATCCAAATTGCATCTCTACTTTCTCAAGTGGCGGAAATGGTGCTATTATGTTGGAGAAGTTGGATATAAATGGTCAGTAATATGATGCAAAAGCGAAATAACTGCAAAATTCTTGCTTGGTCTCAGGTTGAGACTAATTTTTCATTGTAACTACCTTAGCTAAATCTCTTGATGACGAGAAACCCACTCGAAATATGAAGACCTAGAAAGGTCAAAACATTGTTCTCTGCTTATCAATAAAGGTGATAATACCCATATCAGCCGTTCTGAGATACATTTTTAGCTAGATCTGCTTCTACTCCATCTCTCTCTAAATTGTGATTGAGAAACTATACTTCCATGCATGTAAACAAGTAATTTCCAAGTTTCAGTTTAAAGCTTCCTTCATTATCTGGTGAAATTTCGTTTTCAAGTTCTCAATTGCAGTTTAAAATGCGCGATTCTACACTAAAGCATTGTCGAAGTAGTTAAGGAATGTCTCTCATTATGACTTCTTTAATACAAATTTCATTAGTCTCTTAAAAATGGTGAATACATACATTAAAAGACCAAATGATATGACAAAATTTCATGCAAGTCATCTATTTTGGTAAAAACAGTCTTAGGCTTGCTCTCGTCAGTATCTGGGCATCATATTCAAAGTGTTGAACATTAATTTGCTTGTGTTAAAGGAAAACATTAATGAAAGTTACTTAATTTATTAATCCAACGCTATAATCAGGAGGTTCGATTCCCCTAGGTGGACTCAGCAGGTAGTTCGATGTGGCTTTGCAATAAGAAAACGTAAACACAATACATTGTCATTCAATTAACTTCAACTTTCTGGCTATTTGAAATCGTAATACGTAACATAAGATTTCAATTTTCGGGTTTATCTTTTACTATTATGTATATTTGTTTGCTGTTAAGCGCAAAGCTGCATGATGGATTATCTGTGCCATACGTACCACTAGTAATGAAATCCTGTTTTTAGCGTTTTAAGTCTTCAGACTTGCCTTCATTAATTGAGGGGAAAGCTACTAATAATGTAAGATAACGGATCATTTCCAGTTGGTTTACTTATTCTTTATCGACTTAATGGTAGTGAATATATGATACAGATATATGCTGTTCAAATTATTTGTTTGACTGAATGGTGAGTAATATCTATTTGGAAACAGTGCAGTGGGAGAAGAGTAGCTTGTTGTCTGCAGTCTTAAGTTAGATGGATCTAAACGTATTTCACTGTATAATCTGGTGGCTAAAAGATAAAGTTTTTTTTTCCCTTTGTGTGAATACACATAAACAAAAGTAAAGTAACGAAAGTAAACACTACAAAACAATTTGCAGCCACACTGGACTTTAAAATTAGTCGTGTAAAAATGGGTCCCGCTGCACAATCAGTTAGTTCTCCATTAATTTTTTTGCGAATTTACTAGCAACTTAGATAGTATATGCAAGTCAAAATAGCAAGAAAAGTGCTGCAAAGTCAGTTTCGACGCGATAGCTTCTTATTCCATTCTGTTAACCACCAGGCGCTGCAAGTGGTTAAGGCGCTCGACTAGTAATCCGAGGGTCGCGAGTTCGAATTCCCGTCACATCAAACATGCTCGCCTTTTCAGCCGTGGGGGCATTATAATGTTACGGTCAATCCCACTATTTTTTTGGTAAAAGAGTAGCCCAAGAGTTGGCGGTGGGTGATGATGACTAGCTGCCTTCCCTCTAGTCTTACACTGCTAAATTAGGGACGGCTAGTACAGATAACACTCGAGTAGCTTTGCGCGAACTTCAAACCAAAACTGTTAGCAATGACAATGGCGCTAAATCTCAGAAAATTATTTAACATTAAAAAACGGATGATTTGCGTTAGGCCTACGGATCACCGTTAAAGATCCACAGGGGATATGGATATTGTAGATTATTTAGTACTTAGAACATATTTTTTTTCACTGGAAAACAGTTCAAGACCTACAAAACGATTGACGCTTATAAGTATTTTGAGGCCGTCTAGGTGAAAGATGTCACGGTAAGTCGAAGTTGTTTTTAGTGACTAAGCTTTTGTTTATATTCTGTCAGTGGTAAATTTACAGTCTAGATATGCTACATCATATTGTATTGCATGAGAAGTCCTCGTGCCTTGTGAAACCAAAATTTTGAGTATACTTTACAATTTCACACCTGTCTTCTGATAAAACCTTACTATAGTCCACAGCGTCTTTCCACCTAGCACTGCTTGCATAGGCCTGTATCATAGTATTTATTAGATTACGGAAAACACAAAACATTCGCTACAGATTTAATCAAGATCATTGCAATAAAGCTGTGACAAGAGTCATTGTATATACAGGTAGTACGAACTAGATATAAATGGGAATTGCATAGCCTATGGTACGATGATTATTTATAAGCCTTGTCAGTGTTTTTCAGGTCTGCATGTTTTACTGCCGCAGTTCATTTAATTTTGCTTTTGGAAACCCATACAACGATAAATCCGGATTCTTTGGTTGTTTGTGCAACTAACTGCCACACAAGTTACTGTCATTTAAAAACTTGAACCCAAATTCCAATACAAGCATCTATAGTGGAGATTACAAGTTGTTTATAGCTGTATACAACCTGGTCAAATTTGATGAAAGATGTTTAACAATTCTGTGACACATTGAAGCACAGATGTATCATAATTTTTCCCAAGCAGGTTATACAAACATGAGAGCGGGTTATTTCTGCATAGGAAACAGAGTACACGTATCACGTATTTACTTTGAACGATCCCAACATTTAACTATATAAATGTCACTACACGTACTATCAATTGAGCGAAGGTGGGGTGCTAAAATAACGGTTCACAGGGGTCGAATACGTAATGTTAAAACTGTTTTGAGTCTAGCCACTTCATTACAGTCCATGTCTTCTCGTCCGTTCGTGCTCTGTCTGACGATTGTGCATCTTAAGAATAGTCCTGCAGCGTAGTTTTTACAGTGAAAGAGTTACGTCTTATGACTTTCATATTTAAGTACACAATTTCTCCTTGCGTTTCTTTTTCGCTATTCTATCTAGTGTACGAGGACAACGGTTTTTTAAAGCGATTTCGTTTTTTAATTGAACCGATAAGTTATTGTAGGGAATAGCACTAGTTCTTTTTTGTTACTGACCAAGAACTAGTTAAAAAAAAATACAATATTTGTAGTCTTTAGTCAACTATTGGTGAGGGAGTTTCTTTGGTTATTAAATATTAGCCAGTAATGTATTGAGAGGTGAAAATTGAATATATTTATGTACGTAATGTTGATTACCTGCAAAAGACAAGAAGAAGCCAATTCTTATATAAGGTACATTAAAATCAAATGAGTTGTAGTGGACTCCTCTTCTGTGAACAATCACATATTGTGCAGGACGCCACTGTTAACGTCTTACAAAGGACATAAACAGCGTCATATTGAGATAAGTCAGAAATATTGTCATTCAGTATGACGAACCAGCTAGACACTATACTTCTGGAGACAACCGAAAGTGATGCCACAGGGTTAACATAAAATGTCATGCCAATTAACATTTTAGGATTTCTACTTGCAAAGAACCTTTTCACGCGTCTTTAAAAATATTACTACATAAAAATAAAACCCGATGGTAATACTTCATAGAAGTGCAAAAAAATTTTCATATAATCTAGTGTTTTGAAGTAGGATTTTTCCTAATCAAATCCATTACCTGGAGTATTGAAAGCTGGATGATTTTCCTTTCTTAATCCGCTTAGGAAAAGGAAACTAAAACAATTGTAATTTGTAAGTGATCTACTAGTGAGCTTGCCCAGACTTTGATTCTGGGTTCACGACTCTGGCTTAAAAATGTGATCAGCACTTTGGATCTGAGGGTGAGCTACAACAGTTACGGCCAGACCTCACTATTCGTTCATATTAGAAATGGCGGTAAGAGGTGTTGACTAGCTGTTTCTCTTTAGTTATAAGCTAAAAATTAGGGACGTTTATGCATTGATAACCATTTTTGTAGCTTTAGCACAATTATGAAACAAATAAACTATTAAATTCGAAATTGAAATAACTGCATTCATTAAAACTTTTTGGTTACAAGTTGAATGTAACTTTAAATAATTATCAACTGGTAGAAAGAAAGCACCAAAACTGCTATTTGAAACAATATGTTTCCCTGGTGGTAAGTGGTAAAGCTACGGTCTTACAGCACTAAAATTAGGGGTTAGGTTCTCCGTGGTAGGTACAAGAGAAAGCCCAATGTTGTCTTGCTCTGAGACACAAACATTACTGAGTACTTCATAGCTTTCATGTGTATATGAAACTTTTCTGCGAAAGTACGTATCGCATTTCACACATAACTCTCCAATTCATCCTTTCTATTAGGTTAAAATATATGTAAATAGTTAATTAATGAAAACCTGAAATGTTCAATACAGCCATCGAAATATTTGAATACTTGTTTAAATGTACGATTGCAAAATAAAAAATATAACCACTTGTCTAAGTTCAACCTGTGAGCTCTTGTGCAATGTTAACGGTTTAACGGTTGTATGTAACATTCCACATCAAAGAAAGTAAAATAATTTTCATCAGTTTAACCCTGAAGAAAGTAAAGTTAATAAAACCCATAATGATATAATAAATTATTACACAACTCTTTAACAGCTTTTATTAATCTCTTCTAGGAAATTAATTGAGCTTGTGGTATTATGTTGCGTGTGTGTGTGTTTTCTTATGGCAAGGCCACATCGGGCTATTTGGTGAGTTCACCGAAGGGAATCGAATCCCTGATTTTAGCGTTGCAAATCCGTATGCTTACCGCTGTACTAGTGGGGATTATTATGTTGCGATAGAAAGACCGCGTTGGTGCTCTCTATAATTATTGCCTATTTTCCTACTAGTTGGATTATTGCCTTGTAAATGGCAACTTAGTTACCCACTTTATACCTTTTAGCAGTTTATGAAAGCACAACAGAACTGAGTAACCAATTTTTATTTCGTTAAAATTTCATATAAGATAAGAAGGTTTACTTTTAACGGTTAAAAGAAAATGAAATTCACAAAGTAAATTTCATAACGTTTTTCAGTCCTTACGTGAGTTTCGTTTCTTTTCATTCCGTTAAAGACTAAATAATACATTAATATAGTTATTTACTATAAGCTCACTAGATGGCACTAGCCATCAATAAAGGATGTATCCCTTGGATATTCGAGCGTGAGTGTGAAGCGAACGAACTTGCTTCTGTTGGGTTTATTTAGATCGAGATTGTTAGAGCTGTTTTAGAGAAACAATAAGTCTTGTAAGTATTAATAAATCTACTTAACTATGATATATCCCTGAGAAAAAGAAGTAAAACTATAAGATTAAGTGAACATGTTAATTACACAGCTAGTGGTTGAGAAGTTGTGGATTATAAACTCCTACATATATTTTGCTTTTACACAACACAGTGTCAACTTGTTGAATCTAAGTGTGGTAGCTGAAGTTCAGAAAGTTTGTTGAGGTGAACAAGACGAAGAATATCCGTGAGTATGTTCTACATAATGCTGAATATGAAAAGTTTGTTTTGTATCGTTTTTTAAGAACTCAGAAGTTTCAAGTGTACAAACTACAGACAAATTATTCACTGTTCGGAAATTGGTTCTTTCTATGTACATTTATTTAACATTAAGGTGTAATTGGCATTAGAAGTCATAGCATTACATCATTACGAGAATGAATATACTTTCGTGTTGGTACAAAAATAAAAAGTAAAAATATGCCATAGAGTTTAAATAAAAACTTTCAAGTGAAGACTGTTTTATATCGTTGATGCACGTGGCTGAATGCGTTTCTGTTGACAAAGTATAAGTGATCTACGATCTAAAAAACAGATCTGTGCAGTGACTTGTAAGTTAACTTATGTTGTGGCAACTCAAAGGTGTAAGGAATAAATTTAATTTTCTACATATCAATAAACTTCTGAGAAGAAGGAAAATGTTCTCTTACATTGTTAATTAAGACGCTCCTGTGTTTTAATATAATTTACATTTTATGTAGAAGCTATTTTAAAATAACCTAAATATACAAGGAACGTTTATAACCAACATCTCACCAGTACATCTTTATTGTTTAACAAAGTTTTGATGTTCATCGCAAACCTTTCCTATTCGGTAGTTACCATCGAATCAGTAAACGTTATTTTAGCTACCTGTTGCAACAACTTCCAAACAAACTGTTGCAATTATTATGTGCTTAAAATTTGTTGTAGATGTTACTAAATTAAAAAGTCTTTTATAATAGCTTCCTATTTCAATATTACTCCCAATAATTATCACTATACTAAATAATGTTTATATCGTCATCGTCATTTAATAGAATAATAAAATCCAAGCTCTTTCGACAGGTGGAAGGTGGGAAGTTAGGACACCCGACTTGCAACTTGCAGGCCTTGGGTTCGAATTATTGTTCTCTAACATGCTTTTCGTGTGGGTATTATAATGTAATGGTGAATCTCATTATTCTTTGGTAAAAGAGTATTCCAAGAGTTGGTGGTGTTGACTACCTTTCTTTCCTCTAGCTTATTAATGCCACATTAGCACACAAATAGCCCCCGAGTAGTTTTTTGCAAAATTTAAAACAAAAAAACAAAATTAACAGCTGGATCTAACAGAGGAAGAGGGAGAAGAAAATTACAGTTACTACATTATTATTTTATTAATTATAATGTTGTCTGCAAAAATTTCCTTAGTGTCAATTTGTCACTGTATTGAAGAACCTGTTAAATTTCTGTTAAATAATCTAAAATTTTTTCTATTGTGTAGCGTGAGATATAATTCTTTGAAGTCGTATTAATAGTATATTCTCAATATTTAAAAAAAAAACGCATTTAATCAAAGAAGGTCTGAGATTTAGGTTGCATTAATTATAAGTAGTTTTTCAAGGAAGATTCAGATTTCGAGTATAACATTTCATTCTAATATAGTCTTTCAGTATATTAGCGGCAACTTTACAAAATTATTATTGTAAAATACAGTGTTCAACTTCCCGTGATGGGCAGAACGCAGATAGCCTGTTGTGTAGCTTTGCGCTAAAACAAATAAAAACTAAAATATTCTCATACAAATAAGTTATAGAAAGCTTTGGGCTTGAAAAGAAAAGATAAATTTTCTTTTAAAATTTGAGCAATTCCTAGGTTTACTGTAACGATTATTCGAAACAGCAAACTTGTTTACTTTTTATCTCTAAGCAACGAGACCAGAATATCGCTCTCTAGGAATTCATTCTGGATTTCAATTTTATGTAGATAACGTGAATGAACGTTATTTATGATATTAAAAGAATGAAAGCTAATAAGATCCAGAGAGACTAAAGGTATCCACTTACTGGTTAACCGTATTTAATTTTAATATCTAGGAATAGATCTAATGAATTCATACAATATTTGTGATTGAAATTACTATTAATTTCTAGTAATATACTTTATAAGGCCAGATGTAGTAACTAAATCTATTCAACAGTTCTTTTTTACTAGCACAAGATACCAAGAGCCCAGATGTTTGTCATACTTTATCGAACTGCTTATTATTATTTTTTTAATGTTATCTCAAGTGAGTTCATGAAATATTCAGTAAATTGTACTTAGTATAATTTTAGGTATACATTTTCTTGTGGTGTATAACATAAAATTTAAAATGAAATCACGCTATTCTTGCTGTGTCAGAACGTAAATTCACAGTGGGTCAAACACTTCTTTTAATGTATTTTAATTTCGCTCTGAGGTCAGACAGTGGTAGTTGTTTATTACAATTAAAATTCACCGTGAGATAAGATGTTGACCGTGGTATATTACATGTACAATTCACAGTGAGGTTAAACATTCTGCATGGTATATCACACTTTAAATTCACAGTGAAGTCAGACTGTGTTTATAATATATTAGATTTAAAACTTACATAGTGAGCATACTGTTAGTAGTATATGGTATTTGAAATTCACAATGATGTCAAACACTATTCCTGAAATATCATATTTAAAATGTACAATGAGATCATACAGTGTTTGTGCAACCTCACATTTAAAGTTTTTATTGAGGTCAGACTCTGTTCATTGCACATAACACATTCCATAGCATTTGTTTGTTTGTGAATTTCGCGCAAAGCTACACAAGGGCTATCTGCGCTAGCCGTCCCTAATTTAGCAGTGTAAGACAAGAGGGAAGGCACCAACTCTTGGGACATTTTTTTTACCAATGCATAGTGGGATTGACCACAACAGTATAACGTCCAACGGCTAAAGGGGCACGCATGTTTGGTGGGGATTCGAATCCACGAAGCTCAGATTGCGACTCGGGTGTCCTAACTATTTGCTTCTGCTGGACCAACTCGTAGTGAGACCAAATAAAGCTCTTATTACATCACACTCAAAATGTACAGAAAAATCATCCACTTTTCATGGTATATCACAATGGAAGTGCACTTGAATACTGTATTCAGTCTTGAGCAACTTACCTTACGAAATATATTGAATTTAAGGAAAGGGTTCAGAGAAGGGTTACTAGAGTTCTCATACGAGGAGAGGTTGAAATCTCTCAAATTGTTACTCTGGAAAAAAAGAAAAGTTAGGAGAGATCTGATTTAGGTGTTTAAGATTGCAAAAGGAATTGATATTGTTGATGTATTATTTTCTTTCATACATAGTAGTGAATAGTAGGACTAGGGGATACAAATATAAATGTTTGCATGGTAGGAGTCATCTTCAGTTAGTAAAGTTTTAATTTTCTAATGTGGTGGATAGCCTTTGAAACTTGTTTTCTTGGAATGTTTTTATTTAGTTAGGAGGCTGGAATAGCCGAATTTGACCAGTAGGTTTCATGCTGTCCCCAAACGCAATGTTACGTTAAGTCACACCACAGCAGATGTAATAATGATTACAGATGCACTGATGAAAAAGACATAACATTTAACATAAGTAATTACGTTACTGTAAGACATGAGAGACAAATAAAACACACACCGAAAAGGGGCATATTAGCCCTCTATAAAATCACTTTATCCATAAGTAATATCAGCTTTACCTCTGAAAATGAAAGTATGACTCTAGAATTAACATTAAAAAGTAACATTACTCCTACAATAACTGACCTATTTAGATTACTTTCTGAAAAATAACTTAGGTATAAACCTGTTGCAAAAATATTGTAACCCAGAACCATAACTACAGAATAATAAGAGACTTCAACGGTAAAAATAAAGTATTTTGATGCGCCATGATAGCAGAAATTTGCAAGAATTCTTAGCAGCTATTGACAGCATCCCACTCAACTATAACACCTCAACACATACAACCTAAACAAATAACAGAAGCGATATATTATATCCGTGTATACATTTTACTTTTATAGTTGAAGATATAGATAGTGATTTTCTACCAATCTGTTGTGACTGCAATCTATGTACAAATTATAATAAACAAATACCCCGAAACGTAATTAAAACCAAACAACCATCTAGACAAAATACAAAGAAATATTAAATAACAGTCTGCTCGAAAATGACAACAACGAAATGTAGTGTAGAAAACCAAACTGTAATGAGTGACTGCTGTCATACAATGACGGTGGCCAGGTGGGTTAAGGCGTTCCACTCTATATCTGAGGTTCGCGAGTTCGAATCTCCGTCGCAAAAAAAAAAAGTTTATATTGGAAAAATCGACATTATACATTCATGAATATGACCTGAAAGATTTAACAGTTCAAACTCTGAAAAGAATCACTTTAAGACTTTGTGACCAATAATAAAGAAAAAAAGAACAATATAGTTGGTCTCCTGTTCACAATTCTCCGTATCATGGCAACTTACAACTCACAGAAAACTATGTCATGTTCACACCAAACAAAATGATGGATCTGAAATATTAGTAAAGTCAATACGGAATCCAGCTTTGTGTGGATCAAATTTGATATTAAGGGCACTGTGCTACATTGTATACTGTATACGTGGTTATGAGTGTTCATGTAACTCATCTTCTCATTTAGACTTTTAAATTAATATTTTCTTTACCTTATTAATATTCGTGTCACACATTTATTAATATTAATTTTTCGTTTTTTATAACAGTGTTGCATGTCAGAAGACATATTGCTATTTTTTAGAATTACGTCAGTTTTTGTCGTACTGTTAAGATAAGTATTTTTATCGGTAGATTATCTAGTTCTTGATGAAGCAGTAATGTGAAAATTTAAAGAAATAAATTATTTGTACTGAATACTAGCTGTTTGTCGTTATTAAACATGTACTGTGCACTACACTACGTAAATTATTTTGTTTTGTTTTTGTGTTTGATCGTACCTAATAATAATAGTTTATAATAATATCTTATGTAAGGTATGCTAGGGTTGACTATTAATGAACAAATTTACACATATTTGTAAAAGTTTAAAGAAATATCGTGTAAGAAATACAATGTAACACTTTTGGATAATTCTAAAGATAATTTGGTTTCGATGCTCAGTATTGCATTACCTGTGGTATTGCTTCATATTTATAACATCTAGTGGTAAAGTTACATTACTGATTAATTTTGTGAACAGTTTGTACTGCCAGTAGCGTCTTGTCTATCATACATATAATGGCTGTTTTTCGGTGTCTTCATTAACTTACATCCTTTTAAGCGAAGCGATCAGGGTAAATACAGAACACTGAAGGTCACGCAATTTGTTGCTATGGGAACTGATAGTCATTCGTGAAGTGTGAAACTTCTTTATTTTTGCCCGCTTCTATTAAATATTATTTAGTAAGATTAGTGTTTCATGTTAGACTTTTACATACATGTTCTTGAAAGGGAGAAAGTCTAAGATAGCAAACAAATTTTGTGAAATAATATTTATTTATACTGTAATTATTATAGTTTAAAGCTGCGTCATGATAAATCTTATAGAACACGTTATACAATATCATCAATGAATTTATTTTGTAAACATTAAAATCTAATATTAATGCTTTGTATATAACAAAAAGCATTCATCTTTATACTTTAATAAACACACAAAAATATCTTAGAACTATTAAACACAACGGTAATACTGACCTTAACATTTTGAGAAACACAACAGAAGGTACGGATATTTACACTATAACAAACGTAACAAAAGCGTTTATCTTAACAGTTTGATAAATACTAAGAACTTGATATATTTCAACAAAAATATTGATTGTTATAGTGTGAACGCCTTTTACAAGGTGACGAGGAGTGATCATAACTAATTATATTTGAAATTTTATATTTAAATTATATTTCGATCCCGTTCGATCCTGGAAATCCCGTTTCGATACCTGTAATGGGCAGATAAAAGAGACAGCCCATTGTGTAGCTTTGTGCTTAATTAAGAACAAATATATCCTGAGGGATTCAAAAGAATTAAAATATTGTATAATAAGATTATTCCAACTACACCATATGTGTCATATCCTTTACAGATATCACTTTTCGCTCAATCCAGAGCTTTTCGGGCTGGTTGGAATAAAATAAAAACTGTAGTAGTCGGAACACTATTTATATTATAGGCCATTGTTAAATATAATAGGTCCAACAGTAATGTCTCACGACATTAAAATAAATTAATATAATATAACATAAATTAAAATAATTAATTTAAAAGTTGATAAAAAATAACAAAAACGGTTGGTTTACACTTTGATGAATGTATAAAATACCAAATTTAAAATTATATTGCTTCAAGTGGAAATATCCAACTTTATTTTATTGACAACCAAAATACCTATGTACGTGTAATTAACGTATTTCTGTTACCTGGTTCTTATTACAAGTTGTTTTATATTAATTTGTATTCACATCTTTTTTTCTATTCTAATTTTCCCTAAAATGTAACAAATCATTACATGGATTATAGGTCATTACAGTGTTTATCAATGGTAAATCTCTAAACAAAGTGTGATAGATATATTAAGCCAGTTAAGTTTCTGTACGTATGTATTTGTATCCACATTTGCGCTTAACATTTATTGTCCTTTTTTTATCGTGATTTTTTGAAATTTCAGATTTCTGTGAAAAGAGAGAGGTTAATATGATACATGTTGGTAAATTAGGAAGTTGGAAAATCTAGAGTTAAAATATGTGTTAAATGCTCGCTAAAAGAAAATATTTTTTTTATAAAATTCCGAGTAAATGCACTTCGTCAAGTAATTGAGCTTTTAACGTGATTTATCTTAAAACAGTGCGATCCTGGACGAATTGCGGTTACAGGAAACTTTCTGACAAACTTTTATTTATTTTCGAACATAAAGTCATACATTAGGTTGTCTTGGCTATGCTCACTACAGGTATCGAACTCCGAAATTTTGTGTTATAAGCCTTCAAGGCTATCGCTAAGCCAATGAGAGTTTTTTTCCTTTTACCTAATGTTGTAACTCACAGTTTTTGTAGGTACAGTTTCTTATTGTTTGTCGAGAAGACAATTTTATTTTAGTAATGAAAAATAAAAGTTCATTTTGCAACCTAAGAATGTATTACATAACGACAGCAGGGAGTGCATATAAAAATATATTGATAATTACTTTTTGTTAGCTAACATAAAATTCTAGATTATTCTTTTAAATTGATATCTTAAAAATACTAAGATTATTGAATAAACAAAAGACTAAATTACATCGACCGGGTGTGGCCTAGTGATTTAATGTAACCGATCTGTAAAAAACGAAGTTGGTAGTTGGTACTGTTAACTTGTTGCACTCTGTTTAGTTTTTCACTTGAACAGCGGGAACGTTTATGCGCAAATATCCCTTTTGTATATGGTAACTTATAAAAACAACTACTAACACTATAGTTTATGTTCAGTGCCTTTCTTCAAAAGCTGTTTAAATATAATATATTGTGTAATATTTACACTTTAAATTGACACTTGAGCACACGAGTTTCAAAGATTGATTTGTGGATTATGTGAAAGATACAGAACTTGAAAAAACACCCACAAGAATCTGGTGGTGTTGCTGTTTGTTTGTTTTTATATCAAACGGTTTTACAACATTTGTATAATAGTATGAAAGGAAATTTATCGTGAAGAACGATAACGATATTTGTCTACGGTTTTATATTTTTACTGTCTTCATGTATGAGAGATTTGTTTTATATGATTTTTTGTAATTCTTTTTTATTTGAAGCAACATTAAAATGGTCGAATAAAGCAGCTTGAAGAATGCTGCAGACGTGTTTGTACTCTAGGGCACTGTGCGAGCAAAATAATGCACAAATAGCTATTGGCTGAAGTATATAAATGTAGAAGTACGTACAGGTAGTAAACGCAGCCAGCCACTCATCATGCACACATGTGTACACTGCAGCGCTAGTTGTCATTCACCTAAATATGCATATGTATTCTAACGGTATATCTAGGGGATCGTCTGTCAATGCATATCATAAACCACTACATAGGCTCAGTAAGGACGAAAGAGAAAGTGATTTAGTAGAGCACGTTTTCATATTTATAATATTACAATATAAATAAAATGTGTACCTCACATATAAAAAACGTTACATTGACACTTAGGTACACCAATTCTGAAGCTAAGTGTTATAGCAAATGATATGATAACCGACTGAAGTTGTTGTTAAAAAAAAAGAGGTCCCTCCTTATTTTAATTTTGGAAATGTTTCACCAATCGCATTTTTTTTTTCCAAGGTCTCATCTGTCCAATTAAAGCTATGGTAAAATGGCATCACGAATAGTTATGTATGTTATTCCTGTCAGTATGTTTTTATTTAGTATAACGGGTTGATTTATATTATATTGTTAAAAATATGACTATGTCGAGCTTGTTTAATGACCATGGATATGTGATACGTTACTAAACTGTTGCGTAATCACTACTTCTAGACCTATCATAAACTGAAATAATGGGACCTAATGAGCTTTTCTTGTAGTGTGGTCGGTTTTGAAAATTGTCAACTCTGCTTGGTATGCGATCAGTTGTCAAATTTAGGCCGTGCTTTAATCGTGCTAGACTCAATGGAGCCTTACTGTCTAAGGAAACATATATTCAGTGCCATTTTACAGTATATTAGTCCAGCTAAATGCGTTACATTTTATGAAAAACAAATATCTTGCTAATACGCGATCTAATTTGAGAGTAAACACGTGGTCATAAGTATTACAGTATCTAGATACAACATATTCTTTATTTACGATATTTGTCTAAAGCTACTCAAAGGGCTAGCTTTGCTAGCCGCCTATAACTCTGAACTTGTAGATCAGAGGAAAACGGCTAGTCAATAGTGCCCACAACTAACACTAGGGCGAGTTTTTCTGACTGAATAGTAGATTTGACTGACACCTTGTGATATTCTCAGATTGCCTGATTCTCCCAAAGAGTCTTAGGTAGGTTTGCTTTAGAACAAGAAAATTATCCGGTAAGTCTGAGTTTAACTAAACTGTCTGAATTTCATCTGAAAGAGTAGGTAGGCGGGACGTGTTGTGCAAAAGAGAAGTTTTAGTTATATGAAAAGATAAATAACAAAAATGTTTATATTTTTGTATGACACGGTACGAACATGTCCTTCAGATCAATTGATCATTTAGCAGATTTTTCTCTCTTGACATGTCTTCGTGTCAACTGGCTCACATTATAAACTTTGCAGGACTATGTGAATCCAATTCATCTTACGTAAGAGGAAACGTTAAATTTGATCATAAAAACTGGCGCCACTCACGTGACTGATCATTTACACTCATTGTAGCGATTGCTGTAACCTCTAGATATCATCTACTCATCCAGTGAAGGTCATTGCTTTCACTGACTTTCTTGAAGAATATGGTAAGTTACAGTAATATTTTTGTAGGGGGAACAGGTATTATCTCTAGAGAACAATAAAGAAATGATAGATAGATTTATTAGTGGTCTTTCGTACGTAGTGTTTATGCTAAAACTGAATAAACTTAGACTTCATGGAGTATTAAAAAAAGTCTACATTAGCATACCACACTTTTCACCCTTCTTTTTCAAGCCTGCCCTCAAACCAACGATCAAATTTGAGTTAAAGTTTATTTTCATGTTATTACTTTGATATATATTATTGCTGTTAAACTTATATTGTTTTATGAAGTCTAAACATTCCGAGTCAGTTGACGAGTATTTCAGCTTGTTTTTCATAAATCAAAACCCTTCACAATCACTATATGTAATCACTATTCAACATTGAAATGCCCTAAAATTAAACTGTGCTTGCACGGAAATAGTAAAAGGCAGTAATATTCAATCATGTATAAATAATCTTGAAACAAAATTGAAAATTATTATGTGCATATAAACATGGAAAAGTTAGAAGATCAGTTTAAATTTAAAAAAAAAATGTAAATATATCTATAAATTTATGAAACATATTTTAATGAATAAAGTAAATAAATTTATATAATATAATATAATTTATAATTGCATAAAATATATTTTTTTTTAAGTTTGCTCGATATTTTACTTTCTTTTACCTTAACCTTTTCAGCAGATTCACTAGTTTTGTGATTAGCTGCTTTGGTGGTTTGTCAAGGTTGTGACTGATTCTCACATGTATGGGCTAACTCGTGTTAGTTGATGTTAACCATTACTTTAGACCAGTGGCTCCCAACCACGGGTACTCGCATCCCTTGGGAGTGCGAGATAGCCTTCCAGGGAGTGCGAAATAACATTTCAGTTTTTTTTTGTTTATATTAAGGGTCCTGTTCTATATATTCAAAAATTACGTTCGATTTTTATTTTTCTTGGTACAGAAGTAGCTTTTTACCTTGTTACGATAAACTATCGTTTTACCGTCACCGGCGCAGACCGAAATCTTAATGTACAACTGTAAACAAACAACACACGAAACGTAAACGTGACCTAAATACTCGGCACAACTAAATAGGTTACGTTCGTGAACGCCGTCTTAAAGTGTCTATTATTTATCTATGTTATGTATTCACGTGATCGTGACTCGAGACACTTCCGGAAATACCCAGAGTTAATCGATGACGTCATGTGACGTATATTCGAGAATGTTCTAGAAAGTTTCGCAGAGTATATAAACCCATGCGTGATGCTATGGTAGTCAGTGCATTGTTGATTCTGTGTTCGTGCAAAAACTTCATTATGTCAAAGAAAAGGAAATGGAGTGATGATTATGTGAAGTTTGGTTTCACTTGCATCGGAACAACTGAGAATCTGCAAAAACCCCAGTGCATGCTTTGTGACGCTGTTCTTTCAAACGAAAATTAGAAGCCATCTAAGCTGCAGGAACACTTCAACAACTGGCATGGTGGAGCAGCTGTTGCAGGCCATGATGTTGAATCGTTGAAAGGTAGAAGGGCCCGCTTTGATTCTCGAGCAACCATTTCAAAATTAGTTTTTATATCTGCTGACAAACCACTGCTGATGGCTTCATACCACGTGGCATATAAAGTAGCCAAATCAAAGAAGCTCCATACAATTGCAGAAGAGGTGATCAAACCGTGTGCATTACAAATGGCAACAATTGTTCTGGGAAAGAAGCCTCAAACAAGCTTAAATTAGTGCCATTATCAAATAATGTTATTCAAAACCAAATTGGTGATTTGAGTTCGGACATTTTGGACCAAGTTATCGCAGATATCAGGGCTAGTCCCTTAAAAATATCTCTCCAATTGGACGAAACAAATGATGTTGGAAATTGCAGTCACCTCATCGCACCTGTTCTGTGAAGATCTGAAAACAACCACAAAAGGGAAAGATTTCTTCCAATGTGTGAAGGACTTCTTTGCAAAATATGATTTAGATATCCAAATTATTGGTTCTGTGTGTTCTATGCTAGGAAATAAATCAAGATTTCTTTTCACTGATGAAACAGGAGGTTCCGCACTTGCATGGTACTCAATGTTTTCTTCATCGACATGCTCTGGCATAAAAAACATTGCCTCCAAAGTTGAAAAAGGTCCTTGATACTTCTGTGAAGACCATCAACTGGATTAGGGGTCGCGCTTTGAACCACCGCCTCTTCAAGTCGCTTTGTGAAGATTTTTGAAGTGAGCGTTCAGTTTTGCTTTTCCACACAGAAATCCGCTGGCTGTCACGTGGGAGAGCTTTAACGCGCTTCTTTGAACTGTGAGAAGAAGTCAAAACTTTTTTGAAGGAACGTGACTATGATCTGCCCGGAGAAATAGGATCACAAGGGTTCAACCAAATGCTAGCCTATTGAATGATATTTTCACTCGTATGAATGATCTGAGTGTATCTCTTTAAGGAAAAAACATAGACATATTGAAATGCTACGAAAAGTTAAATGCTTTCAAAGAAAAGTTACATCTTTGGGGTCGACGAGTTAAAAGAGGGAATCTTTCAAATTTTCCATCACTCGAAGAAATGGTAGGTGAGGATGAGTCCCTAATTCCATGTGTGTGTGAATAAATTGTGGATCATTTGGAAATACTATCAAAGTCATTTGATGGATAGTTTGGAGGAGAACTGGAAACTTCTGAAGAATGGATTATGAATCCATACTCCTTCAATTTGGAAAATATGTCGGATGATGAAGAACTGAAGGGAGATCTTATTGAACTGCGCACAAATCAAGTTCTTGAAATGCAGTTTGAAAGCAAAACTTTGGAACAATATTGGTGTTCGGCAATGGACATGTTTCCAAGACTTTGTGAAAACGCACTAAATGTGCTCATCCCATTTGTGACGACATACTTATGCGAGTTTGGATTTAGTGCCCTTTTGTCAATCAAGACAAAATCTAGAAATCTCTTGGGTGCATCGGCAGACTTGCGGATTGCTATCAGCAACAAAGTGCCACGCTTTAAAAAAACTCGTAAGAAATAAACAGGAACAAAAGAGTCATTACATTTAAATTGGCTTATGAACATTTGAACATTTCAAATTCAAAGAAATTTCATTTCATGCATGGGTGAAAATTTATTTTTTGCAGGCCATGTAGGGTTTATGCAACTTTTAGTTTGTTGTAATATTTTTTCTTTTCCAAATGTTTCGATTTTGTTTATATATCATTAAAAACTAATTATAAAAATTTACTTTGGCCATCTTCACCTTTATTCTTAAATAAATAATTACTGTGAAGGGTGCGAGAACATAATAAAATGTTTTAGGGGTGCGGGGCATGAAAAAGGTTGGGAACCACTACTTTAGACCTTAAAAACCTGTTATGGTTTACAGTATCTTTCCAGATAGAATATTTCTTAAATTATAAAATTAATGCTACAGAGCATGCCACCTCGTACTCACTATATATTTTTTCCTATAAACCCAGATAGTCCGCTGATTGTACTCGGAATGAAAAAGCTGGGGTTATTTTAAGTATCTAATGAGATAGAGAAACGATAGCACGAATATTATTGCAGTATGGTTAGAACTTCACCTGAAAAGTCTTAGTTTCACTGAATTCTGACAGTTATTTTTTATTTTGTGTTGCCTGAAATGAAAATCTAGTTGGATTGGATAGTTTCTAAATGGCAATACTGTTACCACTAAGATACAGTTTTGAGATATTACTAAAGTGATTCATATAGAAACTAAAGACAATTTATCATAAACCACAAGAATATATGTCAATGCGTAATGGTAATATGTATATAGTAATATATGCTACATAAATAAAATATATGTGTGTAGCCTTGCACACATATGTGAACATTACAGAAATTCATGAGTGTTGCATAATATAAATTAATTCATTGCATCAAAAACAAAACGTAACATAACAGTAAACAATATGTGTCTGGAAACAAGGGATTTGGTATTAATGTTAAGAATTTGTGACATGACATTAGAATCACTGAAAAAAATACCAATAACACAGTGTGAAAATATACTTTATAATCTGTTGACTATTTCGAATATGTTACATGTTTTTCGGTGATATAATGAATGTGGTTTTGGTATATTTAAATTTTCAAAGCTCATATTAGGAGAGGTTTAGGAAATACTAACTAATTAAATTATAAGATGGTTAGATAAGAGAAAATAAACTATAGTTATTAATGGAGTTTAGTCAAAATGTATCCGTTTTATTTAACTGATCTCAGGGATCAGTTGAGCTGTTCATAGTTCTTATCTACGTTAACGATTGTTTAAGGCCACTCTGACACCATTTTGTTACGATCGAGCTTGCTTTTATTTCTTATCCATTTACTTTAATTAGTTTATGCTTAATACTATAAGGGATCGACTCATACCAGTTTGAATACAAATATTGCTGTTCAGTGCTATAATCAATAACACATAAATTTTGAACTAGTTTCGTTTCTTAAAGGCAGCGTATTATTATCTTTCTTTATTTCTCTTGGTTCATTCATTCTCTATCATATCTCCCTCACTTTTTCTTTTCTTTAAACTCATGTTTTTTATATTCTTTTCTCAAACCCACATCAAACATATTCTTTCTCACTTGTTTTCCTCCGTGTATTGAATTACAACGCTTCATAATCATGAGAGGTCTTTTCATATTTATATCCGCAGCACTTACTCCAGTAACTTTCAAATGATGTAATTTACTGTAATCCTTTAATCCTTTAAATACTGGCGAAAATCTGGGTGCTTTCTCGTCTTTCTAAATCTAAACCAATGATTCTTCCACCAAACTTCAAAATAATGATACTAATAGGGCCTTAATCAGCAATTTAGTAAAGTTTATGATGAAATTAAACTCCCGGATATTTCTAGCTCTATTGAGAAAAGTACGATAATATAGAATGATTTAGATAAATTGATAATTTAGACAAATATTGACCAAATGACCTTTAATTGTAGCTTTATTAGTGCGAAGTAATACATTTAGGTTATAAGTTGGATATTAACTTAATATAAATATAAACACACTCAGTGACATGACTGAAAAATAGTGGTGGGTAAGCTACTCAAACTATCAAGGCATTGCTTTGTTGCGAGTAGTGAGTGAATAGAAATTTGGTGTCTATATATAGATATGCCGATCAAAAGTCAGAAAATGTTTTTCTCTTTATACAAATCCTTGTTTGGCCTCACTTGGAATACCGTGGGTAGTTTTGATGTCATCATCTAAAAATGAATATTGACTTATTGGAAAAGGTATAGAGAAGGACTCCTAGGGTAACTCAAGGGATGGAAAGGATGTTGTGTGCGAATAAGTGGCTCAGCAGTAAGTCTGAATGCTTATAACGCTAAGAACAGAGTTCCTATACCAGTGGAAAGCATAGCATAAATAAAAAAATATACCATTGATAAATACAACGCTGAACAAGTAGCAAAAAATTATTTTCTCCTGAGAAAATCAATTAAGATTAATTCTATAAGTTTATCTGAGAGTTAGTAGGATAACGACGTTTGTTTTCTTTTTATTTTACTCTTAATACAATACGACGAAGAACAGAAGTTTAATAAGAGTCGAAAAAAACAAACAGGCTAGACTCAGGTTACGACATCTTTACTTCTCTAAAAGTGTTGTTAAAGTATGGAGTGATTTGTTGTAAACACAAGTGGTATCCATAACTTTATAGGGTTTTAATGTTTGTTTGTTTGTTTACTGAATTTTAGGCTAAGCTACTTGAGTGGGATTTGCACTAGCCGTCCTAACTTAGAAGCGATTGTTTATTTGTTTATTTTTAATTCCGCGCAAAGCTACACAAGGGCTATCTGCGTTAACTGTCCCTAATTTATCAGTGTAAGACTAGAGGAAAGGTAGCTAGTCATCACCACCCACCGCCAGTTCTTGGGCTACTCTTTTATCAACGACTTAATGGGATTGACCGTTAAATTATAACGCCCCCACAGCTGAAAGAGTTGAGCATATTTGGCGAGACGGGGATTCAAAACCGTGACCTCCTGATAACGAGTCGAGCGCCCTAACCACCTGGCCATGCCAGGCCCCTTAGAAGCGAAAGACTAGAAAACACTTAATGAACACAACACACCCTAGTTATCTTGGGCTGCTTTTTATCAGCGAATAGTGAGACTGACTGTCACGTAATTCCCTACGACTGAAAGGACAAGGACGTTTGAGTTTCAGGAATTGAATCCGTGATCACAGGCTGTGAGTCGAGTGCCTTAATCACTAGTCGCTGTCAAACTGACTAGAACAATTCAGTGATGACAACTTGTTTAATGAATTTTAAAATAGAAGAAGGTCAGCGTTTAACATGCACAATAAAACTTTATTTGTCCAACAGCCACTATTAAAAGACTATATGTTTCAGTAGCTTTACATGATAAACGGGTAGTTTTATAAAGAAAAAAAAAAGGCTTAACTCATTGTAATATCTGAGAATAGTACATATATATATATTATACATAATAAGACTATATTTTGTTTTCAAACTATGTGTTATCACCAGTTAAACCTTTGTATTTAACAAAGAATTATTCATTTTACAGCACAAAATATTTATTGCATTCTATCTAATATTTAATTCTCTTTTAGTATTAGGTTCATTTAAGATTATTGTAGACACCATTTAAATTTGCTCATTGAATGATAACATATTTGATATTTCGTTTCAATATTTTATTCTGGCATTGATATCTAATAGGTTTAGGTTTACTCTTTTTGATTTGTTCAATACTTGGTTCAGTACTAGCTACCGTATCTTTAATGGGTAGAATCTGTGTAACTAAAATCAGCACATTGAATTAAATGTCTGTAAGTCTGACATCAGATTTATTAATAACTTTGGGTTATATTTTGCAAACACTTCGGAAGTTTATTATTATTTTTTCTTGGGGGACATGAAGTTTCAAGCTTAATATCAAATTGCTTAATGTTGATATTGATGCCTTTTGGTATTACAGCATTGTTTCTGCACCTTAATTAAAATTTTGTGTTGTGTTAATTGCTTTGTAACCTACTCTACTGACGTAATAAATGTTTTGTCGAATGTCCCGTTATTAGGTTTTATGAACAATTCAATGAAGACAAAACGTGCAATAATTTTTAAACAATTGTTAAAATCCAAAATAAATTTTTATTTGACCGACGGCCGACATAAAAAAAAGACTCCACGTGTTTCTATAGCTTTACACTACCATCACCAGGAGTAAATATCTATATGACAAGTGGGTACTTTTGTAATTACAAATGTTCAGCTCATTATAATCTGTGGGAATGGTATGAGTATTGTACATTAGAAGTCAATATTTCTTTCCAAACTGTACATTATGACCAGCTAACTTTTCATTTCTGTTCAACAAAGCAATATTTATTTTATAACACAAAATTTATATTAATTCTATAATATCAATTCACTTTGAGTACTGGTTTCATTTAAAATTATTGTTTCATATTATTGATCTGTTTCGATAATGTGTTCAGTAAGAGGAGAAATTAATATTTTATTATTACTGACGTAACTTTATGTTCATTAAGACGATAATATAAATTACATTTAGTTTGATGAATATATTTTGTGTTGTATTCATCTAAAATGTTTCTTTATCTTTACAGCTAGGAAGTGTTGTTTTAATTTTATTAAATCAATTGAAAATTGGAACAAAACTATGTTTTCAAAATACACTGGCGACTTCGCTAGTTACGTGCTGTATACGAGGGCTGTTCAAAAAATACGCGGACTGATGTCATAAAACAAAATGTACTTTATTTAGAAGTTACAGGTCTGAGACCCCTTCAAAGTACTCTTCTCCCCAACGCACACACTTATCCCAACGGTGTTTCCACTTGTTGAAACAGTCCTGGTACGCTTCTTTTGTAATGTCCTCTAGCTCCTTCGTCGCATTTGCCTTAATCTCGGGAATCGTCTCAAATCTTCTTCCTTTCAAGGGTCTTTTGAGTTTGGGGAACAAAAAAAATCGCAAGGAGCAAGGTCAGGTGAATAGGGGGGGGGGGAAGAACAGTGATCGAGTGTTTGGCCAAAAACGCACGAGTTCTGAGGCACAAATTTCGCAGCAACACGGTGCATCTTAAATTTTTTGGTCAAAATCTCGTAACAAGATCCAGCTGATATCCCACACTCTTCAGCAAGCTCCCTGACAGTCAGACGTCGATTTGCCCGCACCAGGGTGTTGATTTTGTCGACGTGTGGGTCGTCAGTTGACGTGGAAGGACGTCCAGGACGCTCATCATCTTCAATGGACTGTCGACCATCCTTAAAACGTACATGCCACTTGAAACATGCCGTACGCTTCATAGCAACATCACCGTAAGCCGTGTTAAGCATAGCAAAAGTTTCAGTCGCAGATTTTCCAAGTTTAACACAAAATTTCACAGCAAGTCGTTGCTTCTTCAGGTCATTCATTCTGAAATCCGCCAAACGAAAAAATCGCACTTCACTTAAAACCGCGTAGCTAATACACAAATGAAGATATCTGCAATCGGGAAATGGCGCCGTAATCAGCTGATCTGTGCAAACCTAGCGACACCAAGCGGATTTCCCTGGAACCAACTGGAGCCGCGCAATTCAAATAGTCGGCGTATTTTTTTAACAGACCTCGTACATGGTGATATTATCGTACAGTTAATTTTGCTATAGTAGGCACTGTTTAAAGTTAATATATCGTTAGATTGAAATTGAAGTGTATGTTCTTTGTATCAAATGTTATTACCTATATCTTTAGCAAAGTTTTTTATATAATTTACTTCGTGTTTTGTTTTCAAATTAATGGGATTACAACAAAATTTTGAATGCTCTGTCTGTACAAGAATGAAAAGCAAGCTGCTAGTCAATTTTTTTGAGAAAATAGATTATAAGAAGTTAAACCTTTTAATTATAGAACTATCGCTTGCCATATATTTTATTTTTATTTTTCTCGACCCGGCATGGCCATGTGGTTAAAGCACTCGACTCGTAATCTTAGCGTCGCAGGTTCCAATCCCCGTCATACCAAACATGCTCGCCTTTTCAGCCGTGGGGACATTATAGTATGACGGTTAATCCCACTATTCGTTGGTAAAAGAGTAGCCCAAGAGTTGGCGATGGGTGGTGCTGACTAGCTGCCTTCCCTCTACTCTTACACTGCTAAATTAGGGACGGCTAGCGCAGATAGCCCTCGAGTAGCTTAGCGCAAAATTCAAAAACAAACAAACAAACTAATCGGATATAGGCACCTGTTTGGCACTGCACAGCTTCTCAAACCTTGAAATCAGATTGGACACTGCCACCCTCATTTCCTGTTCCACATTGATTTTCGTGCGGTACTTGCTTTTTTATAACAGCAACCACTGAAAGCACACAGCTTCGCAGAGATATAACGTCGCACATGGAATTAGGATTCGCTGAGCTTTAGTACTTAGCAGCAGTTATTTATCTTTTATTGATATCCAAATGTTTCATGTTGCCAAATTCTGTTTTTAAAGTCTTGACACAAGACAGGTCAATAAGATTTTCTTCTTTTGCAAAGGTTACTTCAGACGGGGCCTTAGCCTTGAATAGGTCTAGGATCCATGCAAACTTCTCTATATATTCTGGAAAGTAATTTTCAAACCAGTCACTGAACTGTGTTAAGCGCTCCTCAAAATCAGATTTTACTTCGTGTTCAAATCAACTTCATTGGATGTAACAAACTGCTGCAACAGGGAGAACAGTCTTTGTCACCACCTTCATTCACTTTTCTTCCTCATAATAGCAACTTTTCCTGAAGGTTGAAAACTTCTCTGCGAGTGTCTTGCTTTCCTGCAGAGAGAGATTCAACGCCTTCAGACTTTCAAAGAGTTCGCACAGGTATGCTAATTTTGACAAAAAATCAGTATCCAAGAATTTTTAGCACATTCGTGTTCTTCTTCTTTGAAATAAGAGTAGAGTTCCTGTCGTAATTCGAACACACGGGACAGTACATTCTCACGGAGAGCCATCGCGAGCTACAGTGGTACAACAAAGATGTGTGCTCTGAGCCCATGTCCTCACACAGTTTTTAAAAAATCTTTGCCTTCTGTAGCCGAGTTTGTATAAAGTTCACCACTTTCAACACATTTTCCAGGACTACGTTCAGTGGAGGACTCAGGCGCTTTGACGCAAAGGCTTCCTTGTGGATTATGTAGTGAGTCTGCAGCGGATCAAGAGTGGACACTCTTCATGATTGACATCTACCGAAGTAAAACCAAAATCTAAATAACTATCGTCATATTTCCGTTTCTTCACAATTTTGCCACTGGTCTGTGGTTCGCCGTCCTTTTCTTTACTCTTACATGTCTTATTAATGTTCAAAATCTTTTCATTTTTGTGCACAAGGACTAAAAATCAACAAAATAATTCACTGAACTTCGCTAGACCTCGCAGACACTTGATCACAACACCCTTCAGTTATTTCGATTACTGACGGACCCGGAAAGTTGACAAGTATATACAAATATACAAATCGGAGAAACGAAAAATTTCGAGAAATTACTGACGTAGCCGAAAGTACAAGTGAACAAAAACATATCTCAAACATTCGAGGACGTCATCGAAAGGAATGTAGCACGATCTAATGTTAAAACTGTGAATTACCTCGAGCTAGTAGTTCGCGCCGTATCCGGCAGATATCGATATCGCTATATTTTCTTCGAAAATTTGAAATATCCGGCGGCGCCCTGGGGCGCAGCGGCGCACAGTTTGAGAACCACTGCGCTATTGTGATTCATGATAATGACTGTTCCTTTCAGCAAACAATTATTTGCCGCTAGAGGTACAAACACACACTTTATAGGTAACGTACATGACGAAGAATGTATCACCTAACTAATATTGCAATTTACTTAATTAACGTTACTATGTAAATTAAACTTCTGACAATACCAATAATGTTTTGCAAATCAATAATTAAAAAAAATATATTCGTTTATTATTACTAAAATGCGTATGCTGCTATTTTTTTTAAACCAGAGTATTGAATTATATCCACAAGTACACCACTGTTTCTTAAAATCGCTTATTACTCTTTAAGAGTTTTTAAGTCAAGGGTAATGTTTTTGAAAGAAATATGTGCTAAGAAGTTTAAGATCATACCAGGACGTCCTTATGAATTATTTGTAGAAAGATGTATTTAATAAAGTAAGCATGAGTAAAACATAAGGCAAGGCTCGTTTTTGTAGAATTTAAATTAATTATATTTATTTATTTATCATTTTTATTTAGTGAAAATACTTGGAAATTATATACAATGACATAACTCAAAAAATTATTAAACCAACAACTCAGGTGTCACAACTTTCAATAACCTTAAAATAATTTAAGTAGAATGTTTCAATGTCCAATACTGTCTTATTATGATCGATTAGAGAGAGCAGTCGCAGATAGGCAGAAACTAACAAATGTATCATTAGAGTCAGAAATTACCCAAACTATATCATATTGAATAAGAACATGTATATTAGTGCATCTATAAACACCAATTTAGAGTGAATCAGGATACTTTCCTAATTTTGTTTCAATATTAATCATCGCAGAATGTGTACAATAACTATACAAACCTATCAAATATCAACCCGAGTAATCTAGTTGTAGATTTCTGATTGCTTAAGCTAACTCTTAATCCATACCTGTCTTTCCTTCTTCTAGATGTTTATTCACAAAATGTAAGAAGAATTTGTTAAAACGTTAACTTTATCGAAAAATAAACAAATAAAAACGCTGTCAAGTCCATTTTATTATTAAGAAAAATATTTCAAATGTTGGCATTAGATCCTCATTAGTTTTACTGGCGTAATCCACCCACAGCTTATAGCGATACCTAGCATTTCCGGTTTGATTAATTGTAAGTCTTGCATTCACGCGTTTGTTTGCTTGAAGTTAAACATCACGGGTATCGAAACCCGGTTTACAACGTTGTAAATCAATAGGCACACAGCTGTGCCACTGGATGGCACATTCAGGAATTAGAGAAATAATAGAAGAATACCAGAATACAATGATTATTTTAGTTTAAATAAGTATATATGTTTAATATGCTTGCATAGCTTCTACTTAAGATGTTCGACAATCTTATATAATTAAGTAACAATTGTGTAATACACTACATAGCTGTTGTAACGTCATTAAAATCTGCGTTATTTACGAAAATACTTTTTTTCAGAATTCACTAGTGTTGTAACCAAATGTTAGTTGAGTTAAAGGTATGTGAGTAATGTACCATATTTTCATACACAATATTTGCATTTTATTAATTAGGTCAACAAGAATGCTTGTATAATAATTATTGGAATACATACATTGCTTACTGAACAGTTCTTTGTGAGTTTCGTTGTTATTGTTTGATTATGTTTCTGTTATGTATGTGTTTGTATCTACTTGTGTTAATGGCTTGTCCACAAGACTTACTGAACAGTTCTTTGTGAGTTTCGTTGTTATTGTTTGATTATGTTTCTGTTATGTATGTGTTTGTATCTACTTGTGTTAATGGCTTGTCCACAAGACTTACTGAACAGTTATTTTTTTGGTGTCATCATATTTTGTCTTATTTCAGTTGGGCTATTTGGTTTATCGCTATCTAGACTTTCTGAGTTTAATGATGAAATATTCACAGACTCAGAAACATTGCTTATATTGTTATTACACTTTATTTCTTCACGTGTATTTTACATTCATTTCGATTTAGGCGCCTCTGATTTCTCTGCGAAAGTTTGAATAGTGTTACTAGGTTCGGCGAGATGAAAGAGTTAAGTAGCTTCTCTTGGGTATTTGATTCTTTTTCTTATTTTGACTACTAATACTAGGGTTGCCGTTTGACCTCCGCTAGTACAGCGGTATGTCTTCGGATTTACAACGTAAAATCAGCGGTTCGATTCCCCTTGGTGGGCTCAGCAGATAGCCCGACGTGGCTTTGCTATAAGAAAACACGCACACGCTAGCCGTTTAGCTGACATATGAGAAACTTTAGTGGAATTTTCTTTATTCATAGCGTTGTTGTTATTTTGTATTCATTCTATGTAGCTTAGGATTATGGAAATTGTTAAAAATGGCTATTATTTACAAATTTAAAGGAGTTTGTTTGTTTGTTTTAGAATTTCGCACAAAGCTACTCGAGGGCTATCTGTGCTAGCCGTCCCTAATTTAGCAGTGTAAGACTAGAGGGAAGACAGCTAGTCATCACCACCCACCGCCAACTCTTGGGCTACTCTTTTACCAACGAATAGTGGGATTGACCGTAACATTATAACGCCCCTACGGCTGAAAGGGCGAGCATGTTTGGTGCCACGGGAATGCGAACCCGCGACCCTCAGATTACGAGTCGCACGCCGTAACGCGCTTGGCCATGCCGGGCCTATTTAAAGGAGCCTTGGTCATCATAAACATGAATTCAAAACGAATTAGGTAGTTTAACACTGGTGAGCTTTTATACGAAGTGTAATGAAAATTTTATTATATTGATGTTTATAAAACTTTATAATAATTATTATTTTAAAACACATGGTAAATGTGTACATTTCTGTATGAGATAAGTCACTACATTACCTTTTTATATTTACATAAGGTCATTTCACATCTTATTTGCATTGGTTACTTTTTAAATAATTTTGGTGAACATAATTATAATACTTATGAATAATTGATTTCTACTTTATACAATGGAATATTATATTTAAACTCCTGACTTGCTTTTATTTCCATACATATATCACACTTCACTATACATGTTTTAAAATTTTAAGTTTAAAAAGATATCTTACTGGTATAGTATGCAGTAATCTATATCTATCAATATCTTTTTAGCCCCCTAGTATCTTAGATAGTATATTTATTTTGTATAATTAAATTAAAAAATAAACAGCATATGTATATTTAAAACTTTGTTTTCTGAATTGGATTTCATCATATGACCGTTAGTATTTATTAAGATGTTAGCTTTGCCAAATTTTGAAAGAAACTATTGATCATAACATCGCCATCCCATGCCTGAAACAAATAAACATGTTTACACTGAAATCAATATTTAACAGTGTACATGTAATAGTATAAGCACACACATACACATGTATATGTATGATATTGTGGTATATAGAATATATAATGCTAAAAAAAATGTCTGCTGCTGAAATACATAATCAGTTACAAGTTAAGTCATAGTTAATTATATCAGACTAATACTGTTGATTTTTTTTTGTAATTGATGCAAGAATTGTAGTAAATGTTCAGCTGTTTCCCTAATATAGAATTATTATCTATAAGACAAGTTCAAGGCCTTATACAATGCTTATCTTTTACAGACAAATAATTATCATATATCAATATGTCAGTCTTTTCAGTAATGTAATTTTCAACTACTATTGAGTATAATGCTTCAGCAAATACCAGAAAATATTGTTCCAGAGAAATCAACTCATTATTACAGGCAGAACACAGAGCATATTTCCTAGTTTGTCACCATGTTTCCCAGCATATTAATTTGAAATGTTCATGCATATATGAGAGTCGAATAAGAAAGGAAAGTTGCAACAAAAATCGAACCCGTGACTCTCGGATTACGAGTTGAGCGCCCTCACCACCTGGCCATGCCGGACTTGCTAAGCATCTAGTGGTTTATTTGGAAGTTTCGAAATTCTAATCAACACTTGTATAAAAGCACAGCAAAAACCTGTACCATAGGCTATCTGAGCTTTGCTCACTACAAGTATCGTAACCTGATTTTTAATTTAAATTTGTGAAAAAGAACAGAATTACTTGTCCTATTAACTTTTGTTCTACATGTTAATAAATATCAGGTAACAGGACTATTACAAAGCTTTAATATTAGGCAACAGCATTATCACAAAGCTATAATATTAGATAAGAGGACCATCGTGAAGCTTTAATGTTAGCTAACAGGACTATCACGAAGCTATAACATTAGTTAATAGGACTACTACGAAGCTATAACATTAGTTACTAGGACTACCACGAAGCTGTAACATTAGTTAATAGGATTACCAGAAGCTGTATCATTAGGTAACAGAAATGTCACCAAGGTTTAATATTAGGTGTAACGGATTTACCGTTATACGTTTATTTTAGTACCTACGCTTTTTCTCGAAAATGCAGAATTTTGAATTGGTTGCATCGACGAGTGCGACCGTTGTGTTTTTGAATTAATGGCATAATTTTACACGTTTTATCAGTAAACTCCTATTTACAGTGCAGTGTTACATATAAGGAAATAGCTTGTACAACATGACTATGAAATTATTCATTTAAAAGAACGAAGACTGCAGCACATGTCAAGCAAGAGTGCAAAATGGTTATCACAAAATCGCGTTACTCTTTAAACATAGCGCTGTTACTCAAGTTATGGGTCTAAATCATCAGATCTGTTTGAACAATTTTCTCACACATTTGAAATGCAGTAACTGGTAAAATAATAGAGGTCATTAAATATTTTTCAGGGAATTTATTTCGAACCTGTAGTACATAGAACATACTGCTTTTGCAATAGGTCTGGTTAAGTAGACTTTTTACTTGATGTACAACGTGGCTATTAATATACGTCCCTATATTTTTACATATAAAATGTGTATATATATGTATATATATACAGTGATGGATTTATTGTTGTATATTCGTTTTAATACCACTGTTTGTTTCAGTTAAATGTACATTTAGAAACGCGTGTAGCTTATACTGTTAAATGTGTATTGCGAAATTCTAGCCCATTTCCTAAATTTCTAGAAGATTCTCGAATGTAAAAATCAATAGTATATATTTTATGTTGTTGCCAACTGAACTTTCGAGAACCTTGCCTAATGATTATAAAAGGAAGTCATCACAAGACGTGGAGAGTCAGTTTAATACTGTTGGTGTGCTATGGTTAATATACGATGAGTTTCGAAAGCTATAATTGTGATTAACACTTATTAGTAGGGAAGTTGCAGGTACTTGATGAGGAATATTTATAGATTTCGAGCATTAGAAACCGTTTCACTTAAGATAATTAACTTCGAAGGTTAGTATTTCTAAAAGGATATTAGATATATTCGTTATTGAAAAGTCAGCTTGTAAATGGCGTGAGACCAGCCAAGAATAAAATGCAAGCTAGCTACTCGTTAACTGAACTATACTGATATCAACTCGAAACTAATTCGCTCATCGTGAACCGTCGATAAAATATTCAATGACAGACCAGATAAAAGACTCAGTGTTACTTGTAAGTCTGTAAAATTTTTGTACACAAATCATTATTTGTAATAACCGTTATTATAAATTGTATTATTGTTTGTATATTAAAATATATTTGTGTTAAGAAAGGAAACTGTATCAATCTTTTTGGCAAATATTATAAACTTAATATATATCGACACTTAAGTAACCTCAAAATTTGAATTACAATTTAACTCGGTTTCAAACTAGTTGAATTTATAAGATACAGCATTATAAATTGGAGGCTTGTCCGAGATAATTTATAATACGTAAATTAATAACTTGAGAGCTCGCCCGGAATAAATTACAATTCGTAACAATACGTATTAATCAATGCAACGTCTTTTTATAGTTGCTATATTACTTATTTAAAACAATATACATATATAAAACAAAAACATGCAAATACGTGTACAGGTACCTGTGAGAAAAGGCTTATACATGGGGTAGGGGTGTACTCTATAACATACGTATAGTACTTAATCAGTCGATTCTACCTTACTTGTGTGCTCCGCTGGTATAACGGTAAGTCTACGGATTTACAACGCTAAAGTCAGGAGTTCGATTCTACTCGGAGGACTCAGTAGATAGCACGATGTGGCTTTGATATCAGAAAACACACACCTTACTCAAGGTTGAGTACATTTAATAGAAAAATTAGTTTGAAATATCGCCAGTTATTGTCTAATACGAATAAGTGAAAGTTTTACATTTAGACTGCGAAATACTGAGATATTACTAAAAAAAATGTGTAATGTTTGAGTTTTCCTAGACTGGTAATATGTTCGCTACTATTTTGTAGGGAAATGATATGAAATCGATTATCGCATCTCCATGTGGATGGGTGTAAAACAAATTGATTTATCGACAGGTGGCCATTGAATTTATTGCCTTGTCGCTATGTAGTTATTAAATTGTATACGTTGTTGCTATGTGATTGTCGAATTGACTGGCTAGTCGCTAAGTTGTGATGAAATTGTATTGTTTATTTTTATGTTGCTGGTAGATTGACTGCTTTGTCACTAGATTGTGTGTTTTTGTTTTCTTATAACAAAGCTACACCAGACTATTTGCTCTATCCACCTAGATATATGTATGTAATTGATGCTAGGTAGTTATTAAATTTTATATGTTATTACTTATGCAGTTATCGAACTGGCTGTTTTGTCAGTAGGTATTTTTGAAATTGTATATGTCATTGCTATGTAATTAAAAAATTGATTGCCTTCTTGCTTGGTGGTTGTTGAACAACCTGTTTTGTTGCTAGTTCCTGGTTAAGTAATATGCCTTATCAATGGTTGATATTGATATTGATTGTTCAACGGAGTGATAAATATATTTTCTGGAATTTGTTGTCCTTTTGTGTCTTTGGTGATCTTCGAAATACTATAGCATTACCGCTTCCTTTTCATCTGATGTATTACAGAAGGTTAACTAACTCTTACAAAGTAGTTTATTATCATTTATTACAGTTGTTAAAAAGACTGTATAGCTTGTATTTCTATACCAGGCCCTAATGCTCTTACTGAGTTATTCAAGTAAAGGATGTTATTTGAATAGTAAATCATGAAATATATTACTCAGCATTTATTGATTTTAGAAAATGTAAGGTTCACAGTGGTACGCAATCAAACTTGGTCAGTTTTATGTTTTCATTTTCACTGTACTATCTTAAGATCACAACACATTTGAACGTGAGGCTGTGCTAGTTTTGTGGTACTGATTTGCAGAATTTATTATTTAAAACTGTCAATAATTTTATATGTTGGGTAATTTATAACTTCTAGCAGTCTATTGGTACAGCGGTAAGTCTATGGATTTACAACGGAAAAATCAGGGGTTCGATTTCCTTCGATGGTCTTAGCAGAGAGCCCCTTGTGGATTTGCTATAAGAAAACACAAAAGCTTCTAGCAAGAGGCTTAAGTTACTGGTAAACCTTTAAAGGAGAAAAACGTAACGATGCAATATGGCTCGATGTGATATTTATATAAATAAAAAAGTCCGAAATACAACATAAAAATTAAGTTAATATTGCACAGTTTATACTTGAATGACATAATTGAAAGTTGCAGCGACAGAAGAGCATCTTTTCCTGCAACGAGATATTGCAATAATAGGGATTGTGCTTTTCCTTTTTGTTGTCTTATGAATTAGAATAAAACAAAATCCAATTTAACAAATACGAAATTGTTTTAAGTAATTATATATTATACAGGTTGTTTAAGAAGTTTCGTTTAAATAAGAAATTATCTGACTGAAAGTATAATTTACCGAGTTCTGGAAGTTGAAGTAGCTGATAGTGGGTTTGATATTTTAGAAACAGTTTAATAATTTAATTCATTTGTTTGTATTTTTTATGTTACTAGAGAAAAGGACAAAATTATTTCTAAAAGTGTCTTAATAATATAAATGTATGTAATTTATCAACTGAACGTGATTTTTAAGTAAAGTAAAAAAAATCTTGGACTTCAAGATATTTATAAACTTTAAATAGCCTAAACTCTAATTCAGAGTCATTCCCAAAGTAAACAGTCATAACATTTTGCTTGAAATATTTTATAATTTCAAATGAAAGCCAAATCATTTGAAATATATCTTATCGTGTGCATTATACTTACGTATACATAAAAAAATTAAATTTTAGTTCTTTTTTAAACTGAATTACTAAAAATTTTATGGATAAGAAACTAAAAAACTAGGCCTATATTCCGATGATTATTTCATGTATATTTATATACCTGTGTGTGTGTATAAGTTATAACTATTTATAAATATATTGAAAACGACAAATGTGAACAAGAACTGGTGAGAAAACGAACAATATTTATTAACAAAACACGATCATTTAGAGTGTAATGACATGGCTGCACACCTGTGTGTTAACACTCCTACGAAAAGACGTTTCTAGTCCTGATTTCTCCAAGCCCGTTCCCCTGGCTGTGGTTTCGCTAGATAGTAGATAGGGACAGTGGGAATCTCGTTAATCCATTCATTAATGGATTTAAATGGAAATTTCATTTAAATACAAAATTATTAGCCTAATATTAATAACCTTTCAAGGTGTTAAGTAAGCGATAGTGCCCCAGTTGTTATAGATGTTCATGTTAATTGAACGGAGCGTGATTTTCATCGGAGTAAAGACAACATAGCTATCCTCGCAGACCTTTAGTCGCGCAGTGGGCGAAACTATTCTTTCCGAAGAGCCTAAAATGCACGCAATGACGCGTTACTACTGGGTCTGTTAATCAAAGATTTCGGGTAAAAGTGTAGAAAGAAATTATATCAAGAAATTATACGACATTGTTCAGCCTCGAGACGTTTACTTTCTATTTGAGTTTTGATAGAGGCTTGCTTATTCTCTCTCTTTTTTTTTATTCAGTACAGGCTTTCTTTTTTCTGGGCTTCGATGCGGACTTATTCAAGGTCTATTTGTTTGAGTTTTAGCTGAATGTTTAACTTATCTTTATCACTCAACTCTGATTGGCTGGTGGAAAACTAGAGTGTTCCCCTAAAGCTTTCTGAAACAACAAATCATGATCAATTACTAATTCAGTAATACGTCTTTTTAGTTCATTTTGTCATTGATTTCTTAACCTTTAATTCTATACTTTTGGCAATTTCGAGCAATTGAATTTATTATTTCATTTTAGTTCTTCATTGGAGGGGGATTCAAACAAATCTTAGTGATCAGACATGATCAAATCTTTTGGCACTAATAATTATAAATTGATTTAAGATTTGAATTTTAATTTAGATAGAATTTTGTCTCTGATTCAAACCCCCCTATTTATTATGTTTCATATAATAATTGATCCCGGACGAGCCTCTGATTTATTATGTTATGCATAACGATTCCAAATAGATAGAAATCTTAATTGTAATTTAGAAATTAATGAAGTATCGATAAGGATCAAATTTATCATATTTGCCAATAAAACTGATACACACAATTTTTCTCTCTTAACATAAATATATTTTGATATACAAACAAGAAGCTTTACAAAGCTACAAACAATATTAAGTATTTTATCTGTTATTCAACTGAATTTGTCGATGGTTCACAATAAGTGAATTAATTTGGAGTTAATATCAGTACAGTTCAGTTAACGTGTGTGTGTGTTTCTGATAGCAAAGCCACATCGGGCTATGTGCTGAGGCCGCTGAGGGGAATCGAACCCCTGATTTTAGCGCAAAGCTACACAAGGGCTATTTGCACTAGTCGTCCCTAATTTAACAGTGTAAGACTAGAGGGAAGATAGCTAGTCATTACTAACCACTGCCAGCTCTTGGGCTACTCTTTTATCAACGACTAATGGGATTGACCGTTACATTATAACGCCCCCACAGCTGAAAGAATGAGCATATTTGGTGTGACGGGGATTCAAAACCGCGACCCTCAGATTACTAGTCGAGTGCCTTAACCACCTGGTCATGCTGGGTCACTTATCTTTGATTCTTTGGTTTATATAATTCGCCAGCAAGTCAGTGGTAAGCTTGATGACTTGTCACTATAAGGCTTTTGGTCTTATAGACCTGGGATGGTCAGGTTCATTTGTACTCTTCTCCCCCCAGTACATGGTGAATGATTCCTGTTTACTGTTATTATTATCACTACAAGAGAATCAAATCTCAGTTAGTTAACGCACTCAGTGTGACTCCTTTCAAAGCCATGTCCATATAAGTAATTATTTTAATATGTTAAATACATTTTTACTTGTTTTATTTAACTCTCAACATTTCGCAAACAGTTCAAAATGCATTTTTCACCTGTTTGATCAATTGTAAGTTTCTACGAGAGCATATATATATCTATATACACACACACAATTTTTAATGCTTTCACATCAAATTTAAACTAATGATAATTTTTTATACATTGTAACGTATTACGATTTATTTCTGACGAGTCTTTGATTTATGTTAATTAAGTATTACAATTTCAAAAAGCCGGAAATTTAAAATTAGAATTTATTTGAATATTAATATGTATCAATTTATATTTGCCAATAATATTGATACACACAGTTGTCTTTCTTCACACAAACATATTTCAATATACAAACAACAATATAATTTATAATAACGGTTATTACAAACGTTGGTTTATATATAAGAGTTTTACAAATAATAATGAGTCTTCTATTTGGTCAAGAAGTGAACATTTTATTGATGTTCTGGGTTTTTTCTTGGCTGGCCTCACATCACTTACAAGTTTACTTTTTACAGATGAAGATATTTAATGTCCTCGTAAAAATACTAACGTCCGTAGTTAATTCACTAAAGTTTGTAATGTTCGAAATCTTTAAACGTTCCTGGTCAAATTCTGTAGCTCTTCGATTAATAAGCGTTAACCACAATTATAGCTTCCGAGGCTTATATTATACTGACTTTAGCTGAATAACATTGTTCTATTACTGTGTTTCGGCTAGCTTTTATACCATTTAGGCGGAATTCTCGAACGTTCAACAGTATTCGAAGATACGCTAATGTTTTCGTAAAATGTATATTGTTGATTTTTTCTTTCGAGAATCTTCTACAAATATAGAGAACAAGGAGGACTTGCGCAATACACATCTAACACTATATGTCATGTTCATAAAACTGAAACGAGCGCAGATATAAATTCGTTATAATATATGATATTAATTAGGGAGAGGTGCTTAGGGTTATCTTCGTCACGTATGCAGTAACGATAAGTTCGCATAGTAAATCATTCTTGTAATAATTTTCGACAAAATACTTTAACGAACTATGTAAGACTATCGGTTAACGTTTCATTATTTGCATAATTGTGCATAATAGTTGAGGATGTTGATCTTGGTATTTTATTTGCTGTTGTAAGTATTGCATTCAGTAGTGTTGTAGTTTAGTTTTAATTTGTTTAGGTGCTTATGTTTATCCATGTTGGTGATGCATAGTTCAATCGCTTCCAAACTTCTGTTTTGATATGATTTAAATGTTTAATACATGTTAATTAGAGCCATATGTTAGCTCTTGGAGAAGTGTTCCGTTCATGTAGAGTTTTGATGATCATTTTTGGTGTCAATTTCACAAAAATTATTACTAATCGATTATTTGGGACATTGAATACTGACAAAAATATCGCATTAAAATTAGCTGTCCAACTGAATTGTAGTTGTAGATTTGTGGCTACTGTAGATGAAGTGGAAACATTTTTCCAAACTACCATATCGTTTGCGAATTATGATGAGCACCCGTGAATTGGATCTTTTAGAGGCATATTGTTAACATACATAATGAATATACTAGAGCTAACTACGCCTTCTTGTGGAACACCTGCCTCAGGAATGGAAGACTCCGTGAAGGTTTTGCATTTTATGTATTCCAAAAAGTTGGATAGTCAACGAATAATACCGCTTGACAGCTCCATTTCTAACAAGTGGAATCTAAGATCGTTATGCCATATAGTGTCGAATGCTTTCTTTACATCGAGGAAACTGCAACAGTGCGTCTTTTTCTTGATAAAGCTGCCTGTAATGGATAGAGTTAATCTAAATAAGTGATGGATTAATTGTCGGAATTTAAAGAATCCATTTTGTACTTCAGATAATGTAGATGTTGTTTCCAGAAGTATGAAGAGTCTGTTACTAATTGTTCGTTCTAAAATTTTTCTTATGGTGCTAGTTAGGCTGATTGGTCGGTAGCTATTCAGTTTATTGGTTGGCTTCCCTTACTTATGTAACGTTAAGACATTCGTTTGCTTCCTAGAAATTGAAATGTATCCAGTTTAGAGGTTTAGCTTCGTATGATGTTCATACATGTTTGTCTATTTGTAACTAAGCATAAACTACACAATGTGCTATCTGTGCTCCGTCCACCATGAAACTCGGTTTCTAGTGTTATAAACCCACAGATATGCCGCTGTGCCACTGTAGGGGGGGGGGGCAGTTCGTGATGTGTTCAGAACGTGTTCTGTAACTGTAGTGTGAAGACTTCTCTTTACTTGTATTTATTATAGTTTTGTTGTTTTCCAGTGGTATTTATGTTTTCTCCGTTTTTTAATTATTTTAGATGGATGTAGAATTGTTTGGGTTATATTTTGTCTTTTAGTTGGGAACAGAACTGATTCCATTGTTCTTGTGTTACATGTGTTTGTACTTATGTTTCTTGATCTCCGTTTTACATATTCTGTTGTCGTTTTTAAATCATTGTTAATAGCTGTGTGTATGGTTCCCAGGTCTGGATTATTGTTATACATTTGTGTTTTGGTATTGTTTGTTTGGCAGTATTAGTAAGGCATTTAGTTATTGTATGAGCATATGTATCTATTTCTGATGGATTTGCGGCGGTGTAAGTAATTGTTTTGGGTAATAGTTGACTTAATAGTGATTCAAATTTGTTTGAATTTCTTTCTTAGTTAATTTTTTCTGTTTCATGAGTTTTATTTCTTTTATGGGAAGAGAGATGGACGACACATCAAATCAGTAAATAATTACTATCACTATATGTTCTCATTAAATGAGTTTAGACACAGACCTAATATCTCACTACTACTATCTCATTCGATGTGTGCATTGGAGTTACATAATTTAATAAAGCTATATTAGTATCGAGTAATTTAATAATATTATTCCATTTGTATTTGTTATCCTGCATTTAAAATTTGTATGTTAATTATTAATGTATTATGTAAACATTGAGTTTGTAATATGAGAGTAAATATTTTTCAGAAATTCTATATTTATAAGCTTAGTGGGTAAACATACACATTATTTATAAATATATCGAATACTATGCATTTATTTGAGTACGCTTACGGACAGAAATGCTTTGTGTTATAGAACTATTCCTCTATTGATATGTTGCTTATTTCATCTACATATTCTTATAACTGAGTAGCTACGTATTTTAAGTATGGTGGTTCTATATAATAATGTTTCACTTACTATGCATTTATTTGTAGTACGCTTACGGACAGAAATGCTTTGTGTTATAGAACTATTCCTCTATTGATATATTGCTTATTTCATCTACATATTCTTATAACTGAGAAGCTACGTATTTTAAGTATGGTGGTTCTATATAATAATGTTTCACTTACAACTGGAATATCTGGTTTATTCAGCAGAATGATGTCTTCAGTCTCAGGTTTCTTGGAGCCAAGAACTCCTTGAATGTTGTTCGATATGCCGAACGTATCCTGTGATTGATGTAATTATCTGTGGTAGATGAGTTTTGGAGCTATAGTGAATATGAATTGTATACAGCCTTTTGTCTACTTTGGAATATTCGCCAGTAATATGGTGAATATGTTTTTACTAATATCCATGATTATATGTGTTACTTACTTTTCGTTTGTTTCTGATGTTGTTTTTGTATTATTTTCAATCTTATTTGTTTGGGGGACTTGTGGTTGTTGTGCTGTTACGTCAGTATTTATGTTCTCTTCGGCTGGTTGCGCATTTTTTGTTGTTGCTGATCTGTCTTGATAACTCATAAAGCAAAGAAAAAAACAGTTTGAACATCGCAGTGAGCACAGCGCAGATATCCCTTTGCATTAAAAATTAAATTAGTTCAAAACTTCCTGCACATCATTTCGTCAACGAGCTTTACTAAACGATCAATAAGTACACATATATTTCGGGAAAAGACACGTGAAGTTTTAATGACACAATTATAAATTTGTTTTTATTTCTTATTGGAATCAAGAATTAATAATAGTACACACACACGCACATAATAAAATGTGTTTAAGAAAAACGTTGTGTTCTAACTAAGTATGATATGTTGATCTTGAAAAAATTAATAAATGCGTAGTAGCAATGATAATATTTTATTTATAAAAATAAGCATTGAACACACAGGCCAGTGTTCTAAACACACGTCAAAACCGATTAGACTAATGGTAAGAATGTGTTTGCCTGTTTGAAAATTAAGCTAATCTGACAGTCCAGCTACTGCGTTTTAATCCTAGCCGACACCTATCTGATGTCAGTTTGTCGTTTTGTCAGTACTGCCTATCAAAGTCATACAACGTAATCCTCAATATATTTGTTTATACAGTAAACTGACAAGTTGATCCACTTTCTAGGATATTTCAAGCTAATTTTTTTATAGAAATGTTATCACAGCTTCTCAACGTCACGAAATGATTAAGACAATGTTAACCAGAATTGGGATGAGCGAACCGTATTAAAAAGTAATATAATACTTGTATCCAAAACATTATACACTATTGTTACTTATTCAAATACTAAAATTGATTGATGTAATTTTTATTGAACCTTATTTTAATAAATAATTTGTTGGGAATCAGTTTTCACGCCATTATAAAATAACTTCTAGCAAACTTGCTAAAATCTTCAATAAAATTAATAATAGTTAGTATTGATTATGAGTAACAGCCAAACGACCAAAGCGATTTTCTTTCAGTTCGTCAATTGAGTATTCTCGCTGTTTTCGACCCTAGATTATGTTACCACTCTATCATGATATTTAGATTTAGTAAATTTTTTTTCACGCTATTTAGATTAACATACACAAATATTCGTGTTCTTTAGGATAACAGGCATCAATCAGTCTTTGAGTTAGTTAGATTAACAATCCCAAATTTTCTTACTTGTTATTGTATAAGACCAAATTTTCAAGATGGCTGTATCAATATACAATAATTTTCATGGTAATTAATTTGAGAGTCGTCAATCTTCGTAACATTTAGAATTAGCTTAACAGAGAGAAATACTCAAATTAGTTAGTTTAATAGATACAAGTCTTCACGGTAGTAAATTTAAGACGCTATTCTCCATGCTAGTTAGAATAATAAACACCAATTTTGATGCTAGTTAAGTTAACATACAAGACCTCTGTGCCACTCGTTATACTAAAAGACAGATATCTTCTTGGTAGTTAGACTTATAGATACATTATTCATGCTAGTTAGATTAGCAGACATCGTCTTCATATTGGTTTGTTTAGCCGCGGCATACTGGCTCATAGAATGCCTCCGTGTTTCTTTGTTTTTTTTCAAGTGCAAACGTTTAACGTATAACTCCGTTATCTATTAACCGATTTGAGATCTAATTACAGTTTTCGACTCAAGAGGTCAAATCCTTTCGATTGATGCATTTGAACACACCTGAGTTCTCATAGAATAATATAATATTATAATCTTGCCTAATTTCAGCTTTAAAATAGGTTGGTAGAGATCTTGATGAGTAATGAAATTGAATCTGGTATACTAGCGCTCCATGCTTGGTATTACTGTCGCACAGAAATAAAAATTGGGGAAGTCTCAAAGATTAGTTTACTCAAATCCTGCTTAAAGGAATCTCAAGTGTTGCTGCTATTGAGAATTCTCTCTTGTTTAGGTTAAAAAGAAAGTTCAAGGTATTATATTAATAGACACATTTTTCACAGTAATTAAACTGTCCAAGTAATATCAATTTCATTTCACAGCGTAAATCTATTGTACTGAGTTGACTGCATGGTATTTCACACAGTGTTGATAAAATCCGTATTCAAGCAAAAAACAACAACAAAAATAATGAAACATTGCGTTTGTAGAGATAAAAAAAACATCATTATATGGTGAAATGCGTGTTATATTTGTGTTTTAATCATGCTTATTAGTGTAACTTAGAGATACTGAACTCTTTAATGAACAATTTGTTTATTTGAAATTTTTATCTATACCGAACGCTGTTGAGTAGTTGAACAGTTTGTTTATTTGAAATTTTTATCTAAGCTACACAAAGGACTAAAGTTAACCATCCCTAATTTTGAGCCCCCCGCTAGTACAGCGGTATGTCTCCGGATTTACAACGCTAAAATCAGGGGTTCGATTCAGCTCGGTGGGCTGAGCAGATAGCCCTATGTGGCTTTGCTATAAGAAAAACACACAAACACACCCTAATTTTGATACAAAAATTCGGTAACGAAATTCCAAAACATCTTGTCTTATCAAAGTCTTTATCTGACAATGTAACTAGATGGTTTTTTGTTATTCAAGTTTTATATACTACGTCGAGAGTTTATCAGTTAGATATCTTCGTAGCTACCAGTTCATAAAATCCACAAAATTCTACTTTAAATAACTTGAGCAGTAAAATATAACTGTCGAGGATTTGTAAATTTTGAATACTGATTCTTGGTCGTTTAGGGACAAGGTTGTTGATTTAGAAAACAAAAAAGTCAATTTGTTTAACAACTAGTTTCTTATCATACTTTGAACTCACTTTCCTCCATCTTTGCTTTTATTTAAATTTTCTTAAAAGTTTTAAATTTATTATTACATTTCAGTTTAATTTATAAATGGGAAACAAAGTAAAATAAAACCAAACGGGTTGTTTCAATTCATTAAACTCAATAATTTGGAATGCCATAATTTTTATTTATTAGTTTGGGATATTTAAAAGGAAACAATAATGATTTACCTTTAATTTGATGTAGCATGTCTTGTACATTGTAAAGATGAGGAAATATTTTGACACCTAGATTGTTTTAACAAGAAATATAGGTGTTATTTTTTCATTTAATTAATTGCATATTTTTCTCTAGTTGATTACAAAATGTTGATTTAAATATCAGGTCATCCCTTAAATAATATCCGATTTTAGGTTCAGAAAAAGAGAAAGAATTTGAAACGCTTTTAATGTTATTTAGTCAATAATGTATGTTCCATTAATATTAATTACTTTCTGCTAACGATTCGCAAGCTTCTAAATGCCACTTCTATAAAATTCCTGGGGTTTGGAGGAAAAGAATGTAGAGAGGGTAGTTTTGACATCTTTATGTGGTCCAAGCTCTTTTCCATCAAGATAATTCTGCAAACTTTGGAATAGATGATAATCAGGTGGGAACTGTCAGGAGAATATGTAGGATGTGGAAGTTTTTCCCAGTCTAGATCTTCAATATTTGCAGATGTGATCCTTGCTGTATGGGGTTGTGCATTATCCTGGTGAAACACAACATCTTTGCGATTGATCAAAGCAGGCCTCTTTTGTTTCAGTGCAACGTTCAAGCGCTCTAACTGTTGACAATAGAAGTCTGATATAATCGTTACATTGAATGGCAGCAACTCAAAGTGGATCACACCAACAATATCCCACAAACTCTTAACAAGACTTTTCTAGGGTGGAGGTCCATTTTGTGCTGTGCTTTAGCACTGACCCATTGTCTGCGGCGCTTAACATTTTTATAAGATATTCATTTTTCATCTCCAGTCACTAACCTGTCCAAAAAGGGCGACTTACATTCAGTAGGGAGCATAGAAGTGCAAATGTCCACTCTTGCTCTAAGGCAGGCTACTTTCAAATCATGAGGGACCAATTTCCCAAGTTTTGACATCTTTCCAGGCTGTTGCAGATGGCGGTGAACTGTTGAATGGGTTAAATTAAGCTTAGTTCTTCAACTGTTACAACACAATCTTCATCAATGCAGTCAGCAGCAAGTCTTCATTAAACTCAACATGACGTTCCTGAATGTGACGCATCACTTAAGCTGTAGTCACCTGATCTGAACTTCTGAAACCACCTTCAACATTTTCTTTTATTTGAGACTCCACACCATAAACACTTTGAATGGTTTGTGTAGTTTCTTCTGCACTATTGCCTTTTTTAAACTCATAAAGCATTATATGCCTAATGTGCTCCTCAAACACATCCATCTTCCTAAGGGTTTATTTGATTATTGATCTGAAAAAGTGGAGTTGAGTTATTTTATTTTATTTATCTGAACATTTTTATACATGCCCTACTACATATTTTAGTCATTAAAGCCTTCTACAAAGACAATAGTGATGATCCTCTTTCTGTATTAAATTTTCGGACATTACTTATGGGATGACCTGATATATATATGTTAACTTCCTTGCATTTCAAAAAAATCATATATTTTAATTATAAACCAATATCACCCGAGACTATACAGACCAATGGGCATATATGGTTATTTCACAAGTTCGAACATGCAGTGTGAAAGAACAGAATCAGCTTCTATGTTTTACTTGAGACCAACCAAGTCGATAGCAGTTAATAAAGACACTGACAACTCTCACATAGTTCTCTATAAAAGTTTGGTTTGTTTGGAATTTTGCGCAAACCTACACGAGGGCTATCTGCGCTAGCCGTCCTTAATTTAGTAATGTAAGAGTGGAGGGAGGGCAGCTAGTCATCACAACCCACCGCCAACTCTTGGGCTACTCTTTTACAAACGAATAGTGGGATTGCCATCACATTATAATGCTCCACGGCTTAAATGGCGAGCATATTTGGTGTGACGGGGATTCGAATCCGCGACCCTCGGATTATGAGTCGAATGAGTTAACCATATGGTCATGCTGGGCCTCTCTATAAAAGGAGTATGAGGCTTATGAATAACAAATCCAATATTCTCTACTGTTTGATTGTTTCGAATGCCCAAAATACTCTTGTAACAAGCCCTAAACGATTAGAGTTCTTTTTGAGATGAGTTATATTCCTTTTATATGCAAGACCACGTAATTAGAGCACTTGACAAGCACTCTGAGGGTCACTGGTTCAGATTCCAATTTTACAGTTATCGTTGGTAGTTTACAAACGTTTTTGTTTTTGCTGTCAACAAAGTTATATTGATTTTACAAAAAGAAACTTTTAACATGAATAAAAGAACACGCCACCTTGAGATCACTCATTAAGTCAAGTATATTAGAAAATGCTTCAGGAGAATGTGAAGCTGTCTTCATTCTAGGATCCTTGGATGGGTTAACGATCAACGGAGTATTAGTACAAGTTTTTTTTTCTCGTAAACTGACGTCTCAAATTAATATGGTTAGTTCTGGAAAAAAAATAGTCTGAGTTTTTACACCCATTTGGTGGAGTTCAAATGCATCTCTTGATGCTCTTTCAGAACATCCACACCATGTGTTCATTCACATGTGAATGTTTTAAATATTATATTGTAATCTGTACTGAGTAATTACGCCATCATTATTTCGTCTATCAGTGAGAAGTAGACAAAGTGATAACATTTATTAATCAAGGGATATAATCATCTTTGGTTTGACAAGTTGTCGTTACTTAATTATATTAGAACTTTGTCTTTAGAATGCAAGCTTAACACTTATGTATACATATACGCGGCACTCAAGAGTATGATGTTCTCTTCTATAAGAGAAAACAGGTATGATTAAATATCAACTCTTAGTGGTTGATACGCCCAAAGAAAATGCGCAGAAGAAACAACCAGTCACCTAAACAGAACAAACCGATTGTATTGCTCTCTTCACACTCAAAAGTTTTCAAAATTCTCGAAGTTTATATAGAATTTTGTTGGATAATCAAGTAAGGCTTGAAAAAATATATATTTTGAAAGGTTCGCTGAGATCTTATGTCGGTATTTTTGAAAGATAAGATTTTATAAGGCAGGTCATCAAACTAAGACTTGGACAGTCCGTCTTTCTTCTTCGTGATAATTTTAGCAATCTTGTTAACTTCAGTCTACTAAAACGTTTTAATTTAGCACTTATTTTGTAGTAAAAATACAAATACTGTTTATTTTGATTTTATTTTAGAGACTTGTTATTGAAGTAGTTTGACAATAGTCTGTTAAATAGAGAAAATTATATTGTCTGACAAATATATACTGTTCTACAATTGTCCAAATGTGCTATCTCCAATCGTAATTGTTCGAAGTGAAGAGCAAGAAACCAGCAGCTGTGAGCCTATTTACTAAGGAAAGGGTCATAGGTCATCATGAAAGTAATTGTTTAGATAGAAGCTATCAGACTGTTGTCTTTAAACCACTATAAAGTTAATACAATTGAGAATAATTCAAGAGTAGTAATAGAAAACCAGTTGTCATAGATCAGTTAGCTTAAAGGCGCCGTGAGAAGAAATATATTGACTTGTTATCAGACAATACATTGCAAGATCAATGAAAATATCTCAGTCTACTGTTAACGAGTTTTAAACTGATTAAAATATTAAAAGAGGATCGCTTGTAAAAAAATCCTGATGTCTGGTGAAAATAAACGAAAGAATCTGTTTTGAGCCATTGAATACAAAGATAAGTATTCCTTGATGACACGCCCGGCACGGCCAAGCGTGTTAAGGCGTGCGACTCGTAATCTGAGGGTCGTGAGTTCGCATCCTCGTCGTGTCAAACAAGCTCGTCCTTTCAGCCGTTGAGGCGTTATAATGTAACAGTCAATCCCACTATTCGTTGGTAAAAGAGTAGCCCAAGAGTTGGCGGTGGGTGGTGATGACTAGCTGCCTTCCCTCTAGTCTTACACTGCTAAATTAGGGACGGCTAGCACAGGTAGCCCTCGAGTAGCTTTGTGCGAAATTCAAAAACAAACAAACAAACAATCCTTGATGATAAGAAATCCACTTGAAATAAAAATGTATCTCAGAACGGTTGGTATGGGTATTAACACTTTTATTGATAAGCAGAGAACAACGTTTCAACCTTCCTAGGTCATCTCCAGGTTAACAAAGAGAGAGTTTCCAACTGACCGCTACCAGACACATGTCTCAGAGACGACAGTATAAACGGGAACGGGATTGTAGGGGGCGTTGCAGTTGGATGTTAGGTAATTAATTAGTATAGGCATAAAAGTGTTCCTTTATATTGGTTTCATTTTGGTTTTAGTTGCTGTATAAGTAGGGCTTCTTTCATTTTGCGTTTGCTTATATTTGTTTCCCTACTTAATATCTGGGTGTTTTCTATAGTTATGTTGTGTTTATTTGATTTGCAGTGTTCAAAAACGTGTGAAGGTGTTTTTTTTTGTTCTTTGAATCTAGTTTCCAGTTTAGTCGTGGCAGTTGTTGCATTGTATTTTATAAATTATGTGGGTGTTGTGTTTGTCAATGTGTTTTTTACATAGTATGGATTTTAGTTTTGTACCAAGTTTTTAATACATTTGGTGTTTACTGGAATTTTGTATTTTGTTATAAGTTTTTTTCCAAATGTTGGTAATTTTTTCGCTGATGTTGGGAACATGTGGTATACAGCAGTATAGAGTTTTGTAGTTTGTTGTATCTTGGGATTTATTTTTGTTTGTTTGTTGTTGGTCTAGCTGTGTGCGTATAATGTTTTCCACGGTGTCTTGAGGAAATTTGTTGATGTTGATGAAGTGTTGTTTTATTTTGTTGATTTCATCGTTAATGTTATTGGGTGAACATAGTTTTGTGCCTCTGTTTATTTGGTTTCTTAATATGATGAGTTTTTGTTTTGTTTCATGTGCTGAGTCCCAGAGAATGTATAATCCAGTATGGATGATTTTTCTTTGGATTTCTGTTTTGAATTGTGTATCGGTTATTGAAATTAAGAAATGTTATTTTGTTAGTTTTCACATGTGAACTGAATGTTGGGGAATATACAGTTAACGTAGTTGAAAAAACTAAGTGTATATTCTGTAGATGTGAATTCAGCAATTGTATCATCAACATACTTGTACCAGTATAGTGGTGGGTGTAAGACTCAATTGATCGCTTGAGGTTCAATCTGTGTTATAAAAATGTTTGCTTGAACTGGTGAACGGGATTCCCCATATTTAGCCCATTTATTTGTAGGTAGTTTTGGTTATTGAACATAAAATAAAGTTAATTTTGGCGGCAGTAAATTCTATAAGGGTTGCAAATTGGTTGCTGGGGACGTGTCAGTGGGCTGGGGTCTTAGATATAAAGTTCTAAAGCTATCTTGCAGGCTTCAGTTGTTGGGACTTCTGTGAAAAGGGAGATTACATCAAAACTGGGCGTTAAAGCTTTACGGTTTAGTTGATTAAAAATAGATTTAAAAGTTAAAAGAGTCTTTGAAAAAAAACCGGCTGATGTTACATATTTAGAAAATGTCCATGCTATATACTTACCGAGGTTGTAGTTGAATGATTCATAGATCGACATTATGGATCGTAGTAAACAATCTGGTTTTGAAGTTTGGGGGTGCCGTATAGTTATAGCATGCATGAGTCGGTCTTTCGTAGGTAAGAATAAAGGTTTTCTGAGATTGTGCGTTTTTTTTCATTTGTAGTAGTATTTTGTTTTGTTAGTTTTCATGTAGTTTTGTTGGAATTGCGTTCATTAGTTTAAATTTGTTTGTATCTGATAAAATGTTAATTTTTTAAATATATTCATTTATGTTCATTATAATCATAGCATTGCCTTTATCTGCTTTTATATTTTAATGTTGTTGTCTTGTTTTAAGTTGTTTATACAATTAATATATTTTTGTGTGAGGTTGTTTTTCAGTTTCCTTTTCTGTGAAATTATATTGATGATTTGGTGTGAAATTTCTTTGAAAAAGTTGTTTAAATACTGTTTTGAGGTATTTCTGGAAAATAGATATTTTCAGTTCTACCTGTAAAGATGGCTTGTTGTTTGTCGGTGGAATTGTTGTCGAAGTTGTCTTTTTTCTGGTGGTTGTTTTCCGTTGTTTTGTTGGTGTTTTCAGTTTGTGTAGAGTAGATTACCAGTCTTCTAGCTAGGTCTTCCAGGCAGGCTTTCATTTCGACGGATGGAATATTTCTAGGTTATACTGAGATGAGTCCTTTGTTGAGTAGATTCATACCCATTCTGAAATACATTTTTATTTCAAGTGGGTTTCTCGTCATCAAAAAGTTACTTCACCACGGCGATTATATGAAAAGTGTAAGCCTTTTGTGTTTTTTTTGTGTACTGTGTTATCTGTTTAAACTTCATTATGTCTGAACAGGAAAACACTAACCAAATAGCATTTCTTAATCTCAAGATCACTACAGTCGATACACAATTCAAAACAGAAATCCAAAGAAAAATCATCCATACTGGATTATACATTCTCTGGGACTCAGCACATGAAACAAAACAAAAACTCATCATATTAAGAAACCAAATAAACAGAGGCACAAAACTATGTTCACCCAATAACATTAACGATGAAATCAACAAAATAAAACAACACTTCATCAACATCAACAAATTTCCTCAAGACACCGTGGAAAACATTATACGCACACAGCTAGACCAACAACAAACAAACAAAAATAAATCCCAAGATACAACAAACTACAAAACTCTATACTGCTGTATACCACATGTTCCCAACATCAGCGAAAAAATTACCAACATTTGGAAAAAAACTTATAACAAAATACAAAATTCCAGTAAACACCAAATGTATTAAAAACTTGGTACAAAACTAAAATCCATACTATATAAAAAACACATTGACAAACACAACACCCACATAATTTATAAAATACAATGCAACAACTACCACAACTTCTATATTGGAGAAACAAGCAGAAACTAGATTCAAAGAACATAAAAAACTCCTTCACACTTTTTTGAACACTGCAAATCAAATAAACACAACATAACTATAGAAAACACCCAGATATTAAGTAGGGAAACAAATATAAACAAACGCAAAATGAAAGAAGCCCTACTTATACAGCAACTAAAACCAAAATGAAACCAATATAAAGGAACACTTTTATGCCTATACTAATTAATTACCTAACATCCAACTGCAACGCCCCCTACAATCCCGTTCCCGTTTATACTGTTGTCTCTGAGACATGTGTCTGGTAGCGGTCAGTTGGAAACTCTCTCTTTGTTAACCTGGAGATGACCTAGGAAGGTTGAAACGTTGTTCTCTGCTTATCAATAAAAGTGTTAATATCCACATCAGCCATTTTGTGATACATAGTGATAAGTATTGTATTCTGGAGGGCAGTCTTCTATTCAGGAAGACCAAAATTGATTTTTATTATAGTACCAAAATGGTGAAAAGGTTTTACACAACGCCTACTGACATTATTTACATTAGGAAAGCTGAACGATTCTACAGCTTTTTTAAAGATGTTGCATCCTACCCCAGTACTAGAAAAAAAAAAGCATAGAGATAAGCTAAATATGATAAAGTTTTGACCTCAAAACTCAAATTTGAATCTAATGGAACATGTTTTGAAGCACGTAGATAAATGCCTCCAACGTCAACAAAAGAAGCCAATGTCTACCCAATAATTGAAATATATTTTCTTGGAAAAACAAAATAAAACACAAGTTATTTGACTCGTATAAAAAATAACAACAACAAAAAGAATACAAAGTGGTATTACAGCATAAGGAGGATTAACTAAGTCGTGACATGTACCATTGTAACATTGTTCTGTTTTTGTACTTTTACGTAACGTCTTTCTGGTAAATCTCAGAGAATTTTGTTTTATTAACGAATTTCTTTACTGTTGCGTTATTAATGGTTGGTCTCCCGCTAGTACATCGGTAAGTCTACAGATTTGTAACCCTACCATCAGGGGTTCGATTCCTCTCTGTGGGCTCAGCAGAGAGCTTACTGTGGTCTTCCTATAAGAAAACACACACACACGTATTAACGGTTTAAGTATTAAATGTAATAATTTTAATTTATTTAAAGTATTGCTTTTTTGTATTAAGCACAAAGCTACTCAATGGGCTATCTGTGCTCTGACCACCACGGGTATCGAAACACGGTTTTTAGGCTTGAAAGTCTGCAGAAGTAAGTATTACTTAATATCCACGTTTTGTTATTTACATATATGCATTATTATTAGACTATTTATTAAGTCTTTTTAACATTTCGTCTTTCAGTTTCATATTGCTAAGTGTAACAGCTATGTACTGCTTATGTTGGTCTGGCATGGCCAAATAGTTAGAGTGTTTAATTCGCAACCTAAAAGGCGCGGGTTCGAATCCTCCTGCCGCCAAATATGCCCACCTTTTTAGTCATAGAGGCGGTATAATGTAACTATCAATTTCATTATTCATTAGTAAGATAGTAGCGCAAGTGTTAGCTGTGTGGTGGATGGTTATGACTAGCTGCCTTCCCTCGTGGAGGTTTGCGTAAAATTCAAGATAAACCAAACGAAACTAATAATTTAAGTTTATTTTTATATTTATGTACTACGAAGAGCAGAAGAATTATAATGTTGTAGATGGCACTATATGTATATGCATGAAACAGAACAAGATGACATTATATGTCTCCAACTGTAGTAGAAACAACCATTGTAACAATGATGTGAAATTTAAAGCAGAATATCATTTTACTTCATTGTTTTCCACATTTGGTTCTTAATTTAGTTATGGTCAGATTTAAGTACTTATTCTGTAACTTATGATATTTTACAGGGGCTGCTTAGGAATTCTCAATTGTTAATGGCTTGAAATATCGTTGAATTCCTGTTTTTACTGCAGGAGCTTACGTCTAAATAAGTTTGCAATAAAAACTAGAGGGAAACAATCTTTATCTGTTTACTAATATATAATTCTGTTTATTACCATTCATCAATTGTTGTTTTTTTTCTGCTCTTATATGGTGCTTTGTTAACTTACCCAATGATATTACATTGGAAGAGTACTGAGGTTTGCATACTTGAGATGTTTTCTATGCACATTAAATACCTTTATCCAAAACATAATTTATAAATCAATATATCTTAAATATATTATTAACACATTAGTACATTAGGATACCCTGTGATACATCAGCACACCAAAATACATGATACCGAAATAAACGTATACTGATACATAAGTTTACTGTAAACGTTATTCATTTATTCATAAATATATTTAACATTGACGCATACATTATGAAAGAGTAATCTGTGTTAAATAATACGCATAAGTGGTTATATTCTGGCGTTTCTCATTTATGTGTCTCCTGTCAGAATCACCACGTTTTCCAGTTTTTCTCGCGATAAGGTACAAGAAAATATACAGAATTATTTTCGACTTTAAGTTTGGAATAATGCTATTTTTCACTAGTAGCTCTGTGACGAAGAGTACTAAAAAACAACGCAAGTTGAGAAGTTTCAACTTCCTAATTAACACTATATGCTTCTTAACCAGATGCCTAAAGCAGTTCAGAGTAATAATAATGGAACATCTTTTGTATATAATTTATTTACCCACATGAAGCTGACTACCTCTGATGAATAAATATAGATATACCCCTTCTAAGTCCAGACTTAAAGTGTCTAATATTATTTGCGTGAGAATGTGATTTCACATATTCTAATTTTGGTCAACTTACAAACCATGAGTTAGTGAAATGATAGAAATACATATGGGTAAGAATCACCAACATGAAGCTACTGGAATTTTAAACAATTAGTCGACAGCGAAAAATGCTGGGACATGTGTTTTATTTCATTTCTTTTAATTTTTTCATTTTATTCCATTCTGGGTTAATAAAATATGTTACGATAATCTGAATTCAGTATTATAATTTTTATATGATATTTGGATATTTTTATACTAATTACCTTTGAGTTAAGTATTTATTTAAAAATATACAGTAACGTTTTCAAGACATTACATTTGGAAACATGAAAATAACATTATAAGTACATTTTAAATGCACGTATATATATAAGATGATAAAAGCACACCGTATTTGAATGTATTTTGTAAGTACTTGGAAAGTTTTCACCATGAGGAATCCTTAAATTTTCACAAACTTTTATCGTGGATACATAACTACGTTTCTAGCTCGAAATCACATTATATCCCTTCTTACAATACATTTTGTAAGTTCTCTTAGTATCGTTATAGAGTTCCTGAACACAAAGAGCACGATTAATTTTATGGGAAGAATAAACCAGTTTTAGAACGGACACAAAAGAATGTGATATTTCTGTACTGGTCAATTATTACACTGATTTCTCTTCATTCATTTGAAAATATATTACGACGTTTGTATCGTAGTTAATATCATAATATAGGTTACTTGAAACGAAAAAGGTTTTTTTTTGTATGAATAAAAGCTTAATGCTGCTCACTTATTTATTAACTGAAAATATACAGAAATATTCTGTTACTTACAATTCTCCCAGTGTCGAAAGACCAGTTTTCGATTCTCGTAATTGGCACAACACAGATAGTTCATTGTATTGCTTTGTGCTTAACGGCAAACAAACAAGTTATATAGAATATTTTATGAAATTTCACAAATCACTTACCCCTCGTGTTAAAAGTAGCGTGGTTTATGGAATGAAAATTAAATTAACTGTAATTACTTAAAAATGTGAAAATGATGGCTTATTTTGTCTTTTTTTTTTACTCCAACCTTTTTAACCCTACATCTGTATTATTAAATGGTTTCTGTAGGTGCATTTGTTTGTTTGTAAATAAACAATGCCAGCTTCTTGACTGTTACGTATTATAATTTATCTCGGACGAGCCTCCAACTTATTATGTCACGTTATGAAACTGAGTTAAATTGTAATTTACATTTAGAAGTTAGTTAAACATCGATACGTATTAAATGTATATTTGCTAACAAGATGGATCCACACACTTTCTTAATGCAAATATATTTTAATGTACAATTAATAATATAATATATAATAATACTTTTTATAAATAGTATGATGCTAAAATTTAATTAATCATTAAAATAATGATTAATATACAAACGTTTTACAAACTTACAAACAATAATGAGTCTTTTATGTGATCCGGAACTTCCTTGATATCCTAGCAGGGCTCACGAGTTGATATCGGTACAGGTCACTTAACGGGTAGCTAGTAGCTCTCTACACGTAAGTTTTTCACAACTGAAGTTATACAGTATCTTCGAAGAAATACTAATTTTAGTTAATTCACTGAAGATAAACAGTTTGTAATGTTCAAAATCTATAAACGTTCCTGGTCAAATATCTGTAGTTTCCCGATTAATAAGCGTTTATTACAGTTATAGCTTTCGAGGTTTATAGTACACCAGTTGTAACAAACCAACAATATTAATTTGTCTCTTGGCATGTCGCATTGGTTTATAATCTTGAGAGAAAAGTTTCTAGAAATTTCAGTTAAGGCAAGAATGCTGGTATTTACATACATGAATACATTGTTGATTCTTACACTCAAGAATTTTCTACAAAGTTAGTGAATAGACGAGATTTTCGCAGCGCACATTTAACAGTACAAGTTACATGTCTTTCTAAATAGAGATTTAACATCAGTATTGAAATAAATATAAAATACTAAATCCGTCACACGAGCTGAAATCGTCATGGAACTTTCACTAGTTTTTGATTATGGCTCAGAATGAGTTAAAATCGTTATTTTATTCAGTTTCCTACTTTTACAAGTTTAAAATCCATTTCAATTTACCCCTTGTAGGAGAATAAATTACGCAGTTTTTTATCTATCGGCATATCCATGAAGATAACGGAATACATTCTCCGTCTGGCAACAGTGTCTGTACTTGTATAATTAGTGGTACTACTTGTTGCACTTAAAATCTTTGAAAATACATTTATCTTAATATCTATAATGTAACAGTGTTCATAGAAAGAGGTCGATATGCTTAGATCACAAATGATTGAATTCCGTTGTGTCTATGACTCGCGTTAGAGTAACTGCAGCAAGGAGTGGTGTGTTTTGTTTTGATAAAACTATGTATTAAAAGTGTTAGTCCTCACTCTGATGGCTTGTAAAAGTAAATCCTATGTGAAACTTTTCATATCAGTCTAGTATGAAAACATAAATATTTCTTCAAACAAGTGAACGGAAAACATGTTCTGTAACCTTTCTTTATTGCAAACAGGAAAGGATTTTCTTTAAAACATAATCCAAGGCTTTATGATTGAACCACAACTTACCTAACGCGTCTGCTGTTTTTTTAATTATCTGTGATGTAATTGTTGCGACCTGGTAATTTCAGATATTCTACCAAAGCCACATAGGTTTCAACAAAAGCGGTTTTGCATAACAATACGGATAAAATGTTGCTTCAGTACATTCATTACTTGTGTATGTAAAATAGCATTTCAACAATTGGAATTTAACATAATCTAAATAAGTTGTAATTTTAATATATTGATTAGTTGCTTATCTAAAAATTATTTTCTCAAATATAGAGGAATTCAACTCAAGCAGTCCCAGATAATAATGGGAAAAAGTGCCTCTTAAACATTTATTAATTATGTAAACATATACTCACCAGAACTATAGGTGCTTCTGTAAAAGCAGTTTCACAAAATTAGGAATAAATTTCGCTTCAATACGTTCATTATTTACTAATATCAAAACATTAAAGTATTAGCTACTTTTTACGTATAAAATAAGTATTTGTTTTTATTATTATATGTCCTTTGATTAGCCTAATTTGTAGTAAATAAATGTCACCTGGCTTAAAACAGTATAGTAAGAATCATCACACTATAGCTTCAACCTTATTTGATGAGAAACTTCCTTTTCCGTGTTGAGTTTAAAATTTCAATTTCAGAACGAGGTATATTGTGACAAGGCACTCAGTAACACATTATAATTACCAAAATAAAAATGCATAAATTTAATTGCACTTCAAAACACATAAGGAACATAAAACACAAAACATTAAATTATGTACACAGAGTGAACCTGATTTTTAAGTAACGTTGCTAAATACCGACTAACATCTTATACATTGTATTTAAATTGTTTATTTGAATAAAATTACATGACGTCCGAAAGAACTGTATCATTGACGAACACCATACACTTGTATCCAATTAATTAAATAACGTGAGGTTTCTAGGACCAACAAACAGGTTAGTCTAGTGGATTTGAGGGTCCATGGTTAACGATCTGTTACAGGTAAAAAAAAAAAAAATTGCAATTTGCACTTTTGTGTGTGTTATAAGACTGATGGCAAATTTCCACCATTCATTGTGATAAGAAAAGTCCAAGAGGTGAGATTGGACTTTCTGATCAGGAATAAATAAACATATATAACACTATTTGTACCAGCATCTTCCAAACAAGTGCCCAGAATCTTAAATTAGTGACTTCATCTTCTGAGAGAAGGAGCTAAAATTATTATTAACTATATATGCGATTTGCTTTTGAGCATGTTAAAAACAATTTATATTGACAATTAAAAAGTGTTAAAGGCTCTTGTGAGTAAGTGTATCACAGATAAATAGAAACTTGTATATCACTGTCGAAATATTTAAGTAAATTTACAATTATAATTCTATTCTCAAAATAATTTGTCAAATGAAGTTGTATGTATATTTCATTGCACCACAAAGTGCGTTATAGTATAAAATAATGTATTCATAGCTTGCACATAATTTTAGTGTTATTATAAAGTCCCCAGTGGCACAGTATTATGTCTGCAGACTTACAACGCTAGGAACAGGATAGATAACCCATTGTGTAGCTTTATGCTTAATTTCAAACGAACAAACAAATATTGTTATTAAAACTTAGTAATTTGTTATACAATGTTATCGTATTGAGTTTGTAAATAAATACTTTACACAAGACCGGTTTACAACTTGATTTTAACTTCTCCCAAATATCAAGTTTCTTCTCAAGTATTAGTCTATAATTTAATAAAAAACTTCACATTTTTATCTATTCATATAAGTTGTTTTTGGTTGTTTTAAAGCAAATCCACATTGGATTATCTTTTTTATTCACTGCCGGAAATAAAAACCCGGATGTTAGCGTTGTGACTCTGTGAATTTACTGCTGTGGACTTTTCTAGGTAAAGGAATAATGTTTCCAAACTTTATAATATATATAAATTCTAACATCTAAGATATTACATGTTATGTAGACGTCTTCAAAAGATAACATATTCGGAGTAATGGAGTAATTTTCTTGAATTTTGTAGACTGTATATTATTACACATTTTAACAAAAGGGTGCTTCGTTAGTGTCTGGTCGATACTGGCAAAAGAGCTAAATCAACATTTTAAGGTCGGTACTTATCAAGGGTTCAGTATGATAAAAAGTCTCCATTTATCTTTCGGGTTTGCTAATATATTTCGAATATGTTATTTTATGTACTTCTCCCTATCTAGGTGTTTGGGTATATAAATTTGTATACCCGGAAGGGTTAGGTACACTAGACCTCTTCCTCCTTTCTTTTCATTGTTAGAGTGGACTTATTAGTATATTTAAAGTAAATACATGAGGGCCAGAGTGATAAGCGTAATTCAGGCCCTTTTCAGGGCAATGTCCATGTATATTGTTCTATCAGATTTTCCAAGTCTAGAATATAGGTGGCCTGTTTTATTTTAGCCCTAGCATGTTTTTTTATTTATATTTGTTTTTATATTGCTTTTTATTGTTTTTTAAATACTTAATTTTAGCTTAATGATCTAATGTATAAGTTTATCGGGGAGAGGTGTTTAGGACTCTCTTCATCATAAATTCAATACCTGTCTAGTTCGCATAACAGGTCATTTTTTTCCAATTTTTATCGAAATATTTTATTGTACTATGTAGAAGTCTATTTGGTATTGTTTGTGTATTAGAGTGTTTGTGCATGAACTTTGAGGATGTGGTTTTTGGTACTCTATATGTTGATGTAATTAATGTATTTTGTAATGATTGTAGTTTGGTTTGCAGTTGTTTATTACTTACGTTAATTCATGCAGGAGCTGCACAGTCTACTACTGGTCTTATATATGTTTTGTATATTTTAAGGATGTTTTCAGGTGTTGTTCCATAATTTTTACCTATTAGACTCCTAGCATAGTTTATTCTTCGTCAAATTTTAGTTTTTATGTTATTTACATGTTTTATCCACGTAAGTTTAAAAACATATGTTAGTTCTAAAAAATTTTGCAGATGTAGCAGTCTGGAGAAGCGCTCTGTTCACGTAAATCTTGGGTTGTACTTTTTAATGTTTCATTGATTTTGAAAATATCACTAATTGTGTCTTTGCTGTGTTTATTTTGATTCTATATTTTTGGCAGTATTCATTTATTCCATTTAGATGAAGTTGTATGTTATTGGCCGCAATTTCTGATGTAGGGGTACTTTTCCAAATTCATATATCATCAGTGAAATGTGACGAGTATCCATGGTTTGGGTCTTTGAGTGGCATATTATTCACATACATGATGAAGAGAATAGGACTAACCACACCTCCTTGAGAAACACCAGCTTATGGAGTGAAGAATTCCGAGAAAGTTCCATCTACGTTTTCTCTGTTTACTCTATTTTCCAAAAAGTTAGATAACCAGCAAATAATTCCACACGGTAGTCCCATTTCATTCATACGGAACCGAAGACCATTGTGCCATACAGTGTCGAATGCTTTCTCGATATCAAGGAAGCAGGCGACAGTGCATTCTTTTTTATTAAAGCTATTTATTATCGTTTCAGTTAACCTAATTAAATGATCTGTTGTTTGTTTAAATTTTCTAAATCCGTTTTGTTCCTCTGGTAATTTTGAAGTAATCTCCAAAAATGTGGAGAGTCTACTACTTATTATTCTTTCAAGAATTTTGCCTACACAACTGGTCAGGCTGATTGTTCTGTAACTATTTGGTTTATTAGCTGGTTTTCCTTCTTTGTGGAACATTAATATGTTAGCTTGCTTCCATGAAACTGGGCCTGGCATGGCCAAGCGCGTAAGGCGTGCGACTCGTAATCCGAGGGTCGCGGGTTCGCGCCCGCGTCGCGCTAAACATGCTCGCCCTCCCAGCCGTGGGGGTGTATAATGTTACGGTCAATCCCACTATTCGTTGGTAAAAGAGTAGCCCAAGAGTTGGCGGTGGGTGGTGATGACTAGCTGCCTTCCCTCTAGTCTTACACTGCTAAATTAGGGACGGCTAGCACAGATAGCCCTCGTGTAGCTTTGTGCGAAATTCCAAAAAACAAAACAAACAAACCAAGAAACTGGGTTGCTACCAGAGTAGAAAAATAAATTAAAGATAGCTGGTCAAATGGTCAAATAATTTTGGAGTGCCTCTTTTGAGGAGAATTGTTTGTATGCCATCATTTCCTGGTGATTTGTTTTTGGAATTCTTGATTGCTTGTTTGAGTGATTGTTAAAAATATTGATTGGAAAGTATGGTTTGTGTAATTCTATGTTATTTGTTACATGGTTGTTTACTTTGTTGTAGAAATAGTTGTTCATGTCTGGGTCATTATGCGTTTTGAATTTTTTTTTGTAGTTGATGTCTAAAGGCTTCTGCTTTTTCTTTATTGGTGCTGGCTAAGGTGTTGTTATGTTTTAGTGTTGGGCATTTTATTGAAGTGGCTTCATTGGTGAATGTTTTTAGGTGTGATCAAAACTTTTTTATGTATTTGCTTTGAATGTTTGTTTGTTTTTGTATATACAGTATATTTTAAGAGTGGGATTGTCAATGATTCCTCTTTCAAGTGGTCAATATATGCAGACATTATCAATCTGCTGTTCACCATAACATTAGGAAAAGTAACAAAGTTTTTATGTAGAACTTTTCTGTCTGAATACGGCACTGTAAAGAGAAAGAGAAGCTTTATCTAATTGAATGGGAATTTTTCTTTATATTCCATTAACAGAGGTTTTTGCTGGCTTCTTGCAAGTCATTCAATGAGCTCGATGGTGTGTTCGTGATGTTCGCAACAATTATATATTGTCAATATATAGATGTAATATGACTAAGAGGTTATCATACATGGTCACCTAAAAAGTTGTAATGGGTTTTAAAACGAGACTAAGAATTCGAGCGCTTCGAATAGCTCATTGTTTTTTTTCATAACTTGAATTTTGGGTCTCATTTGAAAACCATATACATATGGTGTCATTTCAGAATCTTCCAGCGCGTTGATAAGACTGTGAATACATTGAATATGATTGTTTGTTTGTTTTTGAATTTCGCGCAAAGCTACACGAGAGCTATCTGCGCTAGCTGTCCTTAACTTAGCAGTGTAAGACCAGAAGGAAGGCAACTAGTCATCACCACCCACCACCAACTCTAAGGCTACCCTTTTACCAACGAATAGTGAGTGTTATTTACCGTCACATTATACCAATTCCACGGCTGAAGTGGCGAGCATGTTTGGTGTGACAGGAATTCGAACCCGCGATTCTCAGATTACGAGTCGATCGCCTTAACCTCCTGGCCATACCGAGCCGACATTGAATAAGACAGAGTTCATTGAAGTTTCTGGTTTGTTACAAAATTCACATTTTGGCAACAAAGATAAAGGCTCAGAATTCTAGAACATCTATATACAATATTGGGTCTTTTAGACATCAGAACTTCTTAGTTGAATTTTGGAAAATGGAATTTTTACTTAACTGCAGGCATCTTTAACATCATTATTCCAACAGTGTAGTGCATTGTTGTGATGTCTGCTTATACTGATGGATGTTGTGCATCACTGCTTCGACATTTGAGGATGCAAATCTCTTCAGTATTGCTCCTACTACTTATATCCCTTCAATGCTTCTGGCCATTATGTTTGCAGATGTACAAAATATTTCTCGTGAAATAATCCACCAATTTTAGAGAAGAAACTGATGCTTGGCTTAATAAATAAGGTAGTAGATAATTTTGTAATTTGACTAGTATTTAGAAGTAGTGTTAATACGTCACAATAATTGATGCTTACCAACTTTACATCTTCTGGGGCATATCCTAAACATAGTTAAAACCTTTAAAAACAGTCGTGTTGCATTACATTTTCTGGATTAACTTTAGCAAATAATGACAGCATTTTTTGAAACATTATTACACCAAAAAGCCAGAAAGAGTCTATAGTTGTTAACAACGGAAATGTAACTGCAGTGAAAGACTTTTAAGGTATTTTAATTTTGGAAATTAATTTATTCTAATCAATCAAGCTTTTCATGAATAACGTTCCTGGTTTCATGCTGCCAGTTGAACAACTTCATCTATCGTTGATCATACTAGGTCTGATAACAAGGATTACATATTACTGTCTGGTACTCCAATTTCTTTTGTTTTTAACAAGCTTTAACAAAGGCCCTTAATATAAAGTATGTCTTTACAAACTTTTCATATAACCTCAACTGTACGTAAACAATGATTTCCAAAATAATATTTAGGGAAACCCTTCGTTAAAAACTCTATTGAAACTGCATCAAGAATATTTGACAGATTTGTTATATAATGAAATTACTGTGGTTACAGTTTTTTTGGCCATTTGTCTGATGAAAAAATCCATTGATTTCAAGCTGCGACTGAAATATTTTAGCTGTTTGGTTGTGAGTCTTCGCTAATTTTCTATTCTTTTTATTAGATTTTTAATGGTACCAAGAGAGATACTTAGCCTTTTTGCAATAAATTTGTGAATCAGAAGTGTCTCTTGCATAAATACAACTGTATTATTTGCATATGAATCATTTAACTGGATTGGCCTGGAGCGTGGTCTCGATGCTTTTTGTCCTATAATGCAGTTTAACGTGTTTTATCGACTAACAGAGGACATTGGAACACTCATTGTTCAAAATATCAAGTCCTTCGGCTTCTCGTAATATAACAACCTTCACTATGTGATTATTTCTTGAAGAACTGCTGCATCATCATTCAACTTTATGTTTATTCGTAACTGTAGTACACTGCAAGAAATTCGTCCGTCGTTAGCGAAATACATAGGAGTTAAACATGCTTTCCTTGGCACCAAGACCCACATATAACGATGCACTCTCTACTAATTAAACTTTGTTAACATAAAGTGCTATTAACTATCTGGACTTGTCACTGTAAATGTGATTCATTTTGTGTTTAAGTTGGCTGTTTCGATTGTCGTACTTGGTAACCGGAAGGTGTCCGACGGATTACCTTTTAGTATTTGTGTTCGAAAAGGGGAATAAAAAGCACATTTTGAGTTTTGTAGACTTTTTTGCTTGATTTTAAAGACACAAGTACTTAATCAGTTAAATTTGTCAGCCATTACCTTCCGTAAAGTAAGATATGTAATTGATATCCTGTTTGTTTGCAGTTAATTACGAAACTGCACATTGGGCTATCAGTGCTGTGCTCGCCATGGATATCGAAAACCGGCTTTTAGAGATGTAATCCTCCGGACTTATTTCTGTTTCACTGAAAGCCCAATTAGCATTTAATAATGCCATTAAGTATTTAATGACAAAAGAAAGAACGAAGAGGTACATTACCTAACAGAGTCCTTTATGCAGCATTTACTTCCTTTGCGGAATATCTCTATTAGTATATAATAATGACGTTCGCTTATGTTTGTTAGATAGTAAATTTCAGCACAAAAGTCAATAAGCCAAGTAGTTTTATTTAATTGGAAACTCTGTATTTACGTAATACATAATATTTCTTTCCTTTGTGAAAGTATTGAAGACAAAAGCTGTGTTTTCAGCGTGTTGTACAAGCCTCCCAGTGGCACAGCAGTATGTCTACGGACTTAAAACGCCAGAATCCGGGTTTAGATAGGCGTGGTTTGTTTGTTTTGAATTTCGCACAAAGCTACTCGAGGGCTATCTGTGCTAGCCGTCCCTAATTTAGCAGTGTAAGACTAGAGGGAAGGCAGCTAGTCATCACTACCCACCGCCAATTCTTGGGCTACTCTTTTACCAACGAATAGTAGGATTGACCGGCACATTATAACGCTCCCACGGCTGAAAGGGCGAGTATGTTTGGCGCGACGGGGATGCGAACCCGCGACCCTCAGATTACGAGTCGCACGCCTTGGCACGCTTGGCCATGCCGGGCCTAGCGTGGTTGGTAAGAGTACAAATAGCCCATTACGTAGTTTTCTCTTTAACTCTTAAACGAAGATTCTGTCGGATATGTTAAAAAATTTCCAGGTAAAGAAACGACAATTCATTGGTTTCTCTTATTAGCTGTGTGAGCAATTTAATCGTTATTTGAATACTAAAATTTTTATATTCAGTCTTTAGACAGTTGCTCGAATCAATACACTAACAATATATGTACTTTTTTGAATTTAGCTTACTATTTGCAGTTTCTTTACTCATTAATATTTATTTAAAATTTGTATTTTGCACCACGTTAGTTGAATTAACCATGACAAATATTTTGGTGTTTTTTCTAATTTAAATGTATATGGTTTTGTATATTTTTGAGTATTTTATATTTTATTGTTCACAATTTCTTTCGAGAATACAACTGAGTTCAGTATCAAACGATCAATATCAAGCAGATAGCCCGATGTGGCTTTGCTATAAGAAACACACAATATCAATCTGTTTCATAAATCGAAAATAAATATTCTAATATTGGCTTTCCCTCAATATAACATATGTCGTTTTCAAAATATGGTCTGTGTTTACAACTGTGTATCGATAGTTCATCTTCTGAATGATTCCAACTACTTAATCAACAGTTTTAACATTAAGAACCAATTGTATATTATCTTTAGTTCTGTGTTTGTTGCTCTCAAAAAGAGTTCGAAGTAGCATGTTATCATGCCCCCTTTGAACCAGGTTCTTGCTGAACTACATGCATTCAAGTACATGTTTTAACTAATAACACTAATTTTTGTAAAAAAATACATTATTGAATTTTCATCAGTTAGCGTATTTTACAGTCTGTTTTGTTGGGTTTTGTCCGTTGGCGAAACGTGTCACGTTTTTTAAATGTTTTGTCGTATTACTTAACATAAGCAAATTTTTCTAAACGAATTACTTACACTGACGTAATAACATAATTCCTAGGTTTTGTTATCAAACCTAATCACCTAGATTATGTGTATGGTGTGTTTGTGAAACATAATCGGGTTAGCTCATCCTTTTCGTTTGTTAACTTTCAACCTTTTTAATGAAAATTTGTATTTTTTGTTGATAAAATAGAGTGCTTATTTGACTTCGAACACATAATTAAATTTACCTATAGATAAATGTCTTTAACATATTTCTAACTTGTTTGTGTTGTTACAGTAATTGAAACGAAAGGTATTTATTTAGTAATTATATTATTCAGTTTACCAAAATTACACTAATATTCTTGCGATTTAAGTCCAGTTTTTTTTGTTTCAGTGTTGTTATTCCAGTGTACCTGGTAAAGTATAAAAAATGAGTAGTTGAATGCTTAAATTTTTTATTGGAATTAAAAAGGAAATTTAAAAGCATAAATTCAGATTGCATTAGACAACAAGAGAATTGTGCAGTTTCATAACCGTAAACCTTACATCTGATCAAGCGTGATTTTTAAACTATTTTAATTAAATGACGTCTCTGTGGCAGATAAACAAATGTATTAAATTACTGTATTTATTTTAATATATTCAGTGTTTGTTGCTTTTGACTGAAAACAAATGATTTCCCATTCTAAAAAAATAAGACGTCTGTTTTATTATAAATCTTACAGAGTATACAATATGGACATAACAACTATCATAGTGGCTTCAGTACTAGGATCTTTAGCGGTTTTGTTTACCACTGGAATCAGCTTATTTTTTTGCTGTTTTTATTGGAAAAACTATCGGAATAAAAAGTCCGGTCCGGATGAAACAGAACCACTACAGATGACGAGAGCGACGACTGAAAACAAGCCAGAAACCCACCACAATAACGCGAAAGGTTTGATTCAACACAATGTAGAAGACCGAACCCAACAGGGACCGTTGCGAATAATACCATCATTGAACACACCACTTACTACTCAAGTTGTACCGTAAGTTAACTGTGTAAAAAAAACCAATAGAAAAAATATAGTTAACTAATAAAACAACTACAAAAGTGTATTTTTAACTATTCAAACATAATTTAAACATCATCAATTACTTTACAATTATTTGAGAATCTCAGACACGGTTATTGATTTATTAAAAATCGATTTACTCAAGTTATCAATGATTGGATTGTTAAAGAAGATTGCACAAAACGTATTGTAACAATGGTTGTTTATAGATGATGATAAATATTAAATTACTTTAAAATGTATTAGTTCTTATAAAAAAACAGCATGAACGTTTTCAGGAGTTTGTGGAATTAACGTACATAAATCCAAACAACTAAAACAGTTTTCTGTAATGAACAGCTCTTAAAAACTATATCACGTTAAAAGTTGAACTTTTCCGGATCTATTTTAGATCAACTATATGTTTCAGTTAAAATTCTTTAGGAACAGCAAAACCCTCCTTTACACTTTTCTGACATAGAAATAAGGTTTTTATAAGGCCGCGATTCTTTACAGTAGATGTATTTGAGTCGTTGGCGATAGATTTCAGCAATAAACTGACAGCACAAAATCCACTTGTTTTAAAATAATATCTTAGAAACAAGTCAAACGTATATACAAATGTTCGATACACAGATAATTGCCAAGTTGAATCCAGAATTTAAATAATTCACTTTTTCGTCAAAAGTCTATATAGGCTGATTAAGTTACTTTAAAATCCAATTGACGAAACACATTAATCTTATTTATTTCGTTATTACAACAAAATCTGAAACACATTAATTTTATTTATTCCGTTATTACAACAAAATCTGAAACACATTAATTTTATTTATTCCGTTATTACAACAAAATCTGAAACACATTAATTTTATTTATTCCGTTATTACAATAAAACCTGCGATTGTAATACTTTAAAAGTTGTCACTATACACACATTTTGGCTAAACCTAGAAACATAGTCTAGATCTCTTTAACTATATCTCTCACTAACTTTGTTTAACTTTCACTTTTACTAACTTTCTTAACTGCTGTAACTTGGTCATATTTATATGTTGCCCGACTGAAGTCTAGAACTTTCTACAAACTTCGACACATTATTATTTAACAATACTCACTTAAAGCAATGAGAAACAGTCAGAAGGTATTGTGACGTCAATTAACAACAACTAAACTATGCAACAAATAATTCGTAAACAATTACATAATCAAACTTACTATAACTATGGCTTCTAAAAAATAACTTACTTGATTGCGTAATATAAACTAAATAACATCCTCGTGTTAAAATTAAAATAATGTATACCTAAGAACAAACCTTTCTTCAAGATAATTCTTTTATATTACGTACAAAGACTGTTCTCAGCTCATACACAAGTTCTACTCATACAACTCGCACCAACATTTGCAGTTCTCTTGATGACGTCAATGTAGAATTTAAAATTCTACGAGTACAATGCTCATCTCACGATCCTCGCACTGTCTTGACTCTGTTGGGTTAACATTTCTTCATCATATCAGTTAGTGGTGCAGTGAATTCAGCATACTTTGGGATGAACTTTCTATAGTATTCTACTAGCCCCAGTAATTTGCTGTTTCACCATTGGAGCTGGTGCATCTTGTATGATTGGAGCTGGTGCATCTTGTATGTGAGTTAGCTTCTTTTTCATAGCTATCTGTCAATCGTCCACCGTCTTTTCAACAAAGTCCAGAACAGAATAATCTGTGTAGCACTTAGATTATCTAATGTTTAGAGTTGTTACCCTCACTTACCTGAACATCTCTTTAAGTTTCTTCGGGTGATCTTTCCATCTCGCTGTGTGGGTTGGAATGTCATTCATGTAATGTGCAGTGTTGGTAATTTTGTGCAACATTTTCTTCACTATGTGGTTGAATGTTGCTGCTAAATTGACTAATCAAAATTAATACTTTTAAACTGACAACAACTGTCTAATATCTCAAAGATTGTCTTCACTTTAGATCCTGTTTCCATTGCGATCTTCCAATAACGTATACTGGGGTCAACCTTGGAAAAGAATTAGGCCCCTTCCTTTGTGAACCTGACGATGACCGAAGAAGGTCGAAACGTTGTTCGCTCCTCTACATAAAAAATTTCTCAACCCAAACGAGCCGTTTTTACATATATATTTTTATGCCCCTTCTTGTTTTGCCATGATAGTCTCTGGGTTGCCCATAGGTTCAGGGTCAAATTTCGTTACAAGGTTCAGCTTCTGAAAATGTATTTACAAGTAGGTTCAGCCATTCTTTTTCTTCACTATTACGATTGGTGAACAGTGAGCTGACATTGAAGCTTCTTCAGCTTCTGACATTACCTCGACTTCTTATTTGATCATGTTTCTCATTGCATAGAGCATCTGCTGGGGCTTCACTTTGATAGGATCCCTGGTTGTAGTCCAATCTTGTGTTACACAAATCCTGAGGTCCATAATGTACTGTTATGTGATCCTCATTTCTGACTCTTCTTCTTCTGTTTACAACTCTTTGAATATCTGCATCAGACCTCGTACTGTTCTTCTGTACATCAACTCCAAGACTGAATATTCTGTAGTTGCTTGTTGCATCACATAGTTAACGTGTTTTAAAAGAATACATTTAAAATAAGTCAAAAGTATATACAAATATTAGTTATACCAATATAATTACTACAGTTGGATCCAAAACTTTAAATAGCTCTCTTTTTCGGTAAAAGTTCACACAGGACAGTTCAGTTGCTTTGAAACACATTTGACAAGACGAATTACTTTTTCTTTACTCTGATATTGTAATACAGTCTATGATAATTACTCTTGAAATGTCGACACTATGCATACTTTCTGACCAAACTTACAAACACAATCTAGATCTATTTGATTATATCTCTCAGTAACTTTGTCTTACTTGCACTTTCACTAACATACGTATTTGCACTAACATGGTCGTCATATATATATATGTCCGATGGAAGCCAAGAACCTTCTACACATTTCGACACATTGTGATTTAACATCACTCACTTAAAGCAACGAGAAAATTTCAGAATGTCCGAGTAACATAATGTCAATTTACAACAACTTAACTACGCAACAAATGATTTGTAAACAATTATGGAAGAAAACTTACCATAATTGTCGTTTCTAAAAATAATTTACTTTAATATTCGTATAATGTAAATTAAACAATACTGCGAAGTAAATTTAAAATGAACATTCGTATTTATCCAACAAAATATAGGAAACTTTTACATTTTTTATCTTACAACATTATCCCAGATAAAAAACTCTAACACATGAACTACAAAAATTTACTAATTATGTATTGAAGTTGAAAGATTACAAGAAAAATATCAATATGATTTCATAATAACCAGTCTAACAAAGATCAATCCACTGTTCAACTTATCCGTTAGAATAATTTATCTGTGGAATAGCATTTCAGTGGTTCCTAAACGTAATAAAAAATTGTACATTTTAGCACTCTCCAATTTTGTTTAAAATGTGATCTTACCTAATAATAAAGCATCTCAGCAAGTATTTAACTTTCTATACTTTAAATAATAGCATTTGTAGCTAATAATAAAATTCTTATGATAAATTAGATCAAAGTTAACAAGGTGTTTTCTTTATTTATAAATACTAATATTAAAATAATGAATTATTGTTGTGCGTTGATAATCGTACATATTTATATATTATAAATTTATTATTGTAGAATTATTATAAATTATGTTTTTGTCCATAATGGAAAAAGAGAAGGCTGGAGATCAAGGGTTATTAAAACGCGAGATTTAGAAAAAAAAAGAAAAGAAAAAGAAAACTAGCCCGTAGGTGAAAATAAATCCAGACACAACTAAAAGTTAGTAGAACTAATAAGTGAACTGGTGAAACAGCTTCTAATTAAAGGTCAATGACCTACTGAATAGAGAGAGTTTGCAAGTAAATAATAAACGGAGTAGATAGCTGACTGGATGGAAATTAGCAGTCAGTCTTGCACAAGGGCAAAGGGGCGTAGAAAATAGAACCAAAGTACAAAGTGAAGTACGTAAAGAAAATAAAAAGTAATGTTGAAATAAAGGAAAGTGAAGTAGAGGAATAAAGAAATTTTGACCAGGATTTGGAAGTGGAGAATGGGAATAAAATGGACAGAAAGGCTAAAATAAAAAAGTCAGCGACAAAGATGTGCACTGTAAGCCAGGAATGTGTACTGTAAGCCAGGAATTAGAATAGTACGGTAAGTAACAAAAACTTTGCACAATAAATCAAGAGGATAATTGGATAAGGTCGACAATATTATTGGAACCAAAGATTATCCCACCATATAGGTAACGGAAAGCAGATTAGAAATATGACTTTGTGAAGGAAAGGAATGGCATACTGGCTGAAGTCAACAGTAGATGGCGCTGACTTATAAATTAAACAAAAAGATTAGAACTGAGTATCAGCAGAGTACATGACGGAATAAGAGGCTTAAAGATGAAAGAAAAAATTGACTGGGACTAATTAGCTTATTTTAAGAAAATTTATAACTGGAATTATAACAAATAGATATGACAATAACAATAATACTGGAAATAAGTTCTAAAGAACAAATAAATTAAATAGACAAATAGACTGGAATTAAATTCTAAAGCCCAAATGGATGAAGTAGGTAGACATAATGAAACGAAATTCTGTATATAAAATGGATGAAACAGACAAATATGCATTAGGATTTCAAAATGTATATCTTGTATTATAAATTACTATTACTTTAAGATTGTATCTTATGCAGTGTTCGTAGATTTTACACCAAGTAAAGAAACTCTTGTGTTGAATATATAAGGACTTTATTATCAGTCGTTATTATCCTGTAGCTGATATTAGTCATATGCTGACACTGTGTAGACTTGTGGACAGAGTGCAACAAATATTTGTGTTCTCTGTTACTCAACGAATTAAATTATAAACATTAAAAAGCTCCTTATGATTCCGATAAATATGAAATCGAGCTGAATCGAATATAAGACAAGACGATTTGACTTATGACCATACTGCCACCTAAAGTGCTGAAAGTATGTGGAGTGTATGTATGGACACCACCACTAGTACATTTTGTTACATGTAGAATTGTTGATGGCTGTTACCAATTTATTTGAAGAGGTGCCACATGCTAAGTATAAGAACGAATTAAATTTATGCATGACTATCCCCATTCCAATGTAAGGTGCATAATTTGATGTAAGATCTAAAGCTTTAAATTTGCCGGTCACTTGTCTCAAAATACAAAGCTTAAGAACCGTTATGATCAATATTTAGTAATTAGAGATATCACATGTGGAGAATAAAATTATTACATTGAAGATCACGACTACTCTATGAATAGCACAGCATTAAAGAACTACCTCCCCCCCCCAGTGACACAGCGGTGTGTTTGCGGATTTACAAGGCTAGAAATCGGATTTTTATACCCATGGTGGGCTGAGCACAGATAGCCCAGTGTGTCTCATTGTGCTTAACTAGAAACAATCAAACATTCTTTATCACACTCAAACGTTTATCATTAATTTCATCAGATGAACGGTAATGAATTCCTATTAAAAGTATTTTCCCCTTATTAGTTATCATGTCATCAGCTTAAACAGACGGTAACTCAAATTTTACATAGAACTTTTTTCTCTCTATTTATTACTATTCCATCCCTATTGATTAAGCAACCTATAATTTTGTATTTTAAAGACATTTCTGTCCTCAAAACTGTCTTCATTTATTAGGATTTCAGCTAGTCCCATTATACGAAAATCCTTTCTTTCGAACTTTACTCTAAAGTTGTCCATTTTATTTCTTATAACGTGTGGTTCAATGTATGATAAGCATATGATGGTGTTCCTTAACAAAGTTTGACACATGCGTTAAAAATCAGAAATATTGAAAACCATCTATTTTTTCCACCAAAAGCCAGTAATAGTGCTTCATTAAACTGTCTTATTTACCTTTCTAACATTCTCTACTTGGGAATGTTTTTGATGTTATTGTACCCACATTTCATGTGATTTTGTACTAATTTTATGTTTGTGATTTTCTTTTCCCACTCTTTCTTCCGGAATTATTTACGTGAATTCGACTTGGATACAACAGACAGCAAGTTGAGTGAGTTACGATAATTACTTAGTTGTTTTTTAATTAGCTAAGCGTGAATTAAAAGTATAATATTAATAAATCATATATATATATTTACATTAATGATTATTTATGCCTCTTTTACTATTTTTAGCATTGCTATTTCAGTTTTATTTTGTTTTTTTTACTAAATTTGTTTAATGAAAGGTAGATTTTGATAAGAATATTTTAACTAGAATTACCAGTTTGCTCATAATTTGAAGCTAAATGAATTTTTCTTAAAATTTTGTTGTTCTGTTTTAAATTAGCTATTCTGTTATACTTAATTATGATGGGGAACTGTTTTAATAAATTGTGGCAAAAAAGTTTTTTTTTCACAAATAAAATGTGAGAAGGTATTAGGTTCCCAGAAAATTTCGATTTTAGAGCAACTTGGGTGCTGTAAATATCTATAAAGATCTTTATAATAGAGCAATACTTTGTGCTGTATTAACGTTTTACGAACCGAAGCACTCTATATTTTGTTACCAAACTGTGTGTCATTATCAACGATAATATTTAAAAGTATTTTTTTAATATGAGAAAAAAACCTTCACAAAGCGATTTATGATGTATAAAGTAAACAAAGACCGTATACATTTATACAGTACAAAACAAACACCGAGGGATCTCGCTTTAAAGATAACAGCATCTGCTTATAAGGTCCGTGACATTTAATTTCTTCAGTCTAACAAGTTCACGTTAATATTAATATTTTCTGTATCTTAACAGTCGCTCTTATCTGGGATTGCACACCTTAAAGCACGCTTTCATAACACTCTAAAGTGAAGTGTGCCACCAGCACTTGGTATAAAGCTAACGTTGTTTATGGGATCTTGTATGAGTCACTTAGGTTCATGACAATAGTTTCTTATCATACCATACATTTAAATCGCGTCTTCCAGTACCTTAGTTTGGTTTTCCAAAGAGAACACATCTGTTTTTTCAGAGACTAAATTTACAACATTAACATCTAACTTAGACAATTCAGTTGATGAGCATAAGGTCAGATTATAATAACACAGTAAGTATTAATACTTTGATAACTGAACTTACCAGCGTAGAATCCATATTCAGTTCATATCATTAAATGAACAAAGTCTGTAACTAATTCTATCCTTACAGTACATATTTGCTATCCTTTTATACATCGGATGATGTAATACCGAAACTTTGTTTTTAAGAAGTATGCTATAAAAATTCTGTTGAAACTATAGATTAGGATTTTCTGAAACTGCTTATAAATTTCCAGATTTATGTTTCTTTCTTAGACCGACAGATACATCTGAAAAAGAAGGGATGAGTGTGAATAGTTCAGGAGCCATGTCTTTTCTACAGTCCTTACTTCCCTCAGCTGAAGTGAGTGAATCTATTTTTTTAACTCTAGACATTTCTCACTACATTCAGATGAAGCGCATAAATAACTACTTTTGTAAAGTTTTTACCATCTCATTTATGTAATCACTGTTACGCTAATTTATATAACGTATTGTTTAAGAACAACTTTCCTTTTAATACTGACAGGTTGAAAATCCAAAACCATATAATGTGGTAATGGTTATTTACCATAAGTTTGATAATTAAAATACAAATTCTGTAACAGTTATTAAGGGCTGGTCTTGGGTAAATTGTTTGCATGTCCAGATTTTGAATTTAAGGATTCATGGTTTGCAACCATTTGCCCTAAAAGCATGCTTCAGAATTTGAGGCCGAAGTTTCGTTATTATTTGTTTGTTTCTGAATTTTGCACAAAGCTACACGAGGGCTATCTGCGCTAGCCGTCCCTAATTTAGCAGGGAAAGACTAGAGGGAAGGCAGCTAGTCATCACCACCCACCGTCAACTCTTGGGCTACTCTTTTACCAACGAATAGTTGGATTTACCGTAACGTTATAACGCTCCCATGGCTGAAATTGTGAGCATGTTTGGTGCAAAAGTTTAATTATAAGAGTTACGATTAAATTTTAGTATTGTTTTAGAGTAGCATAAGAGTTGCAGGTAGGTGCTGTTGATTACTTGTCTTCCATTTTAGGATCTCAGTTCGAAATTAAGAATGGTTATGCATATATTGTATTTCTGTAGTTTTTATGGAATTTTAAAATGAGCAACATATTCACAGATAAAGCTATAGTCTAAGATTTTTGTTGGATAGACTTAAATTAACAGTATAAGATTATCGTTACGTTAACAAAAGTTTAGTATAGTGGAAACTAATTAACCTTTTATATTTCTATATCATAGTGAATAACATAACCGTTTTTAAACACTAAACTACTTATATTCCTTTGTGATCTTAATATTACCTTACAATGGGGCTTTGGATTTCGGAACTGGCGAACCAGATTCAAATCAGTGCCGCACCACAAAATATTTCCTTATTTTAATCTTTAGATGCGCTTTTATGGTGACAATTAATTATTGTGTGAATGATAGGTGGTGTGCAGGGGCGTAACTAGTACCACTAACAATGTGGACTTTTCCTTCTACACAACTAAGTTAAATAATCTACATGAATGTGAAATGTTTATTAAAAAACTCAGAAAACAGCGTATCTTCTAGAATATTGGGGTGGTCATTTTACCCTCCTCCTGACCACACTGGCTACGCCCCTGGTAGAGTATTGCTGAATGTCTTCTTTCATTCTGCTCAATAGCTCAAAACCAGAGACCGCAGAAGATTGTTTGTTTGTTTGGAATTTTGCGCAAAGCTACACAAGGACTATCTGCACTAGCCGTCCCTAATTTAGCAGTGTAAGACTAGAGGGAAGTCATCATCACCCACCACCAACTCTTGGACTCCTCTTTTACCAACGAATGGTGGGATTCACCGTCAGATTATAACGCTCCTACGGCTGAAAGGGCGACTATGTGTAGTACGACGGGGATTCGAACCCACGACCCTCAGATTACGAGTCGAACGTAGGAAGAAGGTAGCTTTGTCATAAATATAAAATACAGTATTGTTCTTTTATGATGAGTTATATTGAGGTACCCATAAATAAATTGACTGATTTTGTCTGTTTGTTTAGAATAAAACACAAAGCTACATAATGTGCTATATGTACTCTGGTCACCAGGGGTATCTAAACTCGATTTCTAGCGGTGTTAGTCCAAAGGTTACTCTGTTAGGATTCAACTTTGGTTTGAGTTTCTTGGTGGATAAAGTCTCTTTAATTGAACTTTTGAGTTTTTGTTTAATGCTAAGCATAAAGCTACACAACGAGCTATCTGTGCTGCACCAACAATGGGTATCGAGACCCGGTTTTTGATACTCAGTGGAGCTCCCTTCAGGTGAAAATTCACAGGGTAATTAAAATGTCTCAATAACCAAAACTTGAATTTTATTTCAAAACACTTTCAATTGGTTATTAATGAGAACTTTTGTTTGAGTTTTGTGGTGAACAATTTCTTTTTATTAAACTTTCGGCCGCAAAGTTTCACCTGAAGGTGGCTCCAGTGAACGCCGAAATTTTAATTCAAAATCTGAAATTATCTTGAAAGTGTATTAGAACTACATTCAAAAACATTTTTGCCATGCACAGCTCCCCATACTCATTGTTTTTACAGAAGGAATATGAACTCGATTTCATAAGATGATTTTATACTTGTTTAAATTATCAACAGTCTAAGCTCCCAGTGGCTCAGCGGTATGTCTGTGGACTTACAACGCTAATAACCGAGTTTCAATACCCGTCGTGGGCAGAGCACAGATAGCCCATTGTGTAGCTTTGTGCTTAATTCCAAACAACATCAACGGTCTAATGTTCTTAAGTACAAGAGTTGAATGGTCGTGATTGAAAGGTATAGTGAAATAAAAACAAATGATGAGTGATAAAAAGTATTTAAATATGCTTATTATTATTTTAAAGATAAATGATAATAGAAAATCCTTATTTAATATCTGCGATGAATTGAAATAAATATTTAAAATTCCCATCTGAATGATAGTTGGACATAATTGAAGATTTACGATGATAAAAATTGTGAATAAAATTGACCGTGATTATAGTATGCGAGGCCCCGCTAGTGTAGTGGTATGTCTACGCACTTACAACGCTATAATCAGGGGTTCAATTCCCCTCAGTGAGCTCAGCAAATAGCCCAATGTGGCTTTGCTATAAGAAAACACACACAAACGTACATAGAATGTGATAGGCTATTTACAGTGAAAGCGTGATTACAGATTCACAGTGATAGTAGCTGGTAATTACAGAAAGTACAAAATATTTACAGAGGTAGTAGCACCTAATTAATATTCACAGTGATAATAATAGGTATTTAAATATTTACAATTATAGCGTGATGCGATTGAAGGTATAAGGCAATATCGTAAGTTTATATTTTACGTTTTAGCGATAGTAAACAACGTAATTTGGGTGAAATGAGGTTCCTCGAAGAAAATTTGATTTTTGAAAGTAACACTATTTTAATTATCAAAAGAGTTTTCCGTGCCTGATATACCAATGGCTAAAGACACTTAATAAAAATGGTGTTCCAGATCTTATGATATTCTAGAAACTACTTCAAACTCAAATATGCTCAATTTGATATCATCAATACACTATATTATGATACTAAAAGATCCACTGTAACAAGCTTCGAAGGCCACCTGAAAGCAGCGTACCTAAAAAGTTATTTGAAACTACATCGTAGGACTTGATGTCGAATGGGGTTATTGTGATTCAAGTTTATTCACATATGGTGATAGTTATTGATTGAAGGTGTTGCTGGAAGTTTATGAACTTTTTGTTTGTGAGATTTCACCAGCTTTAAGCCTAATTTTATTATTTTGTTGATGGCACCAAAAATATGCCAAGTTTCGTCGTTGTGTTTTCTAAAGACAAAGACCTTTTGTTTGTAACTTTCACTCCGTGTACAGGCATGTTGCTCGGAGTAAGTTTGAGATGTAGTTTCGAAGATTGTTCCTTTCCTAAACTCACACAGTTTCTTTGAAGAACGTTAAAGTACGAATATCCTTCCTTGGAAAGGCCTGTACAATAATCCACAGCGATAAGTTTAATCTAGCGACATTGAATTATCTCTATATTAGATCTTAACCTCAGAGTCACGGTCTTGAAATTACAAAAATGATATCAATGTATATGTATACAGTAGCTATTACAACATAAATGTTGTATTTGTGAGTTTGTTGACTCTCAGTCAGAAAGTAGTGTATAGATTTGTTTGTTCATTCTCAATAAGAAAGTAGTGCATAGATTTGTTTGTTGATTCTTAATCAGAAAGTAATATATAGATTTGTTTGTTGATTCTTATTCAGAAAGTAATATATAGATTTGTTTGTTGACTCCCAATTAGAAGGTAGTGCATAGATTTGTTTGTTGACTCTCAATCAGAAGGTAATATATGGATTTGTTCGTTCACTATCAATTAGAAAGTAATATATAGATTTGTTTGTTGACTCTCAATCAGAAAGTACTATATAGATTTCGACTTTACTTACAGCAACAGGAAGCAGCTGCCGACTTGGCCAGAGAAATGTGTGATCCAGATGAGCCAGCGGGTCAGATTCAGTTCAGCTTAGAGTATAACTTTAATTCTTCTACTCTGATTCTCAAGGTAATTCAAGCTAAAGGTTTACCCGCCAAGGACATTATCGGTAAGTTTTTCACTCTCAGTAGTTTAAGTATTGTTACCAGAACAGTAACGAATTTTATATTTTCTACTGTCTCTGGTTTAATTCAAATCACGTACCCTTGGATACAGTGGGGCTATACCCGGCTCTCAACAATGCCATACGATTAATTTGAAGCCCATTTAATTTATTTTCAAATAATTTTGCTGAGTAGTTCTCAGGCGATACATTAAGTACATAATGAGACAGTGAGAAAACGGTAGATATTCATTATCAGTTCCACAAATGAAACCTTATATTATAACACAATAAAAAGAACTAAAATTATGAACTTAGCATTAGCTACTTATTTCATCGTATCTATATATTTTATTACGTAATAACATTTCATCATATTACTAACTATTTCTTCTTAAGCACTTTAAATGTATATAACTATTTAAATATTGTTGAGATTATTTTTGCATTTATGTAAAATAGTTAGTTTGTTACATAATTTATCTGTTTTGTTTCGGTTTTGGTAACTGTTGAAAAGTTTAAATAAACAACCTTTATAGTCAAGATATATATATTTTTTAAAAATTTAACGAACGTTTCGCTTTTGCGAGTCTAACAAGTTTTGATTAATAATATTCTTTCATTATTGTTCTAATATTATCGTGTAGGTATAATACTATACAGCTGCACAAACATATGCTATATATTACTTTTATATGAGATACGAAAATAAAGAGAACTGCAATATGTTTTATAATTAACTGAAGAAAAATACAGAATGAAAATAGAAGCTGCCAAGAAACATAACAAATAGAACATTACAAGCAGTGTTTATAACGTAACGAATATTCTACTATCAAACAGTTGTGTATATTAACCCTGATGAAGCCGTCAAGGCGAAACGTTGATTAACATAAAATATAAATATTTTGTATATATATTTGGAGTATAAAGATCGTTTTTTTCTAAAGCTTTTTACAAAAATGTGTAAATTCCTTCAGTATGCGCAACAAATTTTGGAAGACAACAAAACATTTTCGGTAATTGTTGTGAAGTAATCCGTGAATACATTCAATCGTACGGTTTTAAAATCTCTTTTCCAACGACAAAGCGTAACCCGAGGTTCGCGGATTTGAATCCCCGTCATACCAAACATGCTCGCCTTTTCAGCCATGAGGGCGTTATAACGTGACGGTCAATCCCACTATTCGTTTGTAAAAGAATAGCCTAAGAGTTAACTGTGGGTGGTGATGACTAGCTGCCTTCCCTCAAGCCTTACACTGCTAAGTTAGGGAAAGCTAGCACAGATAGCCCTCGTGTAGCTTTATGCGAAATTCACAAACAAAAGAGCGACAAAGTATTGAGACATTTGAATATTTATTAATGAGAAACTTTCGACTACTTTCTGGCTCTTGCATCGTTTTTATAATCAGTGACAATGAAACAATGTGTAAAGTGAAAGTGACGAGAATAAAAAACAATATAAATATTTGATGCAAAGTGTTATCTACACTGTCTGATACATATGTGTCAAAACATTATATATGTAAAACACAGCACCAATGACCAGAAATTGCATATCGTTTGTATTATGCTAGCTAACTACTGTCAAATGGTTCTATTCTTAGTAGTAAACGACTGATCATATAGTGCCTCACCTAAATCTTTGAATGTTTTATCCCAGTTGGCATGAGGAAAATTGGTATTGGCAAAAAACCTCGTCGACGACAGCTTACAACAAAGAGGGTGTGTAGGTTGATTCGAAAGATCATTGGTACGCAAATAATTCAGAAATTGAAAGGTATATCTGTTAGTGGCACATAATGATGGGCTGTGGGTCAATCGTGCGATAGAGATTACTCAGTTTTTGCAAACACCAAATATGTCTATTGCAAAGATATAAAAATAACAAAAGTTCAGTTGTTAGGAGGCACGGATATCGAACGCCGATTTTTATATTGTAAACTTGAAGACTTACCAATGAGCTGGTGAGAGCAATAAGAAAAAGAAACATTTTAAATTAAAAATTTCAAACACATCTAGGTCTAAATGCAGCTTAGATAAACAGTACTACAAAATGGTGGAAATCAACCAATCTCTGTACTCAAAGAACTGTTTCTAATGAGCATTACAACAACATGTTTGACTAACTCAGTGATGGAAAACAAGATCGCAGATATCGGAATGCTTTTACTTCTTTTACTCTCAATATTGTTTACTCTCTGTCTGTCCTCACGCTGTCTTTGTGTAAATGATCTTGTTATAAGCAGTCGCTAATACTTTTCCTATTATCTGATATGAATGGCAACATTCTTTAGAAATAAAGTGTGGCATTTTGGTGCCACTCTTCATACATTAGGATTATGTTAAACTGTCGTTTGTTTGAATATTTCATAATTATTTTAAGTTACTTGGGAACAGCTGCAGCGAAGTATTTGTGTAATATATCTTGTTTAGGAAACTTCTATTTCAATAAGTTTTTAACCTTTTGAACCCTTCATAGATACATATTAATGCAGAATTCTAGCTTTGCCTCTCAAACCTAAGTTATAACATCCTGAAGCACAGCTATATATGCATGGAAGAAATGTATTTCTGCCTACAGATATAGTTGTTGAGGACTGATTTTGGTAATGGTATGGTTAAAATGGTTTCAATTTTTACGCATTTGCTCTTGATGCTTTGGTTATATGAGGCATAATAATAAAATCTTTGAAGGGCATGACCTTGATGATGACTTTGAACGAATTCAGTTATATCGTCGCAGAGTGAGCCCACAACACATCATTCTATATCACTAACAATTATTTTTCAATATCTCTCCATTTCCGTCTGTAAATGGACTTCTGAATAATCATGAAATAGCTGAAATAATAACATACACTTTTCATACTTGAACTCTGTATTAGGGAAGAAAGATTTAGATTTGAATTATGACCAGCATTATTGTAACGCAATACCACAAACCAATTACAACTAAGTGTCATGCTTTTACAAACTAAGGCATTTCCATCCAAAGACTTGTTCTGTTTTTTCTATAATAGTTACATTACAACAAAACATTTTGCAAAATATTTCAACCCCAAAAAGGTATTTTTATTTTATAATTGTTACTACTTTAAGTGTAAAAGAACTATATTATACTAACATTGGTCAACGTAAAGCAATATCTCAAGGGTTCCTGAATTTTTTTCATTTCAAAAATTGTTTTGCTAAGATACAATTTAAATGTATTTATTTTCCAACTTTTGCGAACTGCCGTCAAGTGTTGCGATATTTGTCACAAAAGGTTTTATGGTAATAATCTGTTTGTGTTTTCATGTATTATATCAAAACCTAAGTGATGTAATCTTCGTTCTAGCTTTCCATCAAAAATTTAATTAATAAAGTTTCCCTTTGCAAAACCCTGCATAAAATGTCGCTTTTCTTTTGTGCAAACAAATAACGTAGCTTTGGGTTTATTTGTACGTTTTTTTATATTGTGCAATTAAGGCCAAAGAATAAGACATCTGTTTGAACTAATATTAGAACGGGTTTTCAATGTCAAAACTTTCAGGGTTGTTAAACGAAGATGTCAAACGTCACTAAGTTCTTACAACGCCCGCAAGTGGTTGTTCCTGTGTGCCTCAAAATAGAATCTGAAGACCTTATTTGTTGCTACTTAGCTTTGTTTGTTTGAAGATAAGCATAAAGCAATACAACGAGCTATCTCTGCTCTTCCCACCCATCAAAGGTATCAAAACCCAGATTCTAGCACTATAAGTCCACAGACTGCTTAGCTTAAACAAGTGTCAGGTATGTTGTGTTCAATGGAATTACTCATAAAGCATGGTTAGATCTTTCAAGTTAACCTGAGAACTCAGTGTAATACTACATGTTACGATTCAATATTCCCTTTAAATCTGAATCACCTGAAACCACAGAGAACCAATTTACATTAAATTTATATGGTGTAGTTGGAAATTACTTACTTTTCAGCTGAATCTAGCTGAGAAACTGATGGTTGTATTAACAAATTACAGGTTAACTGGAGGCGGAGTGAAACAACGACCATTAATGCACCAAACGCATGTACATCAGGATATATAATAAGTTTCCAAGTGTTGACACAATTACTATATATGTCGTTTTCTAATTGGATCCTCAGCTAGTAATAACTGTAAAATCCAAAATAATGTAGCTAATACTGAGCGGATATAGTCAATGAAGAATGATTAGAATGTAGTTTTAGGAATGGTTATATAGAAAGCATTTTAAAAAATGTTTCTGTAAAATGTAGATATAGAAATAGTTGTATAAAATGTAACTAAGAATGGTTGCTTAGAATGTAGCTGCAGATGTTGCTTACTATATAGCTGTACATGTGTTTGCATAGAATGTAACTATAGAAATGGCTTGTAAAAACATACTTAGAGAATATTTGTGTGTAGCTACAGTGCAGCTAGAAATACATTTCGCCAGAATATATGAAGTTAGAACTGCTTAGAATTTAGGTATAGTGTTTGCTTAAACGGAAGGAATATAGGACGGTTGTTAAAGTATAGCTATGAATAGTGAATGTAGTCGTGACAACGGTTGGTTAGAGCGTTGTTATAGAAATACTATTGTTTACAATGGAGGTATAGGGAAGATTACTTATAATGCAACTAAGAATGGTTCTGAAATTCTGAAATATTCATAAGAATGTAGCTGAAACAGCTGCTTAGAACGTAGTTATTACTTAGAGATTGAAAAATATATGAGTGAATATATAGGACCAGTGGATTACAATGTAGTAGGAGTGACTTATGTAAACAGATTTACACGGTTTGTCATCTACATGAAACATTTCTTGCATATTAATTAACCGATGCTATAAAATGTAAATAATAGGAGTGGTTTATATAGCACGTAAAACTAATTAGATGAACACAATATACATATCATATGAATACTTGTTTAGAATGTAGGAATATACTCAGTTTGCCTTCACAACCACAAGTAAAAATACAATTTGCTAAAAGTACATCAACATTCAATAAACAAGTTCACCGTGCAGAGTACTCTAAAAAAAGTGTTCGCTGATGAACACAACACGCCCAAGAAAAAAATCATGTTCCGTATTTTTTATCAGAAACTAAAAAAAAACATCTTTAAGTAATAAATCTAAGAGTAAAAAATATGTGTGTAAAATGTAACATATCATTGACAAGGTGTATAAATGCATGAGTTTTTTTTTTTTTAGGAACAAGCGACCCATATGTGAGGGTGTTTCTTCTTCCAGATAAAAAGCACAAGCTTGAGACTAAGGTTAAACATCGAACTTTAAACCCTCGTTGGAATGAAACATTTTATTTTGAGGGTAAGTTGCCCACCTGTATAAGTCTGTGCGTGCGTGCGCGCGCGTAATATCTTTGCAAAATTTTTCAAATCTCAAAAAATGACCAATAAACGTAAGTGGAAATTTTAGTTTTTTGGTAAACCGTATTTTTTTACTTGAAAGGTAATAGAGGCCCCTCTCTTTTTGTTTCAAATTGGATTATGTATTAAATTTGTACTCTGGTGACCTAAATTGTTTTGAGGTAAACTTTAGGGCTTACAACGTTAGAATTCTGGTTTCGGTACCTGTTGGTAAACACAAGGTAAAAAGTCCATTGTGCACCTTTAATAAATAAAACAAATAAGGTGCTGAAATAAACACTTTAATTGTGTGGTATGTATACAACGTTTTAAAAATATCGGCTCTCAGAACGAAATGACATCAAGTCATCTTGAAAAGTTACGGAGTATTAATAAAATTTGTTTCTTTGAAACCATTAAGCTTCCTGTTATATTTTACTTTGACGGTCTTTCAATACTTTGTGATTAAATCATACTGCAATTTGATACATGTATACTTATACATTTACTGAACAAAATGTATTTGAATAATGAATTTGATAGTCCTTAAAAAAGGAAAATTATAGCTTAAAACCTTACTAAAGCAGCTTAGTAGGTAGCAAAACTGGATAAATAATTTATTGAAAATATGTCAAGAAAATCTTACGCACCATATCATGACTTTTAACATTGAACAAAGAACGAAAAGAGCAAATTATAAAATCAATTAAGTCTTGTAGAAAACTAAATTGCATTTATTTTCTGAATGTTTAGAAGAACAAAACTAATATGAAGGAATACGAAAACAATGAAACACACGGACATTGTAAAAATATTTAGTGCAAATAAAATTAAACAAGTTAAGTACGAAAATCATACCTCACAATTACAATTACAAATTCGTACCCACAACTAGAGGCAATATACACTAGTATTTTACTGACGTTGTATAATTCCTCTGTTGTCCAGTTGTTTCACTAACGTCTGAATTTGTTATCAAATTTTACTTTTTCTGGTCGGATTCACACCTTCCAATTAAAATTAAGCGAAGTTAATAAGTTTGCGTGAACTTTTCCTTTTTCCTGTTGTTTATTTCAACAGTTGCGAAATACATCATTGAAGCGTTATGATTTATCGAAATCAAACACTTACGTGCGTGTGCAATGTAAACATTTATCCAATCTTTGAAAATGTTCCGTTATCATATTTTGAAAATTTACCAAACATGACGACAGCTTCACCTTGTTTTTATCACTAAAATTCACTTACAATTTACAGCGGCACCTGGCGTTTTCGAGTGTTTTAAGTTACAACGCATTCATCTGTTAATGAAGCCTTCGGAAAGTGGAATAATGTAAAACTGGATTATTTAGGATGATGTGAGCACCACTAGAAAATGTTTGTGATTTCGAGACAAAACATTCATCAGAGAATTACATTATTACAATATAGTTTTGAGTTAAGGTATGGTTCTACCTTTATTCATATTATGTGAGACCATGTATGAAAGACAAAATAATCTAAATAGACATTATTTAACTCTAAATATAAATCTAGCAATGAAAGAAAAAAATGACTAAATTAATTATTAGTTAATTTTCTCCAGTTACATTTCTTGTGCTGGTTTATATGATTATTGTTCTCGGGCTGTGAGCCTGTTTATCTCAATCAGTTACGTTTTGGGATAAAAAAAAAAACAAACTCAAAGGATTTTCCAATTAAGTTACAGACTGTTTTTGCAGAATTTTAAAAGTTCGTGAAATTACGTGTCTTCACTTGAATATTCTTAGGGTGGTTCATATATATCCATGACGTAAGACTGCAAATATTATGGTGAGAACTTGATGATGATAATATTTTGTTGCATGTCTTAAAAATAAGCTAGATACTATATGATACTTTTTATTTGAAGTTTAAATGTATGTCCCAATTATATGTATATAAATCCCTTTTTAATAATTATTTTGCGACATTATGTATTTTGAATCCATAGGTATCATAGTGCAGTGGTTTGACGAGAAGTAAGTAGGTTAAAAGAATAGCCTCAGCCGCCTGTAGCGCAGTTAATTGTCTTTGCATAAATAAAAATATGGATAATTTATTATGATTATGAAAGCGAAATTTCAGTAAAATGTGTACTTCACCAGTATGATATAAGTTGGAACGATGATTGCCCATTGAAAAATAGGACTGTTGACCATTCAGTACGTGTGATTATGTTACTTTTATGCTAAAGATATAGTAGATATAACGACTCGTAAAGTGTGTATGTTTTCTTATAGCAAAGTCACATCGGACAATCTCCCGACTTTACCGAGGGGAGTCGAACGCCTGATTTTAGAATTGTAAGTCCGAAGACTTACTTCTGTACCAGCTGCTTGTAGAATAAATGTTTATATGTTAATCGCACTGTCTGAACTTTCCCGATGACATCTCTGTGAAACTTTTAATTGAATAATTTTAAAATTCCTGCCAATGTTCTAAAATGTAAACTATTTGGTTATCCTCCTACTTAACAATAAATATTGTTTGTTTCGGTTTAGTCCAAAGCTACATAATAAGTTATCTGCTCTATATCCACCCCAGGGTAGTTAATTCGGAATTTCAGCTTTAAAAGTAAAGTTACCTCTGGCATACTGAGGAACAACGAAATAACCTTATTTGATGGATTATGACGTTAAAGTACTCAAGAACGTTTGTGAATTGTTCATGTATATTGTTTGTCAGAAAAGTTGAATGTAAGCTAGAGTAATAACAAAATCATTTGACGAAATACGTTGATTGTTTGAAATTAATCACAAAGCTACACGAATAGCTATTTGTGCGCTGCCCACCATGGATTCTGAAATCCGATTTCGACTGACGAAAGTCCACGGACATACCGCTATGTTACTTGGAAGCAAACAGTAGAGTAAGACATTAAACTATAGTTTTGCAGAAAACTCAAATTTACAAATCCACTTTTATAAAACAAAGTTTGTAATAAAGTATTGTATAAAACGTTCGACTCTGAATCGGTATAGACATTTAAAACTAATATTTGTTGGAGACTGCAGTAGTGTGGCATTCTCAAGAACATTGACATACATTTCAGATATTATGCATATATAACTAGAGGTTTTCAATCAGAAAATATATAAAGGAGGAAATCTGAATTTTGACTCTTATTGAATTTGGAATAAATAGGAGGCTGGTAAAAGGAAAAAAAGTCGTTCAAATAGAGAAATGAGGTAGATCATATCCTAAAGGTACCACATCTGCAGCAAGTGAAAAATAACACTACCTTCCCTAACATAATATACTTACCTTTGCCACAAAAAAGCGCATCTGAAACTACAAGGGAATGACTCAGAACAATAGGTAGCTAGCGTGAAAAAATGTAACCACATTCAGTGATCAAAATTTTACTAATAAAACTACATAGAACATTCGTCTTACTAACTAAACAGTCTTCAGGCTTTCCCAACCATCTCTAATTTTATATTTTGAGATTTAATAAAGTGGAATCCCAGCATTCTTTGAAGAAGCGAAATGTAATGTAAGTTACCTTCGTTAAAGTGAAACATTAATTTGTCTAATTTGGATTTGAAATCAGAGGTGGATCAAAATAACATTTCAGATCTGACTTTTGCTTCCTATATGCCATTTCCCAAGAAGCCTTTCATAAAATATCGTACATCATTAGTAGGGCTGGACGAAATGAGAAAAAGGTTTTCCGCTTATATCTCATAAACTCATAAAATAATGACTATAATGCCATTTCAGCTTATTTTTTAAATTCGTACTAATCATTCGTGATAGTACAAACAAAAGGTGCTCTAGGTATTATTTCTAATGATATCAGTCATTATTACAATGTAGTAATTGGCCACCTGTCTTAAAATATTCTGCACATATATATATATATATATATAATTTTTTCATTATGGTTGATATCTTAGGAGATAAGATATGAAACTTCTTTTCAGTAATTGATTTTACAATCAAAAGAATGTCCTGACTGCTATCTGGTAGTTAATCCCAGCCATATGAATTTGGTATCTGTTGGCGTCAAGACCAGTTACTGAAGCTGACATGCGGTTTCTCTACTGGTACTTCCTCATCTGAGTTCTTCAAGACAGACAGATAAACATACCAACATGCCCCTTCTCATCAATTGGGAATAGGTGATTCAAAACAGAACTCTCACTATCTTCTGATTTACCAACTTCAACCTCTGATTCCTGGTTTAGGCAGGGAACTAGAGGTTCATCAATGAATATGACCTCAGCTTATCAGTCTGTTCCACATACTTAAATGCACCATACTACTACTGCTGCCTTATTTCGTGAAAGAGAATGAAATAAGGGCCAGTCTAGTCAGTAATGATTCGTTTACTTGGCGCAGGCACGTATCAAATGCCACATCCAGTCTTCATGCTGGAACAACTTCTTTGTTGTCGCCTGTTTTCTCACATACCACAGTCTTTCTTATCTGTTGATAAACAAATCTATATTTTTGTGGACATTATGATACATCTGCTGTATATAGCAAATAATATATTAAATACAGAAGAAGATGTATATCTCTGGCCAATGTAAGCATGTTTGGTAAAAACTAATTGACTTTCGTTTTCTTAGAAGTATATAATAATAATGTTCAATAAATGTTCTTTCACATCTTTCATCCAAGATTATAAACTTTACAAGCCTGTCTTACCCATTCTGTCAAACCATCAAACTGGAGGTGATGAAGTGAACTGCATGTCTTCCCCAAACCCAACATTTTTCACAATTCAGAAAATGCTGTTTTTTAAACTTAGGGTCCTGGTCCATACAGGTAAGCTGAATCGTCTTATCCATTGTTCAGCCAACACATCAATGACAAACTGTGTCAGCATATCAACCAATGGATAAGCTTCAAGTCAGTTGATGACATAATAATTAATGACCAGCAAATATTCATTACTTTATTCAGTTATTGGGAGATGACCAGTTATACTCAGAGCTATTTTCACAGCAGTATGCAGCACAAATTAACAATCTCATCTTTGGTGTGTCATCAATGAGAGTTTAACTAAAGCATTCTTTAGCAACTGTAAAGCTTGGTCACAGTTTTCACTCTTGACCTAATTTAAATCAGCTTTAGTGATAATGGGGATTCAATGTGAGAAAACTTATACACAAAACACCGGTGATAAGGTGCGAGACAAAGAGACTATAGACCCGTTGTTTGGTTTTGATTTAAGTCAGTATTGTACTTTTTATGATATTTGCATTGTCCATATACAATGACAAAGGAATGTTACTTGTTTATGCATGAGTGCACACTTCAAAGGTTTCAAAGTTTCTCTTACTTACTGAAGCTCAAGTTTCCAGTTAGTAAAACGTTGTTGTTGACATCAGACATTTTTCTCATTGAATCCATTTCAGTGTAAGCTTTATTAGCTTCTTGAAAGTAGTAGGTACACTATGCAGGCTGAAAGGCATAAATAGTAACTCCTACAAACCACTCTTAATGCTAAAACAGTCTTATGCATGCTCTTGTCACACATTTCAACTTGCTACTATTGGAAAGCCAGATCTAAACTACTGATTCAATGGGAAATTTCTAATGTGTCCAGAAATTCATCAGTCCAGAGACGTAAAAACACATTGGTACGAGTTACTGTGTTCATATACCTGGCACCAATACTAAACCTTAACAACTTTTACTGAATCTGACCACAGTATCCATGAAGTAGATCCGTCCTTTAGTATTTCCACTATTTTATTAATGACTGTATTCCTAGTTTTCCAGGACAGCCTATGCAGTGTTTATATTGGGCGTCCTATATCTATGTTAGACTGAAATACTGTTTTTAACCAATTTGCCCCTATAGTCAGATAAATATATCGATTTATTCAATTAACAGATAAGTCAATTCTATCTCTGTTTAACCCATATTGCTTCCCTAAACATTAAGCAATATCTGATGTACTGACGGCTATGTGTCTACTCTTAGACTGTGCAGAACAGAATCAGTTGTAGTAATACTACTAGTTTCAGTTATTTCACTTCACTTACAGTTCCCGAAGACAATTTCAGTGAGAAGCTTGAAGCTAAATGTTCATAAAAGGAGGGTAACACTGGTATAATATTATCTTTAAGAGGGATAATTGGTCGAGCTAATACTGTCTGTTTTCCATATAAAAATCATGTATTTTATTCATCAACATTACCTCATCAGACACTACAACAAATTAGCCTTCATCTATAGTAGACCGTAAAATTCCACTTAGGTATTAGGTACTGTCACTCTTTTCACTCTCAAGTAGAGTTTCACGGTATACTACAGATGAAGGCTAGTTTGTATAGATAAAAGTAATGTATTTTATTCATCAACATTACCTCATCAGACAACAACAACAAACTAACTTTCATCTATAATATACCGTGAAACTCCACTTACGTGTTAGGTGCTGTTAATCCTTTCCCTCTCAAGACTCCATTTTCAGCACCAAACCAAACTCACAAAGTTATTAGTCTGTGAGATAGGTGATGTTCTCTTTGTATCTTGATTCCATTAATTTATAGAACTGTGATTTAATATGAACAAATTACAAGTTTTTACACACCCATGAGATGCAATGAGATTTAAATGATTTTATTACAGTTACCCCATGCGACACTTTTCACCTGTCATCGAAATAAGTGACACCATAAAGTGTAAGTAACACTATTATTCCAAGGCTCGGTTGCGATAGAATTTTTTAGCTTTCTCGTCTCTTAAATTATAACCATAACTTCTTTTACAGGTTATCCTCTTAGTAAGCTACAGAAGTCTATTCTTTACTTAAGTATATTTGACTATGACCGATTTAGTCGTGATGATCCGATTGGTGATGTTTATCTTCCGCTCACTGACGTGGACTTGTCCGAAAAACCTTGTTACTGGAAGTGTATCAGGCCAGCTGAAGATTCAAAGGTACGTAGCTCAACCAGTTGATGTATTTTCTGTCTATTCAGTGAATCACCATGTTCTTTATTCTCGTGAAAACGAGCCTGGCATAGCCAGGTGAGTTAAGGCGTTCGACTCGTAATCTGAGGGTCGCGGGTTCGAATTCCCGTCGCATCAAACATGCTCGCCCTTTCAGCCGTGGGGGTGTTATAATGTGACGGTCAATCCATCTGTTCGTTGGTAAAAGAGTAGCCTAAGAGTTAACGGTGGATGGTGATGCCTAGCTGCCTTCCCTCTAGTCTTAACTGCTAAATTAGGGACAGCTAGCGAAGATAGCCCTTGAGTAGCTTTACGCAAAAAATTCAAAATTAGTTCGGCCATGCCGGGCCAAATATGTGTATGTAGTGTGTTTGTGTGATTTTGTTTTTATAAAGCAAAGCCACATAGGACTATCTGTTATGTAGACGATAATAGTATACTTTAACCCACTGGCTATGCCGGGTCTAAGTAGTTACTGAGTAAATGCTCAAGAAGTAACAGAGAATGCAATGTATGACCAGATAAACGTGTACGAGTTGTTATTTTGGTCTGTAAAAGTTGTTTTGAACTTTTGTTCGTCAAAAGGCACGTACATACCTGTGTTATTTTAAAGGGTGTGCTTTTGGTATATACTTTTTCGAAACAGGTAAATGCTTTGTTCAGATAATTTCTCTGTATTTGTTGTACAGTCATGCCTCGTTACCTGCCAAAAGTCATCAGACGTCTGATTGTTCGACTGTCAATTAATGGTATAAAACAAACAGACATTGCCAGAACAGTGTGGCACTCCCAGTGTACTACATCCAAAATTCTGAAACACTATATATCGGAGTACAGGAAATGTTGTTCCAGGAAATTCTATCGGTAGACACCGAAAAACTACTGCTCAAGATAACTGTGTTTCCATCACGTTAACATGTCAAGGTCGAAAGAAGTCTTACTACACCTTACGACAGGAGTGGTATGAACACATTCATTTCAAGATATCCAGATGAACAGTAAATTGAAAACTGACCAAACAAGATTATTTTGCAAGAAGGACTATCTACAAACCGATATTAACCAGAATTCACCGCCATCACTGTGTTACTTGGGAAAGACCGCATGCCAACTTATAGTTAGAACAATAGCGACATGTCATCTTTTCAGATGGGTCCTATTTCTTTTCCAGCTTCTTAAAGTTGATGGTAGATGCGTGTTCTTTATTTGCTTGCAGAACAAATGAGAAAACACACAAAAGAAATGGTGTATTACATGTTTATGCAACTGTTCATCATGGTGAACAAAACTGCTTTTCATATACTTCAGATAAGTGTCAGTAGTGCCTGTTACAGGAATCACATGAATACGATATTGTTGCCACACACTAGAACAAGGTTTGGTAATACCTTTGTGTTCTATGATGACAATGTCACTGTCCACTGTGCGTGTATTGTTTGCCACACACTAGGACAAGGTTTGGCAATACATTTGTGTTCTATGATGACAATACCACTGTCCACTGTGCGTGTATTGTTTGCCACACACTAGGACACGGTTTGGCAATATATTTGTATTCTATGATGACAATACCACTGTCCACTGTACGTGTATTGTTTGCCACACACTAGGACAAGGTTTGGCAGTACCTTTGTGTTCTATGATGACAATACCACTGTCCACTGTGCGTATATTGTTTAAGATTAGTCGTCCAGGAGGACGTTACAAAATTGCCACGGGCAGCATTGTCTCCAAACTGTAATCTCATTGAGAACTGTTTGGCAGAGAAATTGCTAACAAAGACCCTAAAACGGCTACTGTAATTGGATTGCAGCATCTTATAGTGAAAAGTTGGGATGAAATCATGATAGATTACATCAATATATTCTTCGACAGCACGCCATTTCGTCTTACTCAGGTTATTAGAGTATTACGATGATCAACCAGTACTGAGTGCATAATAATTAATATACGGATACAGACGCTAGTTATAATATTTGATGTTATATGTTGTCGTTATATATGCTTTAGTGAGGTTTTATTGTGATACATAAAATGTTGAATTACGCATCTTTGTATAGACGTCCGATAAAATTGTTTGCTGTTCTAATGAGTCGTTCATTTTATGTATAGAATCTGTTTCACTATGCAAAGTACATATATAGATGTTTAATATAACATGCATTCCTCAGTTGACAGTGGTAAGTGTACTTGTATTCTATATCAATAATAACATTCTTATCGGTTACAAAATATGCAAACATTTTGACCAAGACTGTATTATTTGTTTGGTTGAAATTTTGGTTTTGAGAAAACTCATAACCATAACCAACTTTCACAAAGAAAATCATTCGATCTTTAATGTCGCATCGAGTTTTCGAAATTGAAGTAAACTGCTTACATTTACCAACAATCTTGTAAACGTGTTTTGCATGTCACAAAGCACGCCAAGCATTAAAGCTACAGGTGAAAAGCTACTTAAAAACAATTAAACAGCCACTAACTTATTCAATTATCCACACTCTTCAATGCTTGACAATTACCTATGCAATTGAAAGTAATCCTGCAAAACATATAAAACTTCAAATTTCAAGTCATATCTCATAATGAATCAAAAGGACAATGGATATCTCCTCTTTCTGTGGCTTTAAGGGAGTTACAAGGGAGCGAGTAGAAAATACAAAAAGAAGTTTTCAAGAAAATCATTAGAAAATTTCAAGGCATTTTTTTTTTAAATTTGCACAAATAACTCAGGTAAGCACTGAAATCTTTTTTGAAATGCCAAGAAGAAAAACCCAGAATAAACTATAATTCAACATGCTAATTCAAGTTTTTCTTAACATCAGGATAATCTGATGATGATAACAGTCATCTGTTCCTAATTTTAGTGTAGGTAAAAATGTATCACCTCATTAACTTAATTTCTGAAGCTATATATGTTACAAATATCATTTATCCACATTTTAGTTTAATTAGAGCAAATACTAATAAACTATTTGTACTGTTAAATATAGTGAACAGTTTGCTTTTACAGTATATGTTCTTTGTAATGGGAGGAAAATGAGGATGACTTTTCTAATTATTAGCTCTTTTCGTTTCCAGCTTGGTGAAATACTGGTGACTTTGTTATACATACCTCGTACTGGTGAATTATCCATAACACTAGTTAAAGCTAGAAACCTGAAGGCCAAAGACATTACAGGGTATTCAGGTAGGTGATAATGTTAAAACAAATATCTATTGGAGAGTCGAAAAGCAAACACATGAGAGGTTATTCCGTTAAACATACTTTTCTGAAACCCAATGAGATCCTAGAAGCTTAGTTAAAATGCATGAGATAAAAAGGACAAGACGACCATACAATATTCAGATATTTGTCGATATAGAAAGTCAAACCAATTTCTAGATATTTACTATGTCGTAAAGCTGATGGTAATCAATCCACGCGCAGACTACGCACTTCACAGTATAGATACCCCCAGGTTATTCATCAGAGCAGACACAAACAACTTACTTCACGAGGTAGATACCATCAGATTATTGATCAGCGCAGACACAAACAACGTACTTCACAGTGTATATTACACCATGTTATTGAGTAAGGTAGGCACAAACCAGCATACTTAACAAAGTTTAACTGTTTGTAATCTGATGAGAACAAAAACTCTGTAAACATTTTATAAAATAATATTGAATGATACAAGAACAAAAGTATTGATATAAATACATAATCCAGAACACATTGGCTTAAGATTTATAGTTACTTTAGGCCTATGTTGTTAGCTGTGCATTAAAATATCCCAAACGGGTAGCTTTACTAGTAGTAACGGTACAGACATATTAGCTTATCTAGCAATTCGACAAAACTAACATATTTAGCAGTTCAGACATCGTTAACTTATTTAGCAGTAAACACGTAACCAGCTTATTTAGCAAATCAGACTCTATTAATTCATCCAGCAGTTCAGACATCACTACTTTATTAATCAGCACAGACTCAACCAGATTACTTAGCAGTTCATAGATAACCAATTTATTTAGCACTTCAGACAACAATAGAATAATTATCAGTATAAACATCTCTAGCTTATTAATCAGTACAGACATAACAAGCTCATTTAGCAGTTCAGACATAGTATGCTTATATAGCACTATGGACGTAACCATCTTACGCAGCAGCTCTGGTATCATTAGTTTAGTTAGCTGTACACACATAAACAGTATATGTAGGAATTCAGACACAACCAGCTAACTTTGCAGTTCAGACACAACCAGATTAGTTAGCAATTCATACATAACAAGTTTATTTGACATTCGACATCATGTTTTGATTTAGCAGTTCAAACATCAGTAGCTTATTCATTAGAGCCGACATATGCAGCATATTTAGCAGTACATGCACAGCAGTTTTGTTTGCAATGCTGACCTAACCAGCTTTCATTCATCATTCGCTGAGTAAGATTAGTATTCTGGAGTTTTCATTGTTCGGTTTTACGTTACAGTTTGTGTTTGTTTCCATGCTAGCTAATTTGTTCATGTGTCATCATGAAACGAGACGGTTACAGTCACGTACATCCGAATTTAAACCTCACGTTTATAAGAGATACGTAAATGACACTTCTATCATATTCAGAAAGCAAGTCATGCCATCAAGTTTCAAGATTATTTAAATTCAAAGTACAAGAATATCGACTCCACAACTGGAAAACAAAAATTTACGACCACCTAAGCACAGACTGTAACGAAAAACCGAAGAGTGAACAATTCTGAATAAGTCTCACTCAGCGAATGATAAATGGATGCTAAGGAAAAAAACGAAACAGACCTTATTCGTAAGCTACAACCTAAGATAAACAATCGACTAGCTACGTCACTAAGTCTCAAACCGTGATCAACTCATCGTGCCTGACATGTGAAAAAGTGAATACTTCGTCCAACAAACTGATAACGTCAGTAATGAAATTCCCTTCTACATTCTGAAAAACAGAATTCTATGGTGTAAAGGTCAGCTGAGATTGTCAGCTAGTGCTCAACTCAATGAATTCTGTCACAGATTACTGACAGTGCTGAACAAATTTCCGGGTTTATTTGGAATGTTTATTTGAACTATCGCATGACGGAGCCTAAATACTCGTTTGTACTAAAGAGTATGATTTTGTGAATTCAAAATCATCGCTTATTTTTGAAATAACTTTCGTAAGATGAAGTAAATGTTTAATTTTGAAAATTGACTTTATATAAACTTTGTCTAAAACAAAAACTTGCTTGTACATAACATACTGTAAACGTTATTCTATATTAAAATTAGCATATTCACTAGAAAATGTCAGTTTACGATATACCGTTACTTCAAAGTGTGTTGTTGGTAATACATTAAGGTATTTAATGTAATAGAATTTTTACTTAAATGGTAATGCTCACTGGGGAGTGGCACAGCAGTATGTCTGCGAATTCACCCTGCTAGAAACCGGGTTTCGATACCCGTGGTGGACAAAGCACAGATAGGCCGTTGTGTAGCTTTGTGGTGTATTCCAAATAATAATAACAAGTTAATGCTCAAATATATTTAGAAACGTATAAGCATGTATCGTTTACCAATAATGATAAATATGCTACTTATGGTAGTTTAAAACTAAGAGAACATTTCTCTAACCATATCTCCAGTAAAAACGTAAAAGCGAATAAATAACATTAAACGCGAAATCTGATCACTTTCTGACTTGTTGATATCAATTAAAGTCACTGACAATACAATATGATTCCTTCGATGCAGAGGGTATCAACTTAAATATGTATCGTTTCTGCAAGTTTTTGTGTTATATGTTTATCTTGATAATATTCAAATTTGTTTTTGTAAAGCATTCGATAGCATTTCTTACAATATTGTAGTTATTTATTTCCCCGAAAGGGGTCCAAGGTTGCTTGGAGTAGTCACGTGCTTTAAACACAAGCACCAATGTGACGGTGTCACATAAGGGACGCTTAACGTTGCAATTTGTGCTGTCGTGACATCATAAAAACATTTGCATGCTATGAATCACGATAAGAATTATGCACTCTGTAAGCTACAATACAGCATGATATATGAATTTCGAAAGTAAGAAATATAAATATTTGTTACTCTCAATTTTCATTCTATTTACTTTTGAAACAGAACACTTTTGAGTACCCTGCCGAAGTACATCTAGTAGTGCTGCCATATATAAAAACAGTTATAGTTTATTAACATTATACTAATTTCTCTCTTTGGCAGTTTTATCCACAATTCGTTATATAAATATTTATTTTCGGAATGTGTCAGTTTAAGGACGTCATTCTCAAGAACAAATGACCATCTGTTATTTACAGGTTCACGTTTTGTTTCTTGTTGTAAAAATGAATTATTTGTAAGAACTATCACCAGATGGTTGTCTACCCTACATATTAAGAACACACTCTATTTAAATTTGGGAGTGGAACCAGTACTACTCAACACAATACAGTGTCACTGTGTTAAAGCTGAAAATTTTTTATTGTAGAGCTGATGGTGAGCAGCAGCTAAGTTTAGTGATTAACACAAGACTGAGAATCTAGACTTCAAAAAAATGTTTGGTTTAAATAACGGATCTTTCATAATTCAGCTTACTTTTACTTAAGTCAGTTATTACTTTGTTTATCACAATAAACATTTTTTATTAATATGTTCGTTATGTTTGGGTTGTTACTCTCAATTTTCATTCTATTTACTTTTGAAACAGAACACTTTTGAGTACCCTGCCGAAGTACATCTAGTAGTGCTGCCATATATAAAAAACAGTTATAGTTTATTGACATTATACTAATTTCTCTCTTTGGCAGTTTTATCCACAATTCGTTATATAAATATTTATTTTCGGAATGTGTCAATTTAAGGACGTCATTCTCAAGAACAAATGACCATCTGTTATTTACAGGTTCACGTTTTGTTTTTTGTTGTAAAAATGAATTATTTGTAAGAACTATCACCAGATGGTTGTCTACCCTACGTATTAAGAACACACTCTATTTAAATTTGGGAGTGGAACCAGTACTACTCAACACAATACAGTGTCACTGTGTTAAAGCTGAAATTTTTTTATTGTAGAGCTGATGGTGAGCAGCAGCTAAGTTTAGTGATTAACACAAGACTGAGAATCTAGACTTCATAAAAAGGTTTGGTTTAAATAACGGATCTTTCATAATTCAGCTTACTTTTACTTAAGTCAGTTATTACTTTGTTTATCACAATAAACATTTTTGATTAATATGTTCGTTATGTTTGGGTTGTTACTCTCAATTTTCATTCTATTTACTTTTGAAACAGAACACTTTTGAGTACCCTGCCGAAGTACATCTAGTAGTGCTGCCATATATAAAAACAGTTATAGTTTATTGACATTATACTAATTTCTCTCTTTGGCAGTTTTATCCACAATTCGTTATATAAATATTTATTTTCGGAATGTGTCAATTTAAGGACGTCATTCTCAAGAACAAATGACCATCTGTTATTTACAGGTTCACGTTTTGTTTTTTGTTGTAAAAATGAATTATTTGTAAGAACTATCACCAAATGGTTGTCTACCCTACGTATTAAGAACACACTCTATTTAAATTTGGGAGTGGAACCAGTACTACTCAACACAATACAGTGTCACTGTGTTAAAGCTGAAAATTTTTTATTGTAGAGCTGATGGTGAGCAGCAGCTAAGTTTAGTGATTAACACAAGACTGAGAATCTAGACTTCATAAAAAGGTTTGGTTTAAATAACGGATCTTTCATAATTCAGCTTACTTTTACTTAAGTCAGTTATTACTTTGTTTATCACAATAAACATTTTTTATTAATATGTTCGTTATGTTTGGGTTCTAGAACGATCGATAAGGCTCTCACGTCGCGATTGGTTTAGAGAAACCTATAGCCAATGGTTGTCAACATTTTAAGCATAATAAAATATGACCCGATTTCAGTGACAATGATTCACCTTTGTAAAAGTGTATATTACGTTTTGTGAAAAATCTGTATGTGATGTAGAAAACTGGATATAATTTGAAGATTCAGCGTACAGGAATTATTGTAAAACATATAAAAATTTGAAGGTAATAAAACCGTTGCAGACCTTTGTTATCTGTTTTTTAGATCGTATGAATAAAAGTTAATAACATGATTGGTTAAACTACTTAATAAACATCGTAAGTTCAGTTTATCTTAGACTTGACGTACATTTGTTGACAAAGCTTCTAAATAAATATTGTAAACATAATGTAGTTCGTAAACAATGTGAACAAGCCTTACAACATATACATTTCTGTGTGTGTATAAACACAACTAATTTTCTTGTTTGGGGTATAATAATATTGAATGCTTACTACTCTTTCTATATGCATGTTTTTCGCTCTTAGGTAATTTTAAATGATACAATCCTGCTTAATTTCCAGATCCGTACGTTAAAGTCTGGCTACATCGGGGAGACAAGCGAATTGAAAAGAAAAAGACTCGAGTACATAAAAAAACACTGGACCCTGTTTTCAATGAAACTTTTCGGTTTGTCGTTCCTTGGGAGCACATCCGGGAGACCTCATTTGTGATCACCGTCATGGATTACGACACCGTAGGAAGGAACGAGGTAATCGGAAAGGTAGTTCTCTCTTCACGAAGTGGCCCAACTGAGACCAAGCACTGGGGAGATATGCTGAGCAAACCTAGAATACCTGGCTCCCAGTGGCACAGATTGAAATCGTTTTAACTTTTCTGCTATTATATCGCAGGTTTCACGTTTGTTTTTGGGTTGCTTGCTGCGTTGATCTGAAATGAATGAGAATAAAGGATTATATATAGAGAGAGTTTTGCTAGGATTTCTAGTACCGAGAATGTTCATTTAAGTTGTAGTTAACACGTTTTTTGAAATAGACTAAGCAAAGAGCAGAAGTTTCAGACTATATGTAGACTTAATTGTATAAAAGTATACCGCCTTAAGCAGTAGAACTTAAAATATATAGCAGGTAGTTCAGCTTTTATCTTATGTTGCTTCAAATGCTTCATGGATCGTGTAGATAGGAAATGATTTCGACGTTGTTTTTGTGCTATAGTTTCTGTATGTTATCAAGAAACTTCGTAATTAGTATAGTGGTGTTGTCATTTCTTTTTCAGGAAATTTTCGACAGTAAATTCATGGAGGATTGATTGGTTTTGTTTATGTTAATAGATATTGTTTACATGTAATTTGAGTAACACGAGTTGTTATTTATTACGTTGAAAGAACTTAGGAAAACTTATATCACGAAGGTTTAATATATAACAAAACAAGATTAAATATTTCAACAAAAACTGTGTAGACTTGGCTATGAAACAAAACAAACGATGGTACTGTTACCAATTAGCAGTTTAACAAGTTTGGCTCTATGTTAATTCCATGTTAAAAATAATAACAACTTCTACAATAATCTTATCTTTGTTAAATTAAACATATCCTTCTAATTTGTAGTAAGCACAAGGCTACACAATGGGTTATCACTGCTATGCTTACCACGGGTATCGAAGGTAGATTTATAGCATTATAAGCTTCCGGACTTGTCACTGATCCTCGAGAACCTTAAATATATGCATGATATATAACTATACGTTTTGTATAATTGTATTTTAAGAAAAATCGTTATAATATTTTTAGTTTTTGTTTTCTTCACATTTGTTTCATCAGCTTGAGTATCAGTCAAAATCATATTTATATAGTTTGTGTGTATTTATTAACTCGTTTGTTTATATACACTGTCAAGGTTTTTAAATCGATAAAAAATTTAACAATCTGAAAACAACATTCAAGTAGTCGAGGACATGTAGTCTTTTTAATAATACAAACAAAATAAAATTGACTTGGATTCAAAGATACTCATATAAAAATTGTAATGTATAGAAATAATCATATAAAAACCTATGTCAGAAATACAAGTTAATAGCAAAAATTTCACGAAATCATTTGTTCATTAATACGAATGTAACTGACGAATGCTCTAGCGCATCATTTAAATTACACATAAAGAAAATATATAATTTTCTCTATTCATAAATCAACTGAATACGAAAAATAAAATGTAATGTAGGTCGAAAAAAAAACACGAAACACTTTTGTTTTGAATTTCGCGCATAGCTACTCAATGGCTATCTGCGCTAGCTGTCCCTAATTTAGCAGTGTAAGACTAGAGGAAAGACAGCTAGTCATCACCACCACCGCCAACTCTTGGGCTACTCTTTTACCAACGAATAGTGAGATTGGCCGTAACATTATAACGCCCCCACGGCTGCAAGGGGGAGCATGTTTGGTGTAACGGAGATTCGAACCCGCAACCCCCAGATTACGAGTTTTACGCCTTAACCCACCTGGCCATGCCGGGCCAAAACGAAACAAATAATTCCTGATGTAGGTTAGGTTGAAAAAAAAACAAAACGAAACAAATAATTCCTGATTGGCAGAAATTAAGAGAATAGCGGCAAATGGCGTTGTACAAAGTGATTTAGACTTCCACTGATCACCTGATTTTAGCGTTGTAAAAAATTACCTAAAATTGTTCCTCAAGGACAAGATTGATGTTGTTTTTGAATAAAGTACAAAGTTTTACAATGGGCAGACATACCGCTGTGCCACTGGTCGGTATTGATCGACATAAATTACTCCTTCCGTGTATATGGAGTTATGCAACAGGGGATCAAACTCAAAAGTTATTACACAAACTGAAGATTGAAATGCAAGATAAAAATTTTGCAAAAAAAGTAGATTATTGCAACTTTAAAGTGTCCCAAAGACTAAAAATATATTAAAATAAAAGTCCTTTAGATAAGATAAAATATTAATATAAAGTACTCTTCGTATGACAGCACACAATCTTTATTTATTCCTTATTGGTGGATTAGTAACAGCTTGAAATGTAATTGAAATCATTTGTTTATATTTATTGATAAACTAGCAATATATATGTGCATAAATGTCAATAGAATTGAGAGCAATATTTCTACAATAGCTTGGTAAAAGAGTTACATTTAAAAAAATGTGTGTATAGACAATTCATGTAGCAAGCATAAATAACTACATGCTTGTGGTGCCTACAGTTGTTAAAACAGAAACGGTTGAGTAACTACTATAGATTCATCTCTTCCTGTATTATAAAAACTACATGTAGTTGTAAATGATACAAATAATATTTCAGAAAGAGATTTTTGTTTGTAAGCGATCATAACGCTATACAATGAACTCACTGTGATCTGCCCACCACTCTGGTTTCTCGCGTTGTGAGTCTGAAGAACTAAGTAAAGGTATTGCAATAGACAGTGCTGCTTAATAATTAGTGAACGAAACGGTCAAGTCCAACTGTGTTCGTCAAGTTGTCCAGTGGAACTAAATGCTATGTGTCTGTCGATTTATCTTTTTATTTACCTGTTTTTGTTAACACTTACTGATAATCCTTTGGTGGAATTTTACTTCAGGAATATGAGATTGGGGTTGTTTTAATTATGAGGCGTTTCACGTATTATCAATAAAGATATTGAGTTTCAAAACGTATTTGAATACAAATAAAATACGGCTACAAATTATTATGGAAGGAAAACAAGTGCTAAAACATCACTAACTATCAACCGCAATAAGTTGAAGAACTCATGTAAGTGCATGTATGTTAATCCAAATTGACGTACACACAGGCACACACACACACATTGCATAACAAATTATAATTCACCACTGCTATGTTTGCACTCATGACATGTTCTGTTAATTGAATTATAAAATCAACAAAAAAAGTACTCTTTCCCAGTGACGGGAGAAGTATGTTAATTTATCAGTTTATATTATTTTATAAACTTTAAAAAGATTAATTGTGTTACGCTCTTGGTTTCACTCAGACCCAAAGCTCTGAGCTACTTATACCGCCCACAGTGAAAAGTAATTTTTGAGCATTTCATTCGTGCTTGAAGCCACTTAACAATAACGTACAGTAAATCTACATTTTTGTTCTTTAACACACGTCACATTTTCAAACATGAATGATATTGTGATTAATTCCTCATAATTTATTATAGAACATCCTGTCTGCGAAATAAAATTTGGTGTCAACATTACTGAAGCCTATTTTCCAGTCATTTCAAGAGTGTGTGTGTGTGTGTGTATGCTTTCTTATAGCAAATACGCATTGAGCTATCTATTCTGTCCACCGATAGGAATAAAACTCCTGATTTTAGCGTTGTAACTCCAAAGACTTACCGTTATCCCAGCGAGGAACAATTCAAAAGTGGATATTTAGCTTTATCTGAGTGCTCGTACACTTTGTTTGTTTTGTTTTTAAATTTCACATAAAGCCACATGAAGGCTATCTGCGTTAGCCGTTTCTAATTCAGCAGTATAAGAATAGAGGAAAGGCAGCTAGTTATCACCATCCTTCTCAGACTCTTGGGCTAATCTTTTACCAACTAATAATGGGATTGACCGTCACATTATTACGCCCACACGACTGAAAGGGCGAGCACGTTTGGTGTAACAGGGATTCGAATCCGTGACCCTCAGATTACGAGTCGAGTGCCTTAACCACCTGGCCATGACGGGCCTCCTTAGACAGACACCACGGTTCGTAATATGTAACATATGTTTCAAATTTCTCATCTTTTTCCCCCTCCCCAAATCTGTATATAAATATAAACATACAATGTATGTCAAATGTTAATAAATGTATTGGGCAACACACGTTGGGAAAGAAGTCTTTCTTTTTGCTTTAGATTTATATTTCATTAAAAATTGAATCTAGTCGAGCTTTTCTGGAAACAATATGCTATCAAATGCTAGTGTGTATGTGTGTGTGTGTATATATATATACCCTGCTGGCCAAAATTTTAAGGCCAATGAACATAAAGAAAAAATATGCAACCACTATAGACTCAATCACTTATTTGAGTATAGCTTCGAAAGATGAAAATAAGAAAAGGGAAAATAAAAATAACACACTTTTTCGCATTTAGTAGGGAAAATGTAAACACTATGAAATTAGCCTAAATACTAGCTGGTCAAAAGTTTAAGACCATACTGAAACGAAGCGTTAATCGCTAAACACGTAACGAAATTTAGTCATTTGTGTTCAAGCATTAGCGTTGTCAATATCTTCCACTGACACCTCCTGTGTTACATTGGGTAAAAACATGGCAAAGGCTAAAAAGTTGACAGAGTTTGAACGTGGCAGAATTGTCGAGTTGCTAAAGCAAGGTCTCTTTCAACGTGCCATCGCTGGTGAGATTGGGTGTAGTAAAATTGCTGTTGGAAATTTATTAAAAGATCCTGAGGGATACCGAACGAGAATTTCAAGTGGTCGGCCCAGGAAAATTTCGCCGGCGTTGAGCAGGAAGATTCGAGGGGTTGTCCGGCAAGACACCAGCCGACCGTCAAACCATATTAAGGCCTTTACGGACGCAGAATGCAGCTCAAGAACAATAAGACGGTATCTACGAGAAAAAGACTTTAAAAACCCTAAACGTCTTGAAAGGCCACGCCTCTTTCTACACCACGAAACAGCTCAGTTAACATTGTTGAGAAGTACCAAACATGGGACGTAGAAAACTAGAAGGTTTTGTTCTCTGATGAGAACAAAATTAATCTGGATGTTCCAGATGGCTTCCAACGTTACTGGCACGATAAGGATTTCCCACCGGAGACATTTTCTACACGACACAGTGGAGGAGGTTCCCTCATGATCTGGGGTGCTTTCTTCTTCCATGGAACAATGGAGCTTCAGGTTATACAGGGGCATCAAACAGCAGCTGACTACATCGGCCTGTTGGAGAGAGCATCCTTATTGACTGAAGGCCCTCGCTTGTGTGGAAATGACTGGATCTTTCAGCAGGATAACGTTGCAATCCACAAAGCCCGTAGGACAAAGGACTTTTTCATGGCGAATAACGTGATTCTTTTGGACCTTCCAGCGTGTTCGCCCGAACTGAACCCCAATGAAAATGTATGGGGGTGGATGGCAATAGAAATAGACGTTAATTCCAAACAATGCATGATATTCGTGAAGCCATCTTCACCCCTTGGAACAACATTCCAGCCAGCCTTCTGCAAACGCTTATAACGATCATGCCTCTAACCACCTGGCTTTGACGGGTCATTTTCAATGTTATTTTAAAGATGTATTCATAGAGGCAGATACCTGCAGAAAACTTGAGTTAATAGATATAAAAATGAGTGATTAGAAGATCTAATATGTAAATAAAATGCGCAATAATTTGTGACATACGGAATAAAGTAAAAAACGCAATGCTGAAGTTTGGGAAAAACAACAAAATAATAGTATAAAATATAATGGTTAGAAATTTTAGAAAAGACCACTATTCTATTGAAACAACTACAACCAAATGAACTGATACTGTAGTTAGAAAGTCTATGGTAGTATGTCGAAATTAAAAAAATATTTAACTTTATTTAAGGAAGATTAACGAGTTTAAGAGAAGAAAACATACAATACTAACTAACACCTTCAAGAATGCTGTCAGCTGGAACAAAACTACCATGATATGTTTTGTCTTTTTTAGGATCGGAAATAAATGTTTTTTAATTAAAAGCTCTTAACTCCATCCACTAGGCATGTTATCTGTGTAGCTGGCCAACCATAAAGAGAGAACCAAAGTGCGAAATACCCTGCTCCAAGCGACAGTCGTAAGATATCCTTCAAACTTACGTCAAGAAGGGAGATAAGTTATACGAAATTACAAAATTATAAAAGTCATATAACAAAAGCGCATTCAAAAGGTGGCTTTTCTTCTTAAGGAGCAAACTAGGCCCTCATTAACCACACAAACCTAATAACATTCACTAATTTTCTCGCACGAAATGGACTTTACCTTAACTTTTCTGGTATTTTTACCTTGGCCTAAAACTTCATATACTTTATTTCTTGCAGCATTCTTCCACTCTTGTTTTCCTTGCTAAGTTATCTCAGTCTTTTCTTATTTCTATTTACAATGGTTCTTCTATCCTTTCCTATCCACATTCTATATTTCGCCTTATCTTCGAAGCTACTAACGTCTCACAGTAATACCTATATCACTCAAACCACCCAACTAAAAACTCATTTGCACTTTCACAGTAATCGTTTAAGTTTTTTTCTTACTTACGTTCTATTAGGGGACTAAACTCGAATCACATTTCCCCCGAAACATTATGCTCTGTTCTTTGTTCTTTTTTTTACTCACAAACCCTTTCACTCCCTTACCTCCAAAACTACACCAAATCAAGGTTAGTGTAAACATTGCATGTTCTACACTACAGTCTTCACCAGTCAATCAGTCTCTTGTAGATTTACCTTCATTAGGACGCATCAATCCTTCATTTGTTAGCATCAACTTTACAATGATCAGCAATGCACTGTTTATACTTCGTCAATGTGTAATCACACTCTGAAGAAAACGGTTATCTCCCTCTTCCTTCTCTTGAATATCCCCACCATATACTTCACAATTACGAAACTCAAAACTCAACTTGAACCAAGCAGCGAAAGAATCACTCAACTACTCTAGAAAATAACTACTTCAGAAACTTAGAGACGCACAAGACATTATCAACATGCCAAGTCACTAGTGTATAACATAAAAGTCGAAACATACCTCAATTTCTCTCATTAAAAGTGCCAATCACAGTGGGAACACATTATCAGAATTTCTGCAACAAATGGCAATAGATCTTTGAAAACACTTCCTTAGAACTCATGGATATCATTAAAATTTCTGTCAAATTCTTTCACTATTCTAGAGAAAGAAATTTCCCACTATTATCATCTGTACAACCTTTCGTTGGATAAAAAAGAAGTATAAACATTTAAAGAGGGAAATAATACATTTATTTAAAAAATAATACAAAAATTCAACTTCCTATCAATAGCACCAATTCCAAAAGCGCTTCTAATAGCATTCTGTGGAATCCACCTCCTTATCGTAAAGAAACTACTATTGCATCAAGCGCTCTACCAGAAATTATGATTTTTTTAATCTCACAATGAACAGCATAAAAAAGTTTAAAACACTTCATTCGCATATAACCTTTTTCAAACTAACAAATCTGTTAAAAATAACATTGACTTTATTAAATGTACAGACAACGATCAACACTCCTCACATATCTCTAACATTGTTAATTTTTCAGATATAACTATCTCTGAAGCAGAACCCAGTCTCCTTAGTAAAGGTTTAAACTTCTGTCCAAATAACAACTATATTAATGAGCTCGAACTTCTTTCTGACCTTCAAGAATCTCTAAAAAACAAAAATTCGCAGTTTTTTTCACAACAAACCCCACCCTACTAAAAATCAACATACACCAATTTTCAAAAAAACGTCTTTAAGAACATCTCCACCAAACAGAGAATCACATTCAGAAAGTTATATTAAAACAGTAGAATATGATATAATTTAAACCTCAAAATCCTTCAAGCAATATCATAGTACTATTAACCAACGAGAAAACTAAGTTTGCCCCTGAAGAAGAAAGGTCCACCTTTCAAAACAACAACGTATAAACCAATAATCAAAATACTTTTTTGATCATATTAAAGAAAGTGATACGTTTCGGCAGCTATTGAATATGTAATCAGTGAATAACTAATCTACCTCTTGTTCGACAAAATAATTTTATTGGTAGAAGACGAAGTACACGGGTCACATCAATTGTGGAAACATATGTGTTTCTATTGGTTGCAAGACAGGCTCCAATAGAAGTAATAAACGTTTTCTTGGTGGATTACCCTGATATCATACATACAAATGAATTAAAATGCATTTATTTATAATAATATATTTGTTATATAATGCTCTTATTAAGCAGTTATAGTTAGCAATGTTGTACCGTTACTAAATTTTATAAAGACACTGTTATGTACCAGGTACATACCCCTAAACAAGACAATCAAGGGGTGTCGAAATGTGTCGGGTCCTTTGCATTAAAAATGTTGATTTAATTCATGCTTTGTAATGTTGCTTTTCATATCTTAATACACAACTTACTCACTTGAGCGGTCAAGCTACAAAAAGGTAATATTTCAGCTTTTAATACCTCACTGATGGGAATATTGCATAGTAATGACCCTTAACTGATCCAGAAGGATCCATACTCCTTCACATTTATCTGCTGTTGGTCTGGTTATGTCTTGGGTAATTGCTTCAACCTTTTTTGGCTGAGAAGAAAAGCTATCTAGATATCCAGAAGATGAATAAGACTGTACGCCTACAGTTTGTATAACTCTGGAAGAACCATGGCAAGTAAAAGGATCCAAACGACCGAGAAACTCCTTTAACATTATCTTCTGGGGTGATTATGTGTAGTCTGAACAGTTTTATCAACCGCAGTATTAAATATTTCATGGATGCTACATATTGAATGGTATTATAAATATTGGTTACGCTCTCCAACTCAATATTACGGTGTACATTTAAAGATATGATTCCTTCTTGGTGGCAGATGAAAACTTGAACGTTTGATGATATATATAGAAAACGAATACTTCAATGGAAAAGGTCAGCGGCCAGGGTAGAATTGAAAACTTCAAAAATTACTCTAAACAAGTTAACAATTCAGATGGTAATAAAACCAGGCTTGTCACCTTATCCAGAGACCAATTAAGAATTCAAGTTTTAGTATAAGGTATGATTAGTGAAACATACCTTATAATTACACATCAGAATTTCTCATACTATCAATACATAGGTGAACGTGTGAATTTCATACTTACTAAAAGAAATTCATGATGACGAGAAACCTACTTGAAGTTAATTTTGTTAACCTGACGATGACCTAAGTAGGTCGAAATGTTGTTCTGTACTTTATTTCAGTTAAAGGTTTAATACCAATATCAACCGTCTTTAGAATTCTTATCTAAAAGAAAGTATATTCTGCTGCAGTAGATAAGCGGCCTTCAATCCTGCTCTCAACACACAATTTTAACATCAGCAATGTATGCTGACATCCAGTGGTTCCTGACAACGAGAAATTCAGTTGAAATAAAAATATATCTCAGAATGGCTGGTATGGGTATTAACACTTTTATTGATAAGCAGAGAACAACGTTTCGACCTTTCTAGGTCATCGTTAGGTCATCCAGTTGTTGTATGTCGTTCTTTTTGCAAGTGTGCAAGAAATAAAAATATATCTCAGAATGGCTGGTATGGGTATTAACACTTTTATTGATAAGCAGAGAACAACGTTTCGACCTTTCTAGGTCATCGTTAGGTCATCCAGTTGTTGTATGTCGTTCTTTTTGCAAGTGTGTTGCCAATTTTTCAAGTATGAAGAGTACGACACTTGATATCACACATTATCAACCTTAATACGATATGATTAAGTAACTGAAAATAAGGCCGACTCTAAAGCCCTCCCCTCTCTAACGTTAATTATAAAAATGTATGCTTATTTAATTTACACTAAAGGCTAGACCCGAAATAGCCACGTGGGTTAAGGCGTTCGACTCGTAATCTCAGGGGCGCGGGTTCGAATCCCGGTCACACCAAACATGCTCGCTCTTTCAGCGATGAAGGCATTATTATGTGACGGTCAATCACACTATTCGTTGGTAAAAGAGTATCCCAAGCGTTGATGAGTGGTGGTGATGACTTCCTTCTAGTCTTACACTGCTAAATTAGGGACGGCTACCGCAGATAGCTCTCGTTTAGCTTTGCGCGAAATTAGAAAATCAAACTAAAGACTAAACAAATAAAATATGAATTAAACTCCATCAGTATATTAAAATATTTTATAAAATTGGGTGAATCTGGTTCTTTCTTTACTTGTTTAACATTTTAACTCTAGTAACATTAAATATTTTCACACATATTTTTTAGACAACTTAAAACGTAATTTATTAAAACTGAAGTAAGCATGTAAACTTTGCTTCAGAGAAACAACATGTTATCAACGTATCATGACTATGTTAATTTAGCATACCTTATTCAAGGACAAAATATTATTTTATGCAATATTTGATTATATATTTATACCAGGAGGAAAACTTTATTCGTATCAGTTTTATATACCAGTTATACAATTATAACAATAATAAATAACACACCTGAATTAAAAACTGTTAGTATTTATCTTTAAACTATTACATATTAGAGAGTACATTTAAACTGAGACCTAACGAAGATATGTAAGCCATACACAATGAATAATATCATTTTTATGCTTTGATTTGATTACAGTCCAACTTTTTAATCTATCTAACAATATTATACTTCACAATTAAATAAATAAGCATTATAAATCCTTTTATTATTGATATAAAATTGAAAATATACAATCTGAAGAATATATTGAGATCCCTGTTAACACTTTATAACTAGATGTTCTTCATTTCCAGATTACACAAAACACACAAAATAATGTTATGTAGGGACCAGCAGTTAATCTACTACAAATGTGTTTCTAATTGCAAAATTAATAAAGTATGTTTTACCTTAGATATTACGACATGAAAATACTGTTTACAACTACGAATGCTCCAGAATGGCTTCTGACAATTTCAGAAACCATAACGATATCAAATAATTTTATCGTTGGATTTATAGAGGTTTCTATCCATACCATCTGTCAGCAAGATCTTTCTATCTACTCTAAATTCATATGGTCATATAGTTAATTTTATGAGTCAGTCAACATACATGAACAATATATATATATATTAGTGAAAATAATTACATTTTAATGAAGTTAAATAGTAACATATGTAAAATCATAAGGAAGGACTGCGTTAAAAACAGCAAATCCAAACCTCTGACTAATTATATAATTTGTCATTTTAACTCAAAAACAAGCCGAAAAAAACAAATTAAACAAAACACGCTACATAATGGGTACATTTTATAATCCCACATTGTAGCTTTTACCCTGGGATCTTTTCAGTTGATGCAGCGTTTTTTGTTTAATTTGTTTTTGTTTGGGCTTGTTTTCGAGTTAAAATTATATATATATATATATGTATAATTATATATATACATATATATATTTCTGTGCCCTTTAAGATTATGAAAATGTTGGGCCATTTTACGTTTAATTGATCAATTCTATACATGAAATAAATACTTCTCTTACGCTTGTTCATTATGTTTAATACCAATCCATTTTGCATGCAGTAATCAAATAACTGTCTAACGTTGCCTTACAAAATATTTTGCACATCTAGTAGTCAACAAAAGAATATTGGTAACTAAAACTTACCATGATTTTTTATTCAAAGTATACATAGTTAAAATACTTTACAAAAAAAATAGCTGTTCCGGAACGTTTTACTTCATGAATAAACCCAACTTTTTCTTTTATACTGCTTCACGTACAAAAATACATAATACAAATTCTTTCAACATCATTTGTTGAAGTAACAGTAGTCAAGATCTTTCGTTAAATAACGAAAGGATTCTCCTTCGAAACCTAAAGCTACCCTTTCTGTCTTTTCCTAAAATTAAAGTAAATGATCTTTTTCATACCCTTCATTTATGAATTTTGCATCTGCTGAACAAACCTAGACTTCTAAAACCAAAACTTTCTCCAAAAGGTTTTGTTTACCTTTCACATTAATAGAATAATTATGTATGTATTATAGTTGCTTAAAAAGGGGAGAAAAAGGTGAAAACTCACTTAAAACGGTATTTGCTAAACTTTCATCAACACCACTTTCAATCTTCTCTGAAAGTATTTAACCATCATTGTTTTGTTATTTTGGTTCTAAGTATTTGGACTTAATCCATATCAGTGAATAACAAGCAGCTGTGAGGACATAATCCTCATTGGCAAAGCACTAATAAGTGTCTTACAAGTCTGGAATGGTGTACCATTCTTTCAGTTTTCTTAAACATATGACAACTGTTGGTAGTAGTAGTCCAATACAGGCCTTAGTTTCACATAAGTTGTTCCACCGTGTATACGCCGTGTTATATACTGTATTAAAGGTCGTATGACGATTGTATGCTATTTGATGAAGATTATATTAGAAATGTTGAATTAAACAATTCCCAGCTCGTCACATACTTTTTATTGACTGAACCCTCTCTCTTCGTTATTATGCTTTCTAAATGAATGAATTAATTGTACATTGAATTCCATTGCATAGCATATGGAATAATAAAACATTCACCCAGTTATTGTTGTATTAGTTTAGCTGAAGCTCTGTTTGTTCCAAAGTGTCTAAACAAATGCCAATTGGGAGACTTTCTTGAACGTACCATTGCTCAAATCCTTTTCTACATCACCGGTTGCTTCTACATTGAGTATATGTGCCACACATCGAAGATGTTGTTATTGATGTGGAAGTGTTTTTATTTTCTTGTTCTTCGTCACTTGATTCGAGAATGCTTTGCTTTGAAATCACCTGCATCATTACTTATAGGCTCAACCCTTGATTCTGTGGAGATCCTGTAACAAACAAATAGTAAAATTTAAAAAAGAGATGCGTGGCACGGCTTTGTAGTACCATCTTGGTAAGAAATGATAATAATAATGTACTATTCCTCTAGCCATTCAAAGCACATGTTGCTGACCAGTCTATACTAGTTGACAGTCAGGTGAAAAAGCTTCAAAAGACTGTTAAAAGACCTGACAGACTCTGAACATTGCAGCTCGATATGAACGTGTTCTAAAGTATAGGAGCACAGGTAGAATAAACATGGTAATTAAAACGTAAGAAAGAAATGGAGGGAGAGAAACAGTACCATTATAAATGTATACTAACCTTTATCTATAAAACATTTGCGATAATTTTCATGTTTTTACTTGAACTTTCCTTATTTTATCATTTTCATGCAAAACATTTAAACTAACAAATAGTAACACATATTTTACTATTTGAAAAAAATGCAGTCAGACAAATATAATAATTATAGATGTAACTTTATTTAATTAAAACATTGTTGGATGTAAACCTTTTGTGTTCATTGTCAGAGCACATTGTTTTTTGCTGAAAAAAGCCTTGTTTCCACTAATATAACATGGCTTCAAAGTGGTCACCTAGTAATAGTAAAGTGCCTCTTGCCAAAATTAAAAACTTTCCTGGGCCTTTTGGTGAATTTGCTGTGTGCATTGCCAGTGTTCTAGACCTCATTCATATCACAGTGAGGACGATTTGCGCAAATAATGACAAGGTCAAGACGAGTGATCAGAATTCTACACCATTAAATGTTGTAAAGATTGACCGTTCAAGAAGTGGAAAATATGGAGCAGCTACTGTCAGTGTAGATTAGCGATCGATGCCAATGACGAATGCCACTCAACTTGATGATGATATAGAACAAAACAAGGAGTTTGTACAATGATTTTAAGGCTAAGAAAGGTGAATCGTCATAAGAGGAGACATTTATTGCTAGCAATAGATTGTTTCATAATTTTAAGCAATGCTACAGTTATCAGAACGTCAAGGTGACGGCGAAGCTGCTAGTGCAGATGAGATTGTTGCTGAAAAATCTCATGCTCAGATAGGGAAATTCAAAGGTGGCTACTCTTCTAAGCAAATGTTTAATGTTGTTGAAACTAGTCTCCTCTGGAAGTGGATATCCAGTCGTACCTCCATATCCCAATAAAAAAGGCCACTCCTAGTTTCAAGAAAACAAGAGGCTACCTTGCTCTGCTACTTGGAGATAATGCAGCATGGAACATGAAGATGAATCTGCTGCTAATCTCTCACTCTACTATTCAAAGAGCATTCAAGAGGTACTGCAAGAACAATCTGCCCATGATTTATAATACAATAAGAAGGCGTGGGTAACTAGAACAATTTTTACTGAGTTGCTCATTCTGCATGCTTTTCCAGCTTTTAAAGAATATTGTGCTAAAGAAAATTTTTCTCTTTGTTCATAATGTCTCTGCTCGACCCACAGACATTGGTGACTTGTGTGAAAACGTAGAAGTGGTGTTTCTCACTTGTAACACCATTTCATTGCTTATATATATATTTTTGGGAGTTTCTTCTTTAGACTGTGTTCTTGATTTTAGCTTTGTTAGCCTGACAAACCTGATTAGCCTGTACTATGACTAAACCATACAAATTATAGAGGTGTATCCAAAAGTACAGACTGGAAACAATTTGGTGATGTTGTGTTAACCAAACAAATATAATGGGAATTTCAGCCAATTATTACAATTTTTAAGTACCAGCAATACCAAGCATGGAGCATGTGTATAATTGATTTGCTTCTATTACTCATCATGGTTTCTACCCACCTACCTACCCTCAAATCTAATCTATTATAATCCTAAAGTTGTCGGCGTTACAGATGGACAGACAGAATTGTGAATCCTCCAAGAAGCCCGCAAGAGTCATCATGCCAAATCTGATAGAGACTGGTCAAATAGTGTGCGACAAGTTAGAAGACAAATATACAACAGATTTCACTTTTACATATAGATAGATAAATTTTTAAGTGCAGCATTTTTCTGAAAGAAGATATAAGTTGCAAACTTCTTTCAAATTAAATCTCTTATTGATTGCCTTTAAAATAGTCAACAACCAGTAACACGTTCTTTTTACAATGCTCCTGACTGTTATTTATTGGAGTGAAAAACAAGATGTTTCATCATTTCTTCTTTTCTCCAGACTTTAGAATTCCTAGGAAAGGCTGTTTGACATTTACATTCCCTAGTGACGTTACTTCAACCCAACCAATGTAAGCAAAGTTTTAAAATGAGTAAAGTGTGTGAGATAATATTATGATCAACAATTGCTTTATTTAAAAATGCATTGAAAATTTGTGTATTAAAGATACTAGCATCATGAGGTGTAATATTGATGAATTTTTATATTAACCCTCGAAATATTCTGGTAGAGCATACCATTCACACTTACTGGCATAAGATATGGGATTTACAGAAATCTTATATCACTGTATTGTTGTTTCAGCAACCAAACGTTGCTAGGTTTACTCATTTGGATTTTCTATAGCTTTTAGGCATAAAAGACTGTATTTACCTAGGACAGATATACTACAAAAACAACAGTTCTATTGCTATGACTGCCAAATGGGTGATGCTTACGATGCCCTTGTACTAGTACGACTAACTGTGAGCATTTTTATAATGTCAATCTGGTGTTTGTGAGATGCAAAATGTGTACTGAGGATGATATCGTGAGCTTATACCTTTTGATTCTACAAACGTTTTCAAGAAAGGCATGACCTACACTTACACAAAGGTTCTGCTTTACAAATGACACCTAAAGATTTCATAAATTTTTATCATTGCTATCACTATTTCTGTTGGCAGTAAGTCCTCTGTAATAAACTTACTCCTTATTAGAAATTTTGATTACGTGAAAAGGCATCACTATATCAGCATTTTGGCGATATTACCAATAATAAACTTAGATTATTATTAAGTGTAGATCAAGTAAAAAGGCTTCAAGTAGTGCATTCCATATTTCTCCAAATAAAAGTTGATGGAAAGTATGGTAGAATATGCCACAACCACAGAGATGGTAGCAGCAAAGTAATAGCAAATTCACAAGATACCTAAAAAATTCTCTAAATTTTTGGTATTTGAGCTGAAAAAGTTATAATGTTTTGTTCTTTTTCCTTTTTACTGGATATCAAGATAAGTATCCCTAAACAACTATGTACCCAAGTAGCTTAAGTTGTAACCACGAGTGAGCATTTTTATCTTTGAAATTTAAGACCTATAGGTAAATTAGTAAAAAGAGAAGTTAAATATTTGCTGAGGCCTAATAAAATGAGAAGTCAAACATCATCACATCATCTGTAAAACAAAGTTTACACTGGAGTTTCCACAGTGCTGGTTTTGTTAGCCACTGAAAGGTTAGACAGTGAAAGGTAGAGTAAAAATGGCAGTATACTCAATTCAAACAAGCTTCAGCTGGTTATTAAAATAATCTTAAGTCAGTTGACTTCTTCAAGTTACGCTTGACAAAACATAGATGCCAGATCAAGATAACTGAATTACAATGCATTTTTGCAGTGTACCAAAGCATCCATCTATGTGTAGAAAGCATAATGTATCCACACGTTTATCCAGATTCCTTCTTTTTTAGATAGTGACTATTGATGGGCTCTAAGAAGAATGGGCAATGCCTTTTATCAACATAGAATTAACTTTCTCCCTAGCTACATCTCACATAACCTATGCCAGGCTGTGGGGTGAGTGCCTGATAAGCTACTTGATTGGAAAGATACAACCTAGCCAGCTATTACACACTATCAATAATGTTACTAGTTAGGCCATTTTTACAATTTATGTTATTTAACGTTTCGGCCAACAAGTATAAGTGCTTAGACATAAGTTGGACCATTCATATTGTATCATGATCTCGTAAACTTCAAGAATGCATAGAATTTATTAAGTTGGTACACAAACACCAGTGAATGAATTGTGATACTGTAGTAAAGCTGAGGATAAATTGTAAAGAGTTTTTTTTGCTAACTTCACTGCCTGGCTGTTGCTGATGACTTAAATGTACGTTCAGTGAATTTCGGGGCTGGAAGAATCGTGCTATTACTTTCGAATAAAAAGAGAACCTTCATCAACTTAATATACACATTTGTGGTATAGCCATTTCCTTGATGAAAATAAATGTCAAAATGTTGCTGATCAAGTACAGGGCAATTTTCCAGTCGTTGGTAATTTTATACAACTAGGCATCAGATTGAACTGCATTTCATCTCTACAACTTGCTTGGCTGGAGAGAATTAAACTCCGGCACAATGGTACAAAATGCAGTTGATAACCAGATCAATGCATTGCAAATTAATAACAGGAATAAGGTAGGTATTTTTCCTTTTTCTTGGATGTGATATCCCAGCTTCCCTTAATGTGTCTCGAATTTTTACACTGTGAACCCTCAGCACAAGTGTCATAAATTTGAGCATGGTTACTCTCCAAATAACCAGATATTTCTAATTACCTTTCAGACCTTTCTTGATTTTCTGTTCCCTCTTCTTATCGAAAACGGATAAATAATTTTGGAGCTTCACCACATTGTTTCAGTCCATGCCTCCACTTACAGTCATGTCCCAACAGACAACTGTATATTTTGTCAATCGTCCTGCGACAATTTTCCATTGAAAGGGCTTAGTGGTAAGATTGTCATGTTCAGAGCAATGTTCTCCTTCCTACGTTTTTGCCATAGTCTATTTATTGTATAAGTACGACGGTTTCCAAGTGCCCATTTTAACATTTCAATGATAAATAAATTCATAAATCGCGCATTGGATAACTTAACTCGAGTTAGTGCAGGAGTTAACAACGACCAGAAATAGTAATTGATACCTTACCCCACATATAAGGTCTGATATCATATGTTGTTATGTTAACTCTCTCTTATGTACATTTGTAGCTTTGTAGTAGGCAAAATACAAATAGACCATTGTGTAGCTTTGCAGTTAAGAACAACCAAATCAAACACCCACATAGGGATGTAATGTAAAACTGTGATATACATTTTTTTCTACACATCATTGTTGTAATTAAGAATGTTTTTCATATTTAGCAGGATCCTGTTTTTATTTCTTCTTTTGTAGTTATGCACAAAGCTCCACAGTGAGTTATCTGTGCTCTGCCCACTATAGATATTGAAATCCGGTTTCTAGTGTTGCAAGTCCGTAGACACACCGCTGTGCTACTGTTGGAGGGGGATGCAGAATACCACAGGTATTTTACTAAGAAGTCATTCAACCTACCACTTAATTATTGAAATATAAACTATAATGATCCAGTGTATAAAAACGATAAACTTTCGTCTCAAAAATTGATATCAAACTATTCATATAATATCTGCATAAAATATTCAACAAAAAGTATATGCACTTCATCACCAAGCGAATTAGAAAAGTTATTACACTTGTATACAAGTGTTGAATATACGTATATCTCTTTTTATTAACCCACCAAGCTATCTGAGAAGTATCATAATCATGCCATTTTGCAATTTTAGCTAAATTGCATCTCTAGTTTTAAGATATGTTTATTTGTTATTGTTGTATTTATATTCATATGAGATTTTGAAATCACATTACATCCAAATTTTAATGTAGTAAAACAAACATTTACGCTGAACGGAGAGCATTCTTTAATGCTCATAAAAATGAAAATAATGATATGAGTTAGATAAAATGTTTTAATGTATATACAAAACTTCAAATAACAAAGAGTTGTTTTAATATAGACTTAAAATGCGTTTGTAAATATTTACAGGAATATGCCTTTCAAGCATCAGAAAAAATAACTGTATCAGATATCTTCAGTTAATTTTGTATTCTAACATATTCGGGCCCGGCATGGCCAAGCGTGTTAAGGCGTGCCACTCATAATCTGAGGGTCGCGGGTTCGCATCTTCGTTGTGCCACAAGTGTTCGCCCTTTCAGCTGTGGGGGCGTTATAATGTGACGGTCAATCCCCCACTATTCGTTGGTAAAAGAGTAGCCCAAGAGGTGGCGATGGGTGGTGATGACTAGCTGCCTTCATTGTTAAATTAGGGACGGCTAGCACAGATAGCCCTCGAGTAGCTTTGTGCGAAATTCAAAAAACAAACAAACTAATGTGTTTTGGATTTTTATATTGAATATACAATAAACATTCTAAAGAAAAATTTAGATTCATTTTAACAAAACAATTTAATGGCTGTGACACACACAAGCGTAACTTGTTGGTTTATCCTATAAACAGCTAACATATGTTACAAGCTACAAAGATACAAAACGATTGAAATAAAATTTAATATGTACATTTTGAAATTTTATCCAATAGAATATATTATATACACATGTGAATAGTATATATATATATATAGTTTGGTTAGTTTTAGTTTGCATTTTATCAAAACTATCATCATTATCGTCATCGATTTTTCAGTTAAAGGTCACATTTGCACACGCCTTTGTGTGTGGCAGTTTATTTACACGACATATTTCTAGCGACAGACAAATTTTGCACAATGGTAAGCAATCAGTTCATGAATATCGACCTTTAGTGAAAAATGTGTACAACAATTTAATCTGACACCTCATCAAACCTTAAACAGGAAGAGTTGCGCTATCATAATATACAGTCAAACTTTGTATATGGTACTGGTTGAGAAAACTCCTAAAATAAATCATTTATGAGAAGCGATTCCTGGACTTCATGTGTTTGATTGAATAACATGGATACATGTTTCATTCTCCAGCTACTCGAAGTATATAACGGTGAATGGGGTGGGTGTGATTTCAAAACACATCTTGAATAATCAGTACTTTTTTGTTTTGTTTCCAGGTGTTCATCTTTTGTACTTCTATCTGGAAAATCACAATAGCTTTTCACTGATTTTTGTGTTCGTGGATTTACATGTTAGATGATATCACACTGTACTTATCATAGCTGAGGTACGGCTTGTTGCAGGTTTCTTTCTGGGTGATCTGGAGTTCCAAGCTGATCCATATTTTGTACAATAAATATTCCCATCTTGATAATTCTAAATTTCTCATCTTTACACGTCTTTATGATCCGAGTATATGGATACTTTGTGTTGGAAAATGATGGTACATATGTAACGAAAATAGAGAAAATATATTTTTAAGCATCATTAGTGCCATTTTCTGTCGAAAAGTTCAGGAACACCTAAGTGGGAATGCTGTTTACGAGAATGAGGTCAACACATTCCATAACAAGTGATACACAAACTGTAACTACTACATATGGAATGATTTGAGTTAAAGGTTGGGACAGAACATTCCATCATTTCCTTTTATGGCTATTTCATCAAACAAAACGTTATAAAAAACAAAGCTATAGCTTCTGCACATATCCGCGTAGAATGAATTATAGAGTCTTTCAAAGAACATCAAGGTTCAAACAATATTCATCATTATCAAAAACATCTAACCTTATGTTATTGAAATACACAAATATTTATTAGAAAAGTATAAAGTATTCCCAAAATTTAAGGTTATGAAATGTAATATATGAATAACATTGTAACATAAACAGCTAAGCAAGAAACAAGCAAACACTATATTTAGTAATTAGTAAACAAATAAACTGAATTTCTCTTTACAGATAAAGGTAAGTTTTAATTCACCAGCTGGTTCGTACATTCGTTATTGACAATTAATACTGGCAGTTGAGGCAAGATTAGAATCAAAATATTTCAACAAGTAATGTTGTGCTGTCGGATCTTGATCTCTCGCACCTGAATTTGGATCTGAACCCTGAAACTTCAAAAACAAAAAATATGTTCATAATATAAAATTAAGTTATTAATTTTACTCTTAAAATTAAGTGTATTTAGTAACCAACTTCTCGGATTGTTAGGGAATACTTTGACGCTTTGTGATTTTCTGAGTCCACTGGCAGAGCTCTCTCAGACTGTCTAGCAGACTTTCTTTCACTCTCCCTAAGGAGCTGGTGTAGGCACCAAGTGTGAGAGCGTTAAATTTGGAATTGATTGATTGATGGGAATTAGTCACAAAGCTTTACCATGGATTATATGAGTTTTGCCTACTATGGGTATCGGAACCCTATTTCTAGCGGTGTGAGTCCTCAGAGATATCTCTGTGCCACTTGGGGGCAAATTAATTAAATGTTTTTGCCGTTATTTTCTTGTTATCATGTCAAATGGTTGTTATATCAAACTTAATAAATTAGAATTTACAACGTTTTTTAAAAGATTTATTTTTCACATAATATATATTGAAGGTTGTTTTTATAGTAATTTGTATTTGCAGGACGAAGAATACAAGGTATTATAAAATTTGAAACTGTTAGTACTGTGGTGCAGTTAAAAATTTAGCAAATTCATAAGATACGCATTTTAAAAACTTGTTTTAATGTTATGTTTCTATAACATCTATAAGCTATTACAGCTTATTTTATTTACATTTATTGAAATATCTCATAATAAACTCCAGTTTGCGACAAGTTAAGAATAATAATTGTTGTAATTTTAGTATTTTTTTATTTGATACATAGGTGTTTTTCCCTTTAGAACGGCATATATTTTCTATATTTAAAATGGATTCACAATAATTGAAATAAGGTTTTGATATTTTTTCACAGATTTTGGCAGGATTTAGTACTACAGGATTGGTAATATTTCAGATAACACAACATTAACTGATACTCATAATAACAATTAAACATATTCAAGGGAGTTAAGCCTCAAATGATTCTAACTGGTATACATCTCAGCAATACACTACAAAATAATTATGATCTCAGTGAAGAAGAGCATAGCACAGAAATAGGACCAAGTAAATACAGACTTTATAAAACAAATATTGTGGTATGTGACTTTGTCTAAGGAAGAAGATTAACAAAAAAAAAACACAAAGAATTTCTCATATCCATCCAGCCTACAGCAATGTTATAATTTCATGTAAAACACCTTTACATTGATTTTGAAAAAGTTCACTGTATATACATAATATATATATTTTTTTCAACAGTTACAGAAAGATAAAATAAATAAATATTTCAATTAACAACACTCATGGTTACCAAAATTATTTGTTATTTAGTGAACATTCAAAGACCTTTTAATGAATAAAGTTCAAATGAAGTGCTATTTTAAGTAATAAAGGTTATCAATGTATTTTAGTTTCACACTGAAATAAAATATACTTTAACTTTATAATTTTACCATAATAAAATAACTTGTAGTTTTTAGTGGGAGATTTAGTAAGTTTTTGTTGTTAAGAATAATATAATCTTTTTATAACAATCTAAAGTGTTTAACCTTGGAAAATCTTGACAAATATTACTAATATAATTTTTATTACAATTTGGCAAAAGTCAATAGTAATACACGTAACTATACATTTAACATCGTATTTTTCAAGTACTTGGATGTTTTTAATAACTTAAAACTAACCACTATTAAACCCAAAGCGTAAAGGGCGTTTGATAATTCTAAATTCCAAAAGTAGAGAATCACTTTGTGCTTGTCATCACATTTTTCTTCCTTATTGAAATAAATAACCATAGTAATTACAGTATACGTATTTGATTATGTCTGAACTATGGTTATAACAACGAAAAATATCAGTTTTTGAAAGTATCTAACTTATCTTGTGTTCTAACTGCACATTACCACACGTCATTCTTCTTTGATGTTGCTGACTTTTCCTAAGGAAGGTGTCACTGAAGAACTATAAGATTTAATACCATATGCATTGTCTAGTAATGTCAGTTGGCAAGTGTATTCTGAGAGTATTAACTCTGTTGTGTTAAGTATGTAGTGATTTGTTCTCCAGTGTATTTCACATTTTGGATAAATCTTCTTCTGTTCTAATTTTCTCCAGATCCTAAAAAAATACTAATATCTGGCGTCTCGAGCATTCATTCGATTTCATTTGTTATGAAGTGAATATAAATTACCTTTAATTTTGTTTGCAGTCCATATAGTAAGTGTGTCGGACTGTGTAGCCGATATTTTATGGTTTATGGTTTGCGACGCACTAACCAAATAAGGAAAAGAAAACAAAACAACTCTGCATCTTAGGCAGTGGGTTAGTGGGGTAGCAAATGCTCCTGCAATCCCTAAGGTGCTAAGAGACCAGGAAGCCCCCAATTTCTTTAATCTTATACAAGTACATCCAGCACGCAGAATCTCGAAAACACAAGGAAGACAGGGAAGCCAAGGGTAAAGGAATACTTCATAATTCTCGCTCTGAAGCTTGCACAAGCTCGGAATTAACTTAGTTAGACGGCCCTACCGGAAGCTCATAGTTATTGTTAAGTTTAACAGCTCCATTGCTGCTTTTATTGCAGAAAGAACAAAAAAATATTTTTCACACAGCCGTTGTCAAAGCAAAGTGCAAGCAGACTAGTCTATTTTAAAATGATTGGAAAAGAGTGTTGTTCCGCGGGAAGTTTCGCATAACTAACAACCAAGAACAGTTTTAATTTAAGTGAAGTATCTGCCGCGGGGGGGATATTACTTTCCTGGGGAGGCCTTGCTATTTTGCGCTACGCCATTGCTGTACGTGTGTTATGAGAGCCATGGTCAAACCTACCGTTTCTATTAGACTAGCTCACGAGTTGTCGGTGGGTGGTATTGTCTAGCTACTTTCTCTTCAGTGAATCACTTCAAAATTAGAGATACTAATATAAACAGCCCCAGAGTAACTTTGTACGAAGTTTCGCAAATAACACGAACGATATGCCTTAATTTCTTTTAAATATTTTCTTTAATTTGATCACTTTAGAAATTCGCCTGAACTCTGCATAACAATATCCTCAGGATGTTGCAGCTACTACTTTACCCTGTAGCAAATCATTTTATCTGATAACACCAGCCCATCAAATGGTGATGTACTATAACTGTAATTTTAAATAGATAGAGCACTACATTATGAAATATTTAAACCTACATTACACGTCAAAGAAAATACAATTAAATTATTATTGATTTCAAGTTATGAACATGTTTATTAAATATAAAAAGGAAACAACGAAAACACAATGTAAAGTGCACATTTGTTTATTTGTCACTTATTGAAATATTTGAAATAATTAGGATTTAAGTGAAATTGAGTGTCATTTGAATTTATTATTTACACTCTGTGTCTATGGAAGAGCAACTATTTATGTTTGTGCGGTGTGACTAAAACAACTAACACATGTATGCGCATATATTCTGAATTGCCCAGAGTATAAATATTTATACTGGTAAGATGTAATTTCGTAGTATTTCATACTGCTAAGTTAAACTGTTTTTTGACAAAGCAAATAAAATAGTATTTTTTGCAAAATGTTCTTTCTTAAATAAATATGATACATGATTTCTACTTATGTTTAACTAATTTCTGAGACTTTTGAGAAATTTAGTAATTTTGACGTTGGCGTCACCTAGTTGCTTTATGTATAAGTCTGTAATAAAATTGAGGTAGTGTTAGGGAAAATCGAGATATCAAACAAAGATTTAAAAACAATTAGCAGTATCTTTATGACTATTTTCTGCTAGAAGGATTTTTTTAGAAGATTTTTTGTCAACAGGTGAGGTAGCTGTCCGAAAAAAATGTTATTAATTAAATGTTTTTTTGTGATATTCGGAGCTGCTTTTTACCCGCCATCTTTAATAATAATAGACTGGCGCTCGGACTTTGTAAGTAAACTAAAATGTAAAACTGTCGGCGGGTGTAGTTATAACACACGAAATACAGCTGGTATTAACATCATATAGTGTATTTTATACATAAGATGAATCTTTATTGATACTAGAATATTAATGGCAGACTTTTCCAAGTTTTTTTGTATCGAAAGTCGCGTACTATATTCTCGTTCATGAAGTAAACTAATCTAAGGTTTATGTCTATTGGTAATTATTTTAATAATTGTTATAATTTACAGAAGCCTAGGATTGAGTAGTAAGTAGTTCAATAAAAAATAGTTAACATATTTTATAAAATTAATAGTAACATTTCAAAGTTTATTGAAAGGTAATAATTTATTAATATAATAGTATAAACTATTCGAGTTATAAATTTATATTCATATTATTACATTTTGTTATATTAAGACAGTGATTCGAGTACTCATACAAGTAAACTCAAAGTACGATTTAAACTTTACTGTCTGAAGTTTTATTAGTATTATTATTGAGGTTGCATATCAAAATACAATTAGTACTTCTTATAGTATCAGTAATGCTGATTGTATTATACTTATTATTACTAATACTAGTCTCGGGTAAGGAAGCACATTATGCTGATGTAATAATAGGTAAGTAAATAAATATTTATATGCAAAAGGGTGGATCTTGCATTGTACTCATGGGCAGTTTCCACCAATGAAGTTCTTTTGATGAATAAACACTAGTTAAAGGCTGCTCTATCCTCGCTGCTGAAGAAAATATTTCCCAGATTCCCACACAGTATTATCACCTTCCTGGTTTTATGACATTCCAAACATTTACAAAGACTAAATTCCTTATTGTCAACAGAGTGAAAAGATATTAAACCAAACTAAGAAGATATATTAGTATCTTTCAACATAAAATCTTTGTTTTGCTCAGCATCAGTACAACAAATTTTACACTGTCTAAAGGAAAACTAGCAAACAATCATTTAATAGTACACCTTATCAGCCTTGCAGAATGTTGTTTGAACAATAATTATTTAATATAGAAAAGTCAGTTTTACAAACAAAATAATTAATTAGTGATGGTATCTCCCTACCCCCCATTTAGTGACCTCTAGATGTACATTCTAGAAGAATTGTTTGGAAACAAGTTCATACACACAAAGAAACTAGAAATTTGGTTAAAGAATATAGACAATATCTTCAGTAAATGATAACATTGGAAAGGTAGGCTACTAATTTTGTTGAATTCTTAATGATCCAATGTCATTATTTTCACATATGAAATAAAATCAAACAGTTTTTTTTTCCTTTTAAGATGTGAATATAAAATGATAAAGCTATGACCAGTATATAAAGGGAATTGTATTCTGTCACACAAGACCTATCACGGAAAATATTCTTCACCTATGTAAATCATGCTACACAAATTGAACCACCTAAAGAACATAGTACTATCTAGAGGTTTTAACCCTAATATTGTATCTAGGGCTTGTATCAAACTTTAAAACAGTGAACATAAAATTAACATCTTACTACATGACCTGAAAGAATCCTTTTTAAAAGAACAAAAATAGGGCATAATACTGAATTTCATGTGAATGTGAAAAGAAAGGTAGGACAGATGTTGTCTCTTGAAAACAAGATACAAAGAAAATTGCTATGAGGTCATGTGCACAGAGATGATTTCCAGTTATTTGTCTTAACATGTGAATATTAAAAAGATACCAAAATACTTTGGTACAATATTCTTCTCCTACATTAACCCAGAAACTGAAAAAGAAAGGTACCATGTAGAAGATATAGAAATCATCAGAGCAAATTACCTCTCTTTAAATTGTGATAAAGGTCCCAGCAGTATCAGCTGTATTTGGCAAGATCTGTTCATCATTCACTTGACCTACATCCTGTTGCAAACTGACAACATTTCCATCAAATTTAATTTCTATTATCTTTGTAATGGTATATAAACATTTGATTTCTTAGTACTGATCTTAGTTCTTTCAGATTATATTATGTTCTACCATCAATAAAACTTTTCCTCATGCTTACATATCATTGTTTACCTATCTATTATTAATACTAGCCTTGTAGTTAAATACAAAATTGTGTTACATGGTTGTGTTACTATTGTTACAACTAATGCTACTGATATTTTAGGATGTATTTAGACATACTTATTACAAATAAAAAGTAACTATTAGGATTCTTTAGAATATTGTGCACAGTTTTACAGTTTTAGTCTTTTTATCTAGCATTCTAAGTAAGGACACTGACTTATTGAAATTCTTATAAGGGATGCTAGAAATAGAATGATTGTGGAGATGGGTGGTGATAAAAGATCATTTAAGATATCTTGGTCTATTTTCTCTGGAGAAATAATGGGCAAGAGGTGCTGTTATTAAATGGATTGAGGCTTCTTGATTTATTATGCTAAAAATGTTAAGATGCACACAGTTTTTTGGTTCACTCCACTGTCGTAGATAAAGGAGTGGCAAATAAACAGCTTAAACATTTTGTGGTTTTTATATAATATTTATTTTTTGTTATTCCAAAATGCATATATAAAACTTTAAAAAACTTTCTTTTACATTTTCCATTTGCAATATTTGAGAAGGCTTAGGAAATTATGGTAAGCAGCAAATGAGTACAAAATTTGTAACTAGAAGAGATAGTTGATGTCTTTAGTTAAATTCTGTATTTTAAGCATAACTAAAACTTAAGAACTTTTTCGTAATTAGTAATAATGTATACGCATATGTGATGTGATCAAAATATGACTATTTTACAAAATACTGGTTCACTTGAACACGGCCAAGACTGGTTTTATATTATTGGATAGAGTAGTCAGATGCTGTTTCTAAGGTCAGTAAAAGAAAAATAATTTTTTTGTATATGTAAAATGTTATGAGATTTAAACCATTTAGACTAAAAACTTGTGGTTTTGTGTTTATAATTTGTAGTGATTATAGAATAAAACAAATGCAACTTGTATCTATTTTTTATGGTAGTTATGAGGAGGTTGACCATAATAATTGACGAAATCTATACAAAAATAGGATAGTGAAAACAACAGATAAAATATAAAAGTTTTTTCCTAAAAATGTTTGATAATTATCTAGAGGATATTAAAGGTTATAGAGATTATGTGTGAGGTGCGACAATTTCTGATGCGTAAAAGTATTTTTAATCTTAAAAACAAAGTTATTTTACGTATCTGATAGTTACTATTTGGAAATAAAAAAAAGTTTGCAAGCAAATAAGTAATTAACAAATAGTAAAACCTGATATAAAAGTTAAATACTCTATGCCCGAATGTCTTGTAATTGCAAAATTTTTGATGTGTGTTCATTTTAAATGTTCCATTATAATTTCTGTATAATTACTTTTGGGAATACTGGATGTGTGAAATCCACTTACCCATATTAGAAGGGTTAATAATTATAGTTTATTGCATACCTCCCTTTTAAAATTAGTTAAGTGATAAGATATAATACATGAATACACATTCAAGTGCTATGTATGTTGTAGTAATCACTTATTTTCATTAATAAAATACATACATACATATATATATATATATATATTAAAATATTTTATTTTGCATTATTGCACTGTTGATTCCACCCTAATGTCTTGCCTTCCATATCCAAAATGTAACTTGGGCCTTCCTGAGAAAGGTGTATGCCCCACATTTTGGAAAATTCTGTCATAAGTCATTCAAACAATGTGCTGTTGCTAATTGTAGGAATAGGATTTTTGTTTGTAATTACAGAAGTGTTCAAAATAAGTATGTAAAAAGGATATAATTCTAGTGCTGCATATTTTTTTGATATATACTGTTATCTTTCATATAGGGTACTGATAACATTTTGTGTCTGTGTGTATGTGGGAAAGGTATTCAGTAATTCAGAACCACAAACAAGCATCTATATGCTAGTTTATTTAGAGATTAAACAATGCATAATACTTTGAATGGGTCACTATTATTTTATTGTATATTTGGCCTGAGGAAGTGGCAAAAAACACATGCAATTTACCACTTTATTTAAATTTTTAATTCTCTTTTTGTGTGGTTGTGAAAGCCTTATCCTTCTGTTCTTTGCACTTTTTCACATTTTAATTGCAGGAATGGAGATCTGGGCATAAATTACAATTCCCACTAAATAGTCTCTCTTCTTCATAGAGTATCTGAAAAAGTCTTGAGACTGTTTTGTATAGAAAAGGCTCTTTCACGTTATTTTGAATATTTTGATATTCAGTAATTCAGAACCACAAACAAGCATCTATATGCTAGTTTATTTAGAGATTAAACAATGCGTAATACTTTGAATGGAGATCTGGGCATAAATTACAATTCCCACTAAATAGTCTCTCTTCTTCATAGAGCATCTGAAAAAGTCTTGAGACTGTTTTGTATAGAAAAGGCTCTTTCACGTTCAGTACACAAAATCATGGAGCTATTTGACTCAACTTTGATATATTAAGAAATTGATCATGATGCAGCTGAATAACTTTCTAACGTGATGTTCAGTTTCAAGTTTTTATGTTCATTTGAACCTAGGCCATTCATTTTGTACCAAATCATTTTTGTGAAACAAGAGCATTGCTAGTTTCAGTGTTTTCTCTATTATCATTTGAAAGTTTGGTGAGTTTATTGGTTACATGAAAATCTGTAAGAATAGTAATAGCCCTATGTGCTTGATATTTATCAAAGATAGGCCTCAAGTATTTTTTTTGTGTAGAGAAATCTGTAGATGAAATATTCTGTTGAAAAATACTTTTGATGTTCATTTAGGAGGTTCTAGAGATAATGTAAATAAAATATGAAAACTTTCATTACTTCTCCACTATAATATTAGTCCATTATGCAAGCAACACTGTTAACTGTGGTAATAATTACTTCTCCAGTACAAACTTGGCCCATTATGCAAACAACATTGCTAATAATGGATAAGATTTGCAAGCTTTTAAACTTGCAACTCAGTAGAGATTGTAAAACCAGTCTGAAACAGGAAGATTACTAAGAAATAAACAGAATGAGAAAAAGAATTAAGTTTGCAAACTATTGAAAACATCAATAGTTGACATTACTGTAAAAAATGATCGAGTTCTAACATTCCCATCGATGAATTTATATTGAGGTGTACATAATCAAAATCTATTGATAATTTGTTGTATCAATACACTTCTCGTTTGGTTTGGTTTCATTTTAAGCACAGTATAAGCATCTATGTGGAAAATACATTTTACAGTGTTCAACAGTAGGCACACTAATATTGTAGCATATAATTGATAAAACGTGCATCTGATGCATGTAAAGTAAAAAATGATGCATATTTTACTATCTGGACCACTGATTTTGTTATATAGGTTGCAGGTTAATCTAATTTGTGGTATTTTGTGTTCAGCCTTCCAATCTGTACCATAAGAAAGATGATGAAGTGTTAGGGGTTCAAGGAGGACTCGATGAATAACATCTGGAATGAAATGGTTGTCAAAATATGTAATATATATATAGTGTGTGTGTGTGTGTAATATTTAATGGTGAGAAAGTTAGGGAAAGGAGGAACATATTTTGATTGGACAAAATTCATTTTCAGCTCAGAATGTTTTATATTTCTGATAAAGTGATTGGTCTTTTGAATGGGCTGCCTTCAGATGTAGTGTATGAGGAGAATTTACACAGAAAGGCTTGATAAAAGTTTAAATGATTAAGGCCAGATTTGAATTTCTTTATTTTTTAAATTTGGATAGAATAACCCTGGAGGAGTAACAGGATTCTTGTTTCCTTTTAACATTATATTGCAATAAGCTATAATTTCAGTGTTTTAATGTAGATGTTAGCTATAGGGCATATGATGTTAAGATCAATTATCTTTGGAGTAATACTTCAGGATTTCCGTGTTTATGTCCTCAGCAATGTATGGTATTAAAGTTGTACTCCTAATGTTTTTCTAACCAATTTGATATGTGGCCTTCTACATTCCAAAAGTTCAAAAAATACTTGAGTGCTATGTGATCTGGCTGGAGTGTTAGAGTTCATACTTAACTTTTTTTTAGGGAACTATACATGTCTCCGAAATGTGCATTTTTAGAGGCTAGTCCTGTACCTCATTGTAAAATGTACTCTTATAAGTGCAGGTTTTGAGAAATATTACTGAATTAAATAGTTGTTGTTACATTAAATAGCAATGAAACTAAAGGTATAAACACATCTCAATTTTATTTTGTTGTGAACTCGTACTTCATGAAGAAACAAGTCAAACCATTCCATCTCTTTCAGACTACTTAAATTATTTTTATTTCACATATGATTTTAACCTACTGTTATATTTTAGAGAGAATTTTTATCTCCTTTAAAGTAGTATCCTTTATTAAACAAAATGAATAATGAAAAACAATTTTTGTATCACCATCAATGTAACCTATTCTTGTTCCCATATATCCCATTACTATCTAGCTGACACATTTATCAACAAAATTTCAAATATTTTTGATTGAGAGATGAAAAGATCATGCAGTTAGCAAGTTAACAAAGGAAGTGTGAATTGGTAAAAGTACTGTACAAGTATTTTCTTGGCAGGTTAGGTATATTGTCACCTAAGCAGAAACATGCTTGAGGTGATGAAAGCTAACACCTACTACAAAAGGCTCAACAGATTCATTGCTATAGAAATGTTGGTTCATGACTTTGATGCAGGAAATTATTTGCAAAATCTGCAATTGAAGTTCACAAACAGTTCTTTCATATGCTGAAACAGATGTTAGTTCTCGAACTTGAATTCATAATAAACAGAATCCTCAAATTAGCAAAATATGGAAAATGTGCAAATAACTATGAAATGACTTAGGTGATGATGAGTGAAACTTAAGTGTCCTTTTCTAATCAAAATAAGTAATGAAAGAATTTCTTTTTTTTTCACCTACATTTTGTAGATATTGCCCTATTGTTGTTGCAAAAGGACTCTGTACTTATGAATAAGAATCTACTTTGACAAACCAGTGTTGCCAAAAGATATTCAGAGTCATGGATAATATTGCAAAAGTCATCCATGATTGCACAAAAATCATCTGAACTTTAAAATTTTTCTTAAATGAAGAAAGCCAAATTTTGAAGATCTGAAAAAGAATATAATGAAGAAAAACAGTGGGACTGAGTGTGCTGAAAGTATGCTACACATATCATTAGACTTGAAGTAGCATAAGAATAAAAAAAATACAATTCTCTGAGTGCATAGGTGAAAAGACAAGTATTATCAGATGGTATTTGATGTATTATTCACTTGCATATACAGACAAGTTATTCCTTTGTTGAATTATACTTTCTTCAGTTGGCTACATAATTCAAACAGAATGTTGTGATGTATTAGAAATCAATTTTAAATCTGTATTTCTATTTCCAAAATAAAATCAAAATTTAATCCCTTTTTTGGGATTTTTGATGAATAAAACTTTATTATAGGAATGGGTTTGTACTTCCACAGCTTATTTGAGTTAATCTTCAATATGCAATCTGAGTTTCAGCATTTGTAACTGAATTCAAAAAATTGTTGTGAACTGTAATTTCATTACTGTGTAATCACACTTCTCACAGGATAAAGCTCCACATTATTTCATCAAAACACTAAAAAATATTAATTTTTTGTAGACATGGTAGTTGTTCAACTACATTCTTTACAAATGAAACAAATAGAAATTGTAGTTTCTGATTGCTCATGGTTACCTTTCAGACTTGAAAGCTTTCAAACTAGAATACCTCTCAAGGAATTTTACTTTTATTTTTGCCATGGACCCCCAATGGATCAACAAGCAGGATGGTTCATAACCTTTGCTAAGTCTGTCAGCTGTCGTGGCTAAAGTACTCTTCACTTGACTGCACTATCCTTAAGGATCCACACTGTTGAGTAGCAAGTAGTGAGTACACGTATATATATGTGTGTATGTATTTATATACACTGTGTACTATGTCTTACAGCAGTACAGCTAGCACTCTTGTCTTTGAATTAAACATTCCTTGTACGAGCATTCATAATGGGTTTTGATAGCACGTGATTGATAAGTGTTCATAAATTTGAACACTTATTCATAGATTACCATAAGTGCTATTTAGTTAAGAAATGCTTAGCTTAATTTATGTGAAGTCAAACTTTTAATGACTCTTTCAATTTTAAGGGGCCAGGCAGACTACATAGAAGTCACTTTTTACAGGCCTGCTAGCTAATTTTAAGCCCTAAGTGTAAACTTCTGTTGATATAGGTAATGCTGGAAATGACTTGGGGCCTTAACAGTACTTAGTTACTCTTTCAACTTTTTCACTACCTACTCCTGCAGTATTGCCTTGCCATAGTTGGTAATGACACATCTTATTCCATTTTATACTTGTAATAGCTCAGCTTTGAAATTAGTGGTTCTTTAATAATTGGTTTTGTTAATCCAGAAATGGTGGTTAATTCTGTTTTCAGTTTATTGAATACTTTCTCACAATTAGCAGCCCTACAAAACATAATGGGTTTTTTAAGTAATTTGTATAGAGGATGAGCTATGATAGAGAATGCTTGTATAAACCAGTGATAGTAAGACCCACAGTCCAATAATTCTTATCTCATGCAAGTTGCTAGATATTGGTCAGTTCTTGACATGTTTTTAATCTTAGATGAGTCTGAAGATTCTTTCTACTGTTTGTGTTACAGAAAACTTGCCTGTTGATGGTACAGTTTGTACTTAGTGAGTTTAACTTAAGATTTTCTCTCCTTAACTGATCCAGAACTTTTCTTAGTCCATCACAAAGATTATGTACCTGCTTCTTGGATCTTCAGTCAAGTTGGGAGGGCAGTTGCCCACTGCACTCACAGATTGGGACTGAGGTTCCATTATTAAACAGATTATTGGCTTCTCCTCACTTCTCAGGAGGACTTTTCTCGCACTTATATTTTGTGTGAGAGAATGCTCAGATGTTCTATCTTTTCAAGCTATCCAAGTCTTTTTCTTTCTCCCACCCAATATTTAGTACATCTGGGCATGTTTTTGAATTCCCACCTCTGTAATGCATGGCTGAATAAATCAAAATGAAGTTTTTGTTAAATTTTTCAAGAAAATCTATGACATGAACTGGGAAGCCATAGGTGAGTTGACATGGAATGACTTCCTATGTGCAATTTAATATCTTATCACCAATATTTGTACTTCTTATTTACAGTCTGTGCATGAGGGTTTTTCACTTTGGAGGATTCTGGCTTCCCTAAACCATCTTTACTTTAGGCTGTGCACATGTACATCCAATGAAACCTCTCTTAGAATCTGTTGTCTTTAATTGTAAGACTTCCATTTTTTTTTTTTTTGAGGAGATGTTTTGAGGACTTAACTATGCTAACACCATGGTGGACATTCCATTGTTGTTCCAACTGGATTTCCATCTCTTCATGGATGCTGGGATATGTCTCTGTTGAACATGCCTTTTTATCCTATTCCTGTTATGCTTCATCTCTGTCCATCTATCAGTAGAAGTGGTCCATCTGCTACTCCATTCCTCTTGGCTGTCTTAATAAGGTTCATCTTTCAGCTTTTTTCACTTTTTTGTTCAAGCTTAGATTGTGCTGTTGGTGGTTATCAGGTAGTTTTATTAACTACATTTTACCTTTCCTGTTATCCCCAGGGTTTTTTTTTTCCTTCATGTGTCCTCTCCACATTGTTGAAATACTTCAATTTTTCTCTGGTTTTGTTTTGTACCATTAATAAATTTATTGTCTAAATTATTATTATTCATTGTTTGTATATTACTTGTGTGTTTCCATAATATTTTGATAACTGTAGATTTAGTGCATCAGTAGTTATAATTTTTAGAAATTGGCTGAAAACTGTTTAGTTATAATTATTATTTTGATCTTGATTAAATTTCTAAGTACATTACTGATAGGATTCTTAGTTTTGAAAGCTGATTTTCAGAGAGGTAAATAGCTATTTAAAAAGGTGGAAATAATTTATACTATTTTCAAAATTGCTTATGAATTCTAAAATAATATAAATTGGTTAAATATGATGAAATGCATTATTCTTGGAATTTTATAATTGAACAATAGACCAATTCTAAATTTATTAAAAGTGATATGAAATGTGTTTGTTAAAATATCATTTGAAACAATACTGGTGAAGTATATTGGTGAAAATAAAAGCCATTGTTAAAAATTTGATAGAGTTGAATAATGTATTAGTTAAATTAGGGTTTTAATATATTTGAGTTAAAATTTTTATGTATAAAAACAGATGGTTGTGTATCATAAGCTTTATATAATTATTGTGCAACATTGAAAGCTTAAAAAATACATAGTCAACTGTGTGATTTTGCTTTTTACTAACATCACAACTTGTTTCTTATTTATAGGTATGTCAGAAAGTGTTTGTTCAGTTATTGAAAATCAAGAATTTCATTTAGAAGAACCTTTAGGTGAGTACTTCATTTTATTATTAAAATATTGGATGTACTATATTTTTTAATGTTAGAGTTAATAAGGCAAAGAATTGATATCCATGCTGATGAATTTTGAGTACATTTTATAGTGGAACCATTAATGATGGCATGTTTCTAGTAAAACTTTGACATGAAATTTGCTAATGTTATAGTTTATAGAGATTTTGCTGATGCTTGATACATTTCAGATTAATAGGTATGATAAGACACCACAGTAAAATTCAAAATGATTTTGAAATGACAGTCTTTGATGGTTTGATATGAAGTTTTTTAATAGTAGATTGCTCATAATTTCTGGTAACAACTTTTATGTTCAGCCACCTAATTCCTAGCCATACTGTGGTCTGTTATTACTTAGAATAACACATTTGCTGCTGGTAAGCCACATTTGTTACTGCTGAAGTGCCCAAACGTAAGTAATAATTTGAAACAATCACGTGACATAACAGTTGAGATAAGCAGAGTGGTCAGAGTAGGATCATTTGTCCAGTAATCTTCTACCAATAGTTTTTTCATGATAATCATGAAAGAAGAATGCCAAGAAATTTTCTTATTTGAGGTTCATCAGTTGCAGGTTACTGGCACATTCTGGTTTTAGGCTTTAGATGGTTCAGTTCTAAGAAGTGTTTGACAATTTATTCATTTCAGCAACAATCAAAATTCACAACATTATCCATCACAACCAATTTGAAAATGTTGACTGGAATGGCAGCCAACAGCAAACCTGCAAACACTTGAGGCAGTGTAGTAAAAGAAATGCCACTTGGTCTAATGTATGTAGCCTGAACAGTATGCAATTCACAATTTGTGTAACCCTGTCATTTTGTAGCTATAATGGTAACTGAAAAAAAAACTGCAGAAATCTTGAGTCATGTGACTTTAGTAAAAAAAACAAACCAAAACAGAACATGTGTTCATTGTACAGTGTTAAATACTATTTCTTTCTATGCCCATACATAGTTAAACTTTTTTGCTGATTGATGTGTTAAAAGCCCTTAATCTCTTGTTCCAATTTGGTTAATCCTTTCAGGATGGGAGGATGTTATTACTATCTGCTCAACTAGGGCAGTACAGTTGTCCGACAAAAATATAGTAAAAATGAAGTTATTTTAAATACATCTTTCTAATAAAAATGTTATTTACCTGTAGTAATTATTTGTACTAAAACTGTGAATAGTTTAAATTATAGATGTAAAAACTGCTCGTATGGATAGAGAAAGCACTATATAGAGGAGCGAAGTATGTTTCGACCTTCTTCAATCATTGTCAGGTTCACAAGAAAAGAAAGGGTTACTGACCAATAGCTGACCACATGTTTGAAGGTGGTTGTGTAATTGAGTGCAGGAATGTAGAGGGCATGCTTAGATGTTGGATATATTTATTAATATAGGTATAAAGGTGTTCCTTTGTATTGGTTTATTTTGGGCTTGAGTTATTGTATAAGTAAGGCTTCCTTAATTTTGCGTTTGTTTATGTTTGTTCTTTTATTTAGTATTTGGGTGTTTTCTATGGTTATGCTGTAGTTATTTGATTTGCAGTGTTCAAAAACATGTGAAGGTGACTTTTTATGTTCTTTGAATCTGGTTTCCATTTTGCTACTTGTTTCTCCAATATAAAGTCATGGCAGTTATCATATATGGGTAATTTTTTGTTTTATTTTTCTTTCTTTCTTCTCCATTTATTATTTATCTTGAAGTAAATCAACAGTGCCCTTGAGGCATATTACAGTGTCCTTGGAAGATGCGCATCCCCTGCAGCAAAAGTTTCGTTAATTGTGTATTGTACGCCTTGGAATGGACACCAAGTATGATGTGCATCTTAGTAACATTTTTAAACCTTTTATTTATGCATTTTAAACATCACTGAAACACAATAGTAAGGCTTAAATATAGTTTAAATTGTAACTCTAACTGTAACATATTTAAGTAAGAAACAACTGTTATAGTTGATCAGGCAGCCAACAACTGAATGCCAATTTCTAATTAACCATTGTTAGATTATAGTTTAAATGAGCTCTTTTTAATGATTATACATGTATGTGTGTAACAACTACATTTAGGCTATTAAGCGCAAACAAATTTGTTGAAGGTAGACATGAAACCTGTCAAAGTTTGAAAAAATATATTACATATTTTAACTGTATTTATTCAGAGAGCTTTGAAATGTGCTCTCCTTTGGATTAGTGTAATTCCACTGGTAAGAAACAGAGTGGATACATCACTTGATCAGAAATAGGGTAGGAGTGTCTGCTTGGAAGAATAGTACAAGCTGCTCCATCACTAAGGGCTGGACTATTCTCAGTGGTAATGATAAGCATTATGGGTAATGAATTCTCTTCATTGTGCAGGTCTGGAATTATTCATCTTTGAATCTGCTTATTCTTGTATTTCATGTAAAATATTCCTAAAATAGTCTACAGCTTGATGTATTGCCATAGTTAATTTCTGTGATCTGCTAATTTTCTGGAATATATAAAGTAGGGGAGCAGTCTTCAATTTCCACCAACAGCTACAACACTAGAAATATGCAGGAAGCCCTTTTGAGTGAAAGAGTATTATTTGCTTGAGTTGGATACTATTTCTTTTGCCACGTCCCACCCACCTAGTTGGAGAACAACTCTCCGTGTTTTCCATTTCTTTCATCGTATTCTCAAAAAGAGACTTTTTTTAAAATTTCTTTCTCTACACCAGTCCTTCTGCCATGTTCTCAATGTGAAATTCTAGCTACCTGTTCTGTGGGTAGGTGAGTAGCATGTTCTGAAGTGAACATTTTTTTCTTACCTGAAAATATATTTGAGATACTCTAATATATCAACTGTACACAAAACTACCTGCTCCTTTTCCCACTTCCATTGTATGTGTTTTGTCTCATCAAAAATAAGCTTTTGATACTCTTCCATTGCTTAAGTGGGGTACTGCATAAGGGTGAAGATCTCTCTCACCTGTTATTAGAGGGGTAGAGTCCAATGCTGATTGTATCACAGATTGTGAGAGTTCAATTAATGTGTAGGGGTGAGAGTTTTTTTCAAAGATGTGGCAGATGCTCAAAAGTGTTACAGAACTGGGACAGGGTATTAGCTATCTTTCAATTTTTAGCATTGCAAAGTAAAGGACATCTGAAGAGTTGAACTGGATTGCTAATGGAAGAGAAGGCTAATTCTAGCAGGTAAAAACAGGATGCTATATGAATTGTCACATATTGGAGGTAGTGAGAACAGAGTGTAAATAACTAATCAGATAAAAGTAACATCACACAATTTACTCAAGTGAGTCATGTCTCAATTTGTTATCTAACCTAATAAATATCTAATTTTTTATATCTTGGTAAATTTTGTTACAAGATCTATAACTGAATAATAAATGTACATAAAAAAACAAGAAATTTAAGACTTATCTAAGCAGATAAGCTTAGTTCCACATGAAAATATACTTTAATAAGACTACTTTTCTGGTGCTATGTTGATAGTGTGAAATACGTAATGTGGCTTTGAAATATACATTTTATGGCATAAAATAATATAGCAGGTACTAGAACAGAGTGCTCAAACATTACTGTAGTGTAAGTGGCATTGTAGCTAAACTATAAGTTAAAACAAGTTAACACATTTCATGATTTCCTTGCAAGTGACTGGCTTTGAGTTTTAAAATGAAATAAACAATTGTGAGACTTGTGGTCCACAAACTACTCTCTCTGTTTGATATGAACATCTACAGTAACAATGTGAGGGGGGATTATATGTCATGAAAGGCAGTGATATAGGATAGTATGTCATGTGAGTGTTTGAAAATTTAATGATATCTCAGTAAAGCAAAATGATTGGATGTTCATATTTTATATTCTAGCTTGCCATTTTCTATAGTATGAATTTTTAATTGGTTTGGACACTGAAATCCATAAAAGGGTAGATAGAGAAATTTAAAATTTAGAATTGTGATTGCACATGAGGCACATGACATGAGGGAAGTGAAGATTGAAAATTTATTTAAATATTTTTTTTAAATTGAGAATTAAAACTTGTTAAAACTGTTGATGGAAAGCTTTATGACATATATTGAAAATAATTAAATTTTGTACACAATCCTGTAAAAAGGTTGTGACATATCCAATTTAACACATCCATATCCAGAGTGCTAATTTCAATAGAAAATACTCAGGTGTTCAGGTTTCAATTCTCTATGTTATCTAATGCTTCTCACCTTTTAATTCTTCTGTATTTAGTACATATCAAATAAGAAGCACAATATCAAATTGCTGAGAAATAAAATTGTTACATCCATTAATGAAGCTCCTCCCAACTTATAGTTTCAAATAAATTTATGTCAAATGACCTTAGTTGAAGGGTATGTTTTTATTTAATATAAAGAGTAATTTTCCATCTAATAGAATCTTGTTACAGTTTTTTTTTAGTGGGAAGATCTAGACAATTTGCCTTAGGTGAATCATGTACAATTATAAATGTTTATCTTCAAGCTGCTCATGGAACTTGAACCTGTTTATAACTTAGAAAGTTAGTTAAGTTATAGTAATTAAGGGACACTGTTCTAGTGCTTGACATGTGTTTGTGTTTAAGATGCATGTTTGAAAGCTCCATTAATCTTTATTTGAAGAACAGATTTAGTAAAAAATGTACAGCCTTATGTAGTTATCATTTGTACTTGCAAAGATCATGAGGGTTATATATGTTTTGCTTGTGGTAATTTATTTTACATGTTAATGATATACTTGGAGTTTCTTTTTGCTGTTTGATGGGAGAATTACTGCTCAAGCAGGTATAAACTATAATATTAAAACATAAAATCTAAGAAAACATATCTATGGAGGTTAGCAGTTGAAACTGTGATATTAAGAAAATTATTAATTCAGTGATATGAGTACCTTAAACAAGAAGAATAAAAGTATTGTTGTTTTTAGTTTTAATTTTCATTTTACTATACGATGCTAATTTTGTCATGGTGCTATGGTAGAGAAAAGAACAAAGTATAAAGTTTTACCCAAAATAAATTGCTATTCATTGAAGAGGTTCTAGATATTATACTTTTCTATCTTAAAGTTATTTATATCCATAATATGGAAATCACCTTGCATTCAGACTAGTCAAAGTCTGAGTCACTCTGACTGCATAGTCTTCATAAGTTCACAGACAAAAATATTTTATTAAAGTATCATGTTTTTAAACATAACAGTCTTGTAGCATTTATTAAAAGCTTTCCTGTAATTCATGAAGATACATTTAGTAAATTCAGAATTATGGTAAACATTGCTATGTATAACTGAGGTTGGTCCAGTGAACTGTTGCCAATGACACAGAGTTAAAATGAGTTTAGAGCATCACTATGTTTTTATTCTCTGTGTCTGGTCATGCTCTTTTTGATGATTATGTTTCTTGACAGTTGCTCTGTAGAATTACTTCCATTGCATAAAGCTCTTTTATAAAGCTGTCATGACCAATATATACCATTTCTCCCTGCAAGCTTTTCATGCTTTATATATTGTACGAGGGTAACAGTTTTTATACATCTATTTCAGTTGCCCAACACTGTGTCCAACAACATAACTGGTATGCCTTCATGTGTAATGCCATGAATATGTTTTATTTTTCAGCTACTTGAAATATGAAATGAATAAATGGAAGACATGACTGGAAGGCTTTTCATACTATTAGCTTTATTACCAAGGAAAATTTGTTTTGATTATATTGTATTATATAACCAAGGCCAAATGGATAACCTTTGTCACTGTCCTTTGTGGATTCTCACCTGTTTCAAGAAGTGGCATTTTGTTTACCATGAATTGAGTAAAACATCTGGGTATCTTTCTAAATGATCCTGATGTGTACAAGTTGCCCCATGTTGCTTTGTTTTCCAATGTCCTTAAGTACAAAGGATATGCCAGCCAGAGAATTTCTAAGTACTTTTTGACATGTTACATGTCCTTTGGAAAGCAGCCAAAATGCAAAAAATGCCAAATTGTAATTATGTACAATCTGTTCTATTGTGACTTTATGTCCACTGTAGTTGTCACATGACTTGTTGATTTACATCTTCAAAATAATTTTAACATGATGTACTTAACCTTGTATAGTTGCTTGAAAGAAAGTTGAGAAAACCTTGAGTTTTTAACACCTTGGCTTTCAAGCCTATTTTGCTGGTACTTTCCAGGGTCCCACTACTCATTTTACAGTCACTTTTTTTTAGGAATAGTGTATATGTAGCTATTGCATCCCAGCCAATGAGTGGCCCTTTAAAAAGAAAATAGAGTGAAACCCACTGGTGAGTTATGTGGGTCTTACTGGAAGACTATCATGACCCACTGGTGGATTGTGTGGAAACCAACATGTTAAATAATACATGTTGGAGTTATTATGAAGGAAAAGCAGGTGCCAAAAGGTTAAATTCTTTTTAATTATAATTTTATGGTATAAAAGTGAAATTGGTTTAGGGCCAAATCCATCTATGTTAACACTGTAATGAAACATGAGGTCAAAGTCGAATGTGCCAAATCTTTAAAGAAACAAAATTACAATTCTTCAAATGTAATTTTTAATTTCAATTATGAATATTGTGCATAGAAGTTTGTGGTTTAAATTAAGTTATTTCTGTATTTAACATATTTATCACTCTGTGTTTTTGGGAATTTGTTCTTTCGTCACATTTATCAACCTGTATTAATTAATAGTATCATCTTGCTAGTTTTTTGCTGTGTACTCTTCTGCTTCTGTTCCAAATATACAACTGTGGAGATGTTTACTGACCAGTTCTTTAGGCTTTGTTGAGTGCTATTATATGTCTTGTTAACTGCTGTCCACTTGTGTTCCTGTTTGTGTACAGATTCCCCACTGTAATTATAGAATATCTCTACTGATGGTCAACATTGTTTTGTGTTTCTCTAATTTCCTTCTCATATGTTTTCCTAGAGTACTTTTATAAATTTACTTTTTTTCTTTAGTCTAGTGTAGATTGCTTCCTTTTCTACTGTGTGATATCTATTTTAATGTAATATGAGCCATTATATCTAGCTGGCTTTTATAAATTGGTTATATATGTATTTAACTACACTCTGTGGACAGTCAAGTTTCTATTACCTTTACATTCTCATGTTTGCCACCAATAATTCAGTAATATATACCCCCTGCTACGCTGTGTGTTTCCCGTGGCTTTATTTATACAGTCTGTTAACAAAATGGGTCAAGACTTCCTAATACAGAGGCTGAAGAAGTGTTTACTATTGAGCACTGGTGCTTATGGGGTGTAAAGTGTACACAGTTTGCTTCTTTCTGTTTTATCTTCTAAATCTTATCAATTATTCTGTGGTGGTTCTATATAGAATGTAATGCTATTATTGAGTTGTTAAAACAGCAGTAAATATACTAATAATATACTGTGTTCATTTCATGTTATATTTCTTTTTATGTACTGTCAGTTGCAGATTAACAGAAGGGTACATGATACTGTTGTCCAAGGGCCTCAAGGGAAAGGGTGTGTGTGTGTCAAAATTGTAGGCTAGGATATCGTATATAAAGAGTTCTGTTGAAAAATTAAAAATTATTAAAAGTGAAATGTATTTTTACAAAATATTTTTCTTAAAGTGGATGTGCCATATGAAATTATCTGATATTTATGAATATATACTTTCTTTTGAGCAAGATTTATGTTCTTAAAATATTAATAACAGTCAAAAATGAATGTATAGAGAAATTTAATTATAAACCTACAGACCTGTAGACCATGGTTTATATTTAACCATGAAGTAACTTGTCCTGTACAACAAAAATAATATGTGTAGAGGGGGCATATTATTCCCTGTCCCAAGGCTCTGAAGTGTCTTAATCTGTCAATATATATTTGTATACATATGATTAAAATTTTCACATACATACATTATTTATAATGGTGATTCGAGTTGAACATTTATTTATATGGAAAGTTTGTTTTCTTTTCAGATAATAATGAGCAAGACCAGGTAGCTGATACAAACTTGCTTCATATACCAGTTACACAATTAGCTGTGCCAGGTACAGCTTTTGGTAACCATACTGGATATGCTACAATAAGTGCTGTTCTTTCTGAAGGCAGTTTGGCTTCCTTGCCAGAAGGTAAAATATATTTTGAAATAGCCATTTGATTTGAATTTATGTGTAGAATGTAAGGTGTCATTCACTTTTATAATGACTTGCAAGTGAGAGACAAATTTACCTCACAAAATGCAAAAGAATTTCATTGAATAATTTATGCTGTAATATTACTAAACTGTCTCAAGAAGTAAAATTTTTATAATTAAATCAGCTGCTTGCAGACTGCATTTAAGTTTATGATTTATTTCTTAAGAAATACCTATGTTTAATGATTGTGCTACATAATTCTATGTAATCTGTAATTTCTGTAATAATGAAAGAGTAATGAGATTCCCTGAGATTTGGTCTTGAAGATGATTATGTTGGGAAATGTTCATATATAATGATTTGTGACTGTGACAACACTAAAATAACTTGCAGTGTTTGTGATCACTTTATTGTACTTGTTTAAGCATATATGTTGTTCTGAATTTATTTTACTTTTTAACAGTATCAAACTTAAATTACTTTTGTATTAAAGATCAAAGTATAAAAAAAACAGTATGAAACATTGTTTACAATAATCTTTTAATATAATAAAATTGTTCCAACTTTTAAGCTCTTTGACTTTTATTATATGGAATGTATACTTAAAATTATGTTTTATTTTAAACTTTAATAATTGACATTATAACGTATATTTTAGCATTTTACATTAGTTTTTAATTCAGAAATACTGGATTATCTTCAGTAAATATATATTTTAGTTAAGATTTAATTAGGGTGATAGCTTATAATAACTTTGGTTCAGTATCTACAGAGCAGGTGGGGAAAAATTGTACAGAAAATGTTTGTATTCAGGAAGGTAGTATGCAGATTGAGGATGGAAAATATGAAATTGCATAACATACACATGCACTTATGTAACCAGCAGTAATAATATTGGAATGTGCTAGTTATAACTGCAGATATTGTAGTAGAAATGTATTTTATAAAAAAATTACATACTGTGAGTTCAATGTAAAACTATCAATGAAGCAGTGTTTCAGCTTGTATAGAATATTATCTAATTTTCATAAATACAACAATGAAGTTAAAATTTGAAAGCTGTGTGTTTTTAATGTTGTGGTCAAGTGAAAGAATTAATTGTTATTTTATATTTATTTTGTAACAGTTTTTCTCTCAGGTTTTAACTAGTTAAGCAAAAAAAAATTTTTTTAAATTATAATAAACATCCATAGACTAACACGATTATAATTTACATCATAATTCACAGTTAATAATAATGGGCTTATCATTGATCTTCACAATGCATTGTGTTTAAATGGGTACTAAATTAGTAGCAAAGTATAAAACTTCCAACTGTTTCTTTGATTGGATACTGTTAACTCATTGATATTGATAACTGCTAATGAAACAAAGTAATCTTTAATGGTTTACCCTGGCTGACTGTTATTACACAATACCTGTACTGTGCAAGCAGTATTTTCACGTGACAGTAACATTTGAGTTGTACGTTTGTACTTAAGTTTACGTATATGTTATGGCATTTGCAGCCACCTGTCATTATAAAACACACTGAGAGATTACAAGACTTTGAATGCTCCTGTACTATCAGAAATGTTAGCACAATCAATAGGCAGAGCTTACCTCAGCTGTTTCAGCAACAGAACTTTGATAATTCCCCCTTAGGGTTAGTGTACAAGTTTCTCAATTAAATTGCAGTGAAGTGAAACAGTGACTCTACAAGAAAAATCACAGCATCCTAACACCTGGAATTATGAGCAATTGCAGTTGAAAATAGATTTGCAAAAATGTAGAAACTTTTGAAAGATCTTGTTTAAACTGATAAAATAATTTACAATATATATTATTAGAAATCACTGTCAACAGGTTTGAAAGTTTCCTATGAATAATAAGCCTCATTTCTGTCCTAGAATGTGGATTGTGCTATTCAAGAAATTGGTAGTAACCACAAACCAACTGCATGTAGTGAATCACTCAATAATCATTTAACAAAGAAAAATTCAAAATTTGCCACTTACCTGATTGATTCTTTGTAACCTATGTTCATTGTTGTCAATGGGAGAGATAAAAATTGGTATGGTATAAGTAAATTTTCAAAGTATAATAAAGTGTTGAATAACTTGATTTATAAGATATTCATGGATATTTGTACACTGTTAAACTTAATGATTAATGACTTACTAACCGATGTTGCTGGCCTGCAGATGGAAATTAATCTGAGATTGTCATTATAATTGCTTGTACTTTCATCTTCACTCTTTATCTTGTGGTTTTTCTACTTGTTTCTGATCTTTGCATGTACTGTTTTCTTTTAAATATAATAGTTTGTCTGCAGTTATGTTGATTTTTTTTTTGTATGAAAGACTTAATGTTTACTGGAAACTGATGATCATTTTAGAGTTAAAAGGTCATTCACTCTGACCAAGCCTGTAGCCAAGAGGGTTAAATAAATTTTCTGTACATTTTCATTACACACACACACACACACACACACACACACACACACACACACACACCATGTTTGTTCCTTTAACAGCTGTTCTATTAACTTTTAATTACATTATTGTGTTTGAATTATCTCTGTTTTCTTAAAAAGGTTAATCTGTTTTGTATTTTAAGTATGTAAAAATGAAAAATTGTCTTTATTTCAATTATTACAGAAGTTAACAACATTATTGTCTTCACCCATGCATAAATTTACATTTTTTAGTAGAAAACTTAGATCAAAATTGAGACATTTGCTAGCAGTAACTGGTTTACTGGACACAAGAAAATTATTGTTTCTGGAATTATAGGTATTTCATATGTGTGTAACATACTTCTAGGCACCGTCCTACAGATAGCACCTGATGGAAGTGTGATAGCATTACAGACTAGTAGTCTTCAGGAGGATGTTAGTGTTTTAACTACTGAAGCTGTTAACATAAATCAGAATACTAACTTGAATATAACCAATGTGGTCAGTGCTCCAAACAGCCAGTTGGAAACAGATAATAGTGGTGGCCAATGGTCAACAGGAACTCTCAAGAACACATCTGAAGATTCTTCTGTTAAGCAACCAGAAACAACAAAAGTCAGTTTACAGGAACAAACCTTTGGAGAAATTGATCTAGGTGGTTTGTTGTGTGAATCAGAATATAATGTCCAAGTATCAGCAGTGACTAAAGCTCCTGTTCAATCAAAATCACAAACAGTAGAAAGCAGTAGTTCTAGCATTAAGGACAGTAATATTAGCAAACAAATCAACACTGAACCACAACAGTTAGAAGACCCTTCAGGTACTGGAAACCAGCCATGTAATGAAGGTAAATTTAAGTCTTCCAAGAGTAGAGATAACAAGAACCTTTCAACTCTGTGATGCTTATACAATATTTGCATTGTAGAGTACATTATAGATTGCTGTCTAAAGAATATAAATTTTTTTAAGTATGTAAACTAGGAGGTTGATAACATGATGATACTTCTGTTTTAATTTTTCATTATCAAAATTATTATTTTTATTAAATCCTATGAAATTCTCAAAATTTACAATCAATAAAAGACAAATAAGGTTTCTAACTTAAGCATTTTTGAAAAGTAACTTTTCTTGATCAAGAACAAGACTGTTTCTTAGATCATACAATCTTTAATAAACTACATGATGCAAATAAAATGTTTCATTCATATTTTGTGTAAAGATTATATCTGGTTACCATTGTTTGTAGGGTTCATAAGATAATGCAGAATATAATTTTTTTTCTCCTATTATGTGTCACTTTTAAGTTTTTAAAATGTTTTTCTAGTGTAACTTAGGTTTGATTATTAAGCATTAAGAAAAATGTTTTCTGCCTGCTGTGAGTGGCTTATTGTTCAGGATCCTGTACAGCAAGTTTGTTTTTGGTGGGCCTTTAAAAATAGTTCTTGTAGGTGCTATTTTGTCTTTTTCTCAATATTCGAGCACTCTGCCTCCGTTAAATATATGCGCTGGCTTAAAATAAAGTAAGCAATATTTTTTTCAAAATAATGAATATCCTCTAACTACTCTTTAAATACACCATAAAGGATGCAGTTTGAAAAAAACATTTTTGATCACTTGTTTAACTTCTGAATGCAATTTTAGGCACTAACTTTAGCATAAGTGTGATATATAATACTTTAAAATTTAATTCTCCATAAGTGTTTGATATGAGGAAATGTGACTTTTTACATTTGGAAGACGTTTATTATTTTAAAATGTGTGTAACAGGTACCAGCTTTGATATTTTTGACATTTATATGATTTTCTAACAGTATTTAATACCTTTATTATATATATGTATGATTAAGAGGAGGATCCCATGGTGGGACAGTGGTAAATTTGTAGACTAACAACACTAAACCCTGGTATTTGATTCTTTATAATGGACCTGGCAAGTAATCCAATGTGGTTTTGCCCTAAAACAAACAAATAATTAAGAGGAGAATCTATGGACTGCAAATACCTAAGTGAGATTTTGGGTGACTTGGATCACATTCAGTATTGCAATCAGAATAGTGAGAAACCTGTGTGTAATGTCATAACAGTTAATTTTATTCTGACCATATTATTATTTTTCCTTGGGTAAAAAAGGCCATTTTGTTAAGGTAATACTGCATGCTCTGTGTTTAGAATTTACAAATCTATTATGCATCTATTTTTATACTTGATAAAAACTGAATTTCATTTTTAAATACCCACAAAGTTGTGTTCTTGTGATTGTGGTTTATTTTTTGGTGTTGAATGTATACTGTGCATAATAGCAAATATGGAAAAAATATTTTCCATTTAGTTGGTACTAATACCCATCTCTAATGTAGTTTCCTGTGCCAAAACCTAATTTGTATTTGTTTATAATACGTGTGTATTCTGCTACAACTGTATAAGTGTTTTTTAGGTAATTTTAATTCAGCGTCTAGAAGATATTTTATGACATTATTACCTGGGAAGTTTGTTTGCATTTGCTTTATATTCATCTAAATAATTAATAGAACTATATGCATAACACTCTTTGAGTACTGAAATGCTTGCTTTCAATTTAAAAGTAACCAAAACCTTGCAGTAAGAAATGACATGACTGAACAAATATTTTGCTATATTGAGATTTGTCATAAGCTCTATGATGTTTGTATTTTTATTTTGCCATTAATTAAAATATTTCCTGGATAATATTACTTAAAGTACTTTCATTATATCCAGATCTTTAATAGGTTCTGTCATGTGTAAACATTTTTCTTTTGTACTTTATCACTCAAAAATCACACTTTACTGTATTCGTAATGTTACATTATATAAAGTAGTTGATGTATACTGTAATGCATTGTAAAGGAACAAAAAGGTTGTTAAAAGTCATTGAGTTGTATTTTTGTGATGTATATCATTTAAATTTGACTAGTTTTATTTGTGCTTAAATACTCTTTGTATTTTTACTAACTATGAATAATTCAAATATTTTTTTGCAGCTGACAAAGAAACCAATACTATTGTTATTGATGTTTCCAAACCTATTCAGTTAAGTCAAAACTCTTTGATTGTTGTTAATGGGAAGAAATGTGTTCTTCAGCACAATCCTGACACTGGAGAAGTGGTAGCTTATCCTGTGAAAGAACCAGAGAAACAACGAAAGAAACCTGGCAGGAAAAGGTGAAAGCCTAAAATGTTTCTGCTGTTTAAAAACAGAAGCTATTTATACTAAGTGTATATATCATGACATGTATGTTGAGAAAAATTAAGTAAAATGCAGCAAAGACAGTGTGTCATTGTATGTAGAGCAGTAAATGTGGATTGCCCCTTTGTTTATATTGGCAATTGAATGTTTTTGTTGTCAACTAATAAGTGAAATTTGAGTATCTATTTGAGGTTGTGAAATTGCAACATAGGATAAAAAATAGGGTGAGTCTAGATGCATGTGAAAGGGTGGAAGAAATGTAAAATATGTTTCAGGCCTACCTGACATCAAAATGAAGGAACAGATTTGAATACATTTTTGGATCTAGTTTCTCCAAAACAGAATCAGTCTAATAATTTTACTCTTCATGCATGTGTTTGTAAACAATAATGAAGCATCTCTTTTAATTTATTGGAATTAGCTTAACAAATAATACAACTACAAACTTTTTACTGTTTTATAACTAGCAAAACCTGCAGTAATCAGACCATTTAACCCTCCATGGACATCTTATTTTGTACATGTGATGAGGTTTTAATGACCTACGTTCAAAATTTAATTAAACTACTTTCTTTTTATGATATACCAATAAATTTAGCATAGAAATATAGCTAATAATCCTTATTTTAGTTGTATATAAGTTGTAATTTTAATTTGTTGGAAGGCAGTATTAACCCTGTTATGAGGATACCATTTTTATACCCCTTTCTGCTATTATACTGCTACATTCAAATTTAATTAAACCACTTTATCATCAATGTATATAAGGGAAATGATTATTATCAAATACCTTATAATTACAAATTCTGTATTATCTAAGTTAATATTCCTTTATTTCAAAAAATAATTTAAAACCCTGCTTTTTCTTTCATGTTAAGTGGAGTGGTTACAAACATCAACTTTAAGAGCTGTTATAAAAGAAATTATGTTACTCTGAGGTGTTCAAAGTACAGTACAGGGTATATGGGTTGCTTACAAGTAGCTCAAGAACATTCGAAGTTGTCCCCAGGATAGCAGCAGTAAACGTTTTTATGGTTAGAGATAAGCCACACCATTTATAAAGTAGAAACTGTTGCAAAGTGACACTTTTAAGTTTAATATTATGCTTATAGCCACTAAAAAGAGAAGATTTCACGTTGTATTTCCTGATGAGGTTAAGAAAGTTAATTGATGTTTACATTTCAGAGAGAAAGTTGAAAAAAGCTTAGTCCATTATTCAGAGCAGTGTTTATAACAGTTGGTTATTTTTTCTTGCCTTATACATGCTAATTTTATAGACAGTGAGATTGCATTTGAGTTTTACTGTTATATTTTAGTTAATTATGTATTATTTATGTTTTAAAATTCATATTTGAAAGTTTAATGATTTTCGTTTTTCTACTCATTGCTTTGCTGGTCATGGGTTTTAAAAAGAGTTAAGGGCAAACATTATGCTGTACTCTAAAGCAGACTTTCTGCCAGTCATAACATTATATGTTCTGCAGGGAAATACTTAAGTGTGTCAACATAAATAATAAATGATAAAGAATTGGAAAGGAAAATAAAACATAAAATAAAAATACAGCTTTGTGAAAAGTGAATGAAATTATACATATGTCTAAAGAACATTAAAGGTTATTTAACAGAGAGATAAAAGGTAGGTACATATTTCCATTCCATAGTTTAGAACATCTTATTGCACTGTGCATTGTGAAAGAAGATAGTTAGAAAAGATATTGTAGAGAAAATGCCAAACAAAATATAATTTGTAAATAAAAAAAAACTTTGATATTTATTTAGGAGATTTTAAAGAATTTGCATGTGAAATACAAAACCTTTAATATAAAAGATAATATTTTTGTACTTTACATGGAAATAACCTTGTAGGTGAACTATTCAGAGATTGAGCACAAATGACTACATTAACCCCTTTGTCCTAGATATCCTTTACTATACATAACAGAAAGTTTTAGTGCCTTACATTCAAAATTTTATTGAACAACTTTCTGAAATCTTAGCTAATAATCCATATAAAATTTACATTCTTAATTCTATAAGGAATTATTAAAAATCCTGAATTTCCCCTAATATGACATACATCACATGTATGACATACAAAGTCAAATGTAAGTTAATCACAACAAAATCATCAATGCTCAGATAAATCTCAATTTTTATAGCATACAGTTTTGTTTGATTACAGAGCTATCAACAGAAAATTGTACCCTTCTTGCCACATCCATCTGTTACATCCTCTCTTTCAAGATTTGTTAATAGTTTTCTCTTACTTTAATTAGATATTGCATATAACCAATTTAAAAATCAAGGTTTCTGTCTGTCAAATGACATAATGCTTAATTTTCTGTTCTGGACATATAAAAGTCAGTTTTACTCATAGTACAATAAACACTGCAGTGAGAAATTTGACAACTAGCTTGAATAAATCTGTAGTAGCTCTTGTTTCATAGTTAGAAAGTCAGAAAATTGTGGGTTAGGGAAAATTGTCTACTTTTTGCATCTTATTTGTCTATGTTCTTTGGTGCATTATTTAATTTTTTTAACCTCCAGATAACTAACAAATCATTTTTTTGGAAAACTTTTTATCCTATTAACTATTATTTTCTCTATCTTATCTCTGCATAGGCTTGATTGAAAAGACTAATCCCATAATTACCACAAAAATTAGGAAATAAACCTAATAAATTATTCTTTTTTTGTACTAGAATGATTACAAATTGTAACTGGAAACCACCCATGTTTATTCTAATTAGCTTAAATATTATAACATTATACATCTATTTATATTTATTATTTTATTGACCTTTCAACTCCGTATGACTAACTTTATAGAAGTTGTAATTATGAGATGCATGTGCAGCTCATATTCCTGTATACATTAGCATAAAATTGGCCTTTTAAAAGTGCGTTTCTCTTAGTTTTGTTGTATTAGACCACTATTTTGTGAAAAGAAAATCACATTTAAATTTTGTTACTTTGTGTGTGAGTGTGTGTCTGTACATAAATACATACATATAATTACCATTTACAAATAAATTGATAAATTTCAATTATTTTTCTTAACACATATAAAAGTAAATAAATAAATACAGAAAACAATGATCTCTACTACTTATTAAAAAGTTTGAACTTGCTTGCTGTACCTTGCATATTAAGCCTTATTGAATTTTGGATGTGGAAGATGTAAAACAAAGTATTTTTTTAGGTTTTATCCATGCATTTTGAAACAAAATTATAAATTACCATATCAATACCATAGAATTCCACTGTAATTTATCAGGCCTACCAACCAAGCTGTGTTGGGGTATAAAAATATTTTTTGATCATTTCATCTAACCAATTTTCTTCAAGTTTTGAAAAATAAATATCATTTCTTGTTAATACACACCTTTCATTAGCTTAGAAAACTGTGTGAGGGAATTTCTGAACTGTAAATTGGCTATGAACACACAGTAGGTGTTTTTTTCTTGTATTCTAGCTTGTCAATATTGGTAATTTGAGTTTCTTTTTCATAAGAAACTAGACTTTGGAATTGGACCTCTAGATCTTGTTTGAATCAAAGCTGCATTCCACATACCATGTGATAAAATTAATATTTAGGAATTTTGTTTTAAGGTTTGTTTTTAAGAAATTAAATAATGTATAATACTAAAATTTAAATTACAGGCTATAATTTGATGTTCATATTCTGAATATGAAATAAACTTGTCAAAGCATGGAGATTATACTTGGGTCCATTAAATATGATTACCCTGGGTGGAACATATGTGGTGGTCTAAAATTTATTGCACTTCTGTTAGGCCTGTGGAGTGGATATACTAAACAGTATTACTTTTTGTGTCTCTGGGACAAACAAGTTGATAAAATTCGTTTCAGAATGAATGAGTAGCGAGTGAGAGGGAATTAAATATGAAGGGAACAGAATATTAAGCATCAACATTAAATGAATTCTCAAAATGTATTTCTTTCCCTACTTGATATTGAAGTGAGACTTGTGAAGAATTTTGCAAAAGGATGGTAATGATGGATTGATAAATTTCTAAAAATAGGTGAAGCAAAAATGAAAGGAGGTATTTATGTTGGGAAAGTGCTGATTTAGAAATACTACTCAATCAGAAAGATTTGGAAATCATTCAAACTAATTGTAAAATAAATTGTTAGAAATTTGCAGAGATTAAAATATGCTATGATGATTGATGATATACTTGAGAACTACAAGAAAATGGGGTCTAGGATTTCACTAAAGATTTTTCTTACACTCCTATTTAGAATTATTTTCTCAATGATATGTGTGCTGTGAGCAATCAGCATGGTAAGTGATTCAAGATATTTCTACAATGGAACAGTGATATCAAGGAAAATGGAATCCTGTGATGGTGGAAGATTACTGTTGGTTCTTACAGTGTGAGATTGAGAACATGCACTAAAGGCACAACAAGTCAAGCAGACATTTTGTAATAAAAAACAACACCATCATAAAAGTTTTTTGTAGATAGTCTGAATGTATTTTTAACATATAATCATATTGTACTCACTGTTTCTAAACATTCTTAAATGAATTTTCAATGATTAAATAAAGCTATTATTATGATAGATAAGAATATATTTTGAATAAATCTATCAGAACTTAAACTAGAGATGATCATTAATTTTCAATATGACATAGAATCAGCAACATTAAACTACTCAGAGACAGTTGCATTTTTTCTAGTAGCAAGGAATGTTGTTTTTGTTTCCTTATGCTATTACTGTTTTCAATATTCCAATCGAGTCCTATGTGAGAATATGGATTAGGCGTATGCAATTAATGAAGGAGTCGAATGGTTAATTTATTAACCAGTTTCACTAAATGGTAAACTCTGTTAAGTAGCATTGGTGCTTGTATACATATGTGAGAAACTGTGGCTGAATAAGGCAAGAACTTTGAGAATCACAATTGCATTCTAAATGTGTATGAAATTACGAATTACTGTGGAAGAAGAGGAAGACATGGAGGAAATGTAATACTTTTAGTAATGATAGAGGTAATTCAATTAATACTAAAATTCTATTTGTATACAGTACTATAATCCCACTTTTTCTCTATCCATTTTACAAGGAAAGAAGAAAAGTCACATTCTCTTCCTGAAGAAGAACTGCTTTCAGAAGCAGAAGAAACAGAAGCAGACAGTGAAAAGGGAATGATAGTGATTACAAATGAAGGTAAAGAATGGTGTATAATGTAAAATGTTTCATATTTATATTTTTTCCTATTCTGTCCACCATATTAGAATTATAATGATATTTAAATATAAATTAACAATTATTCTGTTAATATCTATAAGTCATCATGTCTAAGATGACTACTACATGAGTTAAGTTTTATAAACAATGGAAAAACTTTTTCTTATCTTGAAAATATTAAAGCATTTCTTGGCTGTAAAGGTATCACTGATATGTTGCAACCAGCTAAGTTTAAGCATTTTTTTTATTTTTTTTCTCAGATGGATCTGTGGTTAGGAGAAGCTCTAGAAAAAGAAAACAGGCACATGGTTTGAAAGGTGACATTGTTACAGTAAAATTGGTTGTGTACTAGTATAAATGTACTGCATTAATTTTATGGTTGTAGAGATGTTCATACTATAAAATTAACACACCTGGACAGGTTTAAGATGAGTATAATTTAAACTTTTAGTGTTATATGTGTTATTATGTAGTTGGAATTAGTAGTTGTGCAATAATAGGTTATACGTATGAATAAATGTATACTTCTGTAAAAATTATATTAAAATGCAATATTATTATAAAGGGTAAGTGTAAGGAAAGTTTTAAAGTTTCATCATATCTCAAATAGTATGGCATAAGAGCGTGAAGTTGCTCATGTATGTTACTAGTACCACATGAATGGAAGTTCCATGCTTGTCATATATTTCTCTCTATGCTTTCTTTCATGTATTTCCTATAGGCAAAATATACCTGCTTATCACAGTGCAGATCATTTAACCTATGTAAAAGTAATAAGAGTGTTGAGAGTTGAACCAGTGAAAAGGTTTTGTACCAAATGACGGCATGCCAAAGAAACTCTCGAGGAATACTATAGAGTGCATAGCATTAACAGAGGGTCTTGCTCATTGTTGCTGTGCACAAGTTTATAAACAAACATTTAGGAAACAAGCAGCACTTGTGATAAAACACAATCAGACCACCAAAAATTACAGAAACTATTGCTAAAGTCAACCATGTTGTAACAGAACAAGATAGCACAATTGCACGTGGATAGCAGCATATGTTATTTTGCATGTTGTCTGGACTTGCTCGTTTTAACAATTCATAAGGCTCTTTGGTCAACGTTGTGAACGTTTCTGTACAAGCTGCATCATGTTCAAGTACTGAAGGAGTGGTATTTAACTTGAAGTGTTGATTTTGCAATATAGTTCTTGGCAAAACTGAAAGCTTATGACTAATGACTTGCCAGTATCTTATGGAATGATGAAGCACATTTCACCCTTTCTTGAAGTGTCAACAAGAACAAATGTGTCATCTTATCAGAAACTAATCTATATGTAGCATTTCCTGTTTCCTTCACATCTCTGTGAAACTAAGATAATAGTATGATGTTGTTTCTCAGTTTACTTTGCTATTGGAGCATTTTTTTTTTTTTTTTAAGAACCATTAGCACACATACTGTAAATTTTTCATATCAGTACTGTACAGTGCCATGCAATATTTTTAAATCATGTTGTTCCCGCACTGCAGCAGTGAAGAGTGCTAGACACTAGAGTTTCCACGTAGGTTGATGTCTACTTGTAATTAAGTGAAATGTATCTTGGTAAAATCATTTCATGAAATTTTGCTTGTGAATGGCCACCTTATTCAGTGAGTCTAACACTATCCTACTTCTGGTTTTGGTATGTTTTATGTCATATATGTACCATGGGAAAATTACATTTCCATAGCTCAGGGATGCAGTTGTTTTCTAAGATAATGGCCAGTATACCAGATAAGATGCATAGTGTTGCTGTAATGCCTATTTCATATGGAGACAATGCATTTTGGACACTGAAGAATATTTTGAACAGTTGCTGTGATTGGCCAGATTAATATTAGGTTATAGTAACACCCCTGGTAACAATGTGTGATAATTATGGAATTTACAACCATTTGATACTCTTAACATCCCTGAGCAATTTTACTTTATGTTTTACTGTGAGATGTGACGTATGGTAAAACTATTTTTTATAATCATCCTGAATAATAGTAGCAGAATAGTTTTAATGTAGAAATAATGATGAAATTATATAACAGAAAGAGTACCATTATCAGGCATTAAAACCTACAATATTATGTAGTACATGTACATTTCTCTCTTGAGAATGTAAACTTTATGATCTTGAAAGTGGATTTATGTTATGTTTGCAGATTATGCAGTAGGAAGAGTTAAACTTGATAGTGAGGATGAAGATAACATAGAAACAGAGGAAGATGAAGAGGTTTCTGAGCCAGCAAATAAAAAATTCAGAGGACGTGGTCGGCCTCGTAAGACATCACTACCAACTTCACTTCCTGGGTCTTTGTTTCCCTTCCTTACACCTAGTATGAATCAGAGGTTTTAATGTTTTGTTGTTCAGGAACAATTTATAAAATGTCTATACAAAACTAAATATGTATGTGACTTATGTAATTAATGATTAAAGTAAGCAATTAACATTGAATTCATATAAAAAAAACCTAGCTTGCACATTTGATATATTTATGTAGAAAAATTGAAATAAGAATTATTTTAAGTTTTCTTTCATTTCTTATATGCTATTAATGTAAATGTGTAATTGACATGAATTTTAAAAATTAATTCAGTACAATTCTTTGATTTGATCTAAGTGTGTATTTGGCACAGAATATTCTTATAACTGACTTTAATTACTTAAAAATTCATGGTTTAAGAACTGATATATAATAGCAAATACTTTTTAATCAAATTATTTTAAACTTGTACAGCATTTTGTTAAAAGACTTTGTTCAGTGTTGCTAAAGTGTATCTATTCATATTTATCCTGAATTAAGAAACGTGTTTTTATTTTGAAAATGTGACACAATGCATCTTTTTAAAATGACAAGTTTGTCACATATTGCAGTTAAACGAGGACGTGGTCGTCCACGACGATATGGTATTGAAAAGCCAGTGACTCATTCTTTTCTCATTAAGACAGCTGATGGGAAAACTTTGATGATGCAGGTTCCAAACAGCAGTATTCCTCCAAACATGTCCCTCCAAGATGTGGCCCAACAGATTGCTAATGTTTTGAACAATCAGGTATATGTATCAAAATAAAAGTTATATATATAGTTTTTGTTGGTGAATATAAAGCTCATTCAATATGCTTAGCTAAATTATTCAAAACTTATCTTAAAACACTTTTAAAACAAGTATAGTTTACCTTCCTACGTACAGGTATGCAAGTGAACATATGTGCATTTTTTGTGTATGTGCAATGAACAACTTCTACTTTTTTTGAAATCACCTATATTTTAAAAATTTGAAAGGGGGTAGTGTGCCTTTGAAACCTCCATCAGGGCTCTGACCTTGGTCTTTGCTGGAGCCTTGGGCAAGCTGTAGTTTCTGGGCCTGCAGTCAGCAACTTTTAACTCCAGCTTATTCTTATGCCTGAGTATGGATGATCCATTACAGTGAAATTGTTTCAGTAATCTTGATATGCATTTTGTTTCAAAGTTTGCAAAGCTCAAAAATTGCTCATTTTGCAGCAGTTTGACTTTTATTTCACATCAATACATAAAGTTGGTTTTGATTGGTTTCATCAGCATGTTATTGAAAGTAGATTTGTGTTTGAATGACTAAATTCTCTATATTAACTAATAGCTGGTGCTTTTATTAACATTTTAGCCAGGTGCTAAATCTATAAAGTTAACATATTTTTAGAAGGCTGTGACTAGCAGAATTTTATTATACCACACTTTTAATTAGGTGATATATCACGTTAGTATAGTATTGTACAGTTGTAAATAATTTGTCAAGGGTCATCTTCATAAAATTTGCCTATGTCATTAAGCTCAGACTATTCTAAAGATTTCACTTAACTTATTTCCATTATTATTACATCTACATGATGACTGTGAAGTTGTATAATTATTGATATTAGCTGGAATTTTTCAGAAACTGCTAACGTATTTAAACTAATTTGCATGTGTTGAAAACTAATATTATTGGAAATAGTTATAAAGACTGGTGGATTGTCAGTATGTATTGTGTAATGACTTATTCCTATATTTTGAATTAAATTTAGTTTATCTATTTTAGAAAAGTGCATGTGACATTAAATATAGCATTCAAGAACATAATGTCTTATAACTTGTTTTCTAAGTAACAGCTTATTATTATTGTCTGTAAATTTGAGGTAGTGTCATTTTCATTATATGAGAAAAAAACTGCTTTTATATCATAGAAATGATATGTTTATATGTAATTTTTGCATTTTAGTATTTCAAATGTTTTTAACCTTTGTATGTGCAAATAGTATGTGTGTTGTATTTCAGATGCTTGCAGTTTCATTGCCAGAACAACCATTATCTTCAAAAACATATGCTGATATTCTGACAGATTCTGTTAGTAATACTACAGGTACTCAGACAGTTATTCAAACAACTTTCCAGTCTGAAGATACCAACCAGCATTCAAATGCTCCTGACTTATCAGCTGAAGGTAGGTAATAAATCATAATATTCAGACACTTCATAACATGAAGTGTTACTGATTTATTTTCTGTTAAAAAGTACAGAATGTAAATTATTGTTGAAAATTTTGAATTTTTTGTTATATTTTATTATTATAAGAGGATAATACCATCCCTTATAAACTGTCATATATGGTAGAAGGGTCAAATAAATGCTTAATATCATCTTAAAACTAATGTTTGGATGTATGTTTGATTATTTGTTAATTTTTAATTTAATCTTTTCATATTTTAAACCATGTATGTGTATAACTGCATGCAAAAACCAGTTTTCTTCCTAAAACTTGGTATTTTTTTATTGTTAGGCTTATGTTTAATGTTATTTTGTTTTTCAACTTTGGTTGATAATGCTTTATGTGTATTTTCTTTACGGTGTACACTGATTGATAGTACTACATCCTCCCCCTTGATTTTATTAGAGCATAACATGAATGGTCAGGCTATATCAGTAAAGTTTGCTAGCCTTCTATTATGAATTTGTTTGAAAGATAACTTATTTTATAGGAACATATTAATATTTGTATGAAAACCATTTATTTTATGAAGAGTACAGCATTTTGAAGTGTTTTTTTTTTTTTACTGTAAATGTTTGTTAAGTATAGAATTATGGACAGGATCCATGTAGACCCAATCTATTTTTGAAATCCATTATTCTAATAGATATTTGGACTAAATTGCATGTGAGACCATAAGTTTATTAGTTACAGATTTCTAGTTTTTTTTATTTCATATTCCTAAATAAGTGTCACATCTCTGTCAGCATTGTCATTTACCACATTTGTGTGCTGAACTGTCTCTAGTACCTACCCTAGTCCTCTCTGAACTCTGCTGACTCATGGTTACAGTACAGAAATCAAGATGGAATTTTGAGACACCTGGATGATTTCTGTTATGTTCTTTGTAATTAAATCTTAAATTGGCACATTCTCAACTTCCTTATATTTGGCTAGATTTGCTTTGGAGGTTCATTCATGCATTTCTTCCAATTTAATGCCTTTAACATTGCTCATTTCATCTTTGAATGCAGCTGAATGTCAAATCAATGAGTTTTTCATTGAGGTATGTTAGATGTCCAACAAACTTATAACAGGCAGATGTCATAAGAGCAGAATTCGTCTTCTTCTAACAAGACATTGTAGGTAGTTGAGATAATTGCAAAGAACAGAAATGGTTTCAGGAACATTGAACAATGCCTTCAGATAGACTCAACAAAGATGCAAACATCACAGAGTGCTTTTTCTTTACAGTCACTGTGATTAAACTGTTAAATAAACATGCAAATCTCAATGGTATATAATTATACACCTTGGCTATATGTTGTACATGATGCAGTGCTTCAGCTGCTATGTGTTGCACTCTACAAGTGGAGATGCTGCCAAGAAAGGTCCCAGCTAGTTCAAGAATCTTTTGATACTTGTGTCTGTTTTGGCTGACTTGTAGTTGTCTTTTACTAAACTTATTTACCTTGTCCTTGCTTCCTCTTTGGTTTCTACTATGTTATAATGGTCAGCTGCAGTTTTATAATTAGACTCATCCATTTTTTCTTGAGATTATTGGAGTTAACTGCAATATCTTGACCAGAGGCAATCCTCTATACAGTATTTGATAACACCTGTTAGGTCAAATTCTAAGATATGGTATCAGTATGCTAAGTACAGATGATTCTTGTATGATTTTTGCTCTTACAGCAAACATGCTCCATTTCTGTGACCAGAGTTGCTTGTTGTTGTAACTCTCTTTACTCCCCACTTTTCGAGCAAATGTACCACAGCAGAAGAATAAATTTATCCACTGCTAGAAATCAATCTTGGAACACCTCAGAGTTGGTTAATTCCTGCTGTGGACAAGATCACTGGCAGACAATCTATTGTTTTTTTCTCTGAGGTAATTAAGTAGCTTACTATCTCAGTGAACTACAAATGAGGCTGTTGGGTTCAACCATTCATTTATTTTTCACAAGTTCTTCTTGGAAATGAAGTGAAAATCTTTAGATTGGGGAATACTTAATGATTAGTTCCTGCATATCATAACCAAGGCTATGAGTTGTGTCAGTAAGGAAAAATGTTGCCTTTCTACCACTTGTTTTTTTAGTAGATTATGATTTTCCAGTTTGATTCTCTATCCTCATCAGTGTAGTTGGTATTGATAGTTTAGTTCAAGATTTGCTGTTCCTGCTCTGCATGCCATTTCCTGTCCATACTTGTCTCACTTATTTCATCAATCATAGATTTCTGTAAAGAAAGAACTTTATTTACTAGACCCATGCACTCAAAACATCTGCTTTTCTCTGATCATAAAGAAAGTCCTTGTGTTCTGGGATCTTGATTACAGTCAGAGTATCTTTATGAATGATGTCAAAAAAAGGGAGTCATCTTCTACTTCATTAACTATCTCAATACAGGCTTGATTAGTTTCACCGATCACATGAAATTTCTGTACTCTTTGAAAGTCTTTTTAGATTTAATGCTTCTAATTTTCAATATAGTGTGTATATCTTCACAAAATTTGACAGATTTTCAGTTAACATTATAAATTTTTGACATACAAAAATCATATCTCTTTGAAGTATTTTTAGTAAACTAAAATAAAAATTTGCCAATGAATATATTGAGTATTTGTTTTGAATAATCTGTTATGCAAAGTGCTTTTCATCGGAAGATTAAAAATACTCTTCTTCATCTCAATAATCCCTAGAACTTCCTAAATACATTTCCAACAACATTTTTTTTCTACCCTATCTTGAAGTTAATCTATATTACCCTCTTACTAGAATGACTTCACATTGTAACACAAAACTAAATTTGTTTATCCTAAGTAACTTTAAGGATTTAGCTTTTGATTTTGCTATGTAAAAACTACACTGACAAACATAATACCAATATTAGTTATAAAATACAATGCAACAACTGCTATGATATGACTTCTGTATTGGAGAAACAACCAGAAAAATGGGAACAAAGAACAAAAGAAACCACTTTTGCACATTTTTGAACGCTGCAAATCAAATAAGCACAAGATAAACATATTAAGTCTTGTATTGAATAAACCTACTTTTCAAAATAGGGTTTCATAGTCACCCTCGGGTGATGACAATCTTCTGAACTCTCCAACATTTTATTATCACACTTTTCTTCAAGTGGAGTGTAAGAGTCTTCACCACTTTCCAGTTCTAAATCACTGGGCTGGTCTGTTGTGAAAGCACTCTCCTAAATGATTTTCACACAAAGATGACTAACTATTCAGTGTAGAGTAGGTTGGTGGTGTTGTGAGGTGTATATGATGTGATATGCTCCATGTGCATTATATAGTCGTGAAAGAGTGAGACATCAATTTTCAATTCACTCTTCAATTAGTAAACCTCATACTACTCCCATGTAGACGTTAGTACATCATGATTTGGTGTTGGATTTAGAGTACAGCCAATCAACATGAGTCCTCGCACGTGTTTATGGTTGTCTGTATTCAGTCTGTGGATCATGGTGGAGTTAGGGGAAGTTTTTCCAGTTTTGTCCTTTTTGTTAGCTATCATTGTATCATATGCAGAGGATGTTATTGCTTTTTAGATGGTTCTGGGCAGGTTTGCTGTTGGAGAAGTTAATTTTTATTATATAGACATGCTTTTGATACCTGATGTCAACTTCCTGGACTAATAGATCTAAGGTATTACATGTATCATGTTCAAGAGTTGGAGTGATTCTAGTTTCCCTCTGGTCTCTTGAATTTGAGGTGAAGTTATTATCATCTTCATCTTGCCCCTGCACAGGTGTTGGTTCCCAGCAGCATGGGTTTTGATATAGTTGACTTGCCAAGTACTGTCCATTGTGCCTTAGTCACTAGAAGTAGGGGCACATTTAACCAGTTTTATACTCTGTGTGATTGAGTTCTCTATACAGGTCTTGGTTGGAATCAATACCTTGCCATAGTTCTCTCCCACTCGAACGTGCTCCTTTTTTCCCACCACCTTTACCTCCTATGCATTTCATGAACAGAAGAAGAGTATACTAGGTTCAGAAGTGGTGCAGTTTCCCTCATCAGATCTTTGGGTCTGACTGTCTCTCTTTTCAAAGAATATCCTTCAGATGCTTTCAAGGGCTGCTTCTGTCAATCCCTTGCACCAGTCCCTGCCTTTTATTCAATGTTGAATTCTAATTAATTATGTGAGATGAGGTAACTACTATGTCAGAAGTTATTATTTTCCTATACTGCCAATGTATTTCTAATAGGTATTTATACTGCAAACATACTTATGGTAGATACTTACCTCCTCTCACATTTTTAAATCATCTTTCTCACTTTCCTTCAGTACTTTTGTCCTCTGTCAAACTTCGAAGTGATGATTTGGCAGGAATGTATAGATGAAGTCACATTCGTCACATGTCATGATTCTATCAATAGAGAAATGATGCATGACAAATTGCATGAGAGACATGTTGGAATTATTTGGGGAGAGCAGAAGGCTAGTCACATACTTACAGAAAAAGTTTATGAAAAGAGGGAAGAGCTGGATGAGAATGGTCAAGGGCCATGTCATTGCATGTGTTGACTTGCATTCAAAATTTTATTGAACTACTATTTTATGAATTTATCATTAACTTTGCTATCGAACTATACGCTATAATTCAAATTTTTCTCTTATACATTGTTTAATTTCTTAATTTAATATTAAATACTTAAAGAACATATCTGAACATTGATATTTGTGTGTCAGGTGGTATGCTGAATGTAGCACTGGTTAAAATTAGAAGTTTGTGATGTCAAAATACAAAGTCTGTAGATTTGTATGAATTAGGAACCCAGATTACCAATATTTGAAACCTAGAATATAAAGTAAAAAAAAAAACCATCTTTTCTTTACACTGAGTTGTCACTATTACAGTGGCCTTCTTCACCTCCTTCAATTTTTGGAAATGGTCTGTTATGCACACTTAATTCTATGTATGATGCAAATAACCATTCAAAAGTTCAGTTTCCCACAAGTACTTTTTCCAGCCATTTTAAAATATAATGATATCTCTTTCTTTTGAGACAGGCCTTTGTACTGGTAAGGTGAATTTTAGCCTCTTTGAATTTTTTTTTTATACCCAAGTACAGTGAAGTTATTAGACTAGATAAATTATAATGCAATTCTTATGGTATTAGTATAGTAATTTATGATTGTTTTTGGTTATTCAAATGTATATATAAAATCTAAAAATATTCTGTTTCTCATCCTCTAAGTGCAAATTTCTTATATCTTATCTACCTACAATAAGCAGCAACTGTGAGTACAAAGGTCACAACTAGAAGAGTTAATGGTTTGCTTTACTTTTAAAAAAAATAAGTAATAACTTATATACGTATGTAATGTATTATAACAGAAATGTGGCTGCTTTATTACAAAATACTAGTTCGACTAAAGCACAGACAGGTTACTTTGTATAGATCAGTTTTTACATTATTGGATGTGGTAACGTAAGTTCATGTGTGCTACGTCATTGTTGCTTCTGTCAATTAGCCAGCAATAGGTGTAAGGTCAATATAATAAAAATAGTAAATATAAATTTATACACACACATGTATGTGTATAATTTTATGTCATTTAAGATATTTAGATTAAACATTTCTGTTTTTAAGTTATAATTTGTAGTCATTCTAGAAAGAAAAAAACATAATTTTTATTTCCTTCCTAATTTGTTATGGTGGTTATGAGACCAGTCAAATCTATCAAACATGTACAGAGATTATGATTTTATAGTGAAAATACCAGAAGAAATATAATCAAGTTCTTTAAAAAAAATCCTATGATAAATTACCTGGAGGCTATAAAGATTTCACATGCAAATTTGGAAATTTTCTGTTGCATAAAACTTTTTTAATCTTAATATGAAATTACTATGCATGTTGAATTGTCAAAATTCTGAAATATCTTAATACTTAAATTCAAAAACCTGACATTTTGTATATGAAAACCAATCGCCTGCAAAATTTGTAAACATGTGCATAATTACCTTCATGGATACTTTTGTAGTTATGAGCCGCATGGTTTCACCCAACCTGTAATGAAAGGTTAACACTTATGTAAATTATTATTGTTTTAAAATATATAAATAATAAAGTGAGTAAAATGTTAAGAGTAGTTTTTTTATACTTATGAATGGAAAGTTTAAATTATTGAAATAGGGTACAGAGTATGTGTAATTTTTTTCAATTTTAAACTGCTTTATAATCTAAAGTACTGTTTGATCTTTTATAGAAACTTGTGTTCTCCAGAGTAATGAAAGTCCAGCTGTTTCTGCCATGATGAATGCTAAGTTGGCAAATGTTTCTTGTAGTTCTTCGGTTTTGAGTCAAGCAACTACACCAGTTCAGTCCATTGTTTTATCTCTTCCTTCTGTACTAGAAAATATACGTATTGAATCATCTGTTTCTAAAGAATATTCAACAGAGTATGTAAACATCTCATCTCAAATATCTAAACCTTTGGATGATGAAATTTTAATTCATCATGATTCTTCTACAAGCTGTGAGGGGGCTAATACAAGTACTGATATGAACACAAAAACAAGCATGGATGAAAATACTTTAAGTTGTACAACAGTGACTTCAAGTTCAATGTCCTGTGTGTCTTCAGCAAGTACTCTTACAACATCTGTGAATTCAGACAGTGGTATTTTGTCATATTTTCCTGATGTTCATGAATGCAATACCATTCCAAAGTTACATGTAAGTAACAAAAAAACTGATGTGAATTTTAAAAGCTGTGATACTGGCCAGAGAGACAATATTATAAATACAAAAGCACAGTGTGTGGCAGAAGTTGTTACTTCTGTGAAGTGTGAATTAGTTAATTCTAACTATTCAGAAAGTGTAGGAGAGTCTCCCAGCTGTAAGGCTCAGTTAGATTCTCAGACTTCACACGTAGCTCAAAATTCTGCTATAAGCACTGTACCAATAAAACGAAAGAGAGGTAGACCTAGAAAACATCCACTTCAATCTATTCCTGAAGACACCAGTTCTTCAACTGTGATCTCACTGGTTTCCAATATCATACATGCTTCTCTTGCAGTTCCAGAGAGTTCCTGCAACTCAAATATTTCAACAGTTGTTTCTGGTTTGACAGGACCAGCTACTGTAACTCCAATTCCAGCAAATCCATTACCAGTCATTCTTCCAAAGCCAGAAACTACAGCCAAAATAGGTAAGTAATTATTTATAATTGTATAATTTTGGAAATAGTGTATGTTTCCTAAAGGCTTTTAACCCTGCTAATGAGTATTTGCTTTACATATATAATGAAGTTTGTTTTTGACTTTTCTGCAATGTTTTATTACTTTATTTGTACTTATATTTGTACAGACATGTCTTTCTTAATTGTCAACTAGTGCTAACAATATCTGTAACTGTTTTTTTCATCCCTGTTACTGGGTTGCTGTTACTGATGATGTTTTATGTAATTATTAGTGTTTTGTAGTCCTAACAATTTGAAGCTGTGTAGTATCAATATCCATATATTGTATTACCAATTTACCACTATAGATGTAAGAACTATATATAAGTTTTGTTGGGCCTGGAAATTGTGTAAAAGCCCCTACCCCTCTCTGCATATGAAAAGTAAAAGCTAGTTATAAAAGCAGTTGTAAAGCAGGCAAAATTAGACAGTGAAGGGGGGGAGAGAAGATGGGGCCCTTTCCTAGAAGGCAGGGGCTTTATATGAATGTTTTTAAGATACACAATTCTCAATAGGATTACTATTGCATTGCATGCTAGTATTGTCTTCATAATACTCTAACATAAAATATTGTATGTTATTTTTATTGTTTATTTTTAGAAATTGTCCATTCAGGCTTTGCAGGTTTGAGGACTTGTAAATGTCAGGCCTTGTGCAGCTACCTGGCTCATCCATTGGGAGATAAGGCACTGATCATTATTTTGTTAGTTAATTGTTTTTTGTACCCAAATAACTTTTCAGTCCTGGTACATGTATGCTTTTTTTGCAAACATGGTAGTGTTTATGTTTCTTTTACAAGTATAGTAGTGTCATATATTCTAAATAAATTATTCTGTTATCAGTAATGTCTTACAAAAAAAAGAAAAGAAAAGTGAATTGTGTCAGTATAAATGAAATAAACTCTGAATGATATTTAAGAACCTGAAGATTAGAAAACATTGTGAGAAATTGAGAAGTATAATACATGCTCATAACCATAAGTTAATTACAGTATATAGTGAAAGCTCTTATTTTATTGGGAAGTTATCAGTAAGGCAAATAAAATATTCCAAAATTCTTAACATATCTAAATTAACAGCTTCTGATTTTATGTTCACTTCAGAACTTGATGAAAATGAATTTCTTTCTTTTCAAGTTAGCAAGGTAACTAAAGAAGGTAATAATTTTTCTGCTTCTGTTTACTTCTAATAACTATTTGTATAAATACCAGTAACTATTCATGAAAATACTTTTAGTAGTTGTCCATTTTGTTTATTTTCAAATGTATTCTAGTCTTGTTTAACAGCATCTGAAATTTTGCTGAAGTTTCAGACTATTACAAGAAAATTGATAAAAAAAACTTTTAAAACACGATGTTTATTGGGCAGCTGTTTTAACTGTCATCATACGAAAGCTGTTTAATAACAAACCTTGTAACAAACTTTACACTGTCTTCATATTTCTTTTCATTATTCACCTACTTTTAAACAAGTTCATGAAACCTAATTGTTAAAAAGAATATCTCTGGACTAATACTTGTTACTCAATGTAGTTTCAAAATTAAAAACTTCCAACTTCCTCAGTGTAAGATATGAAAACCAACACTTTTGTTCAGGAATTATATATAAATGTGGGTAAGTGCTGTAAAATTTCATATGTTGACAAAAATGAATACTATAAAGCCACAAAAATCTAGAGTTTATGACTACTTTAATGCCTTAGGTGTAACTAGTAGAACCAGCAATTATATAGTAAAACTTTCTCACTCAGTACATTGGTCACATGAAGAATTCTTTGATCAAAAGATATAAATCAACAACTTCACCATCGTTACAACTGAATCTACAGCTCTTCAACCTCTTTTTTAAAGAATATTTGTTAATTGTGAAAGATTATCTTGACCTAAGTGCTCTGTATTGGGCAAATGGTCTTGTTGGTACTGGATACAGTATGGTTGATATCATTATACACTTCGAGTTTTTTTAATTTAATCCAGAAGATATTATAAATTGATAAACACATCTTCCCACTAAAGTTATTAAGAAACAACTATCAGTAACTATTTCATAAGTCTGAAATTGCAGTTAATATGGTTTTATTTTATATCTTATTTGTGATGTTTAATGTATAAATATCTGCATTACTCTTTTTCAAAATAAGAGTATTATGTATGTTTTTATACTCTGATTGTATTTATTGTAGTTTGTATCCATATATCTACTGCTAATTTCTTTTTATGTTTTTTAATTATCATTTGGAGTTTACTTTATTTCTACTAATATATCTTAATCCTATGTACACAAGTTGGGATCAAAATATGTGTCATGAACTTTTCCGGCATTACATTATTAGCAGTGTATGCCAATAAACATGGCATAAAAAAGTATCTAATAAATTAAGCTTTAATGTTATATAAATTGTAATTTATTATTTTCAAAAAGAAATAATTAAAATAAATTCTCAGTCTTCACTTCTTTGTATCATGTGACACTTGCTCACTCTGAGTTGTTTATTTTAGGTATTTCTGTTACCCCTATATGATGTTATAAGTTTAATATAAATTAAATTAATATAAATAAATCATGTGGCACTTGCTCACTCTGAGTTGTTTATTTTAGGTATTTCTGTTACCCCTATATGATGTTATAAGTTTAATATAAATTACACATTTATGACCTTGACATTGTTAAAGCAATCTAATTTTACAGTCCTCAATTGTCTTGCTTTATGGACAGATAAACAGAAAGTTAAACCCACATATCCTACCTGTTTGTCATGTCCTTTCTTCAAAAAATGTCGGCAATTCTCTGACATTTGCTACTGAATTATTTATAACCAATAAAAAGAAAAGATTTGAATATTGACAACAAATTTTATATTTTTTGATGTACAAATTAATTGTTGCTGTTAAGGTAAACATGATCCAGTAAGAGAATTATTTTAATCTAATTATTGCTTAATTAAAAAACTTAAATAATTATCATTTTAGGTTATTTATTTTTGTGTTCTTAAACATTTTAAATCAAAATTATTTTATTTAATACTACTACTTTCTTTACAGAAAAGTAAAATTTTGTCAGGTGCTGAGAGTGAAAAAAACAATAAAAGTTAGACATAGGTATTAAATTTCTTGTTTTTTATGTATTTATGTAGTTATTGTTATGAAAATAACTAATTATAAGAATTATAAACTAATTAGGTTATGTAAGAAAACAAATGAAAAAAAATTAAATGCATACAAGCTCATACTGAACTCATTCCGTAATTCAGTCATTTGTTTACCTTAATTTGGTCTGTTTCCTAATCAGGTGATTTAGACCTTTGTTATTCAGATTTCAGTTAGGTATGGTTCAAAGAACAATAAAACAAAAGATAAAAACAAACTGTTATGAAACTGAGGTTGTTTAGGAAAAGTGACATTCTTTTACAGTCTGTAGTAATTCTAAAATTAAGAAAAACAATTTTAATAGGTATTTGTTTTTCTTTTTGTGATGGTTACAAGATTCGTCAAATGGACTGAGCTCACATAGTATTAGGATAGAGGAAATAACAGATGAAGTATAAAGTTTTGATATTCATTGAATAATATATAGGTTATAGTACTTTGGTAAATAAAAGTTTGAAAATGTAATATGAAAAAGGTATTTTCATTGTTAACAAGAAAATCATCTTGCACTAAGACCTTTCTGAGTTGGACTGTGTAAAATATGTTCAGAAACAAATCTTTAGCAAAATACCTTGTTAAAAACTTTATTTTTGTATGTGACATACTTGTAATGTTTTTTTAAAAAAACATTAAATTTTGTGAACATACACTGAGTAATTTCTGAGTTATAGTAAACAATAATCTTCCAGTACAAGGATATGAAATGGATTAACCCCATGCACATGAGATTAGTGCATCTCATTCTTAGACTTGGCTAATGATGGAGTAAGTTTAATCTGAAATATCAAATTCATCTAAATAAATTAAAATGCTTTTTGTTTTAACAACTCTATTTTTGTCAATATATTTTGCTTTCTTATGAACCTATTGATAGTAGTTTCTTGTAGCTTTGCCAATGTGAGAATAGTTCATATCTGTTTTACACATATTTGATTGTCTTGTATAGTTCTACAAATATGATAGAAGTTCTGGTATATGCACCTGTTTTAAACTATAGTAGTGCTTCTTTGTTGTTCTAACAATGTGATACCACTGCAAGTACATTTACATTTTGAAAACACAGTAGAATTTATTTTGAATTTATACCAACACAACAACAATTCTAGCTCATTTACTTATGTAACAGATATATTAGTGTTATTTTGTGAACCTCACAAAGTAACAAAAGATCTTGTTCTTGCACTGATGTAAATACTAGAGCATCTCATAATTCTGCTTATATGGTATTAATATGGCTGACCTGTACATATGTGTCCAAAAATCTATTTATCTTCTTTCATTGCTAACACTATGTGTTTTGTATAAAGTATACACATATATACTGTGCCTTTCTTATTATTACCAATGTAGCATCATTACATGTTCCTATTTTACGTGTACCCTTAGCAAAAGTTATGGGTTGTGTTCTCACTTGTATTTTGGGGTATTGATTTTTTTGTGTGTGATGTACATAATTCCTGCCTAAGTTCTACAAAATATCTTTTGTTCACTGTAGTATAGTTTGTATATATTCTCACCAGAATCTCCTTGAATATAACTTGGAAGAAAAACCATAATTTATCCACTGTACAGAATATTATGTAGGTTGCTTTGGTAGTGGAAGTGATGCCTGATGCTCAACATGATGTGCAAATGCCCTGATACTCTATTAGCACCAACTTCATAATCAGTGGAAGTTATACTACTAAACTTAGTCAATGATCACTTCAGTATTTGGCAGAACATATTTTGTTTATTACCATGAATGTTTATTTGTACCAGTTAGCTGTAGTTAATATACTTATTTCAGATATTCTAGGTTTTAATACCAGGAAAAAAAACATTTTCTACTACTAGAAAAAAAGCAACTGTTGCTGCATAGTTTGATGATGTTTATTCTAAAAATTATGTTGAAAATTATGGATCGTATGTAGTTTTTGAATTGTGATATATTTATTCAAAATATTGCTATATATCATAGAAGTTATTTTAACTTTTGTATGAAGGCTCATGCAGTTTGTCAAACCAAGTCACAAATTTCACTTCTACAACAATACATATGGTAGTTCTAAAATTTCTTATTGTATCCTATCAAAAACTAGTAACATTTTGTTAAGAATCAGAAGTATGTTGTACACAAAGAATGGCATTATAATTGATTTTACTCAATGTTATTTTTCTATTGTAGTTACTTACATTCAAACGTTTAACAAGTCGAGTGCAATTTGATTATCAATTTAAGTTTAAAAGTACTTTTCTATGCCTTAAAGTTTTTATCTTTCATCTGCAAAATGTCTAGAACGTTCTAAAAGGATATCAAAAGTTTTTAAGAAAAATACTTATTTTCTAGCTATTATCATCAACATACAATGCAGTGAAATAATTAAAATTAGGAAATAGAAAAAAAAAATACAAGCCCTTTACTGTTTTCTGTAGTATCTTTAAGGACTTTCTTTTGTTAAATTTGTACATTTAGTTTTTTCCTTTTCACGTATAGTTAATTATTGATGTTTTGTTTTCCTTTCTTGTCTTTTACCACTTGTTATTCAACTTGATACAAGTCAGTGATACTCATGAAGTATAGTACAGTTTTTTTGGAGACATTGACAACTGTTTTGCAAAATATTCATTCAGTGCTTAATATTGTAAGCCATGAGAATGAATGCAAAGTATGATGTAAATTTAAAAAAAAAATGTTTAATTTTTTTTAATTATGCATTTTAAAGCATTTAACTAAAATGTAACAGCAAGATCTAAATACAGTTTAAACTGCATCTCTAACTATAACTTATTTAGGTAAGCAATAACTAAATGCTATAATCAATTAAACAAGCAAAAATATAATATTCAGTTACATGTAATCTGTGATGAAAGCTGTTGGCCAGTTTTTAAATAACTGTTACATTATTGAATAAAATGAATTCTGTCTAGTGATTATACATATGTGTGTAACATCAACACCTAGGATATAAAGCTCAAAGAAATCTCTTGAAGAGAGCATGGCATCTGTCATCAGTTGAAAAACATGTATTACTTGTTTCAACTGTATCCATCCAGGAAACTTTGAAATGGTTTGGTCAAAAGTTTATGTAAGCAATTTATTGCCAAGACATACTTTTACTCAACTTTCACTGAAGATACAGTAAGCCAAAGTAGAAAATTTTTGTAGCTCATTGTTCATGTGGTTTTAAGTGGTTTTAAAAGTTTATTTTGAAATGAAGAAGTTAGAACTTGCATAAAATAAACCTTTATTTCATAACATGTACTATTATATTAATTTCATATACATGCATTGATATTAAAGGTGATTAATTAAATTTTGGATGTTACACAGTGACTTGGGCAGAAAAGTGGGCTCCCATTGTGAGAAGGTTTATAACTTTGTTTATTCATTGAAAATGCATTTAAGAATGTTCAAACACAGTACATAATAGTAATACCCATTTAAAAAGCAACTAGTAGAGTAAGGTTAAACTCAGAAGATATAGTTAGGCTGTGTTCAAAATTTTCATTGTATTGTTTTTTTGTTACAAAATATCTGTTTGACTTGTTGAGTTTTTTGTGTATGTTCTCAGTTTCAAACTGTAGGAACAAACAGTAATCTCCCACCATTGCAGAATCATCTTTGATATTGTTCTTACATTGTAGAAACATCTTGGTGGAATTGGTTACTATGCTTATCACTCACTCCACCTAGATCATTTGGAAAAAAAGCCTGAATGGGAGTGTAAGAAGTGCATCTTTAGTGACATCCTACATTCCTTTTTCCTTTAGGTCTCAAGCATATCATTAATCTTCACAGCATAACTTTCATATTGTGATTTCTTAAGAAATTTTGACAACCAGTTTGATTTCCAGTTTTTTCTGACGAACTACTATTTTAAAATCATCATCCATCAACACTTCCCACATCTGTGATGCAATAAAGATACCTCTTTTCATTATTGCTATACTGGGATTTGGAAACTTGTTGCACAAGTACATGAAAATATCATCATCTTTCCCTCACTCCTTTTACAAAATTCTTTGAGTGCCAGTATAATATGAAGTGGAGGCAGAAATGCATTTTGGGGATTTAGTAACTTTTGATATATGATATTCTGTTTTATTGGTATGTAATTGTTTTTTGTTGGCCATTTCTGCTTTTTTATCATATTGGCTGCCTCAGAGACACAAAAAACAACAATGTCTGGAATAAGTACTCTTCAGGCTTATTAGTGCAATTACTATTAGATCATCGCATATGTTCCACCTTGAGTACTTGTATTTGATGGCCTCAAGTATAATCTTCACGCTTTGATAAGTTCCTTCACATTCACAACATGAGCAACAATAATCAATGATGTATTGTTTCCATTGTATTTCAGGCAAGCTTTAGATGAGTTGATAAAATATTTTATTTTTTAGGATGATGCTCACCACTTATTTTTTTATTAGTGCATCAGCATTTGTACAGAATCAGAAAATATCTTTCATTGTATCATGAGAAGCAAGACTTTGGCAGTTTCATTAAATTGAAACTCTTGTTTCTAGAGCTAATACATTCTGTTGGAAACAAGATCCAAGATGTTCCCCATGCTGATTTAATAGAGATAAGCCACAAATCACTTCATTTAGCTCTTGTTGTATAATCAGATGAGGCAGTTTATGTTGTTGTGCAACAGGTGTAGAATTACTATATGAAGAGTATAAGTATGATTCATTATACATACTCTCAGCTAGCATTTCAAATGATATTTTAAAAATGTAAATAAATTATTTTCACAGAACCTGTAGTTCAAAAAAACTTTTAAAAATAAAGTTTTGTAGAATTTGATTATATCATGGGTGTAATGCAAGGTAGAAGATTGCACTTTGTTTTCACTGTGCAGAGTGAGGCAAAGTGACCAAATGAGTGAGTTACAGGCATCTGACAGAGAAGTGTCTAATTTCTTCCCTTGTTTGCTTGGTCGAATAACTTTTCAAAAAATGTTCTAGCAAATTATATAGAAATTAGTTAAAACACATTTCGGAAAATCTCGGAGGAGTTTATTAGTTAATTACTGTTACGTTACTGTGCTGCATTTGATTGACTTAGTAGCGATATATGTTTAAATAAAATTATTAGAGGCAAAATGAAGTATTCACTATTGAAAGTGTTTGATCAAGTCAGTTCTCCTAAGTTTGTAAATTATTGATAATTCTCTTACTTTTCTATCCTTCTGTTCACTCAAATAATTAATGGGAATTATCTGTATTGAACTTAGTCTTCTTTGCTTATGAACTGCGAGTAATATAAAAACTGTATTACTTTTTAAGGATTTAAAATTGTAATGTGATTACACACTTTATTCTGAAATATTTGTAATAATAAAAAATGTGATTAATTTAGTAATAGTTAATTTCTGAATATCATATTTGAATGTTTACCATGTGCGTAGTCTTTAATTAAAGCTAACATGCAGCACTGTAAGATACCTTGTCTGGGTTCTTAGACACTATGACATTTTGATTTGCTTTAATGTATGTTCTTGCATTCAGATGTTAAGTTGTAACAATATTGAGTTACTCATGTGTATTATCTATTTTATTTACAAATTATAATCTGTAATTAAAGGAAAAACTGATGATTCTAAAAAGATACTTATTTCTCTCTACACAGTAAGGTAGTCCTTACATGTCTGCCTTTGAGACTTTGCACATGCCACTAGTCTTGAGCTGTCCCCCGCCTAAAGCACGTTATAGCAGAGTTCATATTGTAATGTGTGTCTCAGGTGGCAATTTAGTCCAGGCTAGTGTTGTGCACAAAAATTTCAAAAGCATAGGGATAGTATGTATCAGAAGTACATTTTCAAGTATGAAAAATATTAACTTTTCACAAAAGATACTTCTCTGTAATGTGTTAATCTGTCTTGTACTATCATCCTTTTTATGATAAATATGACTGTCTAGGGTTAAAAGCAACTGAAAAGGAACTTCAAGATCTGAGATGTCCAAAGTGTAGTTTTCAAGCATACTATTCTCATCAGTATCAGGAACATCTTATTTTACATTCTGAAGAAGCAAAACATTGTAAAGTGTGCTCATTCCTCTGTTTTACAGAAGAAGAACTTATTGAACATTTCAAGGTACTGAATTGCTATTATGTAACTTAGCAACATTTTGAATACTTTAGGCTTTAAAATGATTGCTGTGAAAATGTATGAAAGTAGTAATGACATTGCAGTGTGATCACAAAATACCAAACTTTTAATGTATAAACCTTAAAAAATAATGTGTACTGCTCATTTTCTATCAATGTGAATGATGTGAAGGATTATTTTAAATTTTGAACAGTTTTAATGAATAGATTTATAACTGTTTTTAGTTTTTTGTAAAATTACTTCCATGGAACTTCCTAAAACAATAACATCTCCAGTTGAAAGTGTTAAGAACATATGTAGTCTTATTGTGATGTTTTGTCAGATTTCTATACATGTTTAAACTAAAGGTTCATAATGGAATGTGCCAACATCAGTGGTATTTATCATAAAACACAATGTGGACTAGAAATTGTCTTAAAAACTATAAACTATAAAGCTATTTGAACTTATTTTGAAGTATAAAGTTTCATGTTTTGAAATACATCTAACAAATCTTGTCCACACATTGAACAGTCTTTCAGGGTTTTTCTAAGTTTGTTTAATTTCATATTTATTGGCAGCAAAGGCCCATGTATATGTTGTTTTAGCATTTGTAAATACAGTATAGTAGTATTTTTATTTACATTTCTTTTTGTCACAGTTAATTTCTGATGGCTGCTATCAGCCATTTGCCTTCCCCATAGTTAGCAATTCCAAATTAGTGACAGTGGCAATAACGAAAGCTTGGCAAGAAAATTTAGTGGCAATGGGGACCAAACTCAAAGGCTCTTAAATTATGAATCATCTCATGGGCTTTACGCCCTCATCCAAATATGAGTAGTAAATCTTTAATTTTAGAGTTATAAGTCTATAGGCTTGTTATTGAGCCATTGAAGCTTATTATATAGCTTTGCACTTAACAACAAACATAATTACTGTATTTCCAATGTTTGGATACTTGCAACAATAAAAAAAAATGTCAATTTTAATTCATTGATGACTGTCATGGCAGTTGATTTCATTTGTGAGTTCAATTAATCAGTTATTAGAATAATCAAACACAGTAATAATTGGAAATACTAATTGTGATTAGTTGTTTATTTTCATGACATTAATAAATTATTGGGTACAATAAACTTAGAAGTATTTTTCAGTAGATAGAGATTTGATTTGCTGGAATGAATATTTTGCCATTGCTACTATACTCTAAATTTATTTAGTAAGGCTTACCTTATGTCTTATCATAGAAGAAAATTACCATATGTTTCATACAAGTATAATTGAATACAAAAATATTTTCAAGAATGAAGACAATGTCTAAAGAAGCTGTAAAAAAATACACATATCAGTGGTATGTTCCTGTCTCCAAAACTTCCCAGAAAGTACCATTATTTTCTGCAGAAGTTACATATAATCACTTTTATTATGAAACCACAAATTATTTTTCACATCAGTGGTATCTGAATTTTACCTTTTAATTATTTTTAAAATCGGTTTGTGGTTGGTTGTTTCCATCCTTTTATGACATCACAGTATTTGATGTGAACAAAGTTTGTCATAAATCATCATCAGGAGAAGGAAAACCATGAAAGAAACAAGACTTGGTTAATTGTTAAGGAATAGCAGTTTCTTATAAAAAAAAAAAAATATATATGCTTTGGGATAGACAGTAAAATTTTAGAAGTATAAGCAGTTGCATTGCTTATAGGCAAAACTTCTTCAAGCTTTGCAGAAATGTTACTTTGATATTTTTTTTCTTTACAAGGTTCACTAAATAAAGGCTACAAAATTACAAAATATCCATTTTAAAATACATAAATAAAGCATTGTTCAAATAAAATAAGAATTATTTTTATTTAAATTTTACTTTCTAAATGTGCACTTGACACCTGGAAGGTGCCCACTAGTCCAGATTGGATTAAATTAATTGGAGATTACATTGTATATGCTTTACTGCACTAGCATGTGATTACTTCCTAGGTTCTGTCCTGTAGTAATGTGTAAATATTAAACAGAGAATACTACCTTGTCTTTTTTACCATTATATAGGACTTAACTGTGGTTATATCCCTCAGTCTGCTATGTGTTTAGATTAAGTAGAAATTATTTATTCCTAGTTGTACTTTGTAAACAGTTGCTATATTAAAAGTGAGTATTGTATTCAGTACTCAACTTTGTGTAAATTAAATGGCTGTTATGTTGACAGTGCTCAAATTAAGTGTATGCAGTTTGTAAATGTTAACATTTGTTTTCCTTGCATACTAATTTGTATAGATTGTAAATAAAGTGGTTTCATACCTTAGTTTTGTCATTTATTATTCATTAATGTGTGTGTTAGATTGAAAAATGATTTTTTTTCATAGTATATAACAGTTTCTTATTTAGAGTTGAAGGTGGCTACTTTTATAGTTGTTTTTTGTATATATGAGTGTGTGTGTGTGTGTGTGTGCACACTATAAACTGTAATGCCACTCCCAGGTCTTGGTATGTATGAGAACATGACTAGATTGAAAAGTGGTAATATTTCTAGATGTTATATACTTGTGGTTCACTGTTGAATTCTACTGTGTAGTTGTGTGCGTGTGTAGATTAAAAACTTGAAACTGTTATGTTGTATTATGCACTTTATGTATTTTATGAAGTAGTAACATTCCTACTTTTTTGTGTGTGTATGTATATATATATATAGGTTAAGCAGTAGTTCCATTGTTGGTGTTTTTGTGGTTTTTTTTTGTACTAATACAGGGTTCTCAGCAATTCTTACAAAATCTTAAAATTATCTTTTATTTTTTAAGGTATTAAAAAGGTTGTAAATTTAATGTCTGTTGGGATTGATGCTGTATCTTCCTTAACTGGTTTATTTCACATCTGTGCTTAACAGTGTTACAGTGCTTTGTATTCATTCTATATAAGCCTACAAGAAACTGGTAGTACAAAATCAAGTTTCAGTGCCATTTATTCTGCTTAGGCCTACTACTTGTACCAGGAGCACAAAATCAGATTTGGCTTGTTTTGAGAGACATATGCAGTGCTGCTGATAGAAATAGACTAGGCCACTTCTTTTTATTACAGTCTGTTTGCATTAAGCCTGGGACTTTAATTCTATGACTCCTAGTACCATTTTTAAATTCCTTTCTGCATATGGTAATGAATTACATTCAAAATGAAATTACTTTTAAAATGTGTGTTATAATTTGAATTTTTATATTATCTGAGTTTTAATTAACTTGCTTCAATGGAAACCTTTAAAAAATACTTAAACTATAATATTTTACATCACTTGATCAACATGCTTACAAAAATTTTGACTTCAGCACTCTCACTGTTAGTCACACATGTTGTGAAGAGGAATTTGTACACATTAAATACATATTTTTGACCTAATTGACATGTGAGATATAAACGTTTACAAGCTGGGTTGTCCAAGAAAGAGATCTAAATTTTCCAACCCTTGACAGTTGTCATTCCCCTTTCTATACTTTGCCTTGAAATTTGCTATGTACACACAGTTAGTTGATGCAAGTGCATATACTTGTTAGAAAGAGCTCATTTTACATTATACTCTACCAGTGATTAATTAGGAGCTGGCATGCAGTTTCTCTTACATTGTACATGTCACTGTTGTTCCCATTGTTCTCTGCTTTATCAACTATAGGATGTACAGTGATTTCTCACCTAAGTATGCTATAGTTAAAGAGACAGTTAAGTTGTATTTAGGCCTTACTTTTTACTTTAGTTAATTATGTTTGTTTCAAAAATCATATTTGAATGGTTTAATAATTTTTATGAGTTTAACTCGTCACCTGGATTTTGAAAGGCTGAAAAAAAGATATGTATAAGCACTATATTTTGGCAATGTGTTTCTGCTGAAATACATTCATAAAGTCCCATGGGCATTGATTAACATATGAGAATAAATGATAATAATCAAAGAATTTAAAAGAAAAATTAAAAATAAACGATGTGAAAAAACAACAACAAAGATTTGAAATTACACACAAAATATATATGCAGAGTTAAAAGGTGTGTACACATTTCTCTTTGTTAATTTTAAACATTTTATTTCACTGTATGCTAATGGTGATGGGTATAGTTCATGATATAATGGAGAAAATGGGAAAATAAAATGTAAATGCTTATCTTAAAAACTTCTGCTTATACAAATGAAATATGAAAACTATAAGATGAAAATAGTATTTATATAATTCATATAAAATTCAATTTGTAAGTGAACTATTCAAATTCTGAGTATAGATAACTATATGAAATAAATTTTTTATTAGAAATAATCGAAATTAAATGTTTTATTTTACTGAAACTACATACATTTTAGGAATGTTCTTGCCAAATTTTAAACAATTTCATCTAGTTACCTCTCTCTTTCTTTCTTTGTGAACCTGACAATGACCAAAGAAGGTCGAAACGTTGTTTGTTCTTCAACGTGAATTATTTTCTCAACCGAAACAAGCCATTTTTATATATATAATTTCATCCTCTAGTTTTATTTAGACCTAAGTATGACAAGAGTAATATTCCCTACTAAAAAAACAAAATTAGTATCTGGTGGTTAAGTACTTTAACCATAGTGTGTAAATTGCTCCTCATATTGAAATGTTAATGATGTCATGATATTCAATAAGTGGTTGGAGGACACTTGATACAGCCACTAATTTGTCTGATGCAGTAAGTAGAAAGCCTACTTGAGTTTTAAAATTTCACTGACTTTTTAGAAGAAGTTGAGGCAAAATTCAATATAATAAGAGAGTAGATTCTTAGTGATGATGTACTTTTCATTAATATTCCTCTTGTGGTATTATGTGGTCCAATAATGTATGCCTACAGTTCTTAAATTTTTTTTAGCTTAGTCTTAAAAAGGTCTCAAATATAGCTAGCTCATAGTGCTAGTAACCTTGTAATGTGTGTATACATTAACAATGGTTACGTTCCTAGATTTTGAATTATACTAACAAGAAGGTTCATGTGTTTCTACTTGTGTAATAAAAGTAAATAATGTTTATTTTGGGTTCACATTCCACATTCAACTAATTGTAATCATGTTTTTAGATTTACCTATGTAGTCTAAAAGTTATTTTTTTTTGGAAGATCAGTTCTACTATTTCATAAGAAAGATTATTTTTAATTACCTGTGGTGTTGGTGAATTAGATCTGCATGTGACATATTCATAATGTCATATTTGCACCCTGAGAATGGAGAAAAATAAAGATTTTTGTGATAAAAAATGAAGGCAAAATGGGAAAATTGTGACCCCATATTGCAGATCTACATGAATCCAGGATAAAAATTTCATGAAGTTGGGGGTTGAACATCATGTAATAAAAAACGTTTTTCCAGTATTATATAAGTAAGAGTTCCATTATAGTGTGGTGTATGTGTGTAAATTAAAAAGTAGTTACATTTTGTATTTACTACTTGGTGTCTTTATAGTATGTCTAAGTAGTTATTACACTGCTGGATTTTGTTTTTATTTGTGTGAGTAGATTGAACAGTTCAAATGCTTGAGTTATTGATATGTACTGTTGTTCTGTATTGTTAAACAGTTGTCACTCTTTGCATAGGAAATAGTAATTGACTTTTTATGTTCTGATAGGTATTATATATATATTCTTTACACATTAACTAGTGACTGCCTTTCAATTTATTTTACAGGTTCTTCATCCAAAGCTGATTTGTTCAGTATGTAACCTCACTGCTGAGCATGTGTATGTCATTAAAAGACACATGATGAGGCACACTGAGAAAAGTAGTGTTTGTAATATATGTGGAAAATCATATAAGGTAAGAACATGTTTTTGTTTTGTCAGTGTTGCTGATGATTTTCTGAAATAGGGGTTTTATTGGGTTTTCTTATTCACATGGTTGATAATTAAATGAGACTAATTTTTCACTTTTTTAACATTTTTTAGTATTGCTATTAAATTATTCAAAGTAATATACCATTGTGATTAATTGTTTACCATTTAAGTTATTTGTAGTTATCAATTAAAATGCCTGACAAACATTCTTTAAGCTCATCTGTATAAATTGATTTAAATATATCTTTGGAGTATATTTTGATTTTCAAATGTAAACTTTATCATTCAAGAGCACTGAAACGTTTTAAAAAATTTATTGATTTGTATATGAAATAAGTAAATACAGAATCCCTAGGAGGATATGACTGTGTAAGAAAGTCATTCAAGACTTTTTTCTTGCTCTTTTGATACCTTTAAGGAGACCTGATTTTTCTGCCTATTGCTATTCTGTTTCATAAATTATGTATTGTTTCAGTATAGTTTTGTTTAATCAATTACTGTAAGTTCACACTAGTGTTTATTGTTTCCTAGGTGAAGTTGTCTTAGATTACTTTTGTATAACAACTAAAACTTTAATGTTTAGTATGTTGCACATGCACGCGTGCGCACACACACACACACTGGTATATTCTTCCATCTGTGTGTGTGTGTGTGTGTAGAAATTCATTGCTTTTAAGAAAGATGTTTTATCTTTTCTAATATCTCTATAGATTAAGCAGTGGTTATGTTGCTACTGTTTAATAAGTATTCTGCATATAAGTTAAAAGTGGTTATTTTTTTATTTTTCCCACATACCACTTTTGGGAGTAACGTGGTTTACAAGGTACATTAAATTGACAAAACGCATAGAGAGATACAATATTGAAAATAACAGATAAAATATATAATTTTTTGTAAAAAAATAAAAAGTAAGTATCATGAAGTTATAAAGATTTTACATATGAAATTTCAAAATGTTTTTATGGCTAAAAGTATTTTTTAATCATAAAACCAGAATTACTTGGCATGTTGGGTAGCCACTATTCAAATAGAAAATATATGTGAGAAAAACGTAACTTAAAAAATGTTAAAACTTAACAAAAAAAGTAAACTGGCATTATGCATATAAAAGCTATATAATGTTTACTGACAATCTGCAAAAATTTGTGAAGATGTACATACTGGATTAAAAGTTATTACATGAAAAATATAACAAACATAAAATGGTTATGAGGTTGACCCCTGAGACCAAGCCTGTAGTGAGAGAATTAACAGCTGCTTTATAGGTTCAAATTTCACATCTAAGCTGTGGAAAAAAAGCAATATCAGAAGCTATTACAACATATTGATTATCCCATAAGTCCCATCAGATAAATCTGCCAATGGTTGAAATATTATTACAACTTTAAGAGACTGATAAGGTTAAATAAATTATGATCCTGAGTAATGGCATGTAACTGAAGCAGATCAGTCTGACAGAGTTGATATATCACATTGTTGAACTGTATCCACTTGATGTCTTTAATGCTTTGTTCAACCCATGTATATATGCATATTTGAAACCAGTGTTGCATGTTGTTTATTGCATCTCTTTATACATAAATATCTTCAGATTTATATGCTGAATACAATTTGCTGTCTTATTTTACATTTGTATGAAAGTTTTCTGTGGGTACTTGATAGAAGTATTTATTTTAGAATATCATACATTCTTTAAGAACAGCAGTTGAGTCGCAAAAATAGTACAGTATGACACTTTACAACAAAACTGTCTATTGAATGTGTATGGGGATTGTTACATTAACATTTTCAACAATGTGAAGACTTACCAGAGATATGCATATGTAGTTAGGAACTGAAATAATACATTTTTGATAGTTAGAGATGTGCTAACATTGGTTTAGTGACAAGCTAGATAGTTTGCAATACTAATATTCAGGGTTTGGTTCCTATGATGAACCTATTGTATGACATTTTTGCTTAACAACAAATTAATAAAAATGTGATTTTTTTTTTTCTAAATGGAGTATTTACACTTGTGAGACATGCAAATATAGTGTAAAATTTTGATTTGCTAATTGATTAATTGACAGCTTCTTTAATAAAGTATTTTTGATTGATACAGTGTCTCTGTGACTGGCACAAAAAAAAGCAAAAGCAATTCTTCCTTTTGGTCAGTACTTCAAGAAGAAACAAAATGGCATGTGCTGCTAGACAGTTGTCTTCTGTTTAGTCAGTAGCTCAAATATAGTGACAGTTGCAGATAGCCTAAGTAGCTTTGTATCCACCCTCTCCTTAGCTCACCAAAGCTAAACAAATGTTAGATGATGAAAACTTACAAAGCTAATAATGGGCAGAGCACAGACAGCTTATTGTGCAGCCTTGTACTTAACAATGAAAAAGTATGAGGAAGGTTAGAATAATTTAAAAGAATTGGAAACTAATATTGATTAATTAGTTTATGTGATACTAATCAGTTAATTCATTAAATTGTCATGGCTTTATTTGTTTTGAACATAATTATAAGGTTTTAGTAACAAACAAAATGTATTAATATGACAATACAAAGCGAGCATTCTATGTATATTACTGAAGATCCATTCTGTTAATTGCTTGTTTTTTGAATTTTGCACAAAGCTACTCGAGGGCTATCTGTGCTAGCCGTCCCTAATTTAGTAGTGTAAGACTAGAGGGAAGGCATCTAGTCATCATCACCCACCGCCAACTCTTGGACTACTCTTTTATCAAAGAATAGTGGGATTGACCATCACATTATAACACCCCCATGGCTGAAAGGGCGAGCATGTTTTGTACAATGGGGATGTGAACCCATGACCCTCAGATTACGAGTCTCATGCCTTAGCACGCTTGGCCATGCCGGGCCTCATTCTGTTAATTAAAATACTGAAGTATATGAATAGAAATGAAGGAATAAAGAGACTTACGTGGCTGTTTCAAGGAAACTTATGTTTACTTTTGTTACAGAATTTTTTTATACAATGAGTCTACTTTAAAAGAATTATTTTCATGTGATGTTATGTAGCTTAGAACATTATTGAAATACTGAAAATTTATGAACATTAAGTGAGGCTCACTAGAAGATAAAATCAGTTTCTGTATGCTAGATATCTGAGTGGTTTTAAATGTACCATTGCCATTTAGATAGTAAATTAATTATTAATCATGCTTTTGCAAAGTCAGAGTGATAAAGTGTTCTCCTCTTGTTTAAGTGGTTTATTTGACAAAAATAATTTTATAATTCAGATGTAATACAAAGATTAGCCAATCTTGCCAGTAGGTTTAGTTAAAGAATTTTGCTTTGGCAACTTATAAAAAAATTTTTCATTGTGGGTTTCAAAAATGTCTAAATGAAGCATGTCATCCCATGTTTTCATTTTAATAAACTAAAGCTTTTACATGTTCTTTTGAATAAAAAAAATCACAATAAATATCTTGCTCATTCAATGAACCTGGTGGTGCATAAAAATATGTTTTTGTTTCTCACATCTATTAATAGATTCTGGACTATAAGTGGATTTTGTTTATGCAGTATGCTGTAAATACATTGTGTAAGTTAAAACTTTCAGGATCAGTATGTGCTTAAAGCACATATCAGAACTAAACACTGTCCAGTTGGGGAGCTTTTTGAATGCAGTATCTGTGGAAGAGAGTTTACTCGGAAAGCACATCTGAAACGTCATGTGAGAACACACAATCCTTTCAAGCCTTACCAGTGTGATCTTTGTGATTATAGGTAGGAAAATTGAAAATTGTGTTGTTACGTTACTTAGTTTATTGTTTATCATGTTAAGTAATGATTACTTTTAAATATATTTTAAATATATTAATGGAATAGTATTTTACAAATACAACAAGTTCTATATATTTGATGTTACAGTGTTCTGAAACTGCTTTTTTATGCATGAGATATGTAATAACTTGCTGTCATTTCTCTCACTGGGTGACTATTAGTGTTGTGAATTTTGTAATTTAAAATTTTATTTTTAAGCTTATTTAATAGAAAAGGACTCTTCCAGTTTTTCAACTTGAGTAAAGCACTTTTTTGCAACCAGTTGGCTGAGATGGAGAAAACTTGGTATTTTTCATTTTCTGTAGGGATTGTATACTAATGTTTTGTAGTTTGAGTTTAACATTGGTTAAGTCCTACTTGAAGTATAAATAAGAAACAAAACATGGAAAGGAAAAAATTTTTTAACGATACTATATTTTATACAATGAGAAAAAGATTATTTTTGTCTTCAAATTGTAAATAGTTTGTAACTGATCATAGAGATTTCAGTGTTAACATCTGTGTTTTTTTAGTACTGCCACTATATTTTCTTTAATAGAAACAATTTTTCCAAACAATTTTGAATTTACTTTCATAAAATAAAAAAAATCTATGTAACAAATACCGAGTCATTGCCAAATTTTTTATTAATATATGATTCTGATATTTCTTTATGCATGTGCTTATATTTTGATAGAAAGGGATTTTGAGTTTCAGTGTTATTCTTTTTAAATTAAAACTCGTGAGGCTTTTTTAGTACATTATGCAAAATTACTTAATTCTGAGTTAGCCAAATGCAGTTTGTGTATTCATTGTATATAATTATTCTGACACATTGATATCTGTCAAGTTAGCATATAAGTGATGACATAATGAAATTTGTCACTTTCTGGTATGGTACATTACCTCCTCTCACATAATTGGCTATTCTTATTCAGGGGTGTCTTCTATAAGCAAAAAATGTTTTTATTCATGTAACTTCCTGTATTCAACTCTACCAAATTATTACTTCTTGTTTAGCAGTTTTATGTTTAGTCATTTCAAATTTTGCTCTAGGGTGCTTCTTTGTTCTAACATTAGCAATAAAAGTGCCAAATTGGTTTTTAACTTCTTTTTGTTTATACAGCTGACAATTTTATTTTCAATTTACTTTCTAGTTTGTATTTTTTTTGCATGTTTGCATTTATCTACCAACAATTTAACTGATTTATTATTTCTCATGAATTCTAAAGTTAATGTGAACACTTTGCATCTCACACCTACCATAAGCACTTTTTTCATTGTCTATAGGTGGGGGTGGCCTGTCATTGGATTTATCAGTGACTATTCAATGAAAGCTTGATCGTTATATGGGTCAACCACCTTCTCCTGAAGTTGCACCACTGGACCTGTTCATTTTGATGAAGATTTTGATAGCATTTTCCACCACCAGATTTTGCTGTGCTCCCTCTGCCCCACTTACAGAGTCAGCTAGGCATAATTAAAAATATCATTTTTAGATATGATTTTTATTCCTTTTCCAATTTCCTATGATTCTTGTCTTCCATTGTTGTACAATACTTCTTCTCCTTATTTAGTTTTCCCACCTTCCTCAGATATCTGGGTTCATGTCGTGCATTTTGTTTTCCATTTGGTTGTGAGTGTCAGTTTACCTCATTCCTCACAGACTACGAATCAATTTGGTTTTACATGTCATCATGCACACTGTCCATTTATTCACTCTCAGTTGTTGGGGTCTATTTTATCAGTTTTTTTTCTGAAGCATTTTACCTATGCCCAGTTTCCATGCCTTTGTTTTACCCTGACTTCCTTACTATGGCATTTTTCTGCTATACATCTTTCAGAGCCAATGCAGTGAAATCCTGAGGGATTTTTGTTGTTGTTGTTGGACAGCCTCACCCTTATTACCTCTACATTGGCTCATCTGTCATCTTCAACTCTCACCTTACACATAGTCTCTCTGTTGTTGGAATCTTTTGGGTCTTGATATGCCCTTGTCAATTTCAGTTGAAACACCCACTTATCTCAGGGTATGACATATAGTTGTAGCTTCTTTTCTTAGGCTGTATTTTTTTATCATATCCCAGACACTTTAGAATCTTGCATGGAATTCTGCATGAACATTCTACCCTTTCTTCTTTGGTAGCTTGTTTGTTATAGTCATAATCATGACAAGCCTCTATTTGCATTTCCCATGCTAGTCTTTCTTAGCCCTTACCTGTTCTTTCTTTCAGGGGTTCCACATTTCATTGTTTCCTTTCATATAGATCAGCACTGGTGCCTATCTGGTGGGTTCAGGTCTGGTGGAAGCTCGATTGTGTGACTTTGTTTCCCAATGACAGTATTTTGTTATGAATCGGTGTGCTATTCAGGTTCTCCTAGACAGCCTTGCCCTACAGTTCCTTTTTCCTTTGTCACAGTTACCTATTTTCTTCCATTTGTATCAGGATCCCATTACCCACTAGTGTTTCACAGAGGTGGTTCAAGACTTTAATAGAGCTTTCAGTCTGCCACATTATTGCTTCTCCCTTTTGTACAGCTCATGAGGCTCTATAACTTTTGGGGATATGGTCTTCCACAGCTACACTTATCCCTTTAGGTTGTACTGATGTGCAACCTCTTCAGTGGGCTCTTTATGACCAGTGGAATCTTGCACAGAATGTTTTGCAGGCTCTTTTTTCCTTTCTCCTCCAGTAGTTGATGATCTGCATTGGCAACTGGACGGGACTTACATGTCAGTATTTGTCCCACATCCTCCTTGTTTAGATTTACATATTTTCATGAATGCTTCCTTCCATGAATAGGGGGCATTGGATGATCAACAGGAAGCTTTGGGATGTTGGTTTGTAGCCTAGAAGTATTATCAACATTCTGAAGTTTCTTACTGTTCATCGGGCCTTGAACCATTTTCTCTATCTGGCTAGACATTGTCTGATAATAATTCATTCCAACAACTTCACCGTGGTTGCTTATCTCAATCACCAGGGTAGCACTTGTTCTCTATACCTGTGTTTTCACATGCAAGATATCCATATCATTGATTGTCATGTTCTGGGTGCTTTGTCTTGTTGCAGATCATCTTTATCATTGTCTTACCTTGTCTGTAAATACTTTCAGTCAGAATTAGACCAACAAATACCTATATGTTTATCCTCCCGTTCAACTCCTTCACCAGGTGATTTCACTCACCTTTACCATTCTTTGTCAGGTCCTTCTGATTGCTCATTACAAATTGGCTCTGCTGTGGATTCCTCGACTTATCCAGCTCAATTTACTCTTTTGCTGCTACTTCTTCTGTCTCCCCCATTTTTCAGCAACCTCAGTTATCAGTGCTTTATCTCACTATTCTTATTTTCCATTTTCATCCAGTCTTTGGTGAGGAGATCAGCATTGTCCAGACTTGTAACTTTGTTTCTGTCCTATTTCATCTGCCCTGTTATGAAATATGACTTTAGTGTAGTTATTATCAGTTAATTTATTTTGTAACTGAATGTTTTATGATTGGTTAGTTTTGTCTGTAACCAAATAATTAGAGGCATTATTTTAAAGTAAATGCTATGACAAGTATAGTTATTTAAATTAATAAGAGTTGTATGTTGTGTTTGTAACTTATTTTTGTTGAGATTATTGAATGTTGCATGAAGTTTATTGATGTCTGCAATAAAGCAAGCAGATGATTAGGTAATAAACATACAAATAGAGTGAGATGAGCAGGAAAAGTAGACAGACAAGAATCAATGCAAAGTTACCTAAATGATATTCGGACAGAGAAAAAATAGTTGATATATTATTAGAGCAAGACTAAATGTGTTGAAAGAGGTAAGAAGAATAGTGTATTTCATCAAAGAGAGCTCTGAAGTAATTGATTCTGCATGGTATGGACATTGACAAAAAAAAGTAAACATTTAATGAAAGTAGGTCAAATATTAAAAAGGAGCAGGTGATTTTATAAGTATATAGAATATAACTGTGATAACGAAATCTAAATGAACTATGCTCAGATTGTTTTATGGTAGTAACAGAGAAAAATAGTTTGGCTTGTCAACTGAAATTGTAAAGCAATTAAATAGGCCTAAGCGAGTTTTTGACATAAAGAAGAGAACTATATAATGTTTATGATTTGTTTGTGATCATCTATAGTGTAAGGAATTTGTCATAATTGTGTAAGGTATTAGTTCCAAATATATATTACAGAGATAAAATATAAATGTGTGTGTGTGTGTGTGTGTATTAACAAGTGAAATAAGTGTTGTTAGTTTATTTTTTTTAATTTATTGCCAGTAAATCACAGACACTCACTGTAGAAGAATTCTAAGCCTAACAACAACAAATATATGTATTTATACTTTTAAGAAGTGTAAGTAAATATATTTAATTCACAACTGGCAGTTATAACTTATCATTTTACATGCCTTTCTACCATGGAAGTTTATCAGCACAAATGGAATATTTTGGGTCTCTGAACTGGCATTTCTTTTGGCTGATTACCCACTGTTCCTTGTATTAAGGTATTTTTTATGGGATTTTTTATCAGAGACCCTCTTTCTCCCTAATACCTTATTATTGAACAGTTTTCTCCCATGCCTACAAGATTTTCCAATATCACATGTTCTTACTTCTACACTCTCCTTGTTCATTCATTCTTCTGGTCTTTCATTGCACCACTTTGAACCACTTTCCATATGCTCCTCATTTAATCATTTACTTATGTCTTGTTTTCTTCTGTTAGCCTATGGCCATTGATAGTCTGATTTGTCATCAATGTTTCATGTACTGTTATCTTCCCACATATCTTTTCCTTTATCCAAATTGTTTTTACCTCTAAAACCTCAGTAGTTGGAGAGGGTTACTCCTCTTTTTTACCAGATTCCTGCCATTTCCCATCTTTATCTTTGATCTGACTTCAATTGACTTCTATGTCCTGAACGTACTCTTCATTGTTATATTGCCTGCATAGCTTCTATCCCTGGTGCTTTTTCCCATCTCTTTCTCCCTTGGCAACCATCAATTGGATTTAGATTATTCCTCTCTTAATCATCCTACCGTACTTTGTTCCACATGTTTTCCCATCAGATTTCACATCTTTCCTTTTCTGTGGCATCTCATCTTTGTGCTCCATTGAAGGAAGTTTTTCTGTCTGCCAGGTAGGCTAGACCTAATATGTTCATCTCTCATTATTTGCTTTAGGGTCACAATTGCTTTTGGGGGGGGGGATACTGTGTTCCACTTGTAGCCATTCTTCAGACTTTCATGTGATTATAAAACTAGGTAAGTTATATTTATTCTTTTTAGAATTTCTCAGTGACTTAATTTCCCTTTTTTCCATAATTCTCATTGTTTTTATCCAGCTTTGTGGCAGTTGTTACCTAGCCAGGCATTCCTTAACCTTTAAAATCAACACTGTTTAGCAATGTCAACATGCTTAATGTGTCTCATAGATATGAAGTGCACACTGTTTAGGTGGGGTGTTCCACAAGATCACTTGAAGGTTTTCCGTTTTCCTTATGATGAAATTGCCCATTCCAGACTGTGTACCACCAATGGATTACATAGGTCAAGCAGAAGGGGATAGCTGCCCATCTTTGTCATGTCTTGTAGTGAATAAATCAGTATTTTTAATTATAGGGTTTTGTGGTCACCCATTGCACTGTCTCAGGTGTTAGTGTTCCTCTGGCCTCTCCATTGTGTTTCATTCCCCCTTTCTCCTAGTGGAGATTGAGAGTCCTTACCACTTTCAGATTCTAAGCCACATGGTTGGTGGATAGTTTAATGGCATAAATTATTTTCTCCCCAAGTTTTGGATTTAAAGTAAAACCAATCAGTATAAATCTTCATACATGTATTAAAGATGTCTATCTCTCTCCCTCAACCATACTGTGTTTGCACTGTGGGATATGGTGAAGGTTCTAGCCACTCTATACCTGGGGGAGTTTCAAATGTTTTTCCTCACATCAGTTGGTGCCCAGCATGGCCAGGTGGGTTAAGGCATTTGACTCGTAACCTAAGGGTTGCAGGTTCAAATCTCCATCACATCAAACTTACCTGCCCTTTCAACCATGGGGGCATTATAATGTGACAGTCAATATCATTGGTAAAAGAGTTGATAGTAGATGGTGATGACTAGCTGCCTTCCCTCTAGTCTTACACTGCTAAATTTGGGATAGCTAGCACATATAACACTTGAGTAGCTTTGTGTAAGATTTAAAACAAACAAACAAACACACCAGTTGGATGTACTCCTCTGTTTTCTACCCATAAATATAACATTTTTGCCAATGGGTGAAGAGTATGCCTAGTTGAGAAGTATCTGATGTTTCCCACATCAGATCCTCAAATCTGTTTTCTTAGTCCTTAGTATGCTCTTGAAGGATGCTTCTTTTCTTTCCTCACACTAGTCTCTCCACCTAATCATTGTGTGATTCTAACTGATTATGTGAATAAAGGTAATATACCATTTCAGAAGTTATAATTTTCCTACACTGAAAATATATTTCTGGTAGATACTTACCCACTCTTTCCCACTGAAAATTAATGCTTCTATTTTCTATCAAAGTTTGAAGTGATAATTTATTAGAATTGAATAGAGGAAGTTGTGTGAGTAATGAGAATGTGTGGTACTCTCATTGGTGGAGGGTTATTACACAAGGATTTACAAGACACATTGGAATGAGTCATTTCTAGTGGAGGGGAGGCAAAAGGTTTGTGATGTGTAAAAAAAAATATTTTGCATGTAGAGGACAGCACTGAATGAGAATAGTTAATTATGTGAGGGGAGGTAACTACCTGTTGGAAGTACATTTTCAGCATTGGTAAATTATAGTTGTAAGATATTTATGCACTGGAAGAGAGCTATGAAATGCTCTTTTTTTTTCTTGTATGGATGCCACTGCCTTGTAGGTGAAAACTGCACCAACGAGTTTAAGATATTGTAGAAAAAAAAATTATTATTTTCTTACACATTAGAAAAAGCAAATTATTTCAGGGTTGAAATTTAGTCAATAAAAACATTATTTTTTTCTGCAAGTTATATAGCATTTGAAGGAACATTATAATACTTTTGAACAAAATAGTGCTAATTTATTGTTGTAACTTGAATACAAGTATATTTCTATCAGTTTGTATCCGAAACTTATTTCTTAACCTCAACAAATCACAGGCTATTGATCTAAGCATATTACAAAAAAATAATTGTTTCCATTATTTTCAATAAGACTTTTAGTTGAGTAGAGATTCACTTATAGATTGGAACAAAACAATGAAGCTTATCTTGGTGATGTGTTGCTGAAATAAGTTTGCGAGTAAGTTATTACACTTACATTTATTTTTTATAAACCTAATGAGAAACTTGCTTTATCATTTTAATTATGATATTGGGAAATTGTAGGAAAAATGTTATTTATGGAAATATGATATAGACTTAGTTAAATCATTTTGCACTAGACCATATAAAGTTGTTTCATCAAAAAGGTAATTGTGTAACCTTTGGTTGCTGTTTGCTATAGAGTTTATCAGTAAAAGTAACTGCTTGAGTATGAAAAGAAAATTGCTTGAAAGAAATATAGAAATATATAAATGAAGGTAAAACAGGTTTAAGATGTATTACATATATTTACTAGAACCTTCTGATTAACAGTGAAAAGGAAAAGTTGGCTTTTTTACACAATGCTGGTATGGTTTAAAAAGCTATTTTTATTGTATGCCAGTTAGCATAAAGATATTGAAACTGTTTGATGGTTTTTAATCAAAAGGATAAAATTTACAGTTTTATAAAATAGTTTATAGGAAAGTTTTTGAAGAATGTGAAAGACTTAAAAATCAATAATTGAAATATATAGTATTATCAGTTTCTTTAAAAAAACAAGGTGAAGTATGATCAAAATTTCAATGCTGAAAATTTCTCTATTTTATATACAAAGCCACATAATTAGTAGATAGAAATTCTGACACATTTCAATCTATTTCATCCAGTAGCTTGTTATCACTAAAAATAAACCATGGAACAGATGCATCAAAATGACAAACATTTGTCTTGTAGAGTTAATGTACTATATGCAATACATTATCAGTTTTGTTCTAAGTTTTGTTTTCACCATAATACTGTTTAGATTGTTGTAGTGTCATTAGAAATGTACTAAACGTTTAGGTTTTGAAATATAATCTTGACTTTTTTGTTTTTTTGTACAAAGAGGAACTGAACGATCAGATATAACAAAGCACAGGGCAATACATGAAGAGCCCAAATTCACTTGCAATGTATGTGGTCGAACATTTAGACACTACAAGAACAAAGAAATTCATATGAAAAGGTAAAATAATTTTCTCTCATTTTCATTTGGAAAACTAAAAACAAGTTTATTTAATGTTAAAGGTTTTGGTATTGGAGGATGTTACTGATGTTTTTTGATAAAGTGAAAATAGAAAGCAGACATATTTCAAACTAGCATGCTTGCAGAATAGGCTCTCTTTACTGCTGGGTCTTAAATGCTTCAAGCATGATCATAATATGACTGGTTTTGTTTGGGCAAAGGTGAGCTGTACTTTAAACCAATAAGTTTTTGAGACCTGAAATCTATTAGTTTCCAAAAATTTTAAGAAACTGCAATTTGAGCTGTGGACAATGTATATGTTATTGGATGATTTATTTTTCCATTTTAATGACTGATGGATACTGCAGTTTAATAGTTTGTGTCAATAGAATAGCAAAGAATTCTGTAATTATGAATGAAAATTGTGTCAGATGTTGAAAAGAGTATCTGGATTCACAATCAATAAGTAAATTTAAAAAGAAGCAAAATATTCTCAGTTTTATTGGTATTGTAGATATACATTTACAACAGTAGTAACTACATGTTCTACATAAGAAAAACTGTAAATTATGAAGTTAAATAAAATTGTAAAATACATAAACAGTTTTTAATATTGATCAGTTACTGATTAGAAGTAGCATTTCTTAGATATTTCGTTTTCATTTCTCTTTCACAAATTGTGAACAATTCTTTTATGTTTGCTACTACATTCTTTAGGATCAGTAGAAAGACAACATTGTAATTTTTTTAAAATATATATTTTATTTTGTCTTATTCACAGTAGATTGTTTTAGTTATTGTGCTATCAGTTTCTATGCACAGTTTGTCTGGTAGGAGGTATTTTAGTGTCAGAAGCCCTTAAGAAATTCTGCCCTGTTTCTAAATCTATCTGCTTATACATGTAAAATGAGCATTTTATTCCTAAGTCTGCTATTCTCATATGATAATACCTACACTTTCCTATTGTTTTAAAAGGATGTCCTGTTAGGGAAGTTAAAATACATTTAGAAATTTTCTTCCAAGCATTCTTGAACAGTGTCACGTTTTTATTTATTAGTTATGCAATAACAGAGAAGATTGACTGTCTATCTCAATCAGTTAACAGAGAAGATTGACTGTCTATCTCAATCAGTAACTGTACCCTCTGTTTCCACTCAAAATACTTGTGACACTTCACTAATACCATGAACACTCAATATTTCTTTTCAAACTGTCAGAATTATCTCTACAAGCAGGAATTCTACCACATTTGTTGAGCTACTGTTATTTCTGGGGAACTTCCTTATAAAATACCCAGCTTATGGGACTTTTCCATTTTCTACTTTTGATGGATGTCTGCAGTTTCTGACAATGTGGGCTTTGATTCCTTTGTTAAAACATACAACCCCGTTCAGTTCTTTCCTGATAACATTTCTTCACTATATCACCTATCTTGCTACAGTTAAATCATTTTAAGCCTTCAGGCTTATTATGTTACTTTTGCCAGTCTGGTTTATCATCTCTGTTTTTGCCCACTATATTTGAAGTAAATGCTGGGGCTTATGAATTTGTTTTTCATGTAGCTCTTCTTGTTTAGTGACTTCATTTAGATCAAGAAAGGTTACACCAAACATGTTTGCTTCACTTACATTTGGCCTGGCATGGCTTGGTAGCTAAGGCACTTGACTTGCAATGTGAGGGTTGCAGGTTCGCATCCCAGCCACACCAAACATGCTTGCCCTTTCAACTGTGGGGATGTTATAAAGTGACAGTCAATTCCACTATTTATTGGTAAAAGAGTAGCCCAAAATTGGTGATGTGTTGTGATGACTAGCTGTCTTCCCTCTAGCCTTAAACTGTTAAATTAGGGATGGCTAGCACAGATAGCCCTTTTGTAGCTTTGTGCAAAATTCAAACAAACAATCATTTACATTTTTGCAAGTGTGTTACTGACTACACCTTGCTCATAATCTGACTTCAGGGTATCATCAATTCATCAGAAGTTTGTAAGCTGTGCATACTCTGCACTTAGATTTTGGACACAATGTACAAGCTGTGCGTGTCAGAATTATGTTTGGTGTTTTGCAATTTCTGTATTCTACTAATCTACATGCTAAATACTGTAAATGTACAGTTTCTGAAAGTTTATTATAATCTTTAATGTAATGATTCCACTGCTGTTTTCAGTCTCAAAACATGTTTTTTGAACATCAGTTGACCCTGAGAATTTTTAATTATTTAATATTAAACACTGTGTGTTCAACTTTTAACTACATCATTTGACTCTGAGAGAGAAAGAAAGAGATAGCAATAATTGTATACACAGATCTTCAGTGGAAAATGTTAGACATCTTCAACATTATGGGCTCAGATATAGTTGGATCAGATAGCATCATTTTTCTTCAACCAGCAGCAGGTTGTTTAGTTTCTTCATACATAACAAGAGATTGCAAAGAGTTCAGTTGACATTCTGGCAGCATGACCAATGGTTTCTTATTATGAGCTAGTAGTCTGGCTTTTAGCCCCAGAACATGGGTTTTTTTATATGAATTTCAGTTTTTTAAATAGTGTACACATCAAATTTGCAAGTAGATCTGTTACTTAATTGGATGAATTTTATTGACTCCTTTTAATTATTGTAAGTAAATTTAAAACTAGTTCTAAAGTTGGTCACAACTAAATATGGTAAATTAACAGCCTATTTGCGTGTATTTCTCTGCTAATTCCTCTAATAAAAGTTGTGTGTAGTCTCCAATGAAGTTAATATAAACTTTTTCATACCTTTTTCTCTGCTTCTGTAGCATTGGTCTATATGTAATGTAAACGGTTAATTATCAATACCACCTGGAATGCATCTTGACAATACATTTTCTTTCTTGATTAAGCATTTTAGTGTAACATCTTTTATGCATTCATTAGATGTGAACAACTTTTCTTCTTACTGCATGGTTGTGTATCATACGTGGAATTTTATGAAAATTATATTTGTCGTTTCATGAACCATTTGAAAATTGCATGAAAATGCCTTAAAGTTTTGCAAATGCTTTATACAAGTTTTTCCACTAATCATGTATCCTTAACATTTCCTTAAAACTTGGCTAATCCATTGTTCATCTAACACTAAATAAATAATGTTCAATAAATTTTGTGGTAGTGAATTCAAATTATATGTTCAAAATTTATATATTACATTAAAACATCTGCAATAAAAACTTGAAAGTACAATAAAAAGTAAAGCAACTTGTCGATCTTTCAATTAAAATAAAAATGGTAATACAAAATTTCAAATTTTTACAGGTTTTTGAACAAGTAAAAATATTTGTTGCCAGTGGTAAGATGGTGTCTCCAGTTGGGCTGAAAATGAGCAGTAAAACAAAAAATGAATGATGAGCATGCCTTTGAACAGTGTTTTGTAATAATTACATATATGGAGCACTAGTAGGCAGAACATAAATGACCCTTGAGTAGCTTTGAACTTAGAACAAATTAAAAATCAATGATTTTTTAACTTATTTTTTGATAAATTAGAAACTATAACTTAATTTTGTGCATAAATCACAAGTAGATGAACACACAACCATTTTCCCATATATTCATGCATTGTGCCAGTGAAGTTTGCACTCATTCCTTAGGAAGCCCATTCTTGTTAAAAGATTTCCCTAACTTCTTTATAAAGAAGCAGATATTTTACCTTTCAAATTTTTTGTTGGATTTTAAATAATACATTATATTCAATAAAATAGAATGTCTATAACCAACTAAAACTGTCATTCCAAGATGTAACTAGGCTACAAAAAAGTGTTAATGTTATGAGTGCAAACTTCCTTTGCTGCCTAGTTACAAGATCAAGATATTCTGTTAACATACATTCCTCTAATTTCAAAAGGACATTGGAATCTTGAAGTTTAAGATGAGCTCATCCTAGTGGGTATAAACAACAAAGTCAAGTGAGATGGTGTGGTTTGAAAACTACCTATAAAGTTAAGGACAGATGACAGGACTTATGTTGTGGGTTGATGAAATTTTGTTGTATTTCAATAAGTGTAGACAGCTGAAAGTTAAAACTGTAAATCGGACCTTGGAACTGTCTGTAGATTGTTTCTAAAATAAGTGTATATGTTAGGGTTTGAACTTATGATATCTAAAACAAAATGATTGATACTGCTTGTGTCATGTGACAAGAGTGAAGATTGGGATTTTTTAAATGTTTTATTTTGAAATTGAAAAATTAAAATGTATATAAAAAAATTTAATTATAAACAGCAGCTAAATGTTCTGTTTTATTCTGTCACTCAGTGTTCCAAGGAGAATATGTACATATGTATACACAGATTTGAGTCATACTGTGCATTACATAATATGTACAGTTGTGTATTCCAATTGTTTTTAGTTCTGTAGGGGGAAGTTTGAGATGAAAATAGAAAGAAATGTTTATAAAATACTAGTCTCTTGTTCTACACCTTTTTTAACTTGTGTTCAGTCTGTTGATTTTCTGTTTTAACTTTCAAGCATGAAATGTTTTCATATACAATATTGTAGATTGTGTAATCCATTTTTTTATTACAAAAACTTTTGAATTTTTTATTAGGCATAAAGGGCAGAGAGACTTCAAATGCGGTGTATGCGACTTCTATGGTTACACCTTTACAGATATAAGAAAACATATAGAGAGAAGGCATTCAGATCCAGTTTCAAGAATTGTTACATGTAATCTTTGTGGGCAGGCTTTCAAGAATAAATCACAGTTAAAGGTAACCCTGTTTACAACAATAGAGTGTGTGGGATTAATCCTTTCATGATGAGCCTGTTATAAAACACATGAATCCACATACACATTTGCACATTTTAAGTATTTGTACTATAACTTTAAATGTAGTATGTATATCATCACAAAATTTGACTAACGTTTAGTAAATATTACAAGTCTTTTATACACAGAAGATCAGAATTTTTAATGAAGTATTTTAAAAGATTTTTTTGTAAATATATTGAGTCTATTTTGTTACTGATCTAAATGTCAAGTGATTTTAACATTATGATTAAAAAAGGATTCTCCATCCTCCAAACCTCTAAATATTTCTGTAATCTCTAAAACTTCCTAAATGCATTTCAATTGTTGGTTTTCAGTAAGACTATATCTGTTATTTTCTCTAACCTAAATCTGTATTGTTATTCTAGAATGAGTATAAATGATAACAGCAACACAAATGGTTAGTCTGAATAGCTTAAATGTGATAACATTACACATTTATATATATTATATTGACATTTCAGCAGTGTGTAGATAACATTTTAGAAGTTTCAATTACACAGCATGCATGCACTTATGTTACAGTGCCCAAGAATGTAAAACTGGTCATTACAAAGTTACCTCTCTTGACTGTAAAATTCTTATTATTGCCATAAGTGTTAGCTACCAATTGTGATTTTATTCTGTAAATGTGGACTACTGTGTAGGTTAGTTGTTTATAGTTTAATTTATTCTAGTTAACAAGAGATTTATTTAAAATCCAAATTTACAGTTGAGAGTGGAGTACACAACTCACTAAATGAAGGAGGTTTACAGTTAGAATAAAGAATTAACTTGGAGACTGAGATTCAAAGCTGAAAAAAAAACACATTAATGCAATATATTAAGATACTTGGCTATGTAAAAGGGGGTATCTTGAATTGCCTCAATAGGAAAATTATTAAATTCTTCGATCTGAGCAGATAACTGTACTTCAGTTAGGCTTTCTGTAGTACCTATTAAATTATTTAATCCACAGCTGATTTTTTTGCTCTTTAACTTTGTCAGAAATTATTGAATTTTGATGAAACTTAGTGGACATATGAAGAATATTATTTCACTTTGTCTTGCAATAAATAGTTGTGTATATTGATAACTGTGGTGGATATATGGACACATTTCCTTATTTCTTGAGAGCTGAATATTATTAATACTGCATGTTTAACATTTATAGAATGATTTTTTTACACTTTAATGACACAATATTCAGCTTTTCTTTTTTATGTGGCATAGTGTTTATCTACCATTTTATTAACTATACATAATGGTATTAAATTTTTTATGCTGTATTCTTAGTCTGGATTACTGTATTTACTCTTTTACTGTATTCTTTTTCTACTGTAATTATAGTTTTTACGAACAATTTCAAAATACAAATGAAATATATAATCTGAAATACTTTAATATACAAAGTTATAACAGATTAAAATGCCATAATTTTTCTCCAAGCATTAGCTTTAGTAACTTCCTTTTCATTATCCTTTTTATAAAATGGTTCTCACTTAGTTAATTCCAGCTGGGTTTAAAGTGAATTATATATGTAGCTTTATCTTGAATATTTTCTTTATAATTCTAGTTTGTTTGTTTTTTAACAGGTCAGAATCTGTAGATGCTGTGAAAAAAATATAAAATTTTGGATGTTAGGTCGATTAGCATTAGATATTTACATTTTCTACCAGGCTAACATGAGAAAAATTCTTTTAGATTGCTCACACTTTAACAAGTGAAAATATTTCCTGTGTGTTAGGTTTGCTTTTCTTTTACTATTAGTAATTTAATTCATATTTTGAAACTATTAGTTATTATTTTCTTGTTTTATTTGTTTTTTAACTGTTCTATATATAGATAAATATTGCTGCTGTAGACACAAATGAAAAAGAAATGTTTGCATTATTAAAATGTTATTTAAGTAATTGCATATCTTTATGTGAAATTGTCTTGAAAATATATCTGTATTCATAATATGCATATCTGTGTTTTTATCATAACGTATAAATTCATATTTAAGGAACATCAAGAAACAAGTCATAGTGGAGAAGACTTGCCTACAGTGGAAGAAACAGTGCAAGTCCAAGTTACAGGAGGTGAGCACACAAATCTGAGTATGCAAAGTGAAGTGGAGAATCAGTTGCCAGATACCAATGACCAGTTAACATCATTAGGTGAGTATATCAGATTTGTTTTTACTCAAAGTATGTCATATCTATGGTGTATTGTTTATATGCATGGTTAATATCAGTATTCATTTGGGTAAAAAATGAAGTTTATTAACATGTATGAAAGGAAGAGTTACTAATTTTAAAGTATTTTAAAAGCAAGTGTCATATTCTGAATCATTTAGTCATTCAAACATTCATCATCATGTATTATCTGCATAAAGCAGGTTGACTCTTCCAGAGATCACTGTTCTCTTCTTTCTACCATTCTAAAACAGTTACTGTATGATAATCCATACAGTATTTGATGTTATCCATCCACAGATTTTTGATATGCCTTTTCCTCTTTTTTTTATTCATTTTGCTTTCCAGCAACACTTTCTGATCCATTTCTTCTAATTATATTTCTTTTAGTTTTCATTATTTTTAATACTTGTTCATTTGTTTTATACTCTAAGATATTTTCAGTACTCTCTTATAGATCCATATTTCAAATACCTCAATCATTTTAGCAATTACTTTAGATATTGTCCATGTTTCAGTACCATATAGTAGGGTTGGCCACACATTGTATTTGACTAGCCTCATTTGTGTTGGTATGATAATTTTTCTTGTTGTTAATATTTTTACATGTTTTTAAATGCACTCCCAGCTATTGCTATTCTTCAAATTTTCACTTTCTTTTTACCATCTTCAGTACTCTAAAGTTCTAAATACAAAAAAAATTTGATTTGTTGAAATAATGTTCTCTTTATAGCTAGATTGGTTCTAGATATATCTTGGTTCTTATTTACTATCATTAATTTGGTCTTTTTGTATTATTCATTTCCATTCATTTGTCTTTTTGTTTACTAATTCTTGTATGTCTGGTGAACTGAAGACTTAGTAGTGCTGTGTCATCTGCATATCTTAGTTGTTGATGTTACTTTCACTGATTACTGTTCCCTTTATATGTTCAATTTCCATAAATATATCTTTTTGTACATATATTGAATAAAGTAGACAATAATACACATCTTTGTCTTATACCTTATGGTGTTACTCCTTGTTTTCTTATTATTACCACTGTTTGTTTCCAATACATCTTTGTGATGATTTGAAGAGCTTTGTGATCAGTTTCTATTTACTGTAAATGTGCTATGTAGCGTAATGTATGTTTTTTACTTCTATGGCATGTTCACAGGTTTTCAGATTAGTAATACCTTTCCTTGTTGCACATTTTGGTTTAAGCCAACTCTGTGAATTGCTTTCTTCTTGGTTTGTTTAGCTGCTATTCATTACTTTCAATAGCAATTGTTTATGACTCATTAAAGTGATTATTCTGAAGTCTGTAGAGTTATGTGCTTGGGGGTGTTTTGGTAATGGAACAAGTATAGGTTGTTTCATTTTGATTGGTATGTATCCAATGTTATATATTACATTACATAATTCAGTTATAATGTGAATAATTATCTAATGCTTTCACCACTTTTGATGAGAAATCATCTGGTTCAGTTGTCTTTTCATTTTTCATTAAGTGTATGACTTTCTGTGCTTCATATTTAAGTATAGTTTGTCAATTTGTTGCTTCAAAGTCTGGAATTGGTTCTTTATCATCATATAATTGAAATATTAGTGTCACAAGAAACTTTTTCAGAACACGTTTAACACTTGTGCCATAGTTCAATGATAACTAGAAATAGAGTAATATCCACTCTTATTTAAAACTATGTAGTTTGGGATATGAGAAACCTTGCCAATAGTTTAGGTCAGTAATTTTAATAAGATGAAAAGTAAATGTACTTTGTATATTGAGGTATATTGAAATTTTGTGAAAGGCTGTTAGTAATACCTTTATTTGAATGTCCTATTCCTTTTATTACAATATTAAGGGTATTGTTTCTCCAATTATGTACTTCAAAAACAATAGTTATATAGAACGACATTCTAAAATTCATAAAATATAACAAAAACGTGTGCACCTTTTTCTAATTTTCAAAGGATCTGGAGTTACTTTCACTCTTGCTGATGGATCAGTTGCAACAATAGAAGATCTTGCTGTTCAAGATGGAGAGATTGTTCTCCAAGGACCTCAGATATATACTTCTAATGGTGAATTAGCCATATTAACAAACTCTGAGAATTCTGACTCTCAGGTATATACATCAATTACTGTTGGAAGTATCTAACCATGAATACGGACATGTACAAATTGTTGTGTTATTTTACAATTTTATGCAAAATTCTAGAAAATTTTCACTGGAATTTTTTTCTACTCTACTTTGCATCGAAATCTTACAAACAGTTGAAATAGTTTATAAAAAAGCATGTAAATAATAATCATCTCTGATAATTGTGTGAGAGGAATATGGTGGAGAAAGTTCTGTTTCATCCCCAGTAACTCCACAGAAAAGTTCATAGCAAACAGAAATTTAGGCAAGAGTATTTTAAAAAGTTCAGTGACGTATTGTCCTCAAAGAGTATGAATTATGCAAGATGTACAATTTGTTTTTGTGATTTAAAAAATATATTATTAGTAAGGGGCCTATGAATGCATTATAAAACAAAATAAACATTCTTATTATGACTACATACATATAGCAGATGTGAAACCGACTTTTTAAGATTTAGTAGCAGTTATACATTTGAAAAGCATAGATGTCAAATTTGACTGTTCCATAGCTATATGAAACAGTAAACTATATGAAATTGTATATATTATTTAAAACAAAAGAAGACTAAATTGGTTAAATACAAAATTTGTATTTTTTTAAAATTACAATATTATTATTAAAGCTACATTAAAACTGATATTGTAATATGATGGTTTTTGTTTATCTACATTCACTTCATGGAGTAACATCATGAGGTTTTTGTTTATCTACATTCACTTCATGGAGTAACATCATGAGGTTTTTGTTTATCTACATTCACTTCATGGAGTAACATCATGAGGTTTTTGTTTATCTACATTCACTTCATGGAGTAACATCATGAGGTTTTTGTTTATCTACATTCACTTCATGGAGTAACATCATGAGGTTTTTGTTTATCTACATTCACTTCATGGAGTAACATCATGAACTTCTTTTTCTTTTTTTTCATCATTGTTTAAAGAACATTTTCTTGATACTTCAGTGAATGTATAAGACCACTAACAATAAGCATCACTTATTTTAGAAAGAAGTGATTTAAGTATGTGTATGATAATGCATTACATTGGTTTTAGTTTGATGTATTATTCATTCATTCATGAATTGTACATATTTTTAGTTCTTGGTGAATTTTTGAGTGGTTGATTACTGAAAAGTGACCTAACTGAATTTAATTATCAACAATATTTATTAAGTATATAGTAAGTACACTAAATATTAATTGCAGTAACACCAACAACCAATGCATTATCAACATATTAATTATAATTATATATGTAAGTACAAGTAGAACTACTATTTTTCATATCTATGATTTTATTTTATAGTTAGTAAGAGAGATTTAATTAAGGTAAGGATGCAATAAAATAGATAAACCACATTTTATGAAGAATTATGTAATGAATAACATCTTCTTTCTGTTGATGTTAATATAATTTACTATTTAAGAAGTTGTATTTATTTTACTTCATCATTAGATACAAAAAGCTTAACTATATGGTATGTTGTTCCTCATTACCCATCTTATTGGAATTATGAACATCACACACTTGAGAGAAATATGTTCTGAAATTGTATTGTAGAAAGTGTACAGAAATATTTTATTCAGTAACTTTGTAGGTGAACCTTATAGAATTATGTTAGTAAGAACTATTAATTTGATAAAAAAACATGTTCCAGTTTGAATTTTTGTCTGTTTTTTGGTACTGAAGGATTATAATTTTTATTTTTCACAGTATGCTTTTGTAGCAGCAGACTCAACAACTTTGGAGCAGTTAACACATGGTAATATTACATATGACAGTAATAGTCAGACATTGATGTTACCTGTGGAAGTACAGAATGGGAAAGCTGTTGTTAAAACACAAGAAGACCATACTGTACAGTTGCAGTTAGAACCAACAAGTAAATATTAGTTTCACTTTTTGTGATCTATCATCAGGTTTCAGATTTATTTATAACACAACTTTGTTTTGGTTGGACTTAACTGGGTGTTACTAAACCATGTTTTTGGAAGTACTGAATGGGTTTTTGTATGTTTCATACAGTTGTATTGTTAAAGCAGTAGTGCCATATCACTGAATGTTAATATGTAAAGTAATATTTTAATTGTTTAATAAATAATGATGGTTTCTGTTAGATATAAAAATTATAAATATATTCCTTACCATGGTGTGAAGTTAAAACAAGTCAAAACTGTGATGTGTTTTTGTTGTTGTTATTATAAAGATTAATAAGAGTTGTGTTCAAAGCTTGTGGCTTTAAGTAGTTGAAACAAGGTTCAGTAATTAATTAATTAAACCATTTTCCATTAACAGGTTCTTCAGTTTAATGATTTTAGGCCATGGCTGCTTGGTCTTACCATGCATTTTTCCACATTCCACCATGATTGCATTGTTGTTATTTTAGCTTTAAGATATTCTGAACATGAATCAAAAATGTTTTAGGCCTTGAGTATCAAACTCACCATATAATTATTTGACCATTAGAGACCCCAAACTGCTAGAAAATACCACATATAACTTATCAGATGAAAGTTAATCACGTTATCCATCATATTATGGCTTTTATTTTACTAGTGTTTGATTTTAAAACTGAGGTAGTTTTCACAGTGTTACCAAATTTTTGGATGTTATTCAAGAAGTACTTTTCTCATTTCTTCTGGTATTAGTTAAGATATTTAAAATGCATAATAAGTATATTTTCTCCAAGCAGAGAACTATTAGCATCAATTATGTATTGGCAATCCACTTTAGAAAGATGTGATAGCTGTAAGGGACATGTATTAATAATTCTTCAAACACATTCTAAATTACTGTTAACCTTCTGTATTTAATTTGTAACATATTTTGCCAGATGGCAGTGATTACATAAAACTGATTCTTAGGTAATGCTGGAGTCAGTATGTTAGTGATCTAGTAATATCTACAATAAGTGATTTTCAATTCCATATCCAAGTTATATTAACATAAGTCTGTTATTGACATCCACTGAGAATTATATTAATATAGCTTTATTATTCATATTTACTGAATGATATTAAATCAATTTTAAAAGCCATAACAATATCAGCAAAACATATAACATTTTTCAAAATTTCTACTAACTGTACAGTATATTATTATGTACAAGAAATGGTGTTCATATACAAGATAACCAAAATAAAATATGATACTCTTGCATAATCATGATGCTGCTTGTTTTTCATTCTAGGAAAGCTGGTATTCTACATCACTTTCTTTTATATAGCTAAACAAATTTACATTATGTGTGAATGGTTCATTAATTTCAGAGTAATCTTTGTCACTTTAAGCAGTTGTTTTGGTTATACTATCTGCCAGCTGTTGAGGAAGTGCATTATCTTCATACAGGGTGTTCGAAAAGTCACTGTTCACTCATATATTTATTAACAGACAAAACTGCACAGTGACTTTCCGAACACCCTGTAATATAGAGATTCTATGATTTCATCATACCATGGTATCCAGTCTTGTTTATGAGCGGCTTTAGAAACACCGGGATGTAGAATATGGGACCTTTTCTATACACAAACTTAGTTATTCACCCTTCTTATATGTTGCTTCAAATTACTTTGGCATGGGGCTAGTATCTCAATATTTATGGTTTTTGACTGATTCATTTGTTTGATATTTGCTTGTGTCTCACAATTTGTCCATTCAAATGATCTAAAGATTGTTGGTAGGATTAAGATGTGCTCTCATATAATGCACATGTGAATGTAAAGCTCATAGAGATTTCATCATTCACATCCATGCCTGCAGAGCAAGGGGGGTCATTTGACCTCCACTTTGGAGAAAAACCATACACTCTCAGAGGGAGATTAAAAAATAAGGAAAAGGAGGGAAGAAAAGGAAAGATAATATAAAAGGAATAGGGAAGAAATATGGATTAGATTTGACTTTTGTTTTTTCTTTACTCATTTTCTTACAGTCAGAGCATGAGCACATGCATGTCAGTAAACAATTGAACAGTGGATCAAATAAGATGATGCAATAACCAGTGTAATTCTGTATTGTTTTTTTTTTTTCTTTTACGTCTCATTATGGTTGAATAATGAGTATATAGAATATTTTTTTTTAATGATGTTACTTTTTCAGAGAGGTTAGAGTACTTCACCTTTCCAATTCAGGATGTCCCATTCTGTTCATCAAGGTGTTTAATTTTTTGCTTCTGAAAAGCCACTTTCCACTTGCCACATTTTGAAGACCAGAAGGATTTAACAAGAACAACTTCATCAAACAGATCATCAACATTGATTGCAGCATTTCCCTGCATTTCATTAATTTTTTCAGCAGCTACTTCTATGTCTGGCCACATGAAAATCCTGTTTTTTTATTCAAACAAAGTATTTTCCACTACCAAAACTGTTTTCCCACAGCTCAGTATAAGACAAGAAGCAATCATAAAAACTGGTAAATTTCTTCCTAATCAAGTCTAGTTGGCATCCTCCCTCTTGTCATTATCTTGTCTTTCATTCAGTTGGTTTCCAACTTCTTAAGTTCTGCAACAATATCACTTGCAGTCGCTTTTTTCTCCATGGCTAAAATCACTTTGTTAAACAAACCTAGTTGTCTATGAACAAACCGCAGATACATTTCTCCACATTTACTGTTAAAAAATCTTTTTATCAACAATTGGCACTGTTCTTGTGAACAAAACTATGACTTCAGTCCTTCATAAATCTGGAGAATTCTCTCAACAACTGGTAACAGAGACAGAAAATGCGTATTTCCATATTGGAGAATCTTCTTGTACTCGATTTCTGCAAAGTCACAGAATTCTTTGAGGTGTGTAACATGGACAGTGTAAATATAGAAATTCTTGTAAATTTTGACCACCAAGCTTTCTACTTCAATAGGAAGGACATCAACTGCAGTTTGGAGACAGTTATGTATAATATCAGCACCACAACCAACACCCACAATATTTCTGCTAAGTTCTTTCTTCTATCGACTATATACTTTGTTTTTTCCCTTCCTTTTTACACCTCCAAAATTTGTATTGCAGATTTAACCACACTAAGCAACACTTTTTTGATGAATCATGTTTTTTAAATTGGACACCAAGCAATTTGTCAAAATTTCTGCTGTCATTCCTCTTTCTGGCAAAAAATATCACACCACGACAGGTATAATTTTGGGATCTTTTCGGTTTGAAGCATCTGCTGTAAGTGAAATGAACTGGACTTCCATTAAGTGTCTCTTCAATTCCTCTGCTGCTAAAGGAACAATTGCATTCAAAATAATAGCCTCATTCTTTGTTTTGGCAGAACTGAACTTTGGTTCAAATAACTTTGCTATCAGTTTGAAAGAGCAATCAGCCATTTTAAAGCTTATGCTATGGACAGCAGTGTGATAAGCAAAGGTTACTTCTTTGGCAGCTGTTAACGAGTCACTTTTTTCAGGCACAGTTTTTTTGTTTTTTTTGAAGAACACATCAACTCTTGAACTTTGAGCAGCTACTGAAAGACTAGGTGCACATTTAGCACTTTTTAACTAGTATTTTATGTCTGAGCAGTCACCATGTGAAACAGAGGACTCAAATGAACACTGCAAACATTTGACTCTGTCCTCCTTTCCACAAAGATTTTTAAGAATGGATATTCATTTTGCAATTCACTGTTGAATGTGAACTTTCTTTTACCAACTTTGGACATTATAACTAGGATTACTTTCTAAAATAAAAGAATGAAAATAATTCAGTATATACCATATGACTAATATAATAAATACTGTGATAAAATAAAGCAATCACAGAGCACAAATGCTTGCTCAAAGAAAGCTTTGCATATGCTGCTGCTCGCTGCTTGTGCAGCTGCCATTACATGTGTACTCCCAATAGCAGTCCGTTGATGAATCATTATACTTGTACTGGTATCCTATCAGCTGTCTGTGAATTTCGTCTGATGCAGTACCTTTGAAAATTTACATGCTAAAGCACTATGGCTCCCTCTGCCCATCAACTAATAAAATGAAAACATAAAAATTATTTTTTTTTCAACACCAAGTCAAGACTCTATGCAGATTTTAATATTTTCTGTTTATCCTTTTTGTAGTTTATGCCTTTTCATCACAAACCTAGACATTCCAAGACAATTCACTGTCAACCAGGACAAATTAGTAAACTGGACGGGATACCGAGACAGACCCCTGAAATCGGGACTGTCCTGGCCAAATCAGAACGTATGGTAAGCCTAATTATATACAATGTAAGATTAAAGGTTTCACTTATTATCTTGTTCACAGAAGATAAAATTATTTTTATATTTCTTGTCTCTGTCAAGTTTGTTTTTCAGTTTTATTCCTCAGAAATCTTGATTTGGAAATGCAGTCAACTGTAAGCTTTAAATATAGATCTTACATAGTTCACAAAACTCAACTATTTTGTATTGGACCATGATGATGTTGATGAATTGGCATACGTTGTTATATACGTTACTATGAGCTTCTTTGAGCTATGCTTGTTTCAATTTTTTTGTCTTTATCAGTGTTCCTTCATTTTTCTGGGTTTTGGAAATATTTTGTTCAACATCACTTGTGCTACTTGATTTCACATGTAAAGATGGGGCTTCACGTGCAAAGAGCTCATGTCTCTGTATCCTTGTCAAAATCTCATCATCATCTAATTTTACTGCTGTATCTTGAATTGTTTATCATAACGTTAAGTTCAAAGTGAGACATTCCCTCTATAGTTCACTTCCCCTTAACTTTCTTTCAGTCTTCAGAATTTTACAGTATGCAGTAATAGCTGCCCTGTCCATGATCTTTGAAAATGCAGCATGATACCTCCTTGACTGCATAATGTTGACTACTCTTCTAGCACGTGTGTATGCTTCAGTCAGATTGCACTTGGTTGACTGTGTTGACACCGAGAGAGGATGCATATAAAGACAAACTATGTGATCATAACTGACATGATGAACTCAAAGTTGTCAAGTGTGTAAGTGTGAATATGCATTTGATGATGAAGCACCTGAAGGTTCATCAGAAATTGTTCCAAGTGACACCTGTATTTTTATATTGTTCTACAAGCTATGTCAATATATCCAACCTATACTGCCACCTGGTTTCAGAAAGATGATACATATATACTTTAGATGATGTGCTGAAGAGGTCTTGCTCAGTTTTGTTAATCAGGTTAAAGTCAAAAGAGCTATTGCTGAGGCCCACGGTTGCTTTTTTTGACAATATTTTTCCATTCACTGATACAATCATAAACCAAATTAACTCGGACTGGACTTTCCTCAGATTCTCAACTGTTGGTTACTATCAGATTTAAACAATGTTTTCTACAGTAGACAAAGTACTTTGCTTTGGGGTATCTCTCTGAATTCTCTGTTTTATGCTGTATAATTCACCACTCATAGTACTGCACCCATTATACCATTGACCATGAAGTTTTGTAAAATCAAAACCCTAATTTTTCCAATGCAGATAACATAGCACACAACATGGTTGCAGCATCAGTTCTATCACTGAAGACGTCATCAATACAAAATTGATGTCAGTGGTGTTGTATTTGAAGGAAATATATTTATTATGGATTTTAAATATCTTAAACAATAAATATATTCTAATAGTGGACGAAATGAGAAAAAGTACTTCTTGAATGACCTGCAAGAAGTTGCTTAAGCTGTGGCAACTATCTCAAAGTTTCACATTCAATCACTGATGAAATAAAAGCTATTTCTGAACATATAAAATGAAGGCAAAATGTCATTAGCTTTAATTTGATATGTTACTTGTATTTGCTAGCAGTTTGGGGTCCCTAGCAGTCAAATAACTATTTGGTGAGTTTGAGTTTGATGCTGAAGACTTACAGGTAGTGCATCCCAAATTTTTTTTTGTTAATATTTTAATTCATGTGCAGAATAATTCAAAGCTCAAATAAATATAATATTGCTGGGAAGTGAGGGGAAGGCATAGTAGGACCCAGTAGTCCATGGCCTATGAGGACAAACGTACTGAAAACACACTAGCTGTAAAATTTTGAAATATTTTCAAAACAGGCAAATACAACAAAGCTGTGTGTTGTTGAAATAATGAAATTTCTTACTTTAAAATATTTCGAGTGTAAATGTGATAAAAGTTAAATGTAATGTTAATGTAATACATTTTTCGAGCTACAGAAAAGGGGTGTTCAATAAAGTTTTTAGAAAAGGAAAAATAGCTAAATGATTATTTTAAATTATATTCATCAGTTGTAAGTATTACTTGGAAAACAAGCATAGATTATGCTGCTTATTTGCATTTTGTTTTGTATTTAACACAGTAGTGTAACTAACTGGGCATTATTAATCTGACTGTTCATTGGTAAAAGAGTATCTGAAGATTTGACGATGCATGGTGTTGACTAGCTGCTTTCCCTCTCATCTGTTATTGCTAAATTAGGGACGGCTAGCACAGGGAGTTAGTGCTCATGTAGCTTTACATAAAATTTAGAACAAACCCTGATGTAGGTAGTGAAATGGTTGACAATGGTAAATGTGTGACTCATCCTTTTTAGATTATTTTTGTGTAACTAGAAACAGCTGTATAAAAATCAAACAAACTAGGGTTGTAGTAATTTTGTTCATATTGAAATTATGTGATCAAGGTGATAAAAATTGGACTTGATTTTTTTTACAGTTGATTTTTTTGTTTTTGTTTTCTTCAAAAGCATTTAAAATTGAATATTTGTTAAATGTATTGAAATATATCAGAGAGGAATAAATGTGAGTTATTACTTGTAACATGCTTTCATTTATTCTGTAGGTTGAGAAAACAGTTTTGTAAATAAGTGTACAAATATGAATTAATGTAAATAAATTTTTTTTATCTTTACTTTCTTTGAAGTATTATTATATTAAACATTTCTGTACAGTTCTTGTTTGTATTTAACTAAACACAACATACTTATTAACAGTGTGATATACATTTAACATTCTTTCGAAAACACAAAACTTAAGTAAGAGTATTGTAAGTTATTTTATAATTGTGTTATTTATTATCATCTCATTTATTTTTAATAAATCAGTATTGTGCATATTTAAATAAAATTGTTAAGATTCTAGAATAAATACACAGAATGTCTGGAAAATGTGCAACTGAATCATTATAATTACATTGAAACATATTACCACAATCTTCTCTTCAGTTATTAATTATTTGCGTAACAACATGATATTGACCAGGCCTGAACTCATTATAGCATTGAATATGTATTTTAATTAGTGTGGATTCGTATGTCATGGTTTTAATCAGACTGGTTAACATTGGTATGTGATTCTGACTAGGTTAGCATCTGAGCCCTAAATTGTTGCTCATAATTTAGCACCTATATAAACATCAATCTAACCAAGTACATTAAGTATTGATTGACATATGTATTCATGTTAATTCAAAAAGTGTTTTATTGAAGATGTTTGTAAGAACATTTGTGTCGCTTATGCTTTCCACCTTTGTTTGAAAAGTGGCCATTTTAAGGAAATTGAAATAAATGATAGAATTGAAATGAAGTGAGCTGATTCCACATGCTTGTTGTTTTTCTATAATTATTGATAGATGCAACTCAAAAGTTATTCATTTTAAAGTATTATTGGTGAATTATATTTATGATACTAAATATTTAGTTATAATAATATTTCAATAATGGAGAATTAGTAATGTTAAGTCGTAAGAATAATAGATATAAATGGGATATGCCTTTCATTTGCTAGAAAATGTGTAGAAGTTATGAAGAAGGTCGAAACGTTGTTTGCTCCTCTACATAAAAATTTTCTCAACCCAAACCAGCCGTTTTTACATATATATTTGTAGAAGTTTGTTTTTGTAGATGTGTGTGTGTGTAGTTACAATTGGACCAAATGCTAATTACTTTGCAAACCTTTGCCAAACTCTCAATCTTTCGTATCAACTTCCATTTTACTTTCATTTGCACACTGAAACTAAAATCCTAGAATTCTGTATAAAATTTATCTATTAAAGCTTGAGAAAATGTTATAGAAACATTTAACACGTGACTACCATGGCGTTTAAAAATTTGTACTACTGAAATACCTCCAGATGATTTACTGTGTTTTCAGGTCTGCTTAACAGTGCCTGACAGTTTATGCAGTCCTTGTACCGATTGACAACAATGAAAAATTATCTGTTATAAATATTGTAGCAAAAACATTGTATTACCAGTGACCAAATATTGAAATATTTTGACACTTTCCCAGTAACAGGTGATCGCGTTGATAATGTTTTGAATATTTTTCTCATGTTGCCTTTCAGAAAGTCTGCAGCCGTGCGAGACACATTTCAACCACTGGCTGTCATACATATGAATCGATTTTTAGACAGCTGAATGACCAAATTAAAATGCTCGTGTATTTTTCATTTTGTTTGCATTTACTCTTTTCAGTTGTCTTTGACATCAGAAACTGTGGTCACTCCAGTTTTTAAGATAGTTGTAAGATTATCTTTCATTGGATTTAAAAGTTAATACTTTCTGGACTCGTTCTAATAACACAGTCTTCTAATTTGTTACGTCCCAAAAATAAAGGTAAGACCTTTGCGATTCCTACCACTATCTTACCCCTGGAGAAGAGGTAAGCCTTCGAATTTATAGCACAGATACCAATGGTTCGATTCCCTTCAGTGGATGCAGTAGCGAGCTTGCTAACTACCTTCTCTTCTTTTTTTTTCATATTAGTTTGCTACTTTCATGTTTTAAAATTCAAATAGGGCCTTTATCATCAGATATGTTTTCCTGCTCTTTTCCTAAAAAATATATAAAAGTACTCCATTGAGCTTACCTTAGTTACACGTTTGTAGAACGCTATTATGTTACTTTTTGAAGAAAAAAAAAAATCTTTACTGCATAAGAAGTAAAAATGGACGCTTAACCTCCAGTAATCTCCAGACCACATCACCCAAAGGATGGCGACTGAGCGTCATATAGTTATTACGTAATATGGAAGTTATTCCCCCACCTAAAGGTTACAGAGCCATTATATAATAGATATTAGAGTGTGATTACGTACACGCACCAGTGAACGCAGCTGTCTCAAATTAATGTGACGCAATAGTTCCGTGAAGTAGCACCAAAATGTGGTGTTGACTCAGGGGATACTGCTTCTGAAGGAGGTTTGTCCATCTTTCGAAAGCTTTCGGATTATAGAGTTTTTATTAATTTACATCAAGTCTTTTTGTGCCAACATGTTTTTCTAACATCATGAATAAGTTCTTGACAAAATATATCCTTTTACAAAAAAATTAAAGGAACAAGTACGTTTTCTTATATAATTTATCGCAGCGTTCCAAATGTGGTAATATTTTTATTCTTTGGGTAAGTTGCCTCATTTCATTTCCATCTTTATCCAATTTTTAATTTGTGATGAACGGATTAACATGGAGAAATAAAAGTTTTAAAAATGACCAATATCACCAAAACTGATATCCCATATGAAACAATACTTTAAACAGTTTACATGTGTTTATTCAAGAAATGTTTGAAACATTCAATATCTAGTGTGAACTCCACGGGCTGTGTCACCGATCTGCCACACTTCGAATCAGTCTATCAATGTTATCTTGGGGTAAGGCAGCCCACTCTTCTACCAGGGCTTGTGGGAGTTCCTGTACATTCTGAGGAGAGTGCTGGCGTTAACTAACACGCCTCGACAACATATCCCAACAATATTCAATCGGATTTAAATCTGGAGATCTGGCGGGCCACTCAAAAGTCTATTCCTTCCTCGTCAAGAAAGTTCATACACAATCTGGCGACGTGGGCCCGCGTGTTAACCTGCATGAAAATGAACCCATCGCCAACAGCATGTGCAAAAGGCCTCTATGGGTTCCAGAATTTTGTCTCTATATCAAGTACGTTCGGAGTACCCCTGTCGAGCGTGAACAAGTCCGTGTGGCGACCCAAGCATATGCTTGCTCAGACCATTACAAAACCTCCTCCACAAGCGTCGACTTGCACAATGTTACAGGCGGATAATCGCTCTCCTCGGCGTCTCCACACTCTCACACGTCCATCATCACGAGACACAGTGAACCTGCTCTCGTCTGTCCACAGCACGGTGGCCCATTGACAAAGTTCCCAGTACAGGTGCTGACGAGCAAACTCCAACCTGACTGCACGTTGTTGCGCTGTCAGAATAATGCCTCTTGCAGGCCGTCTGACCCTAAGACGTCCTTCTTGCAAAGGATTACGAATGATTTGGATCGACACACAGGTTCCAGTGGAATGCTGAAGGTCATTTCGCAGTGACCGAGCCGTAGCTAAACTGTTCCGCAGAGCGGTAGCCACGTTGTAGCGGTCCTCTCTGGCTGTTGTGCAGCGATGATGGCCTTGACTTATTTTCCTGCTATAAGAGTTCGTCTCCTGGTAGCGACGCCAAAGTCGATTGATGACGCTTGGTGACACACCGACGCGCTGTGCCACTCTCCTTTGGGTCTGGTCATCCCCCAGCATTTGGACCTTCCTGGCCACCTCGTTCTCTGTCAGATGGCGCCTGACTGGTAGGGTACACAAGATGAAAGTTCATACTGACACAATGAGCCGCAAAAGATCCATGTTGGTGTTTGTTTCGAGAATTAATAGAGAATGCATAGTTTCATGTAACAGCTTTATATAGGGTACCTTGTGTTGTATTTTCCTTGAGTGAGGTGAGTTTCGTTTGAGTTGCTTTAAACTTCACTCGCAAGCTAGGAGCACCCTTGTAGACGAACGGATATGTTTTTCATACAATAATTTAGTTGCGACAAAAATATACTGAAATATATACTTGTTCTTTTACTTTTTTGAGCAGTATACTTTTCACTTATATATTACATGTTTTACAAAGGCTGACAGTGCTTCTATGGAGAGGTGGGTGTTACTATCACATGAACTTACTAATAATAGTGTTACTTTGAAACTTATGGCAATGTTTCTATAGTTCTATAAGATTTAACACATTAATTTACTTTTACGAGTAAAGGTTATTTGAATTAGACAACTATTATAACCTAGCGTATTACGTATGTTAGGAGGATTATTTAAATCTCATGTTTAGCTGTAAAATTAATCTATGTATCAGGTCATCCCTTAAGTAATGCCCAATTTTAGGTTCTGAAAAAGATAAAGGATTTCAAACGCTTTTAAAGTTCTTTAATCAATATTGTATGTTCAATTACTATCAATTACTTCCTGCCAATGGTTCACAAACTTCTGAATGGCACTTCTATAAAATTCCTGGGGTTTGAAGGAAGAGAACGTAGAAAGGGTAGTTATGACATCTTCATGTGTTCCAAGCTCTTCTCCATCAAGAAAGTTCTATAAACTTTGGAATAGATGATAATCAGTTGGGGCAAGGCCTGGAGAATACGGAAGATGTGGAAGTTTTCCCAGTCTAGCTCTTCAATCTTTGCAGATGTGATCCTTGCTGTATGGAGCCGTGAATTATCCTGGTGAAACACAACATCTTTACGATTGATTAAAGCAGGCCTCTTTTGTTACAGTGCAACGTTCAAGCGCTCTAACTGTTGACAATAGAAGTCTGATGTAATCGTTACAGTGAGTGGCAGCAACTCAAAGTGGAGCACATCAACATATCCCACGAAACACTTAACGAGACTTTCCTAGGGTGGAGGTCCCTTTTGGGCTGTGCTTTAGCCAGCTTACCTGCCATTGTTTGTGGAGCTCAACATGTTTATAATATTTCAATTTTTTTATTTCCAGCCACTAACTTGTCTGAAAAAGGTGAGTCACGTTTACGAGAGTGCAAATAAGTGCAAATGTCCACTCTTGCTCTAAGTTTGGTTTCTGTCAAATCATGGGGGACTAATTTTCCAAGTTTTGACACTTTTTTAAGCAAGCTGTTGCAGATGACGGTGAGCTGTTGAATGGGTTGAATCAAACTTCTGTGCTAGTTCTTCGACTGTTGCAACACAATTTTCATCAAGTGCAGCCGGCAGCAAATCATCATTAAACTCATCGGGACGACCTGAACGTGGAGCATCACTTAAGCTGTAGTCACATGATCTGAACTTCTTAAACCACCTTCGACATTTTATTTCGTTGAGACTCGGCACCATAAACACCTTGAATGTTTCGTGTAGTTTCTGTTGCACTATTGCCTTTTTAAACTCATACAGCATTATATGCCAATTGTGCTCCTCAGACACATCCATCTTCATAAGAGTTTATTTGATTAATGATTTGAAAAAGTGTAGTTGGATTAGTTTCTTTTATTTGTCTAAACATTGGTATACAAGTCCTATTATATATTTTAGTCATTAAAGCCTTCTACAAAGACTGAAATTATGATGCACTTTCTGTATTAAATTTTCAGACGTCACTTATGGGATGGCCTGATATTTGTCTCACTAAAATTTATATTTAAAGGATCTTTGCAAATAACTACGAGGTCTGTTCAAAAAAAATACGCGGACTGACGTCATAAAACAAAATGTACTTTATTTAGAAGTTACAGGTCTGGGACCCCATCAAAGTTCTCTCCTCCCCAATGCACACACTTATCCCAACGCTGTTTCCACTTGTTGAAACAGTCCTGGTACGCTACTTTTGTAATGTCCTCCAGCTCCTTCGTCGCATTTGCCTTAATCTCGGGAATCGTCTCAAATCTTCTTCCTTTCAAGGGTCTTTTGAGTTTGGGGAACAAAAAAAATCGCAAGGAGCAAGGTCAGGTGAGTAGGGGGGGTGGGGAAGAACAGTGATCGAGTGTTTGGCCAAAAACGCACGAGTTCTGAGGCACAAATTTCGCAGCAACACGGTGCATCTTCAATTTTTTGGTCAAAATCTCGTAACAAGATCCAGCTGATATCCCACACTCTTCAGCAAGCTCCCCTGACAGTCAGACGTCGATTTGCCCGCACCAGTATGTTGATTTTGTCGACGTGTGGGTCGTCAGTTGACGTGGAAGGACGTCCAGGACGCTCATCATCTTCAATGGACTGTCGACCATCCTTAAAACGTTCATGCCACTTGAAACATGCTGTACGCTTCATAGCAACATCACCGTAAGCCGTGTTAAGCATAGCAAAAGTTTCAGTCGCAGATTTTCCAAGTTTAACACAAAATTTCACAGCAAGTCGTTGCTCCTTCAAGTCATTCATTCTGAAATCCGCCAAACGAAAACATCGCACTTCACTTAAAACCGCGTAGCTAATACACAAATGAAGATATCTGCAATTGGGAAATGGCGTCGTAATCAGCTGATCTGTGCGAACCTAGCGACACCAAGCGGATTCCCCTGGAACCAACTGGAGTCGCGCAATTCAAACAGTCCGCGTATTTTTTGAACATCCCTCGTATATTTAACAAATACCATTGTAGGCATACTATTCTTACCTTTCTGTAGAAAAGTTTTACAAATCTCTGTTTTTGCGGGTTTGGAACTTTATGTAGAAAACTTTGTGGTTTTAGAGTACAACTTATAGATAAACCTTTAAATCAATACATCTGCAATTATTATCTTGCACATATTTCTAACTCTCACTAATACTGCCGAAAAGATCCAACTCGGATGGTGTGAGGCTCTGCATGGCCAGGTAGTTAGAGAGATCGACTCGTAATCTGAGAGTGACGGGTTCGAATCCCCGTCACACCAAATATGCTTGCTCTTTCAACAGTGGTGGAATTATAATGTACGGTCAATCTTAATTTTTCATTACAGTAGTTTAAGAGTTGGCGGTGGGTGAGATGACTAACTGCCTTCATTCTAGTCTTTCAATGCTAAATTAGGGTCGGCTAGCGCAGATGGACGTCGAGTAGCTTTGCTCGAAAATAAGAAAAACAAACAAACAAACAATAATTCAAGTAATTGAAAAGCATTTGACCTAAAAATCTTAGAACAAACAAAGAGCAGAAAAGGTCGTCATGTGCCTAAACAAGCAGTTCCTCTTGAAACTGACAGGTGGAGTTAGAAAATGTTATAGCACATGGGCTTTTACCATAGCCCATTTTGGTAAAATATTTCATTTTCTGCGTTGTAAAATGTACGAGACTAAAGTTATGTCACTTTAGTGTAATTCAAGTGTGTGTATTAAATATACGTGGACAAATCAGGAATTTTATACACAACAACTTTTAATATTATCGGGTAATCAATACAACAAATGAATACAAAACTGAAAAAAAAAAGTTCTGTATTTGCCCGAATATAATAAATATAATAAACTTTTTTCCTAAAAATATCTCTCCAAAAATTGAAAATGTTTTGTGTTTATTAATGTTCAATTTTTAAAAGTATTTTACTAGAAGTTACCACCAAAAATCGTTAAAGGTGTCAAAAAATGTTGCATATCTAATACAATTGGCGGTATGGATGATGACATTATATGGAAATCAGAAAAGGATTTATGTGAAGACGAATGAATTGCTTAGTGTATTGCCATGTATAAACTTTCAACAAATGTTGTAAAATTGACACAGCTGTACACACAAATCAATGAGAGATTTCCAAAATTTTTTATTACATTAATATTTGTTTACTCTACTTAGAAACTATTTACTGCATTTTGTATAACTTGTGTGTGAAAAAGAAATTCTTCATTTTAACCTTTCAAGACTGGGTGCTCGTTATATATAAGGTATATTATATTTGGGCAACTACGGTATGTTTGATCAAATGTTAAGACACCCTGCGATGAGCTCACCATCCTGTTGAATTATCTGTGTATAAAAACATGTTCAACGTGCACTGACCTTTGTAATACAATATGTCAAGTATTACCATCCGCCAATGAAACCTTGATAACACAATTTACCTAATAAAACCATTCGCATTTGTAAAGCATATGGAATACAATTTATTATAAAAATAAAAACTACAAACATAAGTTGAGACAAGTTGAAACCTGTATGCAGTCTTACGGAAGTACAATAACAATATATACATACAGAAACACTATCCGCCTTTGTAGAACATAACAATATCCTCTACCTCAAAAAAATCTTAGTGATTTGGTGTGTTTGGAATTTCACGCAAAGCTACATGAGGGTTATCTGCGCTAGCCGTCCTTAATTTAGCATTGAAAGACTGGAAAGAAGGCAGCTAGTCATCACACCCACTGCTAGGTCTTGCACTACTCTTTTACCAACAAATAATTGACTGGGATTGACCGTCCTTTTATAACACCCCCACGGCTGAAAGGGCGAGCATGTTTGGTAAGATTGTGAGTTGAGCGTCCTCACCACCCGGTCATAGCGGATCGGTCCCTGAAACCAAGTCATGCTGAAAGAATTAATATAATTTTGATAATAACTCTAAAAGACCGCAACATGCACTCTTTAATTTTCTCATTATGGGCTCAGCTCCAGGGATCGACATTATAACCATCTTGTGCTTGTTATAATACGATAACTGTTAACATACGTAAAATTACATACATAGTGTCAAAAATTCATTTACTGTTATACACATAAAAATTACAGTTATACGGATAGAGAAATAGCATAAGAATATATTTAATTTATAAAGTCATAGAGTCACTTGGAGGTAATTCTGTAAGCTTGTTAGCAGAAAGAATGACTTAAATCACACAGGAGGAAGGAGAGGATATATATATATGTCATTAACAAATTAACTTTTACGATTATCAGGTATGTTCGTTGGTTTTATATTTATGTTAATCGAAGAGAATCGAATCCCGGATTTTAGAGTGAAAAGTCTGTAATTCACCGCAGAACTCATTAGTAACAACTGCCGTATCTTGTAACTACATGATTGGTCAATTGTAGCATGATTCTTTAACAAATCACTAATAATGTTTAAGTTCGATATGCAATTGAAAATCTATAAGTAATACCAAAAAAAAAAAAAAAAAGTGTAATGTAATAGGTCTGCTTGTTCTAGATGCTACAGAAAAGGGGCCAAGTTTTTCTCACTTCATTGTTCCGTCATTTTTTACACAGTTTGCCCTTTTATTTAACTTGTCTTTTCTGTTGATTTTATTCGTATCATATGTTTATACAACTAAACCCTTTATTTTAACTTTTTAGGTATTTAAAATAGGATGATGAACTATCGCTACTTCGTGTTTTTAACATTTTTTACAGAGTAAAATTCAAACTCCAAATGGGATTCCACTCCCATCTGTCAGGGACCACCAACACGGATTCCACGTCTTACACTATTATACCTACATTTCAGAGTTGATCGCGCTTCTAGGCGCGTAAGTCATCAGTTCTAACCCTGTAGTTACGAGGAATAATTCCATAATAAAGTCATCAAATGTTAACATTCTGTGTAATACAATCACAATCATTTTACTACTTTTTGATTGCTTATTTGTTTTAACATGCATTAGATATGAAGCTTCTGTAGAAACGTCCACAAACATTAGAATACTGACATTTCAGCAGGGTTGCTCTGTCCTTCTACAAACGTGTTTGGATTCACTACTGAACCCTCTTAACTACAGCTCCATATCAGACACGATTTATGAGAGTTACAGAACTAGTGTCAAATAAAAAGGAGATTTCAGAGAAAATAAGCCCAAAATAAACAGATCTGCTGGCATGACATTAAAACGTGAATTGGTAACTAGATTATGTAATTCAGGTACACTGATGTCCAAGAGATAAAAATCAAGTAACTGCAAAATCTACAGGATTTATTCTGCTGGAATTTAAAGTATTACGATTAAAACGGACACTAAATAAAAACAAACACAAGGGATCAAATAAACAATAGGTTTATTCACAATAGTGGTGTTTTTACTTAATTACGGACTCCTTATTCGCAGTTTAACTATATGTTGGAGTGAACAGATAGCTTATATGTTGGCACACGACAAAGTTCAAACCAAGAACAGTACAATACCACAATTTAAACTCATAACAGGACATTCTTTGGGTTACCTATGCCAAAGAATATTCTAAATAAGCACTTATGAAAGTGTCTTTTTAAACCGTTGAAATAGTTTTACTTTATCCTAGGATATAAACACATGGTCAGGCTGTATACAAGTTTCTATGGAACAGCCATTGCAGTTTGAAATAAGAAGATTGGTATAAGTGTATAACTTTTGTACGCACGTTTCATCTGACAGGCGTTAAGGACATGGAGAACGAATAAAGAAAAGAAAACAGAACAATGCAATAATAACTACATAATGATATACTACTATTGCAATATAATTATACGGTTAAACATAGAAAAGGTAATTAGAGGAAACACTTTTAAAGTATTTATATACACGTAAGTAAAGACATTTCCGTTGTCGCTCAGTGGTACTGTTTGTTTGTTTGTTTTAATTTCGCGCAAAGCTACTCGAGGTCTATCTGCGCTAGCCGTCCCTAATTTAGCAGTGTAAGACTAGAGGGAAGGCAGCTAGTCATCATCACCCACCGCCAACTCTTGGGCTACTCTTTTATCAATGAATAGTGGGATTGACCGTCACATATAACGCCTCTATGGCTTAAAGGTAGAGCATATTTGGTGCGACCGGGATTCGAACCCGCGACCCTCATATTACAAGTCAAACACCTTAATCCACCTGACCATGCCAGGCCCAGTGGTACAGCTGAATATCTGTGAATTCTCAGTCCTAGAAACCGGGTTTCGAATACGTGGTTGGTAGATCACAGATAACCATTTGTATAGCTTTGCGATTAATTCCAAACAAACAAACAAACACTTCGTGTTTACAACTTTATGAATAATATTTGATAACAGTACTTCTAATTTTGCTATGAAATAATTCTTATGTACTCCAGACAAAATAATATTGAAATTTCTTGAACATGTTGAGACAAGTTTCAAAGTAAACACAATATTAATTTATACAGTTGTTTTCATGCTCGATGAAATTAACATACTGTTTTAAATGCTATTTTCTTTTTCACGACAATCACAGGTTAGTTTCAGCTTTTGGTTTCGTATTGTTTCTTCTTGTTGAATAATCAATAAAAGAGCTGTATTCTTGCAACATGTAAATGTTTTTAAATTATTAACACATATTAAATATTATTCTACCTTCAAGCACTTTAGTGAAGTTTTAATATCTTCAATGTTCTGTGTGTATGCATTACTGTAAGGTATCATTTACGTTTCTTCTAGATCTAAGATAAGACAAAATGTTTTTTAATCCTGTTTAGTAGTTGTGTCATTTGATTTTTCTCTAACGAAATGAATAAGACTTTTAAATTCAAGGTCAGTTGAGTATGCGATTAGTAGTGGGATTTACCCTGATTCAAACCTTTGGAAATAAAGATATTTGTATACTCCGTTTATACGATAAAAAACAAAACAAAAACGTTCATGCTAAATCGCTAAACCTTCAAGTTGTGGTTTCTCTGCTTGACAGAGTAGGGTAAATGTAAATATATCACTAAAATATAATTCAGCAGATTTCTTATGAAGCTTATATATTTTGCGATTTAAAAAATATCTTAAACTCTATTATAATGTTGAAATTTATAGTTTATCTATTATTTTGATTCTAATAGCATGCATAACACTTTATATAATCTGTGTATCACGTTACCTATACTACTCCCAATTCGATTTATATCCCATTTTGTTTACTCAGCGAATTCTTGTTTACAATCTTCTCAATGTATTTGATGTCGTAAAATTCTCCTTCATAACTATGACCACTGCTTTGAGAGGTGATTTCGGAACTCACTGTTGTACTGAATGCTTTTTAATACGAGTTTTTAACTCTTTGGATGACTTTTAAGACACTTTCTTTAAAGTGTTGTGCATTTTAATTCTAGATTGTTTAGAAGCTCTTTGTAGAAATATCTTTGTTTTGAAAGAGCTGTAAGAGAAATTTTTATCCTTAAGCTAAATATAGCATCATTACACTTCCGAATGGTCAGGGATTCATTGTGAACCAGATATATATCTCCTAGATATGTCACCTGTAACACTACAGCTCGCATACAAAAGTATATAAAATATTATTTATGTTTATAAAATGCAGTTAACCCTCTGAATGTTTATTTGCTCACTTACTTTTGTATTCATGCATTAATTATTTTGTACAGTTGAATTTAATTCCACTCATGAAATAAAGGATTTATATTCTTCATATATATATACATATGCTGAAAACATCGTGTCTGTGATTTGTACGCGAGCTGACTTTAAGTACAAGAGCTTAATATGAGAAAATATGAATGTTTAAAACTCGTTTAATTAAACTGGAGACTATGACTTAGTCAATCACACAAGGCTAATATTTCTTGTAACTGTGCAGCGCCTGCCAATTGTAAAATAACTGTTTGTCAAAAAAACGATTACTTTTTCTGCAAAATTTTGACAAATACATTTTGAGTATGTTTTCCTGACGTTTTAATTAATTATAAATAATGTAAAATATTAAAAAAATATTAGCGTTGCATGTATTTTGTTTCTATCACATGTCATTCTTGAGAGAACGCCAGCACGAATCCGCACTTAGAAACCGTTTTATTGTTGTTAAGCCTGGTTTTTAGATTAATGCACGTTTTCCTGTGGGAGAGTGGTAAGTCTTTGGATTTACAACGCTAAAATCAGGGATTTAATTTATTTCTGTGGACACAGCAGATAACCCAGGTTTTTGAGTGTCTAGAAATATTCAAGCAATTACTTGGAAATACCGCGTAAGAAACCAATACAGACTCCACCCTCAATCCAAAGAACAGAGGGGTGTAATTTATATCCATTGATTGTTTTTTCTTACAGTAGAAATAATTCACGAAACTGTTTAAGACGTACAACACATTTACTAAATAGTATCTGGTTTTGTCTTTTAACAAAACATATAATGGGATTAAGGACTTCAATCATTTTTGGGAAGTAAAATTCCCAGACTTTTACTGTGAGACATGAAATGGCGTCAGGATAAACTAGGCAATAGCATTTTGCAAACAATATTTCTGAACAAGAAAAATTTAAATTAAATAAATATGTAGCTTCTTTTCAATAAATTGTATGTCATTTTATTTTTGCGCATTACTTTACTTGTGCCTAATTGTGCGACGTGTTACCATATCAATGACCATAACACTTGAGGCTTCCAATACTTCCTAGCTTTTCCTTATCCAGGGTACATCGTGTATACAGCATAATGACAATCTTATTGCCAAAAAAAAAGAAAAGAAAAAAGATAATGTCAAGTTTATGAACTTTGTATACTCACACAAACTCGTTTTTAATCACTTCTAACAGTTACGGTTTAATTGGCTTGGGAATCTAGACAACCTACACAGCTCATCGTATAGACCATCTGAGGAGATCTAAGTGGATCAGTTGGGGGTTACTCATCTTCAATAGCTTTCCGTTTGGTTTTTTTTGAGCCTAGTTCCTCGTGAACTTTGTATAAAACTTTAGAATCATGATGAATTTAGGAGAACATTCAGTAAAAGTTTACTGATCGCCTTTAGATCAGCTTGGCTTCCTTCCTTTCCATTTACTTTGATTATTGCTGTAATGCAGAGGTATATCTCTTGGACAATTTCACACGAAAGAGCACAAGCAATAAAAGTATCGTGTAGGAATTGACGATATAAATCAGCTACATTTTCTGCAACAATAAAATATTTGAGAACTTAATATGTGTCTTTAATAATATTAAACTAAGCTGAAGTATGCATTATTCAAATATTATATGCATATTATTTCTTCTCTTTGTTAAGGTTCATAGACTAGTCGTTTTCTAACTTACAGCGCAACTTACCAGAAAGTTTGAGCAATTGATGCAATTGCAAACTACGATGTGGTGAATACGATAACAGCGCTAACTTTATCATTCAAGTAAACTGAAATCAAAATAACATGATGAGTAACAACCACTGAGGAAAAAACAGCAACAACTAAAGCTCTATAACTTCCAATATTATTATTTTGTACAAGGACAAAACGATAACGGCTTTTAGTAATTAAATATATCACACATTAAAATCTTATTCTGCATTCAGTTAACTAATCCATCCGTTAGTTGAGACTCGTACTTGAGCATTCATTAAGAATAAATGGTATCCAGCATTTTCTATACTAATATTTATTTTTTAATGATTTATGAAGTATATTGCTTTATTACTACAAGTTGAATGAATAATTCTGATTCACAAATCTGTGCTGCCATCTGTGAATTTTATTGTTATAATTATTTGGAATACAAAATGTAGAACATATTCTTCGATAAGAAAAACTTTTTTTTTACAAACAGTTTTTAAAATAAAACATTGCGCTTTCGAAACATTGCCTCTTAACGGTTTTTTAATTGTAACTGGAAACAAAACAATTCGCAGTCGGCAGGATTCGAACCTGCGCGGGAAAATCCCAATGGATTTCAAGTCCATCGCCTTAACCACTCGGCCACGACTGCTTGTTAATATGATGTGTGTTAAACTTTATATATAAATAAATTTTTCTTTTGCAATTTCTTATTAACTTCATTAGGAAATATCTAAAATTTGGCTTCATAATTAACAGTAACAATCTATTAGGTTGAGGAATAATTCGTGAGCGTTTTTAAATAATTTCATTCAAGCATTACATGCAAGACTATACAATACTTCAATGCATGAACACATTACACCCAAAACATTTATTATGATACTTTATTTTATGTAATACCTAGGTATATAGTATGCATTGTTTTAAACGAAATTGCAAGAAATTAAATGCGAAAAGCAGATGGTGTCGAAAATGGTCGATTTTGTCCACTTGACATTCCATTTAATGAGCTGAAAATGAAAGCAAAAATTAAAGACATATGAAAATCAAACACACCATCTATTAGAGCAAAAATTTATCTACCAAATGACATGAACTATTTTGCGAAAGCGTTTCATTTATGAATATATTTTTTTAACTTGAAAAAACGCTCATGAATTATTCCTCAACCCAATATTTCCCTGTGTCACAGGTCACATGATTATGAGAAATTTTGGTGAAACGTCATTTGGAAATCATTACAGCATTACATGTTCTTGAAAGGAAGTTAGTTACTTTGTTTGTACAGTATTAATCTACGAAACTGTTGTCGTTGTAAATATAAATTATATTGTTTTAACCATAATTCATTCACGTTTTATACATTCAAATAGACATGGATCCACAGATGATAGGGAACATCATTTTGAAATAGGTAGCTGAAAATGGTAAAATTGTGAAAATGAAATCGCAACAGAATGATACTAATTTTTAAACTAAACCAAAGATGCATTAAATATTATGATTTACAATCTTAACTTAAAGAAGAAAAGTGAAAATGTGTTAGTGACAAAATAAAAGCTTATGGTTGTTTACCTAGCTTAAGTTTGTTGTTTTTTTGCAATAGATACTAAATCATCATTTTCTTTTATAGTGCCATAAACGATTTATTGGGCAACAATAAACTGTGGCATTAGTCATCAACCTTTAAAATTACATTAGTTTTTCTAAAACTTCACTTAAATGAGACCGAAATCGTGCTTATGTGTACATCCTCTTTTATTAATGTGTAACCAATTTTAGCTACAAGATTGAAAATTTTGATTAAGTTTTTCTTACAACAAGGCTTTTGCCTGCCAGAAAGCTTGAATGAGAGAATATCAAGTGATTTTTTTTTATATATACCATTTTACATGCTTTATCACATTTAATAAAATATTTTAAAATATGCATATTATTTACTCTATTAGGTATTTTCCATTCAACCAAATTTTGAATTAGTCAAGAAAAGGAAAAAAAAATATTCATGAATTATATCAAAGGGAAATCACACAATCCACATATTTTGAAATTTTACTCAGGCTTTTGCCTGCCAGAAAGCTTGAATGAGAGAATATCAAGTGATTTTTTTTTATATATACCATTTTACATGCTTTATCACATTTAATAAAATATTTTAAAATATGCATATTATTTACTCTATTAGGTATTTTCCATTCAACCAAATTTTGAATTAGTCAAGAAAAGGAAAAAAAAATATTCATGAATTATATCAAAGGGAAATCACACAATCCACATATTTTGAAATTTTACTCAGAAATTATTTTATTTGTCTGCTTTATTGTTGAAAATAATAAAAAAAAACTTTAAAGAAAAATAAATTAGCATGGCAACACTGGTAATGGTATGTAGCAACAATTAACCTACACTCATTGTCACATTGAATACTTTGGATTTTATCATTGTATCAATAATACAAGGATACACGTATGTGGCTGAGCAAGCTATGTTTTACAAAAAGTAGAATGCTCTTTAAGGTTGTTTTCTTTTCCATTGTAAATAAAGACCATTGTGCATGTATAATGTAAAGTGGTGAGCAATGCACTATACAAAGATTGGGTTAATACCGTTAAGAGCATCAGAACGGATGTTTTTTTTGTGTGGTTAATAATTGCATGATCAATTTCTCTTCTCAAGTATGGATAAAGCAGTGGTGTTTTTAAGGCTCAGACGCTAATAATTTTTGTGGTCCCTACATCTCATGTCATTTTACACAGAAAAAATTATCAATGAGCCCCCATTAAGACCATGGACCCTGAGGCTGAGCCGCTCTTGCTCCTACCTAAATATGCCAGTGGGAGAAGTGCATTGAAATAATGTTTGAAAACACAAGAAAGGAACACACTCAGTGTCCCTTGAGTTACAGTTTTCTTTTGACCGAAGCAGGCTGTTCGCTCTGAAGTCCAGAACATTCAAAAGTCTCCTAATGTGTAATTTTCTTTAGTACATGTGGTAAATGTATGAAATAGTTAAGGCAACTACTTCTCGAAAAATTGAAAACAACCCTGGAAAAGCCCCTGCAAAAACAGTTTCTACTGTTCTATTACAATATATTTAAATAATGTACACTGCAATTGCAAGTGTAAAAAAAAAAATTAATTAAGTGGTCCTCTTTTTTTATGTTAAATATTATTGAAGTTAGTGTGTAATACAATGATATGGTTGCCTGTGAAATCATTATAATCTGTATCAGTCTAATTCATTATTTAAAATCACTTTAAATAAATAATTAGTAATTTACATCCCTAATATTTTAAATGAATGTGATAATAATTTTACGTTTTTAAATATAAGGCACTGTTTTATTATTTATTATTTGTTTGTTTGTTTTTTGACTTTCGCACAAAGCTACTCGAGGGCTATTTGTGCTACCGTCCTTAATTTAGCAGTGTAAGACTAGAGGGAAGGCAGCTAGTCATCACCACCCACCGCCAACTCTTGGGCTACTCTTTTACCAACGAATAGTGGGATTGACCGTCACATTATAACGCCCCCACTGCTGAAAGGGCGAGCATGTTTGGCGCGATGGGAATGTGAACCACGACCCTCAGATTACGAGTCGCACGCCGTAACGCGCTTGACCATACCGGGCCTTTATTATTTATAACGTTGTAATATTTTACCATAAGAAATACATTAGCTGAGCTGAAATTCTACTGCAGCATATATCTGTTTTAGTGAGAATGACTAAATAGGCCCGGTATGGCCAGGTGGGTGAGGGCGTTCGATTCGTAATCTGAGGGTCGCGGGTGCGAATCGCCATACGTCAAACATGCTCGCCCTTTCAGCTGTGGGGGCGTTAAAATGTACGGTCAATCCCACTATTCGTTGGTAAAAGAGTAACCCAAGAGTTGGCGCGGTGGGTGGTGATGACTAGCTGCCTTCCCTCTAGTCTTACACTGCTAAATTAGGGACGGCTAGCGCGGATACCCCTCGAGTAGCTTTGCGCGAAATTCAAAACAAACAAACAATTTCATGGCATTGGAAAACTAAAACAAATAGTATATGCTACTAAATACAGTGTAGTTGGTCCAAACGTATATTCTACGGGTAGGTGAACCAGTTAACATGAAGACTGATATTCATCACGTATTCAAAATAACGTGATAATTTCAAAATGTATAATGTCTTTTGGCATGTTATTTAGCCTGAATGTATATGCATGACAGAATCAAAACAACCAGACAGCAGTCTGGTATTTGGAACACCTCACCCTTTTCTGTTGTACCTAAGAAGAAGAATTGGTTGGTTGGTTGGCGTTTATTGAGCGAAGCAACTAGGCTGGCTATCTGGGCCAAACACCAGTAAAAAATAAGTAAAAAATAGTAGTAATAAATAAAAAAATAGTAGTAGAATTATTAAAATTTGTAAAAGGAAATTTAGTTAAAACAAACCAATGGCCAAAATTTGAATAAAAAGCTCAAATACAATTAAACAGACCAATGGCTCTTAAGCAGTTAAAAAACACAAATAATATGGACAGTGTCGCCATCGCCAGTGACATTATCCAATGCAGGGGTAAACCTATGGTAAAAACATGTCTAAAATGGTGCCGTTGTTCAAAGTCGTAACGACGGTACAACAATAAAATGTGAGCTGTTGTAACCTGAGTGTCACAAGTACTACACATTGGTGCATCAGTCCCAGATAAAAGAAAACGATGAGTCAATAAACTGTGACCAATGTTCAGACTAGCCAGGACAACTTCCTTCTTCCGATCATTACGGAAACAAAACGGCCAAAAAAGCAATAAAGGCTTACTCCAAGTTGACTGTCAACTGACGCAGAGTCGAGCCTTTAATACAGAACCAAATATGGTACAGGCACGGCTTTGATAGTATCGGAGCAGACAGACTTAGCTGTGGTTCAGTGAGCCTGTTCCCGCGAATACTGGCGTGGTATCCAAAAATCTGAATAGAAATAGATGATAAGGAGAAATGAGCTGGTTGGTTTTGAATAGGGTGAGAACTAACGTGAAGCAATTCCAGGCCCAGTATAGAACTAAGCGAGTCAATACAAATACTGCACTTAGTAAATTGCGTAGCTTTTACGTGATCCAGGGCAAGAGAAATGGCGTACAATTCAACAGTTAACACAGGAACTGTAGAGGAAATTCTGTGTGCAATCACCACACCACAACAAACCATGGCAGAGTCACCTGATTTCGAACCATCTGTGTACATGGAAATGGAAGAATGGTTCAAAAAACGTTTGTCAAACAGAAGACGATAATTCCAATCGGGAGTACCTGTCTTCCTCAGATGATCCAAAGAAAGGGTACGTTTTGAGATGGTAATAATCCATGGTGAGATGAGAAAAAGCATGAGCTACTGAAGAAGAAAGATACAACTCCAGGGAAGATGCTGTGGTAAAGTTAGAAGCTTTGAAGCATACAGTAAAGAAAGTTGCAAATGGTGGAGGTGTAGAGGAGGTTCATGGGACTCAGAGTACAGATTCTGTTCTGGAGAAGTGAGGAAGGCCTTTGTGCAGAGCCAAAGCCCCAAATAGTAAACGGGTTCAACATCTTCAAGGCTGAGATCCTTGCAGAGTCATACACCACATACCCATAGTCCAGTTTTGATCGAATGAGGGTATGATTGATCTTCAGCATAGAACATCGATCCACTCCACTGCTCCCCAGAAGTGGAAGAAAGGACATGGAGGACTTTTAGTGTTCTTATACACTTTGTTTGTAGTTGGTTGGTTTATGAAATAAAAGTCAGCTTATCTTTAAAGATAATCCTAATAATTTTGCCTCAGGGAGCACGGGAAATACAGCTTCACTGACACGAAATATAGGATCGGGGTGAATACCCGATTGGCAGCAAAAGTGAATGCATGCAAGCTGTTTTAGAGAAAGAAAAGATAAAACCGTTTGCTGTGGTCCACTTCAACAAACAGTTGAGAGCCATCTAAAGTTACCGCTTAATAAATCTCATGCTCAATGACTTACATTAAATGTGGAAGTCGTCATCATAAAGTTAGTTTGCAATGTAGGAAGAAGTTGTCTAATGATAGCATTAATCTTCACACTGAAGAGTGTGACACTCAAGACACAACCCTGAAGGACTTCAAGTTCCTGTTGGAAAGAAAGGGAAAGTGTCAAATCCACACTGACTTGGAATGCTTGTACATAATTTTTTTTGATAAATTTGGGCAACTGGTCTCCCAAACCATGTGAGTGGAAATTTTGCAAAATGTCATACCTTCATGTAGTGTTGTACGCTTTTCTATGATCAAAGAATACAGTTTTTTTGTTTGCTAGTTTTTGAATTTCGTGCAAAGCTACACAAGGGCTGTCTGCGATATCTGTCCGTAATTTAGCAGTGTAAGACTCGAAGGAAGGCAGCTAGTCATCATCACTGACCGCCAACTCTTGGGTTACTATTTTACCAACGAATAGCGGGATTGACCGTCACATTATAACGTTCCCACGGCTGAAAGAGCGAGCATGTTTGGTGCAACGGGGATTCGAACACGCGACCCTCAGATTATGAGTCAAACGCCTTAACCCACCTGGCCCTCCCAGGCCGTCATAGAATACAGACACATGTCACTTGAGAAAGACTTCTCTAACCGACGTTTCAAGTCGAATCATGCCCATGTTACAGCGCTGTTGTCAGAACCCACACACTGAGTTGGCGAGAGGAGGTTGTTTGATTCCAGTACGAACATTAACCATCTTCTTTGAAACATAATACAGACAGCTAGTCAAAGCAATTGGACGATAATTATTAGGAATCTTGGGATCTTTCCCAAGCCTAGAGAAAAGGAGGATAATAGGTAGATGCCAAGTATCAGGAAAAGCATTTTCCTGTTAAATCCAGTTAAAAACAACTAGAAGAAGAAACAAGAGAGGCAGGAGAGAGATGACACAACATATTGTCGTGAATATCATCGGGTCCAATAGATGTACTGCCAGACTGATGAAGAGCAAGCTTAACTTTAACTAGTGTAAAAGGGTGACTATAGCCATAGAAACAATTGGCTTGAAAGAAAAGAGGCAATCACTCTGCCTGGGACTTGCTGGCTTAGAAAGTAGGGGATAAAACAAAAGTGCTGGATGTACGAGAAAAGCTTTAACCGAGAGTATCAGCAACTTCTTGGCCCTTTGAGAGCAAGATCTAAAGGGAAAGGGAAATATACTGCCTGCTGACCTTCCGAATCTTGTCCGATATAATGTATGAAACTGGTTGTAAAAGAGATGCTAGCTGTGAACTTTATCCAAGATTTATTCTGGCTTTAACATCTTACGTGGCCGTATGTATGTATGGGCCACCTGAAAAGCTATACGATTTGAAAATGTGGGGTCTCTACGAAAAATATCATGGGCCTATTTTTTAGCCTCCTATGCCATGTGACAGGCAGGATGTTTCCATCAAAATGTCTCATGAGCTCAGCTCTCCTACTGACTTGGAGGAGCCAGCAAGCTCCTCTGATCCCATTTGATTGAAGAATGGAGACATCTGCCCTAAATTTCTCATTATGAATTAATTGTCTGAGAAATCCTCTGTCACACACCACATTCATAGTCATTTTCCAATAATATGTTTTTTTTCAATTTTATTTTTTAAATGGATGTAAGCATTCATAATAAATAGAATATATTTCATTGCTCACTGTTCCCACCCACCACGGATCCCTATGGGGATGCACTGCAATGCCAAACAAGGACTTTGCAGCAGCACCAGGGTTTCATGAGAACTATATCCAAATGTCAGCATCAGATATAATGTCTACAACACCCGTTGAGAACGTCTAACACAAGTTCTCGGCTTATCCTAGCCCAAGTGGACCAGCCGATTAATCCTGGGTGAGCCAATCCAAGACTGCCTGTCTACAAGAATTCAAGACCAAAGCGGTGTGTTAGGACTGGAAACCTCAACCACCAGGATCCTCTCCTCCTCTTCACGGGTTGCCACACACGGTAAACACGTGGGTGGTTGTTAAGAACATAGGTGAGGTAAACTAAAAGTACAGAAACTTCTCTGGGAGGTCTCCTCACCATGTACAGGAATACACCTTCAAGGGAGAAAGAAGAGAACAGAAATACTAGTAAGCAGTATAAGTTAGTTAACCCAAACAGCTGTATCATTTTGTATGAATTAAGTTTTGCTTTTTGAAAAAAAATTACTACTTTAATCCTAGTCACAATTAATCACATGATTATAAGGTATTATAAATATGAAAATAAATGGACACATTAATTTACAGTTTGGTAACTGAGTCATGCATATAGCTTTTACGTCAGGCTGAAGGTTGATTAGCCTGTTTTTAATAAACAAACTACTAAGCTCACATGTATTTCAATGACAGTAGATAAGTAATGATTTGAAAGAAAAAGTAACAAGTAGCATATTTATAAAACATAGAACCACACTATCCTTTGACCAAGAAAAATGGAATTAATTGCAGTCCAATCTAAAAATTTGATAGTTCCAGGAATTGGACTTGTAAATATTTTTAATCACATCAAGCTTAATATTTGTTTATTGGAGGCAGTTGTAATATTCACTTTTATGATTAGAATTTCTCACTTAAGTATATTTGTTCACTTTTTTTTGAAGTTGTTAAATAAGAGCTGTACTTACTCTGTATTTTGTGGAAGCAAGTAGTTTTTCTTTGCTTCTTATATGTTTCCAGTTTTTGAGAAGAGGAACTCATTATACTCACTGATTGTTGGGGTTGACAGGAACTTTTCATTCTATCTAAGTGCAATTTCTACCATATTAAGAGACTGTTGGTAACAAATATAATGTAACTGGTGGGAGTAGTTTTGTCATGAACTGTGTAAACAATGATGTCTATTAAAGCATGCAAGTTCATTGTATTAATCACAGAATAAATTCTAGAACTCCAGCCATAAATGTTTAACAGATGAGGATTAATTTTTCCTGTATTTATCTTCAAATACATTTTATTATGAAATTAGCGATATCAATGCTTTTTTCAAGCATACTCTCATTTACCACTTGATTCTATTTTTTTTAAAGTCCACCAGTGGGACAGTGATAAGTGTACAGAATTACAACATTGAGAATTTGATTTACTGTGATGGATACAGCAGATAGCCCCAGTGTAACTTTGCTCTTTAAAACAACAAACAATCTCAACAAAATATAATTTTTAAAATTGATCTAACACAGTTGCTAAGATGAAAGTTATATTGTTTTGGATTCCTCAAATGTATTATCGAGCCTTTTTCTTATTGTTCCTCACTCAAAGTAGCCTATGCTGTCCTTTGGCAGAAAAACCACAAAGGAAAACCACTGTAGCCACAGTTTAATTACTTTTGGAAATTACCGAGTCTGTCATGCTGATGTATTTTGTTGTTTCTTTAAATTTTCACATCAATTTTAATCATTTCTCCAATAGAAACCGTTGATTATTGTTAAGGATTGTGATAATTAATGTTGCCAGTGGCAACAAACACATGTTTCAAGAGCCTTTCAAGAAAATAGTGTATTGAATTCCATCTTCTACAGGTTTCTTTCTAAGCATATTTAAATTGCTAAATACTGAATATAACTAATGCTTTTCCTTTATACATGCTACAGTACATAAGATTGCTTCATGCACTACAAACTTTCTTAAAACACAATCTATAATATTTCATGGACCACGAACATTGGTTCAAACATGGCCAGCATTTTAATGACTCTGTCTGTTCCCACTAATTATTTTTGTCCTTAGATTAATTTGTGTTATGTGCTAATGTATTATATCGACATGTAATACACAATATGGATTGTTGGGAAAAGATACACAATAAAAATATGAAAAAATTTATCCAATACTCAGGTAAAAATAGAAACAATGTCTTAAAGTAAAAAAAAAAAGGAAAGATAAAGCACTATCACTAAAAAAATCAACTTTTAGTCTAACATGACAGTAACATTCTGATATAGTACCTGTACATCTAGGTGATAGCTTGAAATATGAATTTATTACTATGAAATATGGCTATCAGTTTGTTAATATGTTAAGCACAAAATCTCAAGATTTTTAACAACCTCATTAATGCTTCATCTGTCTTTTAATGGAATGTTAGAGAACTTGCTGTGTAAGGCAAAACTGAAAGCTTCAGATTTTATTCAAATGTTCTTTACTTCAGTCATAAAACTTTCTATGTTATTTGGAGAAATCACATCCAGAATTGGAACTATGTGCTTAATTTTGTGATTGAATTATTATTGTATGTCATGGAAAAGCTTGAGTAGAATCAGGAATATTTAGTTTAATGATTTATGAAGTTTGATAACCTGTTACGATCTACTTACAAGGTGTTGAAATCATTAGAATAAATATTTTGTTTTTTGTTAAATGGTTTACATGTATATAACCCAATGACCTTAGTTTTTATTCATAGTTGGATCCTTTTTAATTTTGTGTACATTCCATTCTGAATCAGTTTATGTTTCTTACTGAGATAGTGAACTTTGTTCATAACTACAGTACAATTGTTTATGGCAGCAGGAAGATTGGTGATTATATTTCTTTGTTCCTTTCAAATATTGATGTTAGACGTGAAAATCTTTTTGACAGGCAAGATCATGTTGACCTTCGGTCAGGTTTAGAGCAATTTATGCTGTTATTTCTTTATATATGTGTAAAATTCAACAGCAGAAATATTAACCACAAATTAAATCTTAAAAAACAGCTTTGTTATTATATATACTAGGTTTATTTTAAAGTGCCATTGATTAAGCATGAATACATACATGTTGTCTCCTTTATCAAAACAATTTCTTGCACTTGCTTTAAATTCTTCAATGAATTTAAGTTATGGATTGAATTTTCTTTAGTATTCATAAATTGCATGTAAGAATGTAATATTGGTTATTGGGATTCATTTTGCAATTATATTAATCTTATGAAAAATATGAGATAGGTGAAAAAAAAGTTTGATCATCTTTAAAATCAGTAGACGTGGGTCCAGAATTTCCTTGTTTTTACATACTCAAAAATTAATGTGCAATTTGAAATTCTGCATCAGAGGTTGTCCATGAAGATAATTAACAGATGGAATGTCATTGAAAAAGATTTTGAATAAACAGCTTTTTTGGTAAAGCAGCGAGATATAATTTTATTGCAGATGGTTCTGTATCATCAGATGTTTTGTTGTATACAGAATTTCCTGTTTTTGTATAATTTTACAAATGTATTGATCATCTTAAAAAGAATATGTATAAAGATAATTTTTATTTATTAAAAATATAATGGTAGCCAAATATGCCTCAAACACTGAATGTTAAGCATATTGAAATAGCTAATACTTCATACTGACAGAGTACTTACAAACTAAGAAATATTTAAATATATATATATACATATATATATTAGAAACAAACAGGCAAATTTTCAACAGACTTAGGTTTGAAAATTAACGATGTTTAGATTTTGTTGGTAAACAGAGAAATCAGAACAAATCAATCTAATCAGAGATCTCCCAGTTAAGTACAAGAGCTCTCCTTCACAACTGAGCAGTTTCATCACAGTAGCAATTCTACAGAATCTATTGAAACCCACGCTTCACCTACAAATTTTGAAAGACAACAACAAAATATCCGCACAATCACCCAAAAATATCATAATGCTGCAACAATATAAATTCATATTTTATCTTTTATAATCAGAAAATCTGACTTCATAGTGATAAACACTTGTATATTTGCTTATTTTGTACATAAAAATTATGCAAAAAAACATTTTTTTCAAGGGAATTCTAAATAATGAAAAAACTGATTCTATAAGAAGTCTATGTTCAGAGCTCCAGGTGTACTAAGCAATACTAACTTTGACGAAAACAAATTTTTTAAAGTCAAAATTTATTATTAGTAAGTGTGTGTAAAAAGCCGAGTTATGATTATTTATTCTGGCAATGTTTAACTAGCATTCATATTGTTGTATGAACTTAAAAGTGAGTTATTGACTGAGGTCATCACCAAGCTCCTGTAAACTCCAACTGTACTGATTTCGGAAAACTGGAAAAAAATCCCAACTTTTCTAGTAATCATTAAATTAACCAAATAAAAACACTGACGTTCCAATTGATACGTGAAATATGTATCTTAACTTTTCAAAACTATATGAGATGATCTTGGCAGCTATGATGAGTGGCTCAGTTTATTCGATGACTTTGTAGAGTATGAGAATGTGCTTTATCCAACTTGGGGCATGATGGTGAGTAAAAAAAATAGCCTTACTTATACAACACCTTAAACCCAAAATAAACCAATATAAAGGAACGCCTTTATACCTATATTAATAAAATAAAATAAATAAAATTATATATTCAAACATTTAACACCGCCACCTACATTCCGACACTCAGTTACACAACCTCTTCCAAACATGTGGTCAGCTTCCGGTCAGTTACCTCTTTCTTTCTTTGTGAACCTGACGATGAACGAAGAAGGTTGAAACGTTGTTTGCTCTTCTACGTAAAATATTTTCTCAACCAAAACAAGCCGTTTTTGTATATATATTTCAATATTATTTTAGTTTTTGTGTATGAAAATATACTCACAAACATACACACATCTAAAAATCGTGTGTAATAATGACGATTATTTAGGTGTAGTAGATTAATTAAACTGAAACTTAATAGATTAGGAGATTCCAGTAACTGACCAACTCTGTGTGACTTATTCAGTTCTTGCTGTTTATATTCGTCGTAATCTATTGCACGAACACTCAGCATTGGACTTTATGTTGGTGACAGATTATTTCTGGTTGGTCCATGCAGTTCTTCAGAGTTCTCCAATATAGAAATTCCTCTCATTTTCTTCTGGTAGAATGTAAAAACCTTTTATCAAAATTCAAAATCGCTTGGGATGCCTTTCAGGATAGTTCCCATCGGGTTGGTGCAATCCCTGTCAGATGTAAGGGCAGGGAATTATACCTAATGTTTTGTGTTTGTAAGTATGAGTATGGCTTAAAAAAACATAATTTACAAGCTTCCAAAGCAGTTTTGTAGAAAACTTTATCTCAATAGTGAGAGAGAATATGTGTTGAGCCCATTCTGTTTTTCTTTACTTGATGTAGATTTTGGGAGAGAGATATGTACTTTGTAAGATAACAATGATCAGTTGGTGAGTTCCGTTGTCTCAAGTATGTGTATATATATATATATATATATATTTATAGTGTGTATTTCGGTGGGTTTTATTTGTGGCAGCTGCTAGAAAAAGAAATGCAATATTAATTTAGAACCTCTGTGAAGGTTGGAGAATGGCAACTGGATGGATATGACATGTATAAAACAGAAGAAAACTACAGTTTGGTATAAGAAATGTAACATGAATGTCAGAGTCATTCACATCCCCAACTATGATATCTCTTCAGGATATGTCAATAGCTACAGGAGAAGAAAGTGTAACGTGATGAATTTTATTGAAGGTTACATTAAACAGACAAAAGGAATTATCTGTCACCGAAGAACAGAGAAGCCAAAGGAGTTATTTAAACCAGTTGGTCAAAATAAAAGGAGTTAAATCACCATCAGAAAAAAAAAAAGAATCCTGTTGCAAAAAAGACAAAGTTGGCTGACTTAAAATGGAGCAATGTGAGTAAGGTAACAGAAAACTGCCCCATCGAAACAAAGGAAATTATTGTGGTCCAAACAATCATGCAGTAAAAACAGTGGAAACAAGATGATTGAGGCAAACCTTACCACCCTACTCAAAAGCCCAAGTCTTACTACAAAAATAGCAGTGTATAAATAAAATCGATTTGTACCTGTGCTAAAGAGTGGTGTCTGAGACAAAAATTCCAGAGAAAAGTGTCTATGAGGAGATTATATACAATAAAAAGAAATATTTTACATTGAACAATTAGTCATAGGTTCAAATGAATATCATATGAAAGTTCTGAGAATTACAGAAGAAGATGACTTCTGATTATAAAGAGTTTATGAGAGCCAGAGAAAGAAATAATAACGACCAGAAAAACACAGAATGTTACCAACAAAACTACTCTGTAACTGTTGGTCACAAAATTGAATAGGCCATTCTCAAAAATCCAAGTAAAACAGAAGAGTAAGACAATGTAAAGGAAAGGAATAGTGGATAGAAAAAGCGTTAGTAGACCGTATACTTGCAAGGGTAAATTGCAAGTGTGGGTAACTGACTCGAGCAACCAAGAAAAATCTGCTTAGGGCTACATAAAAGTTACCTGTAAAGATGAAGGCATGAATCAGCATGGTAAAAGATGTACGTCTGAAACTGATATGAAAGAGAACTCAGAAAGAAGTTTCAGGATTGTAGAAAATGTGAAGGAACAGAAACCACTGTTGAGTTAGTTAGAGAGAAGAAATGAGCTGAACCTGTTAAGGAATGTTCTGAATGAGAGAAGTTAAAGAGTAGAACAGAAATACCTTAGGAGGGAGGCAATCTTAATGGGACATATTGAGTGACGGCAAATTCACAGAAATAACAAACGTAAGGACCACTCTGTCAGTAAGATTTGGACTTTGAGACAACTAAACTGCCACTAAATTAAAAGTTTCCAGAACATGAAAGACAAAGAACTGGATACTATCGTGGGACTTAAAAAGTACCATGAGAACAAAAAAACATGGCTCACAAGATATAATACCATCCTGCCAGTTGATGTAAGGAATGACAACAGTTTTCAAAAGAGATGAAACGGAATTTTTAGACAGCCTAACAAAAGATAGTGCTAAGCTTGTTGAACTGTTCAATGTGAAAGACAGGAAGTCAAATACTGAAAATGATCCTGTCCTGAATTTAACCTCACCTAGTTAGAAAGGAATCCATGAAGAGATGAAAGCAAGGTGTAAAAGACACAGATATAAAAAAGAACCCATTTAATGTCTTGTATTGTCTCACAGGGAATACTTACCTAAAGTCTGCATCGAGAGTAAAAGAACAGCAAACATTAAACTCATCTATCTATACTCAGTGCCTACCAATGTCCACTTATACTCTGGTGTTCTCTTTATGTTCTTTCCCCCACTGCATGTTCTTCTAATCAAGTTTGGAGAACCCGTACTTCTCCAGTTCCAAACCATTATTTGCTGGTAAAAGAGTGGTCTAGGAGTTGGTGGTGGGTGGGGTGACTAACTGTCTTCCCTCTAGTCTAATACTGCTAAATAAGAGACGGCTAGTGCAGATAGTCGTCGTGCAGCTTTGCGCGAAGTTCTAAAATACAAACAAACAATCACTCAATGTGATATTGCTTATGAGATTCGCGCCTGGAAGTCGTGTCTTCCTTATATTGGTAGAGAACTGTGTGTGTTTGTGTGTGTTTTCTTTTAGCAATGTCACATCCGGCTATCTGCTGTGCCAGCAAGGGGAATCGAATCCCTAATTTTAGCGTTGTAAATCCGAAGAATTACAAGATTAAGATGATCACATCATAGGCTGGTTCTATACATGCAAGGATGGAAGATTGTTCAAGGCTTGTTGTATGAACAGGAAATGGCATTTGCATAAAAGTTAATAGCTCTTGGTTGGCTGACTTACAAGATGACTTTTTACAGACGACGATATTTAATGTCTTCGTAAAAAGAATAACGTCCAAAGTTAATTGACTGAAGTTGGGCCCCCGCTAGTACAGGAGTAAGTCTACTGATTTACAATGCTAAAATCAGGGGCTCGATTTCCCTATGTAGGCTCAGCAGTTAGCCCAATGTGGCTTTGCTATAAGAAAACACACACACACTGAAGTTGAACATTTGTAATGTTCAAAATTCATAAATGTTCCTGGTTAAATTCTGAAATTTTCGATAAAGAAGCGTTAGCCACAATTATAGCTTCCGAGACGTTTTGTATTCTTACTGTAACTTGGTGCGTTGATTTGTAAACTTTATAGCGAGGTTCCACAAATTTCAATTGGCAACAATAATGGCAATCAAACTGTTGATTCTTACACTCGAGAATCTTTTACAAATCTAGAAAACAGGTGGGACTTGCGCAATTCACATTTAACAATGTACATCACATCCGTTAAACTAAAACAGACGCAAGTATTAAACTAAATGTGGCACAGCAATCCATCACACTTTTAGCAGTGTATAGATATAAATTTTGATGTGAAATGTATATTTAAGTAAGGAAAATGTTAACTTTTGAGCAGGTAACAAAATTTTGCTAACTAAGTTAAGCCAGTTTCTGTTTAAAAATTTGGGAGGTATAAAATTTTGTTACCTGCTCAAAAGTTAACATTTTCCTTACTTAAATATACATTTCACATCAAAATTTACTCACCAACTCACCAATAACTAGTTTTTACTAGAAACGTGATCCATATGGTATTGAGTTTTGCCTTTTCTTTTTATTATGAATAATGGAAAAAAGTCAAAGCTATATAAGCAGTAGAGCCGCAGATTTGTATTTACAACAGTTCAAAAAGAATTGACACACAATAAACAAAGAGAATAAACATAGACCTTTAAAATTTATTATTAATCAACAAAATGAGGTTTTAAGAATGTAGATATGGATTTCCTTTAAACTTTTCAAATATTGTGAAATTCAGTAAAAAAGACATTAGAAAAGTAAATTAATTAAAAGGATGAGAAACTATTAATATTATTATTATCTAGATCTGGATTTACGACTTTTCTGTCAAACAAGTCTACTAGATCTACAGGTTTAGACTATTATACAGTCATGTGAAAAATTTAGGACACCATATGAAAGCCTGTGTATTTTTGTAACATTTTTGGATATACAGATATTTAATCTCAATTTTAACAATACTGAGAGATTATAGGAATATAACTAAACAATTAAACCTGAAGAAAAGACTTTTCAAGATCTCTGTAAATGTAATTCTACAAAAATGCATATTCTACCTGAGGAAAAAGTTAGGACACCCCCACATTTATTCCCACTTAAAATGGCTCAACTCACATATAGGTGTTTCACATCAGGTGCACGTGATTAGAAGATCGTTACTCAGCATTTGGAATGAGGCTTGCCCTATTTAAACCTCAGACATTTAGTTTGGTGTGCTCCTGACTGTTGAAGTGAGAGTGAGCACCATGGTGAGAGCAAAAGAGCTGTCTGAGGCCTTCATAAAGAAAATTGTAGCAGCTTATGAGTCTGGTAAGGGATTTAAAAAGATCCCAAAATATTTTGAAATCAGCCATTCCACTGTCCGAAAAATAGTCAACAAGTGGAGGGCTTTCAAAACAACTGCCAACATGCCCAGGTCTGGTCGTTTGAGCAAGTTCACCCCGAGAGTACACCGCAAGATGCTAAAAGAGGTCTCCAAACACCCTAACATGTCATCACAGGACCTACAGCAGGCTCTGGCTACTGTCGATGTGAAAGTGCATGTCTCTACAATCAAATACAGCATTCCAGGAAAAGAACCTCATACCATCTGTGAAGCATGGAGGTGGAAGTGTCATGGTTTGGGGCTGCTTTGCTGCAGCAGGACCTGGACAGCTCACAATCATAGAATCCACCATAAATTCTATTGTGTATCAGAGGGTGCTTGAGGATCATGTGAGACCATCTGTACGAAAATTAAAGCTGAAGCGGAACTGGACCCTGCAACACGACAATGATCCAAAACATACCAGTAAATCCACTGGCTGAAAACTAAGAAATGGACAGTCCTGGAATGGCCGAGTCAAAGCCTAGATTTTAATCCGATTGAGATGCTGTGGGGTGACTTGAAACGGGCTGTACATTCAAGAAACCCCTCAAACATCTCACAGCTGAAAAAATTCTGCATTGAAGAATGGGGCAAACTTTCTTCAGACCGATGTCAGAGACTGGTAGGCCACAAGAAGCGTTTTACTGAAGTTATTTCAGCCAAAGGGGGTAACACTAACTAATAGGGGGTAGGGTGTCTTAACTTTTCCTCGGTTAGAATATGCATTTGTGTAGAATTACATTTACAGAAGATCTTGAAAAGTCTTTTCTTCAGTTTTAATTGTTTAGTTGTATTCCTATATTCTCTCAGTATTGTTGAAATTGAGATTAAATATTTATATATCCAAACATGCTACAAAAATACACAGGCTTTTATAGGGTGTCTTAACTTTTTCACGTGACTGTACCTCCTATAACCCGAGTTCTTGCTTCATTAGTTACTAATGATTAAACAATACTTAGGTCCATCTTTGCTTGTTTTTATTTGCTATTGCCTTGTTTTTTTATTGAAACTGTGATGGTATTATTTCCAAGAGAACCATATAATATGCATCTATTAAGTTTTGGAATTGTTTGAATACAGTCATGCAAATTATTTATGCCTGGAATTAAGTATTTCTGCTTATGTTCTCACATGGTATAGTGAAGAACAAAAGTAAAAAACAGTTTCTGCTCATTCTCACAAAATAGCGCATAAAATATTCAATATAAATTGTTAATTCCATTTGTTTTTATTAATTTGTAGACTGGAAGCAAAGAATTGTTTCAATTAATACAAATGAAATTGTTATTCTTCAGAAGAATTACAGAATGATGTAACTCTTGTGGGGAATTTGTTATAGAGATCCTGCAGTTGAATTATTTTCAATTTTTAAGCATCAGTGAGCTCAGACGAATTCTAAAATAGCGTATAGAAAAATCTGTATGTATTAATCTTTCATTCTACATTGCAAAATGTGCTAATTGCTACTACTAATTTCGAACCCTGAACAGTATCAAAAGTAAACAATAAACGTTTTATCTAAATATGAATGTAAAGTAATTTTAGACTGAAGTGAGATAACTTGAAAATCTTTAAACTGTTGTCATACCATGGGTGCACTCTGAGCAAGAATATAACATTACAAGACAAGAAAAAACTGTGATATTCTCTAAATTAAACTAAACGTTGAAAAACTCAAAGCCAGCCATTAACTTTTAAATACTCAACAAATTTACCTTTAGATTTCCTTAAATTAACTTCATCTACCACATTTTAGAGCAAATTGTTCCAAAGGCAAATCACCATGTTAGAAAAATAAAGCTGTCTTAGATTAAGATAATTCATACCTTGCCAAAATTTATATTTGTGTCCCTAGTCTTACCACTTTCACCATTAAATACACAAAAAGATGATGATGATGCTTCAACACTATCAGTTTCTTTAACAATATTAAATATTTCAATCAAATCCTCTCTAACTCTTTTTTTTTAAAAAGCAAACAAGTTCAGATATTTTAACCTATCCTCATATAACAACCTTTCAATCACATCCAACATCTAGCAGCCTTCTTTCTAAGACTTTCCTAACAATTTGTAGTCCTTTCTACTGTAAGGAACTTAGTACTGAACACAGAACTTCAGTTGTGGTCTGACTTGCGCTCATTATTTCTGTACATACAGCATAAAATCTAGTTTTACTGCCACTATCAACATTATTTCTATAGTTTAATTAAGAGACTGAAGAACAAGAACACTAAGATATTTTTCTTCCATAACACTGTTAAGGTCATTTTCATCAAAATTATACTTTATAATTCAAATTGCGATATCCCGCATTATAATTAAACTTGATCTGTCATTTTTGCCCAACTCACCAAATGATTCATATCCTTTTTAAAGCAATAGCATTATCCTCGCAATCAGCAACATCCTAAAATTTAATATCATCAGCAAATTTAAATAATCAATTGACCATTGCTTCACCTATGTGTAAATGAAAAAGTGACAAGGTCATAACATCAAGCTCTGAGGTACCCAGCTTGCGACCTTAATCCAGTTTGACTAGCTCCATTCATGAAATTCTCTAATTTCTTCCATCCAGCCAATGAGCTAACTTATTTTCCACACCCACAGAGACAATGTTTTTTAAAACCTTTCAAATTATTTTTGAAAATCCAAATACACCAAATCCAAACACATACCATTACAAACTTAAACAGTCAAGAGATTAATGAAGCAAGACTTTCACCTAGCGACACCACATCAACTATTTTACAAAAAATTTAAATTTTGTTAACTGACAATGCATCTTTTATCAGACGTTCAAGAAATGTTCTTACCACTGATGCAAGACTAATAGACTACAATTATTGAAATATTTCTTTTAATTTACCTTGAAAAGTAGAGTTACATTAACCAAATTTCTATCTCACGGCACTTGCCCACCTTTAACGACTAGTAACAAGTGGCTCAATATTTAATACTTAAGCTTTAAAAAAAAAAAAAACACTTGAGTAGATATTATTTAACCCAGGAGGTTATCATTTTTTTTCAAATTCCCACTTTTTGCTTAACAAGTTCAGAATTGATGTAATCATCTTTTTCAATCTTGAGTGGGTTACTTAGAAGAATTTAAACGAAAGACGATATTACCAGAGCAACACATGGACTAATTGAATGTGGGATAGTGTTCAGAGTAAATTTGAATTATATGTTAGGGGATAATAATTTCCCTTCAAACAAAATATCGATCAACATACGTCCAGAAAAGGGTATCGAAAGTCCGAGAACCCAGTGAACCTAAGGTGTCAAATATATTGTTGATGTGAACATGCTTTATTGTCAATACGAAAACAGCCTATATGCTAGATAGATGAAGTGAAGATAAACTGTCATTAGTCATTATTCGGTCCTTAGCATTATATAGCCAGCAAAGCAAGTATAGTAAATAAACTTAGTAAGCACCTAATGTATTTAAGAACTTAAAGTGTTTTATTTTACAAATGCAGGCTTAAGCAGATTTTTAAAAAGGAGTTTCTATTCATCCACTAGTTTACATATTCAGTAACCAAAAAACAAGTTTGTATTAGTTTATAAAATACACCAAGACGATGTTTTAGAACTTCCAATTCGTAAAACCACAAACATATTTTGCAGGTTTTTATTTTTTTGTTTTATTTAAAGATTTGGAGTGTATTAGGAAAAACAAAATGTACATACTTTAGTTCGAAATAACGTGAAGTTTAAATATACTAATGAACAAACAGTTCTAGTTCTCTTATCAACAACAGATAACCGTTTCTGTCTTTATATATCAGCTTTTATTGCATATAGCAAGCACGAGCGATGTATCAGCAGTTAAATAAATAAATACATTGTAAAATTTCAAAAGTACATATCCCTAAGACAGTTAGTAACAGATGTAAAAAATACCCTTAACAGGAAAAAAGTTCTAACTTCTCCTATCCTACTGGCCAAGCGGTTTGTCTGCGGGCATACAACGTTACAAACCATAAGTCTGTTTGTTTTTACGAAACAAACAAGCATTCACTGTATTGTTTTATATTTCATTTAGGATTTTAGATATTCTAAATGTTTAACTTTAAATGCATGAAAATATTATTATTTTTTTAAATTTCATAACCTTAAGTTTGGATTGGAGTAAATGCGTACGTATTGAAAAAAAATTGAAGTGTTGCGTAATTCTCAAACTTGTATCTCAGAACTACTGGTATGGGTATTAACACTTATTGAAATTGAGAGAACAACGTTTCGACCTTTCTAGGCCATCTTCAGGTTAAGAAACAGAGAGTTTAAAAATGATCGTTGCCGGACACACGTCTTAGGGATGAGAGTATAAAAGGGTACGGGAATGTAGGGGGCGTTGCAGTTGGATGCTAGGTTATCAATTAGTACTGCTTCTTTGATTTTGCGTTTGTTTATATTTGTTTCCCTACTTATTTATTATCTGGGTGTTTGCTATGGTTATGTTGTGTTTATTTGGTTTGCAGTGTTCAAAAACGTGTGAAGGTGTTTTTTGTGTTTTTTGAATCTATTTTCAATTTTTCTGCTTGTTTCTCCAGTATAGATGTCGCGGCAGTTGTTACATTGCATTTTATAAATTATGTTGGTGTTGTGTTTGTCAGTGTAGTTTTTACATAGTTTTGTACCTGATTTTTGAATAAATCTGGTGTTTACTGGAATGTTGTGTTTTATTATAAGTTTTTTTCCAAATGTTGGTTATTTTGTCGCTGATGTCGGGAACATATGGTATACAGCAGTATAAGGCTTTGTTTGAAGTTTGTTGTATCTTGGGATTTATTGTTGTTTGTTTGTTGTTGGTCTAGCTGTGTGTGTATAATTTTTTCCATGGTTTTTTCAGGAAATTTCTTGATGTTGATAAAGTGTTGTTTTATTTTGTTGATTTCATCGTTAATTTTATTGGGTGAACATAGTTTTGTGTTTATTTGGTTTCTTAATTTGTTGAGGTTTTGTTTTGTTTCATGTGCTAAGTCCCATGGAATGTATAATCCATAGAAAACACCCAGATATTAAGTAGGGAAACAAGTATAAACAAACGCAAAATTAAAGAATCCCTACTTACACATAAACTGAAACCGAAATTAAACCAATATAAAGGAACACCTTTATACCTATACTAATTAATAACCTAACATCCACCTGCAACGCGTACCCATTTATACTCTCGTCCCTAAGACGTGTGTTCGGCAACGGTCACTTTCAAACCCTTTCCTTCTTAACCTGAAGATGACCTAGGAAGGTCGAAACGTTGTTCTCTCCTTATCAACAAGTGTTAATACTCATACCCGCCGTTTTGAGAAACATTTTTATTTCAAGTTGGTTTCTCGTCATCAAAAATTGTCAAACTCATTATAAAATAGCAAATTATCAAATTTAACAAATGATTATAGCCTTACAGAATAATACAATTACTGTTATTAAGTTACGAGATCTACGTTAGTTCTTCACGACATGATTTTAAATGAAAGGTGGGAAATTAAAACTGCAAAATTTAATGTATATATATATATATATATGTATGTGTCTATTAAAATTAACCGAAAAGTTAAAGTGTAGTAAGAGAATGTTTGTCCGTTGGGACAGTGTTAAGTTTTCTGATTTACAGCACTAAACTAAGAGGATCGTTTCCTTACGATGAACACAGGAAATACCTCGATGTAGCTTTGCTAAAAGAAAAGTTTGTTTGGTTTGTTTTTTTTAATTTCACGTAGAGTTACATGAGGGCTATCTGTGCTAGCCTTCCCTAATTTACTAGTGTAAGACTAGAGGAAAGGCAGCCAGTTATCGCCACCAACCGCCAACTCTTTAAACTACTCTTTTATCAGTACTTTAATTTCCCTGGGTTTTAGATGTACGGCCTAAAACAACTCTTTTGGGGGGAAGGGTTCCATTATTGTGAGAGTCAGCCGTTATATATCAGTAGAATCTTAATCTTGGAACTGTGGTAGATTGGATTTATATTTCTACTTTTGTATTTGTGGTAAAGCTAATAAGCCTATTTGTTGCCTTTGCTAATTTTGAGCTACTGAACAGAGGAAATCCATCAAGTTGCATCCGAGCAACTTTCTAAGGGATTAATAATTATTATTTTAACATACCCTTTGACACCTACTCTTATAACGTATCCAAAGTTTAAAGTGCAAAGAATACTTTGTGGCATCCGTATGATGCCACAACCACACTTTCCAATTCCGAAGGTTAGAGTTCTATCACAAGAGCAATTCACATCTTGGTTGAGTGAAACTAGAAATTTAAATATAGCTTTTGTGTAGAAGGTCGATGCCTTACTATAGGCATAAGAAAAGTTAAAATCTGTACCTTTCTACGTATATTTTATTTTTCTTAGCTGCGGATTGTAGATTTAAGCTGAATGTTATACAATTATTGTATAAATTCGACCTGTGTGTGAGTACAACTGTGTTCTTGGATGTCCTCCTCTATGCAAACAACGCTAAATAACCTCACTTTCTTCTAATAACATATGTTACTGATCTTATACAAAAAAATTTTCATGTAATTTACAACGAATGATTTGTAGCAAAGTATCAGTTATTTACTTCTTAGACGATCTGAAAAGTATCGAATAATAGGTACTTAATCCTTTATATATTAAGAGTAGTAATATAACATTAAATATACAGCTTTCTTGATACTGTAATTTTTCAAAAGTTATATTGATCACGATGGATTTCTATGTTTATTGTTAAAAATAAAGTTACACATTGGGCTACGTGTGCTTTTCTTATCACGGGTATCGAAACCCGATTTTAACATTATAAGTCCTCAGACTTGTTGCTGAAACACCAAGTGCCCTTTATGATGGAATAATATTTATTATAATTCTTATAAAAATTCGATCGTCAGATTTTATTTGATAAATTAACGCAGGCAAAATTATCTTTCCTAAAATTCAATAATTAAATTACTAAAGAGATACAACTATGCATTTTTCAAAGTCTTGTAGTCAAACTGAAACAGTTTTTTTATTGATTTTCACTCCACTGAATGGTGTTAGCCAGTAAAACTGAGACTTTGCGATAAAAGGCTCCATGAGATTAATTTTTCGGGCTGGGCACGTTCGTCAGACATCACTCCACTAGACTTCTTTCTTTAGGAGGTATGTTAAGAAAATTGTGTATCGCACACCTATAGGAAACGTTACTGAGCTGAAGACTAAGATAACAGATGCTATGTGCACTGTAACCGTGGACATGTTGCAGTGAACATAAACTGAAATAGAGTATCTGTTAGACGTGTTGAGAGCTACTAAGTTGAAGTATACTGACATGTAAATAAAATTTATTTCATTTAGGCTATTTGGTTACAAAATGTTAAAACTGTATAGACGTATTTCTTTTGTTACTTAACAGGAAAGATAATTATGGACCACCATGTATGTATATATTGTTGTTGTTTTAAATTAAGCATAAAGTTACATAATGGGCTATATGTGCTCTGCCCAGCACGAGTATCTTAGCCCTCTTTTGTATCGTTGTAAGTCCGTAGACATACTGTTGTGCCACTGGGGACGTATATATTTATACAAAAAATGTATTTTTATTTTTCATTATATAATTGATCAATTTAATATATCAATAAAACGGCAGAAGTTTGGATTTATTAACATAAATTTGTCTTTTTTAATTTAAACAAAATAACCCTCTTTTATTACCGATTTAATGTAACCATCAGTACATTGTAATTTTGTTTATTATTTCAATTACTCTCATTACCTTTTGTACATACCATGCTATTGCATAATGTCTCTTAAAAATATTTTAAAATGTTTTACTGTCAATAATAAAAATATTGGTAAGGAATTAAAATAGTTTGGCATGGTCTAATGGTTAGAACGCTTGACTAGCAATTGTTTAATCGACCCATCGAAAGTCACCGCTGTGCATGCTCTCTATTTAAGTCGAGGGGTACGTTAAAATGCATAGTCAATCCTATTTTTTCTTTGTGGAAAGTGGCCCAAGAGTTTGCTATGGCTGTTGGTAATTACCTGTCCTTTGTTTAGTCTATCTCTATCTCCTCAAAATTAAGAACAGTGTGTGTAAATAGATCTCGAGCAGTTGTAAGTGATATTAAACAAGCAAATGGTAAAAGAGTGTTGCATTGATGATAAATGTCAGTTTATTCGTTATAACAACTTAGATATTACTTCAGGAATTAAATGTTTAAAAATATATATAACTATTTAATACACTTCGCTATTTTGTCCGTTATCCAAAAATTTTATTTATATGTTGATATGCTTAGTTTGTGAGACCAACTATGCAATGCAACGAAAAAATTTGAGAACCCGTATGAATTTATACGAAAAAAATCCGGGAAATGAAACTGGCTGCTGTTAAAAGTCTGGTATGACCAGGCGATTAGGGAACTCGACTTGAATCTTTGTTTGTTTTGGAATTTCGCGCAAAGCTACAAAAGGGCTATCTGCGCTAGCCGTCCCTAATTTAATAGTGCAAGACTAGAGGGAAGACAACTTGTCATCATCACCCACTGCCAACTCTTGGGTTACTCTTTTACCAACGAATTGTCGGATTGACCGTCACATTATAACGTCCGCACGACTGAAAGGTCGAACATGTTTGGTGCGACGGGGATTCGAAAACATGACCCTCAGATTATGAATTGAACGTCTTAACTCACCTGGCCATGCCGGGCCCACTCGACTTGAAATCTGCAATAATCAGATGACTAAATTAATTGACTGGAAACAGCATAACATACAAATTTAAAGATGGACAGCTGGCAGCGAGAGTTTTTCAAAGCTGTTGTTGTTTGTTATTATCCTCACCAACCACGGGTATCAAAACATACCACCATGCCACTAAGGAGGTGGGCTTTTCTTGAAGGATGAACATTCTGACATTCATAAAATATTACATTTTTGGAGAGAAAACATCGTTTAACGCAAGTGGTATGAAGTTTTTATAATGTAGGAGGAAAAACGATTTTATCATACAGCTCCTTCGTAGGACTACAAAAGGTGAAGTTGAAAGCTATCCATAGTAATGTCATACCAAAACCATAAGAAGAGTACAAAAGGTACGAGAAGCAAAAATTCACGCAGTTTAATTATATGTGATACAGGCTCGAGCAAAGTACATATATAATTATATTTGGATTAAGAAAGGACTTTTTATAAACTTCAGGAAGTTCCTGTTAAGCATATTAACAGGTTGAGACGTCTATAATTTAAACCCGCCATTTGGGTTTGGAAAGTGAGATGTTTATCGAAAATAGCACCTAGATATTTAACTGTGCTGGAGAGCTGACTGGGTATATTCTTGATGTTGACATAAAGTAACAATGTGCTGTGACATGGACAAAACTTTCTATTTCTATCACCAAAGAGAATTGCTCTTGTTTTTGTGGCTTTAAAGGTGATGGGAGTAAACACAGCGTTACAGGTACCCATAAGAGTAGTATCATTGGCGCAACAGTATAATTGAACAAGATATGTCAACTGAGGTATATCAAACATAAAAGATGTACATTAGAAGTCATAAAATGGAGTCTTGAGGAACTAAAATAAAAAGGATCTAGAGACAGTCTTTAAGTCTTTCAAGAGAAGTAGTTGCACCTCTGTCTCATAAAATTGAGGTAGTAATTCGAATGTTGGCAAGTAGTGTCGTTAAATTTCACCGTGCCACATAAAATGAACAGCTCGTTCGAAAATTTAAAAAGTTGCAAACGCGAACGACTGTTGGTGTTAAAATTATTGGCACTAGGGTCTGATAGTCTTAGAATATAGTTCACAATCTTTAGCAGTGGATGAAACTGAGTTTGGGTACACAAAAAGAGCTCGGAAGTTAAGTGTGAGAATATTTTAATAAGAACATGAGTAAAAAAAATGATTTAACAATAACAACCAATAGTTGTTGTAAGAGATAGTTAAATGTTAGAAAGAGTAAAATAACAGAATTCTTCCAGGATTCAAAGCAAAATCCAAAACTGAGAAGAAAGTTACAAAATTTTGTAAGTAAGAGAGGGAACTTCGCTGGCACACTTACATATATCTATGCCTCACGATCCTTTCATTAAAGTTACCAGTGAAAGGTGAAGCCAAGAGAAAATTCCGTTTTTGATTATTTCTTAAGAATAGAAAGCTAAGACCCAATATTTAGAATTGAAAGAATGAAAAACTTAGAAATAAGCTTTCGGACGATTAAAACGTGGAAAGATCAAATATATCTGAAAAGAATATTTAGAATTTACGATTACCATGAACATCTCACCAGCCGAATACTAAAATATAAACAATAAAAGAAGTTTCAGCCAATGAATAAATAATTATTATAAAGAAGAACACAAACAAAAAAGAAGTAAACGAATCTTTAAAAAAATACAAATAAGAAAGGTAAGATTTAGCTATACAAATGCCTTACTGAAAAAAACAACATTCGATTAACTTTATGAAATTAAAAAAATGTTTGATTTATAGCAAGAACACTACATATGAGGACTTTATCTTTTTTGATCAACGTTAAAAATTATAAAATATAACTCTGAATGTACATATAGTATCCTCACGAAATTAGTAGCTTATAGTAAACATTACGAGTCTATACTACACAAAATATCATATGTTTCTATAAAGTATTTTTACTAAAGATTTATACGTAAAGTTACGATGCTTTTTCTGAGCTTATTTGTTTGTAGTTAAGCTACACAATGGGTTATCTCTGCTCTGATTACCACGAGCAACCCCCATAAGTGTTCATGATTTAGTTAGGAACTTAAATGGACAAGTCGCAAACACAGAGAAATCAAGATTGAAAATTTATTTAAATATTTTTTGTGAAAGTAAGATATTGTAAATTACATCATTTTGACATTACTTTTATTAATATACGTTGGTAATAAATTAACTTAATCAAATTTTGAACGTAATTGTAAAGGGATCGTGACATACGAACTCTGACCCATCCTTATTTAGTGTGAATGTGAAAAAAACAATAGTACATACAACAGAAACATGAGTTCTACGTTGGAGACATAGAAATGTTAACTGTTATTTTCCATTCATAAGACTGTCAAAAGGGAAACATAAATGTTAAGTAATGTAGTTTTCTAATTCACTGGAAATATGCATTATTAAAATTACCATATACTGATCGAATGTGGTTATAGAAAGGAAATAGTACTTCTTTGAGTCTGTTCAAATAGACATAATATGTCACAATTAAAATATTTGCACAAACATGCACAGTATAATTGCATAAAATTATTAACAAGCTGCCAAGTGTTATGGAAAATTATGGCATTGAATATCATCAAGTTTAAATGAAATATCTCACTAAAACACTTTCACTTAGATATTTTAATAAATAAGAATTGGTAGCAATTACCAGTTCGATCGTTTAATGATTAGAAAACTCGGAAGCTAAAATACATATAAGGGTTCAAAGTTTTATTTGTTCGGAATAAAATACAAAGCTTCATAAGGAGCTATCTCTTCTCTGCCCCTACGGGTATCGAAACGTAGTTTGAAGCACTGTGAGTCCACAGACATCTCACTGTGCCACTGAGGTTCGAGGGCTCAACGACTGAAAAAAAGATACTGAAATACACGAAGTTTGCTCACCAACGTATTTATTGGAATCAATTATTCATCCTTACGAAGAAGTACTATTCTCTTTCTCTTTCTGTGTATACATATATATATATATATATATATATACATACAAACATGATTTTAAGGTGCATTGAAACATATACTATATTTAATCATTCTCATCGTAGGGAGAAAAAAATGTACTTAAGTTAGCTTTGAAGAAATATCTTAAGTACAAAAAAATGTTCAGTTTTAGAATTATGAATCTGCTTGTTTCAAAATCACTTTTTAAAACTTCAAAAGTTATCTGAAAGTACAATTAAGATATTACTTTTATAACTGTCGTGTTAAAAGAATCGGCCAATAAAGAGTGTTGAATACAAGAAAAGCAACAGGAAAGATAGCTCGTGATGCGTGGTCTATTTTGACCACCCAGTCCAGTGACCAAGAAGGAGGTTTGAACCAACGGTGAGACACAGCTCCAACATTCCAAGCCATTTTTGGCATTGGAGAAGATGCAGAAAAATTTCTCATGGAACCGTTTTCTATGTCATACGTAGATAAATCCATCTAGTCGGATAACAAAAATGAGAGCGTTAAGTGAGTCATACAAATAGATAATACAGATTAAATAAAAACAGAATTAGATCTAGAAAGCTATTTACCTGAGCATCGCTTCTAAATAACGTACTCTTCACCTGTTTTCGGAAATATATCTGTCGCTGCTTATCCAAGAATTTTATGATGATGAATTCCATCAAGGTTGCAAAAACAAATAACATGCATGTTGCCATCCATATATCAATTCCCTGTAAAAATAAATATCATCACAGCTCAGCAAAGTTCGTTTACAAAACAGAGTAGATAGATAGATATGTTGAATTAATAATGTGAATTAATAGTGTGCTCTCGCAGTAAAAAGTTTTTTTATTAATGGTTTGATATATTGGCTGTAAGGATTTAATCTTTATTTAACTTCATTATTTTATATTTAATGTCGTTTTTTCTTTGTAATAAAGCGGCCTAAAACTATGGCACTTTAACTCATTGGTTTGTTGATATAGACTGGTTATCCAGCAGCATCTCCCACCACAATGACTTTGTTCGACTCTATAAACCAAACAGCGTTTGTTTGTTTTTCTGAATTTCGCTCAAAGCTACTCGAGGGCTATCTGCGCTATCCGTCCCTGATATAGCACTGTAAAACTAGAGGAAAGAAAACTAGTCAACACCACCCATCGCCAACTCTCGGGCTACTGTTTTACCAATGAATAGTGGGATTGACCGTCACATTATAACGCCCCCACGGCTGAAAAGGTGAGCATGTTTAGTGCGACGGGGATGCGAGCCCGCGACTCTCACATTACGAGTCGCACGCCTTAACACGCATGGCCATGCAGGATCACCAAATAACGATATCAGTTGCAATTCCTGTTTCGCTTCTACAGCTGAAAGTGCGACGTGTGTTCAAGGCCAACATCTCGAACTCTAAACCATGTTCTGCAGTCCTCACATTTTTTGTATTTTACTCAGAAACTATTTCATCAGTATGTAATTAAAGGTTACTAAGTTTTAATAAGTTTTAATTAATTTTTATGAATTTAATTAAAGCTTTTGTAATTTCTTTTCAATCCCACCCCTAGAATGGCTCAGCAGAAAGTCCGAGGGCTTATAATAAAAAATAGGGTCTCTATACCAGCGGCGAGCAGACCACTGATACCCCATGGTGTATCTCTGTGCTAACAAACTAACTTTTTTTAAAAATACCTTGTCCTGACTTCATTGAGAAATGATTTTAAATCATCTTAAATGGTACGTGAATAACATATTTGAAAAATATTGGAATTTTAGCATATATATGAACGTATCTTTATATTTTACTAATTTTAACGGCAGTGTTTAGTATTTTCTCTTAATAATTTTTACTTAAAGATTAAGTTATGAAACGTCCCCCGGTGAGAAAACGGTAAGTCTTCGCATTTAGAAAGCTTAAAATTATGGGTTCGATTCCAGTCGGTGGACACAGCAGGTAACCCGATGTCGCTTTTCTATGAGAAAAACACGCGCAAGTCCATTTACACTAAAGTTCAGATAAAAATTAGTGTTTATTTATAATGTGTTGATGTACAATGTAAATAATGATAACTGAATTGAAACAGTTTTAACGATGTTTTTTAAACTAAAACTTAAGCTCTTCTAAAAGCCTACTTGATAGTTAGAGTTTTGAAATAAACTCATAATAGTTTGTTATGTTTTGCTTGACATTGGTTATGTCCAAATATTTTCTTTATTCTTGTTCTCAACTTACATTCATTTAGTACGTAACCAATATGCATTTTCAGTTCGGAATATCCAGACATGATAAAAATAGTATCAAATATGGAAGAAAGAGAACAAAAACATATGTTTTTATTTTTTTAGATCCATATCGCTCAAAAGTACAAAACACCATAACTGGTAGCTCAGTAAAACACATTTCGCGCGAATAGCCATCCATGGCTTTTTGTTTTGTTTTCTCTCTGATACGATATGAAACTTTTATAGGTGTTGTTCACTTAATCACGACCAAACTATTTCAAACTTAATCACAAAAGTATCTCCAGTTATGTGTGCGTTTAAAAACTCTACATATATAATGAGTAAAATGTCGTTAACATTTATGAAACTTCAATCTTTTGTTTCAAAGAGAACAAAAATACGTACTTTGATAAATGTATGTCATGAAGATTGCTAAGATTAATTATACTGTATGCTGTAGTCTTCGAATCCCAGCTGAATGAGTGATGGCGTAATACTAATAAGTAAATAGATTTTTCTCATTAAAATCTGAGGGTCGCGGGTTCGCGCCCGAGTCGCGCCAAACATGCTCGCCCTCCCAGCCGTGGGGGCGTTATAATGTGACGGTCAATCCCACTATTCGTTGGTAAAAGAGTAGCCCAAGAGTTGGCGGTGGGTGGTGATGACTAGCTGCCTTCCCTCTAGTCTTACACTGCTAAATTAGGGACGGCTAGCACAGATAGCCCTCGAGTAGCTTTGTGCGAAATTCCAAAACAAACAAACAAACAAAACAAACTCATTAAAAATGGGAATTTAGACAAGGTATAGAGATTATGCATTTTCTTCATAAACAGTATATATTTATACTTCATGTCTAGTAGTGGTTATCTCTATACATCTAACTCCATTCTGGTTCAAAGGTCTCAATGTTTTTGACTAATAAGTTGTTCCCTTTTTGTTTCGTGCATTCCCAAAAATGAGTGATTATTTCTTTCTATCTGTCTTGTTTACAATATTTTTGACTGATAATCGAATAGACACATAACATAAAAATAGACACGTTCTCTGTGTTTCTGTTACTACTTTTGATGCAGTGGCGAGTGCAGTTAAATTGTTCAAATATAGAGACATGAAGATGAATTTTGATTTTAGAGGATTTTAAATAAGGGCTCTCGCAAAAACGACTAATTTGCTTGTTTGTTCTTAAGCGCAAAGTTACACATTGGGCTATCTGTCATGTGCTCATTACGAGTATTGGAACTATTTTTTGTTTTTTTAGGGTTACAAGTCTTCAGAGTTATTGCTGAGCCACTGGAGATGCACAAAATATTAATTTTTGCAACTTTTTTGTGATAGAAGAACATATAAACGTAAGGTAGGCGTATAATGATGTACTAAAAAGTGTCAAAACTTTCTCTATCTGAAACAAAATTTAATTAAATATGTCATTAAATATACTGTTAGCGTATCTACAATCAACTTTTACAAAGGAGGGTTAATTCTTTACCAACTGGTGACTTACATTTATCAGGAACTAGCATCTACTTGTCAGTATATAAGAAACATAAAAATAAAATAATTAATGAAAGACACTTACGGTAGGGTGTGTATTAAAAGAAATATTCAATACATGAATATACAAAAATGTACAATAGTTTTAGAAACATTTTATAAGGCTGAGAATTAGAAAACTAATAATTGCTCTCAACAACTTTCACACTTTCCTATAAATACTTCTTAAACAGAAGTTTGTTTTTGAATTTCGAGCAAAGCTACAACAGGACTATCCGCACTAGCTGTTACTAATTTAGCAGGGTAAGACTAGAGGGAAGGCAGCTAGTCATCACCACCCATAGTCAATTCTAGGTCTACTCTTTCACTAACGAAGAGTGGGACTTACTATCACGTTATAACATCCCCACGGCTGAAAGGGTAAGCATGTTTGGTGTGACGGAGATTCGAACCCGTGGACCTCAGATTGGGAGTCAAGTGTCTTATCCACCTGAACTTACCTGATCATTTTACTATATCGTGTTTATTTGTTATCAATCAGGAAATTCAGTCATCAAACAAATGCAACTAAGAGGATTAATATAAGATTTTTTTTTCAGTTCATCAACCAGATTATTTGCAATAGTAATGTTTAAGAAGTTGACCGTTGTAGCTTTATGGTACATTTATGTTCATATTGTTCAGCTATTGTGTGGATATTGTTGCTTTCTGATATTAAGCGAATATTTTTACTGGCAAGTGTTCCATTCACAGTTTGGATTAAGAAGGAAAACTAAAGAAATAGAGAAATTCATAAAAATAGCACTCAAACATTTATGATTATGAAATAATTCTACAAGACAAAAAATACATAATGTTACGTTTAAAGAAGTTGTTATTACATATAGTAAATAATTATTGTAGGTTGATTGAAAATAGTTTTTGGAAAAAAGCAACTACAGAGTACGTTCCAAATTCGTAATTGGATGCAAAAAATGGGAGAAAGTTTAATTCGCTTAAAAGGAATAGTTTTTCGAATTGATTTAAGTTGTTCTGAAATACTTACATTTATGTACGAGGCTGCAGGAAGGTCGTTCCGAATTCCTGAAAATTGTGTGAAAAGAGACAAGAGGCTTGTAACACATAACGTAACTCGTCCAGGTATAGCGTCCAAACCCATCCAGAAAGAAAACCATGACAACATGACGATCAGTGCGCTGGGGGCAAATACCTGTACCACATGGTGTGCGATTTGTCTCTCAAAGGTGAAGTTAACTGCAATCGTTGAATATGTCACTGAATATAAAATAAATGAAGAAGAAGGTCTTTCTTAAAGAAGTTCATACCCGTGGAAAATTACGGGATTTTAAAAAGACATTCCCCAAAAAAAAAGAACTACTAAAATGTGGCTACAACAACAGTCCAAAGATTGAAAATTATATGTATTTTTGATTCCTTATGTAAAAATTAAAACAATATGTTTTTTAAATACACCATGGAAAATTTTATGGTTTTTTTAAAGGATTCTTGGGTTGATTTCATACGTAGCTTTTTATGACTCCAAACATTTGTTTGTTTATTCATAGCAAAACACCAATAGGGTAAGTGTACCATGTAGAATGTAACACCGTATTTTAGCGTTGGAAGTCCAATGACTTAATGCTGTACCATTGGAGAATGACTGGAAAAATAAAATATAGTTTAAAAAGTAATTACTAAGTACATGCTGCTATGAATAACAAACATGCAAGCTTTTATTATGGTCGTATTTACTTATTTAACCCAAATATTTTTTGTTCTCAAGTCAAGATATCGCAAAATAATTTTCTAATGACTATTTTAGATATCAATGTTTGAAATACACGTGTATTTGAAATATTAAAAGATTATATAATAAACAACATTCTTCCATATGATTCTGCATCATTTATCTTTGGCATGCATGAACTAACCGCTATGTTTACTTACCTTTGAGTGTAGTGAGTTTTGAACTACCTTTTCGAAGATAGAAGTTATGCTGTAACAGCTTTAGGTCTTGGTTGACATCAGGTTGTTTGTCTTCGTCGACCCATTCGTAGTCAACAATATTATCGGGATAAGAATCTAAGAAACATACACGCACAGGTGAATATATTAAAGAAACTCATGCATAGCGTTTAGAATACAGAAGTTTAATATACATATATATGTATTTTTCTGGTTTTTGTATATCGGACGAATGATTCTTAAACACTTTATGTCATCAAAATAAATGCCAGACAGTAATCTGTCCAGCTGAGGAGATCCTCTATAAAACTATTCTAGAAAATTTACTGAAGCGTGTAATTACTTAGATTTCCCACCTTGTTTTAAATTGTCCTTTCTGTTATTTAAAAATACTTAACAACAACAAGCAACAAGTTCAATTCATTGTAATTTTATTTAGTATGAAGTTCTAAGATCGTAAAAAATGTTTAAAATTCCACAAGAAGAATAGGATTATATTTAAAAGATCATGTATTGAAATTATATTTGTACTCTTGTTGCAAAGAAAATCATGAAACTGTTTCCCATAAAACTTCACGATCGTTGGTTATATATATTGCTTGCACATTTACCAGAAACTGTGAAATAAACTTATTTAAATCAGTGATGACGAGAAACCCACTTGTTGAGAAATTTATATGCAAAAACGGCTCGTTTGGGCTGAGAAAACACTTTTACATAGAAGAGCGAACAACGTTTCGACCTTCTTCGGTCATCGTCAGGTTCACAAAGAAAGAGGTAACTGACCGGAAGCTGACCACATGTTTGAAAGGGGTTGTGTAACTGTGTGTCGAAATGTAGAGAGCGGTATTAGATGTTTCAATATATAATTTTATTTATTTTATTTTATTAATATAGGTATAAAGGCGTTCCTTTATATTGGTTTATTTTGGGTTTAAGTTGTTGTATAAGTAAGGCTTCTTTAATTTTGCGTTTGTTTATGTTTGTTTCTTTATTTAGTATTTGAGTGTTTTCTATGGTTATGTTGTGTTTATTTGACTTGCAGTGTTCGAAAACGTGTGAAGGTGACTTTTTATGTTCTTTGAATCTGGTTTCCATTTTTCTACTTGTTTCTCCAATATAGAAGTCGTGGCAGTTATCACATTGTATTTTATAAATAATGTTGGTGTGGTGTTTGTCAGTGTAGTTTTTACATAGTATAAACCTCAGTTTTGTGCCTGGTTTTTGAATAAATTTGGTATTAACTGGAATGTCACCTTCACACGTTTTCGAACACTGCAAATCAAATAAACACAACATAACCATAGAAAACACTCAAATACTAAATAAAGAAACAAACATAAACAAACGCAAAATTAAAGAAGCCTTACTTATACAACAACTTAAACCCAAAATAAACCAATATAAAGGAACGCCTTTATACCTATATTAATAAAATAAAATAAATAAAATAATATATTGAAACATCTAATACCGCTCTCTACATTTCGACACACAGTTACACAACCCCTTTCAAACATGTGGTCAGCTTCCGGTCAGTTACCTCTTTCTTTGTGAACCTGACGATGACCGAAGAAGGTCGAAACGTTGTTCGCTCTTCTATGTAAAAGTGTTTTCTCAGCCCAAACGAGCCGTTTTTGCATATAAACTTATTTAAAGGAAATTAATTATCTGAAGTTAGTACAATATGAAATAACAGTACAGAAGGGTAGAACACTTTAATTACGATACTATTTGCTTTATCATTCAGATTAAAATAAACCCCTTAAAAATAAAGATTTGGCTATCAAACTATTTTGAAGTGGTTTAACTGTAACATACGATATTTAGCTTTAACAACGTAGTGTTAATGATAGTAGAAAAACAAGTACTGCAAATAAAAAAGTCAAAATATCAATTTTATTTCAGTTTTTTATATCACTGCTCAAAGAAGTACGTACAACTACGCAGCGTGAAGGGACACACTTGAATGTCCACTGGATAGTGCCTAAATTCCATTTGACATCCAACAACAGCAGCCAATCTGCAAGAAATAATTAAATTGTATATATACAAGCATGTACACACACTTATAAAACAGCCTTAAACTGTATTCTCGAAATACACCCTTTTTTATTTCTGTTGTAGTTTAATATTCTGTATTACTCTGTAACGGGTTTATAATGAATCTTGCAAGTTTAAATGGGCATGCAATGTTTCGTTGCGTGTTGTGCTCATTAAGACGTACATAAAAATTTTGCTTTAAAATTAAAGTTTTTCTCTAAGTCCGCATTTTATATTTGCCTTATTGATCAGGATATTTGCATATAACTCTCGTTTTGCTTCTAGTTATGAGAGGATACTCTTTGTATTGTTTATAATATTATGTGTATTCCATATCGAAGAAATCTAGCTAAGCACTTACGTTGATGGAAACTAGTTCTCAATAAAATGTAATTTCTATTAGAAAAATATCATATCTTAGCTCAACTAAAAAAAAAAAAAAAGAACCAGCTTTGAACTATTACTTTTATATATTAATAAGTCTTTGTTATTACATACAAACCAAGAAAATATAATTTCTTCGTGAAAATATGGTTTCTTCCACATATTCTTCTTAAAGAAATCTTATAGCAACGACAAACAAAACGGAATTACAGTAATCGTTGCCATGCTATGACGAGCATTGTAGCCATTACTGTTTCTTTGTTTTTGAATTTCGCGCAAAGCTACTCGAAGGCTATCTGCGCTAGCTGACCCTAATTTAGGAGTTTAAGACTAGAGAAAAGGCAGCTAGTCATCACCACCCACTGCCAACTCTTGGACTACTCTTTTTACCAACGAGTAGTGGGATTGATAGTCACATAACACCCCTACAGCTAAAAAGGGCGGGCATGTTTTGTTTCTTGGGATTCGAACTCACGACCCTCAGATTATGAGTTGAGCACCCTAATCACTTGGCCATGCTCGGCCTACAATATCTTAGATCACAACTCACAAATATGTCGATAACACAGATAGAGGTATGAGACTGTTTTATTTTTTATTATTTGTTTTGTTTTTGTAAAACCTAAAGTTATATTGGCGTTTTACATTATATACTGCTCACTCAACTCAATAATCTAAGAAAACAAACTAGTAAACATAGAACAGTCTGATATATTCTCTAATCATAATTTGTTGGTTTTCAAGACTTAACACAGTGTAATATTAACATTTATTTCTCATGCTTCCTATAGTGCAACACCCATAACAAATCTGGTTAAGATTCATCCACAGAAAGTGAGATTGTATAAAATAAAAACACCATAAAAATCGCAAAATGCAAAACTGAAAATTTATATGTACCTCGCATGGGCCTAATGAACCTTCCTACCAATTATGATAACAATCATGATTAGACAACATACAGTACTATTATACTTATACAGATATAACCTTTAAATATAAAAAAATGAATATTACTTGACATTTTCAAAAAGATGCTTTATAAAAACTTTCAAATGCAAATTTAAACAAAATATTTCACAATGCTATATTTTTTACTTTTCGATCCCATTGGCAAAGCGGTATGTCTTCAGACTCACACCGCTACAAACCGGGTTTCGATAACGGTGGTGGGCAGAGCACAGATAGCCCATTGTATAGCTTTGACGGCCCGGCATGGCTAAGTGGGTTAAGGCGTTCGACTCGTAATCTGAGGATCGCGGGTTCGAACCCCCGTCGCACTAAATACGCTCGCCCTTTCAGCCGCGGTGGCGTTATAATGTGACGGTCAATCCCACTATTCGTTGGTGAAAGAGTAGCCCAAGAGTTGGCGGTGGGTGGTAATGACTAGCTGTCTTCCCTCTAGTCTTACACTACTAAATTAGGGACGGCCAGCACAGATAGCTCTCGAGTAGCTTTGTGCGAAATTAAAAAAACAACAACAACACACAAACGTGTAGCTTTGTGCTGAATTCCAAACAAACAAAATTTTTATTTTTAATAATACATACATATTAATATCTCTAATGTCACTGGATGAATATTAATTTGAATGAAAAGATCAGTTTGAGTGTCTATCATTATAAAAAAAATATTTTATCTGCAAAATTAGATCAAATCATTGTAATAATCTCATGCTATTTTTCGGTAGTGTAAACGGTAAAATTATAATTTGCTCTAAACTGAATGAGAACTAATGTTTAATTATACATATATAATTAAATAAAAAGTTTTCACCTTGTATGACAACGGTGACTACATAGGCTTTACAGTTTCTTATTATATTACTGGTTGTGTTCTATGTAATATCAGTTCTTCTTGCCGAAGTTTTTGTGGCCATTGTTGCTCCCTTTCCACTTTCATACCTTTACAAAGACTATCAACAGTGTATGAAACATTAATTATGTATTGTAAAAGATGGCTGCGAAACTTACATCAAGCTTTCAGGTTTACACTTGGATCTTGCATAGAAGCTAGCTTACTGACTTGAACTTGTAGATGGGTGTTTTGTTTTTATGAAGCTGCACCTTACTGACATAGAGTCCTTGCAAATATTGCATTTTCTTGCAGTAAAGTGATGCCAATGCATTAACCTTATAGTATGCAGTCATTTGCATTTCCTTAACTTTCCAATTTTTTAACTTACCGTTATATCTGTAACTTGTAACCCAATAACCTTCATGGTAAAGCTTTCGAGACATGTTCTGTATCATTTTTGAAATACTAAATCTTTAACATGGCCACAGTAAAGTTCTAGATTTTTGTACATGTTTTAAGTATGAACGGCTAGTGCAAATATCTCTCGTATAGTTTTGTGTGAAATTCAAGATAAACTAAACAAACAGTCCTTGGATTCTGGAGGTTTCTCAACCAATCCTGCCTTGCAGAGGGCGGTAAATTAAATAATTTCTACTTCTGTGTAACTCTCCAAGTTCTTAGGCAGTTGTTGGCCCTTTCCTCATATACGCAAAATTAATCATGTAATTCCTGCACGAATATCTTGAGAGATTTTAGCAGATGACATCCATTTGGGAGTTTTGTAATGAATTACTTGTCTTGCAAAATCTCCCCAGAAAACAATTCATAATTCTGTGATGATTATACTTGTTTCTAGTTCCAACTATAGCATAAAGGCTTTTTTACTTTTAGAAAACTTGGGGCTTTTCAGAGTCGTTGTCCTCAATGGAAGCGAAGCTTTGCGTTATGACTTTGTAATCTATTTTTAAGGCTTCCATTTCATCTGAATGAGTGCGTCATCTCGTAACTGATAATCTCTTTATCGTCTGAAATACTAGTTTTACAAACACGTCATATAGGTACTATACAGGTGGGTCGAAGCTGAAGAAATCACCTAAAACTTTTGCACAAAGGCAAAGAACATACACGTTTAAGTATAGCAGTCCACAGTGCATTGTCTAACAAAATGAGCAAATGACTACATAAGGGACCGTAGTTTGTTAGGGATGTTCTTCTCTTTGATCTAAGCTTGCATGCCAACATTTTTGCTGCTCATATTGGATGTATGGTCAGTATATAGCCCATGGAAGTATTGAATTCTTATATAATTCTTTTCAAAGAAATTAATGAGAACTCTAGAAAGATCTTTATATGCAAAAACGGCTCGTTTGGGCTGAGAAAATTTTGTTCGCTCTTCTATGTAAAGTGTTTTCTCAGCCCAAACGAGCCGTTTTTGCATATAAATTTCTCAACAAGTGGGTTTCTCGTCGTCACTGATTATTATTTCTAGAAAGATCTGCTCCTGTGTGATTGCTTAAATATAACAATGCGGCAAATTTCTCTAGAGGGCCACCATCTAGAACATATCTGAAGACTATTGTCAGTTGATCGGTATGGGATATGTTTGGAATACAACAAAAAGTGAGTAATACTGGATGTTTTGATTTCATGAATAATGGCAATGAAAACTTCTTTGAGTAGGACTTCTGTGAATTTGTCACAAACATTTGAAGACAAGTATGAAACATGACGTTTTCCTTTATTTGCGGGTTTTGAAAAGTGTTCATCAATAAATACATCATATTTTGATTGCTGATCCGCTGGATGACAGAAATGTCGTGACTGAGAGAATATGCTCTAGAATTTAGTACTAATATTCGTTTTTTTTCTCTGACTCCATTTGCTTGGTTTCTAGTGAAAATGAATGACTATCTGATTGAAGAGAAACGAAGTTCTTAGAAAAGGGGAAGCGACTGGAAATCAAATTAATGTTTCATATTATGAATAGAATAACACTAAAAAGATGTAAGGATCTCGTAAAAGTCTTTATGGTACGGAAAACACAAGAAGTAGACTGTTAATGTACTTTAGATTATGCAACTGACAATATACTTTATCACAGTTTCATTCAATTACAACTGGTTAAACGGATGTTTATTGGTTAAACTTTTAAAATTTGTATTACTTGCTTTAATAAAAATACTATGTTATATGCTATTCACCAGTTATAGAGTCGGTCAAGAGGACAGTTTTAGTTTGTTTGGAATTTTCTGTAAAGCTACACGAGAGTTATATGAACTAGCCGGCCTTAGTTTAGCCGTGTAATACCAGAGGGAAGGCTACTAGTGATGATCAACCACGGCCAACTCTTGGGCTATTCTTTTACAAACAAATAGAGGGATTTACTGTCACATAATAACGCTACCACGGCTGAAAGGGCGAGCATGTTTGGTGTTAAGGGAATTCAAACCTGCAACCCTCAGATTATGAGTCAAGTTCCCTAACCATCTGGCCTCAGGAGGACAGACAATATTGATTTCACAATGCTCATGAAATTACAAATTAACAAATAATGATAAATTACATGTTATATTAACCGTCGAATCGTGTTATAAACAGCAGTAATACTGACACTGTAATTAAAACGCAATTGACTTAAGAACAATAAAGAAAACATAATGTACTTGTATATACTGTGAAAGGAAATAAGAATAATAAAATACATGATGATTAAGATAAGTAACAAAAAGTAATGTAACCAAGCCAGCGACGAAATTCTGTAATATATATATGTATTAGGTTATCGAGAAATAAATGTTATTTTTGATTTGCAAAGTTTGGAAAAGTATAAACCAGTGTTGTAAAAACATGCTATAATTAAATGGTTTAAACTTGAACAAATTTGCTTAAAGGTTTGTACGACATGTAAAAAAGAATCGACTATGTATTCATAATGTTAGAAAAACACGTAAGTAAAAAACATTAATTTAACACAACACGTTATCCTATAATATGTTTGGCTAAACATTTGAAAAATGTTTGAAATTGCGAAAAGAAGATAACACTTATTTTTCTAGCAACGTTTTTAAACTCTGAGATGGAATGTAAGAAACGTTAGTTAATGCCTTAATTATAAAGGAAATTTAATCAAACCCTAAACACATCTAGGAAAACATTATAGTGTAAATGTCGCCACATCCAAAACGTAGTTCTCTTTAGAAACGAAAATCATACATGAAGTACTTCATACTCTGTTGTAAGCCACTTGGATTTTTTTATTTATAATTTAAAATTTTCAATCAGTACAAATAAAAGGTGAAGGCAGTATATATGCTCCTGCTTCTAGTGGCACAGCACTATCCCTGCGGGCTTATAACGCTACAAACTGGGATTCAGGACCCATGGTGAGCAGAGCATAGATAGCTTATTGTGTAGCTTTGTGCTTTTAACTTCAAACAGGCATTGTATAATTATTTATTTATTTTTGGTTCTCATCTAGGTAAGAAGCTCGCTTTGATAAAAAAAAAAAAAAAAGAAGATAAACACCATATCCTCATGAGATCGATTTTCGGTTAGACGAAACATTGTTCTACAATTCATATGTCCAGTACTCTGAATGAACGACATGTATAGTTCATGAAAAGACAACAGTTATAATTGTGTTTGGGTTCTATATATATATTAGTTACGCCTGAAAAACTGTGAAAGCTTTAATATTATTCTATATTTTGTTATCATACTTTACGCAGTAAAATAGCAATTACAACGCGGTTAGTACAGGTTTTATGAAATAAAAATAAAAAAAAAAACAATAATAACAACCCAATATTCTTCAGCGTTTGCTATATTCTATAAATAAAAAGTACATTGCTATGTCAACAGTCCTTTTATAACCATTGGTGAAGCATCACCTAAAGCCCCACCTTCTACACATTAAATCTTGATAGAAAGATGTAAAGGTTATTCTTTTGTCAACTTTGTTATGAGAAAATGATGCACGTTTTCTAATACAAAAATAAAGGTATCAATAATATTAAACATGCATTTTATATATCATCTCAGACTTGCTGAAATAAATTCTGCAAGCAAAAACGTGTTTAGAGCCAATGAAATATAGTGTTAACTACGACATTTCAAAATAATTATTTCATAAGAAAGAGGTTTTACGTTATTTCTAGGAACTTTAGCAGTATAACGTGAGAACATGGACACTATCAACTACATTCGTTTGTCAGAAAATACGGCCGTATAGAATTAGATTTATTACACGTAAAATTAGACTTATTATTCTTATGGTGTTTGTATAAACTGAAGTGGACCAGACTAGGTTTATACATGTTTATCTCTTAACCAAGATTTAATTGTATTGAATATGTTTAATGTGTAAACATATAACTAAGCAGATATTAACTTTACTCGAATTCGTAAATCAAATGCTACGTTCACGTTATTTATACTAGGTAATATAGAAACTTATACACTCACGAAAAATGCATATTAGTTCTTTAAAAATTCAGTCAGCTTCGTTACATAATACTTTAAAAACACGACGACGTAATTTTAGATACAAATTAAGTCAAACAACGCTACCAAATTTACATTTAATACAGTTAGATTTTACTTTCGAAAACGTTACGCTAAAGCTTATTACAATAAACTTCACACTAAATGGATTTTAAAACTACCAGAAAATTAACAAATATTAAAAAAATAATACAGAAAAATTTATTATTAGTGCTACATTTTGACTATAATTATTGTTATAACTTCCAGTAATGAATAAATCAATGTATAAAGTTTAAAATTCTTAGAAAATGTATTGTTTATTTGTAAGAGCATGAGAAACTGAGAAAATAGTAGTAAAATTTAGAAAAATCTAGTGTAATATGCGCACACGCACACGCATACGGATAAGTAATATCCAGGTGCACACCCTCAGGGCCCATTTAGTATGGGTGCAAAATTTCAGGTTTCTAGGTATTTCTTTTGGAACTATGCAGGTCACACATACACAGACACCCACGCGCACACACGTACGTGCCTGTTTGTGATTTCTATTTGTAATATAAAGAATCACTTCTTTTCTATGAGTTTTTTTCGCTAGCTTGGCTAATTAAAAAGATGCGCATGTGCGCAAGTATGTGCAAGTTGATTTATGTGTTTTTCGTATAAAAAGATGTGCACTCACGTAGAAAACACATTCATCATCGTCATCATCTGCCACTCAATTCCATGAAGGAACATAGGTCCTCAATCACTTGCGGTTTCAGTAACATGTGTTTAAGTGAGTAGGTTGTTAGCCCACTGCACCGAGCCGTCTCTAATTTAGCAGTGTAAGACTAGAGGGAAGGCAGCTAGTCATCACCACCCACCGCCAACTCTTGGGCTACTCTTTTACCAACGAATAGTGGGATTGACCGTCACATTATAACGCCCCCACGGCTAGGAGGGCGAGCATGTTTAGCGCGATGCAAACGCGAACCCGCGACCCTCAGATTACGAGTCGCATGCCTTAACGCGCTCGGCCATGCCGGGCCAGAAAACACATTACGTACTCAATAAACAACATACAGAGCATTAGACATTCATAGCTTTTTAGGTATTGTAAATTTTGTTGTAATATATTAGTAGATAGATTAATTTTAATTATTTAGAGAAGAAACATTTGATCATTAAATGTGTTAAATTATTTTACAATTTTATGCACAATTAAAATAATTTTTAAAATTTATTGTAGGGAAAATTATTGGAGTTACTTGTACAATATATACAGGGTGTTCAGAAAGTCACTGTGCTCTTATATATTTATTAACAGACATGTTTCAATATAGAATACAGGAGGTAAATATGAATTACAATTATAAACAATGTTGAAAGTGGCCCCCGTTGGCATCAATACAGGCCTGAATCCTTCTTATTTTGTTTCTAAATATCGCTATCAGTTGCTGGCTTGAAATAGACTGAATAAAATATGATTACAAAACTGCACAGTGACTTTCCGAACATCCTGTATCATGTGTTACATAGCTGAATTACCAGACCTAATAATGTGTGGAAAAGTAGTCGATGGAAACTGCACCAAAAATATTGGTTGGACTCTCAGCATTTATATCCAAACATCATATTAGGGGCAGTAATGCTAACTTCAAGAAAAGTTTTGCTCTTCCCTATTGATATATTGTATTCTATCATTTCTTGCTGTTTTTATTGTGTGTGTGTATTTTTTATAGCAAAGCCACATCAGGCTATCTGTTGAGTTCACCGAAGGGAATCGAACCCCTGATTTTCGTGTTGTAAATCTGTATACTTTTTTTTAGCAATCATCTTGCAACATCTGGCTGCAGACAGCGAAACATGATGACGATGTAAGACTTAAAAAGTTAGGCCCGGCATGGCCAGGTGGGTTAAGGCGCTCGACTCCTACTCTGAGGGTCGTGGGTTCGAATACCGGTCGCACTGCTAAATTAGAGACGGCTAGCACAGATAGCCCTCGAGTAGCTGTGCACGAAATTCAAAAACAAACAAACTTCAAGCGTTTGAGCTACTTCTTTCCTTTTTATTTTATTTTTGCTAAGCATGTAAGACTGGCGAAGTTGATGTTAAATTGCACTCTCAACGCAATTTGAGTCTGGCTTTCCTCGTTAACTCTAAAACCAAGGGCACATTACATGATGACCCATCATATGATTTGTACCTCGGTGTTGGATGTTTGTATTAAGACTGCGATTTTTTTTCTTGAATTTATATTTAATTGTGTTTAATATACAGTTTGTATATGCTGCGTAAGACTCACGGTATCCTTCTTTTTATGTATTCTCTTTCTTACATTTTTTTAGCTTTTACCTAATTCTATGCGTATGTTTGTAAATGTGTACAAATACTCTATGAAAACAACACAGGAATAATGGAATTTGTATGTATTCTACAATAAAGGCTCAAATATACTACTATTTAATAATGCTAACAGCACCTCTAAATTCCCTTTTGTGAAAAGTAAATGTTATGGGATCTGACATACAAATTTCAGTGGTGCATAGAATTGAGAGAAGCACAATGTGTGTTCTCGGTTAGTAGTACTGAGCAGTAGATGCAGAGATAGATAGTGGAACATTTGTTGAGAAGCCACAGAAGATATTTCCTTCATCTAGAGAGAAATAAGTTGACTAGAAGTTGGTTAGATACAGGATGTTGTTGCAGAATAGCTACAACTTTGAAGTGTGGTTAATAGTATCGGACTTTGAGATCGCTATTACAATAATCGCTTTCTAGTCATTTATACGGCTGAAAAATGTGAAGTACTGAATGAGCGTTTGTGATCATGGTTTTTAAAAGCGGGCATTTGATGTTAGATCTTGTGACTTGTCACCTGACTCTTGTTTTGTATAAAATGAATTGAATAAAGCCACTTATGTTTTTAAATAATAGGTGCACACTGTCCTAACTAGAATGTATACGTTAATCTTTATTAGTGTATATAAATAATAACGTAAAATCAACATTTATTTTCAGATTTCATCTAGTTGTTGTACATTCACGTCATTTAAACCTTTGTCATCTCACTTAAATTAACTATGTGGCATTTTGAAGGTGAAGATAATATTAAATAATATCTTTTACAAATAACATGGTCCCGGCATGGCCAAGCGTGTTAAGTCGTTCGACTCGTAATCCGAGGGTGGCGGGTTTGAATTCTCGTCGCACCAACCACACTCGCCCTTTCAGCCGTGGGGGCATTATAATGCGACTATTCGTTGGTAAAAGAGTAGCCCAAGAGTTGCCGGTGGGTGGTGATGACTAGCTGCTTTACACTGCTAAATTAGGGACGGCTAGCTAAGATAGCCCTCGAGTAGCTTTGCGCGAAATTCAGAACAAATAAACAAAAACAAATAACATTATCGCTACCAACGTACTCGGTACGTTTTTTACATTTATGTTTGGTTGATTGTTGATTTTTTATAGCTAAGTATAAAGCTACATAAAGGGCTATAAGTGTTCTGTCTACCACAGTTATCGAAACCCGGTTTATTGCGTTAAGTCCACAAACATAGCGCTGTATCACTAGGGGCCGTGTTGAAGTGATTAGATAAACAAAAGTTTAATTGGACCGAATATAAACTAAATTTATTACGATCGAACGTGACGTTCAGAACTGAATTTTCTTCTTCTTCTTTTTTTCCTGTGTACCTATGTGTAGGATGTGCACATATATGCTTATTGTTTAACTTTTAGCTTCAGGATATTTAATCGCTTTTTATGTTATTCTATTTTTATCTATTTCACTGAAAGTTACAGCTTATTTAAAAAAATATTTTATAATGTGGTGTCTCTTTGATACTAATATTATCAAACGACAGCTGTTTTGTTCTCGTGTGCACGTGTTATGTATTGTTTATTTGTTCTGAATGTGTTTGTTAGGTTTACTTGTTTCAGTGTTTTCACGAAAAATTACACAAAGAAATATCTGCGTACAACCATCCTTAATTCTACAACCATAGAGTAGATACAGAGCAGCTTATCAATAGCATCTATTGACAGTTCTTGTGGCCGTTCTTGTTTGACAAAACGATCGAATATAACTCGCCAGTTCCGATATCAAGAACTGTACGAAAGGTGTAACCGTTTCCCAACGGTGAATGTAATAATAAAAATCACATATCAATTTAAGTTAAAACAACAACAACCTAAAATTTGGCAGATAATAATAATCAACAATTAGATATTATTTGTCTACGTTTTATACAGTTTTCTGAACAACCATATTGTCCCATAATTGTTCTGAATAATTTAAGTATTTCAGCAAATGTAGCTGAGGTAAGGAAATCGACCCAGAGGTAAACCTTTAAACATACCGCTGCAATGGAAAATACGATGCACGAGCAACATGTTTAGCTCTATGCATTTGTTTTTTTATCAAATTCTGACCATTCAAGAAATGTATCATGCCGCTATGGAAAGACTTATAGCCAGAAATTTTGTGTCATTCCCTTCCGAAGGCCCTGCATGACCAGTTGGTTAAGGCACTCGACTTGTAATTTATGGGTCGCTGGCTTAAATCCCCCTCCCACTAAATGTGCTCGCTCTTTCGGCCTTTTGGGCGTTATAACGTTACCATCAATCCCTCTATTCCTTGATAAAAGAGTAGTCCAGGAATTGGCGGTGAGTGGTGATGACTAGTTGCCTTCCATCTAGTCTTAAAATGCTAAATTAGGGACAACTAGTGCAGATAGCCTTCGCGAAAATAAAAAACAAACCAATCCCTTCCGAAGGAGGGTATTCGTATAGAAAAATCGAATAAAAATATTTGTAATTGTTGAAAAACAACAGTTTCAAAGAATATTGTTTGGGGTAGTAGCAAGAAGACTAAAACACCCACACACACGCAAAAAATATTCTACCAAATCAGAGGTTTTATTGTCGTTCCCAAAGTCTGAAGGTTGGTTTTTCACAAAAAGATTTCTCTACCCAGAAAGTGGTTATTAGCAAATTACAGGAATTTCAACTAACAAAAAAAGCACAAACAACTAATTCATAATTTTTCTCGAGATACAAAACTGTTGTAATAAGAATATAGAAACTTGTTGCAATAATGGACAAACGCTGGATGTACTAGAACTATGGCAAAAAAGGAGAATTTTCTATCGACCACGAGGCATAGACTTTCCAATATGATACAGATAATGCAAAGAAAGTTGTCTGTCGGGTGTTATGCGGGTTGCTTCAGACTTCTCATACAATGAAAAAGTTAAGCTTCATAAAGTGCAAAGTAGAGTAAAGATGAATTCTAGTTACTATCACGAAAAGAGTGATAAAAATTATATACGAAATGAAATACCTGCATTGTGTGGAAAGTTTGTCAAAAGATATGGTTATATCAGGATAAAGAGCCAAGTAACAAATTTTGTGATTAAAATAATTAAAAAATCAAAATCAAAACGGAAAAGAGCTTTAGGTAAAACATCCAGTGTTACCTGGACATGATATAGACATCTTGCGTAAACCTACCTTGATTTGCAGCTAGTATAAAAATACAAGTAAATGCATCAAAAATTAAGGATTTCACATTTTCGTTTCATTGTTATGACATGCTAGTCTTCAAAATTCCAAAACGTTTAATCTTTATTAGAGCAAAATTGAAAGTGTTGTTTTCATTGATTGCAGAATGTTTAAGAAACATGACATAATTTTAACCATTAATCTTAAAAGTGGAAAATACATATCTTGATTTTCATTCGAAGTCTGCTAAACAGACCGATAATAACTGGCATATTACGACAGCGGAAATGTTTATGAAAAATTCAAATAATTGTAAACCTTTATAAAAGCTAAACGTAATTACATCCACCCTTTCAGTAGCTACATCCATTAACAAATATTACTGGTCGGCAAAACCAGGCCTTAAGTCTTATTAACACATCTATCTCGCAAAAATGTTTTAAATAGGATATTGAAAAAAGAAATTCTTCAACGCGAAGATGCACATGTATACCCAATATCGCAAATTATAATAATAAATTTACTAACCCATTATGAGTATGACGTTTCTTAGTCGAATTGATGAGTCCTGTTTATTGGCACTGGATATGGCAAGTGTAGAATGGGTAAAATATTGTTATATGTATTCTTTTTTTTCACTTTTACTGATAAGTTGTGACAATAACAATGTTGTTTCTACATGTGTATATATATGTTAAAGATTTCTTTCCTTTTCCATCAGAGGTAAAAATAAAACGAGAATCTACGTCGTAAAGGCTTAATGCATTCTTTAATCCTCTATATCCTCTGCTGTGGACTGTAATTTTGCTTATTCAAAGCTCATCAGCACAGTTTGAGTCAGCAAATTAAAGAACTTCTATTAAGCCTCTTATAATGTTGATGTATATAATATCTGTGGAGTTTTGAGCCATTTTACTTTAAAATATAGTAACCTAAATTGCTTTAGGTATGTAAATGATTTTATAACATTTCTTTGAATTCATTATTCGATGATATACAGTGAAGGAGCTGTTTAATGATGGTATATGTGTGTTAAAGATACCTCGTCTGATACAAAAGAAATCTTTAATGTACATATATATGTACAACATATATCTATACAGAGAGACACTGAAAGTTTAAGGAACTGCTGTGCTCAATCTAGGGGTGTCTAAGGGCATTTTAACCCCAGAAAATTAATATTATAATAAACTTTGCAGTTGCTAGATAAATTAGATATGTTAAAAAGTGAGGGCATCACAGCACCTTCGGTTCTGCTGCCTCTGTTAGTACAACTAGTTTTGTATGTGCAGTTTTTTTCTTCACTACCTTCATCACTAAATAGGCTACCACATATTTTTACCAAGTAGGCTTAGCATTTTTCGCTATCATGTGGGTTTCACCAAGTAGGTTTAGCATTTCTCGTTGCCACATACGTATATAAAATATATACCAAATAGGCTTAGTATATATCGTTGCCAAAAAAGCTTAATCTAGAATGAATAGAGGAAAGTAAGCAGTTATTATTATTACTATCTTAGCGTTTCTAAGAATTTTGTTGACGTTCGACTTTAACAAATAAGCACTTTCATTTCAAAATTCTATGAATCCCACATTTTGTTATTTTTAGTTTTTATGGTTTTAAGCCTATATAATAAAAATAATTAAAGGTGTAACTTCAGCAAAGGTTTTTGGTTTCATTACTCACTCGCATATCAATTAAATATCGAAATAAAGCACTACATAAATGACAAAAAAGTGTCAGAATATACGAAAGTTCCCATCATGAAATTATGTAACATTGTAAAACATATGAATGAACATAAATAAGTCTTTATGGTTTGTATTGTGTTAAAATACTAGAAATTAGGGTAAAAAGGATGAGAGGTTCACCTCACAGTATACTCCAGTTGACACTCTCTACTCTCTCCAGCTTTTACCTTCAGAACTTCAGTTGATGATGCTTTGGATGGCATGTTTACCTTTTTAGCGTTGACTACGTACGTGTCTGGAATCCAGAAGAACTTGAAATGATTTTTCGATATGATAGCATAGTCGAATTCGCTTGTTTTCACATCTAAAATACCCAGATTTTCCAGACTGTTTCTGTAAGTACAGCACATTGATTTAGTTGCGTTCCAGCCATGCCATATAAAGAAATCCAATCTAAAGTCCTGAAATTGAGAAAAAAAATACAGCGTCAGAAAATTTGAACAAAATCGTAGGTGTATTTCAGTTAAAGAGAGAGGCGTTAGACGAAAATGGTTTACATGTGTTAAACTCGGAGATTTTGAAGAAATATATTTATGCCTTTAAAAGTCGTAAATTTTGAATAAATATAGTTATTGTTTTTTCGTAATTAACAGTACCTTAAAAGTATTGTCTCTACACCACTCCATGTTAGATACAACATAAAGTAAATTAAGGATCACTTGAGGAAAGGTAAGAGAAAAATGCCAACAATACATTAAAAGACAAAATATCAAAACGATTGTTAGAGAAAAACAAAGATAAAATATATTATCAAGATTTTTGGTGAGACTAAATGGAAATTGGCAGTACATAAGACAAGACTAACGCTAGTAAAAGAGAACACGCGAGCAGTATAAATAACAGGGCAAAGAAGAGCATGAAAAATCAAGAGGAAGATGTTATGGACGACAAACGCCGAAATAGGACAAAATGGAAAGTTTGTTTTGAATTTCAAAAAAATCCACACGAGAACTATCTACGCTAGCCGTCTCTAATTTAGCAGTGTAAAACAAGAGGGAAGGCAGATAGTCATCACCACTCACCGGCAACTCATGGGTTACTCTTTTACTAAAGAATAATGGGATTTATGTCACATTATAACGTCCCTACAACTGAAGGGACGAACGTATTTAGGGTAACGTGGATTCGAACTCACGATTCTCAGATTGTGAGTGGAACGCCTTAACCACCTGGCTATGCTGAACCCGAAATGGATTGGTTTGGTTTTGAATTTCGTGCAACGCTACACGAGGCTATCCGCGCTAGCCGTCCCTAATTTAGCAATGTAAGACTAGAGAGAAGGCGAGTTAAGGTGTTCGACTCATAATCTGAGGGTCGCGGGTTCGAATCCCCGTCGCACCAAACATGCTCGCCCTTTCAGCCGTGGGGGCGTTATAATATTACGGTCAATCCCACTATTCGTTGGTAAAAGCGTTAGCTGTGGGTGGTGGTGACTAGCTGCCTTTCCTCAAGTCTTACACTGCTAAATTAGGGACGACTAGCGCAGATAGCCCTCAAGTAGCTTTGCGCGAAATTCAAAAAACAAACATTCTTCGGTTCAAGATAGTGTGGGTCAATATGAAAAACATTTATATGTATATGGACTGTAAGAAAAAAGTATTTCATTTTACGAATATTTTGAGTAATTTTATTGAGTGCTCTTACTAACGCTGCTATATATCACACTTCCTTACATCATCCAATCACAGGCCCCCAATGGCACTGTTGTATGTCTGCGGACTTACAGTGCTAGAAACCGGGTTTCAATACCCGTGGTGGTAGAACACAGATAGCCCATTGTGTAGCTTCGTGCTTAACTTTAAACACACACTCCAACCATAGAAAACTTTGCACATGATGGATCTGTCTAGCGGCGTATCTAGTCAGTAGAATGTCACTTTTTATACTGTATCTAGTCAGTAGAATGTCACTTTTTATACTGTATCCAGTCAGTAGAATGTCACTTTTTATACTGCATTCAACTAATATTATCACACCCTTGACTTCGTTGACATCGTTGTCGATTTTTTAAGGATTATACCATAAAAAATAACTAAAACTGAAGTAATTGGATTTGTAGCTCGCTTTTAGAGTGCATTTACGTTTACATGTATGTAAATATTTTGGTCGAAGTGATCGAATCTAATTTACATTTTTCAGCTACACATTTAACAACAGACTCTGATTTCTCCAAAGAACTGAAGCTATTTGCGTGTAAAAAAAAAAACAGTTTCTCGTCTCATTCACTGAATAGTGACAGCTTTACTATTTTATACTTAACACAATATACACATTAAAAGTTGAAAGCATAATCTTTTAGATATTAGCTACTCGAATTATGAAGAAACAAAGTGACTTTTATTTAACAGAAAAAGGAAAGTACAAAGAATAACCTGACTTTCTCGCCAACTGTATGGTTCGTGTTAACAATATCATGTTAACGTTAATGTTTATTAAATGCATAAAAACAATTTTTGTTACGATAATAACATTGATTAGACCATAAATATTTACTATTTACACATATCTAGTTATCATTATGAGCGAAAGCGTCTTAGTGCTTTCATTCACTCACGTCCTTAATGGTTACCCGCATTATGAAGGTTAAATGTCATAGTTATTAAAAATATCAAATACCCATTTGTTGTGTATCTAAGACATTTTATTAGAAACTTCGAACAAAGAAAATACAGCCAATAAACGTCTTCAGACAAACTTAGTACATGTTTTATCACCAGAAAGCTTTTGTTAACATTATAATTCTGTGTTTTTTATTTGCATCCTGCCTTATACATAAGAGTGCAAGTAATGCATATATAAGCTTATACGTCTAAGTTGTATGACGAAACATTTTTTTTTTTTTTTCCAAAACGGTAATAATGGGGCCATCATATTATTAATATTGTCCCTTAAAGTAGATTTGTTTTAGTTATCTTTCACTGTGCAACTTGCAGAAAAAGATCTTATGGAATGATATCAAATTATACTAATGCGAAATAAACTCTTATACAAGCTCACACCACATGTTATCATGAATTATCGAGTCTGAGTAATAATTAGTACGTATTAAATAGAGAAATATCACTAAAGATATTTAGTTTGGCGTTGTAGTTACTACGTAGAAATATGTATCGAAACTGATAAGCCTTCAATAAGCTACTTGTCAATTGTACATTGCAATATGTATGATAGTTAGTATTGATAACGCCCCTTCGCAGGAAGGGGATCCTGGAATTACTTGATTTTAGCGTTGTAATTCAGCAGACATTTCGCTGGAAGGGGAGGTGTAAAGAAGAGGAAAAGAAACACACACATACTCTTTGGTAGTATCCTAGACCTGTTAAAAAGTGTTTTTTATCACATCTAAAGATAGTTAAAGGTAATTTCATTTATTCATACTTATTTGTACTACACTCTAGGTGCAATTGCAGAGTTTAAAAATGTTGATTGTGATGTATAATTTTTTGTCAATATATGAAACTTTAATCCATGAGAAACTTTTAGTATAAGTGTAAATAAACAAACACTGTACTTCTCAAGGTGGAAAAAGTATACATTATACTGTTAGAAAAATGCTGCATAATTTCCAGTGAACCCTAAATATTTTTACATTTTGGAACTTCGTTGCTGTTTAAGCAGTGATAATTTTGTATTTGCTACAATTAACAGTTGTTTTATCATGAACTAATTGAATATTTTTTCTACCTTTCAAACTTGGATATTTAACTGTTTTGTTATTTCCACTTGAAGTTTATAACAGTGGTTTTGGCTTTTATTTTTTTGTATTGCTAAATAGATCTTGAACAAATTGCTTTATACATGCATTCTTGGAAGTATACAAAATTCCATACTACGTTTTTATCTCTGCCTTGATTGAAATACATGGCTGAATACCTTTCTATACTTAAGTATGCTTGAAAATATTGGATGTCTGCAGTTACAACAGTTGCTGGTATCTTGATGTACATAATTGAGTGTAAACATCAGAACACGTAACCTTACATAAATAACTATGGAAGCAAGGTGTCACAAAATTTTGTGTAAAGTTGCATAGAATATTTTAAAGCGTGATAAAGCTACTAATTACTGTTTGTTAAAGTCCCAAATTTAATCCATTGACCAAAGGGAAGATAACCGCTCAGTAGCACTCTAGCGTCCACTGTTAACGTTAATTGAGTGAGCATTAATCTTAGAACGCGCTCACAGCTTAAAATGTGAAGAGTATTTTTTGACATCGCGCAAATTCGAATCCGGCTTGAAAGTTCCGATATTTAGATCTATACAAGACTAACTTGTGTCCATTTTGTTTTTTCACATTACAAGGTAATCCCTTAGTGACTCAACAACATGTCTGAATGCTCATACCCTAAAACATGGTTTCAACACCCGTGGTGGGATAGTGGGAATTGTGTAGATTTTTGCTTATTAACAAATAAATAAACAGAAAACTGGGCACAAAATATGTTTTAAAATTAACTGCTCTTCAGGTGAACATAAAGATATTTTCAGACTATTCGAAATTAAACTAAATATTTTCTGTCTGTAGTGTATGTTAATACCAATCTTTGTGTGCTATATTTAATATATTTTCAGCTTAAATTATCTAGAAATACGTTATCACAAGTGCACCAACAACATAGCAATCGTGTGAAATACTTACCATGTCCAAAGCGTTAATGGAATTGATGTCTTCAACATACAACTGCGTCTTGATACGAAGAGGTCCTATTTTGAATACGAAATATTAAAATATTTATGAAGCTACTGTACGTTTGATTCGCATAATAGTGGAAAAGAAACGCATTGAAAAACATATTATTCTAACCTCATGAAGCAAATAAAATGTTTTCAAAATTGAATTTCATAATAGATGACACTCATTTAAGTAATTTTAATTGTTTTATCGTCCTTTTTTTAATTTACATGTAGTTACCCAGTGGCTCATCGATAAGTGTTCAAGCTTTTAAAATAAAAAAATAAATAAATCGCATTTTCATAATCGTGGTAGTATACCCAAGAGAGCCCATTGTGTAGCTTTGTTCTTAATAACAACCAACTAAATTTCACTTACGGAAAAACCGCTGAGAGATATTTGTTTTAACATATTTTAAGTCAAATCTTGTAATACCACAATGAACTACCTCATGTTTTCTTATGAACTTAACATACATTTGATATGTAGACAATTATCTCTTTTTCAACAGTCATTACTGTCTTCCTTTTAATCAATTAGTTTTATTAAGATACACTATCTACAAGCAGTATCCGGACATGTTTTTCTAGATCAGAGGAACCAAAGTGATTAACTGTTCTAAAGAAGAAAGATATACCTTCTGAAAACTGTTTGTTTTTTTGGGTTAGGTGTTGCACGTGTCCAAATGTTACATGTTTGAACAACTGCTCTTGTTCCTACATTGACTGGCGAGATTGTTGCTTGATAGCCTTAACTAGTTTATGACGAATGGAAATATATGCTCTAACCTGTCGAATTAGCAGTTCTAATTGGTCTCAGATACATTCTATAGTGTAAATATTTAGGCTTTAAACGAGCATTTTCGTGATTTTCATGTTATTTCTTTGAAACTACGCAACGGGTAAACATGTTTTGTGGCAGGAAACATTGTCTTGCTCATAAAACGAATACATAATTTCTTCTGGGATTTATTCATAGGTGATATCGTAATATTCATTTGTATTTTGAGGTAAAGTCATTTCACAAATAGTTTTGACGCATAAGGTGCAGACGGTAGCCAATACCATAATTTCTCAACCACAATATTTTACAGTTGAAACAATACAATCATAGTTGAAGTGTCCAGTTGCCTACTTCCAGACAAATGTTTAGCCATCATTTCCAAACTGGATAAAGCAACTCTCATAACTGTATAAAATGCTCAACTGATTGTCAAGTGTCTAATGCTGTGTTATAGAAAGCAAGCTTTATACACTTTATAGGTAACGCTCACGTGATGGGACTCGAATGATGTAGAAAAGTCACTGTGAATTTAATTTACATGTTATTGTAAAATTCTTTATGCCTAAAGTTGCAAACCAACGATTATAATGTTTATAAATCAGTCCACATTGCTCATTTAACGTCATAATAAACAAAATAATTAAAAATCTGCCTTATTTAAAGAGACAGTCTTACAACAGACTCGCGAATATGTAAGCATTTTTTTTACATCCCATTAAACTAGTCCTTGTTGAAATAGGTACTATATAAGAAAAAACGTCGAATACTCGTGGGAAAGACTATCTATTTTTATATTTTACAAGCTTTATTACTAAATAGAATTCATAATTCTTTCTTGATGCAAAGTTACAACGTGTCGAAAATTTCTCTTAAAATATCTATTCAGCCTGTCTGCTGTATGTATTTTAACATATAAAATATCAGATTACTTGTATCGGGTTATCAACTTTAAATAGAATAGTCGCACTAAGATATGTTCATTAAAAATACAACTTGTAATATACATGTTATGTTATATGCTTAAGGTTTGTTTGTTTGTTTTTGAGAGAAGACTTTCTTTACATTATCTGTACCACATTGGGAAGTCTGTGATGCTCCGTAGTCGATGGAAAACTGCCCATTTTTCCCCATAGTTGAAGTACATTCACCGTTTGTCTATTATTGTAACAAGTTTCCATATTCTTATAACAATATTTTTGTGTTCTTTGTTTTACATATATTGTATTTCTCTCACCAAGCGTTCTCGAGAGAAAAAAATTGTGCATTAGTTGTTTTTGGTTTTTTACAAAGGAAGAATCTTTGATAGTTGAGATTTCTGTAGTTTGCGAATAACCACTTTCTGGGTGGGGAAGTCTTTTTATGAAGGACCAATCTTCAAACTGTGGGAATGACTTGTTTGTTTGTTTGTTTGTTTTTGAATTTCGCACAAAGCTACTCGAGGGCTATCTGTGCTAGCCGTCCCTAATTTAGTAGTGTAAGACTAGAGGGAAGGCAACTAGTCATCACCACCCACCGCCAACTCTTGGGTTACTCTTTTACCAACGAATAGTGGAATTGACAGTCACATTATAACGTCCCCACGCCTGAAAGGGCGAGCATGTTTGGCGCGACCGGGATGCAAACCCGCGATCCTCAGATTACGAGTCGCACGCCTTAACACGCTTGGCCATGCCAGGCCGTGGGAATGACAGTAAAACCTCTGATTTGGTAGAATATTGTTCACGTGTTTTTCTTCCCTTCTATGGGTGTGTCAGTCTTCTTACCACTGCCGTTTTCTGTTCTCCAAACAATCTTTCTTGACACTGTTGTTTTCCAAGATTTACAAATATTTCAATTCGATTTTTCTATAGGAACACCCTTCTTCGGAAGGGTTTGGTTTATTTTGAATTTCGCGCAAAGCTACACGAATGCTGTCTGCGCTAATTTAGCAATGTAAGACTAGAGGGAAGGCTACTAGTCATCACCACCCACCGCCAACTCTTGGGCTACTCTTTTACCAACGAATAGTGGGATTGACTGTCACATTGTAACGCCCCCACGGCTAAAATGGCGAGTATGTTTGGTGCGACGGGGATTCGAATCCGCGACCCTCGGATTACAAGTCGAGTGCCTTAACCACCTGATCATGCCGGGCCATATGCTAAGGAATATCGGAATTTTAAAGACGAGTAACTATCGCACTCTATGCGAAAACCATTGAGGTAGATGTCTTATGATAAATACGTAAAGACTTATAATGTAATTTTTTTTTTGTAAATGAAACCGAAAAAAAAACGCGAAAGAACAGCGTTACAAATGAAGTACTGAATTTCACCTCAAAACAAGTCAGAACTTACGTGCACCTATAGTTGTTGTATTTTTTAACCAGTAAAGAATTTTGCTGTTGCTTTACCTTGGTTGAAACCACTGCGGGCCCCCCGCTAGTACAGCGGTATGTCTCCGGATTTACAACGCTAAATTTAGGGGTTCGATTCCCCTCGGTGGGCTGAGCAGATAGCCCTATGTGGCTTTGCTATAAAAAAAACACACAAACACACGAAACCACTGCGCTGTTTTTTTTCTTTTCGCTTGAATTTATAAAATATTTAACTTATATTCCCTTTCAATTTCTTGCATATATTCTCTGCTGTAATATTCATTATATGTTTAACACGAGTTGAATTTTGAAATTAGGTGTTTATGTAGAAAACTTCTGTAATGAATCACTTCCATTACTCTTTATTGAATTTTTAATCATTATTTTAAAAAAGTTTATATTATTACTAAACAAAACGTTTTATCTTTCTTTAACAAGTAATACAATTATATGCATTGGTAATATTTTTCATGTGTAAACACACATTATAAATGCAATGTAATGTAATATCTTATTATTGTTCTATACAATCACTTAACAGATATTTATTATTCTAACATTTTTCACATATTCCTCAATATAAAGTTGCCAGTGCTACAAGTTTTTTATTCTCATAATTCCTTCTTCTGTTTAAACCGTGAATATATATTGAAAGAAAATATACAACGCCAGCGAATCTATAAATAGTAAAAAATAAGAAAAATATTTATTAAGTACTGAGAGATATGGTGCTTTCTTCTACGATTATGTACAATGTTATATTTTACCACAGTGTTAAGAAAATACACATTTTACGTATAGAAATATATTGTAGCTCAAAGTGTTAGGGAAAAATCAAATAACTTATTAAACTTTAAAAAAGGTACACTTTTGTTTGTTTAATGCAAAAGTTATCAATACATTATTTTCTATATTTCTGAAAGTACATAATGTAAGTTATTTCAACTAACCATTCTCTGGCAAAGGTGGAAGATCACTCTGGTCATACTCAAATCTAAACGGATTTTTGCCATTTGAACATTCTGATCTGTTGCTTCTTGCGGAGACTACACTGAGAACATTAAAATGGAAGATTAAGGTAAAGAGATACAACGATAGTTATTTACACATGAAACCTGTAAGTAAGGTTATAGTAAAAACATTCTGAACACTTTAAACATATCAAAAATCTGGACAAGTAGTCATAAAAGCAAAAATCCTGTTAATAATTGTTCTAATCATTCTTTGTCTGAATAACTGCTTCTATTCTGTTAGGCACAATCTTAACTATGTTTCAGTTGGTGTCTCTGATTCAAGTCGTTCCCATCGATGTTTTGAGAGTTGATAATAATTAATTGGAATCCTGTGAAATGGCCTTCTTTACTATTATGTGATTCCATATATACTTCTGTAAGTCTCAACTGTGAGTTTTCCATTTCAAAACATCGATATTGTTGTTTAGAACCTGATATTCGATTCACTGAGCTTATGACAATAAACGTCTCGTCAACAAACCATAAAAAAAATATTTCTTTAAGATATTTTAACAGCCCTGGGTATTTACACATCTAAATATTACATAGATTGGTTTCACAAAATTCAAGTACAAACCACAACAGCTCCATCACAAATCTAAATGGCACGACATTACTAACATCAGTTTGTTTTTGTCTATTATCAGTCTCAAATGTAGACATAACTTTAAAAGTGTCTGAAGCTACAATAAACACTCTAAGAAAACCTTGATCAAACTACAGTATTCTGACAACCAGTACATCAAGTAAATTGTGTGCTGAGCGCTTTTAGGAGTGACGTATGATGTGTGTTTTACAGCTCTTCTACTGTACCTATATCTGACGACAACACATTACTAAACCTCTCAAAATGTGCTGGCTGGCGTTTAGCCACGTTGAAAGTGTTAAAGACGTAAATGCACCATGTAGTTATTTCAGATATTATTCACATTTCGTTTTTATATTCCTAAACTGGGCGCTCTGGCATCAGTTTCGATGGCTATGGATTTTGTTTATGGTATTAATATGTTTTAAATATCTTTCAGTGGTCGTGGGCCATGTTACAAGCTAAAAACTTGAGTAAAAAGCTAATCGTAAGCTGCTTTTTACTCAGGTATTTTTGATATTAAGATATTAATTTACAGGAGATCTAAAACTAGAATTTCAAAAGGTAACACAAGTGGTTTATCACCCTTTATAAGAACAGGGTTTGGCGTGGTCAGGTGGTTAGGGCGCTTGACTCGAAATCTGTGGTCCACAGGTCGAATCTTCGTCCTGCAAACATGCTCTCCCTTTTAGCCGTGGGTTGGAGATAGGTGATTATGACTAACTGCCTTCCTTTTAGTCTTTCACTGCTAAATTAGGAACGTAGTTTTGTATGAAATTCAAAACAAAACAGACCAAAATTTATAAAAACGATCTGTATATAGCGATGAAATGATTTGGTGCAATAAATGTAAACAACATTGTCATTGGCGAAATAATTGGCAGCTTTATGTTTGGTTCATGACAACTTCTTTACCATTTGTTAGCACAAAACTACCATGATAAACGTATGATTGGTGCAATAACGCCATGATAAACGTGTAATTGGTACAATATCACCATGATAAACGTATGATTGGTACAATATCACCATGATAAACGTATGATTGATACAATATCACCATGATAATGTGTCTCAGTCTTTTTATCATATCCCTGTATCAAGACTGTAAACAAATGCAGAGGAGAAAAAAAAAACCTACAATATCCTTCAAGAAAGCAGTAGCACTTATTCTGTGTAACATTTATGACGGCATTATATTTCAAAACCGTATTCCAAGGCAATGCAGACTAAATCTTTTTTCTTTTTTTTTCGCAAAGTGGAAGTTATTTTTATGAACGAGAACCCTTCGACCACAAAATTATTGTAATACAACTAGACAATATTTATTATAATCACGAAAAAGATAAACAAATACAACACAATAAAGATTGTGATAGAAGAAATTTTGTTTCTGATTGTTTCGATCAATGAACGAATTTTGGTAAAAGCTGTTAAAAATGTGAGTGAATTTATTATCTCCGAATTTTGAGGTGAAGGATGCCTTACAAGAGTGAGAGTCAAATCTTGCTTTTTAATTAGACAAAAGTTGACGGTGGGTGCTGTTGGCTAGTTTCCTTTGTTGTAGTTTATAAGTTAAAATATGGGAACGTCTGACTCTATAACCCATGTATAGATAGTCTTTCTGTGTCTTTCGGCAACATTCTGAAATAAATAAACGAACAAACTTTTCCAAATTAATTCAGTTATGAGAACTAAAATTTATATAAATAAAGACGTGTTGTAGGTCAAAAGGAGAAAGACATAAATAAACAATTTTATAAAGAAATTCAAAGGTAATGGATGGAATTCTATCCTGAAAAGAACGCTAATTTATAGAAGTAATAAGTAATTTACTCCTATATATTGATATCGGTTGAATGTGTATGTAGAAATGCATAACTGACTGTAAACAGAGTATGATAATGGTGACTTACTAGTAGCTAAGAGGAGAACTAACATGAAAAACGTCTAAAACTATTAAGATAAGGTTAGTAGCTGAGTACGAAAGTATTGTTCAAACCAATAATAAGCGTGAAAAGCCTCTGGGAAAATGCCCTTCGAACCACATGAAGCTTATCGATTCAAAAGTCTTTAATTATAGTAGGTTGTTAAGCAGTCTGTTTTATTGAACGACATTTTTTTGTGTTTCATGCATATGCATTAAAAAAACGCCCAACAATTAAGAGCATAACTGATTAATTTCATCTATTAAAAGTATTTACTGTCGTGTTAAGGCCCGGTATGGCTAAGCGTGTTAAGGCGTTCGACTCTTAATGCAAGAGTCGCGGGTTCGAATCCCGGTCGCACCAAATATGCTCGCCCTTTCAGCCGTGGGAGTGTTATAATGTGACGGTCAATCTCACTATTCGTTGGTAAAAGAGTAGCCCAATTGTTGGCGGTGGGTGGTGATGACTAGCTGCCTTCCCTCTAGTCTTACACTGCTAAATTAGGGAAGGCTAGTGCAGATAGCCCTCGAGAAGCTTTGCGCAAAATTTAAAACAAACAAGCTTTCGTGTTAAAACTCGTTCCTAATAGTTTACAGGTCAAGTTTAATATAACTTCTTTTTTCATTAAAAAAAACTAACAAATAGAAATAAATAATAAAAACTAACTTGTTCTGAGTTGTATTTCAATGTCCCCAGTGGCTCAGCTTAAGTCTGAGAACTTATAATGCTAATATTAGGGTCTTAATACCCGCAGTAAGCAAAGCACAAAAAGCCCTTGTATATTTTTTGTTTAACAATAAACTAACAAACTATTTCATAAGCTGTGTAACATTCTGTGTATAAATCACTTGAAATGTAGAAATATTTTACACTCTTCTTATACTGTCCGGCCGAACATGGCCAGATGGTCAAGGAACTCGACTCGTGATCTGAGTGTGAAAGGTTCAGATTCCCGCCACACCAAACATGCTCTTCCTTTCAGCTATGGGAGCGTTATAATGTCACGGTCAATCTCGCTATTCGTTGGTAAAAAAGTAGCCCACGAGTTGGCGGTGGGTGGTGATGACCAACTGCTTTCCCTCTAGTCTTACACTGCTAAATTAGAGACGCTAGCGCAGATGGCTTTCGTGCAGCTTTGCGCGAAATTCAAAACAAAATTATATCAAATCTTATACTACATGTTTGATTAACTTCATGAGTACAGTCTATATCAACTACAGCTTAATTAATTGTTAAAGAGACAGTATAGAGTTATTTTCTGTATAGCATAATGTACGTTTCTCTGCTATATCATTACTGGTGGGCTACCTTCCTATTTTATACTAAGTTACTAAGTGTTATATTTGGTTTAATCCTAATTAATACACAGTTCTCTGATTTATCTTATACGTTCTTAGGATAATTTATCTAGAAGAGTAGCTTGCTAGTTCGTGACATTTTCTGAATGATAGATAGCAAAGTTAATTCAAATAAAACAATCGATGTTTAAAATCAATACGTAAATAATAATGTGATATTAGTCCTTGTCTTCATCTTAACTGGTAAATTACTTTAATGAAAACTGACAATAACTGTTATTCGCTTACTTAATACAGTTCACACCATAACATTCTTGTTCATGAAATTGATAACAAATAGCGTATCAACTTTTACTACCTGTTGTATCCTAACCAGCTTGATGACCTCTGGTAGTGGACGAAAGGCTTCTTAAGTAATGTATATGACAAATGTACCGTCGGTATTGCGTTATTATATAATATTGCTTGCTTCTAATAAAACGTTTTAGAATTATACAGTTCCCGCAGTGGACAGCGAATATAGTCTACTGTATAGCTTTGTGTTAAAACAAACCTTTAGGTTGCATAATTTAGGTAGACGAATAAAGCAAGTGTTACTCAAAAATGCAATTTTAATATGGAATTAAATTTTATATTATATATTTGAATATATCAGTACACACGCTGTATTGTAAAATATATTTGAAATACTAATTGGAATATATGTTTTAAAATCTTCGTGCAAAGCTGCGTAAAGACTATTTTCATACTTGTAGCAAAACGAAATTTTCAATAAAAATTTTATGACCAACATCGCTCTTGTTTTTATTACTATGAATAATAATAACAAAATTGTAAACGTAAAACTGATGTTCTCTAAAACAACCTAAAACACCTTTTAATATATGCATATATATTAATTCTCAAGTTTATACATTAGTATATTTTCAGGAGATATTTTAGGTGCTTATATGCAAGCATTATAATGCAACAGTTATTCTATTTACAAGTAAATAAAACACCGTTCTTTAGTACTGTATTGATGGCTTTATTATTTTTACTAAGTTTATTAATCTTATTTTTTACATATTTCTATTAGTGTCAGGGCATTCAGAACTCAACTCAACTGCACTGTAAACTGATATAAAAACATTGAAAGAAAAATTGGAATGGTTTGATTATTTATTCGGCGTTTTTCGCGGCTAGATATTGGAAAGAATTAAAAACTTTATTAGATTTATCTATAAAACTAAATTACTTTTATTGTTATATTAAATTATTATAACTATATTGTTTAAAATATTTCACGATGTTTCTGTTTCAAAGTTCAACAACAAAATACTTTGAAAAGAGCTGAATTTTGTCCTTATCACTTCTTGACAATTGTATTGGAATCGGCAACCTTCCAAATGGTTTTTCATCACCATTCCAACACAGCACAGAGTTTCAAAGCGGAAGCTCTAAGTTTAATGACTGTTTATCTTTGTAAAAGTTAAGGGTGGGACCAAGTTTGGTTTGGTGCTTTGACAAACGCTGGCTGAAGGTATATATATGAACAAAGAAAAATAGTTTTAGTTCACGTATAATATTGTGATTATATTGATTTGCAGCAAGTGATTTAGGGAGTGTTAAAAAAGTGCAAAGTTTCTGACTGCTAATAATATTTGGAATTAATTACCCACAAGTGGATAGTAACTGATATAATCCTCTAGTAGGTCAACGGTAAGTTTGCTGGCATATAAGTTTAATATTCGAGGTTCGATTTCTCATGGTGATCAGAGCATATATACAGTCATGTGAAAAAGTTAGGACATCTATGAAAGCCTGTGTATTTTTGTAACATTCTTGAGTGTATAGATATTTAATCTCAATTTTAACAATACTGAGAGATTATAAAAATACATGGATAACTAAACAATCAAACTTGAAGAAAAGACTTTTCAAGATCTTCTGTTTGTTTGTTTGTTTGTTTTGGAATTTCGCACAAAGCTACTCGAGGGCTATCTGTGCTAGCCGTCCCTAATTTAGCAGTGTAAGACTAGAGGGAAGGCAGCTAGTCATCACCACCCACCGCCAACTCTTGGACTACTCTTTTACCAACGAATAGTGGGATTGACCGTCACATTATACACCCCCACGGCTGGGAGGGCGAGCATGTTTAGCGCGACTGGGGCGCGAACCCGCGACCCTCGGATTACGAGTCGCACGCCTTACGCGCTAGGCCATGCCGGGCCCCAAGATCTTCTGTAAGTGTAATTCTACACAAATGCATATTCTAACTGAGGAAAAAGTTAGGACACCCTAGCCCCTAATAGCTAGAGTTACCCACTTTGGCTGAAATAACTGCAGTGAGACGCTTCTTGTAGCCATCTACTAGTCTCTGACATCGATCTGAAAAAAGTTTGCCCCACTCCTCAATGCAGAATATTTTCAGCTGTGAGATGTTTGAGGGATTTCTTGCATGTACAGCCCGTTTCAAGTCACCCCACAGCATCTCAATGGGATTAAAATCTGGGTTTTGACTCGGCCATTCCTGGACTCTCCATTTCTTAGTTTTCAGCCAGTGGAATTACTGGTATGTTTTGGGTCATTGTCGTGTTGCAGGGTCCAGTTCCGCTTTAGCTTTAATTTTCTTACAGATGGTCTCACATGATTCTCAAGCACCCTCTGATACACAGTGGAATTCATGGTAAATTCTATGATTGTGAGCTGTCCAGGTCCTGCTGCAGCAAAGCTGCCCCAAGCCATGACACTTCCACCTCCATGCTTCACAGATGGTATGAGGTTCTTTTCCTGGTATGCTGTATTTGGTTTACGCCAAACATGTCCTCTGTTCTGGTGTCCAAGTAATTCAATTTTGGACTCATCTGTCCAGAAAACATTATTCCAGAAGTCCTGTTCTTTGTTTACATTCTCTCTGGCAAACTTCAGTCTGGCCTTGATGTTTCTCTTAGAGAGCAAAGGTTTTCTTCTTGCACACCTCCCATGGAAGTTTAACTTGTGCAGTCTCTTTCTGATTGTAGAGGTATCCACGTTCACATCGACAGTAGCCAGAGCCTGTGATGACATGTTAGGATGTTTGAAGGCCTCTTTTAGCATCTTGCGGTCTGCTCTTGGGGTGAACTTGCTTGGAGGACCAAACCTAGGCATGTTGGCAGTTGTTTTGAAAACCCTCCACTTGTTGACTATTTTTCCGGACAGTGGGATGGCTGATATCAAAATCTTTTGGGATGTTTTTACATCCCTTACCAGACTCATAAGCTGCTACAATTTTCTTTCTGAAGGCCTCGGACAGCTCTTTTGCTTTCACCATGGTGCTCACTCTCACTTCAACAGTCAGGAGCACACCAAACTAAATGTCTGAAGTTTAAATAGGGCAAGTCTCATTCTTCACAATGCTGAGTAACGATCTTCTAATCATGTGCACCAGGTGTGATACACCTGTGTGTGAGTTGAGCCATTTTAAGTGGGAATAAATGTGGGGGCGTCCTAACTTTTTCCTCAGGTAGAATATGCATTTTTGTATAATTACATTTAAAGAAGATCTTGAAAAGTCTTTTCTTCAGGTTTAATTGTTTAGTTATATTCCTATAATCTCTCAGTATTGTTAAAATTGAGATTAAATATCTATATATCCACAAATGTTACAAAAATACACAGGCTCTCATAGGGTGTTTTAACTTTTTCACATGTCTGTAGCTCAGTCTGCAGCTTTGAACTAAAAATAACAACAGTGACTGAAATGGTTATTACTCTGCACATATGTTGTTAATAACTTGTTTACTTTTGCGATCTATGTTGAGAGAAATGTTATATAATAAAAATAGAACATGTTTGTTTTATCGCTAAACGATTACTGTCATAATTATGATTTTAATTCACTGTATAAAACTTACAAGAGTTATTTTTTCGTAATTCTAATCTCAATTTGTACTTGTAGAACAAGAGTGTAATCGGTGTCTCAGCACTATTTGTTAGTTTATATGCAATGTAATGATACAAAATTGTAGTCATTTAAATACTGGACAAAGCTAAAATAATTCAGTAGCACTGCAAATTAATTTAGTACTGTACTTATTAAACCGAGGGAAACAGTGATATTACTTGTATTAAAACTGTGGACGATATTAAATTTCACGTATCTTTCCTAGTGATAAAATTGGGCAATTATTATAAACCACATTCTATTTCTGTTTATTTGGAGTGACTTTTACAATGTCTTTACTGCCTTTCAGAGACAGATACAGAAGATTCTAAGGGTAAAGATATAAATACTCTTATTTCGCATATTTTTTTTATTTTGCTCAGAAATAGCCGATTGTAAGACACTGTTATACAAACAACATTTGTGGTTACAAGTGCTTTGTAGGCTCAAGTTAAAGATGTAGTCCAAATGAGACACATGTATGAGTTTTGACCTACTTGCCAATATTACTTATGCACCCAATTTAAAGTTTTCAAAATGGCCGCTATACATTCTCAGGATTCCGGGTTTGGTTTTAAATCCAGTAATGATTCCAAATTTGGTTTAAAGTGTCACACAGGTGATCATGAACTGTTGGTAAAATGTTGACATTGACACATTTTATTATTTTCAACATGGACACTGCATATATGCAAAGCAATGATTACACTATGCAACACATAGTTCCTGGATGGTATGTGTTACTTCTTAATTGCTTATGTTGTAAAATTAAAGAAAATGGCCATTATTCCCTTCAAACTTTGCTTTTGTGACCTTGGTAAAGAAATTTAGAAATTAACCTATTTTATACGTAGAAACGGGCAAATTTGCACATTTTCATTTTCATAAGGTCTGAATAAAACAACATATGAATCACGATTTACATGTATTTGTACTAAATTAATACAAATATGTTTAGAACTGAGTAGTTTGTCAAGCGAGATTTGCGACTGCATCAGCCCTCAAATATAGTCTCCCATCATTTTTTTGTTATACTCTCCTTAGTAGCGGCGTTCAAAGTCCAGTATATCTTAGTGGAAGCTCTCGCCTTGCTCCTCTGAGTATGCTCCAATGTTCTCCTTTAATTTATCAAGATGAGCATATGATTTTCAGGGACATCCTGCAGCCCATTTTGCCGCAGTTCTTCTCCAAAGCCTCAACCAGTTCCACATAATTTTCGGCCTTGTGATTGCCTAAGAAGCCCCGAACTATTGCAACAAAGCTGCCCCAAGCTTTTTTCCCTTCCTACTGAGCTTCTTGGGGATTTTTGTGCACTCCAGAATCTTCTTTATTTGTGGTCCAACAAAGACACTTTGCCTCAGACAGCTTAGGGAAGAAGTCTCGAAGGTATTTGAAGGCTGCAAACTCCTTATCAAGAGCTGTGACAAATTGTTTCATAAGACCCAATTTTATGTGCAATAGTGGGAACAACACCTTCTGGAGGTTCACAAGTGACTCACACTTGACATTGTGCCTCCCCACAGAGAACCTGGTCCGTTGTGGCAAGTGCTTCCTGTTGTAGTGGGCTGCAGTGTCCCTGCTGTCCCAAAGGCAAAGATAACAGGGAAACTTGGTAAAGCCTCCTTGGAGATCCATCAGGAATGCCACTATTTTGAAGTCTCCGATAGCCTCCCAACCATACTCACCATACTTCAAGGCTTCTAGCAAGGTTTTGACGCTGTTGTATTCCTCTTTAACAGAGTAATTTTTCGCTCTTGTCTTGATAAATTGACCATATACATAGCAGAGTGCGTCTGGAGAATACTTGCATCTTCTTTATTCCATCTCTGATAAAATCAAATAGATCAATGTGTTCACTTAGGCAGCTAGAACTAAACGGAAGTGGTGAGCCCCTATATATATATATATATTACTATGGAAAGTTCTTGAGCATTCTCGTAAGTTCTACAACATTACTGAAAATTCTTGTAAGTTATACAACATTTTAAAAAATTCTTAAAAATTATTGTAAGTTCGAGAAAATTCTCTATCAGCTACTCAGCATTGAATCTACCTGGAATATTCTGGAAAATGGGTAAATTGAAAATTTCATTACCCAGGTCACAAAAGCAAAGTTTGAAGAGAAAAATAGGTCTTTTTCATTTACTTTAGGCATAAGCAATTGGGAAATAATACTTTCTGCCCAGGAACAAGAAAAATTAAAAATTTTGTTTCATAGTGTCATTATAACGAATAAGAAAGATGCATATTTCATTCTAATTATTTTTCTAAAATTATGAAGTTTGATTTTTTTGGAAAATTCCGGTTTATCATACGCGACTCTATGATAATTATCCCTCTGTAGCTTTTACCCTTTTTTTAAATAAAATTAATGTCCTTGACTATCGTAACTGATTGATAAACAGTGCATTTTACTGAGGAATGGAGCATGTCTTTATGTATAGTGTTTCAATTGTAATTCTATAATTCAGTATTTTGTTCTTCCGATACTTATTTGTGTTCACAACCTCCTTGACATTTGTAGAGTGCTGTACACAAAATATCTTCTCGCCCACACATTTGCAGTGTCCACTACCCTTCTTATCAAATTTGTATCTTACACTTTAAAAGCTCGCGGCAGGACTCAGGTGTTCGTTTAAGTGTAGCACAACAAAAGCCCCCATGTCTGTATAGATCCTCTCTTCTGTCCTCATTCAGTTGGACAATATATCTGAGGAGAGAAAACACAAATGCCAATCTACAACAGTGTCCAAACGGGTATGCATCTCTTTCAATGTGATGACGCAAAGGTCCAGCAGTTGGAGGAATTGCATTATTTGACTTGCCTCTTTCAAAAGAGTTCCTGATGAGCTGGTTTATTCTTATGTGTCTGAGCTTCCTCTGTTATATAACTGTATTATATACCTTCTTAATAAAGACATTTCCTCTTTTGTGGTCTATTCCCGAAGGACATTGCTCAGGGCTTCAAATTTGATGTAATATCTTCGAACACTTTTTATGTCTTTTTTGCAGTTTTCCTTTTTTACTTTTAAACGCAGATGTCTGGTCACAGACACGCCCAGTGAAAGCATAAATGCAAGAAGAGATATTGCTTTCTATTGGCCCGATGATTTATACGGTGTTTCTGTTATTTTATTATATACGTATATCGATATAATTTAGACGCATATTTACGTCTTGTTTCTCTATTTTGTAGAGATGCATGCCTGTCAGCCAGCCTACGGAAGCAAAAATATAACATAATATAGGTTTGAGCTATGCTAGTCAATTGCGTGTAATGTTTTAACAATATATTTATAGTTACAGAGAGCCAACATGGTTGTTCGTGTGTAAACAAAACTTAGCTCTTTACATGCGCTCATTAAAAATTGCTTTTAGAATAAACTTAGATATACTGAAACGATACAAATGCCAGTATTACTAACAGCTAAGATTACCTCTGGAAGGGACTTACTTTTGTTTTATTTGGTGTTAAGTGCAAAACTACACAATGAACTATCTGTGCTGACTACGACAGGTATCAAAGTCCACTTTTAACGTTATAAGCCTTTAGACTTACTTCTGGGGCACAGGAAAGAGGCTTGTAATTCCAATTAATATTTTAATATCCGTATGTAATGTATAAATTTCACTTTATATTGTTTTCATTGCTCGATAAATTATGTATACTCACAGTTTCTCACTAACATGGCACATACCTACATTCTGCTGTGTATGTTGCCATACATTTTTAACTTTCCACTCCCCCCAGTGGCACAGCGGACTTACACTGCTAGAAACCGTGTTTTGATACCAGAAGTGGGCAGACCCCATCTAGCCCATTGTGTAGCTTTGTGCTACTTAATTATAAACAAAAACAACAAAACTTTTCACTCCGATATCATTTTTTAAATTGATATCATTGTTAAACTTCCGATTCACAATAATAATACCCAAAGAGAAAAAAGAAATGAAAAAAATTATAGCATTTACTATACCTCCTTTTAACAATATGTTGAGGGAAAAAAAAAGAAAAACAACACACACACATAAATTAGTATCTAACTTTCGTCTGTATGTTTTAAAATGCAAAGTTAAACGATGGGCTATCTGTGCTTTGCTCGCAGTGGGGTTTAATATTACATTCTTAGCGAAATAAGCTCTCAGACTTAACGCTAACTAACCGGAGAGTGAGGTAAGATGTAACATTATAGGTCTACCAAACTAGGCAGAAATTTCAAGATACACTAAGAAGTTTCCAACTACCTTCTTTCGAAGAAGTTATCACGCAACATATTTGTTATATAAATTTACAAAATATTACATAAGCATTCTAGGAATAAAGATTTGTATAATATCAACTGTACTTATATATTTCTTTGAATATGCTGTTTGTTTACCATTCGCCGCTTTATACATATCAGCTTAGAATCTCAAATAAATTTTATAGTTTTAGGTTCCTACCTAGAATAACTGTTGTATTATGCACATATGTTTTTCTTCTACACTCTAGTGTGAAACTAAGCTATTAAGTTGAATATTTATTTGAGTGATAATGCTTTTAAAAACTCCTTGGTTAGGAGAGAGAAACATCAGAATGGACAAGCCAATATTTATGCCTATGTTGGCTTCTATTCTCACAATAATTCTTTTAAGCTTTAATATTGTTAATTTCTTTATTACTTCAACAAGTTTGAGATGCGTGAATTTAGAATGTTCTGTAAAACATGAGCTCACCCAACTGGTTAAAAAAAATCCATATAATATCCAAACTTTTCGCAAAGTCCTTATCTTAAAATGAATAATTTTTATAAACACATAAATACATAACTAAATATATGTAATGCTTTCGATTATTAAATCCTATGTATAGATTAGACAATATATTAAAATTAAGTTAACACACAAAAACAGAAAGGCATTAATTAATTTTTTTTTTACCTCCAGAAAAACGTCAGCATTGACACCAGCCCAAGAACAGTTGATTGTCGTATCATCATTTGTCATATGGATTCTATCGTTTTTAAGTTTTTTCTCTTACCCATCACGTAAATAATGCAAATAATAGCGTCTTCTCCACATCTTCGCGATACGATTTAACAAATAACAACCGTTGTTTGCAATATGTGCCTAATAAATTTTTTTTTCACTCGTGATTAAAGAGTGGTTAAAATGTCACATGATTTGAGATTTTCTATCACAAATGTAGTAGAATTATTACATGTGCTGATCTATACAACCATTTATTCACTTGCTAATGATGGGATCGTCGAGATACTGAATGGGGGAAAAAGTTTGCATCCAATGATAGTTCTAGTTTTTAAACAAAGTTTATAATACTACCCTTAAACTGCTATTGTGAATAAAAGTGACTTTAGAAAACATAGTTGATGTTCCAGTCGTTTTAAAAAAACAAACCTTGTTAAACTTAGACTCAACCAACAACTTGTATATAATACTCGTATTGTTTTCACGATCTAAGTTACCCAAAAACGGTTTTTTAACTCTTGCAAGTAATCGCGAATTAAGAACCATATGAATTTTTCACGCATACACCCTAAAGTCCACATTTACGTGCGTTCATTCTTTACAAGACTGTCTGGTGACCAGTAAGTGTATAGTATGTTTCTAAAGGAACCGAGTTTCTTTCGGTCTACCTACTTCTCTCGAATAAAGCGCCGCATGTGATCAAACGAGTCTATGAGTTTGTTTTTGTTGTTAACGTTCAATAACAGGTGGTAACTAGGTAAACATGCTGAGGAAACATTTTTATCAGAATTTTAAAAGGAGAATCTTTAAGCACACATTATGTCTGTTCGCCATATTGTATCCTTCTTTAATAAGTTTAACCTCTTTTCTACATAAGTTGAGGATCTTACTATAGGATAAAAGAAACCAATAAATGTAGCACTTGCGATACAAGTTATTATAACGGTAAATTGGTTTAATATAGAAACTAATTGCGTAAATATAGTGAAACAAGAACAATTTACTGCTAAGAATTCAATATTAATCGGTAAAATAAATATTTGACTTAGTTATCTGCAAATAAAATCGTTTTTATAGATTCATAAACTTTCTAAATGTGTAATAAATGCTATTTAACTACAATGTCTGGTTAAGGTGGTTAAGGTATTGGACTCGTAATCCGAAGGTCGCGAGTTCGAATCCCCGTCGCACCAAACATGCTCGCCCTCTCAGCCGTGGGGGCGTTATAATGCTATGGCCAGTTCCACTATTCATTGGTAAAAGAGTAGCCCGAGAGTTGGCCGTTGACTATCTTCTTTCCCTCTAGTCTCACATTGCTAAATTAGGGACGGCTAGCGCAAACAGCCTTCATGTAGCATTGCGTGAAATTCAAACTAAACGGATGACTTGATGTACTGATATATTTAATTTAAACGGTCGGCTTGTTGTTTAACTTCTCATCCAAATGTAACCATATAAATGTTTTTTTTTTCAATATACAACTAGATGGTTGATTGTTTTCATGAAATATAACTTTATTTTAAATTATTAATCATACATATTTTAATGACCGCTATGTAAAAGAGTGCATTGTTGCCCTTTGTAGCTGATATATATTTTTATTTCAGTGCACCGTAATTAGATTATGAAAAAATATGGAAACATTAGGTTAATTATAAAAAATTAAATTAATGGCGTCATTTCTCTTGCCTGAGAAAAACATTGATTTACTTTCTGAAAAGTAACTATGAGTTCCCAAAGGTGTTCCTATTGTTTTTAATGAAAATTACATGGACCTTCAAATTTTGTAAATACAAAGAAGTTATAAAAGAAAAAAATTACAAGTTGTTTCTTTTTCAAATAGGTTAGGTAAAGGAAAATTTGCACAAATTAAAACAAAAGAAAACAAACATGAACAAACATTTAGCTTGTTCTATAAGTGAAATGAAAATGCATTGGAACACACGATGCATAAATTGGTCCAACTCAAGTCTATTATAATAGCAAGTTGTTTCCTAGTGGGATAACGGTAGGCCTACGAACTGACAACACTAAAATATCAGGTTTAATTCCCAGCAGAGGACACAGCAGATAGCTGAACGTGATTTTACTCTAGAAACAAACAAGCAAACAAAAATAAGGCAAATGTTACCGTCTACGAGCTAAAGAGACACTTGATAATGGTTTTTTCTTATTATATTTTTTATATTTGTAAACAATATATGGAAGCAAATTATAGATTGTGGGGATCGTTTTATATGTCACACTGGTGACCTAGGGTAGCAGAAAAATGCGTTAAGATGAATGTTTTTGAATCATTTGAATCTCGCGCCAAGCTACTCACAGGCTATCTGTGCTAGCCGTTTCTAATTTAGAAGTGTAAGACTAGAAGGAAGGCAGTTAGTCATTACCACCCACCGCCAACTCTTGGGCTACTCTTTTACCAACGAATAGTGGGATTGACAGTCACATTATAACGCCCCCACGGCTGAAAGGGCGAGCATGTTTGGTGTGACGGGGATTCGAGCCTGCTACTCTCGGATTACGAGTCGAGTTCTTTAACCACCTGGCCATGCCAAGCCGAATGTTTTTTTGCAAAAGACATATTTTGTAAGACAGTATTATTTCAATAGGTACAGCAGGCCCATATGTATGTATAAATCTAAGATTCAATGTTCTAAACAAAACATTACGTTACGATCATTTAAATCTAATCGCCAATTTGTAAATCCATTACACGAGTAAAGGTGTAGTGTAGTTAACTTGAGTTGTTGCGAAAGAAATGAAATTTCATACACTTCGAATTAACTCAATCAAACACGCGGACTGACTTTTCCTTGAAGTTCTATTTTAATAATGAGAACTTTATGTCTTACTCGCAGTAGCTCAGCAGTAACTTCAGGGTTTATAACTCGGTTCATGAACACAATAGAGGCAGCCTATTTCTCAACTTCAGCAACAAACAATAAAACGTTTATTATTAGATTTATTGCTTTTTTTTAAGCTGATCAAGTTTTGATGGGAAAATACAATTGTTGAGACACATGTCAGGAAAGTACTCTTGTAATATACATCACTAAAACGGTACTTATGGTAAAATCACTTTTGTTGACGACCCGTAGTTTGTAAAGTAGTAGTTTCGTTATTGTAATTACGTGTAAAAAATATCAGTTTTCTAGCATGGAAGATGCTTTAAAATTTATTAAGTTTTGTAAAATACCTCATTGCTTGATCGCTCTACACTCACGATGAGTTTGATGGTTTATAACACTAAAAATCAAAGTTCAATATATCCATGGTAGGTAAGTGATATATAATCTATTGTTTAAACACAAACAAAAATGTATTTACCCATATTTTCATTGCACAGTGAGTTCGTGAGGTTTCATTACTGCTTTATTGAAAAATATTCCCCATTTAGGATAATGCTTCTAAATGTCAATTTGTCTTTTTGTCGACCAGAGAATGTTGATGGAAATCTGTCTTGCTTTTTTTTCCATTATTTAGAATTGGCAATGAATTACTATCGTGGGTGATATTCACTGATACATGGATGGTGTTTGCCTCTGTCAGGGGTGAAGTCGCCGGAAGACTTTCCATAGCCAACGTATCACACCCAGACAAGGTTTATTTCATTATCATATGGTAATTTGATCAAAATGTTTCACTGTTTGGGGTCTGAAGGAAGTAACATGTCGATCAAGGATGTGGTAAATTCTAACACTTCTAAATATTATTTTAGGTTCATTACATACTAGTTAAGTGAATTTTATGTGTACTGTCTGTAAAATCCCATCGAAGATGGTGAATAATAAACTATATTTAATGTAAGATAGATGTTTCCCCTTTACTAAACACAATCGCTACTTACTTAAATGTAAATAAATAATATTATTAATAAAAATAAACTTTATTGATAATTACGAGTAACTGAATGTCTCATTATCTAGACAGCCCAGCATGGCCAAGTAGTTGAGGCGCTCGACTCACAATCTGAGGGTCGCGGGTTCGAACCTGTATCACATCAAACATGCTCGCCCTTTCAGCCAAAGGGGCGTTATAATGTGATGGTCAATCCCACTATTCGTTGATAAAAGAGTAGCTCAAGAGTTGGCGGTGGGTGATGATTACTAGCTGCTTTCCCTCTAGTCTTACACTGCTAAATTAGGGACGGCTATCCTAAGTAGTCCTCGTGTAACTTTGCTGGAAATATAAAAAAAACAACAACATTATCTAGAGATATTTATTTTGTTATGTATTACGGTCTATCTCGGACGAGTTTCCGATTTATTATGTTACGTATTAGGATTTCAAATGGTCTGACATTTTAATGTTAATTTAGAAGTTAACTGAATTTCAATAAGTATCAAATTTATATTTTCCAACAAGATTGATACATAAATTTTCTTTCTTAACACAAATGAATTTTAATATATAAATGAGAATACAATTTATAATAACGGTTGTTACAAATAGTTATCACAAATATTGGTTTATATTCAAGACTTTTACATACTTACAAAGTAGCTGAATCTTCTGTCTGGTCTGGAACTGAATATTTTATCGATGGTCCAAGTCCACGACGAGCAAATTAATTTTGAGTTGATATTTGTACAACTCGCTTAAGACAGCTAGCTGTCCTTCTTTGGCTGGACTCACATCGCTTGCTATCTGACTTTTTACTGATGAAGATATTCAATGTCCTTGTAGAAATACTATCGTCCGAAGCGAATTCACTGAAATTGAGCAGTTTATAATGTTCGAAATCTGTAAACGTTTTTGGTCAAATTATGTAGTATTCTGATTAATAAACGTTAATTACAATTATAGCGACTGTAGCGAACAAATAATATTCTATTTTGTCTCTTTGGTACGTCGATTTATATACTCATTAGGCGAGATTCTCTAATGTTCAACAATATTCGAAAACACGCTAGTATTTTCATAAAACATATATTGTTCATTCTTGCTCCTGAGAATCTTCTACGAAGTTAGAAAACAGGCTGTACATGCACAATACATATCCCACAACATACGGCACATGCATCAAACTAAAACAAACGCAGGTATTGAAATAAATGTATAACAGTAAATCAGTTGCACTTTATATAGGGTTTTATACTAAAATATTATGTATTTGCTTAGTAGTCTAATATGTGTTAATGTGAAATGATGTTTGTTTTTATGATTATGTCAGAGAGATCATTCATAATTTAAATATGTTTCATTTACCAGCTTAATGTTACACAAATTATAGAAATATTCGATTTATCAACAGAAAGGATTTTTTTATAATTAACAAATTTCTCTTTTTTTAAACCAAAATTTTAGAAAAATAGTTAATACAATAGGTTATATAAAAACCATAACTAAAGTAACTGATAGATTTTGTAACAATTGTGCAATATATTGATTATTCATTTTTATGTTTATGAATATTTTGAAAAATACAAATATTATTTATAAATGTTTCTTATGCTTACACAGAAGGTTATTTGCATCATATAAAGTTAATAAATTTAAATGTAACTAGATAGTTAATCCATTCTTCTTTTGTGTATTGATGTTGCTCTAGATTTCTTCATATATGAATGATCTCTTCATTGGGAATCAACGTAATTAGTAAGTAATAGCGAATAAATATTTATTTTGTTTGTACAAATGGATATTTTTTCTGAATTTCTATAAATAAAATAAATTATATCACTATTTTCTTATTAATATTTTATCTATGACAGTCGCTGGAAGGAAATTAATTGGGTGTGGTTAAATGATAGACGCGTGACTTCAGTACAGTACCGGTTGAGAGCTATCCATACGAGATCTGTTCAAAAAATACGCGGACTGTTTGAATTGCGCGGCTCCAGTTGGTTCCAGGGGAATCCGCTTGGTGTCGCTAGGTTCGCACAAATCAGTTGATTACGACGCCATTTCCCGATTGCAGATATCTTCATTTGTGTATTAGCTACGTGAAGCTAAGTGAAGTGCGATTTTTTCGTTTGGCGGATTTCAGAATGAATGACCTGAAGGAGCAACGACTTGCTGTGAAAGTTTGTGTTAAGCTTGAAAAATCTGCGACTGAAACTTTTGCTATGCTTAACTCGGCTTACGGTGATGTTGCTATGAATCGTACGGCATGTTTCAAGTGGCATGAACGTTTTAAGGATGGTCGACAGTCCATTGAAGATGATGAGCGTCCTGGACGTCATTTCACGTCAACTGACGACCCACACGTCGACAAATTCAACACCCTGGTGCGGACAAATCGACGTCTGACTGTCAGGAAGCTTGCTGAAGAGTGTGGGATATCAGTTGGATCTTGTTTCGAGATTTTGACCGAAAATTGAAGATGCACCGCGTTGCTGCGACATTTGTGCCTCAGAACTCGTGCGTTTTTGGCCAAACACTCGATCACTGTTCTTCCCCACCCCCCCCTACTCACCTGACCTTGCTCCTTGCAATTTTTTCTTGTTTTCCAAACTCAAAAGACCCTTGAAAGGAAGAAGATTTAAGACGATTCCCGAGATTAAGGCAAATGCGACGAAGGAGCTGGAGAACATTACAAAAGCAGCGTACCAGGACTGTTTGAACAAGTGGAAACAGCGTTGGGATAAGTGTGTGCGTTGGGGAGAAGAGTACTTTGAAGGGGTACCAGACCTGTAACTTTAAAGTACATTTTGTTTTATGACGTCAGTTCGCGTATTTTTTTAACAGCCCTCGTATATACATTTTAGTTAGTGTTGTGACTCAATAATGATAAATTTCTGTTAAAGGTATAACAAATACCAACAGTTGTTAGAAAAGAGGAAAGTTTCGACAACAGAGACTGAAGATTTAGTATTAAATGCTAAGCAATAGTGACTAGCACTGGCAAAAAACAACAAAAAACTCTAACAATCACATTCAAAATTTTAAGAAAATTTTATGTAATTTGCAATAGCGTGGACTTTATTACATCAGCTTTTATCCTTTCGCTCGAATAACCACGTTTCCTGTGAATACAAAGAATAAGCTTTCAGCTTATTATGTTAATTTACTAATGCACTTTTATGTTACACGTGTAAGTCAGACAGAGATAGGATTAGAATCGTTAAAGCAGTGATACTATAGCAGACAAACAGTGAAGGTGAACTATGTTTATCATATAAAGACAGTTAGAGCATGAAAATATTGAATATAGAAGATATTATAGAAAATTGTTGTCAAACACAAAATTAAATTAATTACTACGAAAATAATATCATAATAACACCGAAGATTCACTAACAGTTTGAAAACTTTTATAACCTATCACATAAAATTGCCATGTTAATTTTCAGATGTATCATGACAAACAGTTACTGAGGAAATAATATTTTAAAGTGAATTTGGTAAATATTTTATGGAGTGGTTATTTCCCAGGGTGACAAATAGGTTTTAATAATATAGAAGATAAAGAACTTTTCTCTGGAATCGATTTGAATCAATTGGTTCAAACTAGCACGAAACCTATCATTATATGATGAATATTAGTTTCAGTGTATAACGTTTCAGTAGAATCTACTTGAGTTGCACGAAACTATTATTATACAATAAACGTTTCAACATAGAACATTCCAATGGAACTTACCTGAATAAAGTGGATCAAACTGTAACACGAAAGCGATTATTATATGATAAATATTAATATAAATTAATTAATAATTATCAATCAGGTTAAGGTGACATACTCTTACAAATTACAAATGCGTGACGTTACTATTTATATTCATAGTTGTTTCAACAACTCGAACAATTCATATAAAATAGAACTTTGTCGTTTTACCAACTGACTCTTCATTGCTTCAAAGACGTTACCTAAAGTTAAGCTCTGCCTTTTATGAAGACCGATCAATGACTGTTTTTTTTTTTTTATTTCGCGCAAAGCTACACGACGGCCTATTTGCATTAGCGTTCATACTTTACAGTATAAGGCTAGAGGGAAAGCAGCTAGCCGTCACCACCCAACACTAACTCTTGTGCTAGTCTTTTACCAACAAATAGAGGGATTGACCGTCACATGGCTCAAAGGGCGAGCATGTTTGGTGTGACGGGGATTCGAATCAGTGGCTCTCAGATTAGGAGTCGAGTGCTCTAACCGTCTGGCTATGTTGGATCAACGACCAAATATGTTCTACTTGTGACTTTGGAAACATATAATGAGCTTTATTCTGCTCGACAAACACTACACCGCTATTAACAGGTGTCGATACCTATGGTAGACAGAACAACACGGTATAGTGCTAAGAAGACAAAATTCTATTTTACTCTCTGAAATGATTTATTTTAAAGTATGAAAATATCTGTGACCAGATTTATATTCAGACATATCACAATTAGCAAACCACACCCACATTGTAGAAGCTCACATCATAACATCATCACGATCCACCAAAGTTGCCATGACTGGTTTAAATTATCTATTTGCTTGCCTTTAGCCCTTTACTGTCATTTTAAAACTGAGTAAAGCAATTCCGACTACTTTATAAAATTCTTAATCACTCTGCACAAAATGGGTAAGTGTTAAGTTAGATTTGTTATACATATTCTTACATATTTCAGCTCTTACATACAATTCCCTCTTTCAGTCTCGCACACTTTGCAAATATTCTTAACAATAGTTGTTCATTTAATGTTTCCCAGTGGTGCAGTGGTATGTCTCTGGACTCATACCGCAAAAACAAACAAACTAGGTTTCGATACAGGGGTGTGTGAGAGGAGGGGTAGAGCAGAGATAGCTTGTTGTGTAGCTTAGCTCCAAACATCCATACTTATCCATTTATATATAGTTGCAATGCAAATCTATCGCGATTTTTTTTTCTTTTCCAATTTCAACAATAGAGCATGTGTCATGATCTCAGGTCAACGTAGCCAACCAACCCGTTTGTTTGTTGTTGTTGTTTTTTGCCGTTTTGCTACCAAATTTTGATGTTCTTTAACGATTTCGTGCACGGTATTTTGTCAAAGATTAAACATTTTGATTAGTTGAAGAACTGATTTTTCGCCATAGGATACCATCCTCATCTTTCGGTTTTATGTCACTTATGACATTTTCTTACGTTAACGTAATGTTTAATAAATTTATCTCATGTGTTCGTTTATACTCACTGAGTTTCTTTTCAGAATATACATGTGGACCATCTAGTATGTTCAAGGTGCAATGGTAGTGTATGTTATCTATTTCTCAGCAAGTTTTTAAATGAAAACTAGGTTTTATATCAACCTAATTATTATTACATTTCCTAACAATGGCCTCGCTTGACTACGTGGTTGGGACAATCGTCTCCCGACAAGTTGATCGCAGGTTCGAATCACTGTCCTTCCAAGCATGACCAGGTAGTGAGGACGCTTGACTCGTAATCTGAGGATTGTGGGTTCGAATTCTCGTCACACTAAACATGTTCGCCCTTTTAGCTGTGGGAGATTTGTTATGTGCTGTCAGTTCTACTATTCGTTTATAAAAGAGTTGGCGGTGGGTGGTGATGAGTAGCTGCCTTCCCTCTAGTCTTACACTGTTAAATTTGAGACGGCTAGCGCAAATAACTCTCTTGTAGCTTTGCACGAAATTCAAAAACAAACAAATCCTAGCAATTTTTAAAGTTCATATTACAGTTTGACTTCTCCAAAATGAATGAAAATGAGTTCTTATCTAACAGTAAAAATATTGTTCTAGTAATAGTTTTAAATATGTTTCTTTACAATCTTTTTATAGTACTATGAAGAATAGTAAGTTTTAAGTTGAGTCATTTATATCTGATAAGAATTTAAATATTTATAGTTGTTAATTAATAGTACAACATTATGGACCTAAAGTCAGTGAAAACCTAGTAATTGTTCTTAAATTACACGTTGCCTTTAAATCATTAGTAGATGCTTGAAATATAAAAAGCTTTATAAGACAGTTGTTCTTACGTGCTAGTTTTGGAAAGTTGTAATATATTATTAGTTTAAAAACAAAAGGAGTTGAACTGTCATCAATTTTATCATATTTAGACTATTCAGCTATATTTCAGAAACTTGAACATTTTTGAAACTTTAAAATGATATCGGTGTATTGATCTCATGGTAATAACATGCGTTGATTGATAGACGTATTTTTCAAGCTACACTGAGACATAAAAAGAATAAAAAATATTCAATAACCAAACATCAATATCGGTACAGAATACCAGTATTGTGTTTATAATATGATTTATGTGTGTATGATTGATGCTTGTCCTAATTAAAAACAAGTAAGGGAATTTTTTATAGGTATTTCTCCAGATCATACAAAACTTTTCTACCGATTAGCAAACACGCCCATAGTATAGAACGTTTTACTGGAATAATTTTGAATCAGTTGGCTCAAACTAGCATGAAACCTATCGTTATATGTTAGTTTTAGTTTATTATATACTATATAATATCAAAATGGTAAAAGGATATATGGTAAATGACTATATTCATTATTAGTGCATAAGTAATAACATAATCTTACATAAAATCAAAGAGATTGATCAAACACAACTTAAAAATCTTAAGATAAATTATAACTTCTCTTTCTATAGTGGTTGGTAAAATTCAAGGTTATCGTTATAAATCACTGACGATATATTTATGTTTAGTCTAAATTTTATGCTAAAACTTTTCTGCAATTTCAGAGATGCCAACCATTACGATTTGAGTGTAATCATTACGATTTTGGTGTATAAATTACGATAAAGTGATAAATTGTTCCCCCAGGGCTTGAAAGGGGTGAAAAGAAAATTTCTAGTGAGATACAAATAAATTTTGATAATAAATAAAAGACATAGGCCAAATGGCTACTTGCGATAATCATGTTTGTGCTTGAAATAATAAAAAAATATATGTATCTCCGACGTCTACCAATAGTTTGAGTGCGGTGCTTCTCCATACTGGGTAAGTTGGGAATCCATAGTTACGTCATCAGTGCTTGTCAGCCAATCAGCGCTCGCGTAGATGGGTATTTCTCGTTTCCTAAGCTGTACCAATGCGATCGTTCACAAGTTGGAAAAAAGTGGCCTCGTTTACCAGATTGTCTTGTTTCTGGCAAATCTAAAATGGCTAAAACTGTGAATCAAAAATTTAGGAAAGAGTATAGTGCGAAATATCCAGTCATTGCATCAAAAGTCAGTGACAGTCGTGCATTTTGTACAGTTGGTCACATCGATTTTTCTGTGGCGCATGGTGAGATAAACAATTGTTCCAGACATGCAAAATTGGCATCTCACCAACAAAAGGCTGAGGCAAAGACAAAACAATGCAGATAGCGATATTTATGAGTAAGAATTCAGAATATGAAATCATAAATGCAGAAGTGATGTTCGCGCAATTCGTCATTGCTCATAAGTTACCCTAGCTGTAGCCGATCATGTTGGACATGTATTCAGAAAAATGTTCCCAGACTCTGATATAGCGAAAAATATGGCTGTGTTAGAACCAAAACTACAGCCATTGTACAAATGTTGGGTTGTGAAGATGACAAAATGATTTCAAGCATATTTACTAACAGTGGTTGTACAGTATCCAGTGGTTGTACGACATCTGTACGGGCTCTGTCTACAATCATTACGCTCAGTCATTTGAAATAGTTGGAATCTCTGCAATTGTTTCATTTTTATTATGTTGCACAAAGATATTAAGGCCATATACATTTAACACAAATATTCAGTTGCATGTTTTATGCTTTAAGCTGTTGCACAAACCATAACGCGCGGTATCTATATAATAAAATAACGCAGTGGTTCTACATATATAACTATTCCATCATATTTATAAAACAAGAAAGCGAAATTTGTATATATAGCAACATACTTTTAAAAATGTACCATAAACAGACGTATTATGAAATACTGTAGTAAATCTGAAAGAAAGCAGGTATTTTTAAACCTGTATTATGAACAAACACATTTTGTAATATTCTAATAAACTTGAAAAAAACAACAACATTATCACAGCTAACGTATATTTATAGCCTAACATGTCATTTGGCCAATGTTTGCTGATAGCATGCGGTGGTTTCTCACACCTAATGGCTTTCTGATACAGGCCAATCCAACAACCAACATTACTTAGTGACTTAAGGCCTTGTAAGTAAGGGTCGTCAATAATCTTTATTCATCCTATACATAGTGAGCATAAGCTATTACTTCTGAACTAGGACAAAAAATAAAATATGACAAAGAACACTTCTTTTTTAACTTCAAGATAATGGTTGGCATATTTGAATATATAGTATCTTGTGTGTAAAGAAATTATTAACTGTCATCACCGTTCATCATAACTGAAAGCACGAAATACTAAACTGTTCTTTCTTTAAAAAAACAACAACACATATTATATACTTGTGTTGCTTAACACCACATTCATGAGTTTATAAATGCCAAACGGTTGTTTACCAAAAAATTATATATATATTTTCTTTAAATATTCTTGAACGATTTTCCATTACAACGTAAAAATATATTATAAAAGTTGAATAATTTAGTGTAAACTCCATGTAGAATCGGTTAAAATGTATGTTTAAATTTGGAAAAATAGGAATTCGGGAAACTTGAAACGGTATTATTTGAACATTAATAAAGAAAAACACCAGTAGATTTTGACTCGTTACGAAATACACGTGGTCTAAATAATATATTTTAGAACTCCTGTGAGAAAAAGAATAAGATATTTCGTGAAACATAATATTCTACTGTCATAGCATGAACCACTAATTAATAAAATGTGTTATAAATTCTATGGAATTAATGTTATTATAGTGTTTGAAGCATAGTTGGAAATATAAAGTATGTGAAAATGTCATAACTTATCAAAATTATTAAGCGAATACATTCTGAAGATATTTTCCCATTGTATCTGTGAAAACAGACACACTAAGAAACTTAAAACTAAGGTACTCCATTATCGAAATGTATATATGTAAATATATATACATACAAAGAAACAAAAAAATAATATTAACAAAATAAATAGTCATAAATAAATATATATACATAGAAAAAACAGCAAAATTAACATTAACAAAATAGACAAACATTTCTAAATATATATACAAACAAAAAACAAAACAAATTAAAAATAACAAAATACATAGAGATACATATACATACAACAGAGAAAAACAAATTAACATTTACAAAATAGATAGATATATGTAAAGATATATACATACAAAGAAACAAAACAAATTAACATTAACAAAATACATATAACTATATGAGTATATATACATACAAAAAACGAAAAAAATTAAAATTATCAAAATAGATAGACAAATATAAATTTATATACATAAAAAAAATTAAAATTATCAAAATAGATAGACAAATATAAATTTATATACATACAAAGACACAAAGCAAATTAACATTAACAAAATAGATATACTTATATAAGTACATATACATACAAAGAAACACAACAAATTAACAATTACAAAAAAGGAAGACATATATATATACATGCAAAGAAAAAACAAAATAACATTAACAAAATAGATAGACATATATAAATATAGAAACATAAAAAGAAACAAAACAAATTAACATTGACAGAGTAGACAAACATATATAAATATATATACGTAGAAAGAAAAAACATCAACAAAATAGATAGACATATGTAAAGATATATACACACAAAGAAATAAAAAAAATTAACATTAACAAAATACATATAACTATATGAATATATATACATACAAAAAATAAAATTAATTAACATTAACAAAATAGATAGACATATATATAAATATACATACATACAAAGAAAAAACAAATTAACTTTGACAAAATTGGATAGACATTTAGAAATATATATACATACAAAAAGAAAAACAAATTAACATTAAAAAATAAATAGACATATATAAATATATATACATACAAAAAACAAAAAAATTAAAATTATCAAAATAGATAGACAAATATAAATTTATATACGTACAAAAAAAATTAAAATTATCAAAATAGATAGACAAATATAAATATATATACATACAAAGAAACAAAAAAAAATAAATTTATCAAAATAGATAGCCATCAATGAATGTATGTACATACAAAGAAACAAAACAAATTAACATTAACAAAATAGATAGAGATATATAAATATACATACATAAAAAGGAACTAAACAAATCAACATTAACAAAATAGACACACATATAAATATATATACATACATAGCAACAAAACAAATTAACATTGACAAAATGGACAAGCACATATAAATATATATACATACAGAAAACAAAACAAGTTAACATTAACAAAATAGATAGACATATATAAATATATATACATACAAAGAAAAAAGAAAAAAAACATTAACAAAATATATTATCATAAATAAATATACATACATAAATCGGAACAAAGCAAATTAACATTAACAAAATAGATAGCCAGAGATGAATACATGTACATAGAGAGAAACAAAAGAAACTAACATTAACAAAATAGATAAACATATATAAATATACATACATAAAAAGGAACAAAACAAATCAACATTAACAAAATAGAGAAACATGTATAAATACATATATAGATACAAAGGAACAAAAGAAATTAATATCAACAAAATATACACACATATATAAATAAATATACATATAAAGAAAAAAACAAATTAACATTGACAAAATGGACAAGCACATATAAATATATATACATACAGAAAACAAAACAAGTTAACATTAACAAAATAGATAGACATATATAAATATATATACATACAAAGAAAAAAGAAAAAAAAACATTAACAAAATAGATTATCATAAATAAATATACATACATAAATCGGAACAAAGCAAATTAACATTAACAAAATAGATAGCCAGAGATGAATACATGTACATAGAGAGAAACAAAAGAAACTAACATTAACAAAATAGATAAACATATATAAATATACATACATAAAAAGGAACAAAACAAATCAACATTAACAAAATAGAGAAACATGTATAAATACATATATAGATACAAAGGAACAAAAGAAATTAATATCAACAAAATATACACACATATATAAATAAATATACATATAAAGAAAAAAACAAATTAACATTGACAAAATGGATGGGCGCATATAAATATATATACATACAAAGGAACAAATAAAAGTTAACATTAAAAACCGGTAGAAATATATAAATATATATTCACAAAAAGAAACAAAACAAATTAACATTAACAAAATAAATAGAGATAAAGTATATATATACAAGCAAAAACACAAAAGAATTTAATGTTAAGAAAATAGATAGAGATATGCAAATATATATACATGGAAAGAAAAAAGAAATTAACTTTAACAAAATAGTTAGACATATATAAATATATACACATACAGAGCGAGAACACAAATCAACATTAACAAAATAGATAGACATACGTAGGTATATATACATATAAAGTAACAAAACAAAGTAACATTAACAAAATAGACACACATGTATAAATATATATACATAGAAAGAAACAAAAAAATTAACATTGATAAAATAGACAAACATATATAAATATATAAACATACAGAAACCAAAACAATTTAACATTTACAAAATAGGTACACATATATAAATATATATACATACAAAGAAAAAAACAAAATACCATCAACAAAATAGATAGACAAATATAAATTTATATAGATACAAAGACACAAAGCAAATTTACATTAACAAAATAGGTAGACTTATATAAATATACATACATAAAAAGGTACAAAACAAATCAACATTAACAAAATTGACTAACATATATAAATATATACACACACAAAGAAACAAAACAAATTAACATTGACAAAATTGATAGACATTTAGAAATATATATATATACAAAAAACAAAAATTAATAATAACAAAATACATAGAGATATATATACATACAACAAAGAGACACAACAAATTAACACTTAGAAAATAGCTAGACAAATATAAATATATATGCATCCAAAAATACAAAATAACATTAACAAAATAGAGAGACATATATTAATACACATACATAAAAAGGAGAAAAAAATTAACATTAACAAAATAGACTAACATATATAAATATATATACACACAAAGAAAAAAAACCTTAACAAAATAGATAGACATATATAAATATACACACATACAAACGAACAAAACAAATTAACAGTGACAAAATTGATAGACATTTAGAAATATATATACATACAAAAGAGAACAAATTAACATTAAAAATAGATAGACATATATAAACATATATACATACAAAGAAAGAAGACAAATCAACATTAAAATATAGATAAACATATATAAATATACATACATAAAACGGAACAAAACAAAATAATAGTAAGATAATAGATGGACATGTGTAAATATATTTACATACAAAAACACAAAACAAATTAACATTAACAAAATACATATCACTATATGAAAATATACACATACAAATAAATAAAAGATTTTAACATTAACAAAATAGATAGACATATATAAATATATATACATACAAAAAAATAAAATTATCAAAATAGATAGCCATATATAATTATACAGACATAAAATGGAAGAAAAGAAATCAACATTAACAAAATAGACTAGCATATATAAATACATATACATACAAAGAAAGAAAAGAAATTAACATTGACAAAATTGATAGACATTTAGAAATATATATACATACAAGAAAGAAAACAAATTAACACTAACAAAACAGATAGACATAAAAATATAAATACAAGCAAAAGAACAATACAACTTAATAATAACAAAAAAGATAGAGATATGTAAATATATATATATACAAAGAAACAAAACAAATTTACATTAACAAAATAAATTGACGTGTATAAATAAATATACATAGAAAGAAAAAAGAAAATAACATTAATAAAATAGATTGACGTGTGTAAATATATATACATACAAAGGAACAAAACAAATTAACATTAAGAAAATAAATAGACGTATATAAATATATATACATACAATGCAAGAACACAAATCAACATTAACAAAATAGGCAGACATATATAAATATATATACACACAAAGAAAAAATAAAAACCATTAACAAAATTGATAGACATATATAAATATACACACATACAAACGAACAAAACAAATTAAAAATGACAAAATTGATAGTCATTTAGAAATATATATACATACAAAAGAGAACAAATTAACATTAAAAATAGATAGACATATATATATATATATACACATACAAGAGACAAAACAAATTAACATTTCGAAAATAGATAGTCATATATAAATACATATACATACAAAGAAAAAAACAAAAAAACATTAATAAAGTAGATAGATATAAAAATATATATACAAGCAAAAGAACAAAACAATTTAATATTAACAAAGTAAATAGAGATATATCAATATATATATTTTCAAAGAAACAAAAGAAATTTACCTAAGCAAAATAAATAAACGTATATAAATATATATACATACAAAGGAACAAAACAAATTAACATTAACCAAATAAATAGACATAAATATATATACATACAAAAGAAAAAATTAGCATTAAGAAAATAGAAAAACATACATAAATGTATACACTTTCAAAGGAACAAAACAAAGTAACATTAACAAAATTGATAGACATTTAGAGATATATATACATAGAAAAAACAAAACAAATTAACATTAAAAAATAAATAGACATATATAAATACATATACTTGCGAAGAAACAAAAGAAATTAACATTAAACAAATAGATAGACATATATAAATATATATGTATACAAAGAAACAAAACAACTTAACATTAAAAAAATAGATAGACGTATATAAATATATATACATGCAAGGAAACAAAAAAAATCAACATTAAAATATAGATAAACATATATAAATATACATACATAAAATGGAACAAAACAAATTAACACTAAGAAAATAGATTGACATATGTGAATATACATACATACAAAAAACATACAAATTAACATTAAAAAATACATATAACTATATGAATATAAATACATACAAAGAAAAACAAAAAACATTAACGAAATAGATAGAGATATATGGATATATATACATACAACAAAGAGACAAAACTAATTAACATTTACAAAATAGGTAGACATATATATATATATATATACATACAAAGAAAAAAATTATCAGAATAGATAGCCATATATAAATATACATACATAAAAAGAAACAAAACAAATCAACATTAACAAAATGGACTAAAATATATAAATACATATATAAAATGTATAACATAGAAAGCAAGAACACACATTAACGTTAAGAAAAATAATAGACATATATAAATATATGTGCATACAAAGAAATAAAACAAATTAATATTAACAAAACAGATAGACATATATAAAAATATATACATACAAAGAGACAAAAGAAATTAAAATTTACAAAAGAGGTAGACATTTATAAATATATATACATACAAAGAAAACAAATAAAATTAACAAAATAGATACACATATGTAAATATATACACATAAAAAGGAACAAATAAAAATTAACATTAACAAAATAGATAGATATGTATAAATATATATACATAAGAAACAAAACAAATTAGCATTAACAAAATAAATACACATATATAAATATATACACATACAAGGGAAAAAAATAAAGAACATTAACAAAATAGATATATATATATATACATAGAAAGGAACCAAACAAATTAATATTGAAAATCGATAGACATGTACAAATATATATACATATTAAGAAACAAAACAAATTAACATTAACAAAATAGATATATATATATATAGATAGATATATACATAAGTATATATATAATATACTTATTATATACGTATATAAGCAAGTATACAAACAAAGAAACTATACACATTCACATTAACAAAATACCTAGACATATATAAATATATATACCTGCAAAGAAAAAAAGAAATTAACTTCAACAAAATAGTTAGACATACATAAATATATACACATACAAAGGAAAAAAGAAATTAACATAAACAAAATTAATAAAGATATATAAATATATATACATACAAAGCAAGAACACAAATTAAGATTAACAAAATGGAGAGACATATAAATATATCTACATACAAAGGAACAAAACAAATTAACATGAACAAAATAGACACACATATATAAATATATATACACATAAAGGAACAAAACAAATTACATTAACAAAATAGATAGATACATATAAATATATATATACACACAAAGGAACAAAACAAATCACATTAACAAAATAGATAGATACATATAAATATATATAGATACAAAGAAACAAAACAAATTAACATTGATAAAATTGATAGACATTTAGAAAAATATATGCATACAAAAATAAAACAAATTAACATTAACAAAATAGATAGACATATATAAATATATATACATACAATGAAAAAAAATTAATATTAACAAAATACCCAGACATATATAAATATATATACATACAAACCAACAAAACAAAATAACATGAACAAAATACATAGAGATATATAAATATATACACATACAAAGAAATAAAACAAATTAACATTGATAAAATTGATAGACATTTGGAAATATATATGCATACAAAAATAAAACAAATTAACATTAACAAAATAGATAGACATATATAAATATATATACATACAATGAAAAAAAAATTAATATTAACAAAATACCCAAACATATATAAATATATATACATAAAAAACAAAACAAATTAACATTGACATAAATAAATATATATACATACAAAAGAAATTAACTTTAAGCAAATAGAAAAACATATAGAAATATATATAGATACAAAGAAATAAAAGAAATTAACATTAACAAAATAGATAATTATATAAATATATATATACACACAAAGGAACAAAACAGATTAACATTAACAAAATAGATAGATATGTATAAATATATATACATAAAAAACAAAACAAATTAGCATTAACAAAATAAATACACACATATAAATATATATACATACAAAGAAAAAAAGAAAATAACATTAACAAAATAGATAGACATATATGAATATATAAACATAAAACCGAACAAAACAAATTAACACTAACAAAATATATAGATATATATAAATATATATACATATAAAGAAACAAGACAAATTAACAATAAAAAAATAGATAGATATATATAAATATATATACATATAAAGAAACAAGACAAATTAACAATAACAAAATAGATAGACACAAAAATATTTCTAGAAGTAAAAAAAGAAAACAATTTAATATTAACAAAATAGATAGAGATAAGTAAATATATATATATACAAAGAAACAAAACAAAAATAAAATTAACAAAATAAATTGACGTATATAAATATATATACATACAAAGCAAGAACACAAATTAACATTAACAAAATTGATAGACATATATAAATATATATACATACAATGGAAGAATACAAATTAACATGAACAAAATAGACACATATATATAAATATATATATACATGCAAAAAAAACAAATAAACATTAACAAAATACATGGAGATATATAAATATATACAAATATCAAGAAATAAAACAATTTAACATTAACAAAATAGATAGACATATGTAAATGTACATACATACAAAGGAACAAAACAAATTACATTAACAACACAAATAGACATAAATAAATATATATACATACAAAAGATGAAAAAATGAACATTAAGAAGATAGACAAACATATATAAATATATACGCTTTCGAAGGAACAAAATAAATAGACTTATATAAATATATATACATATAGAGTAACAAAACCAAATAACATTAACAAAATAAAAACACATATAAAAATATATATAAACACAAAGAAACAAAACAAATTAACATGAACCAAATAGACACATATATATAAATATAGATACATACAACGGAACAAAACAAGTAAACATTAACCAAATTTTTAGACATTTATAAATATATATGGATATAAATAAACAAAATAAATTAACATTGACAAAATAGATAGACATTTGTAAATATATGTATATATATTTATGCACACAAAAGAACAAAACAAATTAACATCAACAGAATAGAGAGACATATATAAATATATACATATATACAAAGAAAGAAAAGAAATTAACATTAACAAAATAGATAGACGTATATATATGTACATACAAGGGAACAAAACAAATAAACAAAACATATTAATATTAACCAAATGGATGGACATATATATAGATATATATATACATACAAAGTAACATTAACAAAATAGGTAGATATATAAATGTCTGTACATACAAAGAGACAAAACAAATTAACCTTAAGAATATAGATAGATTTATATAAATATATATACATACAAAGAAACAAATCAAATTAACTTTAACAAGATAGATAGGCATATATAAAAATATATATATATATACATATAACGGAACAAGACAAATTGACATTAAAAAAATTGACAGACATATATAAATATATATATTTATATATATCTCAAATATATATATATACAAAGAGAGAAAAGAAAATAACATTAACAAAATAGATAGACATATATAAATATATGTGCATACAAAGGAACGAAACAAATTAACATTAACAAAATAGATTGGCCTATATACATATATATATGTGTACAAAGGAACAAAACAAATTAACTTTAAGAAAATAGATAGACACATATAAATATATATACATATAAAGTAACAAAACGAATTAACATTAACGAAATTCATAGAGATATATAAATATATGTGCACACAAATGAAGAAAACAAATTAACATTGACAAACTATATAGGCATATGTAAATATATTTATGTACAAAGAAACAAAACAAATTAACATTACGATAAGATATAGACTTATATAAATATATATGCATACAAAGAGACAAACAAATTAACATTAACAAAATAGACATATATAAATATATATACATAAAAAGGAACATAACAAGTTAACATGAACAAAATAGATAGAGATATTTAAATATATATACATATAAAGAAACAAAATAAATTAACATTAACAAAATAGATAGACATTTATAAATATATATATACAAAGGAACAAAAGAAATGAACGTTAACAAAATAGATAGACATGTATTAATATATGTACAAACAAAGGAACAAAACAAATTAATATTAACAAAATTCATAGAGATATATAAATATGTGTTCACACAAAGGAACAAAACAAATTAACATTAACAAAATAGACAGATATATATAAATATATATGTTTTTACTTTTTTTAGTTCCCTTGCCAGCTGCTATTTACTTGTTCAAACCTGATAATTTGAAAAAGTGTAAGTTAGTTAAATAAGGCAATATTGGTAATATAGATAATAAATTACAGACAAAATTTGTAAAAAAAATTAGTAAAACTTTTATTTCTATATACGTAATGTATCAACTACTATTATGAGACTCCCACCCTTAATAAACAGCTCGTATTTGACAGTGATTTTTCATCTGATGTTGTTCATAGAGTCGTGAGAAGATTTGGTAAAATTACAAATGTTGATCTAAAAGTAAGCTAAATTCAAAATTTGATAACAAAGATAATAACGGAAATGTCATTTTTCTCAAATGTTCCAGATCTTTCGTGTTAAATGTTTGATACGTGTTCCAATTTGTAAACCTTTGAATAAAATTAGTCAAATGTTAAAGAAAACTAAATATATAATTAACATAATAAAGTAAATGATATTTACAAAACTGAATGTGAATCGGTTGTGTGTTGGTCGAATTAGAAGAAGCTTATAATAAATAAACATAACAAAAATATCAGAAATAAAAGTTCTGTACCAGTTGAAGATGCAAGTCATATCGGTGTTATCATTCAGTTAGAAAAAAAGTTATTTTAGCTCAACCAAATGATATGTCAGCTAGAGATATCAGACAAACTATAGAAATAATGAAACACATTAAAAGTAATTATCTGATCTTAAATTAGGATGAAAGATTGGCAAGTCAGAAAGTATGTAGATGGCGTGCTCTTCTTTGAATTCGGTTTGAGAAGTAAGTGGTTACATGATAAATGACATTTGTATATGTGCATGCTTTGCCCTGATTTTGATTTTACACTGCTGAGAATGACGTCATTGGACATCGAAACATGTAGATTATCTGTTTCGAGACCGCTGACTGTATCAAAATAAAGTTTTTAAATTATGTACTTTGTTCTTATGGCAAATCCACATCAGGCTATCTTCTGAGCTCATCGAAGGGAATCGAACCCCTGATTTTAGCGTTGTAAATCCATAGACTTACCGCTGTACTGGCGGGGTACAATTATGTACTTAAGAAAAAGTTCAGTGTATTAATTATTTGCCTGTTTTTTGTTAAGCACAAAGCTATATAACGGACTACCTATGGTGTTTTATCACGGTTTTTTTTTCAAAATCTGGTTTTAACATAATAACCTTCAAACCTATTGCTAAACAATTGAGGAGATATAGCAAGAGACAGAAACTTCTGATTTTTCTTTTTTTTTTTCCTTTTTAAATTTGAGGTGCTCGGTTTACGATTGCGCAGATTCTGTTTATTTCTTTTTGTATTTCTAAATAAACTTAGGTAATCAACTTTGTACAGATGATTCCAAACAAGTACCAGTTATAAAATCTCGAGTTTAGGAACAATTAATAACTGCAATGCCTATTTTCTTTTCTTTTAATGACAAAGAAATATATTAATTGTGTATAACTGAGCAGAGCAAATCTTTAACAGAAAAAAATGGGATTTTTTTTATCTGGTGAATTTGGATTATATCTCTATTAATTTGGATATATAAAGCACTGCATCCAACTTATATATGACGTCTGAATCATCCTTTTACTTACCAGAGGACACCCAGCGGCTCAGCGGTATGTCTGCGCATTTACATCGCTAAAAATCGGGTTTCGATACCCGTTGTGGGTAGAGCACAGATGAGCAACTTTGTGCTTAATTCAAAAACACAAACAACAACTTACCAGAGTTAGTCTTTATTTATATAGCTATTTGAAAAGTGTGTAACATTAATGATGCTAATTTGTTATTTTGAAATATACAATGGAGATTCTCTTTAAGATAATGTAATATTTTTCTCAGTGCTCTTTGTAGCACTGGTAGGCTATGGGAGAAGTGTAAACTAGTAGATCTCCCACTGTTTTTAAGTAAACACCATATAGTTTGATAAATTAAATGTATTAGTGACGAAAAAATTAAGTAAAAATAAATAAAAATTGCTTATTTTTAAATGAAGTAAATTAGGGACATTCTCGCACTCACTCCTGACCACATCGCGCACTCTCTCGCACGCGCAATGGGCCCCTGACGGCGGTGTGCTCTGACCATATGGCCTTTTTAACTGTTAGGTAAAACGGTCCTGTCGAGAGGATATAATAATTTATAATTAAAGCACAGTTTCGCCATTTATCACTGAGACCAATTTCGAAGAATTTCATTTTTCATCAGTAACCTCGGACAAAGACAAATCGAGAAAACAAGACTAGGTCTCTTTGCACTGGTAGTCTGTGAGTTTTAAGTTTGATTTTTGAGGTGCCCTTTAACCATTGAAGTTAACTTATATTTGTTTGGATACAGAGCTGTCAACTTAGAAGTATAGTAAAGAGGGAGATACTCCTGTTGCAGTGCCCTCCTAGGGACTTTCTGGTGGTATTTCATGAAGTTGATATGATTGAAATTCTCTATATAGAATCGTAATAAAACAAACATCTGACCGCAATCTGTTACGCATGTTTATCAAAAATAAATAAATGCGGCGTTTTGTCGTACTAGAGGGATTTCTCAGTAGTAATGTTCATAATTAAACAAAGCTGTATGGTTTGTTTTTTTGCGGTATGAAAAATCTGTATATCAGTGGAAAATATTTATTCAAACGGGATATATATATATAAATATATACATATCTGTAATTGGGACGTACATTTAAACTCCAATTAAGTAATGGGTATATAACGTCTAGTTTAGTTTTAAAACTTGCATCAATATTTGTTTTTAACACGAGCTAACCTAGCATCGTTTAGAACTAAGCCTTGAACGGTCAACAGCAGAGGCATTTCAGAAAGTGATGATTTAGAGTTACTTGTATAGTGAACTAAATATTACTGCAAATGTAGTATGATGAAATCTATATGTATTATAATTTGGTGATAATTTTCTGGGCTTTATAACATCCTTCTTGTATCCTTCATTGCAGAAATGGCGTTTCAACTTTGAGAATCACTATGGACATAATCATATGGTAATGCATTGTGCATCTGCTTCAACTTCAACATTGTATCTTTGGGTTTTACTTTGTTGTTAGTTTCATAAAATACTGAAACTAATTATTTCTTATATATTATTCCCATCTCCCCACCTTATTATGTAACAATACCATTATCTCTATTTTTTATGTTTCGCTCTCAATGCACTAATCATTTGATGAATCTCCAACTGTATATGCAAAAACGGCTCGTTTGGGTTGAGAAAATATTTTACATAGAAGAGCGAACAACGTTTCGACCTTCTTCGGTCATCGTCAGGTTCACAAAGAAAGAGGTAACTGACCGGAAGCTGACATCATGTTTGGAAGGGGTTGTGTAACTAAGTGTCGGAATGTAGAGGGCGGTGTTAGATGTTTGAATATATAATTTTATTTATTTTATTATATTAATATAGGTATAAAGGCGTTCCTTTATATTCGTTTATTTTGGGTTTAAGTTGTTATATAAGTAAGGCTTCCTTAATTTTGCGTTTGTTTATGTTTGTTTCTTTATTTAGTATTTGAGTGTTTTCTATGGTTATGTTGTGTTTATTTGACTTGCAGTGTTCGAAAACGTGTGAAGGTGACTTTTTTATGTTCTTTGAATCTGGTTTCCATCTTTCTACTTGTTTCTCCAATATAGAAGTCGTGGCAGTTATCACATTGTATTTTATAAATAATGTTGGTGTGGTGTTTGTCAGTGTAGTTTTTTACATAGTATAGACCTCAGTTTTGTGCCTGGTTTTTGAATAAATTTGGTATTAACTGGAATGTCACCTTCACACGTTTTCGAACACTGCAAATCAAATAAACACAACATAACCATAGAAAACACTCAAATACTAAATAAAGAAACAAACATAAACAAACGCAAAATTAAGGAAGCCTTACTTATATAACAACTTAAACCCAAAATAAACGAATATAAAGGAACGCCTTTATACCTATATTAATATAATAAAATAAATAAAATTATATATTCAAACATCTAACACCGCCCTCTACATTCCGACACTTAGTTACACAACCCCTTCCAAACATGATGTCAGCTTCCGGTCAGTTACCTCTTTCTTTGTGAACCTGACGATGACCGAAGAAGGTCGAAACGTTGTTTGCTCTTCTATGTAAGATATTTTCTCATCCCAAACGAGCCGTTTTTGCATATATATTTCTCTACAAGTGGGTTTTCTCGACATCACCGAATCTCCAACTGATATGTCAAACCAACTGGGATATCTTCGACCGAGTTTTTCTTTCATCCGATCTGGACCCCCCGGTTTAGCTTAATCGCATCACGTTTACAAATACATCTAGAACGTTTTATGCATATTTCATCGCTATATCGTTTATCTTGTCATTTACAAGTTAACTTACTCTTGTTGACACTCATGAACTCGGGTCAGGTCACAAGTCCGGTCCAGCGACTTAAACCTCGAAAATAGTGCCAAACATCTTCACTTTTATTCCTAATCAAAACAACCCAAACCTTTCCAAATTACCTGTTTTTTAAATCCACATCAAGATGACGGAATGGCTCGTTTGGCAAGATTTAAGAAGTTGATCATCGTCGAGTTTTCATAACACGTATAGTTTTATGAGTATATATATATATGTATGCCATATCTTAAAACTTTATCCAAATACTCTCAAAGACAAAATATACAGAAATAAAAACAAATGTTAAAAATGTATAAAGTCATCACTTTTAATATTTTTTTCACTTAATAAATAGTATATACATGTACGCATGTCCAAGAAAGCTGCACCATGAACAGGAACGAACCCCTCTAAGAAAATCCTGGTGACGCCCATGTTGTTGATGAAATTTCCCAAGACCGGTCTAAGTCAGTGGCAAATAACGGATCGAACGATAAAGTGAGCTTGACGTTTTATTTTCTTTACTTACTTTTACTAAGTATTGTGATAGCTTTCAGACAGATTTTTAGATAAATATTACATTAGGACAAACCTGCTTCTGCTAAAATACACTAAAATTCATATAAATAAAAAATTATACCTAGTATTTAGAATGCTCATACTGTGAATCCGAAGGTTGATGGTTCGCAATCCATTGCTTCAGACTATGGGCGCATCATAACTGATGCTCAAATGTCATTATTCAATCAAAATTACAGTAGTACAATAATAAATGATGTCTATTATCAACCAACTATGTTCCCTTTGGTATATAAATTCAAAGTTAAGGACAACTATGGGCAGATCAAAGGTCTGAGATCGCAACCCGCAGGCCATGACCAACTCATAATAGTATCTCAGTTGGATAAACATTTTCATTGTAATTTTACTCAAGGAACACAATAAACCAATCGAAGTAACAATAGCAACACAAGAAAAATTAAGTCTATTTAATAATACGAATTTTTAATTCGTTAAAACCATAATTTATTTTTCGAAACATCTGTTATCACAAAACGTGATATCAGTAAATGATATTTTTGCAAACAACATTTGTTGCAGGTGAAAGTAACTTCTTTTCAGACAATTTGGTTAGAATAATTTTTGACACTTTAGTTTTTATAAATTCAAAACCTGTTAGAATAAGATACAGGATAGAACATGGACTGAACATTCAGATATCAGTTGTTGGGCTGGGGTACTCAACAGCTTGCCCACTGAACTCACGAGCCATTTAACTGTAGGTGCTGCTATAATACTGTCGCAACTGATTTTCTTTGTCCGTTTCTGCTCACGGATAAATGTATAACAAGTATACAGTAACTTATAGTAGTTGATATGTCTCATTGCGTAGTTCATATAAAAGCAGGTGTGAAGCAGAACACAATAAACGACTCGCAACCTTCAAATGGATATCCTCCAGCAATGGATCATTCTAAGCCCTTTGCTTCAGATTACTGTTTCTCTTCTTAAATTAAACGCTAAATCCTTTTAGAGATTGTTCTGCCTTGCTTTATGGATTTAACAGAGGATACAACAGTGCAATACTGTAATAGATTTCAGTTGGCTCGGCCTTTCGCCTGTCTTTCTTTTGAAGTCCAGTTGGGACGATTCTAACTGAACCAGTGATTTCACCTGTATTTCCTTGGATTTGATAATGGTTGTTTTGAGGAGCCTAACTTATTGTCAGAGTTAGGCGCTGATTTTTGCCAAAATATACCGGCATATTTTCCCTCAGTTAGCTTTCAAATTTGTTTTTGGAACTATTTTCAATTATCCTTGATTTGTTATCAAAGAATGTGGCAATAACTTGCACCAATGTTGATATTAATTTTTTCTTAGCCATTATTAAACACTAGGTGAAAATATCTTAGCTTTTGTTGTCTTTCACGTAAACTGTTCAAACAGCTTGAAGTTAATATCAAGGTTCCATGATTAAGCTGTTCATCCAGCTTGAAATTAATATCGAGGTTCCATGATTACTTCTAGACTAGTGGTGTACAAACATTTTGAGTCAGGGGCCATAAACAGACTTCTCATAACTGTTGGGGGCCACAGAAAAGTGAAGATTAAATCGTCCCATAGTTGTTTCACACAAGATGGACATTACATTTAAGAGCACACAAATAACGATTACATCAAAAGTTTGCACATTATTCTAAGAAATGTTATGATATGTCAAAGTCACAAAGTCAGTGCGATGGATGGTGCTGCATGCCATTTACGAGCTTAGAAATGTCCGGCTTGATGTTTGACGATGAAAGACGCAAGACTGCTTCCAGATGCTCATCAGTCAGCTGATTGCGAGTATTGTTTTTGTTCAGTTTCATATGCGAGAAAACCTGTTCGCAGGAGTACATGCTGCCAAATATGCTGGTGTGGACAAGTGCATTCTCTTTCAGATTAGCAAATCTATCAGGCAAAGTTTTGTAGAAGTTAAGCAAAATGTTTTCTCGGTAAATAGCACGCAGTTCATCAGATGCCTGGAGATCAGTAAGTTCGAGGTGATATTCTGCTGACAAGTCATCCACTGACACACTGAACGGATCAGCAAAAAGTTTCATCAACAATCTTCAGTGGTCAAAGTCATGAAACCGTGAGTTCAAGGATTGAATCATGGTATCTAGCTTCCCAACATAAACTTGTGTGTCAATGTTCTGATTCTTCTGCAGCTGTGACTGAAAAATGGGAAAGTGAACGAAGTTGCCTGATGCTGCTTGCTGCCGGAACAACTACAACTTTGTCCTGAAAGCTGAGACGTGATTTGCAAGCTGACAGACAAGCTGAATTTTGCCTTGCAACTTCAAATTTAGATCATTCAAGTGTTGTGTCATGTCGCCCAAAAAGGTCAAATCAGCTTGTCATGCTGGATCAGTCATAGAAATCACTTCTGTGTCTTTGTTCTTGCTTCTGAGGAATTCTATCACCTCATCAATCAACTCTCAGAATCTTCTGAGCATCTTCCCTCGACTCAGCCAGCGTACTTCACTTCACAGTGCTATACAAAGTTACCATAGTCTGAATCAATTTCTTCAAGAAGACTTTGAAACTGACGGTGATTGAGCCCTCGTGATTGGATTAAATTAATGGTTTTCGTCACTAATGCAATCAGTGCCTGAAAACCAAGTTCTTCAGTGCACAGGTTCTGTTGATGAATAATACAGTGCAACTTCACCAACTGTCTGTTCTGCTTTCCTCGATGCGTCATCAACAGTGCTACCAACCCGCTACTTTCTCCGGTCATGGCTTGTGCTCCATCACTTGTCACACTTACCAGTTTCATGAAATCCAATGAAACACTACTACACAGTCGTACTGTTTCCTCGACTAGAGCAGACCCAGTTGTCTTACCCTTCATGGAACTCATGCCAATTAGTTCCTCTGTGATATCAAACGATGACGACGAACAAAAACTAGTAGCTGTGCTGTTGAACTGATGTCAGTCGACTCGTCTGCTGCCAAAGAGAAGTAGACAAAGTTGGCTGCTTTATTTGTAAGATGTCTTGTCACGTCTGCTGAGAGGTGTGAAATTTTTTGTTGAACTGTCATACGATTCAAACCCACCGTCTGTAGCTTGCGAACTGCTTCCAGACACAACTTTTCCGATGCAGCAATCATACATTGCTTGACAAAATCACCATCACTGAACGGTCGGCCAGATTTCGCTATCATCAAAAAAATATCGTAACTGACCTCAATGCTGCACCTAAGTCTGCTGACTGCTTTGAGAAAACGTTCTGCTGGTGATTCATCAATCGCCGCAGAAATTCAATTCGAGCTGTTCGTTCATCACCAACAACGTTGTGAAAATCTTTATGCTTCTACTCATAATGACGCTTTATATTGGATACCTTCGCCACTGCTACTGTCGAATGACACAGCAGACAAATCACGTTTTTCTGTTGTGCTCGGCATGGTCAAGTGTGTTAAGGTGTGCGGACTCGTAATCTGAGAGTCGCGGATTCGCATCCCCTTCGAGCCAAACATGCTCGCCCTTTCAGCCGTGGGGGCATTATAATGTGACGGTCAATCCCACTATTTATTGGTAAAAGAGTAGCCCAAGAGTTGACGGTGGGTAGTGATGACTAGCTGCCTTCCCTCTAGTCTTACACTGCTAAATTAGGGACGGCTAGAACAAATAGCCCTCAAGTAGTTTTGCGCGAAATTGAAAAACAAACAAACAAACAAACAATCTTCTGTTGTGGAACAAAACAGTATTGCGCAGTCCAATCATCATGAAATTGTTGGTTTTCGTCTTCAACTTTTCTTTTACGATTAGCTGCCATTTTTGTTACGAAATAATATCAAAATAGGGCTCGTAAGTAAATTTCGAAGAACAATTGGAACGCGTGAGATTTCGTAATTATGGAACTATTACGTCATTGCGCCAATGATTAAATGCCTATGCATTAACGAGATTTGCTTATTAAATTTTCTTTATTGCTCGACACAAATATGGAACCATCCAGTACCTAATCTAATGAATATCTTTCTATGGCGCTTAATCTTCGTGCAGGCGCGAACTCTAAGCGCGCGAACTTTCTATGTTTGACTTTCCCGTTGGATATCGCAGGCCACTCGATGAAAAAAAGCAAACACTTTTTTACGACTATACATGGACACTTCCCTGAAACGAACCTGAGTACGGTGTCATACTCTGGCCCAAAGTTATACCAAATATCACATCCAAAGTATAGACGCCATCAAAGTACGGGATGGAGGACGAGGTCTAGTGCACCTGACCCTCCTGGATATTCCACATAATTACCCAAATACCAAGACAAAAAGCTCGCTCGCCACTCGGCAACTCGTCGCGGGCCGGACTTTGTGCACCACTTTTCTAGACGAATCGTGAATCTTTAACCAGCATTTTAGTGCTAAATCTTGTTCACGCTTTTGTCTGTTTGTCTAATTTATTGCATTTCCCTGTTACTTTTTATATAATAATAATATTTCAGAAAAGTGTCGCTGATAAAAACAATTATTTCTGTTCTATTATGCTGTGGGAGAGTTAACTTTGTAAGATCATAAAACAATAAACAGGTTTGTAATATCTACATCTGTTTAACTTATGTTACCACCATCTATTTATACATGTGGATGTTAGATTTCTCTTTATAAGTCTTAGATAACATAGAACTGGAAACGTAAAGATTTGAAATTAATCTTCCATTAAATTTTCTGTTTTATTAGAAAAATATAGTTATTGACTTTAATCTACAAATGCAACCTCCATCACGGTGGCTCAGGAGTCAAGTTTGAGTGTGGGCGCAGCTGACTTACCACTCAGCCACCAGGGATCTCATACGCTTAGATATCATACCAAGTCAAACTGAAATAATCTAAGATTTTCATCGTCAAAATATAAATACATACTGTTACTTTATTATGAAGTAGATGACAGAAAGGCTACTTCAGTAATTGGGGTTAAGTAATGTTTTAGCTTGATCAGCTGATATTCGAGGTATTTCATTATTTTGTTTGAAGTTAAGCACTTAGCAACACAATGGAATGTCTGTGTTTTGCTCATCATGGGTATCAAACCCCGGATTTTAACATTATTAGTCTGGAGGCGTACCACTGTGCCACTGGTGGGGGGATTTCATTCTCTGTCAGATATTATTTCTGAGAAAATGTTATTGGTATGCTCTTCAACAAGCAATTCCTTCATTCTTTGATGAAACAACTATTGATTTCAAAACTTCTATTCTAAATCCTCCCTCAGTGACTCAGCAATATGTCTGCGGACTTACAACGCTATAAACCGGTTTCGGTACCCATGGTAGGCAGAGCACAGATAGCCCATTTGTAGCTCTGTACTTACCCTCAAAGAAATAAACAAACAACTCTCTTCTAAAAGTAGTCGAAATTAAATGGTTCATCAAATAAAAATTATCTACAGAGGAAAGTAAATGGGTTGTGGTTTTCAGTTACCACCCTTTAATAGGGATTCTTGACTTAATTTTTATCAACTCTTTTGACCTTTTTTAACGAGAACACGACGTTTACTGAGCTGAAAAAGTAGGTAAAATTTGTTATGAATCTTTGTACAGGTTTTTTGGTCTTCGGACAAGTTATTACAACAAAATTAAAATTCCAAAGTAAAATAAATTCTTTTTTTCTTAATAAATATCTATATTTTTCCGTCCAATTCAATTTTACCTTTTTTTCTTAACTGAATATTACTTCCTTTGCGATATAAACATTGCAGTCATTTACATTAAAACCACGCACGTGTCAAACTTCCTTTGCGATATAAACATTGCAGTCATTTACATTAAAACCACGCATGTATCAAACGTCCTTTGCGATATAAACATTGCAGTCATTTACATTAAAACCACGCACGTGTCAAACGTCCTTTGCGATATAAACATTGCAGTCATTTACATTAAAAACCACGCACGTGTCAAACTTCCTTTACGATATAAACATTGCAGTCATTTACATTAAAAACCACGCACATGCCAAACTTCCTTTGCGATATAAACATTGCAGTCACTTACATTAAAATCCACGCACGTGTCAAGCTGTAGTGATGTAAACGTGTACTTTACAAAACTTTGTAACACCTCGAATGGATAACCTACGATATAATGTTTTGGTTTGATTTAGATTAAAAATCGAATACTTCTGATAGAATTACTTAACCCCATAAGATCAACCTGTCTCCACTTTGAAGATAGAGATAAAACGATTGTATGTATTTACTGATTTTTACGATACCTTCAAAGGTTCTAATCAATACCAATTCTGTGGTGTTTCATACTATATGCTACAAACCAGTGGTACCCAGAAGATGACCCATAGGCCACATTCGTCCCTTGGATTTACTGTCATCATCGGAAGAGACTTAATATGGAAAATAATTAGGTGTGTTTGTGTGTTTTTCTTATAGCAAAGCCACATCGGGCTATCTGCTCAGCCCACCGAGGAGAATCGAACCCCTGATTTTAGCGTTGTAAATCCGGAGACATACCGCTGTACTAGTGGGGGCAATAATTGGGAACCACTTTTGTAAAAACAGATAATGGTTTTTTCATAAGACAACAATACATTTATTACACTTTGCTTTCTTTTACCATTTTTTTCGTACTATTTGTTCAGAAAAACATTCTAGTTATTGTAAATTACAGTTTACAATCAATTAAATATTTAGGAAAAAATCGACGCCTTATTAACTATATTGCATTTTTATAATAAAAAGATTGAAATACTAGCAAGTTATTTTTATGAAGCATTTATCTGGATGAGGTATTTTAAGTGAAGTGTAGAAACAGCGTTTTGGTTTGTTTTGACAATGGACTAATTAGTGAACAAAATATTAGTGAACTAATGACCATAAACTTATTATTAAATAAAGAGTGAAGTAAACACATAAATTTCTACCTTGTTATAAGTGAAAAATTCTGTGCTGCAAAGCTTTATGAACCAAATAAAATTTGGCACTTATTTTCAAATCAAAATATTCGCCAAATATCTGTTTAAATAACACGTTTTTAAAACTTAGTACTTCTTTTCCAAAATATTCCGTTTGTAATATCTATTTTTTGGTACATGCTTTAACTCTTTAGAAGTTTATATCCAAGTCCACTACTGGGGAATGTCAGTGTACTTCTAAGAATTTGCAATATTTTCCTCCAGAGGGCGAGCCTATAGTGAGATGGTCATACAATCAGTTTGTGCACAAAGCGGTATAAAAGTACAGGTTAAAGAAATTGACAGGTGGCAGTGTAGCACGTTTTTTTATGTTTTCGGAAATTATGGGTATATATTCTCAAAAGATAAATTCTTTGCATAGTTTCACTACACAGATCGAATTTTTATGATATGACTTTGTTATATGAATTTTCGTGGCTGTTGTCATGGCAGTAAATTTGACAACTAAGACCACAGAGATTGTTTTAAAAGGAGGTCGACCTTGGGGGTTTCAACTTCAAGGTGGAATTGAAAACGGAGACATTCTGACAGTGTCTCAGGTAACTACTTTACTCACTTTTCATTTTTTTTTGTGTACAAAACAATTTCATACCAGAAAGTAACTTATTCTCTATAAGATAAGATAGTGTCAAATAAAATATACAACTTCTACAGTATTACTAAAGTTGATAAGAATATAAAATAACGACTTCAGAAAGGATGATTGAGGAATTTGTCACGGCTTGCTTTCACTTTATTACACTTTCTTCTAAACTGGATTTGTTGTTCAACAGTTTCTCAAGCTATGTCTATTTTAGTACACAGCAGTATCTTGAGTTCTAGTTATATAATAATATAAATAATATTAGAAACACACACACACACACATATATATATATATACATTTAAATCTTCATTGAAGACAGAAGTTTATTAATGTAAGCTGTACAATATGGTTGAAACCTCACGAAACTTTTCTTTAAATAAAAGATAGAGTAAAATAATAAAAACAACAAACTCTATCGAGAAATAATTTCTCACAAAGTGAATGTTTTATTATGAGAAACTAAACAATCGATAGCATTACCTCTTTTACGTTAAAACTGAACACGTTTCGTAGTTCAAGTGTGACGTTCATAAGGAAATGTGACTGGACCTAACGACGATTTTGTCAATTCACATGGTTCATCTTCTCACCATTACCATACGTTTACACTATAAACTCCACAGGCAAATGTTTATTTTGACGTATTTGAAAGTAATATTTCAAAATACGATGGTAACGGTTTGAACAAGTTTATTTTATTTTCTTGTAAATTAATTATTATATTAGTAAAAAAACGGCTATGAAACATGAAGTCGGAACAAACTGATTTATTTTGGCTGTGCTGTGCCTCGTTTACATGAAGGCTAACAGCATGTTTCTACAGACGCAGAACAATGTCTCACCTCCGTGATTACCGAATGTCACTGACTCTAGCTTTAAATAAATGCATTTCTATTCATAAGCACAAAATTATAACTCTAAGAGTTGAATGTGGTAATCAAATGAAATCGACCATCAAACTTTCCGTAATTTTTATAAATATTTAAGAAGTTTTGAACGATGTTTAAATTGTGGGCAGTTGCTTTAAGTTTCTCTTTACGTGAATTGAATCGTCATATTTTTTGTTTGGTGTTTAGTGTGTGTTTTCTCATAGCAAAACCACATTAGGCTATCTGCTGAGCCCACTGAGGGGGAATCGAACACCCTGATTTTAGCGTGGTAAATTCGTAGACTTACCGCTGTACCAGCGGGGAACATTTGCTATAGTACTGTCTAAAAGGGTTTCAAATACTACTGTTATTGAGGATTCTTATGTTTTAACACAGTAAGCGTTCGTGTAAATATATATAAGGACAAGTTCACAGGACAGTGAGAATGAAAATATTTAGTGTCCTTATGTACAGAATATTTTGTTTTCTATGAAGAAATTCATTAAACAGTTTTGTTTATTTATATGTATATTTTGCTTTATAAAATTTGTGCTTAAGATATTTTTTCAGGGGTCTCTAATGTTCTCCTTGCCACAGAGCTACTTAATTCATTTCATATTCATTACTGAATCAAATTTACTTTCAAATTTATTTGAATACATGCTCTAGCCATGGGGCTAACGCTAGAGTTCGAGACATGTTTTTTTTTTTTTTGTAGAAGGTCTGCCACCTGGACTTATACAGTTTCGAACTATTGGCTTGCAACTAAGGTTTCTTAGTTTGTTTTTGTAAATGTGGAAAGAATTGTGCACAATTATATAGTTTTTTCCATAAACCAACCTTGAAAACGATCTTGCACTTCTTATGGATATTTTATGATCTAATCAGTTTATTTGTTTGTTTTTTTGAATTTCGCGCAAAGCTACTCGAGGGCTATCTGCGCTAGCCGTCCACAATTTTGCAGTGTAAGACTAGAGGGAAGGCAGCTAGTCATCACCACCCACCACCAACTCTTGGGCTACTCTTTTACCAACGAATAGTGCAATTGACCGTCACATTATAACGCCCCCACGGCTAAAAGGGCGAGCATGTTTGGCGCGACGGGGATGCGAACCCGCGACCCTCAAATTACGAGTCGCACGCCTGGCCATGCCATCAGTGTGTCAGTGTATTTTTATAAGTGCCCAATTCATTGTAATAAATACACTTGTATCTTGTAGTCATATATGTGTCAAATGCTACAATCGTTAGTTTAATATTGTTTTATTTCGCACGTTACTCACGTTATTGTTGTAGTGGGTGAAGCTTTAACATATAATATTTTATGTTTGCTTCCCATCACTTATCTGTAAATACATTCTAGGTTTAAAAATTACAATTTATATTGAAAAAAAAGAAAAAGCAGAACGAGACATCTTAAACATTTCTCCTGCGATTTAATTAAATTATTATTTTTAAATATAAGTTACTTTTCTCCACAAAAACAGAATTACAACAGTTGTTGTATATTATGTCAATTTGTTGCAGTGGCTTTTAGCGAGAAGTACTAGTGACTTTATCTCCAGGACCTCTAAAACGTTAATTAAGATGGTTTAAAATCGCATACCAGTAATGTTATTTATACCCTTGAAAAATCTGAAAACACTCAAATAAATAACCCGTTGTTATTAACATCTAGCGCAAGATCAAATTTTCAACCTAAACTAGGCCTGACATCCAAATTGACAATACTCATGCAGGATCGATCAAAGTCTGCACGTTTTTACAAGATTCCATAAAATGTTCCAAAGTTTTGAAAGTTTCAAAATGCTAACATAAAATATAAGTTGCTCTCTTATTATTTGTATGGCAGGTGGCACATGATGGCAAAGCTGCTAAAGAAGGAAGCTTGAAAGTTGGTGATCGAGTCCTCAAAATCAATGATGTCCAGTGCTTTTCCTTGGCAGAGGCTTTGGATCTCATCAACAATGCATTCAGAACTCTCAGTATTTTGATACGAAGGTATGATGTTATAGAAGTTTGAGTTTTAGTCCAATTACAACCATCTCGATGAATTAGATTCACCCCAGACTTGCAATTTATAATTATAATTATTTCTTATGGGGAATCAGAATTATTTAAACGATATCGATAATAAGATATGTATTTAGCTATTTATTGTTTTGGAAAACTTTCAAAAATTAAATAAACTTAGTAATTTTGAACAAAACAGTTAACATGGTAAAACTGAGTGATGTGTTGAGTGTGGTAGGACCTATATTTACTCAGAGAATCAGCAGAGAAAAGGGTGGTGGATAATTTAAAGAAAGTTAATGTGCTACATACATCAGTTTCTTACAAGTACATGGTGTTTCTATCAGTTTTAATCTGGTGTATACTAGAAATACATAAGCTGTGTGCATTATCTTTATGTAACATACAGATTTAAAATTGACATTTTTATGAAATGTAAAGTTAATTTCATCTGACACACCATATGCTAGTTTGTTTTTATTTACCATAAACATTGATTATGAAAGAGTGTGAGCTAAATATTAAAGAGTAAGAATATAAACCTGAATAAACATTTAATAAATCGGATGTACCTATAAGTTCAAACTTTGCGATATGCTGTGCACATACACTGAGCCTATCCTCTTATTCCACTCCTTCCAAAATCCTTTAACAGGTTAACTGAAATTTTAAAAAGCAGCTATTTATGAACGTGAAGCAATAATTGTAGTACCTTAAAAATTAAGTGACACTATTAATAATTTGTATTTTCTTCTGTATGTCGTAATGTCCTGTAAGTTAACCTACGACGTGTTTGAGATAGTAATAAACAATTTCTTGTGTTTTCCATGTGCCATTTCTGACATAATGTTATAGAAACTTAAAATGTCAAGTGAATGAGCACACAGCCCATAGTCTGCAAGGCCTAGCAATCAGTAACCATTGTTTATTTATTAATGATTTTATCTGGGTGACAGAGGACAATAAGTATTTGCGATTATGAGAAATTCGAGTGAAACAAATAGAAAAGATAGACGCATGCATACAGCATACACTTTAACATGAAATATAAACTTGAGTTTGATTACTCATCCTTTGGGAAAAATTAGAGTAAGCTATAATTACTTTTTGTAAGGTTTAAATGTAATAAATGTAATTTTAGCAGACTTAGGCTGCTTTAAAAATAAAGCGAGAAAGGGTCGATTTCAAGAAATGTTCCATTGATGTACTATTTGAGAAATTTGTGTACACCAGTCCAGCGGAGGGTTTTATATGTAAATATCATAATATATAGTAATTATTATTATTTTAAAAAGCTCGTGTTATTAGCATGTGAAACAGTATTATCTAGTTCTCAACACTCAAGATTCTCCGTGCCAGCACCTGATCTTATCGTTCACATTGAAAACTATAAATATCAATGAGATTTACAGATTGTCTTTTATTTACCTCACGGTTTACTGATGAGGTGCGATGACAATTGCGGCGAGAAGTTTTGCGCTTCGTGTCAGCTAAGTCGCTGATTATCAGAAGCACATGAGATGGGCGTCAGTGAGATCAGACACATCGTTAGGGTAGATGGTCTGTTTGATACGGTTGTATGTTTCTGTCACCGACATGATCAGATTCTTTTCACCGTTGCCCAAGAACTTTTGTCAAGTTTGGATATTTCCAAAGCAGTAATGAATTTCTATTTTGTAAGTTTCAGACAGTAGGTTCCCCTCCTTTCTTTCATGACAACAATTATTTTTAAATTCAGAAAATAATAATAATTAAATACTTGAAACGTTCATTTGCCATTTAAGAGTTTGTTATGGAAGAATGGTGGTGGATACGCCAAAAATCGAGTTTTGATACTCGCAACGGGCAGAGTACAGATAACCTGTTGTACAGCTTTGGGCTCAAAAACAATGAAGATAAATGAAAGACAGGACGAAGTAGCTGTTTTGTATCCGCGATTAACATTGCTCTTGAATTTTTAAATGGAACCAGCTGAATAGAGCTCTGTCTTTAGCAGCGTCATCTTCAACATACAATTTATTTAAACATCTGAAACAGTTATTTTGTGTGTGTGCGAATAACCTTGTTCACCTGACAGACATCTACCGTTACATCAGGAAAAGAGCAGAGTAATTTAAACAATTGATTCTAGTTTTACTTGTGGTTTAAAAGTCTGTTACTAACCCTAAGTTAACAAAAAGCGTTCTCTGTTTTGTTTTGTTTTTTTATTTTGCAACGGTCGTTGTCGATGTGTGTTAATAAATAAATAAAAAATAACTTCAAATGCATATTTATTATTGCTATGCTTAAGGAATTATCAATGGGTGCTAAATGTACTTCAGAAAGTAATCTGATGGAAGTAATCTTCCAAAAATTATGCAGATACTAAACACGGGCTAAAACTAAATATGAAAAAATAAAATTCAAGATCTACGTTCCAGATATTTCGTACCACGATCCTAAATTGGTACTTGTTGAAAGAGTAAATAGCGCAATGTACGTATAAATGGTTTTATTTTAATTTTAACTGTTAAATATGTTAAATATGAAATAGAATTTCAATGAATTTTAGAACAAGTGTAAAGATATATTTTCAATTACAAAGAATATGTATAATTAATTTGATTATCGTCTTCGAAAGAGAAATATTATCCTAGGTATTTGCTTTCACAATTCTTTGGTGACAAATCGATCAAAATACATATAATGGATACGATGATCCCTCTTCATGACAGTTTATTTTTAATACCTTTATGGTGGCATGCAACATTTGTATGTTACTTCTTTGTAGACTTTTGCACTTTATAGATAAGTTTATTAATTCGACAAATCGAGTCAAGCTGATACAGAGAATTCAGTTCAGGATTTCATCATTCAGGTTCATTGAGATATATTTGATAATAAAAGTACTGTAACTAACAAAGTAACAGAGCCTTACAGCCTCCCCCCCCCAGCCCGGCATGGCCTGGTGGGTTAAGACGTTCGACTCGTAATCTGAAGGTCGCGGGTTCGAACCCCCGTCGCATCAAACATGCTCATCTTTTCAACCGTGGGTGTGTTATAATGTGCGATCAATCCCATTATTCGTTGGTAGAAGAGTAGCCCCCCAAAAGTTGGCGGTGGGCGGTAATGACTAACTGCCTTCCCTCTAGTCTTACACTGCAAAATTAGCGACGGCTCGCGCTGATAGCCCTCGCGTAGCTTTGCGCGAAATTAAACAAACAAACAAAACCATACATCCCCCCAGTGGCACGTCTGTGGACTTAATACACTAGACTTTCAGTACCCATAGTAACCATAGTAAAGTCTCTTTCCCTGTGTTCAAAGTTTTATCTGCATTAAAGTGTCAGTATAAATAGAATCTTGAGGTCATTGCTACATGAATAAGTGATATGAATGATTTAAAATATTTCGCTTTCAATACGCATAAGTTACGAATAACCTCTATATTTTATAAACAGTGTATATAATTCTTGAATTACAGCATTATAAAACTTTTCAAATGACAATCTGATTCTTTACAATTTGAGTTGATGGAAAAGTATTTATATTATTTCTATGTTATAGAGAGTGCCATAATTTCGATAACTGAAACACAAGGTTGTTTTTTTTAGTTTTTTTTCTGTTTTTTGTAAAGATAAGACTGTAAAATAAGTTACTTTTGTGCTCTATTCATCACAGGGATCGACTCTCTAAAGTTAGAGAGTTATAAATTCTAAAGCCAACCGTTGAGCTACCGAGAGTTTATCTGTAGCATAACTGTAATCTTGCGCCAAATTTCAATAAAGACTCTCTGTACGTCTTTTGTTTTGTTTGTCAGTGACATATATATATATATGACCCTATAATAAATTCAATCTATTAACGCAAGTATCGTTCCGCAAATTGTATAACGCAATTTTTTTGACAAATATTACAGTTCAAAATCAGTAATTAAATTACATTATAGAGAGCATCCCTATAAGTTTGGCGACAGCATTTCTGCATTGATTTTGCCAGTTTTTGGGGCAGGTGCTAGTGTACTGTTCTGGTTATGGAACAAGGACCTTGCCTCAGGTCTACGTGACAGTGACAAGTTTCTGCCCATTTTTGAAAACATGGCAGTAAGAGCTTAGAGGTTACTGTTTAGAGTCGGCGTTAGAGAAAGGATTTTATAAGAATATAACTTATGTAACTGTCTACTCTTTTGTCGCTACTCTAATTTATTATGATATACATAAAGCCTGTAAAGTTTTCTCAAAAGGTTTCGACAAATTAATGTTCTAATCTATCGTCGTAGGATGAACGAGTTGGCACAAATGATAAACTTGAATATCAACTTTCTTTCATCAACCTGTTTATCAAAACTATGCTTAAAGGGACGAGCTCTTTTAGACAGGATTATCGAGGTCAGCAGATGAATACTGCTTAGTAGGTAATTTTAGTGTTGTTTTAATCAAATATATGCTGTAGGCGTTGAACATGTATAAACGTTATAAACTGCATTGTTTTTACATATATATATTTAGTTCAAGGTTGTCTAAATCTTCCAATCTTCAAAATGAAGATTATCTTAGAGCGCGCTCTGAATATAAAACAGGATTATGTCGTATTTGCACTTGAAATCTGTCATTTGCTACATATTGTCAGTCTTAACTGTTAAAATATGACCTGCAAAAGTAGTGATTGCGCTTGGTTATAATTCAGATATAAATCAACATTAGTTATTGTTTCATAGATAATAGTATGAAATTTTATAAAGTTTATAGGTGTGCTTAATGAAAATCGATTAAACTATATATTTATGTGCTAATGACGGAATGGACAGTAAATTATAATTTCAATCAAAAGGAATTACTTTATGGCTTTGTTAAGATGTGTTTCAAAATGACCACGGTAAAGATTAGGGTAAGAAATCAAACCTTGAGGGACTTAGCTATATTTTAATGGAAAGAAAAAAAGTAAAACGAAAAAAAAATGTAATTTTAATGAAGGAATAATTTTGTAATTTAAAAGTTTGCAGTTGATCAAGAAAATTATTTGCACGGGAGCTCAAGATTAAAAATGTCATAAGAACAATCAACGTAGCTTTCAAACAGAATACTAAACTAAGACACACAGAAAACTTTGTGAATTACAATGTGCAAAATCTTTACCACTTAGTACCAACAACCAGAAAGAACGTATTTGCGAATAAAATTACAGATGATAAATTTAACACTATAGTTTGAGTTTTATTAACGTTGTCTTTTAGAAAAATATAACTTATAATACGTAAAATTTTAATTTTGAATAAGCAATAGACGTATATTATTAAAAATATCTAAAACTGAGTAGGTTTTCTAGTTTAGACCAAATTATTTTGTTGTGTTTTACCATAAACTACTCAAGAAGCTATTTGCAGACTCTGTCAGCTTTGTAGCTTATCGCTGGCCCAGTGGGGAACAAAAATGCCAATTTTATTTCCAGCAATACCGCTACACTCTCTTGCCATTAAGATACAAACACCACAAATTATATTAAGAAGGTTAAAATATTTAAAAGTCAAAATTAGTTTCTTAATTGGTAGTGTATATCCTCCTTACTTAAGCAACGTAATACATATTGAAGTATATGTAACACTCATAGGATCGGGCGTGGACTAGTGTTTAGCGTGTCCTTAATGTGAATCCAAAAATTTATGATGACATGTTTCTTTGCTGCTCTGTACTTTAGGGCTACGGTTGCACTAGGGGGACACCCAATATTAAAAAGTAAGTAATTAAACAGGTTTTATGTGATTTCCTAATGTACAAACGACATTATATATTAACTACTTATTACGTGTATTGTGTTATGAATGAATTTTTTTTTTCAGAAGCATACTCACAACTAGAGTACCTATTTGAGCAAAGACGTTCTTAAGTTTGAACTCATAGATAAGGAAAAAAAGGCAGATAGCCCAGCAGTTGGCAGCAGGTGTTGCTGAGTAGCTGCCTTCTTCGTAATCTACCAGTGGGTTGACTATGTATAAATAATTCATGTAAAGCTTTTCATCCAATTCTGAAAGATGACAAAATCATTTTATTCATATGGATTCAGAAAGTCATGAAAACTTTATTTTGTAAAGATATATCAGACTGTTGTTTTATTTTATACAATATTAGAGCCCCTCCCAGTAGCACAGCGATAAGTTAGAAGGCTTGTAACCCTGATATTCGGCTTTCAATAACAATAATGGGTACAGCACAGATAGTCCATTGTGTAGCTTGTGATTAACAATATTACACCAAACCCCTTTCAGCCGTGGATGCGTTATAATGTGACAGTCAATCCTACTCTTCGTTGATAAAAGAGTAGCCCAAGAGTTGGCGGTGAGTGATGATGACTAGCTCCCTTCCCTCTAGTCTTACACTGTTAACTTACGGACGGCTAGCGCAGATAGTCCTGGTGTAACTTTGCGCGAAATTCGAAGCAAACCAAACCAAAAACAACGAATAAAACTACAAAATTCGAACAGAATTTTTTATAGCATCTGTGTTTCCCAGACACGAGACACGTAAGGAAGAGAGGAGGCAGCTTACACGAATTTCTTGTTTTCTTATTTTTTTAAAGTTTTTAAGATATACTCTTTATTACTCATTAAGTATCCAGCTCCTAACGTAAGATTTGTGAAAAAAAATTCGAGTTTATTTTCTTGTTTTAATTATTCTGTGAAAAATTTTAACTTTAGGTCTACTAAGAACGGACACGCCTATAGCACACAGACTCCTTCTGAGGTTTGTTTGTATGTTTTAATAGAACAAAATGAACAAAAGAATAACGTGGTATGCAAGTTCATGTCGAGAATGTACAACGTGAGAGATGGTAAACATATGCGACGCTAGGACATAGATAAATAACCAAGTTTATAATAGATGTTTTATGAATATTCCATGAAGGGTGGATATTGCTGAGTAACAAAGGAGAAAATAAATCATGGATTATCAAGAAATGGGTTTTAGAAAATCTGGTTCTTGAATACGCAATTTTTTCATGGTATTCAAACCGAATTCATGAGTTAATCCAAATACTTATATCTCTTCTATGTTCAGTGTTTTATTTGTTTAAATCAAATGAAACTGAATAAATTTAGGGAAATTCAAATGTTCGTAGTCAGAGAGAATCCAATAAGGCATTTGACACTAGGGAAGCATGATGGAACTTTCTCTTTAGTTAAGTTTACAAATTTGAATCTCCAAGTTTACCTGAACATTAGTTATATTAGTAAATACGCTTAAAAAAACATTCGACATTATATATAATAAGACAACTTTAGGCGATTTATTTTATTAAAACTGTTGCGTTTTTCACAAGTGATTCAAAAAATAGTCTAACAAAGCCCACTTTTGGTTACCCTTTGCATATATTTTTTGTCCACCAGTGGCACAGCGGTTTGTCTGCTGACTCACATCGTTAGAAACAGGGTTTCGATACTTGTAGAGAGCAGATCACAGATATCCCATTGTGTAGCTTTGTGCTTAATTCCAAACAAACAAACTTATTCGTTAGCATTAATCTCTCGCGACTTTATTTCGCATGTTTCATTATGGAAACAAATCATAACCTGAGTATTATTTCGACTGAACTACAGAGTAATAGTATATATATATATCATATTGATGTCTAACAAACAGTTTATATAAACATTCGCGATCTTAGTTCTCAGAAGTTTTTAATGGACCATGATCCCCACAAACATCAAGTGTACCTTGGTATCAATGTTATATTGTTAAAATCAGATTTTTTGATAAAATCCTGAAGTTTCGTCTAACTCTCCTGTGACAGAATGGCTTTCATAGCGTTTTTATTATCTGGAGCTATTTGTCAAGCTTCGATACCCATCTCAAAAGCATAATGTACATTTTTGATAGGACTGAAATACGATCTACTCCATTTTCTCAAAAGACTGTTATCCAATTAGTTTAGTTAATATCTATTAAGGTGAAATCAAGACCAATTGCGCCAGTGTACAAGATATGAAAATATAGTCCCTGTAATGCCCCTCTACCAATTCACTGAAAGATATTTTCCGAGAACATTGATGTCTATATGCTCATAAATACTTAATGCTGTTCACGGCAAATGTTTACCACCACTTTATACACCACTTTTCTGTATGGAAATGTGGTTGGATTTGGTTCCAGACGCCTATTATTTGGCCGTAACCAAAAGCATAATTCATCTTCAAGGAAAAAAAAGTGCTCCATATGCCATTGGTTCACCGGACACCTTCTTAGCAGAATTTCAGGCAAACATCATGACCTGTATTATGAGCGGAATGGACTTCATTTAGAGTCTGATCTTTGAGTAATTTGTTTTTTTATCTCTTATACACTGATACGTTGTCCAATTACCGTTGCGGATATTTATTTCAGTCTCACAGAAAGTACAGTAAATTGCTTTTGTTTCGGATGATTGTCTGTCGTGTCAATGTGACAAACAACTGTATCATTGTTTTAACGTCATTTCACTATTCTGTTAACAACACTTTGATACACTGTACCTAATCTGCTACTATTCGTTCATTGGTTCTCAAAATAATTAAAAAATCTAGAATTGTTCTTTTCAATCTATGATGGCTTGCACAGTTTCGAACAATTTGTGATTCATTTCAAAGTGATAATTTAGACAAGACTGTGCGAGACCACTATACAAATATACTGACTAAAAAAAACCAATCATTTCTATTTCAAATCACATGAATGATTATTTAGAATAATAAAACGAAGAGAATGATAAACATTAATGTTAATAGTGATTGTAGGGTTTAGTGGCTGTAGTATTTCAAAGTTTGATTCACCTTCTGATCATTGTTGATAGTTAATTCTGTTCAAGGGTTTCGCTGAAGAATATGCTCATTTTAGGTGATAAAAATTATTGGACAGTAATGTTACTTGTTTATGTGCGTGCTATAACTAATATCATTTGTTTAAAAGGTAACGATTGTTTGTTTGTTTTGGAATTTCGCACAAAGCTACTCGAGGGCTATCTGTGCTAGCCGTCCCTAATTTAGCAGTGTAAGACTAGAGGGAAGGCAGCTAGTCATCACCACCCACCGCCAACTCTTGGGCTACTCTTTTACCAACGAATAGTGGGATTGACCGTCACATTATACACCCCCACGGCTGGGAGGGCGAGCATGTTTAGCGCGACGGGGGCGCGAACCCGCGACCCTCGGATTACGAGTCGCACGCCTTACGCGCTAGCCTATGCCGGGCCAAAAGGTAACGAACTAGTGACCTTGGCATTATATATTATTAAATACAATCTTGTCAGCAGACCTATTTTTAACATAATTACACAAGAGGGGGGAGATTGCATAAGATAGTAATTGATAAATCGCACATGAAAATAGTATTTAAAATCTATTAACAGAATTATAAAGTAATTTCTCCTTGAAATATTTAAAGTTAGGATAATTTTGGAAAAGTGTGATTTTTTTTTTTTTTCATTCAGATTAATGTATTTTGTTTCCTTTTAGGTCCACGTTTAACATACAGTCTCACTACAATTGATCTAGATAGATCACTTATTCATGTTTTATTTTTAATAAATAATTTGCTTTTTGACAGTTTAAAAAAAAAAAGGGGGCATTTCGTGTGTAGATACTCTAGTTGACAAATATATAATAAATATGGTATCATTGTACAAACCCTCGTACAAAGACCATCAAAATTAATGACATACGTATCAGTTTCCACAACTATGTTATCGATAGATATAACTTTGATAAAACTTTGTAGAGACATAAATTTTAATATAATTTGTTAAATGAAGTTTAAAGATGTTTGGAACGAGAGTTAGATAGTTTTTTGTAATACATGACATAAAAGTATGCCTTTTGTTGTAAGTAAAAAACATCCGTTTATTTAGGGTTAATAAAAAGGTAATTTAAAAATATAGTTAGAATTGTAGAGAAACCTTTAAAAACTTTTCATTTCAACTGTAGTTTGAATTACTTTTAAGTTAAGTCGTGGCTAACACATCTCCAAAAACACAAGTTAAAAACCAGATAATTCAATGAACATAATACACGATATTTGATATGAACCATCGTGGTGTAAATTCAGGCTCTACACTTTCTATCTAGAGAACTCTTTTGACATGTTAAAAATACTTGTGTAATATTTTGTGACGGAAGAACAACCCCGAATTCTAGAGTAAAAATTTTTAATATTAAATACTAAATCAATATTGCTTACAACCTACTTACGTCAACCGCTGTTACAGCGGTAAGTCTACGTATTTACAACGCTAAAATCAGGGGTTCGATTACCATCGGTGGATTCAGCAGATATCACGATGTGGCTTTGTTGTAAGAAACCAAACACACACAACCTACTTACATACAGCGTGCTCTGTATGTGTGTGTGTATAAATATATATATGTATATAACAACTACACCTAACTGAATTAGTCCATTATAGATGTTCCACATACGTGTAATCAAGGTAGCTTAACAAGACACTGTTATACATGTGAGCCTTTTTTTTTTCTGTTATTGTTTCATCAAAAGAGTGATAAGCCACCTCAGCACCTTGATAATGCACATAATAAAATATGCAAATGATAATCGCAAAAAAATACCTTTTTTTCGTGAAACCCCGTAGGACATAAGGGAGAGCTTTCATTCCTAGAAATCATAACGTGACTGTGGGTGTTTTATTAGAGTAAAGCCACATCGAGCTATCTGCTGTGTTGACCGAGGAAAATCGAACCTCTGAATTTAGTGTTGTAAATCCGTAGACTTACCAGGGAGCTCTTAATGTGAGAACGGTTCAAAAACAATGAACTAATCATGGTACATTAATGTTCGGAGCAATGTGCTCTTTATATGATTCATGCAACAATTCATTGTGGATTTCTAGTTTTTAACTACTGTTTTACCAATTTGCATGTACTTAGCTAATAGTAGAATCTGTCGGTTTATAATTACAGTACTATTGTACTAAGTATAAAAAATGTCGTTATACATAACAAACTTGCCCATTAAAAGAGAGAGAGAAAAAGGGGAGTTGGCTTAGGGCGTTTCGGTAGACATTAAACACTTAGCCTGGCTAAAAGGCTGACCATTACCTACAATTTGGTGGCATTTAAGAATCACGTGATTACGATGTCCGTGAAAAGTGGTGAACATTTATTATATACGAAATTAGTAGTCATTTTGCTAGATTAGTCAAGGATACATTTAAGTATCAGCTCAAATAAACTGACTAGAGTTAAATAAAACAGATTACATTTGTTTTTTAGTAATCATAATATAGTATAGATTTTGTGTTTTTATTATACTCTCCAAAAATTTCAAAAATGTAATATTTTATAAAAATAAGTTATAATCATTAATGCATACAGAAAAAAAAAAAGAATGTCTGAAATTGACAAAAAGCCATTGTATTAATGAAAAAAAAGAAAACAAACACAATTCTGACTGGTGTTTTTCCTTTGTTTGTTTGTCTTCATTTGTTGTAACCTGACGATGACCAAAGAAGGTCGAAACGTTGTTCGCTCTTCTATGTAAAATATTTTCTCAATCCAAACGAGCCGTTTTTGCATATATATTTGTTGTAACAAAGTTCAGAAGTTCACGTGCTGTCCAGTAATCCAAAAGTCTTATTGGAAAATACCTGTTAGTGGTGAGAGAATGAAATGCTGTTAACCTATCCTATGTCCACATCAACGATGTCATATTTAAAGTCATGCCTTTCGGAAATTGTATTAATATACTTCATACACTCATAATGCAAAAAAGATGCAGCTAATAATAAAGGAGGCATTCTAAGCCACAATTTGCAAAATCATTCATTTCCAAAAACAGTCCTTTAAACGCATGTAGAGTTGAAAGTCACGACACTCGATCATGGCAAAGTTTATTACTCGAATCTAGGTTTGAGGCACAACATCAGAATTTTGCATAAAATGGTCATTGTACCTTTGATGGGCACAAAAGATTAAACAAACATTAAGAGATATTGCCTACAAAAGGTAGCACACAATCACTGTGTTAAACCTGCTCCTGAATCACCTAAGTAGAAGCGCATCACTCAGTTCAACATTTTTCTGCTTTATGGAGTGTCGTCAGAGTGCCCGGGTTGTTATCAGATTTTATGTCAAATAGTTCCCAGATGAATGTCATCCTCCACGTCAGATGAGAGGAAAAGGGAGGTTAGCGACTGCATACAACAGGTTCAGTTATGCATAGACGGATGACTGAGACCAGCGCCAGCATTGACAATGAAACCGCCATATTGGAATTTGTTACATTTGTATCCCATTATTAAAACATACATAAATCTAATTGCTTTTTTCCTACTAACCAAATCACAAATTGTGAATGTAAGAAAAAAACTATTTACAGTAGTGAGTATCCAGCAATAAGATACTTACCAAAGATATGAAACAGCCATATTGGAATTTGTTACATTTGAGCAGCAATTTGAACACAAATATTTATTATTTGTCACCATTTGATAACACTACCAGTATGTTTAACACATCTTTATTTATCCTCTAACTGTTATTGTTGAATGATTTTGGTAACAGTTAGTTTAAATGTTTCATTTATGATTGTCTGAATTTTTACAATTGAAAGGCTTGATGCATAATGTATATTAATAAAACTTTCGAAGGTTTTTAACTTGCAGTCATTTAACAATATTGTCACAGAGTGTAGGTCCACAACATCTTATTCCATGCCACAGGCAAGTTTTTTTTTTTTTTACCAGAGATTATTGATGTTATAATCTGATCAAAGTCAGCTACCTGCATAGATCAAAATTAAAAATATACAGTTAATGATAGCTGCAGGCAGACTAACGTTGCACAATTTTAAACTTTTGGCATTTCTGTAAGTCTTGCATTTTAAAGTAGTAGTTTCATCGAATATGCTTGTACATTTTATTTCATTTTTATCAATCAACAAAGATACATGTAAAAAAACTAACTGCAAATATTTTCAATGTAACTATAATAATCTTTAAAATTATATAAACATTATAACAAAAAAGCTAATGGAACCAACTTTAAACAGAAGTATCCCATTATTAAAACATACATAAATCTAATTGCTTTTTTCCTACTAAATAGTGAGTATCCAGCAATAAGATACTTACCAAAGATATAAAATAAATTAAAACATAAAACAAAATAACACTAGCTATCTACATGAAGTATTGTACGGTACTGCCTATTTACGTTTTTAAGTTTTAATGAAAAAATTAGCAAACAAGATTGCACACAAAGGATGCAGTGAATTTAGAAAAAAAAGAGCTCCCCAGTAGCACAGCGGTATGTCTGTGGAGTCACACAACTACAATCCGAGTTTCGACACCCATAGTGGGCAGAGAACAGATAGCTCATTGTGTAGCTTTGTGATTAACTACAAACACACAGTTTGAAAAAAGACCCAAAACTCAAATGCTTTGGAGCTTTTAAGTGTAGAATTAGAAAAATAGTCAATTATTCGAAAGCGCTAATATTTTACAGCTTATTGCAATAAAGTTTATTTGTGACCTTAATTTGACTAGAATAATACATAAATATATATATTGTATTTTGATTATATTTATACCTTGACCTCCTACTGGTTTTTCTGTAACAGTTCAGCCCTAGTTACAACACGTGTATTTTAGTAGTACACCCATAATACTAAAATAAACTACTTTTCGTAAAACGAAAACATTGGAGAATGTGTATAACTACTTTAGTAACTAATCTATTTTTGTCAGTATCCTGCAAAACCTCATAAAATCAAAGTGCTTGTTATTATGATTTTAAGGATTTTGTCTTTTAGTATGCTTTTCTGAAAAGCTTATGTTCAGTAACCTGGATCGTAGTGGACTAAAACAAATGCACACACACTTAAAATATCAATGACTCTTGCAGACAATAATACTTTATGTCTAGAACATATAAAATATCTAATAATTATATTTGTAAATGTCTCCTACATCATACTTTATTGATGAAAAAAATCACACGTTAAAATTAGCAGAGTATAATTTGATATAATGTTAACAGTGTAGCTTATAACAGCGGAGGTGATATTTTACATATTCGTTTCCTTATTAGCATTTAAAGTACATTTGTGTCGTAGACCAAACTGCCAATGGATCCTTTCGTCCAGCACTAAAATTCGATAGTGAAAACTCTATTTATATCGATCGTTGAGTTCTATTGAGTGGAATGCAATTGGAATGTTTTTGTAGCTTTTTGTTTTCGTGAAAACTCTTATGTCACCAGCTACGAAAATAAAATGATCAATATATTTTGAAATAACTGTAAATAAAGTTATGTATTCTTGAAAACTGTACAAACCTATTTGATAAAACTTGGCTTAATTACATATGCTTTGAAACACTCCATTTTCAGTGATATGAATCTCTTGTATGTAGACTCGCTGAACCAGTTAGAGTTATTGAATACATGAAGTGGACTTTACTGTTTTGCTAAATATGATATGGCACACGATATTAAAAAATGTCAAACAAGCATGGATTGTATTTTCTATCATATATATACTTCCTGTATAACTTTTATTGGCCTTACAGAGAAACATCAAATCATATAATATAATATAATATAATAAGGTATAATTAGGAAAACTACTACATAAACCTGTCTGATTTTAATTATATACAATTATAAAATTAACCTGGTTTTCCACTGTTAAGTAATTATGTGCTGATCTACTGAAAGGTGATGTTTCAAATATTGTAACACGTAATGCAGTGCAAAGGAACCGTTTATTTCAGTGGATTTTCGGAATAAAGTTACACCAAGAAATACAAGTAATCTATTAGAATGTTTATAGAAAACACAACAACATTCAAGTTAGGTAAAAAATAAATAAGGTATGATTGTTGAAATATGTGATTTGGTACGGTTGTACGCTGAGGCTATTTATCTTATATATAAAGTGACTGCATATTCAATATACATGTTTTAATACAAGAGTAGCCAACTGTGAAAGTGGATTAAAGTTGTCTCTAGAAACTAAGTATAACTTTGGGAAGGGGTGGGGCGTAGAGTGCAATCTATTAATAGAAACATAGGGTTAAAATTGTGTGGTTTCAATACAGGCGTACTAAAACATATCCTATTAGTTAGGCTTCTTTTGCTTATGTTGTAACTTTACAAGTTGCTGATTTCAGTCCAAGTACCTGTGTGTGTACATCTTATATAGAGAAGTCACGTTTGCACGAAAGTTTCCATTTATTTGCAGATGCCGTTGAAGAGGGAAGTGAACGCGTCCTGGTTGACTGAAAACACGTAAATTTCTCAGTTCATTATGTACTGTTTTATTTGTTATATGCAAAATGTATATCTACAATACTGCGCGAGTTTAACACTTCAAATACTGTGGAGCTTGGAGCAATTAGCCTGATAGCAACAACTCAGTTAAGAGTCGTGAATGTTTAAACCCTCTTCCACAACTTCTTCAATACGAGTATGTATCTTATAAGTGGCAGTTCTTAAGAGTAGAAAGTAATGAGGAAAGAAGCCGTTACAAGAAGACGGTTACAGAAGTGTTTACTGACTTTAACTTGGTATCGAACTGACAGGACGTAAAGCTACAGAAATGATAAGCTATTAAAGTATAACGAAATATAAGGGCTCGTGATGGAGAAGAAAAGAAACAAAGATATAGTGCTCTGAAAACTCTTTTATCAGAAAAGGTTAGTAACAGAGACCTGCATTTATATTGTAAGACGCTGTTTATTATAACAGGTACATCTAATTTTTATGGTATGAATTTTAAAAGTGAACTTATTCTTTATGTTGCCCTAAACCTTTGTATTTATGTTATCAAATGTTATCTAGGGCGTTTAGTGTATTATGTATATGGCGTCTCTAACCTGAAAACACCTTCTTACACTGTATATTGAGCCTCACACTGTTTAGTTGCTATGCAGTGATCTTTCCAAGATGTCTCACTGAGAAAGCGCATTTTCAACCAAGCTGAATTTCAATAGTAAAGACACGTAGTTCCCTGGATCAGGCTTAAAATCGAGGGTGCTTTGGCATCCGTTAGATAAAAATGCAATCCCAAGAAGAAGAACCATTTCAAGAATGGACTTTTAAAATGAAATATTTGAGGTACGATTTTGTACTTCGATGTTAGTAATTGTATTCAGAGAATGTACGAACGTTTAAGATAATAGTCAATAACTTTTATAGTATTGTTCTACGCTTTATTTGTTTGTGCTATCTGTGCTGTGTCCACCACGAGTATCGAAACTTAGTTTTTAGCATTGTAACCTTTTGGACTCATCACTGACCCACTGGGAGTTGTTATACACCAAATGTTTTATAAGGCCAATAATTCAACATTTCCTTAAAGAGGTTTTTCACAACTTAAACAACAGATAAACGACTGAATTTGTCGAATTTGAACAAGATTCTTAAAACTAAACTCAGTACAGCCAGTTTACTACAAAACACACAAACACTTATTGACTGATACAAACAGTTATTATTTTATTTGAATTATTGATTCACGTGTTAAAAAGTTTATTTATTGTAAACCTAAACATTTTTTGTGTTTGAGGAGAAAAAAACAAACAAATACAGATTGTTACGTCGCACATGATGAGTGGACTCTTATATTAACGAGAGAATTCTTTTGGAAGAAATAGTTAACGTTGAGTTATGGATCAGGGAGCAATAATAATTCCAGAGAAGGAAACACAAACCTTGAGTAGATGTTAAGCAAGCGGAAACACTTTATGGGAAGCATTAACCTTATGCCAAGCACTGGATAACCAAACGGCAAAACGTTTAGAAAGAAGAGGTCTCAAACTCTGTAATGGAAAAAAATAAACAAAGTGCATACTGAGAAAGGAACACTTGTGTTCATTAAATACTAACTAAATGGGGAAGTTTGAAAGACTAATGTTACGTTCAGTAAAATATAAAATAGCGAGAGAACAGTCTACGGATAAGTATATGTTTTTATGACAAAGCTTCTAATTATCTGCTGCCGTCCCTAATTTTGAAGTATCGACCACAGGGAAGACGGATAGAGAGCAGTGTCCTTTCATTTACTATACAAGCTAAGGAATTGACTATCACTCTTATAATGCATACATAGCTTAAAGTACAAGGAGTATTTTGTGGTATCGCATGGTTTCGAACACAGCTCAACAGCTCCGAAACCCTAACAAGCTCTAACTGTGTACTTTAGAGAAGATAAATTTTAAGTTATTTTTAAGAACAGGTGAGCGTATTTCACAACGCATAAAGTACTTTGAAAAACTCGGTTTTAGTAAACAAAGTTTGTTTTGTTTAACTCAAAGCCACATAATGGTTTATCTGAGTTCTGTCCACGGAAAATCGAGCCAAAGATTTAAAGGATGGAATTCCGTAATCTTCAAGCTAACCGTAGACAATAGCTAAACAAGAAAACTATTTATGATGAAAATTAAAAAAATTTGTATATGGCTAAATAGATCGTAAAAACAGAGGACATACTTACATTTATGAAGGTCACTTTAGGTTGGAGATACCAATGTTGATATTAAAGTACAGTAATGTTGCATGAATTATATACCTATGATTTTCATCAGTCGTTTACTTTACAGGGAATATGTTATGGTGAATTTTGAAAAGCTTATTACAGCAGTGACTATGACTACTAAATACAAAAAAAAAAGTTTGTTTTAAGTTTAGCACAAAGCTATACAATGAGCCATCCGTGTCCTTAAGTTTAGCACAAAGCTATACAATGAGCCATCCGTGTCCTTAAGTTTAACACAAAGCTATACAATGAGCCATCCGTGTCCTACAAAACATTTATTAAGACTGCACAGAGCAGTTTCTATAGACATTGTTAAGGAAATTATGGATTTTAAAAATATAATCAATATGGTGGCGTAATTATTAAGTCCTCTTATCGTGAAAGCAACGATTTTGGCATTTACAGTGTAAACACTGGGGACTTTAACACATTTTTTTTTTTACGTGTGCAGTCCATTCTGATGTTGTTTTTGAAATATAGGCGTAGAAAAAATTTGTTCTCACTTCACACGACTAAAACATTGTTTCAATCTTGTATTCTCTTGTTTGATGGTGATCTAAGTAGAAGGTCGAGACGTTGCATGGGTATATTGTGTATATGTTTGTGTATGTATTTCTCTGTAATAAAATTGAATACCTTTTTCATATACTAACTACCTTTATGACTCTTGTTAATGTTTTTATCGTCTTTTTTATTCCCTTTATTACAAAAAAAAACGATTTGGGCTTGGTTTATTATTTTACGCAAATTAAAAGTGTCCTAAAATCCAATATTTGCATTAAACTAATCTAAAATCTTATAACTTAACCAAATATTAAAAAAATCGCGCAAGTCTACAATCCACAGTAAAAACTTTTGTTAATACGAAACAACAACTGAAAAACGTTGTTTGCGAGATAATTGTATCCCTAAATGCAGTGTTAGGAAAAGACCAAATACCAAGATTAACTAAATCCAGGTTACCCAACATTTTCTTCATAGCACAGCCTGTCGTCATACTTCTTATCTCTTGACATTCCGAAGAATTCGGTGATCTTCAATGAAGAATGATTCTGAATAACTATCAACTAGAACTGTTTGTGAAGATATTTAACCTTTCTATTAGATTTGTTTTGATGTCATGAGGAGTTCGTATCATATTATCAAATGTGAAAACATAAATAAAAGTTTCGCGACTTTTAAACATATGACTTAGAATAAGATTATGCTGATATGTATTCCGTTAAAATGGGTTATTTACAAAAATCTAAAATATATGGCATTGAAATATGTCACAATAAGGCAGTACAATGCTGCAATCCAAATGCCCGTATGCTTCAGCTGATTCTGAAAAACGCATCACGTGAAACACTCATAATTGTGTTAAAGTATTCGTTTTTGAGAGTAGGTGATATTAATTTACGTTTTGTCACTTATCCTCAGTGAAGCAATGTATTTTGATGTATTCACTTTACCTGTAAAACAAACCTTTTGACCAAGCACAGTTCTGAATAATGTTTTAAAACAAAAATGGGTTTGTTTTTTTCAATGATTTTAAGTAATCTACAATATATTGAGAAACAATATTTCAGCTGGGTTTTACTTTAACAAAGGTATTTGGAACAGCCTTTGAACCTGTTGTGAAATTTATTCCCTATCGATAAAGTGGATTGTGTGAAATAAATTTGTTTGTTTGTCCTTTTATCATCTCCGTGACATTGTTCTCTCATGCTCTCCGAGCCGGTTTTCCCTTATCTTCTTCATGTCAATGGTGTTATGCCCTGGTATATTTAAGATTTCTTGTCAGTAAATAGTTTGCGTAAAAAAAACACAGTATTTTGTTTATTTGTGTTTAAGCGCAAAGCCAGAAATTGGTCTACCTATCTTTTTCTCGCTGCAAGTATCGAACACTGATGTTTTATGTTATATGTCCTCAAGCGTATCGCTGTGCCACAAGAAAACAAAGTTTTAACATTGCTGCAAATAAATATTAGTTTTAGAATTACACTAGTCTACATTTTCAAAGATTTTTCTTAGCTATTTTACACGAAACTGCTTGTGGTTCCAACGTTTTCTGGCCAAGTGGTTAAGGCACTTGACTTGTAACCCGAGGGTCATGGGTTCGAATCCCCGTCACACCAAACAGCCGAGGAGGCGTTATAATATGACGGTCAATCCCATTATTCGTTGGTAAAATAGTAGCCTAAGAGTTGGCGGTGGGTGGTGATGACTAGCTGCCGTCCCTTGAGTCTTACACTACTAAATTAGGGATGGCTAGCGCAAATAGCCCTTATGTAGCTTTGCGCGAAATTCAAAAACAAACAAATCAATGCTTTCAAAATCACAAAGTAACATAACATAAGTAACATAAGTCATACAAAAAAATGAAATACAAATAAGCTCTATACTGTAATTAATTCCATTTATTATAACTGAAGTCTCTTATGTATCTTCGATAGAAAATGAGTGATTTCACCAGCTATTTTTGGCTAGTTTTTTATAATGAGTGTTGTATACGAGTTGGTAGTTTAAGGGTTAGCTGGAAATTTTTTTCAATTATAATTCCATGTACATTGCCAAAATAGACATGAAAAATTTTAGCAAGTGAAAAAGAATTAATCCAGTAATTTTGTATTAATGTATTGTAATTATCTAAAGTTTTATCGAGTGAAAAAATTACCTTATTCTGATTTTAGTTCGTTTCACCATATATTTTAAGAACATATAAGTGAAAGTAACGAAGAATATGCAATAATATGTCAACTACACTACATCTGAAATATCCCGTATTGAAAAGGCCTTTCGCCTAGTAACAGGGCTTATCAGGTCAGCTGGGATACAAAAGGCAGATTAGTGTTGTGGGCGGTACCCCCAAGTGGCACAACGGTACGTCTATATCTCACATCGCTAAAAATCAGGTCCCGATACCCTTGGTAGGTAGAGCACAAATAGTCCGTTGTGTAGCTTTGTGCTTAACTTCAACGAAACTAGGCGGTATTTATATTATCAGTGTTCATGAACAATAATTATTACGGTGAGAACTAGATTAAGTAAATGAATTGTGATTACTATCAGTTCTAGGTAACATACCAGTCAGGTTTTTAGGTATCACAATATTATTTATCTGTTTTCTTTTTAAACGATGATTAGTTATTTTCGTATTTTTATCTGAAGTATCTTTATTTTGCTCAGACATACTTCACGTATGAATGAGTAAAAGAACATTCTCTCTGCGATGTAACTTTTATGTTGAATATTTACGTAAAATGGAATGACAATAAATGACTATGAGCTACATTTCCAGATAAAAACATTTCCAGATAAAAAACAAACATGTTTTCCTGTTCATTTCTCGCAGTTCGTGGGTGTTAATTATAGGTTAAAACCACAAAGTCTTCATCTTTGAACCTAGTAATTAGTGCGATGTGCTACCAATCTCCATCGCTTTAATCATATGTACTTGTTATTCACTCATATCTTTACCTATGATATATCAAACTCAAATTTGAACTATGTTACTTATCGAATAAAAAGCATTGTTGTAAACACACACACATACACATATTTATATAACACTAATTCTTTGTTTTCAACTAATAATCAACAAAAGAAGTACTTACCAGTGGTACTCTAGTTAATATTCTAATTAGCCAGCTTTCAGTGATAGTAAATCACCTTTTTTAAACTTATCTGCAAACCTCTGACTTATTAAAAGATAACAAGTTATGTTTAGATAAACAGAGAGAGCAAAGCATATCCTTCCTCATCTGCAGCTGGAGTCAACTTTAAATCTACACTGCCACAGTATAACTCTGGGTTTAATATAAACGATCATTTATCATGTCCAGGCTTGAAGGAGACGCTTCAAGTTGCAGAAGGCAAAGATTTAATATATAATATTCTGTATAAAGACTCTACATATTTGCAGAATAAATGGGATAAAATCCTTCATTAAATGTTTGTACTAATGTAATAATCAATTAACAATAAAAGACATACGTTATTCAGTTTGACTGAATATAAGTGAGAAACTGGTTTTACAATAACGAACTGAGAAATTTAATTTCAAATCGCATTTGCAAACAACTATTTTGAGTGATAGGAAGCTATAAGTCTTGCTGTTTCTTTTATCAAGTTAGGAGATCTAATCTTTTAAAAGAGATAGGAAGATATCACTTGTACACATCCTTGTGTTTTATATCTAAACCTTGATGTCTTATAATGTTTGGTATATGTAAATCCAGTTTGGTAGCTTTTAAGATTCTAACTTCTCGTAAATGTCATTGGCTCTTCTCGTTACAACCTCCTAATTTATTTTTCAGTTTGAAAAAGTAGTAAAATACTAAAGGGATGGTTACAGTAACCGATACCTCACTTCATAAATGGTGATTACATCTTGAATCAAGAATTACGGACCGATTATATATTCGTGTTAATACTAAGGCATTTGAAGAGAGCGTGTATGAATTTTGGTGTCTCTTTTCATGTGTCTTATAATTTAAGAAAAGATCAGCTGATTCTTACTGATAGCCTGTTTGTAATTTTTGATGTCGATGGTTTAAACGTATAAATATCGCAAATTATAAAAACTTGTCTTTCTGTCACCAACATATCAAGATTAAAAGGAAAAGAAACAAGTTTCATTTTATTGACATGGCCAGGTGGTTAAGGCACTCGACTCGTAATCCGAGGGTCGTGGGTTCGAATCTCCGTCGCACCAAACATACTCATTCTTTCAGCCATGGGGTGTTATAATGTGCGGTCAGTCCTACTAGTCGTTGGTAAAAGAGTAGTCCAAGAGTTAGCAGTGGGTGGTGATGACTACCTGCCTTCCCTCTGGTCTTACATTGCTAAATTAGTGACGGCTAGCGCAGATAGCCCTTATGTAGCTTTGAGCGAAATTCAAAAAACAATCATTTTATTGGAAGCTGTTGAGATTTTATAGTAAAATACTCGTAAATATTTATCAGAGGATGATTTTTTGCAAACATTTCCATACATTTTGAGGTATGACAATGATATACTAAGCTAACAATGTCCAGATGAATAGCCTGATGATACATTCTTATATTATATATATATATGTGTATGTGTGTGTCTGTGTGTATATCTGTTAGCTTGATGATACATTAGTGTATACATATGTGTGTATATCTGTTCCAAAGTTTTATGTTACTAAATGTTTGTAGTCAAGCACAGAGCTACACAATGGGCTATCTGTTCTCTGCCCACAACTGGTATCGAAACCCAGTTTCTAGCATTGTAAGTTGTGCCACTGTGCCACTGAGGGGTTTTTCATTATTAAATTGAAGAATACACCGGTATATAATAAATAGTAAATCAGTCACATAAAATACACTGTTACTAATAGTTAGATATAATGAACTAATTTGAACTAATAGATATCTGTGTTTCTCAACGTGAACTGACTTGTGACTAGACTTGAGCTTCTCAGTGATGGTTTCAGTTTTCCTTTACAATTCTCTAGTTCGACGTTGAGAGCGCATTAAATTGAAACTTCACAACATGCATTTGTTTTAAGCATACTGTTTATAAACGTATAAAGATTTTTGTAAGTTAATTACACGTGTACACGTGAAAAGGATGTTTGTGGATGTTGACTGACTGGTATTTGCACGCAAAGTCACGTGATAATCGCGTGTTCCGTGAAGACCAGATTCAACTACGATTATACAGCAGGACCATGAATTTATGAATAAACTGTAATGAGAGATATCCGGTTTGAAGTCCAATTAATCATGGCTGTCTCCCTGACATTTTGTCTCTACACTCATCTATTTCCTTTCTCCATTAATATTTGTTTGATAAGAAAATATTGAATGATGTTATATACTCTGGACACGTCAAGTAAGAAAATTCTAGTTTTTTTTTTCCGTAATGGTATCACTATCCACAGCACAGTTACATTTACAATAAGAGAGTTGACTGATACAAGGCCTTTCCTTAAGAGTTCTTGTAAGTTTCATTTTCCTCAGTGATAATGTAATTATGTTTAATATACATAACAGAAACATATATATCAGCCTGTGATACTGTAGCGGATATAAAACTAGTTAATAAGTTGTCACTGAATTCTTTAATTCCTTGTTTGTTTTAAATATTTCCGTTGTTTTTGTCTTTACAAGAAGGAATGATATGTAGACTTATTTGTATAAGTTTATCCTTTTAAGACAAATATTTGGGGAGACATTTAACATTTGTGAGTAGCAAAACGAGAAAATAAGACAATATTTACATTTCACGTATTAAATGTTTTCAGAGCGATTGTTTTGCTTGTTTGTTTTTGAATTTTGCACAAAGCTACTCGAGGGCTATCTGTGCTAGCCATTCCTAATTTAGTAGTGGAAGACTAGAGGGAAGGCAACTACTCATCACCACCCACCGCCAACTCTTGGGCTACTCTTTTACCAACGAATAATGGGATTGACCGTAACATTATAATGCCCCCACGGCTGAAAGAGCGAGCATGCTTGGCGCGACGGGGATGCGAACCCGCGACCCACAGATTACAAGTTGCATGCTTTAACACGCTTGGCCATACCGGGCCCAGGGCGATTGAATTTTAAGCTTTTTATAGTAAAGTATATTTTATAACATAAAATAATTTTCAATGAGAGTGTTTTTCTGTGCGTTTTAAAGAACAGGGCCCATAATTCGTGAAGGTTTCATTATATTTTCATGTTTGTAAAGTAATAGCTATAAAGTTTTACGATTTCAGTGACATAGTTTACTTATGTGCCAGAGAGACGTTTTTGTTTCCTATATGTGATTTGTAAACTATGGAAAACTCATATTTTATGTGTTTAAAATATAAAAGGATATTTATCCACAATCTTATTTTACTGGGGCATAAATTTCACTTAAAAACCTTTTACGAGTTATTATCATTACAGTTCTTAATTATATGTGTGTGTGTCCTTATTTTTATTGTATTAATGTTTTACAGTTATTATATATTTGTGTTTGTATACATATTTTATTGTTTTAATATTTTTTCCTAAATTCTTTAACAATTTGATAATGAAAATAATTCAAACTGTGTCCTTATTTTTTTAACCTGAGTCTATTTCAGATAATGTTAAGGTAAGTAATAATGTACAATTGTTTTCTTTTTTCGTTTCTGAAGTAAATAAAAAACATAATCAATCTGATATGCACTAATTGTAACATAATTTAGAGGGTTGGGGGTGACCAAAGTGTTAGGGTGTTAGGCTTCGGGTTGATGGGCTCCAAGGCGTGGCGTGACCACATGGTCATTGTGAAAGATTGCTCGTCGCAGAAACTAGGGATCATGACATTATGCCGCTGAACAAGCTGGGAGCGAGTTATGAACTTCACACAAAAAACTGAACGAAGACCTTGTTACGACGCTTGCTACTGGTCGGTTAGTTCTCCTTTGGTCAGCAGTTCAAAACTTGAACCCGAGAGGTCTCTCTCCTGGCTGCGTAAGCCTACGAGCGAATAACATCCGCTTATGATGAAAATTTCACATAAAGTTATGAGAAGTAGCAGATTTGTTCTTTGTATATTCCTAATTGCACGCTCAAATTAAGTTATTTATCATGATTAATCGTAATTCAGCAGGGCTAATAATTATTTTATTATGTAGATAGATAGGTAGATATTTCAATAGGCGTAGACAATATTGGAAGAGAGGCGTAATTGTAGAAGATATTTTTTACAAATCTATAGTGTCAAGGTTATGACGAGTAACAATTTCTGATTTCTGGTGGTTAACATTAAGTTTTCAATAAACATGTAGTTTTGTAAAGTTGCAACAAGGAAGTTGACGTGGCATGATTACAAAACATATTTGTCTCAGAGGATACATTCATTTTTCCCAAAACATTTTTATGCTTCGTAAACAATTTCTGTAACAGTTAAGGCTACTTAGCGTTGTACAAAATTTCCCATATATATGTATATCCATATATCTAAGAACAGATCTTGGTTTACATTTTTATGAGTTACTGTATTCAGATGGGACAGCGGTAAATATACGGAATTACAACGCTAAAATCCAGGGTTCTATTCCGCGCGATGGAGACAGCAGATAGCTAAATGTGGCTTTGCTCTTAAACAAACCCAATTCTTAGTTTAAATATATTATTTAAAATATGTTAGACTTCTTAGAGTGGCTATATGTATAATGTTTCATTATACGTTTAGGTGAATTTTTACAAATTCCATACTGTGGTAATTATTTTCTTTTATAACTCAATATTCTTGACGTTTACACTAAGTGGAAACTCAGAGAGTTTATAACACTATAACTGAGTTTTGATACCCATAATGGGCAGTTTTATGCTTAACAATAAATAAATACTAATTTATTTAATTTACCTCTCATCTTAACACGTTTTAATTACAATATTTCTGTTGTAGCTCACACTCTATAATAGAATAATATCGTGTACGATAATTTGTAAGTATACACTGATTTAATACATCTTGCAAAAGCATTAAGAGAAAATTCGGTCCTCAGCCGTAATTTGGGTATGACAAGAATATTTACAGAAGAAACTTCATGATGCATCAACAAGTCACGAGGTTTACTCATGAGTGACAAATAATTTTACATGGACAAAAGAATTTACAATTTTTTAAAACTTATATCAAATGTATTGGCCTGGCATGGTCAGGTGGTTAAGGCGCTCGACTCGCAATCTGAGGGTCTCGGATTCGAATCTCCGTCACACCAAACATGCTCCCCCTTTCCGCTGTAGGGGCCTTAAAATGTGACAGTCAATCTCACTATTCGTTGGTAAAAGAGTGGCCAACGAGTTGGTGGTGGTGGTGATAACTATCTACTTTTACACTGCTAAATTGGGGACGGCTAGCGTAGTTTTCGGCGAAATTTAAAAACAAACAAACAAATTAAAACGTGTTATTTACATTTACTGAAACGTATACAAAAGGCAGGAGAAATATTTAATGTCCATAAGTTACAAAGTTTAGTCTTGGTTTTTCTTTTATCACATTCTGAAATGTAAATTAGTCTGTATCTTGTACAAAACAACACAAGGAGAAAAACCTTTAATATCTTTAACGATTTTTAGGTTTAAACTACCTTAATACTTCCATTTTTTGGTAGAACGATTGTTGTTGTTTTCAATTAAACACAAAGCTACATAATGGATTAGCGGTGCTCTACACACCAAGGATATCGAAACCTGGTTTTTAGTGTTGTAAATCCGCAGACATACCGCTGTGCCACTGGTGGTCTGGTATAAAGAAAACGTTTGTGTTTAATGTATGAAAACATTTGATGAATAACATTCTTTTTAATAGTTTTTAGAAATTGATATTGAAATGTATTGTACTGAACAAATAATATCATTACTTACTAATACTTCAGGTACAAATATTTATGCAATAAATATTCCATGTTATATTGATTTTTCCCTTTTATTCAGCGAATATATGGGATAAAATAACACAAAGAAAGCAATAGTGTATATCACAGAAACATTTAATAACAACACTATGTAACAAAATTTTTACTTTTCTTGTTCCTGGACAGAAAGTGTTATTTCCAAATTCCTTATGCCTAAAGTAAATGGAAAGACCTATTTCTCTCTTCAAACTCTGCTTTTGTGACCTGGGAGCATGTAACGAAAACATGATGAAAGACTACATTTGGGGGCTGATACGTGAAAGTGATTTACATTACAGTCGCAAATCTCGAAAAACTACTCACTTCTACACATTTTTGTTCATTTTTATATAATTTTAGTATAAATACATGTAAATCGTGATCAAAATGTTGTTTTATTTAGACCTTATGTAAATGAAAATGTGCAAATTTGCCTGTTTTTACATAGAAAATAGGTTAATCTGTAAATCTTATTATCCAGGCCACAAAAGCAAAGTTTGAAGGGAATAACGGCCATTTTCTGTACTTTTACAACAAAAGCAATTAAGAAATAGCACATACTATCCAGGAACAAAATTTGTGTTACATAGCGTAATTAAAATTCGAGATGAGACTTATTTGAATGTTATGTGATTCCGAAAATTGTGGGATTGATCTTCTATATTTTCGTGTTTTAAAGTAGCGAGTAAGCCAACAAATGATTAATAACTTCAGTAAAGTCTCTGTAGAAAGTGACTCCTGAAATATTATAAACATTTCTCGAAGTTTCCTTATCAGCAAAGCCTCTAGATATATTTGTTTCTGGATCTAAACAGTTCAGCTATTAGATATTGTACGATTTTTTTCTATTTGTATTATGGTTCAAGCGTTAGTTGTATTGTTGTTATTAAATTTTGCAATTACATTTCTGAAGTTTTTTTAATGAAATTATGAGAATTTGTTGCAGTAAATTAAATTCCATAATACTGGTTGCTTCATTCTGTTCTTTTTTTTTTAAATTAAAGTTTCATTTCTAAGATTTGCTATTAGGGATTAGAACTGATAAAGGGTGGTTCCCCCAGCTGTTGAGTTCTAATTACATCGATACTTTTTCTCTCTAATAACTTTTATCGTGCTTCTCCGTAGTTTCTATCCTAATCTTACTTGTTTGTACTGTAAAATTAACTGTTTGTTTTATATTTACCAACAGTTTTTAGCCAGCCTGTTTGAAAGAACAAGTTGCAGTTCTATATATGTAAAAACGGCCGGTATGAGTTGAGAAAATTTTTTTATGTAGAGAAACGGACAACGTTTTGACCTTCTTTGGTCATCGTCAGGTTCACAAAGAAAGAAAAAGGTAACTGACCGGTGGCTGACCACATGTTTGAAGAGGGTTGTGTAATTGAGTGTAGGAATGTAGAGGGCGTGCTTAGATGTTTGATTATATTTATTATATTGGTATAAAGGTGTTCCTTTGTACGGATCTATTTTGGGCTTTAGTTATACTACCCTCTTCAAGCATATAGTTAGCTATCTCTTTCTTTCTTTGTGAATCTTAAGATGATCAAAGAAGGTCGAAACGTTGTTCGCTTCTCTACATAAAAAAATTTTCTCAACCCATACCAGCCGTTTTTACATATATATTTTTATCTGCAAGTGGGTTTTCTCGTCATCACGAAAGTTGCAGTTCTTTTAGTTGCAGAAATTAAAATTTTAAGCTCTTTTCAGAAAGATTATGCTACTGTATATTAAGAGTAAAAAACTTAAACATTTTTATCTTTTACTGTGCTAAAAGAAAAAAGAGTCATTATTAATTGTCTGGTAAACTACATTCAAGTCTTGATGATGGTAACTGTGTCATCGAAACTTGTCAACTTTTATTTTCCAGTGTGCCAAAAGAAAACATGCATTTTGTTTTTTAATTTAAAAACCATTATGGAAGGGAATGTAAGTATAAATTTGTTTACGTCAAGGAAATTATTATATTTGAAGAAGACGGTTTGTTTTTGTCATCCGTTTGGAATTTCGCGCAAGGCTACACGAGGGCTATCTGCGCTAGGCGTCCCTAATTTAGTAGTGTAAGACTAGAGGAAATGCAGCTACTCATCACCATCCACCGCCAACTCTTTGACCACTCTTTTACCAACGAATAGTGGGATTGACCATCACATTATAACGCCCCCACGGCTGAAAGGGCGAGCATGTTTGGTGCGACGGAGATTCGAACCTGCGACCCTCAGATTACGAGTTGAACGCCTTAATCTACCTGGTCATGCCAGGCTGAAGAAGACAACTACCTATAATGTTTTGATACTTTCTCAGCTCTGGGCATGATTATATATATATATATATATATAGAGAGAGAGAGGGTAAGACTTAATACGTGCATTTACTGGTTGCCAAAAGGCTATGAAACAGAGAAAAGAATACGTTTATATGAATAAATATCATTATTACCGAATAATAATTTTATAATTTTGTTTATAATGATTATCTCCTAATTAAAAATATTCTATCTTAAATATTGAAATGCTAGAAAATTTTCTTTATGCAATGAATATTGTTATTTCAGTGACGTAACCTTACAATAATTGATTTATTATGCCAAAATAGTATACAAAATAATAAAATAAATAGTTCAATTATTCTATTAGTTTAGACCCAGTGGCTCAGTCTGAAAGCTTGTAACGCTCAAAATCGAATTTTGATATCCACGTTAAGCAGATAACAAATAACTTAGTAGCAACTAAGCACTTAACAAGAAACAAAAGTAACTGTTTGTTCAACCACCCTGCCCCTCCACACGTTTATCGCTTCACTTATTTGAAGTGTAAACAATGAAAAAAGGATTGATGTGCAATATAAAACTCACGTTAGCTATTATAGAGTTGAATAATTAAATGACTTCATTATTTTTAATCAGTGCTAATATAAACAGTATTATTTATTAAAATCAAAAACAGGTTCTTGTGTTGGAGCTGCTTACGAACCTAAGATAGCTTTGACTAATAATCACAAAGGTCTAATTATGTTAATCCACTAATACAAGCTAGAAATGGTATTGCGCGTGATATAACCCTTCTATGGTGAGGGCTCATTAGTATTTCAGTAAAGTGGTACCACGTGATGAAGGGAGAACACATTTCTAAACGGATCATTAGTACATTGTAGACACGTATTCGAGAAGTAATGAATGACTAATGACTAAAACCATACATTAGAATAGAAACTTAAAAGTCGTTACCATAAATGTTTCAAACGTTCTCACCCAGTATCCCTTTATTTAAAAATCGTTAAACATAAACGTGTCTAAATGTTTTCCTTTAGTACCTACTTATTGATTGAGCAAAATAATATACCAATTTTTAGCACCCAGTCAGCGTTATAATAATCATTTTATTAATTTTTATTACAAATAAACTTGGCGTCTCCCAGCCGAATAGCAGTAAGTCCGATTTACAACAGTAAAATTCGGGTTTTGAGTCCTCGCAGTGCACCCAAAGGTATTTCATTCTGAGTAAAACAAACAGACAAGCATATTAAAGTGAGTTTTTTTTACTGATTTGCTCCTATTTTAACTGATTTGCTTCTTTTCATTTATGTCCAATGTAATAATTTAGTGTGTAATATATGGCATTATATCAATGATTCATTAAGAAGTTTGTCACAATTACAACGATTAAGGTGAAGTCATAGAATTTGGAAGTTTTAAACTGGAAAGTACTATTGCGACACATTGGCTCAATGACCCGGTTATATTACTCCTAACGCTGGAGCATGGACATTTAGAGGGAAATATTGTAATCAGCAATACCCGCCGCCTAAGAAACTACCCTTAACGGAGTAACCAGATTAATCTTTACAGATATAATGTTCGCACAGTTGAAATGGGGAAGCATATACGAACCCCCAAAACATTAATAACTAGGCCACACCCAACCATTGAAACAACAGATCTTTATTTTTTAACTGTATGTTATGCTATTCTTGTAGTGCAAATTTGTTTGTTTTTTGTAAAGCACAAAGCTACACAATGGGCTATACATGCTGTGCCTTTAAAACCTAAATATTAGCATTATATGTGCTTTGGCTTACTCTTGAGTCACTGGAGGCTCTTAATGTAAGTATATATATCCCTTGAACACAAATTATATCCAACATAGTTTATTACAACTCAAAGGAAACATACAGCATCTACGATGTAAACTGTTTCAAACAAAATATTGACAATATTAAAATATTTATTTATTATCTGTAATATTAGTTTATCATGTATGTGAATGCAATATTGCAATAAAAATAACACTTTTCCTTAAAAATTAAGTTTATTTTACTTTTAATCAAATACAATTCTCCAGAGTCCCCGTGTTCTGTTTCAAGAATAAATAAAACTAGTATTAAGAGTAACAAATATTTTTATTTCTTGCTTTTGAAGTTTGTGTGTCATGCTGTGTTGTAGCCTTCAGACTGCATAATTATTTTCGTGATTTATTGCACGTTTTACAGGCGTCATGACAGTCCAAACTGCAACGTCAAGCATCCCTTATGTGACAGTGTCTACTGACTAACAGACGACACACTACTGTTAAGTGATGCGAATTGTTAAGACAGGTGACCCTCTCCAAATGGCCTTAGACCTTCTTTCGGCAAAATGCACTCCTCTATATATGAAAACACTTGACTAACGTCGCTAAAGCACAGTTTGATCTTTCATTGCTAATTGCATTCCTTAATATACTTAACATAAACTCGCACTACAATGTAACCCTAAACGTACTTGGTATGGATAGTTATCAAGGCCCACAATTCCATATCATCTATTAATGAAAAACATACACTGAAATTAAAATGCCAAATACATCCTGCATAAAAATGTAAATGGCGTTTAATGTAACATAACCTTTTAGTAATTTTTGATAGATTTATTTCGAAATGTTATGTTGCATAGCTGAAAAATGGTAATTATGGCGTGGAAATGCATACATTAAATAGGAATGTGAAATCGTTCTTTTTTTACCTTTTACAAAACTTTTGTTGGTAATATCAACATGCATGATGCCAGATTGATGCTTAAGATAAGTAGGATTGAATCGATGCTGTGTAAAACATACCTGAATACTTAATAGTGTGAAAGGCTTTGTTATAATATGTTATAAAGTATCATAGATGTAACACTAAAATCGTTAGCTTCGTTTCCTATGTTACCACTTACAATAAAGCTTTATTATAACAGTATTGGTGGTTTAGGCATGTTAAACGATAATTTGAATATTCTTTAACAACAGTCAAGCATTTATATTTATATATAAATAGTATATAACAAACAGATGGGGTAGTATTTGGAAATGTTGTGTGTATGGAAGCACATTGTGGTAACACAATAGTAGATTGAAAACAACGATTAATAAACACGTAAAATATTGTATATAAAGAATATACTACAGGTTTAAACAAAGCACTGGTCTGTCTTCTTCAATACTGTTGAAACATCTACTATATTTTATACAAAAATAATTGTCAATGTTGTTATAAATGAGTGTTTGTCAATTTACTATTGAATAAATGTATCTGTAACAGCATTTATGTATCTAATGCACACTGTTCGAATTAAACTATACAAATCTATATATGCGATGTTTGGTACTGAGAGTGATTAGTCTCACATAGGAACATCACACGCTAACTTACATCATATGTATTTAGTGTTATATTTTGTAGGCACTCCCAGTAGGGACGCTTTGAGATGTTATATCATGCGATCACAACACCAGTCAATACTGTAGAGATATCCCAAGACCTATTAGCTTCTGAAGTCATTGTATTGAAGTATGTTAAAGGGAGACATGTTGCAATTCCGATCTTACTAGATCTTTTTCCAGATGCATGTCTGGAAATGACTATATGTTAGTGCAACACGAGATGTCGAAACACTAGCTGGAAGTGTCGTAAAGCAGATTTACCATGTATAAGACTGTGTGTTTGTAAAGAAAACCGCTGTATGAACACTTCTGAAATTGAACTGTGATCAATCTCTTAAAACTGTGTTCATGTAATTCACATTATGAGTTGCTTTCTGCAGGATAGTCGCGCATGACACGTTTAAACTGTGTTCAGTAAACGTACCAGTCGCACGACACACGATGCCATGTAACCTGTAGCTGCGTAGCAAAAGTAATTTGTTATATACTCTTCAAAACAAGAAACGCAAAAGGGATATTTTTTTATTTTAAAGATAAATATATGTAATAACGTTACAAGCTCAGAGTATGTGATGTTACACGTGTTAAGGCACTGATTGTCAGACCAAAATGACAATAAAAGTTGTGCACTTTGAAAATGGAGGAAAACATCGGATTTTTCGCCAAAACGCATTCGTGTCTAATAAATTTGTTTGAGAGATCTGCATGTTCTGCAAGTGCAACATGTGCAAAATCCCTATAAAAGTGACGGGTTCTCGGTTTCCATAGCTCAGTGTTAAGCCACCGACACGCAATACAGTTTCGCCAAGACTGACTGAAGCACAACGCAACAACGCCATTGGTCGCTTGGAAGCAGGCGAATCTCGATCAGATGTTGCCAGAGCTGTGAATGTCTACCCAAGCACCATCACAAGGCTATGGAATCGTCACTAACAACATGGATCAACTCGTGACGGTCCACGATCTGGCAGACCTCATGTGACCACGCCCGCACAAGATCGCAACATCCGGTTACGTCACCTTTGGGATAGGACCACCACTGCGACGTCTACTGCCTCAACCATACCAGGGCTGCGTAGGATTTCCGATCAGACCGTACGCAACCGTCTACGAGATGCAGGAATCCGACCTCGACGTCCAGTCAGAGGCGTCATCCTCACCCAGCAACATCGTCAAGCACGGCTGCAGTGGACTCGGGCACATCGGGTATGACCTCATTGACGATGGAGGCATGTTTGGTTCAGCGATGAATCACGTTTTATGCTTCGTAGGCAGGATGGAAGGACCTGTGTTTACCGTCGCTAAGATGAACGTTTTGCAGCAAACTGTGTGCAGGAAGTTGACAGATTTAATGATGGCAGCGTCATGATGTAAGCTGCCATCGCCTACAATGCCAGAACAGACCTTTTGCACATTCGAGGGAATCTTACGGCTCAACGATACGTCGACGAGATTCTTTGGCCCCATGTGCAACCCATCATGGTGAACGTCAACGACGTTTTTCAACATGACAACGCCCGTCCTCAAACAGCCCGACTTACCAATGTCTTCTTGAGCCACCACAACATCAACGTTCTTCCCTGGCCCTCCAGATCACCAGATTTAAACCCCATCGAACATCTTTGAGACGAGTTGAACCGACGTCTGCGACGGCGACAACCTCAACCGCAGACTCTACCTCAGCTTGCAGCAGCTTTGCAGGCTGAGTGGACAGCCATTCCACAGGATGTGATTCGTCATCTCATCGCTTCCATGGGCAGGAGATGCCAAGCAGTTATTGATGCTCACGGGGAGCATACTCGTTATTGACGTTGAGTGACGTTAAACTTCAACTAGTGAGCGTGGACTTCGCCTCTGCAGACTTTGGATGTTCAGCAGTGAATGTGCAAAGTTTCACACATATCATACAGAACTACCCGGAATAAACTTGTTAACAATTTGTCTTAAATTTTGCCTTTTGCGTTTCTTTTTTTTGAAGAGTATATTTAAAGTACATGTGTGTTGTTACACGTTATATAAGACAATTCATATTCCAATAATTCTACTGTGGAATCTTACTGCATGTGGTAGTCGTCTAGCTTATCTTAGTATTCCTACTGTTAAAGGCTGTTCACACATATTTACAGCTCGATCAGACATGGGTATATATAGTATATACAAGGGGATCGCGAACGCGATTCTCTTTCATTCTTACCACACATGCCTACATACGAATAACAAACATTATCTTAACAATAGTTAATGGCACTGAAATAAAAATTGAAGGTCATTTTAATCTATTTATTATCATCTCTTAAACGCTAATTTACAGCTTGTTAACATGGAGTTTCGTATTCATCAGCTCAACTACGCTAAAAACTTTTGCCCCGAAATGCCATAAGAAGTATATTTGTTCCAATATTCATACAGAATCATTGTATACCCATTTCATGAGAGAGGTAACCTTAAATTTGGCTCTTATGAATACGTATGTTAAGGGTAATAAGGAAACGTCATATTTTTATGTATTGAACATCTTGTGTTATTTTCCTGAAGTAACACGAATAGCTTCAAGAAAAAAAAATTGTAAGAAGTCAAACAATTGGAAACGAAGAAAGTATCTGAGGTAAGGAGAGAAATAATAATAGTGTAAGCTGAACGTACACAAACTGAAAATGAGAAAAAGAACAGTGTGTGTGTGTGTATTTCTTATAGCAAAGCCACATCAGGCTATCTGCTCAGCCCACCGAGGGGAATCGAACCTCTGATTTTAGCGTTGTAAATCCGGAGACATACCGCTGTTCTAGCGGGGGTGAAAAAGAACATCCTTAAAATCGTGAAACAATTTTACAACAGAAAATAACAAAAGGAATTTAAATTCCCAAATGAGAAAAAAAAAAAGACGAAGGTAAGAAACTGCAAAAACACATAGTTATACTTTAAAAAATAAATTTCGTGAAGACTTCTAGAATTGTAAGCGTCGACACAGGTGTGACTTTAACTTCAACCAATCAAAGCTTCTTAAAGTGATTCGCTCAGCATGTGAAGATTAATACCTCGTAACACGTGTCTGATAAACAACAGAATGAAAGTTACGTTTGGGGCCTTAATAAACGTTAAGCCATTCACTGAAAGCTAGAACTATGATTTTAACATACGTTTTAGAATGCGAAAGAGCCGTCGTATGTATATCTTTAAGTCTGTATAAATCACAAAAAGAAATAAAAAATGGGAAGAAATTAAACTACTGATACCAAGTCGAGATCTTCCAGGAACGCATGAACCGGTTTTATCAAATCGTACCTGAGGATTATACCAACAGTACCAGTTCATTAGACCACGTCAGAGCATCAAGCAGGAATTTCTGGCCATAACACAGTAGGAAGTTCATGTTACTATAACTTGAGTCTTTAATACTACAGGTTTCACAATAGCATTAGAAGGAACGATCTATACAATTCTTAATTAATTCACGTCACCATGGAGCAAAACTTATTTGTTCACTTAGAAAGTTAAAATTTTAAGGAATTCTATATTATTGATTTGTAACAAATCATTCATAGAATTTTTTTCAAAACAGTCAGTTTAAAAGAATAAATAATTTATTATAAAAAGAGAAAACATATTAACCTTTTTAATCCATTCTCCATACATACTAAACATGCTCGCCCTTTCAGTCGTGGGGGAAGGGGGGGGCTATAATATTAGAACCAATCCTCCTATTTGTTAATAAAAGAGTATCCCAAGAGTTGGTGGTGGGTGGTGATGACTAGCTAGTCATTCACTGCTAAATTACCGACGGCTAGTACAGATATCCCTCGTGTAGCTTTAAGCAAAATTCAAGACAAACAAACAAACTATTCTCCATATTTATATGTAAAAACAAGATTAAATTATTTACCGCTAACATTTGCATGAGATCATTGCAAATTACTCCAGCCAGTGAGAAATACTAATCCACTTTATTCATTTGAGAATGTAGTTTGTTTATTATTCCAAATATAACATTAATGTTATAAACTTTCAGGATCAAACAAAAGTTACCTAGTGGTTTCCCCATCTCTTGTTTGTTTGTTTGTTTTTGAAATTCGTGCAAAGACTATACGAGTGCTATCTGTGATAGTTTAGCAGTGTAAGACAAGAGGGAAGGCAGCTATTCAGCACACCCCACCGCCAACTCCTGGTCTACTTTTTTACCAACGATTAGTGGATTGATCGTTACACAATAAATGCCCCCACCGCTGAAAGGGCGAGTATGTTTGGTGTGACGGGGATTCGAACCCGCGACCCTCAGATTAAGAATGATGTGTCTTAACCATCTTTTCTATAAAGATAAGATAAAAATGTAGTTTCTCCAAAAAAGATAAAATTGATTTCTCAGAAACATATATATATATATATTATTACGTAAAGTTTTATAAGTTATAATGTCTGAGCACAAGAAAAAGAAATATAGATAGAAAGTTCTATACTAGTTTGTTTGTTTTCCCGTACATGTGTAATTGTTCGTGCTTTATCTATTTCATTTATATGCATTAGTATTTAGATTATTTTATTTTATTTTCGATGCGGTTTCAATTTCAATGGACGCTGGATATTTGATCATTTAGAGTCCAATGTACAGAGAGGTTTATTTTTCTTAATCCTAAAGGACCAAAGCCGGACTTAGTGTTTTGGACTAAAGATTCGAGGGACCATGACTCTTGTCCTGTTATCATGACATCTTTATACACATTTTGGAGCCGTTAGCCCGTTATAAGTGAAAGTAATCTTACTATTTGCTTCAGTTAGTTCAAGTGTTAACCATGGGCGCTACTAAGTGCGTACCCTTTATTTTATTAGTTCAATATAGCTACTATGCATCTTTGAAAAACTATCTAAAACAAATAAAAGAAGCATCAATACAAAGAAACGTAACTTTATATGTCGTAAAAATACATATTTTGAATTATTACAAATACCGGTAGGACAGCGTCAAGCTACGGACTTACAATGCTAAAACAGGACGTCCGACTCCTCACTGTGGTCACAGCAGATAACCAACCTAATGAGGCTTTGCTCTAAAATAAACTGAGACTTTTTACAAACATAATGTAAAACATTTTAAGGTCAAAAATACGAATAATGGCGAGCTAATCGATTTTACGTAAGAAAAATAAACAGATTTTGAGAGAAAAGAAGGCAACTAATTTTTTTTTTTTTTTTTTGCGGAGTAGGAATATTAAAGATTCTCATTACTTTTATATTTTTTCTCAGCTCTTTAAATTAAAACTATATATTATATGTTTAAATTTCATTTTAAATTCATTATGATAAAGTATTTGTATTTTTAGCAAAGTTATTAAGGCTATACGCGCTGTCTCTAATTTTGAACTACCAACCAGATGGAAGATATAGAACATCCTAGTGCCCAATAATCGCACTAGATGATTGAATGTCGCTCTCTATAGCACCCATAGCATAAAGTTGGATGTCTTCGGTATGGCACGGATTGATATCCAGATCCGAAATCCAGACTTTTACAACAAGGTCAAAGTTAGTACAGATATTGCACTTGTGGTTTTGCGCAAATATTAAAGAAAAACAAACAGAAAAAAAACAATGAAACTTAATTTCATTAATACACAAATTTAGAGATTTTATAGCTCACTGGAATCATGGTTAAATCATCGAGACATACAACAGTTGCAGTAATTTACCTTCATGTATGATACCTTTTTGCAAAAGTTGAAATGCGATACTACTGGTAGGTGGTGTTACCGAAAATTTAGTAGTGTTATAAAATAAAGATTCTAGAAAACGGCTTTCAATATATTCATATCAAGTATGACTACAAGTACGTTAAAACCATTGGTTACGTTTAGACAGGTAACTTCCATGGTTCTGAAGTATTTCAAGCTTCTTTAAATGGTTTCAAAGTAAATGCTTTGAAGCAGACATTTGAGAAATCGACATCGATTCGTGTGTGTTTGCCAAATGTGGAGGACTGCGCTGATTGTTATGACGTGGAACTTCTCTGTAAAATGTGAGCAGTTATGAATGCCCAAAACATCAAGAGATATTCAGTTAATCATTAAGTCACGCCCTCCCTCATAAGAGTATTTGTCGTTATTATTATAACTTTCCAATAAGGAACCATGAAAAATACAAAACTACATAGATATAAAACACTTTTTGTAGTTGCTTTAACATTATATTTTAACCGATTTTTATTTATTGAATGGTTTGCCTGTAATAAACTTAAGGGCATACAAAGCTAAAATGTGAAGCTCGATCCCTATAGTAATCACGATACAGATAATTCATTAAGGAAATGTGTCCTTAAACAAAATCTAAACTTTTTCAGTTGCGCACCAGAAATAACAGGGTCAACCTATAGTTTGCATCGATGAAAATAAGTTATCTTGCACAAAAAACTTAGAGAATTATTATAAGTATTTAGAAACTTAAGTTCATTTTTGTTATACTTGGAAAATCATGTAAAACAAATGTAGCTTAAGAACGTGAAATATGTATATAAGATGTAAATTTTGTCCAAGTCTCTTACGTTTGTGTACGCATAAAAATGCGAGCAACAAGCTTTTAAGCATAATATTTTTATAGGCAACACATGTGATCCATTAATTTGTTCTCGCACTTTATTTAAACTATAAAAGTTTGTTGAATCATAATGTGTAATATAAGCACCTATTTAAAAAAAGAAAAAACATAACATACGAAATAAAAATTTATACGATCGCTGTTGTTTTCTTTGTGTAAGGTACACAGTGGACACTCAGTCCATTGCATTTGATCGAAACCTTTATTTTAGATTGTAGGTCCGCATACTTACCGTTAACTTATCGGAAAACATATGGTACAAACGTTAAAATGCATTAAAAAGCGATGCTGCTCAAAACAAGAGACAATAAAAGCTTTCTGCATGGCCAGGTGGATAAGGCGCTCGACTCGTACTCCAAGTGTCGCGGCTTCGAATCCTCGTCGCACCAAACATGTTCGTTTTGCTTGCAGCTGTGGGGGCGTTATAATGTTACGGTCAATCCCACTTCTCATTGAGAAAAGAGTAGCCCAAGCGTTGGCGGTGGGTGATGATGACTAGCTTCCTTCCCTCTAGTCTTACACTGCTAAAATAGGGACGGCTAGCACAAATAGCCCTCGTGTAGCTTTGCGCGAAATTCAAAACCAAACAAACAAGCTTTCTAGATTCTAACTATAACAATAGTCAATCTTGTTAGTAAGTAATGTCAGTGGTACTCTGAGAATTAATTTATGTTTAGCTCATGTAACCAGTTTAATGTGATTTTAGATTATTATTACACCCATGCAAAAAATAAAGAGTCAGGTAAACAGTTTAATGTTATGATTCATGTTGAAAAATGTTTACTTAATACTGTAATCCTCTAAATTCAGTATTTGACAAGAACATGTTTACAGGTTAAGACTTATGATCACCTGGACCATTAACGCAAGATCATTGAAGTGGCATGTTTTAAAGTAAGTGAATCAATGAATTGTTAGAGTGACGTGATCAATTTAACGGTCAGAGAAACATCTCACGTTCTTTTTCGTGTGTTTTTTATTTAGCTTTTGTCAACACGAGAATTCCTTAAAGAAATTTTAAGATGTCCTTTTTACCTTTTAGAAAAATCTATCTTAGTTACAATCCCCAAACAAGATAATTCATGCATGATTTAAATAATCGATCTGTCATTGTAGATAAATAAGAAACAAATTAAAATTTTGTTATTTTTCATATTCAAGCTTAGGAACGCACGTGCAATGACCTTCTGATACAGTATGCTTGTTTTGTTTCATCGTGATTAAACTATTCAGTGGATGAGCAAAAAACAAACACGCAAAATGCTCTTAGGCATAGCAATAACGAAATGTGAATACTTCAATTAAAATATTCAGTTCATTTATGCACGATAAAACACGTTGATGACTTAAGTAAATAAAAACAAGTAAAATCACACGCAATTCTATCGTTAAGACTAATTTATGAAGTTGATTATGAAATTATCCAATCTTAAAACGATGTTAGTTATTACAGTTAAGATTGTAATAATATTATTTTTGAGTTCAAATGTGGAAGAGAAGACCTTTGTTATCAAATTATTTATTGGTATTTTTGATTTAACTCAGTCACGTTTCAGACATGAAGCTCAGACATAATATCTGAATGTTTATGGAAAGCATTTAAAAGAAAACATTAACTACTGCAGATAAAGTATATAGGTACGTTGCGCGATATCACTCTTTTGCAAAAACCTGTGCTAGTAAAAAGAAATAAGCTAATTAAACAGTTTACGTTAACAAGCTTAGACAGACACAGAGCCAGTACTGACCTCACGACCCTCGCATGAAAATTAAATAAGCCAGGTGAAAAGCATATATTTCAGTTATTACAGTCAAACTTCATGAAACTTGTGGTCAGCAACGGTGGAATATTTTGTAACAAAACGTATAAGTTTTATAATTTGGATTTTTATCATCTCTGACAAAAGAAATGGTTTTCATAGTCGACTGTGTAGTTACATAAATATCACCTGCTGTGGTCATGGGATTTGGGAAACAATAAAATTTGTTTAATACAACAAAAGAAAAGCTTTTTCACAGTAGTCACTCAGTGACTCAAACAAGTGAAATTAAAACTGAGAAAATGTTAACACGCACAGTGGACATTCAACTAAATGATATACTAGTAAGTCTTCTGCTGCTTTAATAAAAGTAGTGTCAGAAGTTAAAACTATATCAAATATATCTTTGAAATGTAAGAAGATAGATCATTATTAAGTATCTTTAATTTGATGATTTATATTAACCTATTAAAAGTATTTTCTTCAGATGTCTTATCTGGGAGTTCTTAAAAATAATGATTTGATATCTCTGTTATAGCGTATTATCTAAACAGTCAATCTCACTATTCTTTGGTAAAATAGGAGCTCAAGAGTTTGCGGTGAGTGCTGATGACTAGTTAAGCTGCCTTCTTTCTTGTGTTACACTGGTAAGTTAAAGACAACCAGCGCAAGTAACCCTCGTGTAGCTTTGCGCGAAACTTTTAAATGCTCAAACATACGTGTGAACTTTATAGATAGCAACGCAGTCTTTCCTTCTTTTAGAGCTTTTTTCTTTTCTCTCTTTAATTTTAAATACAGATAAACTTGTTACTTAAAAAGGTATCGTTAAGGCTAGTTTAATGATGTCAAACTTATATTTCTGTACAAGATACATACTGAAACTCATTCACTCTACATAAATTAATTGTGAAATATCAGCTTGCGCGTGCGAGTACACAAACATATCCGTGCAGAGCGCGTGAATTTCAATCATATCACATTTAAATAAAGGTTTTTTCATTACGTTGTTTATTAGTTTGTTACGTACAAGCGTTTTACAAACTATTCTCATAAGGCTCAACCCAGTGTCTTCAATGTTCTATTTTCAAGTAGTCGTCTATAGAAAAACAAACAAACGACGTAACTTTAAGAAAGGAGAAAATTTATTTCTTGTTTCTTAAATGAAAACGTCCGCTGTCTCAGCTTTATAGTCACCGCGTTAAAAAAAAGTTTAAAATATCTTAAATTACACAAAACATGCAAATCACTTTAACATGTTAATTATAGTTTCTTTATTTTTTGAATTTCGTGCAAAGTTACAAGAGGATTGTTTATTTGTTTTTGAATTTCACACAAAGCTACTTGAGGGCTATCTGTGCTAGCCGTCCCTAATTTAGTAGTGTAAGACTAGAGGGAAGGCAGCTAGTCATCACCACCTACCGCCAACTCTTGGGCTACTCTTTTACCAACGAATAGTGGAATTGACGGTACCATTATAACGCTTCCACGGCTGAAAGGTCGCGCATGTTTGGTGCGACGGGGATGCGAACCCGTGACCCTCAGAATACGAGTCGAACGCCTTAACCCACCTGGCCATGCCGAACCAGTTAATTACAGTTATATCTAAAACTTTTCCACAGTCCTAGAACTTTGGAAGTGGGAGATGATTTTGAATATATATATAAACATAATTTAGGTCGATTTTTGCATTTGTGCTATGAAGTTTGGAGAAGCTGTCATGGTACGATAGATGAACGATGGTGGATAAATGAGAAAGTACACTAAAAAGATAGACTTATGACAACAAAAACAAAAGTTTAGACATCCATAACGTCGAGTAATCGCAGTAATGATGTAAATTTAACGACGAGGAACCCATTAAAAATGTCGAAACATTTTACATTTATAATAAAATTATTTTCATTAGCTATTCAAGCCGTCTCCAAACTTTTATAATTTAGATCGATTATTTAATATCATTTAACCAAAGGGGCTACAACAAGGTATTTCAGAATTCTACCAAAAGTGGTAACTAATATTTGCAGTATATTCTATGCTCTTTCATGATTTTCGTAATGAAACGCTGAGATGTCGATATTTCATCCAGATACCTCTGTGCAGCCCTTAAACGTAACGTTATTCACAGATTTTGTATGTATGGAGAAAAAATAGATAATTTTGGAATTATTCAAAGCTTTTCGTCATAACTGGGTTGGTTTGTTTTTAATTTCGCACAAAGCTACTCAAGATTTATCTGCTCTAGCCGTCCCTAATATAGCAGTGTAAGACTAGAGGGAAGGCAGCTAGACATCACTACCCACCGTTAACTCTTGGGCTACTCTTTTACCAACGTATAGTGGGATTGATCAATACATTATAACGCCCCCACGGCTGAAAGGGCAAGCATGTTTGGTGCGACTCGTCGTCATAACTGTACAACGAAATGTAAACGTGGAGATAAACAAAGTGTCCATCAGCTGAGTCTACAATTTTTATTTCTCTTTTTTAAGTCTTTCTTACCTCACGAGTCCTGTATGGCACTTTTAAGGTCAAAATATTTCATTTACATATTGTATGTTTTTAAACAATCAATAAACATCCCCTCATTTATTTTACTTTAAGATAAGGTGAATCATTTAATTACAACCTCGCTAAATAAATTGCGTGAGCATTTTCTAAATATGTAACATCAGCTCCTTTCTCAAAGACTCTTTTAAATTTAAATGTATTTTTAATCAACTAAACCACAAAGCCTTAATGACCAGTTTTGATGTAATCTCCCTCTTCACAGAAGTCCCAACAATTGAAGCCTGCAAGATAATTTTAGAACATTACATCTAAGACCCTAACCCATTGATACACATCACCAACAACCAATCAGCAGCCTTATAGAATTCACTACCATCAAAACTTTATGTTCAATTCCCAAAACTACCTACAAATAAATGGCCAAAGTATAGGGAATCACATGTCACCAGTTCTAGCCAACACTTTTATGACACAGATTGAATCACAAGCGATTTATTCAGCCTTACACCCACCGCTATACTGGTACAGGTATGCTGATGATACAACTGCTGGATTCACATCTATATAATACATACTTAGTTTCTTCAATCATGTTAATTCGATACACCCCAACATTAAGCTCACCTGTTAACAGGAAAAACTAACCAATTAGAATTTCTTAAGGCCAAGATAACAAGAAATGATACACAATTCAAAACATAAATCCACTGAAAAATCACCCATATTGGATTATACATTCCATGGGACTCAGCACATGAAACAAAACAAAAACTCAACATATTATGAAACCAAATAAACGCAGCCACAAAACTATGTTCACCTAATAAAGTTAACGATAAAATCAACAAAATAAAACAACACTTCATTAACATCAACAAATTTCCTAAAAAAAATCGTGGAAAAATATTATACGCACACCTTGACCAACAAAAAGCAAAGAACAATAAATCCCAAGATACAACAAACTACAAAACCTTATACTGCTGCATACACTACGTTTCCGACATCAGCGAAAAAAGAAACAACACTTGGGAAAACTTATAACAAAACACAACATTCCAGTAAATACCAAATTTATTCAAAAACCAGGTGCAAAACTAAACTCCATACTATGTAAAAACTACAGTGACTAACACAGCACCAACATAATTTATAAAATACAGTGCAACAACTGCCACGACGTTTATATTGGAGAAACAAGCAGAAAAATGGAAACCAGATTCTAAGAATAAAAAAAATCACCTTCACACGTTTTTGAACACTGCAAACCAAATAAATGCAACATAACCATAGAAAACACCCAGGTAATAAGTAGGGAAACAAATACAAAGAAACGCAAAATCAAAGAATCCCTACTTATACAGCAACTAAAACCAAAATTAAACCAATGTAAAGGAACACCTTTATACCTATACTAATTAATAACCTAACTTTCAACTGCAACGCCCCTACAATCCCGTACTCGTTTGTACTTTTGTGTCCGGCAATGGTCAGTTGCAAACTCTCTTTGTTAACCTGAAGATGATCTAGGAAGGTCGAAATGTTGTTCTCTGCTTATCAATAAAAGTGTTAATACCCATATCAGCCGTTATGCGATGCATTTTCATTTCAAGTGGGTTTCTCGTCATCAAGAATGTTCATATTAATTGCATTTACAAAATAAAGTTTTGCACGGAAGCTTATCCCATACGAGCTTACCGGAAAATAAATGTGAACTTAAGTACATTATCATTTTTTTTTAAATCGGGTTCATATATATACGTGCTGTGCATTATAGAACGACAACTCTGTAAAACGTGTCATAGCTTGGGGTTACATGAGTTGGCCAGTGAGCATCCAGCAGGTCACAAATCCTCTCCGTCTTGGCCTGGAATATACACAAAGGTGAGAGATTTATCACGTAGATAAGGTGGAGCCTCTCTCCACCCATCAGGTAGCCAGCTACTCTGTATTCTCTGCAACACTCCCATGGAATCGGTGACAAACACAACTGTGGTGACATGAGGGAATTATCGAAGAAGCCATCCAAGAGCTTGCTTAACAGCCTCAAGTTCCATCCTGATGCTACTTGTATACAGGGTGCGAGCTCAAGAATTCTCAGTTATGGGTATGCCATTCGGAAATATAGCAAATCCCAAACATACTCACATGATCTCTGGTGTAAGCGAGCCATCTGTTGCAATGATGAGATTTCCCTTCTAGCCAAGTTCCTGGAACATCTTCTGGCATGCCTCTTTCGCTGTACCTTGAGGCCACTCTCTACAATCTCTGTTGAACTTCACAATCACTGCAGATTGGCATGGCCATTCCTCTTCTACAGACCAAAGTCAAGGAGGTTGGTTGGAAAGGGAATATGAATTGCAGATTTTCTTGCAAGCCAGTGCAGCTACTTTAATCCATAACTTCCTCTTTAGATGAGACCTAGGTGTTACTTCAAGCCTTGTTGGGCGTAGAGAACGTCTTTGTTGGTTGGATGGTTCAGCAGTGAATGAGTACTTCCTTGCGAGGATGTGAAGTCCATGCCTTGGATTTTGCCAAGCCTTGACAAACAGTAGGGCTCTTTGTGATGTTTGTCTGTCCTTGATACTTGGGAATCCAGTGAGATGATGGAGTACTGGCACTGGAGTTGATTTGATGCAACGTATCATAGCTTTTAGCAACTCTATCGTGTAAGCTTTAAAATCGAGTGATGGAATGGGAAAAACAGCTCAGAAGCGAAAAGTGCTCCACAATAACAACTTTTCGTGAAAAGTTTATCCTTTTTTGCGGAGTACAAAGCTACACAATTGGTTGTTTGTGCTCTGCTCAACGCGGGTATCAAAAACAAATTTTAAATGTTGTATGTTCTCAAGTTCAGAACCAATATATATATAAAAATGATTTACTTATAACTTTCTATTTCTAATATCATTACACTGATCAAAAAACATCAATTAATAAGATGGAACATTCTGAAGAGGTCTGAAAATTGTATTTTTAAGATGTACTTTATGAGCTATTTGTTATTCACTGCAATTTAGCTTTTAAACTAAGCCTGAAAAAACACCTTCTCGTATACATGATATCCTCGTACAAAATACCCGTTCCTATTCTAAACACTTGACTGTGACTTCATTCATTTACTCTGAGATTATAAACCAGTTTCGAAACACCTTCCAATAATTCTTCTCCCTTCGGATTTTAAAACAAGGTCATTCATTGATGTGGTTGAGTGTAATATGGAACGACTATGTTAGAAGTTACTCAGTTATTATTGTTTTAATCTTCTCTGATTTTTGATATCGTTGATTTATGTCTTTAAATCTAGTCATTTATGTTGTTTTACGATCTCATGTGATAGAAGCATAATCTCCTGATTTTATACTTTTAACAAGGTTTTTTGTCATAAACTTTTACTTTGATTTCGTGGCACTGTCACTCATAAAAGTTAAACTAATATCTTAGGGATAACTATCTACACCGTAGTATTTCTACATGCGTTATAATACACGAGTTAGTAACAGAGACTTATGTGTTTATATATACGTCAACACTTCAACCTGAAACCAATTTCCAAGGTCATAATTTATTTCTACTTTTATTTTTACAAAACACTATGTAGTTCGGCTGTTGTTTTTTTTCAGGTTTATTGATGATGTTAAGAAGTCTGAATTTTCTGTTGTTATTAAAATATATACAACTTAATCAATGCATTATTACATACCGATTATGTTGTTTTTTTTTATAATGAGTAACAAGTTAGGGCTCCCTTGGTACGGTTCTTTGAGGTATACTTCTGATAAGGTAAGTCTTAGTTTCATTACCTGCCCCATTTATCACTGATTGTAATGTTTAGTTTCCTAACACATTCCTGTGATCAAAGGTATTAATGTACACGACGTCCAGATATGTTTTATAGTTTTTAAGTTAGGACTGCTTGTTGGCCAATCCAATATTCGAAGATTCAAGATACCATCTAGCATCATCCTAATGGTATCAAGCGAAAAATTACTCTTCAAGAAAACGAACCCTCGTTCAACTGTGACAAAGAAAGATCGTATGACTTTATTATATATTATGCCATTATATTCTCAAGTGATCAATCTGCCCCAAGTAACCTTTCCACACCATAACTCTACCACCATCGGAATCGCTGTATTAAAACATGTTACACTGACCATATTGTATTTTTCATCTATGGATCTCCACAGGCTAGCTCATCTACCATCGTTAGAGATAATAAAACCTTCACTTACCGTGAAGAAGACACGTGCTCACTGAGTAGCGTTGCTAACTGTTTTGATGCTCTCGACGAAAATCAAAACTCTTCTCAACTTTAAAGTAAGTTAATGAACACTTTCGTTATCGTTTAGTCACTATTTTTAGTTTCTTAAAGTCCATACTGAATCCACGGAGGGTGATTGAGGTGACGATTTTTAACAACCATGTTGTGCAAATAATCGTCATTAGGTTGCAAAGTTTGAAAAAGGCTGGCTCAATACAGACGTTCTGGTGTACGACTTTTGAGTCTTATAATTTGTCCAAAACCTCCTTTTAGGGAGACCCTTATACTATGTTGTTGGGTTATTGAGAGCAAAGATACACAATGGAGTTTCTACCTTTGTCCTCCGTGGAGAATCGAACCTAGGATTTATGCATTGTAAGTCCTTAAATTACCAGCTGACCAACGGGGGTAAACACAACGAAATGATCTTGCAAACCTTTATGTTTGTTCGGTTTCCAATATTTAAATGCTCTGAGAGTCCGTACTTCATTCTAGAAACACTTTAGAGTAACGCAATAACATGACGCAAGAAAAACAACCACATGTGAAGTGTTAACCAAAAAAGAAAATTAACATAATTCAAAAATAATTTATCTAAGCTACATTATAAAATGAAAAAAAGATAAGTTACATTTAATGAAAGTGTAAAAAAAAAGTAATTCAGGTTAAAATACATGTCTTGTAAAATTTGCGGATGAAGAAGGAAGGTATGAATAGTTAAAAGTATTGAAATGTCTGTTTAAAACGTAGTTCCATGTCTGTGTAAAAAGGAGTCCCAGATTTCTGTCTGTGCTTTTGTTTTGCAAGATATTAATATATGATCTGTATTTTAAAGTTTTGCATTTCTAAGCAAACAAATATAGGGCAATGTAGAAGAAAAAAATTATTGTTTGTTTGTTATTAAGCACAAAGCTACACAATGGACTATCCAGATTTTAGTGTTTTGACCCTGCAGATTTAGCTCTATGCAACAGAGATGCCAGATTTATTGTCATAATTGGGGACTTTGTAAGTCAGTCCTCTATTTCTAGGCACTTGGAATTATTATAGAAGGCCTTATCAAAAGGTCCGTGGCAGGAAGTCTTACAAAAACTCAGGTCCCCAAAATCGCAGACCTGTAGTTCAGAAACATGCTTGGAAAATTTACGAGTAAAATAATAGTATACTTTCTTTTATGTAAATATATGTGCATACAATGTGATGTGTACCCAATGTTTATTATTCCGGGGCTGTGGTCCCGCAGTTCCAATATTCGAGTCATTTTACGTGACAGTCAGTCCCGTTAGTAATTTTGGTTTGGTTTGTATAAATTTCACGCAAATCTAAACAAGGACTATCTGCGCTATCCGTCCCTAATTTAGCAGTGTAAGACTAGAGGGAAGGCAGCTAGTCATCACCATCCACCGCCAACGAATAGTGGGAATGACCGTCACATTAAAACGCCTCCACGGCTGAAAGGGCTATCAAGTTTGGTGTGACGAGGATTCGAAGCCGAGACCCTCAAATTACGAGTCGAGTGCTTTAACACGTGGCCATGTTTGTTAGTAGATTTAAAGTAGATTTAATTTTTAAATTAATAATTGATTGTTGTGCTCCTTGTGATCATCAATACATAACTAAATTTAAACCTTGGAGTATCTAATAGAGTTCTTTAACTTAAGTGCCACAAAACATGTCGCTCTGAGTGAATATACTAAACACTATATTCACACAACTTGTTCTAACTTCATTTGAACGTAGGAAGAAAAATGTTTTTTTTTAATTGAGGTTTTCTTTTAAACATGATCTTTTTAAATAATAGTAATAGTAAATGTTGAAGAAACTCGAAAATGACAGATTAGCTACAAGAAGAGGACGGATTGGAACCCCTGCTTGGATCATTGAACAACAGGTGTTGCTGAACATACGTATTCTTCTTTCAAGTGAACAGTTCCCTTCGGCGGATGCATTATTTGAACCTGTCAGAAATAAAAAATAGGCTATTTTATTGTGATTGCTAGATATGTTTTGTCCAAGGTTAAATGTTTGTATCATAGTTTGAGGTATATGTGACACTCATATACTTTTTTCTTTTTTCTAAACTAGTAGCATAATCAAAACAATCTTCAAGAAAAACAATCATGTATGTTATAAATCACAGGATGGTAAATAATTACTGATGATTTAGATTCGATGCCTATTACCTGATTAGGACGTGTAAACGTGCCCAAATTAAAAAAAAAAAATAGAGAGAGAGAAAAAGGAACAAATAGAAAATGTTAAGGTACGTAGCAAAATTATATTAAATGGCAGTTTTCTACTTATCTAACCTAAAATTTGTTCAGGTAAAATGAATGACTAAATAAAAGATTATTTAGCCTTGTACATAGTAGTCCTCTTTTTCACCTATTGTAATAATACGGTATTTATGGAAATAGGAATATTTACTTCATGTTAAATAACCAACTGTTAAGATTTATCATGAGAGAACAGCGATATACCGAGAAATGTGCGTCATTTTGAACATTGACTGTTGCAGAAATAATTGAATTAATTAAATAACCACAATACCTCCCTCCTATTGGGTTTAAGCATTACGAAATTCTTATTGGAACTAGCTTAGAACTAGGAAATTCTTATTTGTTCTAAGCACTTTGGAAAACTTTATTATATCTGAGCGCTTAGGAAACTGTTATTGGGTCTAAGCATGACAAAATTGTTATTGAATCTAAGCACTAGGAAATTATAATGAACTACAGAAGTGAAGCGCACTGACAAATCCTACACTTTTCAATTATTGGTGGGTCGAATTTACATGTATCTCAGAACGGTTAGTATGGGTATTAACACTTTTATTGATAAGCAACGCTTAAATCTTCCTAGGTCATATTCAGGTCAAAAAAGAGAGTTTGCAAGTGACCGTTGCCGGACGCATGTCTCAGGGACGAAAGTATAAACGAGTGCGGGATTGTAGAGGGCGTTGCAGTTGGATGTTAGGTTATTAATTAGTATAGGTGTAAAGGTGCTGTTTTACATTGGTTTAATTTTGGTTTTAGTTGCTGTATAAGTTAGGATTCTTTGATTTTGCGTTTCTTTATATTTGTTTCCCTACTTAATATCTGTGTGTTTTCTGTGGTTATGTTGCATTTATTTGATTTGCAGTGTTCAAAAACATGTGAAGGTGATTTTTTTCTTAGAATCTGGTTTCCATTTTTCTGCTTGTTTCTCCAATATAGACGTCGTGGCAGTTGTTGCATTGTATTTTATAAATTATGTTGGTGTTGTGTTAGTCACTGTAGTTTTTACATAGTATGGACTTTAGTTTTGCATCTGGTTTTTGAATAAATTTGGTATTTACTGGAATGTTTAGTTATAAGTTTTTTCCAAATGGTTATTTTATCGTTGAAGTCGGGAATATATGGTATGCAGCAGTATAAGGTTTTGTAGTTTGTTGTATCTTATGATTTACTGTTGTTAATTTGGCTGTGTGCGTATAATTTTTTTCACTGTTTTTTGAGGAAATTTGTTGATGTTGATGAAGTGTTGCTTTATTTTGTTGATTACATCGTTAAAGTTATCGGGTGAGCATAGTTTTATGGTTGTGTTTATTTGGTTTCATAATATGTTGAAATTTTTGTTTTGTTTCATGTGCTGAGTCCCAGAGAATGTATAATTCAATATGGTTGATTTTTCAGTGGATTTCTATTTTGAATTGTGTATCAGTTCTAGTGATCTTGAGGTTAAGAAATGCTATTTGGTTAGTTTTTTCCTGTTCATATGTGAATTTAATGTATTTTGATTAGTGTGATAGCGAAACTTCGTAGACTATTACAATACCAAAATACGTGATGGTTTTTTTTTCGTGTTTATGGCTCATAAAATTACACGAAAAAAATAGACTTTATCTACTAAACATTTTGTAATTTGTGTATTTTTTACACATATTCCATCTTCATAGAAATGTTAAGCTTAACCTTTCTCTTAAGATACGGATTCAGAAATTAAAAATGATGACTGCAAGTGCCGTATATATTACAAAAGTAATCTTGTGTTGAAAATTATAATATAATTTAACCTATTAAACTAGAGTAATCTTAAATCACACAAACAGATTAATTTCTTATTACGTGAGTTAATTATCAATGATTGAAAGCTTAACCACGAGAAACATTATCAATATCTACGGTCACCTTGAGCTTTTATCTGACTAGTATATATCAGCCCGAACGTACAAGGACAAATAAGATTTTATTTCTATCATGAAAAAGAGTACTTAATCTTGGGTGTGGTTGTCTACGTTCAAACGAGAATATCTTGGTCATAAAATTCTAATTGTAGATATATCTGTTGCAGGAAGTACTTGAAATGCATGATTTAAATTTTGCATGATTATATCTTGTCTAATTGATAAATATTGAAGATCAGTCAGTGGAATGGCAGGAATTTACTCAACAGAATTTTACATGCACAATCTGTCTTGATTGTTATATTTAATTTGATATAATTTTGATAAGTAGGTTTCGTTAAAAGCCAGTAATAAAATGAAGATTTATTCCACTCCCTCGAAAAATATGGATAAAAACTTACAATGAATCAGTTTCATATGTGAACAATCCATGAATCATAAAAATATTGATAATTTATACCTTTTCAAAGATGAGGGTTTATCTTGTAAATTAGTTACTCTGAATAAGTGAAACGTTTTATTTATTTCTTATTTCAAAAATGACGTGTTTGAGTTTCAAATTTTCTAGGGCTCTTACTCATATATTGTCAAAATGCATTAAGAGGAAATAATTTAATATTATTATCACATACACACGGTTACTAAACTCTACGTGTTGTTTTTTCTGTTTAAAATGTTATTAACAGTTCCAAAATCCTTTTCTCACATTTCAGAAGTTATTTTATAGCAGGAAAATACACTTACATTAAAGTTGGCTTGAAATACTCATATTAGTCATCTATCTTTTTCTATCCAGAAAATACATATTATAACAAAAAGTTTGGCATATTCACATTCAGTTTTAAACCTTACTGATGTCACGATAATAATGATATGTATGTGTGTATGCACAAATTACATTAAAATGAATTAACAATTTAGAAAAGTAATTAAAATAGTTGCGGTAAACACCAACTTACCTTTGTAAGACATTAAAAATTCAGGAAAGTGCGCTTTGAAAATGTAGAAGACGAAAATATTTCCGTGAAAAGTAAACCTGGGTTTTAGAATTCTTTGTTATTAATAATAGCCTTGCTTATGATTTTGTTGGAGTTCCCCCTTTACTTATAGAATGCTTAACTGATAAACCTGAAAAATATATTTTGCATTTGATACTGTACATAATTGCTTAAGCCTTTTAAATACTGAGATATAGTAATGTGTTTGCATGAAAATGGGTAAGAGCAGTGATCTTTCAGACCTTTAAATTAACGTGATAATGGACATCCTTCAGTTAGCATCATTATTATTAAAGATTACTTAATAAGCTGCTTAAGTACATATGCCATTAGAGTTTATTAAGAGTCAATATGAAAATAAAATGAAACCTGCCGCTTTGAACATTTGTGTCCACCAAACGTGAGAAACTAAAGGCAAATACAAATAAACATACTTTCAAAGTATAACACAATCTTATATCACACTTATTTCTTCAGTACAGTCATAATTTGAATATCTCCTATCAAACATGTGTAGCAAATTTACGAAATCTACCATGGGGCAGCTAACAAACAGTTTTAAAATTGCTTATTTCGGACACAAAGACAAGCTCAATACTTTAGTAACACAAGGGGCACAACTTAAAAAAGAAATAGAGTAGAAGCTAGTAATATTATTTCATTAATCTTGTCTTACATTCTTCTTTATGGAAAGCAAAGGGTAAATATAAAGAAAATCACTAGAGACAAGTTGTTTTCTGAGAGAGTTGCTTGAGGTGGTATAATGGTGTGTGAGAAACTTTTTCATGATGAATCTTGTTTTATTTTAAAAGGGAAAGTGACGTGTATCATGCTCTATACAATTTCTTCTACACAACTATACACTTCCAATTTGACAAACAATAACTTAAACAAATATACTGTGCTCGAACTTTGAAGAATTAGTGACGTGATGGTCATCTTCTGTATATAACACAATTAATATGATCAAAATTTATTAATGATGTTCGGGGTGACCTTCAACATTGCCATCGTCATATTCCGCCAACAGCTGCAAATTAATTACAGACCATATATAATTGTCAACGAAGCTACAATTGAACAAAACACATCCCACACGACAGTTAACAGAGATTAGATTAGCCACACAGTGTACAAGGAAGTAGTATCGGATGATCTTAAAGTTGAATTAATCGATTTACTTGCGGAAATAAAATTATTTAAGATAATGGTTAACGTTTTTATGATTTAGGTTTGTTCCGGGCCTCGCATGGCCTAGCGCGTTAAAGCGTGCGCTTCGTAATCTGAGGGTCGCGGGTTCGCGCCCGAGTCGCGACAAACATGCTCGCCCTCCCAGCCGTGGGGGCGTTATAATGTGACGGTAAATTCCACTTTTCGTTGGTACAAGAGTAGCCCAAGAGTTGGCGGTAGGTGGTGATGACTAGCTGCCTTCCCTCTAGTCTTACACTGCTAAATTAGGGACGGCTAGCACAGATAGCCCTCGCGTAGCTTTGTGCGAAATTCCAAAACAAACAGGTTTGTTCCTTTAGCTTACTCTCATTAGTATGCTTAAAAATTGGTTTGGTTTGGTTTGAATTTCGCGCAAAGCTACTCGAGGGCTATCTATGCTAACCGTTCCTAATTTACCAGTGTAAGGCTAGAAGAAGGCAGCTAGTCATCATCACCCCCGCCAACTCTTGGGCTACTCTTTTACCAACGAATAGTGGGATTGACCGTCCCAATATAACGCCCCCACGACTGAAAGAGCGAGCATGTTTTGTGCTACGGGGATTCGAACCCGCGACCCTCAAATAAAAAAATAATAGTAAGTAAGTTGAAAATCACGATAAAATCGATTTAATAAGTAAAAAGTAGCATAAAAATAGCATGAAAAAAATACTACATGACTTCGTTCTGCAATTCACAGAGTAATTACTTAGGGATGGTTTGGATAAACCATTTTACATAATCTATTCAATTTCACTATTAATATTTTTAATAATTTCCTACATATTCGATATAAATGTTACAACTTCACTGCAAGATGTTGCATCTTTTTAGTAAAATTTCTATCATCAACAGTTTTTTCAGTAAAATGATTTTTTCTTTACTCGAAAAAATTTTGAAGGACGAATTTTATAACCAGAAGCTTTTTAAGCTGCAGCAGTACTTGAGGCACATAAGAACGTAACAAAGAGCCGATAACGTAGAAAGGCACAAAAGTATTGTATTGTGTCAGTTAACTTATATTGTGGTGAAAAATATTTATTACATCCAGGAACATTCAAGCTATAGTGTAAGTATATATTGTGTACAATTACTTTGCTTCGAGTTGATATCTATATTATAATTATGTTTTTCATGTTAAAATTAATTTCAAATTTTAGGAACAAGCAACAAATGACAGTCTAAAGCAAGCAACTTCGAATACAAAAAACGAGCACATTCTGTGAAATTTTTATCATTTTGTTAACGAAATTTAAAACATTTAGACATTTTCAATTCCTAACGTTTTTGGATTGTTTGCAGAGAACAAGGATATCATCCAACCTTGTTCTTATCCTTCAACTTTGGTAATTAATTATAATATAAGTTGTTGTTTTTTTTTGCTATAATATTTGTCGATGATAAATAAGTCCTTCAGGACAAAATCGTATAATTCGATTGTTTTTTGTTTTTTTTTCGAACTTCGCGCAAAACTACACGAGGGCTATCTGCACTAGCAGTCCATATTTTAGCAGTGTAAGACTAGAGGGACGGTAGCTAGCCATCTCCACCCACCGCCAACTCTTGGGCTACTCTTTAACAAATGAATAGTGGGATTGACCGCCAGATTATAACGCTTTCATGATTGAAAGAGCGAGTATATTTGGTGTGAAGGGAATTCGAACCCGCGACTTTCAGATTACGAGTCGAGTGCCTTAACCACCTGGTCATGCCGGCCCCTATAATCCGAGCTCTTTCCAAAGATCCAAAGATGAGCCTTTCTTGTTCAGGACCAAAATGGGAAACAAAATGTACTAAACATTAAAACTGTTTTAGTTATTGTTTTCCCAGTATTAATAACATGTAATCCCAGTTTTTTTACTTGAAAGCAGTAATGTATTATTGTTACAATTAAATACGTTGCTATAGGATATAAAAGTAATAACAAAAATTTGGAGAAGAAAAGAACTACCTATTATTTTAATATATCAAAACACCTTTAGCCGGTACCACGTTTTCTCTTTGTTTGTTCTGTGACAATGCTGTAGACTTGATGTTTCTCTGTTGAACTTTTGAAATGTTGTAATTTAAGAAATTGCAAATCCAAAACTGTCAATTGAAGACATGGATGAATATTTATTTAGCCCATCATTCAGTAATATAATAATATTGTAAAGAAGTATTTTGTAAATCAAATCCGTTAAATCAACCGTAAATCCCTTCGTAATCAGTTGAAGAGAGTTAGGTTACCATGGGAGGTACACTGACGGGATTGGCAGGAATGGAATCCATTATAAAGGTCAGTGATTTCTGCCAAGGACATCGGCGATTACTGATTAACTTATGCCCATACATGGCACAAGCACACGTCTGACTCTTCTTATTTATAATGCTAAACTCCATTTCTAAATGTTCAGAAACTAATAAATTAGTGCCTAATTTGTTGGCGACAGGAAATCGATAATTTAAATGTGTTATGTTTAATATTTATTTCAAAAGAATTTACTGGCTTGGGAAAATAAATGTGTTTTTTGTATAGTGTATACAGTTTCGATAGTAAAAGTAGCGTCTTACCGTAATTTCATAAGACAGATGGCTTTACACAAGAGTTCGTTGTTTAGAGTATGTCAGTATACCGTTTGACGGCCTTGCGCAACTGGTCATTGTTTAGAGTATGTCAGTATAACACTTGGCGACCTCACACAACCCTCTATGGGGTTTAACGCTCTAATGAAACAGAAGTAAAATATCATGGAAACGTTTTCCTTCAAATGTATCCATTATTAAGTTATGAAGCGAACAGAAACTACAAATGATAAAACGAATAAAAGCAGCCCTCGCCCAGATTTGCTATCTGATTATTAAGATCCAAAGCAGGTGATGAGTTCTGCTGAGCTTGCTACCATTGTATGACGTCATGCTATATTATATGTGGTGAAGAATGGTAACTTTATACCAGTGGGCATTCTAGTGATCTTCTCAATAATCTTGACAGCTGGGACGGCAGGAAGCAAAAAAAAAAAAAAAAAAAAAATATAGCAGAAGAATTTTGTGTTGGATCTGATGATGTGACTTAGGCTAAAGGAAATAGTGTTTATTTATTTAGCTATGACAGTGGTCACAATGAGAAAGTTTGTTTACTGAAATTCTCGAAAATCTACTCAAGGGCCATTTGTCTCTAGCCTTGAAACTGTTGATAGTTTTGTGTTGTTTTTTCAGCGAAAAACATAGAATAAAGTTTTTGCACTTTGTATACTGCGAGGAAAATGTTTAAGGCAACTAGTCAACATCACTCACCGCCAACTCTTGAGCTACTGTTTACCAATAAATAATGAAACTTACTCGCCACTGTATATCACCCAAATTGATGAAAAAACTATAAGAAAGGAAGTTAAAAAGAACTGCTTTTTTTTCAGAATAAAATAATTTTCATAACGTCTAATACCAACCTAAAAATATGTTATCTTTTAAAATTAAACTTTTGATATTTCATTTCATTTTAACACTGCGGTAACTGTTAGGGTTAATACTTTAATTGTTTGAGCAACAACTTTTTTAGCGATTTCGTTAAAAACTATAAATATGTGCTGTATCAGGATTTTATCGTTTTTGGTATAGATTTTTAGGAATGTTAATTATGATTACACTTTCGGCAGAAATAACGTATTGATATATTTTTAACTATGGAGTCAATAAAATATAAGCAAAATATTTTCATCCATTTGGATAAATATGTGTATGTAGAAACAAATCTAGTTCGATATTAAGTACCTTGTTTCTTTTCATATCGTCCAGCGCTCTATTTATACACTGATACACTATTGCTTTACCAGTTTTAACGTCAAATTACATTCTTAGTTAAATACATTTTTGTCGTTGTCATTATTAATTTACTGTTACTTAAAATATCACATAAACTTACATTTGAAGGTTATTGTAATTTAAAAATCTGGCATTTTAACCAGGTGACTGTAAACGATGTTTCGGTACAAATTTAAATATATCTTTTCGTTTTTGTTGCTTATTTATAACGTGGTACATGTGTTTGTATAATATATCCACTTTTAAAAAATATATAAATTTATAACGTTTTTAACGTAGTTTCATTTATACAGTATTAACGGATTTCTGTATTTAGTGTGATGAAGAGTTTCAGTTCCTGCAGCTGAAGTTCTTCTTCTCTGAATTAGTAGGTTATTTAGCAACGTGTATTCTTGGAATGCATTGGTCTGCTAAGAAAAAGATTGGTAACTTTGCATTCTCACGCGAGGTTTTTTAGGTTCAGTCAGCCATCCAGCTGCTAGACAGCGAGGTCGACTGACGACCTTGAGAAAAGACAACTTTTGAAAAGCGTTGTTGTCTTGTGTGTATGCACACACAGCTAGTTTGTTGCAAGACAATACCACGTCGGTGAGTCCCAGAAGTCGATCAATCTTCACCTTGAGCGTTACGGAACTCAAGATAAATATCAAGAAAGTAGTAATTTAGATTCAGTAAAGTTAGGATCTTTTGAAATGTAACATCTATGTGTTACATAATGAATATGTATGTATACAAAATATCAAGATATTCAACTCTGAGGCATTAAATAAATTAATGCTAATTGTACTATTTCATCACGTTATATCTTTCAAGAAATATTCTCTTTCCTTCACGATATCATAAAAAACCTTTCTAAAATTAAAAAAAGGAAAAAAAAATTGATGTTTAACATATGGATGCTCACAATACTCACACACTTTCTATTTCTACAATATTTTCCTGTTTGAAAATTAGAAATATTTAGTTGCTTTACATGGGTAAGATTATAAAATATCTTTATTTACATTAAATGAACTGGTTTCAGTGGGTCTTACGCATCTCATTATTTGGTTATTTCGCTGCTTATCATATGTTTTTAAGACCTTTTGTTGCTGCTGGTGGCCTTGTTTTATTTATCAGTTGAAACTTGCAAAATGCCAAAATTGAAATGGTAATTGGTTTTTAAAGGTTTGGATCATACGTTTATTATTATATGATGTTCTGAGCCCAATAATGCCAAAAATTTCATCAGGATATAGCGGTATTATCTTAAGTCTTGAATATAAATTGTACCAACTCTTGAGTGGACAGAACACTTTCCTAAGTTTCTTTAACAATTTGAAAGAAGTTTTTTTTTTTCATATTAACAATTATTTTAACCACGTCTCATGTTTCTCAGATACCTAACTAACAAACCTAAACTTAAGAGTAAACAACACTGGAAAATTATAGAAATAACCTACCATGCTAGCTATCCCAACTATACAATAGTAACCAACTAACTATAGAACATTTCATTCCTATTTATAGCTTAGAAGTTTCATCAGGTCAACTGAACATTATATATGTATGTTGAAGAATTTAAAAAAGGTGTAATAACTGATACTGAAAACACCACATTACAAGTTGAAAAATTAGTAAAAACAAAATAAAAATTGTAATAATAAAAGTACATTTAAAGGAAGAAGCTCTAGCAACTCACTAACTTTCTCTTGAAGTCCTGAACTATTTTATTTTACTTAATTTAACAACATATATGTAAACTCTTTTGCAAAATTCTAACTAAAGGCCTAACGAGAAAAATTATTGCTTTGGTTAGTTTGCTCTACCAATACCCCTATTGGCCGCATTTTTAATTTTTAAACACAAAGAATAATCAACAGATATTTATTTAAGAGAAAGATCCTTCTTTAACTCACAGTAAAAAAAGTTTCCAAAATTTTGTTAAGAATAATAAAGTTGTGATGAGGAGAAAAAAATACCATTCGCACATACGTCACTGATTATAGGCTGATTATAGATGAGCTTATGAAATTACAATGAAGTATTTTCGAGACATTTGCCATGATCGTTCGAATTCAACTTACAGAAATATAATAATCGTTGAAACAATTATACGTCATCTCTTCATTCATACATCATGCTACCCTGTCAACAATACATGATGGAGTACATATCTACGTATACGTGGATGTCAATCAATACACATAAATCATGACTTGCTTTGCTTATTAAGAATTGTTTGAAGTACGTTATATGTATACATTTATTTAACTTTCTTGTGCTGTCATATTAGTTACAAACCAATTATATCATGATTTTAGGAAACATTTTTAGCGTGTTTTGTAGTTAAAATCGACACTTAAAATTCTGAAAAAGTGATAGTCTCCATTCCAACCTATAAGAATTCATTCCGATAATTCTGTTAAAAAATAAAACAACTTAACTTGATCCTAGTCTATCTTTTTTTTTCAAATCTTATCCTGTTACCTAAAGAATGCAGCACAAAGAAATCAAAGGCCTTAACTTTATCGATTCGACGAATATTCTTACATTACCAATATATTCTCGAGAGAATAACTTGACAGACTTTAATCTGTCCCTGTAGAATAACCGTTCCAACATGGATCATCCTAGTAACCTTACTCTGGACCATTTCAAGTAAGTCTATATCTTTTCTTACATGAGAATGCCAAAGTTGTACACACTACTCCAAGTAATCAAGTCCCACCTACTGATTTATATACAGATGTGGTAATTATTCAACTTCTCTTCTAATCATTATTAGTAATCATACTTAAAATGTATAAGATAAGCATACTGAAAACTTTCAATACTTTCTTTAGGATCCATAGCGTATGTTTCTCAGGCCCTGAATAATTTGTCGACTAACCTCAACTATCAGCTTGCCAGCTAGGTAGCAGTTCACTAAGAAAGGCCTGATGAACTGTGAGACTTACGGGAAAATTAAAGTATTGAAAACATTCTATATGTCTACATATGTTCACTGGCTCATCGAGACATTTTGAGATATTCCACATATTCATTATAATACGAGTAAAGTTTCTCTCCGACTTAACGAACTTTCCTATCCTTGTTTTTAAACAGTGAAGCTTTTCAAAAGTTTGAAAATGTTTTGTACATATTTAAAAACATGCTACCATCAAACGTTCGCCACAATAATATATCAAAACACATTTATCATTAAAGATATTTTAACAATATTTGATACGTTTATTAACTCCCTATTAATTCCATGTAATTATCAAATAGTGGCATATGTTACTTCATGATATTCCACTATGTAGTCTACAAGCTAATTTGTAGATATTAGTTGTTAATAGCACGAAATCATAACTAAGTCATGTAATTATAATTATTGATAATATCGCATCCCTAATACTACTTTTCTACATTCGTTGGTACAGCGGTAAGTCTTCAAACGTATAGCATTAGACACCAGGTTTCGATATCCGTGATGGGTACACCACAGGTAACCAGCCTATTGTGTAGCTTGTGCTTAACTACATACAGATAAACAATTCCCCCACACACACGGAAAAAAAAAATTGTGATTATAATAAGACAATAAAATCACATTTCAGCAAATTAAAGGATTAAACCAACTTGCAATTGTTTTTAAATGTTTCCTTTGCCCCCTATTTACAACTCGTGTCGTGGGACACGAGATGTGTTTGGTAATTTGAGCGCGATAACAAGAATAAGACTTACTTCAAGATACCACAAAACTTTCTACATAATCATAAAAAACCCTAATATTTGTTATTATATCAAGTTATTTAATTTTCCCTCTCTCTCCCTGAACATACAGTCCTGATACTATGTATGCATAGTTACAGTTCAGGTCATGTGTAATTTGTGGTTGATTAAAGCCTTCATGTATGTTGTCTTGATATTGCAATAAAACGTCATATTTTTATTGCCACAAAAAATATGTAGTAATTTTATATTTTTCAAGCATCAATGCGCATTAATTCCGATATAATTTAAGAAATGTCTATTTAAGTGGACGTTTTAGATTTCAAAATGAAGTTTACATTCTGATACGTTTGAATTTGTATGTATGGTATCGTTTTTTAATAAACTCAAACAACAACTGTCATTTACGAACGAACGTCCAAAACGTAACAGAATGATATGCAGTTTTACAATTATTGAATAATTTTGTTGCATAAGGTTTGAGATTAAACTGTCAGCTTGCTACAGTTAACTTTATTTCTAAATGCATATTTGTATTTATCATTGCTCCCATAAAGCTATGGACAAGATTTTTTAAATTCGAGAATTTTATTGGATGTTCATTTTCTTGTAACTGTGTGGCATATTTATTATGTGTCAACATTTTTTTTCTTGACATGTTTCAAACCTTCTGGTTTTCCTTGAGAACTGCCATAATGTCACATTCTACTTCGTGAAGGCATTTTACGTCAAAGTGAGATGTATGTGTAAATTGTTCCCGGACCAGACATACTTGTTTTAAGGTGTTAACTTTCTAACCTAAATAATCCAGTTTTGCTTTAAAAATCTTTCAGTCTTTGCAATTGAAAGTGTGTTGGAAAAGTTCGGTGAAACATGTTATTGTATGGGACTAGGCAAATGAAATAAATGCTATCACTGTAAAGAATATTTATGTATTGAATCTTGAAGTGATATGTTAACATAGATTGTGGCTTGAAATGGTCATTCGTAAATTTGTTTGGAGGTTTAGTTTAATGATCGCCTTTGATTAACAATAGGCTCAAACTATTATGATTATTATTGTTCTGACTCCTTTGGAATTTTTTATAAACATAACAATAAATTACATTCTGTTTCGTTAAAAATGTTTATTGATTAATCGACATTTGAAATGCGATACGTATTCACTGCGGTTTATGAACGTGTATCTATTTTACATTAAACAGTTATAAGTCTAATTCTAACTTTGTTTTCAACAGGAACAACGTTAAGCAGATGTCCTGCATCTCTGAGACCACTGGTTACAGAACTTCTACGAAAGAGTCTACAAAAAATTGGCAGAAGACTTCGTCGTTTCGCCAGTCCATGAGAAATGGAACGGAGCCCAAGAATCCTAACCTTAACAGGCCATGGTTAAAATATCCTATTACACATGAAGAACGTACAAGAAATATCCCGAACCTCAGTGACCAGTCCAAATTACTTAAGAATCAGAAATTAGGGAACTCATGTGTTTCACATATACATCACTGTTCATTAAGTGGCTATGGAATTTACCCAAAGGATATGCTTCACAGCAGGATACCTGTTAAGAGAGAAATTAATTACCATTACAAGAAATCATATCAGATTCCTTCTCTCTTAACAGAGAATGAATCGCTGGTCAAAAGCTGCAAGGAACTGATACTTCGGGATACACAATACCACCAGCGGTCAGCGCGGAAACTTACTAAAGATTCAGGATATGAGGGAGAACCAGATTACGCTAATACTGATTGGTTGACTGAAGAAGGCGGGCTGCTCAGACATAGCGGGTCATTGTCATCTGGCCACCACGAAAACGACAAGCAGTCAATGTCATTTCTTAGTGTTGTAGGACAAGCAGATGAAAGCAAAAATCATTTGAAAGACGAAGTATTGAAAAATAAAAGGTATGAGTGTCTTTTAGTCATGTAGTTGTTTTAAAAGTCTGAAACTTCAAAAACATATTTTGTTCAGAAGAAAAAATTGAAAGAAGCGTAGTATTTTCTTATATACATGTGTGTATACTTAAAATAATATTATGTTCAGAAAAAAAGTGAAAAAAACGTAGTATTTTCTAACTCAATTTACATGCTGTAAATACTCTAATTATCTATATGTACATATAACTTGGAAACTGGATTGACCAGCTAAGTAGAATGGTTAAGAATTGCTTTCAACATTATTTCAAGTAATAATCGTCTGTCTGTCAGTTTATAAGCAACTTCATCATTTTATATTTGTATACTACTTATTATTGATTTAAAATAAAAGTAAATAAAAATACGCTAGGAAAGAAACAGTTGCTGGAATGTGAAAACAACAGGTGTTTACTTTCCTTCTTTGTTGACTTTAGAAGTTCGTATTACAAACCAGCTTTTGAGTTTCATTGTGTAAGATAATATGATTTATTTTTACTGCTATTTAAGGAAATAGCTCTTATTAATATTAATAATTCACACATACACACGTACGCATTCCGTTAATAGTGTGAACATTTTAATGTTTTGTTATAATTGTTTTACATGTTTGTTAACTAAATATACATTATTCTTAACATGCTGTAAACTTGGACGTGTTTCAGCATATATTTATTGATAAGACAATAGAAAACAAAGCGTATGTTATAAAATTGAAATTTCTGTAGTGCGAGACCTAATGTCCGGACACCAAAATTCTCCAATTTTGGGTGCAAACAAAAAAATATATACATGTACTTTTTCCGAAATATTTCTAAAGATCTTTATTTAGAATGTTGTGAAAAAATGCCAACGCTGTTATAATTTAATTATCTTATTTTGTGTCAATTTAGTGTAGCATTCTTTTGTTGGCATCATATTAAAGCTATCAATGACAATACTTTTATTAAATAATTTTGTACTTTTGTTAAATGCGCTCTCCCTCTCAGTGGCGCAGCTGAAAGTCTCGCTTTTGTAAACAGAATACCTTTAAAGAAATGTTTCACACATTTGACCTTGGGAACAAAATTGTGTGTTAAACATCTTTCAAATGTTTATAATATCAGGAACAGTACACTATGTGTTTCAGTGTTTACTTCTCTGTGCTGTGAACACTATTCTTTACTTAAAACTATATAGAAAGTACTCGTTCATATGACGAGTTCTACGCTTGTCCTATAGTAATAAACGTTATTGGGTGTTTACTTTTATACATTCAGTGTTTTTAATTTACATCTGATTAAAACTCCAAGGACAAAAATAAAGTTGTCATTCTCCAACTAACTGGCCTCATTTTATGTTACCTTGAAAAATAAAATTTATTATTTGCACCTCTAGTAATTAGAAACAAACTGGAAAGCTTTGTTAATTCAAGCATCTTGCTAATACTGCATGGTTAGCAGTTTATCAAACAAAAAAAAAGCGGTACTACTGGTTTAACATTTGATTTTTACATTGTCTTACTAAATTAGTATGCATTTAGTGCGTGTACAGTAATATGTCATACTGAAGCCACTGATACCAATCTTTCGACTGTTTAATTTTAGTTAACTTCTTTTTATAAATAATATAAATCTGCCTTTCCATTTATCTACTATACAACAGTGTAACTAACTTTACATTATTTTAACACTGTCATGCTTTTCTTTCAACATGATACTTATTTGAGCGTAGTTTTCCTTCGTAAACAAGAATGAGTTGAATTTTACTGTATCTAAAACGTTATAGTGTATACAATACAACCCCGTGTCATAACAAATATAAGTTGGTTATTTGTCAGATGGATATTTGATTTCCAATGCCTCGCTATTGAGGTAGTTTTTAAATTGACTATGTCTATTAACGTGATAAATGCAGAGCCTGGTTTATCACACCTTCCATACGATTGTTTAAAAATTGTCAAAACGGACACAAAGTTTCTTTTTGTAATAAAAGAAGTGTACTCAAGAATATAGGTTGGGTGGGGGGAACATGAGCAGAAAATATACGTTAAATCGCTTTGAGTCCTAAAGCGTAGTGTATTTAGGATATTAAGCTTTATTTCACACAATATCAGCGCACGGTGGCTTTTAATATTAATTAGTTAAAGTATTATAAACATCCATATTTTAATTCTAGTTGTGAATTAGCTTGATATTCAGGTAATCAGATTAAAACTTAAGAAGGAAGGAAATCACGTGTCTAATATCTAATGTAAACATTTTTCTTTCTTTCTTGAAAGTTTAAATTTACTCTTGAGAATTGGCAATATTGAAGCCATAAGTCATATCCAAGGAAGTTCTAATATTCAAATGAAGATATTTCATAAAAAGATAAGCATAATGGAGTTAGCAAAACTCTAATTAAAACATGTAAAGTTTTTGTTTAATTTGAATTTCGCGCAAAGGTACGCGAGGGATATCTAATTGAGCAGTGTAAGACTAGAGGGAAGGCAGCTAGTCATCACCACGCACTACCAACCCTTGGACTACTCTTTTACCAACAAATAGTGAGTGGGATTGACTGTAGATATATAACATCCCAACGACTGAAAATGTATGTTTAGTTTGGCGGGGATTCGAAACCAGAAAACGTAGAGAAAGTCGCAACTATGGTTGTTTATAAAACATTGTTTAGTGGATATAAAAGTTTAATTATTTTAAAGTGCAGTGGTGGAAACGTTATATCATGCAGTTAAATATTTTTAACAAGTTTGTATGTTTTTATACACAATGTTTTGTGATCTTTGATGCTAAAATTTTCTTCCAGAAGCAAAATTAATTGATTCCTGTGTGTGTTTTTCATACCAAAGCCACATCGGGTTATCTGCTGAACCCATCGAGGGGAATCGAACCCCCTGATTTTAGTGTTGTAAATTCGTAGACTTACCGCTGTATTAGCAGGAGGCGTGTCTGTAACTAGCCCAGTTTTGGGATTTTACCTAAGCTACAATTACTGATAAATATGTAACAACTCTTCGCTTCTCTCATTAATGTGCAAGAGGTGAAGAGAGTTTCTGGTTTAAAGGTGATAACGATAATTAACAAAAATGAAACAGGTTTATTTTCCTCTTCTTTATCTATTATTAATAATATTCGTTTTCTAATTAAAAGATTAAACTTGTGCATAATGATCAGTTTGGATAATTATTGCTCAAAGTTCAATTATCTTCTAATACAATGGTTAGAACCCAGCATAATTCCTATTTTAATTTAGAAACAAAGCTGGATCGACTTTTTTTTTGTCCCCGCTGATATAGCCCCCGCTAGTGCAGCGGTATGTCTCCGGATTTACAACGCTAAAATCAGGGGTTCGATTGCTCTTAGTTGGCTCAGCAGATAGACCAACGTGACTTTGCTGTAAGAAAACACACACCCTTCTGATAAGGATGAATGGAACAGAACAATATTAGTTTGAGAGTTTTGAAATAAGTGAAAAGAAATTATTGTATTGTGAAATAATACAAAATATATCTAGAATGGATATTATACTATATCAGTTTTAAGACAAAAATTTTATACATTAACAGAAATGTTTGTCTTTTATCTATATACGCGCTTAGCTACACAAGGGCTAGCTGTATAAGCTGTCCCTAACTTTGAGCTCAAAGGAATCTGTCTACAGTACTCACCACCAACTTTTGGGCTATTCTAGTTTAACCATATTGAGGGATTTGTCCGTCACTCTTACCACACAATACCACAGAGTGCGTGAAGAGTGATTCTTACGGCAAAGGGATACGAACCGCTAACCATATGATCACAGTTTAAGACGCCATAGGCCATGTCTGGCCATATAAGAAATGGCTGATAAACTTGCCGTCAAAGTTTTATTTTTTATTATTACTGAAATGACAGACAACTAGAAGTTTATCAGTCTCTGGTATAAAAATGTTGCATATGTATATTGTTGTTTTTTCACTTCGCACGCTTTGCACTTATTAATGAAGTACTAAAGATATATTTAATGGAAAGTTCCAATGAAAAACTCACATTCTGATGATGTTCGTTAAATATTGCCAATCTGCTCCAAATCTGTTAAAATAAAAATTACATCGCTTATTGTCTCCAGTGGCTCAGCGGTCACTTCGTAGCTTCATAACGTTAAAATCCAGGTATCTATATCCACAGTGGACATTGTGCAGCTCTACGTTTAACAACAAACAAAATAATCCATCTATTTTACCGCAGTCGTGCTGTAGCGATAAGCGTGTTATACTAAACAAGTTATGAATATGGATTAGAGAATTTACGTATATTACAATGCCAAATATAATATATTAAATAATTTCGTGATGGCAATTAGAAACAAACAATAAACTGTTAACTCCTCATTAGGAGGTATTCAGCATGTGTCACACGCTCCTCGTGAGTCATGTCAGTGACATTGGTCATATATAACTTGCTGCAGTCAAACAGATGTGGATATCAAAGTCGTGCTGAAAATTCTCCATACAATTTCAGTTATGTTATGTTAGTAACAGAAATGAATTCTTCTTCTGAGTTGAAGTTTTCATATTCCACTGTATTATTTACGTTACGCCCCATTACAATTTTGAAAAGTATGTTACTTTATCAAATGGACACTCTCGTTCACGTCGATTGTTTTATCATTTACTAATGAATTTATCAGTCAGCCCAGCTCACAAAGAATACATCTTCATATATCGCTTGAAAGCCCCTTTTACTGCGGTAAAGAATATATTGTCATTAATAAATTATATGTTTTTAGTTCCGAATGTGATTTTTTTGAAAATTCAATAATAATTAAACATAGTGTAAGTATAATCAGTCGGATTGCTTCTGTCAGATGAAAAACAGATAAGCCAAAGATGTGGGGTATATGAAATATGGAAATCGGCCTATTCCGACTATATTACTATATTAGTTTAGCAACGGGTAGCAGGTTGTAGTCATAGTACCAGTGGAGTTATGAAAAGCTATGTGAGAGATATCAACACACACATAATAGAATGAACAATTCTTTGTGAAAAACTAAAAATTTTAACGCCTTAGTAAAGTTAGTTGTATTGGGAAGAATAACAAATAAGTGGCGCTGTTTTATTGGCACGATGTGTGTATAATTATCTCAAATGCGACCTCTTTTCTCACCAATATATGTAAAATTAAAGTAATATCACTCACTATCTTCGTTATACACAAGTACGAATATAGTCACTGTAATCTGTAAAAAGACGTTCTTATGAAACACAATAAGATTTCTACGTCCATTCATACATATGCATGAATAGTTAAAATAGTGATAGTTAATTATTTGAAATTGAACATGTCATTCATTTTTGGGTCTCCGATTAGTCATTCCCATTATCGTTGGTAAGGGCAAGGAACTAGGCTTTATTCCTGATGGGTTTCAGTTTCTAATGGTGCTGTCGACAAAATTCAAACGGGGGAATCTGAGGTCAATATATATGTAAAAATGGCTGGTATGGGTTGAGAAATTTTTTTCTCAACCCATACCAGCCGATTTTACATATATATTTTTTCTCTGCAAGTGGGTTTTCTCCTCATCACGAATCTGAAATCAGTACCAGGTCTTTTTGGTCTTAAGTCAGACTCTTGTAGTCTGTTTCTTGTTACTGATGATTAATCCAGTTACTGTCAATATTAAGTCATGGACAACGGACTTACAAATCATAACTATCATACTGTGCTTACTTCAATAGTACTATTTGGTTATAAGGTATGGACCTTTGCATACAGATAGAAGAGTGAAAGCCTTCAGAGTGAGATGCTCCATAAGACTTGCAAATTCCCTATACCATGCACAAAATAAACAAGTCAGTTAAGGAGACAGAAACTAAGCATCTATGAACCATTAATAGAAACTATGGGAAGAAAACTACGATGGTTTTGTTACATAACAAAAAATCTAAGTACCCTTACAAACATTATCCTGCATGTGGATTTCGAAGAGAAGAAGACTGAAAGCAAAATGAATGACCAACATGACGGAAAGATTAAGACCTCGGTAACAGAATGGGTGAGAAACATAAAACCTGAAGAGCTATATAACAGCTGAATCAAAAGTGCTCCAACAATCGGAACGTCATGGGTTTGATTCTACTCGATGTTGTGTAGATAGTTGTCGTTATGTGGTTTAATTAGCTTTCCATAACCTTATTAAAGCGGTCTTGTACACAAACCATATTGTATGATGGCGTGTCCGCGACTGGCATCTGCACACTTGAAACGACTTTCCCATTACTGCTATGTTTGTCCGGATTCAAACATTTAATTGTTTAGCAGTGTGATTTCTCCGTTGCTACAAGCAGGAAACATCAGTCAATTATGCAGAAACAATGAACCGAGATTTCAGCAATTACGAAAACAGGATATGAGTCATTTAGGTGTTCTGAAGCTAAAATGGCTGTACTGTGTTTATTCGACGAATAGCACGTGCAAAAGATACCGAAAGATCCCCGTATTCTCTCAAAGGAATACGTGTAACATATAATTAATGACGCACGGAGTTTCAGAATCGCATTCAGCTGTAGATATTCCAGACCGGAGTGAATGTCAGGCCTATTAACTGTTGGTGTAGTGTTTATTGTGATACAAGAAATTCAATAAAACTGCTCTAATATTACGTCTTAGAACACTACCTCCTATGATGCGCAGAACAGTAAAAGTGGCGGGTCTAATGTCTCTTTTGATGTACATAATATTTTGCTAATGACCTTGCTCTAAATACAGACAGGAGTATTACTACAAAACAATAAGATGCACTTTGGCAAGAAGTGACCTCAATAAATGTGTAGTTTTTCAAATATCACAGCTAAGAATATGCAGCTAAATAAAAAGGTTAAAATGGGTATCTTTTTCAGATTAATAAAAGTTCAAATTGATTGGTTATAGTCAACAACAGTTTGTTCGAGGCAGAAAGGAGAATGATATCATAGTCAGTTGACAACAATTAAGTGAGGTATCGTAGCACAAGTTTCAGATTTATCCCCAACCAAATATGTGTAATTTCCACAAAATGGATGACATCCTGAATGTTGACAAGTACAGGTAGACCGATGCTATTCCCTCAGAAGCACAACTTATCGGATAGGAATTCATCTTCCTGTACGACAAAAATCCTGAAGGTACACAAAATGTGCTGAAAAGATATAATGATAGCAAAGAGGTCAAGGGAACACTTACAACCACGCTTTAACCTGCACAAAATCCTGATGTAAGCATTTTTGAGACTGTCATGATTTATGTAAAAACTGAGAAAGTCAAAAGGGACAAAACAACTTGATTAAATTGTAGGGAGTAAATAAAGGATATTTAGAACAATATTCCACTATTGTTGTTTGATAAATTCTAAATTAGTATGAAAACAATGCATTATGCTTCATATAAAACAAAGGAATCATATACAAAATAACAGTGCATTGTAAAATTATTCGCTTTTCTTTTGTATTTTCAGTGATAATGTTTTGGAACACCAATAAATTCACGATCCAGCTGTCATTACTCATTGTGTATGACTCTTATATTTATACCACGTGTTTTTCATAATTATTTCCATTACTGTACATAATATTAAAATACGTTTATTCGGTAATTCTTTTGTGGGAAAACACTGTGGCCGAAGAACACGTTCCCTTTACATTTTTAATTATTTAATGATTTATCTTTCATTGTTCTTAAGGCAGTTTCTAAATATTAACGGACTGTAAAAAATAAGTAAGGATAATACAACATGTTTCTTTATAAATTATGCTTTCTGTTTTTTCACTTGACTATCTGTTAAGAGTTTTAACTGTCAATAAAAATATCGCCTGTAATAACACACTCAGACATCGATTTGTTCTGACAATTTCGTGCATACAGGCCTACGGTTCAGCTATGCTGTACATCTACTTGAATGGCCAATAAGGAAGCGTACACATTCCTAGCCGTCTGAGTCATTAAATTGGTTTGTAACGTCCAAGTTACTGGTAATGTTAGGGTAATCGTGTACTACATCATCAGACAAGGTGATTATAAGACGCCGGGAACATTCTCATAGCACGTGCATCGTAAGACAAGTGAGCTAAAGTATATATGATAGCCAGATTTTTAAGCAAGTTATATAAATGCATGAAATTAGTGTGGAGTTTTTGTTTAAACTGATGTACTGTATTTCTTATGTAGCGAGCTCGATGTAAACATAACTTTCATCAAAAATGTCACCCATGTTTTAAAATTAATATTTTCTTTTTGTTTAAAATATTTAAAACTAATTTCTTACTTTATTTTTAAAACAGATTTCCGTACTCTTACTTGATGAATCCATATATATAACCAGTGGTATAATATACAAAACTAATTCAGTAAAAAAAATGTTCGTATATTGTACACACTTAACTCTACTTAGGTTTGGTTTAGGTTTGGTTTGAATTTCGCGCAAAGCTACTCGAGGGCGACCTGCGCTAGCCATCCCTAATTTAGTAGTGTAAGACTAGAGGGAAGGCAGCTACTCATCACCACCCACCGCCAACTCTTGGACTACTCTTTTATCAAAGAATAGTGGAATTGACCGTACGTTATAACTCCCCCACGGCTGAAAGGGCTAGCGTACTTGGTGTGACGGGGATTCAAACCCGTAACCTTCAGATAACGAGCCGAATGCCTTAATCACCTGGCCATACCGGGCCTCTCTACGTCTTGACCATTATGTAGACCATTATCATATTGAATTTATACTGGTTTTTAAAATCTTCGTTTTTCTCAATCTTCAAAATGTATTTCACATAGAAAAAAATACTTTAAAAAGTATGTCTGGTCTTTAAGAGGTTTATAGATAGATTTAGTATTGTAAAAGTTAAAAAAAGACAAATATTTATTTAAAGTTTGCATCCGTTTCCTTTTGTCGTGTTTACTCTGAAATACAATTTAGTAACAAGAAATATAATTTATCTTGCTTTGTAATGAGTACTGTTTGTAATTTGTTATTTCTGGGACGAGTAATTTCTCTCCACTTTGTACAGTTCATACAGTATAAATATGACATGTTAAGCTGTTAAAAACATTTTTGTTAATTAAAAAGTATACTTCAGGGTTCTTCTTACCCTCTACAGTTATTGACTAATGTAGAATAAATAACTTACAGGTTATGACATTATCTATTAAATGTTCTCTTATTTTATGCTTTTTCATATATCTTTGTTATTGGATTAAATTTTAATAATGCATATTCAAATTTTATTTAAGCCTTATTAGAAAATTTTCAGTTGTCAGCCTTAAAGACCGAGAAAAACTAACAAACCTTGTTCTCTGAAGTGAATGCCACAATAACAATGGACGACTCAGTTTTGCCCTGCTAGGTGACCAATAAGTCTTCGGATTTACAAGGTTATAATCAGGGGTTCAATTCTCCTTGGTGAACACAGCAGAGAGCCAGATGTGGTTTTGCTGTAAGCAAAACATACAAACAGATAAATCAGTTTGGGGGTCTTAGCATCAAAAAACGCAGTTAATAATACAGACATATATTGTAGATATTGCAAATCTTCCATAGTTAAATATACGTTATTATTTTAAAATAATTTAAATAACTTGCTGATGATTATCGTAATCACACTACAACTATATTTCTTATTAAAACAACAACGACAACAGTTATTTCCAAAATAACAATCCAACATTTCTTATTCTTAAACCTAGAGCAACTTAAAAGTAAATATGGAAAAGACATAATTATAAACAACTTGATTAAACTGACTGTATTTATTTGTACTTTAAAGTATTTCTTTGTTCTTATCGTTCTTACGAAATTAATATATTTCTAGTTAAGTTGTATTCGGCAATCACTGGAATGCGGGTGGCTACGTATGTCACTCTGGTAGGTCTTGCGGTCACGTGCTTATAATCCTGAAGAGAATTCGCAGGTGTTCCATCTCTGTTTAGAAGTAACATTGTATGACAGTTCTTCTGTTCCCGGACATTTTGTTGCCTTTCTGCTAGTTCTAAGATGTGTTGTACTGCCAACATTCTTTGCTGTATACTTCTACAGTGTCAAGACAACAATATTTTGGTAACACAAAGACGCCTTCCTTCAAAAGAACAACAACAACAACAAAACAGTAACTGAAACATATATAAGATACATAGTACACAGACTGAAACAAAATTAACCTAACCAAAAGTCCACTTCTAACATTTTAGCTTTATTTCAAAACCTACCTTTCTAGGAACATGTAAAAAAATTGTAAGTTTACTATCTTTATAATTGTTTTCTTACTTTCTAATTGATTTTTGTCGTTATTAATTAGAGGTAGCTCCAGTAATTTAATATAAAACTTAATAATAACGTTATTTTGTAACATTAAACGGTAGTAATAGAGTTATAGAATTAACTTAGATATGATATTGTATAGTGTCACTCAGTAGCAGAATATATAGCAGTAAAAGCATATACTCTAAAGTTGTATAAGTAAGATATTCTTACTATATACCATTACACAATGACAATGGGTGGGGTACCAAGATAATTGTTTGTTTCAATTTTTAGAATTTCACGCAAAGCAACACGAGGACTATCTGTGCCAGTAGTGTAAGACCAGAGGGAAGGCAGCCGACATCACCGTCAACTCTTCGGCTACTCTTTCAACAACGAATAGTGGAATTGACTGACACATTATAACGCTCCCATGGCTGAAAGGGTGAGCATATTTGGTGTGACGGGGATTCGAATCCGTGACCCTCATATTTCTAGCCGAGCGTCCTAATCACCTAGCCATACCGGGCCTACCAACAGAACTTAATGAAAACTATAATTTAACCTATAAGCGATATTATATTGGAAAATACATATAGTGATATCCTTGCATTAAAAATTAATTACTGATTGAAAAATTGTAAATAAGATTTTTATTTTATGTAAGCGTTTGAAAATTGGCATAAAAGTACAGTACAATCTGAGAATGTTACGAACAGAAATAATAAAAGCATAGGCTTCGGATCCCAGGGGTGGGGGGATGTGTGATAATAGGGGCGGAAACGTTTTACCGCTTCTGCTGTTTCAGGCCCAAATCGCATAAACCATCTGTTGAAAGCTATATAATTACATGCATGAAAAAAGGTATTTTATTAAACGACCTAAAAGCACCCTCAAGAGTATCCCGGCCCGGTATGGCCAGGTGTTTAGGGCACTCGAGTAGTAATCTAAGGGTTGCGGATTGGAATCCCTTTCACACTAAACATGCTCACTCTTTCAACCTTGGGGCGTTATAATATGATGGTCAGTCTCACTATTCGTTAGTAAAGGAGTAGCCCAAGAGTTGGTTGTGGATGGTGGAGATAGATACCTTCCCTCTAACCTTACACTATTAAGTTAGAGATGGCTAGGGCAGATAACCCTCGTCTAACTTGAATGAAATTTAAAACAACAGTATCCCTGCTGGGGAGTGGAGGAGTTAGTCCCTCCAACTCGAGGTTTGCTCCAAAGCCGATGATTCTTGGTGACTGATGTTATTGATACTCAATAAACCAAAAATAAAAGTAAGTACATAAATTAAACACTAATTCTGTTCGTCATGATTTTTAATTAGCACTCTAAGCTGTTGTGACAAGTTTGGAACAATTCAAGGAATTGTAGTCTGATTTTAACGAGACCGACGGTAAGCATTTCATTTATAAAGTGTTAAAAAGTTAAGAAAAACGACATTTACCCTCCAGGTCAATATAAAATAATATACATATATATATATTTAAACCAATGTTTCGCCTTTGCGAACTTTTTAGGGTTAACATTTATAAGTGTTTGATATCAAAATATTCTAAACGTTAGCTTAAAGAAAAGAAAATATATTCTTTTATATTTATCTGGAATGTATAGGTCGTTTTTTTCAACATGCGTAAATCTCATTAGTACACACTACAGATTTTGAAAGATTAAAAAGTGTTAGTACGCATGCTTGAGTTGATTTCAACATTTAGATCATTCAACCCTTGTGAATGTATAAATTTTTTTCTAGGAAAAATTTAGTGAGGTTAACATAACTTTATATGAGCGTTGAACCAAGTAATACTGAAAATATTTCAAGGGATTCTGTTGTACTGGTAGTTTACGTTGTATTGAACACACACTGCTGGCCAAAATCTTAAGGCCAATGAACATAAAGAAAAAATATACATTTTGCGTTGTTAAACTCAACCACTTATTTGAGTAGAGCTTCCAAAGATGAAAATAAGAAAAGGGAAAATAATAAAAAAAAACTTTTATAGCATTTAATAGGGAAAATGTGAACACTGTGAAATTAGATTAAATACTAGCTGGTCAAATGTTTAAGACCTTACCAAAAAAAAGTCCTAAACAGGGTAGGAAATGCCCAACAACAGGTCTCAGTAGTGAGATGCACGGCTGTTATTGTGAATAACTTCAAACATTCGCTTTGGCATGTTCTATATAAGCGTTTGCAGAAGGCTGGCTGGAATGTTATTCCAAGTGGTAAAGATGGCATCACAAGGATCATGCACTGTTTGGAATTGACGTCTATTTCTATTGCCATTCACCCCTAAACATTTTCAATGGGTTCAGTTCGGGCGAACACTCTGGATGGTCCAAAAGAATCACGTTATCCGCCATGAAAAAGTCTTCTGTCCTACGGGCTTTGTGGATTGTAGCATTGTTCTGCTGAAAGATCCAGCCATTTCCACACAAGCGAGAGCCTTCAGTCAATAAGGATGCTCTCTTCAACATGCCAATGTAGCCAGCTGCTGTTTGACGCCCCTATATAACCTGAAGTTCCATTGTTCCATGGAAGGAGAAAGCACCCCAGATCATGATGGAACCTTCTCCACTGTGTCGTGTAGAAAATGTCTCTGGTGGGATATCCTTATCGTGCCAGTAAAGTTGGAAGCCATATGGATCATCCACGTTAATATTTTTCTCATCAGAGAACAAAACCTTCATCCACTTTTCTACGTCCCATGTTTGGTGCTTCTCAGTAAAGTTTAACCGAGGTGTTTCGTGGTGTGGAAGGAGGCGTGGCCTTTCAAGACGTTTACGGTTTTTAAAGCCTTCTCTCGAAGATGCTGTCTTATTGTTCTTGAGCTACATTCTGCGTCCGTAAGGGACATAATCTGGTTCGACGATCGGCTGATGTCTTGCCGGACAACCCCTCGAATCCTCCTGCTCAACGCCGGCGAAATTTTCTTGGGCCAGCCACTTGAAATTCTCGTTCCGTATTCCTCAGAGTCTTTTAAGAAATTTGCAACAGCAGTTTTACTACGCTCAATCTCACCAGCGATGGCACGTTGAAAGAGACCTTGCTTTTGCAGCTCGACAATTCTGCCACGTTCAAACATTGTCAACTTTTTAGCCTTTGCCATGTTTTTACCCAATGTAACACAGTAGATGTCAGTGGGAGATGTTGACAACGCTAATGCTTGAACACAAATGACTAAATTTCGTTACGTGTTTACCGATTAACGCTTCGTTTCAGTATGGTCTTAAACTTTTGACCAGCTAGTATTTAGACTAATTTCATAGTGTTCACATTTTCCCTATTGAATGCTAAAAAAGGTTTTTATTTTTATTTTCCCATTTATTAGTTTCATCTTTCGAAGCTCTACTCAAATAAGTGGTTGAGTCAAACAACGCAAAACTACGCTCAATCTCACCAGCGATGGCACGTTGAAAGAGACCTTGCTTTTGCAGCTCGACAATTCTGCCACGTTCAAATATTGTCAACTTTTTAGCTTTTGCCATGTTTTTACCCAATGTAACACAGGAGATGTCAGTGGGAGATGTTGACAACGCTAATGCTTGAACACAAATGACTAAATTTCGTTACGTGTTTACCGATTAACGCTTCGTTTCAGTATGGTCTTAAACTTTTGACCAGCTAGTATTTAGACTAATTTCATAGTGTTCACATTTTCCCTATTGAATGCTAAAAAAGGTTTTTATTTTTATTTTCCCATTTATTAGTTTCATCTTTCGAAGCTCTACTCAAATAAGTGGTTGAGTCAAACAACGCAAAATGCATATTTTATTTTTATGTTCATTGGCCTCAAGAGTTTGGCCAGCAGTGTCTCTTCTGATAAAGATATTTTAAATTGTTTTATTGTATTGGTGATACTGTACGTCGTATTGAATATTTCTTCTTACAACAGAACAATGTATAACTTACGTAGACACAGTTATAAATTATAGTGTTATAATTAGAAATTTGAACGTTTTCAAATTTTAAACTAGATGTTTAACGGCTTAAGTACGACCACTGGAAAGAACAGTTTCCCTTAAAAACTAAATATGGATTATAACTCATGCATATTGATAGTTTTCTTAAACTTTCTTTCCCTGTGAAGTGGAAAATTATTTTTAATCATCACATGTTTAACCAAATTTTCGTTTGAGAGGAATATATTAGATAAAAAAACACGAGAGAACAATAATTAACTTGAAAAGCCCAAAAACGTTATATGAATATATGTTTTACAAGTGCTAGAAAGATGTATAGCTGACAATTTAGTTTAGTATGGATCGATAACATCCACTAATTTCTAAGAGCATTAATCTTAAGTCATTAATTAGGGAGTCGTATAGAGTGTTGTAGTGTGCTTAAACCAGTTTCCTATATTATCTATTTTACAAACTAGAATGTATCAAGTATGATATTCACTTACCATTATTCATTAAGTTGTCTTTCCAACAATTTTGTCGTGGTCATAAATTACGTGACTATAAGAAACACCATTTTGTTAAGCAAAATGAAATATTGTTTCAGTGCAGTATTTTGAAACAAACTGGGACACCAGGAGGGTTTTATCACTAGTATTGCTTCTTTAACTTATTGGTGGTTTGAAGAAGAGCGCAATGTTATTTAAGCTCTTTGATTTTAAGAAATAATAAGAACTTAAGAGTGAAATTAAAAAAAAAAAAATGTATAACAACATGTCAATAACACTATGTTTGCTATACCCAGTGTGGATAAAGTATTTCGTCCTATACAATGGCTCATCAGGATGCTTTTAATATTATGAAATAACACAAACAACGACTGTTAATGTGTGAATTAGATTAGGTGGGTGAGGTGTAAAATTTGTTTTCCTTCTTAAGATACGTTTTAAGGCCACACTTTCTTGAGAAGTACTTTAACATTTCTTGACCAGTCAGTTTATAATTATTGCTTGACGTAAAATGATTTGTTTTGAATTTCGCTCAAAGCTACACGAGGGCTACCTACGCTAGTCGTTCCTAATTTAGCAATGTAAGACTAGAAGAAAGACAGCTAGTCATCACCACCCACCGCCAACTCTTGGGCTACCCTTTTACCAACGAATAGTGGGATTGACCGTCACATTATAACGCTCTCACAGCTGAAAGAGCGAGCATGTTTTGTTGCGACGGGGATTGGAACCCTTGGATTACAAGTCAAGTGCCTTAATTAGCTGGCCATGCCGGATCACGTAAAATGATACAAAAAGTAAACAAAGCTGGGAAAACATATATGTTAACGTTATAAGTTGTGTAACTAACTTTTGCACACGAAAAAAACGATTAAAAGAAGTGTTACAAAACTATTTAAAGTGTTGCACATTTTAGGTATCATGCGAAATTTCTTGAGAAGTTCTCGGGGAGTTTAAGGTGTCTTTTAGAGACATTGACCGTTAATTGATAAGCGTCAGTTGTAAAGAATGGATGGAGTTGATAAAAATCTTACACTGATCAATCACTTTTATGGACTTGAGTCTCTACTTTCCTTCACTAGATGGCTCTGTAGAATTTGTTTTGACTTGAGGATGTGTCTTTGTTTTCTTCTCTTTCATTTGATTGTTTATACGTATTTTCTGCATAGAGATATGAACACCATGAATGCTCAATAATTTTCTTTCTTCTGAGCTGAGAATTTCAATACCATGACGTGATGGCTGTATAGATACAATAGCATTTTTAGGCATTAAAAACTAGGCCCGGAGACTGACTACACACGATGTGTAAGTTACAACATCAGAGGTGTTTAACTTGGTATTCAAGGAAATGTGCATGTATTTATTTAATTTTCGAAATTACAATCAATTTAAACGGACAATAGAAAAAAATATAAATTACAGCATGATGTGGCTGTTTCACTTTGGGGTCTTAAGGCAAAATAAGATAGATTAAGATACATATATAATGTTCTAGTTTGTTATTTTAATTATATATTTAGTTTAATTGCTGGGATTTTTTTTTCCACTTTTGATATCAAAGTACTGAATGTTGTGGAAATCAGATTATGTGGTAAGGCTTCGTTTTACTTCAAGATCTACTATGACTTAAAACCAGGTGGCTGTTTCTTACAAAGTTGCCGAGTCTGGAAAATGAAAAAAAAAAGAAGTTAGGGGACAGTCGCAACTGTACCAGTTGATATCCGTTTATCGTCGCTGAAAAGAGAGATTAAATTCTTTTGCGTTACTGTTAATGTAACCTTAATTTTAGCGATGCGTGACACCCTCGAAACATGTCGTCTGACGCCAAATTCGTTGAGGGCAGCGATTTTTTTTTTCACAGGTTCACTAAAATACTCGCCACAGAAGAGACATATTTAAAAGATAAATAGATAGAGAGACCCACTAACCCTCATAATTGAAAATAACTTTTAAGAAGTTTTGAAACAGCCTTCCAGGCACTTCGCCTTCCTGATCTTGCCCCAAAATTCATCACTTAAGGTATCAATACATGTGTTTTTACCTAAATAGTTTGTATAATGCTATGGAACACAGTTTATGTATTACAATCCTATCTTTATTTTGATATTTTTGTAACATTTAGTGAATTGTTTTTTTAAGATAAAAAAGAGGCACATTTTATCTAGAAATACTGATTTATTTGCCTAAAGCTGCACAATAAGTATTTGCACTGTACTTAACGCTGAGTTAGTGTATTGTCAAAGAACTTCCACTTTCCGCTTGTAGTTATATTTGAACTACAAAGGTATATTACAAGATTGCCATTTCTCGTGTGGGTATGGGTGGTTATATCATACTAGGTCATTTTTTTGTGACTACATGAGGGTTACTTGTGTTAATCGTTTCTAGTTTAGCAGTGAAAGATTAGAGAGAAGGCAGCTAGTCATCACCACCCACCGCCAATACATAGACTACTATATTAAAAACCAAAACTGGGATTAATAGTGACATAATAACGCCTCTACGGCTGGAAGAGCGAGCATGTTTGGTGCAACGGGAATTCGAACCCACGACCCGCAAATTGCGATTCGAACTCCTTAACTACCTGACCATACCGGGACCACTAGGCCATTCACACTTTTATGTATAGCATAATTTATTAGCGTAAATACTTTACGCGTATGATGGCAATTCATGTTTTTTAAGTTCTTATGCTTAAAATCGTTGTGTGAATTTAGCCAGATTAAAAAGTAAAAAAAATACAACCATTAAAACTTGTCAGAATTACTAAAAATAAACGATAGGATATTAGAAAACAAAAGAATATTTGAAATAGTGTTCATTTGTTGCAAATCGCTGAAAATGTACAGATTTTTATCAGCAGAAACTAAACCGTTTAACTAAAAGTGTGAAGAAACTTATAAAATTTGTTTGGTTTGGTTTATTGAATTTCACGCTAGCCGTCCCTAATTTAGCAGTGTAAAACTAGAGGGAAGACAACTAGTCTTCACCACCCACCGCCAACTCTTGGACTACGTTTTTACCAATGAATAGTTGGGTTGAGCGCAACATTGTAACGCTCCCATGGCTGAAAGGGCAAGCATGTTTGGTGTGACGAAGATTCGAACCCGCGACCCTCGGATTACGAGTCGAGTGCCTTAACCACCTGGCCATGTGTAAATTTTTTTTACAATATTGTACTATCATTCAGATAGTAAACGTGCACATTTTTTCAAAGATATTTTTCTTGATATTTTGCAAATTTGGTATATCAAGTGTTCAAAATAATGTTTTTAGTCATAACATTTTTGTTAAAAACTTAATCAGTAAAATACACAATTATTGAATAGCTTCGCTGGCTTTTAGTAGTTTTAACCTACATTTTATACTTAAGGAATGGGAAATGTATGATGCAAAACAAAACGTTCTCTGCGTATGTCAAGTTAAAAGGAAACTCAAGTTTCCTTATCTACTTTTAACGCCCCCTAGTGACACAGCAGTATGTCTGATACACTTGATGGGAAGAGTAGCCTCTTGTGTAGCTTTATGCTTTAATAAAAAACACAAGAATAAGATAGCGCTTCTCAGACGTATCAGAAGTATCCAATATTTTACTCAATTTTAGTTTTATTTCTATTCTCCTGGATAACAATGTGCATGTTGTAATATATCCATTACCCATTTGTAAAAATGTGCATACAACGTAGATATCAGCTGAATCATTTGCCGGGGTAAAATTCCTTATACTTCATTGTAATCAGCAAGTATTAAATAGTGATATTGGATACTAAGGGATAAAACAACTATATCTGACACCAACTTAGTTTAAAGAAAAAGAAAGAAACAATAAGTTTGTGTGCCCTTTCCAGCTGGGATTTCTCAACCCACACGTTGAGAATAAAAACCCCGAGTTCCTCTGCAGGATTCACAAACTTCTCAAGGTCCCAGATGCCCCATTGTACTGAGAACAATACAGAAGTTTGATCGGTACAATGGGGCATCTTGGGAATCTTGGAGTCGTCATTTTTGAAACTGTTTCATATTCTTCCCCTCACAAATTAGCGGGACCAAACGCTAACATGTATTTAGGTATAATTGGGTGTGTTTCGAAGACTGTTTCTTTTGAGGAGAAGAGTATGAAAACAGTTTCAGAAATGACGACTCCAACTTTCAGAATGGGGCTAGGAACACAAATTCTTTGCCAGATTCGGGCTCAGTGACCCTGAAGGCCATCATGTGTGAGTGACGTTCCAGATACGCTTTAGCCGCTCTCGGTACCGACTTCTTGGTGAGGAGGCTATAAAATATAGATTAGAATACTCACCTCCGAGCTACCATGAGCTCGCTGTTGGAAGAATAAGCAGACAAAGAAACACAAATGTGTCAGATAAAAATTTCATCTCAGCATCAGTGAGCATATGGTTTGTTGATACCGGCATGATGAGTGTGCTGTCTGCTTTGATATACTAAGTTCCTTCAACCTGAGGCCCAGCATTGTCACGTGGTTAGGGCGCTCGACTCGTAATCTGAAGGTTGCGGGTTCGAATCTCCGTAACGCCAAACATGTTTGCCCTTTTAGCCGTGGGGATATTATAAAACTCGTTCTATCCCACTATTTGTTAGTAAAAGAGAAACTCGAAAGTTAACAGTGGGTGGTGATGACTAGCTGCTTTCCCTCTAGTCTTACACTACTAAATTAGGGACGGCTAGCGCAGATAGCAATCATGTGGCTTTGCGCAAAATTCAAAAAACAAACAAACAGTCATTCAACCTAATTAAATTTTTTTTGTTTATGATGTGAAGATTCTGGTGAAATGAGTGGGTTGATGAATTCTTCAACATGATTGGAATGTTTGTCACTAACTTATTGTCTGAGCTTCCTGATAAGATGAATGGAATGTTTGTCACTAACTTGTCTGTGTATCCTGGTAAGATGAATAGAATGTTTGTCATTCTTCTTGAAAATAATAGGAAATGAAAGATGAGCTTCTGTCAGTACCTGCATTGTGATTCGCTGGGCGTGTATCAGCTGGGCGTGTATCAGCTGGGTCCTTCATGTGATTCGCTGGGCGTGTATCAGCTGGGTCCTTCAGCTGTTCCGATAATGTACTTTGAACGTTTCATATTTCCATAGTCACGAACTGCGATCATATACCATTATAACATTGTATATAACTTTCTTACACTGACGGAAGTATAAGTTCGAATTATTATTTATTAATAGCCAGATATTAGAAATGTCTTTTTGAGAATAAATTAATGAAATTCGTTATAATTTTATGTCTTATGTCGTCAAATCGCTAAGGTCACGTTGTTGATTTTATTATTTGAATTATAAATTATTATCGTGTAATTTATCTTGGTTAACTTTCCATATCCCAACTCGCTGTGATCTGCATTCACTGCGTTATTTCGTTAAGTACAACCATTCTTTCATTAAATTAAAACTCTTATTACAACTAGGTCTAAAATAAAAGTAAACACAGAAGAATAAGATTTATGCCCGTTTGTTGAAAGAAATTTTAATCTTATGATTTGTAACTTTATAAACTTTAAAGCAAAAAGTCGTTGAATTTACGAGGCATCTCGAATATTCCGATTTTCACAGACGTACATATGGCATCGTAACAAGATTGATTTAAATGTATAGTTCGAATAACCTACTTTTTATCGTTAAAACCTAGCCTTTATTTACACAACGTTCCCGGTGGGGTCAGCTGTAAATTTACTCACTTACAGAGCAGAAATCTGGGGATCTGTTTCCTGCTGGGAGATCACTAAAGATATCCCAATCTGTCATCTTGCATTAAAGCAAATACACATTTAATCGGTAAGCATATAGGCTTATAATGCAAAAAACAGAATTTTAATACTCGTAATGGTCAGAGCACAGATAGTTAGTTTATTGTATAGTATTTGCGTTTAATAACATCCAACCAACCAAACATTTTCATAACCAGTTTCTTTTCTCCTATTGAATTAATGCTAGTATGGCAAAACTGCTTTACACTAATCGTTTTAAGCTTTTAGCTAATCAGTAAAATCTGTTATTGAGGTTGTAGCTGAGATGTGACTGGATATTTAAACAATTTTGATCAAAGGCTGTTATTCACATTTTACGCATTTCGGCCATTTGCTAAATTTACGGTAATACAGCGCCCTCTCCTGTTAAATGGTGAAATCAACCGTACAACATATCGTATGTACTGTTGTACTGGTGAGAAGTTGGACTAATGTTGGAGAGACTCATAATCAGGTAGAATTTATCAACTGCTGAACCATGAAGGAAATAAATAAATAAATACTAATAATAAATACCACATTAGTTTCTACTAAAAATAATACCATTTAGACTTACACATAGTTATTTTTGTTTCATTTATTGAATAGTAAAGCACTTCACAATAAGACAATCTGTAGTAATAATATATACATATAAATGTGTGTGTGTGTGCTTGTGATATTGTGGTATTCCAAGATCCACGAAGCACCACACACACTGCCATAAAGATTGGTTAACAACACAACTACCTCATCAACTTTACAATGAAAAGTTTCATATTTAACATCTAGAAGTATAAGTGTGATAATTTGATACATGTTCAATAGAACAGTCAGGTAAACTTTATATATAAACTTATTTATTACATAAAAGGAATTAGAATGTGAGCTAAACGTAATAGTAAAATGTACTTGATAAATAAAAAAATGGGAACAACTTCATTTTTTAAAAACTGATGTTGTTGATAGAATAATAATCATACACAATCAATAAGTTGAAATGAAATGTTTATAAAGAAAGAAACAGGAACGAGACTGGCAGCAAGTGTTAACTTCTTAAGACAAAAACATTTCCATTGAAATATCAGAAACGATTTCACAATCAACACTCTCTCACGAGTCGGTAAATTAGAGACTTGGATTGCCAGCATCCAGATACCAAATAATAAAAATAGTTTCACATGCGTAAGGCATTGTAGAAGGTTTGTTTGTTTTGAATTTCGCGCAAAGCTACACGAGAGCTATCTGTTTTAACAGTTTCTAATTTAGCAGTGTAAGACTAGAGGGAAGGCAACTAGTCATCACAATCCACTGCCAACTCTTTGGCTACTCTTACCAACGAATAGTGCGATTGACCGTCACATTATAACGCCCCTGTGGCTGAAAGGGCGAGCATGTTTGGTGCGACCACGATTCGAACCCCCAACCCTAGGATTATGAGTCGAGTGCCTTAACCGCCTTGCCATGCCGGGCCCGTTTTTGAAGGTAATACTACTGCTCTACGAATCAGTAGCTAAATCCTGCTGTAGAAAGTAATGCCTAAGACTGAATTAGTGCATGATTTCTACTAAATAGACTTTGATAGAAATGTTAGAGTTCTACGAAAAAAATCTGATTGGTTTGGTTTTTGGAATTTCGCACAAAGCTACTCGAGGGCTATCTGTGCTAGCCGTCCCTAATTTAGCAGTGTAAGACTAGAGAGAAGGCAGCTAGTCATCACCACCCATCGCCAACTCTTGGGCTACTCTTTTACCAACGAATAGTAAGATTGACCGTCACATTATAACGCTACCACGGCTGAAAGGGCGAGCATGTTTAGCGCGACGGGGATGCGAACCCGCGACCCTCAGATTACGAGTCGCACGCCTTAACGCGCTAGGCCATGCCAGGCCCAAAAAAATCTGAAAATGTTGCAAATATAAAGCATTTGCCACAGGAAAAGTACGTATGATAAAATTGCAGTGTGCAGTGTTACATTTTAATAACAACAGTGATATGTTGAACCACATTTTTTTAATTATTAGCGTTTTAACTAACACTTTTTTCAGTTGTAACTCAGCCGGCTTGATGAACTCGGGTATCAAACCTAAGACTTCACTGGCAGAAGCATGGAACAAACTGGTTATAGTTGAAATGTCATCATACACTCTTGTTAATTAAAACTTGTATTAAACTATATGTGTACTACACATTTCTTTGCTTTTTCACCAAAAGTAAAACTAAAAACAACATTTGTGACGTAGAAGCCCAATGCATTGTTTAATTGGCTGTACTTTCCGTGAACTGCAGTTTTAGTTACTATAGACTCATTGGCGTAGCTTGGGTTAACAAAATAAAGAAATACAGTTGGGTTTTTTATAACGGTGATGCATATATAGGACTTATATGAAGTCTTTGAACGCCTTTAAATTCACCGTATGGTAACCTAATTCATATTAGGTATGTGAATTATATTATGGTATTATGTGTGGTTTATTATTCAATATTATACAGTGGATCAGTTGTTGTATCTCAAGAATTTTAGGTCTGCATTAAAAGAGAAACATATGATAACTGGCCACACATTTTTATATAAATCCACATCAAATTCTATCTTAGTAGTCTCTTACATTTAGATCGATCGATCTCCACCGACTGGCGTGCCGGACTAAGAATCCAACGTTCGGTCATTCGCGTTTTGTTACTGCCGAAAATAAAAATCACGCTTTGCACTTTAAGGTTGTGAATGCGTTATAACAGTAACGATTAAACCCCATTTTCTATATGATTATAGTAGTTCAGGAGTTGGCGGTGTGCATTGTTGACTAGCTGCCTTTCTTCTAGCCTATCACTTCAAAATTACGGATAGCTGGTGCAGACATCTCTACAGTATCTTGCACGAAAGTTAACAAACTCTTCAGTTTACATCCGCCGTCTACATTGACACTGACTACGAAGATATAAGTAAAAATAAAACCTCGATTTTTCTTCATTTACGTTGGTTGGCAAATAAAATGACGAAGTTTGTTTCTTGTCAATGTAGTATAATAAAACTGTCTTATCAACATTTCTAATTGTAACAGCCCAGTATGGACAGATGGTTGGGGCATTCAACTTGCAATCTGAAGGTCGCCATTCGAATCCTCGTCTCGCCAAACATGCTTTATAATGTGACGGTCAATCCAACTATTCGTTGGTGAAAGAGTAGCTCAGGAGTTGATGACTAGCTGTCTTACAGTGCTAAATGAGGAACGGTTAGCGCAGATAGAACTCATATAGCTTTGCGAGAAATTAAAAAACAAACAGAAACAATCCAATTGTAAACTTCACCTTATGAAACAAGTTTTAAACTTTTTGTGAAATTCTTTCGAAAATACGTACCAAACAAAAATGATTAAAGATCAGTGTTTCATAATATGCGTACATTTATCTAACACTGATCTTCTTAAAACTTGTAAAGCGTACATAAAGTTTTGTATTTCAGTGATGTATGAACACATCACATGCTTATTAATTAACCTATCATTCATACTGATTTACTCTTTTATTTTCAATTACAGGGCCATTAACAGGCATGCTTGCCTTTTCAATCGCGGGGACGTTATTATGTTATGGTATATCCTACTATTCGTCGTTAAAGAGTAGCCTAAAAATTGTCATTGGGTGTTGTTGACTATATGCCTTCTCCCTAATGTATCAGTACTAAATTAGGGATGACTAGGCAGCCCTCGAGTAGGTTTGCGCTAACTTCAAGCCAATCCTCCAATTAAGAAATTTTCACAAATGGAATGATTTACTTCGCATGTCTTATACTTGTATTGCTTTCTCTCTTTTTTGTATCATGTATCTCATATTTTGAACCGTTATTGCGCAAGCACATCAAAAGTCATTTATAATCAAAGGTACTATGACATGGTGTTGGTATACTAGAAAATGAGATATCTCAACATCATGGTGCTACACTCTTAGGCATGAACCAAATTTTTCCGTTCTTGAAAGCAAAATATATTCCATGGAGATAAAAAACGATATAGAGGTAGCCAAACAAAGGGGAAGAAAACCTTGATAAAACTGATTCCTGGTCATCAGTGACCTCTTTAAATAGGACATAAGTTCTATTATAGCTTTTGAAACACACCTGGAGTAAATAACAGGTTTAAAGAGACAGGATTTCAGTCCTAGACATCTCGTTTAGGATGCCACTGAATCACCATCACAAGCAAGTTGGGATCAAAATCGCCTGTTTTGGTCAACTCAAAATTGGAATATGGTACTCCTCGCAGATCGTAAAACCGCCCCAGGTTTTGTCTTGACTTCACAGATCATCGTCCGAGAAAGTGGCAACCGAGATAATAATAATATCAACGTCGCTTACAACAACAATCTTGGTGTTGAGTTTATCATGGTCTGTTTCAAAATCAGCCTCTACAGTAAGAGTGTCAAACCTCCCGGTTTCATGTGTCCAGGGATGGTTCTTTTACAACTTTTAGGTACAAGGATGTTTACAAGAAATTATACACTAGTTTCGTAATAACAGCTCTTTTCTTGTGAATGAAAATGTCCATCTTGTTTCTGAATAATTTCCTTCAGAAGAAATGATCCACTCGGTTTCCAAACGTTGATCTAATATAAATTCTGGAACTCCTTTCAGCATATTGTTTCGGTCTTACCTATACACTCCGCGTCTTTTCGCAAGCTGAAAAATGAAACCATCTGCAAAAAATCACTATCTAGAAATTCATTAGAATCGTGCATATACTAAACTAAGCAGTGATGAAATGTTTGATTGGATATACTTGTTATTGACAACGCTAGCTTCCTTATTCCTTATTTTTAGGTCAAGTAAAAATTAAAATATTTCATTTCGAAAAATTATCTTATAACATCTCCAGCTGTGTAAAATCACTGTTAAATCTCAGCATAGTTTAGGTTCAAGGGCATACATGAAGCATACAGCGATGAATTTGTTGGTGCATCATCTATTATGTACTAAAGTAACTTTGAATATTGTTTGTATCATTACATTGTAGCCTATGATTCACTGGTTTAGGATGTTAATAAAAGGTTTCACTGACAATCATACAGAGCGCTTGGATCAACAAAAACAATAAGATCATGACGTCAAACACTGTGTTTGATAAAAGCATATATTCAGGAATCATTTATATAATTTGTATAGGTTTAGCTTTTCGCTAACCACGCAGTCAGAAAACCTGTGAACCTTTGTTTCGTCTTCTGGTTTTAGTCTACGAGTTAAATACTCATAAATGTCATTCACATTTAATTATTTATGAAGACTTGTGACCACACTGTTCTCCTTTGCTCATTCAGTAGTTTAGATATTTAATTATTTTCCCGACAATGATAAGTTGTAATTTCTCTGTTCTTATTTTGTGAGGTTTCACGTATAAAAGTCAATATTTTTAGTTTCTTTACAATGTCTAATGCTAGAATTTCAATTCTTAACCTGCTCGTTATTTATTTATTTTTATTAAACAAAGAAAGTAATGTCATAAAATGTTTTCAGGAAGAGCAAGATCATCATAACAGTCGTATTAACTACTCAAGGCCATTGGCTCAAAAATTTATTTCATGCCTTTCTTCGATGACTCAGCGGGATGTCTTAAGGCTCTAAACTCTTTAAATCTGGTTTCGATACTGGCGATGGGCACAATTCAGATAGCCTGTTATGTAGTTTTGTGTTTAACAAGAACAAACAAATTTTATATCATGTTTGTGCCCAGTGGTTCCTACATAAACCGATATCTTTCTCTCCCTCTCTCCACATGACTTGGTGATTAGGACTCCTTACTCGCAATTTTCGGGTCATGTAATCAAACCCCGTTATCGAAGATATTTTTTTAGCCGTAGGAACGTTAAAATATTACAGTCTATCCAACTATTCGTTGGTAAAGAGTAGTCCAAGAACTGTCCTTGGGTGGTGCTCACTAGTTAGCTGATTTCCCTTTAGTCTTTCACTTCAAACTCAGGGACAGCTAGCACAGGTAGCTCTCGAGTAGTTTTGCACGAAATTCAACAAAATAATAACAAAAACTCTCGGAAGTTGTCAAATAATAACATTCCTTTTTTTCGTATATTTTTATCTTTTTTGCTTTTTATCATTTATTTGCATTTAAACGCATGTATAAATCTGAATTTCTTGTAATATATTGTATTGACTTGATTAGTTATAAGTCGATATTTTCAAGTTAACAGTTAGGCTGTAAAATTCATAGTCACTTTATACTCGCGGCTGCCCTCAGGCCCCTTCTCCTGACTCTCGCCTGTCACATTCGTGAATGTCTAGATAGCACTCGTCTAAGCATGCGCGCCAGATGTTCACTCAGTGTCATGCTAATTCTTGCAGCTAATCCACCTGCAGGCTGTTGAGCTATAGTATTATTTTTTGCGGACTTAAAAAAGAACATTACGACATTCTTTTTAGTTTTTCATTGCTTCTGAAAATAGGGATTGCGTTATTTTCGGGATCGCTCTATAATGCGACCAGTACTGTACTTTAATTAGTTAATATTTATAATTTTAACTATGTCATAGTTAATGTGTCCTTACAACCTCGTTAATCCAGCATATACAGACAACTGTGTTACAAAAAATGTACTTCCTGGCATTTATTATGTTTGTCGTACGCTGTAACCCATACAATGAAGGTGACAACTCTTCCTTCTTTTCCCGCCTCACAATTCACTTTGTGTTTTTACGATTCTGAGTGTGTGTGTGTTTTCTTATAGCAAAACCACATCGGGCTATCTGCTGAGCACACCGAGGGGAATCGAACCCCTAATTTTAGCGTTAAAAATTCGTAGACTTACCGCTGTACTAGCGTGGGGCGATTCTAACTGAACAAGCAATTTTTAATGTTTTTAGGAAGGGATAAACATAATGTGTTTCTTTGTATTCAAGGAAACAAAAATGTTCCGTTTTCTATCTAAAGTATTTTCACATAGTAATTACGATGTGAAAAAATTATATTACTTATAGACGTGTAATTTTGATTCGAAAAAATCAATAACAAAATTTACACAGAATCCGTGATGACGAGAAAACCCACTTGTAGAGAAAATTATATATGTTAAAACGGCTGGTATGAATAGAGAAAACACTATGTACAGGAGTGAACAACGTTTCGACCTTCTTCGGTCATCGTCAGGTTCACAAAGAAAGAAAGGGTTATTGACAGAGAGTTGACCACATGTTTGAAGGCGTTTGTGTAATTAAGTGTAGGAATGTAGAGGGCGAGCTTAGATGTTGAACATATTTATTAATATAGGTATAAAGGTGCTCCTTTGTATTGGTTTATTTTGGGCTTTAATTGATGTATAAGTAAGGCTTCTTTAATTTTGCATTTGTTTATGTTTGTTTCTTTATTTAGTATTTGGGTGTTTTCTGTGGTTATGTTGTGTTTATTTCATTTTCAGTGTTCGAAAAGGTGTGAAGATGAGTTTTTGTGTTCTTAGAATCTGGTTTCCATTTTTCTACTTGTTTCTCCAATATAGAAGTCGTGGCAGTTATCACATTGTATTTTATAAATAATGTTGGTGTGGTGTTTGTCAGTGTAGTTTTTACATAGCATAGACCTTAGTTTTATGCCTGGTTTTTGAATAAATTTGGTATTAACTGGAATGTCTTTTCTTTCTAGTTCTTGCCAAATGTTAGTTATTTTTCTGCTGATGTCGGGAATATATGGTATACAGCAGTAGAGGGTTTCGTGATTTTTTTAAATCGTGGGGTACATTTACTTTTGCTAGTTGATTTTGCTTTTTGTCTAGGTGTGTGGGTATAATGTTTTCTACGGTTTGTGGAAACTTGTTGATGTTGATGAAGTATTGTTTTATTTTGTCTAATTCATCGTTAATTTTATCTGGTGAGCATAGTTTTGTGGCTGTGTTTATTTGGTTTCTTAGTATATTGAGTTTTTGTTTTGTTTCATGTGCTGAGTCCCAAGGAATGTATAGTCCAGTATGAGTGATTTTTCGGTGGATTTCTGTTTCAAACTGTATATCGGTTCTTGTAATTTTGAGGTTAACAAATGATATTTGATTGCTTTCTTCTTGTTCACATGTGAAGTTGATGTTGGGATGTATAGCGTTAATGTGACTGAAAAAATTAAGTATGTGTTCTGTAGATGTGAATCGCGCAACCTTGTCGTCTACATATCTGTACCAGTATAGTGGTGGATGTAATGCTGTGTTAATTGCTTGTGTTTCATCTTGTGTCATTAAAATATTGGCTAGAACTGGTGATACTGGGTTGCCCATGCTTAGGCCATTTGTTTGCATATAGTTGTGGTTGTTGAACATGAAGTTTGTCTTCATCGTGATGAATTCTATGAGGGTTGCTAATTGGTTGCTGGGAATGTCTACTGGTGGGTTAGAGTCTCGGTTATAGAGTTCTAAGGCTATCTTTCAGGCTTGAGTGTTTGGGTATTCTGTAAACATAGAGAATACATGTATATATATATATGTAAAGGACATTTGGTTGGGCAGATTCATTAAAAGAAGATACAATCAAAGTCATAAATACCTTTTATTCGTTAAAAGTCAGATTGTGAAAATTTGGTAGCATTTATTTCAACAAAGGCCTGTTATAATATTTGGACTGAACAGTGTTCCTTTGAACCACGTAGTAAACTTTTAGTTAGGTGTTTATAGTACCAGCAAGTATAGAGTCATGTCACATTTTTCTAAGGATATGGGAAAGTAGTTAACAATAAAATGTTATTTACATCATCTTCACTTCAAGAAATAACCGAAGATTTTTTAATAGAAAGACTTAGTTCATTTGTAGCACTGTTCAACATCTGAAAGTGCATTGTCAGTTAAGAATTATGGATGCACAGCCTTACACGGATATTTGGAAACAGACAAATAATCCAACAAGTACTTTCTAGCATTTTTCTTTTTAAACTTAAATAGAAAACATTAAAACGGGTTCTTATATGAGAACGTTTTCAAAAGATTTATTTAAATAATCGAGTGTTTCAACGTGCCTAAGTTGCCATTAACTTTGATTTTTATCATTCAAAAGCTGTCGTGACTTTGATTTAAATAATATCTTACGTTGTTTATCGTCAAGAGTTTGTTCAGATTGCATTGATGCTTCGTTTATCTCACTAACTTCTAAACGTTTTTGTTGTTGAAAGACTTTAAGAACTCTTATTTCTCTTCGTTCGACCATTTTTCAAAGGAAAAGGGATAATCTGGCGAATATAAAAACAGCACATGATTGAAATGGTTCACCCACAAATAACTTAACTCGGTAACAGCGCTAAGGCTCATATTGTAAAGTTAATAATTTGTCTTTTATTGAATAAAACTTAATATTTCTCCAGTGATTCAGCAGTAAGTTTGAAGGCCTATAACGCTAAAAATCGGATTTCTATAGATAACTCACTATGTAAATTTGTGCTACAAAACAAAACAAATCTGAAAAAGCACATTAAAGCACGTTCTTTTAAAACGAGAAAAATGCAACATGTTTAAAAAACATGTTAATAAAACTAAATTCACAAGAACACATCAAGACTGCACTTTTCAAATTTTAGACATCTAGAGTTTTGTCAAAGTTTTCTTTTATTGTACAGAGTTACGTGCAAAGCTACATGGGTTATTTACCCATATATGTCCTTAATTTTGCATTAAAAGAGGGCAGGCAACCAGTCAACACCAACGTCAACTAAGGGGACTAGAAGGTCATTCTGATATATATATATATGGCGCACCCACAGCTACAAAATATTGAGCGCATTTTTCAGCAAAGGTTGCAAATCGTGAGTCCAGGTGCCATAAATAGCCTGGGCACACTAACTATTGACCACTTATTAATAAATTAATTTCAAAGATCTACTTAAAATTGTTTTATTAGCTTTCTGTATATTTACATAAACATAGTTTCGTTGTTACGTACAAATAACTGTAAAATATCTCTACTTTATTTTAACCGCTACTACATTTTTGTTAATATCCGTATAACTTAATTTGTATTTATCTGATGACACCGTTCTTCCGACAATGGAAAACTATGTGCAAACATTTTGTACTCTGTGCTTTTCTCACTGATGAATAATCGACTTGTTTTTCCTGCTCTCCCTTTATAGAAACATCACGTAGAGTAATGAACAATAACCTTAATGGTGATGTACAGTGTTTAAAATTACTTTCGTGTCTTAAGCTGCAAATGTAAATAATGTTAGTTATTAACTTTTATTTTCAGTGGATTATGTCAGAATGATTGTGCTATTTTATTCAATTGTCATAAGATTTTCAACTTTGATAAACACTTAGGAACTTTTGGGGAAGGATGGTGTGCCCCTCATACGTAGTTATTATAAAACCACAGGTGTATTTAAAAAGTCCAAGTACAGTAATATGAGGCCCGGCATGGCCAAGCGTGTTAAGGCGTGCGACTCGTAATCTGAGGGTCGCAGGTTCGCATCCCGATCGCGCTAAACATGCTCGCCCTCCCAGCCGTGGGGGCGTTATAATGTGACGGTCAATCCCACTATTCGTTGGTAAAAGAGTAGCCCAAGAGTTGGCGGTGGGTGGTGATGACTAGCTGCCTTCCCTCTAGTCTTACATTGCTAAATTAGGGACGACTAGCACAGATAGCCCTCGAGTAGCTTTGTGCGAAATTCCAAAACAAACAAACAGTAATATGAAAACACCTAAGTTCATATCAAGCAATGACATGCCTAATATTACCAAGTAAGAATTGTAATTTCAATTTTCTGTCAAATTTCATCAAAAAAGGGATCGAATGTTGAGTAATGTTAGTTCTCATCAGTCAAACTAAGTCAATAACACAGATTACCCATACCTTTACCATGTTAGAATATTACTTTCAAACTATGTCGACTGTTATCAGTCAAACTAATAGAGATTGTCACCCAGTGCAGCTTTATGTGACTTTAGGTATGGAAGGTAGCTTCGAGTAGAATTTTAATTACACTCAGTCCTTTGAATCTCATTTGAAAAGGTAACTGAAACCGAATCTCGCCTTACAAAAGTTTAATGCGTGTTCGATACATTACTAAGTTTACCGCATCCAGTATTCATACGACGCTACAGAACATGAATTTCGTTTCCTAGCTACTTGGTAAATAGTACAAATTAAAACTCAGTTATCGGTGTCGAAGTAGCCCGGCTTGGCTTGGTGGGTTAAGGCGTTCGACTCGTAATCTGAGGGTCGCAGTATCGAATCCCCGTCGCATCAAACATACTCGCCCTTTCATCCGTGGGGGCATTATAATATGACGGTCAAGCCCACTATTCGTTGGTAAAAGAGTAGCCCAAGAGTTGGCGGTGGGTCATTATGACTAGCTACCTTCCCTCTAGTCTTACACTGCTAAATTAGGGACGGCTAGCGCAGATAGTCCTCGAGTAGCTTTGCTTCTTATAATATGTGTACCTTAGTGATTGGTAAACCTAAACTAGGTTGATTTTTTATTATTAAAAAACTTCACTTTGCACTGTTTGAACAAAATAAAACTTCATAAATATTTCGATAAATCTTATTCCTGAAACAGATATGTAAAGTTGATCTGTTATCTAGCGTTCATCGTTTTGTGATTCAATTTATAGGAATTTTGAAAATCATTTTACATAAATATTTTTATGTTTTTGAATTAATATTTGTTACTGAATATAACCTTTTTTTAGATATTCGTGAGTTTTTCCTAGATTAAAGTAAAAAAAAATCACGGGTATATAACAGCAGGCATATTTTAAAACTTTGTTCAGCGAAGTATATGCTAAATAAAAACAAACTAAACGCAACAATAGCAGTAGTTTGCGATAGAAATTCTAGCAATAAACTCTAAATATCTGTTCATAACAATCTTGTAGCAAACATCTCAAATTTGCTGTAAGTGTTGTCACTGAATCATTTTCTTTTCTGCAATAACATTTTCCTTTATATTTTTTACACTGATGTTTAAAACTTACAAGTCGTTTGGTTGTGCGTTTTTAGCACTAAGCTGCACAGTGGACTACTTTCGTCCGTTCCACTTTGGGTAATCGATCCCCGGATTTTATCATTTTTAGTCCACGAACTTACCACTGACATACCAGTAGATTATCAAAGTCGTTGTTATTGTGTTGTTGTTTTTTTGTGAAAAATGCAAAATGGGCTGCCTTTACTCTTTTGACAGCAACATTAAATCTCATTCCAGATTTTAGAATTGCAATTCCGAAATTTCAGTGTTATTCAACCAAGGGGCTTATAAAGATCAAAATGTTATCTAGATTTTAAATGAATTATTTGTGGTATTATGATATAACAACATTTTAGTGAATTCTTCTTTGATAATTGGAATTTAAACGTATTTTTAAAGTCTCATATGAGAAACTTCACATGAACATTTGTCAGTTAAGACCCCAATATTATCAGATCTGTTCAGACACAACGAATCCTGTATTAGCACAACGTTAAGGCTTTAATACGGAATGCAAAAGCTTAAATTATAAATTCTAGCGTTGGAAGATATGTTTCAAAGTGCTGACGCTACTCCATTTCATTAATAGGATTACCAAAGATAACATTTCGTTGGCTTCACATGGATGAGAAGATGGGGATAAAGGAGTTCATGTGTGGCATTTGCAGGCACTAAGGCAACAGTAATGACCAGGGAATATAATCTCTTTGGGATTAACCAAGGAACCCTTGAAAGTTTCATGGTGATCAGAAGTTGGGAATAAGGAAAATGTTCATGTATAAACAAAAAAAATATAGACACTAGCGTTTTTATAATATATTTTGGGGAAACTTAATTGTTAAAAAAATACAAGGCACCATGCCCTTTAAAGCTTAATAGATAAAGGATTTGCGAAATGTTGTTAAGAACGACTTAATAGCAGAAATGTTCATTAACTAACATTGTTCGTTATATATTTTCCATATTTTCCAGAAAAACAAAGGATTTATCATTTGGTTAAAACATTGGTCAAAAGATGCGTCATTCTGAATTCATATAGCTCGAGTTTAATTTGTTTATAAGGACTGATTTATACACGTACCAAAAGTAGATGTCCCAGTGGCACAGTAACATGTCTGTGTACATATACTGCTAGAAACCGGGTTTCGATACCCGCGGTAGGCAGAACAGAGCTAGCTCTTAGTGTAGTTTTTCGCATAATTCCAAACAAACAAAAGTTGATAAAACTTTAGAAATTTATATTTCACACATTTACTTGCTCCTATCATTTATGTTTTATCATTTATAAAATAATTTCATCAATGTTCCATTATGGACTGTAACATGAGATCTGTACTTGAATAACTAAGAGGATTTTAGAAAACGACATTTCTAATCTACTATGATTTTTTGTAGCTATCATTAACCCTACAAGTTTTATGTGACAAAATTTGTCAAATGTTAACGTTCATTCTGGTACTTACATAAGATTTGTTTATTTTAGCGTAGAAGAACACACTGGCTATCTGTGCTCAGTCCATCGCGGAAAATCTAACCCTCGGGAATTAGCCTTGTAAGTCTGTCAACTTATAATGGAAGAATTTGATAAAAAAGTTGTAATTACTGTAAATGATAAAATAATTGGATTTTTATATATGCAATAACACATAGAAAATGATAATTTTGTACATTCGTTTTAACTAAATATTGTACTAAAGTTCATTATTAGGACGATGTTCCAGGTCTGTGCATCCCTTTGTCAATCGTATGCAGTCTAGTGTGTGTGTGTGTATGTGTTTTCTTATAGCAAAGCCACATTGGGTTATCTGCTGAGTCCACCGAGGGGAATCAAACCCCCTATTTTAGCGTTGTAAATCCAAAGACTTACCGCTATACCAGCGGGGGATATGTGCAGTCGTATTGTCCGCCACAGTAATCAGTTACAAGAAATTTCTACGAAGAATAATAAGTCATTCTTAGACCACACGCCTTGGCCCACCAGTGAGTGGCACAGCGGCATGTCTGCGGACTCACACCACTAGAACCTGAGTTTCGATACCCGTGGTTAGCAGTACACAAGTAGCTTATTGTGCAGCTTTGTGCTTTATTCCAAAACAAGACAAACAAACACACAGATTGATATGTTTTCTACAGGTCATTCATTCTATATGAATGACGCTTCCAATACCATATTTATGAGAGCTGCACTGAGAACCAAAATGACAGTTTCATCACTAATAAAAATGCGCGTGTTGAGATTTAGGTGTGGGTGGAAGCAATTGAATCTTCATAAACTTCAGATACTTGTTTATTGCCTTGATAACAATAGAAACGAAATACTTTTAAGCTTCATCGCAACAGTTTGTTTTAACTGAGGTCGAAAGATGTTTTTTTTCTTAACCACAGAAAACAAAAGACTAGTTTACCATTATGACTTTGGAAGCCATTACTTCCCAAAATGCTTGCCTTTCAGATTGCACAGAAAACACCGAAAATTTTCTGCTTCAAAATATTGTACATCGTTTAATTAATAATATCGCGTGGTGAATATCATTCTTCGAATAAAATTTTTGTATTTCTTTATCCACAAAGTCTACTGTGACTCCACTACCCTAGAATGATCTGGTATTCACCCAGAAACAAATACATAAGAGGTAGACATCTCGCTCGTGGCAACGCGGCTCGTATCATACACGTCTTTCAAATGATATGCGATTAACTTTCTGTGTGTACTAATGAATTGAACAAACAACTGAGATGAAAAATATTAAGTGATAGCTTTCTTTTCTTTACTGAGACTTTTCGTGTTTATAGCAAGTTTACCATTTTTCTTTAGTCTTTATACAAATTTTACAGTTTTGTTTTTTTCATAACGATTTTCAATTCGTTAAACGAAAACATTTGAGAAGTCGTCGCCCTTTAGTTTTCTAAAATATTTCGTGTTCTTTTCAGGCATCCTTTTGTTCACAGTACAAAATTTGGTTGAAATAACAAAATCTCGTTTTATAACAAAAAATATCAAATATTTTTGTGGTAAGTTTGGTTGTCACAGATAACTTTCACGTGTGTAGAAACACCGTTAGAATACTTCACATCAATAACGTCTATGCAAACGTCTCTTGTAAAAAAACATTCAGGTCACTATACATGAAATAATTAGAGGACATATAAATTTCCGACGTTTGAGTAATATTTAAAATTATAATAAAAATTAAATCAACGTTTGTTTGTTTTTACATAATTAAAACTTTATTGAGGCTGTTTGTTTGTTTTTAATTTCGCGCAAAGCTACTTGAGGGCTACCTTCCCTCTAGTCTTACACTGCTAAATTAGAGACGGCTAGCGCAGGTCAACTCTTGGGCTACTCTTTTACCAACGGATAGTGGGTTTTGACCGAAACATTATAACACCCCCACGGCTGAACGGGCGAGCGTGTTTGGTGCGACGGGGATTCGCTCCTGCGAACCTCGGATTACGAGTCGAACGCCTTAACCCTCCTGGCCATGCCGGGCCGTATTGAGGCTGTACCGCATCACTTTAAAATGACACTCTATATGTACACGTACGAGAACATTTATAATGACACTTTACATGTACACGTCAAGAAAATTTATAATGACACTCTACATGTACAAGAAAATTTATAATGACATTCCCTATGTACATGTACGAGAAAATTTATAATAACATTCTATATGTACACGTACGAGATAATTTATAATGACACGAAACGTACAAGGACATGTACAAGAAAATTGTAGAGTTATTAAAGTGGAAGCCATGTGGCTTCGATAATGTTTTCACTCTGTAAATAGGAAACGTTGGCTTTAATTATTTATTACAATTGTAATAATTATAGGAATTATAAATGTTTTAAATAAATAATAAGCATATAGCAGTGTTAGGAGTGAGAAATAGAAAATGTGATCGTAAGTATTCTCATTATTGAAACTATTTTAAACCTTATATGTATTCATAGAAAGAATTTACGCGGGAAGTGAAAACGGTTCATTCTTCCAATGCATAAAATGATTTAGTTCACTGTGATGACAGTTATTTTATCTGAATATACCTTATTCGTGCACTTTGAGGATTTCTCATCTAAGCTTATCAACTACTGTACTCGTAATTAATAAATTGTTTAAAGTAAGAAAAAGGAAGGAACGAAACTAGGACATTTTAATTTGTATCATATTCAAGAATAGTCATAAAGCATTCGTTAATTTGTAAAGAGTGGTGCTATTGAGTTAGCTCCAGATGTATGTACGCGTTGTCATCATATTTGAATTTACGGATTTTGTATCTGAATACTGTGAATGGATTACCTTTTCAATTATTTTCAGTGAGATAATGTAATTACTTCTTAGAATATCAATATGAGATCATACGAGATCGTAAGTATGCTCATTTATGTTATGCTACAAAAAGCCATTTTTATGGTATAATGTTTATGAAATAAATGCACTAAATTATCAATATGGCGTTAACTCTGGGCATTAGGATCATTCCAAGCCATGGATTTAACCATGTTTCATTGATATTATATGAAGGCATTGCATTTGTCTTATATTATACAAAAGTCATTGTAATTTCCCTGTTGGATAACAGTGTTTGTGTATTCAGCCAAGCTTTGCACGGAATAATAAGTTTTGGTTGTAAAATATATCGTTATATATATATATATTATATTATATTATTTTCTTGTATAGCAGATAAATGACACACTTGCGTGCTGTTATCTCAAAATGTCTTAATTTTTTGTCGTAATATAATGGTGTATTTTAGTAATTTCCCAGAAATTTCTTTACGTTATCCAGAATTCATAACATTTTTATATTGTGTCTTTAACCATGAAAACAAATTAACGTTAGATTTTTATAATTGATAGAGCTGTTTTTTGTCACATTATAAGCTCAAAGAGATTGACTCTATTCTTTCAAACTTGTTTTTGATGTTCGTATGGGAATCAAGCATCCATAATTTGATTGTAAACATGGTGATTAATTTTACCCTTTCGTCATTTGTTCGTGTTTTAAGCAATTGTAGTATAAATATGTACATGCACACAAACACACATATAAAATGTTTACCACGGATAAGCAGTTGTGATATCTGAATGTGACAACAGCTTTATAAGTGACGATTTTGGTGTTAAGTTTTCTCAGGTATATTTCTTTTCTCATTATCTTAGTTTTTTTTGTTTTACACGATTTACGTTGATGATGATTTTCAGGCATGAATGTAAACAAAATATTTGTATATTCTGGATAAAAAATATATTTGGTACGTAGCAGTGTAATGGTACATGACGAATCATGGCAAAAGATATTACATCTAGATAAAGAAATATTGAGAGATCCTATGCATATAAATGGAAAGAGCTATTTGTATAAGCTAAGATACACTAAACAAATATTACATATAAGGACTCGGCGAGGGTTGCACTTTTATATATACATAATAAATCCTGGTTAAAGGAATGCAATGTAACAACAAAAATAGGGTAATAGGACTTCCTTAAAGTCTTAAGGGGTCCGATTAAAGTGTTTCACTCAATTTTCAATGATGATGGTAAGGCGTACAGTTTAAATGGAAGTAAATAGGCTAGAGTGAAGTTGTTCTGCTTGTCCAAATAAGATTACTGAATGACATAGAGTAATTAATAAAATGAAATATTTTAAAATTTGAATCTGGTATTTTTAGATTGTTATTTATTGTCTTGGAAATTGAATTTGTTTTAGTATTTTTAAACGCTTCAATTATAAAACTTTGTTGTTGTTTTTTACAGAATTTTGCGTGAATTACAGTATATTAAACAACCACGAGACCAGTTGATGTCAACTAAACCACTAAATCTTCTGATTCCATCTTCTCAATCACAGTCACAAAGAGATCATCGCCTTTCCAGTTCCGATTCCTTGAATACTTGGCACAGTGCAGCTTCAAATCGTATGGTCGATCGTTTGCCACCAAGTAGCCAAACCACTGTTAACTTTTTTCTTGATTTAGGGAGTGCTGATCTTTCCAATATCCCACAATCAAATAGACCTGTATGTTGTAATATAACCCATAATATTGAAAACAAGAACATGGTTACTCGCAGATTGAATACGAAGTCTGTATGTGAAGAATTTGAATCAAAAAATGGTACCGATTTTTCTCCTGTCATTCAAGAAGGATCTGGATGGGAAAAAAGGGAAGGGGAAGATGATCTTGAAGATACTGCTGAAGTGTCGGAAATTCATCCACTTGAGGATTTTCATGAATCTTTAGATACTATAAACAGAAAGGAGTTAAGTAATCAACCCAACAGTTTCAGCAGTACAGTAATAAATCGTTCACCAAGTGTAGCTGGTGTTTTGCAAAATCAGAAAAGAGAATCAAAAGGTGATGAAAGCATTAAGCAACCCTATGAAAGCATGAAAAAAGAAAAGAAAGAATTTTTGGAGCTTTCACCTCATCAATCAACTTTATCACGAACAGAAATTACAACTACTTCCCTAAACTCAGATACTAAATATGTAAGTCATAGTATCGTACACGAGAAATTCCCTTCTTGGCCAGCAGCAACATGGGTAGGTTCTAAAATAGCTCAGCCGGTGTCAGCAGCCAACTATAGATCCCACTCTTGGACTGATCAAATAAATTACCCTAAAATTCGGTCCTGCTATTCTCGACCCAAAAAACCCTTCTCAGTGTCGAATAGCCATCTTACACCAGTCTTAGAAAGAAGTATACAAAGTATGAACAAAGATAATGTTATAGGCTTAGAATACGAGCCCATACCGCCACCTCCTCCTGTGCAGCGGACACTGAATCAGTATAGTCCTGAAAGAGTACAAGTGTCTCAGGTTGACAAACACCCAAAATATATACCAAAGTTAAATGAAAGCAATATCATCCAAACTCTGAAAGAAAATGGCAAACCAGAGTACATATTACAAAATCCCAACATAAAGGCAAACTGGAAGAAGTATCACGAGTTTTTGAAATACTCCTGTGATTACACATCATCCCAATCTTCAGCTTATGGTAGTCTTTCATCGTGGGACGGACCACCATCAGAATATGCAATGAGTTTGTTGAAAGAGGAACGCCCTGAAAATGCAACTTCGTTTTTGACCAAATCACGCCTTGAATGTTGCGATTCTTCTTGGATTGCGAAAAGAAAACATAAAATTATTGAAGTGCCAAATAAAACAAACACTTTTGTGGAAAACATTCAAAATGGCATCAATCAAGAAAAGTGCCATAGCTCTTACAGTGACTTAAGTTCCTTGAGCATGCAGATGTCCAAGCGGTCTTCTCTGTTTGATAGTGGTTTATCGACATTACCGGACAGTGGACGCTTTTCTCCACAATCTTCTTGTGAAAGTAATTTCACAAACACATCTCTCGAAAATGGATTTAAAGCTTGTTTAGTAGCAGAAAATGAAGTGAATCGAGAAAACATCGCTCACAGTTCCAGGATTCAACCACCAATCCGTCATGATTCTCAAAGTGTTGTATACTACAGTCCAGATACAAAACAGGAAAAGACTAAGGACCAGAAAAATTCTGTAAGCGCTAATGACCTCGACCAGCAACATAACTTCAAAGAAGGAATGGACAATTACATGAATAGTAAAACACAACAATTAACTAACCCAAACATTTCTCTTTCTGCAGGCATTATTCTCAATAAACAACCATACGATTTTTGTAAAAGATTTAAGTTTCCAAAAGAATCACCCAGTAGTCCTGATAATAATCAAAATGAAATATCTAAAATATGTCATCAAACCATAGTATCACCGCTAAGTGAAAGTGAAAAAAAGGCGATGGAAACTGAATTTGTTAAAAAAAATATTGTTGCACCACATACTTCCGAAATGACAGAGAATCGGAGAGATCTGAGTTCAAATCGTCAAGCCCTGACTTCTAACACTCTTTTCAGTCCTATTTCTTATTTAAATCCTGATAAAACACGCCAAATGTCAGATGTTGAACTAAAATCGGTCCAGAAACAAGCTGTGTTGTCATTCTATCAACGGCAAAAACCTTTATTTTCTACTAAGCTGAAAACAACCCAACCGGAGCTACAATTTTCAAACTTACTTAACAAAAACACAGTTAGTCCTAATGATAAGCAACTGCAAATGATCGGTGCTAGCGTTTCTCCAATCTTGTTGCAATCTTCTCAGACAACATCGACTGATGTACTGAGTCCGTTTGGTGAGGCTTTTGACAACAATACACCAAAATCAGCCCAAATACAGCTTTCACAAAATGGCACCAAAAGTTTATCTCACAAAAGAGGGAATTTAGTGTACAATAATGCCCATGAAGAGTCTATGGCTCAGCCAAATTCTTACTCCGTGCCAAGTGTGTCAGGACTTTCTTCCAGGACTTGCACTATAAATTCAAATTCATCGACACACACAAACCTTAATCCAATGTGTCATTTGAAAATGAATTGTGAGCCTGTGAACTCTAAAGCTACTGAGCTATCCCTAGTTCGGGAAAATCCAAACTTGGACGAAACTACGGTAGAAGACCAGAAAAACGAACGTTCTGAGATCAACAAGACATTTTCCTCGGCATTAGTAAGTCCCAAACTAAAGTTATGATTATGCGGTATAGACATTTAGTTCTGTAAAACTACGGAACAAACGTAGCATAATCTCAGTTGTTAACGAATGTGAAGTTACACTGTTTATTCTTAATAACTTATGTGAATATTATATATGTCGCTATTTTGCGTCTTTAGTAGCATAGAAATGGATGCATTATTTATAGGGAAAACGGTTCGTTATGTATATAGTTTGTGTATTTTGAAACAATGCTTTTACACTAACTTTCACAAAGTAGCAATGGTAGTTTACATCGTATTATTTTCTCTCATGATTTATATACACAATATCTAATACATACACCTTAGAAAGGAGTTCATGTGGAGTATTTCACAGTTTGTTCCTCACCTGAAGCAAAGTGAGTGTTTAGTACTTTGAAAATCGTGACCTTCTTGTTAAGGTATAAACATCTAGAATTTTCACAAATTTGTTTTGTTTGTTTGCAGTTAAGCACAAAACTACACTATGGGCTATCTGTGATACCCACCACGGGTATCGAACCAAGTGTCATAAGACTTTAGTCTTATTGCTGAGTCGCTAACGGATAGATTTTTAATCATAAAGATAACTGTAGAATGTGACAGTTGTGTCTTCTTTGTCCATCATTTCATAACTTTTGTCTCTGTGTTGCTAACACTTTTATAGAATTGCATTTTGTAAAATTATACTCAGCATAGTCACATCTTATAAACCAGATTATTACATTTCAATTATAGTATTTAATAATTATCTATTAGCATCATTTATACTTCCAACTAGGCCCTATGAAAGTATTATAAGATATTTCAATTTTCTCGTGATTAAACTGTGAGTTTTTAAAAATTTAACTCCCAAACTCTTGGTTGTTTTCGTTTTTTTGTTTTATATTTTTGAAAGACATTAACATTTTATCATCACAGTTCTTCTTCTTATTATTATTAAAACCTCCTCCAAAGCTATGAGCATTTAGAAAACTGTGACGTTTTGATGTTTTTAGTGTATTTTAATGTACAGTGTATTAATTTCTTAAGTTCTTAATTTCCAGATTTCTCAGAAGAATGGAAATATATACACTTGGATTTTTTTACGAAGTATTTGCAGTTAGTTAGTCTTTAATATTATTATTATGAACACTATTATACCTGTGGAACTGAATACTTTAAAATTGAAATCAATGAATCTAATCTTTTAAGAGGAACTGCAAATAAAAGGATATTGTACTTTAATTAATGAGTAAGTGATATTTTTAACTGTGCTGTCACTTTTCGTGCTACGGTCATTAAACATGATATAGCGATTGTAATTAAAATTTGTAATTAAATGACTATAGAAAAAAAAATAAGCAGTTAGGATGCGTATACATTTCAGGCTTGCTTACTTTAATGATCTCCCTCAGATGTATTCATTGCGAATGGATTTTTTTGGGGGTGATAAAAGAGCGAATTAGAAAATGGGCGAATTTAGTCTGCCAATGAAGAGGAGTATGCTCTTCTTTCAATTAATGCACTTCTTGAGTGGAGTGGTGCGCCCACTCTGTTTCTTATCTAGAATGAATGTACACTGCTTTACTTTATTGAAGGCCCGGCATGGCCTAGCGCGTAAGGCGTGCGACTCGTAATCCGCGGGTTCGCGCCCGCGTCGCGCTAAACATGCTCGCCCTCCCAGCCGTGGGGGTGTATAATGTGACGGTCAATCCCACTATTCGTTGGTAAAAGAGTAGCCCAAGAGTTGGCGGTGGGTGGTGATGACTAGCTGCCTTCCCTCTAGTCTTACACTGCTAAATTAGGGACGGCTAGCACAGATAGCCCTCGAGTAGCTTTGTGCGAAATTCCCAAACAAACAAACAAACAAACTTTATTGAAGAACTGATCCTGCTAATTATGCCCCAATTTACTATTTTTATATTTTCGTCCACACGAGAATAAAAAGCATGTACCTTAAATCATGTGTTTCTTTTTTATTATTACATAGCATTCTTTATGTTTATGTGAGATCGGGCGTGGCCTGATATTACATAGTGTGACTGTGAGCAACAAGGTTTGGAATTCGATAACACATATCATTGAATACTACACAAGTTCAGCTATTGGCATGTCATAAAAGTGACAGTCGATTCTGTCGTTCGGTTCATATAGCAAGGAAAACCGTTGTAGTAGCTTGTATTACTGACTGTGTCCCTTCTAGTCAACTTAGGGACATTATTCTCTGAAGTATTGTATTTTATGACATAGTTGTTTGTTCTTTGTATGTATAAGGCTCCATTTAGAAGGAAAATATTTTTGTAATGGGTCATATTGCTAAGAAAGATCGTTTTGGATTATTTAGCCAAGTGAAGAATGCGAAGAACACTTTACTTAATGAAAGCGTTTTACTTCTTTAACAACAAATTCTACAACTGCAAACTGTATAAGTTCCGAGAAACAAACTAAAGATTACAATCTTCTTAAATATCACCAACAGTCACTTACCTACTGATTGACCCGACATGGCCAGGTGGGTTAAGGTGTGCGACTCGTAATCTGAGGGTCGCGGGTTCGCATCCCCGTCGCACCACCCATGCTCGCCTTTTTAGCCGTGGGGGCGTTAGAATGTGAAGGTCAATCCCACTATTCGTTGGTAAAAGAGTAGTCCAAGAGTTGGCAGCGGGTGGTGATAACTAACTGCCTTCCCTCTAGTCTTACTCTGCTAAATTAGGGACGGCTATCGCAGATAGCCCTCGAGTAGCTTTGCGCGAAATTCAAAAACAAACCTACTGATTTTCTTGCAAGTACGGCACTTTTTATATCTTTAATGCTTTATTTACAACACAAATTTAAAGTCTACAGCAATGAACTTATTAACTTGCTGATTCAATGACCAATGTACAGTCTCAACAACCTACATTCACGTAAGTTAAGCTTGTATAATGTAATTTCAAAAGGTTTCCTAAACTTTGAAACGTCAAAGTTAGAAAACAGTCGACGACAATTCCCATTCTCTTTATATTTTTCTAAAAGTGCTGATTAATTTCAATAATAAATGTAGAATAGATCTTTGTGTTAATTTGCAATGCAAATTTTATTTTACTTAAAAATGTAAGTTTAATAATAATATTTAAGTACAAAAGAAACTCTTTGTGTGTGTGTGTTTTCTTATAGAAAAACCACATGACGCTATCTGCTGAGCCTACCGAGGGGAATCAGCCACTGATTTTAGGGTTCTGAATCTGTATACTTACCGCTTTACTAGCGGAGGACAAATCTCTCTGTAATTTTTAGCCAGATTAAAATTTTCATGGATCATTACAACGAAAAATTGAAGGTTTTCGAAGTAGAACTTTTGTCAGAAAAAAAAGCACCCAATTTTCAATATGTTGATAATCTCTCGTGATTGATTTTGTTTTCTTATTTATTTAAAAATATTTTTTTTCAGGTACAAAATCAATCCAGAGAAAGTCTTAAAAAACGAAATCATTGTTTCTAGTAGCGCTAGTTTCCATGCATAAAAATATATTAATTATATATGAAAAGCCTACGAAACAACTATATAGTCACTTTCTGTGTCGTTTTATTTTAATTAGGTATTTTTTGTTTGTTTGTTGTTATTTTTTGGAATTTCGCGCAAAGCTACACAAAAGCTATCTGTGCTAACCGTCCTTAATTTAGCAGTGTAAGACTAGAGGGAAGGCAGCTAGTGATCACCACCCACTGCCAACTCTTGGGCTACTCTCTTACCAACGAATAGTATGATTGACCGTCACATAATAACGTTTGATGCGATGGGGTTTCGAATCCGCGACCCTCGGATTACAAGTTGGTATTCTATTTTAATCACTGAACCACGCAACAGACCACTCACAGCCCTCCATGTCAGATTTTAATTTCTGAAACTCATAGAAAAAATGAAGTACTGTTGGCGCTGTTACATAAGTTTTAATTATACAGGATATCATTTACGCATTATTTATTTTGGATACTCAGGTATGTCAAACTTTTTATACGTTTCTTGTTTTTATTTCCCACTCTCTTCAATACTTCCCCCCTCATTCCCCAAGGCTCAGCGGAAAGTCTAAAGGCTTATAACTTTAAAAATCGGTTCGATACTCGCGTTAGGCACAACATAATTCGTTACGCAGTTTTGCGCTTGATAACAAACATATTACTCATGATGAAGTAATCGTCACAGTAAATTTGTATTTTGTATGTTTTCTCATGATGAGTAAGGAGAGTTGACTTTGTAGGTAAGAATGTTTATATTGTTCCTTGGGAGGCCAGGGTATGTTTACGGACTTACAAAGCTAAAATGAATGCTTTGTTTCTGTGTGATAGACACAGCAGATATCGCAAAGTGGCTTTTGTCAGAGACAAAAAAAATATTTTTAATTTTCACTGTAATTGCTTAATTTGCTAAATTAGACATAAAAGACGCGCATTTCTTGTTCTGTTAATTTATTAACTATCAGCCTGTAGAGTTTTGACTTGAGTCTATTCTCAGTATGTTGAATAAAATATAATTTTAATTCCTACGAAATGTTTTCTTTACGTACTGACGGGGCTCGGCATGGCCAGGTGGTTAAGGCACTCGAGTCGTGATCCGAGGGTCGCTGGTTCGAATCCCTGTCTCACCAAACATACTCGCCCTTTCAGCCGTGGGGGCGTTATAATGTGCCTTCAATTCCACTATTCGTTGGTAAAAGATTAGCCCGATTGTTGGCTGCTTTCCCTTTAGTCTTACACTGCTAAATTAGGGACGGCTAGCGCAAATAGCCCTCGTGTAGCTTTGCGCGAAATTCAAAACAAACCAAACCAAATGTATTGACAGACGAATAGAATATTTTATTCTTAATATTAACAAATAATATAGTTTCGTTTTACAAATTTGCCACATCTGTCCCAAATTTTTGTTTCGTTTCGAAACTTGCGTGCTTTATTTTATATTAGAAAAACAACAACCGTATCAATTAAATAAAAAGGAAACAAACAAAAAATCGAAACTGAGTATCGCTACGTATCCACGCAACGAACAAAACTTTTTTGTGCGGTAGTCCTGTTACAAAACTGGCGGACAAATTTCAAATTGCAATTTTTGTCACTAAATAGTTCTAGAAATTCAGTGACGATTTTGAAACCCAATCCAGCGATGTTTCATACATATGAATCAGGAATCAACTATAAACACTGAGAAGCTGCAAAAAAGGTCCAATTGAATATTTGTTATGTATGCAGATTATGAACGGACATGAATGCAAACATGTCTACATTGATGAGATTGGTTGTTTCATGCCACTATATCTCTAATAAAAATGCAAACTAGTGGCTTTGCAATCAATCGATACCAAGTGAACGGATATGGTTTTCATTAGAAACTTCATAACCGTGTTGTACGTAACGTATAGTTAGTAGATAGATAGTCAACGCTGTCGGTCAAAAAACACATATTTTAGAATTTGCTTGGCCTCGCTCGATGCTCGTTTTTCTGGTTACAAGATCGTATATTTCGTAACTTGTAGACATTTAGTAATAATATAATTTCGCTTTTCTGACTTTTTCGAAACACATATTCTGAAAAAAAAAAATGTACATATATCCCTGTTTAGAAAATCTAGCACTTGTTAAGAATGGTAATATATATTCTACATATTATGTGAATATTTATATTCCTAATTACGACATAAACGCTTTTATTTCCACTATTTGCTAGTGCAACGTCTGTTGTGGTAGTTCAGACTGTGGGGAAAGTGATCTAATCAGTAATAAAAGATATATTTCCAAGACGTTGACACTTTACCAAATGCTGTGAATTTGCAGTAAAAATAAATCAACGATCACTCATCCGTTTTGAAAACATACAAGAAAACATAACTTCTGAAAGGTATGAATTGCTGAAGTGTAGAATATTTTATTTGATGCTCAAGTTAAGTACTCTAAATTTTATTTTTATTTCAAAACATACAAACAAATTCACAATTTGTATTTTTATTTTTTTTAAATTTATATCCAGCAGAGAAAGAAGCCAATGGTTTCCACAAAACACAGATTATTAAGCAAAGAGTAAATGAATAGTTACAGTATGACTGTATGAGAAGTATGGCTCGTTGGTTAATAACAATGGTACACCACATCTTCATGCACTCACAATTAACCGTATGAATGCAACAACTTACCGGCATCTGTGCTGACCGAGGAGTGCACAGCTCATTTAGTTATTTTTGTAAAGCTCCTGGAGTGTTAGTCGTGGCATCACCCTCTAGTGTAATATCTTACTGTGTGGCCTAATGCTACCAAAGCATTAATGGCTTCAACTTCCATCTGGTGTTCAGAATCAGGGTCTCACTGTGCGGCGAGACAACCTGTCCATATTTCTGTGTTGTAGAACCAGAAAATGCACTATGAGGAAGTTACATTCATGCAACGTTCCTTCCATAAGTACAACAGCATATTTAACCTACAAGTCTCTGGTTTGTTTTTACTGGATTACGCTCCGATTGCTTGCATAATCTTTAAGTAATTATCTCTGCACTGAGATTGATTTTCACTGCTTACGCCTAATCCACCATTCTGGATACACCACAAGTTCACTGATGTACTTATCTCTGCACGCACATTAAGATGGACGTCATGGACCTTTACAGCATTAGGAAAAGTCCAACGTACAAAACAGAAATTATATACCACAAAACTTTACCATACTGCTAGTATTCTGCAGTGAATAACTCTTCCTCTTACTTGAAACTACTTCTACTTGTAGAAAATGATATTCCTTAAATAGGAAACATTTCTTGAAACACGTTGACACAACAGTTCAAGTGAAGACAATACCCACGTTAACAGTAAACTTCGCAATAACCCAGGTTCGAATCCTGGCCACTGCACCAAAATGTTCTTCCTTCCTATTACCCCTCGGTGTGGATTCCTGTTCGTAGTGAGGAATCCTCGCAGAGAAGGTTCTATTCTTTCAGTTTACTTCTTCTGGGATCTAAACATCCACCCATGTGTTTGCCATGCGTGGTGACCCGTGAAAGGGAGGAGATTATCCTGGTGACTGAAGAGTCCAACCCCAACACATCACTTTGGCCTTGCATTTCTGTAGACGGGCGGCCTTGGGATGGCCCTCCAATGGTTAATTGGCTGGTCCACTTGGGATAGGGTCAACCAAGTGCCAGTGTTGGATCTTCTCATCAGGTGTTGTGGACGTTGTATCTGATGCTGGTGTTTGGGTACAGTGCTCACAAATGTCTTCCTTTTTTATTCAGAAGAGACTAGATGAACTTGATGGCTCTCTAAACTCAGTCAAAAGACTTTGCTCTGGCAACATATTGGTGGAAACGTCTACATCTAAACACAGTGAGCTCCTCTTACATTCAAAGACGATTGGGGATGTATCCATTGAGGTTACGCCACGTGCTACTTTGAAATCATTACGATGAGTTATTGTTGAGAGGGATTTACAGAACATTCCCGAGTCGAAGATTCTCACTGGTTTTTCCACCCAAGGAGTTTCTGCAATGAGGCGTATCTCCACTCGCAAATATGGAATTATGATGCCTACCATGTTCTCATTTTAACAGTTATATCACCGCATGTACTTGTTACCATTAAGACAGGTTATCTTAATTGCAAGGTACAGCTATACATTCCAGATCCTCTTAGATGTCTCCAGTCTCAGTGGTTTGGTCACTTGAAGACATCATGTCGTGGTTTCTTGACGTGTACTCGTTGCGATGGTAAGGACCATGATACCTATGAGAGTGAAATGGACCCTCATTGCATTAATTGCAATGGCTCTCACCAATTCCACTTTCGTTCTTGTTCTAAGTGGTTGGAAGAAAAAGAGGTGCAGGGTTTGAAGACGATACAAAACATTACTTATACTGAGGCTCGAAATTTACTGTCCACCATTTCATTTCGTACATACGCTGCTGCACTTCGTTCCACTACTATAGTGGGAGTGCAGACGAATTTCTTTGCGCCTACAAAAGAATAATTCTCAAAACATATGAAAAGTCTTTTGACCTTGGTTAAAAAAGTTGATGAATCAACGTCAACATCCGTCTCTGTCCCTAACATTCATTCCAGCAAACCCCAAGATTTACTTCATATGATTCATGGCACGGGAATTTCCTTGGGTGCATATTTTTCTCTCGCTCCAAGATGCAAAACGACCATTCGTTCACATCTTCAGTTGCTGAAATCCTTTTCCAACGACAAAGACCAGCCAAATTGACCCACGGCAGGATCCATGGAGGTCGATAGACCTCCCTCGAATAAAGAAAATAAAGAAAACAGACGTGATCGAAAACAGAAGGGCTTTCTACCCAATTCGCCTACACATAAATAAAAATGGCCACCTTGATACAATAAAATTGTCGAGGTTTACGTTCTAATCTGGATGACATCAAAGCACTGATTGCTTCCTACCATTCTGTATGCCTTTCCTTACAGGAAACTTTTCTGAAACGTGCTGATACAGTCACCTTTCGGCAATATTCTTTGTACAGAAATGTCAGGTGTGTGATGGACGAGTGAATGGAGGGGTGGCACTGTTGGTTGATCAGCATGTGCCCACCCTATCTTTGCCACTTGACACAACCTTAGAGGCCATTGCCACGTGTGTTTCCTTTGATCTTACCATCACTGTTTGTTCTCTCTATCTGTCCTCTGGAGAGACATATGATCAATCAGACCTTAATGCTCTCGTTGAACAGTTGCCATCTCCCTTTCTAATCCTGGGGGACTTTAATGGACATCATCACCTCTGCGGAAGTGTTGTTATTGATAGGAGGGGTCGCTCAGTAGAGTGTATGCTCTCTTATCACAACCTTACTATTTTCAATACTGGTTCTTCCACTTATTTTCATGCACCTAGTCAGTCCTTTACTGCTATTGATCTCTTGGTTTATTCACCCTTTTTTCATGGAGGGTTGACAATAATCCACTAGGCAGTGATCATTTTCCTATACTTTTGAGAGAGACAGGCCGTGGTCGATGCCATCAATAGACGAATGTGTGGCAGCGATAACTGACTGTATTATATAAGCAGCTGCTCGGTGTATTCCTAAAACCTCGACATGTTTTCCATGATATCCTCGTTTGTGGTGGAATTCTGCCTGCCACACGGCACGGAAGGCTCAAAAACAGGCCTGGGATAATTTCTGTAGATATCCCACACTTTCGTACCGCATCGCTTTCTAACGGGCCCGTGCAGATGCTAGGTGGGTAAGACATCAAAGCCAGAAAGGATCTTGGATCAAGTTCATAACTAGCATATCTTCTACCACCAATTCCAAGTTCATATGGGACAGGATTCGAAAGGTCAGTGGATATTACAATTCTGTCCCCCCTCTCGATCTTACTCTCTGATGGCCAAGAGGTAGCTGATGTCCGGAGCATCGCCGATACTTAAAAGATGAAAGCTTTTGCCGGGTATCTAGCACTTCTGCTTGTTTCTCCACCTCTTTGGCCATCAAGGCTCGGGCAGAGCGTTCACCTCTTTCCTTTCGAACTGACTGTCTCTTTGACTATAATCGTCCCTTTACACTGGTGGAACTGAAAATGGCCCTTCATCGGTCTGGCAGTACGTCTGTTGGAACTGATGATGTACACTATGGCATGCTGTGCTATCTCTCTCCTGCTTCTCTTGATATTCTTCTAATTGTTTTTAACCTGTTCTGGCAGGATAATGTTTTCCTGATGTCTGGTGCCAGGCTATTTTCCTACCTATCTCTAAGACTGGGAAGATCTCAAGATTCTTTTAAACTACCGTCTAATTGCTTTGACAAGCTGTCTCTGTAAGACCCTAGAGAGGATAGTTAATGCTCGCCTTGTTTGGTTCCTGGAATCAAACAACTTCATCTTGCCCACCCAGTGTGGGTTCCGACGACAGTGCTCTGCCATAGATCACCTGATTCGACTTAACGTCAATCAGAGAAGCCTTTCTCAAAGGACAACATCTTATATCAATATTCTTTGACCTTGAAAAGGCTTATGATACAATACGGAAGTATTGAATTTTGCGAGATTTCCGTTTATATTGGTTACGTGGTCATTTGCCCACTTTTATCAAAATTTTTTAATTGACAGGCGATTTCAAGTATGTGTGGGTTCCACAAATTCCTGTTCTTTTCTACAAGAACTTGGAGTCCCTCAGGGCTGCATTTTGAATGCCACACTTTTCAGCATACTGAACAACTCTCTCTTACTGTTGCAAACGGGCTCTATGTCGACGAACGTATATTGAGCGGCAGCTACAGACTTCCCTCAATCGTTTACTAAAGTGGATCACAAGAAACGGTTTTAACTTCTCTCTAAAACCGTTTGCATGCACTTTTTCTGCCAACGGGGTATTCACCCTGATCCTGAACTCCGTATCGGTGAAGTAGTGCTACCTGTGGTCTCTGAAACAAAGTTCTTGGGGCTTATCTTTGACCGTAAGCTGACCTTTATACCACACATCAAGCAGCTACGAGTGAAATTTACAAGAGCACTGAACATCCTCCGTGTCCTCTCTTCCACCACTTGGGGAGCGAATCGATGTTCTATGCTAAAGATATATTGTGCTGTTATTCGATCGAAACGACTATTAGTCACTGGTCTGTGGTTCTGCCAGGACTACGGCCTTGAAGATGCTGAACCCCATTCATCAACTGGGACTTTGGCTCTGCACTGGGGTTTTCTGCTCTACCCCATTACAGAGCTTGTACACAATCTCATAAACCTCCTCTAACCCTCTGCTGTTTGCAACTGTCTTTACTGTATGCTTCGAAACTTCGATCCTTACCACAGCATCCCACCTAGATTTGTGTTTTTCTTCCTTGGTGGGCCATGCTTTTTTAGAACAGACGATCTGCCATTGTTCCTTTTGGCCTTCATATTTAGGCGCAGTTGGGTAAATTTGGTCTCTCCTTGGATAACATTGCTGTATCCATTGGTCAGCCTATCCCACATGGCTTATAAAAAATTCCCAAATGTGACCTTTTTTTAAGCCATCTGAGAAAAGCAGGTACTACCAATTAGAAGTACTGTCTGCTATTTGCTGAACATCTTTCAAACCATCTTTCCTTTCCTATTTATACGGATGTTTCGAAATCAGGTGACTCTGTGGGCTCTGCCATGGTTTGTTGTTCACGGAATCCCCCTCTACAGTTTGTGTTCACTGCTGAACTGTACGCCATTTCTCTTGCCCTGGATCACCCAGAAGCTAAGCAGTACTCAAATTGCACTATTTATACTGACTCGCTTAGTTCTCTACTGGCCCTGGAATCACTTAACGTTGGTTCTCATCCTGCTCTCGCCAATATTCAAAACCGACTGGCCCATTTCTCTTTAACATCTACTTCTATTTAGTTTTTCTAGATACCAAGCCATGTTGGTATTCGTGGGAACGAGTTCGCAGACACCGCAGCTAAATCTGTCTGCTCTGGCATTTATCACTGTTATGCCTGTTCCATACATAGACTATGACCCTGTATTCAAGGTCCGGCTCTGTGTCAGTTAGCAGCGACTTGGAGTGAGCAATGTGAAAACAAGTTTTTCCAAATAAAACCCCATATTGGACTTTGACCTCTTGCTTCCGTAAGAATCGGAAAAAGGAAGTTGTTCTAATTAGACTACGCATTGGTCACAGTTTTTTAACTCATCGTTTTCCTTTATCTGGAACTGATGCACGAATGTGTAGTCTCTGTGACACTCAGGTCATAATGAGCTACATTTTACTGTCTTGCCGTCGTTACGACTCTCAATGACTGCACCATTTTAAAAATGTTTGTCTCAAGGTTTATCTGTAGTGTTAGGCAGTGTTATTGGCGTTGATAACACTGTCCACCTTACAAATTTTTTTAGTTTTTTTAAAGGCCATTAATCTCCTATTTAATCTGCTATTAAAGTTTTTAATTTATACCTTTTATGATGTGATTCCTTTTGAAAATTAAAGTTTATCTAGTTCGATTTGAAATTAGAAAATAGCCGTAACGTCAAATAACTCGAAACCAGGACTGGAAAGGCCAACTTCAAGTGACTAACGCTGATGTTTGAACTTTTTTGTTAGTCATCCTGACGAGATTGATGATTAAAATTATGCTACAGAAAGTCCTTTACAACTTGTATTACGTAGTTTCTCTCTTACTGCGGTAAACTTGATATAAAAATTGGATTTAACGGTATTTATGTGTTTAATTCAAAAATCAAAAATTGTTTTGCTTTACATTGATTCCTTTTTACGAATTTTAATAAATTTACTTTAATTTTAACTTTTAATCAGATGTTTGGCGCAGATAGCCTGGTTGTTTTGCGCCATTAAATGCTAAACCAACCAACCAACCAACCAACCAACCAACTATTATGTGATATTGTCAGTCAAAAACTATTTTCCAATAATGTAGATGAGGTACGTCTTTTACATAACGGGAAATTATACAAATTATTTTGAGAAACAGTACTGTGTTCTGCCAAAAGTAACTGAATCTTTGCTAAGAAATAAACCATGGAGGTAGAAAACACATTTTTATTGCATACCAAGAGTACTGAGAACAGAAAAGCGAAAAGTGTCTGTAAAAGGTAAGTTTTAAGTGTTAACCAAAGAATAAATTGAATCCTGATAGTAGATGAAAAGAAGCAAACACAACTCAAAAATTCTTTAAGAATAGTGACCCGGCATGGCCAGGTGGTTAGGGCGTTCGATTCCTAATCTGAAGGTCGCTGGTTCGAATACTCGTCACACCAAATATGCTTGCCCTTTCAGCCGTGACGGCGTTATAAAGTTACATTCAATTCCACTATTCGTTGGTAAAAGAGTAGCCCAAGAGTTGACGGTAGATGGTGATGACTAGGTGCCTTTTCTCTAATCTTACACTGCTAAATGAGGGACGGCTAGCTCTCCTGTAACTTTGTGAGAAATTCAAAAACAAACAATCAAATAAACTTTATTTAACAAACACAGCGTTATGTTACGTATGCAGCCGCGCTTCTTCATATGTGCAGCTTGGTTGCTAGGACAGACGACAGAAAAACAAAAACTTAACTCAAAAGGAAAGTCAAGATACGAAGTTATGGAAATACCAGACTTAAATGTTTTGGTGAAATAAAGAGAGTCGAGAAGTCCACAGGTAATGTATTTCAAGTAAGAGTGTCACTCACTTTAAGTCAAGCCGATTGTACAGATTTCTTTCTCTATTGCTTGTTTGAACAGGCTATTTGCCAAGGTACAAAAAAACAAACAAAACACTTTAGCTAGATTAAGAGCTAGGTTGCAGTATACAGTATACAGCCTCCATCCCTGTAAAAAGATTAGCACATGTTTACAACCTTGAGAATATTGTAACTACTTGAAGAACCTGCCTGGAAGTTTATAGAAATAAACAAGAGGAAATCTTCAATAGCCGCAGCACTTGAAATTCTTTTAGGCAGCATCCGAGTAAATCAATTTATGAGACCTTTGTTTCACAATTTTTCTATAAGCTATATACTTGTGAATCAGCAATACCAATCGTGTGGTGCGCGTATAATTCCATCATACTGTCTTAAAATTAAAATTATTTAGGCAGGATTATAACAAATTAATCTGTGACTTTGGGTGTGGTCACATACATCAATCAAAGTGTCTGACATCCTGAGCCCCAAACTGTAATTAGTTCTAAAATCGGTCAAAAGATGACAGGGCAATGAGAAAGAAATTTATACTTGGAAAAGTTAAGGGTCGTTCTTCGAGTCATGCATCCCCGGCAAAAATGGATATACCCGAATAAAGCTATATTCTATATTACTTATGAAAGGGTGAAATTCTTCACTATGTGATTCATTGCGTCATTACTCACGACAGTAGAATCAGTAGTTTCTGACATTTTATCATCCAAAAACAACTTATCGAGTTTCGTAAGTGTGAACATTTGTTGCTGTAAACATTTTTGAGTGGGAACTACTTGTCAAGGTAGTTATAGCGTTCGGCTCGTAATCTGAGGGTCACAGGTTCGAATCCCTGTCTCACCAAATATGCTTGCCTATTCAGCCGTGAGAGTGTTATAATGTGACTGTCACTCCCGCTATTCGTTGTTAAAAGAGTAGCCCAAGAGTTGGTAGTGGGTGGTGATGACTAGCTGCCTTCTTCTTACACTGTCAGATTAGGGACGGCTAACGCAGATAACCTTCGTGTAACTTTGCGCGAAATTAAAAAACAAACAAATTATTTGTTACCGAAGGCATTTTTGAGTGGAATATAGATAATCTTTATTTCAAGACAAACGGTAACTGGAAAAACAAAAGAAAATGGTTTATACGAGACAAAAGGATTTGGAGAATTTTTCTTTTTTTGCTGTTTACCATATGCCGTTTTATTCGACTTTTCTTATATTGTCTTTTAATATTTGAATAGTTTATGTTGTTTTTTTGTCATTCCTTCAACTAGAGGGTTTTGACCTTTAAATGGTTAGTTAAGTTTCAATTCATATTTAAGTGGTTTCATCTGTGTGTATTCAGAATGTAGAGCCCAGTTAATCAGATTCTGAGAGCTTTTGTACTCTAATAGTGCTATCTTTTTATGTGTGATTTTTTGTATAAGTTGATATGTCATGATACTTCTAGCATAAATACTCTGTGTTCTATAAAATCGTGTTCTGATGTTGTTCCGTTGTATATGAGTGCGACTTTTCATAAAATAATTGAACCATATAGCTCTCAAAGTACGTATGACCTGTCTATGCTTCTTGGAAAAATGGTTGTGGGGTTTACAACGTCATTTAAAAGCCTTTAACATTATTAGGCTTCGGGATATGTTTTGCCTTGTCAACAGCAATTACGTAAAACGTCTAACCTTGAATGGCTATTATATATAATTATGCTTGTGTACATATATCAATTATTCTTCGTCTGTAATGACACTATGTTTACACTAACTTGATGTAACAATGGCGCATGTTCACCTTGTAATGGACGTTAGCTGAAGCTTACTTTAAACGCAGTTGCTTATATAAACTTCAGTATAGAGTTACATATAAAAAATTAAAAAAACGATCTATACACAATCTTAGGAAGAACTGTATATACGCTGCTAATAATAAATATCATTTATGCACGCTGTATAGAGATGTTGGAAACGAAAAAATGTAGGTGTCAAAATTTCGAAGTGAAAAACATCTCGAGAAGTTCCAGCTATTATTGTTAGTTTCAAAATCTCTACAGTCTACTGTCATCAGATCAAACTCTACCAAATATCATGCTCTCACTATGTTAAGAAGAGCTACTTCAAGATTTGGGAGTGCTTAGTCCATATGTTCCCTAAATAATGGTCAATTAATGAATTATCAGCCAACTCTTTTGATATTAAAAGATCAACGAAATAAGTATTCTTCGATTGGTTTTATCTCCCAACGTTCACGCTGTACGTGTACCTACTTAATCAGATCGCCCTTTGTTATCACCATAAATAACATGTTAACGATATGTCTGTCTCGGAATAAAGACTTCGTGGGGTTCGTTTTTTCTTTTGTGTTGAAATCATGGATGCAATTACTAATTTTGGCGACAGAAATACAAACGTTTCGTCACATAAAAATTGACTATTTTTTATATACTTACAGTTTTTGTAAACTAACATTAGTTGTAACATGCAGAGGCGTAGATTTTTTACACCCGATGGGGGGATGATTTTTGCAACCATTATGTGGACTGTTCAATTTGCAAATTGGTAATCTCTGATTACGTGAACCTGAAAGCTGTAAACATGCAGTCACAGAGTAACCTTGTTGCCACGATACTTCAATGTTTCCATGTATGTTTGTATAAGTGAGGTGTTGTGAACAGTTTTGAAAATGTTAATAGAATAAAGATAAATGTGTCATAAATTAACTACCAAATGAATTTATTCCTGCACACTGCACAGTATAAATGATGGCCATTATACTTGACAAGGTTACTAATAACTTTCATTGCATGAATTACGTTTTCAAATATTAATAAAATTAGTAATTACCATTGATAAGTTTATATCTACTGAAAAACTGTTCATGTTGCTGGATAAAAATAATTAAAATGTCTTTGTGAACTCTTGAAAATTACACATCAATACAATGTAGCATTCATACTTTTCATTGAAGTAAGATTCATTTAGTCCTCTAGTCTACATGTTCCCAAACGTAGACCTCCTTTGTGATGATCTGTTTATGAATTCTTTCATAAACTCTTCTATATTTATCTTGTCGACCTCATCTTTGTGAGTGTGACAAACTGCCACATGGTTGAGGCGGCACTGAGACATAGTTGACCTTAACCACGTCTTCAACCGTCTTAATGCAGAAAAGCTGCGTTCACATTCGCAGCTGGATACTGGACATACACGCAAAATTTTCAAGAGAAGAAACACGTCACTAAACATCTGCTGGTTTGTTTCATGCATTTTACAGTGAGCATTCTTCGCACCTTTCAGAGATACTGCTTTTGTTGTTCCTTTGAACATGGGCAACTGAAACTCGAGCCGTTGTGCAGAGATTTCTGGATAGAAGTTTATAACCGAGTTGTCAATCTTGCCAGATGTGATCATGTTCTCAAGTACCAGATATTGCCTCAAGTCATTGTTGTCTGCATTGAATCTAGTGGTCAGATGTTCTACGACTGTGTCCACAAATTCAAAAAAATATTGGCTTCTGTAGTAATCTCTAGCTGTTGCAGAATGGTGTGCTGAGCCATCACCTGTGATCCTTCTGGGGGGTCTGCGAATGCGTGGTAGTTCAATAGGCACCAGGTCTAAGAAAGTTACCTTTTTCTCAGCTTCATCAAATATCTTGTTGTAATTTTCTTTTGTTCGCAATACCCGCAATTACGTTACTGTCATTGCAGGTGCTCCAATCATGCCAGATACTGTCGCTGATTTTGCTTGAAATGCACGGTTTAGTTCCTGTAATGCAGCTAATGGACGTTGAGCCATCAACAATGCTAAAACTGTCTTTCTTTTGTCAAATCTGTCCAGCAGACCTCGTGCTTTCACTGCTACATCTGATTTTTCATTTGCTAATTCAAACAAAATTCAACAATGTCACTGTAGTGATCATTAGCACATGTAATTGCAATCAGGTGGCACAATCAGCGTGTTGGACACAGTGGGCGGATGTATTTAACTGGACCATTGTGGCTGTCTGACGATACAATATTTTTAAAGATTGTCTTATATTTGCCTGACCTCTGAAGCAAAACACCAATTCATGAACCCACTGGATAGAATCTCGAACGCATTCACAAGCTTCAACTGCATGTTGCATTATTAAATTAGCCTTGTGTGCTCTGCAGTAAAAAAAACAAAGCTGATGGTTGCCTCGCATTCACTGTACGCACCACTCATGTTAGTGGCTTCATCATAAGTTTGTGCTCTTAATCCTGACAATGGTAAATTGAGTCTAGTCAGTACATCAAGTATAGTCAAGGATATTGTTTCACCAATTGTATTGGAAACACTGTACAAACCAAGAAATGTCTCATGGACGTCAAGGTTCTCATCTACGTATCGTACACATGTTGCTTCCTGTTCGGCACCTGTAACATCTTGTGAGTGCCATCAACCATTAATGCAAAGATTTTACTTTGCTGCACTGAGGTGCTATGCTCCTCAGTATTTGATGGCTGAACATCTCCATTATTTCATTCTGAGCCTGGGGTGATGTGAATGTGGTTTTCTTTGACAAGTAGGCCATCAACTCAGGATCTTCCTCTTCCAGGAGCTTCATTAACTGCAGGAAGTTCCCCCTCCATATCAGTATGTCCATGTAATGCTAAACCTTGACGCAGTAAGAAGCGTAAACTTCTGAATATTTTGGCTAGACTTAATAAAAGCATATGACTTTTTGAGTCTGATTGTTGAAGTGCAGCCATGGGAACTCATCAAACCTGGAAGTTGATATTTTGAGATTTTGCTTTCTTTCGTGGTATTAGTTGTGCGTCTGGATGATATGGCTTTCCACACTGTATCTGTGAAGTGTCAGATTTTTCGTTACTGCACAAACTTGTTTCACAACTATCTGGTGGTTCATGATGTGCAATAGTTGCACAAGCATTTTCAGACTCGTCCTCTGATGAATATGGTATTTCCTCTGTATGGCAAGTTTCTATTCCTTTGCTTGAGGTTGTTGGATTATCTGCATCTGCATTGTCACTTGTAGTACTAATAACTGGCCTTAAGAACTGTCTCTAATATCGGAAAGTTTCATACGCTTGCTTGTCATAATTGGAATCTGTTTCCCAGATGACTCAACAGGCTAAAATACAGTCTTTATTGAAAAACTCTAACGTACAACGAGCGAAGATTGAATAGAATGGAAGTAGGACTGAACTGTACAATGTATTTAAGTCGAACGCGCGAACCTCACAGTGACTACCGAACCGACTGACCGCCTGGGCATCGCTGGGACAATAATGTGTGCTAGTTACAACACAAGTAATTGCAAGTTTCTTGAAAAATACTTAAACAATCACAAATATATTATATTCCTGTTAAAGCTCATCAAAAGGCAAACACGTTGTGATATAATGTCTTTCAGCACGTCTATTAAATAAAAATACCTAAATTTATATGCAAAAACGGCTCGTTTGGATTGAGAAAATATTTCTCAAACACAGGTCTGATGAGCCTTGTTGTAAAGTCGAGGCTCAGACTAAAGGGAGCGGAGGGGGGTGATGCAGGGCGCGTCTGGATCCGAGTAGCCCGAACCTGTCGTTAACTGTACACTAAACGTACATTATGGTCAGCTGCTTTAGAACAAATGGCGTAGGAAGACCGCACAATGTACACATAAGATTGATGCAGCTGCAAGCTACAAATGGCCTGCCAGATTTAGATCACAGGAGTTTACGCTTGGGAGTAACATTTTCGAATTTCATGCTCTGTTCAATCTGTTGTGATGAAAATTTTACTTAATCTTACACTACGTACAAGGCGTAAGTAGATTCTGTGATAGTGCTTGCAAGCCTTGCATGTATACCTAGGCCTACTGACTGATACTTACTAACTATCGCTTAGATCGAAAAGCTTAGAAGCACGCCTATATTAAAGATGTACATTTCGGCTACTGAAAAAGACTACATCTAGGCCTAATTATGTAATTCGATTGGTAAGAACACGAGAATCACAAGAACAAACACAGAATTTGTAGGCCTGTGATGCAATAAAACAATTCAACAGACCAAACTGTAGGTGGATGATTGTATGCACCATACCCCCACCTAAAATGAATGGGGATGTATCCCCCATCCCCCCAGGATCTACGCCTCTGGTAACATGTAAAACACATTAAAAGCAGAAAACAAACTACAAACATTCACTAACTATTCCAACATGTTAATCAGCTTTCATAAGTTGAAACACATAAAACCTTACGTTTAATCGTAAAAATATCCTTATCTGAAATTGAAAGTGTATATAGCACGTTGTATCAACGTATGCGAAACTGTAATATAGTAGAAAGTTTAGGTGGGTATGGTTATTTTAGAATAAAGTCACTTTGAACTATTTGATGTGTCCACCAGACTTTAGCCTTGTAAAATCCATAGACTTAACTGCTGTCCTACCTGGAACCTAGTATAAAGTACACTGACTCTACATTTATTTAAGCTATGATAACCATGTGAAATATCTCCCTTCTTAAAACCTGAAATGTACATATACTATATATGTAGAAATAAAACTTTTACGAAAAACAACAACAAAATAGACACATCGGGTCCATTTCGTTACATTTGTAATACTATAAAAGTTACAGTTACGAGAGAAAGTGTTCGTACCCATGCGTCCCGGGTAGTTTTTTTGCTCATAACTTAAAAAGTATCACGATTAGGCTAATAGACGTATTATATATTATAAATATTATACTAACACACATCTACATACATTTTTATGTAAATTAAGCAAAAAATAAAATGTTTATAAACAAATAACCAAAAGTAGGAGGAGCAGAAAGTGTTCGTACAGTTCAGAACGTGTGAAAAAAACTGATATTCCCGTAAACATTTTGTTTAGTTTGGCGAATAAACTGCATTATACCATTCCATAACTATACACTGGGTTCATAATTATTGGAATTTAGCCTGCAAAACATTTACTTTCGGCAATTTAGCACTGTCTCCGTCATCATCTGCTTGGTCATCATGGCGAACAGGGCACAACTGTCCAGTGATTTAAAAAACCGAATTATTGTAAAATATATTCTCGTGTGTCTCTTTCCGGTATTGCTACACAACTTAATGTGCCGAATTCTACTGTTCAAAGCATAATTGCCAAGTTTAAGCTCACAGGATCAAATGCTAATCTCCCTCGTTTCGGACGCCCCATCAAAATTCCAGAGAGAACCAAGAGGAAGGTTTTCAGAGAGGTTAGTAGGAACCCTCGTTTAACGCGTAATGACATTCAAAAACTAGTAAGAAAACTGAGGTTGAAGTAAGCACCTCTACAGTTACGAACGTGTTACGCTCTTCTGGGTTCAAAGCATGCCGTCCTCGTAGAACTCCACATTTAAAGCCTGTTCATTTAGACGCACGATTGAAGTATGCAAGAAAGTATGCAGATAAACCCTTTACCGAACTTTTCGGCCACAATGATGTTCGCAATATTTTCCGTAAGAAGGGGGAACGAAATCTTCTAAAGAACACCGTCCCTACAGTTAAACACGGAGGCGGCTCGATCATGCTATGGGGTTCCTTCAGCTCTTCTGGTGTTGGCAGCCTTCACCGCGTCAACGGAATCATGAAAAAAGAAGAGTATGTTGATATATTAGGCACTTATCTCAAGAATGATGCTCGGAACTTGCGGCTTGAGCGTCGTTGGATCTACCGGCGTGACAATGACCTTAAGCACACATCGAAATATGTGCAATCCTGGTTGCAGAGGAACCATATAAGCGTTCCTGAGTGGCCATCGCAGTCACCCGATATTAAATCAATTGAAAACGTTTCGCATGAGTTGAAGACCAGGGTTCATCAGCGTTATCCGAAAAACTTGCAAGAGTTGGAGGCCTTCTGTAAAGAAGAATGGAAGAAAATACCAGTCGAGTACTGTCAAATGATCATGGAGAGCTATGCGGAGAGATTGCGCCAAGTAATCCACCTGAAAGGCTACACAGCTGACCATTAAGATAGACGCACGAATACTTTCTGTCCCTCCTATGTTTGGTTATTTGTTTATAAACAGTTTATTTTTAGTTTAATTTACATACAAATTTATGTAGATGTGTGTTAATATAATATATATAATATACAATACTTTCATTATCCTAATTGTGATACGTTTTAAGTTGTGAGTAAAAAAACTACTCACGACGCAGGGGGTACGAACACTTTCTGTCGTAACTGTGCTATCATGAAAGGAAAACAGCTATGTCAGAACATTCTTCACATCATAAATCACTTTTCTGTTTTGTTCTAAAGTGTTCAAAAGCCAGTTGCTTTTAGTAAGCATTGAATTAATTTACTTAAAGTTATTCTTAATTAGAGACAGGAGGTTAAAACTTCCCTATGTATATACTTTTAAACAGTAAACATTACGTAATTCATGTGACCAAGATACTCTATTATCCTCAGTTGCTTCTCTAGCTACTCCAAGGTGTATATGTACTCTACTCCCTGAAACAATGTCGTTGGGCAATCGTCTATGGTACCTGAAAATGTATACCAAATTTCGTCTCGTTACCTTGTGATACAGTTTCAAACGTGGTGCCCACGGGATTCCAGAGGGCCAGGAACATTAAACTTCGTTGCTATTGACCCTGAAAATCTACTCTTAAACCTACGTCATGACGGATGACTTTTCAGGATTGTTGTAACTCCTTGGTGTCCTCTACGCAGAGAGCTACCCCCGAACAGATAAGACGCATCCCAAGCCATCATGAGTCTGCATGCCAAAATGGTCCTGCTAGCGCAGAAACTAGGAATTAGCCTGGCAGACATACATGCAAAGCTCCAAGCTGAATTAATATAGGAAATATATAATGTTTCTTCTTAAAAATACATCCAAATCGTTTACTAAGCAACACCATTGCTAAAAATTACTGAGCTCTGAAAGAAAAGATATGAAACAACAAAGCTGTATTGACACCCTCACACATTTTATGATTTATAGTAATCTTTTTTATTAATATATTCGAAAGATTTAAAGCCAGAATAGTTGGATAATTTTATTTATAGGTCTTTCTGTAGTAAAGTTTATGTTAAATTACTAACCCTAGTTGTATTCTAAAAACTACACATATCACTGCAAAACTTTCTAATTTATCAAAGGCTTTTAGGTTTACACTGGTATCATGTTAGAGAAACAATGGAATATTTCCTTATAAACATGTAATAGAGAAGTTGCTGTAACTCGTACCGCGTGCTAATTTAATACAAAGCAAACTCGCCCTTTCGTCGTGCACGTGCTTACCAGCTAGACAGGCCGATTTACTACATACTTCTCTTTTTGTTGAGGTTCGAACTTCATTATTAATCAGGACAGGTACGTGGTTGTGTGTAGTATTAATATAATCGTTTTAGTTGACTTAAATTACCTGAACTGATCATGCATAAGGCTAGTCCCCTACTTCAATTGCAGAACCATTACAATATATTCTTGATTATTTTGTTAAAATATTGTAGATAGAACCATCTCTGGTTGAATTAATTTACGATACGTTCACCAGTAACTAATTAATTAGATGTTCTTCCACGTAATAGTAAAAACTTTATCAAGTTATAGTTATCATGGAATAAGCAAAAATAGTATAGCTCAAAGGAATATTTAGCACTTCTTTTTACTTTGTGCTATAACTAAGTAACTATAACAATCAATTCCTAATGAAACTCCGACATAACATAATGCCACTCATGACACTTTTTTCTTTTAAATATGACGAACTTTGCAAAACTATTCGGTGTTGTATCATTTGGAGATAATCCTTTTCATGTTTCATAATGACGAGAAACCCACTTGAAGTAAAAATGTATTCTAAAGACGGCTGGTATGGGTATTAATATTTCAATTAAAATAATAATTTTAATTAAAGTTTTAATACCCATACCAGCTGTCTTTATATTACGTTTTATGTTTGTTTATGAATTTCACTTAAAACTACACGACGGCTATCTGCGCTAGCCATCTCTAATTTAGCAATGTAAAACTACAGTAAAAGCAGCTACTCATCACTACCCACCGCCAACTCTTGGGCTACTCTTTTACCAGCAAACATATTATAATGCTCCACGGTTGAAAGAGCGAGCATGTTTGGTGTAACGGGGATTCGACCCTGCGACCCTCCGATTGCGAGTTGAGCGCCATAACCACTTGGCGCTACCGGGCCGGGCCGGCTATAGTTTGTTTGTTTGTAATTAGGCACGAAGCTACACAATGGGCTATCTGTTCTCTGCCCACCATGGGTATCGATACCCGGTTTCTAGCAGACATACTAACATGCCACTGGAATGCTATCTGCGTTTTATGTTTAACCCTTATGATGGGATGAACTTAATCAATAGCTGCTACCAGCGACGTGGCAGATTCACACGATTATTTACAACTCATTATTTAATTTACATACGATTTACATTGTTGTTGTAATGTTAATTAATATCTAGTCTTTTAAATGGCTAAAAATTAGTTTCAAGTTATTAATCACTTTCGGGGTTTTTTGGTCAAATGATGTCCATGCTTATACAAAGAAGCCAACGGTTATATTTTTGTGTGAGAAGGAAATATTCCCATGAAATAAAATCAAAAGTATAAAGCTGACGTATCAATCAGAGACTTACTTCACACAGCGCATCCGAAGTGAGCATGCTCCTCTACGAGCTATATAACTACCACACGTGCTAAGAATTTTATTGTGATGTTTAGCCTCTCTGAATAATAGAATTTCTTGTCATCGAGTGTTGTAGTACGTAGCTGATGTTTATTTTCACTTGCTGGTCACCAACTGCTTGAATTTAACTGGAAAGCAACACAGATTACTTTCCTTCACACCTAGAGCCCCAAAGGGCTAGGCCTAGCCCATGTTTACTCTGTCTCTATACGCTGTGGCGTTCACAGTGGGACTTTGTCTATATTGGCTTCTTTACAGTAGCCTGGGGCGCCGAACGTGGCTAAATCAAAAGGTAACATTGTTTTGAATGTTTTTGTGTGCTCCTAACCATTACAAAATAAAGCTTTTATTTTTAAATAATGCATGTGCCCGATAAAAAAAACAACAACGAGTTCTTTGACAGTATGCAAAATGAGTCAAATCCAAAATTTATCATTATAGTATTATTTACAATAAAACTAACATTCGCATCCTTCACAATTGTCCAATGTAAACGTGACGCTAGCAGTTTTCTAATCATGTCAGTATATCGTAACTCGTTTATTTATTTAAAGCATTTGTGTAAAGTTGCAATTATTCAACATACGCACATTAAATACCTTAATAAACGAGAGGATGTAATGAAAGAAAATATTTAAATATAAGTATTTTCTTGTTTAATATGATAACATAAGCTATTCTGTAAGATTTAATAAATCGTTATATTTTATTTTGATAGTATATTTCCTAGAAGTAGAAAAATATTTATATGATAATATGTAATAAACTAATTGTTAAGCGTGCTTTTTTCTCACTTTCTGTGGCTAGAATCGGTCATTACCTATATCTTAGTATATCCGAACTGTGAATCCCATTGCCATTAAAACCGTTATTTGCACTTTGTGATTTTGGATATGATACAGGAGAGACAGTAAAATCCCCTTATTCGTTCAGACAAGAGTGACTCAAGAAGTGAGTTGCGTTATATTAACCATCCCTACCTTCTCTCTAGTCTATCAGTTTAAAGTTTAGGATAAACTATGCGCGAATAAACAGCAATCTGTATTTTGAAACAAAACTAAAAACACTTAGTTTCTTTACTCAAATTATGTACCATCATATGTCTTAAATTTTTCAAACAAAATGCGCACGGGCATCACTCCTGTATTAATAAACTGACAGATTGTCTGGAAATTAAATGTATATATTCGTACTACAGTTTAAAATAATTATTTAGTGCTATAGATTTTTCTTTTATTGCCTAAGCCAAACGCCGTCTCGTAATTAAAGTGCCAGGCTGTGAATTTGAGGTTCCATAGTTCGTTTTTCTTTATTGTAGGTGCGTTATAAGAATGACAGTAAAATCCATCTCTTCAGTCTGATAATAGAAGCTCAAGCTTTGTTTGGCTGGATCTAGTCTATCTCTTCTAAATTAGGGACGGCTACCGCAGATAATCCTTGTGTAGTTTTGCGAAAAATCCGACAAAAACAAACTTTTATTACTATCTGTTGTGATAGAGGTGAATGACCAACTTTCAAAGAAAATCACGTGTAAATTTTGGTTTGCAACAAAAAAATTCTTTCCGGACACTGTCTGTAGTGAGTCTGATTAAATTGACCAGTATTGGTAGTGTAAACCGAAATATTAACAATTATTACTTAATTGTCCAGAAATATGCCTACTCAGTATAAAATGTACAGGAATATGACCAAAAAAACATAAGCTAACAAATAATAAGGACATAAGAGGAAAAACGGAATGAAACTGCTTGTTAAAGATACTGACCGAGGAATTAAGTAAACTGTACTTTAAGCTAAGATGAAAGTACATATTATTTCATGCTAATATAATAACAATATTGTTGTTTTAGAAAAAGAAAAAAAATGATAATTGGTGTTATGAGGGGCAGCGTTAACCTCTTTCCGTTGAGGGGCTGCACTCTCACATTTTGTGAGGACACACACTATTGGGTTTAGGAAGAAAACCAACTTTAACAGTAACCCTTTTAACATGGGAGCATAAAGCACATTTTTAGGTAGCTTTGCCCCCAGCAATACTCCCTTGCCACTGCCTCTGGATCTGGTATCTACATGTACAGTTGGTGTTGTTTCCAAAATTCTTAAATAGCTTTTCATTCGAAACCTATTCTGTGACTCAGTCCCAATCACGAGACATTAAGCAAAATGAAAGCATTAGCTGAATACGGGCACGAGAGAAGATATATCAAATAAAAATAGAGATTTCAAAATGTATAAATCGCGAAATTACTTTTTTTATTCACAAACATTTGCACAAATAAATAATTATTGCTACAGCACATTTCAAATAAATACAGAATTTTACTTATTGATTGAAATATTGATATACATAAGTTGTGAGGTCTTCAAGCACCGTAACATGTCATCACAGGACCTACAGCAGGCTCTGGTTACTGTTGATGTGAAAGTGCATGCCTCTACAATCAGAAAGAGACTGCACAAGTTTAACTTGCATGGGAGGTGTGCAAGGAGGAAACCTTTGCTCTCTAAGAGAAACATCAAGGCCAGACTGAAGTTTGCCAGAGAGAATGTAGATAAAGACCAGGACTTCTGGAATAATGAGTTTTGGACAGATGAGTCCAAAACTGAATTATCTGGACACCAGAACAAAGGACATGTTTGTCGTAAACCAAATACAGCATTCCAGAAAAAGTACCTCATACCAACTGTGAAGCATGGAGGTGGAAGTGTCATAATTTGGGGCTGCTTTGCTGCAGCAGGACCTGGACAGCTCACAATCATAGAATCCACCATGAATTCTACTGTGTATCAGAGGGTGCTTGAGAATCATGTGAGAACATCTGTACGAAAATTAAAGCTGAAGTGGAACTGGACCCTGCAACACGACAATTACCCAAAACATACCAGTAAATCCACCGGCTGAAAACTAAGAAATGGAAAGTCCTGGAATGGCCGAGTCAAAGCCCAGATCTTAATTCCATTGAGATGCTGTAGGGTGACTTGAAACGGGCTGTACATGCAAGAAACCCTTCAAACATCTCACAGCTGAAAGAATTCTGCATTGAGGAGTGGGGCAAACTTTCTTCAGACCGATGTCAGAGACTGGTAGATGGCTACAAGAAGCGTCTCACTGCAGTTATTTCAGCCAAAGGGAGTAACACTAGCTATTAGGGGGTAGGGTGTCTTAACTTTTTCCTCAGTTAGAATATGCATTTTTGTAGAATTACATTTGCAGAAGATCTTAAAATCTTTTCTTCGGTTTTAATTGTTTAGTTATATTCCTATAATCTCTCAGTATTGTTGAAATTGAGATTAAATATCTATATATCCAAACATATTACAAAAATACACAGGCTTTTGTAGGGTGTCCTAACTTTTTCACATGACTGTATGTGTCACTCATTTTCAGTATAACAATAGTATACTGTTAGGTTAATGAGCCCATTGGGAAAAAAAAAAAAAGAGATAACAATGAAAACACTGGACAACGCCAAGTAACTGTGTTATTAAAAAGTGAGTATACATAATGACCTCATAACATTATTCCCAAATATAATTTAACACAATTATGTTGTATTATCCATAACAGCAAGTGATAACTTTATAATACTCTATCATAGCATCAAAATAAACTCCAAATTTAAATAATAATATTAATCTTTAGACGAGGCAAGCTTCAAGTTTATAAAACTAAATAATATCGTTTAAGAATGAATCACTTTTTGTGAGGTGCAGATGTCACTAATTGTTTTCAAAAAACATAGCCGAGCCACATCGAGCTATCTGCTGAGCTCACATAGAGGAATCGAACCCATGATTTTAGCGTTTTAAATCCGTATAGTTACCGTTGTACTAGCGGGGGGGGGCTGGGAGGTTCACAAGAAGGAAGTAAAAATAAAAATGTGCATTTTTCTTACAGCAAAGCCACATCGGGCTATCTGCTGAGCCCACCGAGAGGAATCGAACCCCTGATTTTAGCGTTGTAAATTCGTAGACGTACCGCTGTACTAGCAGGGGGCAAAAATAAATATACATACATAGTTTTCCTAAACGAAGAAAGACAATAAATATATTGTTGCATATATTGGAAGAACGTTTTCTTTAATCGTAATTTGTTCCCAATATGAGAAATATCATTTAATTGAAGTAGATTTTGTGCCAAACTATACAACCTGACATACAGTATTTTTTTATGATTTAAAGAAGCTAGATTCTTGAAGAAAACAAGCAAATGGTAGAAGTAATTTTCAACACTTATAACCTTGCTTTGACATAATAAGTATATTCATTAACTTCTCAACACGTTTTGTTGTAAAATTAGTTATTTAGTTTCTTAGTTTTGTGTACGCCTGATAATATATTTAACAAAAGTAGAACTTTGTTTTTGAGAGTCTAATTGAAGATCATTCATCTACAACTATTGGTGAATCATATTCTTCATCGACGTTTCATATGTTTCCTTTTTCAGTTAATAATGATAGTCTACTATTTATTTTGAGAGTCAGTGATGTAGTTTTATGAACACTTACACTGATGGAAGATACAAATTCAATTTGTACAAAAATTATATAAAATCTGTTTTATTATGGAAGTTGGTGTAAAGTTGAAAAACTTATTTGCCCTTGGCGCTTTACCACTCATTGTCGAAACTTGTAAAGAAATAGCTGCAGCATCAGTGGGGATTACAAATGAACGAAACTCTGTATTAAATTCTGGATGCGGTGACTGCAAGCTGTGTTAGCTTCCATGCTGAGGTTTTGTTCTTCAAGCCCACAACGAACACCGTAATTAGGTGAGCAGGGTTACTGTAGATCTTTTCTCCAAATTGAAATCAAAGTATGGACAAATTATATTATATTCGAAAATTAGCCGCTAACATTTGTTCAATTTGCTGAAAGAAAACGTTGTCAGAATGACAAAGGAAAAAACGTTACGTTGTATTTCTCTGTATTGGCCTCGTGATTTGTTTTCGAACGGACTTTAAAAATGCAACGCGAGTATTTTGTTTTGTTGCCTTCCTTCGAACTTTGACAAATGTATTCAACAATAAATATTATTCGGGACGAAGCTGTGAAAGTAGTTTTTAGCCTGGGGAAAGATACCAAGTTTCACTTCACGTACGTGAATGGCTTCAATAAAATACTTCTTTACACATGTATGAAGAGGAAACAGCACATCATCTCATCTTAAAAGCAATTTTCAATTCTGACTGATTCTGTATCGTATAAATGAAACCAGCTGATAAATTAGTGAGAAGTGTTTTACTACCGGTTGTGTGACATAAGCGTTACTCTTCAAATATATTTGTCCCTCTAGCGTATGTTGATTTCTGCTTTTAAGAAAACAAAAAACAAAAAACACAAACGACCGTTGAATTAGAAGGTGTGTAGTCTAACGGGATTTATTTTATTGCAGTTTATTCATACTTTTTTTCTCATGAAAACGGACATCGATTTCGAAATGTAGCTAAAAGTTTGAGAACTATTATCAAACATCGAATCCTTGTTTATTATCTTATTAGTGATGTCAGGAAATACGCCCATGCTTATCGCAGTAGCTTTTTAGGTTGGAGGATTCTGTTTCGTATCCATAGCCTTCCGTTAGTAGACAAGGCATTGCTCCAGATTGTGTTGGAGTAATGGATTCAATGCTCACTAGTGTCCTAATCGCTTTGTTTTGCGAGTTTTCTCTTCCAAGGAGAACATTGACCACTCCGTTCTTTTGTTTTATTTATTAATAGTTTATCCGAAAGGACTGTAATATATATCCTGCCAGCTAAAGATCTATTCATCGTAATGTTGCATAACCAGTGGCCAAGAAATCGCCTTAACGAAACATAGGGTTTTTAAATATGTCACCTGTGGGATGACATTATTAGCATATGCAAATATTCGTTTCAAAGTGCGACTAACTTTATGTATAAGTTTTAAGCTGTTTACGAGATAAAATAACTTTGCGTTTATAATACTGTTTTCTTTTGTTTTATAAGAATTAATTATGTGAGCTCATTAAGTTATTGTTCAGTATTTTTAAATTCACGTTAATAAAAGAACACTGGTTAATAAGAAGCACAATAATACATTTATTTACATTTCAAAGACCTCTTACCGCTTTTTTTCATTTCTGTTATTTACTTCATTGGAGTGATTTCAAAATTCATCATTTCATTATATGTATGTAATTATCATCATTGTTTAGAATGAAATTACAGATTTACTTACTTGTAACGTGGCTTTTAAAGTGATTTTACTGTATTCAGTTAAGACGTGAAATGAACGTTCTTAAAAAATACCTGATATACATTTAATTTAAGTTTGTTCTGTCTTCTAGATTCCAGAACAATATTCGACTAGCATGCGAAAAAACTGTTTACTGAAAAGAAAGAGTAATACTTTAATCTTGTTATTTTGTTTAGATGTTCTAAATAATACTATTAATTAAGCTGATTTACATGTTTTGTCTTTTTTCTAAACAGAGTATTCCGTCTTCTGTGAACATCAGAGGGCAGCTAAAAGGTTCAAATAAACTGTTAAGGTAAGTAAAGAATTAGATTATTCCTTTAAATATAAGCTGAAAATAGAATATCTGGCATTTATCACCACAGAACGACAATATCCACTATTGTGGTTTTTGTTCAGACACACAAATGTATCACCCCTTTTTTTTCTTTGTCACACCAAACATGCTCCGCCTATCACCCGTGGGGTCGTTATAATGTAACGGTCAATCCAACTATTTGTTGTTAAAAGAATAGCCCGTGAGTTAGCGGTAGGTAGTGATGACTAGCTGCCTTCCCTCTATTCTTACACTGCTAAATTAGGGACGGCTAGCGCAGATAGCCCTCATGTAGCTTTGCGCGAAAATTCAGAAAAATCAAACACATGCGAAAGATTATCTGAGTCTCTTCATTGGCCCGGCATGGCCAGGTGGGTTAAGGCGTGCGACTCGTAATTCGAGGGTCACAGGTTCGAATCCCCGTCGCACCAAACACGCTCGCCCTTTCAGCCGTGGGGGCGTTATAATGTGCGATCAAAACCCACTATTTGTTGGTAAAAGAGTAGCTCAAGAGTTGGCGGTGGGTGGTGATGACTTCCCTCTAGGGCAAAATTAGGGACGGCTAGTGCAGATAGCCCTCGAGTAGCTTTGCGCGAAATTCAAAAACAACAAAAGTTTCTTCATCTTTCTAACTAGATGTGACATTCAGACATGGATATTGATACATGCTATAAGCTGGTATGTTTTCTGATACAACTCACACTACATCAAGGTAAAAAGAACAGAAAAAGAATATTAAATGTAACTGGAAGGCTAGACAGCACCTTTTTTTTGTTTAATTTTATTAAGATTTGTGAACAAACAAAACTACACCAAGCGATATTCCATAACTAAGCCGTATGAAATACCAGTCTCCCGATGGCTCAGCGGTAAGTTCGCGGGTTCAAAACTGGGTTGCCATACTCATAATGGACACAGGATATGTAGCATATTGTGTTGATTTGTACTTAATTAAACAAATAAAATGCTATTGCAGGTAACATGTTTGTGCTGAAAGCAGTGTTTCGAAATATTTGATAGTTATGAAATCGACGTGGTCACCTAGCGTTTAAATCAGAGATTATTATTCTGTGTCGAGTGATTAGGTCTGTGTGTGAGATGCCAAACGGTTGCTGTGTGTGTATTCGTTAGAATATCTTCAAGTTAATCTATCAAAGAAGTGTGACTCAAAATAATAATGAGGGTTGCATATAAAAGTCTTCAATACAACCTGTTTGTTTGTTTCACAACTTAACCACATTGGGCTATCTGCTGTGTCCACCGTGGGGAAATGATCCCCCTGATTTCAGCATTATAAATCCATAAACTTGCCATTGTTCTACCGAAGGGCCAAAAAAAAATTTCAGAATTATACAGAAGACCTGGTAATGTTAGCTGTATTTAAGGTTTAGTCAGGGCTGGTTGATATAACTCAATCAATAGAATGAGAAAAAAAAAATCTTCGATTGGAATATGATAATTTCCTTAGTCTTCCAAAAAAACAGTGGAGTTTGTTTATTAGTGCTACATAACTTTAAATGTTGTCCAAATTGATAGAATATATAATACATTATATAGGTAAAAATAAAAATATTAATTTCTATTTATTTTGTAAAAATGTTGTGAAAACAAATTGTTCAGTAAATGCAAAATAGTCAGTCTGATTATTCTAACATTTTAACGTAAATATATATATTTATTGAAAAGTGAGGAATCGCTGAAGGTGAAGGATAAAAGTGTGAAGGCAGAGAATGTGATAAATAGCGAGTAGAGTTAATGAATGACCTGTGTACCAGTTTCCTTCCAGTTCAATTATAATAGAACACTTAAACCACTAGTGGTATCATTTATCAAATATCTGTGTTTGGTTGTCTAAAACTAAAAGATACGTTTAAACTGACTGTTCACATCACAGAATGCAATCTTCTAACGTATATGATGATGGATAGCTGCTGCGAACAACTGTGATGTGGGGCACGTGTCCCATAGGATTTTCACGGAAAGTAGGAGAAAATGAGTGACAATTATTGTGTCACTATGAAAGTGATATGCTGTTCACATCGCCTAAGTTCTTTATATATAATGAATAATGTAAGCCGGTTTGAAATATGCAAGTTAAAAGTAAGTTTTTTCACGTTTAGGCACAAACGGAAACTTAACAACAAGTAGAAAAAAAAAGTAAACCAGTGAAAAGTACAAAACGATATGTGTTATTATGGGATTAGTTAAGATCAGAATTGCAAAGTTACAGAATTTTATTACCATAGAAGTTGAGAAAACATTTTATTTCTATATCAATAACCTGGTATAACTAGAAGGTTAGAGCGTTCCACTTGTGATCTGAGGGACGCGGGTTCGAACCCTGTCACACCAAACATTATGCTCTCCTTTTGAGTTGTTGGGGGTATAATGGACGATTAATCCAACTACTAGTTGGTAAAATAGTAGCTCAAGAGTTGGCGGCAAGTGGTCATCACTACCTGCCTTCTTTATAGTGTTACACTATTAAATTAGGGACGGCTAGCGCAGATAGCCCTCGTACAGCTTTGCGTGAAATTTAAAAATAAACGGTCCGGCATAGCTAAGTGTGTTAAGGCGTTCAACTTGTAATCCGAGGGGCGCGGGTTCGAATCCCGGTCGCACCAAATATGCTCGCCCTTTCAGCCGTGGAGGCGCTATAATGTGACGGTCAATCCCACTATTCGTTGGTAAAAGAGTAGCCCAAGAGTTGGCGGTGGATGGTGATGACTAGCTGCCTTTCCTCTGGTCTTACAATGCTAAATTTAGGACGGCTAGCACAGATAGCCCCCGAGTTGCTTTGCGCGAATTTCAAAACAAACAAACAATTTAAAAAAATTCTATATCATTTTAGGCTCAAGACGCTTAATCACGTGGGTGGGACTTGTGTCAATAAAGTTTTTACATTATAATATTTATATTTAACTCTGTATAAACTAATATCATCCGTTTGCTAGTCTAAATTACGTTTAAAAAGCAATATTTGTTCTATATTGATCTTTTATTTAATACTATAAATTGTAGATTTGAAATACTTAGACTCAATAGTCAGCTTAATACAATAAAATCTAAAAATACACATAACCCTTTTTTTAATACAGCTAGTAGTGAGCTGATCAGGATTAGTCATAATATGTATTTTTGTTATTTTACGTAGTTATGCTCACTACTAGTGTGGTATTGATTTGAACTAACAACACATTAAGCTCATCACACTTAGGTACATGTAATATAGTTAAATATGTTATATTAGAAAAACTTTACATGTGCAAACCAGCAAACCACGTGATAACAACAGTATATATAAAGTGGTAATGGAGCTGCTTGTGTCAGAACTATTATACTTTGACATTGTTTATTGTGTGGTTAGTTGTGTGACGCCACAAAAACTTGATCGCTTTTGGAAAGATTATTTTACAGTCCTTTCACGCCCAAAATGTTTGTACGCTCGTATCGTAAAAAATGAGTTGATGTCCAGAATTTATATTTTCTCTGAGGGGTGCGTTTCTTATACATATTATAATTGGAAAGCAAAGGAACATGAGTCAACTAGGGAAACAAGAACTATTTATAAAGAGACCTGCAACAAGTCACTTTCCAGATAAGGTAAGCAATCTGTGGTGTCTTGTAACAGTTGAGAATTCATGAATACAAAGTTCAGTCGTACTGGCCGTTCAGGCAACAGTACACAACATAATCAAGAAGGATTTACATTGGAAAAGTAACATAACTGACGTCACATGTACGCAAACTGATTAAACAAATGACTGGCTTAACTGTAGCTGGAGAAAGCATAAGAATATATACCACTCAAGTCGACGGATGAAACGCCTGTGGATTTTTGCGCTGTCATATCACTGGAATGGCGCTGCAAAACCGTCAACCTCGTAGATTAGTTAATTGTGTAAAAGCTGCAAGGAAAATTGGTGTGCTTTGGACACAACAGTCTTACGAAATAGACACTATTGATAAGAAGCACTGTTGTTAGAGCATCACTATCTGTGGCTACATGGACTTATAATATAAGTTTTAATATAACGTACACAATCCTCTTTTAATCTTTTTGTTATTGTTTCAAATCCCTACTGTTTGTAATTTCAGTGTGTTATACACATTTCCTCTTTACCTAAAGGTAGGTATATATATATATATATAATGTAAGGCATTAAACGAAATGGCACTCAGTGGCTCAGCGATAAGTCTGAAGTCTGATAACGCTAAATTTTCAGGTTTGAATACCCGTGGGGAAAATAGCCCATGTTGTAGCTTTGTGCTTAACAGTAAACAAACAAATCAAACGAAATAAAAATATGTCTACTTACAATAGTATTAATTACAACTGATAGGTATGCATCGATCTAACTGGAAAATAAACTGACTAAAATGTATGACAGATGTCATATGTTTAATTCCACAAGTGGTAAGCACCATTCATACAATAATATTAACAGTTAAAAACGTGTCATCTGTAAGTGATCTTTATAAAGATATGTTTATCTTAATGTCCACTACGAGGCAATGTAATGTTGTTCTGTTTCGTTTTATAAAAAAAATGCTGTGAAACGTGTGTGTGTGTGTATATATATAGTTGCTTTATCTTAGGTATGTGTGAAATAGTGATTGCAGTTATGGCGCACATGTATGGTTTTTCAAAAGTCTAGAGTTCTTTATTTTTTTATTATTGCATGCAATAGACGAAAACCATAGAACAGCACCATGAAAAACTTCCAAAAGAGCCTGTAATGTAAGTTCGAAAGAAAGCCTCAGAATCTGATAGCGCTCCTTGGGGAAAACGATCAACCTTCGGAAAATGCTTCGAAGGCTCTTTGGCCAATTTATTGATTCGTTATCTTCTAAAGACTTTTGTGTTACAAGCATGCCTACGTGCGTGATGAATACCTCTGAGGTATGGAGTTAATAAATGAGCGTTTGAGGTAAGAGAACAGTCCTGCAGGTTGAGATCCAGAGATAGATATTAAATTCCTAAGCTCAATATAGAAGTCTTGTTAGCCAATTTAAGAGCTAATATCAAAAGGCTCTCAGTATCAAATACAAACCTGAGCTAATGGATGATTTTTTTTCACACAGGAAGGATGTTAAGTTTCTCCAAATGTGGTATTCTTAAGGACATGAACCTTTCCTGTGAAATGGTATCATTGTCATTTTATTGGCAAACCAGATTGAAACTGTGACTGCAGTTTTCATTGCTAGTTCTCTGTAGAATACTATCTTACCTCCAGTCATGTCATAGAAATCTTTGTCACTGGTGAACTTAAGCATGTAGTAAATTCTACAGAAAGAACTGTTAAAATTATACAATAATGATTGCAGTCAATAATAAATAGTCTTAGCTATGAGTGACAAGCAAACTACGAAAAGCTTCTGTTACCGCTCTGCCCTAAATCATCTGTTGGGCGTCCTCGAGGCCAGTAATATTTTCGGCCTCGCTGAAAACTGCAGCTGTTGTACATAAAGATAGTTAGGTTTCTTTGTTTCGTCTAAAACAGTCAGAAACTGTGGTTTGAAATTATTTCATTTTTAATGATATTTCCAAACAACTTGTGAATAACAAAACAGGTTTAATTTGAATGCTAGTGTTCCAAATATTTAACCAGTTTTTTGAAACTCTCACTTTAATTTTACTGAATGGTCATGACAGTTACATATTCTAGTATTTCATTTCTCCTGTCACTCTAAAGTCACTTCTTAGCCTTTCCATTATCAAACTTTATAGCAGAACATTTTCCTAACGTCATCATTTCTGCACTTCAAGGATGTCTCCACTCTTCTAGAGGCACTTGACGGCTTGCAACTGGTTATTCAATTTAAAGTGTTTTTGTGTTTAATTTTTCTCATGATCAACAAGAGAAGACACATATACTATAATCATTTTTCAGTGCAAGGACTATCTATTTCTAGAACATTCAGTAAATATAAATGTTCGAATATCAGTAAATGTCCTACCCATTTTATAAAATTTCCTTCCTCCCAAAAAAACACTGTAGGAAAAAAAACTGCTTCTCCAGTGACTGACACTAATCATTAGAGTCATGGGTGTTGGTGCAATAAGCTGTGTAATTACTGTGTGTTATGCAATGTGGTGTGGTGAGAAAACAAAAAGGCAGTCTCGATGTTTTAAGATTATATACACACACTAACTGTAAAATTAAATTGTAAATACATTATCCTGTTCAGTAAAACAAACTAACCTAATAAAATAGCGATTGAAACTGCACTTCCAAGGTGAATTTAACTGAAAAGAAACCTCTAATTCCGAAATTTGTTACCATTTCTTTGTTTTAACGAATCCTTTGTTGGAGAAGTGATAATTTTAATGTTCCTGTACAACAGTTTAAGTTTAACTTGTCAATGAAGAAAATATTAGCCGTGTTAATCCCATTAATACATCGTTTCTCACCATTGGTCTACATATGTAAAGAAAATGCATGTTTCGTTTCGTTTTGAGTCTATTTCGTAATAAAGTATATTTGATTTCAGTTTGCAGCTTTTACAATAGTTCAGATTAGTTTTCAGTACAGGTACAACGTTTCGATCACAATTGTTATCGTTATCAAGTACATGATCAAGATTATGAGCATTACATATGTATAATGTACACCTTGTTTGTACAAGTTATATTCTACTTATGAAAAGTAATTCGCCTACTTTATATCACATTTTCCACTTTCATCATGCACCTATACAGTGCATGTAATTTTGGGAATGCTGCAATTTTTCATTTTTTGGTTTACAAACGCGTAATGTTATGAAGTGTGTTACGTACTACAATTTGAAATATACTGAAACTGAGTTAAGTGATAATTTAAATTTAGAGCTTATCAAATGTCAATATACATCAAATTTGTTATATTTGTCAATAAGATCGACAGACATAGTTTTCTTTTTTAATGCTAATTTATTGTAATATACAACAAATAATACAGTTTATAATAACGGTGATTACAAATAAATTTATGAACAAAGGTTTTACAAACCTACAAACAAGAGAGTTCTCTATCTGGTTTGTAGCTTTCTTGGTATTTTGTCGATGGTTCACGATGAGTAAATTAATCTTGAGGAGTTGATGTAGGTACAATTCACTTAAAAGAGAGCTAGATAGCTCTTCATTGATCACACGTTGAGTTTTTCACAGCTGAAGTTCTATGATGCCTTCATAAAAGAACTAATGTACGATGTGAATTCTCTGAAGTTAAATGCTTTGTAAGGTTCAACGTTTTTAAACATACCTGGTCAAATATCTGAAGTTCCCGATTAATAAGCGTTAACCACAATTATAGCTTTTAAGGTTTATAGTATACCAACTATAGCAAATCAGTAATATATACTATCGCGTTGGTTACATTTATAGACGTAAGAAGAATTTCTAGATACAACGCTAAAATCAGGGGTTCGATTCCCCTCTGTAGACTCAGCAGATAGTCCGATATGACTTTGCAATAAGAAAACGCAAACGCAGAATTTCTAGAAAGTTTAGCCTGCATAATGTTATAGACGATAAACTAATGTTTAGGTACACACATATATTGTTGATTCTTACACTCGAGAATCTTCTACTATTTTAGTAAATAGGCGGAATTTCGCAATACAGATTTAAAATAAAATGTTTGTTTATTTCTAAATATAAATTTAACTTAAACAAGTATTGATATTTAAAAATATATACATATAGTACCTCCTTTACAAGTTGTATTCATAGTATTTATACATTGAGTCAAAGGTGGGACAGCGGTTAATCTGCGGACTTATAACGGTAAAATCCTGGGTTCGATTCTACGTGGTGGACATAGCAGATAGCTCAATCTTGCTTTGCTCTAAAACATACATTGAACTCAACTGGCAAAAAATTGAACATTTTGAGCAATTGTGTTTTTTAAAGATACGTAATTACGTTTAAGAATACATTTTATTGGAAAAATGTATTTTCTCTTATATTTTTATAATATATTGATTTTTAGCTGTAAAACAATAAATAATTACCCATCTCTTAATCAAAAAATCAGTAAAAACCAGTAATATTTGTTACTTCTTTTTTTAAGAGCTAAAATGATAAAAGAAGTTATTTAAACTCGTGTATTTCAAAAGAGGGCAGATGAAACTTTGTTATTTTAAAATATGAAAAACATAAATCACAAAACTGATATATATACAGTCGTATGAAAAAGTTAGGACACCCTATGAAAGCCTGTGTATTTGTGTAACATTTTTGGATATATAGATATTTAATATCAATTTTAACAACACTGAAAGATTATAGGAATATAACTAAACAATTAAATCTGAAGAAAAGACTTTTCAAGATCTTCTGTAAATGTAATTCTACAAAAATGCATATTCTAACTGAGGAAAAAGTTAGGACACCCTACCCCCTAATAGCTAGTGTTACCCCCTTTGGATGAAATAACTGCAATGAGATGCTTCTTGTAGCCATCGGTATGAAAAAACTTTGTCCCACTCCTCAATGCAGAATTCTTTCAGCTGTGAGATGTTCGAGGGGTTTCTTGCATGTATAACCCGTTTCAAGTCACTCCACAGCATCTCAATGGGATTAAGATGTTGCAGGGTCCAGTTCCGTTTCAACTTTAATTTTCGTAAAGATGGTCTCACATGATTCTCAAGCACCCTCTGATACACAGTAGAATTCATGGTGGATTCTATGATTGTGAGCTGTCCAGGTCCTGCTGCAGCAAAGCAGCCCCAAACCATGACACTTCCACCTCCATGCTTCACAGTTAGTTGGTATAAGGTTCTTTTCCTGGAATGCTGTATTTGGTTTACGACAAACATATCCTCTGTTCTGGTGTCCAGATAATTCAGTTTTGGACTCATCTGTCCAAAGAACATTATTCCAGAAGTACTGGTCTTTGCCTACATTCTCTCTGGCAAACTTCAGTCTGGCCTTGATGTTTCTCTTAGAGAGCAAAGGTTTCCTCCTTGCACACCTCCCATCCAAGTTAAACTTGTGCAGTCTCTTTCTGATTGTAGAAGCATGCACTTTCACATCAACAGTAGCCAGAGCCTGCTGTAGGTCCCGTGATGACTTGTTAGGGTGTTTGAAGACCTCTTTTAGCATCTTGCGGTCAGCTCTCGGGGTGAACTTGCTTAGACGACCAGACCTGGGCATGTTGACAGTTGTTTTGAAAGCCCTCCACTTGCTGACTATTTTTCGGACAGTGGAATGGCTGATTTCAAAATCTTTTGGGATCTTTTTAAATCCCTTACCAGACTCATAAGCTGCTACAATTTTCTTTCTGAAGGCCTCAGACAGCTCTTTTGCTCTCACCATGGTGCTCACTCTCGCTTCAACAGTCAGGAGCACACCAAACTAAATAGGTTTAAATAAGGCAAGCCTCATTCAAAATGCTGAGTAACGATCTTCTAATCATGTGCATCTGGCGTAATACACCTGTGTGTGAGTTGAGCCAATTTAAGTGGGAAAAAATGTGGGGTGTCCTAACTTTTTCCTTAGTTAAAATATGCATTTTTGTAGAATTACATTTACAGAAGATCTTGAAAAGTCTTTTTTTCAGTTTTAATTATTTAGTTATATTCCTATAATCTCTCAGTATTATTAAAATTGAGATTAAATATCTATATATTCAAAAATGTTACAAAAATACACAGGCTTGTCCTAACATACATACATACATACATAGGAGGTCCTAACTTTTTCACATGACTGTATATATATAGCATGCTATGGTAATCTATTTTTACTTAATTATATGTTTCACTATCGTACCTATTTAATTAATACTGTTTAAATTGAGGTTCTTTTGTTTTACGTTCAGTATATATCTTAGATATTTAAGACGTTATTAATTGTCGTACATTCCTTGCAACTATTACAAAAGCGATGAAGTCGGTAGTATGGCCTTTGGAAAGCACACAGCATTTTTCTGCTATAACCAGTCAGCATTACATCAGATTTTCGTCAGCATTTGTTTATTTGTTTGTTTTGAATTTCGCCCAAAGCTATAAGAGGGATATCTGCGATAGCCGTCTCTACTTTAGCAGTGTAAGACTAGAGAGAAGGCAGCTAGTTATCACCACCCATCGCCAACTCTTGGGCTACTCTTTTACCAACGAATAGTGGTATTGGGTATAACATTATAACGCCCTCATAGCTGCAAGCAAGTTTGGTGTGACGGGGATTCGAATACGCGACTTTCAGATTACGAGTCAAGCGCACTAACTACATGGCCATGCTGGGCCGTTGTTTATTGTAGTTAAGCACGAAGCTACACAGTGGACTACCTATTCTGTGCCAACCACTGGTATCGAAACACAATTTCTGTCGTTACAATTCCGCAAACTTATCGCTTACCCAATGAAGTGATTTCATTAGTATTATATATAGAAAGACAGAGTAAGAAAAGCAGATAGTCATTATTTTGTAACTTTCTTTACGCCATGTAGTGCAAGATTGGTAATAATAATCATCTTATTATTACTCGGCAATGAATATAAATAACATTCATTAATATATTCATAAGTGGTTTAGAAGTAAAACATGTTCCACTTTCATGGTATCAGAAAGTTGTAAGTATTAAATTTAGGGCCTTTTTTGTCCAAGTGCTTAGTTGTAATTCCAATGAACATACAAGTCTTTACCTATCTTACGTACAGATGGAATTATGACCAAATGTAAGCGATCTTTGTGTGTATTGACCTATGAGACAGACTGTGGCCAAATTATTACAAATTGTTAGTTATAATATTAATATAACATCCTAATTTCTCCAAACACTTGTCATATTATAGGTACAACCTGTTTGTTTCTACTGTTGTTACCCGCTCCCATCGATTCAAGGTTGTGGCTTTTTCAGACTCTGTCCATCAGATAGAAACAAATATTTTAAAATGATCATTCTTGAATTTAGAGGAACTCTCACTAAAATAACAACTAAACAGATTAGCAGATGCAAATTTAGCAATTGTACATCAAAGCTTGTAACTAGAAAGAAAGTTTTTGTTTTGAATTTCGCGCAAAGTTACAGGGTCACATGGTTCAAAATATTCTTGTCTCGTAGAATAGTTTTGTTTGTTTTTTTGGAATTTCGCACAAAGCTACTCGAGGGCTACCTGTGCTAGCCGTCCCTAATTTAGCAGTGTAAGACTAGAGGGAAGGCAGCTAGTCATCACCACCCACCGCCAACTCTTGGGCTACTCTTTTACCAACGAATAGTGGGGTTGACCGTCACATTATAACGCCCCCACGGCTGGGAGGGCGAGCATGTTTGGCGCGACTCGGGCGCGAACCCGCGATCCTCAGATTACGAAGCGCACGCCTTAACGCGCTAGGCCATGCCAGGCCGTCTCGTAGAAATCATTTTGTTTTATTTTTCCAGTTACCATTTGTCTTGAAATAAAAGTTATCTATATTTCACTCAAAAATGTCTTCGGTTACAAATTTTGTTTTTACATTTCGCGCAGTTACACGAGGGCTATCTGCGCTAGGCGTCCCTAATTTAGCAGTGTAAGACTAGAGGAAAGGCAGCTGGTCATCACCACCCACCGCTAACTGTTGGTCTACTCTTTTATCAATGAATATTGGGATTGGTCGTAAAATTATAACATTTTCACGGCTGAAAGGGCGAGCATGTTTGATGTGACGAGAATTCGAACCCGCAACCCTCAGATTAAAAGCTAAGCACCCTAACCACTTGACCATTTCAAGCCTCCAGAAAGAAAAAAAAATAGTAACACTCGACGTCGAGGTTTGTGCTGGAATATTTATTCTTATTTTTAAAAATATAGGACATACAGTGCTAAAAACTAAGCTGCAATAACTTTTCTGCAATTACGTTTTGAGGACTGTGAGTATTTTCTTAAAATTAAGTATCTTTTGTTACTATTTGATACAATTGTTAAAGAAGCATTATTATTTGGCTTTGAGTGTTTTTATTATTTATTAACAATACAAAACAATTTTCTCTTTTCATCTATCAGCTGAAAGACTTATTGTAAACTTGCCTAAGTCTTGTATTGTGCATTTATCTAATCGTGAACTTTCGGTATAGTACTGTTTTTTTTTTTAAAAAAAAGAAAGCTTAAGGATACAAAGGAAAACTGTATTTGAGCGTAAAATATAATTTAAAAATACATGCAATCTCTGCAAAAGAAAAATTATTATTTCTTTTATCCAAGGGAGTGGTAATAAATGCTCATTTTCAAAATTAGGCGTTGTTACCGAATTCAAATCTACTGCATGATTTATTAAAATTGATGCCTGAAAACTTGGTAATGAAGATGGTTGGGAGAATAGGGAATATTGTGCTAATTTTCCAAGAAATTTCTCGCGGCCTTCTTTCGTTCTTCGAGTACTTTGAAATTGTTTCCTCATAATAAGATATTAATGTACCATAGATTGTGTTTTCAGACGCTGAATTAGTACGAATGCGAAATTACATGTTAAAGATAAAGTTTAAGTTCAAGAAGTAAAACTGACTCCTGGTTATGACACATCATTAAAAATACATAAATAACTTGCTAGGGCTAACAAAAAAATAATTATCGGTGGTTGTATTCGTGATCTGTTGTTGAATTAATGAACGTACCACTTACTACAAAACAGATTCTTCACAAATCAATATACGTCAACATCAGGCTTCTTGCAGATGAAGATAAATAGATTTTTTAAGAAAGAAAAAAATTTGAACAAACTTAACTGCTAATAAAAACAAAATATATTTTCATATTTATATCTTCTGATATTCCATCTTAATGTGTCATTGAAATTCAGTTTTAAACACTGTACATCTAATGATGTCTAAACTACAGTGTATGACAAATATTCATTTTTCACGCTAAAAATGTATTATAGTATATGATATTTATTTTGTTTTCATTCTATACTCATATTATTGCGACTCATGTAATCCTAAAAATGTTGTCAACTATTTACCAAAATTGTTATTTTAATCCAATCATTACAAGTGTTACCTTTTGTTTTTTCTTTGAAATATTGTTCATTATATGAAGATTATGTTCTTTAATTTAAGCATAAAATCATAAGTCGATATATAGATATGGATTAAATTTAGTGGTTGAATCATAAAAGATTTTTATGTACTTTTTACTTTTGCCTAATACCTAGAAAGAACGAAACTTGGGACTTTCCCTCAACAATTCATGATTTATTTGGTTTTGTTACATATCTTTTAGTTCCCTGCAATGTTATCAACTTAATGAATAATCAATAGTGTATTGTAACCAATAATTGTATATGAATGCACATTATTATGATATACAAACATATATATTATTTAAGTTATGTGGCATCTCCCTTCCTTTTAAGCAGTTGGTATGGTCTGGTGGTTAGGGCATTCGCATCGTAATCTACAGATTGCGGGTTCGATGGTCGCCTTTTCGGCCATTATAAAGTAAAATCTAATTTCTTTTTTGTTGGTGAAAGAGTGTCTCAAGACTTATTGGTGAATGGTGTTGATCAGATTACTTCATCCTCGTCTGTCATTTCTAACGTAGGGACGCTTGGCGCAAATAGTTCTCTAATAGCTTTATTTGAAAACTTCAACAAACAAATAAACCTCTCCTTTAGCACAGGTTTTGGACAATTTGTATTGCCGTTTACATGCCCTGAGAAGAACTACAGTTTTGTTCCACATGGATATACATTCTCAATAATTTTATTTCCTAACCTACTTGAGTTCAGGTCATTAAAAGTGGAGGCAGTGCAACCCCGCTGTCTCTATAGCCTATGTTTCGATCCATAGTTTTTTTTATGTTTTGTTGAAAAGAAAGTCAAGAATGGATAAAGCAAACGGAATATTTAGAACGTTTTCAGATATTTTACTACACTGTATTATATTTATGCTGATAAATTACTCGTATCGAACTTCAGGTGACAATTTAATAAGCACATTCTGATACTCATTATAAAACTATTTCAATATTTTTCTTCCAAGTGATATTGGATAAGGCGTGATTTATTGGTTAGCGTGCCCGGACTACACTGTGCATGGAAGTAAGTGCCCTATAAGAATGTCTGTTGTCTAGTTACCTCTCCTTCAGTTTACCAGATTAAAATTACATTTGGCTATATAGAAATAACTTTTTGTGCAGCGCAGCGCAACAAAATTATGAAGCAATCATAAGTAAAGACAGTTTCTTAAATTTCTGACGGTCTTACTTTTCAAAGGCTTTTATTGAGTTGCATTTCACTCACCACCATAGGTTATATGTTATTACTTTATATGAAGCTGAGATAGATTTTATGTATCCTGTTCCTTAAGCTGCAAAACAAAAAAAACTTATTGTTTCTAAAATTACTTAAGGTTTGTTTTCACCCTTGATTTCCTACATACTTCCACATTAATTGTATTGCTGAATACCTTCTAAACAAGTTGAATACTGGTCTTCGGAACGGTAGGTTTTCTTGTTTAAGAACCTCATCAGTTCTTGTTTATCATACTCAAAACTAAATGTTCTTCTTATAGACAATACCAATATTTTATAGAATTACTTACACATTTGAATAACTGTCCTTGGTGTGGGGGAGTCTATTTATAAATAGTTTTGTTTGTTTTTGACATTGCAAAAATTTCAATATGATACATAAAGTTAATTTGCTTTATTTGTAACACTGCTAGTAAAACTTTCAAAACACGGCGTTATTCTCGTCTTTACAATAATATTAACCCAATGTCTTTGTTTGTTAATCGAGTTTGCATAGTGAATTTAATTCTTCCCTTCGTTCGAGAAATGTGAGCTTCACCTTGGCTCAGCCTTGTTACCAAGTGTTGTCGCGATGGAGAGTTATCGATTTTACTGCTGGATCGAATGAATCTCTTCAGCTACTTAGGCCTCACAATCAAGAGTGTGGTTTCTCGTAATTGCTTACACAGTTGAAGTTGTTGTCTTCTTCAAATCAATGAGAAAAAAAAATCTAAATTTAAAGAAAATTACAGGCGCTCGATGTATCTTCTACGTTTCTGCGAATTTATGTTAATTACATGTAAATTTTTAGTGTTTCGTATTATCCGCTCATTGGGCATAATGATAAACCCATAATTTCATGTAATAGAATAGAGACTCTATTTTTTTATTTAGGTTTTAGACATGAATTCCCTGGATTATTGATTTTTAAGTGTTATTTTCATGAATTCAAAAATTAAGTTGATCATTTTGTTGCATTAAAGTTACATAAGTTGAATTATTTTATATAAAGATACCTAACAATTCTAAACCATGGTTCATTTCAAAAGTTTTAAGAAGGAAAAGAAATGACTGCAATATTCTCTTAAAAACAAACGTATAAAATCAGGTTTTTTAGGCCTAGTAAGTCTTATTTTGATATTTAAATTAGTTACTTTGAGAGTTTCAAGTATGCCCATATTTTACGATTTACCTCGTTCTTTCACATTTGTTTCAGAGTATTTGGTATCAGTGTTTGAATTTATGTTTCTTGTAACAATTTTCTTAAACTTAACAAAACAATGCAACTTACTTTATTATTTATTTAATCGGTTTCTCAACTTCTTCGTTACATTTCAAATACTTATGAGATTGTTGTCTACGTTGAACGTATATAGTTACGAGCCAGTAATATAATCTAGATTCATAGAGAAAGCCTTTGAATTAAACGAATTTAAATTAATTTCCATGTAGCTGGGTCCGGCGTGACCAGGTGGTTAGGGTGCTCGACTTCCATGCTAAGGGTCACGGGTTCGAATTCTCGTCACACCGAACATGCTTGCCCTTTCAACTATGGCGGGCATTATAATGTGACGGTAAAAAAAGATAATAAAAGAGAAAAGAGTAGCTCAAAAGTTGACAGTGGTTTTTATGACTAGCTGCCTTCCTTTTATTAGTGCACTGCTAAAATAAGGGATGGCTAGCGCAGATAGCCATCATGTAGTTTTCACAAAATTGAAATAACAACCAAACAAACCATACAGCTGAGATAGATTCTGTGTATCCTGTTTCTCAAGCGGCAAAACAAAAAAAAAAAAAAAAAAACAACTTATTATTTCTAAAATTACTTTAAAGTTTTTCCTCTTGATTTCCTACAAACTTCCATATTAATTATGTTGCTCAATACCGTCTAAACAAGTTGAACACTGATCTTGGGAAAGAATTTCATCTTAATGAGTAAGAGAAGACATTATGCCTGTTTATTTTCTCAATAACATTTAAAAAAGAAGTCCTAATTTTTGTAATAATATTGTAGTCGTAGTTTATGCACACTGTTGTTAAACGCGAGGATACATCCTTTGCTAATTAAGAACATTTTGTCTGACGTTTGAATTTTAAGTGGTTTATCTAAAAAATTACAAGTGATCTATTCTACTTTTCAACTTACTTATTACATTTGTACTTGTGTCTATACATTATTTGTTTATACGAGGTAAATGATATCAAAAGCGAATACTCTGTTTTTGTTTCGTCCCCTGAGAAACGTGATCAATCGCATGGTCTTTCTTAGTACATTTGTTATATACTAGTTTTCACGGTCTCTTCATTTATAGAGTAGAAATAAAGGGAATGAATTACCTTCAGTTTGCAGCGGAGATATTATATAAAGGTCTTGAACATATAGGAAAACGGTAAAATACAAGTAGTTTGGAAATAGTAATAACAAAAGTTTCCTAAATTTCTGTGTTTCACGCTCTGTTTCCTGTTACCATGGTGACTATGTTATAAGTGATAAACAGATATGGCGTTTTTTTGTTACATTTTTATAGGCGTAGTATTGATCTACGATGGAAAGTAGTGTTCAGTAGAAATTTAATTAAGAACTAACCTCGTTGCCTTTTATTCAATAAAATGACATTAACTATTAATGTTTCGAAAGAGTCATAAAACAATGTTTAATTTTTTCACCTATTAGCACGAGCAGCCTAATCCGAATTAAATTAAAGACTTAACTAATCCTTGAAACAGTGTCAATGAATGCCAGACTTACAAAGAAGAACTTCAATGAAAAAGAATTTGAAATCCTGTGGAGACCCCTCATGGCCAGGTGGTTAAAGCGTTCGACTCGTAATCTGAGGGTCGCGGGTTCGAAACCCCGTCGCACCAAACATACTCGTCCTTTCAGTCGTTGGGGCGTTATAATGTACGGTCAATCCCACTATTCGTTGGTAAAAGAGTAGCCCAAGAGTTGGCGGTGGGTGGTGATGACTAGCTGCCTTCCTTCTAGCCTTACACTGCTAAATTAGGGACGTCTAGCACAGATAGCCCTCGTGTAGCTTTGCGCGAAATTAAAAAAAACAAACAAGCATAAGATGAAATTTTGATGTGGATAAAATTACCACAGTACGAACTAACAAGTACCCTGGCTAATAATAAAGATTCCATGTAGTGTATGAAAGCTTATTGTGTTCTTATAAAAGCTAGAAATCAAATAATCATACTTATTATGTTTTCTTATATATTAATATACTATCTCTCACGGATTAATTTCGCACCGTATCTACACAACAGTTTGTACTCGACCTGTCTCGTCTCATAAAGATATATTGTTTTTTCAAATCATGTGAAAGAAAAGTCCTGTATCGACTCCCGATTCTTCGAAGGATTGTTTAAAAAGTTTTAAGCATTGCATGCAGTAGAGATTAGTTTTATTTTAATTTATATCAAACTGTAACTTTAATGATCTCTGTGGTTAATAAAATATTTTGTTTTAGTTTTCAGAAGACACTACGCAAAGCACAACTTGAGGAAACCCGTGATTCCAATAAGGTATCTACAGTAACGGTCATTACCGAAGATGGCACTATAACATTGGATACTAGCGACACCTGTAAGGCAAAACCTAAAACAAATTTAATTACCACACCAACGAGACTTGTTAAGAATTCCTTCGTTTCAGCATCCAAACAGCAATGTTCTTCACGTTCTCTTCCACCGATATCAACTCGTGATCAAGACAATGAATATAAAGCATGCAATAACAATACAGAAAGAGAGGACATGGAGACTGAGAGAATTACCACAATCCAGGCTCTTCACGAAAATACACCAATTTGCTCCAGCCCAGAGCTCCCACTTCCACCTCCTCCTGAAACAGAAGATACTATGGTCCAGCCTTCAAGTGATCCCCTACCTCCGCCACCAGATCCTTTTGAAATAGACATGATCATTACTGCTAGCACAAGCACGTATGTAATTTGATTTGATGATCAGTAATATCCCAAATATGTGTTTTTGATCTTTGAAATAAGTAAGGAATTTCAGCACCTCTTTTTATATGTATGTTTTACCGTCTCCGGCTCATATAATACTTCACGTATACGTGCGCTTGTGAACAAAAGGAAATATAGCACACATAAGCTTATTTAAAATTATTTTTTTCGTTGTATTTCTGAATAATATGTAGATAAGAATGAACTACGTTTTCCTTCTGTTATTTATATTTGAGTAACAGTTATACCATTACACAGATCGATATTGATCAATGATGTGTCTTTCAAAAGTGCACACACATAATTTGTAGAATAATATTCTTACACAAAGTCATGTAGGTTCACAACGTTTCCGCATCAGTGCAACAATTCGAAATCGTGTATAAGCTCTTGTTTCGTTCAACGAAAACATTAAAACATACCTGTTAATATCTATTTAAATTTAACCATAACAGGTTGCTTATGCTTATTTTTAAACAAAGCTGCAACCACCATTTTACAATTTGTCACTTATATGATATTTATTCTATTTTTATTTCTTTTTGCTGTTTATAATACAGTTTCACCTCCTTGCGGTTTAACGTTAAGCTTGAAAACTCACAACGCTAAAATTTAAAATTTGATCCCTGCAGTGGATACAGTACATAAAGCTCATTGTTTAATTTTTGATTAACAAAACTTAAAATTCTACAGGTTCATACTTGTTTTAATACAGAACGAATTATGTTAATAAAATTCATTTACTAAACAAACTTGTCCCTCTAAAGGACAAACCTTTACTATATAAAAATTAAAACTTTTGTTTACTGTAGATGTGAATTCAACAAATGAAATGGTTTTCTCTTAACAGGAATCCATATCAGACTTTCTGTATGTCTCACAAAAATGAATCTAAAAATAAGAAACACAAAACAGAAAGAAGTACAAGAAACGTCATGGCTCATCGACTCCAACTTTATCCACCGTCCAAAGGACATTTACCACCACAAGTTAAAGGGTATATGAAAAATATCACACATCAGAATGCGTATTCAAACCAGAGTGCTTCTAGGTTTTATGATTCTTCTAGTTCCACAAGAAAACACCCTGGGCTGCGTAATGTATTTGAGAAATCCCGAGAAAACCACTTCGGTAAAGAGGTTAATGCTGTTTCTCTTTTGCACTTTCCTGAATCCTTTCCATCTCAGCTAGAAACTCTCAGTGTTATTCAGTGTTCTCAAAATGATTATTTTTTTAATGACAAGCAAGAAAGCATGATCCAACACCATGCACACTACATCTCTCCTGCTTTTAGCGTTACGCCTAACCTTTCGGAAATAAAAACCAGTGACGATGTGACTAGAGATAATAATAATTTCGACTGTCACGGTGCAATTACCAAAACTAAAACATCAGAAGACAGCCTCTTTCAAGATCGTAAAAGCACGAGCACCAATAAAAATGACCAATCACCTGTCGACTTGTTGAGAAGTGATTGTTTGCCATTTTATCACCAATTTTATAAATATTCATCTACAGAGAACTCCAAGGGTCTAACTGCTGCACATGTTTCACCTAGTCAAGATTTGCCATCTTCTGAAAGTTGTATATCTTCGGAATGCAATAACTCGATTTCATTTAGTTCCACGTCAGGCCCAAATAGCCTCAATTACTCACTCCATGCATATACAAATAACAACTGTGTTAACGATCTGAAACAGACTTTGGGTAGAATCGATGAGAGCAGTTACCAAAATATTTTGGAACTAAGAAAAGAAATGACGTCACCCATCTACGCTAATATACCCCTCTCTCAACAGATTGTATCACCGTCTTCCCATGAATTCAGTAGTGTTGATGGTTTGTCATCAACTTATTTTAATCACAGTAGTGTTCACTTAAAAAAAGAACATACTTCTGTTTCAAAAGACATACCACTTAATGCTAAGCACAAAACAGCATCAACTTACTTGAACAGTAGCAATGGGCACAAGACAAAAAATGATTCCTTCCCAGTGCGAGAACGGTCATTACCTAAGACCAACTTGAATAACTTGCAAAAAAATGAACAGAATTCCATCACAGTGCCAGAAGGCACACAATGTACTAAGAAAACCATAATGTATAAGGATGGTTCACGCGTTTATTCAACCAATACCACTAGGCTTGAAAGAGAATTAAATTTTTTCTCATCTACAAAAGATGCATCACTTATCGAGAAAAAAATGTTACCAGTTCATTCAACTGATGAGAGTCAGTACAAGAAAGATCTGAATTCGTTGTCATTTCCAGAAAATGCATCACCTACTGAGAATAACATGTTACAAATTTTTGCACCTAATGACCCTGAGCAGGAGAAAGATCTGAATTCCTTTCCAGTTTCAGGAAATGCATCACCTAATAAAAATTTTAATAAGAACATGAAGTTGCTCGTTTGTTCGTGTAATGCCACTGGGCATGAGAAAGAATTTAATTTTTCCATAGTTCCAGAAAATCCATCGTCTACTGAAAACATAACCAAGATTAAGATATTACCTGTTTATCCAAATAATAATTCTAGACACAAGAAAGAACTTAATTTTACACAACTGCCAGAAGACATATCTACTGAAGACATTGCTAGGTTCAAGATGTCACCAAATTGTTCAGTTAATAGCTCTGAACATGAAAGAGAACTGAAATCATCCCCATTTTCAAAAGACACATCACTTACTGAAAACATTACTAAGTATAAAAGTAATAAAACTGAATACGAGAGAGAACCGAATTCGTCTCCAGTGCTAGAAGAGACACTATCTGCTGAGAGTATTAATGGACAAAAAATGTCACAAATAAACTCTGATATAAATTTACCTTCATTACTTTTCCAAATGCCAAAAGAGACTGTTTCATCTATTAAAAGCAGTACCAAACACCAGATGTCATCGACGTATTCCAACTTCAGTCCTATAGATGAAGTGAAACATAGTTCCTCGTGTGTACCAGAAGACTTACCGCCAGTATTCACTGAGTTAACTACTAGACACCAAGCGCCACAGTCTTACTTCACTAACTTTACTGTAAAGGAACAACAGGAGGAAAATGCTTCTGTAAAGGAGGAACGTACAGCGCATTATGAGCATAACGCTATCTGTATACCTGCAACAAGTAATACAGGCAGCTTCTCCAACAGTAACAGAATAAGCAGTTCAACACAAACAACGAAAACTTCTACTTCTTTCCAGAAGCAGAAAACCAAAGAAGAACTGGAATGCGAGAAATTATCTCAAGCTTTCGCGAATTACTGTGGGGATGCAAACTTACGAAACTTACTTGGTGAGCTTGTGTTTTACTTATAATAAATAGAAAGTGCCAAAACATGCTGTAAAACAAAGTTGTATTATATGGGCTAGTGACAATGAGATAATGTTATTCAAATAAGAAAGCGGAAAAAAATATTTATAGCATTTTCACGCAAAGGGCTATCTGTATATGCCTGTTTTTAATTTTCAACAGATCGACAGCTAGTCAACTCTTGGGCTACTATCGTCTGTTTGAATAGTGAGATTTGACAACCATCATTGTGGCACGCCCAAATTGCGGAACACGCCAACCACTAAGCTACGAGAGAAAGACGAGGAATAAAAGAACAAACAGTAGTAGTATACAATATAATATGGTTTTGAAATACGCTATCATTATTAAAGAAAGTTAGTATCTTATTTATAATCAACTCTCTAACTTACCCAGCTTCACAATGAAACAATGGAAGCTCGATCTGTTGATGATGTCTCGATCACTACTATATCTGTTGTACCACATTCAGCTGATGAGCTCTGGTACTGGGCGTAAAGCTTCGTCCGGATTCCGTGTAGCATATATAGTATAGTTGAGATATTATCACATTCTTTTTTTTTAATTTCAAACATAAGTTATAATTACTAATGTAGGCAAGCCTGGAATGACGGGATGGTTAGGGTGCTCTATTCGTAATCTGAGGATTGCTGGTTTGAATCCTCGTTACAACAAACATGCTCGCCCTTTCAGCCGTGGGGGCGTTATAACGTGTCGGTCAATCCCACTATTCGTTAATAAAAGAATAGTCCACGAGATAGTCCAGGTGGTGATGACTAGCTGTCTTCCCTTTAGTCTTACACTGCTAAATTAGGAACGGCTAGCGCAGATAGCCCTCGTGTAGCTTTGCGTGAAATTCAAAACAAACAAACAAACCAAATTTTGTGTGAAATTCAAAGCAAAGTTGAAATCACCAGCCCCACCTACTGTTTTATAATTCAAGCTTCTCCTGTTAACAGTGTGGTCGCTTGATCCTTTCACAGATCAAACATATAATGTTGTACCCCGCTGGGACAGCGGTAAGACTTAGGATTTACAACGCTAAAATCAGGGGATCGATTTTCCTCGGTGAACACAGCAGATAGCCAGATGTGGCTGCTTTGCTGTACGAAACATACATAAATATAATGTTGCTTAATTAATTAATTGATTAATTGCTTTTCAAATATACTTATAAGTGTTTAAAAGTATTACCAAAACATTAAAGATAGGAAAGAAAATAGCTATTTGCATTTGTTGTTATTATTATTATTCTCCATAGTACCGGCTTCCAACCACAAAACTATGTCAGACTATTTGGAGGGATTGTTCAACTTAGAGCTTGAAAGAGGAGGTCAACCCGTAAGAAAAATCACAACAACCAAAATCACAACTTTGAAAGATTCAAAAACAACTGGTTTACAAACTTTAGAAAACAGGTAATGTTGATAAGTCCCTTTTAATTTGTGGTTTGTTAATTGCAGTTTGTGCTCAGTGTACGTCACCCTTCTTTTGTTGTGGTTTAATTGCTATTATCTTTTACCTTTTTATAACTAATCGTTCATAAAATATTAAAATGAAAATACAATTCTTGTACCTAATCACGAGATGTAATAAATGTATTTTCATATCAATATTTAGGTTAGAAAATATAATAAATAACCTTTCAAAATTTATGAACCGTTTTTTATGGATTATTATATCTCAGTAAGCATGCTTAAATTCTATAACTTCTACTCTGCATTTCGTGATATATTGTCAAACTTGTCGGTATAAACAAAATATCTTTATTAATTTGTGTGGTTTGAATTATGCACAAAGCTACTCGAGGCCTATCTGCGCCAGCCGTCCCTAATTTAGGGGTGTAAGACTAGAAGGACCCACCCACCGCCAACTCTTGGGCTACTCTTTTACCAATGAATAGTGGAATTGACCGTAACTTGTAACGCCCCCACGGCTGAAAGGGAGAGCATTTTGGTGCGACCGGGATTCGAACCCGCGACCCTCGGATTAGGAGTCGAACGCCTCAATACGCTTGGCCAGGCCGGGCTCATCTGTATTAATAATTCTTGTTAACAAAATGGAATTAGAAGTTATAGTTTCGTTCTGTTTACATTTATTTTTTCTTATGAACAATAAAATAGTTCTATTTTTTACCTTCAATCTAATATGTTTTGTTATTTTTTGTTTTTTTAAAAATGGCATATGTCCAACGTGACAACTCAACATCGTATGATGTTACCATTTATTCATAAGTTAAGAAAAAAATATGTTTCAGTTTAGTATTGTCTCGGAAAAGATTTCAAAACGTTTTTGTTATTGAATAATCAGAAAGCAGAAATAAATAAATAAAACTTTAAATCAATCGTTCTTCAAGTACAAAAAAGTCAAATTTCTTAAAAACACTTTTTTGCAGTAAAAAAGTAGTTTTGTACGATATACAGAAGTGATCCTTTTCTGTAATATGCACAGATATTAAAACTGCAGCATTTTTAATACCCTAGAAAAAATATAATTGCAGGATTATACTATTTGTAAGATGATTTCCTCAATCCTCTTATTTATACAACTAATATAAAGTAAGAAATTTTTATAATGTTCAGTAACAGCAACCTTAGACTATTTTCAAAGTTGAGAGTAAATTGGCTGGCCATTTGTTTTTATTGTGGACTGTCCACATAAAATTGAGATAGAATGAGAATGCCCTTCACCTCGATACTAGCCTAAAGTCGATTTTAACATAGATTTTGCAAAATGCTGAAAGGAGTTTTATTTGTATTCTCCAAGGGGTGTGGACTGAAATACGTTCGTATATACCAGTAGAAGACAACAGTAGCAAACGCAATGTTTAAGTTTATCGTTAAAGAAACTCAATGAGAATTGCTGTTGTTGGTTATATGGCAATATAACTGAAATAGCAGTCATATGTTTCGGATCATTTCGAACAATTTGAGTGTATAGTATCATTACATTATCGTCGTGTTAGTAAGGGTAGAAATGTAGGATGAATGTGGTCAGCAACAGCGTTCAGGTACACTTTGTGTATTGTTAGATCTTTTAAAGAAAATATAGAGCCCAGCCTCTGATATTAGAAAGTTCCTCACACCACTACATCAACTTCAACAGCTTGTACTTTCGAATAACACAACCAGTGAAATGCTTCACGTGTTTAAACCGATAGTTCTATCCTACTGCTAACAGAAAAGGGAAATCGTAGCTAAATAGACATCACCACTCGCTTCCCGTCATCCATTGTCAGTAGTTTATGTTCCAAGCACCACTGAAGCAATGTTTTTCTTTTTACTTCTCAGAGAAACAGGTTTTAGACTGGTTGTGGGTTGCCATAGAACATTGAGTAATGTCCTTCGCATGTAATGGTTGATTACAATCGGATCCTAAAGGCTTGTTGTTGTTTCTTTTTATTTCGCGCATAACTTCTCGAGGGCTAATTACACTGGCCGTCCCAAACTTAGAAGTTACAACCCAGAAGAAAGACAGCGAGTCACATCCTCACCACCACCACGAACTTTTGGACTGTTCTTTACTAACGAAATATAATGTCCCTATGGTTGAAAGGGCAAGGCTGATAGGGATTGCAACCTGAAACCCACATGTTACAAGTTGAGCGCATAAACATCAGCTATTTTTTAAGGAATCAACTGCTTAGGACACAACTTTCGTATCTCTTGCACCTTAACTAGTTCTTTCAAATGTCTTTTTGTTCAAACTGTTACCATCGGCTTAGAAGCTATATTTTTCCTTAGTTGCAGATGTTTTATCTTTCGATTGACACTGTTGACTTTTGTGAATAGCCAGTTAAAGAGACTATATTTTGACACGAATATTTCTGAATGACGAACATTCATTGTAATGCCCCTATATACATCGGAGAAGCTCTTGATCTAATTGTTGTCTCAAAGATTAAAAGCATAAGATGATTAGATCTGTGTACCTAAATAACTCGAGCAGCCACCTTAAATTATCACATTGTTCTGTATATGCAAAGAAAAGGAACATCTTATTCAAAAGTGCGTTGAAGACCTTAATACAATATCCATTCATTACTTAAGATAAATATGAAGATGTTTATTGTCATTTTTATCAAATTAATCACCTTAGGTTTACAGTTTTAATTTGACTTGCAAATTAGAGCGTGTTGTAACAACGTAAAATTTCTCTTGCGTTCAACAGAATGTTTTTGTCATCAATACATAAGTAAATATTCATTTTAGAGTTGATTATCCATGTTATAAGCTCATACAATGATTTTGTTTCTGGACAGAAAACTTATTTATTAGTTTCTAAAAAGAAGGTGAAATCTTTATACTATTTGAAACAACATCTGTACAGAATATAATATAAACAAAAAAAGGCTTAAAATATCCTTTGTAAGAAAAAAATTGAATAACATTTATTGCTGACCACGTTACTGATAATCATTAAGCTGGCAATGACGTACTGACTTACATTATCAATATGTTGTTTAGAGTAGAAAGAGTTGTGTAGCGACAGCCGTAAGCTGCAGTGTAATGTAACTATGTTTTTGTTGGTTTTTTTTGCTGTTGCGATTTGACACATTTATGCTACTTGACTGCTTTTTTTAGGAATGTAACAGTTCATTTAAATTTCGTTACTTTCCTCCCTAGGGAAGAAAAAGAACTCCCTCCAGACAGTGCTTACTTTACGACATCAGAACCAAAAGCTAAGTTATTGAACAGATATGGAAAAAATCTGAATTACCATCAGTGGGCTTCTCAGGCAGACATTACAGAGAAAAAGGTATGATAAAAGTGAAACATGCGTTTAGAAATATATTTCTCTGGTTAGTAGTACCTTCTACCTCCAAGTGGCTCACTGGTAAGCTTGAGGGCTCATTAAGCTAAAAATCAAGGTTCGATATCTGTGGTTGACACGTCGCATACAACTAATTGTGTAGCCATGCACCTAAACGCAAACAAACAAAATTCGTGTACTTTTGGTTTTATCGGTCTCTGGTACATAATCTGTGGTTTAAAGTAGCATTAATAGTTGTTTTTTGTTTTTTTTAACAATGCCGCGTAATAGATGCGTTTGGGTTATCTGAACAAGTAATTTTAGTCAAACATTTTGTGCTAAGAAAATAAAATAAACTGTATTTTTGGCAAAATAAATAATATATAACTTTTAGATAGTTAAGTAAGATTTTTTTACTTAATTTGTATTGGAATATCTATTTTCACCCTTAAGATAGAAATTTTTTATTTGAATCATAATACAGACATATTCATGAAGGAAAATCATAATTTATAAAACTATTGATCCTCTAAAACTATACATATAAATATACTATAAATACACTCTCTTTATTTACATTAAAATGGAAAGATTTTTCTAAAATAATTTTTGCAAAATTTCATAAGAATTTTACAAGAAACTGTGTTTTCGAACCCATAATGCCGAAGAGAAAAGTAACAGGTAATTGTATTATCATATAAATATTTTGTTACTTTTACGAGTACAACTATTACAACAAAAGGAAAGTTCAACGTTTAACATCACCTTAATTCAACGGCGGAATTTGAATTAGAAATAGAAATTCCATATAAAAGCCCTTTATTTTTTATTTTATTTACGAAGGAAGAGCTGATACCAAGTATTGACCGTAAACTGCAAATCCTTCGAGCAGAACAGACTGTTATTCGAGAAGAAATGGCACAGAATGAAAGCTTGGGAAAGGATATAACAGCACGTATTGAGATACTTGCTAAACCTAACGAAATAGATAAGTACAAATTACACGTAGAAGAAATGGAAAAAATTATTAACTTGTTGTTATCAATCTCTGGACGACTAGCACGTGCTCAGAATGCTCTTATGTGTTTACCTGAAGATACTACGGAGAAAGAAAAGGTAGGTAGTTAATTATGACCTAAACGTAATAAGGATCTATATAATGTTTCTATCTGTAACAAATAACTGGTATTCTTAATCAAATATTTAATACTCACGCTGTGGCTCAGAGGAAGAGACATGTGAACTTTACAGATAAACAGATCTTTAGTATATTTTTTTTTCTTAAAAAGTGTTACAGGTCCGCGAAAGTAATATGAACGGTAAACTGTTGATTTCAAAATCGTGTTTGGCATTGAATTTAACATAATATCAGTAATATTTCCATTCCTTTTCTAAAACACAGTTTAAAAAAAACACACAACAAATCACAGTTCTATTGAATAAATGAATATCACTCATTGTTTGGACACTAATTTCTTAAAACTTGTTTTCTGGTTTCATCAGCCAATTTGCATCTGTTAGGGTTTTGATATTTTCAACAAGAAATTCCTACGTGATGGCTGACGACGCAGGCGATTGTCGTTATATAATGTACCTCTACTAACGTGTTCATAAATCTGTACCACATTTGTGCTTATCATTAGTTATTTCACGTGATAAAGGTAGTGCGAGAGAAGACATTTAAGTATCTTAGCTGCCATTGTGAAGTCTTACCGAAATTTTAGCCCCCCAGTGGCAGCGATATATCTACGGACTCATATCGCTAAAATCCGGGTTTCGATACCCGTGGGTGGCACAGCACAGATAGTCTAGTGTATAGCATTGTGCTTAATTCTAAACAGACAAACAAACTTACCGAAAATTTTAATCTGTATATGTATTCAACTACAATAAAATTAAATATGTCCTACTACTTACGAATCTCATACGCCTACGATTCACTAGGCTACTTTTTACGTTTTATTACTTATTTTCCAATTTTTGTATAGCATAAGAGTTAATTTTCTCCTAAAACTCACAGCGGTTGCTTAAAATTTGAAAATGTGTGTTAGTTTATAAAACATTTTCCTCAAAATTTCAGTTATAACTAAATTTGAAACATTTTTATATACTGTTTGCACATTGTTGAATAAATTATCATTAAATTTTAATCATACCAAACTACCTACATAGCAAATAGATGTTTATGGTCATAGCCCAAATAATATCTCACGAGATTCAGCTAGCTTAGGAAATTTAAATTAGTTCATGCACTAACCTAATAATTCAAAAACCAATCCTCATAATAAGTACTATAATACACAACAATAAATGAAAAACTAATACAAGAATTATATATACATGTACACTGCTGGCCAAAATCTTAAGGCCAATGAACAGAAAGAAAAAATATGTATTTTGCGTTGCTAGACACAACTACTTATTTGAGTAGAGCTTCAAAAGATGAAAAAAAGAAAATGGAAAATAAAAAAGAAAAACATTTTTAGCATTTAATAGTGAAAATGTGAACACTGTGAAATTAGCCTAAATACTGACTGGTCAAAAGTTTAAGGCCATACCAAAAAAAAGTCCTAAACAGGGTAGGAAATGCCCAACAAGAGGTCTCATTAGTGAGTTGCATGGCCGTCATTGCGAATAACTCCAAATATTCTATTTGACATGATCGATATGAGCGTTTGCAAAAGGCTGGCTGGAATGTTATTCCAAGAGGTGAAGATGGCTTCACGAAGATCATGCACTGTTTGGAATTGACGTCCATTTCTATTGCCGTCCACACCCAAACATTTTCAATGGGGTTCAGTTCGGGCGAACACTCTGGATGGTCCAAAAGAATCACGTTATTCGCCATGAAAAAGTCCTTTGTCCTACGGGCTTTATGGATTGCAGCGTTATCTGGCTGAAAAATCCAGTCATTTCCACACAAGCGAGGGCCTTCAGTCAATAAGGATGCTCTCTCCAACAGGCCAATATAGCCAGCTTCTGTTTGACGCCCCTGTATGACCTGAAGCTCCATTGTTCCATGGAAGAAGAAAGCACCTCAGATCATGATGGAACCTTCTCCACTGTGTCATGTAGAAAATGTCTCCGGTGGGATATTCTTATCGTACCAGTAACGTTGGAAGCCATCTGGACCATCCAGGTTAAACCAGGAACAAAACCTTCGTCCACTTTTCTACGCCCCATGTTTGGCGCTTCTCAGCAAAGTTTAATCGAGCTGTTTCGTGGTGTGGAAGGAGGCATGGCCTTTGAAGACGTTTACGGTGTTTTCTTTCTCTCGTAGATGCCGTCTTATTGTCCTTGAGCTGCATTTGCGTCCGTAAGGGACCTTAATCTGGTTCGACGATCGGCTGGTGTCTTGCCTGACAACCCGCCAAATCCTACTGCTCAATGCCGGCGAAATTTTCTTGGGCCGACCGATTAACACTTCGTTTCAGTATTGTCTTAAACTTTTGACCAGCTAGTATTTAGGCTTATTTCATAGTGTTCACATTTTCCCTATTAAAAGCTAAAAAGTTTGTTATTTTTATTTTCCCTTTTCTTATTTTCATCTTTCGAAGCTCTACTCAAATAAGTGGTTGAGTCTAACAACGCAAAATGCATATTTTTTCTTTTCTTGGCCTTAAGATTTTGGCCAGCAGTGTACATCAAACATTTTAACCAATTGTTTTGTTTGTTTGTTTTGAACTTCGCGCAAAGCTACTCGAGGGCTATCTGCGCTAGCCATCCCTAATTTAGCAGTGTAAGACTAGAGGAAAGGCAGCTAGTCATCACCACCCACCGCCAACTCTTGGACTACTCTTTTACCAACGAATAGTGGGATTGACCGTCACATTATAACGCTCCCACGGCTGAAAGGGCGAGTACGTTTTGGTGCGACCGGGATTCGAACCCGCGACCCTCGGATTACGAGTCGAACGTCTTAACACGCTTAGCCATGCCGGGCCCGACATATTAACCAATAACATTAGTTCTTTCACTGCCAGTTTTATCATAAGCAAGTTTATCAGTGCCATATTTATTCTGATATAACGCGATAGAAGATGCATAATAGGTGTTTTGACATTCCCTTACTTATGTTAAAGTTGAAAATGAGATGTTGGGAATTTTGAAGTGAAATACTCTTTGTTTGCATTGATACAACGTTACAAGAGTCACCTGCAGTTAATACCACACTACCACAAAGGTTATACAATAGTGTATGATATATATGAATCCATGGTATTGCTTTGCCATTTTCCATGTTATTCACCTCTGTAAGTTTTCACAACAGCCCACTTATCCCACTTCGAAAAAAAAAAGTACTAAATTAAAATGAAAAATTCATTATTTAGACTTAAATATACATCAAACTACAACTAGAACGAATACAACATAAAATAAACATAAGTGTATATATCAAACTACAGCTAGAGTTTAACCTATATAAAAGCCAGTGTGTGTACTTCGCGTTTGATTTTTCTAACTAGGAAGGGCCATTAACACCATTTATCCAGATAGAATACTTCGATTATTGTATGCTCATTATGATTTTAGTGACGGGGTGTAAGGGGGCTATAAGTGGCGTGAAACCTTATGAATATAGTGAGTGTTGGTATAATAAACATGAAATAAAGATGTAGTGTGGAATCACCTAGCCTAACGCCAAGTAAATAACATTTATCATGAAAGTAAAAATAAAAATTCAATTTTAAATTTAAATCGTTTCTGAATTAAACTATTTTATATCACCAACATTTTTGAACAAAATTAAACCTCTTTAATCAAACTCTAAATAAAGAAAACTACAAATATTTTTTTCCAGTTTTGTTGTGTACACATTTTAGTTTATACTTTCACTACATACACTAATAACAATACATGTAATTTTCTTGCCACGCAGCATGACAATATTGGAACATAGTGTTACCAAAACACACGAACTTTTCTGTAGATCAAAAACTGTTAGTAACTGAATTTTATCAATAATTATTCTATGAATACGTCACTAGTTCATTTCATGAATGATCTTAAATTTGATTGGCTCTCAAAGGAATTTACCGAAATTTGACTGCCTCATCTGCACTTTTCTCCCTCTGGCCTGGCATGGCCTAGCGCGTTAACACTCCTACGAAAAGACGTTTCTAGTCCTGATTTCTCCAAGCCCGTTCCCCTGGCTGTGGTTTCACTAGATAGTAGATAGGGACAGTGGGAATATCGTTAATCCATTTATTAATGGATTTAAATGGCAATTTCATTTAAATACAAAATTATTAGCCTAATATTAATAACCTTTCAAGTTGCTCTGGGGCCTATTAGGCCCCACTTTTCGTAGGAGTTTTAAGGCGTGCGCTTCGTAATCTGAGGGTCGCGGGTTCGCGCCCGAGTCGCGCCAAACATGCTCGCCCTCCCAGTCGTGGGGGGCGTTATAATGTTACGGTCAATTCCACTTTTCGTTGGTAAAAGAGTAGTCCAAGAGTTGGCGGTGGGTGGTGATGACTAGCTGCCTTCCCTCTAGTCTTACACTGCTAATTAGGGACGGCTAGCACAGATAGCCCTCGAGTAGCTTTGTGCGAAATTCCAAAACAAACAAACAAACAAACTTTTCTCCCTCTTTGTTGGTCTTGTTTAGTTTCCCGAAATTTATTTCATTTAGCTGGGGTGGTAGAAAGTATCTCGTCATTTTTGATGGGCTATACGCTAGTAAATAATAACTACTGTATTTTTGCTCTTGAAGTTGTTGTGTAATTGATAATACTCATTCACCGTGATTCTGATCTCATTAACCCTTGAGTGAACCATTCACCCAGTTGAGAAGCACTGCTCTAGAGGAGAATGTAATACACGTTCCCATAGCTATGAAAAAGTAAATTAACAGTAAACAAAGGATAGAATGTAACTAGTTATGGGTTATTTAATTCATGCACTTTTGCCAATTCTCCGTTTCGAGAAAAACGTCTTTCTGTGTTTTAGATTTTTTACGCAATTACACCATACAATGGCTAATTGCGCATAGCCGTTCCACATTGTGAACTGATAGCCTAAAGTAAAAGCAACTTGTTAACAACACCCATAGCCAACTCTTACTTCATGGAATATTGGGATTTGAGCGTCAATATTACAATACAGCCACTGCCATAAATTGCAAAGCGCGCTTCTGCATTAACGGAACCCGCTATCCTCTCGCCACTCTTGAAAAGTGTAACATCAGTAAACTCAAAACTTTATCATCCACTATAGTGTAGCTTTAACACCTACAATATATAATTACGGCATATATATATTACTTTGTCAACTAGTAGGACGGTACAGATAATAATAAACGTTTATGAAGATATAGATTAAATAATAAAATTAATAAATGAATAACAAAATCGTGTGGTAAATAATCAAAGTATTGATGTACTAATGAAAAATAACCAAGTACAACGCAAAATATTAACTTATTAAACATATGAGTTGTTTTTAACACAAATAATTTGACTTTCTGTATGCCAGAAATAATGTTTGTTTTTGGAATATCGCACAAAGCTACTCGAGGGTTATCTGTGCTAGCCGTCCCTAATTTAGCAGTGTAAGACTAGAGGGAAGGCAGCTAGTCATCACCACCCACCGCCAACTCTTGGGCTACTCTTGTACCAACGAATAGTGGGATTGACCGTCACATTATAACGCCCCCACGGCTGGGAAGGCGAGCATGTTTAGCGCGACGCGGGCGCGACCCTCGGATTACGAGTCGCACGCCTTACGCGCTCGGCCATGCTAAGCCACCAGAAATAATAAATAAAGTTAAACCCTAATAATGTAATAATATGATACGAGAAAAGTTACAGTAATAATAAGACTTTAAAAAAAGGGGCAGCTTTGGGTTTTGGAACTTGAGAGATGGGTTTGAATCCATGAGAAACCACAAAAATACAAAATACAAACAAATAAAAGTAACGACAGTGGGAAATACGACAAATAAATTACATTACCAGAAACTAACGTAACTAAACTAGTGGCGTAATATCTGAATGTGTAAGTAATAGTTATACGGCATTTCATTAACTACAGTAGGATCTTAGACAAACAAGAAAAGAAACTAATGATGGCCGCCAAACTAAAGTTGTTCATTACCACACTAAAATAAAATTAACGAAGGAGTTAAAATGTAATAAATTACATTTAACAGAGGTTAAAATAATGTAAAGTAAGGCCTCTCTTTCAAACCCCTAGCGTGTGTTACAAGCCAAATGTGAGAAGCTCACCTGCCAATATGAGGAAGCCTGGCGGTTAAAAGAAAGTATTAACAAACGTAGTCAACAAATAGCGAAGTTCCTTCTACAATATCTATCTGGTGACGAATATTCGGACTATGAACACTTCATCAAGATGAAATCAAAACTCTTAATTGACGCTCGTGAGATTGACGAAAAAATAAAACTGGGAGAAGAACAACTTGTTGCCTTACGTAATAGCATCAACTTTGAAGTTTGCAATCCGAATCTCCCCCTTTCCATGGCAACATAAACTGTATCGTTGAGATGTCTCTTGTCAACAATATTCTTTCATGCAATATTGGCGACTGAAAACTCACTTTTGTTCTTTATAATTCTCTATTTTTTTGTTTTAATTTAAAAACTCTAAACCCAATTTTAAATAATTTAGTAATGTTTAAGCTGGCTTTCTGTAGTATTCATATAAATTTTCAAAAACTTTGCAAGAAATTTATTTGCAAAAAGCGTTTTGTTAAAAAGAAAATGGTATTTATTCTTGTTTCATTGAATTTTATTCTATATTTCATTTGTTCATTAAAAATACATCATCACGTTGTTTTCCTTTCATTTTTCTAAGTGTGGTTTAACTATTTTATTTTGTCTTGACAAGAAAAAGTGATCTAATGATAAATTTAAGTGTTTAAGAGAAAAAGGAAAGAAAATTAAACAAATTTAGAGTATTACACAGATATTACTCGTTAGCATTGTGAATGAAACAAAGTTAATATTGTTTCTAGAAAGAGTATAAAAACAAAATAAGACATAAACAAAAATAATCCTCGAGACACAGTATTTTTGTAGCATGAAACTGTTTGAATGCCAGATTAACTCCGTATAGAGATATAAGTTTGTGTGTTTTATGGCAGGAGTTTTACGTAAAACTCCCACTTTGAGAGAAATATTTAGTCATTTGTTATTTTTCATAGCAGCATTATTATTTCACATATTGGTGTTTATGAAAACATTGTAAAAGTATTTGTGTATTATGTAAATATTAAAACAAGGCATAGGGAATTTGAAGGGCTTTCGATTTGTAATAAATGCTTGCATAAGGAAAGATAAATGAGTTGTGCAAAAATAAATAAAAATGATATTTATGAGAATGACTCTTTAGTTTTAATATCTTATAAAATTATTACAATTCTTTAGGACTACTGTTTTCTCAGTTATTAAGAGAACGAACTTCATAATACCAAACAGTGTCCACCATAAAGACCAAGACAGGAGTAGTCTATAAGCAATTCTAGTTTTACAGTATTTACTATGTTTAAAAATAATGTAAAAATTGTAAAACCAGGGAAAACATGCAAACATAATCAGAATAGTTCTTACTTTCATAAGCTAGAAATCGGTATACCCATAAGCAAAATTGTAATTTTTAAAGCGTGGGAGCTTGTGCTAAAAATCGGGTTTCCACACACGCAGGTGAATATAACAGAGTTAAACCATAATGTAGTTTTGTACTTAAGAGTAACAAACAAAATACAACTCTTAACCAAATGATGTTGAATTTGAGGTGTTAGCAAATTAAGAAGAAAACCTATAAAAACATATATTCCAAAGCTTTAGTTGCAAAATAACTGATCAATGTATAATTTTTAAAGCAAACGATGACACTCTTGTTTTATATTATAATTCAAAACATATTTAACCATGAACATTAACAATTATAAAACTTAGTATGTAATGTTTTGCTTCACTCGTGTTAATAACAATTACTCCAAGTTACATTATGCTGAAAAACAAATGTATAATTGTTTCGTCCCACACTTTACGTATTGATAAATACGCTATTATGTTAATATCACATTCTTTTCGTTAATACAATTATCACCCTGATAGAGAACATCGATTTACGTTTTTGTTTGCTCAAATTGCTGAATTTCTAATTCAAAAGTTTCTGAAATTTTCACATTAGTGTTAATCACGAAACAATCATTGATAAAAGATCAAACATATTACGAATTTTTCGTCTTAAAAGCAGAAACTTCTAGCTATTAAGTTATAATCCTTGTACACTTCCAAATCTCCCACGTTAACGCTTTGTACGTGTAATACAAAGTATTAAATTTTGAATTACCGTTAATAATTTATCTCAAAATTTTCATCAAATTATCCTAAAAATCTTTAATTTCGTATATCTTTCGAGTAGTTTTAACAGTGAGATGTTTAAGATAAATTTGACAGCCGTTTTAATTAAGATAATCATACACTTTTATCTCTACAGTGTTTATTACATAGTGTTTAAATTTCATGTAGCTAATTCCATAATTATCTTTATTACTTATATTACCACAGGTTTTTTAAAACAAGCCATTTTTATAGCTTTGCCAAAACTTTAATTTTTCAACGCTAGTAAAACAATATAAAATCCCTAACTGACAAAAGCCACAGTAAGGCTTAAACAACACATACACGCAAATAGAAATCTTGGTACATAAGTTAAAATCGAACTTGATGGACACAATAATCAATGTATTCAATCACCTGAAACCTTACTCTAGAACTTTCGAGACCAATGAAGTAACAAGTTATTTATTTATTACTGGCACTTAATACAGTATAAATAATAACTGTTATTTCTAACTTACCTCTGCTTCTTCTTCATCCAACATGATGAAGAATCAATTAGTCAATCTAACCTAAATATCAGTTGAGTATGTAGGTTCCACAAAAGATAGCTATGCCTTGCATGCACAAACTATAACAAATCTTCTCAGAAAACTCTGTAGTGAAGCCCCATGTAATCGAACAAATGTGTTAATGTGCGCATCATATTAAAATTTAAGTTACATATCAAGATTTCTATTTGCGTATATTCACTATCTTAGGCTTCTTTCTTTTCTTCTTTTTATCTTTACGGTCTTAATGTGGCTTTTGTCTGTTAGGGTTTTTGTATTTATTATTGACGTTTCTATTGTTTTGTGACATAATATATCCAATAACCTGTTTTTTTTTAATGAAAGAAAATATAATATACTAGAAATACTTCTAATTACAATGTTAAATATAAGTATCACAATTTACCAGTAATTACTTTCTTAACCAGTCGTTTAATTAGTTGATCACTACAAGTGATCACATTTTAGTACTAGTTGTATTTTCAGTCGGTATAACTCATTATAACTATAGTACTATATCTACATAGCTATAAAAGACCATTTTAATTCACGTAGCATTAAGCGTTTAAAAAATTATTGGTTGGTTATTCAAACATGGTACGTTATCAGTAGAAAGTTCGCATTTATTAATAAACGTAAAATCATCAAATGTTACTTTGCTAGACATGTAAAATAATACCAAGTCAGTTTACTCCATATTTATTTCAACTATATACCCCGTGTAATGGCAATAAAAACTTCCATGGCAATGAAATCTCAGAATCGCTCCATAGTAACATCAAGACAAGCACATAGTCACGTGCTTCGAATATCAAAGGGAGTACAACAACAATATGTATAACTGATACCTATATATAACACGTTCAATGTAAGGTTTTAGGCTGAGTAATGTTGTATAAATAATTATAACATTTTTAACAAATTAGAAATATATTCATTGATATACTGTTTAGGCAGCGTATTCATGATGAAACTTTGTAGAACGGATAGCAATTGCCTGTTGTGGAAACGCAAGTGTAGAGGATGACGTTTCGAAAGTTTTCTGCCTTTTGTCTTATACAAAGTTTCATCAAATTAGAAATATACTGAGCTTACCGTACTAAATGAAGTTTAATGTTCAGTGCTGTTTTACAACAAACATATTCGTGTAGGCTTTTAGGGCACCACGAAAATTTTTAAAATTATTTATTTCAACCATGAATGTTGAATGATTAAAAGTCCGCAGCTATGAAGAATCTTACAGAAAAAGACACTCTATCGTTTCTTCTCAGTTACACACGTTATCAGCTCTTCAAACTGTGTGTTCCAAGCTCTAAACTAAAACAGTGATATACTAATAGTTTACAATGTGTTAATGTAATGTAATATCCTATCAAAGATACGAAATATATGCACATTCTGAGACTATACAGCACAATAAATATATGTAAAAGACGATATTTGTCGAAAAACAAATTTCTCTAGTAATAAAAACTGCTACATTTATTACAAATTGTCATTTTAAGAATAAATGTTTTCCATCAGCATAAATGGTAATACACGTGACACAAACAATTATGTCTACTAGAACGTTGATTTTCTTAGTAATGTATGTGGCTATAACTGAAACCTAATTTATGAAAAACGTTGAAGATTAAACAAGTTTCATTAATAAAAAGTGTATCATTTAGGAAGAAACTGTGACCAAAATTGACAGGTAGTTTCTATTCGAAAGTATCTAATAATTATTAAATACAGTTTCTCATGCAACGAGGTTTTAATTTATTTCAAAGTTAATAAGCTGGGACACCCGCTTCCACGTAACAGACAAAAGACAACATCTTTTGTCAGTTTCCGCACTGTTCCAACGTTTGGAGGTTTGAGTGTTTTTGTTTACTGATTTATGACAGCGTACTCTGCTCATCAGTTTCTTTAACTGAACTGGCTCTATTCATGTATAGGTTATGTTTTAGTTCTTAACTACATAGCTATTCTTGATCAGAAATTATTAATAATCACATATTCAGTTTTAGAACTTTAAAAATTGATAATTTCTCTTTCGTTTAACAGAATATTATGTGGCGTTTAAAAACCTTTTTTCTTTTTACACTGCGTGCAATATCTATACGTTTAATCCATTATTATTGTAATCCGTAGAACAGTTGTACTGTTAGTTTTGATTTTATCGAGAAGAAACAAACACTAGTTTGGATGGTTGACGTTATATTATTATTGTGGTTTAGGCATCAATAGAAATTGTTATAATATAGTTTCTTTTCTTTTTTTTAATATAGAAAAGTTACGCCATTCCAATGCAAAAGGCACTAGAAGTTTGATTTTCCTTTTAACGTCTACCAATTTATTAACGATATGGAAGTTTATAATAGAAACCTGATTTATTAAAACAGTGCCGACTAGGTATTTCTATATTTTCATAAACACTTAAACAAAATATAAAAATCACATTCCCAAAACATTATTATGTGGCTAAAAAATATATAGAAATAAATAACTTAAGCCGACTCATGCAATCTTAAAAATATAATCTCAAAAATATTTTGTAATGTGAGATGCCCCATTCAACAAAAGTATAAAAATATAAAGTGTCACATCTGTATTATAAAAGCGTCTTATGAAGAAAACACATTTTTATACAATATTAGATTAAGCTTGTATGCTGAAAAGCAAATTCAACATAATGAATTCACATTACCTATAATAAACAACTGTAATAGCTTACTCAGTTAAGACAAAATCTAAAGTGATATATATATATCACTCAACGATATACTAATTGTAAAATAAAGTGATATTATTCTAACTACAATAATTTAAATAGTGAAGTAATTTCTGGTAATTTAGTTGATACTGAATTTGAAATCTGGCTATAGGAAAATAAAATGATAGTAGCTCCTGTGGTCATGACGTCATGAAAGACATCTGTACCCTAAGTAATTAGTATTTATAACACTTCAGAAAGTGTATGTTGTGTATATACACGTATGTTGTTTGCATATTGTCTGTAGTTAAGCCCAAAGCTACCCGATTTGTAGTCCTTGATACGGCTTCCCTCTGCAGCAACGTTTACGAGGGGCCTCTTGTGGCTATTATGAGAATTAGTACGTTTGCAATAAAAGGAAAGTATAACATCTTACTGGAGTCCCCGTTTTAATTCTGCAAATTTATCGCTTCATTGTGTTATTGCTGTGACAGTCATAACCGGAGAGTTTAGGACTAATCGATCACTTGCTAAATAAGAGGACATCATCTATCGAAACTTGAGAAAGTCATACACAGTATTAAGTAACAATTTTAAGGTAAACTATCAGGCTTGCAAGAGGTAGTAATAGTATAACAATGCACATGATGTAAAAAACTTAGAAGGTTGACTGCGACTAGAGTATTGTGAAAAGTGGGAAAATAATATACATTTTTTCTTTTGTAAATTTTGTTGAAAAACTGGACAGACATAACGAAGTCACTGTGAAGTTGATGCAATTGAAAAATAATTCGTCAAAAAGCACAAAACCTAAAATCCGTGCCACCATTAAATGTAAAAGAATAAGTATTCTTAAGACACTGAAATCATACGAGTAACCTAACAAACACTTGTGAATATGTACATATAATCTGTATAAAACAATAATTTTTATTCGTATCAATAACATAATATAATTTTATTATTTTGCTTTCATTTAGTATCAGATCGTAAATTATAATTCACATGTATGAAAATACTAGACTAAACAAATTACGTTATCAATTTCAGTATTTATGGTATTTGTTTGAGCTGCCACTGTTTGATAATTTAATATAATAGAAAACTTTTTATTGAAACTTTTATATTTCAATGCAATGCCTCATAGGACATGAAAAGTCCTTAAATATATTTTAAGTTTCAAGCTAAAAAACACAGATATGTACATGCTCCTACACATAGAAACACATTAAATGTTTAAATGATGTGTGTTAGAGGTATACATATCCACATTGGTAGTTTTTTAATTCCTATATTATTTATCCATTCAGAAACGCTTCAGTGACAACAAAATTAAACTATTTGCTTTAATTTCAATAGTAAGTGATATTCCATAAACGAAGTAAAATAAAACAACTTGGTATTACTCACGCAGCATCATTTTGTCAGTGTTCTGTAAACCTGAAATTACATGACTAGGTTAGCTGGTTGGTGTTTTTTGGCGACAAACAGGCCCGTAAAATGAGAAAACGTCAAAAGTCACAAAATAAGAAAAAACGGAATTATGAAAAATTTATAGAAAAAAAAATAAAGACCAAACTGTGATGTCAAAATTTGCTAAAAACTAAATAGAAGTAAAAAGGCTAAAAACACGATCAATATGGACAATGTCACTATTGCCAATTACATTTTCTAATATCTGGAGTAAAACCCGAGAAAAAATAGGTCTAAAATGGCGTCGCTTCTTGCAGTTGTAACGACGGCACGATAGTAACACGTGCAGTTGTGACTGGTTTGTTTTTACTATTTGCGCAAAACTACACGAGTGATACCTGCGTTAACCGTCACTAATTTAGCAGTGTTAGACTAGTTATCAGCACCCACCTCCAATTCCTGGGCTACTCTTAGTTTGTCAAATAGTGGGGCTCATCTTCACGTTATAACGCCTCCGCGACTGAAAGGGCTATCATGTTTGGTTTACTTCGTGTTTTACTTTGAACTTTGATCCAATAATAAGCTTGAGTTAAATTTAATCACTAGTAAAGTGTAATTATTGGAACATTCTATCTCATTTCCGACATTAAACCTTATGCCATTTCTTTAGGATCACGTAATTTAATTACATATATCTATGTGTACTTGAATACTGAAACAAAGTTTAAAACAAAAAAATTTAGCTATATAAACCTTTCACTTAGTTTGAACAATTACCAAATTACATAAAATACACAACGTATTAATGGGCGAAACAATGGTCACATTCAGTTTGAGGTTGCAATGTGTCAGAAAACACTTAGTGTTGTAATGTTGTTCTGCCCATTCCTACCTTATTTCCTTACTTTATAGTACTTCCGATCCTACTTCATAATTTTTATTTTTATTTTTTTTAGAGTTGCATTTATATACTGGTGGTGTTGATTGCGAGAATTTAGTCATAAGTGAAAAAAATCCAGTCCAGTGTGATAGAATACAGCATACCCTGGTTATTTTACGGTAATTTCAAATATTAAATAACCATGTATTACGTTTACTAAAATGTCATGGTTTCTAAACATATATATATTACAAAAAACGTTTGTTATGGAAGCTAATTATCATTATGTTTCAACCATGTCACAAAATAGTTCCTTCTACCTTCACGACATTAATATACCATATTACCTTCATGGCATTAATATACCACTTCTCTAACTTTTTTTTTTTTCATTTACACGCAATTATTTTTTATGTTTTTTTTCACTTTACTTCTTCCAATACTATTCCGCCGTAATACGAGAATCAGGACGTAAATAACATTTGTCTCGTGCGTTGAAGAAGCCTCTTTCAATAATGAGATGGGCACACTTTGTAGTATAAATTGACAGAGTCATTTTATGGGTAAAATTCTTAGCATGCCTAGGTTACATTAGAATAATATTAAATCGGAGAAATAGTTCAAGGTTTTGATAATTACGCGAACAAAAGATGAACATTTATTTGATAGCAGTGATGCAAAACAGTACGACACCTTTTGACTCAATTGCACACACACTTTTCTCTTTTGAAATTCATGGCAAAATATTTCAAATCCATCATTATTTATTTTAATAATACTTTGTCGACAAAACAGGTGGTTAAAAAAAAAGCTAGAAGCTAGTTCAGAAGTGAAAATAACGTAGAAAGTATCAATGTCTCTAATAGATGTGGAATATAGTTTTTCGTGTATGTGCTCAGAAAAGAACCACTTTCCTGTGTTTATTATTCGAAGAAAGTAGGTGAACAATACATTTACATTTATTATAAGCAGAGGCTGAATTTCATGATGCTAAGTCCATTAGACTTTCAGAACAGTAAGTCAGGAACTTCTGATAGATACAGTTTTATCAAATACAGTGCTTTCCCCTGTATCTTGAGATATTGTTTTCAAAAAACGTTTACTCAGATTATCTTTAAACTAAAAAAAAAAGTCTTTCCTTTTTTTATCTGAGGAACAACATTTTCATGTTTTGACTACATTCCATGAATAATGTATAAATTTGGAAAAGTGTCTAACCGTTTGAAGAGAAACGATTTTTTTATTATTTTGCATCTCTTCACTATAAGAACTGAAGAGCCTTTTGTTCACAAGCAAATTTTTATTTTCTGCTTTTTGATATATTAAAAAATTCATACAATAGTTTTACACTCTTCAACTTGAAGTGGCGTCGAAAATATTACCTATTAATTCACTACATTTTTGTTCTCCCCCACTGGTACAGCGATAAGTCTACAGATTACAACACTATAATCAGGGGTTCGATTTCCCTCAGTAGAATCAGCAGAGAGCCCAGGTTCGATTTCCCTCAGTAGACTCAGCAGAGAGCCCAATGTGGCTTTGCTATAAGAATTTTTTATTATTATTTTCTGCACTGTCGAGATTCATTCTTGAATTCCTTGAACTCTCATCAGAGTAACTAATTTCGACAAATTCTCTTCTGAGCACGTAAACACATTTCTTACGATGATGGTAAGAAAAATTTATAATTTGTGTCAAACATTTACACAGTAATTTTCACCTAACTGTTACATATTTTAGAAAGATATATTACTTCTTGATAGTTTCTTGAGATAGAAAACATAAGCATATCAGCATTTCAAGAAAAACGGTCAAACCTCATTATTTGATTATCTTAGTTTAGCCTAACAGATAGCGATTAGTGTTCTTCGCTAGTTAGCTGCTTTCCCTCTTAGTTTATCAGCTGAAATCTTCGGTTATCCCTTGTGTAGCTTTACGTTGATATATCCGAAACAAAAACAAATACTTGGCATCTAGATTTATGCAGCAAATAAAGTACATTTAATAAATGAGGCTTTACTCGCTTATTTCCCTTTCTTGAGCAAAAATTTAAGCTCATTCATTTTCCTTGAATATTAGTAGCTTGTCAACTTTTATCTAAACCAAAGACAGCATACTTGTAAAAAGCAAAGTGCAGCCAAGCTAGTGCACTATGCTGTTGATGACAAAAGACATTTTAATAATAATAATTTAAGTAAACATTGTGTTATACCATCCTCCATGTTTCACTTGTGAGGCTGTAAAACATTGTTTATCTGAAATGTCATTATTTAAATTTTCATTGTCTTCAACATTATTAGTGCACCAGAAGTCGCCAATTTTGATTTCACATCTTTTAGTTGCTGCCTTTTTTCCTGGTCCGAACGTGTTTTATTTATTCGTTTTCCACAGCTGGCATATTTTTATTTCTGTAATTATTTTTACTGACTTTAGCCCTTAACTTTATAAAACCATACGGCGCAATGAATTCTCTAAGGGGAAGGGGTTTTATGAACTCTCCGACCTATCTGCATACGCCATAACGGGCCATTGTGATAAATGGATTTAGTAGACTAAATGAATATGGTTATAGATGGGTTTAATAAGGTTTTAGGTTTATTTATTTATTTTGAAAGCTTCAAAGTCCATGAAATGAAAGAGTAAGGACATGCTGCAAAGTTTGTGATGTCGCATTTTAATTATACACATTAAAAAGTACTTTTAAAATATATAAAATGTATTTATACTTCAAAAACGTATATTAAAACAAGTTTTTTTTATCTCTCAAGAAATTCGTTTAATAGCTTCCACATACTCTTTACTTTAACTTATATGTTCACTTCTTTTGGTTTGTTATTCAACGACTATGTTATTAACTGTCGAAGTTTTAGAAATACTTTCAGCCGTTTCCTTAATGTTTCTTGAAAGTAGCCTCAAAGTATTCGCTAGTTTTCTGAGTCTGAAAGCTCCTTAAGATATCCTTAACACATTTTAATTATCACAGTGAAATAAAAATATTAATGCTTGTTGAGTTGACTATAGCTAAAAAAACACTAGGTATATTTTAGAAATAACAAAGAGACAACATGAATGTTTATAAACATTTTACTTCTGTTTATTTCTTGGTAAGTGCAACTCTACACAAGAGACAATTTGCACTGTGCTCGCCACAGGTATCGAAACCCGATTTTTCACATTACAAGCCTCAAGATTTACCGCTGAGTCACTTTAGAGTCGGGAATTTCACTGCTGCAGCTCACATATTGAACAATATTCACATTTGTTTCATTAAAACATACACACCTACATGTTTTTTCTCAGCGACTCTGCTAAATAGTAAGTTGACAAATTAAAAACTTCAGCTTTTGATTGTTTGTTTGTTGTTAACACAAAGACACATCAGAGTAATTTGTTCTGAACCTCGTCACACCAAACATGCTCGCCCTATAAACCGTGGTGGCATTATAATGTTACTGTCAATCCCACTATTCATTGGTAAAAGAGTAACCCAAGAGTTTGAAGTGGGTGGTGATGACTAGGTGCCTTCCATCTAGTCTTACACTGATAAATTAAGGACGGCTAGCGCAGATAGCCCTCGTGCAGCTTTGCGCGAAATTCAAAAACAAACAAACTGTTCTGAACCATCACGAGCATCGAAAATCAGTTTAATGAAATGTGACTCTTCAGGTTTGCTGCTTAGCCACTGAGAGGCAAAAGATTTGGAGCTCGAACACAAAAATATCTTGATTACCTTGTTGTTTAAATATAATTCCACATACAAAACTTTAATATTATATTCATCGAATGAAAATGGTCACTGCGACTCTTAAAAGCCCTTGTTTTTTGCTCTTTATTAATGTGTTTATTAATATGGTTGAAATCTCGAGATTCGAGTAAAAAAACTTTACTTTGGTTGTGATATTTTGTATTTCAATGTTCAACGTATGTACAATTTATAGGCAGTGTTATGTACTTATAGTAATGAAAAAAGTTCAGTGACATGTCAGAACTTTCTATGATTGCGATGTTAAACGTATTCCACAACCTCTAGTATAAAAGCAGTGTAAATCGAATGATCTGATCAAAATTAATAAAACGATCAATCTATTTAGTAAGAAACATCATATCTGACGACATTTTCAAAACCTGTGTATCCATGAGAAGTATTAAATCTAAGCAATATTGTTCCCAGGTCCCTAATTAACTAGGTGACGGTAACAGTACTCTAAATAACTATAAACAAATAAAGACATTTACATGCAAAACATGAATACATAAACACTTTATCTCAGAGTGGGCTATAAAGGATGAAAGATTCATTCTCCAAATACCATTACTATTTGAATGTACAGTATTATCTACACTCAACCCTCCCTTTAGTATATGGTGACATCATTCATATTTCCCAACTCCTAATTTCATTGTTGCTTAGTTTAATGAAGTTTAAAAATATTTTCATGCACACACATACGTTATTCTTTTAATTATACAGATATATAAATAGAGACGTTCTCGATAATGGGCACGTCCATCTAAGGCTCGGTTTTAGCTGGTAGACGAGGTATACAACTGCTTAGTGTGAAAAAGTCAGTAAAAGTTTTATATTAATTTTAATTTCAATGAGTTGTTGTTGGTTGCGGTTTTAGAGAAAAGCCACATTGGTCTATTTGTTTCATCCACCGAGCAGAATAGAATCCCACATTTTAGCATTGTAAGTCCATAAATTTACTTCTTACCCATCGGAGTACACTTTACTTCATTTGTGATGTCTTACTAAGTTCGAAACTGTACCTATAGACGCAGACAATGTAAGATAATAATTTTAAATACAATCAACTTTCTACTACATTCAAGAAGCCAGATCATAAAGAAGTACTAATAAAAAACGAGATAAAATAAATTATAAACCGAAACAGCTCAACATAAGGCAAAAAATAGGCTTGGTGAAGAAAACGTTTACTAAAAGTTGTGACATTTTATTCCTGTTTACCAATGTGCAGTTGTTCCACGAATGAGGGGGGGGGGAGCATTGAACACACAAGAAAACAAACGTATCGATCACACACAGGAAACCCAGTGAGGATAAGTTTAAAAAGATTTGTTTAAAATGACTGTTAATCTCATTGCAATGTCACACAAACTGTCGATCATTGGATCACGCTTCGTCAGCATAAGGCGTTATATGCTATAATAATGTCCAGAAGTATTTATGGGAATTTTATTAAGACTTCTCGCCATTCAGTCTATGATTTTTATGGCTTCTTGTTCAATATAAACCATCAAAATCATGCTAACATGATATTTAGCAATATATTAAAACAGAACCATGGAAGGTTGAACACGCAGATCCACTATCACGTAAATATTTTAACAATACAATTACTCCTCAAAAGTGAAGTAAGACTTGTAAATTCATCTAGCCTCATATAACTTATAATATCCAACGATATTATACTGAACACATCACGCGCCCCTCGATTTCCAGACCCAAACCTTTCGATCTTTGATGTATACGTGGTATCCTGAATCATCAACGAAAAGTACAAATAACCAGAAATGCTTATGTTAATCCTACGATTCTGACAAAAATATAGAAGATATATGCTATGCACTCTATTGCAAAATCAAGACTCTCTCTTTCTTTTTTTTTTAATCATAAACTATACATTCAAAGTCAATTCCTTACCGTTAAGTAACTAATAATCTCTTCGATATGGAGACAGTATGCAAGTTTTTGCCATTTACTTGTGATGAAGGAAAGTGCTTAGCACTGAATTTATTTTCTTATGATAACTATTTCTCTGTTGGTCTTGCGTGCTTTTGAATAACTTAAAACAGTGGACGTCAAGTAAAAGTGTGTAAGTTAAGCAAGAAGAATTTGAGAAAACTCGGTCTTTTTTTTATATTAATGTTGCTACATTGATGTGATGATAAACGTCATAATATAAGAGACTGTTTAGTGTATATATTATTTATTCTGTAAACGAATATTTTATGATTGTTTAGTTTCTATTATTATTAGATTGTTAACACTCCTACGAAAAGACGTTTCTAGTCCTGATTTCTCCAAGCCCGTTCCCCTGGCTGTGGTTTCGCTAGATAGTAGATAGGGACAGTGGGAATCTCGTTAATCCATTCATTAATGGATTTAAATGGCAATTTCATTTAAATACAAAATTATTAGCCTAATATTAATAACCTTTCAAGTTGCTCTGGGGCCTATTAGGCCCCACTTTTCGTAGGAGTGTTAAAAGCAGGCGATTTTTAGAAGTTGTGAAATGAGCGGGAAGCGGGAAATGGCAGAAAGACAAAGACAATAGCAGAGGAGAGTAAAGTTACGGCAATGAAAAGTTCGGAGTGAAGTTTACTGCCTTAGAAGTGATAAGCCTGACGTTAGATTACATGAAAAGACTTAGTAAGTGAGCTGAAAACAGTCTTTGTAATCATGTAATCTCAGTATGGCTAGTATAGGTACTCATTCTTAATCTTCAGGAAAACAAAAAAGAGTTTGCAACTGATCGTTTCCGGAGAAATGACTCGGAGACGAAAGTATAAACAGGTACGGGATTGTAGAGGGCGTTGCAATTAGATGTTAGGTTATTAATTAGTATAGATATAAAGGTGTTCCTTTACATTGATTCAATTTTGGTTTTAGTTGCTGTATAAGCAGGGCTTCTGTGATTTTGAGTTTGTTTGTACTTGTTTCTCTACTTAGCATGTTGGTGTTTTCTAGGGTTATGTTGTGTTTATTTGATTTGCAGTGTTCAAAAACGTGTGAAGGTGTTTTTTGTGTTCTTTGAATCTGGTATCCACTTTTCTACTTATTTCTCCAATATAAAAGTCTTGGCAGCTGTTTCATTGTATTTTACAAATAATGCTGGTGTTGTGTTTGTCAAATTCACATTGTCTTAGTTTTGTACCTGGTTTTTGAATAAATTTGGTGTTTACTGGAATGTTGTGTTTTGTTATGCGTTTTTCCAAATATTGTATATTTTTGCACCAATATCGGGAACATATGGTATGCAATAGTTTAAGGTTTTGTAGTTTGTTCTTTCTTGGGATTTACTATTGTTTGTTTGTTCTTGACTGTTTTGTTGATCTAGGTGTGTATGTGTGTGTATATTTTTTACAGAGATCCCAACTATTGAAACCTGAAAGATAGTCTCAGAGCTTTATATCTAATACCCCAACTCATTAATACACATCCCTAGCAACGAAGATGCAACCCTTATAGAATTCTCTACCGCCAAAACTACCGACAAATAAATGGCTTAAGTATGGGTAATCCCGTATTACCAGATCTAGCTAACAATTTCATGACACAGATTAAATCTCAAGCGGTGAATTCAGCCTTACACTCACCACTATATTGGTACAGATATGTTGACGATACAACTGCTGGATTAACACCTACAGAACACGACAAAACTAACCAAACAGCATATCTAAACTTCAAGATCACAAGAATCGAAACAAAGTTCAAAACAAATATCGACAGGAACTCACCCATACTGGACTATGCATTCTATGGGACTCAGTACATGAAACAAAACAAAAACTCAACATATTAAGAAACCAACTAAACACAGCCATAAAACTATGCTCACCTGATAAAATTAACGAGCAAATCAACAAAATAAAGTAAAACTTCATCAACATCAACAAATTTCCTCAAAAAACAATGGAAAAATTATACTCACACAGCTAGATCAAAAACAGTAAATCATAATCACTATTTGTTCTTATATTTATACTTGTGAAATTACATAAAAATTAGCACAAACTATACTTTTTAACTTGAAAATATAACAATTTAGTGTAGTATTTTTATAGGTTTGGTTATAGATTTTTGGATATATTTTTGTGAAACATTTCGTTTTTAACGTTAAAAATACTTCATCTTAGATTTTTTTCATTGTTATGTCTAAATTCTTGTAAATGTATCCATTAGTTATTTATTCATTAAAATTAAATTTTTGTTTCTGTATTATTTTTAGTATCAGTATAGTACTCATCTGAGACATATTAAAGAATAAGGGAAAACTAAATTACTGTTGAATAGAAGCTTTGATTTCATATACCAAAAGAGAACTGCCCACTTGTTGTAATAGGGTTAAAGCCCACTCCTTTAGTTAATCTGATGAGATAATGAATTCTTCATTCTCCTAAATGTATTTATTCTGATAAAAAAGTTTAAAATTTGATTGCATTTATCAGTGGCGATACCTGGAGATTTTTCTAATCATCAGTCAGTTCTCCGTTTTCTACCCGATCATTGTCAGATATTTAGGCACCATTTGCTGAAATAGATTTTTGCAAAATATCCAACATCGTATATATTATTTTTATGAACACAACTTTTAATTACGTAGTGATAGATTGTAAGGGAACTCCATTATAAATCTTCACTATAAAATTATTGACTCTGTCTCTTACTTACTCTTTCACTTTATCCTTCAGTGGCACAATGGTACGTGTCCACACTTACAACGCTAGAAACCGGGTTTCCATATCCGTGGTGGATAGAGTCCAGAGAGTCCATTGCGTAGCTTTGTACTTAACACTTAAAACAAACAGTCTTTAGTTCTGTTTTACTTTTGGTTCTGCCTGCCTGCTGTCCTCGGTCGTCTCACAATATTTAAATATATTTACCATTTATTCGTCAGTTCGCCTTCTAGAAGCTTCTATATCCTCGACATCAATAATTTTCACGCGACATTCGATAACCTCAACATCAATTAATTATAAACACAACGTACGATTCTGAACGAGTTATGTAACTAAACTTGTCATAACCTTTACTTTAAAATAACTGCTTTCTTCATCTTCTTACGAGAAAAAATACAAAAAATAGCTGAATTGTGAAATATTCATTCACAAAATAAATAAATTATAATGCCTACACTTGACACTAAGGCAGAGTAGAAGTTTGTTTGTTTGTTTTTTAATTTCGCGCAAAACTACACAAGGGCTATTTGCGCTAGCCATCCCTAATTTAGCAGTGTAAGACTAAAGGGAAGGCAGCTAGTCATCACCACCCACCGCCAACTCTTCGGCTACTCTTTTACTAACGAATAGTAGGATTGGCCGTCACATTATAACGCCCCCACTGCTGAAAAGGCGAGCATATTTGTTGAGAGGAAGATTCGAACCCGCTACCTTCAGATTACGAGTCGAACGCCTTAACCCACCTTGGCTATGCCGGGCCTCACAGTAGAAAGTGTAAAGATATTGTTCAGGCTACAATTTGTGTTTCAATAAAAGTTGTGCATATAACATTGCTGCAACGTTGTGAAAACGTTTTATTCCTTTGTTATGGCCCTCATACTGGCACAGCGATATGTCTGCGGACTCCCACCGCTAGAAACCGAGGTTTCATACCTGTGACTGGCAAAGCGCAGATAGCCCATTGTGTTCCTTTGTGTTTTATTACACACGCATTTATAAATTTTCAAAAGCTTAAAACATGCAAAAGATGCGTCAAATCATGTTGTTTAGTATTTCAAAACACGTAAACTGTAATGGAATTTTTGTAGATTATTTATTTCATTAATATAAATATTCGCTACTAACATCTAATAGTATCACAACATATATCGCAAAAATATTCATCAACGTTGTAGAAATGTCATGTGTTAGCTAAAATTATTATGATGACCTAAAAATTGAAAGCCCAAAATAGTATGTTTGGTTTAAAATTATTTCTAAAAAAAACTATGATCCATGTATTTATGTTCAAAAGACTAGCTATTTATAACCTTTCTTGAATTACTTTTCTGTGTGATTATAGTCAACAGAGTACACACCAAACTATTTATGCTCTCCTAATAATGGAAGTATGAAAAATTTTGCATATACGACTAAAACTATTTTCGAGTTATATGAAGGTATACTAGTTATAATTTCTTACTTTTCAATGCACCAGAAAAAAATATCTAATAAAAATGAATCTAATAAAAATACATGAATCTAAATAGCCTCAATGGAGAAGTAAACGGTACTTTATGAGCTCACTATTGTTTTTTTGTTTTTTTCAGCACACGACTAAATTTTTACATTAGTTAATTGGTCATCGAGACCTGACTTTTTTTGATATAAGCCTTAAGACTTACCGCTGAGCCACTAAGAGGCTGTAATATTAGCGCCCATTAGTTTTCTCACCATTATCCAATTATTGGAAGCTCATAATTTATAATTGTTTATTGTAAGACGACATTTTGTTGAGAGTAGTGTAACTAACATTTCTTCTTCATTACAATTTTAGGAAAAATTGCACTTGTACAGGTTTGGCGCTCCTGTATAGCACGGTTGCACATTGTAATGGATCATTCAACTTTTAGTGTTTCTGTATTTTCACAAAGAATGTAAGAGTCAAGATTCCTTAGACTTGTGTATACGTTTTAGAAATTTAGAGATTTTCTTAAAATTGCATTAATGTATTCTCTAGTAAGATATATTGTGTAACAGTTTTAATCCTATATTTACTAACTAAAAGATCAGGTGACGTAAATGACAAAGCATTCTGAGATGTTTGACCTTCTCAAATAAATATGTGTAAATAGTAACTGATTTTTTCGAATAAACCCTCAAAAGGATTTTGTCTGGCATAGATCTCTTTCTTCTTAGAAGAAAGTGCAATCATATTTCTTCTTAGAATATAGACTAAAATATTTAATGTTAAAACAAAGTGTTTTTTGTGTTGTCCAGTCTCTTTTCTCAATTTAATAACGTAAGAATTTAATTTAACTGTATAATATATTTTTTCTGAACGTTTAGCTAAAGTTGGTTCTATTCTTTCCTGCAAATACATAAAATTGAAGCCTCTGGAGCTAAGACCAAATGGTACACAGAATAACAAAAACAATAGAAATACCTTTAAGCACTAATAAAGGCAAAACGACTTGAGACTGAAGAGGTCTAATAAATGGAACAATTAGCAAACTTCATATTTGAGACAAACTGACAGAAAAAGTATTCCTTAAAGAATTATACTGCTTGAAGTATTCTAAGAAGTTCAACTGAAGATTAAACTTGTTCAGTTTCTCAATAAATAGAAACTTCGACTATGTTGGTTACTTACTCATTAAGTGATCCCGACCTCCAGCACAAAATACTGTGTGAACCTGTGATATTTCCAATGAAGAAAAAATACAGCTAATAAAAACCTTTCAAAGTAATTGCCGTAGGTAAATCAGCCTTTAGACATATCATCGTATTTCGATTTCTTGAAAGAATATCAGCGGTATTGAAATCGCTACTGTTGGATTGTTTGTTTTTAATTTCGTGCAAGATGGACGAGGGCTATTTGCGCTCGCCATCCCTAATTTAGCAGTGTAAGACTAGAGGGAAGGCAGCTAGTCATCATCACCCACGCCAACTTTTACTCTTTAAACAACAAATAGTGGGATTGACCGTGACATTATAATGCCCCCACGGCTGAAAGGGCCAGCATGTTTAGTGTGACGGGATTCGAACCCGCGACCCCCAGATTAGGAGTCGAGTGCCTTAACAACCTAGCCATGCCGAGTCTAAGTAGGTAGAATGGATAAAGACTAATAAAATTGTTTCACAAGAAAATAACATTTTATTTAACGAATACATCCCCTAAAACCATCAGTAGGAGTGTGTTTCATCACAAAAGTAGAGGTTTGTTTGTTTGTTCCGAATTTCGCGCAAAACTACTTGAGGGCTATCTGCGCTAGCCGTCCCTAATTTAGCAGTGTAAGACTAGAGGGAAGGCAGCTAGTCATCGCCACCCACCGCCAACTCTAGGGCTACTCTTTTACTATCGAATAGTGGGATTGACCGTCACATTATAACGCCCCCACGCCTGAAAGGGCGAACATGTTTGGTGCGACGGGGATTCGAACCCGCGACCCTCGGATTACGAGTCGAACGCCTTAACACATGTGGCCACTTGAAAATAATTTTAACTAAACTAAAATTATATAGACTAATTAATAAATTGTTTCGCAGTAAAATAGCATTATCTAACAAATAAAACCTGAAATAAACAGTTGAATAACAAAGTATTATTTACGTATACGCTGGCTATTTCAGATGTCTTCTGGTTGTCGTAGAATAGGATATACGCAGAAAAATCACAGACAAAATTTGAGAGAGAACTAATTTTACTTAGGAATATATTCAATTGCACGTTCTACAAGAACTTTCCAGAATATCAAGTCGCCACAGATGCCCTATTTACATAAAACTGAAATAACGGCTTCCTTTTTTCTTTTTCTTTTTTTTTTTGTCTTTATACACACCACTAACATGCCAAATATTACACTGAGACGTATTATTCAACACCCAGGCCATAATATAATTATGCTGGGCTGATACTTCCGAACATGGGTAAAAGATTGAATGCATCCTGTTTATCTGAAATTTGTAACTAGATACCAATATCTCTAATAAAATTTAAAAGATATATTGTGGATAAAGATATGTTCATATTTTAATTATTAATGGCTTGTAATCAAACGTAAGCTGACTATGTAGATCAAAACTGAAATTAAGCTAAATATATAAAAAAATAACAAGAAGAACGTAATATCATAAATCAATAAAGAAAACTAAAGTATATAATGATTAGAATGTATTAAACCTTTGGGGATAACCTGCTATTAATAATGCTTTGAATCCCAATCCCAATAATATTTCATGAGATTTCGACAACTTGAAGATTTAGATTAGGCCTAAAACCATACATTACGCTTACAATGCTGAATAATATTCATTAATGTAAAATACAATAATAATGCTGTTAAAAGGTATTTTGAACATTAAAACCAATAATAATAAGGAAATGAAATTTAAAATGTATATTCCTGTCTAGTTCTGTAGAACAGGGTGGATTTCTTCAGTGCAGTAAAGTGTATAAATACGATAACGAAATGTATTATACCTTATTTAACTTGATGGGTTTTGTGCGTCTAACTGAAGTTTACGCACTGGCGCGTTTATAACATCTGTGCATGTTTTGAAGGAGTAAGTTGTTTTAGAATTAGTATTCCATTTTATATGACTGTGATGTAACTGTATCACTATGTTATCTTTGAACGTTAGCTCATTGATGCTTGAATTTCAGACTTCACATTCATTAATTACTACTAAGACAATGTTTTGTTGATGTGTGAACTGAGAACGCTTCGCACGTCTACAAACCTGATAAGTAAACAAGATTTTAGTTCAGTTGTTCATAAAAACTTCTGATGTATTTATAATCGCCGTAGCCTAGTATGGCCAGGTGGTTATGATGCTCGACACGTAATCAGAGAGTCGCGGATCCGAATCTCCCTCACATCAAACATACCTTTTAAGTCTTGGGCGTTATAATGTGAAGGTCAAATCCACTATTTGTTGATAAAAAAATAGTCCTCGAGTAGCTTTGCTCGAAATTCAAAAATAAACATAACCGCCGTCAAGGAAAATCTGTAAGAATGTGAATAACAGTGAGTCAGTATATGTGGTGATATTAATTGTGAGAGACCACTTTACTAAAGAATATTTAAGCAGAGCAATACAGAAACAGTTTGGTCCTCTGGAATATATGTTCAAGCTCTTCATTAGTTTTTAGTTGTCCATAATTGGCAAAAAATGAAGACGACACTCCAGCTTATAGTTTGCGGGGTTTCGATCTCTCAAAGTAAGAGTTATTAAAGATAGAACGTTAATACCGCTTTTTTATGAAAAACTAAACTCCAAACTAATTACTTCTGCGACAAAAACTTATCTTGCCATTAAAAGAAGGCCTATAAGATTATTATTGACTTTTAAAGAAGAGTATAGGATAATTAATTTTATACGAAAATTAAGAGTTATTTTTTAAATGGGAGTTATCATACAATACTGTAACATTAATACTAATTCTAATTTAAAATAGCATAGTTGCTTTGCGCCAATAAACACCAAACAAACAATCAATTAATTTAAAAATACATATTATTTTAAAATATATGTGATTTTATTTTATTTCAGTGACAAATAATTAGGTTTTTTCAATTTCTATTAATAAACAAGTTAATATATGTTTAATACCTTTTATTGTTCTTCAACGGTGCTACAAATTGTACAGTTTTGAGAAGTAACAAACAGTGTGTCAGCTTTTTAGTGCCTCTATTGTTTTGTTAAACATTTAATTGTAAATTAGATTTATATTCAAACTTTTATCTTGCGATTAGATTTAACTTGGAGTTACTCTCATATTTTGCAATAAAGAAACCATCATGTCGTGGCACATTATTTTACCAAGTAGAGTTCAGCGGGCCAACTTTCACATCAGCTCGGTAACTTCTATTCAGGTTTACTTCAACCAGAGACATATAGTAGGGGAGGGGGGGAGGTAATTCGATAAATATATAAAGAAAGATAAGGTTTTGCTATACCAGGAACTTATAGCGTTTTTGCAAGTCAACTCGCATATAAAGATGTTGGCCTTCTTATCATGAATAAAAACCTCCTAGATGGATCGAAGGAGAGAAACGCCTTTTAAATGACATAATAATGCTGACCAATGAAGAAAGACTACACGGCTCGTAAGAACAGCACAAGAAATATTAAAATGTAAATATCTTCTAAATGGTATGCAGCTGTAAAAATAACGAAATTTCAATAATCACTATTTTATTAAACTTATGTAGACTGAAATTAATTTCCCTTCCATCGACGCAAGTTGGTCCGTTGAAATCAGTTCATACTTGTTATGAAAAGTATGAAACTAATAAATTGTGATATTGTTTTTAGTTTTAATGCTGGAATGTTTACTAAATCAACTTCTTTTCGTAAATAGACATACATTTCTAGTTGCGAATGGCAGCTCTATAGTTACATTTAGATTAGATCTTACAACTGTCATCGGAAACCCAGACACAAATAAGTAAGATCTGGAGCTTTTGCTGATCGAATGCTACAGAGAATTTTAACATCTCATTCTCCATGATGTACAGACACACTTATTGTAGCTAAAATAAATTATAACATTGCCAACACCAATACAGAGAAGAATTATCACTTTGAAAGATGCCTAATGTTTGTTGATTTAGAAGAAAAGAGTCTTCATTAGAATACAAGATAAATCTTATCTCAATAATTAAAAACTTTATTGGGTTGTTATTCAACAAGAAGAGTAAACATTTCATTCAAATTATCCGGTACATGGACTGATTTGGGTATGCAAACGCCTAGTGATATGTCATTATAATTAAAAGGAGAAATAGAGTTCAGGAGACACATGTTGCGTCAAATAACAATAAGGAGATTACCATAAAGGTCATTTGTGGTATTTGAAACATGCCATGTGTTTCTGTCTCCTTTTAGTTAGGCAGATGAATATTTCATGTTCACTTGAAACATGTTGGCGTGTGTAGATGTACGTACATGTTTTACATTAGAGAAACTAATACCACAGGATTTCTCCCACAGAACGTATTGCTGTACCTTAACATCATGTAATATTTTTAACATCAACTGTATAAGGATTTTACGATACCAAGTGACGTGAATATTTCATGCACTCTGTTAGAGATTACGTTATTATTTTATCTATGTAGTTGTCGAGTATTTTAGTTCCAGTTTTATTGAACTTTAATCCTTTATGATTTTTACACAGTATTTAGAGAGTAACTGTGTCTATATCGTCTATGCGTTCGCCATTTGAGTTGTTTCAAGTAGAAAGTAGTTTTCGCTTTATTTTACATTGTGTTCAGTTGTTTTTTCAACTAATTCAAAGTGGAAACCTTATGTTTGTTACATCACTAGCTTGTTTTTCGCGAAGAGAAAATAAAATATTTTGTAGTAAAACTAAAGTACCGTTAAGGAAACATCTGGATAAAGTAACAAATATATCGAAATAGGCTTAACGTGGACAGTTAACTGGCAATAAGTGACTACTGGTATAATTCCCGTCTATATAATGCACACTCTACAGGTAGCAGCTAGAGGAACTTGCCTCATTAAATGTTTTACATCTCAACACTTTTGTAACCTTTCTCCAACTGACGTACTTTTTAAACATCATTTACTGTGGACATTATTCCTAACATTGTTTGAACGATTGTTCAGCAGAAGGAAATGTACCAAAAACTGTTGAAGTAAATGGTTAGAAGAATGTGAAATATTGTAACTTGATCCATCAATACTATAAACATATGAAGTGCCAAGCATTTTGTTTCTTTACACGTATATGTTCTCTTATGTTGGAATGCCAATGTTGACTTACAATTCTCTGCGTGGGTTTTCTTGAAAACACATGTTTGATGAATCACTGTTAGATACAAAACATACCACAAGAAAAGAATGTAAATAAAACACATATTTTAATATATACATTATTACTAGAATATTAGAGTTCTTATTTTGATTATTTTTGTTTAAAAGTCGATTCCTTCACCAATTTCAATATTGTGGTGTTTAAGGAAATATTTCCGTTTTAAAAATATTAAAATATTTTTATCTCGCTAGTTAATTCACGTCGATTAGCTTGATGATATTTTTGGAGAGTGTGTTCTTCTTCTTGAGGGGCCCGGCGTGGCCAAGCGGGTTAAGGCGTGCGACTCGTAATCTGAGAGTCGTGGGTTCGCATCCCCGTCGCGCCAAACATGCTCGCCCTTTCAGCCGTGGGGGCGTTATAAAGTTACGGACAATCCCACTATTTGTTGGTAAAAGAGTAGCCCAAGAGTTGTGGGTGGGTGGTGATGACTAGCTGCCTTCCCTCTAGTCTTACACTGCAAAATTAGGGACGGCTAGCGCAGATAGCCCTGGAGTAGCTTTGCGCGAAATTAAAAAAAACAAACAAATCTACCTGAGCATAGGTGTAAGTTTTGTGTTTTCGGCGTCTTATAGTGTTGGTAGCAGTTTCCTATGCTGGTTGGTATGTTTGTTTGATTTGTATGTTTAGTATGAACGTTTTAATGTATTTATATTTGAGAATATAAATCTGGATCTCTTCAGACCAGCTGAATTTTGTTTTGAATTTCATGAGAAGTTATTCGAGGGCTACCTGCCCAAGCCGTATCTTGTTTAGCAGTGATAGACTAAAACGAAGGCAGCTAGTCAACACATCCCAACACTTAGGGTACTAATGAATAGTAAGATGGACCGTCATAACTCCTCACGGCTGAAAGGGCGAGCAGCAGGCCATGGCAGGCTGAGAAACAAAAAACATAGTAACAGCTGGAATACTAAAAGGCATACACACCATAACAACTGTTGTTGAATCAAATGACTTATATAAATAAATAGTGTTCCAGCCGCTATTGGGTTTGCTCTATCCTAGCTTATATGAAGAGCTCCACAGTGAGCGAAATGCATCGTCAGTAATGAATATGTCAGTTATAGTTTCGTTGGAGCACCATTATTATAAATACTGCTAATTTTTGAAAATCTCTAAGGGACTAAATAAAGAATGTAGTGCTTAAAAATACAATAGGCCATTATCTTATGACAAGTATAATTGTGATCATTCTTCGCCAGCTTGTATAAGGTATTCACACCATAACATTCGTAAAATATAAATATACCTTATAAAGTGTAATAGTCAGTAGTTAGGTGCCAAAAATTACTAAATACACTGAAGTGTTTGATGCAATCCAAAAGTTTATTTTGCGTACACTAAAAACGTAGCCATTGAACAGATGTGTCAATATGCAACGAAAGATATTGCAAAAAATAAAACAGTTATCACGTAAAAGTAAGACATTATAGTTATTGGTGTATGTAATATATATTTTACTCTCCAGAAACAAAAACAACATTAGCCACTTGAATAATTACTCAAATTTAGAGAAGCACTTCCAAGACGTGATAGCGGATGAATACGATGGAAAACTCAAGTTTTCAGAATTTTGTTTTAGTTATTATGCAGTTGATATTTTTCTTCATTTCTTCTAAATATTCTGCTTAGTTTCGAGTTATTTTGAAAATACTGTAGAGAACTTGGATTAATTTATTTAGCTCGTGAAGTTTTGTATGAAATAATTATTAGTGATATACTATGTATTCCCCAGAGAGGGGATTGGATGTAAGTTAACAGTTCTACGACGCTCAAGTACAATATCATATTCGTGAGGCGAACAGAACGTTGATAGCCAGTTATGTACTTTGGCGATAAAAACAACTAATTTCGGCTTAAAAGTGAAAGTCGGATACCGTCTCGGCTGCATGAAATCTCCACTATTCAACCTTTGTATTGCGTCTTGTTAACTGTCGAATTTACAAAAGATCCCTTGTGGCAGAATCACGCATGATACGATCATTTGAAAATTACAGAAATTAAAAAAGTTATCACGCAAAGGTGCCAAAATCAATGGTAGTGATACTGATAAAAAAGCTAAACATATTCACAAATGTGTTTTTATAGTTGATTTTGTTGATAAGATATATTAAATACTATTTGCATACACGTGGTTGATTTCAGTAGGTTTAATAGTAAAACATAGAGTCGTAATCAGATGTAATAGCTGTTAGGCCTATGTCTTTGGTTATTTGTCATTCATTGTATAGAACATTGGAAAGAACGCACAAATTGTTTTACTATAGAAACTTGAAGCATGTGACAACAAACTGCTTCAGGAGAGATGTGGTTGTGTTGTAATAGGCAGTTAATAGTTATTCTTAATTGCCCATGCACTGGATATAGACAGGAGATCAAACTTTTCTCTCTTCAAATGAAAACAACCTGGTGAAGTTTTTTTAGATATAAGGTGTCATGCCCGCAGACCATTGGGGGAGGTTCATTTGAACCTCCACTTCGGAGAAAACCATAGCTCTCGGAGAAAGATTGGATAAAAAAAGGAAAAGAAAAAAGGGTGGAAGAAAAAGAAAGAAAATATGGAAGAAATATGAATTGGATAGAGAGACAGAAGAATCACCATTAAGAATATCAAGATTAATATTTGACTTTTGTTTTTTCTTTACTCATTTCCTTACCGTCAGAACATAAGCACACACACATCAGTAAACAATTAAACAGTGGATCAAGTGAGATGATGCAATGACCAATGTAAGTCTGTATCAATATTTTTTTTTATTTTACGTCTCGTTATGGTTAAATAATGAATAAATAGAATAATTTGTTTTTCTGATTAATATTCATAAGATAAATATATAAAAATTGTATAAACAGAACAAAATTGTTTGTTTTTATAATTAATATTTATCTTGCTACAGATGATGTCTCATTACTTTGTGACTTTTATGGACTGAATGAGAATCAATTATCTTCAGAAAAAAAGATTGTGGTTGGTCCTCTCAATTAACAAAAATAAAATTCCCAGTTGACTTGGATATAATTTGTCAGAATGGATTTGTAAAAATGGTATCTCTCAACTCCTTTCAATTTATTCTCAGTTGGCGCAAATATTCAGCACTGTTCCAGCCACATCCTGTTCTGTTTCATGTCACCATTTTGAACATTGAACGGGAAATAATAAATTTTGTGATAGAGAACAAAATCGTGAAAACTTATTGCTTATTTTAATTTTATTCGGTCTTTTGTTCTATGCGTTAGAAAAGTAAAAACACTAGCTGCAATGAAAAAATTTGTTTACGGTTTTTGATTCTTAAAAGCAAATATATGTTGTTACTTTTTCGGAACAATCAGGGTACTGAAAATTTATGTTTATGTTTTCTGATTCATAATAACACAGATATCATGTTACTATTTCAGAGGGGTCAGAGTACTGACCCCCCAGTTGGGAAATCTGCCCTTCGGGCCTGCGAGGTGTGCTGCGATAATGAGGAGAATCATGGCCTTAAAGGCACTATAAAAAAGCATGCTTTCTTAGGCCTGGCATGGCTAGGTGGTTAGAACTATTGACCCTTAATCTGCGGGTTCGAATCCCCGTCACACCAAACATGCTCGCCTTTTCAGCCTTGGGATGTTATAATGTGACGGTCAATTCTACTATTCATTGGTAAAAGGGTAGCCCAAGAGTAACGATAAGTGGTAAAGACTAGCTGCCTTCCCTCGAGTCCTACATTGCTAAATTAGTGACGGCTAGCGCAGATAGCTCTCCTGTAGCTTTGCGAGAAATTCAAAACAAACCATGCTCTCTTTGAATGCTGTCATGTTTTCTTTCACACGAAAAGTATATTTTATAAAATAAAAATAGCGTTCTCAAGCAATAACGTTACTGAATGAGTGTTCAGCTATAAAATATCACCAACAGATTTCATTAGTAATTTTATATAACACACATAACAACAAACAAGTCAGAAACTTGACTGGTCATATCTATGATAAATGTGTCTGTTGACTGTTATGTGCTTACATAATTTAGATTGCCCCTGTTGCCTAGATATTTTCAAAACAACATCATTTTAAGTGTGTTTTCAAATAGTTTTTTATGTAAGCTATTTAATTGTTTCTCTATCGTCTTTGGGTCTCGACTACTTTAAGGGACAGTAATGAAAGATAAGTTACCAAACTGATTGTGAGTGTCCGTTTGGAAAAGGACTATATAGTACCTCCAAGTATATCGCAGCTACACTGATGACCGTCTACCATTTCATTAAGTGTAGCCAGTGTAGCAGATTTATTATTGTACATTCATTTTATTGCCTACGCTTGTTTCTGTATATTTTTCTTCTTATGCATGTTACGTACTTTCTTTACTGAGTTGCGTGATTGGTATATAAAAACTGACACACTGAGAAACAAATAGTATTTTTATTATTAGACGGCTACAGTCAGTGTGCTATAGACCTCGGAGGCTATAATTGTGATTAACGCCTATTGATTGGTAAACCATGAAATTTAACCAGGAATGATGACAGATTTCGAACATTATAAACCGTTCAACTTTACGAATTACTTTGGACGTTATTATTTCTACGACGACATTAAATATCATCATCAATAAAAGTCAGCAGTGTGAGGCCAATCAAGCTAGCTAGCTTAAGCTGGATGTGACAATATCAACTCAGAATTAATTTGTTTGTCATGGACCTGGGTCGCCGATAAAATATTCAGTTATAGACCGAATTTAAGATTCTGTGTTGTTTGTAAGTTTGTAAAACTGTTGTGTATAAACCATTATTTGTAATAACTATTAGTAATAAATGTTATTATAAATTGTATTGTTTTTATGTTTGCGTATTAAAATATCTTTGTGTTAAAAAACGGAAATTATATTGGAAAATAACATAAATTTAATACATATTAACATTTAATTAACTTCTAAATTCAGATTTCCGGTTATTTGAAATATTGATACGTAATGTACTTAATATAATAAATCACAGATGTAACAACAGTTACGAATCAGAAACACTGCGTATATTTCACAGGCTATCAAAAATACTTTCTGGTACATTAACCATATGTATTTGTTGTTGTTTTTGTTTAGTTTAGACACAATTTGCTTTTATGCTATGTTTTCGAATTTCATAATTCCATATGTACTGTCAAGATTGCTGATTTTTTTAGGGACATTAATAAAAACTAAAATGTAAACAAGTTAAAAACGACAGTCCAAGATTTGAAGATTCGAGACCCTGTCATCATCAAACATGGGGAGTTACAATGACCATGTCTGCAAAGTAGTTTTTAATTACTGTGCCAAAACAGACAAAGATTTGTACGTATGATAAGACAGACTTGAAGACAGTTGTGCAGCATCATGACTACCTGGAGCAGTCATTCACAGAGTATTGAGGTGACAGAACAAACCACCAATTTATATGCAAAAACGGCTCGTTTGGGTTGAGAAAATATTTTACATAGAAGAGCCGGTCATCGTCAGGTAAAATATTTTCTCAACCCAAACGAGCCGTTTTTGCATATAAATTTCTCAACAAGTGGGTTTCTCGACATCACTGAGAACAAACCACCAGCATATTCAAGTTGTCTGGAATTTTAATCAATGTTAAACAGTTTTTATTTATAATGTTGTTTTAATACATCAAAAAAAATTTAAATAAGATATTTATGCATGTCAGGTATCAGTCTCAAATATTGATCTGTTTCAAAAGTCAACCAAGCAATGAACAATGAATTCACAATTCTCAAGTTGTACGCAATAAATCTAACTATATTAAGATTTTTTTTACACTTGTCCTGTATAAGACAAACGAAACAGGGTAAACTATGCAAGACTCCTGTTGCCCCTTCCCTCTATCATGCTATTGATTCTTGTTGTAATACATGGTCTTCAGTGTAAGTTAGTCGTAATTCAGAAGTTTTTCATGAGGCACATTTTCCTCTTCATAGGTATGGTTTATGTGTTGCCACTGCACACTGATAAGTATGCCGTAACGTGACTCCACAACTGGAGTTAGACGAACTAATGCTAAGTTTATCTAGTGTGCAAATACATTAAAAAAATCAACATTGGACAACTTTGTAAGTTTAAATTAAAAATTTTCCATCACATTTATCTAATTGTTGTGACTAGCTAACTTTATCCATATTCTTTTGTTTTCCAAAACCAATTAAGTGTAAGGGATACCCCCTTCATTGAAATTGTAAATTCCCCACTTGAATACATCTTTCGGTCGCATTACACTAATAAAAAAAATGCTAAACACTATCAAAATGTAGGGTGACATTTTCAGGTGCACTACTTTCTCTACAATATCGGATAGTTAGATCGCTAATAACATCGGATTAAACCAGATAATAAGATAAGTGAGCAGTATTTGGAAAATTGACTAAGTTTTAAGTCAAGTTGCATGAGAAATGAACAGGATGGACACATTTGATAGACAGTGATAAAATCTTTATTTTAGACCACAAAAAATTTGCTTACCTGAAGGGATTGTTTGTTTGTTTTTTGGAATTTCGCACAAATCTACTCGAAGGCTATCTGTGCTAGCCGTCCCTAATTTAGTAGTGCAAGACTAGAGGGAAGGCAGCTAGTCATCACCACCCACCGCCAACTCTTGGGCTACTCTTTTACCAACGAATAGTGGAATTGACTGTCACATTATACGCCCCCACGGCTGGGAGGACGAGCATGTTTAGCGCGACGCGGGCGCGAACCCGCGACCCTCGGATTACGCCTTACGCGCTTGGCCATGCCAGGCCTACCTGAAGGGACAAGTGGAGGTTGTCTATAATGTATCATTGATTTGATTGTTAATTTTACATCCATTGAGATGCCTCTTTACTGAACTAGTGTTGATGATAACCATGCTAAGAATACACGCCTGAATTCAATGGGTAAACTCGGTTTCTTTGTTTAGTTAAGAGCGTCACCTTGTGACCTTTGTTTGGTCACAGCACCGATCTGCTAATCAGATATTATCAATTCGACAAGTAAGGGACATTAAAGTTATTATTACTTTCGATTCGGATACTACAATGTTTTTATGCTTAAACTGCATACAAAGTAAATAAATATTCTTATTTGAGTAAAGTTGGTAGAAAACATACATGTATGATATGCTTGCACATTACATATGTTCCAGCACATGACTCTTTCATTTGTATATTCAAAATTGTTTTAATAGTATATATTATACTCTTTATGGATATGAAAGTTACGTTTGCTTTTTAGTTTTAACGTTTTGATTCTCATAATGTTTATATGCTAATCAGTTAATTTTCCTGCGAGAACGTATATAAAATCAGAAAATCTCGAAGCTACAGGACTATCTTTACTTATTAAATCCAGCATCGTTTGTAAAAAAAAGTGTAACAGACGTATAAAATATACGAATTTAAGACTTAGAGAAAGCGTCTTTACCTATTAATTGCAGATGGCATAAAATCGTTACTTTGTTTTTGACTAGTGCAGTTAGGCATTGCAGAGATATTCTTGATTTAAGCGGCTAAAATTTGATAAAGACTCTTAATTATATTTTAATTTAATACATTCACGAGGGCTTCCTAAATATCTATAACATATATATAAAAAAGGTGTAATATTTTAAAACCATGTATAGTTCATCATGTATAGTTTCTCACAAATTGTCATATGTACTTCAACATAAATGAATAATTTTCATTGTAATCGGATCACATTTTATACTTAAAATATTGATAATCACTAACTGTAGATGTCTTTAGACCAATTGCATATTTTCGAAATCTGTGTAGCTGAATTAAGGAAAAGTCGTTATTGTTTGTTTCTTTGAATTTTATGCAAAGCTACATGTGAGCTTTCTGCGCTAGCCGTTCTTAACTTAATAATGTAAGACTAGATAGAAGGCAGCTCGTCATCATAACCCACCGTCAACTTTTGGGCTACTTATGTAGACAGTATAGAAATGCATTTAAAATCCTGTTTTTGCTTCTAATAAACCAAAAATGGTTAATGTGTTTGTTTTTATGATATAAGAATTATATCATACTAAACCATAATTATGATTTTCTGGAGTGTGAAATAGAAAATCTTATCTACTTTTATATTACTTAAAGTTATTTCATGAAAGTTAGTAAGTAAAAAAAACACCTTTTTTCGCATACCCAGGATTTGATATCTTTAAAGTTATTATACTTTCTTTTCCCATAAAAATGTTATACCACGTTGTAAATTTTTATTCATGGCTTTTATGTGATATCTACTAGATGTCGTACGAGTTGCCAAAACACAACATCCGGGTGCCATCATTGAATATTAACTATGGCTTCGTGGAAATCTGAAAAGGACTGAAAGTGTGTAAATTAAAATATGGCTAAGGCCCTAAGCTTAATAGACTTTTTGGAATTCTACGTTTTGTATGTAAGTGCATTTTAGTATGTTATTTATGTATATGTTGTGTGTGAGAGAGAGCGTATATAATATTTCATACATAATGTTAACAATACAGACTAAACAATTAAAACTCAGAAATAATATAACTTTAAAAACTGGTTTCTTACTATAGTAATACCATTTTCAGAGCCTCGATCTTTAGAAATTATGAATAAATTTTTTTATATATCTTAAATTTATCATTTCATTACCTTTGGTGTTAAGCATTGAGGAAAAGGAAAATAAGAAAATGGAAAATCCTTAAGTTTAACTTTTAAAATGCTTAAAACAAAACTTAAAAGGTATATTGCACTATTCCTGGGTCTTTCACTCCATTCAGTCACAGTGTTGCTTTAACTTAATGTTAATACAGTGTTAAGACTTAGCTAGGATGTTATTATCATATGTTTTTATACCTGTATAAATAAAAAAAAAAGAATGCTAATAAGAAAATATTCCAGTATGTTTCTGGAAACAAGTGAGAGTATGACATTTCAGTATGTCTAATATTTGTGATAACAGCTAATTAACAATTTTTTAACTTGTATTTTAATTCTATTTTAAACAGCAACTTGTGTGGAACAAAAGAAAGATATGAAATCCTATTTTTATATACCCCTGATTTTGAACCTAAAATGGACAAATTAATACAAATGTGGCAAAAAATAGTGTACATGATTTTTTAAAATAAATGCCAGAAATATTTATTTGCAAACTGACTTTTATTAAACATTGATTATTATCTAAATATATACAAGTTTGGAAAGCTTAAACATATTCTAAAGCATTACATTGCCATCATATCTGTTTTTGTCTTAATGAGATTCAAGTTGCCTAATGCATCATATATATCAGGATTAACTCAACACAATATTTTTGTACAATGAATAGTTTGTAACATTAACAGTAATATGAGTGTCTAAGTTTTCCTTGTAATAATTGTCAAAAATGGCAGCATGATTTGAACATTATTGATGCTGATTGAAAATACTGTAAAATCTATGAACTCTTTGTTTGTTGCAAAAGCTGTTACAATTAATTATGTGGATGTTATACACTATTGAAAGAGTATGTAGTTTTAATATATGGAAAAAAAAAACTACCATTATGGGTCTCATATGGTACAAGTTTGCTTTTTCTTGAAGTTTAAACAAGTACCAGACCACTGTCTCTCAAGTCAAGTCATCCCCCATTGTGACAGCAGTAAGTCTTTGGATTTAAAGTATTAAAATTAGTGGTTCAATTCCCCTTAGTTGGCCATAGCAGAGAGCCTGATGTGGTTTTGCTATAAGAAAACATGTACTCAAACAAAATTTACTATTCAAAGTCTAGGATATTTGGTTATTGGTGGTTTGGGTTTTATTGGCACAAAGCAACATGGCTAACTATGCCAAACAACCACTAAAATGTCAAAGAAGTAAAACATGAAAACTAAAAAGAAGTAACTTAAATAATGTCCATAAATTAGGTAAACAAAATTAAATACAGTGAAAAAGCCCAATGTCTTATAAAAAGCTAAAAATAGTCCAGCATAGAAAATATATATCCAACTTTATTACCTAAGATAAAGTTTTTGCAGACTTTTAAATTACATTTTAGACTACAGGTATTAATTTGAACATGTATTACTGTGTTAACATATAATGTTTAGTTCTGAGTTACTTGTCAGCTGTTCCACAATGGTTGCAAGACTGATATCATATCTCACTCAGATGTGTTGCTTAATTAATGTTGTGTTATTTCCCAGTGTAGCAAAAGGGTCTAATGAGCATATAAATTTCACACAGTATATACAGTATATAGTATAACAGTGAATTTAAAGTTATTAGACAATGATTTAGATACATAATAGCCTAACAATTGAGCTAGTTTTTAAATAAATCTATAATCTTTAACTACAAAAAAGAATAATCAATATCACATAACATTAAACTTCATATTCTGTGTGCATGTGTACATGCCTAGTATTTCACACTCCTGGTTAATTTTTGAACTCAGTATAATACATCTGAATTTACTGATGTAAAAACTGTCAAAAAACCTCAATTATTTTAATTTTGTGAACAAAAATAAACTTTTTTAAACCATGGTTATTATTGGTTGCTAAAAGTCAGTTTTCTAAATGATTTCTGATAATAATTACATCTCAGTTCAATGTTAACAAATGAAATTCTGAATTAGAATAGCTAGCAGTTATTGTTTGACCACACATGAAGAAAATCATTTCTTGCTTGGTTTTGTATTTTTGCCATTGCTAAACATTTCTATTGCTAACAAAAAAAGCAAACCCAGTACTTCCATCAATGTATGTTTCTTTGTGTTAATTCATTTGTGCATTGCTCTGAACAGTATTTGACCTTGTAAACTGTAGTCTCTTTATGGAATGTGCATTTTTCATTCAGCACGCTGTTTTGGTTGATATCTAATAATAGTTAATTACAGATATTGATATTGCTTTTGCAGAAAGTCATTTCATTTTGAATTTGTGGTCATAGTAAATTATTTTTTTCAATAACTGAAATCTTATTTCTGAATGAATGAAATAAAGCAATTTCCTCTTTTTTTTATCCTCTACAAAAACCAAAATGTAAGGAGACAGAGCTTCTAAGAATGAACATTAGAAATGAGTAAGAGAAAAGGGACACTATTTTGTTCTACAACATAAGTTTTCAGAGAAATTGCTATCAAGTCTCGCATCTTAATAACAAAAGTTAAACTAAAAATAGCATGTCTCTCTTAACCAGATAATTTTTAATATAAGATTGATGTTAGCAATCTTGCAGGTATTGATAATTTCTCGGTGCTAAATAACTTTTAAAAATACATTTAAAGCCTCAACTTTTTATAACAAGTTCAATTATATTATTGTTGTTTTGAGATTAGCTTGTAACTCTTTATAAATTTTAAGATATGATGAGGTTTTGAATTCTTGCTGGATTAGTCAAACAGAAGTAAATATTCCTAATTTGTTTTGTAACACTCAACTAAAGTTAAAAACTCTTTTAACATTATATAAAATGAGAAGAATAAGATATAATAGTACTAATTATATGTATATAATTTTTGTCTTTAAAATATTCTATATATCAGTGTATTGCTTTGGACATTCTCACAGTAGGAACTTTATAATAGTACTTAGTACTACTGCAATTAGTACAGATCTCAACCCCGAGTTTTTGTACTAGCTTTGTTTTAACCAACTAGACTTACCACTGAATATATTTAACAATAACAATCATTTTAGGTGACCAGAAATGTTTCTGGACAACCAAATAATGTAAAATTTACCAACTAAAGTTTTCCTTAGGACAACTAAATCATTTCAGATTTCTAAGCTGTACATACTGCCTTGTACGAGTATTTCAGCTTGGAACCAGGGAGATATAAAGCAGGCAGTGCAAGAATATTATCAATGAAGTGATAATTCAGATATTTTCATGTTTGTATTAAACAGCACTGCATAATTACATCAACTCCCAAATATAAATATGTTGTACTTCAAACATCAATTCATAGCTTGGTTTCCAAGTTCCTGCATCTTTGGAAATCCTTCAAACATGTGCACACCGTGGAAGAAATTATACATTTATAGCATCCCTTTTCAAAATGCAACATGCTGTGTGATAGCTCAACCAATCACAATTGATTATTGCTCGCTTACTGTATGGTAAGTTTTATATGGCAGAAGTTGACATTTCCATAGAAGGGTTTAAAACATTATCAATGTTTTTTTTTTTTAATTGAAATATATTGATATTGGTGGTGAGAAGAAATGTCTCTGGTCTTGAGATCAGAGGTGTAGCTAAGTGCTGTCACACAAGGCTTGTGACCCAACTCTTTGTTTTTTTAAAGTGCTCCAAGTTGCCAGTTAGTGTCATGGAAAGTCAGAATGGAGAAATATTGTGTATATTATGCTGAAACACCTATAATCATACTTATGGCCCCAAATCTTTTAAGCGTCCAGCAATGCCTTTGACTGACATGAAAAATATGTGGATTATTTGAGTGCAAAATAATTACTACTATGGCAAATCTGTTTGTGTTATGGTAGTGATTAACAAAATGATTTGATCCCTAACCCTCAGAAATTATAAGAATGGCTATATTGAGCAAAAGGAGTGTTTGTTTTCAGGGTTGCTCAAACAGTCTCATTAGTTGTGTACACTAGGCTAATGTACCCTTGTTACACTTAAGAGTATTGCTTACAGTAATAGGGAAGTATATTCTCTGAAAACATCATACACAACTTTCAATAAATTATTGCATTGTTTGAGGTAATTATTTAAATTATCAAAATTAAACAAAACATTTTTATCAATGTTGTTTTTGATGTGCAGTGTTAATAGCATTTTATGGTATTTCTGAAGTGTAGGCCTAAGTTGTTTGATGTGATGTGAGTATACAACAATGTCACGGTGAAATTGGTTGAAAGCACTGCAAACAGACTTGTGGGTTGCATATATCTTTACATTATAGTGAGCAGTTTTGTTATACTTATGGAAGGAAACTTTTTTTTTTATGCAAAACAATTAATGTCTGTTTAATTGTTGTCTTTAGAAGGTTCTTAAATTTGGCCACAGCTTTCCCAGACTATTGTTACTGCTTAAGTTTTCTACATTCCAATCTCTACAATACTTTCCTTTGACATAAAAACTTGAAGTCATACTTTCAAAAAATTTTTGTTAAACACTGTGACAGTAAAAATGTTTGCAATGAAAAAGTTCAATGTATTTAATTTTATATATAAAAATGATCTAATTACATTTCAGTTAATTTGAAGATACTATGAATGAATCATGAATTTCTAAATTTTTTTAATATGAAATATTATATGAATATGAAATTTATAATTCCTGGAAGGAGAGTCAAAATATTTTTTAACAAAATGATCCAATTTCAGCAGATATCTGGATGATTAAACATCTAAAACAATGAGCAAATAAAACATTGACACTTAATAACTTTAGACGATCGTTAAAACTTTGCAATATATATATATATAATGGAGTAAAGGGCAGTTTTGAATTCACATGGTCAATTTTCTAATCATTTGCATTCACAATAGCATGAAAACTAAATTTTATCTAAAATGATTTCATTTATTACCAGATAAATGGATTCTCACTGGATTCAATGATAGTGAATACTTTTGTATGCTATCATATAATAAAGTGAAATAACTGATAATGTATTAGACCTAGATATTTACAGGTCTGTTATATGCTCATATACAGGGTGGCCCGTATGTCCCTACCCACTTATATATCTTATGTATCCAGGGTGTCACCAGTATTCTTGCGCTCATGTACCCACGTACTTGTCACAATATGCTCTTTGAGTGTAAATGGGCTTACATCGGCCATATTTCTCTGAAAAAAAGAAACAAATTCATAATACATGCATAATTGAATATAACATAATAACATATGAATGGGTTGGGACTTACGGGCCACTCTGTAGTGTTATACATGAAAAGTATCTGTTGTAATTATTGTTTTATTTTATAATAAACAGGTAGTGTCTAGTTGTTGTGGATTCATTCCCACCTTATAATTTCAACATCAATATAGTTTTATGGATTTTAGTCAATCACTATTTTTTAACCTTGATTTGTCATGCTGTGATGTAATTGTAAACCATTCAGCTTTGGAAAGTCACAGGCTAGTGATCTAAATAACCTGATGAAAAGCCCCTTTGTTGTTTTTAACTGGTTAAGGCTGTATAGCTTCCAGTTAAACTGATATATTGAGAGTAGAATGAAGTGATGTAACAATTACAGCCCCAGATTTTTATGTTTTTCAAAGTTTATCATTTTATACTTCGTTTAAATTATGATGTTGAAATGTAGAGGAAAATAAATGTTTTTTTTTTTTTTTCATGGAGTCAGATGTGGTGTTATAAAAGCTTAGGCCTCATTAGATAATTGATTGCATCAGGTTTTGTTTTACAGTTTGGTAAGCCATGTTTACATTAGGTCTTAGTTGCTTAAGTAACTGCTTGAAAGGACAAAAAATTAGTGAAGAGAAATGTAACAAGAAAATTAATAGAAGATGGACTTAAAACTTGTTATGTATGTTAAATATAGCTGTGCAACTAATGCTCATAATCAATATAATAAGTTGCTGGTAAGCATTGATTTGTGTCATATAAAATAATCAGTTGAAATTACAGTTAAATAATATCACCAAAAATCAAGTATTTCATATTCTTACTCTTTTTTATTATTCCAGCTATCAAGTAATCAAAATTATGATTAATCCTATGTGCAGGAGGTTAGTCTATTGAATTTGCATGCATATTGCAAAATTACTATTTACTATAACTCTGAATTTACTGCATTTATCCTCACAAAAACTGGCAAGCTGTAGTAAAAATGAAAAGCCTATTGTACACACACAAACTCATTGTTTTGTTTCTTTTCTAATTATTTTTACTAAAAAGTTATATGTAAATGTTTGAAACTATTACTGGGTCAATCTAATTGCATGGTGATTTATAAGAGAATAGTTATGGTAAATAAATAAATACATTTTTCCATGAGGAATGTATATAAGCTGTTGATGAGCAGTGTAATTAAGTACATTAAAGATTTCTTATTGAATAAAAGAAGTTTATAATTTTTATGTTTTAGTTTTTAGAGATAAAAGTATATGTGAAAAACAAGAAATGTAATACTTACTTGTAGACCTTATACTTTTTTTGCTCTTGAAGTCTCCATAACAGTCAACTTTACGTTTTGTTAACATTAGTTTTAACATTTAATTTTTATTTTAAATATGTAACTTGGGAAAATAAATAATACATTATTCCATAACTTGTTTAAGTAGCATTCCAAGTAAGCTTTTAGGGTTTAAATAATTCCATTAATTGATCTGTTGACTTTGTGATGATAAAGAGCAAAACTATAGGCTGATTAATTCTTAAGTTGTCATTTTAATGAGTTCAGGCCAGGGTCAACTGAGTGCCAGCATAGGACATCCTCAATAGGTGTAGTGGATATTGTCTGATATTGGTGTTTGGGCATAGTGCCTACAAAACCCTGGCATTGCTGCAGTGACCTTATATGGCATTGTAGTGCATCCCCTCATAGGCCTCCATGGTGGGTGGGGTCAGTGGGCACCAAAATATTCTGTTTTTTATTATCAATACCCCTCAAATACAAAAAATAAACAATAATGACAACACAGAGAAAAATCCAACTACTGGCAAACAACTCGCATTGATGACTCTGTATGGTCAAACTCAGAATTGAATCTGTCCCGAGATTTTTAACTTGCTGGCTCCCATAAATTCGTAAAAAAATTATGATCTGGGGACATTTTAGTGGAAACATCTTCATCACAACATTCCAAACTCCTCTTGAAATCAAAAGCCATTAAGGATATACCCATTGAGGTTATTCCTCATTCTACTTTGAATTCTTCCAGAGGAGTTATAGTTGAGAGGGATTTAAAGACCATTTCTGAGTCAAAGATCCTTGCAGGTTTTACCAGCCAAGGTGTTGCAGCCATGCGCTGAATTTGTACTTATAGAGATGGGATTATGTAGCTGACAAATGTTCTAATATTAACATTTACAACGTTACATCCTACCACAATCAAGGCAGGATATCTGAACTGTAATGCATGGCCTTATATTTCTTACCGTGTTAGATGTTTTCATTGTCAACGATTTGGTCATTCAAAAAACATCTTGCTGTGGTTCCTTGACATGTGCCCGTTGTGCTGGTAAAGACCATGATGCTTTTGAATGCCAACTAGAACTGCATTGTATTAATTGTAATGGTCCACATCCTTCCTATTTTACTTCTTGCCCTAAATGGGTAGAAGAGAAAGAAGTACAATGTCTAAAGACAGTTCACAATATTACTTACCCAGAGGCTTGGAAATTACTATTCCTATCTCCATCTCGAACTTATGCTGCTGTAATCCATTCCACTACTACAGTCGGAGTAACAAACCTTTCCATGCCTCCTACAGAATCCTTAACAGCACATCTTAATCTAGTACCCTCCAAAATCAACAAAGTTAATGAATCAGTATTTACTTCTATCTCTGTCCCTACCACATCTTCCAGTCATTGCCCAACTTCACCTTATTCAAGTCCAGGTGTTTCCATGGGGCCTTTGTCTCTTGACACCCCAAACATTAAACAAGCTATTCATTCATGTCCTCAATCACTGGAATGTATGTCTACAAACACCGATCTGCCTACTCAATCCAGAGCAGGATCACAAGAGAGTGACTGACCCACATCCAGTGAAGAAAAAAGTGAGGTCACAAGCAGAAGGTCTTCTGGCCATATTCTCCTTCAAAACAAATTAAAATGGTCATGCTAATCCAATGGAACTGTTGAGATTTTCAATTAAATGTGAATGACATCAAGGATTTGATTGACTTTTATTATCCCAAATGTCTTTCTTTACAGGAAGCATTTTTAAAACCTACTAATACAGCCACAATTTAACAATACTCCTTATAACAAAATAACAGGCCATGTGTAGGACAAGGACATGGGGAAGTAGCACTGCTAGTTGATCAATATGCACCTACCTGGTCCTTGTTATTGAATACACCCTCAGAGGCTGTAGCCATCTGTATCTACTTGGGTTGTATCATCACTATTTGCTCTATGTACCTTACCCCTGGAAAAAATTATCATCCATCAGACCTTGATGCCCTCATGGAGCAACTGCTAACCCCCTTTATACTTTTAGGGGATCTTAATGGGCATAATTCCCTCTGGGGTGGTTCTAGTATTGATGTGAGGGGTCGTGCTTTAGAGCATATCCTCCTGAATTACAACCTGTCTCTCTTCAATACTGGCTCTTACACTTATTTTCATGCACTCAGTCAGTCATTAACTGCTATAGATCTTTCTATCTGCTCCCCTTCACTTTTCACTTGCTTTTCTTGGGAGTTTAACATCAATCCACAGGGTAGTGATCATTTTCCCATCATATTAAGAGAGGTTGGCCGTGGTCAGGCCCACCTGATTCGTGTGCCTCTGTGGAAGTTGGACCAGGCCAACTTGCCCTCTTTCACTGCTCTCTTGGAACTTGATCCTGCCATCTTATGTGAATCATCGGCAAATGATTGTGTAGCAGCAGTAAGTAACTGTATCGTGCAAGCAGGTGCTCAGTGCATTCCCAAAACATTGACATCTTTCCCACAGCTTCCCCGCCCTTGGTGGAATTCTACTTGTTCTATAATGCAAAAAGCTCAAACATGCTTGGAACACATTTTGTAGATATCCCATGCTTTCAAACTGCATTGCATTTCAGCAAGCCCATGCACAGGCTCGGCGAGTTAGACGTCAAAGCCAGGAGGAATCTTGGATTAAATACACCTCCAGCATTTCTTCAACCACCAGTTCAAAAGTCATTTGGGACAAGATCTGGAATGTGAGTGGATGGTATACTTCTGCCCCCTCTCTATCTTAATATTCAGTGGCCATGAAGTTGCAGATGCTCAGAGCATTGCCAATACTTTTAGTGAATGTTCCTCTCATGTATCTAGCTCTTCAAACTCTTCCCCTTCCTTCTTAGCTATTAAAACACGAGTTGAACATCTGACTCTTTCCTTTTCAACTGATCATCCCTATGACTATAATCACCATCTTACACTGGTGGAACTCAAACTTGCACTTCATAGGTCTGGCAATACATCAGTTGGACCTGATAATATACACCCTTGTGCAAATTAATTGAAACAAGATGGAAAATTACAATTTTTTTCAATTTTTTGTATTTTATTTCTGAGAATCCAAATATTACTCACAAATTAATACATGATATGACCGCTTTTATTTTTCAGAAGATCATTAATCCACTTTGGCATCGAGTCCATGAGTTGACTGCAATCTTTACTAATTTTTGGATCACGGTACCACACCTCAATTATGGCCTCAATTAGCTTATCTTTTGTAGTATAGTCTTTTCCCCAAAGCCTTTCTTTACAAATTGCCCAAAGATTTTCAATAGGATTTAAGTCCGGAGAGTTTCCAGGCCAGTCCAGCACCTTTATTTGCATTGTAGTCATAAAATTCTTCACAAGTTTCTATGTGTGGCACAGATCCAGATCTTGCTGAAAAATGCCAGATCCATCTGGAAATTTCTTTTTCAATTCTGGAATGACTCTTCTCTGCAAATCTTTGATGTACTGTGGTCCTTGCATCATACCTTCTATGATATGTAAGCCTCCAATGCCATAGTAGCTTAAAAAGCCCCAAAACAACATCTTCAAGGGATGTTTTACAAACTGATTGATGTGAGATTATCGACGTTTCTCACCTGGAGATCAGCAAACATGCAGACTTTTTTGACCCTGTACGAAGATATGTGTCTCGTCACTGAATAACACCTTTCTCCATTGTTCTTGCATCCAGTTCTTGTATTTCAGACCCCATTGATACCATTTTTCTTCATTGAGTTGGTAAGTTGTTTTTTGACTGGTCTCCTTGCCCTTCTAACGCAATTTCGAATGACGTAATATTTCTCAAAATTTGTCATATATCCCAAAAATAGATCGACCATACTGCAAAACATAGCTAATGATGCCATCTGTGTGAAAAAATGACTATTAAAGGAAATCAGAGGGTTCAGCGAGCCTACATCAGCTGCCATGCTGAAAATATTGTAAAATGACCATTTGTTTCAATTAATTTGCACAAGGGTGTATATTATGAGATGCTATGGTATCCTTTCTTGTAGCTGTCTTTAACTGGATATGGCAGGCGAATGTCTTTCCTGATGTTTGGCACCAAGCTATTATATTCCCTATTCATATACCTGGGAAGGATCCCAAGATTCCTTTGAATTACTGTCCAATTGCTTTGACAAGTTGTCTCAGTATGACCTTAGAGAGGATGATTAATGCTTGTTTTGTTTGGTTCCTTGAATCAAACAACCTTCTCTCACCCACTCAGTGTGTGTTTCAGAGACAATGCTCCACAATGGACCACTTAATTTGCCTTTAAACATCAGTTAAAGAAGTCTTTTTGAAGTGACAACATCTTGTGAGAACTTCACTCATATAGATTGCGTGGCAATTTGCAACTTTTTGTTAAGCATTTTTTAATGAACCACCGATTCCAGGTCCATGTGGGCTCAACATTTTTCCGTTTTTCCCACACGAACATGGAGTCCCTCAGGGCTGTGTTCTAAGTGTCACACTTTTCATTACAAAGATTAATGCCATCAGTGAACAGCTACCCCCTACAGTTGCAAATAGTCTTTTATTTGATGACTTTCACATTTCATGTCTGTCATCAAACATGAGGTTTATTGAGCAAAAGCTACAAACTGCAATAAATCATATACTTAAGTGGACCACAGCAAATGGTTTTCAACTTTCTCTCCCTAAAACTGTTTGTGTATATTTCTGCTGCCAACGGGGTATTCATCCAGATCCAGATGTACTTCCTGTCATCCCTGAGGCGAAATTTTTAGGTTTTATATTTGACTGTAAATCAAAGTATTTCCCATATCAAGCAACTTCCTGTCAAATGTATAAGAGCACTGAACATCCTCTGTGCCCTCTCTTCCACCTCTTAGGGAGCGAATTGATACTCCATGCTTAAAATTTATCATGCCTTTATCAGATCCAAACTTGACTATGGGTCTATGGTTTATTGTTCTGACAGAACCTTAGCAATGAAAATGTTGGATTCTATCCACCATCAGGGGCTTCAGCTTTGCACTGGGGCCTTTCATACTTCTCTAGTCCAAAGTTTGTGTGTAGTCCCATGAACTCTTTCTGTATATTCGTTGTTTGCAACTGTTTCTTATGTATCCTTCTAAACTTTGCTCTTTACCACGGCATCCTACTTGAGGTTGTGTTTTCCATCGTCAGTGGGCCACACTTTTTATAATAGAAAATCTGCCATTGTTCCTTTTAGCCTTTATATCCAGGCACAATCAGAAAAATTGGATCAATCTTTGAACAGCATAGCAGTATCAACAGATTGGCCTCTTCTACCATGGCTAATTACTATCTCCTACTGTGACCTATCTAACTGACATTCTCTTACCACTTCTCTACCAAATTTCCATTTCTTTGTATATGCTTCTCTCTAGGGTTGGAATGCATTTCTGAATAACAACATGACTTTTGGAGTTTAGGCATAGGAGGGAGAGTTCATGTCAGTGTGCTCAAACTCCTCACTGTTCATTGTGTATGTTTCCATGGCTTTCCTCTTCTAGTTGATTTGTGAGCTTCGATTTACTCCAACAATTCTATAGTTGTTTCTTGTATCAACTGTCAAGTGGCATCCAATCAATCTTTCTGCTTTTGAGAATTGGAAGTCCTCTTCTGGGCTTATTCCCATTAGGTTCATTGGATGATTTTGTCATGTGCCATGAGTTGTGTAGCTAATAATAAATCATTCTCTTGACCAGACCACATTTTGCTCATGAGTTGTTTCACCATCGCAGATTCTCTATTATGGGTGTTCTCTGGTGGGCACATCCCCCATAGATGTCTTTGACATTCCTTTAAAATCAAAACTTCCTCTTTTCTGGTCTCAAATTTCTCTCTCTTAGGTGCTGAATGTCAGTGTTCTCACTCAGGACTGATCTTTCCTCTTTTCTCTATGCATATGCTTATCTCCCTCTTCTCCTTCAGGTCCTTGCTTTGATAAGTGATATTCGTTCTCAGGTCCTTTTAGTGATGCCTCTTTATTTATCTCATCCCTGGTTTTCTCTGCTTTTTATTGGTGTCCAGGACTTCCCATTATCCCTCCATTAGTGCTTCAACCTCACTTTTATCTAGTCCATCATACTTAGGGCTGGATTCTCCATCAGATTTATAACTGTCTCATTCTCCTACACTCATTTTTGCTGGCTCCAAGACATGATCCTCCAGTTGTGTATGTTTACAATTCTCCACATGTTCATTACTCATTGTCTTCATCATCTGACTGCTTCAAAGGTTTTATCTCCATCCAGTTGCTGTTCTTCAGTCATTCCACTATATTTGTAATGAGTATGTTTTCTTTTTCACTCTCCCTTTCCTTCTCATAGGATCATGCCATATGGTTACTGCTGCTTTGCAGAGTATACTTATTTCTCAAAATCTGCATCCAGTTAGGGGTAATGGGAAGTGCTCAAACCATCTGCTCTGGCTCTACCAGTGGCCATTGTTGAGATGGGGTGTCCTGCAAGAACATCAGAGGTATATTCAAAGCATACAAAACTACTCAGTTGTCAGATTTAGACCATTCCACCCACCAACTATCCTGGAAAACATTTTACTGGTAATTAATAGCCAGTCATATAAATACACTAATATCATATATTTTTATATCATATGGAAGTGTAAAGTTTGTTTGGTTGTTGTTTTTTATTTATTTCTGAAAAAATGGAAAAAGTTTGAACCCCGTATATACATGCACCTACTTACTACAACATAATACAAATCTACACCAGTTTATACAACCTTAAACATGTTTATTAATTTCTGGGAAAACATGTAAGGGGTCTTGACCTGTACCCTAAATCTATAGCTGCTTATATTGAAAAAGTGCAGTTACATAATTATAACTTAAAAGTATAACAATTTACAAAGAGCAATAGAATTTCAATTTTTTAACTGAAATAATCAGAGTTGGCAGTGAGTTCTGCAGTCAATTACCCTTTCAGTTGTCAACAGTTCAAAATAAGTGAAAGTAGCAGATAGCTTTATGATAACAAAGATAGGTCAATTAACTTTAGTGTCAATTTAAATCAATCCCAAGACACTCAAATAAAAAAAAATATACCCCCTCATTATGTAGCTTTATGCAAAACAATTGTGATACTTTGATCACATGGATAGTTGAAATAATTTAAAACAATTGATGGATTTAATTGTAATTTTGATTAATCAACTGTTGGAGTAGTTGAAAACTAATAAATGAAACAACTAATTTAGTTAACTGATTATTTTTGTTATGATCAGTTTAATTATAAGTCCAGTTACTTGATTATTGGAATAATCAGTAACAACAACAATCAGAATCACTAATTTTAATTAATCAATTGTTGAAATAATTGAAAAGAGTAATAATCACAAAAAATTATTGTTGTTTGGTTTTTGTGGGGTTTTATGATGCAAAGCAGCATGGCTATCTGCACCAAACAGCTGGTAAAAAGCAGAAAAGTATAACTCTTATAAAACCTAAAACAACCTAAAAGCCAAACAATACTTAAAAACCAATAATCAAAAATTAAAAAGAATTTTAAAGTGCCAGTGGTTCAAAAACCTAAAATCTCAAGCAAGCTGGACAGTGTCACCGTTAAATAGTGACATCTTTCAGTAGTGAAGGTAAACCCTTGTAAACAATGTGTCTAAAATGATGTCTCTTTTCACAGCCATTGGTTTATTGCTTGCTTGATGCTTTATGATACAAAATGGCTAGGCTATTTGCACTAAACAACTGATAAAAATGCTAGAAGTAAAATGTAAAAAGAGCTAAACAGTGCTCAAAAATCAGATAAGTTAAAGAGTTAAAAAAGCTAATAGTCTGTAAAAAATCTTAAAACTACAGTCACAATTTGTACCATCAACCAATGACATCATTAAGTAGAAAAAGTAAATCCCTAGAAAAGACATGTTTAAAATTATGTTGCTGCTCAAAGTTGTAAAGAAGGCACTAAAATGAATTGTGTGCAGTTCATATTTGATTGTCACAAAGCCCCACATGACACTGGTAGATCAATCCTAGACTAAATTTGGTAAATTGATCAGTTTATGCAACACTTTTTATTCACCCCAGTGCTATAAATGTCCTATCTGTTTTGGGAGTGATGCTATTTTTCTACAAAGTAATTCCTTGTTGCATAATAGAAAATTTCACCATCTCCAGTTACTCATTAAAAATTTACCAGTGTGTCCCCAGTTTACTTTCTCCTTCAAATCTGTATCTGTTTACCTGAGCATTTCTGGGTGGAACTGAGTGATTAAGTCAATCAATATAATTAGCTACCTATGAGTATCAATTACATTGTCAGATTTATATAAGATATTCATTTAATTAAAATTATGATTAAAGTTATTAATAACATGAAAATAATGAACTATTGTTTGTGATTATCTTTGTTATTTTTTTATTATTCCAATAATTGAAATATTATAATTATACTGTTTCATTAATTTAAGTTCAGTTAGTGTAATTAATTAAAGTAATGAATCATGAAAATAATCAACTTATCAAAAGTGAGGTCCAGTTACTTCTGTTTATGGTTATTACAACTATTCAGATAACTGAAATACTCCCATTATGGTTGGCTCCTATGATCTTGTCCAAGTAGGTATGTTAAGAGTTTAAAAATGTATCTCAGAACAGCTGGTACAGGTATTAACACTTTTATTGATAAAGAGAGAATGTCATCAAGAATGTTAAGTTCGTAGATAGTTATGTTCAAATTTTAACTAAATTACCTTGTTATCATTTTATATGCACACACTTGTATCAAAACAATGTTAATAAATATAATTTGAATATTATATAAGGAAATATTTTAAAAACTGCAGTATCTTCTTGTGTGAGAATTGTAATGTTTGTTCTTTAGGTTTTCCGTCGTCTACTGTTTAATTAAAACTCTTCTGAGAAGTATGAAATTTAGCATAAATTGTCCATTAGATGTTTACATCTTTCAATCTTATTGGTTTACAGAATCATAAACTAGAAAATTGTACTCATTTACACACCTCACTTTTTCAAATTGGCACTAGTTTTAAACTATTATTTATAACCAATAGAAAGTCATAGTTTTGATCTATCAAATGACATATTATATCTTTAGTTTGAAAGTTTCATGATGTATTCTGGTCGACAAGCTTAACTAATTTTTAAAGGCTCTTATACAACAGTAATAAAGCCAGGTAAATTATGATAGTTATAGCATACTGTTTGCCTTGTGTTTGTGTTATTATTCTGTGTTTTAGGTGTATTATTTAATTAAATAAAAATTTAGTGTACAAGTATCATTTGTATACAAAAAGTAGGCTTAAATTTAATTGACAACCAACAAAAAAGACACAGGTGAGTACTATATTTATTTATTTTTATGAATATGCTTTATTTATTATTATAAAAGTAACTAAAATGTTTAAATTAGAAATGTATGATGTTAGATTAGGTAAGATAATGTAAAAGTTTTCATATTGTACATTTACTTGCATTTCATGTATTACATCATTCAAGATAACATAAACTGCTTATTTGCTAAATGATTCACAACTTGTTTCATGGGATTATAAGGTAGACATGGGTGAAAGGGCAATAAAATATAAACAGATATATACTGTTACAAACTCAGCTTTTCAAGATAAACAATTTTGGTTTCATGTTACAAAGGCACTCATTCTAGACAGCAAAGAAGGTAATTTAGATTTTTTTTTACAGTGGTTACATATAGACTTAGAGTAAATAAAACACAGTAAAACCTGTTTAAGGTAGAATTGCATGGGACTGATTAAAATTTCTGGCTTAGACATAGTGAACATGCATTTCCTTAATTATATATAATTTTTGAGCAGAACGTTATACTTGCTTGACTCAGGGGAAGTAAGACGTTTGTGAATAAAGTTATTATACTATTTATGCTATATTTATTACATTAAGAACAAAAATAGACATTCAAAATATACATAAGTGTACAATTTCAACTGTTTCATTTTTTTAATGGGCTTTCTCATGCAGTTAAAAGAGAATGCCAATTCTACAACCTTTTCATAAAGTTCATTTTTCCTCTTCATTTTTGCATGCAAGTTTATAGCTTTAATACAACTTAACACTTGTGATGAAGTAGGAATTTCTGTTTCCTCACTATCTTTTCCATTTTGTTCATCTTCTGAATCTCTCACACCATTACCATCTTGCAATTCTATTATAGATTTTAAATAAATTTGATCACTTTCTGTTAAAACATTTTTGTCAATGTTCACAAATCTTTCCATGTTCATAGGATCATCTGCATCATTCTTCTCAATCAGTTTGGATTTCACTAGAATCATCATAACAATCAACTTCTCCATAATCTCTGCCATTATCAAGAATAAAACCACTGTTTGGAAAGCACTTTATTACACATTCATCTTTTATGCATTTAATTGAATGACTTAAAAATGTAATTGAATATAGCACATCAGTTTTTGTGGTCATTTAACAAGCTCTCTTACAGTTGTCCATGTTTGCAATAATATGCTGAAGCATCAATTTTCTATATTTCAACTTTATATGCTGTATAATTCCATTATCTAGTGGCTGTAAAACTGATGTTGTACATGGAGGTAGAAAAACTAAATGAACACTTGAAAGTTGAACTTTTGGGTGACAAGTTGCATTATCTAGGAAAAGTAGAATATTCCTATTTTCTTGTTCCATTCTTTTGTTTAATTTGTTCAAAAATTCCTCGAATATAGCACTTGTCATCCACACTTTATTATTCACTTTCCATTCCACAAGAAGTTGATTCTTCCTTTAATTTTTGAAACAGCACAGATTTACACTTTTACTTATTACCTTATTTCCCTAAATTTTAAAATTGAGGAAGATAGGATTTTTTTTTTTTTGACAGTTATTTAGAGTAGAATTTTGCACTTAAAAGACATATTTCTACAAATCATGAATCTAATTTAACTGCAAAAATTTTCCAGCTTAGGCAGGTTTTACTGTATATAATTTACTGAAGAAAAAACATTTTACATTAGATTTTATGGATTATGCATAGGATATTTGACAATTTTCAGATGAAGAAAGCAGTTTTTAATTTTAACATGAAAATCACTTTGCACTTGGAGCAGTGAACACTCTGACTCCATATGCTCAGGGTAAAATTTAAAAAAAAATACTTAATTAAAAAAATATAATATTTTGCATAAAAAAGATTTGAAATGTTTACTGAAAGCTTGCCAAATTCCATGAAGATACAAAAAATTATGAGGGCTGATGATACTTTAGCATCACAAAGTAAGTCATATCAACCAAGCCCATAGCAAGAGGATTAAGTGCAAAACTACACAATAAGCTTTGTGTGCACTGCCCATTTTGGGTATCAAAATGTAGTTCATAGCATTACAAGTTTTTTATAGTCATTTCATGAGACTAATTAATTAGTACACTGTTATCAAATTTCACTGATAACTGTTCCCTGATTCATGGCTAGGGTGCTGTGTTGGACGAATGCGCTTTATTCAGAAATACCAGTTTTCTTATTTTGGATAGTTCAGCGTGCATGTCTGGAATACCTACCATTATGTATCAGTACACACAGAACATTTGTTTGTGATGGTATATATCAACAAACACAGTAGAAATAATTCTCACAGTTTCTGCTACACTGCAGTCTCTCTTCTGTGGCCCCATTTACATTGTGTCATTCTCTGAGCTTGCCATGTGCTTAGTATTATGAACATTCTAGTGGGTTTTCTTTCACAAATACATGTAGCATGGATCTTTCTATTCTCAGTTTGGCCATCCCATTATCAGTGCATTCACAATGACAGTAAATCATCTTATGTTGGAACCAGCCTCTCTCATAGTGGATGCCTTGACCTAGTCAAGGGAGAATCTTTCTTCATCTTTTTTTTTTTTATCAACTCTGAAATGTATACCAAGATCAGTGGGCCCCATCATACAGTTATTGCCCTGTTCTAACCTGATCAAGAATAGTTTCCATTACTTCATCTGTCTCGGACAAATCCTTTCTGTTACTGTTTTGGAAATGTCTTATTAGCCAGCCTATAACATCCATCTTTCATTATCTACATCTTCAAGGCTAGCTGGTATGCTGTCCCTTGTTAGAGACAAGGTTATCACTCTTATTGGTTTATCTTGTGGTAAATGCCCATGGAAACTAGTTTCTCTATTGCCAGACCTTCCATGTTGTATTTTTCCAGTAATTATTTCATGATCCAGACGTCTTTGCTTCTATTGCAGGCTATAGAGCTGCCTTTTCAGCCTCTAACATTCTCACTATTTAGGATATTTTTGAGCTTTCTCTATATCTTGTTCACAAGTAAATCAACTTTGTCCTAAGTAGGATTTAAATTTAGTTTCTAGATTGTCTAGCTTCTTCCCCTTTTAAATCCTTGGTATGTGTTCACTATAATATGTTTTGTGGGGTAGTTACTAGTTTGGCTAGTGTAATGTGCACTATTTCATACAAGATAGGTGGATTGTATAGAATTAATTCTTGGGACAAATACATCTTGAACGTGTGATATATCAAGGTGAAATTGGATTATCTTTAGAGTTGTCAGATAGCTTCTTTCAAATGCAGGAGGTTCACTAAGATATTGATTATAAAATAATACTAATTTGTATATAGTACATTACCTTATATTTAAAACTCCACTCATATGTATATCCAGTCCATTCAGTATTGCCCTCTGTGTACAAGTATTTCACATGCTACAAACCTTGAATTCCCATGTACCCCATGATCAACATGGTTCAACCATGTCTTCCATGTAAATCATGTGCAACAACACTCCCTTTCTTTCATTCTATGAAACTACCACTTCTCATTAGGCAGTGATATGGTACAGCTGTTTATAGGTTGAGCTATCTCCATGTGCTTTCTTTAAATTGTTTGGTAACTAATTCTTTAGCTACAATTTGTTTTCTAAAGTATTTACATTATAAATAATCTTTGTTCTTTTTTTTTTTTGTATTATTCACCATTTATGATGAATTTCAAAGTTTGTATCACCACTTCAGATTTTCTTCCACTTCTAGTACACTCATACAAGCTTCTGGAGATTGATCATTATATGCATCAACCTTCTTCTCTCATTATTGCTTAACTTCCTTCTGAATTTGTCAAACCTGTTTATGAAGAGGGAGATTTTGATAGTCTTTTTCCTCTATCTAATTATATTGTGCTTTTGCAAGACTCTTCTGCAGAACCTTCTAGATCTAATTCAACCTTTCTAGGTATGATTTCTCAGGTGTATTTGCTTGTTATGGGTGATGATTCTGAACATCCTATCTATTTATCCCACAGAAATTTTTTCCTATTATCTTCATCTTACATTTATTCTCTCCTGTAATACTTGTCCACCATGCATCTGCTTTCTAAACCATTCCACCAATCTTTTAAGATAATTTTTGGGATACCTTTTCCTTCATTACTTTTACATTGGTGCAGTTGTCCTCTTCAGCTCTGTTCCTTCACTTGTGGTTACTCTATTGTTAGGATCTTTATCATCCACTTATCTGAGGTATCATGAATGGTTCCTTTTCTCCATCTGTCATTCTTAATACATTCCTGAGTCTTTGGAATTACATGGAATCTGTGAGACAACATTCGATCCTTTGATCTCGTGATACTGATTTGTCTCATTCTGAGCTCTTACATTCTCCTATTCCTATCCTTTACTTGTTCCTACCACTAGAGATTAAAAACTATTTCTCATGTTTCTTGACATAGATTTCATTGTTGCTGACAGTACCAGTGAATATCCAGTGTATTCAGTGAGGGTGTGTTTGGCCAATTTTCTTCCCCTATGATAAGAATTTCATTCATTTTCTTGATCCATCCCTGCTGTTTTCTATACCAATATCCTTCCCATTATCTCAGAATCCTACTAATGGTCAGTATCTATTTGAGGCAGTGTCGACTCTTCTCTCACAAAGAGCTATGATGCCTGTCAGCCAATTTTCCTCAGATTTTTACACCAGGCTTTTGATGGTTCACAAGAAAACCAGGAGCTGGCATTCTGTGATCATTCTATCTCACTTCTAACACTTTTTGGATCTTTCTTGTTTTACCATGTATTCCTTTATCACACTACAGTGGACCTTTTCTCCAGAATTATTAAATTTTTATCTACATATTCCTGTTTCTCATCAGTCCAGACACACTCCATTTTGTTCACCACAGTGTTTTGTATCAGTTTTATTCTTTGCCCTTTGCACTTATTTCAGCTGTGTATATATTTTGTTGGGTGGTCAAAACTTTTGCTAAACTTCTGCATGCTCGGGTGTTGTTTTTACACTACTACATGGACAACTAGCTTCTGTCTTTTACATTATGGACTGGAAACTTCACAACATGCTTTTCTGCTTCTGACAGAAGCAATTCAGGTAGGTTGGATAAATCTTTTCTATCACCTAACTAATATCTTATCAACTTAGGTGTCTTTTTCTATACCCACTTCAGTTGGGCCCAAACATCTCTACTCTTTAACTCTCTTCAATAGAATTGTCAATTATCTATGCTTTTGCTGCTCTAAATCTTTCTGCTCACAAGATTCTATCCCATTGGAGCAATTAGCTTCTACAGAAGCAAATATCCTCTTGGGTTTAGCACATATGCAGTCTCTTTAGTGGACTATGCATGACCAATGAAAACTTGTTCAAGATTCCTTGTACTCTAATTACCCTTCTTCCTCTCCATTTAGATGATGTGCATTGGTGGTTGAACAACAATGGGTTTACCCTCCACCTTATATGGTTTTGCATCTATTCACAGATGCTTCTCTCCAGTGGTGGTTAATCAGTAGGAGGTTATGATCTTGACCAAGAAGTGTTACAATATCAACATCTTGAAACTTGTCAGGATTTTAAATATTAATGCTTGGATACTTTTACAGTAATTTTCTGTGACTTTTTGATAAATTTGAACAATAAACAAGCAGCACAAAGTTCACTTTTTTAAAAATAATATATTAAAAACAAGAGTATGTTCAAAAACTTGTTGCACTGTGGGATATTTCAGTTGTATCTAAAACTAAATAATTCCCTTTTATTGACAAAAGTCCATTCATGCTAATTCAGTTACTTTATTTCACCTTCATTATTCAGTTTGCCTTTACCTGTGTGTGTCTCAGAGATTGTTGTTCCACTGAGTTTTTTCTGTGTGGTTCTATCCTTAGGGAGAGGTTGGTATGTATATATATATTTCTAGAAGCAATCCACTTTCATGTTGTGGGACTCCTATAAGGAGGACAGTGTTGATTGAGATGATGATTCTTCTTCTCGTGCTCCACCTCAGAGAGTTTCCACTGCATGAGGCTGATGTTATGCAATATGGTTTTAGTCTGATTGGGTTTGAGGTGATGTGACCTGCCATATTATTACATCTTTTCCTACCATCATTCATATGTGTGACTGATTGGTTGGATTTGCCCACATGCTCATTTCATAGATTGGTTTGCAATGTAATTCAAAGTGAAAATGGTGTGAACACTCCTCCTCCTATTCCTAATGTCACTTGTTTGTAAATTGCTGTTGACTGTATTGTCTGTCATGCTCTAGCCACTCTACACCTTGGAGCTTTCTCCTCACTCCATTTTCTAAATCTTTCTTCAGGAGGATTGAGATTCTGCTTTTCTGTAGTTTGGATTCCAACCCTCCCAGTTTTTTCTTCATCTGTGATTGTGCAACTCTGACTTAATACCAGTGTATGCAACACCTTTTTCCACACTAGGCAAATAATATATGTGGTATAGAAGTGGCGTAATCTCCCACGTTTTCCTCTTCCAACAGAAATAACACTTTAAGGGTATTTTTCAAAAGCTTTCAAAGCTGTATATCCCTCATAGTAGTTCTTCAGCCTATTCAATGTAGAATTCTGTCTATACATTAAGAGGAGGTACTGTACATCACTGGAAGTTATTTTTCTGTATTGAAATTTAATTATGATAGGTACTTACCTCTTTTCACACTTCTCACCATTCCTCCCCAATGAAACACAAACTTCCTATTCTCAAACTGATAGTTTGGTAGAATGGAATAGAAGGAGTTGCAGGCATCAGTGAAATGTGTCACACTTCTGTTGGTGTGTTGTCAAATAATGATTTAAATGTAAAATGCAGTTAAACCACATTGATGTAGGAATTCAACACTTGTGGAATGCAGAAAGTTTTGTTTGCATAGAAAGAGCAGCACTGAAGGAAAATAGATATATACACATAAGAGGAGATAGATTCCTATCAAATATATTTTTCATATAGGAAATAATAGCATTTTTTTACTAACTGAGTTAAAGAAAAATGAAGTAACAAAATTGGGCTCAGTGATGTCGAGAAACCCACTTGTTGAGAAATTTATATGCAAAAACGGCTCGTTTGGGTTGAGAAAATATTTTACATAGAAGAGCGAACAACGTTTTTGCATATAAAATTGGGCTCAGAGTGTAATACAAAATACTCAGTCTTAATTAAGACATTGAACACACTACATATGTGTGTTTATTTGAATAAACACAACAGACTGTCATGAGCTGGATACTTTAAGTGGTTGACTCTTCAGGACCTTGTTTCAAACTAAACTATAATGTTTCAGCATGCAAGAAACCTTTTTTTTACCTAAAGCAACCAGCCTCCTCATGTGACTGGTCAATATTAATATAACACAGATGGCACCATAAACTCTAATATCTCCTGAACAACCATAAAAGGAAACTGCTGTTGACATACGTGATGTGCAATATTGCACACTATTCATCCCAAGCAGAACACGTATTATCTGTTTTAAACAAGATAAACTTAATGGCTTTCTTGACTATTTGTTATGTGAAGCCTGTACATGTACAGATCATTGAGTAAATATAATATTACAAGATGATGAAAATGCATGATACCTTTACATACTACACATTCACTATTAATATTTTAATACTGTTATACGTGGAATTTACACTATTCCTGTCCAGATTACTTTTTACCTAGAAATGTTTGATCATGATGTTTTATCTTAATTGCTGAAATTCTTACCTATCACAAAGTGAGTTTACATGGAATGTTCAATCCTGACTTTTGAAATTAAAAAAACATTTTTCTTGACCACTGGTTATCTTGTTTTCATTGTTATAATCAGCAGATAAGCCTGACCCTTGCCCTGTCCAAGAATAGAAGACACATTAATTTGGCAATCTATATGAATCATCTTTGAGCTTCCACAGTGAATGGTAAAACAATTCAAATTTGGTAAGTTGCTGTTCACTTCTATCTCTGCACTGCCTCTGAAAATAAGAAGCCTTCAGGAAACCATGACCACAGTCAGTGAAGTTGTTTCTTCAACCTCTCTCCTAGGGCCTGTCACCAACTACAACTACAGTATCATTGGCATCAAGACATCAGAAAGCAGAAGATGAAGATACCATTGCCTTGTGAAGGCATGTTCCAGTACTTTGGAAATGGAATGCAGCATGGTGTGTAAGAGACATGTGTAAGATTCTTAATCCCCAACTCTGTCTTCTTAAGGAAGCAAAGGAATAGGAAACATCAGTTGAACATTCCCCAAAAGAGACTATGACCACAGTATAAGTAGCATTTCAAACTGAAGCCTTTCCATCAAAGTTCCAAAAGGTGACCATAGTGTTCGTGGATATGTTGGCTGTGGATTAGTGATATATCATCACAGAGTGGATAGAAGCAAAGGCCTTACCATGATGCAAAAGTAACCATAGAAGAGGTTAGTTTTGTGCTGAAAATGACAGGAGCTTTGTACTGAAACTGAAAGTTGCCAGAAGAGAATGGTTGTCTATCAGAGAAGGTAGCATGATTCCAGAGGGGCATTAAGAGGGCTAGAGATGTCTTCCAGAAGATCAGTGCTGAAAGACATCGTTCTGTAGAGGACCTCAGTGGTCTCCTGTCATCTCTCTAGAACTGCACTGTAAATATTGCATATACATATATATATGCGACTGCTTCTTATGTAAGTTGTAAGTTGATACTTGATTGAATGTTTATTTATGTATTTTACATATTTTCAGTTCATTTTGTGTGACATAATAGTGAACATTATCTAATATTTTATATGAATGCCTCTTTGTGTTTTCCAATATTCTTCAGTTTGTGAATTTGTCTGTAATTTTTATCATTATTTCCATTCAGGATGTTTTCAAGTATTTTACCCAGTTTTGTATTATTTTTAGTTGATTTGTACTACACTTTTGAGTTTTGTAAAACTTGTATCTTTTATTTTAGTTCAGTTTTGTTCATGGATATTAGTGTAAATGTGTAATATATATATATATATATCAACTGTAATTTTATATATTTTCACCTATCTTCTTAATTTGTAATATATTTCATTACTTAATTTCCTTATTTCCTGTGATATCTGTATGTTTTCATTTTTATTCAGTTTACCTCTGTACTTAATCAAATTAGTTATTTAGTTTTGTTTTACTTTTTTATACTGTATTGTATTTTACAAATATATATATCTGCTTTTTCATTTTATGTAATTTAATTTTGTTTCATTTAATTTCTAATGTTAAGTTGTAATTTTGGTTTATATAATTTGTTTTATTTGTGTTTTTATTGCTGTTGGAGCATTTTATTTTTAATGAAGTTCTATTTGTTATTGTAGTGTAACTGCCACAGTTTTATGCATTTTGTTTGAGTGATTAATATAAATTTTTCTTTGTGTTAACAATAATTCATTCTTTTTTAACAATTGATCTTAAGATTCAAGTCTAGGAAGACTTGAAAAGAGGGAGCATGTTAAGTAGAAATATATTTAGTCTTTCCCTAAATAATGAAGAATTTATTGTTATTAAGATAAAAAAAAATTCTTTTAAGTTTTATACAAGGGTTCTGTCTGTAGTTACAACATTCTATCTTTATAAGCTAGATGTGTAAAAGTTGTATAGTTCTGCTGTTCCTTTACTTGAGACAAGTGTTACATATTACAATCATTCTATAAAGTTTATACATGTATAGCCCTGTTTCTTTATCAGTTTACCTCAAGTCAGGTCATACTCATTTCAAGGGATGATAGAGATTTGTACAAGTTAATACCAATTAGGGGTTTATCTTCCTTGAATATGTATTTTGGAAATATCTGCTGACATACATAACACTATGTAACAAAATTTTTACTTTTTCTTGTTCCTGGACAGAAAGTGTTATTTTCCAATTGCTTATGCCTAAAATAAATGGAAAAGACTATTTCTCTCTTCAAACTTTGCTTTTGGGACCTGGGAGCATGTAACGAAAACATGATGGGAGACTATATTTGGGGGCTGATACATGAAAGTGATTTACATTACAGTCATAAATCTCGAAAAACTACTCACTTCTAAACATTTTTATGTAACTTTAGTATAAATACATGTAAATCTTGATTCATATGTTCTTTTATTCAGACCTTATTCAGGTTACAAAAGCAAAGCGTGAAGGGAATGATGCCCATTTTCTGTACTTTTACAGCATAAGCAATTAAGAAATAACACATACTATCCAGGAACAAAATTTGTATTACATAGTGTAATCTAAGGATTATAGGATATTGCATTTTGAATTGTCTTACTCAACTGTATGGTATCTTTTTTTCTTTCTTACCTTTAGCTTTTGTAAATGTTATTCTTTATCTCATCTCCTTTTGTGCAGACTTTAATAGTACATTCAATTAGAAAATGAATAGGTGTAAAATAGTAACCACTATTTTAAGATAACAAAGATATCTTTGTTTAGGTATTCTTACTGGAGTGTAAGATTCTCATGTGTATTTGTTCTACAATATTATATTAAAAATTTTATTTATACATGTTATAATTTTAGACTGAATATTTAAAATATGATTTTTCTTATTGTTTCAGAAAGAAAATGAATTCATCTGACTGTACAGAATGTTTTTACAATTGAATGAAATAATGATAAAGGTGGCTTAAATGTAATGATGACTGACAGCACCCAATCTTCTGTGGTGACAACCTCCTCTGGTGGAAGTTTGTTTATTGTGAGTGATGGAAACATGACAAATTCAACTCTATTATCTGCCCCCCAGAGCTCATGCGATGACTATTGTGAGGTTAACCAGGATGTTTCAAATAGCACCTCAAGTGAACAAGATGACACAGTTGTAGATTCTCAACCAGTTCATGATCAGATGTTGCCATTTGAAGTTGAATTAACAGGTCCTGAAAACAGTTTTATTAGAGGTAGAAACAGCAACAGCTTCTCAGTGGAAAGAAAAACTGTTCTATCTTCCCATGTCTCTGTATCTACCATACCAGAGAAGAATCACGATAGTGGCATAAGTGGTTGTATGGAGGAGAAGACTTGTACACCACCAAATTCTGCTTTATTTTTTCATGAAGATTTAAAGCCAAATGATTTATCCATGGCAAAGGAGCAGATGACAAAGCATGGTGCATTTGAAAGAAAAAACTTTTCTTTGGCAGTTCCTTCTAATAGCAGTGAATTACATGAAGAACATAAGGTAGGTCCAAATAGTGCAGCTGATTTGCAGCTGTCAGATTTACATGTTATGCAACCATCAAACAAAGTAATGAGTAAAAATATTCAACTCATTAAAGATCATACACCAACTCTCAGTAACCTTCAGTCTCAAGGCTCACATTTAGTATCTGGGTTTACTGAAGTACCATCATCAGCATATTCAAATGGTTCTAAATTGCAGAGATTGCCACCTGTTTCTACAATTATGCAGCCACGCTTAGCTTCATTGGTGAAAGGAGGTTTCAAGATACCTTCTCTTGAGTCAACTCACATAGCATCATTTTTAGACTTGCCTCGAACTTCAGTTACTTCCAGTATTGACCTGTCTAATGCCCATGATCTTCAGAGTTCAGAAGCAGTTTGTCTTTCAACCGTTAGTAGACCTGAGGAACATATCATGGTGAACCCTATTTCTTTGGTAGCTAACAAGTCTGAAGCTGAAGGAAATTTCTTTGGAGAATCTGTTGATTCATTTCAGTCTGGTTCTACTTTATTATCTGAAGCAAGTGTTGTCTACTCAGCTAGTGCATCTCGAGGTATGCCACATTCAGCACCTGTCATCATGTCACTACCAGATTTTTCCAAAATTCATGGTGGAAACCTATTGGTATCCAACATTAAAGATCATGTTGGCCATATGTCATCTTCTGTTAACAAGTTTGCACGAGGAAGCCATCGAGGACCTTTGTTTCTTGATGACGATGGTCATCCAATTGTTTTTCCATCAACAAGTCCCTTACTTACACCATTAGATTTGGGGACAGCAACCTTAAGTATGGTTACTTCTCGAATTTCAACACAAACTGCTAGAAAAGGCCAAATGAACACATCCTTTCCCGCTAACAAAATAGCAAACTCTAAACCAACATTAGGTGTTCCTACTGGTGTAATCACTGCAGTGGGATCAAGTCATTCTGTTACTCCAGCTACGTCATATGTAACTACAGGCATTCAAGAACATCCCTCTTTAATTACACAAGTGGAAAATGTTCATATGTCAAACACATCACCTAAAAATGGGTCTGTTCTCGATGGACAAGATCTGTCTGGAGTTCTTGGTAGGAGTGAGTCCGAAGATGATGATGCTGATATTTCTGAAGCTTCTAATATAACCACAAATTCTGCACTGGATAACATATCCACATCTGCTTTACCATCTATATTATCTAGTCTTGCTTCACAGTCTTCTTATTTGTTATCTAGCCTTGTTTCTTCAACTTCTCCAAGCCCTTTGACACTTGCTAAGACAGCACTATCAAGTATTCCAGCAACATCTGGTATTCCATTGATTCATGGAATGCAGCCTAGTATATCAAGTTCACATATACCTTATGTTTCATCATTTGTATTATCTGGGATTCTCCCTACCTCATTTTCTGGATCTTCTGTGAAACAAGAACCACAGGATGGAACAGCTGTGCCAGCTGTTACTGCAACTAGTAATATCTCAACATTACCAAGCTTAGTTTCTATTCTTAAGCAGGAAGCTCCTCTAACTGGAAATATTAATGATTCTGGACCTTTGCCACCATTTACAGTAGTTTCAGGCTTGTCATCATTGTCTAAAAGGGGACTTACTGGTTTTGATTCAGCACAAGTGAACTTCCCTAGTTCTGTCACTCAATTTGGAGAAATTTCTGTAAAAGAAGAACCAACTGATAATGTAGAAACTTCTCCATCTGAGAGTCTTTCTGAATCCCAATCTCCAGTTTTACAGAATACTTCTAATATTTCAGACATTTCTCGTTTGCCCACAGTGCCACTTGCAATGATTAACACTAATGTCCAAAGAGATCTTTCCTCTCCTGCTATGACACCTACAACCATTGTGCCTTCTTCCAACGTAAAAGCTGGTATTGGTTGCACAGCTACTGCAATTTCAAAAACCACTTCAACAAATGTTGTTGAAATGGCTTCTACTTCTTTGATTGGAGTTAGTTCTGGAAGAAAAGCCATAATTGTGGATAAAAATATCTGTCAGATTTGCAGAGCTGGCAAGCCATGTAGCTTGCATCATTCCCAGCCTCACAGTATATCACATCAGTTAGTGTCAGGACCACTTCTCTCTGGTGATCCAACAAAACCGTTCCAGTGCAACTTGTGTGGGAAACACTTAGCATCAAAAAATGTTTATCAGTTACATATGCGTTCACATTCTGGAGAAAAACCTTTTACTTGCAACCTCTGTGGTCATCATTTTTCTCAAAAAACCTCACTTACAAGACATATGCGTTCTCACACTGGTGAACGTCCCTTTCCTTGTGAAGTATGTGGGAAACGTTTTGCTGACAAAGAACGTACAAAAATACACCTGCGTACTCACACAGGAGAAAAGCCATTTTCTTGTGAAATATGTGGAAAATGCTTCTCACAGAAGTCTACAGTGAAAAGACACATGAGTGTTCATACTGGTGAAAAGCCTTTCACTTGTGAAACATGTGGAAAAGGTTTTGCTAATAGAGGTAACTTAAATGCTCATAGCAAAACACATGCTAATAGTGTGAATACATAACTATTACACTATTGTAGTAATATAATGTGTGAAATGAGGATGCATCCCTCTGTTTGAGGGATCCATTTATATGTCCTTAAGCACCTTCTAAATTAGTTTGTGTTACTATTGAAAGCACCCAATGATTTTTTTTTAAGAATGAACTAGAATGGAAATTAAATTTGACTACTAATCAAGTCTTTTTATACAAAGATGGAACTATATATACCTTTTGTTTCCTTTGTAAAGTATGAAGTACAAATCTTGTGGTTTAATGCAATAGATAATATTTGGAAATGGGAGTATATTTAAATACAATTTTTTTTAATTACTGTTTTGTATTATGTATTTTTCTAAATAGAAGAATATGGTTTATGATTGATAAACCATTATGCAAAACAAGTTATCCCACGTCTGGAAATATGTTTGGAAGTATTTGTTAGATGAATTTTGTTAGAGAAAAACCAGTGAATTTTAAAATGCATTTTGAAAAAAATATAGCCCTATATTGAAAATTGTAAATGAAAGTAATATTATTTTGACATTACAGCATGTTTGCTAGTTATTTACTATATAGTAATTAATATACCTTGTTATGTATCATGCAGAGTCTATACATTTTATTTGATAGAGGCTAAAGTCTTGCATATATTATAGACTATTTAAAATCATATTGTAAATTTATTACGTTTTCTACTTCCTTACTATCTTACTTTTTTTACAATTGTTTTTATCTTTGTCACTAGCCATTCCATGCACATATTTTTATTTAAATGTAATGTCTTAGATATAGAGTATGTAGTTTTAATTTTGATGGAAAGGTACTAAACTTGAAGCATGTATCTCGGTTGTTGCTTATTGTATGTATGAATGAGTGTCTCAACCAATGAAAAGAAAAACTGCATCAACCACTTACTGTTTTAGACTTGAGTCCTTACCATATTGACACATTAGTGTCATAGAATACTTGCTCTCTTATTAGTGAATAACTTTGCATTCTATTTGGAATAACCTTTTGGATTAACAAGACAAAAAATGTTACGTTTTGCAGGCTTATATGTAATTATAACATGTCTCACATCATACAGTATTTCAAGTCTAAATATGATAAGATACAGCAGACACTTTTCATTATGTAAGTGTTCTATACAAGTCATTATTGTGATAATAAAATTGGAATGTTAAACTAAAGGTGGCAAATGTTTGGAATGAGTTCAGGGTAATTAATTTTATAGTGTTAACTCCCTATGTTTAGTCCTGAAACAAATATGGTTATATTTTAATATTTACTTTGAATCCATTTTTCAAAGGAAAGTTGTGTTAGTATCTTATACAATATGGAATTACTTCAAATACATTTGATGAATAATTGTTGTTACAAAGTAATGTCTGAAAAATCCAGAAATTATTGAAGTATATACAGCCATAAGAGCATTAAAAAAAGTCAGTATTTTTGCCAGGTCTCAATGAATATTTGGTCAAAATGAATATATATTGGTTTTTTATTGCATCTGTTACAGGTATTTTTAAAACTTAAAAAATGGCATTTAGACAATAAGCAATATATGAGCAGAAATTTATTCTGTTACTTATATACACTTTCCATTTAAATACATGAAAGAAGTTAAAAGGTTTAACATTACAATTTTACAGTATATCCATCATATTATTGAAGTGTTTTAACTATTAGTTGAAAATTTAGCACTTAAGTCACTTTTAGAACCTGTGTTTTACTGTGAAGTTAACAATATGCATAGATTATGCTTATAAATTGTGTGAAGTATTTTTATTAGTCTGTGTGACAAAAAAAAGGGCTATTTAGTGCAGGGGGTTACCAAGTGAAACAATTTATCCAAGTGTCTATTTAAAAAGAAAAATGTTAAAACTGCAAATTACTTATCTTGGAATAGTGTTTCATAATAATTAATACTTTTGTCATGCTTCTTGGTGGGAAAACTAGACAAACCTAGCAAGTTGGAACAATTGCTTCCTTCTATCCATAAAATCTTATTTTGTTTCCTATGTCCTCCACTTGGTCAGCAGTAAGCTTACAAATTTACAACACTAAAAATCCCAGGTTTGAATTCCCATGTTGGGCAGAGGTCAGATATTTTTTCCCTACTTTCTTCACAGCTACACATTATCTGTGGTAATTCTAAAATTAATATCTGTTTAATTCAAAATATTTAATTCCTTTAGTATTTTTGAGTTGAAAGTTTATACATCTTAGATAATTTGATTATTACAAATACAAATAGTGTTGTTGATTTGATTAAAAAAAACATTTTTAACCTTGAAAAAATTCACTAATTTGTAAGTTTATCAAAAATCATTATGCACACATATATATGTATGTTTGTTCTTTTCTTACTAAATGGTGTGTGTATTACCAGATTATTTAGCCATTAGCAATTTGTAAAATTTGTAGCCATCATTTATTAGTAAAATTCACTTCTGTATTTAATAATCTCAATATCTGTTTATCGACTACAAGTGAAACATACAAAGTTTTTTGTTGATTTTTCATATTTGAAAATATTTTACATTCAACTATAAATCATACTTTCCTAATGTAAAGATTATGAAAATTTAACATCAGGTCTGTCAAGCCTTCCAAACTGAAAAGGTTTTAAAAACCAATGGTTTCTGATATAATATCTTACTTCCCTTCATATAATAATTTTTCTCATGTTGTTCTGCCCTCTATATGCATAATTTTCAATTGCCACTAGCCTGGATGCTACCACTTACACTCATGTTTATACATGTTATAGCTGCACTGTAGCATGTGATAACCCCCCACAAATAGGAGTGCAACACACCCTCATAGTGTAGATGACTTTTCTGTAGTATATAATACTGTCATCCCTTCCTGATTTGGCATTTACGAGTGCAGTTGTATAAAATTTTTTTCTCAACACATTGCATTTTTGTGTTCACTTTATCTTCGTACTATGTTTTTGAAAACTTTCAGTTTGTTGTTATTTACGTTTTTGAGTAGTGTTTTTCTGCATGATGAACTCAGTTTTATGTGACAACTACAATGTCTGGTATGGATTCTGCCACACTTGTGGCACAATATTGTGGCTTTGGGCTCCATACTTTAACCAGATATATGTGTCCATGCTGAACAATTCTTTTCCCAACTGCATATGAATACCAGCATGCCTAGACTTTACATTTGGTAAACTTGCCTGCTTTGTCTTATCATAGGTTGGAGTTTTCATTTCTTGATTTTCATATCTTGGAATCACTGATTTAAGCATGGGGCTCTGACCCATCTGTTACCATTTATTTCCCCTTGCTTAGTTTTGTTTTTTTATCTTACCCTGATGACTATCCTACACTGTCTTTCTTCTTTCTTCCTTTCCAAATCTATCTGCTGGTCTTGGCAGATATGTGTGCCATTCTTTTCCCCACACTGGAACATGTATCTTCGTCAATTTTGTCCCTCCATACATTGTAGCTTTGTTGTTGGGATATCCTTGGCACATGTGCATTTGCCTGCTTCTTATCTGCAAGACCTATGTTTGGCTCCTTTCTTTCCCAGTTTGTTTTAGGAGATGGGAGATGTTCCTGATGCTTTGGAGTCTCAGATAGAGGCTGTGTGCCAATATTCCTCTCTTGTTAGTTGCCTGTCCTAGTACTCCTCTATATGCTTTTTTGTTTCTTTACCTGTTCCATCTTCCAGTGTTTCAGCAGGAAATCATCAAATTACTCATTGTTGCATCTTCAGACATCAGTACCATTGATGATTACCCCTTGAGTTGTAACTCCATGGTGCCATTTTGCAACAGATTCTTGGGTTCTTGAATTGCTGTCAGAAGGACATTTTGTTTTTCCAGTTCATTATCACCAGTTCCATTTCTTTCTTTTTCCTTCAGATTCACTTTCCTGCCAGCAAATTTCAGAGTCAGTTTTGTATCTTGTGCAGAAGGACACTGTTGTACAATTTTCTCTTTTTTCTGGTAGCTTCTTCCTGTTTGTTAATGGCCTCAAAGAAAATGGTATCAGCTTCCTGATATCAATTTTTCAAACCTCAGCCACTTCAACCTTCCATGTTTCACCATGGAGTTTTCTCTCAACCTCAGGTGGTCATTCACTCTAGTTCCTTGGATGACAGAAGTCAACATCTTGGGTGCTCCCCTTCATATTTCTCTTTCTATAGCATCTCAACATTACCTTTAGTTTGTTTATGGGGGTCAGGTATTTCAATTTTGCACTCTGCTATTCAGCCTGACATCAGCTTTGTACGTCTCCTGTTGTGAATCAGAGCCTTTGTCTTTCATTTACTTGATCTGGGATACTAAAATTCTCAGGAGATATCCAGCTGTTGGGTGGTAGTCAAACCCTCAACACATCACCCTTTTGTAACTCGTGTGTCTTGAGAACTCGATCATTTCTTGCCTGTGTTATGGGGGCACTTGGTCATGATCCATTCCAACAATTAAACCATTGTCTCTTATATCAGTTATCAATGGGACACCTGGTATTGTTCATTTTATTTTCAAACAATAAAATCTCCTTTGATGGGCCAAATATGAAAAAGTTCAACTTCTTGCCTGTCACATCTTGGATACTTTGAATCTTATAGCTGGTTGGCTCTCTCTTCCCAACAAGATTCTACTTGTGGAAATTTCTCAGGTGTTCCAGTGGTTATGCTCCTAACTGAGTTACTCCCCTTTTGAATATTTTTGCCATCCTCCTCATTACAAAATTCACTCACTTCTGGTCTCTGTTAATGTGTTCTGTCAAATATTTACCTAAATGCCTCTCTTTCTGTCCTTCTTTTCCCATATCTTTTTCTTTATTCAAACCACTGTATGTCAAGTCCTTCTCATCACTCCATTCCAGCCAGTATAATGATAGTTTCTAGTCTTAAATCACCTTCAATCATTTCCCCCTCTGCCACTTCCTCTTTCCCAGTCCTTTCTCTACCAAACTTATTCCTCTCATTCATTCAGACAAAGCCACACTCCATCTTCACATGTACATTTTGTCATTCCCTTGTTAGGTGATCCAGACTCTATGCAAAATAGCTTTCTTTTCTCATTCTGTCAACCCTTTTTTCTTTGCTGATAACCTAGCATAAATAGTGCATTTTCTGTCACTGATCTAAGTATCATGTCTTTTCATCTTCCCAAATAAATGTTTTGCTTCTCTTTGGCTTTTTTACTTGTCTCTTTAATAATGGTTTATCCACTTCTACCAGTTCTTTTTGGTTTGCTGCTTCTATTATATTTTCCCCTTTCACTTCTATTTGGTTCCTTTTGCTTTCTTCATCCTCCCCATCCTGTTGTCCTACCTACTAGTGTTGTCCTTCTTGCACTTACCATTTATTTACTTTCCCCCCTATGAACCTCTAGCATTTTGCTTTATACCATTTTAAAACATTCTTTACTTTTCTTTGCATGTGGATGTCATTTGTCAAAGATCTTTGCTATTGATATTTCTCAGATTCTTTATTATCAGCCATATGTTCTCCTTTATCCTAATCATGATTTTTTACCAAAAATGGTGGCATGTGAAGGGAGCATCATATTCACGTATATCTTCCATCCATTTATTGCTCATCTATTTTCCTGCTTTGAATCCCAGTCATTGTCTCTATCCTGTGAGAGCTCTTCATTATTATGTCACCTGCACTGCTTTTTTGTGCTCCTTTTATGTCTTTTTATCCCTTGGAACTCATCCTTTTCTCTTGCCTGTAATCATTACTAGTTTGCTTTATCATCTTATTCATTTGGCTTATGTATTGTTGACTGAGAATTTTCATATCATCAAGTCTGTCATTTCATTCTTTCCCTAGCTGCTCAATTCTGTCATCCATTAAAGTGGCCTCTTTCTACATCTCTGGATCACATCTTGTGGCAAGTGATGCATGTCCAGGTATACCTAACTATAAATCCATATCATACACTTTTACAAGTGATTAATGCTCACTGATAAGGCTCCTAGAAAATTACTCAAGGTATCTTGTTTATAAATAAGGTCCTTACCAGACCATACCAACTTGTGAATTACCATGAGTAAAGCAGTGTTGGGATCACTGACTATTCCTTTAGTCCTAGTTAAATAAACTGGGAATGGCCTGCTTTTCCAAATAAGGTTTTCATGGTCACCAATTGCACTGTTTTATGGTATTGCATTCCTCTGGACTCCTCATCACATGATTCTCCTCTTTTCTTGTGGAATACAGTAGTCCTACCACTTTACTAGTTCCTTACCAGTGTGGTGGTGGATTGAGGCTTTCACCTGCATGAGTCTGCTTCCACTGAATCAAGAGTAAGGTGGTGGTGTTCTGCTTGATTTAGATGGTATTTTACTCCTATTGTATATCAAAAACTTCATCATGCAGCCTAGTTTTGGACTAAATGAATCCATCACATTTTCTGTATGTTGGATTCCAGTCGGTCTGGTGTTGGATTGGCATAGGACCAGCCAACACATGATTGGTAGAGGCTTGCCTCCTCTCACCGACCGAATGAAAAATTCCTGATGCTGCCTAAGTATTGGACTGGAAATGACCCACCATGTTTGTTTTCCCAGTTCCTACCCAGTGGTCTTGTGTTGGTTTTGTACTGGGTCTGCACACGTACCCTGCCAATGTTTTCAGAATGGATTGTTTTTTCCTTTCTGCTTCCTGAGCTGTAAATGGAGACAGTTTGGACCCTTATTGTTCAGTAGGCTGGAACACAAATACCCTATGTTGCCTGGCTTTGGACTAGAGTTGACCTACTGAATATGGTCTGACAGTCAGTCCTAGTCAGTCTATACTGCTTGGCACATCCAGTTACTGATTGAATGAGCTCTTTTACATCCTGTTTTGCAACACATATTTACAACAGGTGAATAGTATACCTGGTACATATAGGATGGGGTGTACCACAAGAGCCCTATATATTAGGATATCACACTCCATGGGTTCTTTTTAAGCAATTTCTGAAGAGTGTTCTTCTATGTAATTTTTGAACCAACCCCTCCACTGTTTACATGTGGGATTCTAGTTATTATATGAAAGGAGGCAAGGTATTGTATTGGAAGTTACTTTCCTAGACTGAAAATGAATTTCTAATAGATACCTTCATTCATACTTCTCACCCATCTTTCCCATTTCCAGTTGTTGTTTTTTTGCCTAATCTCGAAGTGATGATAGACTCTACAGTATAGAGGGAAGCAGGGTGTATAGTATTTATATTTGTTGAGAGTTGTCATGTGTTCATTTGCATGCTATAGTGCAGTTATACCACATGAAAACTTGAGGGTAGGTGGAAGCATCAAGGCTAGTGATAATAAGTGAAATTTGCATAGATAGAGAGCAGTACAAATGAAGAAAAACTTGTGTTAACAGAAGTAGTATCTATCAGAAATACATTTTCAGTATAGGAAAATGTTAACTTTTGCTTGTTTTTTTCTTAGTATCTAATTCATATATTAGTAGGGATTCTTCATTTTTTGTATGTCATGAAGTATTTGGAAATTTAACCAGTTTCAAACATTGGGGAATGGCTAAAAAAAATTAAATTTGTTAATAAGATACAATAGTGTTAATACATGGAATTCATAATTTTGTTACATAATAGCTTAGCACACATTTAAAGGCTTTCATTTTTGTTCAAAATATTTCTAGATTTTAAGAAAATCATAGGACTATTAGTTACTGAGGTAAGCTTTAGTAATGGTATTCTATTTAATTTTTAGACCAACATTATTCTGTAAATGCTTTTAATATTTCATAGAATATGTATAAAATGATAAACTTCAATAGTGAGCAGTAAAGAAATGCTGTGAATCTGTATATGCATATATAATTGCAATAGATATGCCATGTATACACTACATGGTTAAAACTGTTTGATCATTCATGTACTGATTGTGTCTAGAATATAGACCCCATGTTTAATATCAGACTGACATTTTTTGGTTTGAAATACTGCCTGTATCTTTCAGCCTGCTAACATCTGCATCAAGCTCCTGGTATATTGTTAACAGAATATCATACAATTCTTTCTGCATTGCACAAGTCAGTGCAAGAAGGTACTGTGGTCTTTGTGTGTCAAGCCCTGCATTGATGGTCTACAACATCCCAAGTTAGTATGATGCGATTTAAATTCTAATATTGAACTGGCCATGGTGACAAGTCTGCATAATTATCTGAAAACCAGTATGGCACAAGAAAAGTATTTCTGTAAAACTTGCAGAATGCTAGAAGTGCTGCATTGTTTAGGACATTCAGGTACTTCTCAGCAATAGGAGACCCTCAAAGACAACTAGTAGACCAAGTCCATGGTAGAGGAAACATACTCATATCATGAAAGAATAACCAGATTCCTTTACATTCTGCATCACTTAATCAACGTAGTAGCATTCAAATGGCTGTCACCTCACCTATATTCCTCTATTGTACATGAAACACCATACAGAATAATTCATTACTTCAAATAATTGTTTTCCACATCTAGGTTCTGTGTTCAGTGTGTCTTGGTAAGCATTATGCTCTGTTGGTTGTTATGATGAGAGATTTGTGGGCTACACCACCACAGAAACCCAGTTGGTGCTTCCTTCCTATATACTGTCTTGCTAACTATAGTTGACTGGAAGAATTCCTGAGTAACTTCTCTTAGGTTGACATGGATTTTGGTTGATTTTTCTGATAAGTCTTTGAGATTTAATTATCATTGTCCTAGGTCAACCTTGGCAGGGACACGTACACTTAAACTTCCATCATTTATTCACTTCCTTCACAATTTTTATGAGCATATCCTGATTCAATTCAATCTGTCTGCCAGACTTTTCTGACAGATGACATTCAACTACTATTCTTTTTTTGAAGCTCATTTAGCTCTTATCATTTTTAATTTGTACTACAGACTGTTTCCCAAATGTGTGATGGCTTTTAATACATATCAGTTGAGATTCCATGTTATTGCTATTAAACTGACAAATTTATATGCACAATGAAGTGGTTTATTTTTGGGGAAAACACATTTTGACAGAATGTTGGTTTACATTTTCTTGAAACATGCAGTATGTTCATCTAATATGAACCATTTTGTTATGCTTATTAGTCATTATATGTCAACTTACTATTACATTAGCATTATGTAGTCCCATACACAGTTGTATCACTGTGACCTACATTTTCATAGGTGGCCATACACTTTTAGATACACAGGAGTTATTAATAAACTTCTTATTTATAGTTCTGGTTGAAAAAAATCAACTTAGAAATTATTAATACTTAAAAGTTTACATCCTTGCACCACAAGTAGAATTAAATAGTTTTTCAACACCTTTTTTCCTTTGATTTGTGGATGTATCATCTGAAGTAAATCAACCCTGATTTTACAGATTCATTTTTCTGATATTATGTTATAACATTAGTTGTTGAAGCATTTTTTAAGCTTCATAGGCATTGTTATATAAGAATATTGTTGCATCTGTGGATGAGCTTAAATTTTTAAGAGATTTTAGTTTGTAAAGATCATTAAGTATAACTTAATTTCATTATATCACAAATACTATGGGGTGTTATTAATGGTTGTAAATGTATGGTATACATGTTTTTTTCTAATTTTAGCTTCAGTCAAAAATCTGTTCCATAAGTCAAATCATATAAAGCAAAACAAAAACCTATAATTTGGTTTTTGGCATGAAACTACAATATTCTGATTAGTATTCTAGTGTTTAACTTGTACAAAACCTTTACTGTCTTTTAATACAAAACTTCAAATTGTAACTTTTAAAAAAATCTAAGTCTCAGAGTGGTACTTTTAACTTTTATCTGAAATAAAATAAAAAGGTATTGGCAAAGAATTCTTTTATTACAAAGATTTGCATAAATTCAATTTAATAGTTTTCAGAACATAAAATCTAACAGGGTTACACAGCAATCAGAAATTGTAATACTGCTATGTATTAATTAGTTAAACTATTTATTAAATAAATTGATTTAAAATACATTACCTATATCACAATGCAAATACCGATTGTGAAAACATCTGCCGTTTAACAATTGAAGTTATCTTGTGTTTAAAATGAATAAAGTTGCAGGATATTTAGCTACTTAGAAATCTATGTAGCAAATAACCTGCAACTTTATTCATGTAATAATTTATATATACATTTATAAATGTATTAAGCAAGTATATTATGTGCTTATTTAAAACTTTTTGGTGTGATTGGTATTTGGACAGTTGTACCATTAACATTCTTTTTGTAAATGGAGAAATATAAAACCCTGCTTTATGATACACTTAGAAATAGATTTTCTAGATTTCCCATTTCCTCTTTGTACTCTAAAGAATAAGATGATAAGAAAAAAAGCAAAATATAAAAGTGACACTTCTCCATTCATGATTGTTACCCTCTCCCTCATCACAATAATTAAAAAAAAGTGGAGGGGTGTGTGTGGTAAGGATTCCTTTTTTGCTTGAAAGGGCAACACAACTAACAATCTGTCTAAAATTTAAAACCATTATTTGCTTGGAAGGAATATAAACTTTATAAAACTCTTCTGTTTCTATTGGTAATACTGTATTACAATTTTGTGGTGCCGCTCATCTCAGTCAAGTAAGTGCCTTATGTTAGCTAAAATGAACTTAATTAGCCTAAAGGGAAGGCATTGTTTTGAACCCCTTTAGTGTAGGACTGAATGAGATTGTTCTGTAATAAAGAATGACTATTTTCATGATTAAAAAATAAGAGGAAATGTTTTCTTTCACTGCACCTTGTTCACTAAAAAGCATTAATTGTATTTTCATCATGTGAAATTTAAATATTTATGTATGTGCATATATATTTAATTTTTATATTAAGGTAATTAAATACTAATTTTAGCAGTCAGATTTCAAAAACATTATACTATTGAATAATGTTATTGATATTTTTGTTCACTTCTGTAAAATTATTTCATAACCCATCCTATAGATGTATTTTTACTGGTCATTCTTCTTTTACATATAGTAAAAGATATTTTTCAAAATTATAGGTTACATAATTTTGGCTGAACTGTCCAAACAATTTTAATAAATTACTTGTGTTTCTTAGTGCAGATGTAATATTTCATGTGCCTACACATCAGGCATTAATTAATTTTTATCTTAAAAGTTCTGTTCTATTACAAATACTGTGGAATGTGACATTGGTCCAGTCTTGAAATAAAATGTAAATGAATTTTTTTTATTCAAACAGTTAAAGTTAGTTTTATTATACAACAGGTTGATTGATTTCAGCAGTTTATGTCAAAATGATCTGTTAAAACATTAACAATAAAAATTTTGTTTTGTTTTTAAATGAAGGTGATTTATCACAGATCCCTGTATTTAGTAGGGTGAACAGATGATTTGGTGTCCTGAGAAATTTCTCAGGAAGCACAAAACATTCTGATTTTATGATAAAGACAAGAGTTTCAAAGTAACAGTAAAACCTAAAGGAAGTATATTTGAAAATGTTATGGATTCTTAACAAACTCTAGGGATGAGTAGACAATTTTAAGATAAAGTGAACAATTAATTATTTCTTGGCAATATGTCTATCTTATTTCATTTGTTTTGTACCTATCACCAACAAAGTAGTTGAAATTATTTCACAAAGCAAATGCTAATATATCCAGAAATATTGTGGTATAGTTCAATAAATTAAATAAAAGTTAAATTATTTCAAATTTGTAATAACTATATTGAAATGAGGGGCATGGGCAAGATTATACTGGTTTTTTTCAGTTTCAAAATCTGGTCATCCTACTATTTGGGTTTCAGAAAGTTAGTGTTCTCATCCAAAAAGTAGTAGATATAGATAGACTAAATACATTCAAAATGTTTTATTTACATTCAAATGCTTTAAATTAAACTGTTATCCATTGTTTTCCTTGCACATATCAATTTATATATTTCTATAATTTACCTAATGCCTATAACTCGCTGCATTTTATAACTCATCTCCATCATTAGTAAATCAACAAGGTATTACCTCTGTAATATGTTTGAAAGTTATGTACTATATCTATTGTGAAGAAAAGAAGGTATGTGCACTGAAACACACAAGCTAATTAATTTTTGCAGGTGTATAAAAACTTTAGGTAAATATTTATGTGTAGGATGATTAGTAATAGACATATATTTACTTCAACAGTAGCTAATACAGTTTAAAATTCATAACATAATTTTAATGTGTCATTTATAGTATTAAACAAATAATTTTAACATTAATAAAATTTGGTTAATAACCATATTTCTAGCCTTACAAGTTATTTTCCATTTACATGAATAGTTTTGTGATATTTCTAGTATGAAAATGTACAGGAAGGAAAAGCCTTAAGACTTAGAAAAAATTCATTTTTTTTTAAATTTTATGTATGTACAGTAACACAATGTATGCAGAGCAATGTAAAAGATTAGTTTTTTTCAAGTTTGTTACATAATAACATATTCTCTCTTTCTCCACCAAATACAGAGATGGTCATAGTTACATTACACATGCATAATTGTTATAATATTTTTATTAATAACCTCTAAATGAGATTGTATAGTGTTATTCACTTACAAAGACAGCATGTAAACTTACCGTATTTGCTGAATATTTTAAACAAAAATGTTAACTTAAATAACAAGATATTTTCACAGAAGTATCTCTGTATTTAATTTAATCTGTATCATCACATTATGAAATTTATGTAGCATTCTTTCTTCATTTTTTTTTCCATTGGTATTGTAATTAAAATTTATGTTTTTAAGTTTTTAACCTATTAATATATTGTTTATATTATGTTATTTTCCAAACGGGTGTGATACAGTATATTGAATACCAAAAAAAGACTGAAAATTAAATCAACAGTTCTGTTGTATGATTTCTTTTCTGTATGAAATAAGACCCTGTTGATTTTTGAAAACTTCTTGATGTAAAATCTTTTTTTTTTTCCTACCTTAGTTTGTTTTCTTGGTCACCCTAGTGTATGTGTGAATGTATCTTAGCAGAGGATTTTGTATATTGGAAGAAAAACTGGAATACTTGCACAAGGTAGTTTTTACTAAGCCATTCTTTTCTAACAAAGAAATAATTCTAGGGAAAGAGTTCTTGCATAACATACTTTACTGAACAGAACATGTGGCATATAATTCAGACAGTATGTAATAATTGTTACTTTGCTGGTCATTGTAGTCACGATACATCAAACCTTACAATTTAAACTGTTAATTGCATCAGTGTTTTTATCATCATACTTTCAGTTATACCTACATGCTGAGTTTAAAAGTACCAGTAAAATGTTTGTACTAAGTGTTACTTGAGGTAATGTTTTTGTCTCCGTCTCCTACTGTTGTCAGTTTTAGAGAGTACAAATTGAATGCAAAAAAGTGTAATTAGAAATAAACTGACTTGTTTGAAAGAAAACATTTTCAAATATGTAAAATAGTACCACCTGAATTGTTATTGTAAAAACATGTCATCATGAAATGTTATCAAAATATTTCATCTTGTGTAAAGATTCTTTGTTAAAAGTTTTATTAAAAATAATAATCATGCTTTATATTGCACTTGCTATCTCAATAAAATCTTTTAATCAGGATTTTTGGTTATGCATTTTCTTGAACCAATATGCACAGCAATAACACAAAATCCTCATTTCATTCAATAAAGTTTTCTATAGTGATCTTAGATATTATGCAAAACAAGTATCTGATTTTAATTCATGAAATTTTACTTAATTGTATAAATAATTTTTAAAATATGATTTAATCTCATGGATTTCACATTACTTCTATGTATGCTTTATAATGTTGATCATGATAAAAGGCCCAGCATGGCCACTTGTTTAGGACACTTGACTAGCAATCTGATGGTCACAGGTTTGAATTCCTGTTACACCAAACATGCTTGCCCTTTCAGCCATTGGAGCATTATTATCTGACAGTCAATTCCATTATTCATTGGTAAAAAAGTGTGTGGTGATTACCAGCTGCCTTCCCTGCTAAATTAAGGATAGCTAGTACAGAGGGCCCTTGTGTAGCTTTGCATGAAATTCAAAAGCAAAATAAAATTATGATTACAAAAAATTTGTATTTACTGTATAGTTTCAGATACTTCTGTATTTTTGATATTTTCTAGCACATAGAGGATTTTTTTACTAAATACTAAGATATAGTTTATTCTCTTAAGTACTTATATGACCTGTGATTTTAAAACATTACATATTATTCCTATTAAGTATATTTGAAAATCTCATGGATTCTTAACTAACTCTAAGTATGAAGTAGTCAATTTTAAGATGGATAAAGTGGATAATTAACGATTTCTTGGCAATGTAATTTGTCTAATTTGTTTCATTTATTTTGTATCTATCACCAATGAAGTAACTGAAATTATTTCATAAAGCAAATGCTAATATATCCAGAAATATTGTGGTATAGTTCAGTAAATTAAATAAAAGGTAAATTATTTCAAATTTGTAATAACCATTTTGAAATTATGGGCAAGGGCAAGACTATCAGTTTTTCAGTTTGAAAAATATGGTAATCATAGTATTTAGGTTTCAGAAAGTTAAGGTATGCTCATCTAAAAAGTAGTAGGTATAGACATACTGTATTTTAAAATTGTTTTATTTACAATACCACATGTGAATGTTTGAGTCTCAGAGGAGGTAAACCCTATAAATAGGAACTTCTGGGTGGTCCCCTCATGATATATAGGACTTGTAACACAACCTGCCTTCACAAAGGCACATGAACATGGAGATGTAAATGCATGTGGATAGGCTGTAATGTTCCATCTTATAAGTGAAGATAACTTGCACAGAAAAATGCCTTTTGGCTACAAAAATTAGCAAAAATCTTTGACTTTGGAATAGTAAGCAAGCCCCTCTCAGTAATCTCTCTTCTCTTGAGGAATTGAAAGTAGCATGGAGAAAAACCTCAGTAGGATATCCAGGGATATCCTTGGTGCATTTCAATTGCAAAAGGAGGTCATTACGTTGTGGTTTAAATGATTCAACCAAGATACCCCAGTACACAACTTCTCGACTGAGTTAGACAGCAAGCCCCTATAACTCTTTCTAGATAAAAAAAATTGTCAAATAACGAATGTAGAACCAGAAACTGAGGTACATAAGCAGTTGGAGATAGCAACTGTGAGAGTCTTCCATATGTTATCATTTTCTAATTAATTTTGTTTTATATTTTAATTTGACCAATCTCACTTTGGAGTTTTACAAGGGACAAATTACATCTGCAAACTATGACAGTACAGCTATGCTAAGGTTTCATGGGTACTACACCCTCAACCAGCATCAAACGTAATTTCAAAAACAGCTGATAGGTCTAACTGATTGACCCTACAGTCTACACAAATTAAAGGCCAGAATTGTTGTTTTGCAATGCCTAGACACAATCACCAGCATTTTGAGAGGATTCAATAGCAGTTATGCAAAGCAAACAAGTAGATGACTATTTGATTCCAAGAAGAGGTAAAGTATATGGACACAACCTTCAAGGCAAGGCCCTCTTGCCACATACAGGAATTGACACCGAGGGCCTTAAGTGTGATAAGTGAGCTAAAGGCACTTCACATACAGAAAGATCTAATGCTGTTAAAATGTTCATCACTTCACTCCAAGACGGCAACTTGTTTTCGAACCCCTAGTGTCGTATCTAGTCTGTCATGGAATATCTATGCTTAAAATTATGCAAATTGTATTAATTATTGTAAAAAATATCTCGAGCAGTTTACTACAGGTTTGAATGATAAATAAATAAAATACTTATCCATATAACCATCATGTACATTACCTACCACAAATGAAAAAAGACTTGTATTCTAATATTCCATTTCTTTGTTACTTACATTTTCAAAAAATGCTCTAAATATAATAGCAGCTAATTGATAAAACTATTTTTCAGAAGGAAGTTACTGCTTTAAACTGTTTCCATTATATTAAACTACATAGCAAGAATGAGACAAACTAAAAGAAGGTTTAACGAAAATGGAAACGGAATTTCTTGAGTAAATGGCACGGGAAAAAAGTAATATTCCACGGTATTTATCTCTTGGATTTAGGAATTTGGATTTTAAATTGGTTTGATAAGGTTATTTGTTTTGTTTTTCAATATTAACAACAACAAATTTTTACATCAGAACTGTGTTTATTGTTCAGTATACCAATTGTCAGTTCTAAGTGAAACAATTTAGTTGAAATCCCATACATTACAACTGGAGGGCAGTGGGTATCGGGACTAACAGTTAAAAATGACATAAGACTAGAGAAATTACTTGTGAATTATATGATAGAAGCATGTTAGGAAGTTTCAACGTTAAAATCTAAATTTATAAGTTGGCAGACAGCACAGATAACATAACTATTGTTGCACTGTCCACTACTATGGGGACTTTTTGTTTTCGTTCTATATGAATGGAATTTGTTTCATTTCTTAAAAGATTTTAAACATCTGTGTTTTTAACTCTACTGATGTATAATGTACCTTAGCATTACTTAAACTTGTTACTATGTTTTAATAAAAGCTCATAATCTGTGATAATGGGCTTCCATGCATGCATTACAATATCTATTTAAGTTTTGTATCTTAAATCTAGAAAAAAAAATGTCCACTAATGCAGTAATTTTGTATTTTGTAATATCTAATCGCATCCACAGTCACATTTTTTGTACTGTTATTGTTTACGTGTAAATTTAGTGTATTTCATAAAATTAAAAATAAACTCCGTTAATGGTGGTGTTCTCATCCTTATAAACTTAAGAGCTGCGTGAAATATACACATTTTATATTCCAGTTTTTAAGAATTGAAATTAATAACTGTTAGAGAATATCAAAAACAAAAAGAGAGATAAAGTTTATTGAGTTATAATTTTGCCCTTCGTTTAGCTATGCAATAAAATATTCCCAACAGATTAAAGTGTGATTTTTCTGTAGTTACAGGTTGTCAAACTCTTTTCATAAATTATATTTGTTTCAATGTGTATACTGAAATAAAAAACAAATATAAGTGAATGTTTATAGAGGTTGAAGTGAAAACAGTTTTATTGAAGTATCTAATAAAATTCCATCTCCAAGTCTGGTTTGAATAATAGTTACTACTGCTTACGGAAAGTGGTTTATTTCTTCTTTTAGCACAAAGCTACATAATGAGCGATATGAGCTCTACCCACTGTGGGGAATCAAACCTTGGCTTTTAGCATTGTAAGCCTGCAAAATTACCATTAACCCCCCAAGAAATTACTATAACAGTCTTGTGGAGAGCTAGTAGGCTTAGTCTTTGGCTTTAACTTTGCATTCGTTACAAAGAAACTTGTTTGAAGTTCAGGTTGTGCTGTCCCTAGCAGAGTATACAGGCCACCAACTCGAGGAGTTTGCATATGGAATGGTTGGGTTTGTTTTGAATTTCGCGCAAAGCTACACGAGGGCTATCTGCGCTAGTCGTCCCTAATTTAGCAGTGTAAAACTAGAGGGAAGGCAGCTAGTTATCGCCACCTACCGTCAACTCGTGGGCTACTCTTTTATCAACGATTAGTGGGATTGGCCATCACATTATGGCGCCCCCACAGCTGAAAGGGCGAGCATGTTTGGTACGACGGGAATTTGATCCCGCGACCCTCGGATTACGAGTCGAGTGCCTTAACCACCTGGCCATGCCGGGTCGATATGGAATGAAAACTCACATAAAGGCAATTAAATGCAAGTGAAATAATCTGTATAATTGTATTAACAATTCTTCTGAAATATCTTCCATTATTTCTATTATAAGCATCATGAAACCCACTATTTCTTAACTACTTCGCTGGTACAGCGGTAAGTCTACGAATTTACAACGTTAAAATCAGAGGTGAGGTTCGATTCCCTTCAGTGGACTCAGTAGATAATCCAATGTAGCACTGCTATAAGAAAACACAAAAATACTATTTCTTAAGTACAATTAGTATTCTTCACTTTTATTTCTTTACACATTTTTGAACTTTTAACGAAATACTGTTAGATTAGATCAGAAATAGCAGCTTTACAAGAGGCTTGTGCAGCAAACTTCTTGTAAATTCTAAAAATAGTGCCAATTTCCTCTGGAGTCAGATCATGTCTTCGGAGAAATAGATGTTTATAGTTGGAAACACGGAATAATATAAAGAATTTTAGTGTTGTTCCTATTGTTCAAGAAGTTTAGCAGATATACTCTCAAAAACAGTCCTTTTAACTCGATTGGTACAAGTGGGATATTCTAGAAACAAGTGGACTATTCCATCAGAATTACTAAAATTTACATTGTTAACGATTCTCACAGAACTTATTTCTGTCGTTTAATATCCTTGTTTAAATCATCTGGACACAAATAACTTAAAGTGTATAGAGACGAACCATATAACTCACGTTTTTTCACATATTGTTAATGCGCTCAGTGATCTTCCTCGCCATCCCGTTAACTGTTTTTGGAGACATTGATTCATTTCGTCAGCATTTTTATCCAAACCATTGGGGTTTTATCTCAAACACACCACGTCTTTCGGACGTGAGAATTCGTAGCTTTAAATTCTTGCACCTCTGAGGTCACAAAATGATATATTTAAAAACGGCTGGTATGGTCAGAGAAAACATTAGTAGAGCAGCGAACAATGTTTCGACTTTCTTCGGTCATCGTTCAGTTCACAAAGAAGGAAAGGGTTACTGACTGGTAGTTGACCACACTTTTGTATATATATATCACATAATTTTTCCCTCAGCCTCGAAGCTTCTTTTTGTACCTAGTACTTTAATTCAGTTTAGAAATAACGCTGGACCCTAAGGTGGCCTCCAACATACCTCTGCCATTCCTATAATTTTACTGTATGAGATAGGTCAGTTGATATCTTATCCACTCCTTCAAACCATTCTACTTTTTTTTTCTCGCATCTACATTGATACCGCATGAGAACCTGACAATAGAGCTATAAAAGTTATTCGAGCCATAACCAGTAATAGATCAGTCAAATGGGACAAACATATTCTCAGTAAAATATTCACTCAAATTACATATGCTTCACGTATTAATAGTTGTCTGTACGCTGTATGAATATAAACTGCAAGACAAATAGGTTACACTATATGCAGGTCGACATTGTTACTTTTGCTGTTGCTGACTGAAGTGGAGAGAAATTATTCTAATACGTAAGCAAAATTTACTAGCAGAGGCAGCGAAATATTTGACCATGTGACTAAGTTTTATCACTTGACAGGTATTCATTTTTCATAGATTGGTAGTAAACACATAACAACGAAACATTAGTACAAAATATCTTTTTATGAAGAAAATATTACATAAAATAATACCTTTAAACAGTGGAAATGTTACCAATAAAGAATAATCCACATAATGAAGATAACCCTTTTACAATGAAAAAAATTGTACCTTACATGTAAAAATTCAAGTAATTAACTCGTTACTCAAGGAACAATAAAAGTAAACATTTTTAACAATGAAAATTACACTTTAAAGTAAGATTTATATAAAATCAAACAATAATAGAAGAAAAATTATTACACACATACATTATGGCCATAACAGTTGTGATAAACTATGCACACACACACACATATATAAAGAGTATACAAACGAACTTCAAATCCCTAAACCTAAAACCATTACTACTTTAGTATGTACATTTTACAATAGTAAATACAAGCTCCAACATTAAATACATATACGTATATGTAAACAATTTAGGTTACAACTTGGATTAGTTCCCCTAAAGGAACCCTAACAAATCTTCCAATGCAGCTGAAGATTCCTGGTGTATCATGACGATCTGACAAACAGTTTATTTATTTCTTATAAGATATTTCCAAAGGTAGGTTTTAGTTTCGGCAGGAATCGGAGTGAGGAAGTCTTCTTGTTAAGGTTTAGCATTGGCCACAGTTTCATAACTTACCATATTCTTTTTCTGTGGGATTGATCCACCAGTGTATGGCCTTTGTGACACTTAGATACCCATATTTTACTTTAGTGTCATCGTTACAACTTTGAATGGCGGCGCCATTTTAAACATGTTTCCACAGGCTTTTTCTTTTTTTCTTTTTTGAATAATATATGAATAACAGAAGGCTCACACAATAACTGTAGAAAGGCAAAGTTTTACCTGTGTTTTGAAAATGTTGAATGACAACATTTCAGTTTACCCCTGACATTGGACAGAGTCAATGTTCAGATAGATCGTGTTTTTAGCTTTTTAAGAGCCATTGGCCTTTTTAATTAATTTTAATCTTTTAACCTAATTTACAGCCATGTTACGTGTTTGGCTTCGTTTTTTAATTTTCTTGTTAGGTATTATAATTTATTTCGGTCGAGTCTGCGATTTATTATGTTACGTAGGTTACGTATTACTATTTCAAATAACTGGAAATTTTAATTTTAATTTAGAAGTTAAAATGTTAATGTGTGTTAAATTTATGATATATGTCAACAAGATTGATACAATATTCTTTTTTAACACAAATATATTTTAATATAGAAACAAAAAATGCAATTTCTAATAACGGTTATTACTACTAGTTACTATAAATGATGATTTTTAATACAAGAATTTCACAAACTATACTGAGTTTTCTATCTGGTCTAGAATTGTCTTTTATCGACATTAACGGAGAGCCATATAATTCTTTGTTGAAACTTGTTTGTTTGTTTTTTGAATTTCACACAAAACTACTCGAGGGCTAACTGTGCTAGCCGTCCCTTATTTAGCAATGTAAGACTAGAGCGAAGGCAGCTACCCCTCACCACCCACCGCCAACTCTTGGGCTACTCTTTTACCAACGAATAGTGGGATTGACCTAACATTATAACGCCCCCACGGCTGAAAGGGTGAGCATGTTTGGCGCGACGGGGATGCGAACCCGCGACCCTCAGATTACGAGTCGCACGCCTTAACACGCTTGGCCATGCCGGGCCGTTTGTTGATACACTTGTACACTTCTTTTGACCACTAGTTACTCTTATAGTACCCCTAAGCTTTCGCTGACAAAGATACCTAATGTCCTTGTAATAGCACTAACGTCCGAAGTTAATTCACTGAAGTTAAACGGTTCTTAATGTTCGAAATCAACTAACGTTCCTGGTCCGATTATGTAGTTTTTCCTATTTATTAACAGGCATTTGTCACAATTCTAGCTTTCGAGGCCTACAGCATTCTGACTGTAGCTGACCAAATATTATCTTCTTCTGTCTCTTGCTTAGCTGCTTTTACATGAATCACGCGAGTTTCTTGAAGTTTCAACAATGTTTGTAAAACAAATATTTTGATTCTTACTCTCAAGAATTTTCTAAAAATTTCGAGGACAGGCGGGACTTTTGCAATATACAGTCAAGAATATAGATCACATGCAAAAAACTACACTAAAACAAGCGTAAGCATTAAAATAAACGTATCATGGTAAATATTTCAGAACTCCCTCCTTAGGGAATTAAAAAAAAATGGGATTAGGACATTAGACAATTTTTAACCAAAGTATTAGACATATTCATTCTATATATGTACATAGATAACGATCTATTAAATACAACACACTCTCAAAGAAATATACCATTTCAATAATTATGACAATATAAAGCGCAATACTTATAACCTTACGATAATAAAATTACATCGCACTTGAAGGTGTATTAGCACAAACGTTATCAACACCTTTGACATGAATTATCTTCAAATCATATTATTGTAATGCTAAACTCAATTTAACAGCCTTCTATTATCGTCCTTCATTTGGTTCAGAAACGTCCGTGGGTTGTGATTAGTGAAAATGACAATAGGTTACTGAAATGAAATAAACACTGAAATGTTCAAAAGCTAATACTAAACCTTGTTTCTTTTTCCACAGCTGAATAGTTCTTGAGGAAACAGTTAAACGTTTTAGGAAAATAACAAATAGGGTGTTCAATACTTCTGTAATCTGACTGTAATAGAACGGCACCAGCCCCACAATCGCTGCTATCAACAGCTAATGCAATAGGATTGTCAAAGTCACGTGCCAACAATACAGAGTAAGTTTACAATACAGATTTGGCTTTTTCAAAAGCAGATGGGTACGTTTCAGATCACTTTTCTTGTTTGTAAGAGTTGGATATTTCACAATGTAATAAACTTTGGCTTGAATTAGAAAGACTTGATCGTGACTTACTACATGACCTAAGTAAGCAACTTTGGTCCTACAAAAATAACTATTTGCCAAATTTACTGTGAGATTGGCTTTCTTAAGTCTCTCAAAAACACTGCATGATACACATAAGTGTTCTTCCCCACGTGTTAATGTAAGCTATAATATCATCAACATAAATTTAAATATCTGACAGATTATAGAGACATTGATTTATTATTTGCAGAAAGGTTGCCTGAGAATTTTTTTAGCCCAAACGGCATTATACTGTGTTGGTATAATCCATCAGGAGTAACAAAAGCAGATATTTCTTTGCTCTGTCAGTTAAAGAAACAGCACATCTTTTCAGTAGGTCGCATTCTGAGATATATCTGGCTTTTCAATTTTGTCAATATACATAATCCATTCATGGAATGGAATAAGAATCTGATTTTGTCAAAGTATTCTCTTTGTGAATCTGTACAGAATATAACCAACGAATCAGATCTAGGAACCAGTACAAAAGATGAATACCAATCACTTTTAATGGGTTTTATAATGCCGTTCTTCATCATATAAGATATTTCTTTAGGCATTTTATCAACATTCATTGGATTGACTCAATAGGGATATTGTTTCACAGGTGAAGCATCATTTACATCAACATCATGAAGAGCAATGTTGATTTGATTAGGAACGTCCGGAAATATAAATTCGTATTAAATCAATAAACTAGCAAGTTGATTTTTCTCTTCAGGAGGCAATAACTGAGTTTTGCACCACGATGTCGGAATTACTTCACTAATTCCAATATGCTGCCAAATTAGGGACGGCTAGTGCAAGATAGTCTATAGCTTTGCGTGAAATTAAAAACAAACAAACTTTCCAAACAACCTCATAGGAACCAGGGTATTCAGCTTTGAGTGAGTAATAATACTAATACCATGTCACAAAGACAGAAATTGCACACATCAGTCTTGCAGTCACAAATGTTTTTCATTTAGCTTGGGATGACTTCAGATATTTTCGATCTAATTCACAAGTACCTAACAATCTAAATCAAAACTTGGAAACATAATCCAATAAGTGCATATCTTTCGGGTCATCTTCCAATCATTGTTCCTTCGGCAATGTCAAAGGAACATGCACTTAATGGCCAAACACCAATTTGAATGGGCTCAACCCTAACGACTCCTTAACTGACTCACGAACAGCAAATAATAATAAATAAACTACTTCTTTTTTATCCTTTTCGTTATTGAGACAGTAGTTCTGAACCACATTTTTCAAGGTAGAATGGAATCTCTCAAAAGCATCTTGCAACTTGGGATGGTTCATACTATATTTAATTTGTTTACCACCGAGTTGGTAAACAACCCTGACATAAAATTTGATCACTGATCAGACTGAATTTCTTTGGACAAACCAACAAAAGTAATTAATAAAAGCCTTAGAATTTGTTTTTGGCTGAAATGTTTCTTAAGAGAATAGATTCAAGAAATCGAGTGGATGCACACATGATAGTCAATAAATACTGGTTCCCTGATCGAAATTTTTGCAAAAGCCCAACACAATCAATAATCACACGACTGAAAAGTTCTTCAAAATCTGAAATAGGCTCTAAAGAAGCAACGGGAATTTTCTGGTTAGGTTTTCTAATCAATGGACAGACAAGTTTTACAAAACTGATGAATATCATGACTAATTTTTGGCTAAAGGAAATGTCTCATAATTTTGTCACATGTCTTGTTGACTCCTAAATGATCTCCGACGGAGAGTTCATGGGCAACTTTCAATATATCAAAGCAATACACTTTTGGAACAACAGTTTGATAAACTACCGCCCAGTCCTCTGAAGCTGGTACATTTGATGGTCCCCATTTTCTCATGAGCACACAATTTTAGAAAAATGAGCAATATGAAACTTTCTCCATTTCATATTTCGGGAGTGCATATTTAAATAGTGGCGAGACATGCAGATCCTTTTCTTGCTCATAGATCGATTTGCTTCTAGTAAACAGAACTTAAATGACGAATCAGATCCCTCACGTTCCTCATTGCCATTCACCAATGAATTGTCATTTTACAATTATTCATAAGATAATTGTTCAAAAACAATGTCTGAGACAGATCCATAATATCATCCTGTGAACACGTCTCTGTCATTTGTTTCTGGTTTAATTTCTTAGTCTGAGCTCGAGTCACAGCACACGAGAGAAACACTTCTGGATTCTCCTCAACAACATCATCCTCAGATGAAACAGTGATCGGCTCACTAACTATTTTGGGTTCGGCAACAACTTTTCCCTAGCCAAATCGTTTCCCAACAATAACGGTACACCCTCAATTAGCAGACTAGACCTTACTCTAACCACAACTGGTCCCGAAACTAGGTCCGATGTTCATAAATGTTATGAAGAGGAACATTAATAAAGCCACACTCAATACTCTGAACAATAACAGACTCACCAGTAGCAGAACTTGAATCTAAAAGTAGTATACCTTCTAACAACAATGACTGAGTTGCCCCAGTATCACGTAAAATACGTATATGATGTTAGTAGCGTCCTTATCAAAGACACAGAACCAAGAGACACAAAAGGTCTAAATTCCTCCCTAACTATATCAGCATTTTTATCAACATTAGATGATCTGCTGAAACTACGTCCATATATGGACACAAACGCGCTGGGTGATGCCTCCTTTTCTTTTTTCCTTTTCAAACTCCAATAATTGGACATCACATGACCAGGTTTCTTAGAGAATGGGCAGACAGGCTTTGATAGTTATGATGAAGTTTTTATCCTGACTGTCAGACGATTTAGAACCAGACGAGCTGATTTTTTTAAAGAATCCTCAACTTTAGCGGATTGGGTAAGTACAGGATTTTGCTGAGATGGCAGAAATTTTATTTTACGAACAACTGATTTATGTGTTAGAGTGTAATAATCAGAAAGAATAGCTGCTTCCTGTAGTATTTCAAGTTTCTTTTCATCCAAATAACTTTTGAGGTCGTCACTCGAGCAGTGTTTAATTGTCTTAGTTTGTCGAAACAGCTGCCAATATACATGAATTACACCATCGATCAAAATATTTATTTTTATTTTTCCATGGGAGGACTTTATACAAATTTGATTATCCTGCTCCGATAACTTCGAAACTTTTGGCAGTAAGCCTCGAGTATTAACTCATATGCTTTGAGAATAGCTGATCTAACCTTATAATTCGTACAATCGTCCAAAAAGAAAGTAGCATAAGCTTTTTGGGCTTTATTAATTAAAACATTTTGTAATAACAGTGACCATTTTTGATTGGCCATTCCATGGTATGGGCAACCTTTTTAAAATGTTGGAAATATTTATCAACTTCATTTTTATTAAGTAGTAGAACTTTAACATATAGGTTGAGCACAAAGTTGTCATTTTGCTTTATTCGATTAGCATTTAGTCTAATTTCCATTTCTTTCAGTCTAGTTCATTTCTCGGCTTCGATACGGGCTTGTTCGGCCTCAAGACATTTACTTTATCTTTCTACATCGACATGGGCTTGTTCTTTCTGGGCTTCGATGCAAGCCTGTTCAACCTTGATTTGTTTGAGTCTTAACTGGATCTTTAACTTTATCATTCAACCCTAATTGGCTAGTAGAAATACTAGAGTATTCCCCTAAAGTTTCCTCAGACAACAAATCATCATCGACTAATATTTAAACAATACAACTTTTTAGTTCATTTTACTCATTAATTTTTTAACTTACAATTCTAAGATTTTGGCACTTTGCACATTTTTCGTCTAGTTAAAGAAGGGTGATTCAAGAAAACCTTGGTAATTAGACACAATCAGATCTTGTACCCACTGATAAATATAAAACGAATTATGATTTGAATTTAAATTTATTTCGGATTGTATCTCTTATTTATATCTCGAACACGAGCCCCCAATTTATTATGTTATTTATTAAAATTTATTTCTGATTTATTATGTTACCTATTAAAATTTGTCTTACACGAGTCTGCGATTTATTATGTTACGTATTACTGTTTCAAGTAAACGGAAATGTTTATTTTAAATTAGAAGTTAAATGAATGTTAATATTTATTAAATTTATGGTATATGCTAACAAGATTGATACACAAAGTTGTTTTTTTTAACACTAATATATTTCAACATACAAACAAAAAATACAGTTTATAATAGAGGTTATTACTAATAATTACCACAAATGATGGTTTATATACAAGCGTTTTACAAACTACATAGATTCTTCTATCTGGTATACGGAGTCTTTCAACCACATTCACGGACAGCAAATTAATTCTTTGTTGATATACCTGTACATTTCTTTTGCCCGCTGGCTAAACCTTGAAGCTCCCCTGAGCTTTCGCCAATGACAATATCTAACGTCTTCGTAAAAATACTAACGTCCAAAGTTGATTCACTGAAGATAAACGGCTCGTAATGTTCGAAAACTTCAAACGTTCCTGGTCCAATACTGTAGTTTTCCGATTATTAGGCGTTAATTTCATTTATAGCTTCCGAGGCCTGTAGCATAATAACTGTAGCTAACCAAATAAAATCTTCTGTTTCTCGTTTAGTTGCTTTTATACAAATCACTAGAATTTTTGGAAGTTTCAACAATGTTCTAGAGTGTTTTCGTAAAACAAATATTGTTAATTCTTACGTTCAAGTATATTCAATAATTTCGAGAACAAGCCGGACTTGCGCAATAGACAGTAAAGAATATACGTCACATCCAAAAAAGAAAACTGTATTGAAACAAGCGTAGGTATTAAAATAAACGTATAATAGTACATCCATTACATTCGTAACCTTTTAACACATTTTACCTTCGCCCTTTTTTTTTTCCTTCTATTGCATTACAGGTTGTTTGATGTAGATATTCCTAGTGTTTTGCGTCATAAAACATGCAACAATCAACCAATAAATATGTGTCAGATTCCTCTGGAGCTGATACACCTCCTTCTTAAGACACTCCCCACCTATTGTGTAGCTTTGTGCCTATTTCCAAACATGGCCAGGTAGTTAAGGTGCTCGACTAGCAAACAAGGGATCGCAGAATCGAATCCCCGTCACACCAAACATGCTCGCCCTTTCACCCGTGGGAGTGTTATAATTGATGGTCAATCCCACTATTCGTAGATAAAAGAATAGCCCAAGAGTTGGCAGTGGGTAGTGATGACAGGCTACTTTCCGTCTTGTCTTAAACTGCTAAATTTGGGACGGCTAGCGCAAATAGCCCTCGTGTAGCTTTGCGCGAAGTTCAAAACAAACACAGAATTTCGCGCAAAGCTACAAGGGCATTTGATTTTTTGAAAACAATTCGAACGTGAACTTTTTATCTTAAATCTGAAATGTCATTTGTGATTGTAATCAGCTTAAATTACCAATTGTTTCAAGTATTGCTTTACTTTTCTAAAGCTCCAAATAAATAAAAAATATTTTAACTAAATGATTACTTAGTTTTCTGGGAAATAATTTTATAAGTTTAGCACCATTAAATTCCAAGACTAGACTTACGAACACTGTAATAATTATTATCATGAAACGTAATTATTCAATAGTTAAATACGAGGGCTGTTCAAAAAATACGCGGACTGACGTCATAAAACAAAATGTACTTTATTTAGAAGTTACAGGTCTGGGACCCCTTCAAAGTACTCTCCTCCCCAACGCACACACTTATCCCAACGGTGTTTCCACTTGTTGAAACAGTCCTGGTACGCTTCTTTTGTAATGTCCTCCAGCTCCTTCGTCGCATTTGCCTTAATCTCAAGAATCGTCTCAAATCTTCTTCCTTTCAAGGGTCTTTTGAGTTTGGAAAACAAGAAAAAATTGCAAGGAGCAAGGTCAGGTGAGTAGGGGGGGTGGGGAACAACAGTGATCGAGTGTTTGGCCAAAAAACTCACGAGTTCTGCGTGGCACAAATGTCGCAGCAACGCGGTGCATCTTCAATATTTCGGTCAAAATCTCGAAACAAGATCCAACTGATATCCCACACTCTTCAGCAAGCTTCCTGACAGTCAGACGTCGATTTGCCCGCACCAGGGTGTTGAATTTGTCGACGTGTGGGTCGTCAGTTGACGTGGAATGACGTCCAGGACGCTCATCATCTTCAATGGACTGTCGACCATCCTTAAAACGTTCATGCCACTTGAAACATGCAGTACGCTTCATAGCAACATCACCGTAAGCCGAGTTAAGCATAGCAACAGTTTCAGTCGCAGATTTTCCAAGCTTAACACAAAATTTCACAGCAAGTCGTTGCTCCTTCAGGGCATTCATTCTGAAATCCGCCAAACGAAAAAATTGCACTTCACTTAGCTTCACGTAGCTAATACACAAATGAAGATATCTGCAATCGGGAAATGGCGTCGTAATCAGCTGATCTGTGCGAATCTAGCGACACCAAGTGGATTCCCCTGGAACCAACTGGAGCCGCGCAATTCAAAAACAGTCCGCGTATTTTTTTAACAGACCTCGTAGAGCAATTTTCAGCGTAGACAGCAGAATATAATCAGTATTAATTACTATTCAGGTCACATAATTTGAGTAACCACTGGTATTGTAGATAGGTTTCGTTACGTAATGACTGGGCGTAATATTTCTTTTTTTGCAAGGAGAACTTCTGGTTTAGTGTTAATAAACCAATATTAAATATTGCTAAATATAATTACATGCTTTTTAATAATCTAATTTATAAGGAAAGAAGAGTAATCTGTTATTTTCGAAGTTTTAAAATAAATAATGTTTGATTTCCTCTCAGTCAAGTCACTGTACGGAAATTTCGTGAGAAAATCTTTTCAGGTTTGCTAAACGTATTTGTGACGTTCGAACCTTATATTTTGTGTCAGGCCTAAAATATACGTCCGTTTGACCGAAAGTACCGAAATTTACAAAATTAGTAAATTTGTCCTAAAGAATAAACTGTTGTTTTTTAAAATTAATATACGTATTTCAATAATTTTAAATAAACAGAACTAGAAAAAATACCTGGAAAATGGTAGCCAGCCTGAAAAATACACCAATCAGTTTCTTATCCTCAAAATTTTAGGTCTAGTTACCAAAATCTTCTTTACCCCTCAAGTTGTTTTCGAGTTTGGACATTTTCAAAATCACAGCTAGTTAACATAATAAAAGAGGCTGACCTTCTGCGTAACCTTGGTCTTTAAGCTACTTTCACCACAATATTAATAAATTGACATTCAACACTTGTATCAAATTGAGTCAAAATTAGATTAAAACTCGTCTAGTTATAGTGTTGAGACACAAAGGAAAACAATAACCTCACGTTGTAAGGCGGAAATTATTACTATGCGAATAACAAACTATAAGTTTACCACTGAAATATCGCGGCTTCTGTATGTTTGCCTTTTTTGGACTTACTTTTATCATCTGTACTCTTTAAAATTTTTGCTTAAATTAATTTTGTTTTACCAAATGGAAAATGGTCAATATAAAAGGACGAAATTATTTTATCGCATTATTTTATGTAAAAACAGAAATAAAGAATAAAATGAATATATTGTACTTTTGAAATAGATTTAAATGTGATTACGTTAGAAGCTTCAAACAGTAGTGAATTAAAGAAATCTGTTAAATTAAGAGAAAAGAATAAACACGTAAAAATTCGCGTTTCAAATGCTTATGCTTCCTGAATAATTTCTCAATTCTATATGCTTACATACGTTTTTTCGCTCGTTTCGAGTTTTGACTTACCAACAATTTCGATAATACTTTTAATCTTTAGAACACTAATGAAGCATAATTATTTGCATGTATGAATAAGATAAAAATATGTCATTTTTTAATGAGATAAACATATTTCTTTTTTTTTTCTTTTTGAAGAATGAAAGGTTTTCCTTTTGATCGAAAATTACAAAAATGTAGCTTCATTGAGATTTGTTCTTTGCTAGTACAGCGGTATGTCTACGGATCTACAAGGCTAAAATCAGGGGTTCGATTTCCCTCGGTGGGCTTAGCAGATAGTATGATGTGGCTTTACTATAAGAAAACACACATACCATAAGATTTGTTCACTAATATTGCGAAGTGGATTTTTTTTTCGCGATGTCACTGCAGGCTAATTATTACATTGATTTTATTCGTAAACATAGCTTACAATCTTAAAGAGACTATTTGACGAATCGATTGTGAAAAAAATTAAAGATTATTACTACACTAAAAAGAATTAATATGTAATACTATAAGTTAGTATATTACTGGTAAGAATACGCTGAGGTGGATGCCTACACAGAATATACAACCTTCTGTAGCCTTTCTGTGTTGTATGAACACAATTACCTACAGTTATCATAATACTAAACATAATTTTTTACTTAAATATGACAAATCCATTTCAATTACGAATTGCCAGCATCAGTAAAAGTTAAGAAACATAAACACTGAAGTAATGTTAAAAATGGCTTCAACGAGTACATTAGATACACGCTGAAAACTGAGATCATATTAAAACCTATCTCTGTATCGCAACACACGTCTATTTATTCGTATAAAAAGTATGGAGAAACTTCAAACGTTACGAGCAAGATTATTTTATAATGCCAACATATATTTACTTTTTAAATACAAATATCTTAAAATTTAAGGATCAAATTATTTAAATTAGATCAGAAAGATAAATAGTAATTATACAGCCGCAACTTGACTGTACGAAACCAAAATAATTCGATAGCATTTAAGACTAGATGTATTAGCATAAAACAGTGCTAACACGCAACATAGCTGTAGTATATTTAAACGTTGTTTTTGAATTTCGCACAAAGCTACTCGAGGGCTATCTGTGCTAGCCGTCCCTAATTTAGCAGTGTAAGACTAGAGGGAAGGCAGCTAGTCATCACCACCCACCGCCAACTCTTGTGCTATTCTTTTACCAACGAATAGTGGGATTGACCGTCACATTATAACGCTCTCTCGAATGAAAGGGTGAGCATGTTTGGTGTGACGGGGATTCGAACCCGAGACTTTCGAATTGCGGGTCGAGTGCCTTTATCACCTGGTCATGCCGAGCAACGCGAAATTCTAAACAAACAAGCAAACAGTACTAATTTAAAACTGCTATGTGTATCAGCACGAATTGCTTTTTTAACAAAATTACCGTCTTAATAGAGAAATTTACCTCTTCAGTCTTTACTTGTGGATACATGTTACGGATTGCTACCATCATAACTGTTGAAACTGATATCATAGTGTATAACATTGTTGTGATTGTTTTCGTCATTGCCATGGTTGCTGTGATTTTTGCTACCAAGAAAAAAAATGCAATAGCGATTTATACTAGAATGTACTATTGCTGTGCGTCACTGTAGGATTTTAGCTAGATATGTTGAGCTGCACATTGCAATCTGCTAGTTTTAATAACAAAACATTTTATGCTAGGACATCTCATTCCACTCTTACTTTTTCTCTTATTTTTATCCCGAGTTATTTTGAGTGGAACTTGTTCTTGGACTGTTACATTTTCCAGCTCTTCAGCTTCATATCAGCTCTATGTTGTTCTGGATCCAGTGTTGTAACTATTAACACACGAGCATCTGAGTACAGCTGAACACATACTCCCTGGCTCCATTGTCATTATATACAGTGGTGAGGCAGTGGGTGTTGTCATGGGATATTTCAGAATCAGTAGAGCTAAACTTACCATTTGTGTCTGCAGAGTATGTTTGTCAGATGGATTATCAAGCAATGTGTCTTCATGCATTGGCTCATGTGGCAAACACCAGGCTTAACCTTGGCATGGAAGGCATTGGAAGATATTTCATATCATCTTGAAACCAAAAACAGACTTCTCAACATTGGCATAACAGTGATTCCTCAGCATCAACAAAAGCCAAGTACATTAACTGGCAGGTTGAAAAATCAAGATAACTAGAAGGTTTTCAAGTACAATTATATAATAAATAGGAAAAGTCAGGATCCAGAATTCCAGGTCAAAAATAACCCCAATCAGTCAGGAAAACTTGGTCAAGAGTTTGGGTTAATGTTGTAGTGATCAAGGTCCAAAAATAACACTTCATCCTGCAAAGTCCCAAAGAACAACAGTGTAGAAAAACACTTAAAATAAAGCCTTGTTCAAGTTCTTTGTTTACATAATGACATGTGATCAAGCTCGAGACCCAAGGTTTACCTGCATCAACGAAACTGCCTACTATCTACGAACAGTTTGGTCAACGCAAATATCCGTGGGTCCCAAACTTAATCTAAACTATTTTCAATGTCGTCACGATGGTCCACAGTTATCCAATAACACTGCTGCATTCTTTCCAGAACCGTCTAGTTAGGTGTTAAATAAACAGAGTGATGGTCTAGTATGAAAGAAATGGTAGAGACAAGACTGTAGTGTAGTTACTTACACTAGTAACCAACATTAGATCAAATGTCACTCAAATACCAACCTGCTTAATATATGATCAAACTAGGCGATATCAACATCATAATTCTTATATCTATTTCCTTCAAATATAAATTAACCACAAAGGGAATATTTACATCTCACAGGGAGGTATCACTCAAATTCAGCACTCGTGCACAATCTGCACTTTCATGTACTATGGCTAGCCTTACATTACTATTGAAACACTATAAATTACTTTAAAAATTTAGAGAATATTTTAATCTGATAATAAATATTCCATTATAATCAAACAAAACCTTAGGTACACTAAGCTTGAATTTGTCAAGTTTGTTGTACTGTTTATAAATTTCACTTTCCACAAATACTACTTCATCTTACTCACATTTCAGTTTGAACCCACTGAAATTTTGCCATCTAATATTCTCAAACCACAAATAAAACTACGTCTTCCTTCAAGTATGGTGCGAGCCCTCTGTTATTCCGATTCCAGAAAATACAATGCCTGTTTCAAACCAAAGCATTTGCACAAGCCAAATGAAAAATAACAGATCCCTGTTTTTTCAGTTGATGCCTTATAAGTTATCAAATACAATTAACTTCACGACTCTGTCCAACATTACAATGAACCTCTGATATTTTCATTCTACGTTGTGTTCTGAGTGACTGATTCATTTTGCGCTGAAATACACATGAATGACTTTGTTGAAATTTCATATAGGCCATTCCTAGCGTACACATAATTACAAGCACATATATGTATAAGCATAAAGCTGAAAATATCTACGCGTCATATAATAAAATAGTAGTTTTTGCTAGCTTTCCTCAGGCATTTGCACAATTACTACAGTCATCTACACAAACCACTTCTTTTAACTAAGCAACTGTAAATATGATTCGGTAACATGCTGCCATCTGTGAGTGGTGCAACTCAATAGTTTCACAAGTATCATGAAATAAACACCTCTTGATAGAATTTGGTTCAATTAGATTATACATCCTGAAATTATATGTGGTAATATTTTAATTATTTTTTTTATATCAATAGAATTTATGGATACGCTGAGATCATTTACTCTTCCAATCACTGGCTGTTGATCCTTTGTATCACTTTAACATAAGTTTATCCACTGGTGTTGTACCACAAAGGCAAGATCTGTCCCAGTGAAATCTTGCTCATTGAACTATATGCTTCAGAGTAAAACACAGAATCCTCACTTTCTGTGGAGGAGCCATACACACTTAAGTACAGGAGAACCTCTTATTCTGATAAAGGTGAAAATCTTCACAATAAAAATCATATGAACGTTAGTAAAGCACAGGTTTCCAACACCCTTTCCGTTAACAGTTCTTCAACTATTAATCATCCCACAATGATACACGAGTAATAAAATTATCATAGATACACGATATCTTGCATTACAGCTACAGGCCTCAGAAAGCAAAGACTGCTAAGTCTTTACAGTCATTGATGGCAGTCATCTAGGCTAGTGCTGATAATGCGGTCTTTACTTTCCAAGCTACTGGATTATTATGCGCTTGATTATCAAAGTTATAAAGGTCATTTGATCATGCCACAAGTGACTATACAAATCAGCAAATATAATGTTTTATTGTTCCATAGGGTAGTTTCTCAACTGAGTAAATAGTTCCTCGAGAGGTTGTGTTTATTTTATGTATATTTAAGTCATAATAAAAAAAATCTATTCCAGTTTAATATTTTTTGTCTTTCTTCGAACTAGGGTGAGCGAGCTGTTGTGGAAATTTTATAGAGGTGAATAATACTGGAAAAGGTTGAGAAGAACCGTCATTGGGCTTTTTCGCCGACATTTCTTAAATATAATTTTGCGCTAATTGGATTTATTTTATCTTATTAGATTATAAAACGTTCTAATTTTTTTCGGTGGAAACTACATTACTAAATTATATCATTTTATATCCAGTTTACTGGAAGGTATATGAATATTTCATTTAGTAATTTATATTACTGAATTTCATGTTTAGTTCTTTAACTGTTATAATAAACTAACAAACGTATTTATTCAATTATTATTAAATAAGCGTAAATTCAGCTTCAATTTCAAATTCTTGTACAGGTGAATGCTGCGAATAATGTCACGTCATGTGATTTTTCCTTTTTTTCTTTTTTTGCTGTGAAAGCACCAAGGTATAAAACAAAACAAGGCATTGCACGATAATTCGAGTTTATTTCATATATAAGAAGGGTCATGATTGGACGATAGATAGTTCAGTATAAGAAAATATTAAACACTCAAACTAATAGGGTATTGCAAATGGATAAGTTCAACAAGATGGAATTATCGAACACTGGAGTGAAATTTCAGATGCATGACGAAACGGAGGTAAAATTTATATTCTTTCTTAAACATTTATTATTCATAACAGCAGTGCATATGCAAACCATATCTTAAGTATATTGTTTTTGTATTTAAAAAATGAAACTGTTTCTACTAAAACGAAAAAACTTTTTTCCCCTTAGAAATAATTTGAATTGGCGTGATAGAATCTCAAACAGTAACTGCCGTATGTTGCATATAGACCAACTATATGGAAGTATCCCATACACATATATATCGTTTCGTTTGCTATTTCGAATAAGCACATTAAAAAAGATACATATAAAAGCAATTTCTTTTTATTCATTGTGTTGGTATTGTATTAGTTTTTATTTTGGATGACAGGGTATATGAATTGTATAAATGTAAATACAGTACACCTGTACTTCAATACTTAATATTCTATCTGTTAATTTATTTGTCAAAGCTAAACGTGTTATCTCGAAAAAACATATCCATATAATTTAAAATACGTTTACCTGAGTTTACAAGTTTATATAAAAATGTAAAATAGGTATTTGATTTTTGAAAACAATTCGGTATAAACACATTGACACAGAACGTAAACTTTTTTATCTTAAATCTAAAATGTGATTTGTGATTCAACAGAAAAAATATGAATTAAGTTTTTTTATTTTGAAGTACATGATTGTAATCAGCTTAAATTACCAATTATTTCAAGTATTGCTTTACCTTTGTAAAGCTTCAAATAAATAAAAAATATTTTAACTAAATGATTACTTACTTAGTTTTCTGGAAAATGATTTTATAATCTTAGCACCATTAAATTCCAAGACTAAACTTACGAACACTGTAATAATTATCATCAAGAAACGCAATTATTCAATAGTTAAAAAGAGCAATTTTCGGCAAAGACAGCAGAATATAATCAGTATTAATTAATATTCAGGTCACATAATTTGAGTAACCACTGGTATTGTAGATAGGTTTCGTTACGTAATGACTGGGCGTAATATTTCTTTTTTTGCAAGGAGAACTTCTGGTTTAGTGTTAATAAACCAATATTACATATTGCTAAATATAATTACATGCTTTTTAATAATCTAATTTATAAGGAAAGAAGAGTAATCTGTTATTTTCGAAGTTTTAAAATAAATAATGTTTGATTTCCTCTCAGTCAAGTCACTGTACGGAAATTTCGTGAGAAAATCTTTTCAGGTTTGCTAAACGTATTTGTGACGTTCGAACCTTATATTTTGTGTCAGGCCTAAAATATACGTCCGTTTGACCGAAAGTACCGAAATTTACAAAATTAGTAAATTTGTCCTAAAGAATAAACTGTTGTTTTTTAAAATTAATATACGTATTTCAATAATTTTAAATAAACAGAACTAGAAAAAATACCTGGAAAATGGTAGCCAGCCTGAAAAATACACCAATCAGTTTCTTATCCTCAAAATTTTAGGTCTAGTTACCAAAATCTTCTTTACCCCTCAAGTTGTTTTCGAGTTTGGACATTTTTCAAAATCACAGCTAGTTAACATAATAAAAGAGGCTGACCTTCTGCGTAACCTTGGTCTTTAAGCTACTTTCACCACAATATTAATAAATTGACATTCAACACTTGTATCAAATTGAGTCAAAATTAGATTAAAACTCGTCTAGTTATAGTGTTGAGACACAAAGGAAAACAATAACCTCACGTTGTAAGGCGGAAATTATTACTATGCGAATAACAAACTATAAGTTTACCACTGAAATATCGCGGCTTCTGTATGTTTGCCTTTTTTGGACTTACTTTTATCATCTGTACTCTTTAAAATTTTTGCTTAAATTAATTTTGTTTTACCAAATGGAAAATGGTCAATATAAAAGGACGAAATTATTTTATCGCATTATTTTATGTAAAAACAGAAATAAAGAAAGAAATGAATATATTGTACTTTTGAAATAGATTTAAATGTGATTACGTTAGAAGCTTCAAACAGTAGTGAATTAAAGAAATCTGTTAAATTAAGAGAAAAGAATAAACACGTAAAAATTCGCGTTTCAAATGCTTATGCTTCCTGAATAATTTCTCAATTCTATATGCTTACATACGTTTTTTCGCTCGTTTCGAGTTTTGACTTACCAACAATTTCGATAATACTTTTAATCTTTAGAACACTAATGAAGCATAATTATTTGCATGTATGAATAAGATAAAAATATGTCATTTTTTAATGAGATAAACATATTTCTTTTTTTTTTCTTTTTGAAGAATGAAAGGTTTTCCTTTTGATCGAAAATTACAAAAATGTAGCTTCATTGAGATTTGTTCTTTGCTAGTACAGCGGTATGTCTACGGATCTACAAGGCTAAAATCAGGGGTTCGATTTCCCTCGGTGGGCTTAGCAGATAGTATGATGTGGCTTTACTATAAGAAAACACACATACCATAAGATTTGTTCACTAATATTGCGAAGTGGATTTTTTTTTCGCGATGTCACTGCAGGCTAATTATTACATTGATTTTATTCGTAAACATAGCTTACAATCTTAAAGAGACTATTTGACGAATCGATTGTGAAAAAAATTAAAGATTATTACTACACTAAAAAGAATTAATATGTAATACTATAAGTTAGTATATTACTGGTAAGAATACGCTGAGGTGGATGCCTACACAGAATATACAACCTTCTGTAGCCTTTCTGTGTTGTATGAACACAATTACCTACAGTTATCATAATACTAAACATAATTTTTTACTTAAATATGACAAATCCATTTCAATTACGAATTGCCAGCATCAGTAAAAGTTAAGAAACATAAACACTGAAGTAATGTTAAAAATGGCTTCAACGAGTACATTAGATACACGCTGAAAACTGAGATCATATTAAAACCTATCTCTGTATCGCAACACACGTCTATTTATTCGTATAAAAAGTATGGAGAAACTTCAAACGTTACGAGCAAGATTATTTTATAATGCCAACATATATTTACTTTTTAAATACAAATATCTTAAAATTTAAGGATCAAATTATTTAAATTAGATCAGAAAGATAAATAGTAATTATACAGCCGCAACTTGACTGTACGAAACCAAAATAATTCGATAGCATTTAAGACTAGATGTATTAACATAAACCAGTGTTAAAGGTTTGGCTTGAATTTCGCGCAAAGCTACTCAAAGGCTATCTGCGCTAACCGTCACTAATTTAGTAGTGTAAGACTAGAAGGAAGGCAGATAGTTATCACCACCCACTTCCAACTTCCACTCCAACAGTACATCATAACATCATAATCAATCTCCTTTGCTTAAAATCAAACACAATACAATTTTCCCTTATTGAAATAGTACGTAAAATGATAAAAGACGGCTTTAAACGGCCCACTAGATAATCATATTGCATAAACGATCTAATATCAGGGATTAAGTTGTCTGCATATGTTTTATCTCGGCATAATGGTTTATAGAACGGTTAGAGTATTTATGATTTTGTTCTTCAAGTACAAACGTTTAATTCATAGATCCATCATCTATCGACCGATTTGAGATCTAATTATAGTTTTGGAGTCAAAAGGTTACACGCTACCAATTGATATATTTCACCATGCACAAAGTTTCATAGATTTATTTATTCTAATCCTGCCAAAAATAATTTCAATTTGAGGTTAGAATGATAGTAGAAATCCTAATGAGTAATAAGATCGAATCGGATATATACGCGCCCCACATTTGGTATTAATGGCGAACAAAAATATAGCTAATAAAAAGGACAAAAAGGTTTCAAAGATTAATTTACTCTAACCCTGCCTAAAATAATTTAAAGTTTCGCGTCTATTGAGGAGATTTTCTTGTTTATTTTTTCATCTCTTTTTTTAGGAAAACTACCATCGAATTGTTTCAACGAGCATCTGCTAATTTTACAGAATATAAACACTACTTTTATAATTTACGTCTTAATTCCTCAAGAAAATTTAATATGAACAAGTTTAATATGGCATCCACTCCTATTGTATACGCATAGCAATGCTATCACTTTACTTTATCATATAGTGGCTCAATGGTACGTCTAAGGAGCTCACATTGCCAAAACCTAAGGTTAACTACTCATGGTAGGCATAATGTTGCTTTATGCTTAACACCAATCAAACAAATTAATTTATTTACTTTACTTTCCATAAGTGGTACTGTGATTTGTTTTTTGTTTTCTATGTTTCACGTCATAGCTTATACATTTCAACTAAATCTTTAGGATTTCTCTTTCATTATTTCTGGCTGCCCTTTCTGTAAACTGATCGTCTGTGTACAGATTCGATGTACATGTTTAGTTGTTTCAGTTACAATGTTAAAGTGATTAATTGTTTGTTTGTTTTTTTTTTAATTTCGCACAAAGCTACTCGAGAGCTATCTGTGCTAGCCGTCCTCCCTAATTTAGTAGTGTAAGACTAGAGGGAAGGCAGCTAGTTATCACCACCCACCGCCAACTCTTGGGCTACTCTTTTACCAACGAATAGTGGGATTGACCGTCACATTATAATGCCCCCACGGTTGAAAGGGCGAGCATGTTTGGCGCGACGGGGATGCGAACCCGCGACCCTCAGATTACGAGTCGCACGCCTTAACACGCTTGGCTATGCCGGGCCAAAGTGATTAATAATTAGCATTTACTTATTCCCTAATTCATAATTAAACTTATATTATTGTGCTGCATACTAACAATGACAATATTATCTGAGAGCCACAAGCTTGTTGTAGATACTAAAACAAAATGTACATGGATATTTAAAAAGAAAAATAAATAAGTTAAATGAATAACAACATCATTTAATAAACATTACAAATATTAAACCCGTCATAGCCTGGATGGGAGTGGCCTTGGTCATTCTGGAGCTCCCGGATAGAATTTATTAAATGGGGGCCCATAATGATAAGAAAATTCAGAAGTAGATTAAAAGGCATACCGTCGGGAGTTCTTCCATGTGTGAAACCCAGGGTAGTTTCGCAGTTTTCCCAATAGGTAAGACCTGCTATGAGCCTAGCGGCCAGTACACTTGACTCACAATCTGCAGGTATCAGAGTCGAAATTGAACACCGTTTCAGGCAAGGAACGTTATAACGTGATGGAAAATTCAACTATTTGTTAGTAAAGGTAGTCCAAGATATGGTGGTGGATGCTGCATGCCTGTTATATTTTCTGTAATAAGCTTACCAAAACGAAAAACTGCAGCAGATAACAAACAATCCTTCTACGTATCGGATACTTACTTGCCATCGTCGTCAAGAAATTATTGAGAAAAAACATGTATATGTTGACCAGAATTCGATCCCGAGTTTCCCTAAGAAAGGATATATCAGAGGTCTCACTTCTTAAGACGTAAATCAATTAACTAATTATTTGAATGTTTTGAAGAATTATTTCCATGTTTTAATTACTTATATAACAAACTGACTGATTTTTTTCTCGTGTGTAGTCCCAATCCATTATTTTAGTATCATTCCGTATTATTCTATAATCTTCTTCTCTGGCATGATTGGTTTGCAGATATATTGGTATTAGTCTTGTATGTCTATTATATCTCTTTCTTTTACATGTGACTGATCCGCCAAAGTGTAGCCTTTGTGACTCTCGGATCACAATTTTATTTTTGAGTAGTGTGACAGCAACATTTTTGATATGTTTACTCCTGATGTTAGTGTCATTGGCGGTAGTGACACTGCCCATACTGATTGTGTTTTTAACTTTTTACAGGCCATTGGGGTTTCTTACATCTATTTAAGCTTTTATCTAATCCTTGGGCAAATAGTCGCGTTGCTCTGTGTCAATAAGCTCAAAATGTTATGCTCCTAAATTCTACCTTTTTAATGGTTTTTAATGTATTGGAGTCAACATTCACAAGTTACCTTATGAATGTATTTTTTTGTCTCCACTCGTATACTTTGAGGATACCTTATCATAATCCATAAAATCCTTTGTAGAGAAAGAGAGAGCAGTATAAGCTTCTTAGGCTTTACTAGTCAAAGACTTTGTAATAATAATTACCATTTTTCTGTAGGCCATTCCATGGTTTGGGCAACTTTCTTAAAGTGTTGGAAATATTTATCAACTTCCTTTTCATTAAATAATGATACTTTAATATATCGATTGAGTTTAAAGTTGTCATTTTGCCTCGGTCAATCAAAGTTGAGTCTAATTTCCATTTCTTTCTCCGCTTAGATATAGACTTCCTTTTAATGGGCTTCGATGCAGGCTTGTTCAAGCTCTATTTGAGTTTTAATTGGATTTCTAATTTTATCACTCAGCTCTGATTGGCTAGTGGAAACACTAAAATGTTCCTTTAATGTTTCCTCAGACAACAAATCATTATCGAATAATATTTCAACAATACAGTTTTTAGTTCATTTTTCTCATTGCTCTCTTTAACCTCTAATTCTAAGATTTTGGCAATTTCAAGCAATTCAGTTTTGTTATATTTTTCTAGTTGTTCAAGAAAGGGCGATTCAAGAAAATTTTGATAATCAACCATGACAACTCTTGTTGGCATTGATAAAAATAATTGGGATTAAAATCTGTATTTTAATTTAGAACAGTTTTTTCTCTGATCCAGATCTAGGATACGAGTGCCCAGTATATTATGTTAGGTATTATTATTTATTCCTGATGAATCTCCGATTTATTACGTTATGTACCTTACGTATCTCAAATAACCAAAAATTTGAATTTGAGCTTAGTAGTTAATTAATTTATGTTATTTGCCAACAAGATCGATAAACACAATTTACTTCTTTTTAACACAAATATATTTTAATATACAAACATAAAAACAATACAATTTATAATAACCTTTATTACTAATAGTTATTAGAAATTATGGGTTATAAACAACAGTTAAAAACAACACTTTGTCTTATATCTGGTCTAGAACTAAATATTTTATCAACAATCCAGGTCCACGACGAACAAATTAAATCTAGGTTGATATTGATGCACTTAAGCTAGCTAGGCTGACTGACCTAACACTGCTACAACCTCACTTCTTACCAATGAATATATTTAATGTTCTGGTAGAAATACGAGAAGTCTGAAGTTATTCACTGAAGTTAAACGGTTGGTAATGTTCGAAACAAATAAACATTTCTGCTCCATTTCTCTAGATTTTGATTAATAGACGCTAATCACAATTAGAACTGCCTAGGCCTACACCACACAAACTGTAGCTGTCCGATAATATTCTCTTCCGTCTCCCGGTTAGCCGCAAGACGAGAAATTTCGACAAAATTCTCGCACGCTTTCGTCAAAACAAGTGTTGTTGATTTTTACATCTAAGAACGTTTTACACATTTCGAGGTCAGATGGGGCTTGCCAATACACAATTAAGAGTACACGTCACAAGCAAAAAGAAAACGATACAGAAACAATCGTAGGCACTAAAATAAACGTACAACGGTAAATCTGTTACATGTTTAGTGCTTATAATGATTTATCTCTATTGTTTCTAATTTTCTGTTACACATATATATTTATATATATCTTATTATGAGGATTAATTTGCATTATGGATGTATATTCTACATGGATGTAGAACTTACGTATGTCTCCTAAACTGGCCTATCGTAAGAAATAACTAGGATTACGTCTGAAAGCATCGCTAACAGCGAGGGCATCCAATCGATGAATCTTATACTCTAAAATACATAGAGCGAATTTTTATATTTAATTTTTTATTATTATTCTGCAATAAAGGGTCAAATACGTAAACTGTGATCTACAGACCAGTTCGCTAATTATTGGGTCGCACTCGCTCGATATTCATATAACAGTTGCAACATTATGTAACTTCACATGTAATGACGTAATTTTGTCATAAAATAGATCTTTTTTAAATATTACTTGCATAATACTTGTTTTTGCAGTAATATTAAGGGTAATATAATGCTGTTTTTCTCAACTGATTTTTCATTTATTTTTTCTAGTGTTTAATGTTTTCTCTAATTTAATCCAAGTATCTTAAAAATGAAAACTTATATCAAAATAACTTACGAAGACGTTTACACGGTGGATTTATTTGGACGAACACGAGTTATTTTAAACGTGTTTTACCGAAGAAGTAAATTAGAAAATGAGGTGTTCGTAAAATAACTTACTTAATTCTAGCAATTAACAAAATTGTGTTACAAAACTAACCTTGACAATGTTCATTAATGAATTCGAAAAGAAGTAAGTAAGTAGTAAGTTTCTAAGGAGACATTCATTACACCGTTACAGAAGAGTCAACCGTTGTAGGAGTCATTCTTATGTAATAACAAAAATGTATAAGTAGCTGATTGTCGTTTCATCATTTTATTACAAATCAAATTTTCACCAGAGCTACATTTTGGCGAATCATGATGACTGTTCGGAGCTACTTCATCAAGTAAAATTGAAATGTGGGATAGCTCAACAATTTTTAATTTAATACGGTAATTAAAATGTTGTTCGTTAGTATGTTGCTTGTTGTAGTGTTTATAACGTCTAAGAACATTTGGAAGTTATTTAACTACTAAATGTTTTGTAGATTAAAAACTTTACGAACAGCAATCAGCTTGTGATTACAATTATTATATCTTCTCTCAAAAGTCTGATATTGGGACAGTAATACATCTTGGCAAGTCTTCGGATTTACAATGTTATAATCAGGGGCTCGATTCGGCGGACATAGTAAATAGCTCCATGTGGCTTTGCTATAAGAAAAAAACAAATCCTTTTATCTCAAAGAGTGTGAATGCAGTTTAGCTGTTTTCTAAAAAGGATAAACTTGGAATTTATGCAACATATATTTCATAGCTTTTCAAATTAAAACAAGATTGTTTCGTCACTTTTAAGTTTCTATCACTTGCTAAAACTTGCCACTGCGGCTAAAATGTGTCAAAACTAGCTAAAATATATTAACAACAGCCAAAAATATGTTGTCACTGTTTACAAAGTGCTGCTATAGTTGATAAAATGTATTATCATTAACTAAAACGCAGTGTTTCTGTTAATATATATATGTGTTACTTCTCCTTATAGAACCTTATTTCTGATAAAATATGGATGTTTAAAAATGCGTTGCTATTAGAATAAACGTGTTACCACTAGCCAAAATGTGCCACGACTAGCTTAAATATTGCCATTAACCGAAGTATGTTATTGTTAGCTAAAGTATACTACCACTTGCTTAAACGTGGTATTACTAGCTTATAGTATTATCACAGATTAAAACATGTTACTACTGGTTAAAATGTTTAACTGCTAGCTAAAGTATTTTAGCACTAGCTGAAATATTTATCATTAACTAAAAAGCTATCACTAATCAACATAAGCGTTTCATTACTACTCTTTCATTTGAAGCAGGCTTAACATATATTTTTACTGACGTTTTTGCTTAGTTGGAAACTTATTCATGGTAGAATCGAAATGGCTACCAAATTAGAACGATTCGTTCGATTGCTTATCAATTTAAACTCAATATTTGGGAGATCACCCGTGTTCTTCCACCAAATTTCATCGAAAATGGTTGAACTAGTTAATGAGAACAACTTGTAACACCAAACAAACAAACAATTCTGTTTGTTTCGCATATAGACATACTACCACTTTAATTGTATTATTTAAAATTAATACAAAGAAGTTGGAAGTCTTTTGATATTCATTTAGACGAGCAGTACCTTTTTATTTCACTAATTTCAGAAACAAATTAACACTGTTGTTGATACATAGAGTTTTATTTGAGTACTTTATTGTAATAATTTTTCAGATATTTTATGGAGAATGAGTGTCATTAGTGCAGATAAAAGTTGATGGATGAGGAGAAGCTCAGAAAAACGCACATCACTGTATGACACACAAACTAATCTTTATATATTCAGGCTGCCATTAAATATTTAATAACGTTTTTCTAATACTGTCAGCAAAATAATATCAGATTACACCTCATGGACATTCACTAATTCGACAAAATGTGTTTTAACTCTACGAATTTGCTTAGAAGAATATTTTAAAATATTATACAATAAAGAGAGATGGAAAATTCTTTAGGAGTAACCAATTGTTTATTATGACAAGCGAAAAGGCAAAGAAATTAGTAAATTATGTAGATGAACAAATACGTTTTACAAATGAGACAAGAACTTCTAATAAGCAAGAAACTTGTGGAGAATATTTGGTTAGTACTTCACCCAAAACATACCTATAAAGACATGAGAGAGTTTCATTATACGAATTCTGTATAGAGAAATTTAAAATAAAACATTTAAGTTGGATTGATTGCTCTAATCTTGAACTGTAAATTGAATAAATAGAAGATCTTTAAATTAAATTTCTGGTCAGCTTTAACATAAGCTACTTTTATTACAAGACTGCATCATATTAAAATAATATAGAATGTTTCAGTTGGATGATTTAATTATTTTCAATTTCCAACAGAATGCTATAGAAGATATCGATCGGATAGATTATACTGGGAAGGAGAATGAAGGCTTTCAATCGGACATTTCTTGTGATAGTGAAGGCAAGAAGTCACGATATAACAGTGGTAAAAGTAGTAACATTGAACTGAATGATATTACGAAAACAGAAGAACAAGACGAAAAAAATGCCGATGTCATATCTAATATCAACAATTTGAAATGTTTCAGCTGTGACTTTGAAGATACATTCAGTATTTCTCAGAATAATAACACCTATTTGGGAGACAGAAGATGGAGCTCTGTTGTGGTTCCAATGGATGCAAAATTTTTCTCTTATCTAAAAAATGTAACTGAAAATATCTTATCAGAAGAAGAAATGAAAGACAAGTTCAGGTAAGTTCTCATTTTAAAAGTTCATTGTGACATGAATACTACACCCATTGGTTTATGACCTAATACTGACTATAAGATTTTGCACGAAATTTACAAAATAAGCCACTAGCACTTTTTCTTAAACACATTTTACTTCGGCTGTAAATTCTTCTGGTTTTTCTGATAGTTCTGATAAAACACATCTTGATTAAAGTTTAATGCAAATTAAGAATAGTCCTATGATATTAAAACTTCTATATTTATTTCATTTTAGTAAAGGTTAATTTCTATAGAATGGCACGAAATAATCCAGAGTTAATATTTATTGCCAAAATAAACCCTCTTATTGCGCATCTCTCTCTTTTTCTAATAAAAGACTATTCTTCTATACTTTAATGTATAGGCGGCTAAACGTGAATTCTGCAAACTTATCATTGCTAAAAACTCGAATTATGAGATTCATTATGGGCAGAGTACAAACAGCCAATTGTGTAACTGTGTGCTTAACATTAAACAATCAAATATTCTTTAATTCAAAGGAAGACAATATTTACACTTAAAATTAAAAGAGGAGTGAGGTGTAAACAGTTTGAATTAATTTTAGTCTCGTTAATTATTGACGAAACAATATTAGTATCTAATCACAAATTTGTACAATAAAAAATAATTTTAATTGTTCTCCAAAAATGTTAAAATTTTGAAAAATAAAGGTAATTGCAGTGAGATAGCAAAATTAAAAAAACAAACAAATAATTAAAGATTCATAATGCAGTTCAGCGTTAAATATTGTAGGTTAGCATATCACACATTTTTTCCTTTTATTTTCTTAATTTCTCAGAAAAAGCCTTTCAGTTCTCTTGAGCAGTATTTATTGTGTTTTTCTGGTGACACTAGGCGCTGTCCTTGCTCTTACGGGCCAGGAGCATTACAGAGAGGTAAACTTTCACATATAATTTTTTTATATACTGTAGACCAGAAACTTTGAATTTAACGAAGTTTTGCAGTTGCAATCATTCACTTATTTCTCGTATTTCAATAACTTATTCAAGTAACTATATGTCAATATGTAGTAAAAAACAATAAAACCAATTTTAGCCAATATCATACTGCTAATAAATAAATACCGATAAAAATTAAGTGTCGAATAAATTGTTAATATGTTCGCTACTCTTTTTCACAATTTTGTAGACAATTTGTGTTTTTAACTGAGTAATACAAATGGTTTTGTTTGCAAACTGTATAACATACTTCTTTTGCATACTTTTAATTTTTATCTCATACATTAATGTTATTGTTCAAGCCATCAAAATTACATAATTAACTGTATATTCAAAAATATTTACTCTGCCTTTATTGAATATTTGAAATACGTATACTGAACGCTGTTCTAAGTAGTATATATTTTAATTCAATAGGCTTGTAAAAACTGATAGTGGTATTAAAAGTAGATTTCTAACCAATGCATTTGTGACTCGATTAAAAAAGCCAAAATCACATATTTCAGTTAGGTGAAACATCAGAATTTTATTAATCTTCATATTTAGTACCACGGAAACATAGTGAAAGTGTTCGGGTTTAGCAAATAGTTAATAGATATGTTGTGTGCCCGTCTTCTTATTCAATCAAAGTGTTCTTTGGGATTTTATTTAATATGGCTCTAATACACCTCTATAATGTTTATTTGTATGTAACTTTTGACTTATTAAGTTTTGGTCCATCATTTCTCAAATCTTCTCAGTTGAGTTTAAATTAGGACTTTTTTGGACCATTGCATGATTTGAACGACCCCAGCAGCTTTAATGAAAAAGTATCCCTAAACCATCACAATACCTCGCCACGCTTCATGGTAGGTTATATTCACTGAGATAGGTATACGCCACATTCCCTCCCCCAATAAATAACCTAAACTTTAAACCAAATATTTTATCCGTCCATAATACCCCTTCCCAATCATCAAAAGTCCACTTTTGTACATTTTAGACAATTTCAGTCTCTTTAAAATATTTGGAAATCGAAGTAAAGAATTTTTAAACACTATAACTATACGACCAAATATTCCATTCTCATTGAGTCTTTTTGATCCTGCAGATCTGGACAGTTTTCAGTCATTTGAAAAATGGTCGTTTATCTCTTACTCGATATCAGTGGCACTCTTCCTTCTGTCCCGAAGGCTACATAAACGAATATACTTAACACCAGTATTATTTTCCTTTCTTATTGCCCCCCAGTGGCTCAGCGGTATGTCTGCTGACATACAACGCTAAAAACCGGGATTCGATACCCGTGGTGGGCGGAGCACAGATAGCCCACTGTGTAGCTTTGTGCTTAGTTCAAAACAACAAAAACAACTTTTCCTATTTTCAAATTTACTTGTCTTGGTCTCACAATATATGGTGTACTTGACAGTGTTTCAAGTCTGCAGCAATTTATCAGAAAGTCCAACCAGCATCCCGTAAAGCTTTCATGCAAACTTTCTTCTCTACTGACAATTCTTTACAGTTTTTTGGGTCGTGGCATTACAAAAAAACGTAATATATAGAGGTAAACACTATTTTTATCAAGGTTTATTTGTGGAGTGTTAGTAAAATGATTTCTTCTAGTATATACCGGTACCATATATTATCTACTTGGTAGCTTATTTCTATATAGTTAAGGGGTGCCATGACACTTACTTCAGACCCTAAATTTGATCAGTATGCTCATTCTAGCAAAACCTTTATGGCATGCTCTTAGTCCAGGTATGTGGGAATTATAATTTATATTCTGTAATGACATGCAAAAATGGAAAGAATGGCAAAATATTCTATTGTCCTAACAGTTTCACACAGTACTGTATGTAAAAAAAAAACAACCAAAAAAACGTGTGTAACAATCATAGAAGTATTATGTGCAAAGTTGTTAAATTCTTAACTTAACGATTTTTAAAATTGAAGCTTTAACATAAGCTGTATGTGAAACTATTTGAATGAAAATAGCATTGTAATTTAAAAGATCCATGACAAATATCTCGAAGGGGTAATCAGGTTTCAATTCCATTCAAATTTTTAAATGTTTATTGTTGTTATTGTTTTATGTCGGTTACATGTCAACCAACATTTTAGTTTTAATATACCAAAAATAATGGTTGTACTATTTAGTTAATGGTGGAACTTTCATTCGTTAAAGATGTTTTTAGAACTGGAGTAAGATCATGATTTTTTTCTAATTATTTTATTCTATCATAAACATTTTGGTCAAGTCTTCAGTAATTTTTTTTTTCAAAATAAAATATCTATAAGAGCAATAGTACACCACTTGAAGCCCCAAGTGACACAACAATACGTCTGCGAACTTAAAACGCTAGAAACCGGATTTCGATATCTGTAGTGAGCAAAGCACAGATAGTCCTTTGTATAGCTTTGTGCTTAGCTACAAACTAAAAAAATAAATAAATACCAAATGAAATATTTGTCCCTGGTGGATAAAGATCCACCTTTCTAAAGCTCTCGGGTTATAGGGTTTCTTACTTTTTTCTTTATAAACATTTATTGATTTAACTTTGTTAACCTAAAGATGACGTAGGAAGATCGAAACGTTGTTTTTTGCTTATCAATAAAAGTGTTAATACCCATACCAGCCGTTCTGAGATACTACCGAAAGCTATTCTAAATCATTTTGTTTTAGTTGAAACAGTAACTTTCAGGATTCATTGAATTATAAACTATACTTATTCTTATCTAGTTAAAAGAGTGAGTAGTCTATAACCTTTTAAAAGTGTCTTTTCCAGATTTTTAATACAGTAATAGCTTGCATAGGATTAAGCTGGCTAGTGTTTTTCAACGTGGACCTCCAGCGATACAAAAAAAGCATTTTAGTCATGATAAAGCAGCAACAAGATATCATTCAAGATACTGAACAAGAAATTAACCAGTCAACAAGCGGCATTTGTAATCAATCCTACAGTATCTCCGATAACAACGACACTCCGCCCTATAGGTTTTTAATGGGTCGTCACAGTGGCAGCTTCTACCTTAGAGTAGGGATGGCTGGTAATAATACATTTTATCATATTATTAATTAATTCTTCCTACGTAGCAGTGTTGAACTAAAGATCTTAACAGCATCAATTAAATCTAATTTAAATTTAATAAGATATATATATAGAATAAGTTTTAAAATGTCCAACGTAGCGTTAGGTATGTGTAATATATAATAAAAAACAGGATGTCTCAATTAAACAGACAAAACATAAAATTATGCAAAATATAACTAGTGAAAGTTCTAAAACGAATAAGAAACTGAGGCTATGGCAAAATTAGATAAGTTTTAGAATAAACTTATATTGTAAAATAAAGTCATCTTAATTCGGTAAAAGAAGGAAGGCCACTGCTAGTACAGCGGTATGTCTAGGGATTTACAACGCTAAAATCAGGGGTTCGATTCCCCTCGGTGGGATCAGCAGATAGCCCCACGTGGCTTTGCTATAAGATAACACATACACAGTAAAAGGAACGAACGAAACGTATGAAACGTGAGAATTAAAACTAAGGTTCTTGTTGTAAAACATGGTTGAAAGTTTCAACTCATTAGAAAATAGAAACATTGTTTTTAATTTATACCTTTTTAGAATACCACTAACTTTTCACTGCAATTTTTGTAATATTATTCTGACTCTACCTTTCTTTCAGAAATAGTCATGATTAGGTCAGATCAACTAGAAAACATAATGAACATGTAGCGTATCTTCATCATGATTACAAAATGAAATGCTATATAACACAAAAATGAGATAAAAGTTAGAAAAATATCAAAACACTGTGACCAAGAGTATAATCCTACGTTTGGTTTAAGTATACTTTTCCTTTCTTTATGTATCTATCTATATATACATTGTTATTTCTTTTATTATGTATTTAATATCTAATTTCATTCATCTTTACAATTTATTACAAATTTTTAACTTAAGACGCATTTTCAGGCTCCGTCTTCGAACAGTCTGTCTTAAAGAAGACTAGAAACAAATTCCAATCTTTACATCATATAAATTTGCATTTGAAATTATATTTCGTTTTACATTTATTTAAAAGTTTAAAATTTGAAATGCAGAATGTTTCAGAAAGTTTATTTATTTTACTTTTAAGAATGAATGTTTGTTGTTAAAAGCTTTCCTTGTTGGACTTAGTTGTAAAAATGGTACTTTATATTCTTTATAATAAAACTAGAAAAATGTAGGGTAGTAACAATATGGTCGAAAATAACAAATATTTTCACGCTACTACCAGAAATTTAAATTCCCCGTAACAAATAAATACGAAAGATGATTCTGTACTTCATGGGAATGTTATTAAGTTAGTAACTACATTTTTTATGAACATTTTTTATTTTTTGACAATTTGCAGCCTTTTGCTTTGGGCATCTGATCCACGAAGGTTTACAACTTGGGCAACAAGCTCTAAATTGGTCTACACAGGAGTGTGATTGCTACAACAAACCGGCTGTTGTACTACACACCATAACCCCAATCTTTTCTTTCTACCAGCTTTTCATAGCTTTCAAGTATTCGAATGTAAGATATTTTTGTTATATTATTACATGAATAAAATATTTTAGTATGAAAGTCAAAATTATCTAGAATTTTTATTATGCAAATATTTTAATGCAAAATAAATTATTCGTTTTAGAAATTAGCAACTGTGTTTTTATGTATTTTATTTTTAATCGTACTTCGAGAATGCACTGATACTGTGACAGTAGTAACTCGTATGAAATATCATAAGTTTCATATCTGTCAAACATTTAAAACACATGAGCCCTTATCTTTTGCATGACATTTTATTGTAACTAAGCACATAAAATCGTAATAAACAATAATTACTGAGATTACAAAGTGATTATAAAATCCGTCATGTTAACTTGCTAATTTAAAACTGTAAATTATTCGTAAGATATCAATTAAGAGCTATTTCAGAAATTCGCCATTTTTGTTTATTATCAAAATCTTGTTCAGGTTATTTTAGTGTAACTTCTTCATAAATTATTACTTTAAATCTTACAATACTTTATACCAAAAGATGCTTAAAAAGTAGAATTGCATGATATAAGCCATCATTACATATGCAAAAACGGCTCGTTTGGATTGAGAAAATATTTTACATAGAAGAGCGAACAACGTTTCGACCTTCTTCGGTCATCGTCAGGTTCACAAAGAAAGAGGTAACTGACCGGAAGCTGACCACATGTTTGAAAGGGGTTGTGTAACTGAGTGTCGGAATGTGTTAGATGTTTGAATGTATAATTTTATTTATTTTATTATATTAATATAGGTATAAAGGCGTTCCTTTATATTCGTTTATTTTGGGTATAAGTTGTTATATAAGTAAGGCTTCTTTAATTTTACGTTTGTTTATGTTTGTTTCTTTATTTAGTATTTGAGTGTTTTCTATGGTTATGTTGTGTTTATTTGACTTGCAGTGTTCGAAAACGTGTGAAGGTGACTTTTTTATGTTCTTTGAATCTGGTTTCCATTTTTCTACTTGTTTCTCCAATATAGAAGTCGTGGCAGTTATCACATTGTATTTTATAAATAATGTTGGTGTGGTGTTTGTCAGTGTAGATATTACATAGAACAGACCTCAGTTTTGTGCCTGGTTTTTGAATAAATTTGGTATTAACTGGAATGTCATATTTTGTTACTAGTTTTTGCCAAATGTTGGTTATTTGTGTGCTGATGTCAGGAATATATGGTATACAGCAGTATATGGTTTCGTGATTTTTTGATTCGTGAGATATATTTACTTCTGTTGGTTGATTTTGCTTTCTGTCTAGGTGTGTGCGTAGAAAACATTAGAAAACATGCAGATAGTCTTAGAACTCTATATCCGAGACCCTAACCCAACTATAGACATTCCCAGTAGCCAATTAGCAACCCTCATAGAATTCACCACGATAAAGACAAACTTCATGTTCAACAACCAAAACTATATACAAACAAATGGCCTAAGCATGGGTAACCCAGTATCACAAGTTCTAGTCAATATTTTTATGACACAAGTTGAAACACAAGCAATTAACACAGCATTACATCCATCACTATACTGGTACAGATATGTAGATGACACGGTTGCGGGATTCAAATCTACAGAACACATACTTAATTTTTTTCAATCACATTAACTCTATACATCCCAACATTAACTTTACATGTGAACAGGAAGAAAGCAATCAAATATCATTTCTTAACCTCAAAATTACAAGAACCGACACACAATTCAAAACAGAAATCCACCGAAAAATCACCCATACTGGACTATACATTCCTTGGGACTCAGCACATGAAACAAAACAAAAACTCAACATACTAAGAAACCAAATAAACACAGCCATAAAACTATGTTCACCAGATAAAATCAACGATGAATTAGACAAAATAAAACAATACTTCATCAACATCAATAAGTTTCCTCCACAAACCGTAGAAAACATTATACGCACACACCTAGACAGAAAGCAAAATCAACCAACAGAAGTAAATATATCTCACGAATCAAAAAATCACGAAACCATATACTGCTATATACCATATATTCCTGACATCAGCAGACAAATAACCAACATTTGGCAAAAACTAGTAACAAAATATGACATTCCAGTTAATACCAAATTTATTCAAAAACCAGGCACAAAACTGAGGTCTGTTCTATGTAATATCTACACTGACAAACACCACACCAACATTATTTATAAAATACAATGTGATAACTGCCACGACTTCTATATTGGAGAAACAAGTAGAAAAATGGAAACCAGATTCAAAGAACATAAAAAGTCACCTTCACACGTTTTCGAACACTGCAAGTCAAATAAACACAACATAACCGTAGAAAACACTCGAATACTAAATAAAGAAACAAGCATAAACAAACGCAAAATTAAAGAAGCCTTACTTATACAACAACTTAAACCCAAAATAAACGAATATAAAGGAACGCCTTTATACCTATATTAATATAATAAAATAAATAAAATTATATATTCAAACATCTAACACATTCCGACACTCAGTTACACAACCCCTTTCAAACATGTGGTCAGCTTCTGGTCAGTTACCTCTTTCTTTCTGAACCTGACGATGACCGAAGAAGGTCAAAACGTTATTCGCTCTTCTATGTAAAATATTTTCTCAACCCAAACGAGCCGTTTTTGCATATATATTTCTCTGCAAGTGGGTTTTCTCGACATCACTGATAAGCCATCATTCTCAATTCACCTAATCCAGTCTATTTTTCTCCTTCAAATAGAATAAGCTATTTCCTTTCTCCTTTCATAAAGCCCACGTTAGTACAGCGGCAAGTCTACGGATTTACAACTCTGAAATCAGCTGTTCGATTCGCCTCGGTGGCCTCAGCAGATACCCCGATGTGGCTTTGGTAAAAACACACACACACACCCTTTTATAAAACATTGATTCGCTTCCAAATAATACAAGTAATTTCTTCACCCACTCCTCGTGTAAACTGTTTTTCTGAGTTCTATTATAAATGAATGTTCTTTAAGCACTGCACTATGTTAATTTACTAAAGTTCGTCACCTTCCTTGTCCTCGAGTGATGTATAGAGAGATTATCACAGACGACGATCCCTAGGCTAATAAACATATACAATATGAATTAATCTTGCTGTACGATTTGGAGGAAGACAGGGTACCCCCCCCCCGTGTTTCATATAATTTTTTTTACTTTTTCAAATGGTACTCGTATCTAAAATGCGTAGCTTGTGCATTCGCTTCCAGTTCATGATTTTCAAGCTTGTGCTGTACTCTCCACTACTTCATGGTATCTTGCTTCAGCTGAAAATGTGTAAGCAGGGTCCTATCCTGTTTTGGCAATGTTGTTATAATGTGATCAATACAGGAAAAATACATAAGAAATAACTACACAAATTTTCCTATAATAAAATGACTTAATTTTTTCATCTGAAAATAGAAAGATCGTTTGTTTGTTTTTTTGAGATGGCGTTCCTGGTGAAAGTAAAAATGACAAACTTTTGAATTTCCAAATACTTCTTTAATATATTTTTATTGTTGATTTTAGATAATTATCAACCGGTATCAGATACCAGCAAGATTTGGGTTAATGCATTTGATTGGGATGTCACTGTGCAACTGGTTCAACACCCTAGTACAAGATGCCGCCAAAAGTCATGACAATACCCATGAAAGTGATACAAACCATTCACTCGATAACAACAGCTCAGATTCAGACTTTCATTGTAAGTAAATGCTGTTCTCAAAGAAGTTTTAACTAGTAAAAATGATACAAATATAACACTGTTGAAGATAGATTATTTTCTACTAAATTTGAATAATAGAAATTTAACAATTCTGACGTACTGTAAATTGATTTACGGCTGCTGTACTTCATATATTTTTGGACAAATGTTTGGTGTTGAAAAAAAATCATTGTTTTCGAGACGTGACTAAAAGGTTGGGAAATGTTAACGAGTTTTCCTGCTCCCACAGAGAACGGTGAAAGTTACAATTCTTTGAATGTTGTGTCGTTTGATTCGACAGAGATTAATGCGCTCTCTCTCAAAAAAACAACAACAAAAAACTCAGTGGGACAGCGACATGTCGGCCCGGCATGGCCTAGCGCGTAAGGCGGGCGACTCGTAATCCGAGGGTCGCGGGTTCGCGCCCCCGTCGCGCTAAACATGCTCGCCCTCCCAGCCGTGGGGGTGTATAATGTGACGGTCAATCCCACTATTCGTTGGTAAAAGAGTAGCCCAAGAGTTGGCGGTGGGTGGTGATGACTAGCTGCCTTCCCTCTAGTCTTACACTGCTAAATTAGGGACGGCTAGCACAGATAGCCCTCGAGTAGCTTTGTGCGAAATTCCAAAACAAACAAACAAACAAAACAGCGACATGTCTGCGGATTCACATTGCTAGAAAACAGGTTGCGATACTCATTGTGGGAAGATTTCAGATAGTCCCTTGTGCAGCTTTGTGCTTAAGTACAAATAAACCCTCACTCTCAAAAAGAAAAGGATATATATCATACTCCCTTAATCCCAAAATTTACTTATGACCACATTGTTCTGTTCAATGGCAATGAGCCTAATAATTATAAATCAAATAATGTCTGAGGCGTTACTGTTTACATATACGACAACATACAACTGTATTATCGTGTGAAAATTTTGTATATAAAGTGCACTTAACCCTCCTTGTTGTATTTCTCCGTAGACTGTGCTCAAAGTAAAAGATTATTCAAATATAAAAAGCCATGCCCCTATATAAAGTAGCTAGGCATTGCTAAAAGGCCTGGAAACACCAAGGAGAATTCGTAATTTTTTTTTTTTTTTTTACTGGTCACTTTGTTTAACTATCAGAAATGTTTAACTATCAGAAATGGTTTGCAATACAGGACCTACAACGCTACAAACAGTTTGTTTGTTTGTTTTTGAATTTCGCACAAAGCTACTCGAGGGCTATCTGTGCTAGCTCGAGGGATATCTGCATTAGCTGTTACCCTAATTTAGCAGTGTAAGACTAGAGGGAAGGCAGCTAGTCATCACCATCCACCGCCAACTCTTGGGCTACTCTTTTACCAGTGAATAGTGAGATTGACCGTAACATTATAACGCCCCCCACGGCTGGGAGGGCGAGCACGTTTAGCGCGACGGGGATGCGAACCCGCGACCCTCGGATTACGAGTCGCATTCGTTAACACGCTTGGCCATGCCGGGCCACTACAAACAGAATTTTGACATTTGCATTAGGCATAACGTTTGTTTTGTTTGTTGTTGTTTTTTTTAATTTCGCACAAAGCTACTCGAGGGCTATCTGTGCTAGCCGTTCTTAATTTAGCAGTGTAAGACTAGAGGGAAGGCAGCTAGTCATCACCACCGACCGCCAACTCTTGGGCTACTTTTTACCAACGAATAGTGGGATTGACCGTCACATTATACGCCCCCACGGCTGGGAGGGCGAGCATGTTTAGCGCGACGCGGGCGCGAACCCGCGACCTTCGGATTACGAGTCGCACGCCTTACGCGCTTGGCCATGCCAGGCCCAGGCATAACGTAGATAGTTTACTGTGCAGCTTTTTGCTTAATAACAAAAGAAACAAAAACCTCAAAACAATGTACTGATACATTTGTATCATAAAAGTGTGTTCAGGTTGAGTACATAGATTTCCAAGATGGACATATCTCTTGTACTTAATGGCTGTTTGGTGCAGATAGCTAAGTTGCTCTGTGTCAATAAACACTAAACAACCAATCAATCAACTTCATGGTATAGAAAACAAAGGAATACTGTAGAAGTTGGATAAAGAGACCTGCACAAAATTGTACCGTAGCCGAGGTAAGCAAAGCGTAGTGTTTTGTAAAAAGGTTCAAAACCAACCAACATATTGGCTAAACCACCCAGTTTCTCGGCATAATCAAGAAGGATTTCTGTCTGGAAAAGAAACACAACTTGCTTCTCGGAACATTAGTAAAGTCGTTGCACACCTCAAGGAACTGAAGAATGAAACAGGTAATCTTGCTATTTCGTATGAAAACATACCAGTCAAGTAGCCAAAAGAGATAACTATGATTATTTATGAAATCGAACTGTTGAAAACACAACTTTTGTATTTTATGTGAATTATGTAAAACCAGCAAGGAGTAAGAGTGTGCTTTGAGCATGACATTTTAATGACAGAGCGTTTTGCAATTGACTCTATGCTGCATAGTTATTATCAAAAGGCATGATAATAAAATAGAGCAACATTAGGTTTCATGACAGTGACGTAACGACGTGATGAGGCTCCAAAATTATTTTAATATAACGTACTCAACGTCTAAAGTTGAATTTATTTTTCAAATTTTAGTTATCAATGGTATTTTAAGAAGTCGCAGCATTTTTATTTGGCTTAAGTACAAGAATCCAGTAGAAAACTGGTCCGCTTTCCTCGCCATATTTTGAATTTTTATGTACATAATTAACATATTTTACAAAAAGAAAGTGAAAACCATTGTGAACATTTTTTCTTACGATAATTTATGAATTAATCAGTTTTGTTTAAAATGATGATTTTTAAGGAAATTAAATTGTAATATATCGTATTATGTTTAGTTAGGACATTTACTGAAATTTGCATTATCAGTGACAATATATGTCCTCCATAATGTTAGTTTTTCAACTGCAAAGACATTTTATTTGTCAATATTTGAAATCAAACGTATTTATGTCAATAGTATTTATATTTTTTTCAGATTCGCAAGGTATAACTAATGACATTTTTGACAATGACGTGCATGAACAACGATGTTGTCATGGTAACCACATCCTTCTTTCACCTGGTACTCTTCAGATGATTCCCTATCTCTATCCGTTCACCATCGAATACAGTCTCTTGTTAGCTGGTGTTTGGTTCATTTTATGGCAAAATATTGGTAGACAACATTCCCATGCCAACCCTCACCCTTTCCATCAAAAGATCGATACCAAAGAAGGAATTGAGGAAGTCAATTATCAGAGCAATTTGTTTATCAGTGCCGACTGTCATGCCTCCAATAAAGGGCTCTTTGCGGGCCTTTTTCTTTTGCTCGTCAGCATTACCACTGTCATAATATTCTTTGTGGCAGTGAGTGGAGGTAAGTTCGTGATGGTAGGCATCACTGTTCATACGTTACAAGAAGGTATTTTAACAGGTCTTGCTTTAATAGGTGTCATCGTCTCCTTCCGTCAGACATCTCTGCTAGACATCAACCTACATCCTATCACATTTCTCGATGATGTTCTCATGTTTATTCCTCTGCCTTTCTTCTTTGTCAACGGGTTCCTGTCTATAATGGCTGATTCTCATGCTCGCCATTACGTCAGGGTAGGTATTAACGTTCTTATTACAGTTCAGGTTGTCGTCCAAACTGTATTCATTATCGACGGCCTGAGACGTTGCAGCAATTCCCACGCCCTTCGTTACAAGAAGCCAGGAAGAGAACTGATCACCTTTCTCATCATCTGTAATCTTTCTATGTGGATAGTCAACACATTTGAACACAAGAGTGTCGAACACTATCATGAACAAAAACATTTCTTTGGTTCTATTTGGTCTATCATTGCTCATGCCACGTTACCGCTGATGCTTTTTTACAGATTTCACGCATCTGTGTGCCTTGCAGATATCTGGAAGTCTGCGTATGAGAAGGGTGAATGAACTCAAATTTATCATCAGGGAATATTAATGTCTATGTACAAATACAACACACTTTTCTTGAGAATAATTCATAGTTAGACTTTAAATAAATATTTCCCTCTTGAATGAAACTAACATATATAAATTAATTATAAAAAAACACCATAATCTTGGATAATTTGCTGCACATTAAGTGCAAACTTAATATTAAACGAACTTTTGTTTTGTCTTTCAAAGACATAAATAGTAATTAAAAAAAACATTTTATCCAATCGACGTGTTTACTAGAAGTAAGAATATGACGATGAAGTATCAACAATTGCTTTCGAAATTTAATGTTTCCGTCGTAAGTTATTATAATTCTCCTTTAATGAATTAAGACTAACTGTTCAAATACGACGATTTTTGTCATACTCCTAATAAACAAATATTTTTTTCTGAGAATCCGTCCGCGGGATTATGTACTATAGCAGCAATATCAAATACCTTTACTGGTTATTTTTTGTGCTGTTGATCTTTTAAAAGTGTTTTAATATAAAGTGTTAATATGAAAAGCTTGAACTAATAATATGAAAGGTGTTTCAATTTAAAATGTAAATAAGGAGAGCTTTACTTGAAAATATGAAGTTCCAAATCTGTAAGAACTTAACTTGTTATTTGTTAATGAAAAGTTAACATTTAGTAAAATGACATGGGACTATAATTCATTTCTGAATACAAATAAGATATCAGTCCAATCAAAATGCAATAATTCAATAAAAAGCAATACTCTTTAATCAGTTTGTCTAGATTGTTATTGAAGAGCTGTAACACAAGTGTGCAAATTTACAAACTTCATAGAAATTGTTTTGGTTTTAATAATGAATTTCCATAATTCAGCTACGCAGAATTAGAAAATAATATTCTTTTTTTTCTATCACTTAAGGAATTTTTACAATTCGGGAAGGAAGAACTCTTACATAAATCAGATTATTTCGTTTACAGCAATGAACATTTTTATTATTATGTTTTTTTAATAAAAATACAAACAAACAAAGGAAAAGGGAATAATATTTATGTCAAACGAATATGTATCATCGTTCATTCTGATTTTTTTTGCGTTTTTGTCTCTAAACCACATATTGTAATCTTTTATGTATTTCATCTGAAGCATCTAGTTTCAATGACCAGCAACAATCACCCATCATGCTGATGCTCCATTTTTCCTGATATCTTAACGAAACATTTCTCCTTGTTCTTTGCTGACGGAATCGAGATTTTCAGGGAAATGGTCAATATGCGAGTGTAAGAATTTAACTTTCAAGCTCATATTACAACCCAGGTCTTTGAATTTATTTATCTTGCTATTGGCAATATTTTCGTAATTTGTATCTTTGTTGTTTCCTAAAAATTTGTCAGTAATACTTTTAAAGGCAATTCACGCTTCTTTTTCAACATTCCTCACAGCCCTTTCAAACTGTTCATCCGAAGTCAATTTCCTGATCTGATGCCAAACAAAAATCCTTTCTTTAAGTTCCGCTGGGAACTGCCTACATAGATACTTGAAACAGTTGCCATCTTTGTCTAAGACCTTTACATAATGCTTCATCGAGCCCAGTACTATATGAAGTAGAGATAATATGACTTTCTTTGTATCAACCAAAGAATCACGTTCAGTGTTTTTCAGTTCTATTATCAAAATGACAGTGTATGGCCACTGCTTCTTTATCCAGTACTGATTTCATGCTCTGCTGTCCTGTTCACACAAAAACATGGAAACTTTGTACAACTGAATTGCTGACATAAAAACATACAAACAATATTTAAGTCTCCACAAAGTAATCAATCATGTTCTTTTTATTTGACCTAATTAAGAAATTTTCGTACACTTCCTTCACGTGACCAAATAAGCAATAGGAGCAGGTGCATATATGTTTCTATTGTGAAGGAGAACAAAATTTATACTTTTTAAAAAGAAATAAATAAACGATCACTATTCACTCGGTTTATAGACTACAGCTTCTATCATTGGTATTAATTCAGCAATATTGTTGCAATAAAATAGTGAAAGTTCTTGTAAAAAATATGATATTTATTCTCATGTCTTGTGTACCAGTAAAATGATGCCCCTAGAAAAAGTAAGTTCTCAGCTTAAAGTATAGAATCTAAACTATGAAGAATCCTTTGTAAAGCCGAAATCCCTCATCCAGTCTTTAAGCACGCCTTGTGTGAAATATGGTTCACCAGAGGTTTCAGGTTGAAAATAATTCCTATCATCATTTCTATTAACATCAGATTCAGAATCAGATAAAATTGTATGAAGAGTCTCCGGCGGATTGGGTAGAGGTAAATCAGGTCCATGAGCAACAAGTCTTATAGCAGATTAGAGGTTGAGATAAGAAATTTCCTTTCCATTTCGAGTATTGTAGACTTGAACGTTAGATAACCAAAACGAACAGTCACTTCCGTGGTCTTTAAGCTCACAACAGACCATTCCAAAAGGCACAAACGTTTTCTTACCTTTAGTCCACTGTCTCAATAGTGCAAACTTTGTGCAGAGCCCATGATGTATCTGGATCCTCATATATTATTCGAAAATAAGCATAATACGTTTATTGACGAATTCTCTAATGTTTTGCTTTTGTTTCTTTACAAAAAATTACCGTAAATATAACAGAATATGTTGAGATCATTTACTACCATAGCGACAAATAAATAATATTGAAAAGAACAAAAATATGTCAAGGTACACGCACAAACAAATACTATCCAGAAATAACACGTCATGCGACCTATTAACTGTTTATATCAGGTCATCCTTTAAGTAATGTCCGATTTCAGGTTCAGAAAAAGAGAAAGGATTTCAAACGCTTTTAATGTTATTTCATCACTAATGTATTTTCTATTATTATTAATTACTTTCTTCCAACTATTCACAAGCTTCTGAATGTCACTTCTATAAAATTCTTGGGGTTTGAAAAAAATAATGTAGAGAGAGTAGTTTTGACATCTGCATATGTTCCAAGCTCTTTTCCATCAAGATAGTCTTGCAAACTTTGGAATAGATGATAATCAGATGGGTCAAGGTCTGGAGAATATGGAGGACGTGGAAGTTTTTCCCAGTCTAGATCTTCAATCTTTGGAGGTGTGATCCTTGCTGTATGGGACCGTGCAATATCCTGGTGTAACACAACACCTTTATGACTGATCAAAGCAAGCCTCTTTTTCTTTCAGTGCAACATTCAAGCGCTCTAACTGTTGACAACAGAAGTCTGATATAATCGTTACATTGAGTGGCAGCAACTCAAAGTGGATCACACCAATGATATTCCACCAAACATTTAACAGGACTTTCCTAGGATGGAAGTCCATTGCGGCACTTAACATTTTTATAAAATCTCCATTTCTCATCTCCAGTTACTAACTTGTCCAAAACAGATGAGTTACGTTCACGAGAGTGCAGAGAAGTGCAAATGTTCACTCTTGCTCTAAGGCTGGCTTCTGTAAAATCATGGAGGACCCATCTTCCAAGTTATGACACCTATCTAAGCTGTTACAGATGACGGTGAACTGTTGAATGGATTGAATTAAGCTTCTGTACTAGTTCTTTAATTGTTACAGCACAATCTTCATCAAGTGCAGCCAACAGCAAGTCATCATTAAACTCATCAGGACGACCTGAACGTGACGCATCACTTAAGCTGTAGTCACCTGATTTGAACTTCTGAAATCACCTTCAACATTTTATTTCGTTGAGAGACTCTGCACCATAAACACCTTGAATGTTTCGTGTAGTTTCTGCTGTACTATTGTCTTTTTTAAATTCGTCCATTTTTATAAGGGTTTATTTGATTAATGATCTAAATAGGTGGAGTTGGGTTAGTTTCTTTTATTTATCTGAACATTTTTATACACGTCCTACTACATATGTTAGTCGTTAAAGCCTTCTACAAAGACAGAAATGATGATGCACTTTCTGTGTTAAATTTTCGGACATTACTTATGGGATGACCTGATATATTAGCTGTGTGCTTCTCGTGGGATCTATAATGACTTATAAGAATTTCACCTCACTATTAGTATCGAGAATTCCATAGTCAGTGGTTCTTAACATTCTAAGCATAACAAAATGTGCCCCGATTTTAATTAAAATGATTCACTTTGGTAAAAGTACACATGGCGTTTTGTGAAAAAAACTGTACACGATGGAAGAAAATGGAATTACTGCATAACATGTAAATATTTCAAGATATTAAAACCAATGCAGGTTTGTGTAATATGAAATCAAAACAGAACCTATGCTAGAAATAAATATGAGAATTATGTGATTACCTCTTAAAAGTTTAATATTTCACAGACACTAATACAAGCAATTAGATCACGGCTCTGACTCATTTTTTATCGAATTTAACTACAAAATTAAATAATTTACATATTTCCAATATTTTCCTACTTATAACGATTTTATATTATATTTTAATTCAAATATTTCTTTTACAGCAAAACCGTATGGGGGCACCAGCAGTGTCTGGTATATTGAATTAAGCTTCGGATTTTAGTGTTGTAAGTTCGTAAATTTACCACTTTCTCACCGACGGACTTTAATTCAATCGCAAACATTTTTTTTCTCTTTCCGGTTATATAAAAAAACAGCAACAAACATTACCATAGTATGTCATATGAAGCATACTACACCACAGATAAAGAAATATGTCTGTTTTTAATATATTTTACAATTTTTCTGATATTTCATCATTTGAAATGTGTTCTTAGTTGTCTTGTTGAAATATATCATACACACATATATAAAACATTGTTGTAACGTATTTTATCGTGTGAAACATCTTTTTTGTATTATTTGATAATATAAGCGAGAATTAGCTTGGCATCGAAAGTGTTTGACTTGCCATATGAGGATCATGGGCTTTAATCCCTGTTACCGAACATGTTTGCCCCTTTCAACCATGCGAGCATTACACTATGAAAGTCTATCCTACTATTCACTGATAAAAAATAGTCCAAGAGTTGGTAGTGGGTGGTGTCGACTGCTTGTCTTTTCTCTACTCTATTAGTACTAAATTATGACAGCTGTCACGGACAACCCTTGAGTAGCTTTATCCAAAATTCAAAGCAATCAATTCGGTAAAAATAACGCCAAGTCCAATCCATTTAAGGATAAAGATATTTTTCTTAAGATTTTTTAGAGTCTACATCAACTAACACACAAATTGTAGGCCTAAGATCACAAACAATGTTTCACCAGAAATTCTGAGTCTAATAGGTAGCCTAACTTATAGATAAACTTACTTATAGAATTTCTTTGTTACTCAATTGATTAACTTAATGGACACGATAACTCTCATTACAAACACTAAACTGCTTGTTCATAGTTAAGAGCAGTGCTACACAGTAGGCTATCTGTGCGGTGCTCACCACTGGTATCAAAACTAGATTTCTAGTGTTATAAGTCTGTAGACTTATTACTGAAGGGGAACACTAAATGAAAAGACTCGTTAAATATTTCAATAATCCCTGATAGGTCAGTCTTAAGTTTCTGGATTTACAACGGTAAAATCTGGGACTCGATTTCCCACGTAGGCAGAACGCAAATAGCCCATTGTGCATATCTTACCATAGACACATCCAACAACAACAATACTTTACGAATTCTCATTGAATCTTCACATATTGGTTATTCGTATTCGTAATACCACAGAATTCCTAGTTTATTACATCGTCATGACATTTCTAGAACTAGCGTCGTCATAATGATTAAGCATATATGAGAAACTAAATTATAACGTTGTGAATGTAGTTTACAACAATATTACAAGTATATAAATACAAAAATATGAAGAAACCCTGGTAAAAATACGCGTATAAAAACCGAAAAATGCATGATTGAAAATGTGCACGGACCCACTAAACCTTTATGCCAAATTTGGTGGAAATCCATCAACAGGTGTGAAATAGTGCTAAAAGGTGCCCGTAAAAACCCTAAAACACAAAATACGCAATTGAAAATTTTCGTACATTTTTCCATAAACTCAATAAACCTCCCTACCAATTTTGATGAAGACACTTTCACACCCTGCGAAGTAGTTACATGGACAGATAATAATAGACAGTACTATTATATTTATATAGATTCTGAAGTAATAACTTACGAGTGCTGTACTACTAAAGTCAACCCCGAATTAAGAGATGGGCTTACCGAGCTCAAGTACAGGACCTCAAATTAAATATCCCCGCTGAGACAGCGGTAAGTCTTTGGATTTACAAAAGTAAGATCAGGGGTTAGATTCTCCTTGGTCCACCGAAAAAAATCAGCAGATAGCCAAAAGTGGTTTTGTTATATAAAAAAAAGATACACACACTAAATAGGGGGCCTCAAGCTATCGCTATACTGCACGTACTGCACGTAGAGGGTTTGTCTCGAGGAGGCCTCTCTAAGTTAAAAAACCTAGGGCCAATAAAACTCTTAATTTGGTCTTGACTAAAGTACATACTTTATTATATCAAATATTTGAGAACTATATTCTTCAACAAACATCTAAAATCACTTTATTATTCAAGTAAAAAAACAAGAACACCTCTTTTTAGTCATCATTTGATATTAATACAAAAAAATGCTTCAAACTTTAAAGCGTTCGATTTTTCACTAAAATAATAAAACAAATGCGAATGTTTGATCATTGATATAAAACGTTTTTGTTTGAATTTCACATCGTGGTCTAATTTCAAAGTGAAAGACTAGCGAGATGGTAACTAACCAACAACACTCACCCCAACTTTTAGACCACTCCGTAATAACTAATAGTGAGTTTAACCGTCACGTTATAATACCCATACACCTTAAAGATAACTGAATTCGAACCAGTGACGTTACGAATATAAAGCGTTAACCAGCACACCCTGACAGCCTGGCTAACGGTTTTAAGCAGATTATTTTTTAAATAACATTTTTTTTTGTCCGGCATGGCCAAGCGTGTTAAGGCGTGCGACTGGTAATCTGAGGGTCGCGAGTTCGCATCCCCGTCGCGCCAAACATGCTCGCCCTTTCAGCCGTATAGGGGTTATAATGTGACGATAAATTCCCCTATTCGTTGGTAAAAGAGTAGCCCAAGATTTGGTGGTGGGTGGTGAAGACTAGCTGCCTTCCCTCTAGTCTTACACTACTAAATCAGGAACGGCTAGCACAGATAGCCCTCGAGAGGCTTTGTGCGAAATTCAAAAAACAAACAAAACTTTTTTTTACCTCTTATTGGAACAGCGGCAAAATTTTATGAATTAAAGTTTCGATTAAACTACTTTTCCTGCTCTGATAAGTTTTTCAATGGGTGAACTTTATCTTTGGATTAAGTTGTTAACTATTTGCATTTCGTATTGACTGTAAGCTTATTTTAATTGTTGGAAAATTGATACAAGAAAGAAGTCCTATAAAAATGGAAATATGCTATTAGTTTTAATAATTTTTTATGCCTTCTAACTTAACACTTATATATAGTAAAATTTAATTAAAAATTAAAGACACGTGTTTTCACGGTTTATCTTCATTATAATTGACGGTAAAAATAAGTTCTTATTACCTTTGTAAATATTTATGCAGCGATTATATAGAAACTTATTGAAAACAAGATGGCTTTATAAACGGTTCACAGTGTGTAGTGTCATACTATGTAAAAATAACTATTGTATCCTAGTGAACAATGTAATTTTAAACATTGAGAGTATTCAATAATGAGGGCAATCAATATTATTCTACAAATTCATCTAATACTCCAGACATACTAAAATAAGTAGTTTGTTCAAAAGAATAGTAACTATTGACATATATATATAAACTAAAGATTTATATATATATATAAGTGAACATTTTCTGTCACTAACCCTAAATTTGATCTAATATCCAGTGGAAAGACATGGTAACACCTTATCATCCATGCTAACAAACTGTAGGGCTGGCTAATGAGCTTGAAAAAGAGGAACCAAATAAGATAGGGGTGGAAGTGAACATATAATGATCAAATAGCAAACTAAGTTTAACGATAATGTGTTTTTCTGTTCTGCTTTATCAAATGATGATAAATTATATTACCTGCTTGAAAGAGGTGGGCGCTAGGCCTACTGAAAAAAGGTAACGAAGAATGAAAATAAGAAATCTCAGGTTTGGATATTCGCCAATTTTTGATTTTGGAACGCTTTGAATAGCTGAAAAGTGGCATATACACCGAAGACATATCGATTACGCCAGGTAGTTCTTTATATCTAACTTTTGATGACCTGTGGAGAATAAAATCTGGATTAATTTTGTATGACTTTAATATGTATGTCCATGCCATCCCTATAGGGAGAGTACTATCGCACTCTCCGATAATGCATCTCCAGAATAAAGTTTAGAGGATACACTACAGTATCGCAGAGATTCGAACCTGGCTTGTTATCTCCGAAACCTAGAGCTCTAGTTAATGACTGACTTGGTTCAATAAGTATAGGCAAACGAATCTTAATTATAACATGAGCAAATAATCAATCACACACGTTGTTTAGAAAGTCAGTATATTTCACTAGATATATAAAACACGTAACAACTGAGAACGTAAACCATTGAATTTTGCCCGAAAATAAAGTACAACCAATAACCTTGTGCACTACTTTATACATTTTAACCATTAATAACAGTAGACAAACCACCAGTGGCACGGCGGTATGTCTTCAGACATACAATGCTAGAAACCGGGTTTCGATATCTGTGGTGGTGAACTCTAACTCATTGTGTGGCTTTGTACTTAACTTCAAACAAGAATTAAAGACCAAACAAATTCATAAAAATATTATTATTATATTTTTACAAATCTTCATAAGTTTATGTTGTTGTTTTTTTATAAATGAAGAGATGTATACATATGTATGTATATATAATCATCAATCACAAGTTAGTGGCTATGGCTGTACAATATTAATTATTTGTACTGCGATGAATAACTTCTACAGTCGACAATCTAATCATTTTCTGGATGTTTACTGACCGCGATCGCTTCTGATTTTCTCTTCCCCTTGTTCATTTTTTTCACCACTGCAGGTATTGTTAAAGTTTCCATTAGAAGATAGCCTCGTATTATTATGCTTCATTTTCTTTAATTATATGCGTACAAACTAACGTAGTGATTATTAAGAAACTTTTGAATGACGAACAAAGGAAGTTAAACTCAATGGAATAAAAAGAAACATTATATTTGCAGACAAAAGTTATCTTACACGTAAAATGCACAAGTTAATAACACTGAAAAAATAAACAAAACCGAAGCACTATCATTACACCACAAACGCCTTCATTTTACGTCAGTCATCTAATATATTCATTATTTTGCAACAAACTTTTTAAAAGGCTTGGTATGAGTACCAATGTTTAACACTTCTCGAGTTTATCGTATAATAAGAATATTAAAGAAATTTCGTTATATACTGTAACAGTGTTCAATGTTTTAAATTTTACAAACATTTTGTGAAACTAATAAAGCAACAAATATTGTAGAAATATAAAATATAATAATTTCTAATTATTTTTTTTAGATTTTTTGAAATTATGATACATTTTAAATGTTCTTGTCTAATTTTTCCGTGCATCAAAACCTTAAGACTTGATTAATATTTACTGTATTGGTGTAATCCGAGGGTCGCGGGTTCGAGTTCCTGTCCCACCAAACATGCTCGCCCTTTCAGCTATGGAGGCATTATAATGTGATGGTCAACCCCACTATTCGTTGGTACAAGAGGAAAAGTACTCCAAGAGTTAGCGGTGAATGGCGATGACTATTTGCTTTCCCTGTAGTCTTGCACTGTTAAATTAGGGACGGCTAGCGCAGAAATCTCTCGTATAACTTTGCGCAAAATTCAAAAACAAATTCGCTTTCTTAATTATCGTGCTCAATGTTTAAATTTTAAATCTCTTCAAGAACTCATTATTTTGTGACGTTCGAATAAGTTCTTTATTTTAAAATACATTAATATATCAGTTATTTTAATAAATGAAAATTAGCTTCTACAATCCTCTAATATGTTCTATACTTTTCAAACAGTTATTGCTGCATCACAGCTGTAAACCGAAAGAGGCATTCATAGTAGCAGCTACATATTTGTTTCTAAATTGAAGTGAAAAGGAAATCTGTAATATACACGTGTTTACTTCCTTCCTCTTCGCGTGTTGATAGCAAGTCTAAGTTTTAAAGTGCGATATATATAAAGTTTATGAAGAAACATCTTGGCCGTATGAACGTATCACTTCCTTCATTAAATGGAATAGCTGGTAACGTTGGTAAAGTGGAAAATAACAGAAACAGCATGGATGATTCGTCAGTTTTATTTATTCCGATATATAATGACTGCTTCAGGTATCTAATCCGAATTTAGAGACCGTAATAAGATCAATAATAAAAAGTTTTTGTTACGTATGAATAATTTACACTTTATTATTTAATGACATAAACAAGTTTAGACTTGACTACATTTTACGTCCATCTGATTTTAATTATCGCAAGATATCAAGTCTTATATATAGTAAAGTATAGTATAGGTTGTTGCCTAGTTTGTTATAAAATTCAATTGTAAATCTTTTTTTCTCTAACTCGTTTGTTTGTATAAACTCAAATTACACAATGGTTTTCATGCATTATGTCTACCGCAGAGAATACAACCATTAATTTTAGTGTTGTAAGTTCATAAACTTACCGCTGACCTTTTGCGACTCATCGAGTAATTTCAACAAAAAATTATAAAACGTTACGTCACTCAATGTCAATTTAAGCCAAAACAAAATCTTTTGTAAAATAATCAACTTCAAATTATATTTTAAAATGAACATTCTTAACCAAAATCGTTTTTATAAGAAATAACATATAGGATCTATAGTTTATTAACTGAAAGTTAGTTTTTAATACGCACATATTTCGTTAAAAAATTCACAACAGATTGTAATTGTTGTTTAATCACGTTGTTCCAAATTATTCCATAACTGTTTTAAATAAGACGTGTGATAAAATTGCGTTCTAAATCTATTTTATTTCCAGTGCATGATGTTTTTCAGGAGACATTCCGCACTCTACCAAAACTCGTAAAAATTGTCTGCAGACATATCCAACCCATCTCAAATGTGAAAAATGGAGATCTTTATCATTTTTGAAACTAATATCAAGCCCATTGGCTGTTCTGCTGGCTTTCGTAGTTTATAAGCATAACATTCAATTAATGTTGTTCTTCAGTGATGATCATAAAGTTTTTTCAGTGAATCAACAGAAAGTTACGTCTACAACGTGGAACTATTAGAAAGTAGTTTTAACTCTAGATATCTTCAATTTTAACACGTTGTATGTCACAAAAGTTCCCCTTCAGGACGCAGCGAGTTGCTTAAACAAACTAACTGTAGTTTTCTGTAAGTGGCAGTTCTGGTGGTTATGAACTTTTGATTTTAACCTGGGGGTAGCAGGATCGAAACCTGTAGTTGAACGCACTCGTCCTTTTGGCTGTCAGGGCGTTAAAATGTAACGATCACTTTCATTTTTCGTTTATAAAAGAGTAGCCGAAAGGTTGGCTGTGTATTTTTTTAACGAGTAGGGGGATTTAGCGTCACATAATAACGTCAAACGGATGCAAGGGCGAGCATGTTCAGTGACGCGGATTCAAACCCCATCCCAGTTTACTGGTAGAGCGTCTTAACTACGAACCATGACAGGCTTTAAAATTAGGGGCCGTTGTCGAACAGCTTTCCGAGAAATGCAACAACAACAAGAATAATATTAATAACTTTTATTTTCCTTCTATATTTTACAAATATATGTATTTTTATTAAGGATTGACAAGGGTACAAGTCTGTGTAGAACGCATAACCGATAACTTTGTGACGAGCGTCACATTACGCCGCGTGCAGACAATTGTATGAAATTAGATGTGATAATAAAATGTCTCGCGATCGACATACCAGCGCATGCTAATTGAAGGAAAGATACTTCTACAACGTCATTTCACTGAAACTGTTGGAAGAATAATTCATACTAAAATGTATAAAATATGTGCATGAATGTCATTTTCAAATTAGGATTGTAATTTAACGTAAACTCGGCCAAAAATAAACGAATAAACTCAACGTGAAAGTATAATGGCAAGAAAGGTTTAAATACGTAAATAGGTGCAAATCTCAAATATTTCAAAAAAATATATATTAACCACTAAGCATTGTTACAAAAATAGTTAATCTTTCCCAATATAGTATCACCACTAAGGTCGTCATTGCAATTTATTGGTTCGGTTCGTTTTGAATTTCGAGTGCTAGGTGCGTTAACCGCCCTAATTTAGCAGCGATAGAACAGATGGAAGACAGCTAATCAACATCATAACTCTTTTATTCACAAATAGTGGAGATTGACAGTTATTTTATAACGTCCCTACTACTGAAAGGGAGAGTTTTTTTGTGTGACGATGATTCATTGCATTGAAAATATAGTTTTTTTTTTCTTTGTCCTGTCTACAAGCCTCTTTCTTTTTCTTTAAGAATACTAGACATGTTAACAGTATTTTTTCCTTTCTGCACGAAATCACAATTAACTAATGTTAAAGTTACGATAAATTACAATCCAAAAATAATTATTCAAAAGAATAGGATAGTGATTTATTTAATAGTATGTATAACCGAGACCCTACGTTTTATGTACGGTATATTACATACATTTAAGTTGCTTTATTATTTAATCTAGCAATGGAAATTCAGTTCGGGTCTCATTATGTGTGGATAGCATGCAACTGTCTTGTAATTGTGTAATGTGGTATAACCAGGTAAAATTGAATTAATGTTAGATATACACCAGAGACCTCCATTATAGTGTAACTCCACAAACTCTTACTGCTTGAACTGGTGTTAAATCAGATGAAGATACCGGATACAGTGTGAAACAAAATATGGGAATTGCTTTTATAGTATGTGAAACAAACATTTTGATGTTTAAAACAGGTTGAACTGTCCTTTTTCACTGCATTTTCTGTATAGATAAAGATGTCATTCTAAAATGGCTTCATGAAACGTGTCGTAGTTTCTAACAAACCTCGCATTTATTCAGAGCGACGTGAGATACCATATGACTGGTCTTTCTTATTACAACATAGGTGGAGCTGTAACCTTTAACTGTCACGTGAACAACCACTGAAAAACACTGATACTGATATTCTCAGATAACGTATCATATTAAACAATTTTCTTCTCATGCGGTAAAAAGTATTACTACTTTAGGATACAACAAAAGGACAAAGGTAACAAGAACAAATTAACGGTTTTATCTACATATTCCCAACAAAGAACGAATTACAAATTAATACTAAAAGAAAAGAAAAACACCATTAATGGGTTCGGCTATTTCAGCCACATCCATTATTAACAGGTGCATAAAATCAGCTTACAGCCATGCAATCTCCATAGAAAAACATTGGCAGTAGAATGGGTCGTACTGAAGAGCTCAGTCACTTTCAACATGGTACTGTCATAGGATGCTACCTTTCCAAAAAGTCAGTTCGTCAAATTTCTGCCCTGCTGGAGCTGTCCCGGTCAACTGCTGTCATTGGGAAGTAGAAGCGCCTAGGAGCAGCAACAGCTCAGCCACGAAGCGGTAGGTCATGAAAGCTCACAGAACGGGACAGCCGAGTGCTAAAGCGCGTAAAAATCGTCTGTCAACAGTTGCAACGCTCACTATCGAGTTCCAAACTGCTTCTGGAAGCAACATCAGCACAAGAATTGTTCGTCGAGAGCTTCATGAAATGGGTTTTTATGGCCGAGCAACCAGATACAAGCCTAAGATCACCATGTGCAATGCCAAATGTCGGCTGGAGTGGTGTGAAGTACACCACCATTGGACTCTGGAGCAGTGTAAACGTGTTCTCTGGAGTGATGAATCACGCTTCACTATCTAGCAGTCTGACGGACTAATCTGGGTTTGGAGGATGCCAGGAAAACGCTACCTGCTTGAATGCATAGTGCCAACTGTAAAGTTCTGTGGAGGAGGAATAATGGTCTGGGGTTGTTTTTCATGGTTTGGGTTAGGCTCTTTAGTTACAGTGAAGGGAAATCTTAATGCAACAGCATACATTGACATTCTAGAGAATTGTGTGCTTCCAATTTTGTGGCAACAGTTTGGAGAAGGCCCTTTTTTGTTTCAGCGAGGTCCATAAAGAAATGGTTTGCCGATGATGGTGTGGAAGAATTTGACTGGCCGGTACACCTTTAGATGAATTGGAACGCTGACTGCGAATCAGGCCTTCTCGCCCGACCTTAATAATGCTCTTGGGGCTGAATAGGAACGAAACCCCGCAACAATGTTCCAAAATCTAGTGAAAAGTTTTCCCAAAAAAGTGGAACCTGTTTTTGCAGCTAAGGGGGGATCAATTCTATATTAATGCACACGGTTTTCGAATTAGATGTTCAGCAAGCGCATATGGGTGTAATGGTCAGTAACTTGGAAATCTGAGTTTTCAGAAGTTAAATCTATCTGATTACTTACGAAACTTCTAGTTATCAAATATGAACTAAAGAATTTATAAGCTTATGCCTAATGCCTTGAAAATTATTATTTATAGCTTACTATTCCACGCAATATGCAAGTGAAAACTTAATCAAAAAGACTTCTTATGATAATAATTTACTATGAGTTAAGACATCAGAAATGTGCCAGTGACCAACTTGTTTTCGCACAAAGGTGCAGAACTTGTTATCTAGATCGTCATTGCCACTACTAGGGAACCTCTCAAAATTACCACTGAAAGAATTGAAATCAGAATTTTTATCCCAAATAATCCATGATATTCACTTGAGGTAAACAGTCGGATCAGATAATCATAGACTTCAAATATAACTGTGCCTAAATTTCAAACTATTGAAAGATGGGAAGGCAGCCAATCACCTACATCTCGTCATTCACGCTAACAAATTGACAACCATTTTTGTAATTTTTCCACGGCTTAAAGCACATATAATATTTTGTACCCGGCTCAAGTTCAAAAACCAATGCTCTAACCATAGAACAAACAACTATTAGCGGAGAAAAAATTTAGATAGAAGCACAACTGAAAATGCACTTTGTTCAGTTGCAAAATGCCTCAAATCCAGAACTTCAATCGGTGACTCATCAGGTAATCTCAGTCATGTTTTGACCATCACTGGAGGGGGAGGTTACTGAGATTAATATTCATTGTATTTTATAGTATAATTACAAAAATATGCTGCTTCATTTTAAGAAAATAAGCTACAATATTTTCATTTGCTTCACTATTGGTTTACATTAAATGGTTTGTATAATAAAATAAATCATTGCGCTTAAATTACCTTGTGATGTGAAATGCTTGAAGAAAAACATGATTGCCCTTTTATTTCAGTTGGGCCTGGCATAGTCAGGTGATTAGGTTGTTTGTTCGACTCGTAAATCGAGGGTTCGAATCCCCACCACACAAAACATGCCCACACTTTCAGCAATAGAGGTGTTATAAAGTACGGTCAATCCCATTATTTAGAGGCAAGAGTGGCCCAATAGTCTTTTATTCCTAAATTAGGGACGGCTAATGCAAGTAGCCCTCGTATAGCTTTACGCGAAATTCAAACAACAGTATTTCAGATATAGTTAGAAGAACTATACAACATACGAATTATTATTACTTATTAATAATAATTTTCTCAGAAAGAATTAATCACACATACAGATCATGAACACTAGACCCGATGCGTTAGTTCGGTTAAATGTAAATAAATATATAAATACATAAAATGGAATGCCAATTGTGGGGAATAGAAAAATGAACAATATAGGGCTATCTTACATTGGATCAAGCTGTGTTTGTTAATTTTGAAGCTAGGAAGACTAAACTTTGCAGGCAGACTCTAGGGGGGATGTTCTCATTTTTATGTATTGCAGGAAGTTAAAGCTAGAAGGTCTCGTAGTAGGTTTATAGCGCTACTGAATCTGAACTTGTCATGGGTTTCTTTGTTCCTGGCCCTCACCTGGGATTCCAGTATACCAATACTTGAAACCTTGTTCAAACTACCTCTTACAAGCTAATGAGACCAAACTTGCTTAAGCTCTACAAGTTCCATAAACATATTAATGTACCCACGCACAAGTCATTGAGTTGTCTTTTCTTCATTAGATGTGTAGTAGTACCATAATTCCAAATCAATAACCTCAGATGTGTTTGTGGCCATGTACTTAGTTTAGTTATGGTGCTACAGAATCAATCCTACTATTGCTGCTAGTATCAGCTGTTTTCACTTCTCTTATCATGCCTTGAACAGCTGGATGGTTTATCACACATCATCGCAGAAACACTGAAACTTCATCCAATGTCAGACAAGTGACTGTTTGAGCTACTGCTGGCAGCTTTCTGGACAAGAAACACTTTACTTCATGTATGACTTCTAATATATGTTACATGCAATTGCACATTAGACTTCATCTACACTAAATTGATACATAAACCTATGCAGTCACAGTTCCTGAGCTCAATCTGGTTGGCACTTGATGAATTTTCCACAAAATATTAATTCATCCACTGCACAATCAAAACTGATGGACCAGTTCCACAGCACTTCCATCCTGAACATGCAACTTCCAGATTTGAGATTAGAAATGACTACTTACATTTTCTGTGTAACATCTTCTTCACTGGGCTGGAGATCCACCTCAACTCTAATGCCTGTCCTATCATCTTTCACTGAAATAAACTATGTATTCACTCACTACAGTGGTCTAGCTTAAAGGGCTTGAAAGTTGCCATCTGCCAAGTCATTAGTTGAAACCAACAGTTATACTGTTTGCTGTTCAACAAACTAAGGACGATTCCTCTGCCCATTAATCCATAAATTAAGTAAAAACTTCACTCAACCCATTCTTGATAATGTCCAAGCAGAAGCCTCTGCAGCTGCTGCAGTATGTATCCTTAGTAATGACTAGTTCCTCATTGGTGAAAATGGATTATGCTGTCTATTCACTAGAAATCAGTGTGGCTGCATCGCAATGCCAGGATTTGTGGATGGCTAAAAAATTCTTGTTTCTGGCCTAGCACGACATGATAGAGAAAATGAGTAGGTCAGTACCTTCGAGGAGTAGCCACAATAGTTATTGCTATAGACTTTTTCCCTTTCAAACAACCAGCTCTAAGCGACCATTTCAAATTGTGTTGCTGTGGAAACTGCACCTGACATTTCTAAGTAGGCCTTTCTGTGCAGTTAGCATAGATAATCTGCATAGGTTTTCAGTCCTTTGCTGCTGATCCTCCTCTTGAGTCTTGAATTTAGCCCAGTAAATCACAAATTCATCACTGCAGTTCATACATGACTGTTTTCCAGTTTTACTGCTGTTCCTCTTCCAGACATTGAACAGAATCAAGGGTCAGACCACCTCAGCACAGAAGCTGGCTTTAAATAGCCTGCTTCTGACTCCATCTATTGCAATGGGTGGCCATTGGTTTACCTGCAAGGAAAACAGTTTTTACAACTGAAGATCATTCATATCAAACCTCTTTTCAATGGTCTATGGTCATGGTACTTTGACCAATAACAGCTTAGAAATCCTGTAGAGACATTCCCATATAATTTTGGACTTGCAAAGCATTATTCAACCTTGATGACTCTGTTATCCATGCTTCTTTTCTGTAGACAGTTTTCAAGGGTATGGTTTACTCCTGTGGTTTAGATGCTCCAGATATAAATAAATCCCTAAGTATACACTTGCAGACTGACAAATGTCAGGGACCATTGCATCATTTTGATAAAAGTCTATCTCCAGGAGTGAACTCTCCATGATTCCACACATCTTTCTTGTAGTAAACCATTCCTCCTGGTTGTAAGTACTTCTGCTTTGTGATTAAGCCATTCTCAATTCAAAGTCATTCTTTTAAACTAAGTAAATACATGAAGGCAAGTTAGGGCTAGTTTGCACATTACCAAAACAAAAATTTCACAGCATCAAAATTTCTCCTTCCTATTTATATGTGGTATTTTCACATAAAACTGATTTCTGCACAAGCATTAGATACTTTCAGTAGTAGCAACAAGCTGAGTAGGAAATCTGAGTGTGATGTAATTTGGAAACTTGAGTTAGCTTTTTGGTATGTGACATGGGAAAACAGGACAAACCATAAATAAAACAAATAAAATCTTTATTATGACTAACAAAAGAATAACACACAGTGCTCTCTTGTGCACATTAAAAGACTGTTACTTCTAATGGATTGTGATTAACTCCAAAGATTTCTCCCTTCAAGACAGATCTATCTAGAGCTAAACTCATTGATCTCAGGCTAGAATGAATTAAGAAACGAAGCTTCAATTTAAGAAATAAATTTTGTTTTTGTTCAGTGAGTGTTATTTTGTGACTTGTGCTTACAGCATGCATCAGTTGTAACATTTAGACATATTATCCACTTGGCAATCAAAAAACATTGCAGTCATTGACCTTTTTAACACTTAAGTAAAGTACATCCCAACATCCTCCCAGGCATGGTAAATATAATCTGTTATAGAGAAAAAATAAAACAACTAGAACAAGGCAAATTCAGTAATTTTCTGGACCATACATTTGTGCTAAAATTGCATTGAAACTAGATATATTAAATTTCTAAAAATGCCTATGTTGCTCAAAGATGGTAGAAAACATACCTGCACATCATGAAACAATGCATTTTAATTATAATAAGTTATATCATTTAAACATTACATCTAATCTGCTATAGTCAATGATAGGTATATATCTTTAGTTCTGAACTATGTATGTAGTTTTCTTTGAACAGAAGTTAATATTAATCAGTCTCAGAATATTTATACAAATATTATATATTTTACAGATTTCTTCACACATTTCTCAATTGAGGAAGAAAAACGATCCTTACTCTCCAGACAACAGACAACAATTTTAGCTATTCATAATATACTATTTTACAAAAAACAACAGAACTGGATAAAAAAATAACATACCATCAAGTATGAACAATCAGACCCAAAATATACTAGAAGCTCATGTGTGTGTGTGTGTATGTATAATCTAATTTAAAATAGATTGACACAAGATGCAAAATCATTTTTGTGGATTTCATGTTTTTAATGAGTTATTTTAATGTAGAAATTCCCTGTATATATTTCACAGTATTCATTGTCTTGCTTGCAATGTTACAAATTCTGCAAGTACCACACATCTTGTAGAAAAACTAGCTAGCTTGTATCTGTGCCAGTGTTTTTGGAGTACTGAGACATGAATAAAACAAAATATTTATAACAGAAGAAAAAATAAAACACAATGGGAAAGATTTCAACATTCGATATGTAGGCTTTAATATGATAGAATTTGTTTTTTTTCAAAAGAGTAATATTACTTAAGACAAAAAATATTAAATGTAAGCAACATAAAGTGAGAGATACCTTTATTCACTTCTTCATACATAATTCTTAGTTGTTACACACTTCATAACGAGCACAGCTCCAGCTGTAAAAACTCTCCCAATATAGCATAGCATACAGCAGTAAACTAAAAACCCGTATGTGAAAAATTTCAGAAAATCTACAGCGTATTTCACATCCAGCAGACAAGCTTTTCCTTTATCAAATGACAAGGTTTCTACTGACTGCACTACAGTGATTATATGATAAAAGCATTACAGAAAAGTGGATGACAAAGTAACAAATCCACATATACAAATCATCATCTACAGTAATTATTCACAAGCTTGTTTGAACATTTTAAATATAACTTTTTCATTTTAGTTAAATAATACGGATTCTGGATCTTCATTTCCCAGTTGTTTGATGTGCCGCAGGACATCCTTCTTTGTAATAATTCCAAGTAGTCGTCTGAAACATGAAAACTTAGATTAGAGGTTTAATAACTTAGTTACAATTCATTTTTTTCCTAAGATATTATTAGGCTTTTTGTAAGTAAAAAGATACATGTAAAATGTATTGAAAAAGAGCAAATAAAACTTAATAGTTTTCAACCCATTTCTGTGGTAGCATTGATTGTTTGGTTGGTTTGGTGTTTTATGGCACAAAGCAACTAGGCTATCTTTGCTGGTAACTTTAACAGTGCTTTAACTATACATATTACTGGAATTTTTATATTGCAAATTTTCCTTATCTCACTGGAGTTAGTGGACAGCAACTAACAGAACTCTTTAACTTGCAAAACAATCCAGTCTTTAAAATTTATAATCTTAATGCCATTTGGTGGAACAGACAAGAAATTAAGTTTTAACTAAATTCACATCTTTACAATGCACTTCTGTAAGTTTCTGAAAAAAGAACCAACTCAGAATAAGAACACACACACAGGGTTAATTTTGTCAAATCATCAGCACAACACTATTGCCAACATTCTTAATTTAAGTCATATTGCATAAGATTTTAGACCAGGAAAACATGTGTATCTTCAACTCTTGCATCCACTTGACAGGCTTGCTGGTTATTAATGTGATAATAAAATAAAAAATAAGGCATGTGATGGTTAATGTTTCCAGCCAATTTAGCAAGATTTATGGGACTTGTCAGTTTTACAAAAATGTTTAATATGTAGTTCTCATCAAAATATTTATTTCTACCACCTTGAACATTATCTATATATACACTAACAATTAAAACTTAAACTTAGATTTTGAACATTTTTTTATGTGATGTCAAATCACATATTCATCCACATAAAGCCCATGCACAACTGAGTTAAGCATATAATCTGATTTGTTATTTTTTAAATAAATATATTTGCTTATGTTTGAAGAGTAATTGTTAGTTTATAACTTTGTCAGTTACGTAAACCTTATACACACATACACACACACAAAAGCATATACAAAATATCCTCTGTCAAAAGCCAATGTTTGTTTATGCTAGATATTTTAGATTTTGCTCACATCTACTACACTAATATTGACAAATGTGTAACAAGTTCAATACTTCTTATTGTATGTAACTAACTTTATCAGCTTGACTTTTATTTCAATAATGTACCTTTTACACATACTAAACTTAAATGAAATGATTAGGATCATCTTAAGAAAACATTTGGATACAACTTTAAATTCTACAGGAAACTTAGAAATATGAACATAACTAATACTTGCCATAAACTGTGGCTTTAATAAGACTAAAAATCTTACCCATTATGAATAACTAGAACTTGTCTTAATCCCAGCTTACAAAACATGTCAATGACTGTTTCTACAGGGGTCTGATCTGTGATAGTAATTGGAGCCTATAATAAAACAACAAATTTGCCAAGAAATTTCCTTTTTATTTTAGTTCCAATGGATAAAATAACACCAAACTGTTTATCACATTTTTTCTTATATGAATATATTTGAAAACTGTTCATCAAAACTCTTAAATTAACCCTTTTACATAAATGAAAAACTAGTGATCATGTCCTTTGTAGTATTGTAATACATGTGCATGATTCCTACTGTTGGCTGTTTTATTTAATTCTTTTGAGTTGCTTTTTAAATAATATTTTGAAACACAACACTTCATGATGTAAATATATATTAAATTACAGGACCCAATACAGGAGAATATAACAAAACACAACACTTCATGATGTAAATATATATTAAATTACAGGACCCAATACAGGAGAATATAACAAAACACAACACTTCATGATGTAGCTAGGTATTCAAATAGCAGACACAATACAGTATAATATTTTGAAACACAAAACTTTGTGATCTAAGTATTAAAACACAGGACACAACAGAGTAGGATATTTTGAAACACTTCATAATGCAACTAAGTATTAAATAATAGGATACAAAACCTTGTCCCTTTACTCAAAATTAAGGTTATTTTAGCTTAATGAATATTTATTATAAATGATACTAAACTGAGTTAGATTTTTAACTTCACTGAATTTAGGTATGTGCTTCCTGTATGTGCTAATGATGTAACATTTTGTTGTAGATTTGAATTAAAGAAACAAATGTTAAGATTTCACATAGTTCCATAATAAGCAAACTAGATTTTTGGTAGATTTGTATGTAGTTCATTGCAGAATTAATGAAATGATAAAGTTTCATATATTTATAGAATGATTTAAAAGTCTGGGTGAATAGCATTAAAAACCTTTTGGTGACACACCACACAAAATTAAGTTTAAGAGAGAAAAATGTACAAAGAATATGATTAAAGACAATAGGGTTGAGAAACCAACAAAATCATTCCTATAAACAGTTTATATTATGTTGTAAAACCTCTGTGATCCAATAATGTTTTCTATCATTGGTCAACCACCTTTCCAAGTATGTGACAAACTCAGTCTCCAACATCTGATAAACACAGGGTAATGACTAAAGTTGTAAAACTTGTGAAACATTTAATGTTCAATAACCATTACAAAGACTCAAACATTATTTCCAAATCCCATCAGTTAAAACAGCTTGTGGAATAATTTAATAGCTTCCAATTAACACTTTTGTGACTGGTCACAACCCAAAGGCCATGCCATTGTGTTTGTTGACTTGCATTCAAAATTTTATTGAACTACTATTTTATGAATTAATTCCTTAATTTAAAGTAAATATTGAAATAATATGTCCAAATACAGATTTTAGTGTGTAATGTAACTTGGTATGTTGAATGCAGCACTATTTAAAATTAGATATTTGTGATGTCAAAATACTAAATATATAGTTTTGTATAAATTAGGAACTCAAGTTACTAATATTAACAAACTATAATCTAAAATAAAAACCTCATATCTTTTCATTTTTCTGAGATATGGCATATGTACTGACTCAAACACAGTGGCCCTGTTCACCTCTTTCCACTTTTGAAAACAGTGCCTTATATACACTTAGTTTAATATATGACATTAATAACCATTTTAATATTAGAAAACTCCAAAACATTCATTCTTTTGAATTTCTTTCAATTAGGTTAATGTTGTCTTTAGTCTGTTCGAAGTTTTATATTTTTTTAAAATATAAATACAACCTTAGTTACTTAGCTTAATCTATTTTAGTGGAATTATATGGTATCAGTGTAGTTAATTATGATTTTTTGGTTATTCAACTACATAGATGTATATAAAACCTAAAAAGATTTTGTTTGATGTCATCCACATGACAACAACCTATGTTTAACAGTAACAGAGTTCAAAGTTCAAAGATAGAAGAGATAGCTGTTTGGTTTACTTCTTGATTTATTTTATTGCTCTATATTTTAAGATAAATAAGTTTAATAATTTATTTTAAATAGTAATAATCTATAGACATATATATATATATATACATGTGTGGATGAACTTTTGTATATTATATGGAACCCCTCATGAAATGGTTGATTTAAGTCTACTGTCCAAAGTTTGAAACTATTACTTCCAGTAAAACAAATAAATTATGAAGAACATTACAATAAGTTAGAAATTTTCCTAAATTAATCAATATAACAAGGATGTGAAAAAATGAAAATGACATATTACAAAGTTTCAAAAGTTATGACAACCCAATAACCATGAAAGAAGAACACCATCAAATAAACATGTTATAAACCTTTCTATGTGAGCTTGAAACTCAACCTTTGGTTAAAGTAATAAAGCTTGCAATTACTTCAGACTTGAGACTTTTGAAAGATGTTAAAACAAATTAACATGTCCATCTCAGAATTAATAATTACTATTACCAATAATCACCATTCTGATCAAACTCCCATACCAAATTTAACTAAACAAGAACAATGAGATATTAATACACTGAAAATCAATAATGCTATTCAAATATTGTCAGCTGATAATGTAGAAGCTATTGTGATTAAATGTAATAAAGAAAATTAAATTATATGATCCATCATTTTGAAAAGAAAAAAAAAACTTGCCAAAAAATCTAGTTTTGGTCTTAGAAAGAGAAACTCACATTGTCTTGTTAGAATTAAAATGAAAGAAAATATTTCCAGATAATCTACATTTCCATTAAAAATTAACAAAAGACTATACTTTCCTGCTTGTATGACCTTCTGAAAATATATTATGAACAGTCATCAGTTTATTCTTTGATAAATTCTTTAGGCAGAGCATTCATGATGAAACTTTGTAGAATGGACAGCAACTGCCTGTTGTGAAGACACAAGTGTAGAGGATGACGATTTAAGTCTTCAAGCCTTTTGTCTTCAAGTCAGTGTGTGTGTGTGTGTGTGTATTGTCATAGTGGATTATGAAGAGCCTGCTATGATTGGTTGGATTATAACTGTATGGATTATCATTGGAGAAGAGATTTCCTGTAGATTCAATCAATGATAGCCACAAGTTACTCACCTCTAATCTGGAATCTCTGTTAAGTGAAGGTTTAATAGTGTTAATATAAAATCATTATTTGATTTTTCTTGTCTTCCAGAATTTGTCTGTATCGATGATTCTAGTTTTCTCCCAATTTATTCTGTGTCCAGTTGACATGGTGTGCTATGCAATGGCTGAATTTTATGTTTTCATGAGTCTTGTACTCTCTTTATGTTCTTTTATTCTTATCACAAATTTTCTTCCTGTTTCTCCAATGTATGTATCATTGCAGTAACAAAGAATTTCACAGATGATGTTTTTGAGATTCTCTTTGCTAGGTCACTGTTTTTTTCTTTACCAAAATGGACCTTAAGGTATTGTAGGATTTCCATTGGACTTCTATGTTGAATTTCTTAGATATACGTTTGAGTTTAAACAGAATGGTTACACCCCCTCCTTCATCAAAAACTCCTTAAAAACCATGACAGAAAGAAAATATCAGAAAGTCACCACCACACCTACAACATTTCAGTGAAAAACTAAAATGCATAGCCAAAACATTCAATATAGAAGTCCAGTGAAAATCCTATAATACCTTAAGGTCCATTCTGGTAAAAAACAAACAGCAACCTACCAAAGAGAATCTAAATAAAATGTCATCTATGAAATTCCATGTTTCTGCAACAATAAATACATTGGATATATGGGAAAAAAACTTGCAACAAGAATAAAAGAACATAAAGATAATACAAAACTCATGTAAACACAAAATTCAGCCACTGCAGAGTATGCCACGTCAACTGGACACAGAATAAACTGAGAACAAAGTAGAATCATTGACACAGACAAATTCTAGAAGACAAGAAAAATCAAAAAATAATTTTATATTAACACTATTTAACCTTCACTAAACAGAGATTCTGGATTAGAGATGAGTAACCTGTGGCTGCCATTGGTTGAATATACAGGAAATCTCTTCTCTAGTCAGAAACAGTAATAATCCAACCAATCATAACACGTTCTCCCAAATCCTCTAAGACACTATAAAAAACCAACAACACCTACATACACACACTGACCTGAAGACAAAAGGCAGAAGACTTTCAAAACATCATCCTCTACACGTGTCTCTACAACAGGCAATTGCCATTCATTCTACAAAGTTTCAATCATCAGTTTAACCATTTCACCCAAACATAACTTTTCTCAGCATTAAGCAAACCAATTTAATCAGTACCAGATTTATGTAAATATAATAGTACTTGATTTACTATTACACACAAAGCTACATAAAGGGTTATCTGTGCTCTGCTCACTATGGATATCAAAACCCACTTTCTAGTAGTATATATCTGTAGACATACCAATCTGCCAATGGGGTTAAGTTACTGTCTGTTGTATGTTCATGCAACTACTCAGGTTGTGGATGGATCTTCACCAAGTTTGTTATAGAGGTATGTGTAATGATTCTTTTGGCTTAGTTATAATTCAACTTGCAGTAGGATTGTAATACAAATTAAACACATTGTTTTATTTAATAAGTACAAACAAAGAACTAGTTAATTGTCAAGCTATAGCTTAACAGTTAACAATAAGGCTAATAGTATTTAATTATAGTATTAACTGTTAATTTTAATTTTATAAATAATACAATGGTTAAGACTAGTTTGGGGGTTAAGTGTTCAGTGTGTGTTAGGTATGCTAGGTGCAAAGAATGGGTTTTATTTGGTAATTTTGGACTACTATGTGCTCTTAAGAAAGTTAGCAGTGATGATAATCATTTTAAATTTTGAGTTTGAAGACTATCCTAACTAATATTCAGGTAAATATATAAAGGGAAGTATAACTGTAGGAAACAACAGCAGGACTTCAAAAGGAGCTTAAGATTTTATATGCAAGGGAGACAAGAGCTAAGATTAACAATGACGTTCAGAAAGTTAGAAAGGGCAGTGTTAGGGTTAAAAGTAGTGAATTTAATTGTAAAGACCCTATTCTATTGAGCAATAGATTTCAATAAAGTAAGAAAGGGTCTGGCATCTTTGCAAGGGATATTAATTCAAAAGTAAGGGAAATTTCAAACTAGGACTTAAATAGCAAAAATAAACTGAAATAAAATTGAGATATAAAGGAATGTTTTGCATAAGAAGTCAATATAAAAGTAATTATAAAAATTGGATTAATTGTTACTAACCTAGATGATCCTGAAGTCAGACATTTATTTGAAATACATAGTTATAGGTCATTTAATAGGGACAGAGAAGTAAAGAGAGAGGGAGGAGTGGCTGCATATGTAGAGTGCAAGTTACATTCTGTTGAAGTTGAGAACAATAAAGATAATAGCAAGGAGATTGAATACATTTGGGTTTCTGCTAATATATCAAGGAGAAAAAATTTTAGATGAACCTGATTGTATTAGTGAGATTAAGATTTCAGCTGTTAACAAAGTTAAAATTATGGGTGATTTTAATTTCAGACATACTTAGTGGGACAGTCAACAAAATTTCACTAACAAAAAATCTTGCCTTACAAATCTTTTGATATGCTTTGAAAATGTTACTGCATATGTAGATGAGGATAAGGGTGTAGATTTGATGTATCTGGATTTTAAGAAAGCATTATACAAACTGCCACATAAATGGCTTGTGAAGAAATTTACCTCTGTAGATGTGGGGGATAAGTTAACTAATTGGATAAAAAAGTGGCTTGATGGAAGAAAGCAGAAATGTTTTAAATGGAGTTCAGTTAAATGGATTAATGTTGCAAGTGGTATACCTCAAGTTTCCATCTTAGGACCACTGCTCTTTTTGATTTATATTGTTGACATAGATGAAGGAATGGTCAATAAATTACTTAAAGTTGCTGATGATATCAAGATCTTGGGTGTTGGTGGCTGTGAAAAGGATGCTGCTGCTTTACAAAAGGATTTAGATTATTTAGTGAGTTTGGCAAATAAATGGCAGATGGATTTTAATTATGATAAATTCAAGATTTGCATGTGAGTTATAATTTGAATAGGAATAGGATTTTAGGTTCTACTTACAGAAATATTAAATATAAGTCTAAAGAGGTTATAATTTCATTGTATACATTACACTTGGAGAATAGTGTTCAGTCTTGGGCTCCTTACCTTAGGAAAGACACTGAGTTGGAAAAAGTTCAAAGCAGGGTTACCAAAATGGTACCCAGGATGGAGGGTTTTCATATGAAGAGAGAATGAGATCCTTAAAATTGTTTTATCTTTATAAAAAGAAAAGTTAGAGAAGATCTGATTGAAGTGTTTAAAATTGTCAAAGGAACTAATAATGTTGATGTATCAACAATTTTGAGACTTAAGAGTGATAATTAAAGAACTATGGGAGACAATTGTAGCTTTAGGAAAGGTAGAAGCTACTTTCAGCTAAGACAATTTTATTTTTAAAATAGAGTTGTTAGCTTATGGAATGGATTCTCTTTGGATGTTGTGGAGACAGTAAATTTAAGTAGGTTTAAAAGAAAGCTTGATAGGTATACAAATGATAAGGGCTGTTCTAACCTTTAGGTGAAGAGCAATATTATGGAAAGTTCTAAATATTTTAAATAACTGATTTTTCTTGTGTTTTATTTACTTATTTTAATAGGTTCTTTCGATATTTCACACTTATACCCTCTTTTACAGTTATTCACTGGTAGAATTATTTATGAAGTCAATGATAAATCCTTGTTTTTTTATATTTGTCATTTCTTTTCATCTCTATTTTTATGATTCACAGAGATATCATGTAAATTTACCAATGCCTTTTTAACCTCTAAAATTTGGAAATTGGTAAAATCATGTGTATGCAATAAAATAGTATCCAAAACCATTTTGGCCTTCTTACAAGCCAAATTTTGAGCCCAAATATAATTTCATAAAATTTTTAAGGTACAAAAAGAAGCTTATTATCCCATCAGAAATGTTCCTTCCAGCTCCCAATCACAACCACCCCTTACTAGTAACTAAAGTATTCATCCTATTGTTTACTTTAATTCTTTTAAATTTTGTTCCTCCATCACTTTTAAAGGCAACTCATTTTAAAAGCCAACCGACCTGTTTGAAAAGTAATACTGTCTAAACTGCAGACAATTCCTACACTACCAAAATTTTAATTTATGGTCCCTTGTCCTATTATTTTCACTGCTAAATATTAAAAAAAATTTAATGGATCCATATTATCAAAACCTTTAACCCTATCTTGACTGGTCATGGGTTAAAGGCCATTTCAGTGTTTGCTGAATTGCATTCAAAATTTTATTGAACTACTATCTTATTTCTTTATGTCAGTAAGTTTGGTATCAAAATGTATATTATAACTGAAATGTTAGTATTATATATTAATTTAATTTCTTAATTTATAATTAAATATTGATTGATTGATTTAATGTTTTATGGCACAAAGCAGCTAGGCTATCTGCACCAAATGTCCAGTAAAAAAGGAAAAAATAAATTAAATGTAGTAAAATACATAAAAGGAAATGAAGGCAAAACAAAACAGCACTGAAAAACAGAAAAAGCATATAATCAATGTTGACACCTAGTCTACACTGTTAAGAGAGAAAGCAGAGTAAGAGAAGTTGTAAAGGACTTTCTCTAGCAAAATGGTAATGATCATAACCCACCAGGAAGACTAACAGGTAAGTACGAGAACCACCGTCAGTCACCTGAAGTTGGCCTTTCTAGTCCTGGTTCTGGGTTATGTTGTCATAGCAGCCATTATGTAAAGGAAAAATAAGAAAAGTGTTAAAAGACATATAGCAAAATTGTAATAAAAATTAGCCAAATGTCCTGTGAAAAGGTAAAAGTAAAGTAAATGTAGTAAAATTTGTAAAAGGAAATGAAGGTATAACAAAACAGCAATTAAAAACAGAAAAGGCATAAAACCAATGTTGACATCCAGTCTACAAAGTTGTAAAGTACTCTCTGTAGCATAATAGTAATGATCATAATCCATCAGGAAGACTAACAGGTAAGTACAAGAACCACCATCAATCACCTGAAGTTGGCCTTTCCAGTCCTGGTTCCGAGTTATGTGTCATTATGGCCAGTACTAAAAGGTAAAGTAATAAAAGTGTCATATGACATGCAGCAAAACTGTAATAACAACTCGCCAGGTTAACTAACAAATAGTTCAAACAGCACCATTAGTCACCTGAAGTTGGCCTTTCCAGTCCTGGTGTAAAGTTATTTGATGTTCTGGCCATTTTACAATGGCAAATTGAACTAGAAAGATTGAGACTCTGAAAAGGGAACCACAATTAAAAAGGTGTAATGAATAAATATCAAACACTTAAATGAGGTTAAAAAGATTAATGGCCTTTAAAAAACTAAAAACTTTATCACGTGGACAGTGTCACTATCATCAATAACACTGTCCAATGTTACAGAGAAACCTGGGACAGAACATGTTTAAAATAGTGTCGTTGAGAGTCATAACGATGGCAGGAAAGTAAAATGTGGCTTACAGTGATTTGAGTGTTACGCAAACTACACACTGGTGCATCAGTTCCAGATAAAAGAAAACGATGAGTTAAAAAACTGTGACCAATGCATAGTCTAATTAGAACAACTTCCTTTTTCCGATTCTTACGGAAGCTAGACGGCCAAAGCCCAATATAGGGTTTTATTTGAAAAAGCTTGTCACGTTGCTCACTCCAAGTGGACTGCCAGCTGGCACAGAGCCGAGCCTTGAATACAGGACCATAGTCCATGTACGAAATAGGGACAGTGGTGATAGTGCCAGAGCAGATATATTTAGCTGCCATGTCTGCAAGCGCATTCCCGCGAATACCAACGTGGCCTGGTATCCAGAAAAACTGGACAGAAATAGATGTTAATGAGAAATGGGTCAGTCGGTTTGGAATATCAGTGAGAACAGGGTGTGAGCCAACGTGAAGTGATTCCAAGGCCAGCAGAGAACTAAGGGAGTCAGTATAAACAGTGCAGTCAGAGTACTGCTCAGCTTCAATATGATCCAGGGCAAGAGATATGGCATACAGTTCAGCAGTGAACACAGAAGCTGTAGAGGGGATTCTGCGCACAACCACCGAACCACAACAAACCATGGCAGAGCCCACAGAGTCACCTGATTTTGAACTATCCGTATAAATTGGAATAGAAAGGTTGTTCGAAAGATGTTCATTAAATAAAAGACGATACTTCCAATCGGGAGTATCTGCCTTTTTGAGATGACTGAAATAAAAGTTACATTTGGGGGCTGTAATAAGCCATGGGGGTATGGGCTGACCGGTGGATTCTGCAATGTTTTCCAAAGACAGAGCCAATTCATCCAATTGCACTTGGATGTGAAGGGCAAAAGGAGCAATGGCAGATCGTCTGTTTTGAAAAAGTAAGGCCCACTGAGGAAGGAAAACACATCCCCAAGTGGGATGCTTTGGTAAGGAGCGAAGTTTCGAAGAATACAGTAAAGACAGTTGCAAATAGCGAAGGTGCAGAGAAGGTTCATGAGATTCCACGTATAAGTTCGGAACTGGGGAGGTGTGGAAAGCCCCAGTTCAGAGTCGAAGTCCTTGATGATGAATAGGCTCCAGCATCTTTAAGGCCGAGGGTCTGGACGAGCCATAGACCACTGATCCATAGTTGAGTTTTGAATGAATAAGAGCACGATATATCTTTAACATAGAACATCGATTCCCTCCCCAACTGGCAGTAGAGAGGACACAGAGGATGTTCAGTGCTCTTGTGCATTTGACCCATAGCTGCTTTAAGTGTGGTATAAAGGTCAGCTTACGGTCAAAGAGAAGCCCCAAGAACTTGGTCTCAGGGTCCACTGGCAGTGAAACTTCACTGATCGGAGTTCAGGATCAGAGTGGATACCCCATTGTCGGAAAAGTGCATGCAAACGGTTTTAGAGAGAGAAAAATTAAAGCGGTTCTCCGTAGTCCACTTCAGTACATGATTGAGGGCTGTTTGTAGTTGCTGCTCAATATATCTCATGTTCGACGACTGACACATAGAGCCCGCTTGCAACAGTGAGAGGGAGTTGTTCAGTAATGGCATTTATCTTTATACTGAAAAGTGTGACACTCAAAACAGCCCTTAGGGACCCCAAGTTCCTGTACAAAAGAATGAAAAAGTGTCGAACCCACACGAACTTGGAATCTCCTGTCCATTAAAAATTTTTTAATAAACATGGGTAGATGGCCACGTAAACCATATGTATGGAGGTCTCGCAAAACGCCATACCTCCATGTTGTGTCGTAAGCCTTCTCAATGTCAAAGAATATTGAAACAAGATGTCGGCATTTGAGATTGCTTAATGGCATTCTCTGATTGATGTTTCAAGTCGAATTAGGTGGTCCATGGTGGAATGCTGTCGTCTGAAACCACACTGGGTGGGCGAGAGGAGGTTGTTTGATTCCTTGAATCAAACAAGATGAGCATTAACCATCCTCTCTAAGGTCTTACAGAGACAGCTCGTCAAAGCAATTGGATGGTAGTGTGAAGGAATCTTGGGATCTTTCCCAGGTTTAGAGAAAGGTAAGATAATAGCCTGGTGCCAGGCATCAGGAAAAACATTCTCCTGTCAGATCCGGTTAAAAAACAATTAGAAGAATATCAAGAGAAGCAGAAGAGAGATAGTGCAGCATGTCATAGTGTACATCATCAGGTCCAACAGGTGTACTGCCAGACTGATGAAGGGCCATATTCAGTTCCACCAGTGTAAATGGGTAATTGTAGTAAAAAAGACAGTCAGTTCGAAAGGAAAGAGGTGAACGCTCTGCCCAAGTCTTGATGGCCAAGAAGGTGGAAGAACAAGCAGAAGTGCTAGATACCCGGCAAAAGCTTTCACCTAGAGTATCGGCAATGCTCCAAACATCAGCTACCTCTTGGCCATCAAAGAGTAAGATGGAGAGGGGGACAGAATTGTAGTGCCAACTGGCCTTTCGAATCCTGCCCCATATGACCTTGGAACTGGTGGTAGAAAATATGCTAGTTATGAACTTAATCCAAGATTCCTTCTGGCTTTGACGTCTTACCCACATAGCATGTGCACGGGCCCGTTGGAAAACGATGCAGTTTGAAAGTGTGGGATATCTACGGAAAGTATTCCAGGCCTGTTTTTGAGCCTTCCATGCCAAGTGGCAAGCAGGATTCCACCACAGACGAGGATATCGTGGAAAACGTGTCAAGGTTTTAGGAATACACTGAGCAGTTGCTTGTATAATACAGTCAGTTACCGCTGCCACACAGTCGTCTATTGATGGCTGATTCACGATGGCAGGATCAAGTTCTGCGAAAGCAGAGAAAGTGGACCAGTCTGCCTGGTAGAAAGATAAAAGAGTGATGGTATGACCCTAGGAAACACGGATGGCTACGGCCTCCAAGGGTGTGTTGAGTGACAAAGACAGGGTGGGCACATGCTGATCAACCAATAGTGCCACCCCTCCATGTACTCGTTCATCATACAGCCTGTCATTTCTGTACAGAGAAAACTGCTGAATGGTGACTGTATCAGCAGGTTTTAGAAATGTTTCTTGTAAGGAAAGACATACAGGATGGTAGGAAGCAATCAGTGTTTTGATGTCATCCAGATTAGAACGTAAACCTCAACAGTTCCATTGTATCTAGGTGGCCATTTTTAATGACGGGAAGGCGAAGTGGCTGGAGAACCCTTCTGTTTACGACCACATTTTTTTTCCTTACTGTCCTTATTCGGAGGAGGTCTATCGACCTCCATGGATCCTGCCTTGAGTCGACTGGGCAGGTCTTTGTTGTTGGAAGGGCATTCCAGTGTCTGAGAATGCGAACAAATGATTGTTTTGCATCGTGGGGATGGAGAAGAAGATGTATCAGAAAAAATGCCTGTATTTGAAACTGAAAAATGTGGATCTTGAGATTTGTTGAACTGTATGGAAGGAACAGAGATGGGTGTAGAAGTCAATTCATCAACCTTTTTAACCATGGAGGTCAAAAGACTTTTCATCTGTTTTGAAAATGATTCTCTTGGAGGTACAGAGAGATCTGTCTGCACTCCCACTGTGGTTGTGGAACGAAGTGCAGCAGCATATGTCTGAGATTGAGTGTCGGACAGCAGTTTCCTAGCCTCAGGATAACTAATGTTATGGGTCGTTTTCAAACGCTGCACCTCATTTTCCTCCAACCATTTTGGGCAAGAACGAAAGTAGGAAGGGTGGGAACCATTGCAGTTGACACAATCTGGGTCCGTGTGACACTCATAGGCATCGTGGTCCTTGCCACCACATCGAGTCAGGGAGCCACGACAGGACGTCTTTGAGTGGCCAAACCTCTGATATTGGAAACATCGAAGAGGGTTTGAAATGTATGGCTGTACCCTGCAAATTAGATAACCTGCCTTGATATTAGCAGATGCACGTGGTGATGTAAATGTCAAAACGAGGATATTTGTCGGCAGTGTAACTCTGTCTTTGTGAGTGAAGATGCGCCTCACTGCAGAAACTCCTTGAGTGGAGAGACCATCGAGAATCTCTGACTCGGGGACATTCTTCAAATCCTTCTCAACAAAAACTCCTGGTGATGAATTCAAGGTAGCATGAGGGGTAACCACAATAGGTATATCCCCAATTGCCTTTGAATTCAAGAAGAGTTCACTGTGTTGGGATGTGGATGTTTCAACCAATATGTCTCCAGATTGAAGCTTCCTTACTGACTCTGGAGAGCCAGCAAGTCCCTCTAGTTCCTTCTGAATAAAAAAGGGGGACATTTGCCCTAAAGGTTTTTCTGAAAGAGAATGTAATATAAGAAAATGGGGTACAGGTGTTACAGATGTTGAAGATTGCTGCTCAGAGTCTTCAAGAAGTGGTCATTTACCTATTGACTGTTTTTTCACTATTTTATTTACATTTTTTGTTGGAGGATCCATAGGAAAAAAAGGAAAATTTCGGTACCCACTGACCCCACCCACCATGGAGCCCTATGAGGGGACGCACTACAATGTCATGCAAGGACACTGCAGCAACACCAGGGTTTCGTGAGCACTATACCCAAACTCCAGCATCAGACACAATATCCATAACACCCGCTGAGAACTTATAACACTGGTACTTGGTTGACTCTAGCCCAAGTGGACCAGCTGACTGACCCAAGGGGGGCCACCCAAAGGCTGCCCGTCTACAGGAATTCAAGGCCAAAGTGGTGTGTTAGGGTTGGACCCCTCAACCATCAGGATCCTCTCCTCCCCTTCACAAGTCGCCACGTACGGCAAACAAGTGGGTGGATGTTTAGATCCCAGAGGAGGTAAACTGAAAGAACAGAACTTTCCCTGGTAGGTCCCCTCACCACGTACAGGAACCCACACCGAGGGGATAAGTAAATATTAAAACACAGCTCCTAAATATTAATTTTTGCATATTACATAGTATGTTGAATGGAGCATTGTTTCAAATTATTAGTTTGTGATGCCTAAATAGAATGTCTCTGATTTCATATGAATTAGGAACTCAAATTACTGATAAGCTAGAATCTAAACTAACAACCTCCAATCTCTTCTATTTGCCAAGATATTGCTACATTTACCGAATCAAACACAGCAACCCCACCCACCTTCTCTATTTTTAGAAACACTTCTTCATACATCTACTAATTGAAAGCTCAGAATGTTCCATAATGGCTTTTTAAAAGAAAATGAAGTCTTCAGGCAAAATTCCTTCTTTTTATACCAGAATCCAAGTAGTATGGTAAGACTTTAGTGAGCATTATATTTCATATTTTTTTAGACCCAATACAGCTTAATAAATTAAAGTGGAATTATTTGTTACTGATACAGTAATTTATGAGTTTTTGTTATTTCATAATGTATATATAAAAAAACCTGAAAAAATATTTCCTTTTACATCCTTTACACGAGAAATTTGATAAAGCTTAACAATCTATGACAAACACCAAACAATTACAAAGTTTGTAACTAGAAGAAATAACCAGTTGCTATACTTCTTTATTTATTGCTCTATATTTCAAGAAAAATACGTTTAATACCTTATTCCTAAATAGTAATAATGTATATATGTGTATCATGTATTATAAATGAAATGTGACTGTAGTTTACAAAATACCAGTCCACTAAAGCACTGCAAAGACAAGGCCAGTTTTATATTCTTGAATACAGTAACATAAGTGCACATGTGCCACATCACTGAAACTTCTGTAATGTTATGCAGACACAGCTGAAAGGTTAGTATCATGCTAAATATACAAAAAAAAAAAAAAATTATATTTTCGTCATAATATTTTTTGGTGGTCATGCAGTTAGTTAAATAAGCCTATCCCATTCAGAGACACAGTAGCAAAAATAACAGATAATATTATAAACACTTTTCTAAAAAACATTTGATAACACTGCACAACAATTTTTTTTGAAAAGTTTTGCTTCCTGAAAAGTTTTTGCTGATTGTGACAGGTACCTGGTGGGTATGCACAAATATAGTTTTGGTTTTGCTTCATCACGTAGGAACTTTGAGAAATAGACAGTTAACTGTTTACCAGCAATAATGTATTTAATTGCGCTTATGTTTCTAATACGCTATTATGTTCAACATAATTAAAAGTGTTTTGCTCCTGATTTTCATTTGTATTCAATGTCCGGCACATCACGTTGCAGTGTCCAACAGTAGTCAGCAAGCATTGATGAATTCCAATTACCCTGATATCGTTTCTTCATTGCAGCAATGTCTTGGTGAAACTAAAGATTTCAATGAAACGGTACGTGATGGGCAAATTTGGATGTGATTTTCGAGATCAGGAGCCAAAAATCTATAAGGAACACTGAACAGTGTTCAAGAAGCAAAAACTTTGTTGTGCAGTGAAATTGTAAGGAGGTTGTAAAGATTTCACATGTAATGTAGTTAAGATCACATTTAACATCCTGTTACTAATATTACTATTAATACTACTGTCTAACAAGTTTGAACTAACTTCACGAGCTTACTCCATTAAATATTCAACACTAATTTTTATTTATAAATAACAGGTTAAAAATATTATACACATGCTTGTGTCTTTAATCAAAAATCATACAGCCAAAATTTAACATTAAGCCTAATAAGTAATCATGTGTAATTGCAATCCAATTTAAACTTAATTTAAATAAAACTTTTTATTAAATATCAATACTTACCACAAATTAACTTCAAGATATCTATTACTAAACAACTTTCAAATGATAATTAATAAATTTTATTTAAAATAAATGCCTTATCAGTTAAAACAATTAATCACTAAAACTTAACTTTCAGCCTAATATTAATAGTAAATGAGTAATTATGTGTAAGTGTAATCACTTTAATTTAAATATATTTTTTGTTTAAAATATCAATACTTATGACAAATTAATTTTACTGTATCTATTTTCAAAACCTTCTGAATGATACTTATTAAATTTTATTTAAACAAAAGCCATATCTTGTTTCTTCACTGCTGAAAAAAGACTTTGTATCTCAGTCCATGTACCCTCTGATGTCACAATGGATTAAAATGCCACTAATAAATATATTTCTTATTTCAAAAGTTAATAGACTTATGTACATATGTCAACTTACTGTCTTCAACAAAATGTGCTTGAAAATTTTACTGCCATTCACTTGACTGCCGAGATTTTACTGTTTTAGTAAATTACTGCTGGTGCATTCCACTATTAACAATTTATTCCAAAAAATTAAAACAATAACCAATAACACATAGGTATAAATAATTCTTTTCTCAAAACATTTCTTAGCACAGTAAACAACTTTATCCCCCAAAATCAAAATGAACTAATAAACTATCGCACTAAACGTAATTAAAAATAAAATTGAATAATAAAGTAATTGAATAATTGCTCAAAAAAAAAGAGGATAATAAAATAAATGAATAATTTGTTGGGAACAAAAGCTGTCACTCTACAGCAAATATGTAAACCATTACTTATGTTTGCAAAGGTAACAAATTTTATGATGCAATTTTCATGATCAAGGTTGTTTTCATAATATTCCAATAATTAATTGTTACATTCATTTCCTAGCAGTTATTTATTATGGCAGTCAAATAACCAGAAGAAAAATATCATGGAACCTTATCAAAGGTATATAGGTGAAAATTCAGAACTATATAATAATGATGAATGTATGCATAAAGAAAAATCTAATTTATAAGAAATATTGACTGTGCCAAAAACAGATTTAACATAAAATAAGAATTAAAACAAATGTGATGTTTCCCTTTTAAAATATTTGTCTTGTGCTTCTCTGACATATAGTATGATTTTTACACATTGTTTTGTGTCTTAGTTTGAGGTACAACTAATTATCTTTTTTTTTTTGCATGCATGTATGTGTTTGTGTTTATTTGAGGGACTTAAGGTAAATCACCCCATTTTGTTATTTCTAAAATATTATTTGTTTCCAACTAAAATCAATTTATGAAGATGAATAAAAAGATCTCACCATATCCAAAATTTTCCGAAGTTTCACAGCAGTAGGACCTGACACAGGTTGAGGCAAATGAGAAGTAAACAGTACATAAGATTCTCCAACTACTCCCTCCTGTGTTTTTTTGGCATTACCTAAAATCATTAATAAAATTAAACCTTCGGGATGAAATTGACACAAAGCATGTTCTTATAAATTTTTTTTTAAATTTTAAAAATGTTAGCCAGTTTGAAACTGAATGCTCATTAGCACAGATAAAAAAAAAAGGAATACTTCAAGAACCATTATACACAGTTGCTTTAAGGTTTAATTTTTCATAGATAAATAGTATTACAGCAAGACAAAGAAAACAAAATTTCAAAGAGTAATAGCTGTATCAAGATTTTAAACTCCTAAAGCAAAATAGTTCTAAAACTTAAACGATTTCCAGTTTCTTTTACAATGTGGTTGAAATATATACAAATCACTATTCTTTACATCTGTTTGTACTTCACAGTTTAGGGTAAGGCAATCACAAAAATATTATTCTAAAACTCCATATAATAACAATGAAGTTTTTGTTTATTCTCAAGTGTACTCTCACTGAGGGAAGGTCTCCTGGGTCTTTTTCCAAACTGATATATTTTTTTTTTATTGTAATGTTGCTCACACAGATATAAACAAAATTAACTGAAGAATAGAAATTACACTAAAGCTAATAATGTCTAATTTTGAAAAATTTTGAAAGAAAATGTTTTAAAGCTTTGTTTCACACAACCAATACTGATCTTGTCACACAAGGATAGATAAGCCAGTTCTGTTTTATATGCAGATTTTTTTAGTTTTTCAAAAAAAATAAATATATCATGTGAATATCCCTTACCTAATGCTAATGTAAGATCCTTTCTTAGTACAAAACCCACCAGATATTGAGATTCTTGGGAGACAACCACAGGAAATCCATTGTGGTCAGTAGACTTTAGAATGTTTTCTGCAAAACAGCCCAGCTTATACAAAAAATTCTTAAAGAAGAAACACTAGTATTATACATACAAATTCATTATTATACACACTAGAGATTGCTACACACCTTGACCACTTGTAGGTGATTGTGATAATACTTGAAGCACTATACTAAAAAAATTTGTATGGTCTCAGTGGCTAACAACTGAAAGCTGACATTCAGTTTAATTCATGACAATAAGGTGACTGAAATTTACTTTGGTGCATCAACTAAAAGCAACTCAATTTTTATCAAAATAAAGTACAGCTAAATAGTTTAATAACAATGTTAAAACAGTTTCAATATTTAACACTTTTTAGCAGTAGATTCTTTAACACATTTTCAATATCAGTATACTGAATTATTTCAAAATAATTTAAATATTGTAACTTACAAATGTTCAAGTCTGATGTTTTGACTAAGAAATTAAAAAGCTTTATAAATACTTAACATTTAATGAAATGTGTGTATAAATATACACATGTATTCCTTTTTTAAATATGCTTTGTTATATAGTTAGCAACATGCTTCAATGAATTAAGTTTTCCAATGTCCCTATTTAGCAAAATCCTAGCCACTGGAACAAGGTCAAAGAAAACAGCATAGTCATGAAAAATCATTTCACCTTGACACTAATAGTTTGATGAGTCACCAATTCAAGATGAACAAATATGGTGCGTTTGATAATACTCAGCGACACTAAATAAGACCCATGCACGAGTTCTTGTCTGAAAGTACAATTTTTTAAAGTTAAATGTACAAAACTACTTGTAATGTGCTTATATAGTTAATGGTATACTATTTAAGAACTGGGCTTAAGCTTATGTCACAATGTCGTACAAATTGCATTTTTATTTTTTATGAGTACTGAGTATAATGCAAATTACCTCTATTCTTTTGGTATACATAATGAGAGATGAGAGTCAAATTTTAATATGCTAATTTAATTAGAAAGGAAGTTAGTACAATTTTACATAAAAATGTAAAAATAAAATCCATGCAACTTCTAAATTATTCATCTTTATTATATAAAAGATAAAAATCTAACTTATTTGATAAAACATCAGAAACATTTAAATTATTTTTTTTTGTTACTCTACACAGTCAGTATGCTAGATTTCTTTCACTTCTAACACATTCACCAATCTTTCAGGTGTTCCAAAGAGAAGCAGTGGATTTGAGAACTCTCTTGTAATTAACTCATACTAAATTCCAACATACATTTTTACTTTTAATATTAACAAAGAGAAATTTAAATTTCAATACCTTTGCATTACATTATTACAATAGCTCTTTGAATTGATCAACTTAGATTATTAGTTTTACTGACTGGAAATGACAAACATTTAATCTAAAAATACTCTATAATTAAAGGTCACAGTGCTTTGCTAACCAATTTTGTCAAAGTTACAGAAAAAAATTCATGTTTAATAGTGATGTCAGTATCAAGGATATGTGATATACATAAAAAATGTCAAACAATACCAGAAGGAATGACAACATAATAATTCCTAAAGAGCTAGTTATTTAAATCAAGGTTCATTTTAGGATAGAGTTTTATTTCTCATTAAACATGGAACTGTTTTAATTTCATATTTCCTTTTCTGTAAAAAATAGTAAACAAGTGAACTGTATATTATAAAAACTCTAATTTATTGAATTTGCAAAACAATTTACACAATTTTTTCTTTAAAATCATTACTCATGCCATTTATCATTCATCTTTTAATGTACAAAGCTTCCAAGTTAAAACTAGGGAAAAATCAAGTTCAAGTATAATAAGAGTAGTAATTATGAAGAGAAAACATATCCCAGCTATGAAATCGTAATTGCATAATAATTTTCACTAAAACAAAAAAATGTAGCTGAACTACATATTCATTTCTAAAGATTTTCAATCAAGTAACAGCCATTAATACATAACTTACAACTTACAATAAGTACCTAAAATTACATTAAGAATTTGATTACATAAGTTATATATAAATCTAAAAACAAAAAAGTGATTCAGACTAAATGTAATATTTATATACAGGGTGTCAAAGAAGTCTAGGCCCATTGGAAAAAATATACAAATGCTTAATTCATTTATTATTTCAATTCCATGCCAGTAACAGTCATCAGCATATCAATTCTAAGTATTCTCTGCCATCAAGTATTCTCTTTCCTAAAATATGTACAACTGACATTAGAAATGTGTTTGTTTAGCTTTAAGAATATAATGTTTATTTTCCCTATGAATCTAAACTTCTGAAACACCTTGTATTTTAGCTTTAAAATCAGTTTATCTGTTCAAAAATTACTTGACAATTAAGGTTTGTTGTTCAAACAATGTTTAGGTTTCATATGAAAATTATAACCCTTTCATGACAAGTCATGGATCAAAGACCATGTCACCTCACTTGTTGACTTGAATCCAAAATTTTACTGAACTACTATTTCATTAATTTATGTTAATAAGTTCGAAATCAAACTGTATATTACAATTCAAACTTTAATATTATATACAAGTTAATTTCTTAACTTAAAAGTAAGTATTAAAAGAACACACCTACATATTGATTTTTGGGAGTCGCATGGTATGTTGAATGCAACACTGGTTGAAATTAGATGTTTGTAATGTCAAAATACAAAGTCTTAAGTTTTGTAGAAATTAAGAACTCAAATTAAAAATATTGACAAACTAGAATATAAAATTAAAATTTCATATCTTTTTATTTTGCTGATGCATGGCTTATATACTAACTTAAACACAGTAGCCCTGTTCACCTCTTTCCATTGTTGGAAAGTCCCTTATATATACTAACTTCAATAGTTTTGTAAAAACCAATTTACAGCTTAGAATGTCCCCATAATGGTTTTCTCAGCCAATTTAAACCATTAAAAAGACTACCACATTTTTTTCAAACCAAGATTTCAAGGAGATAGTTTGTGTCTTTAGTCTGATCAAAGTGTTATATTCTTTTTAGACCTAAATACAGCTTAGCTACTAAACTTGATAAATTACAGTGGAAGTCTATGGTATTGATATAATAATTTATGATTTTTTGGTTATTCAACGGTATACAGAAAACCTAAAAATATTGTTTCATATCCTTCATGTGCAAAATTTTAAAAGGCTTAACAATCTATGTCTAGCAGCAAAGGTCAAAGCTAAAAGAGAGAATTGTTTATTTCACTTTTTTTATTTATTGTTCTGCATTTATGAAAAATACATTTAATAACTTATTTCTAAATAGTAATAATCTGTGTGTGTACATGATGTACAACAACTGAAACATGACTGTATATTACAAAATACTAGTCCACTAAACCACAACCATGACAGGGTCACTTTATAAAGACTAAAGGTCAGTTTTACATTATTAGATATGGTACCATGACTGCACAAAAACTACTTCAATGCAAGTTATGTAATGTTAGCCAGGCATAATTGGTAGGTCAAAATAAAAAAAATATTCTTGCTATATTTTGCATATACAAGAACCTGATTAACACACTGATAAACCGGAACAGCAAAACACTGTGTTTAAAACACACTGAATCTTAACATTTTGTCATGTCAACACAATATACCAGATAACCAATTCATAAGATGTGTTGCCCATTCTTTTTATTATGAAAACACACTAGTATAGATTAAAAGCTGAGTCCCGATCAAATGTCCACTACTTTACAAAAAGTTCAATTGCACAGAAAGTGTTTGTTAAAACTATTCATGATTTATATAGTTCCATTTATTAAGAAATAAGACATGCAACTTAATACCACTCACCAATATTATCCACAGTCATACTGTCTTGTGTAATGACACAAAGAGGACCCTCATTCCTCCTAAGATGGAAAAAAATTAAAATTAAGATCACACGTCTAATCTTATTACTACTGAAACAAATTTGAAGTGATACATTCTACTTGTGAGAATCACTATTCTTATAAAGTTATAATTATCATTTGTGATACATTCTTCATGCATTCATTCTATAGTATTTGAAAACATTAATATGTTATAGACAATTTTTCTCAGTTAAAGTAATATTAATAATGCACTTGATTTTTGTTTGATTAAGTGAAAACAATTTTTAACATAAGCAGTTCTCCTAAGAGCAGCCTGTTACAAGTATATCATCACTACCATATACAAATAATTGTACAAAACAATTGTATATTACTTTCTCACAATATTACAATGAATTATTGTTAATTTTGTTTCTTTTGGAATTTCACACAAAACTATATGAGGGCTATATGCACTAGCCATATTACCACCCACCACCAACTCTTGAGTTACTCATTTACCAACGAGTAGTAGGATTATAACACCCCCATGGCTGAGAGGGCAGGTATGTTTGGTGGGATTGGGATTCAAATCTGCAAAACTCAGATTGCAAGTCAAGCACTTTTAACCACCTGGTCATGCAATTCTTGTTAATGACACTTAAGAAATAATTAATTCTTGAACAATAAAATTTTTCCAAATTTACATATTCAAGCTTCAATATTAAAGTATTTTTAATTTCTATTGTACAATCTACAATAAATGTTAGGTTTATCTTTCTAAAATTTATCAGTTAGAGGCAGTTTTGATTAGATATACACTGAATAAGAAGTTTAGACATATTTCAAAACTATACTCTTTTAAGTATGGCCCACTAACTTCACAATGGAGGAAAAAAAGATCAGAAAAAAAAGAGACAATGTAACCTTCAAAACCTTCCAAATAAATATAAAAGTTCGTATCTGTAATTACCTTTATCCTAACAATACAGTTTATTCTTCAGTCATCATACAAATCATCAAAGTATAATGAAAAGTTGTAATATCAGAAATAAAATAAGCAGTGGTACTCTTTTCCTTCATTACTGGTCACAAAGTTTCAAAGTACTTCTCTTGAAAGTTTGAGCTGATAAACATTTCACATACATTTTCCACATATTTTACTATCAATGACTAAAATAAAAATCAACTGAAAATGAAGCAACTAATCACCACTTGTGTTATTAGATTGTTTACGTGACACTGTGATACAATATTCTTGAGAGCAACAAGCCAACTTGATCCCTGCTCCAAAAGCACAGTGCGGAATTATCAACTTACGCATCTTACAGTGTTCACTGTTTACAACAAAAATTTCTCAGTGTAATAAAATTGCACTTTGAATTTGTGAAAATGTTTATTATATAGTTTGGAGCTGATCCAATATACATCACAACTGTTTAAGTACTGGTCATCCTCATAGGATGTTTGAAATATATCAGTATACTACATAGGCATACAAATATATTTATGTGCATGGTTATAAAATTCTCTTTCCTTTTCAGCAAACCTTTTCAAGAACTAATAAATAATACTATTTATTCACAAATACTTAAATTTTAGTTATTTTTAATAAAACATAGGAAAACAGATAAAAAATACTTGAAAAATCAACATTCTAAATACTTACAGTAATACAAGATTTTACGCTTGTGCATCATATGTGCTAAGACTCACTGTAAGCCTTGATTATTTTTCCATAAAAAGGAGGTTTAAGAGATATTAATTTTTGTAGGCTTCAAATATAGAACTTAGAAAACAAAACAATTATCACCTTACTATATAAGTGCACAAACTCTTAATAAAAAGAATTAGGTGGGAGTAGACAAGAGGTTTCTAACGAATGAAGTAGTGGAAAGAGCCATTTACCTAGATTGGCTCAAATTATTGACATCTCAGCAAATGCTATCAAATGAAAGAAATGAGAGGTTCTTATTTTATATTCTAGCTTTATTATATTTCATGTTTGGGTTTCTAATTTGTTAATCACTGTACACATTGTAGAGTAGGCAATAAGACAGCAGGATGTTATGCGACAGAAAATATTAATATTTGGTACTTTTTCTTCATATTTAATTTAAAATTAAGAAATTAAAACATACATAATATTAACATTTTAATTATAAACAGTGTTTTAATGTCAATTTCATTTATACAAGTAACTTCACTGTTACTTATTAAAATAACTTGGAAATAACTCTAAAATATCATAGTATAAACTTTTTAACTTGTCAACAGCAAAAGGGTTAACCCTATTATCACAGGTTAAAGGTCAAAAACTATGTCATTGTGTTTGCTGACTTGCATTCAAAATTTTATCATTTTATAAATTTATGTCAATAAGTTTGGTATCAAATTGTACATTATAATTCCAATTTTAGTATTATACATTAGTTAATTTCTAAATTTAAAAGTAGATATTAAGATAACACACTTAAATATCAGTTTTTCTGTCATGTGGTATGTTGAATGTTTCTGATGTTAAAATACAAAGTCTATTGTTTTGTATAAATTAGGAATTCAAATTACCAATATAAAACCTAGAATATAAATTAATAAACTCATAACCTTCATATTTGTTAAGATATTGTTTCATGTACTGAATCAAACTCACCTGTTTCAATTTTGAGACAATTATGTAAACCTACTTACATCTATGGCATGTTATTAACCAATCAGAAGCTCAGAATGCCTCATAAATTACATTGATTCTTTGTAAATTATTTTCACTCTGGATTCAACGAGAATAAGTTGACCCTTTTGTTTGTTTTTTTATTTTCATGCAAAGCTACTGGAGGGCTATCTGCACTAGCCATCCCTAATTTAGCAGTATAAGACTAGAGTGAAGGCAGCTAGTCATCACCACCCACCACCAATTCTTGGGCTACTCTTTTACTAACAAATAGTGGGATTGACTGTAACATTACTGTAATGCCCCCAGAGCTAAAAGAGCAAGCATGTTTGGTGTGATGGGGATTTGAACCTGCGACCCTCAGATAACAAGTCAAACACCTTAACCCACCTGGCCATGCTGGGCCAAAGTTCACACTTTAATGAGCTCAATATATATATTTTTTAAGACCCAAAGTTTAGCTACTAAGTTTGCTAAATTATAGTGAAATTCTATGGTATTGATATAGTTATTTATAACTATCGGTTACTTCAAATGTGTATGTTAAACCTTAAAAAAATTTCCTTTCACATCCTCAACATACGAAATTCGATAAGGTTCAGCAACCCATGGCAAGCAGAAAATCAATACAAAGGTTGTAACTAAAAGAAATAACTGTTTGTTAAACTTGTTTATTTGTTGTTCTACATTTTAATAAAAACAAGTTTAAGAACAAATTTGTAAATCTTAATAATTTATATACAAATATATATTATAACTGAAATGTGACTGTACTTTCCAAAATACTAGTCCACTAAAATACAGCCAAAACAGGTTACTTTGTAAAAGCTTATTTGATACTCTTGGTTACAAGCAGGACTGAAAGATAAATATAATACACACATATATATACATATATAAATGTTCTAAGATTTAAGCAATTCAGACAAAACATTTGTTTTCGTGTTATAATCTGTAACCATTCTAGAATGAAAAAGCAAAACTTATATTTATTTCATAATATTTTATAGTGGTTACAAGACTCACCAAACTGAGAGACCCCCATTTAGTTAAATTACAGAAACCAACACACAAAATATAAAGTTTTACTGAAAACAAGTGTTTCCAATGTAATTAGTATGTATTTGATATTATACAAATATGTCTGAAATTTTTGGGATAAAAAATAGTTTTTTAATCAAAACAAGAAAATCACTTTGCATTCATATTTGTAGGAAATAGACTTGATAATTTAACAAACAAATTTTCAGTAAAAATTTTGATTTTTTATGTACAAGACTTGTAATTATTATCACAACTCTACCAAATTTTGTGAAGATACACAAGTTATGGTGTAATTACTTAATTTGTGCAAATGTGAATATGAATTTAAATATATTATGTCAAGCCCATTGCAAAAGGATCAAATAAAATAATAGCAATTAAAATAATAAAAGTTTCTTACTATTTGAGTAAATAACAATGCAGAAGTTGAAAGCTTACCTGGGTGTCATTATATCTGTAGCTAATGCTGTGTATGTATACTCCTCTTTACTATCAAGAAATGGATAACCATTCAAGTTAATGTGGGCATCATAGCTGCATAATCATCAAAGATTACAACCACTTGATACTTATTATTTAAATATAAAGAACTGTCCATTTAAGGCTAAGTGACTTGTTTGAACAATTTTATTCTATGATTAAACTAGACTTGAATTTAAAACATATACTGCAAACTGTGTTATCATGCTATGTTTATCACTTGAAACATATTAAATCAAAACAACTTGTCATGTAATCCCCAATTTTGTTCATGCAGTTATTGTCCATGCTTCAAAGTTTAGGTTCTACAATTACTTTAAAAGGCTTATTGCTTCTGTATTAAAAATAAAATAAATTGAATTTCAAAACATATGAAATTGTGAATTGTCTACTTAAGCAATTTAAACAAGATTAACCTCTATTTTTTTAAATAATAAGTTATCAAACTACTTAAATGAGAACTCCATATCTCACACATCCAGAATTTACATGACCACATTTGTTCAAAACAATGTTAAATCCACTTTTCTGCTGCCAAATTTATGATCCTGATAGAGCCTGTCATAATCTCAGATATGAAATCCATTGTGTATTTGCAATCATTTGCATGACATATATTTTTATATTACTTCTTTAAAGGTTATCTTTTGTTAATGTTTTAATAAAAACATAACAGTGAAGTACATATAAATATCAAGAAGTAGAGTTTTGGCCAAGCACATACTACATTTAGTAAAAATCTTTTGAGTTAATACCCCCAATTCCAAGCACAGGAGAAGCGTGTATTGTTATATTTTTAAGCAATGAATTAGTTACATGCATCTTTTATTACACTAATTAACCACAGAAGTCTGTAACTGACAAAGGTAATTACAGGCATTTGAATTATTTATAACTACTATCAATCAGTTCCTATCAGAACTTAGAAACTTTTCTGTACTTGCTGCATTTGCTTGATACTAAAAGACTAATCAAATCAAATATAAGTTTGTGATAATAAAATACAAATTTAAAAAGTAAAAAAGGATACATTCCTCTTCTTCCAAAAGCATCTCCTACCCACTTACTTGCCATGACAGCAGCCATAAGTGGCACAATATACTTCACACTACCAGTTAACTCAAACATGATCACCACTAAAGATACTAAATAGAACAAAAAGAAGAAATTATAATGTGTGTAATTTTTCAAAATGTATTATGAAAAACAAGAGCAGACTTTAAGTTGTTGTTTTTTTTAATCCACTAACACATTTAGTAAATAATGTAAACTGGAAATTAAGATAATATTTAACAAATATCTGTTTAAAGTATTTCTTTCTAAACTGGTTAGAAAGTGTTAAATTTCCAGAAAGACAAAAATGAGTTGACAGTTTAAGATATACATAAATATGTATTAAAGCATGCTTTATTGCATCCAAAAAAGTGGATCTTAAAAGATCTTGGAAATGTAACTTTTTGGTTTTCATTTGTATTTGTGACTGCCTGTAGAGTTGTGTTTCCACTAAAGGTAAAGCTCTAGTTCATGAGTTTTAAGCAAGTTTGAGAGTTATAAAAGCTGTAATAAAATTATTCTACACCTTTGACATATGTTTATTACATGTAATTGAGAATACAGTGCTTAAAAATTGAATTTATGATTTACTTTAGGTTAATTTTCATCATGACTGTTTATAAAAATATATGAAAATTATTTCTGTCTTAAACTTACAAGAATTACAAAATAAGCAAATTAAATTTTCTTTATTACCTGATGTACCTTCAGAGCACATTTATTAGTGTTAATTTAAAAACTCAAGTGCATTGCAAGCTTACATATTAGATTTTATCTAGTATATAATTTTTAAATTTTGTAAACAGAAAAAAAAATTACACCACCACTTTTAATTTGTCATTAAGTGAATTACTTAATATAATTGTTATTCCTGTATTTACATATTCCCTTACATCTTTTACATTTATTTATTTATGAAATCAGTTATTAAAATATTAGGTAGCCTTTATTAGATAATGCAAGTTACAAATAACAGAACATACACACAAGTCCTCTTTAAAAGTATAAGGCTACTGTTAAACAACAATGCCCAAAGTAACAGAATTGTAGTTAAGTTAGTATTTAACTTTAATAACCAATAACAAATTTTCTTGTCTTAGATAACCTTATTAGCAAGCATAAATTCCACACACTTTTAGGAATTATAACAAACTAGAAGTGAATACACAACGTTTTAAAAATAAAATTTAAAATAATATAAATTTTCTTATTTGTGAACTCCAAGTGCTTTATTATACCTGTCATTCTTGTGACTCCTCCAAGACATGCTGCAGCACCTACCATGGCATACAGCCCAGGAGACAAGCAATTTTCACCAGTGGAGCAAGCTCCTTGAAATACCCATAGGTGAGGGTAATGGCTATTATTATACAGAAATACAAAGAACCAATTTCAAATCACATACCTGAATTACATATGAAAAAATTTCATCTGCAAACATGTAGAGATTTTATCATTTGGAATAACACAAGAGGAAATTGTGATAAAAAGATACACACACACATAAATATGGAAACACCTAATAGATGAAAATTAAAAGATTAAAGGACAAAATTTTGAAAGTATACAATAATTTAACACTTTATAATCTTCATAAAACCTTTACGTTTCTATTTTTCATTTTATCATCTTCCAAAATTAAATATGCCATTAACATAACACTTCTAATTAAGTTTTCATATATAAATTGTGTTTCAATTACTTATAATTAAAATATAAAATAAGGAAACTTTAATTTTTTTTTAAATAGTATTTGAGACCTTTGGAATATCACACCTGTCACTTCTTGTAGTATAGTTAAAAGGAATTTTCAAGAATAACCAGAAAACCAAAATAACCAAAAATAAGCTGTGTTTGTTATATTCATCAGATGAAACCTTTCAACTAAATAATAAGTTGCATATCCAAAAAATATTTTTCTCTGTATAAACCGTTGAAACAGAAAAATGTAATAAATGAAGTTTAATTTTCTACAAAACACATGCAGCAAAATACAAAATAATCAACCTATTGTTTTAATCATCTGAATTCAAGTATTGATTTTGCACTAAAATCTGGATACTTTTTTTTTTGTAATTAAGCACAAAGATACATTGTCGACCACAGGTATTGAAACCTGGTGTTTAGTATTTTCAGTCTGCAGACAAAGCACTGTGCCACTGGGGAACAATTGGATATAGATTCACAGTCAAAATATCTGGATGAATAACATTAAAAGCTTGTTTTTGGTGACATATAAGTAAATTTTAAATGTAAAATAAATTCCTAAAACTAGTTATAAAACCTTCTAAATATTTTGACCCCATCTAGTGTTTTCTTTAGTGTCTACTGATTTAGTGCTGTCATACAAAAAAAATTCTGACAAATTTATTACTCGGCAACTATGTTTTAAAGTTGAACCATAGCCAAAAAGGAAGAAAAAAGATGACAATGAGAAACTTTTCCAAGTTTCTTTATTACCCCAGAAATCTTTACATTAGGAATTAAAAGTTTAGTTTTTACGCAATTGAAACTCAGCAGTATCCAGGTCAACAGCAAGTTTTTAAAAGCAGCATGGAATGTAAATAAAAGTAAACCATACGTAGGGAATGTAGAAAATTTTAAGAAAAACCCACTCCTAAACAGGTACTTCTCAGGTATTTTAATAGATTTCAGATTGTCAGTCATCTGACACAGTATATTCAGTCAAAAACACAACCAAGGTTATCTAGAAGGAACATCTGGGGAGTAGCCCTATCAATGCAAGGATCAAAGTTATTCATATTTAAGTGTTAGAACTCCATCATTATTTTATAAAATTTGTAACTAAGTTAAGGATGAATAAATGTGTACGAGTTAAACAGTACTTCACCAGCACTTAAAACCAACAACTTAGTTTCTAACCATAATGCAACATCATTATTGGGTTGTGTTACTAATTTAATAAGGCTAAATAAGAAAAAATATATTACTGAACAGTTAAACTAGAAAAAAGATTGTTTACTAGACCCAAGACATCTTTCAAATAAGGCTTTTGTTTTCTTAAAAGTCTTAGAATACTGTTTTAAAACTTTGCATTATATGCAAAGAATTGAGAAAACAAAAACAAAAGTGGATGTTATATATACTTACTATGCTAGTTGTTCCATACCAATTCCTACCATTCGACCCATTATGGCACCCATGACCAAACTTGGAATAAACAAACCAGTTGGTACCTATTTATACAACTTAAGCATAAAAATTATTGAAACAAATGTTATTTTATATAATAATGACAGAAAATGTATTCAGAAAAGTACATAAACCTGGAGTCAGAAATCCTTCAAAAAAGAAGAGCTTTTTTTTTGTTTGTTAATAAATGCCTGCTTTGAAATGATCTTCCAGCTGATTGATATAGACAACACCAGCAAGACAGCTCTTAATATATTTTATTCCCTTATGGGACTAAAAACTTAATTTTGCATGTGGGACTGAAGAGGAACAACTGTTTCTGAATGCTTTTGCTTACTTTATTTCTGATAGGTAATCCCCCCCTCTCAATAATTTCATAAACAAAAATAAATTGAAAACTATTAATAATATGCATGAAACATAAGACTAAACACTAGATAACATTCAGTTATTACAATACATAATGTTACCAGTCGGATTTCATGTAAACCGACATGAAAGGTATCTATGCTAACCATACCTAACTTTAAAGCAATAGACTAGAGGGAAGGTACTAAGTCAACATCACCCACTGCTATTGTTGTCAGATCGGGTAGTAGAATTTGAGTGTCAAATTATAATTTAATCACAATCCCAGAGTACCAAAAAGAATTTTCGTATTGGCAGTAGTGAGTCAAATCATAGAATCTCACTTCTACATATCTGACACACCAACCATTCAGTATTTAATTTCCAGGAAATTATATAGACACATTCATACAGATTGTTTTCTATTAACTTTAACATGATCATTTTTCATTTTAACCTTAACCTTTTGTATACAGCTGTTAAAACCTAACTAATTTCTTCTTTGGTGATAGATACAGTCAAATTTAGTGAAGCTGCTTTCTGAAACAAGCAATAGATAAAGCAACTTTTTGTTAACCTGGTTAATTAGATATATTACTATTAACTTCATTTCTGGAAGTGGAATCATACAGTAGACCTAAAAATTTGATAGTAATAATTCTCTTTAATGATTATAATCTTTAAAATGTGTAAGTATTAACTACTAACAAATTAGTTAAACTTTTTACGATTAGGATATTAACAAAATTCAGCATGGTATTCTACAGTAGAAAGTAAGAAAACTATTTTCTTAAACCAAGATCTTTAACATTATTCAATGTTGAGAAATTACATCTGAGCGTTTTAACGATTAACGTCAAACCATATTCACCTTGATTCCAAAAGTAAAAATTGTGATACACAGTTTGAAGATTAAGGCTAATGTTAGTAATCCCAAAGACTTGTGCACACCTGGTCCTGCCTCAGCTATCTTTATCCTGCTGTTAACGTTTGTGAAGTTCCTGTTGTAATCACTGAAAAAGTAGTATACAATTTTGCAAGATTCACTCACTATGGATAATATAAAAATAAATGAATTATATAATATAATTTAATATTCAAATTTCCAGCCTCCTTTTATCCCACAGGTTACATGACAAAAATGATTACGAATTACAGAAACACTTTAAGATGATTTTACATCCAAAACAAAAAATTCCAGTTATTCATTTTTCTCAGTAGAAATGACATCACTAACACTTCCATACTTATTAAGTGGAATAACAATATAAAAGAAAATAACTGTACACTTTATCAGCTTTAGTAAGGACTAGAAAATCATTAATAACATTAATAATGAAATATTGTAGATACAAAACAGCCAGTGTTAATTCATTTTATTTAAAATATAAGTAGCACACTCAGCAACATTTTTTTTCAAAATTTTAATTTTCACTCTCATCAAAAAATTTATATATATATATATATATATTATTTAATATATATAATAATGGAATAAGTCTAAATACACTCAAATGATAAATTCTTTTGAAATATGCAAGTCCTAAAATACATTACCAGTAGTTTAAGAATTAAAAAAAAAAGTTTCTTTCTCATCTTTGACTTTTAAATATTTCCAATTTTAAACGAGAAAAAGTTTCTACAACTGTTGAATTATGTTGTATTCTCTATATGTAATTATGTAATAGATAAAACAACTCATAATGTCAAATTTTCTATAACTGGATAACATTAGTTAAAATAATTTTTTTTCTATCAAAGTACTTTTTCATTCCACTATTTAGTGGTGGATTTATTTTTTCAAAATATTAATTACTCTTTTGCTCTAAATTACACGTTATGCAATAAAAAACAAAAACCTTTAACATCAACATTATTTCACAGTCCAATAATATCACGATCTGCTACATGAAGAATTTCTTTTCACACAGATCTACTAAACTCATTTAAGAATTACTTATTTGGAGTCTTATAGTAAGCTGTTTTTTTACAGTTCTTATTGAAAATACCAGTAATAATTAAAACACACTAAAAATACATCCTCTCTACAATGTAAAGTATTGAAAATTACATAACCATTGTCACAAATTACTTCAGTATTTAAATGTTTCATTATTAGCTATTCAATAAACTTTTGTAATGTTTATCAGATAATCATTATTACAACAGGTTCAAGCAGTAGATTATTAATTACATATTTAAAATTGAGAAAGTTGCTGCAATTACCTTGATAAATTTAACTCAGTGTTTTGGCACTAGAATAAGTTAATTACTTTGAGGGACAAGATTTAAAAATATTGACAGAAAAACAGATGCTGCAACTGCCTCGTTAATTTCAACACACTGTTCTGGCAAGTTCAATAAGCTGATAATTGTAAGAAAGATTTTAATTGTACTGATCAAAGCTCTAGCTCTTATTTGGTTGTATATTAAAATTAATGAAAAAAAAATTTTCATGAAGACATTTTAGTTTTCCAGGATTCTAAAAGAGCAATCTTTACTGAGTATTAAGTAAGATAAAACTGCCTACTTAAAAAAAAATCAAGATACGTAATAAACAATTTTGTTTAAAGTTTCATAAAAAATAATTGGTTAGTTAACTGGTTAGTATAAAACCTTATCTAAAAAAATCAATCATTTCTTTCATAACTTACCACAAAAGAGAAACATCTGCTACACCACACTGACTAAACAACAGTTTGATAAGATCACTGGTATTCATGCGAGTGTAAGTGTTTGGAAAACTAATTATAGCAGTGATACAGGTGATAACCAGTACCTAAAACAAATAAAGTTTAAAGTTAGAAATAATCATTACAAGAGTAATTTTTGTAATTCAGAATGAAGAAATATCATGAAATTTAAGAAATTATGGATTTACAAATCTTGTACACAATTTTAATTCTTACATTTAATTTAATTTTAAAATTGTGCTTTGCAGAGGCAATAAATAAACTACTGTTTATTTTGATAATGAACTATTGACTGAAAACATAGAAAATTATGAAATAGTATGTATGTACTCTCTTACCTCTGTTACTGGATACTTCCCCAATTGAGACTGCTTCCGGTAGCTGCACCACTGAATATTTCCTTTGATAAATATGGTTCCTACAAGCCCCTAAATATCAATCGTACACAAATTGAATTCCACTGCTCAGAACTCACAATAAAAGTATAAGATTTCATTTTTAAGTACACTTTTTAGCTCTTTCATTTCAACACAAGATCTCTTCCTCAATCAGTGCCCTGGTGGTCAGAAAAGAAATTCTGCATTTTTTTACGTTCAGTGAATTTGGTGAAACTTGTATAGGAAGTGGCGTGTGATATAAGGATTACAACTTAAATTTTCCAAGTTAAACAAATATTGACTGAGTTATGATTAACCAAATCATCAACAGAAACAAATGATAGTACTTCTTGTCGTGCAACTGATGACTGTGCTACGTAAACTTTCTTCCTTGCTCTTCATTGATTTTGTATTTCAGACCAGAACCCATAGAGCTTAAATAAATGGCTCCACGCCCCATCAAACACTGACTGGAACTTTGCCACTCCTAAACATTTCATTATCAATCACCATTATTCCTTCATTTACCTGCACGTTTGAAGTTCCGAGATGTTTGACTTACAACCTATGCAGCCTCTGTGGATGCAATTGCAGAGAACCTTTATACAGCACTTGCTAAAACAAGCTTATCTATCATACCCAAATAACCTGTTCCAGAATAAAAAAAATACAAAAAAAACAAAGGTTCAATGCTCACAATGAAAGTAATTATAGATGTAGCCTTCTGTAATATTGGAAGATTAAGAACAAAGTCTTCAACTTCAAAGACAATGAAAAGAAAGGTTTCACAATCAACTTTGAGAACAAAAAATAAATAATAAACTGGTGTGTGCATGGCCTCTCCAAAACAGCATCTTTTTGACTGCTTACTGCTTGAGATTAAAATATATTAACATTATGTAGATTGCATATTTATCAAATACATCATATTCAACACCTTCAAGAAACAACCACCAGAATTTTCTGTTTCTTGCTCTACTACCCCAAGACATTACTTTACTTTTTGGTTGAGGAAGAAATCCTGCATTAATGTTATGAAAATATTCTATTAACCTTTTCACTTTAGACTTATGTAATTTGCAAAAAACATCTCAAATTTCATTTATGCAAAATAATCATGGAAAGTATGAGATTTCTTAAAATATCCTCTCAAAACTGGTAAGATTTTGTTAAAGATTATAAGTATCTTGTACATAAAAATTGACATCATTATAATTAAGTGTTTTTACTAAAAATATGTTATTTTTTTCAATTGTAATTACTTGCACTCAAACTACTGACAAATTGGGTTCAAGATGATTTTAATTTCAAGTACAAAAATACTGTTCTTCAATTTTTAGTTTTCATATTTTATTTGTATAACCTATAGAATCTCCTAAAATAATATGAAAAGTTGTTTAAGGTTAATGTTAATAGTTTATTTACCATTTTCTCTGCAACATCACTAACTCTAGTTATTATCATCAACATACAATGAAATGAAATAATTAAATTAGGAAACAGTAAGAAAAACACATACCTTTTAACTTGTTGTAGAACATATTTAAAATTTTTTTGTTAAATTTGTAATTTTTTTTCTTTTCCTTTTTAAACATAGTTAATTTTTAATGTTTTATTTTCCTTTCTTGTCTGTAGTAGACATGTGCAACCATTCAACACAATTTTTGTGCACTGCATAATATTGTAAGCTTTAAGAACTGACACAAAGTATGATGTATATTTAAAAAAGTTTAAACCTTTAAATTATGCATTTTAAATAATAACCATGCCAAAGCGAATGTTTGAAGTTATTCGTAATGACGGCCATGCAACTCACTACTGAGACCTCTTGTTGGGCATTTCCTACCCTGTTTAGAACTTCTTTTTGGTATGGTTTCAAACTTTTGACCAGCTAGTATTTAGGCTAATTTCATAGTGTTCACATTTTCCCTATTAAATGGTAAAAAAGGTTTTTATTTTTATTTTCATCTTGCAAAGCTCTACTCAAATAAGTGGTTGAGTCTAACAATGCAAAATGCATATTTTTTCTTTATGTTCATTAACCTTAAGATTGTGGCCAGTTGCTTATGTATGTGATATTTACATATAGGCTACAAAGTTCAAAGTTCTCTGTCAGAGATTGAAAAACATCATTACTTTTTTCAAATGTATTAATTGAAAATTTTTTTAAACATACGAGTCAAAAGGACACGTAAGCATCTTAAAGCCTAGATGTCCCTTTACACAACTGCTTTTGTATTACTGAAGATACATAGTACCAAAGTAAAGAATTTTCATAAATTCTTAGTTATATGACAATACGTCTGAAGTTTTAAGTAGTTTATTAAAGGGTTTTTGTTTTAAATAAAAGATTTGAAACTTAGAAAATGTAAAACCTAGAATCCTAAAATACAATATAATGCCAATTTCATTCACCTACACTGATAATAAAAGTGTATAATTAAATTTTGAATGTAACACAGTGACTTGCAAAGAAAAGAGTACCTGTTGTGAAAAGGTTAATAAGTTGACTGTACAAGATTTTATTCCAAATAAACTTTTTAAACTTTAACGCTATGAAACTACTAGCAAAGAAACCAGTCAATGTCAGACCTATACTTAAAAAAGTAATACTACAAACTGGGGTGTGAGCCATTCCTTTTTACTATCTTGAGCCATAGCATATAACTGTTCATCTAAAATTCTTTGTAACATCAGATTCATGCTTTTCACTAACAATATCCTCACTTAGTTGAGACATTAATTGTGGTATTACAGTAGTAAAATATATGACTGGCCACCTAACTCATGCTCCTTGTCTAATGACTCATCCATTTCACCCTATGGTGCTCAGACAGGTGGATCATATCATATACCAAGGTCAAAATTGCACCAGTAAATTAAAAAAACAAAATTAACTAGGTTCTAGTCATTATTACACACATCTAAAAAAAAATATGAGAATATGAGAATTGAAATTTATTCAATAAAAATAACTACTGATTTAGTTTCATACATTAACATTTTTCAAAACATTGATTTCAATGCTTTGTGGAAAAAAAAATTAATGCTTGTGAATTTCTTGATTTTTCATAATATTTACAGCCCCTTAAAAAGAAATTCAAAATAGTTGTAAGCATAGCAGTACTAATATTGGCCTAGTAACTTCAGTGTAAATTCAGTTTTATCAAAACCTCTGTTGACATGGTGTGATATAACTGCCTACATCTCAACTTTGAGAAGACAAACTAATGATCTAAATAACATGAAAGCTATTTTTTTGTTCTTTTTAACCCCATAAGCTAATATAGTTTCCCTTTTATTGGAGATTCTCACAGAGATCAGAACAGTGACAAAAGCTTAGCTTGGCCACATGTTAAAAAGTGCTTATAAAAAAACTTCTGCCAGAAGGTCACAGTATTTTTTATTCAAAACAAAGATAAAGTTTGACATTTTAAAAAAATATGTAGGAAACTTTTACAAGGATGTAGGAAGACAGAAAAATCATTAAGTAAATCTATAACAAAGGAAATTATATCTGTTTATTTTCAAAATAAAACATTTCTTTGAATTTTCAAAGCTGCAAATTTATACAGTATCACACACAAAAATTTTATTTGCCAAAGCTACATAGTGTTTTCAAATTTCAAAATATTTCCTGCAGTAACTTTTTTAAATACAATAAAACAAATCATACAAAAGATGTATCATATTCATGTACCTGGGATTTTGTGATTTGATACATCTTCAACACAATATGTATATATATATATTAAACACATTCCAGATAACTGACTTGAACAAATAACCAATTACATACATGTGAAGTCCATTGATGTGCAAACATATTACATAGCATCAGCAATAATTAACTAATTCAAAACTTCCCTATAGTGGAAGAAAAATATAGTATTACAATGTTACTTTGTCTAAATAAGCCAGCATTTCTCATTACTTGGTCTATAATACAAACACACACACACACACACACACTAATATTTAGTTATCTTAAACATTTTATGTATCATTTGTTCTAAATATATAATTTTAACAATCATTTGACCTAAACACACAAAAATCAGCCTTCTTTATCAAATAACATCACTTGCTCTGAACATACAATATTTTTTCCTTAGTACTATCACTTGATTTAAATTTAGTAACTTTCCTTACCAAATAAACCTGCAAAAATACAGCAGCTTCTTTCCTTCTTTCAAAAGTTATATTTGTCTTTGACATTATTAGCTTTCCTCAGAAATGATAAAATATATTTTTTTTTCTTTTATGGAATATATATATATTAATGGGTGGTGGTTAGAAGTTATGCTAGTTAATTTAGATAATTGGATGGGGCCCTTCATACTAGTATATTTCATTTACTGGGCTACCAATTAATGCCTTTCTACCATAATGGGAACTGGAATGCTAATTTCAAGAGGTGAGTTTATTTAACTTACTTACCCCCATATTATTTGGAGAGCAGTCACCTTCCCATAGCTGTCTGCAGGTAGTAAAGAGTGATATAAATGTGGGCTTGAGCACCCACATCTTGCTCTCCTAATTTCTATTTCTATATCTATTGCTACTCTTTTATTTCTTATGTGAGCCTGATGAATACAAGTTAAGACTAACAGACGGTGTATCCCCACCACAATGTGGGTCCTACTTCATCACTCACCTCCAAAACCTAGGGTACATTTTATATCCTATATAATAGCTTGTATCCTGGGATCCTTTCAGTTAGTGCAGCAATTTTTATTTATTTTTTTGTTTTGGCCTGCTTTTGGTTATAACAAACATATATAGAAATAGGCACACACATGCATAATAATTATATCCACCAAATACTGTAAATTCCTCTAATTACACCCTTATTTTGAGAAGAATTTTCACTCAGCAACTTGACCAAATTCTTCACTTATATTACTAAATGGATGAAAAAAACAATTAATTTGTTATTAAAGGCTAATTTTACACTAATAAGTGGATTCCAAGTAAAAACATATCAGCATATATATAATATACAATGCTATTCAGCTTACCCCTAAAATACCTAGTATTATGAAAGGAACTAATTCCACAAAAAGCCAGTTCCTGGTATATTCCACATAAAACATTACCAAGTGGTCATTACCAAATGGGTTGATGGACCGAAGAATAAAAGCTGCCACTAGAGCACAGAAGAAAGATCGCCATAATGTCTTAAGAGGGAAATAATAACTGACCTAGAAATTGGAGAAAAAAAATTAATGATAGCATATTATCCTGTGGTTCTTACACCTTTTTAGAAAAACTGGAAAATGAGTGGTAAGTGGTAAAGAGTTGTGCCTCTCAGTTTATACATATTTATATAATAATACACATTTCTATACAAAACATACTTCCATAGATTATTACATGTACTTCTTACTGAGATTATTGCACTGATCAACCAAATACATAATACTGTCCTTGTTGTTATTCTTTTCAACATAGATCTCCATTTAATGTTTCTGTTTCTAAAAAGTGTTACACGAAGTAGTTCTTATTTTGAAATGTTTAATTCAATTTTTAACATGCTGCTAATCCCTGAATTTCTTAGTATTTTTTGTATCAAAGTATTATCCATAGTATCTAACCTTCCAATATTGTTTGAACTTCATAATCATTTAATGTACATTTCAGATACATGTGATTTCTAATTTATTACCTCAGTCACACCCAAAGTTTAATGATTTGTTAGCAATCCAATAGGAATGAAAGAAAAACAAAGTTGGCACATACTCTGCATGACAACCAATCTTTTCTATCATAAAAATATTTATATGTACAACTTATTAGAATAAACATACTGGTAATGTAATACTCACTACTATGTTTTAGTCTTTGTAAAGGAAATGTAAACAGTATTAAACATACACATTTAAAAATATTTCAGGTTTATGAACACAGTTGTTAGTAAGTATGAAGACTTTCTGAAATGTGACTTCATTAAGTATTTAAGTTTTACAAACTACATTATTATAGTTTTATTTTTAATGTATACACACACACACACACACACATTGTTATGTAATGTATCCTCCTATATGTTAGGGATTGCTTATCTGACACCACTTTTAAACAGTTTTGTGTAAATTTCCAATTCTGATAATACCTTATTCAATGATTATAATATACTATTTATATGATAATATTACAGCAAATTATATTAAAACATTTTGCACAAGGTCTTAAGGGCAGGAAATTAACTACCCAAAACTGCACGAAATGTGCTTTAGGTTTTATTTCTATTGTGTTTGTGGCCTTACAACATTTAAGATTCATTTTATCCTAAAGCCTAATATTTGTTTAATTTGTAATAAACTGATAAAACAAATAGAATTTTCTATTTAAATGAGTGGCTGAAACTACTAAAATGCTAAACTAGTTCTTCATTTCTCTTTCAAAGAATTATAATATTATTTTTTGCAAAACATTTCAAAACTACAAGCAGTAATTTGAAATGTATATACCTTCTTCAAAATACCCTATCCATCAAGTTGTTTCTATTTAGAACTTTATAAATCATTATGTTAAGCCATGAAAACATATTTAGTTCAAAACCACAAATTTATAAGTTTACTGTCACATCAGTCAACACTTATGTTTTGATATTTAAAAACTACACCAAAATTATACCCAAGGTCATTTCAGAACCAAAATCCCCACCCTCATCAACAATACTACTGCTTATAAATCTTCATTCCTCTACTAAGATAGACAATTTTATGAAGCTGCCAAATAATTAATTTTTTCAGTTAGTTTTTATTTTATAAATAGTAGCAGTAAGCTAACTTGAAATAAAAGAGTGCAAAAGTTTTGTAGTTTAAAAAAACAAAAACAATATTTATACCACTGTCCAAAACAAACAGCTTTCTTGGTATATATTATTCAAAAGTTTTCTTCTATTTAAGTGATAATGAAGCAGATAAGTGATTTATATTAAAAAAAAAAAAAGAGTAAAACACTTAATTTTTCTTTTAATGAAACCTTAAATGTATCTTAATAAAATCTAACTAAACTGTCCCAGATTAATTATATTTACTGCAAATGTATTAGCACAATAAACTGAGTAATTTCTGTAATGTTAAAGTTAAAAATAATTCTTAAAATGATGGAAGATGGGGAGGACCATGATGTTATAGTGCACTTGATAATACAGAGTACATAAAAATTTTATAAAAAGAAATTTCATGTTTTGTTCAATTTAATGCAAAGCAACTGAAAGATATCTGTACTAGCCATCCTTACTTTTTAAGTGATAGATTAGAAAAAAAAGCAGCTAGTCAACACCCACTGCTAACTCTTGAGCTATATTTGATCAAAGAAAAATGTGGCTGACCATAACATCAGAATGTTACAGGTCTAAAAGTTCTCTCACCATCAGAGCAAGCCAAGCCCAAACTGTAAGTATATTTAGGACCTATACACAAAATTTCATGACTCTATAACCCTGCAAAGTGGGACTAAGCATTTTCCTACTCAAATGTGCTTACAAGTGAAAATTGCAACAGTCTTGAGTCTCCCTAGTCACAAAAATCATGATATACAATTTTTTCTTTTCTTATTAAGCCAATTATTTAATGAGAGATTTTATTTCAAATATTTTCCAAGCCCATAATTTTAAACATTATTTTCCCAGGTTTTTCAGTGTTGAAAGTTTTATAACTAAATTCTCATGATTTTCCAGGATTTCAAAAAACTGTGTGGGCCCTGCCAAAATCCTTTCTAAAAAAGTTATTGAGTTCTAAAGTTTATTATATAGATATTTTGTGTTTAGTTTTGGTTTATCTGAAATTAAGCAAAAAGCTACACAATGAGCTATCTGTATTCTGCCCTCACAGGTATCAAAACCTGGTTTCTAGCTGTGCAAGTCCACAGACAAATCCACTGTTCCACTGGGAAGCATGACGTGTTTTAAAAATGTAGCTGAAAGGTATACTGCAACATCTACTGGAGTATAATCGAGAGTTTTGTTACATTTAAAAAATATATTTTTAAAAAAAACTTGTCCAAAAGATAAACTTATAAAAAAATGTGCTTGTTCCCTCAACAAAACACACACAAGAACAATTAACTTACTATATTTTGTTTTTATCTAAATGAACAGTGAATAAAAAAACACCAGGATTCACATACTGAAAAATCAAAATAAAATACTCCGATGATCCAATTGTTTGCAAAATTTATATACATTCTATAGTCTTCATTTATCATAATATTAAATGTATCATTCTGAACAAGACAAAGTTACTATAGGTACATGCACTGTTGTTTTAAAATTTGGTAAAATTACAGTGTGTAGGTGTGTTTTAAAAATGTCTAATTCATATGGTGCACAACAAAAAATTCTTTTTCTGCTGTGCTCTTTGTTGCTAGTCATTTTTTTAAACCATCAAATAGATAAATCAGATATATTTGAGTTTTAACAATTATACTTGAATTACATATACACAAAGATCTTAAATGTAAAATGTTGTGCATCTGATTTTGCTATTTTGAGAAAATCACCTATATTTACTGTAGCTTACATAACAAATAATCAGTGATTATTAATAATCAGGTTAATAATCTTAACCTCAAAATTACAAGAACTGATACACAATTTCAAACAGAAATCCACCGAAAAATCACCCATACTGGACTATACATTCCTTGGGACTCAGCACATGAAACAAAACAAAAACTCAACATACTAAGAAACCAAATAAACACAGCCATAAAACTATGTTCACCAGATAAAATTAACGATGAATTAGACAAAATAAAACAATACTTCACCAACATCAATAAGTTTCCTCCACAAACCGTAGAAAACATTATACGCACACACCTACACAGAAAGCAAAATCAACCAACTAAAGTAAATACAGCTCACGAATCAAAAAACCACGAAACCATATACTGCTGTATACCATATATTCCCGACATCAGCAAACAAATAACCAACATTTGGCAAAAATTAGTAACAAAATATGACATTCCAATTAATACCAAATTTATTCAAAACCCGCACAAAACTGAGGTCTATACTATGTAAAACTACACTGACAAACACCACACCAACATTATTTATAAAATACAATGTGATAACTGCCACGACTTCTATATTGAGAAACAAGTAGAAAATGGAAACCAGATTCAAAGAACATAAAAGTCACCTCACACGTTTTGAACACTGCAAGTCAAATAAACACAACATAACCATAGAAAACACTCAAATACTAAATAAAGAAACAAACATAAACAAACGTAAAATTAAAGAAGCCTTACTTATACAACAACTTAAACCCAAAATAAACCAATATAAAGGAACGCCTTTATACCTATATTAATATAATAAATAAAATTATATATTCAAACATCTAATACCGCCCTCTACATTTCGACACACAGTTACACAACCCCCTTTCAAACATGTGGTCAGCTTCCGGTCAGTTACCTCTTTCTTTGTGAACCTGACGATGACCGAAGAAGGTCGAAACGTTGTTCGCTCTTCTATGTAAAGTGTTTTCTCAGCCCAAACGAGCCGTTTTTGCATATATATTACATAACAAATGCTTTTTCACAGTCAAAATGCTTTACATCTATTAATAAAATGCCAGTGGCAGATCAATTCTGTTAAAAATGGCATATACTGTGTTTTGTAACTTAGCTCTTCATATATATTTGTTAATATTTCTTCAGGTTTTTTCATTTGTTTATTGGAATTTTACACTACAGTATATGGAACATTCAGTGCACAAACTGGTGAAGAAATCTTGGTTTACATTAATACTGTCACAAACTTAAACAGTGTTTAACATATATAAAATATGGTTATAAACTACATTCCTTATGTTGTAATTCAGATGTTAACTAGAGGTCACATGATATTAATATCCAATTAGTTCTTGAGAGTAAGCCTACAATATTTAAGCTACGTCACAAAAACATAGAAGGCTTTGCAAACATTTAGAAAAAGCATTAAATTACACTATGTAACACAATTTTTTACTTTTTCTTGTTCCCGGGCAGAAAGTGTTATTTCCCAACTGCTTAGGCCTAAAGTAAATGGAAGAGACCTATTTTTTTCTTCAAACTTTGCTTTTGTGACCTGGGAGCGTATAATGAAAACATGATGGGAGACTATATATAGGAGCTGATATGTGAAAGTGATTTACATTACAGTCGTAAAACTCGAACAACTACTCACTTCTACACATTTATGTTCATTTTTGTATAATTTTAATATAAATACATGTAAATCTTGATTCATATGTTGTTTTATTCAGACCATATGTATATGAAAATGTGCAAATTTGTTCATTTTTACATGGGAAAAAGGTTAATTTCTAAATTTCATTATCTACATTACAAAAGCAAAGTTTGAAGGGAATAATGGCAACTTTCTGTACTTTTACAACATAAGCAATTAAAAAATAACCCATACTATCCAGGAACAAATTTTGTGTTACACAGTGTTATGGATGCAGGTGAGCATGTCGATTGGCTAATAAGCTTGTAATGAAAGCGTGAAGCACTATGAAAATAGAACTGTTTATCTGCCAGTAAAGTTAACCAGCCAGTGTATATACATTCTTGGATCTGTGTTAGCTATTGTGCATATTTAATTATGGCTTTTTATAAGTAAGTATACTTTCTAGACCCAAATACAGGTTTATTACTAAGCTTGATAAATCATGGTGAAATTTCATAATATTGATAAATAGTAATTTATGATTGTTTGGTTATTACAAATGTGTGTGTGTGTGTGTGTGTATATATCCTCAAAATATTATTTTGTTTCATATCCTCCGTATGTAATATTTGATAAGGCTTAAATTGTTTGGTTATTACAAATGTGTGTGTGTATAGACTCAAAATATTATTTTGTTTCATATCCTCCATATGTAATATTTGATAAGGTTCAGCAACCTATGGCAGGCAGTAAATGAATACAAAGATTGTCATGACTATGATATATAATTATTTACTGCAATTTTTATTTACTGTTCTGTGTCTTAAGGAAAACATATTTAAGAACTTATTTGTAAACAGTATTAATGTATATACATATATTATGTATAATAATTGAAATATGACTGTATTTTCCAAAATACTAGCCCACTAATACAGAGCCAAGACAAGCTACTTTGAAAAAGCCAGTATTATATCTTTGGATAGAGCAACATCAGTGCACCTATGTTGTATTATTATATTATTGTGACTTCTGCAATGTTATTCAGGCACAGCTGAAAGGTCAGTATAACGTTATAAAGTTTAAACTATTTAGTCTGAACATTTATATTTTTGTATTATAATATGAAGTCATTCTTATACAAAATAAGGTACAACTTTTATTTCTTATTTTTTTCATGATGGTTGTGAGATCAGTCATGTGTATCAAACCCATATACAGATTTATTAGTGGAAATAAAATGTAAAGTTTTTTTTTAATTAAGAAACATTTGATACCTATCAGGATGTTATAAAATTTTTGAAGGTGAAACTTTAAAATTTTCAATCGTAAAATCAAAGTCACTTTGCATGTTGGACAGGCAATCAGTGAAAAGAAAAAAAGCATTAGAAAATCATTGCTTGACAGACCTTAAGCCTTAATAAAAAAAACCTAATATTTTCCCCATGAAAGCCTTATAATGTTTCCTAATAACCTGGCTAATTTTGTAAATAGAAATACTAATTTAAATAAATACTAATTTAAAAGATATAGCATGAAAACTCCAAAATAACAAAATGGTTATAAGGTCAGTCCCATGCCAAAAGATTCAATATAAAAGCTGCAGAAAGAAGTATTAATGTTAGAAGATATTCAAGTAAATTAATACCTATTGAACGTTTTAATTGTTAGAATAAAAAATTAATATTTTAAAAATCTTTGAATCAGGAAAATTGCTAATTTCCTATTTAATATTGTAAAGCTCATATATAGGAAAACTGCAGATAGGATTAAAAAAAAAGAGCAAAAGAACAATAACACTATTATACCCAAGAATTGAATAGTAAATTGGAAAATCGTCCTCAAACATTGTTAAAGGAGAAAAAATTCTACATAAATGTAGCACAAAAATACTGGATATTTCTCAAAAGATTATATAATTTCATGTAAAATAAATTAATAAATCATGAAGATATATTTTTAAAATATATTTTGAATGTTATTTAACAATGAATTATGGAAGGTTTCACAATCTTGAGTTTACTTTAATATGTTTTGGTATTTCTGTTCTCACAACACATCATTTTGATGAACTAGAATAAATTTTAGCACAGCTAATACATTTGTATAATTAATAAAATTAAAGTGCTAAAAATTCATTTGAAGAATTTAACTTATAAGACATACTCCAGTTTGACATACCTCTTCAAGACTAAAGAGAACTCCACCAATAGGAGCACCAAAAGCCACTGATACGCCTGCTGCAGATGCTGCTGAGAGAATCTGTCAATAAAATGATTTTTATTTTACATAACACAGATAGTTCTTTTGGAAGCAATATTATCATTGAAATTCTAATCACTTATTTAGACTAAACAGATTACAACTTTTAATACCCAATTAAAGTAGACAACATATTGAAACATTACTTTAACTGGTAAATTTTTCATATGTTAAAAGTAAAGTACTATATCCATATTGTAAACGATAGAGAAACAACACAAGATTAACATATTATCCATAAGAATTTCTGAATATGCTGAAAAATAAATATACATAATCATTGTAGTATTACCATAAATAATATCCAAGTGATTGATAAAATGATTATAAAATTCCTGTGAAATATGGAAAAAAAAAAATTTAAGTTAACTGCAGAGGTTACATATGTGGCTGATACACACCTAAGAACATAGAATAACATGTAAAGAGCAGACAATGTCTGACAACTATCATAATTTTTTCTGGCTTTGTATGTGTGATAAGAACCATTAAAAATTCAGCAAAGCTTGTTGATGTTTTCTATGGAAACAACATTGAGCTGGAAGTGAAAGAGACAATTCTCTATACAGAAAACAACATAATATAATACATTATTTGACAGATTAAAGGTTCTATTGTTATAAATAATATAGTATTAAGTGTCAGAGAGATGCACTGGCAATTCAAAAAAGATAGGATGTGACAGGTTAGTATGGTAAGCAGGTCCAATTTTCTAGTTTATGACTCCATAAAAAAAATAAGATTGAAGGCTAAAAAAATTATGCTTTGCTTGAATAATAACTATATTATAATAAGTAATTTACATTAAACTTCATACTTCTTGGAGATGTGATAAATAGACTAGAGAAAAGAGAAAACCTAGAGATCAAATATCACACTTCTCGTACTAGGAGAGATTGACAGCTTTTTTTTAATATTTCCTTTTGAAAAAACTTGTATTATATTAAAATTTGATTTACTACCTGTTCATATGCCAAGTTTATCCACATAGCATGATAATAAAGTAGCTTAATTAAATTTTGAAAGTAGGTCTAAAAAATTACAACAAAGACACTTTGACTTGCTGGTAGCAAGTGTAAAAAGTCACGAAAATAATTAACTAATCAAAATTAGTGTTTCTGGTTATTATTATTTTTTTATTATTTCAACAATCAAGTCTCATGTGAGAATACATTAGTTAAATGTAATCAATTAATAAGCCTGGTTATGAAATTCCACTAATTGCCTAGATCTGGTAATTAACATACTAGCTGTAGAATCATTTAGACACTAAACACAATTAATCCCATTCTTTGCAGGACTACTAAACACATTAGATAAATGACTAAAATGCTTGTTCTTCAGTAACATACTGTATACAAAAATAGACAAATAGTTAATAATTTTTTTCTACTTGGATTGTGTTAGAAACAAAACACAAGATTTAGTCATTTTTGACGTCGTATATTTTAAACTATTGTTTGATACAATCATGATAGTAATATTACTGAAAAACAATATATATATATATCAGTTTGGTTGTGATTTTAATAAACCTGAAATGAGAAATTATCATCCCTGATGTGGGGTTTCTGTTAACACTTAATAACAAATGTAGGTAAAACCTATGAATATTTTATAATTTTATTACTGCAAGGAATACTACACAACTTAACAAATGATCAATACTAGCATTTGTGGATTTAATGTGAAATTTGTTTTTATATGGAACACTGCTGTATTAAGCAATTTCATAGTAGTCAGGCCACTGCAACATTATAATTTTTAAGATGGTCTGGGGCATGATCCCATAGAAAATTTTGAAACTTTAATGCTAGGAGATTAAATGTTGAGCCATTTTAACTACAGATATTGTATACACACAATGTAACACACTGAATTAAAACAACCAAATTTTAATACATGCCACAAAAAAGTGGTCAGGCCATGGCCTGACTGCCTTACCACTTCCCATGGCCCTGTGGAAAATAAGGAGATGGTTCCTAGGAAATAAAAAGTACATAAAATCTTTCAAAACAGCTCCACATTTTATTTTATGATTCATAATTACTAGTAATATTTTTATTCTTTTTCACTACTAGGTAAATTAAATAGCATTGCTTTATGAAATGAAAATTAAAAACTGGATAATTAAAATATTTCAATTCTAACCTCTCTCTTTTTGGCTTCATTCTTGCCATATTTAGGAAAAAGATAGGAAAAAATATTTCCTATACAGCATGCCACATGTACAAGTGGGCCTTCTTTTCCAAGACTAAGTCCTGAGGCTACAGCCAAAATCATTCCAACAGACTTGATGACCAACGTCCACTTACCCAAGTATCCACGAATGATGAATCCACTAAGAATAGTTTTTATCTATAAAAACAATGTAAGATATTAATTCATATAACATAATAAAAATACATTAAACATGCAAGAGTCCATAGCTGAATAATGCATCACACTGCTTAAACTTAGGTTGTTAGAAAAAGTATTTAAAAGAATGTTTTGTAGCACGTTTTTTTAAATACACATATTTTGTAAATAAAATACCAACATTATAACAGAAAAAAAGAAATAAATTAAAATGAAAAACACTAAAGTGTTTAAGTTTTGATAAAAACAAGAACAAAACCTAAAAATAAGGTGATGACTGTATATTTAGCCAAGTTCAACAATTACCAATTGGTATGAACATAAGTTGCCTGGCATCAAAATACTTACACTTAAATGTATTTAGAATATAGAAACAAGTTATAACTGCTTAGCTGGATATATTTAATATTAATATACCAATCTACTTAAATTATTACCAGCTTCATAGATTTACTCCAAACAAATCTCAAATAAATCAGTTGGCAGATTATATTCTCTTATATTAAAAAGTTAAAAATACATAAGGAAAAATGAAGTGTTAAACAGATATTAAAAATAAAGATTGAAACTTTAACTAATAAAACACAAAAAAGTTTAGTAAAAATTATTTTACATCCCATAAAAACAAAAATATTATTCCTAGAATAAATATTTGCTTAAAGTAAGTAAATGCAACCTTACTCCTATAAGTTTTTTATTAAACAGCATATCAAAAGTTTTGAACAATTTTTATCCACCCAATATTTTTAAAGTCTATGTGTTTACTTATTAATTTTATACTTCTTCAAATAAAAACAATACAAATGAGTCACCAATCTATGTTTCAAGTACACATTAAAAGAAATTTAATGTTCCAAGAATGTTTCAACAATATTTCAAGAAAAGGTTTGAAGCAAAAAAACATTTACCTCAGGAATACCTGAACCACAAGCATATGGAGCAAATGTTCTAACAAGCAAGACAGCTAGGCCAGCAAATATAAGGCTCCACAATACATACAAAATATAAGAAATGATAAAGGACCAGGCATCTTTCCTAAAATATCCTAACAGTTCTGGCCAAGTATACCACTAGAACAAATTAAAAAGTACTTTTTAATTGCAATACATAATAAATATTTGTCACATCTATTTGTTTATTTTATTTGCCAATTAATCTAAAAATTATTAACCATGAAAGCCAAACAAATTTAGGGTTAGATATTGTATATAAACAAAACTTAAAATTTCAAAAGGTTCAAAAACCTAATTTATCATAAAACTTTATTCCAAAGTCAGTTGTCTTTCTTCTTAAAAAATGTTTCTAAAATAATTAACTGAAGTTATTATTAAATTAATATTAAATAATTTTCAAAGAGTTTTACCAACATGACATCTTTATACATGTATAAAGATGTTTTAACATTTTTTTGAAAATAAATCAACAAGTCTGTCATTTTCAACATGTCTTCAGTAACAAGTTTCCAAAGCATATTGAATACATTCCTGCAATGAGTATTAAGTATTTATATCTGTATGAATGTTTCTATAGATCCATAACAGATCTTTGAAGTTTTCAACAAAAATTTTAAACCAAAGATATACAGTACTTAATTACAGGATACAATGCTGTATACAAAAAAAAAAAATATGCAATACACAGTTAAACATTTTCCAAAATATTTTATTAAACACAATTTTTTATTTTCTACAATTTCACTTAATGCTTCAACTTTACCTGGTACTTAATTTGCATTTGTGCAATGGGCATGAAAGCATAATGAATAAATATTAGTACTTTTATGAAAAATGACTTATTTCTCAATAGTTTCAAAATATCTAAAGTTTAGTGTTGTCACAAATAAATGTAGCTTTACTTGAAAATATATTTCTGATAGATACTCACCACTGTAGAAAAAATAACTTTGCTCCTTGTATATCTGCCTACAAGATTCACATGCCACTTAGTCTTGAGCTAACTCTCACCTAAAAACTCTTATGTTTATTGTAAACTGCACTGGTGCATGATGACAAACCTCCAGTAATAGTCCACCATCAATAGAAAGGCAACACAACTTCTTTCTGCAGTAACTCCCTTTAGGTATTTATATTTAATGTAGTTTCATCCTTTGACAAGGAGAGAAGCAAATGGTAAGGTGTGTAGAGATGAGCTTCTCTTGGGAACACAGGCAGTGTATCCACTGCCCTTCTTATTACCAGTGCACTATACTGAGGAACTGTGTCAAGTTCTATCACCCCAGAAGCTAGGAGTTGGTAAATGGCAAGGATCTCCTATACTCCACTGGGAGAGGGAGGGGGAGGGGTTGTAGTGGGAAGACCTGGAGAAGCACCTGGATCCTCTATCATATGACTGCCAAAAAGGTCTTTCAGTGAAGACAGTGCAGTCAGTGTCTGTGAAACCATATTTTCAAAAGTCAGTCAAAAAAAGTGGGTAGACATTTCCCTTTATTTTGGCTTTTACTGTGATAGTCCCTGGAATGGCATGGGCTGTATTAGACAACTGAGTAGTGTAAATATCATAAGGATACTTATACTGATCTTTCAGAACACCCAATCTTAAAGGTGAGCATTGGTTGAGTCAGGGCAGAAGGTTTATGTGCTTTCCATTATGCCTAGCCCAATGAGGATAATTAGTGACAGTTTTCTTCATTGTGAAATCAATACCATATTAGTATATACACCCTTATGCAAATTAATTGAAACAAGATGGAAAATTATGATTTTTTCAATCTTTTGCATTTTATTTCTGAGAATCCAAAAATTACTCACAAATTAATACATGATATGACTGCCTTTATTTTTCAGAAGATCATTAATCTTCTTTGGCATCGAGTCCACAAGTTGACTGCAATCTTTACTAATTTTTGGGTTGCAGTACCACACCTCAATTATGGCCTTAATTAGCTTATCTTTCGTAGTAGTCTTTTCTCCAAAGTCTTTCTTTACAAATCGCCCAAAGATTTTCAATAGGATTTAAGTCCGGAGAGTTTCCAGGCCAGTCCAGCACCTTTATTTGCGTTGTAGTCATAAAATTCTTCACAAGTTTCGATGTGTGGCACGGAGCCAGATCTTGCTGAAAAATGCCAGATCCATCTGGAAATCTCTTTCTCAATTCTGGAATGACTCTTCTCTGCAAAACTTTGATGTATTGCGGTCCTTGCATCATACTTTCTACAATAAGCCTCAGATGCCATAGTAGCTAAAAAAGTCCCAAAACATCTTCTTCAAGGGATGTTTTATGAATTGATTGATGTAAGATTCTCAAAGTTTCTCACCTGGAGTTCTGCAAACATGCACTCTTCTTTGACCCTGTATGAAAAAACAAGTCTCGTCACTGAATAACACCTTCCTCCATTGTTCTTGCATCTAGTTCTTGTATTTCAGACCCCAATGATACTGTTTTTTCTTCATTGAGTTGGTAAGAAGTTGTTTTTTGACTGGTCTCCTTGCCCTTCTAACGCAATTTCAAACGACGTAATATTCCTCCAAATTTCGTCATATATCCTAAAAATAGATCAACCGTACTGCAAAACACAGCTAATGACAACGTCTGTGTGAAAAAAATGACTATTAAAGGAAATCAGCTAGTCCAGCGAGCCTACACTAACCGCCATGCTGAAAATATTGTAAAATGACCATTTATTTCAATTGATTTGCACAAGGGTGTACATACTCATTTACCTCTCGTAAAGTGCAACCTTTCACTTCTTTTCAGATGTTCTCTCTGTATTGAGTACAAAGCTTTCATCAAATTTTTGTTCCTAAGGTGTTCTTTGAAGAAAAAAATTAAGTTTGTTCACCAAATTTCAATTTGCCAAAAGTTGACAACAAAACAGCTTCAATGACTAAACTAGACATATTTATAACTGAAAGTGAGACCATTAATGAACTATAATGATCTGCAATCAATATAATAGCCTAAGAGTCATTGTGTCATATAGAAAACCAAATAAATTCATGATATCCAATTTAAGTCAAGATCAAACTTGTTAAAGATCTTACTGATCAGGATTTGCTCATAACTAATAATCAATTTTGTACTTTAACCTAACACATTGACTTCATTGCTCAGTTACAATACAGTTTAGAAATATCATATTAACCCTTTTGCTACAGGCTCAGTAAAATATAAAGGAGTTCATCTACAGATTTGTACACATTGACAAATACTTATAGTATTTGCACTATAACTTTTGATACAGTAAGTGTATCTTAACAAAATTTGAGAAACATTTAGTAAAGATTACAAGTTTTAATGAAATATTTTTACTAAAGATTTGTTTGTGAAAATAGAGTCTGTTTTGCTACTAGTCTAAGTGCAAAGTGATTTCATGTTAAGATTAAAACACTATTCTTCATTTAAAAAATCTCAAATATTATTTGTGTAATCTCTAAAACCTCCTATATACATTTCAATTTTTTATTTTCAGTAAGACTTTATATTTTGTTATTTTTTGTACTCCATGTAAGGTCTGTCACTTGACCAACCTCCAAAACATCATAAAAATTAATAAATAAATATAAATTACACTTCTTTCATGCTAGAATGACTACATATTATAACACAAAAATACAAATGTTTAGTCTCATAATGCTATATAATTACATATATGTTTATTATTTTTTATACTGGCTTCCAATCATGAATAGGTAACACTACACAACTTGCAATGATGAGGTGCCCATGCACTCAGGTCACATATACAGTAATATGAAACTGACCTTTATTCTTCCCTGTCTTGACTGTGTTTTAGGGGACTAGTATTTTGTAATATGCAGTCACATTTCTATTATTATACATTATGTATATAGACTGTTACTATTAAGAAATAAATTATTACACTTATTTTTCTTAAAATATAGAACAATAAATCAAGAAATAAAGCAAACAATTATCTCTTCTCACTACAACAATTGTACTCGATTGCTGCTGGGCACTGTTACTAAGCCTTACTAATTTTTCATGTAGAGAATATGAAATAAGTTTTTTTTTTAATTTTTTTATATATACAGTTAAATAACCAAAAAATTAATAAATAACTACACTGATATCACAGAATTCCACTATTATTTATTAAGTTTAGCAGCTAACATGTATTTAGCATTACAAAATATGAAACTTCGAGCAGACTAAAAACAAAACCCACCTACTTCAAATCTTGGATTGAAAGAATGTAGTAGCTTTTTCTCAGATTAAAATGGTAGGGAAAAGCACTTTGGAGACATTCTTAAGCTGTTCATTGGTTAACCATATCATATATGGAAGCAACTGTATATATGGGACTATTTTCAAAAATGATAAGGGGTGAACAGGGCCACTGTGTTTAATTCAGTATATAAGACATATCTCAGCAAAATAAAAAGATATGAGGTTCTTGTTTCATATTCTAGCTTGATAATATTAATAATTTGAACTCCTAATTTGTAAGAAACGATAGACTTAGTTCTTTAACATCACAAACATCTAATTTAAACAGTGCTGTGTTCAACATACCAAGTGTCTCACTAAAATCTATATTTAGATATGTTATTTTACTATTTACTTAAAATAACAAATTAATTCATATATAATATTAAAGTCTGAATTATAATTCACAACTTGATTCCAAACTTACTGACATAAATTCGTAAAATAGTAGTTAAATAGACTTTTGAATGCAATTCAATAAACATGACATGGCCTTTGACCTGTGACCTGACACAAAAGGGTTAATATGTATTTAAAATTGTAAGCATGGACCAATTGAACTTAAAGTACTGAAGTTGTAGTAGCCAAAAGGATCACAAAGTTATATGTTCTGTGTAAACAAACAGCTGATTGCATGAACAGCAAGTATCAGTACAAACTTGACGACCCTGCAAAAACCATTTTATGGCACCTGTCAAACATGAGGATCTGATTAATGAAATATGTTCAAATTTAAAACACTTTGTGATTATATAATGCTTTCTTGTATCACAACATAATTTTCCAACTAGTGATTAAAATTTAATGAACTGTTTTTAAAGCTGTAAATTTTAATTTTGTTAAAGATGTTAACATTGTATTATAAAAATATTAACAACATTTATGAACAATAAATATTTCTAAGCTATGCAATGCTGTTTAGCATTTCTACTAACTAAAATAAACTGAAGCAATGACATTGATGTTCTTGTGATTTACCAATACCTTGCTGCTGCTAAACTTATAATGTACTATTTGTTATATGTTAAACATTCCAAACACACTATTTTTCACAAACATTAATATCCTTTGAGTAAATAATACACACCATTAAAAAGTATTTAATAACATACTACAGTTGACCCCTTACAGCAGATAGCAACCTTCAATATTTTGATACCAGTTGGTCAAACTCATTAATTTATGAAAAACATGGGAAGCCTGCTATAATTCCTGAGATTTGAATAAATTTTCTATTTGTAAGGAGAATGGTTTGTACTTTCTCAGACAAAAACTTAACATACATTATATTAGCAGAGAAACTAACCTGAGCACAGTAGTAATCCTCATATAATGTATCATTAGAAGACCAACAACACTGTTCTCGATTTAGCCAAAAAGCTTGTGGACAAACTCCATCTTTTAAGTCTTTCATCCATTGTGTTCCTATGTCAATAACACCAGCAACTGCACCTGTACATAAGAAATAAAATGAACAAAGCAAAATGACTCTGGCTTCTATCATATGCCAAAAAGAAATTTAAGGATAAAAAATATTACAATGAAGATTCCCCACATTGTTTTAGTACTTTAGACAGTTGCATTTACATGAAACACTGCAATTTTTCAATAATTTTTTGTATAAACATGTTAACCGTTAAACTACCCTTATAATCGACTAATGATTTACCACAAACTATTAATATTGTCAATTGATAATATACATTTTCCCCATCATTTCCTGAAAAACATTATTCACTCTTGGTAAGGTGTGTGAATTCATTTGTATGCCCCAAGCAACTTCAGTTCCAAGCTAATAATCATGGGAAAATCACATCCTCCTCCTTTTCACACTGGTCTGAAGCATGAACTCACTCTCTCACTAACACAAACCAAAATTACCAATGTTACATGATAACAGGGTTGAAGAAAACTCCAAATAATTCTCATCCAGAATTCCTTGCTCTGGAATAGGGAGAAGAGAATGACATACATTTAACAAATGTGGAGTTCTTGAGAGAGAGATAGTGGGGATAGTACAGCTGATGTGGATTCAGAGTCCTCTGATGTTGCCCTGGGCAGTCCAAAGAAACATGACCTGGCTGCTCCTTAGCCATAACAACATTGTCTTGTGAGAGGGTATTGATTTTGTGCAACATGACTGTGTTCAATAACCCTGTTTGCATACAGAAAATGTACAAATAACTGAATATGATTCTGTGATGAATTTCTTCCAACTATTCTTTGACAGAACACTCACAAACCATATCATAAGTGAAATGAGCAAATAGTATCATTTTTGTAAAGGTAACAAAGAACTAGAGAAAAAAGACAGTATGGATACAATAAAATGGCATGATAAGAGAGATCTGCCTGTGTTCACAACAGTAGGATATAAAGTTTACTTCAGTACTAAGGAGAAAATTATGAAGCCAGATGTAGCAAATGATTACACACAGAACATGTTGCTGTTGGTCAAGTTAGACATAATGACAGGATCAGTGGAATGTGTACTTAAGTGCATTAAATAGTACAAGAAATTATTCTTATTATGGTGGATGTTTCCAGGCTCATCACCTACATCTTTTACTCAGTGAAAATATGAAAAAAAATATCTGTGTGAATTTTGTCACAAAAATGGTGTACCAATTCCTGGAATGATATGGGGTGCTTATGGCAACTGAGCACATTCATACTATAGGCTTAACAGACAGACTCTATGGTATCAATGTGCTCAGTTGCCACTATGCAGTACAGTTGCCAACTATTGCATTAAAGAAAAGTGCACAACATCCATATCAAGTCATCTGTATGTACACTCTCCTGCATGAATGGAAGGGAAAGCTCATTACATATGTATGCAAATAATGTGAAATGTCAGTGTGTGTTGGAGAATATTTTATAGATTACCATACCTGATAAAAATACTGAAAACATTGAAAATTGAAATGAGGAAAGTGTAAATAATGGGTGATGAAATGAAAATGGGATTTGTGAAATTAATTGTTCATATATAGCAAAAATGGAGTATAGTGTAATTTATAGTATTCTACTGTATCCTAAAACAATATAAAAGTGTAAACAAACAAAAAACTCCTTACTATGATACAAAACCACCACAGTCTGGACATGCAAGACAGTTCTATGAGTCCCTCAGTCAGGCTGTGGAAGTGAATTTACAAGCATACCAACATGACTACAATGTAGAAAGCCCATTTATTTTTTTCTATTATTTCTAATATTTATTTATATTTCTGTAAAGTAAATTAAAAATTTAACAATTTTTTTTTTGCACACACTCTGGTGGTTACAAATCATTTTCATATGCTGAAAACATTTCCAGCACATACTTATCTCCTCTCATTTGTATAGCTATTCTCATTCAGTACTGTCCTCTGTGTGGCAAAAAAAGTTTTTCACCTGCTTCAAACCACGAACTACCAAGGTACCACATGATCAGTGTGGTTCAACTGGATTTCACATTAAAATCATCATACAACAATCTTAAAGCAACAGAAGTGTGGCACACCTTCCTAACAAATTTTACTTCCTCTATTCTATTCTATTAAACAAACTATCACTTTAAGATTAAGTAGAAAAGAAAAGTGCTGGTTTTCAGTTGAAAGGAAGGGTGGAGAGATAAGTACCTATCAAATATATATATATACACATATATTTTTAGTATAGGAAAATAATAAAATAATGAATTGTTACAGGATCATGTCTAAGACCACACTGCTTCTGTACCAGGTATACTATGCACCTGGTGTTAAAATGGGTGTTGCATACATGGGCAGAAAATGGGAGTAGCACAGGCAAAAGGGAGAAAAAAAAAACAATGGATTGAACCCAAAACACAGTATAATGGAATCTCAGAGAAAGACTGTAGAAGAACTATCTACAGACAAGAATGTGGGGAAGTTAAAATGGTCGTGCTTCAAGATGTAGAGTGGCTAGGGAATGATGGAACATACATGGCTAGTAAACTCCAGTCCATAATCAAGTGGCATTGAGATTACTGCACCTGACCCATAGTAGGAAGACTCCCACCATTTTTACCTCAAACTAAGTAAAATGGATACAGGTCAAACTGACTAATAAACAGAGCATATGTGCAAATCCACAACCATTCATACAAATGATTATATGAAGGGATGTGCCAATGTGGCAGTTAACATCAAACCAAATCCAATATGGTTGGAGCCCCTTAGCACAACAGGCAAAAACACCTGAGGAGGAGCACAAGAAGCAGAACCTTCACTCCAAACAACATCACCACACAGAAGTTGGAAAGCATTTTTGAAAAACATCAACCTACAGGACCCACTACATGGGGGTGGTGAATATGAGGCAAAAGCAAAAAAATTGGAGTGAATATAAGGAATCACAACTGACACCTGTGTGAGGATTTATGTAGATTGGTCCAGTTCTAATTCAAAACAACTCACTGGGAACACACATCCAGGTGATGGTACAATGAGGAGACCCAATCAAAGGGGTAAACTGAAATGTGACAGATCCACTCCAAAGCAACATCATCTTCTGGACAGAACCACACAAAAGTTAGAACACAATATCAACCTTTTGGTCCACCATGCAGAAGTGGACCACTTTTGTAAAATATAAACAACCTCACCCTCCATATAGGACTGCACAGAAGTTTGTTGTATCTTCATCCTCCAAGGACCACTGCATGAAAGTAGAGCTTATATATTTGGAAATATGTGCAATATCATCTCCTGGATAGAATTGCATGGAAGCTGTGCACAAAAATCAACCTCTGGAACCTACTGCAAGAAGATAAAGAACATAATTGGAGGATAGCATATTATCTATACCAGCAGAACACCATGCCCTCCTTTATACTAGATGAAATGACAACATTCAGGAGGATATCTCCATGATCCACCATCTCAGTGACACAGAACTGGAAGGTGTAAATGACTCTACTAGAAAAATAAGGGGAAATAAAATGCAGTGAAAAGCCCCAACGAACGCCAACAATGATAGTGCTACAGGTGACCACAAAATTACTCTACTGAAAAGCAGACTGATCCAATTTATTCCTTTAAAGGGGTAGCAGGGATGAGCAGCTATCATCTTCTGCTTCACCCACACAAGTGCATAGGTTAATATGGTCTGGAAGCAAATATATTGCAAGGAAAAACATCCTACAACTTTCTGGAACATGCAATCTCAACAGTGTGCATTATTGCTCATGAGCATATAGCTTTTTATTATTTCATCTTGGCTGTTAAGTGCAAATTAAAGATACAGAAGGCATACCTAGACAGGCAATGCTTTCCACTTAGTGGAATCCAAAACTTAAATGGGACATATCCCAGGAGAAAAGAATATATATATAAGTATAAACATTTAGATATTTTGGTTTTGTTAATACTAAAACATTAAAAATCACAATTCAAGTATGAAATAAGAGGTACACAGCATTCATTTCATATATCTTAACAACTCACCTGCTGCTACACCAACAAGTAAAACACATAACCACCCAGACCATGCATCATGCGTTCCTCTGATTAAGTCACATATTGATTCTGTTCTTTTCTTGACAATGTATCGATGCCTCATTCTATCACGAGCTATGTCCCGCTGCCAGTCAATAGTGTGAAAATCATCATACTGACCAATTCCAGGAGGAAGATCATCCATTTCTGACCCTGCTACGAGCAATGTATGGCATCAGGCTAATTATTAACTGATATAGCACTGGTGACAGAAATTAATGATAATGCATATTTCAGTATACTTTAAATTCAAAATATATGTATATATACAGCTTGCTTCCTTATGAAATAAAAGACTGATTTACACTATCGTTTTCTTACATTTTAATATTATTTTCTTTCTATCTGTAATATAATTAAAGAAAAGCTTTAGCTATTATTTTCCTACATTCAAACAAACAATAGCAATTGATATGATCACATTATAATATAGTTATTGTGTATGTCATATTAAAATGATATTTGAACTTCATCACATTGTTACAGAGCATGTCATCCACATCCATGTCATGCACTATTTGATAACTGCACATCTTGACAGTAGCCTTACACTGTAATTTCTAGTATAAAATGCTCTCGTGCAAATGTAATGTGTAAAAAGCACATCAAACATCCCTGCATGCTTTCAATAATCCATCCAGTGTAAGAAGAAATTTTTTCACTCCAATTTCAACAGTCAAACTATAAGGTTATCCAAAGGCACTACAACAAGCAATATGATTACTATGTCTTTGTATGAAATATGTCACTGGAAGCCTTATCTTGATGAATCCATATCCTGTTTGGACTTACTTCCATTTCCTCATATCTGTGTGGTACAAAGAGCATTACTCTGTTAGTAAGCAAAGTTCATTCTGACCTTTGTATACACTCTCTTAATTCTTAATTTACATTATTTCCTTCAATAAAGCTTGGAAACATCTAAAGTACTACTTTGATAAATGTTTTTCACCTCCTACTCAGCAGAAAAATGGCACTAGACTTTTAATAGTTTTCAAAGTACACATATAATTCATCAAGAGTTACCAGATACTGCCATTTCTTTCACATGACTAGGCACTGTTAATACATTGTCTTCTTTTTCTTGATATGTCATTGAAAAAAACATACACAATTTCTGCAACTTTTCAGATGGAAATTCTTCTTTAGTCTACTGCCACCTAGAGCATAATCACAGCTTTTGCCATTAATCTTTGTGTTCATGGATTCTCATCTGTTACAAGATAAAGCATTTTGCTTACCACAGCTCAGCTGCGACTTGTTGCAAATCTTTTTCTGGATAGTTCAGTTACTCCAAGTTGACTCAGAGTCTTTTGTTTTCCAATGCTATTAAGTATGCTGGATATGCCTGTAACGTAAATCCCAAATCCTTGATATGAACACATCATCTTTAAGAACTGAGTGTGTAAATACTTTGTATTCAAAAAGGCTGTTTACTGTTCCTAAAAATATCATATGTTTAGTGGTATCACACTACCAAACAAAATACCACAACTTTACATCAGCTGTGGTTTTCACATGACTTGCTGATTTGCATATTCAAAATCATTTTAATATAATATTCTAAATACTCAGTATATTCAGCATAAAAAAAATAAGCAAAACAAAGCATCTTTAGATCAGCAGAAATAATAAAAATTGTAAAATGCTTCATATGTACTGGTTGACAACATATATAATATAGAATTGTTTTGGAATAATGTTAAAAACACTGCATTTTTTTAAACAAAACTTTCATGCAAAATATTGAAAAATCTGTAACTACAACAATGGATTAAAAATAAAAAAGATATTATGAGAATGAACTCTTGTGTAAATTTATAGTATATGGATGCGACATCATACATGTGTTTGTAATATGCAGGACAATATTTTGAAATACTGTAATATATGTAGTTTTGTTACATTACTTGATAAAGTTCATTACATCTATACACTTGACCCTGAAAATACGCATGATCTATAATTCTACAGATTAAGTGTTAGTGCTGGTTCTTTTTTTGAAATGTAACAGTAACATTAAAGAAATTTTTATCTGGTGGGAGGGGGTTAACTTAAAAAGGGATAAAGGGGTATATTTTAATGAGAAATCAAGTGACATTAGTTGGAAAATACAAAAGAAATACTTTTCTTAGGATACAACACTATATTCTTTAAAAGAAAAAGGAAGCTCAAATTATTTCAGACACTTCCCAGTATTGCAGCTTCATAACACTGTTTCAAACTACCATTAAACCTACCCCCTAGATCTCATTTGATAGATGGTTTTTTTAGTTCATGTAATCAGTATAAATACACCATTCAACCAGAAATATAGTAACATTTTTCAAGCCAGGGGTAGTAATAACATAGGAAAAAATTTTAAATCTTATAAGATTAAATCCTGATACTTCGAATAATGTGGGTGCCACTCTATATATATGTATGTCTGAAGACTCACACTTCTAAAAATTTTGTTTTGATACTTATAGTTGGCACAGCACAGGTAGCTCATTGTGTAGCTTTCTTCTTAACAACAAACAAATGGAAGGTAGAAAACTCTAAAGAGGAGATCTGCCTCTTCCCATACCATTGAAATGTGGCAATTTGAAAGTGCAGATGGTGCATGAAATTTCTCCTTTCTGGAAGAAGTATATTAAAAGACTGCTATTCTGTGATTATTAAAAGACACAAGCTTGAAACTACCATTGTGAAAAAGGAAATACATGTTGAGTTGAACCATAGGATTAAGGCATGTTTAAGAGTAACTGTGGAAGGGGAAAAAATTCTAATCCATGACCAACTACGAACATACACTAGAGAGAATGAAGAGAATTAAACAACTTGTTACCAGAAGTAAGCTGAGAACACATCAATCTACTACAGCCAAAATGTTGGAATTTTCCTTGAAACTATAAAAAAATAGTTCACAAGGAATTTAATCAATAAAAGCAATGTAAGAGGCAGGTTCACAAATTTCTTCCAAAGTAAACAGATGAATAATAAACAAACTGTTGAAAGCTGTAAAATCATTTTAGAACTGGAAGTATATCATAATAATAGACAAAGTGTATATCTACTTAAGAGAATGTGGCAGTGTCTTGGCAAGCTGCCAGACTGCTTTCAAAATGATGCATAACATGTTGCAAAAGGAGACTTGTGGTAGTTGCAAGTTACATATATATCATACGTTAAACATATGTAGAATTGAGAAAAATGCCAAGATAATTTGTTAGCAATATCAAGTTAACATGCTGACATCACTGTTCTAGATAGCTTCCGAAACGAGACTTTAGACTTGTTGAGACATGATTAATGTTTCCCTAAACATTTCATACTCATTTGAAACCCTTAATATGAGATCCTTACCGGGCAACGGATTACAGGGAAATATCCAAATCATCCTTTCCTCTCAGTGGGCTTTTGGGCAACATTTATCTCAGTGTATTTATAAAGAGCCCCTTAGAGTGAAAATTGTGATGCAGAGCAACAGACAATATCCAGAGCCATCACACAAAATACCACCACTATGGAAGACAAATGTAAAATCTATTTTCATGTAAACTAAATGATAAAATGTGCTTAATACCACAATGCTTAAATCGAGCTGATCATTCATGTATGGTGGAAAAATGTATTGCATCACCCAATTTTTCTACACATTTCTTTGGAATCATCATCTATTTTGAAGTCCTGATGCACATATATGCAAATGTGCTTCATAAATAATGCAGTGCTGTCTGATTATTACATCCTTAACTTTATTGGCTAAGTACTCCATCACCTCAAAAGCTTACCTGCTACAATGTATGCATGATGTTACCATGGCCAATGGTTGCAAGTTAACTCCACTGAAAAAAAAGCAGTTGTTTTTTTGAGCAAAGAGAGACTTTCAAAGAGAATTAAACTTAAGGAGTCTTCTATGAGCTGCTGAATACAGACATAGTAAAAGTGAATGTATCGAGTGGCAAAAAGAAATGGTAGAAAGAAAGTTTCCACAGTTGATGATAATGTTCTAAAATGCAAGACCATGCAGTATCATCAACTCTCCACCATATGTCTCAAAAAAATGTGGCAGGAAACTTTTGGGGTCACTGCCTCCCTGCACATCTGTTCATAAGGAAAATGCTTAACTGGGCCAAAGAACATGCTCACTAAACTGAAGCAATGTGGCACAGAGTGATTTTCTCAGATTAATCAAAGTTCAATTATTTGACTCAATAGCCTAAACTATAACATGCATTGTAGTAATTTGTCCAATTTACTAAGCTTTTCTAAGGTTACACTGATTGAGTTGTTTAACAAATTTTCATTGATCATAAAATGTAGTTATCAAAACCTGGAAAAAAATAATATGTACTTATATTTTTTAAATAAAATTAATTCTAGGACAGTAATTGAAGCCAACAACTAGTGTCTTCCCTAAGTAGAAGATGGTTATTATTTCTGTATTGTTGCTTTTATTAACATATTAGTTAGACTGTTTGATATATCCATCTTTATTATTTTCCAATTTCACTTTTTATTACTATACTTTTATTATGGAAATTGTTTGTATTTTTAGCTAAATATAAGTATTTTGGACTAACTTATAACAGTAAAACATTCATACAGCTGTATCCAAAGTTATTATATAAAATGTGACTTTGTTGTTAAAATATAAAATATTTGATATCTAAAGAAAAAAATACATAATTAAATCTAAAACCTTAAACAATAATTCAAACTTTATAATGTTTCATAAATTTTGCAGTTATGTTTGAGCCTTCTTGGCTTAGTTACATACTGTTACAAAATTCTAAATTAATCTAAAAGTGTTAGCACTAAAATTTTAATTTGATTCAAGATACTTTATGATTTTAAGTGTAAATATTAAGATGTATAAGCTGTACCTAATTTCATTACAATAGTGACTTTCAATCAGAAATAGCAGCAAGGGTGAAGACTACATACATGTATGTTAAAAAAAAACAATTAGATCTCAGTAATACCTACGGCTTGACATGATTTGATGCTAAGCATGATCCTACAGGAGAGCTACTTAAGTCAAATATTTTCTTAAAAATAGAAAGTAAATACTTCTAAGAAAAATTACACCATGAATACTGTTTAGTCAAAGACTTCCAAGGCCTCTATTAATTACTTTTCTTGTTGGATACTGTTTTTCCTTCAATTTATTTCTCCTTACAGAACTTGTTCTGGATTATCTTTTATTTTACCTTCTTATTTATGGGCCATTTTCTTCCAGTTTCATTCTAAACTGTTTAAATGTTGACATTTTTATAACTTAAAAAATTTCAAACATGTACTTTTCTCTGAAATATTAAAAGCTTTTCCTTGTTAATTTGCTTTCATGTTTTCAACAACCATGTGATTTACATTCAATATGACCTTTACATAATACACAGAATTTATAAACTTACCAGACCTACCACAGAATGAAATTACTGTCTGCATTCATGCATAAAAAGTTCTAGCTTTACAACTATATCTGTAACAAGCAGATTAGATGCTATCTCAAGAGAATAACAAAGAAAAGAACAAGTGTAGCTAGAATGACAGCAATTTGATGATTATCTTATTTAAGTTATCTGAAAATGAAAATTTGTATGTATCAAAATAACTAACACTAAAAGAAAATAATAACACTATATTAAAATAAGGTAGGAAATGAATACTTTGCTTATATACTACGAGATTAAGAGCACAAAATGGCACATATACTTTTTCCTTGCTGAATGGTTGTACAAGCCCCAGTTTCAGTGACAAATAAAGTGTCATAAACTACCTGTCATGAGACATTAAAAAGCACCACTGATTTAAGAAAGAAGATAGCTATAATAATATTTGTGTGTGTTTTCATGTAGTAAAGCCACATCAAGTTACCTTCTGTATCTACATAAATTTGAATCCTTGATTCAAATCCATAGACTTACCCCTGTCCAAGTGGGGGATATAATGATTACAATCCATATATTTAGAAGATAAGCCCAAGAGCTTACTGTTTTGTCACCAACTTATTAATAGGAAAGGACAAAAGAACTTGTTGAGTACAAAATCACATTTCCAATTCCCAGCAGAAAAGCAGTTGTCATAATGTCACCTGGATGTACATGTGATAAGAAGAACAAAACATGGATAGACTTCAAGCAGTACAGCACATCCTGATAGACTAAGTGGAAGAACAATAATCTTTCTGGGTAATAGAATGACACTGAAAATACAGCAGAATCTCACACTATATTGGCCATTATACAGTTAATGGCTTTTATAACATTATCACGTGAAACTGAAGCAAGAACATGCTTAATGTCAGAGTTCATCAAAAATAACTTGAGAGATTCAACTTGCATATTTTGTACGAACTATCTTACGAGATGGAAGCCATACATTTCAAACTATGTTAAAAATTAGATGTCAGAAATATGATAAACTATTGTGAGTCTCAAAAGATTGTTTAGTTGTGCAAAGCTAGGTTTCCTTTAGATTATATGTGAAGGTTCCTTTGTTTTAAGATAAGTAAATCAAAGTAATCAAACTGCATAAAAATGGAAAAGACTAGCCCAGACTTTGGTAGGAAGAGCTACTTGTCCAAAACATTACAAGCAACAATGCATATGAAATCAGAAAACATTTTTCTTTCTTAAAGCTTATTTGTGGTTGTTTCATACTGAATCTTAATATTAATCATACTTCTTGGTAAAAGGGCATATTACATCATCAGTAAAAGTAACCCTGTATTTCTTTTTAAATATGTTTTCAGATTATGTCAATATTAGGTCTATTAACAGTAGCTATGTTTAAATAAAGCATTCATCTGTTTTTACTTTTCAAAAACTAAAAATTTTAATTTCCAGACAATATAATACTACAGAGGTTAAAAAGTATTTAATGTTAACAGTGGTAATACTTGCTTTCAAAAATGCCTTTAGTGATCTGCATTTTTAACCATAAAATGCAAACAGTATTGCATCATTTCTGCTGTCTAACCAAAAATAAGACACATGCACAGTGGTATATGGGATACCTGGTATTTCTATATTTACACTTGTACTGTTGAGTGTTTAGAAATGATGAAAGATTTAAGCACTTTCCAGTCACCTACTGAAACAATACTATGTACACTTTCTTCCAGAATATTTAATACTGTTCTACAGATTTATATGAGCATTAAGTGTTGCATAATAACAATGCAGTTTCTCATAAGCTTTATAAGCAAGCAAGTGAAATGATTAATCTTAATATATTTTATTTATTAGGCAAATGAATACTTAGCCAAAGTAAAAACACAGTATTTTGGATATTTAACTAAATTAAATTTAAAGTCAAACAACATAAAAATCTCAATTAACAAATTTCCTTTGTAAATTAGTTTTTTGAAAATAACTTCACTAGTGTTTAACCCATCAAAAATGACAGGGCAAGTACTACCACCTCCACCCCATAGTATACCCTTACTTCACATTTCACAATTAATTGAAATAAATAAATTTTATGAAATCAAACTTAATCAACAAAGAGGCAGAAAAGTGCAGTCAGGGCAGTCAAACGTCAGTAAAATACATTGTGAGCAAATAAAAGTTAAAATCATTCATGAAATGAAGTTCTGGTGTATTCATAGAATAATTCCTTATAAAAATCAGTCAGATTAATAGCTTCTGATATTACGTATATAAAGCCACTGCATTTTGATAGCATTGCATTCCAATAATGGCTTTATGTCATGTTGCTAGCAACAAAAGTATTACCTAATATTTTGTTAGTCTATGTACTGACAGTATAAATAAAATATACAGACAAAAAAACTGGAAAAAATATTTGTTGGTTTCTTAATTTAGAGTCTTCATTGATTAAAGAAGTTTGATTTTATTACAAACATTGATGATTTAAAAGAAAATATTTTCAACTGAGAAAAGAGTTAAATTTAAAACAGAATATATATATAGTTTACTCTCATGTTACATTCTATGCACTTGGTTCTAGCCTAGGTGATCCTACATTATTTCTTTACTTCAGGCTTATTATATCGACACTTACTATACTTATAAAGGTTTCATGGTACAGTTCCTTGCACCTCTGTCACTAATATCATTATGGGCAGACAGTGACCGAACTATTCTATCTGAATAAATGCTCCTCCTATTTTGAAAAATCAAGTGTGGTGTGAAACACACTGGTATTTATATAGGTTAGATCTTGCAAAGTTTAAAAATCATCAGAAAATGAATAAGAAAAAAACTAGAAAGTCTATTAATTATTTTATGCCAAAGCACTACCAACCAAAGGTAAGGTAACTGGCTTGCAGTACCTATTGTCTACTAAGCACAAATGCAGCGCACTGAACCGTCTGAAGCAAGACAACAACATCAAGATTCTACCAGCAGACAAAGGAAACAGTATAATCATCCTAAACATCAACGATTATGACAAGAAGATCAAACAATTACTAGACAAACACCAATATAAAAAGACCACCAATGATCTTAAAGAAAAGACAAAGAGAATCATCAATAGAATACTGAACAAACTAAGAAACAAGGCTTAATCAATGAAAAACTAGTCAAAGATTTAAGATCCAAGGAAAATTTTCCTCCTCAGTTCTACAGACTACCTAAGGTACACAAACCTAATATACCTCTAAGGCCTATCATCAGAGCTCAAAACTCACCTTGCCATCAAATGGCTACTTTCCTAGTACCTATCATCTCCACTAAAAGGAAACACTGAACATCACATTCAAAACTTCACAGATTTTATAGGACAATGCAGAAAGCTACACATCAAATCCCAGGATATTATGGCCAGTTTTGACATCACAGATCTATTTACCAATGTTCCAACCTCAGAAACCCTTCACATCACCAGACAACGACTGCTGAATGACAACTCTCTACCACATAGAACAGATATGAAAATAAATACCATAATGTAACTAACAACCATTTGCTTACAATCAACCTATTTCCAATACAATGAGGAATTCTACAAACAAACAGATGATCTAGCCATGGGATCACCACTCTCTCCAATCCTAGCAAACATTTTCATGGAAGACTTTGAAGAAAGAGCCCTTTCATCCACAAATTTCTATAGACATTATGTCGATGACACCTTCGTTATTTGGCCTTATGGTCATGAAAACTTGCCAGCCTTCTTAGAACATATCATTTCCATAGACAAGAATCTACTTTACTATGGAAATAGAAGAACAAAGCAGTCTATCATTTCTTGACATACTCATCAGCAAACAAATTAGACAAATAACCACATCTGTATACAGAAAACACCCACACAGACAGATAATTACACTTCTAGTCCTAGCATCCAACCTTGATAAAATGTGGTATAATCCAATGCCTAAACAAGAGAGCAGAAAACATTTGTGATAAGACATCCATGGAAGGAGAACACCAAAAGATTATAGAGTTTTAAACACAATGGTTACACCTCCTCCTTTATCAAAAACTCCTTGAAGAAGACCACAACAGAAAGAAAATATCAGATAGTCACCACCACTACCACCACTTGCCTATCATACCTGCAACATTTAAGTGAAAAACTTAAATATGTAGCCAAAAAAATTCAACATAGAAGTCTGGTGGAAATCCTACAATACCTAAAGATCCATTCTGGTAAAAAGAAACAGTGACCTATCAAAGAGAATCTCAAAAATGTCATCTATGAAATTCCATGTTCTCGCATTGATATATACATTTGGAGAAATGGGAAGAAAAGTTGTGAAAAGAATAAAAGAACATAAAGATAGTACAAGACTCATGAAAACACAAAATGTAGCCATTGCAGAGCAAGCCATGTCAACTGGACACAGAATAAACTGGGAGTAAACTTGAATCATTGACACAGACAAATTCTGGAAGACAAGAAAAATCAAAGAATCATTTTATATTAACACTATTAAATCTTCACTAAACAGAGAATTCCAGATTAGAGGTGAGTAACCTGTGGCTGCCATTAGTTGAATCTACAGGAAATCTCTCCTCCAATCAGAAACAGCAGTAATCCAACCAATCATAACATGCTCTCCACAATCCACCAGGACACTATAGAAGACCAACAACACTTACACACACACTGACAATGGGTAGATTATTCGGCACCCTAATCATGAAAGTGAGTTTTCTCGGGCTACTCCTGCTTCCCCCCACAGCAAATTCTAAGACTTTTGGATTTACAGATCCCTATCCTCTTGTGTTTTTTTCTGGGTCAATATTTGAACTCTCTCAGACCATCAACGGACCTTTGTCACCAGCCTGCAGCATAATCTGGTATACTTAAAATTCTTCTGGTTTAGCTCTTGATCACTAGCCCAGCAAAATTTAACTTCATGAGTAGGGCAAAGAGAAGGTCTCTTCTGAGCACCCTCGATTGCTTTGTGTTTCTTTCTGAGGTGCAAAGTGTTAAATCGGAATACCTGCCATGAATTTGATTTGACACACTGACCTGAAGACTAAAGGTGGAAGACTTTCGAAACATTGTCATCTACACTTGTGTCTCCACAACAGGCAGTTACCCTCCATTCTACACAGTTTCATCAAGGTAGGATATGCACTAGCTTTTTAAAAGTTAACTGTATAGTACTGTCATAGAATTTTCAATGTTTTATGAGAAAGAAAAGGGGACTTTATGACAGTTATCTAGTATTTTGAAATAATCATTCAGTGTTTACCAAAAAGTTCTAAAGAAACCTACATAAAAACAAAGTTAATATAATGTTAATATATTCTAATATATAAGGTTTTGAAAATATGGCTTAATTTAGCAATGATAATAACAATTGTTAGATTAAAGTGATAAAGATTTCTAATGTTGCAGAGAAGTCTTTTAGCAGTGATCCAGAAGTTAAAAGTTTAATGCTTGTTAAGTAATATTATACTCTGTATACTTGATATATTGTATAATTTGCTGCATGCTTTATATCAAGTGTATAATACTTACCAAACATTTTTTGAAATTGTTATGCATATGCTCCAATTAATACTACTTTTCATTTGTTAGTAGTGTCATTTATACTTTGAGTCTTGTTTTTCTATAATACAGAATAAATCTGTAGCATTGCCATGTAATTTTCAGTCATTTATCAATGTTAAATGACTGTTTATGGCAAACATGGTTTAGTTTTCAGTTCTCAATTTTCTTTCCTTTAAAGAACAGCAGTTAATTTTACAACTTGCCAACTATACATTTACAGTTTTGTAGATTTTGTGAAGTCTTGGTTGTAGGTCTTACTTTTAGACAACACAATGGGACATGTCTCTTTACTTGAATTGGGTAGTATTCTATCTGTGAAATGCAAACATTATATGGTGAATTTGCTTTACATTTTTATTGATTCTGACTTAAACATATTTTATGTACATTTTCTATAAGCATCCTGTTTCACAGTTTAAATATTTGTCTGTAAGCTCAAGGTCATATGACAATACCACACCTATAAAAACATGTATTTGGAACCTAAGATAAGCAAATATTATGGCTGTAATTTTCATGACTAAGAATATTAAGTTGCACTTTCTTTTTAAATATGTTTCATTACCAGTACCGTCTTTCTCTGTAGATTGTACTGATTTATTTAAGAATATTTGCAGTTACAACTTCAAGAAAGTAAACTGAAAAACTTTTTCAATAGATAGATAGATCACTGATTTATGATACAGTTCATATATCATATGTAATACTCAAAATATCATTAATGTAGGGGCCATTCCTTGTCAAATCATCCAGATTTTGGAAAATTTCCAAGTGACCCCTTGAGAATGCTTTGAAAAGATTCACGTGCTCATCTACCCATATAATGAAAAATTGCCAAAGATTAGATCAATATCTCTAATAGTTTCTGATTTACAGCCCTGTAAAATTTAGTTAATATTTTTTTATTTTGGCAAATTCATTTTTGGGCAACTATAGCTGCTTAAAGCTGCAAGAGTAATGGTGGTAGAACAGCTAAAATTTGCTACACTGACTGAATTAATCTTACAGAATTCAAAAATGGTCTCAAACCAAGTTTATCTCTCTTAGGATTTGCATAGTGAGGCAGTAAAATCACCTGAAAACCCAAAATCGTAAAAAACATTGGTTTATGTAATAAGCCATAGCTCTAAGACTTAATATGATACAAAGCTGATTTTTTTTTCTAATTTCCTGTAACATATCAGTTAATATATCAGCAGTTGTTGTAATTAAAAGTCTGTTAGATCTTCTGTAAAAACATTTAGCTGCATGCAACTTTTTATGATTTAGCTAAAAATAGCCCTACTTCAGTTCACAGTTTGACCATGTCATCTGTTATTCAGCCTTTTCAGATTTTACCATATATTCTTACATCTCTGAATATGATCTACAAAACAAATCAGGATGGTGTTCAACCTACTTTTTTGAGTTATAATTTTTTAAAGTGTCCTCTGACCATACGTTGCTTACTTGACAAACAAAACTTCAATTCAGGTGTGTTACTGTGTGCAAATATATCCATACATTTTGAAAAATACCTGTCAGAATTTTATGAATCTCACTGAAATATTCTAACCAGCCTTTCACAATGTTAAATAATGAAGTTGTAAGAAACAATAAAGAATTATTTCATTTCTGAACAAGTTTATTGGCATAACTAGTTAGATCACATGGCAATGCAAATATATTGTGTATGCACTACAGTTATGCAGATATGGCTGAGTTTAAGATTCATAATATTAAAAATACAAAGGTAAATCACACACAAAAAGCACAGTGCTACAACAGGGTATAACTGAGAAAGATTATAGTCACACCAAACTGCAATAATTGTGACAATGAAATGTTTCAAAAACTGCTTTGGCAATAAAGTAGCCTTAACAACATCATATAAACATTGCTTTGTTCAGACAGCTTGAATAAATTTCTAAAATTCAAGTTTGATTATGTTGAGATCACTTCAACTTAGAACATAGTATGGTAGGTGAATTTATCAGACAAAGAATATGTTGGAAAGGAATCCAGCTTTCATCTTTATGTGACCTTGCAGGCCATGAGAACAGTTCGTTTCTTGATTTCTTCATAAATGACACCAACACATCAGAATGTTCATCTGATCTATCTTTGATGTTTCCCACATACCATTCATGATCATATATGCATGCCACATATTTCTCTGGCTGATAATTGTTATTGCTATCATTAGACCCTATTTGAGCTGCTGCAGCATCACTTTCACTGCTACTACCAACAGTTACAACTGTGTACACATCATCATCTGATAGCCTTCTCAAATACAATTTGTTGGTAGAGTGGGGAATAAAGCTATGATGTGACCTAATACCTGCCACAGTTTTGTATTTCATAGCACTCAAGTAGATCAAACTTTACACAATTCTGCAGGACTGATTCCTGACTGACAAAAAAGAACTGAATGCCCTGAATGTGGTCCTTTGCCCAATATCAGAGACACTTAAAATTTGATAAATTATTATTTTTCACAACCTTGATTTTTTTATTTCAGAGATGTAAGAATATATGGTAAAGGCTGATTAAAATATTTCAATGGGATTCTTAAATTATTTCAAAATTGTATGGATATATTTGCACACAGTAACACACCTGAATTGAATTTATTTTTTCAAGTAAACAACATATGGTCCGAGGATACTTTAAAAAATTATAACTCAAAAAATAGATTGAACACCATTTTGATTTTTTTGTAGATCATATTCAGAGATGTAAGAATATATGGTAAAAATCTGAAAAGGCTGAATAACTGGTGACATGGTCAAACTGTGGCCTGAAGTAGGGCTATTTTTAGCTAAATCATAAAAAGTTGCATGCAACTAAATTTTTTACAGGAAATCTAATAGATTTTTAATTACAACAATTGCTGAGTTATCAACTGCTATGTTATAGGAAATTTGAAAACAAAATTCAGCTTTGTATCATATTAAGTCTTAGAGCTTTTTTTACGATTTTGGGTTTTCAGGTGATTTTACAGCCTCACTATGAAAATCCTAAGAAAGATAAACTTGATTTGAGACTATTTTTGAATTCTGTGATATTAATTCAGTCAGTGTAGCAAATTTAAGCCCTGTACACCCATTACTCTTGCAGCTTTAAGCAGCCAAAGTTGCCCAAAAATGAATTTGTCAAAAATTAAAAAAATTACTTAAATTTTACAGGGCTGTAAATCAGAAACTATTAGAGATATTGATCTAATCTTTGGCAATTTTTCATTATATGGGTAGATGACCACATGTGAATTTTTTCAAAACATTCTTAGGGGGTCACCTGGAAAATTTTCCAAAATCTGGATGATTTGACATGGAATGACCCATAGACAGTTTTTCACATCAAATAAACGTCATACTTAGAAAGTAATCTTAGTCTTTAGTGCACTTAAACTTCAAAATAATTTCCACAGCTAGCAATTTTTATACATTTATATTATAGCAAATAATAGCTACAAGTTAATCTGTACAATACTTAATATATGTATAAATATATTTGAATATGTTACAACAGCTACAACACAGTAGTATATAATATTACAAAAAACTGCTTGAAATTTGAGTGAATGTCATTCTAGTAAGAATGCTCCTGAAAATTAGGTATTCAAGGCACATGTCAAATATAACTTGGTGCTGCAAGGATGCTAAACAGTAAATGAAACATATAATAAGTGGAATCATTATGCAAATTAAAATAGCAAAAATTAAAGAAATGTTAATCTGCTAAGCATTTAAGCAAGGATGTTAATGCAATGAAAAAAGGAAAATGGTTAATGAGACAGCTTCTAGATTTTTACCTGTAAGCCTATCTCGCTCAATGCATTCACGGTCAGAAGGGGAGATGTATGTAAATACATCAGAAGGCCGATAATATTGAGGGTTAGTAAACAGGAATCTCTCACCTAAGGAAGAAAAAAAAGAAAAAGACAAACCCATAGCTGAATTGTCATCATGCTACTGACAGACTTCTGCTACTTGAGACAGAAGTCAGGATGGAAAGAAAGAAAAAAATTATAAATAATGCATGCAAATGATGCAGGTTTTAAACAAAACTACGACAAAAAAACTTTTATGATGAATCAAAGAAGGTGAGTGTATTATAGGAAATGTATAAGTAATTTAGTGCATTAGTGTATTCAACATACCCTTAAAATTTTATGACCCTAAAAGCTAGTTTTATCTTTCCATAAAAATGACAAAAATCTCAATAGAAAAATCTTAATTTCATTTTAGTTCAATTTAATGTATAATTATAATACAATAATTGCCATGATGTCTAACAACCACAAACTACATCTTATCCTGTGATATACATTTTTTAACATTAATTCAAAAATATTATAAATTATACATTAAACCAAAAGTCCTGTTGGTTGAATAAAAGACTTGCTTCACTTTCTAGCATATTTACATTAGCACTAATGCATCAACCAAAATTTCTAAATCTCTTTACATCAAATGAAAGAAAAGTGTGGCACCATTATAATAATATTAGTGAGAGGCATATGTATTAATGGATACAATGATAAGGATAGACTGTAAGATATACTTAGTTTCACATATAAATTAAAATATATTGTGGAAAAACCAAAAAGTATATCTATTGAAAAAAGAAGTTATCTATTTCTATGGTTGAGTGCAGTATGGCTACCAAAATTAAGGAAGGATGACACTTAAAGATAAAGATAACATCATTTTGACAGTTATGACAAGTGATGAAAATAAATATCTTCAGAATGGTAATTGAGCAAATAATACTCATTCAAATATCACCTAGCATTCGTATCTTTCCCAGTACAAAATTTTATGTCTTTTTATGTAACTTCAAGAATTTTATAAATCTCACTTAAGAATTTCAAACATAACTGAAAAACAAATGACTCCAACAAATTTTGACTTAAGCATGTACATATGCATGTGCTTAATGCTATAAATCTTATCACTGACATACAGGTACACAGAAGTGTAACAGACTGGACCAACATTATGGAGTACAGAGCTGATACCTTCTTTTACTATGTCTCATATTTCTTAGATGTTCATATGCATTACTAGTAAATATATTCATTGCCATGTATCTTTCAAAACCCAAAAATATCACTTTTCTCTAGTTTAATTAAAGTAACTACAATTAAAATGAGTCACAAATTAGATTTTTCTAGCAAAATTAAGAGACAAATGGATCTTGTTTAAATGTTTTTTTAGAGAAAATTGTACAAAATATGAAGTATGCAATGAGCCATTATGTAGGTATACATTGCACCAAAACTTTTATGATCCTATGTATAATTCATAAAGAGTAACTGTAAAAATTGCCAAGTAATATTCTTATTCTCTGATAGATAAAAAATGCTTAAAAACTCATTGCTAACTATTTTCCTTGGCTATCAAAAATTACAATTTCTGATATATCATAACTTCATGGTTCAAAATGTTTCTTGACTCCATTAAAATTAAAACATTTTTTCAATATATGCTACTTTAGCTGTTTCATTCAAAATTATGGTAGAAAATGCTTACGTCAAGTCCTTTAATTGTAAAAACGTAACAAGGGAAGTTACAGAAATATACTTGTACTCTCATATATATGTGCATATGTGTGTATAATAAATATTAAAAACGAAAGATAAAATAAAAGTTAACATTTTTAAAAAGTGTTACTTTTGAAGCCAGGAAAATAAATTTCAACCATAATTTTTTTTGATGACTTACCTACAAAAGGTCTAATTTATCTTATACATATGTAAGTACATATACAAACACGCCATGACTTTAATTGCCTCATTGTCAGGTATTAATAGATTAGAATTATGATTCTATAAATTTTCCACACAACAAATAATACAGTAAAATATATTTCAGTAAAACATATCCAAAAAACTATTTGAAAGACATATAAATAAAGTTAGATTACACAAAGTTGATTCTTCTGTAGCATGAATACTGAGCATATATCAAGTGTGTAACTTAGAAGTTAATTACACACACTCCACTTAATGAATGTTTTAAATATAAGTATATCAACCATGAGCAAAGACAAAACTATAAAGTTACCTAGAAAGTATATGGGCCTTTTCCCCAAGTTTTTGAAATTACCTAAAATATTCCTTCATTAAAAGATACAATATAGCAGAAATATATCAAGCCTACTTGCTAGTTATTACACTGTATATCTACAGAATGCTTCTTTTCACCTTTAAAGACAGTTCTAACCAATGGTGACTTTCTTGGACCTCTTCAGTCTTCACAGGTAATGCAAGGCTAATAATACTAAAATTTTTAAATAAGAAATTACCATACCCTGCAAACGAGACAAGTTTGTTTCTGTTGTAGTTCCCGTGCCTGTTATGTCAATCATTTCATCATCACTACTGTGTGAACGAGGAAGGGTTTTTATTACTTCTGTACTCTTTTCACTTGTTGAAGTCTGAAGTGAGCCTTCAGGTCCATTCATTGATTGATAACTTGTTTGCCTAGTGCTAGGCATGTTGACATTATGACCAACTGTTCTTCTGATAAGGGCATCAGTTTCCATACTCTCCATTTCCTCTAGAGGAAACCTAAACAATCATTAAAGGGAAAAATTGTATTATTAAAACTGTTTTCTCATAAAAACATATCACTGACATTGCAATCATTTCATTATTATTATATATGGATATATATACAACTTACTGTATTTCATTTCATACAGAAACATAGTAGATGTTTCTGTATTTTTATAAGGCTAGCTTTGAATCACTTGATATTTTAAGTAATAACTGTTCTCTCAGAGAATAAATTCAATCATTCCAAACATGCTGTAAGAGAATATACAAGTATTAATACCAAAATTCAAATGGACAAACATTTTATAGTTAGAATTTTAGTATATTAATGTGAAAAATGTTACTTATATGTATTATTAAAAACACAACTAATCAAAATATTTCTCATTTTGAAAATACATTAGACAAGTTAAAATATCCTAAACATTATACAGTTAGCAGCTAGTACACTCAATCCAGTGAAATTAAGCAGACACAAACATAATTCATTTAGAACACCTCTTAGTCTCACAAGGATGAAACTATAAATCAGATAGAAAGGTATAAAAAAAGAACAATGAGCAGTTACATTCAAAATTACCCAGTCTTTCTCAATGAGAAGCATGTACATGTTATGATTACAACAGTCTTCCATGAAATGAACATGTCAGTAGTGTTAAAAAGAATTTGGAACATGTGTTTACATGAAAATTTTAAGTCGGTTGCATGCTGCAAGTCTGAAAAATAGTAATATCAAATATGCAAGTTCTTTAGCGAAAGAACAGATCATAAGTAGCAGCATTAGCAACTACAACCTTATAGTGAAGGAACACTTCTTGAATATGCACTTGTGAATATCATATATGTACTACGTATGTTATAATTTATCCATCCAGTCATTATAGTAGCAATCAATAAGACCTTTAATTTTAAAAGTATTTACTTGAAAGGCTAAACCATATCACTTAGGTGTAAGAACTCAAAAGTGTGTTTGAATGGTGTAAGTTGCTACAAGGATAAAAAAACTTATTCACAGACTGAATGACTTTGGAAAAATTTCAACAGTATTATAAAAGGGCATCATAACTGTATAGGATCAGGATGTAAATGGTTGTTCACACACTAATATGATGTGTGGAATTCCACAACCAGTCACTGGAATTTCATTTTCTGAGAGCTTGAATAATATGTATTACTATACATTATCTATACAAAAGAATAAAATTATATTAGTAGTTTTGAAGATATAATGAGAATATGATATCAATGGGACCCCACTGACATAAATTCTGGTTGGTGAGTGACTTTGAAAGATATTTTGGAGACTTACATGTGAAACTTATTGTAAAAACATTTTTACATACCATATTCACAATGGCATCCTAAGGCAGGATACATTAACTCAAAAAACACATTCTTACAATTTTCAAATCATAAAATAATTTTTTAACCAGCTAATTAGCATATTTTTCCAACACCAAGAAGTTGATTGTCGCTAATGGCAACAAATAACTATAGGAGAAAAGAGAAGAAAACCCAAATTTGCAATGAGTACATGAGATCTTCAATAAAACTATTCCTGAACTCTAGAATTTCACTATCAGTGGATTATACAAGAATAAGTAATTTAAATTTACGTTATTTTTGTATAAAAAGTTTCTGCTGAGAGATGGATTGGGATTTCAGTCTGAGAGGTTTGGAGCCCCTAAAATACAATGAGATTTCATACATGGGTTTAGGAATCCTGACTTTCTTTCAGCACAATACTGTTTTTGCAGATTCACAGATGTATAAATTGCTCACAATCCTAGTGATACAGTAGTAGAATGACAAATATAAATGACAGAAAATAATAGAAGAATATATACACAGCAGGTCAGTAAATACCTATGTTAGTGTAACAGTAGATACATCATCAAAATGACTAGCTTATCAAAGAAAGAGTTATTCTACAAACTGTTGTGTAAGTGGCTACCTTAAACTACTGAGGATGGATATGCACTCTCTTAGATATTTGTTTTCATGTTAACAAAAAAAATTAATTATATACATTTAATTAAAACTGTGCATTAAATTTTTGTTTTCACACTAATATTGGATTACTGTTTTTAAACAGTTGAAATACTTATTTTTGAAAATGACTCAAAATTTCCATGCCCCTTAACCATTACAGAACATGCCTTACTTATCTATAATTCTCTCATATGACTTACTGCACTGTGTTCAGGATATTGTATGATGTCTGCTTTCCTGCCATAATTTATATTTTTTTAAAAGTTTCAACCTTAATAAAAATTCAGTTTTAGTGAGGTGTGAGAGAAAATATTTCTGAGAGAAGTACCTTTTGAAATTTATTTCAGTTCTAAAATTGTAAAATTCAAATAATGCAGGCTTGCCTCTGTAAAAGTCAGAACATTCCCATTACAAAGTAGTAGTGATCAATGAATATGAAAAGAAACAGAAGTATTAACTATAAATTACAGGGCAGAAAATATGTAGCTAAGGGAGAATTAATGGCATGGTCCAGTCTTATAAAAACACTGGAGCTAAAGAATATTTGAAAAGTCATCCTTCTTAGCAGTGTATCCCCTTTTCCCATGATTTCCTTAATCTAAGTAAAGATGTTAGTTTTGTGAGGGCTAATGGTGTATTGAGCCTATAAAGCCAACAATGGAACACATGGTGGCATAAACATTTAAGACTACTATGTCTTATATATGTAAAAATGGCTCATTTGGGTTGAGAAAATTTTTTTACATAGAGGAGCAAACATTTCAACTTTCTTCAGTCATTGTCAGGTTCATAAAACGACTCGTTTTTACATATATATTTTTCTCTACAAGCAGGTTTTCTCAACATCACTGACTACTATGTCTTGTTTCTGCAGTGGAAGGTTTGCAGAGAAGCAGCACAGATATATTTTATGAAAGGGCATATACCAAAAGTAATAGCTTCTCTTCATCCTTGCTGAAAATGGTCAGAAAGTCACACAACTGACTATATCAATGAATCATAAAAGAGAACTGAAGACCCAAGCAACCCCCATATAATAAGCTCCATAAAGTGAGGGCAGTGCAATGAGAACATCAAAACATAAAGAAATAGATAAAAATATACAAAAACATGAATGATAACTGTCCTGGTTGAAGTAGAGGCATCAAGTGATTTCTCCAATAACATGTAAGGATGTGCTTATAAAGGTGGGAAAGGTCACTGTTGAGGCATAATTAGCCACCAGATGGCACCCTCAGCCCACTTTGAAAATGCTACATCCTTTCATGGAGCTGCAGCAAAGAGGATGGAATAATCAAGAAAAAAAGTGAAAGTCCTGATTGGATAAATTTGTATAAACACCCATCCTCTAAGATAAGAAATTGTATAAAATGTTTTATTGTTTTCTTCAGTTTTCTTTGTATATTTGTGTTTGATAAATTATGCACTAATTCATATACCTGTTCAACTCAATGGTGTAAAAGACACTAATAATAAGTGAATAATCCAAAACAGCTACTCAAAAGATGCAAAGAAGGTACGATTTGAAAATGATGCAAGTCAGTGCTGGGGTTGAGATGACATACCCTGCTAGTATCTCTGCAAAATGAAAGGAGTGAACTGAATGAGAAATAGAAGGCCAGATAATTGCACCATCAAAAGTGTGTAATGCAGAAGAAGGACTAGCACTACTCAAATATTCAACAGTAGAATGAGGACTGGAAGTAATAAATTATGCCAAAACCTGAATTATTTCCTGCTGTCTAGCTTAATTTGTATGAAAAACCAACTTAAGAGTACTACCAACAAAAAAGATGTAAGAAAGAGGCCAATTCAAGGTCAGAAGTAGTACAAAACAGGAAGGGAGAAGAAAAGACTAATCCTACACACAAAAGAAACTCTGAATGCAATAATTGAGAGATTTAAATTATTACCTATGAGCAGTGGTTATACCAATTAGCATTGTTTAAACTGATCAGTTAACTGAAATTAAGATTAAACTGTTCAATGTCAAAAAATAATCAACTAAATAAAATTAGCGTTTCTAATTATTACTGCTTCAGATTATTCCAAAAACCAATTGAAGTTATTTTCCTACATTGAAAATATATTTCAGGTGTTTACTTTTGCTTACATACTTTGCTCTTCTCATTCAGTGCTGTGTCTTAATTGCAAAATATTTTTTGCATGTTATAAGCCTTTTACTCTCACCTACCACCTGGTTCACATGGTTTAATTGAACCTCACATTCAAATTATCATATGACAAACAACCACCAATAGATGTACCCCACACACACACTACACATGTGACTCCTTTGCTCTTCTACCTAACTATCTCTTGAGTTTAGGCATAAACCTAAGTACCCATGGACTGTAGGAAAGAAGGGTTGGAAATGTGAATGACAGTACCTTACTTTTGCTCAAATATATTGCTAACTTCCTACACTGAATAGGTGGAGGAACTGGTACAAGTGAGAAAGTAGAAACATCCTTTGAAAGCATCTGAAGTACACTCTTATATGGGAACTCCTCTCTCATAGGAAGATTATATGTTGGAGACCACATCTCTTCCATGCAAGTATACTCTTTATCCAGATCTAGAAAAGATGTCACAGATCTATGAAGAAAACTGGGAGGAGTACATCCCAGTGGAAGAGAAAACAGTGAGACAGTTATATTAACAATATATTATAATTTCAATCCCTTGACAAACAGAATCTGGGTAATATAAGAGATGTGCTCCAAGATGTAGAGCAGCTAGAGCATTTTAGACAGTATATGGCAAGTTTGCACCTAAAACTCAACTGCCAAGAACCAACATCCATGTGGAAGGAAGAAAAAAAGATCATACTGTCTTCACCTCAAGTTCAGCTGACCATAGAAAGAAATTCCACCACTGATTGGGGTACAGAGCACATGTGGGTTGAGAAAATACAAATATATCCCATTTAAATCAAACCATCTCAAACATGGTAACATCCTTGGCATAAAGTGATTGAGGATTAGCACAAGAGGAAGTAAAGCAACCAACAAGCAGTTGAAGTAAAATAAGTGAGGTAAAAGATACTCCCTTGAATACACGTGTGAGGACTTATAGTGACTGAACTCTAAATCCAAAATTTAACTGGTGGTAACTGACTTCCATGTTGGGATAAGATGAGAAATTCCAGATGAAGGGGTGAACTGCACATATAACAGCACACCACACGTGAGTACATCATGCTGACTGGTTCAGTTCTAGATCCAAAACTCAACTGCCAGGAAACAACATCCATGCAATAGTATGATAAGGGATATCATGTCAGGGGAAGAAAGTTATAGTGGAGAGTCCAATGAAACATTCACACCAGAAACAGTATGTGTGATCATAAAATCCAATTTTGAAAAGCAGACCAAACCTAATTTATTCGATCTGAAGAATGGCAGGAATCCCCTTCTGTTTTACCCATGAAATTTATGGGTCAGTACTGTCTAGAATGAGCATATTTATGAAACAAAGATATTGAGATGAATAAACTGCAAGCAATCTAGTGGAAATGCCATCTCTAGCATGTACGATAGTAAAAAACTGTGTTCAGTGTCCATGAAAATTATGAAAGTGAAGTCAACATGGCCTTAAAATGTGGATTGAGTGCAATTCTAAGTAGCTGAATTATACCTGTACAAACACCACTTTTCACAGAGTAGGATCCAGATCAAAACGTAGGGCAGATCCCTGAAAACCTGAAAAATGTACATATAATGAAAGAAAGAAAACTTAACCAGTCACAATCACACTGAAATCTGAATAATGTCTGAATGCAAAGGTTGCAAGTGGAAGAAGGACTTTGGTCAAGAAGAGATATGGAATAGGTAATCAAGGTTAGATAGACTAGTAATGGATGACAACTTTGACCTCAAGGACTGAATGTCTTGAAAAGAGAACTGAGAGGGGTTGTAAGTAGTTCAGTATGTAAAAAAACACCTGGCAGAATACTATAAAAACAAATGTTCTAGAAAGCATGAAACATGAATGGAAATATCAAACAAGGGTGGAAAAAACAAGAAACTGTGAGGGGAAAGGTTTTGTAAAAAAATTAGGAAGCACTGTAAACAGTGGAGTAAGCAAAAAGGATAGTCCTAACTGGAATAAGTTCTTAGAAAATCTGAAGAATCAAATTGTTCTTCAGAAGGAATGGAGATACTCTAGGCAAAGACGGTTTTTAAAAATGCTTCAGTTCATCCACCTTAACTTCAGGCTCAAAATCCTGTAAAGGGATGGAAGACGAGAGTCCTGACCCCACCTAATGTTCAATGATGGATTCCACAATCTCTGAATTGTTCAAAATTGTGTAGTATTTGTACTCACTTCACCTAAAACAACTATGAATTCATATTAAAAGGTTTAACATACAAAGTCAAGTTGTGAAAGTAAAATTCTTCATTAAATCTCAACAAAAAAAATGCATCTTTGCATGACTGTGCTGAGTAAAAGAATGAGAATTTTCATATAAGAATATAGAGGGAGTATTTTTGCAAAAAAGTATGTCACATTCTTATCAGTGAAGAGTTTCACTACATATTGCCTCCTCATTTAGTATTAAATTCATATGTATTTTTGGTGTGAGTTCTTACAAAGCTGGTAACATGCAAGTTTCTCAGGTACAGTGCAACTTAAAGAGGAAAATAGCTTTCTGTATACAGATGTGAGTGATCATACTGGAATTTAAACATATTTTCAGAGCCTTATCAGAGTATCTCAATTTAATTTTAATTTTTATATGTACAGTACATGCTACCCTTATACATATAACCAGGTCTTAACTCAAGTTCATAGTTCCCTTATGAAGGGAACATAATTGGACTTTCCACAAATCTTAAAAGTCTTTAACTGAATTATTTTTTATTTTGTGTGTGGCTAACTTTATACCAGCCCTCAAAATATATTTTCAGATCCAGGAGCCAGGTCCAATACTGAAATGTTAGGAAATATATTTTGAGTTGGTTGTGTGGTTATGGTAAAAAGATGTTCAGTTTTACACTAAAAACAAAGGGTTCATTATTAGACTTTATTGTATAACATATGTTAAATTTCAACATGTGCAATTATTAAAACAATAGACTAAATAACTGTAACTTAGATGTACTCTTGCAATGAACAAAAGTAAAACAGTAATAATCACTATCACATTGATAGACCAACCAGGTTCTTTCAGAATAGGTCTAATTTACTCATCACTACAGCATTGTACAATGATAAGCAAAGACCTTTTGGTATGCCCAACCTAACTTCACTACTGTTTTTACTGGGAAATGTGAGCTATTTATTTACTTTCACAGCAATAAATGCATGCCAACAGTCACAGGATAACAACTATTTGATAGTATTACCTGAACTAACTGCCATCAGTATATAAACACACACACTGAATGGTGTGAAATTAGCAACTTGTTGTGCAATTGCAGTGCTTCATGGTCAAGTACTGAATCTGCCATTAAAATCATTGCAACAAAGTTTAATTTCAGACTCAAAGAACAGTTTCGGACTTCCAAGAGTTTAGAAATGCTCTAGAATTTAATTCTATTTAATACATACCTATACATGAATAAAACAGGAGAAAATATTAAGTGCCATGATGAAATTTTTAGTTAATATGGCACCAGGATTTGTCAAAGCACTCATATTCAGACTATTAACTTTATTACTGTAGTACTGGGTGTGCAAGTTAATGTTATACACACAGTCAGTTTTATGCAATGTCAATGTTGTCTTTTGTGTACATCACTGGGAAACCTATGATATATAAGCAAATATTTAAATTCAATTCCAAGAGTTTAGAAATGCTCTAGAATTTAATTCTATTTAATACATACCTATACATGAATAAAACAGGAGAAAATATTAAGTGCCATGATGAAATTTTTAGTTAATATGGCACCAGGATTTGTCAAAGCACTCATATTCAGACTATTAACTTTATTACTGTAGTACTGGGTGTGCAAGTTAATGTTATACACACAGTCAGTTTTATGCAATGTCAATGTTGTCTTTTGTGTACATCACTGGGAAACCTATGATATATAAGCAAATATTTAAATTCAATTCCATTGTTTTCTTATTATTTGGACAGCATATGTCAACCTTTTACACATAATAATACTATTTAACTTAATCTTTGTTGTGTATATGCATCAGAGGCTATCTTTACATATAAAGGCTGAACCTGAATATCAGAAGGAAAAACAAATAAGGTTTCCAAAAGGAAATCCTGTCAAAAAAAACTCTTATGTGTAAAAGAAAGGTTTAAAGATTAAAATGTTACATACCAAGACAAAAACGGAAATAGATTGAGCAGATATTTATGAGGGCTAGGGATGTTGGCAAAACTCTGTTGTTCAAAAAAATGCGAGAAGTTGGTTGTTTGGCATTTATTGGTACAAAATAATTATGCTGTCTGTGCCAAGCAGCCAATTAAAAATAAAAGTAAACTTATTAAAATATGTAAAAAGGAATCATGATAAAACAAAACAAAAACCAATCTATGAATTTAAAATTTGTATAACATTAAAAAGGCCAATGGCTCTTAAAAACTTAGAAACACAACCGTGGTGGACAGTGTTGCCATTGTCAATGACACTGTCCAATGTCAGGGGTGAACCCATTGTTAAAATGTCTAAAATAGTGCTGTTGTCCATGGTTGTAATGACAGCATGACAGTAAAATGTGGGCTATTGTGACATGAGTGTCACACAGCTCACAGAATGGTGCATCAGTCCCAGATAAAAGAAAATGATGAGTTAAATAACTGTGACCAATGCGTAACCAAGCCACGACAACTTCCTTCTTCAAATCCTTGTGGAAGCAAGACTGCCAAAAACCAACAGAAGGTTTGATCTGGAAAAGTTTGTTATCATGTTGCTCACTCCAACTCAACTGTTAACTGGCACAGAGCTGAGCCTTCAATTCAAAACTGTAGTCCATGTATGGGACAGGCAAAACCTTGATAGCACAAGAGAAAAAGAACTTAGCTGAGGTGTCAGTGAGCTCATTCCTGCAAATACTAATGAGGCCCATTATCCAGAAGAACTGGATAGAAATGGATGATAAAGATAAATGAGCCAGTCTGCTTTGAATATCAATGAAAGCATGGTGAGAACCTGCATGAAGTGATTCCAGGGCCAGTAGAGAGCCAAACAAGTCAGTATAAATAGTACAATTGGTATAGTGCATACATGATCCAGGGCAAAAGAAATGGTATACAATTCAGCAGTGGACACAGAAACTGTAGAGTGGATCCGAGGCACAATCACCAACATACAACATACCAGGAAAAAGCCTACAGAGTCCCTGATTTTCAACCATTGGTATAAATGGGAATGGAAAGATGGTTTGGAAGATGCTCAGCAAATAGAAGACAGTACTTCAAATTGGGAGTATCCACCTTCCTCAGATGATTCAAAGTGAGATCACAGGTGGGGATATAAATAAGTCATGGAGAGATGAATTGACCAGTGGAGACAGCAGCATTATCCAAGGACAGACCCAATTCAGTCAGCTGTTCCTGGATACAACGGCCAAAAGGAACAATGGTTAACCATCTGTTCTGATAAAGCAGGACCCACTGAAGAAGGAAAACATAACCCCAGGTGGAATGCTGTTTTAAGGATTGACGCTTAGAAGTAACTGCTTGATGAACCACAGGAAGCACAACTTTACCGAGACAGAGCTCAAGATCAAGGTGAATACCCTGTTGGTAGCAAAAGTGCATGCAAACAGTTTTAGAGAGAGAGAGAATGTAAGACTATTTGCTGTGGTCCACTTCAAAAATGATTGAGGGCAGCCAGTAACTGCCACTCAATAAACATTATGCTTGACAACTGATGAGATGTGGAAGTCATCAATATTGAGTCCATTTGCAAATGTAGGAGGAAGTTGTCTAGTGATGGCATCAATCTTTATACTGAAAAGTGTGACACTCAAGACATAGTCCTGAGGGACTCCAAGATCCTGTGGGAAAGAACAGGAAAGTGTCCAACTTACATGAACTTGGAATTGCCAGTCCATTAAAAAACTTTTCATAGAAATGGGCAAATGGCCATGCAACCCATACCTCCACATAGCATCATAAGCATTCTCAAGATCAAAAAATACAGAAACAAGATATTGTTACTTGAGAAAGACTTCCCTAACTGAAGTTTCAAGTCAAATCAGGTGGTCCACAGTGGAGCACTGTCATCAAAACCCACATTAAGTGGGCAAGAAGAGATTGTTTGATTCAAAGAACCAAATAAAACGAGCATGAAGCATCCTCTCTAAGGTTTTACAGAGACAGCTTGTCAAAGCAATTGGACGGTAGTTTGAAGGAATCTTGGGATCCTCCCTAGACTTAGAAAAGAGAGGTCAATAGCTTGGCACCAAGCATAAGTAAAAGCATTCTCCTGCCAGATCCAGTAAACAACAACCAAAAGAATAGCAAAGGAGGCAGGAGAGAGATGGCACAGCATCTCATAGTGAATATCAACAGATCTCGCCAATGTACTGCCAGACTGATGAAGAGCAAACTTGAGTTCCACTGATGCAAAGGGGTGATTATAGTCATAGAGACAATCAGCTCAAAAGGAAAGAGGTGATTTTTAGGACTGAGTCTTGATGGCCAAGAAGGTGAGGCTTGAAACAGTACTAGATGCCTAGCAAAACCTTTTACCAAGAGTATTGGTAATGCTCTGGCCATTAACAATTTCCTTTTGGTTTATGACCATGTCATTTTTCTTCATTAGAAGAAGGCCTTTCAACCTCTGTGGATTCTGCCATGGATCATGTGAACAGGTCTCTCTCAGTAAACGAAGAGTCATTTGACAACTTATGGCTGAAAAAATTGGGCCCAAGCATACACCAGAAGCTGGTGTCAAAGGAACTGGACCCAAGCAGTCGCTGGAAGGATTGGTGAGAACTGAGATAGGAGTAGGTGTTGACTTGGCTACTCTTTTAACAATGGAGGGCAAAAGACTCTTCACATAATGGGAGAACAACTCTCTTGAAAGCATGGAAAGATCCGTCTTCATTCCCATATTAGCAGTGGGACAGAGTGCAGCAGCATATGTCAGAGACTGAGTAGACAACAATAACTTCATAGCCTTGGGATATGAAATACTGTTTAGTTTTCAAACATTGCACCTTTATCTCTTCCACCAACTTAGGACAAGATCGAAAGAACGAGGAGTGTGAATCACTATAGCTAATACAGTGTGGTTCCAGTTTACATTTAGAGTCATCGTGGTCTTTTCCACCACAACAAGCACATGTTAAAGATCCACGAAAAGAGGTATTTGAATGTCTGAACTGCTACCACTGGAAACAACAGAGAAGGTTGGGAATATATGGCTGTACCTTAAAATTCAAGTATCCTGTCTTGATTGTGGCAATGTAAATGTCAAAATAAGTACATTTGTAGGTAGCATTATTCCGTCCTTCCAAGTAGAGATACAGCACACCATAGAAACACCTTAGTTGAAGAAACTAGCAAGGATTCAAGAATGTTCTTCAAATCCCTCTTGAGAAATTCAGAGTAGCATGGGGAGTAACATCAATGGGTATATATAACTCCCATGGCCTATGATTTCAAGAAGAGTTGGTATATTGTGTTGAAGATGTTTCCATCAAAATTTCTCCTAAATGCAGCTTTCTTAATAACTTAAGGGAACTAGCAAGTCCCTCTAATCCCTTATGAATGAAAAAGGGAGACATCTGCCCTAAGGATTTATCAAACAATAAATACAGAATGATAAATTGAGGCATTGGGTCAGACTGTGATGGTGACTGTTGAACAGTCATTCATAGATGGTGGTTTTCCAATAATCTGTTTCTTTTTCAGTTTTATTTATTTTTCCTTGGATTGGGGTATCCATAATAAATAGATTACACTTCAGTGCTAACCATCCTTAACTGGAATGGAGCCCTACGAATGGACACACTACAATGCCAAATGATTCTGAAGCAATGCCAGGGTTTTGTGAGCACTATATCCAAACACCAGCATCAAACACAATCTTCACAACATCTGTTAAGAAGGCCAACACAAGTACTCAATTGACCCTAACCCAACTGAGCCAGCCGATTGACCTTGGGTGGGCCACCATAGGGTCGTCTGTCTGCAGGAATTCGTGCCCAAAGAGATGTATTAGGGTTGGACCCCTCAACCACCAGGATCTTATCCTCCCTTTCATGAGTCACCATGCACAGCAAACATGTGGGTGTATGTTCAGATCCCAGGGGAGGTAAACTGAAACTACAGAACCTTCTCTAGGAGACACCCTCACCACGTACAGAAAACCACCTCGAGAGGGAAACGTGAGAAAGCCGAAGCAAGAGAACGCGGCTGTTTCTGAATAGAAAAGAGAGGGTACTGATTCTTCTTATCAACATCAAATAAACTCCAGAATACTTGAAACATATAGTAAGATACAATATGCGATAAATGCTTACAACGCAGTGAAGGGAATTTCCTGCATCCCAAGAGAAGACTGCTGAAATAAGGCTTCAACAGAAGCAAAAGGGTTATGATTATGAACAGAAGTATTAACATCAAAAGTAATGAAGACTTCTGTATTCATCATACACAGAACATTGCATGACTTTCAGTAAAGATAACAGAGCTTATGTTTGATCACTCGATGGTTGTGCAATAATTCATGCAGAAAGTGAAGTATTTAAATCCTGTAGGTAAGTGATGCATTTGCTGATATATAAAGGGACATTTGGAAATTTTGAGTGACATCCTGTTGACTGCATCCAAACTCTATAAGGAAAGGCTTTCATTATTTTATAAAGTTTCTGATTTGATATTTTGAAGAAGGTTATGTTTAATTTACAGATACTCTTTATCATTTTAGTTACAATATGGTTTAAAAGGAATTTCTAAACACTAATTACAAGCTACTATGAAGAAAGAGAAGGGTAAAAGAATGATGTTCTTGTTTCATTATCAGTATTTTCATTTACTTCACGTTAAGTTATTTAAAAACATTTTCAACACATGTTGTAACTGAAGATACAAAGCTTTTTCACCTCTGAGCAGAATAGAGTAATTACCACACATTTCTGCTGAGAAGAGTTTTGTGCATGTCACAAGACTTATGGCTCTTCCATCAGTAGGAGTGTGACATGTCCTCCTTAAGCATTAAACTCCTTGAGCACAAGCAGTAGCACTGAAAAAAAAACATTCTTGTCACAGCAAAATTAAACATAAGAAGTTGGAAGGTGAGATGGGTGATTCTTCAGAGAGGTATTTTTGAATATATTTTCAAATTATGAAAAATAATCCCCACCTCTCTGAAGAAGCAAAGAGCAAGAATCCCACTTTAATAGTATCATTAAGGTGCAACTGGTGTAGATAAAAAATAAAAAGCACGAGTTCCAGTTTGAAATTATAGCATCAGAAATTGAAAACCCATGGATTATTTTACCCATTAATGAAGTAAAAGGTAGCAATGAATTTACTTCTCTTCTGTCAGTATTATTTCATGAATAAATGTTTCTTTACATTTTACTTGACGTTTTTCACAATTATACTTTTAACAATAAAATAGCCATAAATGAATTCCTGCACATAATTATATTTACTTAATTATTGTTAGTTATCTTTTTAATGTGATTTAAAAGAAAAACAAACAAACAGCAACATTTCAGTTGCAATACAGAATAAGAAATAATCTGATTTTGAGTATTCTTACATCAAATTGCCTACAGAATTAGGAAATACAATTTAAATCAGATTAAATAAGTTTTGAATAGGACCACATTACACAGAAAATTTGATATGACAAACATTTGTATATCACAAGGTAGGTGTTTGTAAGGTGTAAAATTTAAGAGAAATTATTTTTTTTTTTCATTTCTCATAAACACTAATGTAAAAAGTCATAAATTTACAGTTTTCATGCTTAAATATTCACATCCATTATTAATATAAATTATTCATTATGTTTACAATGTTATTTTAAAGTAAAAGTTACTGGTTTGTATTAATATAGTAATGGTAAAAATAATACTGAAACTAGGCTTTGGAACATTAGTTACAAATACACGCACCACAACAATAATAAATTAATATCATAACTTCACATCACAAACCTATGTCTCTTACTTAAGTTACAATTACATGACAATTTATTTTGGGGATTGAAAATCCATAAAGTGTTATTTCTAGTACAATTTATATAAGTTAGAGTCGAGCAACGAGCTAAACATGCCTCTTATTCCTAAATTAGTCCTTAGCCTAATGTAATGTTATAGTTACTGTCAGCTTATATTATTAGAAAAGTAGATAATGACATTCAAATTGCAATATTCAAGTTAATTATATGGTACTATTAACAGTAATCTTATAAAATTATGCTTCTTTTGGCCCAGTGCAAATCTTACAAGAACTTACCATTTTATAGCTTTAAAAAGGGGGTTAGATAAACATTAAATTAAATAGTTACTCGTCTAAGCATTTACATTCACGCAAAATATATAAATCCAAAAATCGATCACCAAAATTGTACGTAACGAAGGTAACAACGAACATACTACTCTTCTACGTATAACGCCCTCTAATAAAGAAAAAAAGTTCCTCGCATTTTACTTTGTGAATATTCTACAGTTATACATGTGAAAAGGTTGGTACATATATTCCCAGTCATCAACTTATACATACATAGCTGGTAATAAGATTTATAAAATAAATAGAAAATTGTTCAATTAGAATGTTTATGAAAATTCTACATGTATTGTCTACACGTAGTTGCCAATAATTTTGGACTGTTTGTTTATATAAAGATAAGCACGAAGCTATACATGCTCTTCCCGCCATGAGTAATGAAACCCGATTCCTAACAGTGTAAGTCTCAAAATATACCACTGTGCCACTGTGGGACTTTGCACTGTTAGACAAGTAGAAGACAGGTTGTTAAGAGTCCCCTCCGCTAACTTTGTAACGCTGTCCAAACAAATATGAGTATTTTACTTTCATTCTCATCGCACATTCACGGCCCCCAAGTGACAGGTGTGTTTTTGCGACAACAGGACGCAAACATCGATATATGAAACTAACAGAAATAGTTTACTTATGATACAATATTCACCTGATCCTGAATAATCGTGTGTTCAGTGTGAGTAACATCTTGCACTAATACATAGTACTAAAAGGTATGGTATAATGAATATTATATTTATTTAATATATTTCAAATGGATGATGGTTAAGGCACTTGGCTCGCAATCATTCTTCAGTCAGATAATCCACGTTTTTTATTACACTCAAGTTGATTAAACACACGGCTTGACTATTTAATGAATGAATATTTGCTGTAAAATTCTTTTCACTGCTATCAGTTTAGTTATAGCTTGGTTACCAATTTTAATTTCATTCCTTTAAGTCACACACTCAATCCATCTTCAACTCTCAGGCTACTCTTTTAAGAACAAATAATGTGATTGATTATCACATAATAAGATCCCCATGGCTGAAAGGTTGCATATGTTTGGTGAAATGGAGATTTGAACTGTGACTCTCAAATTGCAACTAAAGCACCTAACCACCTGGCCATGCTAGGTTCCGGTATGAAATGGTTAATTCTTTCATTGTCATGTCCTCCTTCGAGTATTCTCATAGATAATAACAACGCTACACCTCTAAAGAGGAAACATATTTCCTTCAAACTTCGCAGAGTTTACTGGTCTCACGTTCCAGTTGAGGAATCAAATGATAAAAAAAATGTTTCTTTTTGCGTTTTACTCTGCATCTAGAAACAAAATTGACACTAGAAAGTTTGTTTATACAAGTTACAAAGTACTCTCACAATTATTGTAACTTATTCGAGTTTCTTGCAGGGAGGTTACTATGTGACGTCTAGGAATTGTTTGTTCGTTCTGAATTTTCGCGCAAAGCCACACGAGAGCTATCTGCGTTAGCCATCCCTAATTTAACGATGTAAGACTAGAGTGAAGGCAGCTAATCATCACCACCCACCACCAACTCTTGGATTTCTCTTTTACTAACGAATAGTGGGATTGACTCTCACATTATAATGCCCACACGGCTGAAAGAGCGATCATGTTTGGTGTGACGAGGATTTGAACCCATGAGCCTCAGATTACAAGTTGAGCGACCTAATCACCTGGCCATGCCGGGTCATGTCCAGAAATAGAAAGTTGTATTTCCTCTTAGTGAATTATTAATGATCCGGAGATTTCTACAGCTCTATCATTCGAACACAATTGGATGAAGACGCCTTCAGAAAAGCAATTAAAGTGCAAACCCTGAGCTGAGTTATTATTTCGTGATTTTTATTTTTTAATGTTTTGCTGAGATTTAGAAGCTAGAATTTTACATTAAATTTAAATTTATTTTGACGTTGTATATTTAGTTTAATGGAACTGAGATACTGGTAAATATTTTCTTCATTTAACTTTCCTTTAGAGTTTCTGTGAGATTTTAATCTTATCATAATGTTCAACTTTGTTTATAAGTTTTAGAATAATATTATATTTTAACTGGTGGTGCGAAACGTTGCTTTATTATAACTTGACTTTGAAGCTAACTTAAATATTAAATGGTTCTTGCTTAAGTTGCAGGGTTCATTAAGATTTCCTTTCCTTTTCTCCCACAAGTCCAGCACGGACACACTTCCTTTTGTTTAGTCTTTTATCTGTGGTTGAGTTGCTTTTGTTAAAAAGAATGTTCTTATGCACTTTCCATGACTGAACTTTTTTTTTTTTAATTTCGCGCAAAGCTACAAGAGAGCTATATTTGCTAGTCGTCCCTAATGTTGCACTACTAGAGGGAAAGCAACTAGCAATTCATCACCATACACCGCCATCTCTTGAGCTACTTTTTTACCAATGAACAGTAAAATTCTTGATGACGAGAAACCCATTTGAAATAAAAATATATCTCGGGACGGCTGATATGGGTATTAACATTTTATTCATAAGCAGAGAACAACGATTCGACCTTCCTAGGTCATTTTCAGGCTAACAAAGAGAGGAATAGTGAAACTAATCGTTACATTATAATGTTATCATGGCTGAAAGGGCGAACATGTTTGTGTGACGGGGATTCGAACCTGCGGCCCTCGTATTTCGAGTGAGGATCCCTAACCTACTGGCCATTTTTATTGAAATACCTTTAAGTTGTTGATGAATAACTTTTTAACTTTATTAATAGAAAGGCTAGTGTAAAGACAACCAAAATTAAATGTTTCTATTGTGAAAGTTTCAATGGTTCTAATTTTCTCCTTGTATTAAATGGAATTATCGATGATAATGAACAGATTTATGCTACTTTTCTCACCGACAGTATTACAATATTTTTTAAAATGTTGGTTTCTAATATATCTCAGACAACAATGTATTGGAATTTAAAACTCTTAATCAATGTTTATTTTATTGTTTACCTCTGGAAATAAATTTGTATAATATTAAACAGTGTTTTAAATAAATTTGGAATGCAAATTAATTTAGGTAACGCATTGTAAGGTTTAACATAATGTACACAAATACTTGTTAACTATGTAAAGTTTTTATGTATAACACTTTTTATATCGTTTTTAACGTCTTTATGCACCTTATTACATGAAGGTGTTAATGTTTTCAAATTAAACTCTAGCGTTAAACTAAAAGTTGTTAGCTGCGTTATCGGTTGGAGTGATGACATATCGGAGATTACATTGGCATTCTCTATGGCATGGACACCCATACTAAAACAGTACAAAAGACATCTGGATTTTCTTATCTACAGGTCATCTGAATGTAGATATGAAGAGCTACCTGGCATAGTCCCTCTATCGCCGGTGTATATGATGCTTCTCAGCTATTCAGAGTGTCTCAAAGTCGAAAACTCGCAAACAGCCAAAGCTGAGATTTCTTATTTTCGTTCACCGTCACTTTTCTTCAACAGATCTAGCGCCTACATCTAATTTTATTATCATTTGGTAGAACAAAATAGTTTTCATAATTTTTAACTACTTATTTTATTATTATATGTGAACTTTATAAAGCTTTAGAATACACCTAAATTTAGTAACCCACGTACAGCATCTTATTACAATAGTAAATAAAAAAGTATAAGGAGAAAAAATATTGTTAGATAAAAAAGCAATGTAAGGCTGGCTACTGAACTTGGAAAGATAAACCAAACAACATACGATGGGAATATATATATATATGACTTGCTCGGCTAATAATCACATAGCAGGCTAAACCCTCTCGATTTTATTTGGAGAACAAAATCTCTACATTACTGGCTTCCTCACTGGCAAAATAAATAAATCAAAATTTCTACTCGTACAATGTTACTCTATCGTAGAATAAGCATATAAGTAGTATTCAAAGTAAACTAAAGAAAATATATAATGGTGAAGACCGAGATTCTATCCAAATACCAAGCTTTCGATGGACAAACTGGGGAAACATTTAATCAGTGATGTCGAGAAAACCCACTTGTAGAGAAAAATATATACTTAGAAATGGCTCGTTTGAGTTGAGAAAATTGTTTTACGTAAAGGAGCAAACAACGTTTCGACCTTCTTCGGTCATCGTCAGGTTCACAAAGAAAGAAAGAGGTAACTGACCGGAAGCTGATTACATGTTTGAAAGGGGTTGTGTAACATTCCAGTTAATACCAAATTTATTTAAAAACCAGACACAGAACTGAGGTCTATACTATGTAAAAACTACACTGAAAAACACGACACCAACATTATTTATAAAATACAACGTGATAACTGCCACGACTTCTATATTGGAGAAACAAGTAGAAAAATGGAAACCAGATTCAAAGAACATAAAAGTCACCTTCCCTCGTTTTCGAACACTGCAAGTCAAATAAACACAACATAATCATAGAAAACACTCAAATACTAAATAAAGAAAAAACATAAACAAACGCACAATTAAAGAAGCCTTACTTATATAACAACTCAAGCCCAAAATAAACCAATACAAAATAACACCTTTATACCTATATTAAAAATAATATAATATGTTTGTTTTTCTTATAGCAAAGCCATATCGGGTTATCTGCTCAGCCCACCGATGGGAATCGAACCCCTGATTTTAGCGTTGTAAATGCGGAGACATACCGCTGTACTAGCGGGGGGCAATAATGTAATAAATAATAATAATAATAAAATTAATAATATAAAATTATATATTCAAACATCTAAGTACGCCCACTACAACCTGACACTGAGTTACACAGCCCCTTTCAAACATGTGGTCAGCTTCCGGTCAGTTACCTCTTTCTTTGTGAACCTGACGATGACCGAAGAAGGTCGAAACGTTGTTCGTCCCTTTACGTAAAAAAATTTCTCAACCCAAACGCGCCGTTTTTACATATATATGGGAAAACTTTTGATTTATCGTATTTTTTCCTTATACTTGTTTACAATATAGGCAATCTAAACGCTCAGTAAGTTCTTTGTTCCCATAACATGTTCATTGTTGTCAATAGAGATTTTTTTAAAGTTTGTTATAATTTATTGATTATGTATTTAACTTTATTTACCCAGTTTCTAAATATGATTAGATTTTTTTAAAATTTTCTCTTTTGTCCCTCAGTAGTACAGTGATATGTCTGCAGCCTCACACCGCTCAAAACCGGTTTTCAATACTCGTGGTGAGCAAAGCACAGATAACACGTTGTGTAGCTTTGTGCTTAATTCCAAACAAACAAGTCTATATCTCTTTTTCTTTTACACCATTTATGTAAAACGTTGCCGATTAATATATTAATTACCTGTATGATGCGTTTCCAGTTAATGTTTGGAACATTTCCTGAATTGAAGACCTTTACTCATTAGAAGTCGTAAGTCTTCTATAGCAGCGATATTAAGGTTACTGGTGAGCATGTGGTCGAGAAAGGGATAAATGCAAAGGAAGGGATTACATGTACATTTATAAACTAGAATGATGCATAATTCACTTATATTACACTATGTAACAAAATTTTTACTTTTTCTTGTTCCTGGGCAGAAAGTGTTATTTCCCAATTGCTTATGCCTAAAGTAAATGGAAAAGACCTATTTTTCTCCTCAAACTTTGCTTTTGTGACCTGTGTAATGAAATTTTCAAATTTACCCATTTTCCAGAACATTCCAGGTAATTCGGTGCTGAGTAGCTTATAGAGAATTTTCTCGAACTTACACGAATTTTCAAGAACTTTCTAGAATGTTGTAGAACTTGAAAGTCACAAGTTAGAGGAAGCGTCACCGGCATTTTTCAAGCTTCTTCACTCGTCAAGATGGGCTCTGCTTCTGCCACAATGTATCCAGCCTGTGCGAGGCAATTGGAATTGCCTGTAACCCGAACGAATGGCGCCTCTTCATTGATAGCTCATCCAGAAGCCTTAAAGCTGTGCTGCTCCATAACGGGAATAAGTATTCGTCTCTTCCCCTGGCTCATTCGGTGCACCTCAAAGAGGAATACAACAGCGTCAAGACCTTGCTAGAAACCTTGAAGTATGATGAGTATGGCTGGAAGATTATCGGAGACTTAATGGTGGTATTCCTGATGGGTCTCCAAGGAGGCTTTACCAAGTTTCCCTGTTATCTCTGCCTTTGGGACAGCAGAGACACCGCAGCGCACTACAACAGGAAGCACTGGCCTCAACGGACTGAGTTCTCTGTGGGGAAGCACAATGTCAAGTGTGACCCACTAGTGGATCTCCAGAAGGTGTTGTTCCCACCATTGCACTTAAAATTGGGTCTTATGAAACAATTTGTCACTGCTCTTAATAAGGAGTCTGCAGCCTTCAATTACCTTCGAGACTTCTTCTCTTAGCTGTCTGAGGCAAAGGTCAAAGCTGGTTTCTTCTTTGGATCACAAATAAAGAAGATTCTGGAGTGCACAGAATTCCCCAAAAAGTTCAGTAGGAAGGTAAAAAGGTTTGGGACAACTTTGTCGCAGTGGTTTCGGCTTCATAGGGAATCACAATCGAAAATTATGTGGAACTGGTTGAAGCTCTGGTAAAGAACTACGGCATGTCCCTGAAAGTCTATATCCTTGACGCTCATCTTGATAAATTTAAGGAGAATATGGGAGCATACTCAGAGGAGCAAGGCGAGCGTTTCCACTGAGATACACTGGAATTTGAACGCCGCTACCAAGCAGTGTATGACGAAAAAATGATGGAAGACTGTATTCGGGGGCTGATACGTGATGTTTTGTTTGTTTATTTTTTGAATTTCGCACAAAGCTACTCGAGGGCTATCTGTGCTAGCCGTCCCTAATTTAGCAGTGTAAGACTAGAGGGAAGGCAGCTAGTCATCACCACCCACCACCAACTCTTGGGCTACTCTTTTACCAACGAATAGTGGGATTGACCGTCACATTATAACACCCCCACGGCTGATACGTGAAAGTGATTTACATTACAGCCGCAAATCTCGAAAAATTACTCACTTCTAAACATTTGTGTATAACTTTAGTGTAAATACATGCAAATCTTGATTCATATGTTGTTTTATTCAGACCTTATGTAAATGAAAATGTGCAAACTTGCCCGTTTTTACTGTACATAGAAAATAGGTTAATTTCTAAATTTCATTATCCAGGTCACAAAAGCAAAGTTTGAAGGGAATAATGGCCATGTTCTGTACTTTTACAACATAAACAATTAAAAAATAACACTTACTATCCAGGAACAAAATTTGTGTTACATAGTGTTATTTAACGCTTTATTATTTAATTTTGTAAGTGCTAGGTAATAATTGTTGTATAGATGTCGGTGACTAACAATTCTAATTTAATTAGTTCCATGTTCATGCCAATAAACAGAACTTTATGTGAAACGTTACCTTTATTGTTTTAGGTTTAACTTATGACAAGTATCAAATAATGACTTGTATACATTGTGTTCATTGAACTTAATGACACCGGTATTTTTATTCAATTGAATAAAGGTAAGTCTATTAACTCTAGGCCTCACAAAGAAACGTATAAACCTCTGTGACATTTAGTTTAGTAAACTTCTCGGAGGTTTTTGTCAGAAACTATTCAGTACTTTACTTCCGTTTGTTCAATTTTTTCGCCAATGGCTACATGGCCGACGTCGAAAATAATGAGAAATGATGGATTATATAAAAACTAACAGCCTAAAAACACCACTTTCATTTGTAAATCAGTCGCTTAATTCACAGGGATAAATTCTAACTATCATTTTCATCGAAAAGTCCTTTCTTTCCAATAGCAAAGCTACACGAGAGCTGTTTGCGTTAGCCGTCCCTAATTTAGCAGTGTGAGACTAGAGGGAAGGCAGCTAGTCATCACCACCCACCACCAACTCTGGGGTACTCTTTTACCAATGAATAGTAGGATTGACCGTAAATTATAACGCCTTATGATTGAAAGGGCGAGTGCCATGCTGGGCTCTATTGCCATAGAAGGTCGTGAATGAGAAAAACCCGATTGACACAACAGTATGTTTACGGACTTACAACGGTAGAAACCAGATTTTGATACCCGTAGTGGACAAAGCACAGATAGCCCTTTGTGTAGTTTTGTGCTTAATTACAAACAAACGATAATGAAAGACAATCTTGTCAAAGATATTTAGCATAGGAAAAAATTACGGTAGATTTCTCATCCCAACTTACTTGAAGTATAATAGTAATACTCTTCCCTTTATTCGGTGATAAGGTTGAAACCTCTTAACATTAAAATTTAGAGTTTGATCCCTGTGGTTAGCACAGATCTGCGTATAGTCAGAAACTAACAGTGACACTGTATTTCTAATTCATAATAAGGATGACCTAGAAATTTCACAAAACTTCTAACAGATAATATGGAATGGAGTCAAAATAGGCATTTATAGCTTCATAAAATAATGTAACTACTATATTCAACCTAGCTTGTTTATTTTTTTAGAGTCCCTAGTTATGGTCTTGAAAATATAATCTTTGCATTCTGATGCAGATTGTTGTTTCTGTAGTTTGTGACGATCTATCTTACCATTTTTATTTTAAGAATTTTTTTAATGACCTTTTAGCATTTTGTATAAAATGCGATATTATCAAGTTAAATTACTCCACAAGTACTTTTCAGACAATATCAAAACTATCTGAGAGTTTCTTAGATTTACTGAATGTTCTGCTTAGAGGAGGGGGAGTAGCTGAATAGTTAAAGCGTTTTTTTTTCCTTTTATTGCTCTACTTTATACGAAAGTACAGGTTAAAACCAGTTCTCGCTGCTTTGAAGCGTTGTTAGATTTCACTCAAGTGCTTTGCTATTGGAGCACGCAATTTTCTAAGAACTGGACAATTGGTAGACATTATTTGGATCGGTGTTTGCGTGTGGAAGTAAGATGACTTTATAAATAGTTAGAAACTTCGATTGTGTATATATGTATATATGCTAAATACTTCTTCACTTTTTCACCAGAGACGAAATTGAAAAGAGAATTTGTGACGTAACCTAATGCGTTCTTTGACTGGTCGTATCCTCTGCTGTCGACTGCAATGTCACCTGTTCAAGGCTCATCAATATAACTTGAGTCAGTAAATCAAAGAAATATCATTCGGTCAACTTTGTGCATATAATATCTATGTATTTTTTGCCGTTTTATTTTGTCATATAACAAACTACCTGGTTGAAATAATAGCAACTAGAAATTTTATCCTGCGATATTAAACAAAACTTCAAGAACTTCATAAAATCTGTATTCTTCTCAGAAAAAATTGATATATTAACAGAAACATTCACCCAGTAGCACAACGGTGTGTCTGCGGACTCACAACGTTACAAACCGGGCTTCGATACCCACGATGGGCAGAGCACGATAACCCCTTCTGTAGCTTTGTGTTTAATTCCACACAAAGAAATCAATAGAAAGAAATTATAAACGGAAATCGTCTGATGGTAGCACAACTTCGTAATTTTTTCCAACACATTATTTCATTTCACTTTAAATATTTATGTTTCCTGTCGTGGTCAAAATTCTTATTAGTGACAGGGTTGATATATGATTAGAACATTACGATGAAATCGTACTGTGTGTAATTTATTCTCGTCTAATTATGTCAGTTACAAATTTAGTAATAAGTCTGCATGTTAAACGAGCTTAATTTGTAATAAGGGTTCTTTAATGCCAGTGTTAATTCACGAACTCTTGAGGTAGACCACAGTGTGGCTTTGCGCTTAACAGTAAAAGAACAAAAAGAACTGTTAATGTATCTACTAAATAAGCATGAGTAATGGTCAGGTGGTAAAGGCGCTCGACTCGTAATCCGAAGGTCGCGGGTTCAAACCTCCGTTACATCAAAGATGCTTGCGTTTTTAGCCGTGAGGGCGTTATAATGTTATGGTCAATCCCATTATTCAGTGTTAAGAAAGCAGTCCTACAGTTGGCGGTGGATGGTGATGACTAGCTGCTTTCCCTCTAGCCTTACACTGCTAAATTTTGGACAGCTACCGCAGATAGCCCTCAAGTAGCTTTGCGTGAAATTCAAAACAAATCACGTAAGAGCAAATCAACACTTTCTCTCTGTCAATCAATTATAATCGAGAGACAAAAATTCTAATTTTTTGGCTGATACTTTCGGACAAACAATTTTTAATGTTGCATGATAAAAAATATTTATTATTGTACTTTTATGAATATTATTATATTATAAATATTTATTATATTATTGATAATTATAATAACCACAGTGACAGAACAGTACAAACGATAAAAAAAATGTTAGGCCATGTCTGTCATTCCAGCCTCGATAATTTTGTACTATAGATACATTGGCAGTTCACTTATTTTGACTCCTACCCCATGTGATTCACCTATTACGAGTTCTACCTCATATGAAGATGAACCACCTTTACTGTACTCAGCATTCTATAGACTCCATAAGATGCTGGAAGTTGTCTTTTACTATTGCACCTCTTCGTTAGTTGACTCGCACGTGTCGGCAGAAAGAGACAACGGCAAATACAACATTTAAGTGCGTAACAAAGCTGCACAAATGGGTTGAAATCCAATGACTGCATGCCTGTCATGGCCAGATGCGCTCTACTCGCAAACTGTGGTTTGCAGGTTTGAATCCCTGTCATACGTCTTTTCATACGTGGGAACGTTATAATGTGAAGGTCAATTCCACTATTCGTTGGTAAAAGAGTAATTTCACACTTGATGGTGGGTGGGTAGTCTTTCACTGCTAAATTAGGGACGGCTAATGGAAATAGTCCTCGTGGAGTTTTGCGCGAAATTCATAACAAACCAAACCTGTAATGCACTTCGAATAAACTTCAGATAGTTGAAGAGTCATGGAAAAACCTTTGCCCCATATGATGAAGAAGCACCATTGTGAACGTTAATTAGTAACAGCGTTTAGATACATTATAGATGTTATTCGCACTTCAAAAGAGACTGGAGAGCAATTCTTATCATGAGAAAATTTCCCGTACCATTACACCAATTCCGATATTTAGCACTATCGGAGCAACATAATCTGAGTTCAGTTTCTTTGTATTTCTATCCATATTTGTATCACATCTTTGATATAAAAAACATGCTTTCGGCCCATGCTGTTCACAGTTCTATTTGCATCTAGGTATAGGACCCACACAAAAGTTTTGATAATTACCTTAACTACATGGTTGGAAATAATCAAATCCTAACCACTGGTGAAGGAATAAGTCAACTATAAAACACAGAATGGTTCTGGTACACCTAGCAAGCCTACCTTTTTGCTCATCACATAATCAGCAGTTGATAACCACAGATTTTTGTAGTAAAAATGTTCACTTTCATTTTCTCTGTTGAAATATTTTGATGACAGACCTGTTTGAACATATATTTTTTATTAACAGCATTACTCGCAGACAAACAATCTTTATTAAGACCACGAGTTTAACACATACGAGCTTGAGGTTCTAATAAAGTGGTCAGGCACTGTATAAATTCACGACTGTCTTTTCTAATCCCATGTTCAAACCACTAATATCTTGAGCTGAAAATTAAAATAACACAATATTATAATCTGAACTGTTTATATCTACTTAAGAAAATATTTTTGAGGGTTTAAAGGCACATATACATACACATACATGTACACACTTTGCATTTAACATAAAGTGTCGCGTACGCACTATGGAATAAACATTTCAATTTATAGATTTCAATGAAACGTTGATACGTTTATCTTAGCACTACATTGATAAGGTCTCTACTTTGTATCTAAACAAACATTCGTTATAAATATGAGTGCACTAAATAGAGGTTTGGATAGACCAGACCGTTCAATTTATTTCTGCTTATTGAAAACCAATGTAACTTCGTAGATATTCTTGATTATTATTAAACTTATGATAAAGATGCTGGTTGGCGGGAAGGGCAATATGAATGAATTAATTAAAAAGCAGATGGACTTCTTTGATCAATGGTGATGGGAGGAACAACACAATTATTGGCACTCAAAGGATATTGCATGACACTGCTCAGCGAGTCACAAGTGATTAGTACTTTTGCTGCAAAAACAATATATGTGACGTATTTATTTTGCCATAATATGTTTCAATAAAATTATTAATAGAGGAGTTGTTTACAGTATATACATTTATAATTTGGGGAACAATACACATAAAAACAAAATAAAAAGAAATAAAATGTTTGTTAACAAAGGGATTAGCTGTAAATACAAAAAATGGAAATTTATGTTACACTAATATCACCATTGGTTTCAGACAAAGAAAAGTAGATTTACTTGACGTGGTGACCAGTTTCAGTTTTGATGGATGTGGCAGCCACTTGCCTAACCGTATACAGCAAGAGGTCAAACATGTAGTACAATTATTTCGTAATCTTAGCACTCCTTGAGTAAATAATTCAAGAATGAATATATCTTCTTTCATTCTTGAATTACATGGCCGTTGTTTCGTAAACAAATCTTAAAGCAGTGTCTAAACACATTTATTTCTAGTTCTAGCAACTAAAGCACCGTGCTGTCAGCCATCTTAGTGTAAGGTTTATTTTGAATTTTGCGTAAAGCTGCTCGACAGCTATCTGCACTACCCGTCCCTAATTTAACAGTGTAAGACTAGAGGGAAGGCAGCTAGTCATCACCACCCACCGCCAACTCTTGGGCTACTCTTTTACCAACTAATAGTGGGATTAACCGTCACATTATAACGTTATCACCGTTGAAAGAGCGAGCATGTTTAGTGTGACAGGAATTCGAACCCGCGACCATCAGATTACGAGTCGAGTGCCTTAACCACCTAGACATGCCGGGCGTTAGTGTAAGGAAACCAGTCCTAGATCTCACGTTTTGCGATGCACATTATTAAATCACATTTTGCTTCTGTCGACTGTCGTGGAAAAAAGTTCGAGATGCTTCGCTATGAACACTTAAATTACATTGCTTTCACCCAAAGTAGCTACTTAGTCAGTCATAAGGCTATCATATTTCAATTTATTTGAACACGTGTTTTAAATAAGTGTGAGTATATCTGATTATTTTAATACGAAGTCAAGACAATACAAGTAATGGCATATATACTACAAAGAACGAGAATCTTTGTTTCGATGTGAGTCCGGATATGGGATAATGGTTAGTGTGCTGGGTTAAAGATCCAAAGGTTTAAGATCCACACTGCGATTTGCTGTTGAAAAAGTTCCAGAGTTTTAGTTATAACGTTGCTATAACCGCGATAATCAATCCCGCTGTTCGAGAAGAATTACCGACCGATTACTATGACTATAATCTGAAATAGATTCGTTCAATGGGAATCGAAGTTTAATAATGAATAACGGCAGGAAAAACGAAAGTATATCTTCAGTAACAACGCCGTGCAACAAATTAATCGTCTAATTTAATGTTTACTCGCTGATTATACATTTACAATAAAGTTTTCGATAAGCCTTCGTCAAGTTTCTCTCTCTTCTTTTTTTTCTATTTTGTCATCGAAGATGTTGAAGCTCACTAAATGTTGTTTCATTATGGTAGTAGTTTCGAAAAAACAGGAAATTGAAAAATATTATAATTCACGAAATAGCTTTCACGGTGCATTACCTAGTACTATTCTCTTTGTTTGCAGTTAAGCATAGAGCTACACATCAAAATAGATGCTTCTGGTTAGTACTATGTTTCATCATTCCAACTACCTAGGTATGATGTGGCAGTTTTTGATTAGTTGTATGTGATTGATTTATGAACTGATTGATTAATTGCTTAACAAATTTAGCAAGTTACAGCTTTAAACTGAATTAACATCATATTCTACACTTGATGGCCCGGCATGGCCAGGCGGTTAAGGAACTCGACTCGTAATCTGAGGGTCGTGGGTTCGAATTCCCGTCACACCAAACATGCTCGCCCTTTCATCCGTGGTGGCGTTATAATGTGACGGTCAATTCCACTATTCGTTTGTAAAAGAGTACCCCAAGAGTTGGCGGTGATGACTATCTCCCTTCCTTCTAGTCTTACACTGCTAAATTAGGGACGGCTAACGCAGATAACGAAATTCGAAACAAACCAAACCTACACAAAAGTATATCTGTGCTCTGCTCACCACGGGTATTTAAAAAATGGTTTCTAGCGGTGTAAATCCACAGACATGCTGCTGCTCTACTGGGGGTGGGTATATTATGCTCTGCTTGCCAATAAATGTTGTAAAGAAAAGTGTTATGATAATGTATAATAAATCCATAGAACTTGATATATTTTTAAATAAATTCGTTCGAAAATATTCTTATGAGCAGTTGAAAATACTTAATTTGTTTTTAAAATGTGAATTTGTAAACCTTAAAGCTATCAGCTTTATATATTCGTTAAGAAATAAAACACGTTTCTTTGAGGTACTGGATATGGGATATTTGAACTATGATAGATTGTGATTCTGTACAGTGTATATTTTTCTTTGGTGCATGCACGTAAACTCTATATATTTTGGCTGAGCTATAAAAACCAATTACATTTCGAAAACAGATTACTCGTGTTGGTTACATGTCTCCACGTAACTTACATTAAAGAAATGTATTAAGCGAACACGAATTTTTACGGTGAACTCTGAAATCAAATCACGTTATTACAAAATAATGGAAAACCAAAACCTATGTACTGATTTAGAAGCTGTTGACTCACTAGGAGAATTGTGCGAAGCTTTTGCATACAGATCCTCAGCTCATGGGATTCCACGCATTGTAATTTCTCAGGGACGATTTCGGAAGCTGCTATGGGTTTTGGTGTTTGCTTCAGCGGTGAGCTGTTTTGGGTATCATAGTATTTATTTAATCGTAACTTATCTCACTTACCCTTGCTTTACTACAACGGATGAAGTTCACGCTGCAGAGATGGAATTTCCTTCTTTAACTATCTGAAATATTAATTCCCTTAAAAAACAGTACTTTGAAACTTCTTTTTCTTCCCATATACCTTCTTTATATACACCCGCAGAATACGACTCTCGGAAACCGATATTAAAAATCAAGAAAAACCGCTTGGACTTATTAAAACGTGAATTTCTCCCGTCTGAACCACAAACAAAACACGACGAAAGCATAGATAGCTTAAACATTTGCATGGGTGGTTCTATCGACGAATTTATATCTAAAAGCCAGACAATGGACCTCAGCGATATGTGGATGAGCCTTGTAGCAAACAAAGAAACACTAAGTAAATATGGACATCAAGCAGCTGATTTAATAGTCCAGTGTACGTATAACTCAAGAAATTGTTTTAATGGAAGGTGAGGATTTCTTTAATTAGTTAAAGTTAATAAATTAAACCAAAGAAGGAAAGGCTTTACGTATTCAGAAAATATTCAAACCAAGGTGATGCATTTTCAATGTTCTAATGATTCACTGTTTTGTTAAGATATGTCAGGAAATCATTTTATAACGATTCTGTATTTACTAAAGTAATTAAAAAATAAAATTATGCATTTGCAAGAATTCAAGTTTGAAATGGAACACACATATGTGTGGTAATGAGAAAGAGTCACACATAGGATTTGGTTTGTTTATAATTAAGAACAAAGCTACACAATGGGCTATCTGTACTTTTCTTACCACGGGTATCGAAATCTGGTTTATAGCGTTGTGAGTCCGTAAACGTACCGCTGTTCCTCTGCGGGGCTACACCTAGAATTTACTGTATTTGTTGAATGTTTCATAAATATAGATATGTCAATCTTACGGTTGTCAACATGTACGTGTTATAAAAATGTTTTGCATATTAAAACTCAACCTTTAACGAAGGCCCGACATGGCTAGGTGGTTAAGGCGCTCGACTCGTAATTCGCGGGTTCGAATCCCTGTCACACCAAACATGCTTACTCTTTCAGCGGTGGGGGCGTTATAATGTGACGGTCAATCTAACTATTTGTTGGTAAAATAGTAGCCCAAGTGTTGGCGGTGGGTGGTGATGATTAGCTGTCTTCCCTCTAGCCTCACGCTGCTAAATTAGGGACGGCTAGCGCAGATAGCCCTCGAGCAGCTTTGCGCGAAATTCAAAACAAACCAAAGCTTTAATGAAAATATTAAAAGTAAATTTCAGGTGGAAAGTTTATCAAAGTAAATAAAAGAGACAAGATAAAAGTAGGTACGATAACAAAATTAAACGAAACAAAAACGAAAGGTAAAATATTGACGATAAGTACATAAAGGAGAAGAGAACAGAATCGTTAGTTTTATCAAAAGACATATATTTGTATATATATATTTACGTTATGTTTTGACAAAACATTTTTGTTACATTGTTTCAAGGTCTATTTTATCGGAATTTTTAATCAAAAGAAAACTGAAGAATGGTATTTAGTATTACAATATTTCTCTTACACCCAAGTAGAAATCAAAGACACATTCTTTCATTTTTGGAAAACTAGTGTTGCTCTAGTACTTTTAGTATTTTTAGAATCTCAGTGGAGTGGTCTTATATTTTTTTTGCTGTTGCAAAATCTTTATACGAAATATTTTCAATAAACCTAAAACAAAAAACAAAAAACAACGTTTATTTCAGCTGAAAATGTATAGCAAATCGATTATTATCAGTTCTAAGAACAGTGAAAAAACTGGTAGTTTTGCCTTTATTTATCTATCATCTTGGATACTTGTTGATGTTGTCGTTTTGGAAATTCGCACAAAGCTACTCGAGGGCTATCTATGCTAGCCGTCCCTAATTTTGCAGTGTAAGACTAGAGGGAAGGCAGCTAGTCATCACCACCCACCGCCAACTCTTGGGGTACTCTTTTACCAACGAATAGTGGGATTGACCGTCACATTATACACCCCCACGGCTGGGAGGGCGAGCATGTTTAACGCGACGCGGGCGCGAATCCGCGACCCTCGGATTACGAGTCGCACGCCTTACGCGCTTGGCCATGCCAGGCCCATCTTGGATACAATGAAGCGTTTGAGGGAACAAACAACATATAAAGCCTAAAAGTATCAACTATATATAATACTCATGAAACAAAGTCGTAAAAAGATTAACAGGTCACGTGAGTAAATCACACAACTCTGCCTGGACTACACGAAAGTAAAGAGTTTTTTAATATAGGGTTTGTGTGTTTATTTATGACATTTACACAAGGCTACACAAAGGTTATCTACGTAACTTGCCCTTAATTTTGAATTGATAGACTTTAGAGAAGATGGTCAGTAAACAGCGCCAACCGCCAACTCATGGGCTTCATCTCTCTTACAAGTATCCTACGACCCTAAAGTACGGAGAGCGATTTTGTGCCAACGGAATGAGAGCCAATAAAATTTCAAAACTCTCAGCCCGATCAGTTAGATTCTGGGCTACGCACGCCCGTATAGCCTTTGCGTAATGTCCAATATATTTCACACCCATTTGTGTTATTTTGTTTTTATACATTGTGTGTTTGTAAAATAAATTAAAGGTAAATACATTTACGGATTTTTAATACACTAGACAGTAAAATCTTATTTTTGATTATCAAGAAGGAGAGTCGCGAACAACATGGTTTTTGTTTTCATTTTGCATTTGAATTACGAAAATTGTATTACGCAATATAGCATAATAAATGAGAAAAATAGCCATCAGAAACAGACTAGTTGCGAAAATAAACATAAAAATGCTTACGTCAACTTTGTTCGTTTAACTGTAGTCAATAATTGAAGAAATACATTTATAAAAACTAATCATATCCTCACTTATAACTAAGTCCATGTTTTACTGTCCTCGAACGTTAAAATGAAATATTACTGTGATAAAATGTTAGAGTTAGCATAGACATTTTAACTCTTTAACTCACTGTTATTTCTATAAAGTACAAATATAACAACAAATGTTTACAGCTATAAAAGCTATCATAAAAAGACATACATGTCAAAGTACCAATCCCAGTCAACTTAAAGCAGAGTGTTTTATTATAGATGATGCAATGTTTAAAGTAATGTACATTTCTTATATTCTAGCTTTTCTATTATCGACGTGGAAACCACGTCATCTCCCAGGTTTGGCCTTTGTCACACAATGTCTATTGGGAACGAACGAATGAGAAAATTGACGAAGACTGGTTCAACGTTTGGTAAAAGATTTTTTTTCTCTAAATCTTGAAACGGAACTAAAGAGTCAAAACATTATTGCATTTTACGAATTATTAGGTCACCTGGTTACGTTACGTTAATCTCAGTGAACACTTATTTTCTTTTATATTCTAAGTCATTTTAATGTAAAGCTTCGAATACTTCTCTATCATATAGACACAGGGTAAATATTACAATTAGTGCCATGTTTATTTACCCTAAAATCAAAGTAAAATAATAGAACTTTCGAAAAATATATTTTAAATTTTGAGAAAAAAATATAAATACAATAGTATTTGTCATTGTCTGTTGTATGTCCATAATGTGAATTTAGCGCAAAGTTCCTCAAGGGCTATTTGCGCTAGCCGTCCCTAATTTAGCAGTGTAAGACTAGAGGGATGGCAGCTAGTCATCACCACCCACCGCCAACTCTTGGGCTACTCTTTTACCAACGAATAGTGGGATTGACCGTGACTTTATGACGCCCCCACGGCTAAAAGAGCGAGCATATTTGATGAGACGGGGATTCGAACCCGCGACCCTCAGATTACGAGTCGAACGCTTTAACCCCCCTGGCCAGCTAACAAGTGTTTTAGTTCTAAAAGCTTGATTATTATTGGCTTGTTTGGCTCAAGAAAGCGAAATATATATACGTGTAGTTATCCAACGGTTATTTATTTGCGGCATTTTATTGTTGTAATTAGTTGTTGTTGTTTTTTGTTTCCTATTGTAACAAGTTAAAATAAATAACAGTTATAGCTTGGAATAACACGAGGTTGTATTTGCTTGTGATTAAAATTACGCAATCGCTAGACAAATTCCAAGTCCTCAAATTCACTGGAGAACGTAGTACCAACACCTCTCTAGATAAAAGTTAAATATTCCACGAATGTAACAAACAGCGGGGCAAAGGGAAATAACAGTATCTCTGAACGTCCCCGGTTGATGAAAGCTTCTTTTCTTTAAAAACTATATTCCTGTTTGTTTGTTTTTTATTTTGCGCAAAGCTACTCCAGGGCTATCTGCACTAGTCGTCCCTAATTTAGCAGTGTAAGACTAGAGGGAAGGCAGCTAGTCATCACTACCCACCGTCAACTCTTGGGTTACTCTTTTCCAACGAATAGGGGGATTGACTTTCACATTATAACGCCTCCACGGCTAAAAGGACGAGCATATTTGGTGTGACGGGGATTCGAATCCACAACCTTCAGATTACGAGTCGAACGTCTTAACCCACCTAGCCATGCCGGACCCTATATTCCTCTCACGAAGCATATGATATAGAAGTTTCTGTACGCAGACATTGTTAGCCTTGGAGAGGATAACCAGCGACAAAAAGGTTTATTTAGGAAGAATGTGTGGTACATATATTAATTTATTGTTGACCTTTTTCTCCAAATAATTTTGTTATATAAATTTTTATGTGTTTATCTTCTATTCTACGTTACTGATACTAGGATTAAGACTAACTCTGAATATTGAGCGGGATGATTATATGGAGCAGATAGTGCCAGAATACGGAGCAAGACTTCTAATCCATCAGTACGGTACATTTCCCAGTCTACAGCAGGGAGGAATAATCTTAAAACCTGGAACAAAATCTTATATCAGCATCAAAATGGTAAGGATACGTATGTCACTAACTAAATTATTTCATAGTGAAACAGAAAGAAACATGCTTAACAGTGTTGACTTTATTAGAAAGGAGGATATACATATGTTTCTTGTGCGGCCATAAGTATTTCCAAATATAGTGGTATTATACTCTCAAAGTTAAATAAAGACATTTCATGGTCTACTTTGTTTTGTTTGTTCTGTTAACACGTGCTATATCATTTTTCATTGTGCCGTCCAAAAAAATAATAAAAACTTACAAATCCACTTCGTTATATATGTTTCAAGGACTGTTCCATTGTGCACCGCTCTAACTGTTATGCATAATGTACTTATTGAATATGAAGGTATATACGAAGAATATAGTGAAGAAGATAGTTAGTTAGTTAGTTTAGTTCATAATGTGCTTGAACAACTACAACCAAACACTTCTTTCTTATTGAATATTATTAATCATAAAAACTCAAAACTAGATTTCACTTTCGATTAAGCGAATTAACTTCAAAAAGTATACCTAATTAACTTATTCAAGACTATCATAATTACACCTTAATTAATTTTCTAAAGTAAAATTGTATGGCAGTCACCATTAGTTTTACCTCCCAATTGTTTTAAGTTCTAACTATAATTCGTGGAATCTGTATAACACTTCCTTATATATATTTTACGCGAAATTCAAAAAACTTTAAACTTTATTTATAACTTAATTTTTAACTTTACTTTTATATACTTCCGGCTGACCTCTCCATGAATGTCAAAAAGTAACAGGTGTTAATCAAAGTCGAATTAATTGTATCAGACAAATCTCGTAAAATGTTTAGTAAATTTTATTTTTCTGGTGACCTCCCGTGACGAAACGGTACTTACCGTATACTTACTGATACGGGCTAATAATACAAAATATCGGGTTTCGATACTTGTGGTCGTTAGAATGCAGAGAGCCTATTCTGAAGCCTTACGCTTAACAACAAACAAATAATATTTCATAAAATGTTATTTCGTATTATTTTTATCTTCGTAAATATTAGCTATTGTTTTATTTTTTCGCTGCACCATCTGTAAGATCTTGATACCCAACTGTAACACGTGTAATTTATTTCAATTTCTGAAGTTACTCTAAGGTTCGTAATTAGAAACGTCTACAAGCTGTCTTTAAAGTAACAATGTTGGGACCGTTTATTGGTCATAAGCGTTGTTTATTGTTTTGTTTGTTATTTTGTAATTTTATAAACAAAGAGGCTGTTATACGTTTGATCAAAAAATTATGTATTTTTATTTGTTTTGTACATCATAAAAGTTTCCTTTCTACTATAACAGTTATATTACTCAGAATATAAAAAATGGTTATTTCTGTTGTAGTTTTCACGAAACCTGTTCTGAGAATATATAAGAAACATCCCATGTATTCCCACACCTGTCACACCAGCCAAGCATCTTGATGTGCATTAAAAAAAAAAGTCATCCCAGAAAAGTTTGGGTTGTTTTGATTGAATAAAAAGATGTTTGACACTATTTTCAAAGTCTTGTTCACTGGACCAGGGTTCATGCCTGGACCAGTGGCGTTGTCCGAGACCATGAGAGTCAACGAGCAGAAATAAACCTGACAATGTAAAGTAAAACAATATAGCAACGAAACATACTTGAAATACTCTAGATGTGGTTTTAAATGCAATAGCTTAAGTGTACCGATTAAGGTAAACCGTGAGTCCAGGTTGAATGAGCGAAGAACTTATTTGAAGATATCCAAATCGATTTGATATACCAGCAGAATATGAGATTCGTCAATTGATTACTGTGAAGAACCGTATGAAAAGCCGGCATAATAGTATCGTTATCTTCATAAAGGGAGGGGAGATTGGAATCTTATATGAGAAACCATTAGCTTCAGTATTTTGCAAATTAACGACACTGAAAAATCCAAAGATGCAATGTCGAAGTTGGAGCAGATACATGATGCATTCATTATTAGATGATCGATGTCCATAGGGATTCTCAACTTTAAACAAATGCCATTTCAGCAATAAATATAAGAAGGATGTTATAATGCCCATTACGGCACCACCATAGCGTAATCCATATAAATTTCATCATGTCATACTTTCATTAATATTTAGTTTATTTTAATTTTAGAAATTATGTTGAACTTCACTTATAGAGATCTATCAAAGTAACCATAAATTATCTGTTTCCAAAACGATTCCTCTGTTGACCACCCTAGGTTCAGTACTAAAGGTTGCTAAGTCGGCTTATGCGGCAGGTGCTAATAACCGAAAGTCACACAAGAAAATAAGTCACTATAATAAAATAGACGCTGTTTCCTTGCGTTAATTTTGCTCAAAAGAATCATGAGAAATCTAACTGTTTTAGTCTTATAACTAATAGGCACATTCGATTATAATTCATTAAAATACGTAAGCCATGTTTTTAGTAAATTGCATAACATGTGCTACTATAAGTAATGCTTTTATATGATTATTACAAAACTGTTTTGGTGAAAGGATAAAATATTTCTCATATCTTACATAAAGTATGACAAACAATTATAATCTAAATATTATTTAGTGAGTGAGACCTAACTTTCCTTTAATATTATAGTAATTGTAGGTGAGAACAGTAATCACACTAACAATAGTTTGGCATAATATTTATTGCGAAGATAATTTGAAATTTGACATAATCGAGATAAAGAAAAAGTCTGAACCCAAAGTTTTGCTATGATATAAAGCATTTCATATGTACATATGATACAAGCCAACAACTAACTGGTTTGTTTTAAATTTCGCGCAAAGCTACACGAGGGCTATCTTCATTAGCCATCCCTAATTTAACAGTGTAAGACTAGAGAGAAGGTAGCTAGTCATCATCACCAACTGCCAACTCTTGGTCTACTCTTTTACTAACGAATAGTGGGATTTACCATCACATTATATCACCCCACGGCTGAAAGGGCATGTGTGGTGTAATGGGGATTTGAACCCGTGACTCTCAGATTGTAAGTCAAGTACTTTAACTACCTGGCCATTCCAGGCCTAGGACAAATACATCAATTTAATTAATGTTGAATATGCATTAGAATGTTTAGATGGAGGACAGTCTTGTTTCTATCCATAATGGCGAGAAAGAACTGTAATGAGCTAAAAATATGGATAAAGCTAAGAAAATCAACCATTGTTTATTTATTAGTATAGGGTTAAATTTTCCAAGGGTTATTTGCCGCCCACATCACCTGATCATTCCCATTAACTAAAATAGGGGAGACAGATTCTTCAGATATTTGTAAACTTTTAAGTAGCTAATGCAGCCAAAAAAAAACACACACACCAAGGAAGAATTATCATTTGCCATGTTTGACTCAAAATCAGTGGTTCTCAACCTTTTTTTTTTGTCAGCGGGCCACATGATGACCCGATCTGGACTCGCGGGCCGCAAGTCACTAAATTATAGTAAATTCTCTGATAAATTGATGCCGTCCTTTTACATCTGATTGAATGGTTCGATTATTAGAGTGGTTACCTCCTATTACACTTTTAGTTGCATTGCAACGTATGTTATGAATTATTTCTTGTGCGGAGGAAGCCAAAGAAAAAAACGCTGAATATCGTTTCACTTTGGTCCACGTTAGTATGTTATTAAGTTGTATACCGATACAAATTATAAGTAATAATTATTTTAAGAGGTGTAAATAAGTAAAATGTCAGTATGACCAGACAGACAATGGATTTATTGAAAATATATACAAAAATATTCCAAGTCATATCCAGCACACTCGAAGCTATTCAAACCAAAAATAAAATTTAAACACCCAACCATGAACCTGCAAGTCTTTGTGAATTAGTCAATGTGACTGTTGGAATTGTTTCTGCGAGTCCACCAAGGAATCAAAACGAGGAGTCATTGTTGTTGAAGCGACTTGAAGGAGCTGGGTCATGTGACTGTCAGTAAGACGACTGCGGAATTTCGATTTTATGCGAATTAATTTCGAGAAAACCATCTCGCAAGTATATGTTGATCCGAATATGCACGCCTGACGGTAAGCATTTTCAAGGAGCTGAGGAAAAGTTTTTGAGGCATGCGTCGCCAAAATCGATGAGAGAATTTCCATGGAAGGCAGTCTTGAGCGAAATATCTGCCTGCAGGTCAATCAGCTCTAGCTGGTATTGTGCGGGTGCATCACTCGGGTTGCATTGAAAAGGTGCGAAGAAAAAATGCAGTTCCTCTATTGATGTCTTGAAATCCTTGAAGCGATGATCGAATTCAACCTTGAGATCCACAAGTACTTCTGTATATGAAAACGACGAAGCACTAAATTCAGCCAAAGTCGGAAAATGAAGAGTACTGCCGCGCTGAAGCTGAGATATCCACAGCTCTAACTTCGATGTAAATGCAGTAAAAGTGGCAAACAACTCGTGACACATTTTATCCTTTCCTTGAAGTTGCAGGTTAAGATGCGCCAAGTGACCTGTTATGTCAACAAAAAAAGCGAGATCTTGAAGCCACTGATTGTCGTTGAGCTGAGGAACATCCTCACCTTTTTCCTGGAGGAAAGTCCGTATTTCTGGGAGTAAAGCATGGAATCTTTTTTATGACAGACGATCGGCTCAGCCAGCGCACTGCCGTGAAAATTATGACGTCGCCGTAGTCTGCGTTGATATCAACAAGAAACTGCTTAAACTGGCGATGATTAAGCGCATTCGCACGGATCCAGTTCACGGTCGAGAAAACTATGTCCGTAACATGCTTAAATTTCAGCGATTTTGCAACTAAGTTTTCTTGGTGAACGATACAGTGGTGCCATACAACAGGTTTCAGTTCCTCGGCCTGACGCCATCTTGTAATGTGACCTTGCAGCCCCTCACCGAGGCCAAGCATAGAAGGAGCACCATCGGTTGCTACGCCGACTAACTTCGCTGGATCAAGCTCCGCATCCTTGAGGACAGTCATCATCTGTTGGAAGATCTCAGCACCCTTAGTCGAACCATGAAGAGAGCGAATAGAAAGAAGTTCTTCGGTGATGGTAAAATCAGGCTTAACTCCGCGAATGAAAAAAGCGAGCTGCTCGATGTCGGCAATGTCTTTCGTACCGTCAAGGGCAATCGAATAGCAAACGAAATTCTTTGATTCACTCATCAATTGTTCTCGTAGGTCGTTTGAAATGCACTCAACCCGTCTGGTCACTGTGTCGTTGCCTTTTTGAGTTGAAGTCGGGCAGCAGTTTTCAGTGAATAGAAGAATGCCTTGTTTCGGGATCTCACCATCGGTATACGGTCTCATGCGACTTGCCAACAGATGACTAAGCTTGTAGGACGTCAGAGTTACATCCCGTGATTCGTTTACAATTCTTGTGAATATGTTTGTTTGAGTTCGATAGTTCCTTTCAGGGATTCGAGTTTGGCCTCACGTGCATGTTCCTTGTATTTATCCAGGCTTGAGGAGTGAAGCGAACGATAGTGGCGTTCTAAGTTAGATCGCTTCATCACAGTTAAGACTTTATTGCACAGAAGACAACAACATCTTCCTTCTTTTTCTATGAAGAAAAAATCTAATTCCCACTCGGTGTTGAAACGGCGATTCTCGTCTGAAACAGTGCGGGCTTTCTTCGGCAGCGGCGTGTTCATCTTAATGGGGTCTTTTACAAATAAATTTTCAAGCGACACGCCTTAGCGTTCACTGTATATTGTTCCTATGACTACCACCTCACCTAATTCAAGCCCTTCGGAACACGAGATTCGCGACAGCCGTAGCCGACAAACGGGGAGAAGTGAGAAGTAGGTCACAACAATACTGCGTCACGAACTCGAACAGCTAATCAGCGTCTTAGAGGAAACAATGGAGAGAAGATGAGTCATGGCGAATACACGCAGGAGCGGGCGCAATGGGCGGTGAAACCAGAACGAACGTGATCGGAGGAAAGCTCGTTGCTGTTGGCGACGCGGTAGAAACGTTGGAGAGATATCGTCACTATTGTCGACGCGGTATCGAGTCAAAGTTAAGTTTCATTGCATATGGGTCAAGGCAATGGCTAGAAAAGCGTAAACAAAGGCCGAGGCAACTCGCAAACGCGAAGCATCATAGAGATATTAAAAGTAATTGCTATTCATCTTACTTGAAGGTTTAGATTATTATCTGCACACACACACACACACACACACATACCACAGTGAGTAGCCTACATGTACATGTTATATACAGTGCATATTTTTTATTTTTGATAATTTGAGTTATATTAGGATGTCATCATTGGAAAGTGATCTGCGGGCCGCACATCGCATGCTCGCGGGCCACATGCGGCCCGCGGGCCGCAGGTTGAGAACCACTGCTCAAAATAAACAAGAACGATACTGATGCAATTCTAAGCTGGCTGTCTGCATGCTACACATTAACACGTGTCAATACATTTAAGTACAATGAAATTGGGAATTTTGGTTGAACAAACAGCATTTAGTTTTTATAAACTGAAAACAAAAGAAATATCACGATGTGTTTCACATACCACAACATATCCTTCCCTCAACCTTCAGGGTGACTCACATGTCCCTAAATTTAAAACTTAAATTCAAGAAATGTAAAAAATCTATTTTAATTTGTGGTTTCTTATCAAATATATACCATGACGAAATATAGCAGAAGGGATGGCAAGAAGTATCCTCTTATAATGTTAAATTACAATATGTATAACAATAAAACCTTTTTATAATTATGTCTATAAAAATAAAGTATTGAACTAACACTTTAACAATGAAGTTTAAGAAAATTACAAAATAAATAAGTTTTTTAACTACCACAGAAGTTAAATCGTTTAATATTGATTAAGACTTATATACATAATACAGTAGTAAAAAATCTTTTAGCACAGTGTTTCTGACATTACAATAACATAATTGCTTAAAATGAGAACATATTTGACAACCTGTTACACATATATGACATAACTTTAATATGAGAGCAAATGTGACTTTTTGGATCAAAATATATTTGAAAATATTTATTCTTGTCAAAAAAGACCTTTAACTTTACAATAAATTTTGCTTTTTTAAAGAAGAAACCACCTTGAAAACTTCCTTATATACATGTTAGTTTTGCAGCAAACATAATATTTGGATAATAGGACACTTGTAACCTTTTGAAGATGTGTTAAATATTTTTAATTTTACTAAAATTACAATACATGTATGTCAAAGACATGTTAACTTTACACAAACTTTGCTTTTAAGCTGAGATGAGGCTGTAGTAAATCATACTGGTCTTATCTCAGCTTATATATCTGAAAGTAATATACAAATCTCTAGTACCTAAAGGTATCAATTTATTTATAAATGTTACTTAGGCTTACTTTCATACACACAAGCATTAACACGTATAATCTCATACAATCATCTTACAAATGTAAACAAAATTACAAATCAATGTTTGGAAAACAAGGAATGCAAAGTCTTTTCAACTTAGAGATGCATTAGAACTCCTAGTGAACACTTCCACTCATATCAACTGTCAATTTTCTAGGCATTACATTTTATAATATCAGTTATACTACAATAAAAATATTATATCATAATTTGTCTCTTAAACATTGTTCCATGAAACATTACTTGATGTATTAAAAAGCAAGAAATTCTACTTCCACTTGGCTGTTAAGTTATCAGTAAAATGACCAGTGACAACTAGTCAAGTAGCTAAGGATTTTCCCACCTGAATCCTTTGAAATTACCACAAAACAACTGTCAGTATCTTTCTTTTCATTCAAATGCTTTATCAAGCCAAACACTGGACCTTCCTGATTTGGTATCAGGCATTGCACCTTTCTTTAAATCCACCTGCTTCAGAAAGTTACCAGCATAAAATGCATGATTATGTTTTCAGATTTTCTTCTGGAACATTAGCAGAATTACTTTATTCACTTCCCAGCTGGTAATTTTTGACTGTGAGAGCAGAACACTTTCAGTGGCATATCGACTCAAGGTTAAGAGATCTCATCCTCCAATGATACATACAGCTCCCTCCTCATCACAGGTGACAATAACCAGTAGTGGAATCAAATTCAACTAATTAATGATAACCTATAGGGAGCTTTCTCCTCAGTTTTGAGACATTCAAATCACAAATCACCATAGCAACCCTCAGTCATCTATACACTCTTTCTACTGAAGAAGTGTAGAATGGAGATTCCATGGCCACAGTTTTCCTCCGTAAACTTATGTGTTTATTGAGATCATGGATATGACCTTTTCTAAGAGTGGCAAAAAACCCTCATCCAACAGAATATTTCTCTTAGGCCATTCATTGTTATCAGATTTTGGATTCCCTTCTGTTACTATCTCTCTCATTCTGTCACTGACAGGTTCTTGGACTTAAAATTGGCATTTCCAAGTTTGAAATTTATGCTCCTTATAGTAAAAGAGGAAATATAAAGAAAGGCATACATCAAAAAATAGAGAAAGCTCTACAAGAAAGAAACCTATGATTCTGGTATCAAAATTTCAACTTACTACCTTACTTTGTGGTATTCTCTCAAACAGTGATTTTTACAATTCAAGGTAGTACCTGTTCTGACTAGAGGATTGGAAAAAACTGTATGTTGAAACTAACCTCAATAATAACACGATGGAATTTAGAAAAGATACCATGACATAAATTTCCACAAGATAAAAATGGTTTACTTATTCAGCACCCGAGACAGACAAGCACATCTTGTCAATGTACATGTAAATTGAGGTGAAAGAGATAGAACTATTTTCCATGTATTGAGAGATTTATGCTAGGCATATCAATGTGGGTAAGGATTAGTGATTCAACCATTACATACTTATTCAAATAGGATCAACCTGTGGTATCCTCAAGTGAACTAGCTTACACCCAAGTATCAGATAGGTCCACTTTTTAACAGCAGTAATGATCAGACAGCTGGTCAAGTAAATCTGAATGTAGCTAAACTACAGTGTTTTTTGTTAAGAATTAATGAAGGAGGGCATGTAATGTAAGACTGTGTGTCACTTTACAAGAAAGCAAACAAACAAACACTGTGCATACTTGAGTAAATACTGGACAGTCGTTTTTCTACTAAATCGGATAATCAAATAACATTTACTAGCTCGCAAAATGCATTTCTGTAGATCGACTCATGTCTTTAACCAAGTAGAGCTGGATTTAGCTTTATTCTGACTAAAATCGACATCTTTACTGAAAAAGTAATTCCAGTCTTACCAGAAGCAATACCTGTTGCCAAGTGACTGGTCATTTTCGAACAAGAGACATAATTTTCTGGACCGCATGTTTAGGCTAAAGCTGCCTATATACGGGCTGTACGAAAAGTTGAAAGATTCTATATTAATAACAGAAGGTAAAGAACATGCTATATACCTACATATCACAAAATCTTCCTGAGTATGTTAACCACTCATGTCACTTGGCCATCCTATTAGTAAAAACAAGAAAGACAGATTCTTTAGTGTTTCTGCAGCTTTACACGCCCAATGCCACTAGTCAGCACATTTAACACAACTTTAATGAATGCTCCAGTGCCACCTTCGATGCCAAAATACCAAACTGGAGAATGATCCATTACAGAGTGTGACTAGTTGATGAAAAAGATCATTCCATTTGAAAGTATTTATATGCATGCTATCGATCCAACACTCGTATCAAACGCGTTTAAATGCGAAAATTGTATAACATTTTGGTGAGCAACAAATGTTCACCCTTAAAAACTAAAGGGGAAAGAAAACATAGCATATCTCATATATCATAGTGTCAAGATTTAAAAAAAAAATTACTTAAATAATGACTTCCAGTTTATAACATTTCAGTTTTTTTAGAGGTCCTGTTGTGTTTAAATGTTCCTAAAAAAATTAGAGGAAAGAAATGATTCATACTCATCCAAAGACAACTAAGTTAACTGTAACTAAGTGAGATCTATTAATTTTTATTCGGGCATTTTGCGTGATTAAAGCTTTTCAGTATATTATAGTTCTGTATAAGATCGATTTATAGAACGCAATCACAAAGAAGAGAATGAAAAACATCATGTCTATCAATCCAGTTCAACACTTGATGCTTACGTCCATTGAAATACATATGTCTTTACTCGCAAATACAACGAAAAGTGCTATACTTCATTATTTGTAGCACAGGAACTAGGTGGCCAACCTCCAACTTTTAAATCTGTTCCAGTAAAAATTCATTAAACCCAAACAACTTACTCTCAAAAAAGGAAAAAAAAATGTATAAAATTTAATCCAAAACCCAAGTGACTCAAGGACTCTATGGTTAAAGCCATGGGCTTCACACATTCCTTCACTTCATTCACTTAGATAAATCCTGAGTTCCCCATTTTTAATTTGTTTTCTACACTTCTAATTACAACGATTATATTCTTTTATTTTTTCCATTTTTGCATCAGGGTGATATAAGTCAAAATGTTAAGCCTGATGTAATATTGTATAGTATGTATTTTTGTTTATTCTACTTATGTAAACATTATTATGCAGTTTAATTTCCCATCATTACCTGTATCGTATTTGTGCATTATTATGTATGTACTTGTCATTGTATGACGTTGTGCTCAAAAGTAACAATTTTTAGGCATTCAGAGTTGTAGTTAAAGGGTATGGTTGAATAGTTATAAATATTAGTGAGTTTAACCTTTTGCTTTAAAAAAAACACAACACATAAATTTATTTTTATATCAGTGGATGTGGGTCTATGTATTAGTTTGCTTTAATAATTCTCAAAGATCTAATTTTTAGTCAAACCAGTTCCTTCTTTGAGTTTCATATGCACCATGATATAATTTATGGTTAATTTCTATAGTATGGACATTGTTTCTCCATAATAAACCATAATTAGCTCTGAAACACATTGTTATGACCGTGGATTGTGAAGTTAGCTTATTGTCAAACTCTATGAAATATTGCATGTAGCTAAAGCTGGAATAATGTATTGTATTGTTTTATTCTATTACCAGACTAACAAAATGTTAGAAATATTCAACCGAAATGATGCAAAGCTACAACAGGTGATTTTTATTGGCTTAAATTTTCAATTTCTCCTGGTTTTCTATTGCATCCTTAAAAGGTAATGATACGTAGTTTATCAGATGTTCTGTCCAATTTCACAAAGAGCAATAGAAAGATATCAAAATAAATAGTGAATTATTCTAGTTATAGTATAAATCAAAATGTCATAAAATAAATTTTATACGTATCGTAACTTAAATTAGTAAAATTTTCTAGGAAATAAGGTATAAAACTACTTATATACGCTATACCCTTTAATGCTAGAAGTATAAAAAATAAAACAGATGAATTTAGGGCACTGACAGGAATAGAATATTTTGATGTAATGGGGATAAATTAAATATTGTTAAATGCATATGATTTTGACGACAAAATATTTTTGAAATATATGACTGCAGGTCATTTAATACGAACAGAGTAGTAAAGAGAGGAAAAGAAGTGGCTCTATATATATAAAGTGTGTGTTACATCCTATTGAAGAATATTAAAGATAAAGCAAGGAGATTGAATCAATTTTGGTTTGACTACATAAATTCTGAGCTTCTTAAAATAAAATTGGGAAGTTTAAAAAACAGTTTAAAGGCTCTTGTTCCAGATAATATTTCCCCGAGAGTTTTAAAGGAGGTCAAGAAGTGGATATGTGAATCACATGTCACAATATTTTTTTAAGTCCTTGAGTAGAGGACGAGTACCAACAGATTCTAAATTAACTAACGTCACTTCTATAGTCAAGGGAGGTAACAGAAGCTGTTTTAGTAATTATAGGTTTATTAGTCTTACATCAGTTGTGGGAACAGTTCTAGAAAAACTGATAAAAAATACTTTGCAAAGTCATTTAACAAATTTTAGAATTTTATCGGATAGTCAACATGGTTTCACTAAGGAAAATTCTTGTCTTATAAATTTTTAGTAAGATTTTGAAAATATTATTGCATATGTAGATGAGGGTAATGGTGTAAATTTGGTGTATTTGTATTTTCAGAAAGCATTTGACAAAGTGTCACATAAAAGGCTTGTAAAAAACTTATTTCTATAGGCGTGGGGGGACAAATTAACAAATAGGACGGAAGAGCAGCTTGTGGAAGAAAACATAGGGCTGTTATAAATGGAGTTCGGTCAAACTGGATTAATGTTTCAGATGATGTATTTCAAGGCTTAGTCTTAGGATCATTGCCCTGATTTACATGATTTACATTAATGGCGTAGATGAAGGAATGGTCAATTAGTCACTTATATTTGCTGATAATATGAAGGTCTTAGGTGTTGCTGGCTATGAAGAAGTTTCTTGTGCTTTACAGAAGTATTTAGATCATTTGGTGAGTTGGGCAAATACAAAGCAGATGAGCTTTAATTATGTTAAATTCAAGATACTAAATATGGGTTATCATAATTTGAATTATAATTTCATGGGAATGGCATTAAGAGTGTCGTAAAAAAAGGAATCTTGGTGTAATAGTTGATCAGTCTCTTAAGACATTCAAGCAGTAGCATGGCAAATAGGATTTTAAGTTGCATCTACGGAAATACTGAATTTCATTACTGAAAAAAAAAATCATTATATTCATCATTGGTTAGACCACAATTTGGGGTATTGTGTTCAGTCTTGGTCTTTTTACCTTAGGAAAGACATTGAAATCCTGGAAACGGTTCAGAGGAGGATTACCAAAGTGGCACGAAAATCATACCTGGGATGGAGGGGTAGTTATGTGAGGAGAAATTAAGATCCTGTAAAATTGTTTTACCTTGAAAAAAGAAAGGTTAGATGGAACCTGATTGAAGTGTTTAAAATTGTAGAAGGAACCGATAATGTTGATACATCAACATATTTCATACTTATCAACGAGAATTATAGAACTAGGAGGCGCAAAAATGGAGTTGGGTTAGATAGAAGCCGTCTTCAATTAAGACAATTTTATTTTTCAAATCAAGTTGTTGGCCTGTAGAATGGGTTGCCTTCGGATGTTATGGAAGCAGTAAATTTGAGTGAATTTAAAAGAAAGTTTGATCGATATATGAATGATAAAGGCTGGCTTTAAATTTTATTTTTATTTATTTAATACGTTTGATTGGGATTAGAGGACAGGACAGCAAAGACGGACCGATAAGTCTCTTGTTGTCCCTAAACATCACGTTATGTTACTCTGTGACCACTCCGAATAAATGAAAGCCAATTTTTTTATCTGTGCAAAAGGTGTACACCTAGAAAATTCTCTGAAATTATTATTCTATTTAAAAGAAAAATATTTGCAATACATTTCAATGCAATTATTCTTTTATTTACAGCGCAGAATAGAGAGACTACTGGAACCCTATAGTGAATGTAGCAACTCGTTTATTACTAGTCCACTAGGTGACTATCTACGTCAGAACGGTCAAGAATATCTACTGTGCAATAAAACCTATACCTTGGAGGTTGGTACTCTCTCAATGTCACTTCTTTGTACTAAAACTATATTATACGTTAAGAAATAGTTTCGTAATTCAGACCTCTCACTGAAGTACTTGATACAATAGGTTACTGCAGGTTCTCTTTCAGTTACATGAGTTTCTTAGTATTTCCAATGCAGTTTTAAAAATATCAAACTGCCAAAATTAAACAAACTCGAATTTATATTTGAAAGAAAAATGTTTGTTAATTTTTGAATTTCGCGCAAAGCTACACGAGGGTTATCTACGCTATCCGTCACTAATTTAATAGGATAAGACTAGCGGGAAGGCAGATAGCCATCATCACCACCCACTGCCAACTCTTGGGCTACTCTTTTACCAACGAATAGTGGGATTGCCCGTCACATTATAACAGTCCCACAGTCGAAAAGGCATGTGTGGTGTGACAGGGATTCAAACCTGCGACTCTCAGGTTACGAGTCAAGCGCCCTAATCACTTGGCCATGGAAAGAAAACGTATAGATTTTGTTTAAAGGTTTTTCTCGAATGTGCATTCTTTGATGAACAAATGAGAAAAAATCATAATTAAAGATTGGTTTGTTTTGAATTTCGCGCAAGGTTACACGACGGCTATCTGCGCTAGCCGTCCCTAATTTAGCAGTGTAAGACTAGAGGGAAAGCAGTGAGTCATCACCACCCCCCGCCAACTCTTGGGCTACTCTTTTACCAACGAATTCATTAATGAATGGGATTGACCGTCACATTATAACGCCTTCACGGCTGAAAGGGAGAGCATGTTTGGTGTGACGGGGATTCGAACCCGCGACCCTTGGATTACGAGTCGAGTGCCTTATCCACCAGCCCATGCAGGGCCTAATAATTAAAGAAGCATCATCAGCCTCAGTCTGGTTAACGCTTGGTTATCAGCACGTGACTCCATTTATACTCGTCTAGAATGGGAACAAAGTATTACTTTTGGATAGAATAAACCAAGAGAAGTGATAAGTGGTTTATCTTAGGTGTCTGTTGATGAGCGTGTGGCGTAATTAAAATATTATAATTGTAAAAATCAATCATCATTAATTTTTAATTAAATGTGGACGTGTGTGTTTTTTTATAGCAAAGCCTCATTAGGCTATCTGCTGTGTCCACTGAGGGGAATCAATCCTGTAAATCCGTGGACTTACCGCTGTCCCAGCAGGGGAACTTTTATTTAAAGTAAGCTTGTTACTTATATGAGAAGTTTAAAAATCTAGTAACTAATACAGCGAATTTAATATACCGTTCTTAATCTACAGAATGTTAAGATTAAGACTTAAACTCTCCTGAGTTGCTGTGATATCTGAGAGAAATCAAAGACAGTTTGCATTCTCGGAAAGCACATAAAATATTCACATCATAAAAATGCTTTTGATACATTCCAACACACCAGAAACAATTCTAATGTGAACTATTCGTGCATCATTCCGTAGAGGTTATAGTCTATATCTACAAAATCTATACAGGATATATTTCGTATTTTTAACATGAACGACATCTTATGTGGCACATAGACCAAACAAGTAGGTCAGAGATTGAATCCCTGTCCCACCAAATACGCTTGCCCTTTCAGTCGTGGAGGCGTTATAAGGTTACGGTCATTCCCATTATTCGGTGTAAAAGGGTGGCACAAGAATTAGCGGTGGGTTTGTGATGACTAGCTACCTTCCCTCTTGTTTTTCATTACTAAATTAGGGACGACTAGCGTAGATAGCCCAGGTGTAGCTCTGCGCGAAATTCGAAAACAAACAACGACTTCGCTAACGAAAATGACATATTATGGGAATGATATTACTACCTCAAGTAAAAAAGACCTTAAATACTATAAGTAAGTAGACATATTTGGGATCAGTTATCGTTTATAAAACGCTCCTTCATTTCAATTACTCTTAAAAACATTTACTGAACATTTAAAACATAATACACTTTTACCTATAGATTTAAAGGAGCGTTGTCATTTGTAAATCTTTTCATATACTATTATTACTATTAATGAAATAATATAAAATAAATAAAGGACAATAAAATTTTATTTTTGAAAATCAATCCTGCTTTGAGTTACAAAATTGAAAACCAGTAGATTTTCTGGTTTCAAATAAAAATTACTTGATTTGGTTTGTTTTGAATTTGGCACAAAGCTACACGAGAGTTATCTACGCTAGTCGTCCCTAATTTAACAGTGAAAACTAGAGGAAAAGCAGCTAGTCGTCACCAGACACAGTCAACTCTTGGGCTACTCTTTAACCAGCTAATAGGGGATTTACAATCACTTTATAATACCCCATGGTTGAAAAAGCGAGCATGTTTGGTAGGAAGGAGATTCGAAACCCACGACCCTCAGATCGCGAATCAATTACCCTAACCATCTGGTCATGTCGGGCCAAGTTACTTGGTCACTAAAAATGACCTACTAGCCAAGCAATTTCCATAGAAATCAATGAGATGTTCAATATCACCCATTGTGAAGAGGTTCTTAAACTAAACATGATTACCATTGAAAAACAAAACATAAAAAGATATGACTGTTCACGAATGTGATTAAGACACTTGGTTAAACATCATATTATTTACTTACACGTGGAACCAAACAGCTCTGTGACAATAATATCCCAGAATTTCGAAAGAACTTAATACTAGCCATCCCTCTATTTGTAGATTAGTTCCAGCCTAGAAATAAAACATACAGTATCTTAACCATCACTACCAGTAAAAACAGAACACACATACACGATAAAAACACACTAAAGGAAAGATATCAAATTGTTACATTTTCTGTTTAAAAGCCTGAGACAAGATAGTCGTTACTTTCTTTGTGAGATTTTGAAGGACCTTGTTAATCTACATGAATTGCCGGATGACATAAAGCTCACTCAAATTATCATTTTGCATTTCTCTGTATTCTTTTGTTTTATACATTTTCTAAATCTTCTTTTAGTGAAAATGTGATTGAATGACTCAACTATGACTGTTTGATTGGTATTATTTATGGAACTTGAACAGTACCTTTACAATTCGTAGGCGTCATTCTATGTAGTGGGAAGTGGCGAAATATCATAAATATATATATACTTTAAGAAATGTTCAAGATGAAAGCACCTTAAAAACTGAAGTAAACATGTAATTTCTTGGCTCAGCTACATTATACTTTATAAAAATGACTCCATATACTAATTTAGTGGAGTGTTGCCGCAAATGTGAGATATGACGACATGTTTACAACCTACATTGTATACATTTGTTTCATGTCGAATTTTTGTCCATTCGTCAATGAAATGATGACAGGGACAGAGTTATAGCTGTAGAGCTCCAACATATAACACCTGAGAAGGAACCTTCTGTGTTCTGTATAGAAAGAACTCACACAGTTAACACCTTCTCTAAAGTTACACATTCTCTTTGCATCCAGAAAATGTACTTATTCTGAAATGAATTGAGATATGTTTAGCTCAGAAGTATACAATAACTAATTTCCAAATATTTGTCTTTGATCCTTGCATTTTGATTCATAACTATTTTTATTTGTAAAATCCATGTTAAATAATCTTTCTTAAATTTTAGGTAAAAGTAATAGTTTTATGTTTTGTTTTGGGTTTCTTAACGTAATTAGAGTAGTAACCCGTTAAAATATTAAACATTAGTTATAGGTGCAGAATAATTCCTGTGAACATGTTGTTTCATGTTTCAAAATCGTTATATTTGTACAACTTCATGTTGACAGTTGTGTCAGGCCCTTTGTCGGGAGGCCGGCTTACTTCGTACATGTGGGTGTTCAGAAGAAATTTCTGTAGAAGGTGAGAGTTCATGCGATTCGTGCAATTCTACTCAAGGTGAGAGATGACTTAGAGGTGGTGATGATATATACTGTTAATTACAATAAAAACAAATAAAAATATAATATAATATAATATAATATAATATAATATAATATAATATAACATAACATAACATAACATAACATAACATAACATAACATAACATAACATAACATAACATAACATAATATAATATAATTTCGGAAATTAAGGAGTAAATATAATTAAAAACTGGATCATTCACATTTCTTAACTATTAACTATGAAAACATGTTGATTTTATTTTATCGTGTTTGTGAATGTTGCAGATCCTTCAATCCCTAGCTTAATAAGTTTCTGCGATTTACACACAAAAAATTAAGACAATTCTAAATATGCCCCTGATAACGGAAAAATAATTATATAGTACTATTGTTTCTTGTAGTTTAGTTTTTCATTTAGTTTTTTTTATGGTTTTTCAAGAAGTAGATTCGTTCGTTTGCAGTTAAGCACAAAGATACACAATGGGCTATCTATGTATTGCCAATCGCGGGAGTGTGAAATCTAGTCTCTAGGTTGAACATTTACAAACATGCCACTGTGCCGCTAGAAGGCTTTTAAGTAGAACATTAATGTCGTGGCCAAAAGTATGTGGACACCCGACTATCACACCCATATGTGCTTGTTGAACATCTCTTTTTAAAACCTTGGGTACCTCCTTTGCTGCCATAACAGTCTCCACTCTTCTGGGCACGCTTTTCACTAGATTTAGGAACATGGCTCGGAGATTCGCTCCTATTCAGCCACAAGAGCATTAATGAGGTTGAGCACTGATGTCGGACGAGAAGGCCTGGCTCGCAGTCGGCGTTCCAATTCATGCCAAAGGTGTTCGATAGGGTTGAAGTCTGTGCAGACCAGTCAAGTTCTTCAACACCAACCTCGGCAAACCATGTCTTTATGAACCTCGCTTTGTGCACAAGGGCATTGTGATGCTGAAACAAGAAAGGGCCTTCCCCAAACTGTTGCCACAGAGTTGGAAGCACACACTTCTCTAGAATCTCATTGTATGCTGTAACATTAAAACCCTCCTTCACTGAAACTAAAGAGCTTACCCCAAACCATGAGAAACAGCTCCAGACAATTATTCCTCCTCCACAAAACTTTACAGTTGACCCTATGCATTCAGGCAGGTAGCGTTCTCCTGGCATCCGCCAAACCCAGATTTGTCCGTCAGACTGCTCCAGAATCCAATGGCGGCGTGCTTTACACCACTCCAGCTGACACTTGGCATTGCGCATGGTGATCTTAGGCTTATGTATGGCTGCTTGGCCATGTAAACCCTTTTCATGAAGTTCCCAACGAGAATTCTTGTGCTTACGTTGCTTCCAGAGGCAGTTTGTAACTCGGTAGTGAGTTTTGCAACTGTAAACAGACGATTTTTACGTTCTGTGAGCTTGTGTGGCCTACTGCTTTGTGGCTGAGCTGTTGTTTCTCCTAGACGTTTCCACTTCACAATAACAGCACTTACAGTTAACCGGGGCAGCTCTAGCAGGGCAGAAATTTGACAAACTGACTTGTTGAAAAGGTAGCATCCTATGACAGTGCCATGTTGAAAGCCATTGAACTCTTCAGTACGACCCATTCTACTGCCAATGTTTGTCTATGGAGATTGCATGGCTGTATGCTCGATTTTATGCACCTGTTAGCAATGGGTGTGGCTGATATAGCCGAACCTACTAATTAGAAGGGATGTCCACATACTTTTGGCCGTGTTATGTATTTCTTTTTACAGTTGGATAGGATACAATTTTTCCAAAAGTTTGTACAAAGTAGCATTAATAATATATATATATATATTAACATTTATATATTTTTGTACAAAAACCCATTTAATTTATAAGCACACAGAAACTCTTCAAAACCTTTAGACCAAATTACTTTTTGTACAGATAATATTCAGTAAATTTCCCATTCTTTCCCATTTTTCGTCAGTGGTATCCCAGTAATTAGTGTGTCCAGACTGTAGCTCCAAGTATTCATGTTTCATGACTTGTTACACTCTGTACTTTTGAAGTTAGTGTGCGCTATAAGTGTGACAGTTAACTTTTAGTATTCGATCAGACAAGAGTATTCTAAGAGTTGGGGGGGGATGTTTTTAACTACCTGTTCTTCTTCTAGTCGGCATGGAATCATCAGGTAGCTTGGACACCTAACTCGCACTGCGGGTTACGGGTTGGAATCCTAACTCCACCAAACATGTTCGTTCTCTCAGCTATGGGGTTGTTATTATGTAACAGTCAATCTCACTATTAATTGGTAAAAGAGCAGTCCAAGAGTTTACGGTGGATGGAAATGACTAGCTGCCTTTCTTTTGTTTTCACTGCTAAATTATGGACGACTAGCGTAGGTAGCCATCATGTAGCTTTACGCAAAATTCAAAAGAGATCAAATGTTTTAGTTTATATGCTCAAACTTTGGGACAGATATGCGCAGAGAGTTCTTATGTAGTTTTGGGCAAAATTTTGAAATAAACAGGCTTTCCATTTTTTCTGGTATTAGTTTGTAATTCATATTTTACTAATAATTATTATAATATTACAGTGAAATGTCGTTCTCAGTTCTACAGAAGATATTCCAAAGGTACCACCAAATGTTTGAAACTTTGCAAACCGGCCTGCTTGTAAGTTTAATATTAAGATTTTGAGAACCACATTATAAATTTTAAGTAGATATTTTACAGATTATAGGGGAGCAGATTTACTGGATAACTAGTATATAAACATGTATTTTCTATTTTTATTAAATTGACTTGAGTATGAATTACGAAATTTTCTGCTCTTATAATTATTCACTAATTTGGTCTATCTACTTGTATGAAATAACCATATATAAAGAAAACAAAGTCTAAACGAATAACATTTTGCATGAAGGAAACAAACGTAACCATCTACACAAATATATTACGCAAAGGTGATGAAATGATTTATAAAACAAGACTGTTCGTAATATTTATAGAAACAGATGTTAAGTTTTTATTAATTCTTATAACATCAGAGACGTTCGTTACGACACGACAGTGTCCCAGTCGGAATGGCCCAATTTTCCTCAACAGGCGCAGGTACTGAAAAGATGGCCTAATATAAACAGAAAGCTTGCAACCTTCGTCACCACTCATACAGCTGAAGATTTACAGCGCCTAAATGACAGAAAGTTTGAGGATCGGAAAGAGAATTTTGAAATTGGTGTCGAATCAGTTAGGTAGTAAACAATTAGCTGTAAAAGAAGTTCCGAAGAAAAAATGATCTTGACTCAAACCTGTTGCTTTTACATATTGACTGTCTTCTTTATTAATACCCCCACATAATACTTGGTTGGGCAACTTTTCTACCAGAACATAACGTAGATGTTGCAAACGATTTCTGTTATGGTAGAAAGTATAGGGAAAAAAAGGGGAAGGTAGACTTTGAATGTTATTTGTTATCTTGAATAAATCAAAAGGCTCAAAGACTTGTTAGAAATGCTTTCACATGCTATATACTTAGAAGTTTGCATAAAAGGATTAAGTGCGCCATGTACGTTTCTTTATATTTTTACTCCTGGTAAAAATGCACAACGATCCTCAAGTCATTTAGTACTTTAATCACCAAGAAAACTCTGTTTTCCAGTTTTATTCTTAGATCTGAGAATTTTGGATTATTTGTTACTGCTGTATGATAGTTTATGTAATGTTAAAATCGTTGAAATGAGAACTGTGTGACGTCTGTTACACTATACAAATCAAAGGCTGGTTAGTACAGATTTTCCTAGTAGTAACTATATAATATGTCAAGTGCCAGTGTTGAAGTTTGTTCGAACAGTTGATCAAAGAAATGTTTTAACAGTGATGCTCTTGATAGACAACATTTACTGTTGGAACGTCAGAAAGATATTTGTAGATGTCTTTTTCCTTGTTAATTAATTATAATATGACTGTCTCTACATATAAATGGCTCAAGTTATATCATATAAGCAGTTTTTTTTTGTGTTTTTTTGCAAGAAAAGTTTATATTATACTAATGTATGTTTGTGGAAGAAATTGCGAAATTCCAAAACAAACAAATGTGTATACACAAAAATAAATAAGACGTATTATAGGTGATGATATTTCGTACAAACACCTTCTTCAACGCTGTAAAATGGATAAACACATCCGTTGGCCTAAATAATTATAGTGAGGTAGAACGCCTATTCAGTACTTTGGTAACTTCTAGCTCAATATAGTGTTAAATAACACGAAAAACAAACAAAGAAATAAAACAGTTGTCCAGTGGCAGAACTTAACGAGTTTCCTATATAAATAGAACCGAAGGTTGAAAGCCTTGACCAATTCGATTCTTATATAAATGCAGACAGCATTTAGTGTTCATTTTCTGAATAGAGTGTATTAGAAGTTGAAAAATACCACTCACGTTTTTGTTTGATTCTGCAAGTTAGAGAAACATAATTATAAAAATATATAATGCTTGTTCAGTAGTAACTAAGAAACTACAAAAAAATACATTTATAAAAAATATTTACTCCACTGAAACTTGTGTATACACAATATGTAATCATACTGATTTAGTTCTATCCTTTCTTATTATTTACTTTATTTCCTAATAAAATAATAAAATTAGATCCGTAATTGGAGTAGCGTCTGCTCAGTGTAGTAAGTAATTTTAATAAACAAATCAAACATGTAAGTTTAGTTTAAAATTATATAACCTTTTTTCTAAGCGTTAATGCTACAATATCATTTGCATACTATTTTCATTAATATGATCAATCTCAGAATAGTTATGTAATATCCTGAGACATTAATAACAAAACATAGATTACAGTATTTTTGTTGACTTCTAGCCCAGTGGCCTGGCATGGCCAAGCGCGTAAGGCGTGCGACTCGTAATCCAAGGGTCGCGGGTTCACGCCCGCGTCGCGCTAAACATGCTCGCCCTCCCAGCCGTGGGGGTGTATAATGTGACGGTCAATCCCACTATCCGTTGGTAAAAGAGTACCCCAAGAGTTGGCGGTGGGTGGTGATGACTAGCTGCCTTCCCTTTAGTCTTACACTGCTAAATTAGGGACGGCTAGCACAGATAGCCCTCGAGTAGCTTTGTGCGAAATTCCAAAACAAACAAACAAACAATCTAGCCCAGTATACATAGTTTAAATTGTTAAATAGTGGCTGGCTACTTCCAGAATTCCATTAGATTCTCATACAAAGAGAACTTATGTAAGTTTGGTAAATGGCGTTTATGAGATAAAGAATCTCAAGAAAGAAAAAAATTAGAGTAATTATGGAAAAATAAAGGAAAAATAAATTATTGTAATTGTTTTTTGACATGGCAAGGTACAGTTAAGAATGATGTAACAGTTCATTATATTAACTTGTACTCCAGTTTCATTGTTTTCTCAGACAATCAGTGATGTCGAGGAAACCCACTTGTAGAGAAATGTATATGTAAAAACGGCTCCTTTGGGTTGAGAAATTTTTTTACGTAGAGGAGTGAACAAGGTTTCGACCTTCTTCGACTACGACTTGTGTACAGGTCTCTTTCTAAATAGTCCTGGTGCTTCAATTTGATCCACATTACTGTCTTCGAAACTATTACCAATTTGAACACATTTTTACGATATTGATGTACGAATATTTTGCAATGGAAAGATTTGTTACATACCCTTCTCAAAAGCGATCGATTTACAAAAGCATCACACTACCAACTAAATGCTAAATAATGCCACAATTTAGTTTGATATACTGTTTCACCACGAGTTTTATGCTTGTCACATGACTTTATTAGCATATTTAAAAGTTTTACTATAACGTACATAACGTACTGCCACGTCTCTACAACGATAATTCTTTAAAAATAAAAATCGACGTCTTAATGTATTATTTATGGTTTTATAAAATATATTCTGTGTCATAAAGAGGACACCTGTGGTTCTTACATTCCTTTACACACAATGTTATCATCGAAGGTCGAAACGTTGTTTACTCCTCTACTTAAAAAAATTTCTCAACCCAAACGAGCCGTTTTTACATATAGTTTTCTCAGATAATTCAAATTCCCAGAACATTTACTTTTACGACAACTGGTTCTCAGGACACAAATATACAAAATTAAGCAACTTCCAGACAGACACGGTATTGAGTTTGACTTTTTTTCCTTTTCCACTGAACCGAAGGCATAAAAACTTTCCAGAAGTGCATGCTCATTTCAATACCAAATTTAAAGGAGTTAGGTCTGGCAGGGAGATATTCTTCTTGCATAATCTTTTCAAAGAGACTAAGTTAATAAACAACAACAAAAAACAGCATCATTAAAGTAAATAAATATTCTTAATTTTTAAATCCTCTTCGTGATCTTTATAAAAATGATGTTTATTAACATTTTCCGCATATTTTTTCATAATAATATCTCGACTAAAATATTTGTATGAGACCACAAAATCTGAGCTATTCTGATAGTTTGTCTTGAACAGTTTACAAATTTTTGAGCCATTTGATATCAGTCTGGAAACTTCTAATCTTCCGTAACTTATACTTGAATATTTATATGTGTTTTCTTATAGCAAAGGTTCGGCATGGCTAGGTGGATAAGGCACTCGACTCATAATCCGAAGGTCGCGGTTTCGAATCCCTATTACACGAAACATGCTCGCCCTTTCAGCCGTGGGGGCGTTATAATGTTACGGTCAATCCCATTATTCGTTGGTAAAAGAGTAGCGCGAGAAATGACGGTGGGTTGTGATGACTAGCTCTCTTTTTTCTAGTCTTACACTGCAAAAATTAGGGACAGATAGCACTCATGTAGCTTTGCACGAAATTAAAAAACGAACAGACACTATTAAGAAACCCAGCGATATGAACGATAAATCTCCTACGTACTTTTGGAGAAAAAACAATAAAATTTATCTGTTTTATAAATTTTGTGGAATATAATAAAAATATTGGCAGCAAATTTAAATGTAACGATAGTTCAATATGACGCATGATATTACTGAAGACAAAACCACTTCGATACCAGTTTGCATTTTCTCCTTTGAAAAAAATTACTCTTCTGTAGGTATGACTAAAGGAGTCTTCAACAAAAGTGTAACACTTTGTAGGTTTGGACATTGAACTTAATATATCGATCAATTTTGCTCACAAATTTTTAGTATATTATATGTATATAGACATTAAGTCCTGCAGTTACGGTGAATAAGTTAAGCTTATTCACTGTAATAAGATCATATTTTTCTAATCTATACCATTAGTTGACAAAAGTTTGTGTGTGGCTCCGCCCATAATTAGCGAAACATTTGACTGATTATCATCAAACCACGCATGCACTTTAAGAGTCCCCAGTAGGTGACACAGGGGGAGTCCGACTCCCTGTATTTTCGCCACATAATGATCGGGTACATTAGCTAGCTAAATGTCTAGTATTCCTCAACTACATTTTGTGTATAGAACTTTTTGCCTATTCTACAAATGCTTTAAGATCTGACAAACCAAAGGGAAATTTCTAGAACACATGTTCTCTCTAAATCATGGCGTGATTTTTTTTTGAATAACATAACAATGACATTTGTATTATATAAAAACTGATTATATGTGTTGATTTGTTTTAATTTTTGCAATTAACATTACATATATCATTCTCGCCATTATTATATTACTTAGGCTAACGAGCTATCGTTATTATTAACATATTTTTAACATATAATATATAAACTTTTTTATGCATAATACTATAATACTTTTCATGTAGAAACGAGGAGTCTCGGAGAAAGTTACAGTACATTTTGATATTGAGGTGCTGAGACAATTCGACTATTCATAAAGGAAAAAAAATCTGAGTTACATGTAGTAACTGATGTATTTATATATAAAACTGAATCATGAAACTTAAATTCAATAAGGTGATACTTGACTTTATTTTACGATGAAAAGTCGTTATGTCATCTTAAGTTAACTATCTTATCGATTAAACTTTTAAGTGCTTTACATTTAAACTGTAACAACTTCTATTATTTCAGAGGAAATTTTCTTCGCGTTCACATTTATCTACAAGAAATGAATTATTTATGGATTAAGGACGAACCTGGTTATACCGTAAGTGGTATTTGTAGAGATGTATTTTATTTTGGTTTTGTGTGTGTGTCTAAATACATATCTTTATATGTTTTTATCTTAATAACAAAACTGTAACATTTTGTAAAGTAATAATCATGTGTATCTGTGTAAAAACTTTAGATCTATATATTTACTATTTTTATAGTCATAATAAATTCCCTTTTGTTGTAAAAATCCTATTTAGTAGTGGTGTAACAATATATGTTCAACATATGTCAGCGTCAAAATAAAATCGAAGTTTGTTTTTTTTTCGCTAAATGTTCTACACTTCAGTGCATTTTATGAAGTAAATTTTAGTGTAGATTTACTTCTCTAATCTACCAGGGTTCTAATATAATATTTTATATGTATGACACTATTACACTAACCAAATAAACAAAGTGAGGCAAAGGATAATAAGCAACACATAATATAGTAGTACGACATGTTCCTTTTAATATTCATGAAGTTTGTAATTTTGGCAAGAATTATATGTTTGACAAATAAATTTACTGTGCGCAGTTTTCATCCTTTGTTCTAACACTAGACTCTTTTTTGCTTTGATCAATAAAATATCCAAAATTAAGTTTACAATGCTTTCTTCAGTGAAATATTAAAATTAGTCTATGAATTTGATGGTTCAGTAGTTAGCCTGCTGGGCTGTGGAGTTGCGAGTCCAATAATGACATCCCAGTACTGCAAAAAATCGCATTCCTCACTTGAGAATCATAAATATGTTATAATGGCGGTGGTCAAACACCACTACTCTGTCGAGCAGGAGATAAGTTTTGTTCACTAGCTGCCTTTCCCTCTAGGAACGGCTATCGCTTTTAGTAACCTAGTTCCGGTAATAAATGAATAAAAGAATTATCAAAGTAATAAAGTACAGGTGGTCTTATCTCATCTACTTTTACTGTTTACTAGTGTTACAGGAGTGTAAGCACTCATAGATCAATCTCGTTCTGTGTACTTTAGAAACGAAACTTTTATGAAACTGTCTTTTGGAATTTAATCCCGATGGTTCAGAAGGTATAACGCTGAAAATTAGGTTTCGTTGACGCTGTAGGCGGACCGCAGATAACCCATTATGTAACTTTGCGTTTAACTAAAACTTACAGAACTTAACATTCAGTACTTGTTTAACAACCAAACTACCTTATTTCTATACTCCAGAATTTATTATATGAATGTTGGTTTCTTTGAATATCCTAAAAGTTTAGACTCTATAGATCCAATGTTAAAGTACAAAAATTATTTCTAAAAACTCAGAGCGACTAGCAGAGATTACATGTAATATAATTACAAAAAATGTAACTGATACATATTTAATTAATTAAAAACGCTTTGAAAAGTCAACTTGTTGACACTTTATTCAGCACTGACACCAACAAACGAAAGGGCTTCCTAAATGTATTTCCTCAAAGCTCGGTTTATGTTTTAATTGTTCTTCTAAACATCGAGGAAAATTCCCCAATCCTTGTTTGTCCTATGCAAATGAGTTTTAGGTATTTTCCTAGTTTAGTCACAATTAAAAAAGAAAAATAAACATTGCTCGCGGACTTTGAAAATATGCGTATCAAACTTCGAAGAAATATATGAGACTCATTTTTATGTAAAATTATCAGATAATTGTTTTTGAATGAAAGAAAAAATTCAAAATCAATACCACTGAAAATAGTATTATATTGTATTGTCAATGGCAAATTAATTACACAATAGTTTGTGAGTCAAAAGCGTTTTATTCGACAAATCCGCATATTCAAACAACAATTTAATACTATGAAGAAGTTTAATCTCAGCTTATAAAAATGATATTTCATGCTTTATGCTGCCTTTAGAACCACTTCATTACCGATCGTACTCTGCGATTACATACTATTGCCCAACACTGCAGTTTCAATTATTATAGTATGAGGGATGGCACATCGCGACAAATTTTCTACTTAAAAATTGGACAATGTTATGTACTATAATTTATCTCTGACGAGTCTTCAATTTATTATCTTACGTACATTACGTATTACGATTTCAATTAGCCGGAAATTTTAATTTTAATTTTAATTTAGAAGTTAATTGAATGTCACTATGTATCAAATTTGACATTTGCGAACAAGATTGATATACACAATTTTCTCTCTCAACACAAGTATATTTTAACATACAAATAAGAATATAATTTATAATAACGGTTATTACATATAATTGAAACCCAGCATGACCAGACGGTTAAGGCACTCGACTCGGGCCCAGCATGGCCAAGCATATTAAGGCGTGCGACTCGTAATTTGAGGCTCGCGGGTTCGCATCCCCGTCGCGCAAACATGCTCGCCCTTTCAGCCGTGGGTGCGTTATAATGTGACGGTCAATCTCACTATTCGTTGGTAAAAGAGTAGCCCAAAAGTTGGCGGTGGGTGGTGATGACTAGCTGCCTTCCCTCTAGTCTTACACTGCTAAATTAGGGACGGCTAGCACAGATAGCCCTCGAGTACCTTTGTGCGAAATTAACAAACAAACAAACTCGACTCGTAATCTGATAGTCAGGGGTTTAAATTCACACCAAACATGCTCGCCCTTTCAGCTGTGGGGGGGGGGGGTTATAACGTGACAGTCAATCCCATTATTCGTTGGTAAAAGAGTAGCCCAAGAGTTGACGGTGGGTAGTGATGACTAACTGCTGTCCCTCTAATCTTACACTCCTAAATTAGAGACTGCTAGCGCAGATAGTCCTCGTATAGCTTTGCACGAAATCCAAAAACAAATAATCGTTTATATACAAGAGTTTTACAAGCTTACAAACACCACTGAGTTTTCTATTTGGTCTGTAACTGACTCTTTTATCGGCGGTTCATGTAGAGCGAATTAATCTTATGTTGATATTGTTACATTTCACTTAAGCTAGCTAGCTGTCTATTCTTGGTTGGCCTCATGTTGCTTACAAGCTGACTTCTTACCGACGAAAATATTCAATGGGTTTGTAGAAATACTAACATCCGAGGTTAATTCACTAAAATTAAATGGTTTGTAATGTTTGAAATTCATAAAAGTTCCTGTCAAATATCTCCGATTAATAAATGCTCATCACAATTATAGCGTCCAAGGTTTATAATATACTGACTGTAGCGAACCAACAACATATTACCGTCTCTCCGCATGTTTCAATGGTTATCTTTTATACCCATTAGACGAGATTCTCGAAAATCCAGCTTACAATAATATTAGCATTTACGTACATATAAAATTGTTTGTTTTTACACTCGAGAATCTTCTTCAAATTTAGAGAACAGGCAGGACTTACGCAATACACACTTAGCAGTATGAGTTACATCCATTTCTAAATATGTATTAAACTGAAACAAAGAGAGATATTAAAAAAATATTAAATCGGTTACAATAATGACTTTTAATATATCCTTTAAGGAAACCAAAGACAAAACAGCTCACTGGTTCCGCATTTCGGACTTGAAAAATAGGTATTCGTTCTAATGAACTTCTCATAATTCCAGTTTTGGGTGTTCAGTTTGCATGGAAGACAACCCTTGATTTTAAATAACTAAATGAATAACATAGCATTTCGTAAATCTATCTTGAGTAAAAGAGTATTTTCCTATTTCAATGGAATTGTAGGATGGCTCTGAAACTGCCAACATCATCTATGACTCATATGTTATATAATATTAGATATATATATTTTTTGGTTTATTTCTAATCATTTTGACTGGTCAGTGGCAGGAGATGGAGTTTGCTATTTGTCACACGGTCGCTAGTCTTCGTATTAATATACTGAAACTCTGTGTCAAGTTATCTGCTAGTATTAACAAGTAACGCACGCTCCTTCCACTTACTCACATAATATGCAAAAAGTAAATTTAGTAAGAGAGTGAAGATAGTTTATTGAGTTTGTTTTTTCGGAATTTCGCGCAAAGCTACACGAGGGCTAGCCGTCCCTAATTTAGCAGTGTAAGACCAGAAGGAAGGCAGCTAGTCATCACCACCTATCGCCAACTCTTGGGCTACTCTTTTTCCAATGAATAGTGGGATTGACCGCCACATATAACACCCACATGGCTTAAAGGGCGAGCATGTTTGGTGTGACGGGAATTCGAACCCGCGACCCTCATATTACGAGTCGAATGCATTAACCACCTGGCCTGGCGTTGGTGATTCTGCAGTGTAATACATATTACAATAGTAATGTAACATAGTTTGACTTGAATTTCTTCTCGTGACGACTGACGTTTGATCATTTTATTTCAAATACATAGTTTAGAAAAAATGTAAACAGGTCCGTTATTTAACTTTTTTTCCTGTTTAAACACTACATTGTGCTTTAATTTAATATCACCAATATTTACCAAGTTGTGAAATACACTAATTAAGAAACTATATATAATTTCTTCGTAATAACGAGAAACCCACTTGAAGTAAAAATGCATTTTCAAGACGGCTGGTGTGAGCATTAAAACTCTAATTAGAATAATGTAGAGAACAGCGTTTTGACCTTCTTAAGTCATCTTCGGGTTAATGTTAATCTGAAACGTTGTTCTATACTTTATTTTAATTAAAGTTTTAATACCCATACCAGCCGTCTTGAGAATACATTTATATATAATTTCGATGTTCCTTAGAAATAATTATTTTTACTGAAGCTTTGATGTTATTGTACGTTGTTCTATACTTTATTTTAATTAAAGTTTTAATACCCATACCAGCCGTCTTGAGAATACATTTATATATAATTTCGATGTTCCTTAGAAATAATTATTTTTACTGAAGCTTTGATGTTATTACTCATCGAAAGATAAAAATTCTATAAAATTGAAATGTTCTTGTAGTCTTCTGATTTTAATTAAAAAGTTAACGTATCTGTAATTTCTGACTGCTGTCGGTTTTCCATTCACATATAATTTCCAACTGAAACAGGATGTCTGCAGAAATCGCCAAAAACAAAATCTTAATTAAAACATACTTAAACTCCTGCTTATTAACTATTTGTAGCTACCTCAACTTTTTGCTGACCTGGGAGGCCGCCTTGGGTTATATATTGGTGTCTCTGCTATTACCCTTGTAGAAATCAGAGAACATCTGGTGAACATTATTTGCTTCTTCTACGTTCGACAAAATCGAAAAAAAACAAACAACTGTCAAGAGATGCCTTCCTCCAGGCCCGAGTTTAGAAGATCCTCTATCCATGTCATAGACCTAACCAAAGTTAATGAAAAATAATCAGCCGTCAAAAGACACCCTCGAAGTAAAGTCATTGCACATTAAGAAATACTGTAGCATGTAAGATCTATCCTTGCACCATCTTCTATTGATGTTTGTGATAAAGATTAATATAATAAACTACATATATCTATATATATATATGTGTGTGTGGCAATATTTGGTTTGCAGATGATATATATCATTACCTTTTTTTAAGTTTAAATTGTTTTATTAAAAAAAAAACACCACCAAGTCAGACGATTAAAAATTTTCCTGTGTATTTCCTTAGTTTTAAACATATCCATATTTGATTATATACATATATTCATTTTATATACTTTTCTTAATACTATGCAGTGTGTAGAAGAAAATTCAAAAAGTATTATTTTATTTATTATTTTATTTAGAAAAACTGAAAGAATTCAATATAGCACACCGCTATCAACCACGTTTCGATACCTGTGGTGTGCAATACACAGGTGGCCCATTGGGTATTTTTCTGCAAGTTCCATAACAATTTGTATTTTTAACTTGTGTATTGTCTGTGCTTTAAAATGTTTTAAGTATACGCTTTTCAAATTCACAAATATATTTATAATATTATATATTTAGACTGATAGGCAGGACAAATTCTGAAACAGTTAAATTTTGTGTCAATAACTGTTTGAAGTTGTATGTTTACAATGTTAAAATGTATAAAAAACGTTCATTCTCTTCAATAAAATATTATGCTTATATTGCGTTATATATATCTGGAAATGTTTTTTCATTTATGATTCTTAGCTGTATCGATAATTTGTAAGTTCATAACATATACACATATGGTGTTTGTATATTAATAAGAATCAACAGAAACTGCCATTGAATTACACAGGCTTGCGAATTTAAACTTTATACACGCCATTTTGGTTTTAATAAAAGATTTTGCAAATTTAGATGCGCAGATTTCGAAAATAATATATTTTTTCTATCACGTAAGGATTTTCTTACAATCGGGAACGAAATTCTCTTATTTAGATCAATTTTACAAGAAATATGCCAAATATATAAAAGAATATGTTTGGATCATTTACAGAACCTCTTGTGGTCATAGTAACGATTAAATAATACTGAAAAGAAAAAAAAAATCAAAGTGCATGTACAAATAAATACCATCCAGAAATAAAGTATCATGTGTCCTGTTAACTGTAAATATGTTTACAAACTAGTGGCGTGTTTCTCTGGGTTCTAGACGATCGATGACTTAAGCAGCGATTGATCTAGAGAAATCTATAGTCAGTGGTTATCAACATTTTAAGAATAACAAAATGTGACACAATTTCAATTAAAATTTCCACATTATTTTACTTCCTTGCCATTTGTGTCATGTTTAGTGTTTAAAAAAATTCACGATTATTTGTGTGTTTTTCTTATAGCAAAGCCACATCGGGCTATCTGCTGAGCTCACTGAAGGGAATCGAACTCCTGATTTTAGCGTTGTAAATCCGTAAACTTACCGCTGTACTAACGGGGAGGCCACGATTACTTCATAAACAATTCTAAAAATAAGACAGTTTATAGTCTCAAAAATACAATAAAATACCAATAAATTACTGTGCAAGATTAAAAAAAATCTCAAATTAAACTGAAAAACAGTCTCATACACTATACGTTTCGACGTATATCCATACGACATCATCAGTAGTGTCATGTTTTGCCAAATATGACCACTATTTATACAGTTACCAAAAAAAGTAATATGAATATTAAAGAAATTAATGCCAGCTATTGACAACATTTGCATTAGTACCATCATCCTCGCTTAATAATTTAATTTTGCTTTTTCATATTAAATTATTTCAATAGATTCACTTATATTCATACTAAATTTCTAGGTTTTTGTTAAAATAAGTTTTCCCATTAAATTTGTTTTTAATTTCACTTATGTGTTCTTCTAAAGGTGAAATAAAAACATAATATTGCTTTTAACATTTCTTTTGTGTTCATTAATTCTGAATTTTCCCACAAATGGCACAGCGGAATGTCTGTGGACCTATCCTGCTAGAAACTAGATTTCGATACCCATGATAAGCAGGGAACAGATACCCCATTGTGCTTAACGTAAAACAACCAAACAAAACCCTGAACTTTAAATATCTTGTAATTTGTCCCATGTAAGCTGTTTTTTTCATTCACACGATACTTTATATATATACACACAATTTTTCCATTACAACTCTTATTTTCTTCTACAACTACTTAGTTTATTTACAGGATTAATATTTTAATTGGGAATTCTTTCAAAGTTTCTTCAATTTTAGAAACGTAATCATTTTCATTCAGAACTACGATTTGAAAGGTCCGTATGAGAATATTAAAGTAAAGCTTATAAATAAACTTCATGTATTAATTAAAGAAAAAATTAAGAGTCGTGTAACTCTTAACATTAGCTTTATGAAAACTTTCTCCCTGGTCAGGGTTTCTGTCTATGGATAAAGTTATCAGCGTTCAGTGCATGATACGGTTTTACGAGTTAAAACTTTTTGGTATGGTTTGAATTTCGCGCAAAGCTACTCGAGGGCTATCTGCGCTAGCCGTCCTTAATTTAACAGTGTAAAACTAGAAGGAAAGCAACTAGTCATCACCACCTACCGCCAACTCTTGGGCTACTCTTTTACCAACGAATAGTGGGATTGACCGTCACATAATAATTCTCCCACGATTGAAAGGGCGAACATGTTTGGTGTGAATTTGAACCCGCGACTATCAGATTACGAGTCGAGTGTCTTAACTGTCTGGTCATGCTGGGCCAAACAGGTAGCTAAAAGGTGTTATAGTAGTGTATGAAACTAATCGAAGTTATTGCTAAGTAAAGCAAATATAAAGTTGTAATAAAGGCAAACTTATCTAAAAATGCAGAAACGTCCGAATGAATGTTCACAAAGTTATAAGTAAAAACAATATATGGTTTTGAACGAACTTTGCATGCATATTTTAGATTTTAATAAATCGAGAAAGTAGAAATTGTACTTGGTGTAAAGTTGATTTTTTTTTTCATTACATGAATGTTAAATGTTTGTATGAGATACTTTGCATAATAACTGTTAACTTTTAGTATGTGAATCTAGGACTAAGCTAAATCTCCTTGGCTCTACAAACATTATTATGCTTATGAATTAAAATACTCTTAACAGTGAGAGTGTTCAAGTGCAGAATTAGTTAAATTTAATCCTAGGTTGAATTTGAGTTTCGATCTACCTCCTTATCATTCAAGGAAAAAACACTTTGGCCCAGTATAGCAAAGTGCTTAGGGCACTCAAGTCGTAATCTGAGGATCGTGGATTAGAATCCATGTCATACCAAACTACTTACCCTTTCAGCTGTGGAGACATTATAATGTGACAGTTAGTCCCACTATTTGTTGGTAAAAGAGTAGCCCAAAACTTGGCAGTGGGTGATGACTAGCTGCCTTCCCTCTAGTCTCATACTGCAAAATTAGAAACGACTAGCGCAGTAGTCATGTAGTTTTGTGCAAAATTCAAACAACAAACAAACAGAAATTTGATGATGGGTGATGCCAGTAAAATGCCTTTCCTCTAATAATCAAATCAAGTAGAAGTTTTTGTCCCTAAGTATGAGAGTTCACACACAAAAAAAGTTGGCAGTGTGTGCTGCCAACCAATTGTCTTTCCTCTGGTTAGAAGTTCAAACTCAGCAACAGTGGCAAATAGCCTTAACAGCTTTGCCATAACAAAAATGGGAGCAAGTAAACTTACTGGCAATGAAAATCAAACCAAAAACTTTCAAATAACAAGCCCCTCCATCACGAATCACCTCAGCTGAACAAACATTAAGCCCAAAACAGGAACTTACAAAGCTGTAACTCAGCACAACAGAAATAGCCTATATTGATATATCTAAAATCCTAATTTTAGATTAGTTAATTATTTTCTTGATAATTAACTTACAATTTCAATTACTGGACTGTTGAAATAATTGAAAACAGTAACAACTGGAATCACTAATTTCAATTTTTTTCATGACAACTGATGAAATGGAATTGCTATTAATCTGTTGTTGGAACAATTAAAATCTGCAATAAATTGAAACATAAATTTGGATTAATCACTTTAATTTTATATTTGATTAATCGATAACTATGCATTACACTAATTGACATAATCACTCCTCAAAAATAATCAATTTTACGGAATAAATTGACCAGCTACACCCAAGATAAAAATAACACCCACACCCTTGTCTAAATAAGACCTGAAACAACTTTCAAAATGTCTCCCTCCAATGTGAATACATTAAAATGTTTAAATATATTTTCCGTTCAAATAATTAAAACAAAAACTAATTCTGAACTCATTATTACCCCTACCCTTGTTCAGTTAGTGACTTCAATGTTCATTAACAGTTAAAAATAAATTACATAAAATCCAAGTTACAATTTCACACTTTTCTAAACAAACCATTTTACAGATAGTGGATCATTTGCTAGGACCAACCTTGCCATGCAAATGTACCAAGTTATAAAGCATACAACTAGTTGCAAGGTGAAAATGTAATTTTTGTTTTGTTTATTACCTACCCTATCAGGATGCTTCTGCCACACTACATTATTGGATGAAAATTTTATTTTCCCCTTCTCGGTTCCATCAGGAAAAGTTGGATGGAAAGAAAATAGTTACAATTTTTCTCTCTTAAAACTAAAATTAGCATCATCAGCAATTTTGTCACCTTACAAATTTCATTGCAATCAACTTAAACTCTTATTAACAACCATTCAAGTAAATTTTTGTAACATACATTAAAAGCCTCAATAAAATTCAGTACAAAATTTTAAAATATTTTCTTGTAATTTCAATAAAAAGAAATTATTAGTATCACAAATGTTATAACATCTTGAAAATCATGTAACATATCATACTGCCCATAGATACTATGGTAAATTCCTCTTGCTTAACATTCAAATTCTAAGGTGAAAGCTTTTTACATTGTTTAACAATTAAATCCAACCCTATAAAGATGCTTCCATTAAGCTATGTTATGTAATACTTTATATGCCATTTTACTTTACTCATAATGGTTTCACAAGTGATAAATTGTATGGGAAAAATCTAGTCACCATTTCTACCCTAAATTGAAAGCTTCCTTAAAAAACACTAACATAAATTTAAAACAGTTTATGACTACTCTTTACTCGAGTAGATTTTAGGTGCATAATCAATATGTGAATCTTACTTTTCATGTAATTCATATTTCTTGTCATATATTCAATCAGAAAGAATTTCTGCCTGCAAAAGTTTTATTTCACGGAACTCTAATTAATACAGAAAAAACTGTCTACAACATTTTATAATAATTTCATAAAATATTTACTTGTATAAACAACCAAAGCTTACCAAAAAAAATGATTATGATACAAGAATTATGTCTTTATTAATCAGAAAAATTTTACTTTCATGTACTTACTACGAAAGTTTAAAGAGCAAATCTGAGGCCCCAGATCACTCAAGATAGCATCTCAAAAATCCTCCTTCTCCCATAAAATTGTGTGTGTGGAGGGGGAGAGGAGGTCACAGTCCAAAAATGCAATCAGAATGAGCAGCACTAACTCCCAAAGAATAGCCCCAGAAGATTAATTCATCTTCCAGTATACCGATCTGAAGTTTTAACATCAGTACCAAGTTTAACAGTGCAACCCAGTTACCCGTACATCACAAGAGAATTACATCTCAGTATCTCAAGTAGTTGTTAAGGACAATAGTTGATCAATGTGAAAACTCAAAGGTTTACCCTGGTAGTTTTATTACAAACTCATGTCAGGTGCCTTTCATTGAAAACTGACTTAAAGTGTCAATGTGACTTTATCTTTCACTAATAAAGTCGATATTGTGTCTATCAGTGAATGTGATTTCTCTATCTATAGAATTTTTATTAGTTTCACCTACAATAGATAAGACCTGAAAAGAAATACCACAAATCTTAAGTAATATCAAGCTAAGTAAGCCTCTTAATATTATGCTGTGTCCTCTCAAGTTCACCTCAAAAAATGTAACATGCATTAAGGCACAAAGTGAAGTTTAACATCCTTCTCCAGAGTTTCTGTCCAGGGAGAAAAGCGGTTTTTAGAATCTGTAAAATATAGTATATTCCTGTATAAAAGTCGTTTACCATTCCAAAGATGAAAATAAACATCATAAAGCATACTAAATGCTCCAGTTTGTATTTCAGGCAATAATGTATATAGAAGATCATACATCAGCCACCTCACATGCAAGGACTCATTGGAAAAGCTTAGTAAAAGTCACCTAGAACAGTGCATAAAACAAACATTTCTAGGTTCATATATTTCACAAAAAAATTGCTAAGTAGTTTGTGCATGAATTATATTTTAGGTTTAGTTAATGCCTTTCTCACAAAAATTAGTGTTGTAACTAGTGGTACAGCAAATTGAATTTTGGGTTGTATTTAGAGAAATGCTGAATAGAAGTCTACAGAGGTTACCATTTCATTCTATATGTTACTACTTAGTCTTCATTTTAAGTACTGTGTTAATTTTGAGCTCCTTACTATAAGAACAAAACTGAATTGTTCAAAAAGGGTTCAAAATAGGGCAACTAGAATGAGACATGGGAAAGAGAAATTATTATAGGATGACAGGTTAAAATTTCTATGGGAATCGATATTGGTACTTTATTTTTTTTTATATTTAAAGATGAAAATAATGGGGCAAAAGGGCATAAATATTAAGTCTGGTAATGTAAGAGTCATCTTCAGCATACACAATTTTACTTTCATAGTTAGGAACAGATTTTCTTCAGATGTAATGGATGCAGCAAATTTAGGGGAGGCTCAATAAATATTTAAATGATCAGGGTGGATTGTTTTTTTTTTGTAAGAAGTGGAAGGGATATCCTTGACGGACCACAAGCCTCCTTAAATGTCAAGTTCTTTGATTGCACTTTTAATATAAACCAGTGTTGTAAAAGATTTCTACCCTTACTGCAACTATTACCATCCTATGTTTAACATTCATTTGGTAGAATATTTTACACAAGTTTATGCAGAATGTTTAAATGGTAGACTCTCATGAAGAATTTTATGAATAGGTTTTGATGATTTGGGCCCACTTTACACTTTAAACTATAAATACATGCTCCAAGAATTAGTCAATTTCAAATACTAATCTTTTCCTATTTACCTTTCTTACAAAGCCAAAAATCTTGCATTTCATTGTAACTCATAATGATTATAATTATTTTGCAATTTCATTCACATCTTTGCTATAACAGCATGTGGTATGGAGCTCACAAGTTATAAATAACCAGATAGTGCTATTAAGTTCTACTCCTTAAGAACTTTATCAATTTATAAACACAGAATGCAATATAAACATAGAAAATAAGTGAAATTCTTATACAATCTACACACAACACACTTATACTTACATCTTACAAACTTAAAATCCCCACATTAATATACTATATGCAGCAGGTAATAGTATCAAAATATTAGTTGCATCTTTCTTTCAAATCTTTCACTGTGTATTCAAGTTCTTTTGAGTAATTTAATGGCATATATTCTTCCAAACACTTTGTAATGACTTTATACATAAATTAAATATAAATTAAGACTCTGAAAACCAGAGTTTGTACATTTAGTTTCAAAGTATGATTTGCAAAACAGCAAGCAATACTGCAGAAATTGAATTTTCTTTTAAATGTTAAAAAAATTGAAAATACACTAAACTACTGATACCAACACAAAATGAATGAAAAAAACTAATACATTTACAAGTCTAAGCTATTTGTTTACTGCCAACACCAGTGCATTTCACAGAATATCAACTTTATTCTAACAGCAATGTACATAATTTTGACTAAAACTTGTGCTGCAAATTTCAACATTGACATACACAATACTGGTCAACAACTCTAGAGAAGTACAAGAAGGCATGGATCAACTTCAGTTACTTCACAGAATGTGAGCCAGCCTTTATTTAAGTACACGTGATGAAATACCACATTAAAAAAAAGCATGAATTTTGTTTCCTTATGCTGCAAAATATATTTTAACAACTATTCACTAAATAAATCATATCAATATGTTCAAACAAAATGTCTATGCTTTAATAGCATTAATGGTATTTAGTTGTTAATAAAATTAATAACTTACTCTTAAAGGATACAATAGTTTTGCATAAAACAAACAAAGACGTAATTTAATAAGCTATAGAATGTTGGGCACAACTGCTAAATGAAGAAAATAAGATTGTGCTAAATGTGTCAAAAATAAAACCATCTGTTTTATATTAGGAAAGCTATTGTGACAGCTTGCTTCATCGAGTGACTTCTCCAAATACACATTTACTCAGCTGTGACTTGCCTTCGCGATTCTTGCTGACCTTATAGAAATACTCAACTGCATCTGATCGTCCAAGTAATTCAATAAAGTCTTCATCATGAGTAATAATAATCAGCTGGAAATTTTTTTGTTGAGAACGAAAGTTAACAATTTCAACTAAAGCATGAGCCAAACTTTCAATATTATCTCGATCAAGGTTGGTAGTAGGTTCATCTAAAGCTAAAATACCACAGTTCAAGCAGAATGTCTCAGCTAAAGCCAAACGAATAATCAGTGAAGCTAACACCTTCTGTCCCGCACTGCATCGTCCTCTCATGTCCAATGATGCATCTCCTTTCACCATCACAACTCTGTAATTATAAGTTCTTTTTTGCTTATCTAGACTAGCCCCACCTTCTTCTTCCTCTGACCGTACCTCTATGTAGTCGATGTCATTTCCTCGGTAAGTCTTAATCCAAAGTTCTCGAATAATCTTATTTATCTCATCCATTTTCATGTTATGGTAGTGCATAACTGCTTTATCCAGGGCTATGTAATACTTGTTTAAATCATCGCTTGCTAATTCTGTAGTTCTTAGCTGTATTAATGTGGTTTGGTATAGCTTCTCAGCATTTCCATACATTTCTTCTTCCAGCTCTTTCTGCTTCTTGCGTACGTAGTCTTCCAACTCTTGTTTTCGACCTTCAGCTTGCCGACGTTCTCCTGTCAAGTTTCTTTCTTCTTCAACAAGTCTTTGCTTTTCTCTGTACAAACTAGTGGCATCAATAGTACCCAACTTTTCTTCAATTTCTTCTATTTTTCTTTTTTTACTAGACATATTATCTTCAATTTCTCTAAGTTTGACGTTGTCTTGAAGTTCCCGTTTCTTCATATTTTGAGAGGAAAGTTCTTCATTTAAATTTTGAATATCATTGTTTAGGGTTTTGAACTTATATAACTCTATATTCAGCTTCTCTTCCAACTCTTGTAATTTTGTTTGTTTATCTTTAAGTTCCGTTAACTTTCCAGAATTGACAAATCTGGTAATCTCACCATTTAATTCATCCAGTGACGATTTTTCTTTAGTTATAGTTCTAAATCTTTCTTCTTGAATTTGAAATTCATTTTCTTTAGATTCAGTTAATTGTTTGGATTCAGCTTTTAAGTTTTCAATTTGTTTGTCTAATTCTCTGACCTCTTCCTTATATTTATAAATATTCTGATCCAGCTTGGAGTTTTCTGTCATCAACTTATTTGCTTGTTCCTCTAAGGTAGAATGCTTTTGAAGGTCACCAGATATCTGAAATTTTTTAGTACGTACCTGGTGGATCTGTTCCCTTAAATTCTGTATTCTCTCTTGGTGTTCATGAATCTCTTTTTGCTGCATGTCAAGAAAGCATCTCACAGATTCACTCTCTTTCTGTAAATGGTTTCTTTCATCACTAACTTGTTGAACACTACGACTGGTATCCTCTACACAAAGTTTACATTTCAAGGCTTTGACTTTTCTTTCAGTTCTCTGAAGTTCTACATTGCTTTGGTCAAGAATAATAATGTCAGGCTGAACTGATGCAGCAGTTTCACGATCCATCTGCTTAGCATCTAAACTTTCTTCCATTTCTGTAATATCTTTTGACAATGACTCAATTTCTTTGTTCAACTGACTGATCTTTACTTTAATGTTGGGAATTTTTTTTTCAGATAGTTCAATCATAGCTTCTCTAACAGGACGTAGCTCCAACATTTTATCAAGTCTTTCTTGTTGTTCAGTTAAGATCCTCTGTTTAATATCCAACTGTGAGGGAATTATCTGCAACTTTCTTTGCACATCTCGGAGAAGATCCTTTGATTCTTGTTCCTCCTCAAAATGACGCTGACAAAGAGGACAACATGGATTTTCACGTTGTAATTTCTCTGCATATTTGTTATATATATACTGACTCCCAACAAGAGAACCCTTTTCATCATGTAATGACTTTATACTGCTCTGAAGAAATTCTAATGTCTCATCAAAACTTTCTTTGCCAGAGACTTGATTAATACGTTCTTGGTGATACTTTAATTCTTCTTCTTTGTGATGCAGTTGTTCCACACAAAATATTTTGGAAGTTTCTAACGCTGACAGGTTTGACTTTTTAATATTTAACTCTTTATTGATGTCTTGAACTTCTCTGGATATACTATTTAAGTAGTCTTCTAAAGTATTTCGTAAATTTTCAAGTTCAACTTTACCAAGTAAATGAGTTATTGTATCTTCATGTCGACTTTTCAATCTCCTCAAATTTTCCTCCTTCACCCTTTTTTCTTTTTGAAGAATGTCAATCTCAGCTCGAACTTTACTCTCTAATTGCATTTGGTCCATTTCTACATTTAAGTTAGAAATCTGAGTTTCCCAAACACTTAGTTGTTTCTGTTTTACTGCAATTTTTGATCTCATGCTATTTATATCTACAGATGCCTCCACTTCTTTCAAATTTTCTTCCATTTGTGCCTGATCTTGTTCTAAGACCATTAATTTGTTTGCTGAAGTAGCAATACGATTAACTTCTCTTTTAATTTCTGCAAGTTCCTCATGATTTTTACTTAATTGGTCACAATCAAAAGAATTTTTTTGGTCTAACTTAATTTTTCTCTCTCTCACAATTTCCATTCTTTTCTGAATGTCTTTCTCATCCCTAGCAAACTTAATTTTGGATCTTCTTAAATCTTGTCCTACAATTTCCAGCCTTTGCTGCAAACACTGAACCACCTTCTGAACATATTCTTCTTGTAGTGAGCTTCCACTTTCAGAAATACCCTCACCAAACTGTCTACTCAAAGACATCACAAGAAAATCTCTTTCAGCAATTTTTTCATGATGTTGCTGCTGTTCTTGTGTTAACCTGCCAATGTCCACTAGAAGTGAAGACTTATTTTTAGTAATTAATCCACATTCTTGCTCACATTCCTGCAATTTTCTTTTTTGTTTCATAAAAGAAGCCTGTTTTTTTTCTAAAATAGTTTGATAGTCTTTAAGTTCTTGTTGAAGTTCATCAACTGTTCCATGAAAAATAGTTTTAATACTTTCATGGAGATCATTATAGTTGTTTTCTAAGTGTTTCAGTATCTCCTTACTGCTATTCATTTCAGTTTGTAGCTTATTTATATCTTTTTCTCGTTTTGCTATTCGGTCAAGCTTATCATAGATTGGTTGCAACTTGTCTTCAACTTCATTCACTCTATCCTTGCATGAAGACAAACGGGTTTGTGCCTTTCCTAAATCGTCCTTTATTTCAACAGCTTTATCTTTATTCTGCTTTAGAAACTTCAGCTCTGTTTGATAATTTTTTACATTGTTCAGTTTTTCTACACGTATCTTTTTAATATTATCCAGTGCTTTAATGTATCGAGTTGCAGCAAATATTTCATCAAACTTTTGTTTCAGTGCTTTTCCTTCACTTAAAGGCCAATTGGATTCTTCTTGGTGACAGAATATTACATTATTTAGAACAGCTTTGGACACTCCTAAATTAGAAATCATTTCTTTATCAATCTGTGCACACTTGGAACTTATACTTATTTTCTCTCCATTAGGAGCTTGACGGCTTATCACACCTTCTAATGTTCGTGTTTCAATTCTCTTTTGCTTTTGAGTAGCTACAATGGATCTCGTTAACACTGCTTGTTTTCCAAGCACATCTTGAAACTGTAACTTGATCTGACCTTTTACTTCCTGTTCATGAGCCACTTTTGGATCATGAACAAATGATCCACCCCTCCCACAGTTTGGAGGCATATCTCCTGTTGTAACGTATTTTAAACATTCAATAACTGTGGTTTTTCCTGATCCATTTGGTCCTAATATTAAAGTTAGTGGAATGAAAAAATTGATTACTTGTTTATCTTTGTCACATGGTCCAAAACTACGAATACCCATAATAGACATTTTTTCGATGTACGACATTTTAACAACTTATCAACCCTAATACTGATAACACTACACTATATTCGCTAAAAAATTGACGTGACAGTTGAATAATTTAGCGTTCTCTTCAAAAGATACTTTTTTAATACAATCTTTACTTCTACCACCGCATGAAAATAAAAGTTTACGGCAAAAATTAATATACCACACAATATGATATTGAAAACAACATTGCGCCAAATAATTCATCTAACAGCGCCACCTTCCAAAATACAATGTTTTCTTGTAAACATACGTGTTAAATTTAAATGCAAATATGTTTTGTAGCATTTTCGTTTGTTTGTTTTGGAATTTCGCACAAAGCTACTCGAGGGCTATCTGTGCTAGCCGTCACTAATTTAGCAGTGTAAGACTAGAGGGAAGGCAGCTAGTCATCACCACCCACCGCCAACTCTTGGGCTACTCTTTTACTAACGAATAGTGGGATTGACCGTCACATTATAACGCCCCCACGGCTGGGAGGGCGAGCATGTTTGGCGCGACTCAGGCGCGACTCGGGCGCGAACCCGCGACCCTCAGATTACGAAGCGAATGCCTTAACGCGCTAGGCCATGCCAGGCCCAGCATTTTCGTGTGTGTGTTTTTTTTATTATTATTTGAAATGGAACTCAAGAAATGTATATGAAGTAAACACCGCAAAACTTTTATTATCGTTTATGCATTTTCATAAGTCGGTAAGTAGAAGTTTATTTCCGTTTTAAATAAAAATAACCAAAACATTTATGCTATTGATATGATTAATATGCTGTATTTATAAATTTTGCAAAAATAGACTCAAAATGTTTGTGATGGATTTACTATCAGGTATTTATTTTAAAACCTAGGTTTGCCTAAGTTAAATTCATATTTAAAAATGTACATAACTTATACTATTAAATCTGGTTTTCAAAATTCCCACCTATTCACTATAATTATAAAAGATTTCCGAGTGTATAAGTTAACGGTATATGCGAATATGTAAACACCAGTGTGTCGCTTATATCGTTTTGCAGGCTGATATTTCTAGAAACTCTCTTCACAGCTATAAAGGTAAACAATGCGATGTTCCAAGAGCCATTATATACTATTAGTTTGCTACAGTTCTTGCACTATAAATCCCTAAAAATATAACTGTAATTAACTCTTATCAATCGGTAAATTTCAAATATTTGATCAAAAATGTTTATAAATTTCGAACATTACAAACCATTTAAGTTAGCAGATTCTCATCAAACATTAATATTTTTACAAAAACTTTATATAAGTTCGTGGTGGAAAACTCGGCGTGTGATCAGCAAAGAAAGAAGAATACAAGGGTAGGTAGCTTCCTGTTAAGAGAAATATATGTACATTAACTCGAATTTAGTTTGCTCATCGTGATTTCACAATAAAATATCAAGTAAGTTTCAGAGCAGATAGTAGACTGAATTTTGTTTGTAAGTTTGTAAAACTTTTGTACATAAATCACTGTATGCAATAACTATCATTGTAAATTGTATAATTGTTTATTTATTAAAATATATTTGTATTAAAAAACTGTGTATCGATCTTGTTGGCAAGTGTCATAAACTGAATATGAATCAACTTTTATTCAACTTCTAAATTTAAATTATCATTTAACTCAGGTTGAGACTATTCGAAATTATTACATTACATAATGAGTTGGAAACTCATCCACGATAAATTGTAATACATAACATATTTTAATGTCCGTAAAAATTAATGATTAAGAGATTTTATAAAATATTCGGGAACAAAGTTACATTATAAAGAAAGGAATCAGTGAAGGATTGAGTCACTTCCGTGTTGTTCAGTGACTGAAGAATTAGTCAAATATTCAGATCATTGTTTATTACATATATTCAGTTGCGAGATCGATTAGTTATGAAGTTATGCTAAAAGTAAGACAATTTGCATATTAGTTGTGATACTCGTAAAGAATAAGTTTCAGTTGAATCTTTTTTATTTGTTGTAAAGCACAAAGCAACACAATGGGCTATCTGTGCACTGACAAACGTGGTTATCAAGACCTGATATTTAGAGTTATAAGCCCTATGGCTTACCATTGAGCCATCATAGTGAAGGATATTGTTGAAAGCTAAAATGCTATTTGTGAACTTGGGACTAAAATTGTCTAAAAGTAATAGTAACATGTAGGAAACGTTAATGAAGAAACAAACCATGGTTGTTAATCGTACTTCTAAGCGTGCTTCTAAGCTCTTCGATCTAAACGATAGTTCGTAAGTATTAGTCAGTAGGCCTTAGTATCCATGCAAGGCTTGCAAGCACTATCACAGAATCAACTTACGTCTTGTACATAGTGTAAGATTAAGTAAAATTTTCTTCACAACAGATTGAACAGAGCATGAATTTCGAAAATATTACTCCCAAGCGTAAACTCCTGTGATCTAAATCTGACAGGCCATTTGTAGCTTGTAGCTGCATCAATCTTGTGTGTATATTGTGCGGTTTTCCTGCGCCATTTGTTCTTATTCATGTCTAGCCGGTTTTATTGTCAAACGCTTTACTCTCCTTAGCTGCCGAAACCGCTGACCATTGTGTACATTTAGTGTACAGTTAACGACAGATTCGGACCGCTCGGGTCTTGACGCGCCCTAAATTACCTCCATCCGCTCCCTTTAGTCTGAGCCTCGATTTTACAGAAGGGCTCACTAGACGTGTGTTTGTGGCCCTCATTAATCCATGAAATTTCAGACTATCACCGCCCTCTAATAAAGTGCTGGTGCTTTATGGTAAAAGAACAATATGTTCTCTTATCATAGATAGTAAAAATATTGTATTTTCTTGTATAATTAGAACACAAAAGGAGCCATTTCAACGGCCTGAAGCCTCTACTCGAATTGTATTGCTAGTTTTTGATTAGGTGTTTTTATTTGTAGACGTGCTGAAAGACATTATATCACAACGTGTTTGCCTTTTGATGAGCTTTAACAGGAATATAATATATTTCTTATTGTTTAAGTATTTCTTGAGAAACTTGCAATTATTTGTGTTGTAACTAACACACATTATTGTCCCAGCGATGCCCAGGCGGTGAGTCGGCTCGGTAGTAACGGTGAGGTTCGCGCGTTCGACTTAGATACATTGTACAGTTCAGTCCTACTTCCATTCCGTTCTATCTCCGTTCGTTGTACGTTAGAATTTTTCAATAAAGACTGTATTTTAGCCTTTTGAGTCATCTGGGAAACAGATTCCAATTATGACAAGCAAGCGTCTGAAACTTTCCGATATTAGACAGTTCTGCAAGCCAGTTACTGGTACTACAAGTGACAATGCAGATGCAGATAATCCAACAACCTTAAAGAAAGAAACAGAAACTTGCCAAACAGAGGAAATACCATGTTCATCAGAGGACGAGTCTGAAAATGCTTGTGCAACTATTGCACATCATGAACCACCAGATAGTTGTGAAACAAGTTTGTGCAGTAATGAAAAATCTGACACTCCACAGATACAGTGTGGAGAGCCATATCATCCAGATGCACAACTGACACCACGACAGAAAGCAGAATCTCAAAATATCAACTTCCAGGGCAAATAGTTTGATGAGTTCCCATGAATGCACTTCGACAATCAGACTCAAAAAGTCATATGCTTTCATTGTGCCAAGGCGGGAATTTGGGCCCTTTTTACAGAGAAATTGGAGATGCCAGTGGAATTCATCTTCATATCCAACAGTTTTTGTAACTGGAAAAAGGCAAAACAGAAATTCAACGAACACCAATCCTTCTCTCAGCACAGATTCGCCATATCTCCAGAAGGTTCACTTGATGTATCTCCAGTGACTGTCCAGCCACATGATGGAAAGAAGAGGCAGCAAGAAGAATGCAAAAGAAGTTTAGCCAAAATATTCAGAAGTTAACGTTTCTTACTGCGTCAAGGCTTAGCATTACGTGGACATAGTGATACGGAGGGAAACTTCCTGCAGTTAACGAAGATCTTGGAAAAGGAAGATCCTGAGTTGACGGCCTACTTGTCAAAGAAAACCACATTCACATCACCCCAGGCTCACAATGAAATAATGGAGATGTTCAGCCATCAAATACTGAGGAACATAGTACACGAAGTGCAGCAAAGTAAAATATTTGCATTAATGGTTGATGGCACTCAAGATGTTACAAGTGCCGAACAGGAAGCAATATGTATACGATACGTAGATGAGAACCTTGACGTCCGTGAGACATTTCTTAGTTTGTACAGTGTTTCCAATACAGCTGGTGAAACAATATCCTCGACTGTACTCGATGTACTGACTAGACTCAATTTACCACTGTCAGGATTAAGAGCACAAACTTGTGGTGGAGCCGCTAACATGAGTGGTGCGTACAGTGGATGCCAGGCAAAAATAAGAAAGAAGCAACCGTCAGCTTTGTTTTTTTACTGCTGAGCACATAAGGCTAATTTAATAATGCAACATGCAGTTGAAGCTTGTGAATGTGCTCAAGATTCTATCCAGTGGGTACATGAATTGGTGTCTTGATTCATAGGTCAGGCAAATACAAGACAATCTTTGAAAATATTGTATCGTCAGACAGCAACAATGGTCCAGTTAAATACATACGCCCACTGTGTCTAACACGCTGTTTGTGCCACCTAACTGCAATTACACGTGCTAATGATCACTACAGTGACATTGTTGATTCTTTGTCTGAATTAGCAAATGAAATATCAGATGTAGCAGTGAAAACACGAGGTCAGTTGGACAGATTTGACAAAGGAAAGACAGTTTTAAAACTTTTAATGGCTCAGCATCCATTAGCTGCATTAGAGAAACTAAACCGTGCATTCCAAGCAAAATCAGCGACAGTGTCTGACATGATTGAAGTATCTGCAATGACAGTTGAGCAATTGCGGGTATTGCGAACAGAGGAATATTACAACAAGATATTTGATGAAGCTGAGAAAAAGGTAACTTCCTTAGATCTGGTGCCTATTGAACTACCACGCATTCGCCGACCCCCAGAAGGATCACAGGTGATGGCTCAGCGCACCATTCTGCAACAGCTAGAGATTACTACAGAAGCCAATATTTTGAATTTGTGGACACAGTCATAGAATATCTGACCACTAGATTCAATTCAGACAACAATGGCTTGAGGCAATATTTGGCACTTGAGAACATGATCACATCTGGCAAGATTGACAACTCGGTTATAAACTTCTATCCAGAAATCTCTGCACAACGGCTCGAGTTTCAGTTGCCCATGTTCAAAAGAACAACAAAAGCAGTATCTCTGAAAGGTGCGAAGAATGCTTACTGTAAAATGCATAAAACAAGCCGGTAGATGTTTTGTGAAATGTTTCTTCTCATGAAAATTTTGCTTGTTTGTCCAGTATCCAGCTGCGAATGTGAACGCAGCTTTTCTGCATTAAGAAAGTTGAAGACGTGGTTAAGGTCAAATATGTCTCAGTGCCTCCTCAACCATGTGGCAGTTTGTCACACTCACGAAGATGAGGTCGACAAGATAAATATAGAAGAGTTTATGAAAGAATTCATAAACAGATCATCACAAAGGAGGTCTACGTTTGGGATCATGTAGACTAGAGGACTAAATTAATCTTACTTCAATGAAAGGTATGAATAGTTATGTGCTACATTGTATTGATGTGTAATTCTCAAGAGTTCACAAAGACATTTTAATTATTTTTATCAAACAACGTGAACAGTTTTTCAGTAGATATAAACTTATCAAGGGTAATTACTAATTTTATTAATATTTGAAAACGTAATTCATGCAATGAAAGTTATTAGTAATCTTGTCAAGTATAATGGCCATCTTTTATACTGTGTAGTGTGCAGGAATAAATTCACGTGGCAGTTAATTTGTGACACATTTGTCTTTATTCTATTAACATTTCGAAAACTGTTCACAACACCTATCTTATATAAACTACATGGAAACCTTGAAGTATCGTGGCAAAAGATTACTCTGTGACTGCATGTTTACAGCTTTCAGGTTCATGTAATCAGAGATTACCAATTTGCAAATTGAACAGTCCATATGAGTGGTTGCAAAAACCATCCTCCCCCATTGGGTGTAAAAATCTACGCCCCTACTCGTGGGTAATGTAATTTGATAACATAACGTGAGCTACAGGTTTCCCAAATGATTCACAACTTATAAGCACGCGAACAGTAAGTTAGTCACTGTTCAAAGGGCAATGAAATTTAATTGTAAACAGTTGTATACTGTTACAAACTTTGACGTAATTAGGATAAAGGAATGTTGTTTTATATTACAATATGAAGTCATTATAGAAAGATAAAAAGGGTTTTTTAGATTTATTTCGATATTTTTGGTGGTTACGTGGTCGGTCAGATTTACAATTGCCATTTTGAATTAGAGAAAATAACATATACACTACCGTGTTTCACTGAAAGAAACAAAACAAGAACGTTTGAAATGTATTTAGGAGGTTATAGGGATTACACAAAGAAAGTTAAGGATTTTTGAGATAAGGAAAAGTATCTTAAAATTTAGCATGAAAATTACTTTTCACATGGACTATACGAAACTAATTTCATTAGAAATACTTGACTAAAAATATATGATTTTTTTGTGTTACAAAATTATAATATTATGTGAAATACTGCCAAATTTTGTAAAGATTACACACTACATTGAAAGTTAGAGGTATTAAATCTACAAAGACTTTAAACGAGTGCAAAGAGGTAACGTGGTCAGACATATTGACCAACCCCAGTTTTTATTTCATCTGTGGTAAGCAGTCACAGAATATATTTTCCACTATCTTTATTAAAATTGTTTGTTTTTCATTTCATCTCTCTACATAATTTTGTGATAAACACGTGGTTCAGAAAACAATTGAACTATTTTTTTTTCTAGTTACGTGCTTACACTTTAGTGCCTGTGCTTCTCTTCAGCAGGAGTTATTTGCTTTACCTGAAGTATATTCTTTCAACTTTACCATTTATGTCGAAATAAACTGTTAACAGCAATATCTGGCTAACAAAATGGATGATATAAAGTAAAAAAAAAAGAAACTTGTTGATTTTTTTAAACTTGTTATTTAATTTAGGTATCCTTTGTTTTAGTCCGTGTGTTTTAAAATGTCTGTGTGTCTGTGTTAGTGTTTTTTAAAGCAAAGCCACATTGGCCATCTGCTGGGTCTACCGAGGGAAACCGAACCCCTGATTTTAGCGTTGTAAATCCGTATACTTACCGCTGTACCAGCGGGGAAAAATTAATTAAGATCTGTTTTGTATAACAATATGTTGCATGTTATAATTTACATGAATATAGAAATGCACCATAATTTTCCTGATCGATATTATTTTAGAGAGAATAAATCTGCGATATAATTCTTTGGGGAGCTAAAAACCCGTCAACAGTTTGAAAAATACGGACTCAAATTGTCACATGCTTACAAAATTGCTAAATTTCGCATCAACTGTGATATATCAGTGTATTTTCATCATTGTAACATGAAAACCAGAGGATTTCCCTCGGCGTGATATTTCTGATTATATACTTGTATTTGATGTCAAGCATAACAAAAACATTTTTAATGGTGCTATTTTTATGGGGATAACTAAATTCTAGGTGAATTGGTTGTTAATTTGTAAACAGATGTTCCCTGCAATCCCTCAGTAAACCACTGTGTACAGCCATAAACGAAGTTATTCAATATACTTCAGTCTTATTGAAAAAATAATTTCGTATGAGGTCCTTTTGCATTATTATTGTCTTAATCAGTCCCATACGCAGAATTTGTGAGATAAAAAGACAACACATACTCTGTGATGCACAATCAACATACAAAGCGTGCTAATACTACTGTGGTCTGGGATGCATGACTATTACAAACCAAAAATGTTAATACTTTATCAGAATAATGTAACCTGTGAGGAAAACATTAACAACCATAAGTTTGTTTGAAGTTATGCACAAAGCAACACAATGCACTAGCTCTGCTCACCACGGCTTTTGAAACCCGGATCCGAGAGTTGTGAGTCCACAGACATATCGTTATGTCACTGGGGAGCAAGTATCATAAGAAGCTGATGTATAACTATATAGATATAACTGTTTTGCATAACAAAAATAGGGATTCAGCCAAAGCTTCCTACCCTGCGTACATGCGTGAAAATGTATATTTTGCAAGAAATATTTATTTCTTATTAACATATCAAGTTTAATAGTGTTTTATATTTTGACGATATACAGGATTGTGTCCAAGAAAAAATGTTTTTAGATAGAATCTTATTCAGATATTTTTGTAATTTGGATGTTTCCTTGATATTTATCTTCTAATATTTATTAATTCATTTTGAAATTTTCTGAATACATCTTCAACAATGAAGAATGCATTGGGTTCGAGACTGGATTTGGTGTTTTCAATACTGTTGCACGTGTTATTTTCAAATGAGGAATTATAAAAGACTGTGATACTTGATTAAAATTTCGGTTTGTTGTGTTTTTTAAATTAAAGTTTAACATTCAGTAGATATGAATGTAGTTTCCGTAACTTACTTTTAGTTTAAATTTGTACTACGTACTTTTGGGTCATATTATAAGTTAAGCCTTAAGACATTGTAAATAACCCTTGGTGTATGTATTATAAAAGTTAGTAGTACTACGAGCGCGACTACAACTGGTGTCATTACTGTTAGTACCAACATGAAGAAGAGACTCAATAATCAGTTGCCAAACAACCTTCCACAGCTGCAAAACTTGATAAAACGAGATCCAGCGTCTTACAAGGATGAAGTAAGTAAGAAAATATTACCAATCAAGGATAAACGATTAGTACTAGTGTTATTCTGAGTGTCCTCCATCCTATTCACGTGGCGAGGAGTGTTGGAGGGCGACGTAGCAAATATCCTACTGTATGCGGGCTCATTTAACTTCATAAACTGCGTGTGTCGTAAATGTCATTAGAGGTGGCATATAAATGGATTTACACTTCTCGCAGAAAATGCTTCACATTGAAAATTATCCACTGCTCTGTGACGGAAAAAACAAGCTTCTTGAAATTCAATCTGAAGAACTCTAATTTATTTTATACTGGTGGCCTGTAGTTACAGAATTATTAAAAAATATTCAGAATTTAATCCTTCAAGATCTTTAATATTTTTAAAGACCACAATTAAACCACTCTTTTGAGTGAGTTTTTAGTGTAGTGTGGTGCAATTTTTGTAACCTTCTTTCGTAAGAAAGAGTATGTAACCTGTTAGTGTTACCATCTTGGATAATCTCTGAACGTTTTTAAGGAGATCTACATTCTTTTGAAGAAGTGGATGCCATATTTAGATAAAGTCTATTAAGTGATTTGCATAACTTGAGTGTTATATTACATTTCTTATTTTAAATAGTTCCCATGATCCTATCTAAAACCTGATTTACGGTGTTCAAAGCGCAGACGGCTCTCGGCTCTCGTGTAACTTTGACAAAATCCAAAACAAACAAACAAATACTGTGTTCACACCAATGTTTGTTGACATTAAGGGATATGTGAATAATCACTGTTAGGTCTTTTTTCTTCATTAACAGATTAATATAGACTATTACCTGGAAAACAATAATGTTCATAATTTAACTACAAATGTAAACAAACATGCTTTTCAGGACTAAAAATCACATGTCACTTAATTGACCAGTTTTGCATGTTTCAAAGATTTTGTGGACAAGCTGAATTATCTATAGTGATAGTCTTGTATACTTTGGTATCATCTATAAATTTTTAAGTGTACTAAGAATGTTTTCATCAATGCCATCAATGTAAATAATAAAGTGGAGCTTGTCCCCACTTTTAACAGAAATCCACTTAGATGCTTTACCATTTGTACAGACATGTTGGTGCTTGTTTCTGAATTTTGTGCAAAGCTACACCAGGGCTATGTGTGCTAACCATCCTTTATTTAGCAGAGTAAGATTAGAGGGAATAGCTATTGGTGATTATATAATAATTCTTGTATCCAGTTTAACACTTCTGAAGATATTCTATGTACATAAGGCCTCTTAAGTACATTGGCATAGGGAACCTTATCAAAAGCATTACTGCTCTGGCATTAGAACTGTGGCATGTACTGTCTGGTTTTTCCCTCTTTTCTAATTTGTTCACCACACCTCTGAGAAATGTAAATTATTTAACTTTTTCACGAAGGGTCATGGGAAAAAGCCATGTCTTCATGTTTACTGACTTGCATTCAAACTTTTAGTAAACTACTATTCTATGAATTTATGTTAATAAGTTTGGAATCAAATTGTAGATTATAATTTATACTTTAATATTGTATATAAGTTAATTTTTTAATTTAAAAGTAAGTACTAAAAGAATGCACCTAAATATAGATTTTAGTGATTCACATTGTATGTTGAATGCAGCACTGTTTAAAATGTTTGCTATGTCAAAATACTAAGTCTATAGTTTTGTACAAATTAGGATATCAAATTACCAATACTGACAAGCAAGAATATAAAATATGAACCTCGTATATTTTTATTTTGCTGAGATATGGCTTATGTCCTGAAACAAGCATAGTGGCCTCATTGACCTCTTTCTATTTCTGGGAACAATCCCTTATATACATTTACTTCAATATATGACAAGTAAATAACCAATGGATAGTTTAGAATGCCCCTAGTGGTTTTCTCAGGCATTTTAATCTGTATTACCAGTATGTTATTTATGTTCTATTTATTGTTAGAAAAGTAACTACAGTGTACAAGTTCGTAATTTAGTAGGCTAAAGGTAGATTAAGTAAGATAAAGAAAAGAAAAATATTCATGAGATGTTTATCACATAATTTGATATGGTGACAGGATTTGTATGTTTGTTCATTGATTTACAGCATGTATGGCACGATTATTAGTTAGACATGGTTCAAAATGCAATAAAAAAGTAGAATTAAGTATAACTGTATGTACATTGTTACAAGCTTTAAACTGTTAGAATAAATAATTGTGGTGTTGTGTTACCATTTGCAGTCATTCCGGGAAGAAAAAGGGTGATTTAGAATTATTTCCCAATTTTTTATTGTGGTTACAAGGTCAGTGAAATCAACTGACTCAAAATAGAGGTAGAGTCTCAAAAGTAAAATTTTTTTCTAGAAAAGAAAAAGTTTGATATTTATTTAGGAGGTTTTGTGGATTATGCAAGTGAACTTTAAGTTTTTAAAAGAAGAAAAGTAACTTTAATCTTAGTATGAAAATCATTTTGCACTTGAAGCAGTCAAAATTCTGACTCCATATAATTACAGACAATTTTGATAAAAAGAATTTAAAATTCTGATTTTCTATCTACAGAAGACTAATAATGTTTACTAAAAGCTTTCCAAGTTTTATGAAGATACATAAAGTATTTTTAGAGTTAGTGTGTATACTACCATAGTTACAAGGCCATATCAAATATGAGCCTGTTACAATTGAATTAACACAACTAAATATTTAAGTCTGTCCCTTCTCACTTGGTTCCTCTGCTGTTGAGATTTTTTGGGTAGGTATGCTCTTGTAATTAATGTTTGCATGTCTCACTTTTATTTTCATGACCCATATCTGGCTCCTTTTATTCACCTTGAAGTCTTTGAGGGGTGTTCCAGCTTTCCTGGAGACTTAGGCTAAGGCACCCTGGCATCAGTCTTCATTGTCTTGTTTTTCAACTGCACCTTTATTTTCCAATCTATAGGTCTGCTCAATCCATGCCACCCTTTCCTGTTCCAGCTTCCCAATATTTTTTTTTTCCACTTTCTGATGTCAGGGTTGTTGCTCATTCAATCAATGACTGTCCTTTTGGGTTTGGCCTTGGGGGTGCTTGTTTGTTTCTCTTCACAATTTTTAGTCTTGTTTATTATGGAATTTATCAATGTTCATGAAGATGCATATTAACAATATAGGCAATGGGTGAAATTTAATTAAAATTTATTGGTCAACCTTTACACAAACACTGAAACGACATCGTATATGATCTTACAACAAAGCCAACAATCCTGTAATTGCTAATCCATATATATGCAATATGTGTCTCATACTAATTAAAAAATAAATTCATTTAAAATTAATCTCTCAAATTTTTGTAATTAAAAATAGTATAATTATTTATAATTATATTTCATATTTAGAAAAAATTATAGTTTCATTTATAAACAGGATGCCAGTTTTTTAAATTTTAAAATTAAATTTCTTAGTCATATCATTCACATTTTTACTCGTTTGGATGTTAACAGTAAAAAGATTTTTTCCATGACAAATCTTACTTCTAAGCAATGAAAATTCAATTTCAGTTTTGTTAAAGTCTGTAAGAGCTACAGATGCTTTAAACAGTAAATGATTCCAATGAATGAAAACAAACCTCCAAAGTCAAGATATGTTATTAGAGTGTGAGGGGAGAGGAACAAGATAGGAAGTTGAACCATGGCAGTTCATATTGGTGTTCATATTATTGTATTAACTAAGAAGTAATCAGTTACTGGCTCAGGTAACTGAATTACTGTTGATTTCAGAAAAAACAAAAAAAAACTTTTAGATAATTAATAGCTTAATCATATAAAATCACTGTCATGTAATTATTGATGACAAGAAACCCACTTGAAATAAAAAAATGTATCTTGGAACATCTGGTATGGGTATTAAAACTTTTATTGATAAGCAGAGAACAAGGTGTTTTTGTTAACCTGAAAATGACCTTGAAAGGTTGAAATATTGTTCTGTGTTTATCAATAAAAGTTTTAATACCCATTCTGAGATACTGTCATGTAATGCTTCTGTTTTGAAGTGCAAGGACCCTCTGATACTTCTGTATAAATTTCAGAAAAAAAAAGTGTTGGGAGCCCAAACCTGTTCCTACTTAAAATTTTAAAGAATAAATTTGTATAATTATATATTATAAGTAAACACAATTTTAAAGAAATAATAAACTTATACACACACAACACTAAAGTAGTGCAAGAGTTGTTGGTCAGTTTTACCAACTAATTGCCTTATTTCATGTCAGCAGTTCTAAATTAATATCAAGGGCAGTCAGGCTTAGTAGATTTCACACAACAAAATGTGAGCACATTTGCTGGCAGTGGGAATTGAATCTTAAACTCCCTGTCACACCAAACATGCTCGCCCTTTCAGCTGTGTGGGTGTTATAAAGTGACGGTCTGTCCAACTATTCATTGGTAAAAAAGTAGCTCAAGAGTTGGCAGTGGGTTGTGATGACTAGCTGTCTTCCCTGTAGTTTTACACTGCTAAATTAGGGACAGCTAGCACAGATAGCCCTTGTGTAGCTTTGCACAAAATTCAAAACAAACCAAATCGAAACTACTTGAATTCCCATGTCATACTGTCCTACAGTTGGATAAACTTAAAAGTAAAAAACTTACAATGTTAAAGTTGAATTTTAATACATGCAGTGGGCAGAATACAGAACTTATTTTGTAATTTTGTTTCACAAGGAACGAATATAATGGTAATATTTCAGTTATTAAGATAGTTGAATAATTGAAAATATTAATAATTAGATTATTTTGATAAGTAGATTGTTTTGTGTCAATTGTAATTTTGATTAGTTGATTATTGGAATAATCTGAGGCAAGTATAATCAGAAACTTGTAATTTGCTGATTTGTTTTTGGGATATTAATCATAATGTCAACACAGGTATTAGTTTTTGTGGCACTGAGTGGTATAATCAATGCTTGGGGGTGATTGATTAAACAATTAAATCATGCAGTAAATAAAAATGTATCGTTATTGATGCTGCATGAATAACTGAACATAAAAAGTGAGAGAACAAGAATGACAGAAGTGTTTTTCATATTTATTTTAGTTTCTTCAACAATATCATCATTACCACTCCTTGATTCAAGTTTTTCGGTTGAAACCCTCAGATCATAACCAAAGTTTGGATGATGTGGTGATGTTCTTAGCTCAAGCAAGTATATTTTTTACTCTATATTTTAAATAAGTTTTGTTAATCCTATACAGTTTTTGTTAATTTGAGATCCTGATTTTGGTATGTAACTATCTCTCTAATGTATAATACAATTATTATTTATGTAAACAATTTTAATGCAGTGTAAAATATTTATTTTAAATACACAGTGTACTGATTTTTATTTTATTTTTTAAAATCTAAAGTACATGTTTATAAAATATATTCTGATTACTATTATAAACAAATAGTAGGATACATCATCTAGTGATTGTACACACTTTCTTCTCATGCAATTTTGTGACACAAATATACCTTTTGAGATACTTTTTCACTTATTCTTACTTATTCATCAGTGTGGTTATTCTTTTCATTTTTAGTCTTGGTATCAAGTTGTGATATATTGGATGTATATAAACATACCATGAGTTTTTCATGTGTTTTTTTTTAATAAATTTTTTTTTGGAATTAATCAGTTATTCTGTGTGTGTGTGTGTATGTGTAGTTTTTCTATATGTATTTAAGTAGTTAACTTTTTTAATGTTATTACATATCATGGACAGCTACGTGCACCAATGATTGTTTAGGTGATATATCAAGGATACAACCTCCTTTTTGTATAAATGAAAATGACATGAATCATATTAGTTTCTCAGTGTGAATATGATATTAACTTTCAAGGAACATTAGATTTGTATACTCTGTATTTGCTATTGAAGGAAGTGATCTGAAAGAAGTTATTATGACTTCTAGTTTGGAAAGAAAGCAATCCTCATTCAGTAATAGTAATATTCCAGTATATTCATAAATACAAGTATAAAATAAAAAAAGAACATAGATTTCTTGTTCTGTAAGACTTTATGCATGCATTTATCTCAACATTTGTTTTATGAAAAATCCTACCCTTTATACTGTATTTCTGGCTCTTGAATCTAGTCAGGTTCTGCTTGGATACATATATTTGTAATGGAGATTATCATTTTCCTTCCCTGAAGTTCATAGCTTTATATATTTGTTTCTTTTCCTGTTTGTTGGCTCTCACCTTAATTACAATGTGCTTCTTCTGGCTTTCAGTATTTCAGTGGTAAGTTTACTTTGTTTCAGTTTTAGTTTGTTTTTTTAAGAAATAAAATGCATTTGAAACGGATGCTTATTTTTTAAATAACTCCCTATCACATACACATAACCAAATTTTTATTTGAATTAGAGATTTTAATAAATCTATATTAATAACAGAAATGCTATTCAAAGAGTGGCTGTTTGGTCTCTGTTTTATTTCAAACCATAGCCAGTATTTCTATCCAATGAACGAACCTATCCTCTATACTTGGAGATAAATCTTTTAACAAGCCTTTTATGTTGTATCTTATCAAATGCTTTCTGAAAATCCACTCCAATACCTTCATCTACATAAGCAATAACCTCTTTAAAGAATGCTAAAAGATTAGCAAGGCAAGATTTTCTTGAAGTGAGACAATGGTAACCATCAAACAATATTTTAAATTTTGTTAAATAACTTTTCAAAGTATTTTTTATTAGACTTTCAAAACTTTTTTCACCACTACAAACTATTTTTCATTCCGTCCCTTGTGATACAACCTCCTTTTTAGCCACATTATTCCGATATTTACAGATAGATACAAGTCATTAGTGTAGTTAGTGGGGTTATTCTTTTCATTTTTAGTCTTGGTATCAAGTTGTGATATATTGGATGTATTTGATATATATAAATATGCCATGAGTTATTCTTGTGTCTTTTTCAAAATAAATTATCACTTCCCTTTTTATTTTTTACCTGTTCACTATTCAAGAAATTAGAGAAAATAGTAGAAAGTGATCACACATTCAGTCCTTAATGTTTTTCAAAATCCTTGGGTAGATATTACCTGGCCAAGGATCTACATGTTTCTTTAATCATCCTAATGTTTTTCTTCATAAGCTCAGAATTAATGTCATTATCTTTAACTTTTCTGTCCTTCTTGCAACTGTTTCGGACAAGGAATATTGCTTTAATATTCATTAATAGACATTGAAGAAAAAGTATAATTTTAATAACCCAATCATCCCATAATCCCCTGATATTAGCTATCCAGTGTCAACTCTCAAAGGCCCTATTTCCATTCAAATTTGCTTATCTTTAATGTATTTAAAGAAATCCTTACTATTAAGTTTTACATTTTCAGCCTACCATTTTTCATATATTTATGATTTTTCTTATACTTTGTTTGATCAATTATTTTGATTTTCTCTTATCCTCCAATTCTTCTAGAACTGCAACCTGTACACAATTTTTATATTCATAATGCTTTATTTAATTTTATCCTTTATACCCTTTGTGAGCCAATCTGGATTTTTACTTGTAGCCACCCTTTTTTCTGTCTGTAAGGTAAGAATTTAATTAAAAAAGTTTGAGTCTTGATCAGTATCCCCAACTAATTCTATTGCTCTGAGGTCATCCATTTCAATTCTAGTATTGCATTAATAGCCTGCCATTAAAATTACCATTGTAGTTTGTTACCACACTGACTTTCTTTACATCTTTTCTATTATTATTATTATTATTCTGACTCTCTACTGTCCAATCCTAGTTGAAACTTACAGTTAAGGTAATAACCCTTGCAAAGAAACCAGTTCCTATACAGTTCAAGTGTAAAAACCTTTCATTCTAAAAAAGCTCCATATTCACACTAAACTATTCTCACCAATTAAATCAGCCAATCTCTTCTTCCATGCTCAGCATGGCCAGGTGGTTAAGGTGCTCGACTTGTAGTCTGAAGGTCGTGGGTTCAGATCCCTCTCGCACCAAACACGCTCGCCCCTTTCAGCCATGGGGACATTATAATGTGACAGACAATCCCACTTATTTGTTGGTAGAAGAGTAGCCCAAGAGTTGACAGTGGGTGGTGATGACTAGCTGCCTTCTCTCTAGTCTTACACAGCTGAATTAGGGACAGCTAGTGCAGATAGCCCTCGAGTAGCTTTGCGCGTGAAATTCAAAAACAAACAAACATCTTCTTCCTTACACATTAACCTTAGACTAGCAATCACATCATTTGACCTGCTTATAATTTTATTTACACCATGGTTTTTGAAACTATGCTCTGCAGAGCCCTTGGGCTCTGCCATAGTTATCTGGGGTTCTGTGAAGAAATTTTAAAATGTTAATATTTTTTCCTAAAACTATAAAATTGAATCGGAATATGCTGTACAAAAAAAGTAGAAAGTAAAATATATTTTTAATATAACACATTTATCATGTATTGGCCCTTTTAATATATTATTCTACTTAACGTCAGATGATTTTAGTTAGCTTAGGGGAAGTTCTCATGGTGAAATTGTTAATACAATCTCAATTAACTTTGACAGTGGCACTGCTGTAACCATCTTAAGATCACGTGCTATTAGAGATGCAAGATAGCCTAGTTATTTTTGTATGTAACATTGGTCAACCCAGAACAGTGATGCCAACTGTCTTTTAAATGCCAGATCTGGATTAGCAGCTAAGTCTTGAATGAAATGAAACAAAATGAAACAGACATCATAGCTGAAACTTGTCCAAATGTGAAACATTGTGTTGCAATTGGATGCAGTATTAGTTGTTTCAATTTCAAATCATATTTATATGATATATATTATATTTATGACAATTATAATCAGTAATTGTTAAGCTAGTTTAGATTCATTGTAATTTAATTAGACAAACTTGGTACCAATGAGCTCTATGATGTCATATGCTCCATTATGTCATTTTTCATTTTCTCTCACTTCCTTTGATATTTAGACATAAGTTGGATCTGGTTTAATATTTTGTTATTTGGTTTAAATTTTCTGTTAAAAAAAAAAAGTAAAAATATTAAGTTACTCTTTTTCCTTTAGAAAAATACATTATTCTAGTGGCCTAGCCTTTTTCCACAAATCTTTATTTCTGACTTTGTTATGGTAACACTGGTCTTGTGTTAGCATATCACTGTGTGATGATGAAATCCAAATACTTGAACGAGCTTTCATTAAGAAGCTACTGTGTGCGTGAAAATACCTTTGAAGTGCCAAAGATATAAGAATACATTTTTAGACACATTAATAATTAGTTGTCACCCTTATAATGGATAAGTGGCTGATATCAGTAAAAATCTTCCTAGGCCTCATACAAATTCATTGGCATTATTGTTGTATGCAAGCACTTCAATGCAGGATGACAAGAAGTAATGAAAGAAGAACGAAAAGAAAGTATGATGAAAGTTTTATTGAATATTGTTTTACATGGCAACGTAATGAAGATGGACCTACAGTTACGAAAGAAAGTGTTTATGCCCTTGCGTCTCAAGTAGTTTTTTGCTCATAACTTAAAAATTATCACGATTAGGCTAATTGATGTATTATATATTATAAATATTATACTAACACACATCTACATACACTTGTATGTAAATTAAAGGATAAATAAACTGTTTAGAAACAAATAACCAAAAATAGGAGGAGCAAAAAGTGTTCGTACATTTCAGAACGTGTGAAAAAACTGATATTCCCGTAAAAATTTTGTTTAGTTTGGCGAATAAACTACATTATACCATTCCAGAACTAGACACTAGGTTTATAATTATTGGAATTTATCCAGCAAAAAATGTACTTCCGGCAATTTAGCGCCATCTCCGTCATTATCTGCTTGGTCATCATGGAGAACAGGAAACAACTGTCCAGTGACTTAAAAAACTGAATTATTGTAAAATACAAGTCTCGTGTGTCTTTTTCCAGTATTGCTACACAACTTAATGTGCAGAAATCTACTGTTCAAAGCATAATTGTCAAGTTTAAGCTTACAGGATCAACTGCTAACCTCCCTCGTTCCAGACGCCCCATCAAAATTCCAGAGAGAACGAAGAGGAAGGTTCTCAGAGAAGTTAGTAAGAACCCTTGTTTAACAGGTAATGACATACAGAAAGTGGTAAGGGAAACTGGGGTTGAATAAGCACCTCTACAGTTACGAACATGTTACGCTCTTCTGGGTTCAAAGCATGTCATCCACGTAGAACTCCATATTTATAAGCTGTTTATTTAAAAGCACTGTTGAGGTATGCAAGAAAGCATGTAGATAAACCCTTTACCTATTGGAAGAGTATTCTTTGGTCAGATGAGACTAAAATTGAGCTTTTTGGCCACAATGATGTTAGAAATATTTTCTGTAAGAAGGGGGAACGAAATCTTCCAAAGAATACCGTCCCTACAGTTAAGCACGGAGGTGGATCGATCATGCTATGGGGTTCCTTCAGCTCTTCTGGTGTAAGCAGCCTTCATTGTATCAACGGAATCATGAAAAAAGAAGAGTACGTTAATATATTAGGCAGTTGTATCAAGAATGGTGCTTGGAACATGCAGCTTGAGCGTCTTTGGATCTTCCAGCACGACAACGACCCTAAGCATACATTGAAATATGTGCAATCCTGGTTGCAGAGGAACCATATAAGCATTCTGGAGTGGCCATCACAGTCATCCGAAAAACTTGCAAGAGTTGGAGGCCTTCTGTAAAGAAGAATGGAAGAAAATACCAGTCGAGTACTGACAAACAATCATGGAGGGCTATGAGGAGAGATTGCACCAAATAATTTACCTGAAAGGCTAAACAACTGACCATTAAAGTAGACGCACAAACACTTTCTGCCCCTCCTGTGTTTGGTTATTTGTTTATAAACAGTTTATCTGTTGTTCAATTTACATAAAAATTTATGTAGATGTATGTTAGTATAATATTTATAATATATTATACTTTCATTATCCTGATCGTGATACTTGTTAAGTTATGAGGAAAAAATTACAACGCAGGGGTACGATCACTTTCTGTCGTAACTGTAGTGGGTTGTGTGTTGAATGTGGAATGGTGTTAAGTAACAGTAGTTTGCATCCAGCAAAGTTAAAATGGCATCTAGAAATCAAACATTTCAATTAAAAAATCCAACTTCTGAGTTTTTCAAAAGAAAGTGTTTGCAATTAAACACAAGGAAAGCTACATTTCATTCGTTGTTCATCAGGACAACAAAGGTGCTCTTATTGTTTCATATCATGTTAGTTACCATATTGCAAAAGCAGATGAAGCTCCTACAATTGTAGAAGATTTGATAAAACCATGCACAAAAGATTTGGTAGATTGTATGATTGATGAGAAACTTCTTAAAAACATTAACACTGTGCCCCTTTCTGACAACTTGGTTTCTCGCAAAATCAAGGATATGTCAGCAAATTGCTTAACAGAGTTAATAAGGCAAGTAAAAGCGAGTCCAACTTTTTTGCTTCAGATGGGTGAATCAACAGATGTTGCAGGTTATGCGAAGTTGCAAGTGTTTGTTTGCTATATTCACGAAGGTAGTTTTGAGAAGACATGCTAATTTGCAAACCTTTGCCTACTCAAACAACGGGCGAAGAAATATTGAAACTGATCAATTTATTTATTGAAAAACATGAGATCCAATGGCAGCTTTGCTCTAGTATTTGCACTGATGGGGCTGCAGCTATGATTGGAAAATTTCAGGCACAGTAGCACATATAAAAAAGAAAAACCCAGACATCCAGAGTATCCACTGCTGTCTTCATCGTCATGCATTTGCAATGAAACAAATGCAAGAAGACTTAAAAGAGGTATTGGGTGATATCATTAAAGTAGTTAATTTTATAAAATCAAGAGCAGTCAATGCAAGAATCTTTAGTTTAATCTGTGAGAATATGGGAAGTTTGCATAAAAATTTGCTGCTTCATACTGAAGTCCAGTGGCTTTCTTGAGGAAAAGCACTTGTTTGGTTTTACTAACTGCATGAAGAGACAGGTTTTTTTTTTATCTGAATGCCATTTAGATATTGCATATAAAGTAAGGGACAAATGCTGGATACAGAAAGTGGCTTGCCTTTTGGACATATCTAAATGAAGTGAATGTTACAATGCAGGGTACCAGGATAACGTACTTCAAAGCTCAGAGTAAAATGGAAGTGCTTCAACATAAGCTAAAACTTTGGGGTAAATGTATACTGATGGAAGAACTTGATTGTTTTGAAAATCTCAGTGGTTTTTCACTTAGGAATGAAATTTCTTTAAGTGAAGATGCAAAAGTTTCAGTCTTGCAGCACATATCTGATTTGTGTACAGCTGCTGAGGACTACTTGCCTCCTCATTTAGAAAAATTACTGTAAAAATCCCTTTGTTGACTTTGCAAATACCAACAATTTGTTTTTGAAAGAGAAAGAACAATTTATAGAAATTTCAACTGATTACACCCTAAAATCAAAATTTCAGCAAGAAGAAATTACACAATTTTAGATTCAAATGGCTATGGAATACCCTGAAGTAAGTAATGTATTTCAACAATTTGCTAAAAAGACTAAATTTAGAAGCAGGCTAAATATTGAAGATTATTTGCACTTACAAGTAATAACCATAACTCCAAATACTGAACTACTTCATGAACAAACACAAGCCCATCTGAGCATAAATAAGTACACTGTAGTTTTACCAATATAAATTTTGCAAGTAGGAATTTTTGAACAAGTAGAAATAATAAATTTGCTTTAAATATTGATATTTTTAATAAATTTATATTCTAAAATTTTGAAGTAAACTTTATCTGGTGCTAGTGACTGATTGTTTCTATTTTTAGTGTATTTGTTTTTTTATTAAGGCTCCAGAATGTTTTTTTTTTTCTGATGCATAACTCTGCAGTTCTAAAAAGTTTGGGAACCCCTGATCTACACAGTTAATTCTTGGCAGCATTCCTCACAGAATTAAGTTACTATGACCCTTTGCATTGAATGCCTTTATTAATGCCTTGTACGTAACAAACTTTTCTGACCTACTCTCTGTATATCATTGATTAGCCCTTATGTATTTCAACAAGGACTGCTTACACCCTTTTCTATGTCACTTGATTTAACAGTTATACATCCACCCTGGCTTCTGTATAGTGTTATCTGATTCTTTTCTCTTATTTACTCCAACTATCTTATCCATGTGTTGTATTAAAAATTTCCTATTAGCAGTAACTTCCTTATTATTTTTATTTTTGTCACTCTGTCCCTTTTGTTATCCTTCCTTTCTTCAAGTTCATTATCCAAACAGATTAAAGGTTGAAATGTGTTACTTTACTAATAAAACCTTCTCATTACAATTAAATCCAATACTACTACTAATATTAGTACAGTTTTCAATTTCCTGAAAGCCATTATTAGCCATTGTATCCTTTGCATGGAAAAGCTTATTTATCTCTGAATCCTGCTGCCATTTTTCACAGTTTACCATTCACTTTATCCATAGTGTCTATCTTGTTTAGAACAGCTATTGCTTTCTTCTCCAACCTACAAGGTCTACATACTGCTGTAAAACTTCACTACAAGTTTCTTTAAATATGCATGTCAGGTCTAGATTCTCAGATAAAACTGACTCCTTGACCTATCACATCTAGTAAACTGTAAATGCTTAACACTTAATCTGTTCTTAACCATTGTAGCCTGGGAATAAATAATCAACATTGAATACAGATAATCTGTTGATAACACTGTTAAACTTAATGTTGGAGATAAATGTATTGTACAGTTTTTAGCCTGTTTCATTACCTTAATAATAAGCTTAAATTATAGCTAAAAATTACATTGCACTTGTTAAGTCAAACTATAGATAAAATGGTATTAAACTGTAGATAAATGTCATCAAATCTTCTGTTAATCAGTTTTTATACCATTGACTACCAATATCAGCATCACATCTATAATGTACAACATTGTTTAGTGACATAGAAATAAATGCTGATTCTGATATAGTACATTCTTCTCACAAAATTATCAATTTTCATTCATTGCTGCCCTCTATGTGTGAACTTTTTTTTTATGTATCTCACAAGCCTTCACTCTCCCCTATTAAAATCAAGTGATACCAATATGTCTTATGTAAATAATTATGTGCCACTCCATCAAAAGGAGCATAGTCTATTTATGTGACACATGACTCCTGTGTACTTCTGCCAGGCTCTTGCTTTTCATTTGACAGCACATATGTTTAGATGCGTTTCTTTTGGACTTGATTTCAGTTTGAGAGAGAATTTCTTCACAAAGTGGTTATAGTTTATAAACTACTCAGCTTTCTTTGAAATTATTTTAATTCTACCTTTTTGTACACCCTTGTGCAAATTAATTGAAATAAATGGTTATTTTACAATATTTTCAGCATTGTGGCAGTGTAGGCTCGCTGGACTCGCTGATTTCCTTTAATAGTCATTTTTTCACACACACGGTATCATTAGCTGTGTTTTCCAGCATGGTCAATCTATTTTTGGGATACATGACGAAATTTTGAGGAATATTACATGATTCAAAATTGTGTTAGAAGGGCAAGGAGACCAGTCAAAAAACAACTTCTTAGCAACTCAATGAAGAAAAAACAGTATCAATGGGGTCTGAAATACAAGAACTGGATGCAAGAACAATGGAGGAAGGTGTTATTTAGTGACGAGACTCGTTTCTTCGTGTAGGGTCAAAGAAGTTTGCATGTTTGCAGATCTTCAGGTGAGAAACTTCAAGAATCTCACATCAATCAGTTTGTAAAACATCTCTTGAAGAAGATGTTTTGGGGCTTTTTCAGCTACTTTGGTATTGGACGCTTACATATTATAGAAGGTATGATGCGAGGACCACACTACATCGAAGTTTTGCAAAGAAGAGTCATTCCAGAATTGAAAAAAAGATTTCCACACATTGTAGAAGGTATGATGCGAGGACCACAGTACATCAAAGTTTTGCAGAGAAGAGTCATTCCAAAATTAAAAAAAAGATTTCCAGATGGATCTGGCACCGCGCCACACATCGAAACTTGTGAAGAATTTTATGACTACAATGCGAATAAAGGTGCTGGACTGGCCTGGAAACTCTCCGGACTTAAATCCTATTGAAAATCTTTGGGTGATTTGTAAAGAAAGACTTTGGGGAAAAGACTGTACTACAAAAGATAAGCTAATTAAGGCCATAATTAAGTTGTGATACCTTGATCCAAAAATTAGTAAAGATTACAGTCAACTCATGGACTCAATGCCAAGGTGGATTAATGATCTTCTGAAAAATAAAGATGGTCATATCATGTATTAATTTGTGAGTAATTTTTGGATTCTCAGAAATAAAATGCAAAAAATTGAAAAAATCATAATTTTCCATTTTGTTTTAATTAATTTGCACAAGGGTGTAGTTGCCTTTTTATATATGTATATACATTTGCCTTTTTCATAATTCTGGTGTCCCAGTTTTGAAAGGCACCTTATCTCAGGCTTCAGATGCAGGTGATCCAGCAGGATATTTATCAATGTTTATTTCCAGTGATATTGAACATTATATGTTCTACCACGTTATAGTCACCTTTTCTTTTTGTTGACTCAAAACATGGGTTAACCTTCATTGTCTGACTATGCTCCACTTCCTCATGAATATGTTGAATTTGTTCAGGCTGATGGGGACTTCAACTGCCTTGCCTTTTCATATCCTTCCTGAGGATTCAATTCAGCCTTCCACTTGTTTCAAAATTAATTTCTCAATTTCTATTTCTTATCACTTATGCCATTCCTACTTGAACATCCTTCCCAATGGTATTTGCTTTCCCTCCTCCCATGACATTTAGGTCCATGCTAAACAATTTATTTCTCAGTTACATGATGACATTAGAATGTTTCATTCCTCAGGGGCTTCAGATCAGTCTGCTCTCACTTATCTTTGTGCAGACTATCCTTTCTCAACCAAAAACTGTAGGGTTTTGTTTAACTCGTTTTGAAGTGCAGGACTCGCATTTTCTATCAATTTGATTGATGCCCAACTTACCTATTTTTATTTTACCTTTATGATTCTCTTTTTCAACTGTTCATCTCCTATCTGAGGCTCTTGATGTAAATCATGAGGGGTTTTCTAGGGGCACCCAGTCCTTCCTTACCTCCATGTTGGCTTGTATGTGAAGCACTTGAAATATACAAATACTTCACAACTACACTTTCACATGGACTAAAGAGAGACTTATGGTCATTTTGGGAAGTGTTAAATGTTTTGATGAAGCTTTCCCACGAGCTAAATTGCGACTTTAAACATGAGCTTTAACTAATTGTTCTTATGAGCTAAGCAATAGATTTGTGGATCTTCAATCTTCATCAAGTGCAACTAGCAGCAAGTTATCATTAAACTCAACAGGAATACCTAAACTTGGTGCATCACTTAAGCTTTAGTGACCTGATCTGAGCTGAAATCCCCCTTGGTGTGGATTCCTGTACGTGGTGAGGGGACCTCCCAGGGAAGGTTCTGTCCTGTCTGGTTACCTTCTCTGGGATCTAAACATCCACCCACGTGTTTGCCGTGCGTGGCAACCTGTGAAGGGGAGGAGAGGATCCTGGTGGTTGAGGGGTCCTACCCTAACACACCACTTTGGCCTTGAATTCCTGTAGACGGGCAGCTTTTGGGTGGCCTCCCTTGGGTCAATCGGCTGGTCCACTTGGGCTAGAGTCAACCAAATACCAGTGTTGGAAGTTCTCAACGGGTGTTGTGGACATTGAGCCTGATGCTGGTGTTTGGGTATAGTGCTCATGAAACCCTGGCGTTGCTGCATTGTCCTTGCATGACATTGTAGTGCGTCCCCTCGTAGGGCTCCATGGTGGGTGGGGTTAGTGGGTACCAAAATTTTTCTTTTTTCCTATGGATCCTCCTTCAAAAAATTTAAATAAAATAGTGAAAAAACAGTTAATAGGTGAACGACCATGTCTTGAAGACTCTGAGCAGCAATCTTCAACATCTGTAACACACCTACCTCATTTTCTTATATTACATTCTCTTTTAGAAAAACCTTTAGGGCAATTGTCCCCCTTTTTTATTCAGAAGGGACTAGAGGGACTTGCTGGCTCTCCAAAGTCAGTAAAGAAGCTTCGATCTGGAGACATATTAGTTGAAACATCCACAACCCAACTCCTCTTGAATTCAACAGCAATTGGGGATATACCTATTGAGGTTACTCCTCATGCTACCTTGAATTCATCTCGAGGAGTTATTGTTGAGAGGGATTTGAAGAATGTCTTCGAGTCAGATTCTCGCTGGTCTCTCCACTCAAGGAGTTACTGCAGTGAGGCGCATCTCCACTTGCAAAGATGGAGTTACACTGCCAACAAATACCCTCGTTTTGTCATTTACATCATCATGTACACCTGCCACCATCATGGCAGGTTATATAATTTGCAGGGTACGGCCATACATTCCAAACCCTCTCCGATGTTTCCAATGTCAGAGGTTCAGCCCCTCAAAGACATCATCTTGTGGTTTCCTGACATGTGCTCGTTGTGGTGGCAAGGACCACGATGACTATGAATGTGACATGGACCCACATTGTGTCAACTGCAATGGTTCTCACCCCTCCTACTTTCGTTCTTGCCCAAAATGGTTGGAGGAAAAAGAGGTGCAGCTTTTGAAAACGACTCATAACATTAGTTATCCTGAGGCTTGGAAATTGCTGCCAGCCACTCCATCACGGACATATGCTGCTGCACGTCTTTCCACAAGTGGGAGTGCAGACAGATTTCTCTGTGCCTCCAAGATAATTGTTTTCAAAACAAATGAATAGCCTTTTGACCTCCATGGTTAAAAAGGTTGAATTGACTTCCATACCCATCTCTGTTCCTCCCATACATTCCAACAAACCTCAAGATCCACATCCTTCAGTTTCAAATACAGGCATTTCTTCTGATACATCTTTTTCTCTTACCCCAAGAGGCAAAACAATCATTCGTGCACGTCCTCAGTCACTGGAATCCCCTTTCAGTAACAACGACCTGCCCAATCGACCCAGGGCAGGATCTATGGAGGTTGATAGACCTCCTCCGACTAAGGACAGTAAGGAAAAAAGACGTTGTTGTAAACAGAAGGGTTCTCCAGCCACTTCACCTACCCGTCATTAAAAATGGCCACCTTAATACAATAGAACTGTCGAGGTTTACGTTCTAATCTGGATGATATCAAAACGCTGATTGCTTCCTAACATCCTGTATGTCTTTCCTTACAAGAAACATTTCTAAAACCTGCTGATACAGTCACTATTCGGCAGTTTTCTCTGTACAGAAATGACAGGTTGTGTGATGGTCGAGTACATGGAGGGGTGGCACTATTGGTTTATCAGCATGTGCCCACCCTGTCTTTGTCACTCAACACACCCTTGAAGGCCGTAGCTATCCGTGTTTCTTTGGGCCACAGCATCACTGTTTGTTCTCTCTACCTGTCCCCTGGAGACAAATGCCAACATCTTGTATCAGTATTCTTTGACATTGAGAAGGCTTATGACACAACATGGAGGTATGGCATTTTGCGAGACCTCCATATATATGGGTTATGTGGCCATTTACCCATATTTATTAAAAACTTTTTAAGGGACAGGAGATTCCAAGTTCGTGTGGGTTTGACACTTTCCCGTTCTCTTGTACAGGAACTTGAAGTCCCTCAGAGCTGTGTTTTGAGTGTCACACTTTTCAGGATAAAGATAAATGCCATAACTGAACAACTCCCTCTCACTGTAGCGAATGGGCTGTATATCAACGACTTTCACATCTCGTGTCAGTCGTCAAACATGAGATATATTGGGCGGCAACTACAAACTGCCCTCAATTGTGTACTGAAGTGGACTATGGCGAACGGCTTTAATTTTTCTTTCTCTAAAACCGTTTGCATGCACTTTTGCTGCCAATGGGGTATTCACCCTGATTCTGAACTTCCTATCGGTGACGTTTCGCTGCCAGTGGTCCCCGAGACCAAGTTCTTGGGGCTTATCTTTGACCATAAGCTGACCTTTATACTACACTTAAAGCAGCTATGGGTCAAATGCACAAGAGCACTGAACATCCTTCGTGTCCTCTCTACTGCCAGTTGGTGAGCAGATTGATGTTCTATGTTAAAGGTATATCGTGCTCTTATTCGATCAAAACTCGACTAAGGATCAATGGTCTATGGCTCTGCCAGACCCTTGGCCTTAAAGATGCTGGACCCCATTCATCACTAAGAACTTTGACTCTGCACTGGGGCTTTCCGCACCTCTCCAGTTCAAAGCTTATACATTGAATCTCATGAACCTTCTCTGCACCTTCGTCGTTTGCAACTATCTTTATTATATTCTTTGAAACTTCATTCCTTACCAAAGCATCCCACCTGGGGATGTGTTTTCCTTCCTCAGTGGGCCGTACTTTTTCAGAACAGACGATCTGCCATTGCTCCTTTTGGCCTTCGCATCCAGGTGCAACTGAATGAATTGGGTCTGTCCTTGGATAACATTGCAGAATACACAGGTCAGCCCATCCCACCATGGCTTATTACAGCCCCCAAATGTGACCTTTCTTTCAGTCATCTGAAAAAGGCAGATACTCCAGATTGGAAGTACCGTCTTTTTTGTAAGGATCATCTTACAAACAATCATTCCATTCCAATTTAATACAGATGGTTCGAAATCAAGTGACTCTGTGGGTTCTGCCATGGTTTGCTGCGGTTCGGTGGTTGCGCGCAGAATCCCCTCTACAGCTTCTGTGTTCACTGCTGAAGTGTATGCCATATATCTTGCCCTGGAACATATTGAAGCTGAGCAGTACTCAAACTGCACTATTTATACTGACTTGCTTAGTTTTCTACTGGCCCTGGAATCACTACACGTTGGCTCACACCCTGTTCTCGCTGATATTCAAAACTGACTGGCCCATTTCTCATTAACTGCTGCTTCTATCCAGTTTTTCTGGATACCAGGTCATGTTGGTATTCGTGGGAACGATCTTGCAGACACGGCAGCTAAATCTGTCTGCTCAGGCACTATCACCACTGTGCTTATTCCATACATGTACTATGGTCCTGTATTCAAGTCTTGGCTTCGTGCCAGCTGGCAGTCCACTTGGAGTGAGCAATGCGACAACAAGCTTTTTTAAATAAAACCCTATATTGGGTTTTGACCATCTAATTTCCATAAGGTTTGGAGGGAGGAAGTTGTTCTAACAAGACTACGCATTGGTCACAGTTTTTTAACTCATCATTTTCTTTTATCTGGAACTGTTGCACCAGTGTGTAGTTTGTGTAACATTCAAATAACTGAAAGCCACATTTTACTTTCTTGCCATCCTTACGACTCTCAACGACGGCACTATTTTAAACATGTTTTTTTCCAGGGTTTATTTTTAACATTGGACAGTGTTATTGGTGATGGTGGCACTGTCCACCTTGATAAAGTTTTTAGTTTTTTAATGGCCATTAAAGTACTTTAACACTTTAAGTGTTGGATATTTATTCATTACACCTTTAAACATTAAATACCTCGACACCAGGATTGGAAAGGCCAATTTCAGGTGACTAACGCTGCTGTTTGATCTATCTGTTTGAACTACCCGTTAGTCGTTCTGGCAAGTTGTTATTCCAATTTTGCTGCATGTATTTTAAACTTTTATTACTTTACCCTTTGGTACTGGCCATAATGACACGTATCCTGGAACCAGGACTGGAAAGACCAACTTCAGGTGACTGACGGTGGTTCTTGAACTTATCTGTTAGTCTTCCTGGCAGGTTATGATCATTACCATTTTGCTACAGTAAGTACTTTACAACTTCTTTTACTCTGCTTTCTCTCTTACCATTGTAAACTAGGTGTCAACATTGGTTTTATGCTTTTTCTGTTTTTCATTGATGTTTTGTTTTACCTTCATTTCTTTTTATGTATTTTACTACATATAATTTGTTTTTATGTTTTTACCACACGTTTGGCGCAGATAGCCTAGCTGCTTTGTGCCATAAAACACTCAATCAATCAATTAACCTTATCAGTAGAATTGTTAATATCCGTACCAGCCATTCTGAGATAGAGAAGAAAGTACTGTATCTGAAGTTATAATTTTTATATGCTAAAAATGTATTTCTGATAGGTACTTTCCTTTTCTCACACTTCCCATCTTTCCTCCCTGTACTCTACCAGTGCTTGCATCTTCTACCAAACTTCAAAATAATTGTTTGGTAAATGTTCATGGACGGAGTCACATGTGATGGTGAGGTATGGTGATTTACATGAGAGACATATTGGAATCAAGACTTGTTGTACATATAAAAAAAAAAAAAAAAAAAATTGCCTATAGGGAACAGAAATGAATGAGAATAGCTGATCTTGTGAGAGGAGATATGTACCTATCAAAAATAGATTTTCAGTATTGGAAAATTATAACTTAAAAGGATTTACTACTTTGTTACATTATAATTTCTGTTTTTATGCAAACAAATAACACCATTTTTCTTCGCATAAGAATTTTTGATTATAGAAGTAACTGGAAATCTGCCAAAATAATACATAAAATTAGAAATTATGTAAAAAAAAAAAAGAATTGTAGAGAGTTTGTTAGTTTAAAAATTTTCAAACTTCAACATTTCAGGAGATCATTATAAACTGAACTCTTTACTGACACCAGATCCCCTCAATAGATATGACATGACCATTATAAAATAAATAGTATGTGTTGCTTTCACACAGAAAAGTTGGACTGAAGAGGATGTGAAAGTATCAAAACTTGTTTCCATATTATCTTCTTGTCCTGACAATGGGGGATGTGAACTTTATCTAGTATTAACATTTCAGGCTTATTTATATTTAAAACCTAAAAGTGTCCAGTCCCAACTAATATGCAGTAAAATAACAACTCTAGGGTTTAAAAATATTCAAATATAATTTCTCTAGAAAAATGCTATGACCTATAACTAAAATTATTTCTTTGTCTTGGAGTTCAAATCTTCCATTTATTAATTTTTGATATCACTGGAGCAAACACCCGACTAGAATGGGCAGTCTTTTTTTCTCTCATATATAGTTATTTTTAGATTTAACCTAAATGATTTTGAAGTTGATTCTGCCCACTCTTTACTTATTTTTAATCATTGCTCTTATGAACAGGTCAACTAGTAACTATTACAATTGTGCATTAAGATCAGAAGCACTGTTAATATCATAGTACCTTAACAAATGTGTTTGTTTTATTTTACTGCGTTATTACTACAGTCAGTTAGCTCTGTCTTTTAAAGTTTATATATAGTGACAGTAACTGAAATATATGTATATATTTTGTGTTTGTTTAGGTTAGTCATTGCTACTCAGAAGATCTTGCAGAGTTTCCTCAAGAACTTGTTGAACTTTTGCAGAAAAATCATACTGTTTTAGAACCACGGATGAGAATGGTATGTGTTATAATAACTTTTTATAGGTCCTTAGTTTATGTTCATACATGTCTTCAAATTTGTATATTTATAGCAATTTAGTTTTCTAGAATGTGCATGTTCACATGATAATCTGTTCTTCCAGTTTTGACTGGAACTGTACATGGCCCAGTCAAATTGAAATGACTACATGATGACTTTGTGTACATTTGTTGTTAAGTTTTTATACTACTAACTTTTAATATAATATGTGCATCTTTGCAAAATCTGGCAGACTTTCAGTAAACTTTCCATATAAGAAATCAGATTTTTCTTTTATTGAAGAATTTTTAATAAATTTAAAAAATAGATTTGTCCATAAATAAATAGTTTTTTTTCCCTAATAGTCCGAGTGCAAAGTTAGTTTTATATTAAGATGAAAAATACTTTTATTCATCCCAAAAAATCTCAAATTTCATTTGTGTAATATCTGAAATGTATCATATTCTTATTAGAGGGTTTCCTCATGGGAGTGTTTTTCAAATGCATTCATATGTGTGCATGACACTTCATTTTATAACAAGACAGTTTGTATGTCCGAATCAGTTAAATCATTTCAAACAAGAAATTTAAACATATCAAGAATATATTATTAAAGATATTCCAGGTTTTTTAAAAATATAAATAACATACTAGCAAATTAAATTTTGATAACGTATTTTTAACTTACTTATTGAAACTTGTGAATACAAGATATTCTTTTCCCCCCCTTCATGTTGTATATTTTTGGTGCCAGATGCTTTAATACATGTGTTTGTGAACAACTTATACCAGTCTTAAATGGTGTTGTAATTGCTTTTCAGAAGTAATTTCAATGAGAAGGGCAATGGATACTTAGTTAAACTAGTAAAAAATTGAAAAATGGGCTACCGGGATAGGGTTAACTATTATGCTTAAAAAGGGAAAATGGTTGTCTGACTTTATGAAACAAAACTTCAAACATCAAAGTGTACCCAGTTGCAGAAAACAAATTTATATTAAAAAGAATTGTTTCTAAAATGTATGAGAAATGCTTTTAATATGTGAATTAAACATTTTATGATTGTTTTTGTTCTTTTTTCTCAGACTTTCTGTCGTGCTCTTATACTGTTAAGGAGAAAATCATTACTGGGACCATCAGATCTGTTAAGTCTTTTCTTCCACCTGCTTCGATGTCAAGATAAGCAGCTTAGGAACTTTTTGCAGTCATACATCGTTTCAGACATAAAAAACCTAAATGCTAAACATAAAAATGCCAAATTGAACACGGTACGTTTATTTTGTTTTTGGCAAAAAGAAATTTTATTCAGTATTGTGCAACTACATTATTAGATGTTTTCTTGAATGTTTATATCTTTTATATGTATTTTGTGTAACATGGATTGCCAGGAATCATTTTATCATTTGTTGAGGAAAAAATTTATTGAAGGGTTTGATATTAATTATGTACTAGAGGAAAGGCAGCTAGTCATTACCACCCACTGCCAACTCTTGGGCTACTCTTTTACTAACCAACAGTGAAAATGACCATCACATCATAATGCCCCACAGTTGTAAAGGTGAACATGTTTGGTGTGATGGGAATTTGAACCATTAACTCTCAGATTACAAGTCCAGCAGAGCCCCTAATATAAGATAGGATCTATAATTGTTATTGTGCATTATTTGAATTTATTTATAATGAAACTCCTAATTCATAAAGAATTCAACTCAGTTCCAATGAAGATGGTCAAAATGTTTTCTTTTATCTACAAATTAATACAAAGGCTACTTCAATAAAATAAATATACCAACATATTCTGATAATATCTGTTAGCGTTTAGCTTTCATGATTGAGTGCAGCTATCTGCATGGGAATATTTTTGATTGCCACAAGCCTAATCTTACATTTTTCCTTATTGTATTGCTGCAAGTAAATGCTCAAGAGGCAACCCTCTGTAAGTAGGAGTGTGACATCTTCCTAGTCTGGCTGTCTCCCTCTTTGCTGATTATTCAATCATCACTTCTTGTTTGGCAATCATGTGTTAATATTTGTTCACTTATTATAATTCAACTGTTGTGAAAATAGTTTGTTTTTGTTTTCAAATTATTAGATCTACCTTGACATTTCATATTCTTCCATGACTTCTCATCTTTCTTTGGGATTTTATTTACAACTGTCTTTGTTTCTCAATACATTGAGATAAGTGTACAGTCATCATTTTTCCAATCTCCATCAGTCTATTGACATTCCTTAGTTTACAGCGATGAGTTTTCTCACCCTACAATGTTCTTTTTCTTGGGAGCTTTTAATGATTAAGTTCAATGTCTGATGTTTATCTTCACATTCAGATTTCCCCATCATCCAGACTTTATCTTTGATTTGTACATACAACTGAGTTTATCACTTTTGAGCACTTTCTTTTGGGATGGCATTGGTATTTTTTGATTAGTGCATGCTTTTGATTGTCACATTCATGGGTAGGGAAAGAAATTCTCCCATTATGTGGATGACTGGCTTCTTTTAGTTCCATCCCAACAGGATGTTTCTTACCATGCTCTTATTCTTTGGGAGGCTGCTTATCTAGATTGGCTAGAGATGTCTCATTTGGGTGTGTTCTTAACTTCCTGTCATAGCAAGGCACTGCCTTATTTATTGCATTTGCAGCCCATTTATGGTTTTGTTTCTACAGCTCTGTCCTCTTTTTCTGTTCCTGTGCAAAAAGTTTTCTATTTGTTGGAGATTTGGGCTTTCTTGGAACATCTTAACTCCTTTTATCATGCTCACATGTGTCTTTTATTGGGGGCTGTACAATATCAATGAAACTTCTGTCAGGATCACTTTCCAGAGTGTTCCCTTAGTCCTTGTGTTTTTTTTCTACTTTGTTCTCATCCAAGTACTCTTCACATCAATGTATTTGCCACTTACAACAATGTCAAGCTTTTCATATTTTAGTCTTGTGTTCTGCATAGATTAGCATGGGTGGTTGATGCACTCAGTTAGGAATGATCCAATCTCTTCCTTTGTATTTACCTTCTGTTCATCTTTTCTCTTGACCTCTCTCTCTCATTTGAAACATTCCTTATCAGGTACTTCTGGTGATGCCATATTGGTCAGCTCAGTCATAGTTTGCTCCTCTGAGCCTTGTGATTTCTTCCCATCCTCCACTTCTGTTCAAATTCTTCTTTAACTTCATAGTTTTTTCTTTTATCCAGCCATGTCAGTAATCTGTTTCTACATTTGTAATTTGTTTGGGCATTATTATGATGGTCAAAACTCGTGTGAAGTCTTTTTCCTGTCCCATTCTTTTTGCCCACCTGTCTTAAAAGTTAAAAGTTTACCAGCAGAGGTAGCATATTTATTGCCACTGGTCTTGGCACCATTCCTTTCCATATTTTTTTTTCTATCAGCCTGTATTCTTAACATGGCTTTTCGAGCAGGGTTTGTCTGTTTTGGCTCTTGCTGGTTATTGGGCTGTTCTCTCAGTTACTTTCTGATTTCCTATTATGCTGAGCTCATTCCTTTCTAGTTCTTTCTGTTATTCCATCCTTTCTGATTGGATCTTTTAATGTTGTTCTCCTTTCTCCTACCCTACCTCTCTTTGAATCTGCAGGTTCCTGTTCTGTATACCATCTGGCTCTTAAAACTTATTTCCTCATCCTCTTCACCCTTGGTTATTAGGATTCTGATGTGTATGCCATCATTTCTTCTTGCATTCAGGGTCCTATACCCTATTCTCTCTGGATCATGCTTTTCCCCCTAAAATGTCCAAGGCACATTGGTTGACAGTGCATTTACTTCTTTATATTTTCTTTTCATGCTCATCTTTATTCCTGTTTTGATTCCATTCCCTATTTTGTTTGTATAGCCTATTTGATTTTGTGCTGCACTTATTCCTTTTATGGCTCTTGATCTCCTCTCTTCTTTCTGTGGAATTCCTCATCTTGGGATTTTTCTCTTATTACTTTCATTTGATAGGTCTAGTAGCTTATTTATTTAGCATATTCATCATTGGATTGAAAAGCATTTGGTGTTTCCAGGTGTTGTCCCACGAGATTTGTTATCCAATTCACTCATTGGCTTTTTTACTTCCATCATCTGTTGAACAGGATTGTTTATGCTGGCTTGTGGAATACCTTTATACACTGTTCATCATGCAGTTGTTTCTTCCTCTTCAAACTATAGACTGCCTCCAGTTGATGTTCTTCACATGTTATACTATTTCTCACTGGCTAAGTCTTTCTTTCTTCCTTACTATCTTATTAAAGATATTTTTAGTCCCTCAAAGGATCTTGCACAGGGGCAAAGGTTACCTGCCAGGGTAAATGCAACAAAATTGGCATAGTTTTGGGCCATCCTGGCTCTATATAATGCTTGCATATGAGATGGGGTGTTCCATAAAGTTTCCTTATTGTGCTCATTCTTCTAATCAAAGCCCAGTCTTGACTGTATCCATTCGTGGACTAGCATGAGTAAAACAAGTATGAGATTTCTTCCCATTCTCCATACTTAGTTTAAATACTATGTTGGCTGCTTTTAAACATAGAGCATTCATGGTCATCTGTTTTTTTTTTTTTTTTTAGTATGCAGTCCTCCAAACTCCATCACTCTTTCATTTTCCCTTTTTTTCTTTTAGTGGAGCATCATTGCCATCCACCAGTTTCTAACCACTGGGGAGGTGGACCATAGAGTACCTCATGAATGTGACCAATTACATTCTGTAGAGAGTAGAACGATGGTGTTCTGTCCATGTCCTGGTGGTCAGGTTATCTGGGGTTTCTAGAGTTAGATTGGTGCAGGACTTGCCATTATGTCCTCACTCAATTGCAGGGAAGAAGTTACTTTCTTTTTTTGCTTCATTGTGCTCAAGGTGGAGGTGGTTGGGACAGGGATCTTCCTCTTATCATGGCCTGGAAGCCAGATTACTTGTGCTATCTGGTTTGGACTGGATTGACCCACTGTATACAATCTGATGTAATCTAAACCTACTACACATGGGTTTGAAAGGTTAATGTAGGTTATGGACTATGTTTGTGACACTTTCATTTTGGATGAAGAGTACTCTGTTAAAGATAAGGCACAGTCTCCCATGAGACTGTATTGTTTCAAGTTACAGGGTGTTGTACCTCATGAATTATTTTCAAATGCTTCCTGAAGGGTGCTCATTTAGGTAACATTTTGCATTGGCCTTTTCACTACTTCCACATGGATTTTAGCTAGGTATCATTGGAGATTATGTATCATATTGGGAGTTAAAAATTTTCCAACACAGAAAATGTATTTCTGATAGACAACTTTATTTCACCTATCCTCCCCAATTCTGGTGCATTTTACTTTCTTGCCTAGTATTAAAATGTTGATTGAATAATGAGTATATAGAGAGCAAGTTGCTATTGGTGGAGGGTTGATGCATGTCATTTATTTGCATGTAATATAATGTGCAGCAGTATAATGTGGAAATAAAAGATCAAGTGAGAGCCTTAAGGCAAGTAGCAAGCAACAAGTTTTCATAAAGAAGGCAGCAATGAATCAGGAAAGCTAAATGTGAGGAATATAAAGCATCTATTGGAAATACATTTTCAGAGTTGGAAAATGCTAACTTTTAATATTATGCAACTAATCTGAGGAATGTCACTTTGTTCATGTAGTCATGTAGCTTTCATTGTAAATGTTAGTAGATAAACGTTTTCATAATTATGCAACCTATTTATTGAATATCAGTTGGGTAATGCCATCAGATATTTGAAAAACAGTTTGAGACATAAACTGATCATGCTAAGCTGAGTCTCAACTATGTTGCCAAACATTAATACATCATGAAAACTGTATTATATCAGTAATTAGAGGATTTTCAGAATGTTATTACTGTTACTAATAATGCAAATATTGTTATTAAATTTCCAGTGTAATTTCATGTACTGTTCATCACAGTTCATGATTCCAGCTACCTGAGATGTTTGTGCATTTTAAAATTGACTGATAGTTGTTTTAGAATACTAAACTTGTCATTAAGTACAGGTTTCTTGCTATTTTAATAACTTGAGTTAATTATATTGATTGTTTTCTAAGTTTCTTTTGAGAAGTGATCTGTGAAAGCATTTATAAATAAAATTGTTCATCTACATTTTATCACCTTTCTCAATGTTTACAGTAAGACTTCACCTGTCTTTGTGAGCTATACTTGTCTGCATTAGTATACATTTATCTCATGTTGATATTTATATTATGTTCTTGTATTTTGTTGCCTGTGATACCATTATATAAAGTACTCAACTCGTAATGTGAGGGTCGCGGGTTTGAATCCACTTCACACCAAACATGCTTGCCCTTTCAGCTGTGGGGATGTTATAATGCAACAGTCAATTTTATTATTCATTGGTAAAAGAATAGTCCAAGAATTGGTGATGGGTGGTGATGACTATCTGCCTTTCCTCTAGTCTTATACTGCTAAATTAGGGACAGCTAGCATAGATAGATCTTGTGTAGCTTTGTGTGAAATTCAAAACAAGCCAAAACCAAACCATATGATTGACATGGCTTTCTTTGAGGAAAACTTAGTTATTTCTCGAATAGGAAAAACTATATGTAACATATTTCATGTTTAACCTGGTATGAATACTGCTGATAAAGAAATATACAGTTTGTGTTTTAATACTTTTTAACTTAAAATTTTTCTGCTGCATTGGTGTTTATTGATTTGTTTTATGGGAATTAATGCTTTGTGTGTATGGACCACTTCATAACAGAGTGAAGTATTTATGTCAGTTGATATTCTGAAAGTTCATTTAAATGGAAGTACATGACAGAAGAGCTAAGTGCTTGAATGAATGATGTAAATTTTTAAGTGTAACTGATAAATCTAAGTAATTAGTTTTTGACAATAAAGGAATTGTGATTCTTTGATTTTGTTTTTCTCATTTAACTGTTTTTCGTTTTAACTCTGTTTTGATGCTAGTATAGTTTTTTTTCAGACTCTGCAGAACTTCATGTTCAGTATGCTAAAAGACCAGAATGCTGTTGCTGTTAAGATGTCTCTTGTAAGTATTGTATGACATTAACATTTTGGAACACAATGGGACCTATTGGTCCATCTTGGCTGTTTCACCCTTTAATCTAAATTAAAATAATTTAAAAAAAAATCTTAAAGCTAGCCCTTATCATTCATATACTTATCAAGATTTGTCTTAAACTCTCTTAAATTCACTGCCTGTACAATGTTTAAAGGCAACCCATTCCAAAGGCCAAATACCCTGTGAGAAAAATAAAACTGTCTTAGCTAAAGATGACCCATAACTAGACAAAATTTTATATTTGCATCTCCTAGTCCTAATATTCTCACTCTTAAATATGAAAAAAATTGATGCATTAACACTATCAGTTCACTTCATAATCTTAAATACTTCATCAGACCCCTATTTCCTTACCACTAACAACTGCATACTACTTGGATGACTTAAGAGACTAATAAACCATTACACCATGATCCCTTTCGTTCTTGACAATGTTATGGTTATTCCCATCCAAATTATATTTATAATTCAAATTATGGTAATTCACATACATTATCCTTCACTCATCATAATTAAAACCCATCTGCCACATATTTGCCTAACATGCCAGATGAACTAAAGTGTTTTTTTGCAAATCAGCAGCATCTTTATCACAGCCAGTAACACCAAAGACCTTTATCATCTGCAGATATAAGTGATTTAGTGACTTAGTGACTATTCCTTCATTTGTGTCATTGATGTAAACTAAAAAGAGCAAAGGTCCTGAGACTGAGCCTTAAGTTACTCCACTTGTGACATTAATCCAGTTTGACTGAGCTCTATTTGTAATGACATTCTGCTTTCTTCCAACAAGCCATTCTTTTTTAAAGAATGTTAAATAATTTTGTAAGGTATGATTTTTTCTATCAGTGAAACAATGTTTATCCAATAAAATTCTAAACTTGATTAAATGACTTTTGTAAAGCATCTTTTAACAGACTTTCAAAAACGTTTTCTACAACTGAAGATCTTACTTCAGTTTGAAAGTTTGATCATCATCATCAGTAATTGTAGATCCATTCATCTTAGAATGGATCTACAATTACTGATGATGATGATGATCAAACTTTCATGATTGCCTATAATCTTCTAAATCTCTTACCATACCAGTCAGCTTAAATTTCTGAAGTTTATATTTGTTCTTGAAATTTATTTCGTACTGTTTGTGAGCCACCCTGGTTACTTGCTGCAAGGAATATGTTTACCTTGCATATTTAAAAATTTTCCACGTCTGATCAGAGTCACTAAAAGATTAAGCTGCCTAATTTGCAACAGAATCTGTCACATTTTCAAATTATTTTTTTTTTAAATATGTTACATTCATTACCTCTGTATACAGCAAAAGATCATACTTAATACAACAATTATCACTTGAACTCAGATGTTGTCCAGTTTCCACTATCTTGATGATTTATATACTTGAAGTTAATAATAAATCTAAAATGGGACTGCTTCTAGTAGGTTCCATGACTAACTGATGAAGAAAGCCATCTTGAACAGTTTCCAAGAACCTTTATACCTCACAATTTGACTATAGCATTTTCTAATCTGTAGGCCTGAAATTAAAACTGCCAATAATTATTACTTTATTAAAAACTTAAATCTTAATCACATTGTGCTATCAAGGTGATATGGTATCACAACATAACTGGCAAGGTTTTAAGTGCTTCATCAATTTTTAGATCTTTGACAAGTTGTTGTCTTTACACATAAGTAATTAAGAATTTGAATCTTGTAACTTTATCATCCCAGTAATTTCTGGTATGAAGTGAAAGACCATATACAAAGTTTCAACTCAGGTTTAGTGTTCTGTGCCAGCTAACGTGATAATTAATAATACTGAATGGAAAGCTACACCAGGAGTAGCCTACAACAAGCAAAGTATAGTTAGAATACTGTTGTATACTATTTATACTGATTGCTCATATTGGGTTAATAAAGAGTGAAAAGCTTAAAAATTCCTCTTGTATTATGACAATTTTCTGTATGTGTAACCAAGTATATTAATGTCAACTGAATTTGTTTAACTTACATTTTGGAGACAGCAAAAATCCGTATGATACTTTATGGATATTAATTCCCCAGATTGATGGGGAAGATTAATTATGGTTTAGATAGTTAGTTTCAAGTGTATAGAACAAACAAATATCAGAAATGAATCTATAAAGAAGGTTTTGTGAGCATGAATATTTTACCATTGTGTTTTTTGTGTGAACTGCTCTGTTTTATTAACAAATAAGCTCTTTTATTCTTTATATTATCTGAAAGTGTAATGATTACCAAATGTTTCACTGTTTTTAATCTTTTTCTGCATCTTGTAAGATAAGTGAACATGTATAGTTCCTATGGTAACACTCATTTTTCCAATTATAATTTTTATATATTCTCTTTTTGAGACAGAGTACCTTATTTTGTTTCATTCTGTGGTAGAACATTAAAATATGTTTTTGCAGTTATATGAAGTAAAAATAGAAATGTCATTCACTTTTTATTCATGTTAATAAAATAAATTTCCCAATATATATTCTTTATGTATCTTCATTAGGATATTATGATTGACTTGTACAAGAAAAACATATGGAATGATTCTAAAACAGTGAATGTTATAGCTATGGCTTGTTTTTCAAAGATTGTAAAAGTAAGTATAATTTAAAAGCAATTGAGTTTATATGGAAAACATGTTTTATATTGGAATTGTTTAGATGCTGTTGCATTTATTTTAACTTAGTTGCACTTGTTTAATTAGTGAAAATTTTCTAAAACATTTTTGATCAAAAAAAGGTGTTTCTTTAGTTTTAAAACTTTCTTGAGGAATTCTGTTGTATGCAATTTATGAGAGTTTTTGTTATGTATTTTCTAAAAACATTTGTAAGTCTTAGTATCAAAAGAAAGAAAAATTAAGTTTATGTAGTATTATTAATATGATTGGGTTATTTGTGGAATTTAATTAGAGTTCTTGGACTCATTAACTCTGACTACTGGGCTTGGTCTCAGGGATTGACTAGGTAAACATTTTGTGCTTATTATAGTTTTCATACTGTAACTTTTAATACCATATGTGTTTTCATATAATATGAAAGTTTGTTTTTTTGGTTTTAAGGATTTTATAGTATTGATATGCTTGCACATTTTTATTTTTCTGGCATTGACTATTTAATGTATCGAGTGATTTTAAAATTAAAGATTTCTGATGCATTAAAAGTATTTTTACTCTCCAGATGATGATGTTTTTTTTTACTGTATTTTATCTGTTATTTTGACTACTGTGTTTCTGTATGTGTTTTGTTTGGTTTGACTAACCTCATAAACACCATAAAGAATTTAGGAATATATATATATATATATATAAGTACTGAAGTACTTGAGTGCTATAATAACAAGGACCAAGTGGAACAAATTAGTTATTAAAATAAAATACCAAATATATATATATGGAAATATTACTATCACTAAAAAATCCCCCTACCCTCAAACAAGCAGAGGCTCACAGGTAAGTCTCATGACTCTTGCTGTTAAAAACTGGTGTATTTGTAACTGTGTTAGTCACAACACAGATAGCGCATTGATAGGAACAAACTGAAAGGACAAATTTAATAAGGAAGCAATATAAGTAAGTTAGGTCTTAATAACTCTCACATGAGCAACAATATTGCCTATTAATGAAAAAAAAAATCCTCCAGTACCTGTAATAACAGTAAATGGGAAATTTTCTTAAACAAGGCTTATTTAATATAAATACATTCAGAATTTGCAAGTAGTTGGAAAACTGTCAGATGGTAGATATGTAGTACCATTTCTTAAATACATGGTTTTAAGATAAATTTTTCAAAATTGGTTCATTTAGAAGTTTAGTGAGGAATTATACTTTGTACATTTTATCCAAATACATTTTATGCTGATTTTTGAATGTTTATAACTGGCATCAGTGTTTTTCATGCTTGATTGCATTCTCTTACTACTTCTGGCAGGCAGCTCTTTAATTTATTTATATTATTGAACAGCGATATTGTAATTTTGTATAAATTAAATCAACTAGCGCTTGTTATTGATAGTTTAATTATATTAGGAAGCTCAAAATAAAAATGTAACAATAGTATGCCTTGAAACTGTGAATTGTGTACATTAGTACTATAGATAAGGTTTTGGCTACTTGGGTATGCATCCACTCCTATAAAACAAGAAAATTGGCAAATTATGAAGTTGAGTTGATTTTACTGAGAATTCAGTTTTATACTATTTTAATGTTATTGTTTTGTTTAATTTTTAATGTACTTAGAGTTCAGTTTAATAAAATTTTTAGTATATATAACAGCTTCCAAGTTCTCCAATGATCCAATTGTTAGTTTGTGGACTTAGTGTTAATATCTGGGGTTTGATTCCCCATAGTGCATAAAATGCTGATAGCACATTATGTAGCTTTGTCATAAGCAAAACCAAACAAAAACTGGACCTTATCTTAAAAATTTGGTATATAATCCTAAGCTAAGTTCCATTTCCTCTTTTTTCTATTTTGGCTAACCATAGTGAAATGGCATGAATAAAGATGTATTCTGCAATTAAACTTCCCATAGCTATTTAAGTTTTCTCCAACCATTGTTTTTGATTCCCATCCACAATTTTCAATCATTATGTAATTATAAAAGTCTATCAGATGATTGATAAACTAGTGTTGTGCCCTCATTTTCAACTAAATTAAAATAGAAATTTTATAATAGATATTGAAATATTTTATTAAATTTTTAAAATCAGGTTTGATGTATGTTACATATCTCTTCTTGCAGCCTCATCCTGTTTTTTTGTTTACATTAAAAATAAAAACTCTTCTCTTTAGTGGTAACTTACTTTTTTTCGAAGTTTGATATTCTCTTTTTTAAAATAATTATTCAACCTTCTCACCATTGTTTGATTTCATGCACTGCTAGTTCTTTCAGTAAATGATTGGTCATACCTAAACCTGATATCATGTTTTTTGTAACCTGAGACTAATTAGACTTAGCAAAGTGTGAAACATCATATAAATCTTTAGCAAGAATAAATTAAGAACCATTTATATGCAAAAACGGCTCGTTTGGGTTGAGAAAATATTTTACATAGAAGAGCGAACAATGTTTCGACCTTCTGTTCGCTCTTCTATGTAAAATATTTTCTAAACCCAAACGAGCCGTTTTTGCATATAAATTTCTCAACAAGTGGGTTTTTCGACATCACTGATCACAAATTAAGAACCAGATATCTGGCAGGCAGGGTAGTTACTCTGCATGAATATTTTGAAGTCACAACAGGTTAGTGACATACACAGGAATATATCAATGTTTTGGTACTTTCAAAATGACTATTTGGGCATTTAGATATTTTGAATGTGTAATATAAAGACTGCTTATCTTTAGTTATGGTTAATAGCAAGGTTTGTATTTCATTCAAAGCATTACACTAAGGCATCCATTACATGCTGATTGAAGAAAGTTCTAGACAGATGGTTTTATCTATATGAATATTATTTTTTAATATATGTATAATTAGATATATTCTAAAATATTTATACCATATTCTTTTGTTTATATTTTTAGGTTATGGTAGCTGCTCTTCAATTTTTTTTAGGAAAAGATGAGGATATACAAGGAAATGATGATGAAAGTGATACAGAGGTAAGAATATTAATCTTATTTTATGTATTATTTTCACATTATGCAAGATCATTCCATTTGAAACAAAACATGCATTAAAAGAATTAAAAAGGGAATTATGCCTTCCTTTAAATACTTTTAAGAAATTTCTCTAACTTTTATAATCCAGTTCTTTTTCTTGTTTTGCTTCATAATTTGATTTTCTAACAGTGTATTAGTCCTTTTCAAATGTTGAAATGCTGGGTATTTTTATTTCAGTACACTTTGTTATGCATATATTTGTACATAATGGTATAAATATATGTTTAACCTTTATTTAATACCTTCAATCCTATACTCTTGAATAGTTTGCAACAAAACTTTAAATTCAAAATTGTATCCAAATAAGTTGTGTTCTTGAAATCAGTTGTTCAGGATCTTCTGAATAAACATGTTCCTTGATGGGACAGTTGTAAGTTATGGACTTACAATGCTAAAATTTGGGATTTGATTTTCCATGGTGGACACAGCTTGTGAACCAATGTGATTTTGCTCTAAAGCAAACAAACTGAATGATTACATTTATGCATGATGTGATTTACAGTTTGTCATATTTACAAAACCATGCAATTCTCCAATTGTTGATTACCTCTGCACTTATTTATAATTTTTATTAATCTAGAAAATGATTTATTTTTATATAGCAACTTACATATTTAATAGTTTTTTTTTTAATTTCACGTTAATGCTTTTAAGTATTATAACACATCAATTTTTGTTCTTTCAGTGAAGTATTTCTTTCTTACCATCAGTTCTTAATGTTTAACACAGTACATAGCTTTACATTTATTGATATATATGTTTGAAAAATGTGTTTAGTATTTATAAAAGTAGGGTTAGTTATTTTCCATATTTTGTGGGATAGTATTGAATATCTATAATACTCTCAATGTTTACAAAGATATAACAAACCATTATAATGAAGTTTTAGGCTAGCAAATTTTATGTTTGGGATGGGTATTGTAAATTCCAAGGCTAATGCATCTCTGCCTCAAAAGAAAATGTATGTGTGTGTGTGTTTAAAATCAAGGTCTTTGTTTCATTATGCAATTTATAAAAATGTTAAGCATTAATTTTTTTTTTTTACATTATTCGATATTTATTGTTGCTGAAATACTTGTAAGATCAGTAACCTGTTTATTGACAATAGGTAAATCCTTTATAAGTTTGCTATACAAATACATGTGCATGATTCATTTACTGACTTGTACATTAAAACTTCCAGTTACTTATTTGCATATTTATAGCATTTTTAAATCAATTTCTTTATTTTTTGCTGTTCTTAAAATAATTATTATTCCCTGCAAAGGTTTGCTGATATGAGATGAATCAACTGTATTTTATTGTAAGGACTAAGATCATTCTTTCAAAACCATGTCCGTTTTCCCAGGTATGCTGGAAAATGGCAAGGTATTCCTTAATGTCAAACTGCTATGTAATTGTTTTGATTTTTCCATACATGTTAAATGGTTAATATTTTATGTCTGTGTCAAATCTATTGTAGTAAATCATATTAATTTTTGTTTTGTAATCCTTTGAAATAAGACATTGTTATCAACACATATGTGTATATATTTACAATCTGAAATAATTCGGGCATTATACTGAAAAACAAGTAGTTAAGCTACCAGAATTTCAGTTTGGAGTAGTATGTTTTTCATGCATGAGTATGCCAAGAAAATATTTTGCTCCTTAAATTTTACCATTTCAATTTCCACACAGGCTACAAAAGTTTGTTTTCAGTATTAACGAAATCCCTATATTCATAAAATTTAATTCTTTGGTATGATTATAGAAATGTGTTTTTCTTGTCTATTGATACTTAATATTTTAATTTTTAGTTTATCTACAGTCTTCAAAGATCTTAACTTTATAAGACTTTGTGATTTTGAAATAATGTTTTTCTGTATTTCTGCCTGATATCTGTGATCTAACATAAGCTTTGTATAAGAAATGTGTATGCTACTGTAGCTGAATTAGTTTTGTAAGCCATATAAATTTTAATTTACTACTACTTTTAAAGAACCTTTTTTTTAATAATCATCTGCATCTTTCTTTTATTGTGAATTTCACCTTATCCTGTGTTATACTAACTTGTTGAGATATTGATAAATTATTAAAACAATATTTTTCTTGTTAAACCTTTTTTTATCAAATTTTGCCAAAGTTAGTTGAATAAAAATCTAATACACAGATGTAACAGAACAGTTTAAATGTTTCTATGAGGAGTTGTAATAAAATAAAATTGTTTTGAAGGATGAGACACCAACCTTCAGGGAAGTAGCAATGTCAAATAAATTCAACAAAAAGTCAAGAAAAAGAAAAAAGCTGTTAGAAAAAACAAAACAAGTAGTAAAGGTAAGACTAAATTTGAATAGAAATTTTGTTTAGTGGTGGGCTTAGTAATGAATTTAATTTACTTTTCCTTAGCAGAAAGTATTATGGTATTTTTGTAAATTATTGTAATTTCATTGAAGTGCTACATTTTCTTTATTAATTTTATTTGTTTACATTTTTTAAAGTTAAAAATAATGTGAAAAATGTCTTTCATACTAGGTAAAATATGCAAAAGTGTGTGATACATATGTTAGTCATAATTTTTGCCCTCGTTGAAACAGTGACTCTGAAATATTTGAATTTTTAAATTTCATAAGAAATGATACATACAACAGTAAATATCATTGACTGTGTTTTAGAAAATATGTAATATATAGTGTTCATGGAGTAATAAATGATGGAAGTAACAATTAAAAGTTTAGAATCTCATGAAAGACTGTTGGTTCTCTAGCTTTAATAGTGTATAGTTTAGATAATACAGTGAAAGGTTATAAATATGCTGGTGTTTACACACACACACACACACACACACACAGATATGTATTAAAAATGAATACTCAGAAAGTCCAAATTACTTCTGTATGTTAGAGTTTGTTGAAATTTTGTTTTAATGTATATAAATTCATATGGTAATATTTTATGCCATTAATTTGTCATTTCCCAGAAATCAAAGAACAAGAAAAAAGCTCTGACATTTAACTTTTCAGCTATTCATCTGATTTATGACCCACAAGGTGAGCTACAATTTTCATATATATAATGTTTTTTTATATTTGTTGAATATAGAGCTGAGTGTGGTCTAGTGTGTAATGTGCAGATGCTCTGTTTGTGTCCTATTATAAGGGTGATTGTCATTATTTAATCAGACTAGAGTAACCCAAGAGTTATGATGGATGTTTTTGACTGGCTATCTTCCTTTTAATCTGAGTTCAAAACTAGGAATGGTCAGTGCAAATAATCCTTGTGTATCTTTACATGTATTTATGGAAACTAACAAATAATAATGAAATATTTTAATAGTTTAGAGATAGCTTAGCTAGGTAATTAAAACTTTATTGTTGAAATGTCGTGCATTTATAAGATTTGCTACCTGTTTCGTTGTTTATTTACTGGTCATTCAACGTGAATTTTTAAAGGTAAATAAAATTTTGTTATGCACTTACAATAGCAATAATATAATCAACTGTCCTTTTCAGGTATTTTTAAGATTATTGACTTCAGCTTGAGGTAATCATTTCTGTGTGAGATATCTCTATTACTAACACATACCAACAATATCTAATAAACAAAGGAATAGAAGCTAAGAAATTACTTAATACAATTACCTTGTAACTTATAAATATTTTTATTTGAGATATCAAAAATGCATTAAGAAAACTAGTATTTAATTTAAATTTTTAAGCATGTTGTTGAAGATGTTCTAACATTCATTTATTCATCAAAATTTTTGAATAATTACTATGTATAGTATCACAATGTACTGAGCAGTTAATATATGAAACTGTTTAAGAAATAAAATAGATGATGAATAGAAGAAGGCACATAGAAACCACAGCTTAAAGAAGCTGTAGTTATCTTGAAGACTTGCTTTTTATATATATATCACCGAAGTATTGCACTAATTAAATAGCTTAGCTACTACAAGTGTAAGGTTATATGAGGTGTTTGAAGATCTCATCTAATTAAGGTCATTGTTGTATTAATAAAATGATGAATAGTGTCAAGTAAATTGGACATTATGTAAATAATATACTTGTATTTGTTTGTCAGGATCTTTTTTTGTAGATTTGTAGATTAAATGCTACAATTCTCATATTGTTAGAAAGGTCTTTGTTTATGCAGGCCAGATTGCATATTGGCTGTTCAGTTTAGAGTCACTTTACCTGTATTTCGTTTTGTCAAACATTTCAGTACAATGAGCATGATACATGATGGCACAAAGTTATTGTTGTCACGTGATGACTGGATTCAATTTCAACTTTAGTTATTATTTGCAAAGTATTTTGCATAAACAACACTTAACCCATAACCCACATGCAATTTCTTAAGAATAAATGAACATTGCACTTTATACAGTATTTATTGATTTTAGTTCTAAAAATACATATGCATAGTTTCTTCAGAATAGTATGCTTATCTCTTTGTGAATGCTAATTCAGATGTTTCAGGTAAGTTTGCCTTCATTACATGTTTATATTTACTTTACAATAAATTAGCTTTGGTTTGTTTTGTAGATTGCTTCAAACACCTTTTGGTGACTTTTATACTTTAGTAGGGGATTTTTTGTGTGTGTTTGTGTGTTTCTTTGTTTCAACTTATAAAATTGCAGTATTTACTGAATGTTCATAACTGTTTCATTCTCTGTACACTATTATTAATTCCATTAATTTATTGTTTATTTTAGCATAGTTTTGTATATTTCTACCTGTTGTCTAAAAATTATCTAAAATTCATGAGATTTTTTTTTAATGTACAAAAAAAATTTAAAACGTGAATCTTACATCTTCAGGTAACAGCAGAAACTGTGACAAATACCTTCAATATTCTAAATATGTAGTGAAGATACCAGATTTTAAAAAAAAAAGATCCATAATGATATTTCCATAAAATCAAACTTCTGTGAACTAAAACAAATGAAATAATTACATGTTGTGACAGATGATGATTTAAAGAGGGTGAGCTTTATATTTAAATTCTCGATATTTTGCATGAAGGTATTTGTTGAATAGTATCATTTATTTCATTTCTGAGAACATTTTTCAAGAGCACAAGAATTAGAGAGCAATGTAACTGAATTCTGTTTTTATGAGTTTGTAGATAACTGTACTTTTTTAAGCTCTTGCTATACTGTATTTATTTAAGTAATACTATATTAAAACAAAACTAGGAAATCATGTAATGTTTTTGTTTATGTAATAGAGAAAAATGCTTTTTTAACATATGTACACTGTGTAAAATGTATATCTGTATTGTAGAATTACTGGTTTCTTTATGATTTGTTTAATGGCATTTAGTCTTGTCATTAACCCTCTTGCTTACATGTAAGTCATAGTGAGCATGTCATAACCTATTACTGAATTTTAATCAAAATTTACTTAAACTACTTTATCATTGTATGCAAATAAACTTGCATCAGGTTTAAGTTCTTATTGTTTATAAGGAAATATTTTTAAAAATCTTCAATCTGTCTTTGTGAATTAAAACAAAGGAATTAATTACATGTGATAGGTAATGAAGTGATGATGAATTAAAAAAAGACAGTTTCTCCTAACTATCACAATCTTGTGGTATTCTAATTATGTGACAAGAACTGTTACAAAATCATCCGAGCTAGGGATTATTTTTCCTGCGGAAAAGAAGCTCGAACTAGAAGTGAAATTGACAATTCTCTGTTCATAAAACAACATTATGTAATACATCATTTGATAAGTTAAAACCTAGGCTTTCCATTGGGTTATAGATAATGTAAAGTTAAGTGTAAGATTGTTTGAACAAATTTTGAAAGAGAGAATGTGATGGGGTGTGTGGCAAGAGGGTTCTGATTTTCTATTTGATAACTCTGTAACCAAACAGAATCGAAGACTATAACAAATTGTTTTATATGAGTAATAATGATTTTCTAGTGAGTAATTTATATTGAATTTCATATTTAATAGAGGGGGTGGTGAATAAAATAAGAGGAAATGGCTAGAGAAAATGTCCACTGTCACACAAGGGGAAATTTAGAATTTTTTTAAAATGTTGCCCTATAAAAATAAGAACTTAACACTTGTATACTATTGAAATATGGATTATTTAAACTGTTATGGTGTAGTACTTTCATAGGACTGTTCTATTTAAATTGTTGAGGCATAATTCTTTCATAGAACTGTTCTGTGTACTAATTGGTGTAACACAAACAAAAGGTAGATTTAATAAAAGTTTTAATGTAAGTTGGTAAAACCTTGTGACGTACAAAGTAAAACATGCCTTTCAGTATAGGGTTAATTTAAACTGTTACTGAAACAAAAAGTTTGATATACGTTTTGGAGGTCTTATAGATCTTAGTAAAATGTGACAATTTTCAGATGGAGAAAAGTTTTTAATCTTAGCATGAAAGTCACTTTGAGATCAGAGCAGTGAACATTGACTCCATTTACTCGTGGACACTTCTTCATAAAAATAATTTTAAAAAACCTGATTCTTTGTGTACAAAACACTTGTAATGTTTATAGAAAGTTTACAAAATTTCATGAAGATACATGAAACATTAAAAATTATAGAATGGTGGTAACTTTTGGGTTACAAACTAGATTGAATCAATGAGACTGTAGTAAAAGTGTTAACACAACATCATTTAATGTAATTTAACATGACACTAGATTTGCTTAATGTTTTTGTAATTTTTGTATTATAGGTATGGCAGAAAAATTACTTAAGTCCTTAGAAACAATGAATGAAAGATATGAGGTAAAACTAATGGTGATGAACCTGGTTTCCCGTCTTGTTGGAATTCATGAGGTGAGAACCAAGTAGATGGTTTTGCCTTGTTTCTGTATATGTAAACAGTTTTTTTTGTATCAATAAAGCATAAAATAACTGAAGAGTAGGAATATAAAATATTATTATGAAAGAAATATACAAAAAATAAAGAAAATCAACAAAATAGAGTAAAAAAGGAACTGTTAAGTTAGTTTTTGATACAAAATCTATAAAACTAGTATATGAAAAATATAGAGCAGTTTTGTTTTATCATAAATTTCAATTACAGTAATATTGTTTCAGACATTTTGGGATTGCCTTTTCATTTTTATTCTTTTGTAATCTGTATTCAGGTTTTCTAAAAACAGGGTGTAGATAATTGTACTAAATATTTTTAACAAAAACAACATGGAACCTCATAATTCCAATTATTATTTTAGTGTGTGTCTTGAGCATATTCTTAGTAATATATTTCAAAGAAAAAGCCCATAATTCTGAAAACTTATTTTTTGTTGAGAGTGAAAATCATTTTTTGTGTTTCAGACTTTTTGTAATACCAAACAAAGTGATCTTAATCTAGATGTTTGTAATAATGGTAAACATTGTAGGTATATTATCATGCGTACAAATATGTTTATTTATAAATTGTTTTCAGCTGTTTTTATAAAAGCAGATTATAAAAAAACCATGATTAGTGCAACTTTTCTGCTATACTGTTCTGTAATATATGAAGCATTCTTGTTTGTAACTTTTGTTTTTAATTACTACTAGCCTTTTTGTATTTTTAATTTTTTTAACATTGACTGATATACTTATTCAAAATTGTTTAATCATTTTTGTAGCTCATATTGTTGAACTTCTATCCTCTACTACAACGGTTTATTCAACCTCATCAACGAGGTCAGTGTCTTCAATCTATGATTTTTTCTATTTGTAATTTTTTAAAGCAGTTTTTAGTAACTTCTAAGTGTTTTAGTAATATTTTGTATGACTTGTATTGTCTTGTTTGTTTTTTTCAGACATCAGTTGATGTAGTAATGCTTTTTGTAAATCTGATGCATAATAAAATATATATATTCCAGGGTATTTATGTGTAAGTGTAGTGTGTAAAGGGTGAACTGTTGAACCCATGATAGAAAATTGGCAGTAGCTAGCTGACATAAGCCAACATTCTAGTGATCATCAAGGATAATGGTTACAGTAGTCTTTAAAAACTTTTATCTTTGAAACACCAAATTTTTTAAAATGTGCTTTCAAACATACCACCTATTTGTTTTACATATGGTATGAAAATAGTAATTTTTCAATGTAACATTATTTCACATTAGCTAAGTTAACATCCAAACAGCAATGCATCAACTGTCTAACACCTGAAAACAAAGCACGTGTAATGATATATGTTACTAGATATTTCTGGAGCTATACATTGAGCTTTTGCATTATTAAACTTGGCCAAACTTTCTGTAAAGTTTCAATAAAATTTACTTTCTGTAATGTTTCTAGTGAGCATTGTAGCATGAGTAAATTTGATATATTGTACCAGGCAGAATTTGAATTTTATGAAAAAGGCAATCTAACTTTAAAAGATGACATTTTCATTTTATTGCAGTGTGGGAAGGTTAATTATAATGAACAGCCTTGAGAAAGACATTTATGTGTGTACATAATTGAAAACTTAAACATTAACTGCAGTCAGAATGTTTATGAAGTTAACTTATTCTGGATAGGCTGCAATAAAGCACTACAATATCAAGCTTCCTAAATGATGTATCATTGTTATTATTTTTTAATATATTTTATGGGACTGAACCACGTTTTTGCTATGGTTGAAGAACCAAATTTTTGTGCACATATGTTTATTGCATTTATTTCTTAGGTGATGTATTTGACATGACAAAATTTTTTTATGATTTCTTATTATTTAAGTTTGAAATTTTCGAGCTTTGTGCTGAGTCTTATAAAGATCTTCTGAAGAATTTAGTATGAAATGAAAAACATGGTCCTGCAAATAAATAAGATATCAGTAGATATTAATAAGAAGTGACAAACAAAATATCTTTTATGCATGTACATGAAGTTTAATTACAAACTTCTTTCAGATGTCACACGGATTTTACAGTATAGTGCCCAAGCTGCACATGAACAAGTACCCCCAGATGTAAGTAAATTTATATTTTATTTTCTGCTTAAGTCATGCTAAATTTATATATATAAAACATTCTTGGAATATTAGTGTATAATATTTTCAAAAGTATATAGGGTTTATTGCATTTTATTTGAATTATTTGTGCATATTAATGTAGTCATGGCAATTTCTAACAAATCAGTGATGCAATCTTGCTATGTGAAGATTTATAGCTGAAGTAGTATAAAAACTGCTTAAGAGAGATACAACAAAACTGTTCAAATTTTGGTGAACCAAAGGAGGAAATTTCATTTTGAAAAAAGAAACTTTGTGAATTCTTCATGGAAGAGATAAAATTAATGCAGCAGGTTATTTATGACAGTAACTGGCTCTGATGCAGTATTTAAAATCAATTCAAAGAAATACCCTCATTAGCAAAGAGAAAAATGGGGGGGACCTCTGACAAAACGTTTTTACAATTATGCAGGATACATATCCTAGCATAGTTAATGAGATTGAACAACTATTTTAATTTGATAAGTAAACATTAGTCACAATTTATCAATTTATCAGGCACACTATTTTCAGAAACAAATTGTTAGTAAAAATTTGTTCTTTACATAACCTGATTTTTTTAATATACAAAATACTTGGTATGACAACCTCAAAATAACTGATATTTTGTCTAATATATGAAGATATTAAATAAAAATTAGTGGAAGGAGATATTGGACTATATTATTTTTTATTAATATCCTACATAATTTATTGATTGTTAATAAACAAGGTTTATTGTTTTGGAGTACTTTATTTTTGCCCTTAAAAAGCTATTCATTTCTCAATTCAAATTTTATTTATTGCTTGCTTGGCTAGAACAACTGTCACCTATGGAAGAGTGTATTGTATAGGCAAAATTAAAGCTATTTCTCCAATTGGTTTATAGGAGGAGAAATGGTACCACATCCACCGATATGATGTCCAATAAATAATAGACCAGTTGAACTGGCTTTTTTTGATAGCAATTGATAACAATCTGAATCTGTTAAACATATTTAATCACTTGTTAGAAGGAAAAACAGTAGATAACCATGGAAAATAGATTGTTGAGAAAAATATGAGACAAACAAAATATGCCTTTGTTTTTGTAGGTTTGTAAATCTGGGTAAATGAATACAACATCTATATTTACTTTTAACTATATGTTAATTCAGTGAAGTAATTTATCTGACATTGTACAGCCTGTATAGTCATGTAGTTTGTTCTTTCATTTAATTTTTTTTCTTTCTTTTAGACTTTGGAACCATTGCTTAAAACCATAGCTAATAATTTTATTACAGAAAGAAATTCATCAGAAGTAATGGCTGTAGGGTAAGTGTACATTACAGTTGATGATTAAAATACAAAAGTAGTTGTTTTTTTTTGTAAATTTTTTAGATGCCCCATTTTTTGTGTATTGGAATTAAAACACAGTTGTTTAAGAAATTATTAGGTTTTAAAAACAAATTGCTGAAACTATGGCATATTTATTTAAAAATTCCTTTTAATGTGCACATGCATATAGGATAGAAGTAGCTGAAGTAACATGGCATGTCTGACAGGACTCTTTAGAGACAATTAATAGACATCATTGTAGAAGTTATTTACATTTTTAAAAAAGAAGAGGGAATGTAAATGACTTAGTGCTCTTCTTATGATAAAATTAGAATGTTCTTGTTTGTATAAGATGATTGGATGACAAAATATTCTTTTGATTGAAATCCTTGTGTTTGATATTTATGTTAACAGAATATTTGTTGTAAGTTTATCACAGCAGTTGTTAACATAAAAAATGTGTATTAATAATGACCTTATTTATAATCACAAAAAAAAAGTTAAAACTGAAACCTATGAAGTTAAATTGAGTAATGTTTATTGCTAATTTACTTTCAGCTTTTGGGATCATAAGGTATCAGTGCATGATTAACATATGTTGCATTCTCTAAAGTAGTTATTGTTTTCTTTATGACTTAAATGTACTAAACTTTTATTTTTACCTAATCAATAAACATAATTCTTGCACATTTTATATGCAGCCTGAATGCTATCAGGGAGATTTGTGCAAGATGTCCACTGTCTATGGGAGAAGATTTACTCCAGGATCTAGTGCAGTACAAGTCTTACAGAGATAAATGTAAGATAACAATTTTTATTATGTTAATTTCTTAATTTCTTTTTTTTAACATTGCACTACACAATATATAAATATTAATCCTTTTTGACCTATAAAACTTAAACTTTACATCTTTAAAATACTATAATATTTGTCAAGTTTTAAGTCTTGCATAAAATATTGATTAGATTACTCACTAAATGGTTTATTTACAATATAATAATTGGTACATATTATAGTAAATGTCAGATAAGCTGCTTGAGCATTAAGTAGATAATGGAGTATATAAATAAATCATATTTTGGTCACTTTATAACTTTTTGCTATTGTTACTTTGTACATTAGTTGTTTCAAGGAAATGGTTAGTTTCAACCTGTAGTACGAGTAATGGAGCATAGTTTGCCACTGATATTTTATGACAATTTGGAAATAACATTGAGGAGTTATCAGTTAAGAAATCTGTATTAGCTATGAAAGTAGCATATGGAAGACATCCAAAAGTACATAATGTATTAGAGGTATTACTCTGCAAATGTTATGGAAATATTAACTGAGTAGAATGACAAAAATATATTATCACTATTACAGCTTTCTTTTTGAAATACTTGTTTTTGGCTTCTGTTTTAATCCTAAATTTATCTTATGTATTTGTATTCACGATGTTCGTATTTTATAGTTTATTTAAAATATCAAGATAAAATTTTGAAACTTAATGTAGCTATGAAAAGTATATTTTTACTTCCATTTTATGTTTCTTTTTTGCATTTCTGTAAAGCTGTGATGATGGCCGCTAGGTCTCTTCTTCAGCTCTATAGAAGTGTTAACCCAGGACTACTGCTGAAGAAAGATAGGGTAAACCACTTATTTTTATTTCTTATCATACCATTTAATTCTACAAAGTTTAAAACAAGTTCACATCCTACAAGCATGAACTTTCTTAATGAAAAGAAAATGACTTGATGTTCCAATATATTACATTATTCAATTGTATTACACTTTTTATTTTGGTGTCCTTTGTTTCGTGCAACCATGGCTCATAAATAATTTTTTTTTTTTAAACTGGAGAAGATGATAGATTGTCTTGCAAATCTTGGAGTGTTATAATAAACTAAAGTCATATAAAACTCCACGAAACAGCAGCATGCTTCATTGTGCTAATGAAGGATGATAGAGATAGTCTTTCTACATTTGTTGGAAGACTGTTATAAGTGATTTTATAATTGGAGAAGTTAGAATTTAAATGACTTATTGTCTTAATATTTCTGTTATCTAATATCTTGTCCAGGAAAAACATCAGTCTATTTTTATTATGTGTATATGTTTCATAATCAAAATAGATTAGTGTTTCCCTAGACAAGATATTAGATAAGAGAAACATTAAGACAATTCATAACATATTAATCATGTCATAAATTAAAATCAAAAACTGTTAAAAGTTTAATTTTGTTGTCATAGATATTACAGAACCAACAAGTGCATGTTTTTGGTTCTTCAAATATAAGTTTTAGTTTTTTGGAGCAGGAAATGTAAAAATTTTTTTTATATTCCGTAACAAAAAATATATTTTTTAAAAACTATTTCAGTACTGCCAACCCACTTGTGAAACTTTTGAAAAGTCTAAACAAATTCTATTAAGTATTTAAGTATTACTCTACATTTAAATGCTTTAAATCCAAATTTGGACATTAATGAAAGAATATCTAAACAAAATAAAACATTGTTTATATTTTATACCAAAAATGGATCTACTGATAATTAGTTACTTTATATATGAAAAGAATCATTTAAAAATTAGAAAGAAAGAAACTGAAAAAAAATCTAAAACTAATGAATTGGTTTTCTAGGGTCGCCCTACTGAAGCAATTCAAGAGCTGAAAGTAAGACAATATGGGGAACTTTCAGCCCTTGATTATTTACCAGGTGCTGAAATTTTACCAGAAAAAGGAGAGGACAAAGGTAAATCAATTTTCTTTCGTAAGAAATTTGGTTTTACTCTTTATAAGGCTGAACCTCATTCTGTGTAACTAAACATGTATCACTAAGTAGAGAACTACAATCACTCTCTCTTTATTAGAAGACTGACAAAATATGTTTACAATATACAGAGGATTTTTTTTGTGTGTGGTGTTCTAAATATAGCACAGATCACAATGAATTGAAAATTTTACCATGTTGTTATTCTGGTAATATAAAGTTTAAAATAAGATGAATGCAGCCGTAGCAAAAAATATTGCCAAATTGTGTTAATTCAATTTTTTTTGGTGGTTTTTGTGCTGAACTGCGTATTTGAATGTCAAAAGTTCAAAACATGTTTAATATGTCCAGTTAATATTTCACTTGCATTTGTAGACTTGTTATAAATGTTACAGTAAATATTTTACTGCCCAGTTAAGATTTTCATACAGATGGCTGGTGCTTATTGGATACTCTCTTTGGTTAACATTCCTAAGTTAAAATGGCATTGCTTAAACATGGGGGGTATAGCACCTGGTTATTTAGTTTGTCTGGTATATAAGATTGGAAACGCCAAATATCACACTCACTTGATGAGTGCAGGTACAAGTAAAAGTATTATTTAAGAATTATTAATATAACTTACAGTTTATTATTTAAAATTTCGAAGTTGAATTGTTTTGATATTTGAAACAATTGAAGAAAGAAAGCTTGCAGCTCATTGCTTGTTTCAGAATGGAATGTTTCTGTGATTTTATATTCTTTGAGAAATTATCACATAATTTAAGAATAACTAATAGGAACACTTGTAAGTAATAACTTCATTACTGCATATTATTTGTGTTGTTAACTAACTCTTCCCTCTTAAAAGATATTAAAATTGTAATGGAGTTGATAAATCACATATATTGTTATCATTGTTAATATTTAAGATGTGAAGTTAATCATACATTGTTGATATGTTTATTCATTGAGTACACATGTACAAAAAAAAATACAAAGTGTGACATCACAATACTTCCTGTTCCTGTCATGAATGATGTTCTCCTTGAGTTATTCCTTACTGTAGGTGGCAGCACTTATCTCAATATTCTTAACACTCCCACTTAATTTTAAGTTTTACACAAACTTACAATTACTGTCAATAATCTTACAGTTATTCTAAATGTTTTACAATTACTTTCAATCTGTTGTTATAATTGTCACTTTATCTGGTTCATTTATCCATTGGTGCCAGTCCAACATTATCTCTGAACCTTTCAAATGCATTTCTAGCAAGTGGCTTTGTAAGAATGTCAGCAGTCATACTGTTTGTGGGACAATATTCTAGTTTCTAGTTTTACTGATCCGTTCTGCACACATTGGCGAATGAAGTGGTAACAAATATCAATGTGTTTTGTTCTTGCATGACCCATTGGATTCTGTGCCATGCCGATTGTTCCTTGGTTATCTTCCATAATACAAACAGGGTTGTCAACTTCGGAACCTATTTCTTGCAGTAGTATTCTCAACCATACTGTTTCCTGTGCTGCAAGACTCAAGGCTATATACTCTGTCTCTGAGGTGGACAGGGCCACCGTGGATTGCTTTTTGCTAATCCAACTTACAGCTGCTCCTGCTTGAATGAAGATATTTCCTGATGTGGACTTCCTATCATCCAGGTCTCCAGAAAAATCTGTATCTGATTAACCATTAATGACGTCTCCTGGTACCTTTTTAAACTTAAGACTAAGATCAGCTGTTCCTTTCAAGTAATGCAGGATTCTCTTTGCTGCTGTCAAATGTGCTGTGTTGGGCTGAGCACAATATTTCGATATTGCTCCCACTGTATATGCAATATCTGGTCTTGTTCCCATTGCAACATACAGAAGGCTGCCTACCAACGACTGGTACAAACTGCGATCAACCTGAGTGCTAACACCATCATCCTTTTGCAGTTTCACGTTTACATCTGATGGAGTTGCAACTGCCTTACATTTAGTAATTCCAAATTTCACCAGCATAGTTTGGATGTACTGTCTTTGATTTAACCATACACAGCCATTCTTTTCATCCTGAACAATACTGAGTCTAAGGATGTAATAGAGCTTTCCAAGGTCTTTCATGCAGAATTTTTTCTTCAGTGCTTTCTTTATAGTGATTATTTCATCATCACTATCAGCAACCAAAATAATATTATCCACATATACTGCAACTATTGCTAGATTTGTTATAACAGTGTGGTGACTGTTTTAATCCATACAGTGGTTTTTTCAGTTTACACACAAGGTTTTCCTTCCCTGGAACAGCAAAGCCTTCTGGTTGTTCCATGTATATCTCTTCACCCAGATTTCCATTCAGAAATGCAGTTATGACATCCATCTGGTGAATTTTCAAGTTGTTCTGCACAGCAAATGCAATCAAGGATCAAATTGATGCACAGTGCACTATTGGGGAGAAGGTTTCCTCGTAATCCAGACCATAATTCTGCGAGTAACCTTTGGCCACCAGCCTACTCTTGAACCTCTCTACATTTCCAGTATTTCCATACTTAACTTTGAATACCCACTTACAACCTATAGGTTTTCTTCCAACTGGTAATTCCATCAGATCCCAGGTGTCATTTTCTTGTAAAGACTGAAATTCCAGATCTGTGGCTGACTTCCACTCCGTTGCATTGTCATTTGACATTGCTTCACTTAATGTGCTTGGCATTAACATACTGCATAAGTTTGCAGTGTGACAAACTGATTCATTTGCTGCTGTCATATCAGCATACTCATCATATCCATAGCGGATGGGGGTTTTCCTGTTTCTTGCTGGTCGTTCTGCTTTATCATTAGCTTTAACTTTGTTTCTTGGTCCGCTATCTGTTCACTTGATGAGATATACTCATTTGTCACAGGCTCTTGACCAAATTCTGTTTCATTAAAGATAACATTTTGCTGTATGAAAATCTTCCTGGATTGTTCATCATACAGTCGATATCCCTTGGTGCAGTTATCATATCCAATGAAATGTACCTTCATGGACTTCATGTCTAATTTCTGTCTTGACGCATCTGGCGCATGTGCATATGCAAGACATCCGAACACTTTCATGTGTTCTACATCTGGTTTCTTCCCATACCATCTCTCATATGGCATACTACCATCTTTTATTGCCAATGTGGATACTCTGTTACCCACATATGCTGCAGTAGCAACAGCTTCCACCCAGTACATTCTTGGTAACTTAGCATATGACAGCATGCTTTTCGCTGATTCCACAGGAGTTCTGTTCCTTTTCTCAGCAACACCATTTTGTTCTGGACAGTATGCTACTGACATCTCATGATGAATGCTTCTTGACTATAAATATTGCTGGAACTCATTTGACGTATATCCTCCACCATTATCTGTGGTTTTTATGGGCTCTCCAGATTCATTTGAGTACAACTTCTCAAATTCCTTGAATTTCTCAAAGACTTCTGACTTCTATTTCAAGAAATACACTCTGCAGCATCTTGAGTAATCATCAATAAATGTAACAAAGTACTTGCTACCTTTAATAGATGGAGATTGCATAGGACCACAGACATCACTGTGTACCAGTTGCAGTCTTCCCTTTGATTTGATTTCTCCCACTGACTTAAATGGCTTCCTGTGCATTTTACCTTCAGTGCATCCCTCACAGAAACTGGCTTCATCAGACTTCTGGAATTTCATTCCACTTAAATTTCCACTCCTGACAAGCTTCTGTAACTGTGAAACACTGACATGCCCTAGTCGTTGATGCCATATTATATCCAAGCCATTCATGCTGCTGTTTGAGGCTACTGAGGCATTCTCAGTAACACTGGTCTTACAGTCCAGTTGGTATAGACCATCATCCTTTCTTGTACTCATACCATGGAGTTGTCCTGATTTACCTCGGATGTAACAGCGATTAACTTCAAACTGCCCAATATTTCCTTTTTCAGTAGCAGCTCCTACTGAAAATAGATTGCTAGCTAATTTTGGTATATGAAGAACACTGCATTGTGACATGCTTTGAATTACTGACTTTAAATGTCATTTCTAGTTTAAAGTTTCCAACTCCAAGAGCTTCAACAGTTCTTCCATCACCAATCCTAACTTGCTGAGGTGTGCTAAACTTGTGATAATTTGATAATATGTTCCTCTGGTGTGTCATATGCCTAGATGCACAAGAATTCACCAGCCATTCCCCATTTCCTATTCCTTTATCCTGGTTTGTTACAAAGGCAATACCATTGTTTCCATCAGTATAATCTTTTGCCACATTAATATCCACATTCTTAGCTTTGTGGACCATTTCCTTCAGTGTTGGACAATTGCATTTTATATGTCCCTCTCTGCCACACTTGTAACACTTGAAGCTGTTACCCCTTTTCTTTGTTTCTTGTTCCATGTAGTTTGAAGTTGCTGCAAGTGGCTAATGCAGTTGATGATGTTTCATTTGATGCAGTCCTTTTCTTCTTTTGTTCTTCATTAATCAGTGCCTGTTGCTCACATTCTAATGAGATATCGTCAATTTTGGTTTCCAGGGCTGTTTACAATTGTATCATAACTAGCTGGCAGACTACCAAGTAAGGTAACAATCTGATCTTCTTCTGCTATTTCTGCCCCAACTGCAGCAAGCTGATCTGTTAATTCCTTCATTTGTTTCAAATGTTCCTGGACTGTCATGCTTTCTTTCATCTCACATTGAAAATACTTTTTTTTTCAGGAATAGCTTGTTAGCTAGTGTGTTCCTATCAAAGTGAGCACGCAGTACATTCCATGCTTCCTTAGGAGTTGTGCATGAGGTGACAAGATAGAGTTGTGCACCTTGAATATTCAGAACAATTGTTGAAATGTTCTTTCCCTTTCCCTGTTGAAATCTGCCCTTGTTTGATCATTGACTGTCTCTGCCAATACCTCTGTTTCAGTCACATGGTCCCATAGGCCTTTTCCTCTCAGTAAATGTTCCATTTGAAATTTCCATGTGGCCCAATTATTTTCTCCCAACTTATCAATTGATATTTTATCTTCCATTGTCAAACTATTTTAACCACAACTGTAATATTCCTTTCTTTAATTTAGATCTATTTCTCCCTTTATATGACTTGAGAAAATAGTGTCAATCAATATATTGCTTACAGTTTATCTTGGTATTTCACAATGGCTTCCAGACAAAGGAAACAAATCACCCAGCACTTGTGATAAAGTATCCATGTAAATCCTGTGCCATCCAACAAAAATTGTCATCCAAAACTGTTCTATAGTAATCCTCAGTATCTCCTGGATTACTTGTACTAACAATTTTAATCCTGTGCCATCCAACAAAAATTGTCATCCAAAACTGTTCTACAGTAATCCTCAGTATCTCCTGGATTACTTGTACTAACAATTTTAAAACAGTTTCATCTGTTTAAGCACTATTAGAGCATTCCTGGGCCCATAACCTGTTGATATGTGCTTATTCATTGAGTATACATGTACAAAAAAAACAATAACCACAAAGTGTGACATCACAATTATTCCTGTTCCTGTCATGAGTAATGTTTTCTTTGAGTTATTCCTAGCTACAGATGGCAGCACTTATCTCAATATTCTTAACATACACTTCATCAAAAAACTAAATGTAATATAACCTATAAGTTTCATTTAATTTTTTTCTATAGGCTGTTAAAAGATATTAAATTTTTCATGTACAAAAAAGTTGTTAAATAACGTATAATGCTGTTATGAAATGCTTTCAGTGATGATATTTAAGACTTGAGGTTAATAAAATTATGCAACATACACCTCATTAAAAAGCTGAGTGTAATATACTCCATGAATATCATTTATTTGTTTTTATAGGCTTAAAATACTGTTAAATAAAATCCTCTTTAGTTTAGTCTGTATTGTATCCAACTTAACTATCAATTTATTAAGATATTACTTTTGAAGTGTTTGCTTCTCAGAGAAAAGGTAGATATTTTTATGAAAATTTTAGCAGCATGTTTGTTTGTACTTTTTCTATACAATGGGCTACATTGTATAGATTTTGTTTTAGACTTTGAAAGTGTGATACTAACCACATGTAAGTTTGGAATTTTGTACTGCTGTAAAGAAATAGGAGTTCCTTTTACAATTCCCAATGGTTACGTATTCAATTTTTAGACAAATACCTTTCCTAACTTCTGTTATATATTTAAAAATAAACCTTACAATGGTAGAGTTGTATATCTATAATTAGAGTATTAAAATGGAGGAAATGACCAGTTTCTGAAGCAATTGTTGTTTATACATCTATTTGTTTCCAAAGAAATACAATTTTGACTTAAGTGAAATAAAGATATAAGGTTAACATTAGACACTTCTTTCAAAACTAAGCTGGGAAAAAAGTATTTACAAATTGTACTTTCAGTGTTTTGAATAGGAAATAGATCTGATGGAATTTGAAAAACCTTAAGTTACTGTGTAATAGCAAAAATTAATATTACTATATCATTAAATCACATACACAATGAAATGTTTTGAACAAGTTTTTCATTCCAAAAATTTTTTTTGGGGAAAATATGCTTTTATAGATTTAACATTGTTTGAGTTAATAAAGCTTTTTTATTATTTTGGTTCATATTTCAAGATGTTTACCTAGTTTAAAATTCATTAAGAAGCATTGTGTTCATGTAATTTTAGTGCAAGGGAAAGAACAAATTATTTTAAGACTGACAATTTTAGTTTATTAATATTCACTACATTTTATATAAATAAAAATACTGATATGTTTGTATGCACTTTGAAGGCTTGGAAAAAAATAGAAAAAGCAAAGAAGAGGAAAAGGATGACAGTGATGGTAGTTGGATTGATGTGTGTCATTCTTCAGATGAAGAAGGTCTTGATGTAAGATGTTTATAAATATTTTTGATTTAAGCTTCACAGCCTCTACTATAGAATTTGAAGTTCAATGTTTAAATGATGAAGAATCGTAAATTAAGTTTGGATTTTGAGTTTAATGAGGTCGAACCATATTTATTATAAAAGTAATTATTTATTATAGAGAGATCATAATACTCTTTGAATGTATTTCACTTGAATAAGACTTATGTTCCATTTGTTACTTTTAGTTTTTACCAAGTTTTTACAAAGCCCATCAATCTATAATGTTGAGTTTTCATAAAACAAGTGACATTGAAACTCAAAGAAAAGTCTTTCCAAATGAGGATTTGTTGAATATTACCTTCAAAAGTGTATATAAATTTAGTATTTTGCTTGAATATGAAAAATTTGTACTGTTTTGTTTTGTTTGTTTGCTGTACTTCTGATAACAAGATTTCTAATAATTGTTTTCATATTTATAATGTTTCTGATAGAGATAGAAAGTATTTTTGTACTGAAAAATTAATTTAGATAAATATTGATTAGTAAAAGAAGGCTTTGAGTGCTGTGGAAATAAGTGTATTTAACTGTAGATTATTTGAATAACAATGATTTATTAGGAAAAAGGAGATAAAAGTAAGGAACAGTGTGCATTTGGAAAGAGTGGTATCTCTTTGGAAGCTAAAGTTTCTAAAGCAACAGACATTTCCCAGTCTCGAATTCTCAGTCAAGAAGATTTCCAAAAACTCCATGTAGCTCAGCTAGCAAAACATATAACATCAACAAAGGGTAAAAAATCTCCAATGAAAAGAAAATCTGAAGACAAAGATGGAAATATTAGTTCTCGGTAAGTCAACTTACACAAGAGCGGAATTTTTTTTTATTGCTATTGAAATGTTTTATTTACATGTAGTTTGTTGCTAAAGATTACTGAGATCTTTGTTTCAAAACATGTTCAGTTTGTTTTATAGTTTCAGTAGTTTGAATATTATATATTTTTCATCCATTACTATTAAGTGATATATAAAATCTCAGTAGGTATATTTCTGGCTGTACATAAGTCAGATTTTGTTATTTTGTTTATCTAATGTATTTTACTGAAAAAAAAACCCTCAGGAAGTTTAGAAAATAAAGTCTTTATGTATGAAGTGTTTTCTTCAACTATCTATACTTTTATATACATGCTTCTCATCTGTGGTTATTTTAGTTCTAACTTATTTTATAACTTTCAGGTTTCTGTATGAAGCATTATTGTGTTAATTTTGATCTGAATGCTTTATGTTTATTTCTGTAAAAAACTATTATTTTTGTCAGAAAAGAACTTGTGCCACTTTGTGATATTGAGCGTATTAATAAAAGACCAAGACATGATAGAGAATCAAGACTTGCAACTGTCATGGTAAGTACACATAACAACTTATCTTGTAAACTGTATATTTATTTCATAGCATTTTTGATTTGTAAATTTATGTTTTCCATAGTAGCAAACTTCTTGCTGAAATACAAAAAAAAAAAATTTTTTTCTTATGGCTGTTATTCACAGTGGATATCAGTTGATATTGCTTTCTTTTTTTATTGTTACACATTTGATGCACAGCTGGATGTTTACAATTTATGATAACGTTATAAGAATGAATGCTGAGGGATTAGAGCCCCTTCCACCACTGATTCTAGGTGATAATTGTAATTATGAACTATTTTCTGCAATGCATCTTCCATTGCAAGAGGCTTTTGCAAAATGCTCTGAGGTTAATGTTTTCTTTATCATCTTTACATGTTTTCCAAAGTACATCATTCATTTACAGAGACTGTCTGTCTGAGCAGCTTTAAGGTGCAAGAGTCCATGATATCTGCAAATAATAAACATACATTTCCATTTCTACTGCCATCTTGTAGAGGAAAGATATGTAGATTATTAGACAAGTGCTTTATCTTGATAGTTATACTTTATTTGCATCCAGTTTGTATAAAAATGGTATTTTTTTTGCACAACATGGTACCAGTATGCTAATCTGAAAACAAACTTCATCTTTCCATTTGTCTCACTTCTCTAGATGTTTAACTCTCTACATTTCCTTGAAAACTTTACAGTTTGACATAGTAATTTCAAGAAATTGAGAATAGTTTAAAACCCAATTTTTAAGTGGAAATTGCTTGAAAGACTGAATCTATCAGGTCATTCCTTTAATATCCAATTTTAGGTTCAGAAAAAAAGAAAGGATTTCAAATTCTTTTAACTTTATTTAATCAATAATGTATGTTCCATTATTTGGCATCTTCTGTGTTTCAAGCTCTTTTCCATCAAGATAATTCTGCAAACTTCAGAACAAGTGCTAATTAGATGGAGCAAGGTCTGGAGAATAGAGAGGATTTGGAAGTTTTTCCCAGTCTAGCTCTTCAATCTTTGCAGATGTGATCCTTGCTGTATGGGGCCGTGCATTATCCTGGTGCAACACAACACCTTTACAATTGATCAAAGCAGGCCTCTTTTCTATTAGTGCAACATTCACATGTTGACAGTAGAAGTCTGATGTAATTGTTACATTGAGTGGCAGAAACTTAAAGTGGATCACACCAACAATATCCCACCAAATGCTTAACAAGACTTTCCTAGGGTGGAGATCTGTTTCGGGCTTTGCTTTAGCCTGTTTACCTGCACTGAGCCATTGTTTGTGGAGCTTAACATTCTTATAAGATATTCATTTTTCATCTCTAGTCACTGACCTATTCAAAAAAAGTGAATTACATTTACGAGAGTGCAGAGAAGTGCAAATGTCCACTCTTGCTCTAAGGTTGACTTCTGTCATCTCATGGGGGACCAAATTTCCAGGTTTTGACACCTTTCCAAGCTGTTGCAGATGGTGGTGAACTGTTGAATGTGTTGAATTAAGCTTCTGTGCTAGTTCTTCAACTGTTACAGCACAATCTTCATCAAGTGCAACTAGCAGCAAGTTATCATTAAACTCAACAGGAATACCTAAACTTGGTGCATCACTTAAGCTTTAGTGACCTGATCTGAGCTGAAATCCCCCTTGGTGTGGATTCCTGTACGTGGTGAGGGGACCTCCCAGGGAAGGTTCTGTCCTGTCTGGTTACCTTCTCTGGGATCTAAACATCCACCCACGTGTCCAACCCTAACACACCACTTTGGCCTCGATTTCCTGTAGACGGGCGGCCTTTGGGTGGCCCTCCTTGGGTCAGTCGGCTGGTCCACTTGGGCTAGAGTCAACCAAGTACCAGTGTTGGAAGTTCTCAACGGGTGTTGTGCACATTGTACCTGATGCTGGTGTTTGGGTATAGTGCTCACGAAACCCTGACGTTGCTGCATTGTCCTTGCATGACTTTATAGTGCGTCCCCTTGTAGGGCTCCATGGTGGGTGGGGTCAGTGGGTACCGAAATTTTTCCTTTTTCCTATGGATCCTCCAAAAAATTTAAATAAAATTGTGAAAAAACAGTCAATGGGTAAGCGACCACGTCTTGAAGACTCTGAACAGCGATCTTCAACATCAGTAACACACGTACCTCATTTTTTTATATTACATTCTCTTTCGGAAAAACCTTTAGGGCAAATGTTCCCTTTTTTATTCAGAAGGGACTAGAGGGACTTGCTGGCTCTCCAAAGTCAGAAAAGAAACTTCGATCTGGTGACATATTGGTTGAAACATCCACATCCCAACACAGTGAACTCCTCTTGAATTCAAAGGCAATTGGGGATATACCTATTGAGGTTACACCTCATGCTACTTTGAATTCTTCACGAGGAGTTATTGTTGAAAGGGATTTGAAGAACGTTTCCGAGTCGGAGATTCTTGCTGGTCTCTCTACTCAAGAAGTTTCTGCAGTGAGACGCATCTCCACTCGCAAAGATGGAGTTACACTGCCAACAAATACCCTCGTTTTAACATTTACTTCACCACGTGCACCTGCCACCATCAAGGCAGGTTATCTCATTTGCAGAGTTCGGCTATACATTCCAAACCCTCTTCGATGTTTCCAATGTTAGAGATTCGGCCACTCAAAGACATCTTGTCGTGGTTCCCTGACATGTGCTTGTTATGGAGGCAAGGACCACGATGCCTATGACTGTGACATGAACCCACATTGCATCAACTGCAATGGTTCTCACCCCTCTTACTTTCATTCTTGCCCAAAATGGTTGGAGGAAAATGAGGTGCAGCATTTGAAAACGACACATAACATTAGTTATCCTGAGGCTTGGAAATTGCTATCCACTACTCCATCTCGGACATATGCTGCTGCACTTCATTCCACAATTACAGTGGGAGTGCAGACAGATCTCTCTGTGCCTCCAAGAGAATCGTTTTCAAAACAAATGAAAAGCCTTTTGACCTCCGTGGTTAAAAAGGTTGATGAATCGACTTCCACACCCATCTCTGTTCCTCCCATACCTTCCAACAAACCTCATGATCCACGTCCTTCAGTTTCAAATACAGGCATTTCTTCTGATACATCTTTTTCTCACACCACAAGAGACAAAACAATTATTTGTTTGCGTCCTCAGTCACTGGATTCCCCTTCCAATAACAAAAACCTGCCTACTCGACCCAGGGCAGGATCCATGGAGGTTGATAGACCTCCTCCGACTAAAGACAGTAAAGAAAAAAGACGTGGTCGTAAACCGAAGGGTTCCCCAGCCACTTCACCTACCGTTCTTAAAATGGCCACCTTGATACAATGGAACTGTCGAGGTTTACGTTCTAATCTGGATGATATCAAAACGCTGATTGCTTCCTACCATCCTGTTTGTCTTTCTTTACAAGAAACATTTCTCAAATCTGCTGATACAGTCTCCATTTGGCAGTTTTCTCTGTACAGAAATGACAGGTTGTGTGATGGTCGAGTACATGGAGGGGTGGCACTGTTGGTTGATCAGCATGTGCCCACCCTGTCTTTGTCACTCATCACACCCTTGGAGACCGTAGCCATCCGTGTTTCCTTGGGTCATACCATCACTGTTTGTTCTCTGTACCTGTCCCCTGGAGAGACATATGATCAATCAGACCTTGATGCTCTCGTTGAACAGTTGCCGTCTCCATTTCTAATCCTGGGGGATTTTAATGGACATCATCCCCTCTGGGGAAGTGCTGTTATTGATGGGAGGGGTCGATCTGTAGAGCGGATGCTCTCTGATCACAATCTTTCTCTTTTCAATACTGGTTCCTCCACTTACTTTCATGCACCTAGTCAGTCCTTTACCGCTATTGATCTCTCGGTTTGCTCCCCTTCATTATCCTCCCATTTTTCATGGAGGGTTGACAGTAATCCACCAGGCAGTGATCATTTTCCGATCCTTTTGAAAGAGACTGGCCGTGGTCGATGCCACCCTACCCGCATGCCCCGGTGGAAGCTAAATCAGGCAGACTGGTCCACTTTCACTGCTCTCGCAGAACTTGATCCTGCCATCGTAAATCAGCCATCAATAGACAACTGTGTTGCAGCGGTAACTGACTGTATTATACAAGCAGCTGCTCAGTGTATTCCTAAAACCTTGACACGTTTTCCACGATATCTTCGTCCGTGGTGGAATCCTGCTTGCCACATAGCACGGGAGGCTCAAAAAATGGGCCTGGGATACTTTTCGTAGATATCCCACACTTTCAAACCGTGTTGCTTTCCAATGGGCCCGTGCACATGCTAGGTGGGTAAGACGTCAAAGCCAGGAGGAATCTTGGATTAAGTTCACAACTAGCATATCTTCTACCACTAGTTCCAAGATCATATGGGACAGGATTCGAAAGGTTAATGGGCACTACAATTCTGTTTCCCTCTTGATCTTACTCTCTGATGGTCAGGAGGTGACTGATGTCCGGAGCATCGCTGACACTCTAGGTGAAAGCTTTTGCCGGGTATCTAGCACTTCTGCTTGTTCCTCCACCTGCCTGGCCAACAAGACTCGGGCAGAGCAATCACCTCTTTCCTTTCGAACTGATTGTTTCTTTGACTATAATTGTCCCTTTACCCTGGTGAAACTGAAAATGGCCCTTCATTGGTCTGCCAGTACATCTGTTGGACCTGATGATATTCATTATGACATGCTGCACCATCTATCTCCTGCTTCTCTTGATGCCCTTCTGATTGTCTTCAACCGGATCTGGCAGGAGAATGTTTTTTCTGATGCCTGGTGCCAGGCTATTATTTTACCTTTCTCTAAGCCAGGGAAAGATCCCAAGATTCCTTCAAACTACCGTCCAATTGCTTTGACGACCTATCTCTGTAAGACCTTATAAAGGATGGTTAATGCTCGTCTTGTTTGGTTCCTTGAATTAAACAACCTCCTCTCGCCCACCCAGTGTGGGTTCCATTGACAGCACTCCACCACAGACCACCTAATTCGTCTTGAAACATTTATCAGAGAAGCCTTTCTCAACCACCAACATCTTGTATCAATATTCTTTGACATTGAGAAGGCTTACGACACAACATGGAGGTATGGCGTTTTGCGAGACCTCCATACATATGGTTTACATGGCCATCTACCCATGCTTATTAAAAATTTTTTAATGGACAGGAGATTCCAAGTTCGTGTGGGTTTGACACTTTCCCGTTCTTTTGTACAGGAACTTGGAGTCCCTCAAGGCTGTGTATTGAGTGTCACACTTTTCAGTATAAAGATAAATGCCATCACTGAACAACTCCCTCTCACTGTTGCGAATGGGCTGCATGTCGACGACTTTTACATCTCATGTCAGTCGTCAAGCATGAGATATATTGAGCGGCAACTACAAACTGCCCTCAATCGTGTACGGAAGTGGACTCTGGCGAACGGCTTTAATTTCTCTCTCTCTAAAATTGTATGCATGCACTTTTGCCATCGACGGGGTGTTCACCCTGATCCTGAACTTCATATCGGTGAAGTTTTGCTGCCAGTGGTCTCGGAGACCAAGTTCTTGGGGCTTATCTTTGATCGTAAACTGACCTTATACCACACTTAAAGCAGCTTCGCGGGTCAAATGCACAAGAGCACTGAACATCCTCCGTGTCCTCTCTTCTACCAGTTGGGGGGGCAGATCGCTGTTCAATGTTAAAGGTATATCGTGCTCTTATTTGATTGAAACTCGACTATGGATCAATGGTCTATGGCTCTGCCAGACCCTTGGCCTTAAAGATGCTGGACCCTATTCATCACCAAGGACTTCGACTCTGCACTGGGGCTTTCCGTACCTCTCCAGTTCAAAGTATATACATTGAATCTCATGAACCTTCTGTACACCTTCGCCGTTTGCAACTATCTTTATAATATACTTCGAAACTTCGTTCCTTACCAAAACATCCCACCTGGGAATGTGTTTTCCCTCCTCGGTGGGCAGTACTTTTTTAGAACAGACGATCTGTCATTGCTCCGTTTGGCCTTCGCATCTGGGCGCAATTGGATGAATTGGGTCTGTCCTTGGATAATATTGCAGATTCCACAGGTGGGCCCATCCCACCTTGGCTTATTACAGCCCTCAAATGTGACTTTTCTTTCAGTCACCTAAAAAAGGCAGATACTCCAGATTGGAAGTACCGTCTTTTATTCAATGAATATCTTTCAAACAATCATTCAGTTCCCATTTATACAGATGGTTCCAAATCAGGTAATTCAGTGGGCTCTGCTATGGTTTGCTGTGGTTCAGTAGTTGCTCGCAGAATCCCCTCTACAGCTTCCGTGTTCACTGCTGAACTGTATGCCATATCTCTTGCCCTGGATCATATTGCAGCTGAGCAGTACTTCAACTGCACTATTTATACTGATTCACTTAGTTCTATACTTGTCTTGGAATCGCTACATGTTGGCTCACATCCTGTTCTCGCTGATATTCAAAACCGACTGGCCCATTTCTCATTAACAGCTACTTCACTCCAATTTTTCTGGATACCAGGCCATGTTGGTATTCGAGGGAACGAGCTTGCAGACATGGCAGCTAAATCTGTCTGCTCCAGCACCATCACCCCTATGCCTATTTCGTACATGGACTATGGTCTTGTCTTCAAGTCTCGGCTCCGTGCCAGCTGGCAGTCCACTTGGAGTGAGCAACGTGACAACAAACTTTTTCAAATCAAACCCTATATTGGACTTTGGCCATCTAGCTTCCGTAAAGTTTGGAAGGAGGAAGTTGTTCTCACTAGGCTATGGATTGGTTACAGTTTTTTAACTCATCATTTTCTTTTATCTAGAACTGATGCACCAATGTGTAGTTTGTGTAACACTCAAATCACTATCAGCCACGTTTTACTTTTTTGCCATCGTTACAATTCTCAACGACGGCAATATTTTAAACATATTTTTTCCCAGGGTCAATCTGTAACATTGGACAGTGTCATTGGTAATGGTGACTCTGTCCACCTTAATAACGTTTTTAATTTTTTAATGGCCATTAATCTTTTTAATCTCTTTTAAGTGTTGCATATTTATTCATTGCACCTTTTCAATTGTGGTTCCTTTTTTATAGTTTTAATCTCTCTCATTCAATTTGACATTGGACAATAGCCATAACATTAAATAACTCGACACCAGGACTGGAAAGGCCAACTTCAGGTGACTGACGGTGGTTTTTATACTTACCTGTTAGTCTTCCTGGCGGGTTATGATCATTACCATTTTGCTATATTAAATACTTTACAACTTTGAAGACTGGATGTCACCATTGGTTTTAACGCCATTTTCTGTTTTAATTGCTGTTTTGTTTTTACCTTCATTTACTTTTACAAATTTTACTCCATTTACTTGACTTTTATCTTTTTACTGGACATTTGGGAACTCATTATTGCGATTTTGCTATGTGTCTTTTAAAACTTCTATTCTTTTACATTTTGATACTGGTTGCTATGACACATAACCCGGAACCAGGACTGGAAAGGCCAACTTCAGGTGACTGACGGTGGTTCTTGAACTTATCTGTTAGTCTTCCTGGCAGGTTATGATCATTACCTTTTTGCTAGAGTAAATACTTTACAACTTCTCCTACTCTGCTTTCTCTCTTAACATTGTAGACTAGGTGTCAACATTGGTTTTATCCTTTTTTGTTTTACCTTCATTTCCATTTATGTCTTTTACTACATTTACTTTATTTTTACATTTTTAACGGATGTTTGGCACAGATAGCCTCGCTGCTTTGTGCCATAAAACACTAAATCAATCAATCAAACTGAGCTGAAATCACCTTTGACATTTTTTTCATTGAGAGACTCTGCATCATAAACACCTGAGTGTTCCATGTAGTTTCTGCTGTACTATTGTCTTTTTTTAAACTCATAAAGCATTATATGCCTAATGTGCTCTTCAGATAAATCCATCGTCATAAGGGTTTATTTGGTTAATGATCTGAATAGGTGGAGTTAGGTTAATTTGTTTTATTTCTCTGAACATTTTTATACACGTCTTGCTACATATTTTAGTCATTAAAGCCTTCTTGAAAGACAGAAATGAGGATGCACTTTTTGTATTAAATTTTTGGACATTACTTAGGCATAACCTGATATTTGTGTTCTGGACACCATAAGTCTTTTACAATATCTAATTTATTTGATTTAAAGATCTGTTATTTGAACATGATTTATGCCATTTTCATTAAACAGTATAAAAAATCTAAGTTTTATCTACGTAAATATGTATTTTTGGATCTCTTTTTTTTGTTTTTTGTCAGTATACAACTGATAAATTTTCATCAAGGTTTATGAAAGTTCTTGAATATTGTGTCTACATTTTTACCAACCCTGTTTATGACTGTAACCTGACCCTACCATAATAATGATAAATCTCATATGAAACCTTTTTGTAGCATTCTCTTTATGTTTTTGGATATATAATTGGTAAGATGATAAATTGCCTTAGGTTTGCATATACTAAAGTAGACTTGTGCTTAATTTAATAATACAATCCAGTTTGGTACATGTGCCAGATACTGCTTGTACAATGTCCAGAAGTTAATCTTAGAGAGATGTCTGTGAACATGGAGCTTGTTTTGTATTTGTAGACTCAAACACATGTAAATTATTTTGTGTTCTGTTGTAAGAAATATTTCTACTCTATAGTTTCAATGAACTGTTTATTCTTGATTTTTTTTTTTTTTAATTAGCTTATTACCTAACTTTCTTCACTTTCTCCAGTGCACAACCATTAGCTGGTTTTTTTGGGTTTTTTTCCAGCTTGAATCATTCCTTCTGTTGGTTTATCAATACAGTTCACCTCTAAAGGTTTTATTGTTTTTGAAAAGCCAAAAGGTCTTGATTTCTATTCTTTTATAATCACAGAATAGAAGAAGTTAGCATATAAGAGTTGTATAATGTAACTTTTCCAGAAGAGATAAATTTAAATGCCATCTACATTTGCAGACTACTATATTTTAATTGAATTGCAATAAGATTATCATGTTTTTTAATATATGCAATTGCAACTTATGAAGAAAACCAAGAACAAGTCAGCTATATACTCATATTGTTATAATTAGTCATGAACAAAACTTTTTTGTAAAATGTTTCTATTTTATAAAATAAAAATATGCAGAAATTAAAAATGTTTAGATAATTTCTAAAAATTCTCGTACATAGGTTGAAACAGTTACAGTACTGTTCATTTGATATTTTATATTAATTTATTTGTATATTGTTATGTTTTAATGAATTTTATCTTCAGTATAAATGAATGTCTTAGCTTGTTAGTTGTAAATCAAAAGTATACATCTTAATATATAAGAGTGTGTATATAAAGAAGTAAAATTAGTTTTCACTTTTTTTAACTTCATATATGTTGTTTCTTTCACTTGCAAGTACTCCAGAAAATTGCATTACACAGTATTAAGTTAAATATTTAACAAATAAATTAATGATATAAACCTTTTTTTGCTTACCAGAGTGGCAGAGAAGGGCGAGAAAAGTTTGGTAGAAAGAACACTAAAAATCCTCTTGCTGGAAGGACTCAGAAAGAACACAACAAAAATAAAGCCTTTATGATGATTAAATATAAAGTAAAAGGCAAAACCAAACGTTCCTTCAGAGAAAAACAGGTACTTTATTAATCACATTTGTTTTAGAAGTTCTCTTTTTACTTTGTTGATAAACTATTTCACCTTTCAATATAATTTTCCCCTTAGGTTTATATGTGTGAGGTTTAGTTTTCTGTTGTATTTGCAAATGAAGCGTAGTTTGATCGTAGAAAAATTAATAGCCTTGTTTAATTTATGAATAATTTGCAGTTTCTAAATAAATATAGAGCATTTTTGAATTAAATCCTCTAAATAATTATCAGGTAATTAGACCAAATTTGGAATTTATTATTTATTGCTAATTTACTATGTTTCATATTACTAAAAATGTGTTGTTTTAGAGTTTGGTATTTGATCTAAATGTCAAATTACTCAGGGGTAGGATGAACCATAAAATCTATAATGAAATGAGTTGAATGTTGTATAAGATAACTCAATGCAGATAGCCCTTGTTTAGCTTTGCGTGAAATTCATAAGAAAAACAAAAAAAACTTAAGAGCTGAAAATGTGTTATTGCTAAACTAGTTTGAAGTGTTTTAATTTTTTTATTTCTTTTTTATAGATAGCTCTACGAAACTCTCTGTTGAAGCAACAGAAAATGAAATGAAAAGATGCATATATATAAGTACTGTAGGAAAGATAATAAAAATTGAATGATTTCACTTTCCGGTATTACTGGGCAGTCTCAACTAATTGAAATAGAATATAATTATGTACTTTGAGTATGGTGTTGTATAGTAACTATTGTAAAATATAGTAAAAAGTTAATTTTTCTATATAGTAGCTATAATATTGCTTTTATTAATACCAGAAAACATTTTTGCAAAAAACAAAACAAAATTAGTTTGTTATAAATTTTACACACAAGAAAAGAAGTATGTCTGTTCTGTGAATTGTAGTAATAATAAATATTTCAAGGTTTCAAACATTTCTTGAGGTGGACATTCACAACTTATCTATTTTAGAAACTATCAGAAATTCTGCCATAGGGGTGGTTGTTTGTGTTAGCAGTTAATAATTGTAGTGTTTGTAACTCCTTCAGAAAATTGTTAAAAAAAAACATAAACATTTTTGAGAAGTATTGCAAAGGAAATGTATTTGGATTCTGCTCTTTAATCATAATCCTGGGAAGTATTGTACAGGAAAAGTGTTTGGATTCTGCTCTTTAGTCATGTGCAACTCACTGCATCAAAATTATTCAGAGCTCAAAATTTTCATAAATTTTACTGATATAAACTGTAATGTTTTAAAATATTAAATGTAGTACTGCTTATTAAAAAGATAAATAAAAAAAACTACATTATCAGTACTACATTTGAAAATTGCATCAGTAAAACATATAACCAAATCCTTATGTATAGTCTAGTGAAAGTCATTTTATTGTTGAGAGGAGAGTACTTTTATCTAAAATTGTGTTCTTGTTATAAAGAAATGCTTGTTGCCTATGCCACAGGTATTTTTCTAATTATCTAAAGCTTGAATACTCAAAAGTGTGAATTTTTGTATGGAATATTTTTTCTGGTACCATTTAATATATAGCAGAGGAGTTTTGGTTTCATACATAGATAATGACATACACACTACATATATGTAAAAATGGCTGATTTAGGTTGAGAAAATTTTTATGTAGAGGAGTGAACAACGTTTTGACCTTCTTTGGTCATCGTCAGGTTCACAAAGAAAGAAAGAGGTAACTGACTGATAGCTGACCACATGTTTGAAGGGGGTTGTGTAACTGAGTGTAGAAATGTAGAGGGTGTGCTTAGATGTTTGATTATATTTATTAATATAGGTATAAAGGTGTTCCTAAGTGTTGGTTTATTTTTGGCTTGAGTTATTGTATAAGTAAGGCTTCTTTAATTTTGCATTTGTTTATGTTTGTTTCTTGATTTGGTATTTGGGTGTTTTCTGTGGTTATGTTGTGTTTATTTGACTTGCAGTGTTCGAAAATGTGTGAAGGTGACTTTTTGTGTTCTTTGAATCTGGTTTCCATTTTTCTACTTGTTTCTCCAATATAAAATTGAAATTGTTGAAAAGAAACATGTCTATCTAAGGATCAAATGTCTTTACAGAATCATATAAAGATGTGAATATCCATAACCAGAGTAGTGACAATGGTTATTTTCTGGGAGATAGTAAACCACTGTGGCCATTATATCTGTAGGAAAAAGTCGTATGAAAAGAAGTTTTAGATCCAAGTTTACAGACCCCTCCATTGATTCCAACTTTTCAATTTTGTGAGTCTTGCAAATAATCTTACAGTTACATTGAGTAATTAATAAACATTTCTGATCAAAATAAATTTAACTATATAGATTAAAATAAAAATAATTGAAATGTATATTTATGAAGACATTGTATATGAGTATATAAATGAAATAATTATAAATACCTTTAGTCAATGCACCAGAATAGTAAAATTGTATTAGATTAGATTGTATTAAATCTTCTGCTGTAAATGTTCTCTGTTAATGGTACTTATGACCATAATCCCATTGATATCTAATAAGATCTGGTCAGCTTAGAAGATTTAATTGATCTTGTTCAGAACATCTACATAAAATTCAAATTGTTGAAAAGAAACATGTCTATCTAAGGATCAAGTGCCTTTACAGAATCATAAAAAAGATGTGAATAGCCATAACCAGAATAGTGACAATGGAAAACTGATGATTAGTACTTATAAAAGATTAATTAATCTTGTTCAGAACATCAACATTTTTATTATCTGTTAATATTTTTTTATGATTGTAATGGGTATAAAAATACGAAGCTATTCAATGCCAGAGGTAATTATAATAATTATTAGGATCATTTTCAGGATTCTAAAACAAAACTTTTAATGTTTTAGAGAGTGTAAGTATTCATTATTAGTATTATGTCAGATGTTGGGGACTATTTCTTGGTGAAGATATTTGATCATTAATAATAGTTTTATGTGATTTTTTTAAATAGCTTTAACAGTAACAGCATGCATTTAAGGTATGTCATAAAGTTAAATATCAAATTGATTTTTCTTGATAGAAAACAGTCAAAAACTTAGCATGAAGCAACATGTAAGGTCTAATTTATATACACTAAATTAAATAAATGGCACATAAATAACCACATCGAAATCTCCAGGTGACAAGTCTAGGTTTTCTACAGCATTTTCTTATAGGAAACATTTTTGTGATGCACTAAAACCTAATGGTAAACTAATACTTTAAGAACCTCATTGGGCCTGGCATGACCAGGTGGGTTAAGGCGTTGGACTCGTAATCTGAGGGTCGCGTGTTCGAATTCCCGTCGCACCAAACATGCTTGCCCTTTCAGCCGTGGGGGGAGTTATAATGTGATGGTCAATCCCACCATTAATTGGTAAAAGAGTAGTCTAAGAGTTGGTGGTGGGTGGTGACTAGTTGTCTTCCCTCTAGTCTTACACTGCTAAATTAGGGACGGCTAGTGCAGATAGCCCTCGTTTAACCTTGCGCGAAATTAAAAAAACAAACAAACAGAATTTCATTATTTTTTAAAGTGAAAACGCTTCCAATTGTGTGGATCATGAATAAACATACGTATATACAAAACAGTTGTAACCATGTGTATCCGAGGTTAATGACATTGAAAAGTACTTTCAGAAATGTTTGATCATTATTAAATCCATTCAGAAAAACAAACTGCTTGAAACGTTTTGTGTTAATTTTGAAAGACAGATTAATTTTATATGTTAAAAAATTTAATTTTCTCACCATGACCTAAAAATGCATGCATGAGCTAGAAAAGGAATGAAATTGATAATAATATTAATATCGTATTTTAGCATAGAGGAAAGAAATTTCTTAGTTCTGCATAAATTGTTATTTAATCTTACAGGAAACAACCAAAAGGCTTGTTTTAATGTCTGTGACCTCAGTGGGTTACAGTTAAGTCTTAAAGAATTGTAATGCTAAAAACTGGGTTTTGATACTTGTGGTGGGCACAGTACATCATGTTTCATTGTGCTTAACAACAAGTTAACACGTATTTATTCCTATAACGTGACATTTTCTATGGCTTTTAACACGTAGTACGTAAACAACCATAGATAATTAATTGTAGGTATCAATTGGTGATTTCCAAAACAGGAGTAAATTGTCATTAATGAAGTATATGTGGAGTGTTATTAGATGCTTTTTGGTTTTAATTTTATGAAAAGTTTCTACTTTTTGTGCCTTTTCTTGTTTGTGTATGCGTTTAGTGATAGCTGTTTTTAAACTGCCAGTTTATACACATCGAAGCGGGAAAGTGATATGCAACGGTCATTTCAATTCTTATTGTATGTTTGGATGACGGATCGGTCCAAAGAGCCCGTATTCCGAGCCAACTTAATTTTTTTTTGCCAAGTTGGAGTTCTTGAACTGCTTTTATAATTTTCGTGTAAATTTGAAACAGCTGTAATAACTGCAAGTTTTCTTGATATTTTTTTTTTTTTGTCAGAACCACATCTTGTTAGTCCAAAACAATTTTTACCGAAAGTATATGTTTGTTATATGCAGCAGCGTTTCAAAACTACGACTAATCTTGTGTTTCTCTGGAGTATATGTAGCTGAAAACCTACTGTGTTGTACTTGGGTTGTTGATTGTTATTCATGGCTTTATTCAATAAAATTGCTCGTTCGGATGACATCATTCAGATAACATTAACAGAGTTAATTCAACGTTGACCTGCCATGTTGTGTTTAGCAGAGGGAGTTGTTGATTGTTAGGGATAGCTTTATTGAATAAAGTACTCATTCGCGATGATATCATGAACGGAAATAATACTGCGTGAGCTACTTCTCATGGATATATCTGCTGTCTTCTTTGATATCCATGTTACACTCAGATTCCTGGCTTCACTGTCGTGTGTATTGTTTTATAACGGTTTCAATAATGTTTCTCAAACCAGATCAATATAAATGAAAACGCTCATTAATTAAATATACTTGTATGTTAAGCACATTTGATGTATTTCGTAATCTATTACAAATTAATATTAAAAAATAAGTTAGAGAGATATCGGAAAAAAGATAAGCAACGTTATTAAAACACAAAAACAGTGAAATAAAACCTATAATATAAAATTCCTTTAGACGAACATTATTATAGCTAAAATATTAGACGCACAGCTGTAAATGTATGGACTTGTTAATACCAGCGTTCCTGATTTGATTCTCCACGTTGAACAGAATACGATGAAACAAAACAATGTATTCTATAAATAGGGGAATGTCATGATAGGACAATTTTTATCTTAAAGCTTTATCAATCGACAATGGAAATTTTCTTGTGTATCTATAAACATAATAGATAACATAAATAGGGTAGTTCATGGGATGCGATTAATGCCGAATCATCCAAATTCTACTCAAACAGTACTTTCTGAACATTGAGTAAATGTTTTGCCAACAAATTATACTGATCTTAGAATACTGTTCTTACTAGTAATTGTTTTGGAATCGTGGTTATTAAGTCTTAATATTTCAGTGTATTTAAACTGTTGTCCAGCTTGTACATTTTTCTGTACATTTTAATACGAACTACTGACGTATTTATAATCTGTAATACTAAAATAGTTATAAACTTGTACTTCCATACGATATCACGTTGAGCAGAAGTTTATGTAGATAAGGTTTGACACTTTTACATACGGCAATAGCTATTTCATAGAGGCTTGTAATTAGTATGATGACCCCCGTGAGTCAGCAGTAAGTTTATGGACTTACAACGCTAAATTACCGGGGTTGGTTTCTCTGTGGTGGATAGGTTATGTAAGCGGGATGAATTTCTGTAGTTAGAAAAAAACCATTATATTTTGAGTTATTTTTATTTGCATGGTAGAAAGAGATTTAATGATACCCCAATTTGAATATCATTTCTTTAGGTACTTTTGTTGTTGTTGTTTTTTGTTTTTTTTCAATTTTACATTGCATATTGTAATTATACTTCAGCGTAATTGTAGTTGTTAGCTTTGACCCTCAAGTACCTTTAAGGCTTCGTGAAAATTTTGCTGTCAATTTTGGTTAATACTTAGTTCACGATTTGAATACATTAAATGAGAAAACGCACAAATCAGGTACAAAGCGTATGTTACTTCTATTAATCAGGGGTCTGTGTTCTCTATACAACTTTTACCAAGCCGTTGGATGGCACTCTTTACAATCTTATTACAGGTTTCAAAGGTTTATTGGTAGTGTGTGAATATCAACTTTTCTGTTATCTTAAGCCTCTCAGTGGCACAGCGGTTCGTCTGAGGACATCGATAGAAACCTGGTATCGATACTCGCGATGGATAGAGCACAGATAGGCCATTTTGTGGCTTTGTGTTTAACAAAATCCAACGAACTCTTGTAATAAATCATATTGTGTAGATATCCGATGGGAAAGAACATAGAAATTATTTTTATATTTGTAATAGAAGACTGTTTAAAATTATTTGATGAATTGAAAATAAAGTTAATGTAGTGTTCAGTTGGTATTGTACAGGGTGGCCCGTAAGCCCCTTCCTATCCATATATCTTGTGTATCCAGTGTATCTGTGTGTTGTCCGTCATTCTCGCTGCATAATATTATGCGTACTTGTCACAATACGCTCTTTAAGTTTAAATGGGCTTACATCGGCCATATTTCTCAAAAATTATAATACATGCGTAATTGAATATAACATAATAACATATGGACGGGTAAGGACTTACGGGCCACCCTGTACAGTAAGCCTTGTTCGTAGAAGTGGACATAGAAGTCTGGAGACATAAAGGAAAAAATAAGTCTTCGCACATTTTTTCTTTTTTAATTAAATTTCTAAAATTATTCTAAGATGCACAGTGTCCTTGTAGTAAATATAATTTACAATTACAGAAAAAAATTCAGTTTAGTACGAAATATTTTTCAAAGAAAAACGGTTATTTGTTTCGGATTGTAAATGGATTCGCGTTTGAGAATTTTTTGAATAAGCACTTCTCACTAATCGTACTTCCGACTGAACGTATATTATTGTGCGAGTTAGAAATAAAGTAATAAATATTAAAAATTAAATACAGGAAAATGAAATCTACTTACAGAAACTAATATTAGAAGATGTAATGCTAGGCTGATGGCTCGTGAAAGTAATAACAAGCTTTTCTTTTTTAATGTATCCCAATTTTCTGAAGCTATAAAAGATGTATAAACTTCATTTAGTCGGCAAAAGTATGAAACCTAAATATAAAAAACTGTAATACTAGAAGATGTAACACAAAGCTGTTGGCTCGTAAAATTAATAACGAACTTTCTTGTTCATTTTTTTTGTTTCTGTGTATCTGTAGTTTCTGAAGCTATGTACGATGTATAATTTCATTTAGTCCACAGAAATCTCTAATTTAATTTTCAACCTAAATATTAGAATTTTCTTACAAAATTACTTATATTTTTAAGTGTCATTGATGTACCCGTGTAAATATGCGTTGTTAATGTATTAATGAGGAAGTGGAGAGAAGACTTAAGATCTTGTTGTCACATCACATATACTTTTAAACACAAAATGTTTCTTATATACAAATATAAATTTAGGAAGAATATTTGTTAATATTTCTAAAACTTTTGGGTTCTGTTAATACTACTTAGAAGTTTTAACTAAGTATGCACGTATAAATAAAGGATATTTACGTTTTCCAAGTGCTTATCTCTTTGATTGAATATAACATAATTACATGAATTCTGTGTGTCCCCAGTGACTCAGCGGTAAACTTAAAGGCTTATAACGTTAAAAATTGGGTTTTGATACCCGCTGTGGGTTTGTGCTTAACAAAGTATATTTTGTAATTTTATTCTAACGACGTTTTATTCATTCTTTATGCACTAAATGATGAATATCTTGCCACAGTGTTTTAATTAACGCCTTAGATAAATAAATTTGAATTGAAATTTTAATCATTATTGGAATACGCTAACTACGGTTTAGCATACATGATTTTACAAACTTAGAAAACGACAAGATAGTAAATAACACGTATGGACTTATAATGTGTTGTGAATTAATGGCATACATATGCAGCTGTTTTGTTTTACCATAATAAGAACAATCATATATAATAAGTACGCGTTCACCAAATACACCATTAACAAACGTAATGAAAGAAAATTCTATATGTATGTGTCCTATTGGATAAACAGGTTGAAGTATCTTATTCTTGTTCAAAGATAGTATTGTAGTATGAAAAAGATCAACCAGTAAAGAATCCATAAAGAAGTGATGTCGATAATTTCAGTCAACAAAAGAATCGTGTTAGGCAGATTCCCTGGCATTCATTTGGGGTTTGTGCAAAGGATATTGCCATTTGGACAAAAGTGATTTATATGGAACAATAATTGAATGGGTGACAGATACAATAGTTACTGTAAGGTCAAATATTCTGGCAAACATCTGAATGGAACAGGGGCGTAGAATTTTTACACCCGATGGGGGGGGGGATGATTTTTGCAACCACTTGTGTGGACTGTTCAATTTGCAAATTGGTAATCTCTGATTACGTAAACCTGAAAGCTGTAAACATGCAGTCACAGAGTAATCTTGTTGCCACGATACTTAAATGTATACTTAGGCCAACTGACTGGTACTTACGAACTATCGCTTGGATCGAAAAGCTTAGAAGCACGCTTATATTAAAGATGTACATTTCGGCTACTGAAAAAGCCTATCTAGACCTAATTATGTAATTCGATTGGTAAGAACACTCGAATCACAAGAACAAACACAATTTGTAGGCCTGTGATGCAATAAAACAATTCAACAGACCAAACTGTAAGGGGGATGATTGTATGCACCATACCCCCTACCTAAAATGAAGGGGGATGTATAACCCCCCAGGATCTACACCCCTGGTATGGAAGTCAAATATCTTTTGGAGATTTTAAGAACCACAAACAGAGTACACTGAGAGTTGAACTGATGGCGAATGATGTGTGGCAAAAAAAAGCAACATAAACTGCATACATGTGATGTTCATCTATTAATACCACAAATTGTAAGTTCGCAACTGTGACTAAGTTGTCGTGGTTGAAGTTTGTAATACGACACATATATTTCGGACACTTTATAGTAAAAGTCTTTGCTAATTTTGATAAAATTTAAGATGAAACGATATTTATACTTCAGATAAATATATAAGAATATAATTTTATTTAAAACAACATTTCGCCTTTGCGGTTTTTTCAGGGTTAATACACATAAATGTTTGATATTATTTTATATTTATCTGGAGTGTAAAGATCATTTTCCTTAACTTTTTATCAAAATGTGTAAATCCCCCCAGTATATATCACAAATGTTGAAAGCCTTTGCTAAAGTAATAACAACCGTTTCTCTCCCCCAAGAATATTTGTATGCTTGTCATGTTATATTAATATTTTTGAAGATGAATGTATCGAATTATTCAAGTAACTTTAACAATACTTTTCTAGGAGTAATAAGTGTTTCTAAGTATTTTTTATTTAGTAAATAACATCTTGCGTTTATTAGAGCCAGTACGAAGTCAATGTGTATAAATAAATTAAAGATAATACTTATTTATAAACAAATATTCCTTTATCCAATAGACATAAAATCAAACTGAGAAAGATTATCTGCTTATCTCTTCTGAGTATATAAACAAAAAAACATTTTAATTCTTTTTTTATTAAAAATATTATTTGCAATTTCTTAGTGGTTTCTTTATTGAAAATAAATAAATCGTAGGTTTTCTAGGTTTGAAATATGTCGTGAAAGTGGCAATTGTTGCTTTACACAACAATATTTTGAGGTAATTTAACGGGGTTTTAAGTATCTCAATTGTAAAGCTGTACGATATTTTTTTATCCTTTTTTGTGTGTCTTCTATCGTGAAATTGCGGTACAAATAATTCAATTATTAATGTATAGTTTGTTTTTAGAAAATAGTTTTTCTATGTGGCAGTCTACTTTCAAAATCGCCACCGTCAATAACTTCTTTGGATTATCAATGCTTCCTAGATTTAAACAGATTATGTGTAATGACGAAGCAGCTTAGTTGAACTGTTAGCTGATGTCATTTGTGGTGGTGCTGGAGTGTAAATATGAAAACTGAAAAAAAGTCAGTAACTACGTATAAATTTGTGACTCTGAAATTTAAAAGATAGAACAAATAAAATTAGAGGGAACCCAGCCAGTTAACACCTTTTAGATACTCTACCAATGAACAATAAGACTAATGGTCATTTATGACTCTCCCACAGTTAAATGGCCTAGCATGTTCAACTATATGTTTCGATCCCGCGACTCGCAGATTGCGAGTTGAGAGCCCTAACCATCAGAAGGTGAGCGTGATGTAGTAGTTAGTGTGTCGAACGGGGGGTCGAAAAGTCCTGGTTAGAATCGTGATATAGTGTTAAATACGCTATGTCATTTCACTCGCGAGCATTATAACTGTGACAGCAAATTCTTTGTTTAAGACAAGTTGCGTAGGCGACGGGTTTCTGCTAACTGGTTGCCTTTCCTCAGGTTACTAGCTTTAAATTGGGGATGGCTACGCCAGACTCTTGGGGTCCTTTACCTGACTTTTTAATCCATGTGTTATGAAAGATGTACAGATTTAATATACTGTATTCATTTGTGATTCGTGTTAAAAGCCTGGAGTATATAGTCAGAATTAAATGGTGGAAGTTGGAAATATCCGCTGTATATCATTACTGTGCAACAAAGCTCTATGTGCCTTCAGCATCATAGTAACGTTCTGCAAGATTGGTTTCAAGCAGGGGCGTAGATCCTGGGGTCGGGGATGGGTGGGATACATCCTTCCTTCATTTTAGGTGGGGGTATGGTGCCAACAATCATCCCCCTCTACATTTTGGTCTGTTGAATTGTTTTACTGCATCACAAGCCTACAAATTGTGTGTTTGTTCTTGTGATTCTCGTGTTCTTACCAATCGAATTACATAATTAGGCCTAGATGTAGACTTTTTCAGTAGCCGAAATGTACATCTTTAATATAGGTGTGCTTCTAAGCTTTTCGATCTAAGCGATAGTTCGTAAGTATCAGTCAGTAGGTCTTAGTATCCATGCAAGGCTTGCAACCACCATCACAGAATCTACTTACGTCTTGTACGTAGTGTAAGATTAAGTAAAATTTTCTTCACAACAGATTGAACAGAGCATGAAATTCGAAAATATTACTCCCAAGCGTAAACTCCTGTGATCTAGATCTGACAGGCCATTTGTAGCTTGTAGCTGCATCAATCTTATGTGTATATTGTGCGGTTTTCCTATGCCATTTGTTCTTATGCATGTCTAGCCGGTTTTATTGTCAAACGCTTTACTCTCCTTAGCTGCCGAATTCACTGACCATTGTGTACATTTAGTGTACAGTTAACGACAGGTTCGGGCTGCTCGGATCCAGATGCGCCATACATCACCCCCCTCCGCTCCCTTTAGTCTGAGCCTCGATTTTATAACAGGGCTCATTAGACCTGTGTTTGTGGCTCTCATTAAGCCATGAAATTCCACATTATCACCGCTCTCTAATAAAGTGCTGGTGCTTTATGGTAAAAGAACAATATATTCTCTTATCATAGATAGTAAAAATATTGTATTTTCTTGTATAATTAGAACACAAAAGGAGCGATTTTAACGGCCTGAAGCCCCTACTCGAATTATATTGCTAGTTTTTGTTTAGGTGTTTTTATTTAATAGACGTGATGAAAGACATTATATCACAACGTGTTTGCCTTTTGATGAGCTTTAACAGGAATATAATATATTTGTGATTGTTTAAGTATTTTCCGAGAAACTTTTAATTACTTGTGTTGTAACTAGCACACATTATTGTCCCAGCGATGTCCCAGGCGGTGAGTCGGTTCGGTAGTCATTGTGAGGTTCGCGCGTTCGACTTAAATACATTGTACAGTTCAGTCCTACTTCCATTCCGTTTTATCTTCGTTCATTGTACGTTAGAGTCTTTATTGAAAAACTGTATTTTAGCCTTTTGAGTCATCTGGGAAACAGATTCCAATTATGACAAGCAAGCGTCTGAAACTTCCGATATTAAACAGTTCTGTAAGCCAGTTACTAGTACTACAAGTGACACTGCAGATGCAGATAATCCAACAACCTCAAATAAAGGAATAGAAACTTGCCAAACAGAGGAAATACCATGTTCATCAGAGAACGAGTCTGAAAATGCTTGTGAAACTATTGCACATAATGAGCCACCAGATAGTTTTGAAACAAGTTTGTGCAGTAATGAAAAATCTGAAACTCCATAGATACAGTGTGGAAAGCCATATCATCCAGATGTACAACTAATATCACGACAGAAAGCAGAATCTCAAAATATCAGCTTCCAGGGCAAGTGGTTTGATGAGTTTCCATGGCTGCACTTCGACAATCGGACCCAAAAAGTCATATGCTTTCATTGTGCCAAGGCGGAAAATAGAGGCCTTTTTACAGGGAAGTTGGAGAGGTCAGTGGAATATACCTTGATATCTACTGGTTTTTGCAACTGGAAAAAGGTCAAACAGAAATTCAACGAACACCAATCCTTCTCTCAGCACAGATTCGCTATATTTCCAGAAGGTTCACTTGATGTAACTCCAGTGACTGTCCAGCTACATGATGAAAAAAGAAGCAGCAGGAAGAATGCAAAAGAAGTCTAGCCAAAATATTCAGAAGTTAACGTTTCTTACTGCGTCAAGGTTTAGCATTACATGGACATACTGATACGGAGGGAAACTTCCTGCAGTTAATGAAGCTCTTGGAAAAGGAAGATCCTGAGTTGACGGCCTACTTGTCAAAGAAAACCACATTCACCTCACCTCAGGCTCACAATGAAATAATGGAGATGTTCAGCCATCAAATACTGAGGAACATAGCATACGAAGTGCAGCAAAGTAAAATATTTGCATTAATGGTTGATGGCACTCAAGATGTTACAAGTGCCGAACAGGAAACAATATGTGTACGATACGTAGATGAGAACCTTGACGTCCATGAGACATTTCTTAGTTTGTACAGTGTTTCCAATACAACTGGTGAAACAATATCCTCTACTATACTTGATGTACTGATTAGACTCAATTTACCACTGTCAAGATTAAGGGCACAAACTTATGACGGAGCCGCTAACATGAGTGGTGCGTACAGTGGATGCCAGGCAAAAATAAGAAAGAAGCAACTGTCAACTTTGTTTATTCACTGCGGAGCACACAAGGCTAATTTAATGATGCAACATGCAGTTGAAGCTTGTGAATGCGTTCGAGATTCGATCCAGTGGGTAGATGAACTTGGTGTCTTGCTTCAGAAGTCAGGCAAATAAAAGACAATTTTTGAAAATATTGTATCGTCAGACAACCACAATGGTCCAGTTAAATACATCCACCTACTGTGTTCAACACGCTGGTTGTGCCGCTTATCTGCAATTACACGTGCTAATGATCACTACAGTGACATTGTTGATTCTTTGTCTGAATTAGCAAATGAAAAATAAGATGTAACAGTGAAAGTACGAGGTCTGCTGGACAGATTTGACAAAGAAAAGACAGTTTTAGGACTGTTGACGGCTCAGCATCCATTAGCTGCATTAGAGGAACTAAACCGTGCATTTCAAGCAAAATCAGCGACAGTATCTGGCATGATTAAAGCATCTGCAATGACAGTTGAGCAATTGCGGGTATTGCGAACATAGGAAAATTACAACAAGATATTTGATGAAGCTGAAAAAAGTTAACTTCCTTAGATCTGGTGCCTATTGAACTACTACGCATTCGTAAACCCTCCAGAAGGATTACAGGTGATGGCTCAGCACACCATTTTGCAACAGCTAGAGATTATTACAGAAGCCAATATTTTGAATTTGTGGACACAGTCATAGAACATCTGACCACTAGATTCAATTCAGACAACAATGGCTTGAGGCAATATCTGGCACTTGAGAACATGATCACATCTGGCAAGATTGACATCTCGGTTATAAACTTCTATCCAGAAATCTCTGCACAACGGCTCGAGTTTAAGTTGCCCATGTTCAAAGGAATAAAAAAGCAGTATCTCTGAAAGGTGCGAAGGATGCTTACTGTAAAATGCATGAAACAAGCTAGCAGATGTTTAGTGAAATGTTTCTTATGAAAATTTTGCTTGTATGTCCAGTATCCAGCTGCGAATGTGAACGCAGCTTTTCTGCATTAAGACGGTTGAAGACATGGTTAAGGTCAACTATGTCTCAGTGCCGCCTCAACCATGTGGCAGTTTGTCACACTCACAAAGATAAGGTCGACAAGATAAATATAGAAGAGTTTATGAAAGAATTCATAAGCAGATCATCACAAAGGAGGTCTACGTTTGGGAACATGTAGACTAGAGGACTAAATGAATTTTACTTCAATGAAAGGTATGAATAGTTATGTGCTACATTGTGTTGATGTGTAATTTTCAAGAGTTTACAAAGACATTTTAATTATTTTTATCAAACAACGTGAATAGTTTTTCAGTAGATATAAACTTATCAAAGGTAATTACTAATTTTATTAATATTTGAAAACGTAATTCATGCAATGAAAGTTATTAGTAACCTTGTGAAGTATAATGGTCATCTTTTATACTGTGCAGTGTGCAGGAATAAATTCACGTGGCAGTTAATTTGTGGCACATTTGTCTTTATTCTATTAACATTTCGAAAACTGTTCACAACACCTCACTTATACAAATATACATGGAAACTTTGAAGTATCGTGGCAACAAGGTTACTCTGTGACTGCATGTTTACAGCTTTCAGGCTTACGTAATCAGAGATTACCAATTTGCAAATTGAACAGTTCATATAAGTGGTTGCAAAAATCATCTCCCCCATCGGGTGTAAAACATCTATGCCCCTGGTTTGAAGTATACACGAAGAAGCGATAATGTAAAACTAATATCACAATGGCGCGTAAATATTAAGTAAAACATTCTTTTTTTTATATAAATGCTTTTGAAATTATTTTTTTATCACGTAGTTAATTAAGAAAGGTTATAAACCAAAGTTACTAAATAAAAGCAATTTTAGCGTCCTAACGGTTCTCACATGTACATGTATGGAAAATTTAATATATAAATATTCGTATCATATTCGGAGTGACAACTGACAACATTGCTTTAAAGGCTTTGTCTCTCTGTATCAATGCGGATCAAATGCTCAACCATCCGAGAAAATTTCTTCGACATCAATACACTAGCTACGAATCCGTCATGACTGATCCCAATAAATTTCAAGATGCCATTTTTACACCGAATGTTGTAACTACACAAAGTAAATGCAGATTTTAAAGAGAAACAAAACGGCATATGTAGTGTGCGTGTGTGTGTTTTTTTGAGTGAAAATAATGTGCCTGTGTTATATACTTGTTAAAATGAAACATGTTTTAATTTTTTTTATTGTTAAGCGCAAATCTTCAAAATGTGCTATTTCCGTTGTATCTACTGTTTATGTTTTAGATATTTTCACATAAATACCCTTACCGCTATTCCGAAATCTGTATAAAATATATTATCTTTAAGACTTGTAGATTTGTTTCTGGAGCTTGAACAATTTAGTCTTCACGATTCACACCTATAATATTCGAGTTATACCTGAATATTCATGAAATATTATTATAATATTAATAGAATGTGGTATATAATGATGTATAATTATATTGATACTGCATTTTGTTACGTTTGAAATACTAACAATGATAGCTGTAGCTTAATTATCTTGTTAAAACTAATTTAAACATCAGCAGTTTTTTAAATGTATATGATTTTTGTTATCTAACGAGTTATCTATTCAGATCAGCTACACGACTGTTAGAACGCATTGTAAAATTCAACTTTAACAGTTATATGTATATCTTTCTTTCGGCGGTCAGTAAATTTATAAGCAATTTAGATTAGTTTTTCTTCAAACAAGATATGTATTTTCACTTCAGATTTTATGATAATTTGAATAATTAATAGTTTATGTATAATGTTTAGATCGTGTAGTAGAGAATTAGTTTTGAAGTGACGTTATGTATGTGCATATTGTAAATACACTGATTTAATAAAACTGATATTCTTCCATCTGTTAAAACTAAGATGTTTTAGACCATTTTTCGTGCGTTGCTAGTTCAGTTTTTGTGCTTTGTTATAAAAAAGAGAAAAAATTAAAATTTTATAATTCTGGACTAAGAAAGATATTTAAGTAACCCATTGGTGCTTGTTTTTACTGCACAGGAAATTTGTACTTTTGGATGTTGTAGCATAATTATATCTTAAAATTGTATAATATTTCACTCAAATTATATTTATACGTATCTTATAAAGAACTTAAGATCTACAACACTGTCATTGCCAAAGCACACTTCTCTTCTCTTCATGTTTCCATAATCCATCCCAGTGCCTTTTCCAACAATTCGATTGTACATAAATCTAAAGACAACATGACCATATGGAATAGTATGAATATTTGTTTTCTTCTCCAACTGTTTATAGCTTAACGGGAATGTTGTGGAACCAGCTTGTGTAAGCATGAAATAACTGTCTTGCTTTTACAGACGGAAATCCTTCTTCATTATGTTACACTGTTGTCTAAGATAAGATGTGTTTGTACTTTAAAAGACAACGCATTTTTTACTTACAACGGATGTGGTACAGCTTGTTGCAAGTCATTTCTCTTTTTTTTTTAATGGTGTAGGTTCCCTAAGGTGGTTAATGTCCTTTGTTTTTCAGTACCATTGAAAATTCTAAATCAGCGAACTGAAGAGATCCTTATGACATGAGTGTATGATATTTTGCGTCAAAGAGGCTGTTACACACACTTTCCTAAAACACCAGTTTATGTTGGCATTACACATCCCACAAAACGATAATGTCAAAATGAAGTTCTGATACATTTGTACCACTGCGACTTTGTATCCGCTATGGTTATCACGTGGTTTACAGATATGTATATTCCGGATTGTTTTAATATAAAATTCTCAAACTTCTGTACAATTCCTTCGCTAATGCCATGCAATCTAGGAGCAGTTTTAGAGCAGAACAGTTAATGTGGTAGCTCACCATTCTATGGTATGCTGCCTCCTGAGCTGTTATATTTTAATTATAAGTTTAATTGAATATGTTATTGTAGCATAATGGCATGATGTGAGGAATTCGTTTCGCGTAACTATCAGATAGCAGCAACATGTATTTTGATACAAGTATTAAATTGATGTCTTAAAGTTGTAATTGAATGTTAAAGATGAGTTTGGTAGGGGTAATAATAACATGAATTTATTGATTATTATGTATCGTTATATTCATAAGGTCATTATGTAGAGAGATAATACGAAATGATACTATTTGTATTGGGCATAAGACTTATAGAACTGATTTTAATATAATTGTTTTTGGGGGCTTTGCATAGCCATGTGGTTATGGTGCTCGACTCGTAATCTGAAAGTCGCTCTTTTAGCTGTGGGGGTGCTATAATGTGACGGTCAATCCCACTATTCGTTGGTAAGAGAGTAGCCCAAGAGTTGGCCCTATATTCTTACACTGCTAAATTAGGGACGGCTAGCGCAGATAGCCCTCGTGTAGCTTTGTGCGAAATTTCTAAACAAACAAAGTGTTTTTGGGTTGTTCAAATGCTGCAATTAGTAATTCGCTTTTTTCAGTAAATAAAATAAGATGCTTAGTTAATTGTTGATTCATTATCGACTGTTTAATATTTAGTGCAATCCATTTAATTTAACAGATGGCCACGGAGATCAAAAGGTTCATTACATAGACAATCTGTTGACCATCTTTTATTAATACTGATGAATCTTAAGCATGTACACTTATAATCTTTGTGTATTTATTTTTTATTTTTAAACGTGTACGCTTGTAAGCTTTATGTATGTATTTTATATTTTTAAACGTGTACATTGTATTATTATTTTTCACATGCATATTAATTTAAAAATTATCTCTCTCTTTTTTTTTTTGTGAATTTTTGCAATCTATTTGTGATTGCTTGGCTTTAAGAAGCCTGTGGGCCGTGAATGCTTTCAGAGATAATATATTTTGATTTGAAAAAGTCCTGCGGTAAAGAGCTAAGTTTCATAAAGTTTATTATTATTATTATATATGTTGACTTTGCTTTGACTCCCCGTCGCACCAAACATGCTCGTCCTTTCAGCCATTGGGGCGTTGTAATGTTCGGTCAATCCCGTTATTCGTTGGTAAAAGAGTAGCCCAAGAATTGGCGGCGGGTGATGATAACTAGCTGCCTTCCCTCTAGTCTTACACTGCTAAATTAGAGACAGCTAGCGCAGATGGCCTGTGAGTAGCTTTGCGCAAAATTAAAAAAAAACCAAAAAAAATAAGCGTTGACACATCTTAATTTTAGTTTATATTTCGAATTACTTTTAGTTTTGTACCCTCATTTCGTTATTCCAACCCTAAGACATAAACGATAAATGTTCAACATTAAACAGTACTTAGCTATTGTTCATTAAACTGTTTTGTTTATTCCACAGTTGTTGTCAACATACTGTCCAACACAAACCTTCGAACCTTTCGATAAGCGAGATAGTTTGTTAAAATACAATGTTACATAAAAGACTATCTATGCGCTACCTACTGAGGCATCGAAATCCGAGATTCAACGTTGTAAGCTTTCAGACTCATCGCTGAAGGTAGTTTACCTCAGCGCCGTTAGTTTTCTCAGTCAGAAATACAAGAAGAAAATACACGAGCAAAGTAAGGTCGTAGTGTTTTTATTTTTTATTTTAAACAAGGGTCTATATTCATGACCCCACTCCCTCAGTGGCTCTGTGGTAAATTTGAGGGCTTGTAACGCTAAAATTAAGATTCTGATATTCGCTCGCGGTGGACAGAGCACAGGTAGCCCTAGAGTAGCTTTGTGTTTAAAAACAAGCAGTTAGCTGTTCATGAAATGTTTCATAATTTTATCAGAATATGACTTAACACTAGTAGGTATGTTGAGCACTATTATGTTAACCCCCTCTCAGAAAATAAAATGGAAACATTTAACACTGTTTAAAAAAAGAGAGGCTTTTCATACACGTTCATTAACCGTGAAACGAGTTCCTATGATGGAATTTTTTTTACTTTTAACTTTGTGGTTTCAATCATGTTGATCTAAAAAACGATAGAAAACATTTAGTCCATGAGAGCAAATATTATGGAAACTTCAGTCTTATTTTGAGGCATTAACTTTGTTTCAATTATAGGGAATATAAACGGTATTTCTTGTACACGTATATGTTGATCATTGGAAATTCTACAAAATAAGTAACTCAGTGGCTGTTTTTAACCGCTTCTAATGGGAAAATATACTTGTATAATTGTCTAATGAAATAATATCATCTAATATGCATGTCGAACAGTCGGTTGTAATTGTTATTTCATCATTATAGACCGTAATTTGACTGTCGTACAGTCAGAAGAGCACGCAGGGTCAACAATCAAACAACTCTGGTCTTTTAATAATTTCATGTTTTATTACTTAAGATCACACGGTTTTTACGGAATGAAAATATAGCGTACTTGAAGAAAAAAATGTTTGTTTCTGCTCTCAGATGTATTAGTTATAAGTGAACGACAAAATTACAAAGAAACATATTTGGTTAAACGGAAACGTAAGGCATAAACTTGTTCTTCATAAAATAATTTGTTTAAAGGCTTTGACTGGGAGGTAGTTTAATGCATATGTTTAAGTTTCGTTGTTAATATATGTAGCTAGGCAAACAAACATTTTGAATTCCTGAAGCATAAGAGATAATATGTAGCCCTAGAAAAACTAAATCCATTATGAAAATTAATTAAAATGCTAAAATTGAATTGTAGGTCACGTTTTTCATTACATTTTGAGACCAATATTTATTATCTGTGAATTAGGTTCACTTGAACAAAATTGTTAAGTAAATAGAGTAATTCTAGAGAAAGTTAAACTTTGGGATCGAGTTTATAATTCGCCTTCCAGTCAAGTGTCAGTTTCATATCAAACAATTTACAAAGTGGAAATAATTAACGCGAAATTGAAGTATTACAGATGATTTGAGCGTCTCGTTAAAATTAACTTCGAACAAGTCTGGATGTACACCAGATATGGAGCAAATCTGTCGAAATATTGAAAACAATCGTGGTTAATGAATTAACTATTAACAAAGAATGTTACAACTGGACTTCGAATGTAAGAACCCTCTAATATATTTCTTTTTAATACTTTTATCCTGACTTACTTATTGATATTTAAAATGATTTTAAAATTCTCGCATACCTACTTTCTACCACTTACAATAATAACACTATGTAACATAAGTTTTGTTCTTGGATAGCAAGTTTTATTTTGTAATTGTTTATGTTGTAAAAGTACAGAAAATGGCCATTATTTCCTTCAAACTTTGCTTTTGTGACCTAAATAATGAAATTTAGAAATTAACCTATTTTCTGTGTAAAAACGGGCAAATTTGCACATTTTCATTTACATAAGGTTTGAATAAAATAACATATGAATCAAGATTTACATGTATATATACTAAAGTTATACAAAAAATGTTTAGATGCTTTATTTAAGACGCGATGATCGTCCTTTACACAAGCTCAACTACCATGATAAAAAGGAAGGGATGCCTTTTTCGAAGCAAATACAGTTTAATATGTATTCGGTTTAACAGTATTGTTTTCTTGTTAGAACTATGTAAAATTTAATAAAATCAACAATTTTTAGGAAACTACCATACGAGTTCACAATTTTCAGTGCAAAACACTGGTATAAAGATAAAATTCACTAAAAACTTGAATTATAAATTAATTTTTGAAGTAAAAATCTACATTTAATTCCTGTGCTGAAAATATTACATTATAAGAGTATTATAACAGTTCTTAATAATTACAAAGATAACTTTCTTCAGTAGTATTCCTGCAGTTTAAGAAATGACTTTATGTATAGTTCAATCTCACTTTAACTTTCGTGTCTAGATATTACATCACGATAAACATAAAGTTGTAGAAATACACAAACTTTTTTTTTTCTTTTGTGTAAATCGTTTGTTTTACCTTTTAATATCACAATTAAAACTAATCCGATTATCAAAAATAAATCATTTTAAAGCATCTTTCACAATGGCAGACATAAAATGTTTAATTTTGTTCCCCCACATTAAATTATATGAAATTGTTAATTTTTTTACTTAAATGAAAACTATTTGTTTAAAAAAGTACACGCATTCCTATATGTATGTTGGATTTATTTGTAATCCTACTAAGTTGAAATACTTTCGTAGTGTTTTTAAAGCATTCGTAAAGCATAAATGTTTAAAGATATTTCATTATATATTACACCAAGTGCAATACACGTGTATGCATTTCTTTGAAGCTCTGATCTCCGAATTCATGTATAGCATCACTGATGACTTCTTGTAAGCTAACCAACCAAGTTGAAATAATTCATGTTCAAATTCCAGTTGACATAAGTAATCTTACATGCCAAGTAAGATATAATTCATTGCAAAATAAAAAGGAGCAAACACACGCACTAGCTCTTTCTGTGCTACACTCGCTTTGGTTATACCACTATTTATTTTCTAGTGGAATTAGATTTTTTTTTCATTCCAAGTTTAAACGGTCTCAGAAACAAAACCTGAGATGGTGTACAAATTGTATTCTTGAAACAGAGTACGTTAAATATTTGTACTTTAATTAAAAAACTGTTACCAACATTTTGTGAATGAAGAATGAAATAATACATACACAAATATGAAATACCATGTGTTTTTTATTATACAAGTCATCCTAAACATTTTATTGATTTCTTATATTGTTACACAAATATGCCAGCTATAAATTAAATGCAATATGTATATGTAAAATATAAACTCTATATTAAATGTTCGCATGTTTGATTTGACCATAACAAAACTACTGACAAACAAGCATTGAAATAGCCAGCACTGGAAAAATTGTGTAACTTAAAAAACAAATCCAACTAAGCATTCACAAAAAACTTCAAATAGCAGTAGTTTACTTAATACTTAAAACTAGCTATATAAAGTTACACAGGTGAATATGAATTTCCTAAAAATATCCAGTTGAATAACAACTATTAAATGTATTCATTCTTTTCTGTATATTAGAAATACATACATGGTATGCTGTACTTTCTTACAAGTAATAGTTTCTTGCTCCATATGTAATCTTCTGGAAGTTTAATTATGAAAAAATGACACAGACACTTATAATTAGTAAATACACGATTTTCAGTGAACAGAGTTCTGTGTAAGATTTTATATTTCTAATTAGATTCGATAAAACTAAACAACGAACGAATCTCAATATTTTTAACGAAGTGTTACAGACACCTTAAATTCCTTATTGTCAAAATTTCTTCTTACTTTCATAGTATCACAGTAGTCGTTAATTGATATAATAATTGTGGTCTGCTCCAGAAGAAAGGCATATCTTTCTTTAGCTTCTCTCACCCTTATTATTCCCTTATGATAAGAAGTGATGAATATTCGTTTTATGGAGCCCATAAATTTCCACATTCGGAAATAGGTGGCAATTATTATAGATCTGTGAAGAGCACAGAAAAAAATTAAATACCATAAATATTTTTTTCTCAACATCGAAAAGAGATATTTAACTTTTTAAAAAATTTAAATATATATATATATTTACAAGGATAATCAACACATTTCTCTTACATTACATATCACGTGGAGTAGCAGCCTAAACCATCAATCAGTATTATGATGCTCTGAGTTTTAAGTAATTCTTAATTTTGTAAAAATCTATTCGTTTTTTATATGTTAAGAGATAAGCAATATAAGTTATAGTTTTATAAATCCCGTCGCTCCTCGATTTCCGTGACAAATATCAATGGGGTCCGGATATCTGCTGAAATGTGAGGCTAGAAACTGACCTGTTGTGCATTACTATCAAAAAAGAAAGATTGTTTGTTTGTTTTGAATTTCGCGCAAAGCTACTCGAGGGTTATCTGCGCTAGCCGTTCCTAATTTTGCAGTGTAAGACTAGAGGGAAGGCAGCTAGGCATCACCACCCACCGCCAACTCTTGGGCTTCTCTTTTACCAACGAATAGTGGGATTGACCATCACATTATAACGCCCCCACGGCTAAAAGGGGCGAGCATGTTTGGCGCTACCGGGTGTCGAACGTCTTAACACGCTTGGCCATGCCGGGCCAAAAAGAAAAAAAAAGTATATATATATACATATCATAATAATAATCATGCTTCATACTTCGAGGCAGTGGAAGCGTTACAAGAGTACTTACTACTCAAACCCCATTATTTAGTATGAGAATAGTGGCTCAAGAGTTGACGATAGGCGGTGTTGATTAGCTTAAGTACTTTCCCTCTACTTTTATCATTTCAAAGTTAGAGTTTGTATAGTGCAAATGGTCCTCTTGTAGTTTTGCACGAAGTCAAACAAACAAGTTGAAAATCCAAGTGATTATTGCAATAACTGATTTTGTTTTGACGTAAAATTTACTATAATTTCAATTTTCCATTATTTATCATGTAGTGGGCAGTGAAGCTTCAGGTATTATATCAATTACCCAAACTAGACCTGGCATGGCCAAATGGCTAGGGTGTTCAGCTCGCAATGTGTTGGTCGCGGGTAAAAATCTCAGTCACGCCAAATATGCTTCTCCTTTCAACCGTAAGGCGTTATTAATGTCGGTCAGTCCTACTATTCGTTGGTAAAATAGCAGCCCAAAAGTTGGCAGTAGGTGGTGATGACTAGCTGCATTCCATCTAGTCTTACACTATTAAATCAGAAACGGCTGACTCAAGTATCCCCTCATCTCGTGTGGCTTTGCGCGAAATTAGAAAAAAACGAACTCATTCTAACTGATGTCAGTTCCGTCGGCAAGATTGTAACCACGACAGAATTTGATGAGAGGCCATAACGATTCTCACACTTGTCTAGTGCACCAATAAATGTCTTTAATATATTCGAAAGTTAAGTGTTTCTTTTGCTTAAATATAACATAGGGCTGGTTGCTTTTTAAACGTAACTTTACATAGTAGACTGTTCGCGTTCTGTCCACCGCAAGGAATTAAATAATCGGATTTCGGTATATCCAAAAAGTAATAGCTGATATACAGGAAAATAACAGAAGGTCATTTTAGTTCATTCAGTGTGTATGGTATTTAAAGGTATAAACAAGATCCAATCAGTATATAATATTTTTATCTAAACACCTATTCTTGTAAAAATAATTTTACAACTGTTATTTATTATGTATGGAAAATAAATCATAATTTCAAAATCACGTCTTTGCGGTACGTAAGTTTAATTTAGGGAGTCTAACTGCAAAATATCAGATAACAGTTAAAACACAAAATAAATAATGCTCAAATAAAGATATAAAGAAAGTATATACAAATATGAAAAATAGTTTATGTTCAAACATTAAAGAATTAATTCTTAATGTAATAAATAATAATGTAATAAATATTTTCTTATAATGTTTCCTTTAAAACAAACTTTAAAGCTGTAATTGTAGTTTTAATTTTACTTACTCGTATCTCAAGTACTTCATCACATTAAGTAAAATATAATTAAGTTATCAGTTTTAAAACCATAAACCGAAAGTGGAGTACTTAAGAGCATGTAGAAGTACTGATACTTCTTATACGGAAAATTTTTTGTTGTTGTTTTATGTATATAGAATTAATTTGGAATAATGTCATAAAAAATGGATATTTATGATAAGAAAATTAAAAATTAAACGAACTTACAAACAGTTATTTATACGTATTAGTTAGTGAAGTAAAGTTAAATATTCGTTCGTAAGACAAAGTAAAACATCAAAATGCGAGTTCGCTTTGGTTTAATTACTTCTGATGAGATACATAGAATTTAACTACTGGGAAAAAGAGACCTCTAAATCATGAATTGTACCGTCATTTGGACAATACAATAATTATCGTACAATTCAATATTCTCGGAGAACGTGAAAATTATAATGTGATGTGTACAGTTAGGTAATCACTTCTTAGCTCTAAAGTTTAAAATACAAGTTTCCCACATTCCGTTACAGTTTTAAAAACTATATAGCAATGTTGATGTTAAATTACATTAGTGTCATATACACGTAACAGAAGTAACCGGAATGAACACTTATAGAAGTGTGTATATATATTAGGTTGAGGAATAATTCGTGAGCGTTTTTAAATAATTTCATTCAAGCATTACATGCAAGACTATACAATACTTCAATGCATGAACACATTACACCCAAAACATTTATTATGATACTTTATTTTATGTAATACCTAGGTATATAGTATGCATTGTGTTAAACGAAATTGCAAGAAATTAAATGCGAAAAGCAGATGGTGTCGAAAATGCTCGATTTTGTCCACTTGACATTCCATTTAATGAGCTGAAAATGAAAGCAAAAATTAAAGACATATGAAAATCAAACACACCATCTATTAGAGCAAAAAATTATCTACCAAATGACATGAAATATTTTGCGAAAGCGTTTCATTTATGAATATATTTTTTTAACTTGAAAAAACGCTCACGAATTATTCCTCAACCCAATATATATATTTAGTTGGAAGCATCCAATATTGTGAAATATGAATTTAAAATAAAAGTTTTCTTATTATTTTTATGTGTTTTCTGGTGGAACAGCTGTAAGTATACGGATTTGTAATACTAAAATCAGGGGTTCGAATTCTCTTGGTGGATACAGGAAATTGTGTTGTTATGAGAAAGCACACTCGCTTATTATTTTATCCAAATATGTGCAACGTTATTTCGAGACAACTAGTATTATAAAAACCTTTTAGACACACCCGAAACATTTTTGAGTTAAAGACTGCTATAAAGTGACGGATTCAACCTCAGTTTGTTTACGAGAACTTCTGCTGAAATTATCGTCATCAATTTTATCCATTGTCAGAAAAACTGGAATACGATGGTTAGTATGGTAACTTGTCATTGTATAGGAATGCGATGGTCATTATGGTAATTTGTCATTATATAGGAATACGGTGGGTAGTATGGTAACTTTTTTATTGTATAGGAAAACGATAGCGAATATGGTAATTTGTCATTGTATAGGAATACAATGGCTAGTATGGTAACTTGTCATTGTATAGGAATATGATGGTTATTACCCCACACAAAACAAACATTTGTAACGATTCTACTAGCGATAAGTTTGAAATATATTGAAGACAAAGTAACTGTTATCATTAATCAAGATTTCATGAAATGGACACAAACAAGCACAAAAATAAACTTATACACATTAAATTTATTTGTATGTTATCCTAAGGAAGAGCCCCCACTGACACAGCGGTATGCCTGCTGACTTATGCTCTATAAAACGGGTTTTGATATACGTAATGGACAGAGTACAGATGGCCCTTTGTGTAGTTTTTGTGCTTAATACACAAAACAACAACCTTTGGAAAAAAAAGTTAAATATATTTTTAGAAATCCAGCGAAAACTTTAGCAGTAGTGAAACAAAATCGATTAACTGTGATTTTATATTTAACCAAAGTTTACGCTTTAAAAGTAAATGTGCAGAAGAACAGGTAATGATTCAACCATTACTATACTAGTATATTAACACTTGAAACACTTCGTTATTCATTCAATAATTTCAATATTATTATGCGCTACTTTGTTTTGTATTAGTACTTATAATTTTACGGTTTTTATGTACTTCTATTCTTTCACCAATTTACAGTCTTGAAATTGATTGCAGAGATACCTTGGTTAAACATCAAAACATTTCTGCAGGAAGGTTCTTAATGAAAATAACTAGCTGTTGATGAGGAGTAATCGTTAGAAAGGGCTGAACTTAAGAAAGTAATTCTTCCATGGTGTGGAGAATTAGAAAGGGTTAAACTCAAGGAGGTATTCTTCACTTTTTATTCGTGGGAAGAAAATCAATAGAAAGAGTTGGACCCAAAAAGATACCCTCCGCCCTCCGTTCGTGTGGAGAAAATAATCAAAGTAGGAACAAAACACAGACACACCCACATAGGCGAATATAGCACAGAATCGAATCTTTTTAAACAGCAGATTTGTAAAGGAAAGCATTATGATGCTCATTAACACCTAGTAACATTATGGTTTAATGAAATCTATGATCCTATTTTGGCTTCAGTGTCCAGGTACACCTCTTGAAAGGTAGACGTAAAGTAAATAGCCTAGTTAGATGGGCAATAATTAGATTAGTTAGATTAGAACAGAGAACAATGAGGAACTTCTAATACAATAGAATTAAATTATACACTTCGTGACCAGCTATGAATAAGTGAATGTAATGTTACAAAATTGCTTTTGAAAGCAGTTAACTTATAAACTTTATCGAAACAATAAATGTACTTGCTGAGGTACCTTATAGTCATGATGAATGAAAATTATAGGATCTCTGAACTTACTGTCCTAGGTGGGTTTTGAAATTCAGATCCAGTTTGATTATGACTTATGATACAAGTAAAATATTAGTTGAAATGGTGATAATATACAGCTCCATTCAAGAAATAATAATAAGGTGGTCAAGTTACTTTTCTATAAAACAAGTAAACGTCTTTTAATTTTCAGATTCTTGCTTAATAACAACGTTTCTTTTACAAGTTACTATATTTGATAGGATCATAAAGTTAAAAAAACAAGACAAAACAACTCAACATTGAACTGAACTACATTTAAACATTGAGTATTTAATTTATAAAGACTATATGAAGAACTTCAAGGCTTTGGCTAATGTTTGCTTTAAATTTGTTATTGACTTTATTTTAATTAAAAATGAAACTACATGTCAATGCAAAAAAGTTTAAAAAATAAGCATCAGGGTAATTACTAATTCGTTTCATACTATTTTAATGAACTTTATTACTGTAAACAACACTTACACTTTAAATAAGTATAATATTTATAAATAAATATAAAAGCAAGCGTATTTCATACATCATACTATAATGAAACTTTTGCTTATATGATACTGGAAAAACTGTTTTATACGCGATGTGCGCGATTGTACTAAATCCCATGTACATTTTTCAAAATACGGTCAAGCAGTTGACCAAAACCCTTTAAATTATGCTTTTGTGAGCTCTAACACCCTTAAAAAGAATCATAATAGAAAAATCCAACTTTTTTTCTCTTACAGTGTGCCAATTTTTATCTTGACTACTTACTGTATGCAGGTATTCAAAATATATGGATTTTTGAGTTGGTTGACCTTTAACCTCATAAAATCCTTAAAAAGGATTAAACCAATAAAAGAAAAAAGGAGTCTGGGGTTATTAAACTATGGTATGACCTTTCAAAGTTTCAAATTAATGTACTGACAAATGAAAGATGGCGGTCGATTGAAAATTGTTTGAAAGAAGAAGAAAGAAAAATAGGTCGTCTCTCTGCAAGAACATAAAAATTTATTTGAACCAGTAAGCAACAGTTTAATATGGTCCAAAAATGGAGTGCAAGAGTTCATGTTACAGTTGAGTATTGAAAATGGTTGAACACTGCTTTAATACAGAAATATAATGCTGGTAGTTTAAATAAACTCATTAGTCCAGTGTTTGAAAAGATTCACTGTTGTTATTCCTGTTTAAACATGATAGTGCAAGAATGACTTGATAAACCTGTCAACGATGCCCGTACAATGTGTCCCTTGATATTTCATGTCAGAATAAGCTACTAATATGTCTGGAAATAATGACAATTTTTGCGATGTTTTATAAGTTGATCGGGTTTTGTATATGTTATACTTTAAGCGAGAAACGACATTTACATTGTATATATTGTACAAAACCATCTGTCGCCTTTTATTTACCTTTAATGTTTTCCATATGCAATGCTATTAACATTTCAAAGATGTTTTCATACTACAAACTACAAACGAGCTTTACAAGTCAGAATATTACCAAAAGTTTTGTTTTGCCAACTTAATGTACAGATTCTGGAATACTGGTATCTTTTTAGTCGCTTAACGTCTAATAAGACAACAACTTATAACAAATATTACAACCTACTTTTAATTCTTTTCAGATATTATTTTAGTTAAAAGTCAAAGATGTCTACACGTTAATCCAAAAGTTTAAAAACAAACATTAAGGTAATTTTTAACTCATTTTATATCATAACTTGGTATTGTAAACAACACTTATATATAAAAAATATAAGAAATTAAATTTCAATGGTGAGTAAATATAGTGAACTTAATAACATTTTAATATAATACTAAGTAAAATGATTATAAAATCAGGTTGAAAACAATATATTTGAGGGTATGTGTGTGTTTTCTTATAACAAAGCCACATCGGGCTATCTGCTGAGTCCAGGGAGGGGAATCAAACACCTGATTTTAACGTTGTATATCCCTAGACTTGCAGCTGTACCAGCGGGTGATGTATCTGAGGGTAATTGCAAGTTACTTAACTTTCTGTGCATACAGTATTCATGTATATCTTTAGTAGTATCTTAGGTTCAAGAATTAACAGTATTAAAAGTGATAGTTTACCGCATAACAAAAATTGTAGCTAACAATACAATATGCTAGTTTGTAGAAATAAATAGTCTTGTACTTTGGGAAAGGTGTACCTTGAAATATGTCATACTAGTATAAAACAAAAATTCCTTCAGTAAATACATTTTATATCAATATTTTCACCTAAACCGATGTGATAACTTTTATGGCATATTCCAGATAGTGTTAGTATATTTATTTTATTGAAGTAGCTTTTGTATTAATTCGTAGATAAAAGAAAACACATTTTGTACATTCCTCGTTAGAACTGAGTTGAGTTCTTTATGAATTAGGAGTTTCATTATAAATAACTTCAAATAATGCATAATAACATAATTGTAGATCCTCTCTTATGTTAGGGGCTCGGCTCTAATTGTAATCTGAGAGTCACTGGTACGTATCCCCGTCACACCAAATATATTCACCTTTTCATCCATGGGAGCGTTACATAAGTGATGGTCAATCCCACTATTAGTTGATAAAAGAGTAGCCCAAGAGTTGGCGGTGGGTGGTGATGACTAACTGCCTCCTCTTTAGTCTTACACTACTAAATTAGGCACGGATAGTGCAAATAGCTCTCGTGTAGCTTTGCACGAAATTGAACAAACAAACAAAATACTTCATACATGTCACTGTTATTAGATTTATTGATGGATTTCTTATTTTCAGAGTATTCAATCTGTGAAAAATATTTTAAGAATTTAACCCTTTGACCATTGTTTACATGAAAAAAATGATATTTTATTTGAGTTTAAAATCAAAGACGTCTCTATGTTAATACGAAATATCCTGCATTATGCGTACGTATAAATAAATAAATTTTTCATGCAGTTGGTGAGAGGCAGTTGTTATTGTGAATAGTTAAATAATGATGAAGTTTGCTATAACCAGAAACGGGTTAACTACATATATGTTTGATATATATAATATATATAAAATAGCGTGTGTGTGTGTTTTTTTCTTGTAGAAAAGCCACACCGAGCTATCTGCTAAGCCCACCGAGCGGAATCGAACCCCTGATTTAGCGTTGTAATATAAAGTAGCCAAATCTTAGTCAATAGTATCTTTTACTTTTCACCTAGCCCGTCATGGCCAGGTGGGTTAAGGCGTTCGACACTTCATTCGAGGGTCGGGGGTTTGAATCCCTGTCGCACCAAACATGCTTGCCCTTTTAGCTGTGAGGGTGTTATAATGTGATGGTCAATCCCACTATTCGTTGGTTAAAGAGTAGCCCAAGAGTTGGCGGTGGGTGGTGATGACTAGCTGCCTTCCCTCTAGTCTTACACTGCAAAATTAGGGACGCTAGCGCAGATAACTCTCGTGTAGCTTTGCGTGAAATAAAAAAAAATACTTTTCACCACCGACTGAAGTTGTTCTTGTTTCTTTATATTTTCATACTTTATGGTTTAAGTATTTCAATATAAAACGTCAGTTAAGAAGCTTTCAAAAGTTTGTTGTTTTTTTTCATGCTGGTATGTTGGGGTAATATCAGAGAATTATTGGGTTAGTTTTTATATATTTATTACCAGTCTGAATGACATTTCTGCTGCAGATTTAAGCTTTGATAATAAGAATAAAATGACTCAGCAGAGAGAATCTGAGTGGCGTTTTATCATTGTGATGATAATACAGTAGACATGGAATAATATCTGAACAAATCAAAGCTAATAACTTTCTTATTTGAGATGCCAGTTTATATCCGTGATCCCAAGCTTTAATGTAAGAACTGTCACGGGCAGTTTCTTTATTTCTGTTTCCGTAGTCGCCAATGTACAAGTCAAATGGCGAAAGGGTATAGATAAATTTTGACAAAGCATTCGAGACCACATTCACTCCATCAAATATTAAAGCTCATCTGTATACTTAGAGCCTTTATCGCAACAAAGAAAAGAGCTTTTTGAAAATATTTGAGTTTAAAAAGTAGGAGCTTATAAGACTTCTTAGTTGACAAAATAAATCTTGGAACATCAGAGAAAGTAAACTTTAGCTCACAATTAACATTATTATTTGTAGGCAATATACTCTATTTAATTTTTACTAGAAACGGTTACTTAAGGTATGAAAAATAACCACAGAGACAATTCTTAGTCCATTTTATACTATTTTATTGAACTTAAATACTTTAAAAAGCACTTGTGCTTTAAATAAGCATATTTATATATAGGTACATAAGTAAATAAAATTCAAACATAGCAAGAGACACAGTGCTAACTCATTAGGTGTCATTTAAGCAAAAGGGAATAAACAATAGCCGCGACACTCGAAATTCTTTTAGTAATGATTGGAGGAAATTAATTTAAAAGAAAGTTTTTTTCCTTTTATTAGCTATACTTTTATGTGCCAGTAATACTAAACTTGGGTCACGCGTATACTCGATTCGATTTTAGTATTCATCAGAATCTCTGCCAACCTACCCTTAAATTTAAATTCGTTTAGATAAGGTTAGAGTAAATAAATCTATGGGTGTGGTCAAATACATCATCTAAAGTGTTTGAGTACAAAAACTGTAATTAAATCTGAAACCGGTCAAGAGATGCCTGAGGTATGAGCTGAAAGTTTGTACTCGAAATAAAAACAAAACAAAAATCCAGAGCTTTTCTATGAACCTCTGTGCCACGGCTAGAAATACACTGGCTTGCATGATAAATTACTTTTAAATGATATAGTGTGAAAACTTAATTTTTCAAAATATGAAATCGCATTGTTTCGGGCAGTCTTGACAGTTCTCAACTTTTGACCTAATGAAGTTGTGCATGTTCATTGTGATTATTTCACTTTTTCAGAAACCTTGAAAATTATTGAGTGTTTGAAGAAAATGTTTTGTATAAATGTATAAAAGTACACGAAATATAACATTTGAAATACTGGAGAGAGTACACTTACACCTTACAAAATAACTGCTTTACAAACATGTACTAATATTATCCATTTTAGTAAATGTTGCCCTGTATTCTTGGTGAGTCATCGGTGTCTCTATAAAATGTAAAATTTTTATTAAACCAGCGTAATATATGAGTTGTGAAACGTTTAAGTTTGGTAAAATGTATGTTCCTTTGAACTGTCACTAGATGTTTACCTAATGAAGATACTGAGCAGTAGCATAAAGTCTAAGTTATACAATTCATTACAGATATCTTTAAGAATGACACAAAATGATCAATTTAAAAATATCTGTGGACCGCTAGATCTACAATATTATGTTCTCGATGACCATCTTTATAAACTGTTTAGGACCCGACATGGCGAGGTGGTCAGGGCACTCGACTCGCAATCTGAAGGTTGCAGGTTCGAATCTCTGTCACACCAGACATGCTCGCTCTTTCAGCTATGGGGGCGTTATGAAGTGACGGTCAATCCCACTATTCGTTGGTAAAGGTGTAGTCCAAGAGTGTGCGGTGGGTGGTGATTACTAGCTGCTTTCCCTCTAGTCTCACACTGCTAAGTTAGGGACGGCTAGCGCAGAGAGCTCTCGGATAGCTTTAGGCGAAATTCAAACAAAGAAACTGATTATGTCAATAACTTCGTTAGCTGATCACTAAATCTTAACATTCTGTATGAAAACTGAATGATTTAAACATTAAATATAAAGCAACCCACATACTTACTGGTACAGGCTACGGAATATAGAATACGATGAATAACAAAAATTATGGCGATGTAAATGACTTTTCAGGACTTTAATTATGATTATTTTTTTATATTTTTCATGTTAGTTCTGGGTCAGAACTCCGGATTAAGGGTGGCTGTCTTATAGAAAAAGGCAATGTCAAACAGCTTATTTCATAATAATTGTGACTAAAAACTCTCATTCTTTAACCTCCTCATTCGTTTTGATTAAGCAGCCAGTTTATAAAATAAAATATCGTTTCATTGTTTTGTTTAGTCACAACTAGTATTCCCTGAAAGGCTATGGGCTAAAACTATCAGTTTCACAACGTATAGTACTCCTCTTAAAAGAGATTACTAACTATTAATCCACGAGGAATAAAAGATAATTCTGAGTCTATGGTTATCGTATCTTAGAAATGTAATGACAGATTTTTTTTTTTAAAACTTTCATTATATATATAAGAAAAAATTCATACTGATAAAGTTAAGTAAAGGAAATCAAAAGGATTGTTTGTTTGTTTTGGAATTTCGCACAAAGCTACACGAGGGCTATCTGTGCTAGCCGTCCCTAATTTAGCAGTGTAAAACTAGAGGGAAGGCAGCTAGTCATCACCACCCACCGCCAACTCTTGGGCTACTATTTTACCAACGAATAGTGGGATTGACCGTCACATTATAACGCCCCCACGGCTGGGAGGGCGAGCATGTTTAGCGCGACTCGGATGCGAACCCGCGACCCGCAGATTACGAGCGAAACAAAAATAAATTAAATAATACTAAACAAAAAACGCTGTACTCTGGAATCTTTTTAATTAGTGCAACGTTTTTGGTTTATCATTTTTGTTCGGCTTGTTTTTAGATTATAGCAAACTAATATACATATATATATACGTAAGTGTATTTAAAATATGATCGCTTAAGATCAAACATACACATGATTATTAAAAACTAAAACTAGTTAGGAAATAAAACGAAGACCCGTATGTGAACTACTTGATTGCACTATAATTATGTAAAGGAATACAAGAAGTTTAACATCAATATCTGTTTGGATGTGGGTTTACATAATATTTACTGTAGTTTTTCCTGACAAAATTATTTGTGGGTTTCAGTGATTTTCTTTTTGTTCCTACTAAACCTTATGTTTCAAGTCAGATATTAAACACTGATGTTGATCAAACAAAGATTATGAAAACTTTCATAAATTCCAAGTAAATATTAGTTTAAAAATGAAGACTTCCACCTGCTGCGAAATCTTTGTACAGTAAGTACGGGATAAAATATTAACCAACTTTACATTTATTACCAAGTTCTTATACTATACCTGAAAAAAATATTTACTGCTTCCTTGAACTTTTTTGACAATAATCAAACTATTCGTATAGTAGACAAATATAGGTTAAGTTATGGAAGTGTTGCTGCTTGATGCGTAACATTAATCTTGTTTTATGTGTTTTCAAACTGATACTTCATGTTTCGTTTAGGTCATTTTCACATGAAAATAAATGTTCACAGCTTAAAACTAACACACCTATTGCAAAAATTAGCATCGCCACATGATCATGAAGAAACGAAGATAAAACAACAACAACACATAAGTACTGGAAATCTACGTCTATTTGTGATGAAAGAAGTCATAATGTTAATTTTTTTTTATTTCCCTGTTAACTGTTGCAACCATACGCGTGAAAAATACTGTTATTTCAGTCTCTGACTTTAAAATATAAGCAGCAAGTAGTGAAACACACATACACACATGTAGTATTGTAGATTGTACAATGCCTCTCAGAAAAAAAAATGTTCATAAATGGTGTTATAAGAGCCGACAACAAGTGATTCACCGAACTAGTTTGGAAAAAAATAACAGTTTTGTCTCCCCATATAAGTATCTCACAGGTGATTTATGACAATGTTGGTTGAAGTTTCAGCATAATAGTCGAGTAGCATGTAGTTAATACTGTTTCAGCTGTTTGTCCCTACATAATTCAGGAAATCATTAGCATCTGAAACGTTCGTGAATCTCTTCAGATGCTTTTCCACATCTTACTTCTCTCCTTACTGCCCCCGGGTTTTAAATGAATGGTGTTTCGAAGTCGAAGTATCACTGATGGCGATAACGAATAGTCTGTTGATTCAAAATAACTCTAATGACAAATAGCGTATCTTATATTTTACCATTGTGATTACAACGGCAATGGACTTTTGAAATTAGGGAAAATTGGTTTGTATTACACTTCTATTCTTGAATTACGGTTATATCGCAGCTTTGAGTTTAAAACCTTTATGGATTGCTTCTGTCTGAAGTATAGGAGTGAAAATACAGACATTGATGCTCCACAAGCACATCATCATACAGAGGACATTGCAAACTGGAAATCCCAGACCGCCTTTCGTATTTTTATAAACAACAGATAAAATCCAAACACCAAAACAGAATCCAGAAAAGGAAAAGGCTTAAACAAACTTCACACCAATTATATATATAAGTAAATACCAAAGTTTTCTCCATAGATAAGATTATTCATTGAAATGGCACATCACCAATACTAATTCTTTATTATTGATGAGGTGGATATTAACTGGATAAGTTAAGAACGTTTTCATGTCTCTACAGATCGATAAGTTGGAGGAAGGATAAAAAGCCAAAACTCTTTTTATACAAACTTGTACTGTTATCTTTAATGAAGGGAGGTAAGGATTCTAATTAAGAATTTTGTCCTCAGTGCTTTTTCCGACCGTTTTGACTATTTTGTTCCATTTTCAACAAACCTGCTCCTTGTTTATAATTCTTTATATACTTGAGTTTGTTTCCATTGATTATAATTTTGTTTGATACTTCTTTATTTATTTTTGTCATTTTTTAAATTTTTATTCTTCGTCTTTCGTCTGTATTATGTTTTCCTTTGTAGTCTATGTTCAACGTTTTTATCATACCTTTACTAGTCCTTTACAGAACTTTTTCTTATTGCCCCACAAATTGAGCTTCCACTTTCAGTACTACTTCCTTACTTTTGTTCGGTAAGCTTTTTGTCTTGCATTGAGTTCTTGCCAGTCTGTGGTATACTGATATACAATATATTTTCTACCCCATTAGTTAATATTTGCCTCTAAAAAAAATCTGCAAATACCGATCATATATTCTTATTATAGAAAGTCAGTCATGGTAGCCAATACGTTCCTCTCGCTCTAGTTAGCAGGGTGTCACATGAACATTCTCATGAAAAAGGTTGCTGTAACGTCGAACATACTGTGTGGAAGAGTTGATAGTGATCATTCTCTCTGTAAAGTTAGTTTATACCCCAGAGATAAATATTCCTTGCGTGAAAGAGAGAGTGGTCGTTAATCACATGCATAGCATCATTGAACACAAGAAAACGGAATTTTTAATTGGTATATACTGTCATAATATTCCAGTCTGGGATAAGATGGTTTTAAAAATTGATATATATATATATATCATTATTTTAAAACATGTTATAGAGGCGTACACATACTTCTCTACAGTATAGACTTCTCTTTTAACTTTGACTGTTTCACTTTGTCTAACCTGTTTTCTTTTAAAGTCAAATGCAGTCAAGGTTACGAAGTTCAGTTTTTTTGCTCTCGTGAGCCTCCCGTTCTTCTCCTATCTCTTCCCAATCACTCGATTGTAACTCGGTGGAGCTGAGAACGTCACAGGCCCTAGCAATTTCTGTTTAGTCAAACAATACAAAGCAGGTGTTCAAATAAGGTCTACCAAGACACGTTGTTTAAGACAATGGGCATAATTTGTTTGTTCAGCCTCTTACCACAATATTGAAATGTGGATAACTTTACCATGTCTGCCAACCTTTTTTTAGTCCAGAAGGTCATCACGTGATATTTTTACGAGATACTGATCCTTTATGTATATTAATATAATATTCTATGTTCATTGTTTGCATCTTACGTTCTTCCACAGGATGTACACAAAATTCTCTTTAAATTTTCTTAAATATCTAATCAGTTTGTTAAGTTCATCTTCTCATGCTGACAATGTTAAGTTCATTTTCTTCTCATATACTCCTTGACAGTCGCATTATCTCATGTTATAAAGAACTGTTTTACTCATACTATCTTAAAATCACATGTTATTCTTGCCTTGTGAAAAAGTCTAGTTCGTGCCTTATAAGACATAACATTCTGAACCTACTATGTGTATTAGACCAAATTTTCGTGAAGCTCTTTTTTGGGTTTGTTTTTTACCTCTAACGGATATTTTCGTTATGGCCCAAATCATAATTGACTAGCTCCAGAATCTACACTGTCGGTATTTTAACAAGTTATGTATTAGCACACCGCCGATGCTTTCATTTTTGTCTCGTGATGAAGGAGTTCTAACTTTTGATTTTTCTCGAACATCATTGTGTTTTTGATTCCTTTTATGTTTTCACCAGTTCCACTACCTAATTCCCGATTAACAAACAAAATGATTTTTCTTTTAATCTTTCCCATGGAAAGTTCGTTTCCATAAGTTTATACTCTGTACTTTTCTGAATAATGTCTTATCATATTTCCAACACGCTTGTTTCTGTTCTTTTTCTCCTGCAGCTCGTAGTTTGCCCTCTTTCCTTGTTTCCCTGCGTCTCTGACTGCTTCGTAGTTCATTTTTCAGTAATATTGTACATTACACACGTTTAACATTCTTTAGTCCAATACTTTATCTACTAGTCATTTTCTCTCTAGTTTCAGGCCCGGCATGGCCAAGCGTGTTAAGGCGTGCGACTCGTAATCTGAGGGTCGCGGGTTCGCACCTCTATCGCGCCAAACATACTCGCCCTTTCAGCTGTGGGGGCGTTATAACGTGAGGGTCAATCCCACTATTCGTTGGTAAAAGAGTAGCCCAAGAGTTGGCGGTGGGTGGTGATGACTAGCTGCCTTCCCTCTAGTCTTACACTGCTAAATTAGGGACGGCTAGAACAGATAGCCCTCGACAGCTTTGTGCGAAATTCAAAAATAAACTCTCTATTTTTACGTTTCATTTTTCACGTCATGAAAAAGAGTCTAGCATACACTTAAGGTAGCCTGGATCTTTTTCTACATAACAGCTTATTTCTATGTTCTGTCGCACCCCCAAGTGGCGCAGTGGTGTGTCTGCGGACTTGCACTGCTAAAATACGGATTTCGATACCCGTGGTGGGCAGAGCGCAGATAGCCCTTTGTGTAGTTTTGTGCTTAATTCTCAAAACAAATCCACGTTTTGTCCCGAGAAATCATTCCTAAACACTAAAAAGATGCAATCCGTATAAATGCAGTACACTCTGGTATGCTCAAGCTCCTTTAAAATAATTGTCTTAGTCACTAAAAAATATACATGCAAACGCATACCCGACTTGTTTTGTTAATGTACAAAAAATCACTGTATATTAAATTAAGAATGCCACGTGGTAGTAGTTTGTTTGTCTGTAATTAATTGGCTATTCTTGGTCTCCCTACCCCGAGTATCGAAACCCGGTTTTTAGTGTTGTAAGCTTTCCGTTTGTGTTTTTTGTGTGAATTTCGCGCATAGTTATGAGAGCTGTATGTACTAGCCGTCCCTAATTTAGCGAACTTTTGGGATACTCTTATTGCCAACGAATAGTGGGGATAACCGTCAGTATACAAAACCCCCACAGCTAAAAGGGCAAGAATATGGGGATGCGAACTCGCAACCTGCATTCTAACCACCTGGCCATGCCAGGACTAGCGTTGCAAGTTCGTGTGAGCAGATTTTAGCATCTGTGAGCACTGAAATTACCTTAAAACTGTAACATAATTTTTTCTTGAATGTTCTTTTGTAGCTACATTTCTGTAAGAGACTAGATTTGCTCCCTGGGATATTTTATTTCAAACTGGCCCATTCAGGTTCTTTTCATAGAAAATATACACTTTCTACAAATTATTTTTTATATATTTATAAATGCTAAAAGCATTCCACAAAACAGTGATACGAAATACATTTTTATCATATTTTGTGGGTTTAATAACTTTGTTGTACCCATTTTGTTGTCAACTTTCCTTTCTGTTTATTTACCTGACATTCATGGTCCAATTGGAGGACGTGAATTACAGATGCGTTTTTGCACTATTTTTCTATGAAACCGTATTTATCTATGTTATACGCTTATCACTCAACGAAAAACTATCTAATAGCATTCGTATTAGTGTTATAAATGGGGAAAAGAAAAAGAGAAACAGTTTTTAAGAAGTATGTTGTATGAAACTTTATGACAAAACATCTTGTTGGTTTGTTGTATTTGATTTTTAAATAATTGGTATTTTCGTATTTTAGACTTGAACGGCGCCTTATGCGACACATAAGCTAAAGAGTCAGGTCAGATATCCTAAAGCTAAAACATAGCCATCACTAACTTAGTCCTGCAAAGCAGTCTGATATGTCTTTGAACTTGCACCGGTATAAATCGGATTTCGATGCCCATGGTGGACAGAGCACAGATAGCCTATTGCGTAGCTTTGTGCTTAATTACAAACAAGGAAAGCAGTCAGAAGGATTATTTTTAGAAAATATGGTGTGGTTATTCACGTGTGATGACCTAGAAAAGAAATTAGACAAAGTTTTCACAATTAAATTTTTCATTTAGTTATAGATAACTTCTTGAGTTGAAAACTTGAGCTTAACACAAGAAGCAAATGATACAAAAATAATGAGTATGAATTTTAATTTATAATTTTTTCGTACAATATATAACGTGTAAGTGAAATTACTAACTGATGTTTTCAAGGAACTTGTGATATTTTAAAACCCTTTTTCTAAGTTTTGGTGTATAGTCTATCACACACCAATAATAATCTAAAAATGCTCCAGTCGTTTGAACAACGTCTGACTATATCGTTACAATTAATTATTCAATGGATTAGCTGGTATCTTTTTGTGAATTTTTATTTGCTTCATGAAGTTAAAGAATGAATTGGGTTTTTATACCATTCACGGATTCTCTATTTAAATTACACGTTTTGTAGAGGAAAAGAACAGTTCACGAATATTTTAGAGCTCCATTGATCCACCTTTTAAGGAAAAGGAGCTTTCGTTATATCCTGAGAAGACAACACGAAAACAAATTCCAAAACTCGATAAGCTACCATAGAAACAACATTAATAATTTTATAAATGAAAATCAATTAAACGAACTTAATAGATTCAAAAATCACACTACATTATTAAATGTTTCGATTGTGCTTCGAAAGTTTTTTAACAATGACGTATGCATAACATTTAAGTTTTCATTTCATGTATTTCCAAAGATAATATGATACATTTTTGTGAAGTTAATATATTAAGATTCCAATTGTATTGTAAAAGAAGCAAATAACGAGAAATCGCTATGCAATATCTAACTTTGGAGAATCGTAAAGTAAAAGTCATGTATGGCTCGGCATAACCAGATGGTAAGAGTGCTCGACTCACAATCTGAGGGTCGCGGTTTTGAATCACCGTTCCATCAAAATTACTTGCATTTTCAGCTGAGGGGGAATTATAAAGTAAATTATAAATTATAATTATAAATCCCAGTATTCATTGGTAAAAGAGTAGCCCAAGAGTTGGTGGTGGGTGATGATGACTAGCTGTTTTCCCTCTAGTCTTACACCACTAAATTAGGGTCGGCTAGCTCAGCTTTGTAACTTTGCGTGAAATTAAAAAAATAAACGAAAACAAAAATCATGAACAATAAAAGGTTGGCTTGGCTACCGATTGTTTTCATGTCATGTTTTATTTATAGCTTTTACCGTTCCCGTGTATTCAAGTTGACTTACATTTCTTGAAGATTAAGTGTCACGTGTTTACCAATAACTGACGTTTAAAGTTTAGCGTTTTTCGTTAAAAATAGTAGAATATATATTTCTATATGCTTGTTTATTATCTCTTTAAATTTTTATTTAATTTTAACTATGTTTAGCTGGTTTTAGAATGACTTTATCAACTGACTTAAGTTTTATATAAATATCGCCCAAAAATAAACCCCTGAAATGTTTTTCTTTTGTTATTGAATATTGACAACTTTAATACGTTCCTCATACATAAAGAAAATTCTAATATGCGTATAAAACCATGCGCGCGAGCACACACACACACTTCATCCTTTACAAATCATGTGTGGCTCGGCACGACTAGGTGGTTAGAGCACTCGACTCATAGCCTGAGGGTCGCGGGTTCGAAGAGCAATGTGAAGTGTAACATAATATGACACCAACAAGAAATTATCCGTTTTAGTAAGGGTGTATAACAACCTTTCCGGAAACAAAATATTCATATAATTTAATCATAAATATGTGTTGATGTCGGGGACTCAGGATTGCTAAGATTAAAACTCATTTTAGGTGGTAGGTGGGATAAGACGGATAACTTAACTTTGAATACAGTTATCGCTAATTATGGTAAACGTCATGGAAACGCAAAAGGTTTTAAGATAAGCTGTATTTCATTATAAAGGACGTATTTAATTAAAACACAGACAAGGCATATATCTTTTTTAGACATTATACTTATTATGGTTGGAGAAGGGGTCGTTTTGCCTGTAAGGTTTGATAAAACGGATTCTATCTAATTCATAACGACTGAAATTTATAATAAAAGCTGCATTTAGCAACTGAATTTGTATTACTGAAATTCATCTTGATCTAGTAGACATCAACTTCGTGAAAGCTGGAACTTATCTAGGATAATCGTGCAAAATAACTGATGTACAGGTGTAGCCATTTTGCGGAAGGATCCTTCTTATTTCACTTTTCCAAACTTAATGGCTTGGAAAGCAAATGAATATGAATCATTTTGGTGTTTCAGGACGAAACACACAAAGACCTGCAACAGGTTGTTTTCCAAATGTCATAAGCAAGTGTGGTGTCATATAATAGGCGAGTTCCCATGAACACAAATGTTAGTAACAAAAAGTGTTTACGTGCCTTAGGAAATATTACGCAACAAAATGAAGACAAGGATAACAAAGCATGGGTTTACAAAAATAGGGCTTGCTTTTAGTAATATTTCCTGTTCAGTATTGCATACATTAAACAGCTGGAGAATGAAACGGGTATTCAATTCCTGCTAATTAACACTAAAACGTGCCGGATTCTTGCGCAATCGGGTATATGAAGTAGATTCCAGAAAACCTTGTCCGCCTACACTGAATGGACTATAAAAAAATAAGAATGTAAAGTGTATACTTTGGACATTATAGTCTCATTGTAAAGCATTTCTCAATTGCAATTACGTTGCAGAACTGTTGTCAAGATGTATAATCATTAGGTAGACACGACTGGACGTAACGAAATAAACTATAATGACGTGGTAAGGCTTGAAATTTCTTTCAATGCAATGTGCTCAATGTCTCTAGTTTTTCACTCCAAAAAAGTTTTGCACAAAACACACCAAGTAAATAACTTAAATTTTTCACTTGTACGTCTAAATTACAAAACATCTGAAAATATTATATGCTCAAGTTTAAAGAAATTATTTAAATATGTTTTTAAATATTTGATCCTGAGTGAAATAAAGGCCTACTTGTAAAAGTACATTATTTGTTGCTAATTTAGCAGAGTCTGTTGTGTTACTCCCGTTTAGCGTGCTTGCTTATTACAGTAATTCAACAATCAGAATAAACTAATAAATTAGCGGATGGAATAAATTCGAATTAAAGGAGCTGATTACGCTCTTAAAGGTAACGATCTAAAAACTAGACTTGTATTCCCTGACATTAGGTTATCATATATTGAAATAAAACATACAAAAAGGAATAAAAAATTCTCAGTTGGTATAATATAATCCTCGGAAGCTATAATTGTGATTAGTTAGTTTAGTTAGTTATCACCATTAGATTCCATCAAGGAACATAGGGCCGCAATCGCTTGCGGATTCTTCAACAGGTATTTAAGTGAGTATGTTGTTAGCCCACTGCACCGAGCCGTCCCTAATTTAGCAGTGTAAGACTAGAGGGAAGGCAGCTAGTCATCACCACCCACCGCCAACTCTTGGGCTACTCTTTTACCAACGAATAGTGGGATTGACCGTACATTATAACGCCCCCACGGCTGAAAGGGCGAACATGTTTGGCGCGACGCGGGCGCGAACCCGCGACGCTCGGATTACGAGTCGCACGCCTTACGCGCTTGGCCATGCCAAACCTATAATTGTGATTAACGCTTATTAATCGGAAAACTACAGAATTTGACCAGGAACTTATAAATTTCGAACATTACGAACTATTCAACTTCAGAGAGTTAACTCCGGTTGTTAGTATTTCTACGAAGACATTAGATATCATTTTCGGTAAAAAGTGAGTTTGTAAACTGCGTTAGGCCAAACCAGAATAGAGCTAGTTATTATTCTCCTTTAGTAAAGGGTAACTGTGTATCAACATAAAAGTAATTTGTACTTTGTGAATCTGGACCGTTGATGAATTATTCAGTTTCAGACGAGGTAGAAGACTGTATATTGTTAGTGAGTTTGTAAACGTTTTTATATAAATAATTATTTGTATAAACTATTTGTAATAACCGTTATTAGAAATTGTATTTTTTTGTACATTAAACATGTTTGTGTTAAGAAAGAAAATTGTGTGTATCAGTCTTTTTGGCAAATATCATAAAGTTGACAGTATCGAAATTTAAGTAACTTCTAAATTAGAGTGAAAATTTCCACCTATTTGAAAATCGTAATACGTAACATGAGTAGTATAATAAATAGGAGTCTCAAGATGGCTGGTATGGATATTAAAATTTTTATTAGAATAAAGTAGAGAACAACGTTTCGACCTTCTTAGGTCATCTTCATGTTAACAAAAAGTTGAAAACAAGAGTTCAACAAAGGTTAACTCTCTCTTTGTTAACTTGAAGATAATCTAAGAAGGCCAAAAAGTTTTTCTTTATTTTAATAAGTGTTAACACTCATACAAGCCGTCTTGAGATACATGTTTACTTCAAGCGGGTTTCTCGTCATCACGAAATCGGAGACTCGTGCGAGATAAATTATAATTCATAACATAATACGCAAAATAGAATAAAATGTTTTCTCTTTGTTGTAACACAACATTTCAAATCTTTTTAGAGGAAATCTTATAAGAAAAGAGATAAAATTTCAATTATTTTGTTCTTAAACCTTGTCCAAAAGAAAGGTTATACAAGGAAGGCAATCCAATAAGAATTTTGAATATTTATGTTCATAACAGTTTAAAATAGTATATAAATGTATAAACATAAACAGTGAAGGAAGTAATAAAATTGTAAAAAAATTACCGAATTAAAATACCATCGACAAATTATAAGGCGAAAATACTGTAAAATAGTTATAGAGTCCTTATTCGACAGCAAGTAAATGGCCGTAAATATCTGGAAAGGTAAAAGATCATTGCTCCTGTTTAAGGTACTGTTGTTTATTGGCTATTCCAAGGTTCAGAGCTTCTAAATATCTCTTAATTTTATACATTTTCGAAATTTCGATTAAACTAGTCAATTAATTAATCATGAAGCGTATTTTGTTTCATCTCTAAAGTTTTATGATCAGTATTTGTATGGTTGATTCCTCACTCAGATAATTCAACCACAAGTAAAAGTAATGTTTAGTGCCTATGTAGTGTTGAAAATTTCTTACAAGGTAACCCATAAATCAACCTTGCTTCATTAGTTACTTCCAGAATGTCATACCAAGAAACTTTTTTCTAATTTATATGTCACTCTTATGTTCACTTTATTTGAGAATGGGGAAGGGACGTTACTGAAATATACGATTTTAGAGAGATAGTTTTGCCATCAAAGACTTAACATTTTTTCTTCTCTAATGCACTTCTTGATTAAACTTCAACGTGTTTATGTTGGCTAAAACATTTTTAAAAGATATCTATGTGTTTGTTATACGTTTTTTTCAAATGGGTGATTAGACGTAGTTCACATATTACTTCTAAAGTATTAGGACTTACGTAAAAGTTAGAATTTCTAACTGATTCATCTTTCCCCGTTATTCATCAATAATCACCAGCGAAATAGGTGACGTTATAGTTATTTTATAAAAACCACTGCAATGTGATCCATGTTGAAAGAAGTTAGTAGATGAAACTGAAATAAGGTACGCAGTTGCTCATCTGAAGAGAGTAAGAATATCTAGTTGGTAATAATATACACCTTTGGTTTTTACTTTGTTTTATGTTTCTTACATGTACGTCTACAAACTTCATTTATTGTGCTTTATATTTAAAATATGCTGAATTATTTGCTCACACTTAATACAAAATGTTTCTGCACTTATACAAATACTATTTCTATGAAGATCAAAAGAACATGCTTTAACTGACTTAATCATCTTTGTTTTCATTGTATGTTTCATTATATTATGTTAAGTAATTTGCACCAAGAACAACAATAACGAATGAAACACGACACTGTGACAACACTTAGCATGGCTTGGAGATTGTGATTTGTAAGGTACAATCTCGTATCTAAAATTAAATACAATGAAAATGTATTTAGGAGTATTGCCTGTTCAGTTTTCTTACCAAGAAGATGATAGAGGTCATACAACCAGCCATATAATTATAAAGGAACTCAAAATAACTATGCATGTAATTGAGCTATATGTAAATTTTCCTACTCACCTGTGTGTGTGTTTTCTTATAGCAAAGCCACATTGTGCTATCTGCTGAGCCCACCGAGGGGAATCGAGCCCCTGATTTTAGCGTTGTAAGTCCGTAGACTTACCGCTGTACTCACGGGTGGGCTAGTGACTATATAATATTGTTTTTTTTAAGTCCTTTCTGTATGACACTTTCAACACGGTTATTTAACCTGTATGTCATTGGCTTGGTAGCCATCGAAGTAACATTTATTTGTGATACAGGTACGTGATTGGTGATGATCGCTCTTACTTAATCGTCCGATCTTCGTGTGTCCCTTAATGGTTCAGTGGTAAACTTGATGGACCATAACACTAAAAATAAGGGTTCGATTCCTTATTAAACCCAAAAGAACAGTCATGTTATTTTTTTTAGGTAAAACCTTCGTGATTAGGCTACAATTTTTACTGAGCACTGAGTTAAGATCAAGTTAAGTATTTAAATTTGATCATCATTAGATACATTTACCTTGAGATGCTATAGTTGCAATCAGTAATTTTTTGCCTTTCATATTTTTATCAAACATACTCACCATCAGAGAATGCGTAAAACTTGAAGCCACATAGTACCATGTTTGAAAACGTGGCTCTTAATGAGACATAATTAGTTATGCAGTAAGCACATATGTTTCCGGTTATGTTACAATACAGAGATTACAAAGGAAACAATCTCCTCTCTTCATCGGTTTCTTGGAGCTATATGATACAACTAAATATATTTGTAACATTAACAGTGATAACTAAACGAATGCTACAACTAAGATTCAGCTTGCTAATAGACGTTTCATGCTTTTCACTAGGATATTCAGAATTGGTTCTTGTATAAAACAGGTATAGACGCATTAATTGTTAATTATTCTTAACAATCTCTTGGCCACTATTATCTCTATAAAGTTCATGTGTTAGAATAGTTTCATTACTTCTCAGGTTCTAACGATATCGTATTTTTGTAATATTTTTGTAAAAAACTTACTTTGGAAGCGCAGCAAGTGTATCGCTTGGTCACTGGCGTATAACTAACGGTGTTTGGCACGTGTAACGGTTTTGTTTGGGATTCCATATACGAGGTCTGTTCAAAAAATACGCGGACTGGCGTCATAAAACAAAATGTACTTTATTTAGAAGTTACAGGTCTGGGACCCCTTCAAAGTACTCTCCTCCCCAACGCACACACTTATCCCAACGGTGTTTCCAATTGTTGAAACAGTCCTGGTACGCTTCTTTTGTAATGTCCTCCAGCTCCTTCGTCGCATTTGCCTTAATCTCGGGAATCGTCTCAAATATTCTTCCTTTCAAGGGTCTTTTGAGTTTGGGGAACAAGAACAAATCGCAAGGAGCAAGGTCAGGTGAGTAGAGGGGGGTGGGGAAGAACAGTGTTCGAGTGTTTGGCCAAAAACTCACGAGTTCTGAGGGCTGAATTTCGCAGAAACGCGGTGCATCTTCAATTTTTCGGTCAAAATCTCGTAACAAGGTCCAACTGATATCCCACATTCTTCAGCAAGCTCCCTGACAGTCAGACGTCGATTTGCCCGCACCAGGGTGTTGATTTTGTCGACGTGTGGGTCGTCAGTTGACGTGGAAGGACGTCCAGGACGCTCATCATCTTCAATGGACTGTCGACCATCCTTAAAACGTTCATGCCACTTGAAACATGCCGTACGCTTTATAGCAACATCACCGTAAACCGTGTTAAGCATAGCAAAAGTTTCAGTCGCAGATTTTCCAAGTTTAACACAAAATTTCACAGCAAGTCGTTGCTCCTTCAGGTCATTCATTCTGAAATCCGCCAAACGAAAAAATCGCACTTCACTTAAAACCGCGTAGCTAATACAGAAATGAAGATATTTGCAATCGGGAAATGGCGTCGTAACCAGCTGATCTGTGCGAACCTAGCGACACCAAGCGGATTCCCCTTGAACCAACCTGAGCCGCGCAATTCAAACAGTCCGCGTATTTTTTGAACAGCCCTCGTAAAAGGTTTCAAAATTCCGTTAAGAGAGAGAGAAGTGTTTTTTTTTTTCAGAAGTTTGGGATAGGTTAGTTTGAGCGGTTATTTCAGACAGAAATTTTCTGTATCGAGCTTGAAAGAATTTTCGAATCTAGATATTAATCGTTAGTTTCTGTTGCAAGCTGTTATTAGTATTTTTTTGTTTGCGACTCTAAAGAGTTAGTAAGTTTAAAATTTAGTCTTAGAACTGTTGAAAACCGTCTTTTAAAAATATCAACGTATTATACAGTACGGCAGTATGTGGTCGTAACAACATTCAATGGATAATATGGTTTATAAATATCAAAATAAAGTAAAAAAAATAAGTCGTAAAGTATATATATATATTTTGTTTTTGAATTTCGCGCAAAGCTTTACTACGACTATCTGCGCTAGTCGTCCCTAATTTAGATTAGAGTGTAAGATTAGATGGAAGGAAGCTAGTCATTACCATTCACCACAAACTTTTGGGCTACTTTTTTACCAACGAATAGTGAGATTGACCTTCACATTATAAATGCTTCCACAGATGAAAGGAAGAGCATGTTTGGTGTGAGGGGGATTCAAACTCGCGACCCTCAGATTACGAGTAGAGTGCCTTAACCACCTGGGCATGTAGGGTCCATTTTATATTTTTTAGGTGTATTATAATTGATGCTCCTGGATGCTTTTCGGATTCTAAAACTGTATAGTAATACTTTTCCTACTTTGTGTTATTTTATGACAAAAGAACAAATGCAATGACCTGGCAATAAGTAAGTGTAGTTCCTGAATTCAATGAATGATTATCATCCAAGATCGTCTAGCATTGTTAAAATCACGGCATTGAACCACCAGAGATCTTGGCGAAATAAAAATAACGTGAGACCAAAACTGAATTCATTCTCTGATATTTAAGGTGAAATGTTTTTAAAAAAATAGTGTTAACTTTGGCGGTACGTGTGCGGATTTTCAACTCTAGAATTATGGTTTCGATACCGGTGGTGGGCAGAGCATAGATAGCCTATTGTGTTGCTTTGTACTTAACTTTAAACAAACAAAAATATTTTACACAGATACTACATAATACATGAAACATATGTAGATATTTAATACGTGAAGTATGTATATCTGCAAACATGTACTAAAGCTTTTTCAAAAACATTGGAGGAGACGATAACATTCTTTGCATATAAATAAGTTATTTCTATTTATATAAACTTCCGGTAAAACACTGTATTCTCATTCTATCATTCACAGTTACATTCTTGCCATTCTTAACCTAATTTAGCTTTAAGCCAATAAATAATTACTATTTCATCACCAATGTACTAGTTCTTTCGCACTCTCCCAACAAGAAATATGTTTGTGTACCATAAGCAGTCTTCGTCTCTTTGTTAATTACCAGTGAATTTTGTTTGTTAGAACCTCGACTTCACTATTCTCTCAGTTATTGCAAGTATAGCCACATTTATAGCTGTATGCAAAGTAACGTTATAGCTGCATTAGTTTCTTGTTATTTTTAGCGCAATAGTTTTAATTACATTTTTCGAGGAAAATTTAGAGAAGCCATTCTTCTAGCCTCGTTTCTAGCTTGTTAAGTGAATAACAAAAAATTGTTGTATGCCTTTGAATTTTATAATGAGTGCAAAACTTTCTGTAACTCTGCCATGAGTTTTTTAGTTATTCCAGAATTGCTAACAGATATTCAAAACTTTACAAGGATAAACAAAGTTAATTTCCTACGGCGACGTAATCAGTCGTTTTTCCAATTTAAACTAGGTTAACTCAGTAAATAATCAATTGGAAGGAGTTAAAACTTTAATTTGTATGAACTAGAAAACAGCTAAGCACCATAAAATTAAAAGTGACAAACCTGTGTATATATAAAATTACGAATTACTAGAATATATATATATTCGAGGAAGATCAGAAGGTTTACTGCAAAATGTAAGACTTTGGAGTCCCTCGCTGCTACAGTGGTAAGTTTAGGGATTTACAACGCCAAAAACAGGTGTTCGATTCCCCTCGGTGGACTCAGAAGATAGTCCAATGTGGCTTTGCTATAAAAAAACACACACACACTATTTAAGACTTCGGATACACAGAATATAACAACAATAGTTACAATATTTCACCAGGTAATCTGCCATTATCAACAACACCAGCTATAGTGAGTGAGCTCGTAATATAGGTAAGATAAAAACTAGTGGATGGATACAGTGGTATTTGATTGGTGGAGGTTAGAAAAAAACTAAAACCGTAAGTGGGATGTCGAAGATATCCAAACACTTCAAGCTTTTTTTCTACATATGAGGAATATTGATAATAAAATCAACTGTATATCGTCCAAAGTAATATATAAAACTAATAATTATGTGTTATGGAAAATTGTGAAAGATTCGTCAATCCAAAGATTGTCGAGCTTCAAACATCAGTGGAGGGCACTTTTAATCTAACTTTTCTCTGACGTCGTACGTCGCTAATGAATTTGAAATTTTAATTGTAAAGCAGAGTATGCGATTCTCTTTCAACCCGAAATCGTTGGATCGAAAGGTAAATGTGGAAGCGTTGATAAGTATTTTGTATATTATACACACAAATAAAAATTCAAGACGCTGTCGCCCTACTATTTCTCATTTTTTAAAAAGTGTATTCGTTAGTATTTATATATATATAGGTTAAATTCATCCCACGCTGGACGACACGTAAAGCCAGATGATCTATCATGGTTCAGTAGCAGGAGGGTATGAAAATGGTGGTATATGTTCAACTTCTTTGGACCGGATAACAGTTTATACCAACTTAGCCCTCAGAAATCATTTAGTGTCCATTTTACAGATGGGTAAACAAGGACATCTGGTGTATTTGTCACTATATATCTAATGATATAGAGGTATACTATATTTTAGTAAACTTTTTTATTCTTAGATGTGTTATCTAATACACATTGAGGAAATTATTGTACTATCGTAGTACATTTTGGTTAATATATGTTACAACAAATAAAAGAAAAATTCTTAATATTGCACCTTGCTTGAAATATTTGGTGATAAAGCAATGTTAAATAAATTTATCATATAAAGACTTAAAACTGTTATCCCACCATCCACGGTAGGGTTTAGAACTAAAAACTTCTGTCTCGTCTTTTATTTAGTGCTCTTCTTGAGTAATGAAGTAAACTGATGAGAAAAATATTACTGAGATATATAGAAATAGCTGTTTATGTTTAGCACATCAATAATCTGAAAGTTAAAATTTGATATAAGCCTGTTTAAAGTTAAAAAAGAAATGGGACGTGTTAATTTGCTTAAAAGTTTCACAACAGTCAATAAATTGAAAAACTTAAAGTAAATAGTTCATTTATGTAGTATTAACCAGACCTTTTACACTTTTTTAATGCATGTAATTTTGTAAGAAAGTGTACGTACAATAATAAATTGCTCTGTGATCGATCTAAATTCTATGGTTAAAAAACAACAAAATTATATTAGGTCTCATATAAAAAGGATATCACCCATACACGTTATAGTGAAAATAAAAACTTTCAAGAAGAAAAATCTACATATTATTACCGACTGAAGCAGTTCAAGAAATTCATCAAAACCTTAAAATTAACAAATTTGAAATATTAAAATAAATCAAAATTTTTTTAAGACACATTTTAAATAATCAAAACTCACAACAGGACGTGATTTACATTGCTCCTTTATTGCCAACCACTAGATGTCACTAGAGTAGTAATAATTCTATTTTTATTTTTGTAATGAAACTATAAACTTGGTTTTCATGATTTTTTTTTTGTAATTAAAAACCAAAAGAGAACGATATAATTTTGTGCTAATTTCGAATATTATTATTTACATTTTATGTTATGTATATTTGAACATTGTCTCAAGTACCTGGAAGGTAGGCGGTACGTTTGAAGATTTAGTAAGAACGCTAAAATCATTCGATTTTCCGTAGCGGACAGAAAGCAAATAGCTAATAGTGTTGCTTTGTACAATGAATATAACAACAGCAAAACTATCCTAAAAGAATTGAGATAAAAATAAATTTCAAGGAAAAACAATTGTCAGTACATTATACAAAGATCCCATTAAGTGATGTAAATTTATTTATTATGTATTACACGCATCTTAGAATTATGTGTGTAAAAAGAAAGAGTAAATTTATCTTGTACAAATTCTTTTCATATGATGTTCTTCAGAATCTAATGAACATAGGTAGGTTATTGTGCAGCTTTGTGTTTAATTAATCTGAGTGTCGCGGGTTCGAATCCCTGTCGCACCAAATATGCTCGCCCTGTCAGCCGTGGGGGTGTTATAATGTGACAGACATTCCCCCTACTCGTTGGTAAAAGAGTAGCCTAAGAGTTGGTGGTGGGTGGTGATGACTAGCTGCCTTCCCTCCAGTCTTACAATGCTAAATTAAAGACGGCTAGCGCAGATAGCCCTCGTGTAACTTTGCGCAAAATTAAAAAAAACAAACAAACACTTGTGTTTAACAGCAAATAAAGATTTATGGCGAAACTTTCAAGATGTTTCTAAACTCTGCCAATGTTTGTTTACTCTTAAATATAAAGCTGCACAATACGTTATATGGGCTGTGCTCACGAGAGGGATTGAAGCCCTAATTTTTGTGTTATAAACCTTATCACTCAGCTAGTGCACGGCGGAAAGTGCTATCCAAGCGTATGGAAAATAGGAATACGTACGTTTAGATTAGGCAGAAATAAATTACATTTCAAAACAGCATTAACATAAGTAAGTAAGAAAGTTTTAACGCTGAAATACGTTATTGTATTTTTGAAAATATCTATATAAGTAACTCCACTTGTGTTTAAAAAATTCAAAACGTGAAACTCCTGGTGTCACGGTATTAGCTCTTGAACATTTAAATATCAGTATTATATTTTTATCTAACTCATACTTATATTTATTAATAAAAATATTTGACTTTTGAAGTTTCTCATTAATTTGGTAGCACCAGTTATTACACATAATTTTGTTATGTAGTTACTTATTTCAATTTGCCCCAAGAGTTTATCAATCAATTATTTCTCTGTATTCGTTCATATTTACGTAGGTTCGTTTATTTTGTTGTTAAACTCAAAGTTATACAATAAGCTAATTTCACTCTATCCACCGCGGGTATCAAAACTCAGTTTGTAAGGTTATAAAGCCGCAGGTTCAGTAGGAATAAATGTTTTAAATATAGTTGTTTTTTGTATTACTTTATAGTGTTATTTTTCTGTTTCTTGTTTTTCTCCTTTTCTACAAGATTTCTCCGACACTTTCTTTCTAATGTTTTCTTTTTCCTTCCACTTCAAATTCATGTCATGTAATAATAATGACAGCACGTGCAAAGATGAGTCACTTCAAACGTATGCGGCGAATGATGTCTGTTAAAATTCAATTTACTTCGTACCGAAATGTTATTTCCTTCTATTCCGGTGCAGAGGCTGTAAGACAATCTTTACATTATCCGCTTCGTGCGCTGAATAATAAACCGCCAGGTCTTGCAACTTTTAATCTTGTTTTCAGTATTCCAGAAGTTGAAGAGGTGATTTGGAGTTCGGCGGAGCCTTGTTCTGGCTTTCTTCTGTTAAGCTTCTAATATTATTCTGTACGCTAGTATAAAGAAGGAAAACACTGCTGTACAGTTTACTTGTTTATTGCAGGACTAATAATTTTTAAAGCAAAAAAAAAAAAATGTTAGAAGAGTTAAGAAACATTTTGTCAAAAGGAAGTTCCCAAAATACGGAAATTATTGTATAGCTCGTTAATTGTCCCCCGGTACAGCTGTAAGTCTACGGATTTAGAACGCTAAAATCAGGCGTTCAATTCTCTTCGGTGGACTCAGGAGATAGCTCGATGTGGCTTTGCTATAAGAAAACACACGCACACACACCTCGTTAATTAAATTCTTGATTTAAACTAAAACAAACAATTGCCTTAAAGAAATTAGGAAAAAACAAAAAAAAAAAAAAGCTTTAATATCGGGAAGTATTTCTACCATTATATTATCTCAACTGTAAGACATGTCTAAATATATGTGTATATTATCCACTTGGCCGTAACAAATTAGATCATTATGGAAAACAATACAGTATTTGTTATTCATAACTATGGCTCTTTTTCAGTGATAACTTTTTATAATAGATTCCCTACTGTGTCTATTTTATAACTGGTTGATGAAAACAAAATTCTACTGATATTATAATTTTGGATTTAAATTCGCTAGTTGTAGTAGTAACAAATATCTAAAAGTGCAAGTAATCGTGCAATACCAAAATGCTGCGAAGAAAGACCAAAAAAAAAAAAAAAAAAGGAGCACGAGAAACTTAAATTCTCCTTTCAAATTATCCTCGGTTGCCTTATTTTATCTCATTTTTACATCAACAATGAAAGGTAAGAAAGCGTAGAATGGCTTTTAGTGATCCCAAGGTAACACTACCAAACAATTTACTATTTACTCGCTCCTAGTATTTGCATAAAAGTTTTGATCCTGGTTGGAATGTTGGGAATAAAATCTCTGACACTTTACAAGCAAAGAGTCGACGAGTTGAAATTAAAATTCAATGCAGCGTTACGAATGTAAACGTAAGATAAAGTGTTTGTATTTTTAGTTTATTAATATTACAATAAAGGCTTTTGAAAAGTTCAGTTTTTCGCTAAAAGCACTTATATGTCCAATGGAAAAAAGAACCAAAACAACCCGCGTGTTTAAAAAAAGGGTCTAAGGTTAATAAAAGGAACCCTTGTGTGTAAAGAAAAAGAATTTGTGTGTAAAAAAAGAAGAGTAAGTATCTGAACAAAAATAACTTGGGATAAAAACATTTGATAACTTAAAATAATATGCATCTCTGATGACTGAAAAATAATGTGTACATCTGAAGAAAGATAAAAGAAAACCACGTATCTCAGGAAAAATAACAAATATATTCGACAATACAAAAACAATACGTGAATATCTGGAGATAAAACGGTTCAATTCACTAGATTAAACTTGAGTAAAAAGAGAAGTCACATGATCAAAAGCATTTTTAAAGGAAGCGCGATTACTCTATATTGTTATGAAAATGATATCAGCTTATTTCTTGTACACAGTTAAAATACTTCATCAACATTTTAATTTCTGTTTTTAATGGCTGATGAGAGAAATCTATTAACGTTTACACTTGCAGTTTTTGTTTATTGTATGTTAGTAAAAGTGTAGACAGATAATATTTTAATTTCCATACTCAATACCATGATTGTATGAAGAAAAGATAAACTAATAGTCGTAGATATTTAGTTCGTGTCGAAAAGTCTGTGGGTCATTGATTTTTATGTGAAAATAATTACAGAATTTCAGAAAATCTTCTGAAAAGAAATAACTTTAACACGTTTAAACAAAAAACATGAGATGTATAAAACCTACAAAATATTTTCGTTTCTGTCTTATGACTACAAAGGAAACAAGATGAAAGCCTTAATAGTTGTGGCACATGAAATTCTTCTAGGCGGAAATAGAGTAAATTAATCTATGAAACATTTTTTTCTTCGTTTATATTGGTTATATTTTTGTGCACCAGCAATAAACCTAACCTCAAATTGAAATTCGTTTAGACAAGATTAGAGCAAATTAATCTATGAGATCTTGGTCTCGGTCAAATACATCAATCGAAAGCATTTGACATCACAAGTCCAAAACTCTAATTAGATCTGAAACTGATCAAGAGATGACGGAGCTATGAGCTAAAAGTTTGTACTTGAAAAAAACAAAAAACAACTCAGAGCCATTCTATGAGCCGCTATGCCGCGACTGAAAATTAACATTAGAATATTTTAGGTAATGCAAATAAGATAAGAATACAATATAAAAATTAAAGGTAATTAAACGTTTGCAAATTGTTAATGAAGCACATTAACTCAGCTGACAAAAGTTTAGGTGTCGAACTCTTTAACAAGATATTTTGAAGTTGTTAATATACCATTTCAGTCACTTATATGCCGCTCAAAATTAAAAAAAACAACAACAAATTTATGTTTATCTACTTTAACAACGTTTATAGATTTGGTTTTCTTGATTATTATCCAAAAGGAAATCGTTGTCGTGATTGCAATATAAAATGCTAATTTATATATTATTTTGATAAAAATATAAAAAAATATAGCTGTGAATCAGTTTTACCTTTAAATTTCATTAATTTATCTGTACCCCAGTAACACAACGATACATATATGGACTTAGAATACTAGAAATTGAGTTTCGATACATTTAGTGGGCAGAGCACAGATAACCCATATTGTAGCTTTCTACTTAATTTCAAACAAATAATTCAGCTATAAACGCTTTTTATATATTGTAATTGGACATTGTCTGCGTATAAACGTAAAATCTGAGGCAAACTTTATATCCATTTTTTTACCAATCCTAGTTAAAGCGCTTCTAGTCCATTTTAATGCAAACATATTTGTTTCTTATAGCACAGGCTTTTACTAGTAACACTATAAAAAAAAACCTACTGTCGGAAACAAATGAGTAAAACCGTCCTAAGATCGAATTTTCATCCATTACAGACTTCATACCCTAATCTCTCCTCTTAGCGTCAAAATCAGCCGAATTTGAAATATTTAAAACAGAATCTAGAATTCTTCTCAAATGACTGATAAAATTAGATAGTTCTATTATCTGAAAGTACCACCTTTTCGGTGTGTTTCTGAAAGCCCGCCAACGGCCGATTTCAAGAAACCCTGTAATGTGAAACAATACCTTTCTACTGAACGTTAAAGCACTATAGAATTCCTGCTATTACGTGAATAAATAATATTCATCCACACATCTCTTCACAGATAAAAAGGAAACATGATACCATTATGCTTTAATTTAAATATTTTCTTCGAAATTCCCAAAAGATCAATATCATTACCTCTATGTAATCCTGAAATTTATAATGATTTTGTGACTTGTGTGTTAGATTTCACGAAAAGCTACAAGAGGGTTAGTTTAGAAGTGATAAACTAAAAGATGGACAGGTAGTCAAAATCGCCTACATCCTAGTCTGTGGATACTTTATTCAAACAGATATTAGATTTTGAAAGTTGGTATTATAGTAAATCCACGATCAAAGGGTGTTTTGTTTTGTTTTAACAGAACGCGAACCTTAAACCTTCAAATTCACAGTCCGTGCATGTTAACTATTACGCAACCTCTGGTACTATATTTCCAAATACAGATTATTCGAGTTAGACAAAGGAAGTAGATCTAACTCTATCACATTAAATAAATTATGAAGTGTTTGAAATAAATTATCAGTCGCTACTCCAAATACAACACGTGTATTTAACTTTCATTCATAAGTGTTTAGAAAGAAAATTGTACAATTTTAGCAATCATTGTGAAATTAATTAAGTCAATGATGCACTGGAAAATATGAAAACAACAACAAAAACAAGTATCTCTGACTTGTAAAATCAATACCATAAAATAAGAAGATTAGGGACAAAATTTAATTTGCCTAGCATCACTATTAATTTCAAATGAACAGTGTTTCCGTAGTATTAACTGTAGTGTCTGCGCCTCCAGTGAGCATAACATTGTTTTCATAGTTTGTTTATTTTAATTTTGCGCAAAAGTACATGAGAGCTATCTGCGTTAGCCGTCCCTAATTTAGCAGTGTACGACTAGAGAGAAGGCAGCTAGTCATCACCACCCACCGCCAATTCTTGGGCTACTTTTTTACCAACGTATAGTGGGATTGTCTAAGGGCGAGCAACTGGCGACCCTCAGATTGTGAGTTGAGCACTCTTACCATCTGGTTATGCCGAGCCATACATGACTTTTACTTTACGATTCTCCAAAGTTAGATATTGCATAGCGATTTCTCGTTATTTGCTTCTTTTACAATACAATTGGAATCTTAATATATTAACTTCACAAAAATGTATCATATTATCTTCGGAAATACATGAAATGAAAACTTAAATGTTATGCATACGTCATTGTTAAAAATTTTTCGAAGCACAATCGAAACATTTAATAATGTAGTGTGATTTTTGAATCTATTAAGTTCGTTTAATTGATTTTCATTTATAAAATTATTAATGTTGTTTCTATGGTAGCTTATCGAGTTTTGGAATTTGTTTTCGTGTTGTCTTCTCAGGATATAACGAAAGCTCCTTTTCCTTAAAAGGTGGATCAATGGAGCTCTAAAATATTCGTGAACTGTTCTTTTCCTCTACAAAACGTGTAATTTAAATAGAGAATCCGTGAATGGTATAAAAACCCAATTCATTCTTTAACTTCATGAAGCAAATAAAAATTCACAAAAAGATACCAGCTAATTCATTGAATAATTAATTGTAACGATATAGTCAGACGTTGTTCAAACGACTGGAGCATTTTTAGATTATTATTGGTGTGTGATAGACTATACACCAAAACTTAGAAAAAGGGTTTTAAAATATCACAAGTTCCTTGAAAACATCAGTTAGTAATTTCACTTACACGTTATATATTGTACGAAAAAATTATAAATTAAAATTCATACTCATTATTTTTGTATCATTTGCTTCTTGTGTTAAGCTCAAGTTTTCAACTCAAGAAGTTATCTATAACTAAATGAAAAATTTAATTGTGAAAACTTTGTCTAATTTCTTTTCTAGGTCATCACACGTGAATAACCACACCATGTTTTCTAAAAACTCTTGAGCTTCTCCAATGAATAGTGGGATTGACGTAATACGTAACGTAATAAATTAGAGACTTGTCTGAGGTAAATTATAATATATAATATACTCAAAAATAAACAAACTAACTAATTTGAAAATTATTACTGATCAAGTGCAAAAATAACGTATTTGAGAAACAAAATAAAAAATAGTAAACATGACAGGGAGGGAGGTTTAACCTAGTTTACCAGTAATGAATATAGAAAGTTAAATGTATACAAAGTTGAGAGCAATAACATTAATATTGTATCTTAAGAAACGCTTTTAACCTCAAATTTTGAAAACTCACACGAGCATACGACAAATTCATGTTAATATCCTGTAAAATTAAGATTTTTTCATTCACTACGTGTTTAAGAAAAAGAACTAAATTAATAATTATTGTTGATGTTTTAAGTTTTCCTGGAACACACTTCTAACGGTTAAAGTATCAAATAAAATTATCTCATCTTTAGTCATTAGTTTTTTGTTCATTTAAACATAAAACAATCTAAGAGCTAAGACATTGTCCAACATCCACATGAACAGTGATGAAATATTTATTTAAAAGTAAAACTTTGCTAAAGGACAAAACACTTGTATATTTAACTTTGGATAATTTTGAAAAATTAAAAGTTGGACAAGATAGGTTTGGTAGTTTTAAATGAAAAAATTTTTACTCGTGCTTTTAGAAATACATTAATAGACCAAATGACACTTTGTTTTAAGAATAATTGAATAAACATGCTATCGTTGCCACCTTCAAGCACTATACATGTGCGCTATTGTTAGAAATTAGTTGAAGCAAAATATGTATTTAAAAGTAATTCAAATGCTAGATGACCAGTATAACTATTATACGCATTGGCACTATACAAGCACGTTTGCCTGCGAAAACGCTTGATCACATTGTCAGTTGATATTTTTCCTTGACCAGTCTGCAACTATCTGGACGACATTATGGCTTCTCTTTTGATGCAAGATGGAGTAAGCAGCGATCAAAATATCACTGCTCTCAAACAAGGGAAATGTAGTTTATAGAAAAATTCAGTCAAATAATCTGCTTAAAAATTTCTAAAATAACTTATTAATACGCGTCGTTGTTAGTTGTTTTCACATTTTAGGCTTCAAAACTCTTTACTGAACATATTTTATATTTCAGCCCCTGGGTAATTATAACGTGATGATGAATCTAATTTTTCTTTAGTTAGAGATGGCCCAAAAACTGGCAGTGAGCTGTGTTGACCAGCTAACTGTCTTCCCTTTAGTCCATCGTTTCTAAATTAGAGACGCCTAGCATAGATAGCCCTTGAGTAGCTTTGCGCGAAACTCAACAACAGTAACAAACAAATAAACACTTTAGATTAATCACAACATGTCTTCAACAATTTTCATATTTAAGAGGCCCCATATATGAGGAAAGACAGAGTGTCATATTGAAATAACTGTAACGTATTCTGCTGAATGTTCAGGAAGACTACCAGTGTATTGTGGAAGACGTAGTTAAAAACTGGTTTAAATATTTTTGTTAAATAATTATGGCTTGACTTATCTTAAATAAAAATAATTCAAAAGCTACTGAATAGCTTCTGTCTTGTGATAGCATTGTGATTAATTTCTGAAAACTATAAAACCATAGCTATATTTAATGAATTTAATCTTCTGCTAATATATGACAATATATTATCGAAACTAGTTATAGAAACTATGCGAATGTGCATGGAAATACTTTGGGTGAAAATTACTGAGATTTTATAAAAGTTAGTAGCTGCTAAATTCAGTCATTTGGAGTTAAGGTTGCTAAGTAAAACTCAAACATTACGTCCAGTCTAGTTGTACTCAGTTTTACTGTGGATAATGCAGTAAAGTAACTGATAATTATTGAACTTTCTTATCTGGTTATTAACGTTTAATTGGCCAAGCGTGTTAAGGCGTGCGACTCGTAATCCGAGCGTCGCGGGTTCGCGCCCGCGTCGCGCCAAACATGTTCGCCCTTTCAGCCGTGGGGGCGTTATAATGTTTGGTCAATCCCACTATTCGTTGGTAAAAGAGCAGCCCAAGAGTTGGCGGTGGGAGATGATGACTAGCTTCCTTCCCTCTAGTCTTACACTGTTAAATTAGGGACGGCTAGCACAGATAGCCCTCGAGTAGCTTTGTGCGAAATTCAAAAACAAACAAACAATTAACGTTTAAACTTGTTAAACGAAACCGCAAGTCTTTCTGAGAGTTTAAGGCAGCAAAAAGGATAGACTGTAGCATACTCGTATAAATCACTCATCAAAGTTTTGAACACAAGACGTCAAATTTTATAGTGCCTTGAGGGGTGAAGAATAAGGAAAACCAACATATGCATCGAAGAATCCTACCAGTCAGTGCGTATTTAAGTGCACACATCTGAATTTGACGACAACTTGAAAATAATTTTCACTATGACAATGGGAATTCAAAATGGAAAAGAAACAGATATAACATAAAGGTGTGAGCATGAATTTTGTTAGACTTCATCCAAAGCTACTCGGGAGTCATCTGCACTAGCCGTCCCTATTTTTTAAGCGCTATATTACCGAGAGGGTAGCTAATCAACAACACTCTCCGCCAGTTCTTGTCAGGTCAATTAATGATAGTTAATCATCTTTCTTATAATGTATCGGCAGTCCCAAAGAGCGGAGTGTTTAGATAATTGTTTAGACCGGTAGGTAACGAGGTGTAAATGTTAGAATATTATGCCCATAACCTGAAACGCTAACCACCAGACTGTATATGGCCAGATAAAAGATACTACAATATTTATGTTGTTTAAATCTATATGCCTAAAAGCTACTCTCTATGGGTAACCTTTAAATTGCCTCATTGGCGAGAATCCCGAATCCCCAGCGCTTGGCCTGAGGTCAAATCCCTCAGTGAGAATATTTTATATTAATGACTGATTATGTTCAGGGAAAGCGCTTTCAATGTTTGAATAACAATGTTTCAATAACAAAACGAAACAGAATATCTCAAAAATTTAAGTCAGGAACGTTAAAGATGTTTTAACATTAAACTGCAAATCATAGTCAAATCGACATTTTTAGTTTATTTTTCTCTGTGTAACTGACCATGTTTTAGACAAACTCTTCAAATATTTGGAAAAATACAAATACTATATAGATTAACATTTTGAATAAAACGTAGCATGTTTAGTGCATCAAACTGTACAAGTTGACTCAACTTTTGATTTCTATTAAATAACTTCTAAACTCGAATTCTGAATAACATTGCAGAAAGTTCAGAATTTCTTTCATATATGGTGCTACACGTGCTTAAACTAATAATAACTTACAACTGTAACTTTATACCAAGTGCTACTTCGAATTAATTAAAGGCTAACTGTGTTTAGTTAATGTAGATTATTCGAAATCTGTGTTCTCTTCGTGAGTGATTTAACGCCATTACAAATTTCGACACAATACTTTCTATTCAATGTATACACAGCAAAACTGGGCAAGTATTTTACAGAAAAAAATATATGAAAACGTTAAATCCATATGATTGATTTCTTAATTTATCGTGTGCACTGATGAAAAAAGTTTTTATTACAATTTATTATCGATATTGGCCCGGCATGACCAGGTGGTTAAGACACTCGACTCGTAATCCGAGGGTCGCAGGTTCAAATTTCTGTCGCCAAAGATGCTCGCCCATTCAGTCGTGGGGGCGTTATAATGTTACGGTCAATTCCCCTATTCGTTGGTAAAAGAGTAGCTCAAGAGTTGACGGTGGGTGGTGATGACTAGCTGCCTTCCCGCTAGTCTTACACTGCTAAATTAGGGACGGCTAGCGCAGATAGCCCTCGAGTAGCTTAGCGCGAAATTCAAAACAAACAAACAAACAAAGCAAGAGAACGAAAAACAGATGGCGCGACAAAGTCAAGGAAGATTAGCATAATTTAATATAACTAACTGACGTACAGCGAATAGCATTGAAAAAACTTAAATGAACACTTTTTAAATGCTAAGATTATAACACGCACAGATAAGTAAAACAGAGGAATTTGCCAAGGACGATTTGGCGCCAAGTAATACTTAATTGCCATTTACTTTAAAAAGGAAGGCATTTTTCAATAATTCCACGAGTTTCTGGCATAAAATATGATTTTATGGAGTATACCTGAAACTGTTTTCACTCGTGGGTAACTTTATGTAGCTCTAACACGGAATAGGAATCAAAATCAATTAAAAGTGTACCTCAAACAAATTGTTAAAAAGAGAAAAAAACTTAAATAATTCTAAATTTTTAATGAAATATGGTGTATACTGAATATTTTAGGATTGAATAACACTTTTGAGTGTGTCTGCGTTTTTAAACAATTTACTGTTTTAGGACGGGTTTATACTCTGGTATTATAGATAAGAAGCATGGCCAGGTGGCTAAGGCGCTCGAATCGCAATATGAGGGTTGCAGGCTAAGCTGTGTGGGCGTTAAAATGTGACGGTAACTCCTACTATTTGTTGGTAAAAGAGTATAAGCTTTGGCGGTGGGTGGTGATGACTAGTTGCTTGCTCTCTAGCCTTCCACTAGTTAGAGGCCTCTAACACAAATAGCTTTCGTGTAGCTTTGCACGAAATTTAGAACAAACCCAAACAAACAAATCTTCTGGTCTGCATTATGGTGATGCACATTCAGCATATTTCGAACTGTGTCCACCAGACATAAGCTGTTTCAAAACAACATTTGTGTTCAAATACTTAATGCTATATAAAATACATGCATTATAGATGTAAATTATTATTTATTTGTTTGTCTGGGCACAGAGTTGGACAATGAGCTGGCTATCTGTGCTGCCTACCGTAGGGGATATTATATTTTTACACAGCGATATTAGTTAACAAAAACGCAATGTAAGTGGTCTAGATGTGACCAGACATGCTTTTATTTAGATTGATAGTGATATATATGTAACTAAAAGAAGATAACACTTAACATTTTCTCAGCAAACTTAAATACTACTTCCTAAAGAAAGTTTTAAAAACAATAGTAGTTTGTATCAATCGAGGTTGTTATGACTATACATACACACGTTCGTACCCATGAATCTAATTTTGGTAACTGTATTCTACATCTACACATTTCCATGTTTACCGCTTTCTTTAAGTAATCCAAATTGCCTGGAAACATTGTAAATAAATTATTATTATTTTCTTATTTTTTATCATGGACCGACTTTGACATATTTTTTGTGTGCCCGTGTTTTATTCAGAGAAGTCACGTAATATTTGTTTATTGACAATTTTATATCGTTGAAGTCTGGGGCTCGATTCTCCGTAGTGATCTCAAATCGGATAGCCAGTTGTGTAGCTTTGAGCTTCAAATAAATAATAATAAAAATCAGTGCGTGATTTTTATAATATTTAATGCTACGTTACTTTCGTTTTTGTAATACTTACTTGTCTGGACTAAACATTATCTGGGCGTAACTTTCACGCTTGTTAACTGAGTTGGTTTTTCAGATTTTACTAAGTAATTAAAACTGAGGTTTCTATTTTTGCCACACCAAAAAGAAATTTAATCAGATCAAATGATGTAGTTATAACACATGCCTCAAACACAATACTGATTTATAAGAAAAACAGATTCAACATTATGTCGTTTCTCTTTTATAAAACCATCATTTAAAAATACCAAAAAGTATGCAAGGAGTGTAAAAATAGAAAAAAATAATTATTTGAAGAAGTTGTAGTTTTAGGAGAAAGTTTCCGGAATTATTTTTAGTGCACTATGTTTGCTTTATTTTAACTAAGATACTTTGTTTCAGAACCAAACTTTAGTGTTGAAAATTCATATATGGTTTCGTAGGTAGGTAAAACTTTTTATATACTGGTCAATCACTGTTCTGAAACATAATATAGATTATTTAGATTATTCAAGTAAAAGAAATTAGTAAAAGCTTTAAAATTACAAAGCAAAAGTACTGAATTTATTTTTCTTTTGTTGTCCTTAAGTAAATATTTATTTCAAATTTGTTCGAAAGGAAATCCGAGTGGTAAATAAAATCAAGTCTAGGATAAAGATTCATTGGAAAGATTTAAGTTTTCTTGGCTATTAGATGAGTTATTGTCAAATTAGAGGTTTGTTGTTAAACTAAGCTTACTCCCCTTGAAGAAAGCTGTATCTTCTGGAAAGGAAAGTTATTTTTGAGTCCAGTAACAAAGATTAATTTAATACTTTTCGTGCATGGGTTTTGCCAAAAGCAACAAATTCCCAAATGTGACATGTGAGATGGATCCTAATGTTATTAAACTACTTAGTATAGAAGATTCAAGTACAAGGAAGAGTCGTTATTAGATCCAGTCGTACTTACATGATACGTTTTATAGATGTCTGCTTGCCATTGAATCTGTATATTAACCAATCAGAATAAAACATCGTGTTTCTGATTTTTTTTTCAGTGTCAGACACTAAAGCTTAATAACTGCAGGGAGATGCAGAAATGTGCCTCACGTATAGGGTAGTTATCTCGTTCTACAGTGCGGAAGCAGCAATGGCACTTTGAAGATAAGGTTTACTTATACTCCCAACTGGTCTGTTTTTTACAACACGTTTTTATTTTATTTATTTTTAGTAAACATTTTCCCACAAATAAACGATGAACAGTTATGTTAGATATGGGATATTGTGAGATATAAATATTTGTTGATGAACTTTATATTCACATACAGAGGTTTGTAGAATATATTTGGATGTAATCTAAGGTATGCCTTAATTTACAAGTATCAGCAAAGTCTAATTCTAGCTTTGTTAATGTCACGTTTTGTATGCTGTATTCAACTAAAATGTTTAGAATTATTTAATATTGTTAAATCAGTCAACACTTTGACAACGTTTTTTTCTCTTTGTTATAAAAACACGTGAAAATATAAGTTAAATAAATGAAAATGAATCTGGAAAGGTTAGTTCAGTGTTAAACATAGGATATATCTTTTAGACTGAAAATCGTAATAAGAAAATACGTTAGGAAACAGCAAAAAGAAATTGAATACAATTCGGATTAGAAATTATACAACAAAAAGTTCGTTTCGTTTCGATACTTAGGAGATAGAATAATAAAATTGTTACTTTTCAAATTAAAAAAAAATTAGTAAATTATGCAAAATATAGAAAGCTTTAAGGATTTCTGGACATTCTTAGCATTAGTTTAAAAAACCAGCGTTAACATGCAACACATACTGATACCAGCACTTTTGTTCTTCTTTTAGCCTTAACCAGAAGCGTAAACTAAGTTTCAAAATATTTTTATTTAAAAAACGAAAGAAACAAATAGTAGTAGTTTTGTTTTTTGAGGGACAAACCTATGATGTTAGCTGTTTCTGACATCAATGGGATAATATTTTCTACCATAGCTTCTAATCTGTTTTTGATGCACCCACTATTTCACAAATTTTTATTCTTAAGTATCTAAAGTTTGTTTTATTTATTTCAAATATATCATCCATTGAAACAATAACAAAATGAAACACAGCGACATATGTCCCTCGCGAGTACAACGGTAAGTCTACGGATTTACAACACTAAAATCAACGGTTCTCTTCCCTTTGGTAATCTCACCTGATATGCTTTTCCTATAAGAAAACACTCACACAGATAGACGTGTGTGGTAGTATTGGTTGTTTTTTTTGCACATTTAAATGAAATAAAACGAAAGAATGAACCACATTATAAACATATTGGTCTTGCTTGCGAATCACACGAAACGTTTTAAGACGCATTTCCATTATTGGAGATGTACACGTGCTCCAAGCTCTGTAACTATGGGAACAAGAGCTTAAAACTGAGAATAAATTTTACTTGTTTTCTTAAATGTCGGTTTTTGTGCTGATTTATTATTTATTGTTTCATTTATATTTCGGTTTTAGTAGCAACTGCCTTCTTAAAGTTGGAAACGCCCCCCAGTGGCTCAGCGGTATGTCTGCGGACTTACAACGCTAGAAATTGGGTTTCGATAGCTGTGGTGGGCAGAGCATTGATAGTCCATTGTGTAGCCTTGTGCTTAATTCAAAATAACAACAGTTGGAAACAAAATTCACACCCACAAATACAATTTACTCAGAGTTAACTCACAATAACCCAGAGTTTGTGGAATACAGCGCAATGTCGAAGACACATTACAGTAAACACATATGAAGTAAATTTCGAGTTGTATAATACGTAGCATTATAAACTATACTTCCTACAAGCTTAGATTATAGTTACTTTGAATTTTAGTAGTTTTATATAGTTCTGAATTGAATTGGCAAACCAAAATGCATCCTTCATAAGCTCGACTCTAAGCCTTGTCGTGCCTATACAATTATTACTAGCATAAATTTTGAAGTTATATTTGTGGATTTATAAATTTGACAGTCACGAGAGAGGTTAATGCTGTATACCAAACTAAGGTTGTTTACTTATGATTGATTTGACGTCAGAAACGATTTGTAACATGTGACGTTTATAAAGGTGTAAGTCAAAACACTGTGTAGTATAGACAAATATTTATGCAAAGTTGTTTATCGTTTTAATTGAAGATGAAGACAAACTTACTTGTGTGGTAATCATTCCCGAGCGTAGGATACAGTACAATGACATTTAGACGAGTATTAAACAACTTTCAATCCTAACTTTATTATTGGTTTTGAGTCTTTAATAGGATTATGAACATCTTTAAAATTTATGTTTGAAAGTAAAGTGTTTTAATTTACGAATGTGTGTTAACTACCATTACTTGGAACAACAGTTAGGTTTCAAAATTATAATGCTGTCCATAAAAGTTTCAACTATTACTTTAAGATGTAAACGATAATTTTCTAATTCTAAAAAATTTAGGCTTTGGTGTTATGTTTTGGTTAAAAATATGCTCCTTTGAATTTTATGTCATCAGATGGATGAGGTAAAATAAATCACCATTGTCAAAATAATGTATTTTATTATTATTATTAATTGCTCCTACCACGATTTATGATAGTAATTGTATAAAGAACTGACAGTGTATTGTCGATTGTGTCATTTCCAATTTGCAAACTGATACTTATTCTGAGGTATATATATAAACAGGTTGTCTACGGTCTGGGATAGCGGTAAGTCTTCGGATTTAAAACACTAAAATCAGGGGTTCAATTCTCCTCGGTGGACACAGCAGATAGCTCGATGTGGTTTTGCTGTAAGAAATAGACACAGATTTTTCATGCCAGCAATGAATAATGTAATAACCTTAAAGGGTAGCAACTGAGAAATCATTTACTTTGACAAAAATCCTGTTTATTATAAACTCCACATATACCTTATTTATAGTCAGATAGATTAATAAACATTCCCTTTTTATTGAGCCAAACACGACTACTAGTGTCGTATATTGTGTTGTTGCAAGATGTAGGATTTATCGCTTGAAAATATTCATTATATATTTATATATCATGAAATTGTATTAAATTTTTGTCTTTGTTTAAAAGTAATACAATCAGTTACTCACAAAATTACTGGGTCATATGAGAAAAAAGACAAAGAAATAATTAATATATTCTAATTAATCACTTATTAAATTCTAATGGCTTGTATCAGCTACCAGGGAATAACGTTCTTTTATATGAATAACATATGTGACTTTAAATACTTATACCAGGCTTGTTAAATTAATTAATTAAACTCAGTTTAAATAATCAAAAACTTTTAAAGACTTTAATGGGACATTCAATACACTGACTAATTGTTGAAAATGTTAATGTTTCAGAAATATGTACGGCCAGGTGGGTTAAGGCGTTCGACTCGTAATCTGAAAGTCGCGGGTTCGAATCCCGGTCGCACCAAACATGCTCGCCCTTTCAGCCGTGGGGGCGTTATAATTTCACGGTCAATCCAATTATTCGTTGGTAAAAGAGTAGCCCAAGAGTTGACGGTGGGTGGTGATGAAAGGCTACCTTCCCTCTAGTCTTACACTGCTAAATTAGGGACGACTAGAGCAGATAGCCTTCGAATAGCTTTGCGCGAAATTCAAAAACAAACAAAAAAGAAATATATATATAAGTAGTACATACATATATATGTATGTATATCTCCGACGAAGTTATTTTAAGTACATTAAGATTGTTTTTTTAATGTTTTAGGCAATTACTATGTATACAGGGTTAGACAAAAATAACCATGCAGTTGTTTCATTTAGAACATATTTTAACATATAATTATTACTCCAACAACAACAACAAACAAACTGATTTCAGTTGTCTTCGTAATTTTGGGTACCAACTATATAATACCAACTATACTAATTGTATCAACTAGCCAAACTATCTTTAGATATTCTGCTACTGTTAGGGTCGTCATAAATTGTTAGTTTGTTGTTAATCGCAAAGCTAAGCAATGGATGTCCACCAGCGGCACAGCGGCATGTGTGCGGACTTACAACACTAGAAATCGAGTTTCGATACCTGTAGTGGGCAGAATTTACTAGTTAAGATCTGTCTGTTTGCAGTTAAGCATAAAGCTACTTAATTGGCTATCCATGCTCTGCCTGCCATGGATATCGAAACCCTGTTACTCACGTCTACAGACATGCCTCTGTTACACTGGGGGGCACTGGTTAAGAAGTAAAAAAAAGTTCTTTTTAAAAATATAATGAATAAACTTAGAGAGAGAAAAATAAAGAAATTCAAGATCACTTCAATTTATCCAGAATTTAATATAAGACCGTAGAAACAACTAAACGTTTTTTAATGTAAGTACACTACATGGCTTAAAGTATGTGGACACTGCACCATCACACCCATATGTGCTTGTTGAGCATCTCATTCCAAAACCATGAGCATTAATATGGAGTTGGGCTCCTCTTTGCTGCTATAACAGCTACCACTCTTTTGGGAAGGCTTTTCAATAGAGTTTGGAACATGGCTGCGGGGATTTTCTCTTATTCAGCCACAAAAGCATTAGTGAGGTCGGGCATTGATATCGGGCGAGAAGGCCTGGCTCGCAGTCGGCGTTACAGTTCATCTTAAAGTGTTAGATGGGGTTGAGGTCAGGGCTCTGTACATACCAGTCAAGTTTTTCAACATCAACCTCGGTAAACCATGTCTTTATGGACCTCGCTTTATGCACGGAGGCATTGTCTTGTTGAAACAAAAAAGGGCCTTTCCCAAACTGTTACCACAAAGCTTTAACACACAGTTCTCTAAATTGTTATTGTATGCTATAGCATTAAGATTTCCCTTCACTGCCACAAAGTAGCATTAAGACTTTTCTTCACTGAATCTAAAGAGCCTAACCCAAACCATGAAACAGTTCCAGACCATTATTCTTCCTCCACAAAACTTTACAGTTGACACTGTGCATTCAGGCAGGTAGCGTTTTTCTCTCATCCGCCAAACCCAGATTCGCCAGATATTGAAGCGTAATTCATCACTCCAGAAAACGCGTTTTCACTGCTTCAGAGTCTAACGGTGGTGTGCTTTACACCACTCCAGCTGACACTTGGCACTGCGCATGGTGATGTTAGGCTTATGTGCGGCTGCTCAGCCATGGAAACCCATTTCATGAAGCTCCTGATGAACAATTCTTGTACTGACGTTGCTTTCAAAGGCAGTTTGGAACTCGGTAGTGAGTGTTGTAACTGTGGACAGAAGATGTTTATGCGCTACGCGCTTCACCACTCGGCGGTCCTGTTCTGTGAGCTTGTGTGGCTTATCGTTTCGTAGTTGAGCTGTTGCTGCTCCTAGACGTTTCCACTTCACAATAACAACACTTACAGTTGACTGGGGCAGTTCTAGCTAGGCAAAAATTTGACGAACTGACTATTGGAAATGGTGGCATCCTATGACAATGCAACATTGAAAGTCACTGAGCTCTTCAGTACGAACCATCCTACTACCAATGTTTATTTATGGCGATTGCATGGCTGCATGCTTGATTTTATAACCTGTTAGCAATAGGTGTGACTGAAATACCCGAATACACTAATTAGAAGGGATGTCCGCATACTTTTGGCCATGTAGTGTATATTTAAGTTGTAAATTAGATTATTTATTTGTTCTAATTGTTACATTTTAATTCAAACCAAGATTTTTCATTGAACCAGAACTTTATTCACTAGCCTTACTAACTCTGCTAATGTTAGGAATTCCAAAAATCGGTTATTACTATTTCCGACCAACAGTCGTCGTTGGTAAAGATGATAAAGATATCAACGCTGGAACTACCTAATATTTTAACTAATAAACCAGAGTGATGACAGTCATCATTACCACCAACGTTTAAGCAACTCAAAGTGAATAGTAAACTTTGACCTTCACTTTAGAACGTATCCATTGTCTCAAAGTACAGAACGTTACTATACAACAATAGGACGCAAAATCTTGGCCTTCGGATTCAAAGTCCTGGATGCTAACCACTAGGACACGCTTAGCCCAGAAACGACAATTAACAAAGGCTTTGTCGATAGCGACATACAAAAAATAACTTCTTCAAATGTTAATACAAATCTCTTACTTAAAATTGGTATTGGACTGCTTAGGATTACGCTATGCAATATAAATTATGTTTCTGGATAGCATGTGTTATTTCTAAATTGCTTATGTTGTAAAAGTACAGAAAATGGCCATTATTCCCTCCAAACTTTGCTTTTGTGACCTGGATAATGAAATTTAGAAATTAACCTACTTTCTAGTAAAAACGGGCAAATTTGCACATTTTCATTTACATAAGGTCTGAATAAAACAACATATGAATCAAGATTTACATGTATTTATACTAAAGCTATACAAAAATGTTTAGAGTTGAGTAGTTTTTCGAGATTTGCGACTGTAATGTAAATCACTTTCACGTATCAGCCCCCAGTATAGTCTCGGTATTCGAGTTTGTTAGACCAAGATCTCTGATCAAGTCATTGAGGTCTCTTTGGTTGGGGTAGTATGGGTTTCTCTCACCAGTTGCACCTCTGAAATTGTAATCTGGATCTTCAACGTCTACCTCCTCTTCTGAGGATAAGTGCTTTCTCTCTGACGGAGTGGGTACAGGGAGTGTGGCACTGGGGCAATGGATGATGGAAGGTCCGGATGCATGCATGATAGCAGATGCATTTTTGCCAGCCCGACGTTTGGAAGGGTTCGCCATGCAGAAGTAGCAGTTGTTTGAGTGGCCAGTGGGTTCACGCCAAATTCTTGGAATAACGAACTTCATGGCTCTCTTTTCCCCTTTGTACCAACCTGCAAAAGAGCAAAATAAAATTGTTACTATGAAGAATAAATTATTTAATCCACAACTAATGTGTAAGACGTTCATGCAAAATATTTTATATGTGATATTTTCCTATACTGTTGAAAATTAAAAAAAATAAATTAAAATATATTTAAATTTTAAAAGGTCTAAAATTTGTATAATATAAAATCTTACTATTCAAGCAAGCAAAAATTGTCCGTCTTACCTTCTAGAGTTTTTCTGCAGTGCTCGCAGGTAAAATGAGATGAAATGTGCCTTGTATGCTTCATAAATTTTAGCAGATGCTGTCACAGAGTAATTTTTCGCTCTTGTCTTGATAAACTGGCCAAATACATAACATAAATGGGTAAATTTGAAAATTTCATTACCCAGGTCACAAAAGCAAAGTTTGAAGATAAAAATAGGTCTTTTATATTTACTTTAGGCATAAGCAATTGGGAAATAACACTTTCTGCCCAGGTACAAGAAAAAGTAAAAATTTTGTTACATAGTGCTATTATGGTTAGAATTGGTCACATGAATACCGTAATGTTTATTAAGATATTTACAAATAATAAAATCGTTTTAATGTTTATTCAATCATAAATGTTTGCTGTGAACACATAAGAAAATATTCCTTTTTTTACTTAGCTTTTGCCTCGCAAATGATACAAACCTTCTTAATCATACCCATAAGCTATAAGATATTATGATTGTTGTTGTATTGAAGTAAGCACAAAGCTACACAATGGGCTATCTGTGCTCTGCCCACCACGGGTATCGAAACCCGGATTTTAGCGTTTTAAGTCCGCACACATACCGCTGAGCCAGTGGGGGCAATTTTGAGTGAAACATAGTATGTAATTCACACGAAAACTACTATATTTAGTATACATCATGACTTCCACCTCATAAAAGTCACATAGGAATACTATGTGTAAAAATGTCTCTTTTATCTGTAGCAGGAGTGTAGGTTAATATATATATATATATATATATACATCATTCCTCAAAGGAACTGAAATATAAGCAGGGGTGGTCATAAACTTCTGTTTCTCTTCATCCCACTACGTGACCTCAGATAAGGTGGTACTTAATTTTGTATTATTGTGGAAGAATCCCACTTGATTAGCTCAATATCAAAATCTAACTTTTTTTACATCTAAAGAAGTAGACAAAGCACTATGTATGAAATATTAACATTTTTATGACCAACAGCAGTTATGATGTGTACTAGATTAAGTAAAATAATTGTAATTATTATCTAATTAACACTTCAAAACTATCGAAACAAATGTATACACAATATTATTTATTTTATTTTCAACATTAATTATTTAGTATATTATTTAAATTAGCTATTTTTCGTAAGAACTGGAAAATTAGAAACCTAGAATTCTTGTTTTTATAACTGTTCAAGTAGCAATGTTGTCAACGAAAAAAACATCCATTATTAATTCTGAGAAATTACGAAGAAAACAAATATCATATAATAATATGTAAAATATACCATACAAACCTTATCCATGGGCTACGAGGCCTTTCTCCAATATCAGAACTAATCAGACGAGCTGAGATGATTTAAATATTCCTTTGAATACTTAAAACATAAACGAAATTATTTTACCAGTTTCTTTTAGAATTTTCTCGACAACTAGGAAATAAAGATTATTCAGTATCTTTCGTTTTGTATTTTACGAACAAGTCAGTAATTTTATTACTGAAATCCTGACTCGAAAAAAAGAATTACATCATGTCTATTGTTAAGGAAGAATTTAGTTTACATGAACACGATGACAATATTAGCATTCGTCACAAAGGAAGTTTAATAGAAATTTTAAACTGTGAATTAAAAATTATATGAAAATATTAATTATTTCTCTTCATCCACTTAGCAGGCCTGGCACAGTCAGGTGGCTAGAGAGCTCGACTTGTAATCTGAGGATCCGAATCCCTGTCACATCAAACATGCTCAACTCGCTGGTAAAAGAGTAGACCAAGAGTTGGCGATGGGTGGTGATGACTAGTTGCTTTCTCTCTAGTCTTACACTGCTAGGTTAGGGGCGGCTAGAACAGATGACTCTCGTGTAGTTTTGCGTGAAATTTAAAAAACAAACAAACAAATCATCCTTTTACCAAAGATAACACTCATGCATCCTCCTTTATGTTGGTTGTCTTCCCTCTTCTTTTCTTCTTCAGCAGCATTCAATTGTACATTAGTTTAATGTAGTTAGTTGGTAAGCCAGTCAGCAGTTTGTTTATGATAAACAAGAACAAAGTTTTTATTACTTCACTGGAGATTTTCATTAATAACTATTCACAATCGATTAAATCAGATCAGTTATGGTAATCTTAATACGAAAAGTACAAGTTAGTGAAATAATCAAATTATAGAAAAAATTAGAGCTCAGAGTGATTTAAAGTACTCAAGAATATTTATTTTAATTGCATCAAATCATTAAGACTCTCAAGGTTTTACAGCGGAATATTATGACTGTTAAAATGTGCAGATCAGTGTGTGTGTGTTAAAACGCTTAACTTTTTTTTATCATATTTTGTTGAAAAACTTTATTAGTTTATATTTACAACAATGACATAAATCCAGTCTATCTGCTACATTCTAATCACTGTTATAACTAGATTTCTAAGTATGCAAATCGCTAAAAAATCTGTTATTTTGATCAAAAGTTATCTGAAAATATTTATATCACTATAAGCCATATTTTCATTGAAATCTATTTCAGTGTAATGAATTATATTGTAACTTGACCTGTATATACACAGTAAATAGGTTTTTAAATGTTTACATGTTAAAATATGCTATGTACCTCACAAGTCAAAAGAAGTGTTTTGTTTTTCTTTTTACTTACCCTTTAACTGGAAATCTGTGATGAATACATTAAGAAAAATATGAGAAAGACATTTGCACTCCAGTTTTTAAATTCGTCTTATGTCCTGAGAGAAATTGTATTGACTTGTTATTGGTTTATTCTGTCTGTGGGATAGAGAATTATCGGTATAAAAATAATAAACCCAAGAATCATAAATCGTATTTTTAACTTTGTCTAACGCATTTGAAAGTTTTATATGCTAATCGTTAAATATTTTTATTGGTTTATAATAACTATCAGAATGTAAATGTTTAAGCCAAAAATCAGTTTTTACTGTTGAATATTTAGAAAATTTTGTCTGTCGGGTAGAAAACTACTCTTTCTAGTCAGAAACCTCTTATCGGTCTAATTCCAAATCGTGGACGGAAGACCCGATTTCTTCATTCAGAATTAACACAAAGCGGGGTCACTAATCCTTAATTTCGAAGAAGAATAAATACATTTTAAACACTTTTGATAGCTAACGTAGTAGTGAGGTAATGATCCACATGAGTAACAAATGTACTTTGTTTAAAAATCTAAGCCAACGACTGTCTGATAGTCTGTGAACATTACAAACTTTATCTTTATAATTCTACAAATGAAAACATTTCTCAGTTGACCTAAACCTAGGATTAGTTTTTATTCGAACTTTTTAGTGAAGGCTATTACTGTATAAAACAGCCTAAAAATTCAGAAAATTAGTGAGATTTGTTTTGTTGCAGGACATTTACAAATTTGCACTTCAAATATTTAACAATCCACAGAATCTAAGGAGAGGGGAAACCTGACTTATCACAAGAACCTGTTTATCCACTGCAGACCTTTAATAGCTCTGTGAACTATCCTATAAATGATATTCGAAGTGAAGCTAAACAAATCGAATGTCATTATTTCAGTAAATTGGCCACCCGAATAGCAAAACAAACAAATTACTAAGTCATTCATTTAAATAATGTATCTAACGTCTTAAATAAAGAAAGAAACACAAAGGGTAAACATGGATTATTCAAGTATGGTAAAAGAAGTTTTTTATATTAGAAACTGAACTGAAATCGAATGAACATCGCTCAGTAGGAGAGCAAAGAACTGATCTTTTTTTTAGAAGTACGTAGTTTGATGAGACATTAGCAAAAGAGTAAAGGTTCATAATATTCACAGAGATATATCTAAAGGTATTGTGTTTTATACTGAGCCCAAAAATATATCTTTTTATTGTGAAACAAACATGCTTCTCGCATACAAAGACTATTCTTTTTATGCGTTAATAATATCGAAATAGTACGTTTGTTTTACTGTCAAGCTACAGTTTATGTGCATAACTGGTGAGGCCCGGCATGGCCAAGCGTGTTAAGGCGTGCGATTCGTAATCTGAGGGTCGCGGGTTCGCATCCCGGTCGCGCCAAACATGCTCGCCCTCCCAGCCGTGGGGGCGTTCTAATGTTACGGTCAATCCCATTATCCGTTGGTAAAAGAGTAGCCCAAGAGTTGGCGGTGGGTGGTGATGACTAGCTGCCTTCTCTCTAGTCTTACACTGCTAAATTAGGGACGGCTAGCACAGATAGCCCTCGAGTAGTTTTGTGCAAAATTCCAAAACAAACAAATAAACAAGCATAACTGGTGATTTACTAGTACTGGTTATTGTAAAAACAGATAAAAATAAAATTTGTATTACTGGATTACATTAAAGAAACTGAATATATATATATAAATATTTATTGATTAAGTTATAGTAAACAATACTGGAGCGTCACTACGTCTTTACGTCCCATTTGCCACGACTAATAATGTCCGAAGCACAGCTTTCCTCATTGCAACTTTTCATGAGCTATCTAGTGAAGGAAGACGACGGTTTCTTAGTGATTGTTTCAATAGTCCTATCGTATAGAAACCCACTGATCTGACTGATGTGAGTTTTACTACTGATATTTGTGTTTGCAGCTTCTCATCTATCAAAAGGTGGCGCACTCTTTACTTATCATGGTTTCGGTAGGAATAGCTGCAGGTCGTTTCCCAGACGGCTTTCGTTTCACAACTTGATTTACATTTCTTTGTTTTTTAGCGTTATTAAGTGAAAATATTTTCGTCTTAGAAAATTTAAATCTCCCATATTAACACGTCTATGTGATTTGACTATATAATTTTTTGAATCAGAAAGGTTGATTACATATTTCTTCTAAAGAGATAAATTTTCATTGACTTCATGCCAGAAACGAACGCCAATCAAACCAAATCAAAACATACTTTTAAAACGTGCCTTTTTAATGCGACTTTATACTGGCTGCAGTTGTACTCCAATTTTTTTACTTGTACATTTAAACGTGTTTTATTATAACATACTGAATCGTATAAAGTTCTCGTCTGTCTTTTCTTTCATTTATTTGTATAATATTGTACAGTTAACGAAAAAAAACACACTGATGTTACGTCATCAACATTTTTATAATTATTGTTTCCACATGCTACTCGATATGACCATTTTAGATGTTCTGAGATATTCAGGATATTTGATAAGTATGCACAATAAATATTGTTTTTGTAAGCCTGGTTTCTATTTTTATCAGAAACTTCTTTGTATTTCATCAGTTGAAGCACTGAACATAAAGTGCACGTGACTCTAACCGCTCTTTGGTTGGTACCATTTCATACCCGTTCTGCGTTTTTCTTTAAAAACGTTTATAACTCTTGCAATGTTGGCCACAAAGCGACGTGTGTTCTTGAGTTGAATAAAATTGTCTACTGTTATCTCTTCTACGATTTGTTTTCTGTATGATACTGTAAGTAACAAGAAAAAGGAAAAAAGAAAGACCACACTCATTCATCCTGCAAAATTTAATCACACAACAGATGTTTATTTAATCCAACCTTTTCATGAAAATATATGGTATTTGTTGGATGTTTAATTATATTTATACTATATTTCTAAATGCATAATGGTTCATAATGGTCAAATTCAGGGTTCAAAACAGATAGTGAGTAAAATACAAATAACCTATTACGCCGTTTTATGTTTGGCATCAAAACAAACTTAATGCTTTATTATACATTTAATGGTAAAAACAACAACAACAGCTTGCAAGTAATTTTACTTATAGCTCGTTATTTCAAAGAACTGACACATGAAATTACCTTGCATCATTTAAATAATTAAAACAGCGTAGTAAGTTATGAGCGATAATTAAGGCACAAAAAGTGGAATACTTGCTTCATAGATAAGTCAGTACATTATAAAAGCTTTTCTAATAATTATTTTAGGTAAAATAAATGGATTTACTTTCTTTTTCCAATTTATCTCTGTTTCTCCAAAATATATGCTCGCTTTCCTCATCTCAAGATAAGTAGTTAAGTTGAAGTTTTTGATTTAGTACATGATTTTATCGTAACATATTTAGAAAGTGTATAGTTTTGTTACTCTATTTTGCAAAATAATTATAACACGATTATTGGCTATTAATAAAGTGTTTTGGGTTAATAGGTCAAAGTTCGGTGTTGATAAATGATTGTAACATGATCTAACAACATCGTTGGAAGCTTTCCTTATTTGTAAAATCCAAAGATTAAACTTCTATACTTCAACAGTATTGTAAAATATAGAAAATTTAGTTATCCTATTAATAGGCTGAGGACAACTTCTTTTTTTGTCATAATTTTATATGGTTGGGAAAATGTAGCTAGTTGAATACATTGGATAACAATCGTCGTCAAACTTATTAAAATTTGCTTAGTTAATTGTTTCGACTGTGTTATGTATAGAAGAAAAAGAAAGAGCACAAAGCTATTTTATTCTCTCGATACATGTACAAGTTAAGTTTATTCTCTCGATACGTGTACAAGTTAAGTTTATTCTCTCGATACATGTACAAGTTAAGTTTATTCTCTCGATACGTGTACAAGTTAAGTTTATTCTCTCGATACATGTACAAGTTAAGTTTATTCTCTCGATACATGTACAAGTTAAGTTTATTCTCTCGATACGTGTACAAATGTATTTTATTTACTCGACATATGTACAAATGTTTTTTACCATTAAAGTTTTTTTAGCTTTTAAAATATTGATTTTAAAGTGTTATTAGATGTATTATTCTATCCAACTACGGTTTTCTTATCAAACAAACGTAAAAGTTGTTGATATTTTTCATACTGTATGTAAGAAATCGTAAGAGTGCATGACCAAAGAAAAGAGTTCGAAAACATAAATTTTTAATTTAGAATTTCGTTCAAAATATATCCAGTATTAGTTATAACATTTAACCATCATGAAGTTATTGGCATGAAGAGTTCAAAGTAACCGCTAACTGAATAATGAAAGTAACTAACTCCACAAACTAGAAGGCACGTGGAGTTCCAATAGGAACGAAAAACAAAGAGCAACAAACAAACTAGTTTTAACTAATCATTAACAACTATGACCACAAAAAAACCATAACTGGAGTGAAAAACTAATTAAATCTAGAGAAATTTTAAGCATGTGTAAATTTAAACAAAAATATTATATTTGGTAAGAAATGGAGCAAACGTTTTCACACAAATAAGAAAAGAGTTAAAGAACATTGTTAGCACTATTATTACAGGCGTTAGAGACACTTTTGCTATATATGCAATATTTTGAAGAATACGCTCATCTTCAGTGTTAAGTATTTGATTTGAAAAGTTAAAACAAAACCATTTCTAAAATAAACGACAACAAAGCGTCAACGATTTGTTTGTTTGTTTTTTAGAAATTTTATTTCAGATCATAATTGTAGTGACAGCTCTGCATTTGTCAGGATAACACACAAATACGAAAATTTACATATTTGTTTTTAATCTCACTGTAAGAATAATGTCCTAGGTGTCATACTGTGTTTAGAAATACTATTATATTATTAATGGTTTGTTTGTTTGTTTTAATTTCGCGCAAAGCTACACGAGGGCTATCTGCGCTAGCAATTCCTAATTTAGCATTGTAAAGCCAGAGGGAAGGCAGCTAGTTTCACCACCCACCGCCAACTCTTGGGCTACTCTTTTACCAACGAATAGTAGGATTGACCGTCACATTATAACGCATCCACAGCTGAAACGGCGAGCATGTTTGGTGCGACGGGGATTCGAACCCGCGACCCTCAGATTACGAGTCGAACGCCTTAACCCACCTGGCATCGTAAACGATTTCCTTAAGTTAGTTTTACGCAAAAGCTTAAGAACGGTTACGTATTATACACTAAAAATAAGGATACAAAATATTTATAATACAGAATGTTTAAATAGTTTTGTCATCCAATCAAGAATTACACAGTACGTAGAAAACCTAACAAACATTTTGACTTACAAAGTTAGGACATCGAAAATTCAGTCTCTCTATATACTGGAAGGGAGTGAGGCGTGAACGCAACCATTTGTCCTGCATTCTGTAATCTTCTAGAATAATGTTTGTGCATTCAGGCATTGTCAATCTCCGTAATATGTAATCAGCAGGGACGGCGAAGCAGTTCGCTTTGCAGACAATTTATCCGGCGGATGTGTAGCCAAAAGCATCAGCAAGAAATTGTCTTCGAGGGTTGACATAACTGGTTTTGACAGAACAGAGTGTAATGGATGGAGTGTTTAAACACAAGGTGTGACTTTGTACCTCCTCCTTGTAGAAATAGAAAAGCTGCTCTGCCTTAACATTATTTTCGTGTTAGGACCATTCAGAAAACCAAACCCAAGTAAATATTGAAAGAAATACTTGGATTGTTGTCATCTATCTATAAATGAATTAGCGTTTCCCGCTGCGTAAAGTCGTTCCTGTATCACTTCTTTACATCAAGCTATTGATTCTTGAGTGATTCTCCTTTAATACACTAATGTTGGATTTTTAATTATGGGCAATAATGTAGAATGCAGCAAATTTACAGGAAGATCCTTCTATTATCTTACTTAAACATGTTCTAAATTTGTAGCTATTAACAAAAACATTGTATAATATAAAGATACGAAGGGTCTTATTTTTAAAGTAGTTAATCGAAAACAACCGATGAAAAGCATACTTCCTAGCACTTTATGTAGCTTTGTGCATAACTTAAAACAAAGAAACCTTGTTGGTCTTTTAATCTTCTGTACGTATACTTCTCTAAAGGAAATGTAATCATTATGTCATTGCATAGAGAGAGTCATCAACTGTATTGTCATTGGTCCCATGTGTAGCGTTATAAAACATTTTTTTATGTTTTTCAAGTTAAAAAGTATACATAAAATATGCTGGTAGCAGTTCTGAATTTAGAATAGGAGAATAAGAAAACTTGGCTATGTGTATTGCTAATATTCAATACTATGGTTTTTATTATTTCAAACGGTAATTTATCCTGTATTCATTGTTTAATCTTACAAATGTTCTCCTTGTAAATGTGAAAATTAAGTTTACTTATTTCGATAATGATTCCCTGAGATAAAAGAAATATTAATTGTTTTTGAAATATTACTTTAATGAAAGTCGTATGTTACTACGGTTAGCCTTCCAGACTGCCTGAAATAAAACTTTCTCTACAAATTATCTATATCGCTGTCTTTCCAGTAATGGTAAAAGAGAAGATAACATGATTACGTTAATCATTAATTAGGATAAATAATATAAAATACGTACGTTTAAATTTTGTTTCATTTATGAGGTAACTAACTTTAAGTAACTCACAAAACATTGTGTACATTAAAAACAAAATTCTTAAAGAGATATAGAAATGACACTTCATCTCATCAAACAACTAATAGTAAATATAAATTTGGTTAGGTAATTATTTTCACATAAAATTGTAGATTTACTAACATTCTTTCCACCGCTGTACTCTTTGCTTTAGATTTATGTTTTGTTACTTTCTTGATTCAGGCCCGGCATGTCTAGATGGTTAAGGCATTCGACTCCTACTTTGAGAGTTACTAGTTCGAATCCTTTCAGACGTGGGAGTGTTATAATTTGACGGTTAATCCCACTTTTTGTAGGTAAAAGAGTAACCTACGAATTGGCAGTGGGTGGTGATGACTAGCTGTCTTTTCTCTAGTCTTACGTGCTAAATTAGGGAGGGCTAGCATATATAGTCCTCGTGTAGATTTGCGCGAAATTCAAACTCTCAGTTCATAGAAATGCATTTTATTTTGGTATTAACCGCTAAATGAATATATATTGGTTTTTTACTTTTACAAACTAGGTTTTATGCTCGATAATTAACTGAAAAATATTAAACTATTTGTAATTAGATATAGCTTGATATAAAACATTTATTTCTGTATTTATGAATTATCTAGTAATAAATAAAGGTGGAGCAGCTAGGCAGTCAGGAGTCAAATCATATCTGAATAAGTAATTTCGCTAGCGTTATTTCTTGTTTTCTACCGTTTACCAACAACAGTTTGGAAAAACAAGAATTTCGTTTTTAATAGACTGTTTTTATTTTCGTATCTGTTCGTAATTACATTGTTTCTAAATGATAGATATGTATCGTTTAATTGAAACATCAGAAACACTACCCAGAAATTTATAAATATTTATGTTCTATATAAAACGCAGAATAAATGTATTTTTGTTTCTCGAGCCTAAAACAGTACACACAATATATCTTTAGCACATGCCTTCTCAATAATTAATACCTTACCGCAAACGTACATGATATATAAAATCTTATTACTACTTCAAAATGAGAAATATTAATAATGACTTCTTAAGCATTTGTATATTCCGCGCTTTGTAAATACATTTTACAAGTAATCTCCATCTATCTATCTATCTACACATGCATTCTTTCCCTAGCGAATATTTCGTGAAATATCCGTGTCAGAGGAATTATATATAGTCCATTAAGGTATATTGATAATGTGTGTTTGCTCGTTACGTGAACAAATACGATGTCCCCAGTTGCTCCTTGTATCAACTAATGGAATAGTTTAATTATAATTACTATACCTATGATAACTTTTTTTCTTTTAGAGAAGAAATGTACAGACTAAAATATATATGCTCAAATATTATATGTAGCTACGTTATTGAGTATATTTGTATTTCATGTGTGTAGAGATGATATATGGCATTATATGATGCAGCTAAGTGGATTAGTAATACATTTATTTCACGTGCAGGTGAGATGGTTGGCAACATTAGTGCAATAAATCAAGATTTACAAAGTTAAAACGGCAGTGTACCTTTAGGTTAGATTGTTTTAAATTTTCTTGTTGTTATTAAAGCATCATGATAGTGGATGATTACGATGTTTTAGTAGTTTAATAAGAAATCGATATAAAGCTAATGGCAAGTCAGAACTAAACTTGTGTATGATTACAACATTTCTGTTTGTTATATAATCATGTTACATAAAGACACCATTTAAAATTTGTTAAAATAATACAGTATATTATGTAATGTATAAATACGAATATGTCGTGTATAAAAATTGCCTCGGAGTTAAAGTATGTTCAAGTTCAAACCATCAAAGACAGCGAGGGCTTACTTACAGATGTGTATATCCTTTAAGTTGAAATAAGAGGTAAATTTTATACTGAGCTGAAGTGCTTATGCTCGAATGGGAGGGAACACAAAGCTAATTCACCTCTATTAATAACACATTCCATCAGGGGCTTTAATCTTTGAAATATCACTCTACGTAAACAACAAACTCTGCATATAATGATCATAATAATTACATATTTTTGAAATATAATTAAACGCATTCATTGTGTTAGAGCTATTTTGACACTACAACATATTTATTATACATATTTACTTTATAGGCTTCAATGTCCGAATTTGTATTGTTTGTCTTTTTTCCTAATAATCTAAGTAAGTTATTTGTTTATTTCAAATTAAGCACAAAGTTACACGTACTCTGCCCATCGCTGTGCCACTGGGGGGTCAATGCCATTACAATAGATAAAAACAGTGCAGCCTTCGCCAACTTCGTCCATAAGACAACAGGAAAATGTTAGTGTCCATAAGGTTCGATTAAGGAAAAATTAATGCACAGAGAAATTAACTGTGTTATATTAATCTTCCCAACAATATTGCATATGCATTTTGTTGTTCACCTGCTGTATAAAGCGGGAGTTGAAACTGTAGTATAATCTAATCCTTTAAAAATTTGTGTGCACGTGGTTCCGACAAACAAGATAATACGCAAGGTAATACAATTACCCTGACTACCATTAGATAAAACATAACAAAAACACCACAAGCCGAAATGATGGAAATAAGAGAATCGTTGCTTATATTTGTTACAATCAAGCTATACTTGCACTTCAAGTTTTCTTCTTATGTCCTCCATCTTTGGTTGTACTTATTCCTATCTGAATTGATCTGTAACAATTTCAGCATAACAAACTGCTGTTTATTGCTGAAATCAATAATACATAAATTTATAAATGGTAGTATATTACTTTCTTCTTTCACCTTTCTCGGTTTATTCGCTTTATCTCAGATCATCAGGTCTTCTTCCTTTTATTTTGTATTTTGTTGTACTCCTGTCTTTTCTATTCCTTTCATGAATCCTTACAGAATCGCGCTCTTTCTTTCTGACCTTGCAACTGTTTCCCTTATATTGAATTATAACGTTCCAAAAGTAGAAGAGATCTTGTAATCTCCATATTGACTAAATTTGAAAAGAAGGGCGGAAGCTAGAAAACCCATAACTGTACTCGTTCACTCTAAAATTTTCAAATAATTTAGTGCTGTGTAATCCCCTAATTCCTTAGGGACTAATCAAAGACGAGCCTTTTTTCACACTATCTTATATTCAGCCATTGTTATGTTACAGCTACACTCAAAACATTTTCTTTATGATCCAAAATAATACGAATAATTACATTTCAAAATATTTCGTTTTCTGGATTTGTATAGAAGTAAACAGCACAAATAGGTACTGATTGGGTAAATATGGTAAGTAAAAATAGTTTGTTTATTTTTAAATACAAAGACATTCAATGAGCTATAGTGTTTTGTTCATTGCTTATATCGAAACGTGATTTTTAGTGTTATAAGCCTTTAGACTTACCATTAAGTTACTATGGGGTCTTTAATCTGAACCTCTTCTTCAACAACACCAGTTTACTGTGGTTAGTTACAACCATACTTTATCTAAAGATATTATTTTTACGTTAGATTTATTTATAGTTTTGCTGTTAATAGATAAGTTTTCACTATTTACAGTTAAAGCAATGCGTATTTCTGGGTTGAGTTATTGAAGGATATTGAACCAATAACCCAATATTTTCCTTCTTCATTGAATTTTAAACAGGACGAATTAGATTAAGTACCATTAATGAAAAAAAATCTTTAAAAATCGTTTTAATTTAAGATATTTGTTAATACATTATCTTAATAGCAGGTTTCAAGATTCTGCCTGCTATATTTTTTTCCTGTTAAAGCTGAGGAGTTACTTATTTTATCTCTAAGAACAGTTTTTTGGTGTTAAGTATAAACTACTGCTAGATGGTTCTTCAAATGACAGTACCTCATGATTAATGTATTGAAAGCCATGAATCACTCTTATCTGAAGTTAAAATTAAAACCTAAATTTTCTTGCGGTTATAATAATAAAAATATCATATTAAACAAATTTGTATCTATCATGACTTTCAGGAGACGAAAAAATTTTCTATACTCATAATTCAAAAACGTTTTGTACACTTTGTCACTGTTAACGGCAGAAACATGTCATACAATTCTGACTATATCCTTAAATGTACAGGGAATTTTACATAACTAGTAGCAGTTTCTAATTTCTAAACAGTTTATGTTGTACGGGCCTTAGATTGGGTGACACTGTCGACTCATTATTTTTATTTTTAACTGAAAAAAAACATTTTGACTTGGGTAAACAAATCAACAATAATAAACTAAATAAACTCAGTAGTTGTTGGTATTTTAAGAATTATGAAGTATTTAGACTGATAAATATTTACCAGAATATTCGTTTTTTTCTTTTTTGCACGAGAAATAACTTTCATGCACATATAGAATATCGAAAAACAAATATATTTCAGTTTTAATTAACTGCACATGTTTGTTTGAATTTTCGCGCAAAGTTACACAAAGACTATCTGCGCTAGCCTTCTCTAATTTAGCAGTATAAGACTAGAGAGGAAGGCAGCTAGTCATCACTATCACCGCCAAAACTTTGACTTCTCTTTCACCAACAAATAGTGGGATTGACCGTCACAGTATAAGGCTGCCATGGCTAAAGGGCGAGTATCTTTGATGTGAATGGGTTTCCAACCCACGACCTTCAGATTGCGAGACGATTGCCCCTAACCGTCTGGCCATGCTTAGCCATAACTGGACCACACAAAATTAGATGTTTTACCAGAAATTGATGATATGAGTAGCGTCGCGACCACTATAACATTTTTATTGTATCCTTTTTTTAACTGATAAATTATTATGAACGCATAAAGTTGTATATATGTGTATATATATATATAAAGGTTTATTTATATTCTAGCATTATGAAATTAACAAACGATGTCATACGAATATAAATATTACCAATGTGCTTAATTAAAGAACTTATATTTACATTTAATTTTCATACGCCCATCTGTATTTTGATTTTTTACGATACGTTTTATTATTGATTTGCTAGAATATTTCGTACTAAACGACAGTGAAAGATTGCTTCAATGTTTCAGTTACGGCTTTTTATATATGTAGCAGTCGATCTCCTGTACACTTGACAACAAGAAATTAATGACTATGTATTGGATGAACTGATCAATTCAGCTGATGTGAATGTAAGACTTGACAAGAGCCAGTTTGATCACTACTTAAGTTACTGAACATACATCACCTTAATCGTATAAATATTTTTTTTCCACATGAAGTGTCGTTAAAGCATCTTAAAACATAAATCTTATCAATATGTTGATATTTATTTACTCAAAGAAGCTAAGCTGCCCATTTAGTTAGCAGGATTCTAGTCTATAATTTTCCGATTTAATGAAATTAGAAGTACATTCCTTGTATAGGAACATATATGCCCCTCAGTGGCACAGCGGTATGGCTGCGGACTCACAGCGCTAGAAATCGTGTTTCGATACCCGTGATGGGTAGAAAATAGATAGCTCATTGTGTAGCTTTGTGCTTAATTCGAAAACAATCAGTAATATATACGTAAATGAAATATTTAACAAGTAATCTCCGAGCTAAAGGACCTAGAAGAGCTAGAAATGTTACTTTTGAGACGAAACTATGTTTCAAGTGCAATGTATTCAAATATACTATATCTATACTTCAGTTTAAGGATTTTCCAAATTTTCATTACAAATAATAAAAAAAACAAGAACAATTAGAGAAATAGGTTCTGTTTGCAAAAGGTAATTTTTCCAAACACTTTTTTCAACTTATTCTAACTTAGTGGTATGAAAAAGTTCCAAAGCATTTGTTAAATTAAACGTAATACAAAAAGAAAATTAAGAGAAAGTCATAAATTGGTAGACAATCACAGTAACTTACTGTACGAGTTTACTTAGTTTATATTTTTGCTGACTATAGAAAACAACATTAGTTCTCGAACAAAGATAGATTTATGACTAGAGTAGTCTAGAAATCGTTTAAAAAGGGACATATTCATATAGTGAGAATGTCTAATATTGTAGAGTTTGTATTGTTTACACTAAAGTAGAGCGTTTAAAACAAGAACATATTTTAAAAACCACATCTCAGACAAATCAGGAGGAATTCTCTCACCCATAAAGTGAAGCTTACTATAGAGAATCCTACGATCAGAAAAGCTACTACGAGTTTGTTTGGAATTTTGTGCTGAGCTACACAAGAGCTATCTGCACCTGCGTCCTTACTTTAGTAGCGAAAGACTTGAGGGAAGGCAACCAGTCATCATCGTCCGCCGTCAACTCTTGGGTCTGCTCTTTTACTAATAAATAGTGAGATTGATCATAACCTTATAATGCCCCAGCGCAGAAAGGGTAAGCATGTTTTATGGAACGAGGATTGAAATACGCGAGCCGTAGATTGCGAGTTGAGCGCCATAATCATCTGGACATGCCAGACCAGCAATTATGAGGAAGTTAGACAGTCTACTGTTTATGTTAAAAATACAGTAAAAGAGTTTTTAAAGTTGATGAAGATTTAGATCCTCCAACCTTATGCAAAGTCATTCATAAAAAATGACTAGAAACACACAGACGTTATGGGGCTTAAGTCTGAGCTAAAGTTTGTTACATTGCAAATAATTAAGGTGTTGGGTAACGGCACATCGTCGAGGCTATTACAGTAAATTCCATTAATAATTGGCCCGGCATGGTCAGGTAGGTTAAGGCGTTTGACTCGTAATCCGAGGGTCGCCCTTTTAGCCGTGGGAGTGTTATAAAGTGACGGTCAATCCTACTATTCGTTAGTAAAAGAGTAGCCCAAGAGTTGGCGGTGGGTGGTGATGACTAGCTGCTTTCTTTCTAGTCTTACTCTGCGAAATTAGGAATAGCTAGCGCAGATAGCCCTCGTGTAGCTTTGCGCGAAATTAAAACAAACAAACAAACCATTAATAATATAATAGTATTTCTAAACACAGTATGACACCTAGGACATTATTCTTACAGAGAGATTAAAAACAAATATGTAAATTTTCGTATTTGTGTGTTATCCTGACAAATGCAGAGCTGTCACTACAATTATGATCTGAAATAAAGTTTTGTGCCAAAAATATCGACGTCAATAAAATTTTGAAAAAGTGTGATCGTCTAGATTTACTACTTGATAAGTTCTACGTCTCGGTGACTTATGTATCAATTTTTTTAAAGAATTTTGGATAAGATTAGAAACATTGTACTTATTAAATGCACAGTTACATAAGGGTTTATCTACGTCATGCCCTTTGTAGACATTGAACCTTTAGATATCTATAGATATATTGTCAAATATTTCTTTATATTTTCTATAATTAGCGAAATATTAGTTTATATTTTGAAACAAAATGAGTTTTATCAGAATCTCGTGATTTTGGTTATATCTATAACTGAAAACATTAGGGAATTAATATAAATGTGTAGATCATTAAGTATATTTAATTACATTTGGTTACTATCTCTGCGAAATACATTTCCTCTTAATACTTTCATATTTCTTTAGATGTGTTTAGCAACATGGTTTGATAAATATGTTGGTATTTAGCAAACATTATTCTCATTGAACAGTTGAGATATTCTTTTATATTGGCTCTAACAACTAATTTTTATATGATTACTATGTAATTTCAAATTCTGCTATTATATTTTTACTTTGTAGTGTGCGAAAACTATAGTTATTAGTTTTATTATTATGAGAACACTACTGAATCTTACTGAATAAATCAAGATATACTTTGAGCAGTGTGGTTCCTAAGGTCCATTTTCTTGCTATTTATCTACGTTTTAGTGTTTGATATATGATGAAAAAGTTCCACAAACCAATTCTTTGTTTTTGGAATTTCATGCAAAGCTATACAAGGGCTAGCTATGCTAGCCATCCCTAATTAGCAGTGTAGGACAAGAGGGAAGGCAACTAGTTATCATCATCCATTGCCAACTCTTGGGCTATTCTTTTACAAACGAACCGTCACATTATAACAATCTCACGGCTAAAAGAGGGAGCCTGTTGGTTGTGACCAGGATTCGAACACGCAACAGCCAGATTACTACTCTTCGGTCGTAACAATCCACCCATTCAGGCCGTCAAACCTGTCAAAAAAAATATTTGAGGCAACAGCACCTTTGTTCTTCACCACTCCTACGGCAACAGCCGTTATATATTATACTAGAAGTTTTAGTTTGAGTAGAGCTTAGCAATTAGAGAAAGATAACAGAAACAGAGGATACATTGCTCATTCAGACTTGAAATTATGGTATAAATAAAACGATAAATTAAATAGTATGGTATAAATAAAACAATAAATTAAACAATAAACAAAACCATATGGTATAAATAAAATACTGAATATAAGCTTATGGAATAAAGAAATAAAACCGTATGCTTAATTTCTTAAAAGAATCAAAGAAAAAGAGACAAAGGTAAGCGATAGATATAACCTGTATTTCACAATAATGTTAGTTGGAATTTTTTGTCACCAGGAAATCTCCTGAAGTACTAATACATTAATTGTTAAAAAAATATACAGAGGCTGCAAAGTGCTTGATTACAACCTGCGAGGCTTTCAAGTAATAAACCTACACATTTTCTGTCATTTTTCTTAGTCCATTTTCAAACAATAATTGCATCCGAATTATGTATCCAAGGTGCACTATAAGAAAGAAGGCATTGCTCTAGAATGGTGTTTTAATAAAAAAGACATAGGTTGTGTTTCATAGATAAATAAAGGTAATATTTTATTTTTGAAACGCTCAGTTTTATAGAAGAAAATTTTATGTTGTGTTGTATAAGTTAGAGAATAAAGATTTTCTATTCAGTGTACTGTTGTTACTGAAATTTTGAAGAAAGAAAATACGTTATTGAATTATGTAAATGACATCCAGCTTCTTTGACTCTTCAGATAATCAAGGAAAGAAAAGTTTAAAATACTTCATTTATTTTAAAATAGGACTGCTTACCGCAATGTATAGAGAAGTTTTAAATGATAAATAAAGAATCTATTATAAGTATCTGTTTAAATAGATAACAGGAGGTTTCATGGGAATTTTAGTCTTTATTTGACTTTCGGCCTGGTATTGCCAGGTGGTTAGAGCACTCAAAATCGTACTCTGAGGGTCGCGAGCTCGAGCTACCCATTACACTCACCTTTTCAGCAGTGGTGGTGAAATTATGTGACGGTCAATCGCATTATTCGTTGGTAAAAGAGTAGCTCAAGAGTTGGTGGTGGGTGATGATGACTAGCGGCCTTCTAGTCTTACGCTGCTAAATTATGGACGGCTCTTACAGATAGCTGTCCTGTAGCTTTGCGCGAAATTAAAAAACAAACACTTTACTTCCACAAAGGGTCATGAGTCAACGGCCACGTCATTGCGTTTATTGACTTGCATTCAAAATTTAACTGAACTACTGTTTTATGAATTTATGTCAGTAAGTTTGGAATAAAATTGTAGACTATAATTAAAACTTTAATGTTATATATAAGTTAATTTCGTAATTTAAAAGGAAATATTAGAATAACACATTTAGATACAGATTTTAATGAGTCGTTTCGTATGTTGAAGGCAGCATTGTTTAAAATTAGATAATTATGATGTCAAAATACTAATTCTATAATTTCGTACAAATTAGGATCTTAAATTACTAATAATGACAAGCTAGAATGTTATATAAAATAAGAATCTCAAATCTTTTTATTTTGATGAGGTATGACTTAAGTACTGAATCAAACACGGTGAGCCCGGTTCAACTCTTTTCATTTTTTGAAACGGTCCTTTATATACACTTACTTCAGTATATGACATGTGAATAATTAATCAATAGCTCAGAATGTCTTCAAAGTGGTTTTCTCTGCTATTTTAATCTTTGAAAACTCGTCCACGTTCTTTCGATACAAGATTTCAATGAAGTAGGTTTGGTCTATAGTTTGCTCGAGGTTTCATATTTTATAAAATATAAATTATTCTTAGTTAGTAAGGTTAATAAATTTAGTGGAAGTATATGGTATCAGTGTAGTTATTTATGTTTTTTGGTTATTCAACTGTATGTATAAAACCAATAAAAATTTGTTTGATATCCTGCACGTGTGAAATTTTAAAAGGTTTAGCAACCTATGTTAAGTAGCAACCAAGTACAAAGGTTGAAGCGAGAAGAGATAATTGTTTGTTTTAGTTCTTTATTTATTGTTCTATATTTTAAGATAAATAAGTTTCATAACTTATTTCTAAACAATAGTAATTTATATATACACATATGTACATAAAATGTGTAATAATTGAAATGTGACTGCATACTGCAAAATACTAGTCCATTAAAACACAGCTAAAACAGGGAAAACTAGGGGTCGGTTTCACATTACTGGATAAGTGACCTCACCGCAACTACATCTCGTCAATGCAAGTTATGCAGTGTTAGGTAGACAGGAGTAGAAGGTCAATATAATAAGGCAATCATATATATAGTGGTATGAGATATAAGCCACTTAGACTAAACCTTTGTATTTTCGTGTTATAATATGTAATCATTCTAGCACGAAAAAAGCATAACTGACATTTATTTCCTTTCTTTAATGATGGTTACAAGGTTGGTTAAGTGACAAATCCCACATAGTTATGATATAGAAATTAACATAAAAATTTTACTGAAAACAAACTTTTGAAATATACTTAGGATGTTTTAGAGATTACTCAAATAATATTTGGGATTTTTGGGACGAAGAATAGTTTTTAATTATAACATGAACTCACTTTACATCTATGAACGTCTGATATGGGTATTAACACTTTTATTTATATGCAACGCTTTAACGTTGCTCCCTTTTAATTAATGATATTGGAAAACAAAGGAATATGGATCAAAATAGGACATCAAGACTTTATAAAGAGAGACCTGTAACAAGTACTACAATCGATGTAAACAAATTGCGACGTTTCGCAATTGATAAGGATCTACAAAAAATAAATGTTAGTAGCAAAGACCCTCCTGGTGTCCCAGAAAACATAACAACATAGTAATAAAAGGATCTCTGTGTAAAAACGAGGTCAACATGTCATGAGTTTACCAAGATAAGTTTTCCAGACCAACAGTCGGAAATCTCAAGTAACTAGTTAATTACACAAACATTTATGTTATTTCGTACCAAAAGGTAGCATATAGAAATTTCTGGGTGATTTGACTACTCAGTATGGGCACAAAGAAACCTGTGTTCTCGTAAATTATATGGCTTATAAAAAAGCAGCAGCAGTATGGTAATCTTTAGACACGGCATCTTTATGAGAGTCTTTTGCAATGGAAAACACATTTCTATCAAGATGTACGGTAACGTGTACTGTAACAACATGAAGTTCAAGAATATTTTAATATAGCATACTTAGCTAACTATATTTCCTGATTTTTTTCAAATTTCTTTGAATGCTCGTTTTATTAATAAAAAAGATTTATTGTCAGACGTTCTAAGAAAAGTGACTGGATCATGTATTTCTTGAATATTTTAAAAACGTAACAAATAGATATAGACTACCAAGTATCGAATAAAGCAGTATTTTATCTGATAACAATGTAATCTATGCATTAAATTAGCGTTGTTCTATGTTACTTTAAAATAAATGCCATACAGAACGTATGAGTTGAATAAAGACAGTCAACCCATTACTGGATCACCTTCAAATTTCAATACCGAGATTTTTTCTGTATGGGGAAAAATTTGTACCACCGTTTTTATATAACCCCAAGTTTCTTAAAGCCGGTTTTTGGATATTATGTCTGATCATTTCAGTTATTTAATCTAAAATCTTGGTATTTTAATACAAGTCTTCATAAGGACGACTCGCACGTGCAGAGAATAATAGTGTACTGATCGTGTTTTGGGGGCTCTTTTAAAAACCATCACAAGTGAAATTGCAGCATCATTATGTTGAGGGAGTGAATTAAGAATTTTGAACAGGAACTATGAGAGTGTGGGTGTTTTCTTATGGCAAACCCACATCCGGCCCTTTACTGACTCCACTGATGGGAATCGAACCTTTCATTTTAGCATTGTAAATCCGTAGACATACCGCTGTACTAGCGGGGGACAGAACTGTGAGAGATATAATTTTCTTTAAATGCTAATTACATTAATTAGTCTGTTTTAACCGTGCAGATTTTGTTGTCTTAGAACAAGAGATTTTTCTCTAAAAGACCGCAACATCAAGTAGGTGGAGTAGATAGGGTCAACTTGTCTAGTAACAGCAACCAGGAAAGAATGAGACATTATGGAAATTAAAGGCCTAAGTAGAATCCTTAAGTGACGAAATGTTTCAGGAAAAAAACTAATCTTTTCCTAATTCCATGTTTGGTAGATACTGTTAATTATAACAAGGCAATTTTGGCGAGTTGTGAGTGGTCAACTAAAAATAAAAAAGGAATAGTTTCGTAAATAAATCTATCTATTTATTAATTTTATTCAATGATTACAACGGAAACTATATTTGAAATGGTATATAATATTTATTTTTTATTATTCAGTTCTACAAAATATGTCTTTGATTGAATAATTATATGTGATACTTTACAATAATGGCGTCTAGATGTGTAGAAAATAATAGATATCAGATATTTCTGCTTAAACGACAGTAAAAAGGAAATTTAACTATTGGTTAATATACTTCTATAAGATATGCTACACGATGTCTGATCAACATCAGGACGTATTTTCATTATGTTTTAAGAAGATGCATTGCTTAGACAAGTTTTCTAAGAATAGACATACTGTCGAGTTTAACAAGAAAAAATATTCATCATTAATTTCTGTTTGGTTTGTAAAATATTATTGTGAATACGTCTCAAATTTCCTTGTTAGATAAAATTAGAATTACAACTACCTCGCTGATGAAAAATATAAAGAAATAAAAACTACAACTTTAACTTTTGGATTGTTCATGGAATTTCTTTAAACTTTTTGTACAGAATTCTTTATTGAAAAAATATGTGAAAGAACAAAACATAAAGAGCAGAAAAAAATCATATCTGAACTAAAGAAGAGATTGTTTGTTTGAAATTAAGCACAAAACTACACAATGAGCTATCTGTGCTCTGATCACCACGGGTATCGATACCCAGTTTCCAGCGTTGTGAGTTCGTAGAGATATCTGTGCGATTGCAGGAGGGTAACTGAAGAATTGTCATCAATTCATTAGATTTGAAGATGATGAATAGTTAATCAGTTATTAAATAATATAATAATATACCACAGCTAGCTACATGTTGCCTTTAAAACACATAATAAACCACATTTGGCTGCATGTTGCCTTTGAAACACATAATATACCTCAATTGGTCACATGTTGTCTTTGAAACACATAATGTACAACACTTGGCTACATGTTGTTTTTGAAACATTTAATATACCAAAGTTGGCTACGTGTTGTCTTTGAAACACATAATATAGCACAGTTGGCCATTGTCTTTGGAACACGTAATATACCATACTTGGCTGCACGTTGTCTCTGAAACACAAATTAAAAAAAATTGCATAATATATGAATTTCAGGACAAACAGACTTAGAATGGGTACTGGGAAACCAGCGTCGTCGTACACTGGAAATTTTATATAAAAACTCGCAGTGAAAGATGATATGCTTTGGTTATGGTAGCTTTTCGAAGGAGACTTTTGCAATGGAAACTATGCTGCAGAGTTATTTTCAAGATATACCATTGTCAAGTGGATTATGACCAAACGTGACGACACGATTAGTAAATACGTGATGAAGTCCCAGAACGTTTTAATGTAACATCACTTATTTAGCGCAGACTAATATGTAACACCAGTTACTAGCAGTGCCACAACTGCAAATTATGTGCTTTGGGTGCAAATGTTTGTTGAGTTTTATAAACTCGAAATTAGCTAACTCTTTGTCTGAAGCTCATATAACACATACGTAAGAGCGTTTGTGCTCATCATCCTAGTGGCTATTAAATAGAGAATTCGAAGTCACATTTTCTCTGATTAACTTATTTGGAAATGCGATGTAATTACTCATAAGGGTTAAGAAGTTAGCTTTCGATATATTATACTTTTTCAATACCATCCATAATTAAATTGATTAATTCAGATAATTAAATTTATAGATTTTAATAGAATCTATTATATAGTATTACATTAACAATTCATAAAGGTTGAATGTTTAGTATACGAACATACTTTAGTGCTTCAACGTGATAATAATTGGATACTGAAGTGCTTCAACGTGCTAATAATTGGATACTGATTTCATGAAACATTAATAATACCTAGTTTTGAAGAACAAGGCTGTTTATTATTTAAAATATTAAGAAGTATCCGAAAGCTTAATTAATAGCACATAAAATACAGTTTTGCACATATGGGATACGTGCAAATACGAGATATGGGTTTAACAATGTGTAGCAGACATTGATATTTGATGAGCTAATATATATCTGTTTCTATATTTCAGGACATAGAAAGTTCTTTCCAACATTTGTAATAGTAATAGCTTTTAGATCTAAAAAAATTAAATTCACAAGCCGACATGCCAACCACTTCGTCACTCTTGGCTCAGCTTAAACATACTGTTGAAGTTAAAAATACAGTAAGGAACAAAGACCTTTAAAAGGTAACACTAAGGATTATCTGAAGTAGTGCACTGACTAGATGTTCATTAGACCCCTCACTTGTTCAACACTTAATTTTATTTTTAAATGCAATATAAACTGAGCGTGTTTTCTTATAGCAAAGCCACATTGGGCAATCTGCTGAATATACCGAGGGGAATCGAACGGCTGATTTTAGCGTTGTAAATCCGCAGACTCACCGCTGTACTAGCGAGAGACTGAAATAAAGTGATCACATAATAGATAGCAGACGATTGTTTGAACGCTATAAATGTAGAAACATATATATATATATCTTATTTACTTAGCGAGAAGACTAGGTAGGAGTTGCTATAATGGGTGACGTTCTTTCCTAGGATGGAATGTCTAGACTGTGGTGCTAAAATAATTGTTTATATTCGTGACAGTGGTATACTTTATGATGTGTGATTAAGCTTTTTCATAACAGAAGAAATAACTAACGAAAATCTATGTCCTCCAGTGGCACAGCAGTATGTATGTGGACTTACACTCTTGGTAGGAAGATCACAGGGTGTAGCTTTGTGCTTAATTTTGAGCATACACACCCAAAAGCAATCATTTTCATTGTTTTTTTTCTCTAAAATAGAATTGTTTTTTTATACGATTTTCCAACTTACTCTCTACATAAAACTCATGTTTTTGACATAACTTACAAAAACATAAAAAAAACTTTGAAAAGCATTCACGTGTATTTATGAGTAATGTGTTTGTTTTGGCGCATAGCTACAAAATAGGCCATTTGAACTCTTCCAATAGCAAGGTGTCAAGCACTGGGTTTAACGTTGTAAGGTGAACGCTTCAAAAACTAATGATGTTTCATTATTTATATTTTTTAGTCTTATGTTTCGTTATCACGCTGATCTAGCGACGTATTCAATAAGTTTTATATTCTTCAATATTTCAATGTTGAATATAGCATGCTTAAATAATGTCACTTAGACAAATAATTATTATAAAGAACAAAACATTTCTACAGTATACAACACATGTAGGGAAAGCATGATCTATTGATAGTTTGTGTGATAATTCATTACAAGACAGACAATAATTCCTCCAAATCTTTCTTTACTGGTTGCATACAGTTCCACAATAGCGAGAAAATAATACGATTTCAATCACACCCAATGGTTTCCGACGAAGGCTTTCTCACAGCACCAGAACTCATCGGAACGGTTGAAGTCACCACATCACACATTATCAGTAGAAACGTTTTTATATCAGTCATTTATCATATATAAATTCAAATGATGAATAACGCCTGTGCGCTGGCGAAACGTGATTTATAGATCGAAATTTTTGCGAGATATTACGTTGTTAGCTTAGGCCTACGAAAGGAAAATGTGTTTAAAATTATGATGAGTTTTATCGTGACGTGATATGGAAGAATAAAAACACTTCTTTGAGATGATAGAACATGAAATAGGTAAGCAAGGAAAATAAGAAAAAAGGCTAAAACGTATACATTGCAAGATAAGTTTTCTCTTATGTCATAAATCACTCCCGAACACATGCATCTGATGATCGCTCATCTTAATTGGCTTCTCAAGAAAAAAAAAAGGAAACTTACAGTTTACACACGACCAAAAACAAAAACATTACACCAGAAAAAGTAGTTAGAAAACTAAGAATAACAATGAAAGAACGACTAACATTATTTTGCGTTGAATTTGTGCAGAAGCTGGAGGATATTCTAAGAGTAGCTTTTGAAATGACTTTTGTTCAATTAGTAAAACTTCAAAGAGAAAGCCATTTCTTAGTTCTTATCAAAGTAATTTCGTACACTTGAAGTAACGTCAATATACTGAACGCTCAGCGATATTCATGCTATAATGTACCTTATTTTATTCTTTTTTAAGTTAATTCAACACAATATTGTTTTTATGTCTACCAAACGTAACCTTTCTCTTTTTTGCATTATTATTACAAATATTAGCATAGTATAGTATCATTATCTAGGATTACGCAGCAAACTCGGGATTTTATTAGATTTGATTTAGTTATTAAAAGAAATTAGCAGAAAGGAAATCAAGTTAGTTGGTCGAAACGAACCAGATCTACAAACAAAAGATCTTTACCCAACCAAATGAATCTATTTGATTTTACACCCCAGTGACAGTTTGTGTCCGTTTCAATATTGGAGTAATTCGATTTGTGAAACAGAAGTTTGTGGATTTCCTCGAATCTAAGAACATTAAACAAATATAAAATGCAAGCAAAGCTATGTCTATAAATTATTCCAAGACAAAACAGGAAGGCTGTTACTAAAAAGAAACACTAAATTAAAGAGAAAATGCAATCAATAGATGAATAAAAAAACTAAAGCACCATGTAAGTTTGATAAGTGAGTGATTATCCTTTTGTAAGTGAACAAGCTTACATATTAAACATGCACATCGAATTTAAATATATGTCCAAGTATCTAGAAATTACTTGTAAAGAGAAGCTGTTCCTGTTATGCTTTAATGTTGTAAGTATCAAATAATTTAGTTATATTTAATACACTGAGAAATCATTATATTTAATGAATTGGGAATCACTAGCGACAGCAAGTCTTATTTTACAAGCCATATCAAAATGAGCCTAGTTAAGCTGAACAAGAGAGAATATTCAATAGCTTTGGCTGTACTTAGATCTAAAATCGGTCAATAAATGAGCTATAAGCTGAAGGTTTATATTTTGAAAACAAATTTGGAGCTTTTCTATCCGCTGTTATGCAGCAGAAGAAAATCTTGATACATTGTTATCATTACTGACAGTATAAATTGGTGTAAACATGACGAAGTGCAAATTAATCCTAACCGATGATGTTTAAGTAGGATTACTGAATTATGATCAAATTGATCACAAACTCTATTTTTAAGAATTTCCACTCTTGCAACTTCAAACGCGATTTGAACAAAGAGAAACATGAACATATTTGTTTTTATAACTATTTAAAACACATTAATTTCAACAGTGGAATGTGTATGTTTTCTTATAGAAAAGCCATATCAGACTATCTGTTGTGTCCATCGAGGGGAATTGAATCCCTGATTTTAGCGTTGTAAATCCGAAGACTTACCGCTGTTTTCATGAGATGTATGTGGGAATATTTTACTATAAGGTTGAAAGAAAATTAAATTTTTACAAAAATTACATGCCACAATTACATTCATTTATAATGTTGTTAAATACTTATTGGACGTATTATAAAGTGATAACGTTTAAAACAATTAGACGAAACATACCAGAATCTTGTAATGACTAAAGAAAATAAAAGACATGACTTCATTTACTTTAGTCGCTGTTTTTATAGCAAAGTAGTTCACTACTGCTATAACTATTATTCATATTTTTATTGTTCACGTTTTTTATTTTAAAAGTATGTTTTTGAAGAACGTGCACAATATTCATCATAAACCTTTGGGTACATTAAGTTCACTATATGTTAACATTTATTCATTACACATATTTGAGGGGGAGTAGTGAATTTATGTCTGGGGAATAATTTTTCGTTATTTCTATCCAAAACAGCTAACAAAATGACGCTTTACTAATATACCTCTCTTTTTTTTTTTTTTCATGATGACGAGAAACGTACCTGAAGTAAAAATGTATTCTCAAGACTGCTGGTATGGGTATTAAAACTTTAAAATAAAGTACAGAACAACGTTTCGACCTTCTTAGGTCACCTTCTTTAACCTCTTTTTTAACCTAAAGATAACCTAAGTAGGTTGAAAAGTTGTTTTGTACTTTAATTTATTTGAAGTTTTAATATCCTTACCAGCCATCTTGAGAATACATTTATATCTCTCATTTTTATATTGACTGACAAGACGATGATCAATGATAACACAGGTGGTAAAAAAGAAATTTTAACTATTTCTTAATAAGTTAATTTAAACAATAAAGCACGTATTTGTAAAGAGATTAATCTTATCGACAAAAGCTTTGTGTCTAATACTGAAATCATAAGCTTGTGTAAATTTTATTATTCAAACACACTTTCATCATGGTGCTTGTGATAACAGTCTTTAAATCCTTTTGTTGTAATCATTTCGCTATTCAGGAGAAGCCGGAGGGCAGTAATATTACTCTAATTAAATAATATGATAATATCAAACCTTGATCTATATGAATAATTGTATCTTTGCTACAGAAACTTTATATATTCATTCTATTTGGGAAGTTGTACGTTAAAATTAATTGTTCTACAAAATACTAGCTTGCTTGAAGATTACAATTTCTAAAGATGCTCCATTTAGTGAATGAACGTAGATAATCTGATAATACCCAGAAGTTATATACCATTAAAGTGGTTTTTGTTTTGTTTTTAAGGAAGAGGCTACCATATCATCTTTTTTTCTATGTAGATGTTTCTTTTATGCAGTTAACGGTTCATTTACGAATAAAATAAGTTCGGAACACAGTATATGTAATCAATAGAAAAATGTTTCTCAGTGGCTCAGTGGTAAGTCTAAAGGCTAAAACCTGCATTTTTGTACCCGGGGTTGTGTAGTTTTGCGCTTAGCAACAAACAATAAGAAAACTGCTGAGCTCGTGACTTGGTACAGTTTACATACACAGCTTTTGGATTAAACAAATATACATTTTGAGTTTTCTTACAAGTGTTGTTTATGTGTTAACAACTAAAACCTTAAAGGATCTCAAAATAACTTTTGACAAGAAGGAAAACAAATATAAATCTTGAATTTTCCCTAAAGAATTTAAACTTTCTCTGTCAAACTATGTGTCTAATCTGGTGTAATAAGAGATTTTCAAACAAGAATTAGAAAAAGTTTTTCTACATTTTTATTTAGCTTGTAAATCGAATAGTTTCGTAGTTTGTCAGCTAACCAAAAAAGTCTGCGAATGGGTTTGTTAAAAAAACCTAATAAACCATTCTTTCGTTTGTAAAAAAAAACAAAAACCTTTTTGTTGAAGAAACATGGATGATCACATAAGAATGTTCCTTGGTAAAATAATAGTACTATGCTTGAAAGTAAAAAATAAAGTTTAAAAACTGAAAAGCCAAAAAAGAAAACCGGTTTTGGTTAATCGTATCTGTAACTATTTTTTTTTTCAAACTTTGAATGTTGTTTCAAAAAAGGAAAAGATGTAAGAGAAGTAACAAAATTAACTTTCACTGAAAAATATCGTGTTATACATTTTATACATGTCAAAATTGACTTTGTATTTTAAATATATATGAAATACGTTATATTTTGAATAATTAACAATAGAAAAAATAAAAAATGCCCCAAACTATTTTCCAAACTGATATTTAGTTATGTATGTAAGACCAAGTTTATGGTATCTGTATGTTTCAAACATTTTTTTACTTCAATGTAATTTTTCTGTAATTTTTCAACCTAGAAATAATTTGATTTTGAAATATATATGAAAATATATGTCATAAATCTCTCACAACCTGATTCATATTTTATTCATCAATAAGACTCCAGGAAATGGCCTAGTAGTTAATGTGTTGGGCTGCAGGTCCAAAGGCTTGACGCCTGAAGCTTGAAAACGCCGAATACGCTTCGCCTTTTCAGATATAGACTCATTCTCAAACTGACAGTTTATCCCTTTGTTCGGTTCAAAGAGCTTCTCAAAGCCCTTGTAGTGGTGGGCTCTGCTGCCTTCCTTCCTTCTAACCACTAGAAGTCTCTAAGTTGGCCATTCAGCAAATGTTTGCATAAGTTGCAATTTAGATTTAAAAAATAATTTCTGATAATTGTATTATTGAAGATGAACAATTACTGACTGTAACATTTGGTATCAAAAGTATTTTCAAGTTTTCTTGAACTAAAAAAATGATTCCAGGCGAACTTCATAGTACATTTTCGAAGCTTGCAATAGCGAAGATTGTATAACATTGACCAGAACTGTTTTCCTAATAAATAACTAATGAATTGATTTTTTCAATTTATATTTTAAAGATTTTTGTAAGTTGTGAATGAAAAAGAAACTTTCATAGAGGGGGGAGAAAGTGTTTGTCAAGCTGTTTCAAATATGTATGTTTTAAAGTTTGTGAACAGTTACAAACATAAAGGAACACTACCGCTAAGAAAGAAGTCTGATCCCAAAAAACTAAGAAAAAAAGAGAACTGAATTGCGTGGTTGATTGCAAAATAACGTTAGTCTATGTTTCAAACGACCAGTTCTTTCAACAGCGATCAAGTTTCCAATCGTATCTATGAAATGACGTCACGAATATTGCCATATGATAGTCTATAGCTAATCCGAAACAACTTGTCTTTGATACATTTAAGAAAGCATTGGCTTAGTAGTGTTTAGAGCAAAATTCTGGACAGTGGCTGACTTGATGTGATCTGGTTAGTTTTGTCTTACCTAATCAGTATTGACGCTATAATAAATATATCGAGAATACACACGGGATATTTGTACTTTCTGCTAGGTTCCAATATTGAAAGTCCTTGATGGGGCAATCACGTGTGAAGGATAATGTTGTGAAAGAGATCACAGTGCATGGCCAGATGGGTAAGGCTCTCGACTCGTAATCTGAGGGTTGCGGGTTTGAATCACCCTCACATCAAACATGTTCGCCCTCTCAGCCATGAGGGCGTAATAATATGACGGTCAGAACTATTACTCTTTGATAAAAACAGTTTCCCAAGAGTTGGCAGTGAACGGTTATGGCTAGCTTCCTTCCTCTTAGTCCTACCCTCCTAAATTAGGGACAGCTAACGCAGATAGCTCTTGTGTAGTGTTGTGCAAAATTCGAAACAAACGCAATGCTAAATTTTCACTCTGATAGAAAAGGACTGTCTTTAAGACAGAAATGCAACAACCCATCCCTTCGTTATTTTTTATATTGGCTTAAAGAACACAGTCAGTAGAATATACTTACGAGTAGGTACCATAAATTCGTTAATACTAAAATCTGTCGACATCTGTAATCAAATATTTGTTACAATACGCTCGAAATTTGACTATCAATCGTCCAGTACAGGATATTATCAAGGTAAACAATGCCACGCACAAAATTAAAGCTACTAGTGTATTTTAATATGATGTGCTATTTTAATGATATTGCTAACTTAATATTTTCTTCTTTATGTGTCTAAAGACTAAATCTTAATTCAACATTTGGCTTTGTTGTTGATATTCATATAGATATATTTAATTCTGCAAACTGAAGAAATATATTTAGCTTTGTATGAAGAAGTCGAAAAATATGAGTCCGAAAACGTTTTTTTTTTTCAAGAAAATGTTTTTGGTGTAACGTTATAAAAAAACGAATATTTTTATAATGTTCGACAAATTGCACCAGAGTTTGCATAAATATAGATATGACATGAGAATGGAGTCAAGTCTATATTGATTCAAGTGGTACATCTAATTACTTACTGTCTGTGAACGCCAAACAGTTGATACAGTCTTACAACTTTCGTTAGTCATCGTTATGTTTATGAAGTATTTCTGTTAGGCTTTGTAAGACCCTTGAAATCGAAATAAATCATTTAGACAATGCGCAATCATTCTATTGCAAGAAGATAAATATTGTAGTTATAATATTACTTGTAATTCAAAAAACAATAGCAATATATTTCGCGATAGGTAAGTTCTGATTTTAATGATTACAACAATCATACCTACTGTATCGGTTCAAAAATAAAAAAAGGCGTAAAACTTTCATAAACTTTCGTAACAAAAACCTAATGGACCAATTGTTTGATTGTTTTGAAGTTCGCGCAAAGCAACTCGAGGGCTGTCTGCGCTAGCCGTCTCTAATTTAGCAATGTAAGACTAGAGGGAGGCAGCTAGTCATCACCACCCACTGCCAACTCTTGGGCTACTCTTTTACCAACGAATACTCGGATTACGAGTCGAACGCCTTAACACACTTGGCCATGCCGGGCCACCTATTGGACCAAAGCGACTGGTTTAAAAACGAGCATGAAACGTCTCTTTACTTTGGGAAAATCATGAATGTATCCAAAACTTGAAAATCCATAATTTCAGTAACAAAACATATTAAATATATCATTAATGTGATTTTATTTACATCATAATTTAAAACAATAGACGTCTTACGAGTTCAGTGTATTTAAACAGACGATCAAAGTGTACATGACCCCTTTTCATAATGAGTAATGTATAGTTACGGATATCACAAAATATTTGAGTGTTCTTCTTATTAACGTTTTTTTTTGATGTACTGAAATAAAGTATTGGAACGTTAAGAAATCAGGGTGTGAAAAGCAAAAAGGACAGGATAATATCCCTTTATCGTGCACTGTACAGAGTACTGTTACATGTTGATAGTTTACTCTGTGATTGGTTGTCATGAAAACAACTGAAATGTTCCATATTCATATAAGGCCCATAAAGGTTTAAGTAGTCATAGTAGTGATTGTAATATAAATCTTCTTATGGCTTAAAGAAATAAAACATTGTAATTAGAGCAGGTAGAAGTTCAAGGATATTTCAAATACTTTATGTTTCAGTAGATAATATATACATTTTGGTAATAATTTAGCTTTTAGTAGATGATATATCCATGATTCTGGAAAGAGTGCATGAAACTTGCATTCTATATTATTACGAGACGGACAGGGGTAGATTTAGACATGATCTTGATGTAAATACAGGAGTAAATATTACCTTGAGTACCAATAAAGTACAAATTAGTATAAAACGGTCTTAAATAGACAAGTAGGTGATTGATAACCACTGTTCAGAAAGGGTAACTAAATCAGAAGAACGAAAGAGATATCGAATTACAAACAGTTGAACAAACAAAGCTGGAGAGGGGTTATTTCTTCATCCAGGTACTATTTTAGTAATCCTTTTCTGAACCCTTTCCAACAATTCAATGTCTTTCTTGAGGTAAAAAAGCCAAAGACTAAACAGAATACTCCAAATTGTGGCCCAACCGGTGACCTATATAATAAAATTATAAACTCTTTGGACTTGTATTCAGTATTTCAGTAGATACAAGTTAAACTCTTATTTGCCCTATCACTTGCAACAGCAAACTGTCTTGATCTTCTACAGTTTTCTGAATCTTCTTTAACACCAGTCAATTTAAATTTCTTAAACTTGTGATGCTTTTCCTTTATTTTATCTGTTACCCCCTTTGTGAGTCAACCTGGATTTTTAATTGCAGCTACCCTTTTCTTTTGCAAGGAAATTTATTTGTTTTGAATATAAAATATAGATATTTTAGGTGATATCTATTTTCTATATTTAAGAGAGGAAGGTAGAAATACACACATTTTCAAAAAAGTTCAGAAATATTAAAGGCTATTTATTTGTTATTTTTGAATTAAGCACAAAGCTACGCAATGGGCTATCTGTGCTCTGCCCACCACGAGCATCGAAACCCGAATTTCAGCGTTGCTTAGTCCGCAGACATGCCGCTGAGCCACTGGGTGGCATATTAGAGGCATTTTGACTTGAGGTTTAAAATTAGCTCATTGGGCATAATTACGTGGAGGTACATCAATTTTACATTACCGATAAACATTTTGGTGTACTATGTTTGTTTCGAATTAAGCACAAAGCTACACAATAGGTTATCTGTACTCTGCCCACCACGTGTATCGAAACCCTGTTTCTATTGGTATGAGCCCGTAGACATATCGCTGTGTCACTGGGGAACGTGTTAGTATGACATAATATATCTGTTGATACTATGCTCATGATATATAGTAAAATAAATAAATATAATATGAAAATCCGATATTTTATATACCAGACTAAATATAAAATAGTGTTTATTTGTATGTAATTTATAATAAGTTCAATAATCATAAAGATAGTGTTATTAGATCATCAAATAACATAAGTGATCAACTTTAAAAAATTCTATATACACTTTTAAGTAAACTAATGGTGAAAAGTAAATAAACAGTTCAGACTTCTTTACAATATTGTAATAACTTCATTGACCTTTAATTAATGTTAAAAATGTATTATTATGTGAGAATAAAGTGATATTTACTAAAGGCCTAGACCAGGGGTTCCCAACCGGTGGGTCGCGACCCCCAGAGGGTAGCGAAACCTTGGCAGGGGGGTCGCGTAGCCTTGTTAGAAGTAGCTTGGGATAACATTAATTTTATTTCATCAATTACATTTTCATGCTCTTACATTTTTTTTTGTTTCGGTGCAAAGCAAAACGTGTGTTACGTTAGCTCAATGTCATTAGGTGATATTATGGGTGTATGTATGCGTGCCTGTGAGTGAATGTGCCTGTGTGAATGTGTATGTGTCTGCAACTGTATGTATGTGTGTACCAGTGAGTGCACGCGCATGTACGTATGCTTGTGTGTCTGTTTAGCTGTGATTAAGTGTGTGTGTGCTCACTGTCAACACGTGAGTCGCATGTCCGTTGCTGATTGGTGGATGACGAATCGCGCGACTGGCCACGCTCCCTTCCCTCCCAATACTTACCCCATCATTACTCTACCTGCACCCCCACAAGTAGTCAGTGTAAGATCTACAGTTGCCAAAGCGTTCATTATTCAACATTTTTATTATATTTTAACAAGGAGATAAGTAAGCAGTAGAGGTGAGTTGTGTCCATGGCTAAACGGCGCAGATACTCAGAATGCTACCTCAACATTGGCTTCACCACTGTGCTCGCCAACGACGGCATCGAGAAACCACAGTGTGTTTTGTGCCATGCTGTCCTGAGTGCAGAGTCAATGAAACTCAAGCGTCATCTCGAGACGAAACATCCAGAACACGCAAAGAAGGGTTTGGATTTCTTCAAACGGCATGAACGGTGTCTTAAAAGCCAAAGAATCGATAGAAGTGGGTCGTTTCAGCAGCAGAGTGCAGTCGTAGTGGAAGCTTCATATGAGATTGCATTCGAAATTGCTAAACAAAAAAAGCCTTACACGATTGGAGAAACACTTCCTAAACCCTGCATGATGAAAGCAGTAAATCTTATTCTTGGAGAAGCCAGTGCAAAGAAGATGCAGCAAGTATCCCTGTCAAATAATACTATACAGAGGCGCATTTCTAAAATGTCTATGGATGTGAAGGAACAGGTTTTGACTGAAATCAAGGGTTCCCTTTTGTTCTCCTTTCAGCTCGACGAGTCAACAGATGTAAGTTCATGTTCTCAGTTGCTTGTCTTCGTGAGATACATTAATTCAGGTGACGTCAAGGACGAATTCTTATTCTGCAGTGCACTTGAAACCACAACAAAAGCTGATGATGCCATGGAAAAAGTTTCAACTTTTTTTCAAGACGAAGATCTTCAACGGGAAAACGTGTGTGGGGTTTGTACGGATGGGGCACCGGCTATGCTGGGATCGAAATCAGGATTCCAGTCGAGAGTGAAGAAGCTAGCACCTCAAGCAAAGGGCATCCACTGCATGATTCACCGATATGCTTTCGCCAGTAAGACTCTCCCTGCCTCTCTGCAGGAAGTGCTTGAATCTGTAATCAAAATTGTAAATTATGTGAAGACTCAAGCACTCAAAACTCGCCTATTCAAAGAACTATGCAAAGACATGAATGCTGACCACGAAGTCCTTCTCTTCTACACAGCAGTACGTTGGTTGTCGAAAAGAAACGTTATTAATCGTTGAGGATCAGTTCCTCAAGGATGAGATTACCGAACATCTTCAGTCTCTAGAAAAGGAAGTCTAGCGTTACTTCCCTGAGCTATCACAGGAACAGAAGGCCCTGGTACGGTACCCATTTTGTACTGAACTTGATGTATCCAGCATCCCGGATGATATCCAAGATGAATTTCTGGATCTAAGGAACGACTCTTCAGCTCGTGATCTCTTCAAGGTGAAATCCTTGACTCAGTTCTGGTGCGCTATGTATCAGTCATACTCCAAAGTCAGCACGATAGCTTTACGTGTTTTTGACTTCCATTTGCTTCTACCTACTTGTGTTAGGCAGGATTTTCCACTCTTGTCAATATAAAAACAAAGAATAGGAACAGATTGGATGTTGGAGATGACATGAGACTGGCTCTAACAAACGCTCGGCCAAGAATTTCAAAGCTTGCTGCTGAAATGCAACATCAGGCATCTCACTAGCTGGGTTGGATAGCTGTTCAAACCTATGTTAATATTATTTTAAGAAATATATGTTCTTTTTGTGAATTCAGGTTGGACCAATGTGATTTAATTTGCTAATAACTAATTACAGAATTTTAAAATATTTTTAGATGTTTCTTTCCCTCTCCTTCACAGAAAATAAAAGAAAAATTAAGCTTCTGATAATAAGCCCTAAGTAGGGGGTCACATGGGTTTCAAACTTTTAGGTAAGGGGTCGCGAGTGCCAAAAGGTTGGGAACCCTTGGCTTAGACTGATGATAAATTACTGCATATTGAAAGTGTAAAGTAGGAATATTTTGTGAAGTAAAAACTTGTATATTTTTGCGCTTGTAAGTCAAAGCTCGTCGTTTAATTTTTAATATTTAGTGATCAAAAATATTCTTCTCATGAAACATGTTCTATAAGTACTAACTCAGTACATTAAAAGCGCTGTAAAAGTGTAACACTTATATGGTGAATCAAATACATTGTTTTCAAAAGTAAGATAAACTATATGATCATAGAAACTTAAATTGAAATATTTTATGATACTCATAATGTTTACTACAGCACCGTGTTTGATGTAACGTGAAAAATACTTAAAATAAACAAGTAATTGCTACAACAAATAAATATGTTAGTAATGTTACTATGATACATGTGTTTGAGTATAAATTAGTTAACAGTCTGTAAGGTGGATTTACACCATAGTCTTTATAAGTATATACGAACAAACAAACGTAACTGCCATAACTAAGTGACGTAGGAATGTGTAAAATCTTGTACTGAGAACTGAAAACATTTATGAGAAGCGTAGGCTAATGAGAGAATGAGAAAACAGGAAAAGAAATATCGAAGGGGAAGCTCATTTCAAAGACTGCAAGATTAAATAGCATGTATTAGTTAAAACAATTAATATATAGTAAATAAGAAAGTAGTATTTTGTTTGTTTGCAATTAAGTACAAAGCTACTCAATGAGCTGTCTGTGTTCTGTTCACAATGTAAGTCTACATACATACCGTTGAGCCACTGAGATAGAAAAAATGTTCGATTATAAACGCTTTGAGATTCAGAAAATAAACAAAGGTGCTGCTTGTGTAAAACAAAAATGTATTAAAATATTTTTCTATGGTCAACAAAAATTATGACAATTGTTTGCCTTCGTGAACTTGGAAAAAGTTTGCTTTCGGATCGACCATAGTTGTAAAAACAGCCAGACTTTCGTTTATGATTTAGCTGAAGAACGAAGAAAATTTTTCTTTCACATGAATTATAGTGAATAGAACTTCCAGTCTTGTGACGATGTAAAAGTTAAAAACAAATTTACATGTTTTAGTTTATAGAATCTCTTTAAATAACATTTATAGTACTTAGGTATAGAAAAAACTATTTGTAAACTAGCTACGTTTTAAACGAAAAAATATTTTAAAGAATATTGTTAAGGAAACATAATACCCTACTAAGTCAGTATTGTTATTTTTTTTCTGTTTTTATGGTATCAAAATATCTTTAAAGAATGTTAAGAAAATATATTATCCACTCAATATTGTTGTCACAGGTTACTATTTTTTAAACGTAAACTAAACTACAAAATAATCTTGTTTAAAATACACTTACATTTAAAACCAACCAAGCAAGGCTAAGTACTTCAGCAATGTATAAAAAAATACATGATTAAATACTTTAAGCTAACCTTGTTAATATTAACTGATATAAATGTTATCATTGCGTATTTTACATAATGTTAAACGAAGGATAAAGGAAGATATATAAAGTAACAATCTGCAAATAAATGATATAATAGATATTATTCTCTGATATTCATAGCATTTATTAAGTATACATTTGATGTATAGATTACACCATACTTTTCATTTTCTTTGATAAGTTCTATTATGAAACGATCACTTTTAGAAAAGGTTTTCAACAAACACAAAATTATTGGTTATACAGAATATTTTAATAATTACATTTCTGCAGAGGTATTTCATAAGTATTTCAAGATAACAGTACATAAAATTTAAAAGCTAAAGTTTTAGCCCCATATCTTAAATACTAAATATTATGAAACTAAACAAGAAAGCCTGAACAATTCTGAACGACTGACAAAAAACAACAGAACTATTTCTCTACGTTTCGTTATTTTAAAATACGTTTTCCTCTCTCAGCAACGTGCCATAAATATGCGACGTAGCAGCCAAATCACAGTCAATGAGCTTCACAATTAAAAGTTAAACGCTGGAGATTAAAATTACCCACTAGAAGTGTACTTAACGTTTTTGTTGACACAAAAGATAATAGATTTTAACTATTTGATTTCATTCAAATGGTTTTAATCTCTTGTTTGTTAAAGGTAGTTTTGTATAATGTGTCAAAAAAAAAGGCTGTAAATGTTATTTACTCAAACTATTTAAACTCAGTTTTATATTATAAGTGTACTTATCCTTTCTTTGGTATAATCACTTGGACATTTTATACATGTAATTCAAGTAAGAATCATGATATTAGAAAATCACGTAGGTTCAATAAGTTTTGATAGAAATGGATAAAAATTCTATTAATTAATTCAAGTACAAGTAAAGAACAACATCTAAGTTATAATATTTCATACACAATTTGTATCTACTTGGCTATTTTGGTTTAGAAGTTTTGTAGTGTTATATTATAGCACTTTCTCGTTCTTTTCTTGATATTTTTTTTATTTTTGTATGAAAATTTGGATTAAAATTTAAAATGGAAGTGTGTTCTGAACATTTACAGTATTTTCCAATAGAACTGTCTTTTCTATTCCTTTTCATTAAATCGGCATACGTAGAAGTACATAACATGGAGTTTAAATCTATATCAAAAAGCCAAACAAAATGTATTAAGATGCAAACACAGGTTTTTAACAAGTTAGGAAACACTGAATGTTCTTGGATGTGATGCCTGAGAAATGTTTTTGTGATATTAATACTTATACACTTATTTCTAAATGTTTCCCTTGGATTATTACTTAACATTTTCTTTTAATTACTCTATGACTAAACATTTTGCTGTAATAAAATATAAAACGCTAAACGCTATTGAACTGAATGATATATGTTATGATATACGTGATGTTTTCCAGCAATAGAGAAACGCTATAAAAAAGTAATTGATTCACGATTTAAAAAAATAGTTTTAGCGCTTTTTTCGTTTTGCATTTATGTTATCTATCATTTAGTTTTCCTAAAATAAGAAATGTAGAATGACAATTTCTGACTTTTATACAAAGATGAAAAACGGATCTGTGACCAAAGTATATCAATTTACGAGTAAACTGCTTACACAGGTTGTTACAGCAGTAAGCTATTCAGCTACGAATAATGTATTCCCAGACTTGTTATCTTTTTTAGGATAAGAACCAAATATATTGTGTTTTAACTAAAACTAAAGAACCAAATAAAAGGTCTGCCATTTTGTGAGAAGGACTAAATTTTCAGTTGATATGGAGGAGTATTCTATTAAATAAAATTTAACATATTTGTTAGCAAATTATTTTTTTTATGTTTCTAAAAAGTATTAGAATTATAGAGGCATTTATGCGGTTAAACTGAGTGATAGATATCGTAGGTGAAATATGAGAGTGCACTAAAACCAATTATTTTCAAATGTGAGCTAAAGATATTTGTTCAAAGTACTTTCGTAGTGCTAACATACTTATATAATAAACATACATTGCTGGCCGAAATCTTAAGGCCAATGAACATAAAGAAAAAATATGCATTTTGCGTTGTTAGACTCAACCACTTATTTCAGTAGAACTTCAAAAGATGAAAATAATAAAAGGGAAAATAAAAAAAACAAACTTTTTTAGCATTTAATAGGGAAAATGTGAACACTGTGAAATTAACCTAAATACTAGCTAGTCAAAAGTTTAAGATTATACTAAAAAGAAGTTCTAAACAGGGTAAGAAATGTCCAACACGAGGTCTCAGTCGTGAGTTGCACAGCCGTCATTGCGAATAACTTCAAACATTCGCTTTGGCATGGTCGATATACACGTTTGCAGAAAGCTGGCTGAATATTATTCCAAGTGGTAAAGATGGCTTCACGAAGATCATGCACTGTTTGGAATTGACGTCCATTTCTATTGCCATCCACCCCCAAACATTTTCAATGGGGGGTTCAGTTCGGGCGAACACGCTGGATGGTCCAAAAGAATCACGTTATTCGCCATGGAAAAGTCCTTTGTTCTGCGGGCATTGTGAATTGCAGCGTTATTCTGCTGAAAGATCCAGCCATTTCCACATAAGCGAGGGCCTTCAGTCAATAAAGATGCTCTCTCCAACATGCCAATGTAGCCAGCTGCTGTTTGACGCCCCTGTATAACCTGAAGCTCCCTTGTTTTATGGAAGGAGAAAGCACCCCAGATCGTGATGGAACCTCCTCCACTGTGTCGTGTAGAAAATGTCTCCGGTGGGATATCCTTATTGTATCAGTAACGTTGGAAGCCATCTGGACCATTCAGGTTAAATTTTTTTCTCATCAGAGAACAAAACCTTCGTCCACTTTTCTACGTCCCATGTTTGGTGCTTCTCAGCAAAGTTTAATCAAGCTGTTTCGTGGTGTGGAAAGAGGCGTGGCCTTTGAAGACGTTTACGGTTTTTAAAGCCTTTTTCTCGTAGATGCCGTCTTATTGTTCTTGAGCTGCATTCTGCGTCCGTAAGGGCCTTAATCTGGTTCGACGATCGGCTGGTGTCTTGCCGGACAACCCGTCGAATCCACCTGCTCAACGCCGGCGAAATTTTCTTTGGCCAACCACTTGAAATTCTCGTTCCGTATCCCTGAGGGACTTTTAAGAAATTTGCAACAGCAGTTTGACTACGCCCAATCTCATCAGCGATGGCACGTTGAGAGAGATCTTGCTTTTGTAGCTCGATAATTCTGCCACGTTCATACTCTGTCAACTTTTTAGCCTTTGCCATGTTTTCACCCAATGTAAGACAGGAGGTGTCAGTGGGGGATGTTTACAACGCTAATGCTTGAACCCAAATGACTAAATTTCATTACGTGTTTACCGATTAACGCTTAGTTTCAGTATGGTCTTAAACTTTTCACCAGCTAGTATTTAGGCTAATTTCATAGTGTTCACATTTTCCCTATTAAATGCTAAAAAAGTTTTTTATTTTTATTTTCCCTTTTCTTATTTTCATCTTTCGAAGCTCTACTTAAATAAGTCGGTGAGTCTAACAACGCAAAATGGATATTTTTTTCTTTAGATTTTGGACAGTACGGTATACCGGGTATACTATTTCTGTGAAAGCTGGCTAGATAGATTGTGAATTTATGTCTCTTCTAAACACAGTTAACATCAAACAGGACTCGTCACTGAAAAGTGACAAAAAAGAAGTTGTTTAGTCCCGTTGGTCTATATTTAGTCACTGATTATTTGCTCTCTCTTTTGCGGTTGACGTGTATTATACTGAAAATTACCACAACGTTCATTCCTGTTTACCTTTGACAAACAAACATCTGAGCAATTCTATTCGCAAAGACACTTATTGAAAACTGAACAAATTATTAAGCGACATTTGAGTTGGTATTAATACGCCTTTCAGTTGATAATAAGTAGAGTAAGATATATAAAGATATATTTATAATACAATTTCAATTACTTATTTCTACTTATGACATTCTAACAAATTATACTCTAAGTATATTTTACTAAGATGATAGCGTGGCATGACCGTAGCGCTCGACTCGTAATATGTGGGGCGCGTGTTCGAATCCCTGTCATATCAACCATGCTCGCCCTTTCAGCCGTGGAGACGTTATAATGTAACGGTCAATCCCTCTATTCGTTGGTACAAGAGTAGCCCAAGAGTCGGCGGTGGGTGGTGATGACTAGCTACCTTCCCTCTAGTCTTAAACTGCTAAATTTGGACGGCTAGCGCAGATAGCCTTCGAGTAGCTTTGCGCGAAGTTCAAAAACAAACAGTACTAGCTTGTTGGTGATGTTGTAATCGATTTCAAATCGACAACTTAAATAATGTTCACATATCTATGCTTTCCTAATTTCAACTTATATTCTATTATATCTATAATCATATATTAACCTGCAAAGAAGAAGAAATGAATTAGGCTAAATAAATTATAGTAAAATTAACGACTCACATGCAACTAGTATTTTACTAATGATATTAACAACAATTGGACTTTGTATTTCTGAATTATAGTCACCAGAGTATGTTTACATAAATATAGCCATGAAAATATGCTTACAGAAACATCATTATCGGACTTTGCTTAAGGAAATATATCTATTAGAATATGTTTAGCGAAATATAATCATCAGAGTATGTTTAGAGAAATGTAGCTGCAGAAAATGTTTATAGAGATATAGCTATCAGAATATGTTTACATGAGTGTATGATGAAATCAATATATATCTTCTAGATACTCTAATATTCTACACCTATCAAAATTGAGAAAGTAGTAGTATGAGTCTAAATTATAATTATATTGACAATCATTTAAGCAAATCATCTCAAACATTAATTTATTTGTTCATTTGCGGAAGAAGTGTTACCGTTTGATCACCTTTTCTTTATGTTTCACGACTGATTGTGGAGATAAAAACTTACGTTTCAGTGTTAAACTTGGCTAAAACGTAGTAAGACCACTTTAATTTTCATACTGCAACGCTAATTATATTTAGTTACAAGTGGGTGGTATACTCTATTAAAATAATGATTCTATTTTACAGAATAATAAAAACATGATATGAAAAAAAAATTTTTTAAAATAATAAATAAAAAGTAAAATCAAATATTAAATCTTAGATATATACATTATATATTCTGAATAAGGTGTATATTAAAGTCAGCCGCTATAATAACCTACATTCAAGATAGAACATGGAAAGGAACTCACAGGCCTTCAAAGAGGAATGTTAATAAATACAGCATCAGTGAGATATTTTGATTCTCCTACATATATTAAAATTCTCTGTGGGTAACGTCGTGAAGAAATGAAATGCCACTGGATGCACTAGTGCGGAATAATGACCTAGTCGCCCAGAGATAGTCACTTTTCTGGCCATCGTCCAGAACTTTAATATAACTTTAAGTCTTCAGACCAGACAACCACTATTAGTGTGTAATGCAACGCTTTGAGTTTAACACACCGGGTGCAATCCATAAAACGTTAATCTCAATCATCAATACAAGGCGTCAATTCTCGTAGATCCTTTGCTATTGAAATTTGTGTAAGAACAATGGAAGATCAATATAAGTTACCAGTTCTTCATTAAGACAGATAGATCTGAGTAGAACAACAACCTATAAAGCGCTTTGAATGTGATTGTGTAATCAAAACTTGAGAAACAATGATGGAAGAATCATTATAGCGTTACCCGATTCCAATTGGGTTCGAAAACCTTGTCACTCAAGGACTTTGTGACATTCTAGGCAATGTAGAGCTGTTTGCTCGCAGGTGTTGGTAAATTTTTATGGACCCTACACTTTTTATTATGACACCGTAATTTTATATCGTATACTGTGTAACTAGTTTAACACAAACAGGGCCTAGAATTGTGCTAACTCAGAAGTTCGACCTAAGTTCAACTGATTGAAAGTGGTTGTCCTAAGCTGGTTTACTATAGATGTAACAGTCAGTCTCTTGTGTAATGACAATTGGTGTCAAGCGTTAATAAAAGACACGTGTCTGTAACGTACGTCACAGGCAGGCCTATTCTCTATTGGATTGAAGTTCTAATGGTGAAATGTAACATTGCCCTAAAATATGTACGTTTAAATGCATACTCGAAGTGAAAAAGTATCTATATGAGTTCAAATTATGTAAAGACACAACTGGCCAAGAAACTTCTGTGAGAAAACTGAAACACAAACAGTAACCGATTTAAGAGTCTCCTTTAAACATACATTTTGTTTTATATACATTTGTACATTTGTGTAAAAAAAAAAGTTTCCGATTCTTAAAACATTGGCAAAAATCACTAGAAAACATGTTTTGTTTGATTTGACAGAAAACTAAATATACATAAAAATTATGGAGACACGATACTAATGATTTATCCCTATACGATACGTTATTTTCTTTTATAATTTTTTAAAGACTTCAGGAAACTCAAGCATTTCTATAATTTTTATTTAATTCGGGAACTCTGCTTCTGCTCGCCTGCTATGGTAACTTTTAGCCTTATGTGTAGTTGTCGCTAGTCTAGACTGTCTCTATATTTTAATTAGACAGTTGGGCTCAGGTGGCTACCAAATGGTGCTAACCGGGATCATTTGACTGTGCTTTGCTCATCTAAGAAATTAGGTAATAATGCTTGTCACGTTAGGTAGGCCTTTAGTAGCAGATTAGTTTCGAAACACAAAAAAGTTACACAAACTAAGTACTTCAGAGACCCGTGTGTGAGAAAGATCAACTATATAAAACTTTATATAAATCATAATGGTTGTGTTTGTTCTCTTATAGCAAAGCCACATTAGGCTATCTGCTGAGTCCACCGAAATTATGATGGCTATTGATAAGTGATAATTTTGTGACTTTGGATAAAGCATGGGCTTATATAATTTAATGTAACGAGGATGATTCTTTTTATCGTTATTTTTAAAAGCATCATTGCAAAAATATTTTTAAAGGGTTCAATGACCAACATGGAATAAAATTATAATTGTAAGTTAGAAAACAAATGAATCAGATTGTCAGCAAATTTATTTTATTAGTTGTATATATATAGTCAGTAATTATATAGGTGTATTTGGCTAAGAATTTTTTTACAGTATATGTCTGTAATTTGTTGGCACAAAATGAAAAAAATAAACGAATTGCGCGTACACCGCTTATTTCAAAATAATATATATATATATTTGGAATACGTTAAACGTATTTACAAAACTTTCTTACGCTATGGATGTCACAGTTATATCTTAAACATTAAAAAAAATCTCTTCTTGTCATTTAACTGCTTTAGAATTCAGATGACAAGATGAACTATTTATATCGTCAGACTTTTCATGTACGACTCAATTACGTTGTCGTTGAGTTACTATGATTGTATCCTGTATTTTCAAACTCGTCTGCTTCTTTTTTGTATTTTCAAGAATCGTTAGTCTTTTATCAAAATCCATTCAGGTTTGTTCAGTTACTTTCGAACACTCTTTGACGAGACGACTTGTTCGCCTTACTTACTGGCGACATTATCCGATGTCCTCGTAGAAATACTAACGTCCAAAGTTAATTCACGGAAAGTAAATGGGTTGTGATGTTTGAAATCTATAAACGTTCTTGGTCACATTCTGTATTTTTCAGATTAATAAGCGTTAATCCCAATTATATCTATTGAGGCCAATATCACACCAACTGTAGCTGTCGAATAAAAATAATAATTGTCTCTCGACGCATCGCTTTTATATACTTATTACAGGAGATTCTCAAAGTTTCAACAATGTTCGAACACGCTAGCGTTTTCATCAAACAAGTTTAAAGAATAGGCGAGACTTGCGCATCCAACGACATACGTCTAATGCAAAAAAGAAAAGAAAACTGTACTGAAACACTTAGGTATTAAAATAAACGTAAAATCCGTTATAATATACAAAAACCGTTCTCAGTTCATATGCTAAGTCTTATCATATATTATACATCAACATTTGCACTTCCCTTGTCAGTCTCTCCGAACATAGGACCTCTAATAGGGCTTCTCTTTGATAGGATCCTTTGTTTTCACCTTAATATTGTGCATACTGAGATCTGTCTTTCCTGATTTATCTGTATACTGGCACAAAAGATTTTGTTGTTCCTTCTTTATATCAGTAAGTTCTTATGTTGACACCCTTGTGCTTTTTATCTCTTCCCAGTGTTCCTAGACTTAGCAGGTTCGTTTCTTATTTGACGAATGCACATCTACCATTTGTATCTGTACATCAATAGCTACATTCAAAAGGTACTCATTTCTCTCAAAATACCTCTTCAACAAATTGGTATGATAGACAGACTGTCTTGTCACCTCCCCCCTTCGGTGTGGATTTCTGTACATGGTGAGGGGACCTCCCAGGGAAGGTTCCGTTCTTTCAGCTTACCTTCTCTGGGATTTAAACATCCATATACGTGTTTTCCGTGCGTAGAAATCCGTGAAGGGGAGGAGAGGATCCTGGTGGTTGAGGGGCTCAATCCTAATACACCACTTTGGTCTAAGGAATTCAAGTGCCTCCTGGGGTCAATTACCTGGTCCACTTGGGCGAGGGTGAACCAAGTACCAGTGTTGGATGTTCTCAACAGGTGTTGTGGGCATTATATCTGATGCTGGTGTTTGGGTATAGTTCTCACGAAACCCTGGCATTGCTGAAGTGTCCTTGTTTGGCATTGTAGTGCGTCCCCCCGTAGAGCTCCATGGTGTGTGGGGTCAGTGGGTACCAAAATATTCCTTTTTTATTATGGATCCTTCAAATAAAAACTTAAATAAAATAGTGAATAAACAGTCCATAGGTAAACAACCACGTCTTGAAGTTTCTGAGCAGCAATCTTCAAAATCTGTAGCACCTGTTGTACCTCATTTTCTTATACTACATTCTCTTTCAGACAAACCTTTAGGGCAGATGTCTCCCTTTTTCATTCAGAAGGGAATAGAAGGACTTGCTGGCTCTCCAAAGTCAGTAAAGAAGCTTCGCTCTGGTGACATATTGGTGGAAACATCCACATCTCAACACATTAAACTCCTCTTGCATTCAAAGGCGATTAGGGATATATCTGTTGAGGTTACACCTCATGCTACTTTGAATTCATCATGAGGAGTTGCTGTTGAGAGGGATTTGAAGAACATCCCCGAGTAAAAGATTCTCGTTGGTTTCTCCACCCAAGGAGTTTCTGAAATGAGGCGTATTTCCACTTGCAAAGATGGAATTATGATGCCAACCTATGTCCTCATTTTAACAATTACATCACCGCGTCCACCTGCCACCATCAAGACAGGTTATCTTCATTGCAGAGTACGGCCATACATTCCAAACCCTCTAAGATGTTTCCAGTGTCAGCAGTTCGGTCACTCGAAGACGTCGTGGTTCCTTGATGTGTGCTCGTTGTGGTGACAAGGACCACGATGCTTATGAGTGTGAAATGGACCCTCATTGCATCAATTACAATGCATCACCCGTTCTACTTCTGTTCTTGCCCTAAATTGTTGGAAGAAAAATAGGTGCAGCGTTTTAAAACAATTCAAAACATTACTTACCCTAAGGCTCAAAAGTTTCTGTCCACCACTTCATCTTGGATGTATGCTGCTGCACTTCATTCCACTACTACAGTGGGAGTGCAGACGGATCTCTCTGTGCCTATAAAAGAATCGTTTTTAAACCAAATGAAAAGTCTTTGGCCTCCATGGTTAAAACAGCTGAATCAACTTTTACACCCATCTCTGTCCCTAACAAACATTTCAGTAAATCTCAACATTCACTTCCTTTGGTTTTGGGTACAGACATTTCCTCAGGTACATCTTATTCTCCCAACCCAAGATGCAAAACGATCATATGTTTACTTCCTCAGTCACTGGAATCCTCTTTTAACAGCAAATACCTGCAAAATCGACCCAGGGAAGGATCCATGAAGGTTGATAGACCTCCCTTGAATAAAGATAGTAAAGAAAAAAGATGTGGTCGTAAACAAAAGGTTTTTCCACCCAATTCTCCAACACATAAATAAAAATGGCCATCTTGATACAATGGAACTGTTGAGGATTACGTTCTAATCAGGATGACATCAAAACACTGATTGCTTCCTACCATCCTGTGTGTCTTTCCTTACAGGAAACATTTCTGAAGCCTGCCGATACAGTCACCTTTCGGCGGTTTTCTTTGTACAGAAATGATAGGCTGTGTAATGGACGAGTGTATTGAGGGGTGGCACTGTTGGTTGATCAGCATGTGTCCACCCTGTCTTTGCCACTGACATATCCTTGGAGGCCTTAGCCATTCGTGTTCCCTTTGGTCTTACAATCACTGTTTGTTCTCTCTACCTGTCGCCTGGAGAGAGCTATGATCAATCAGACCTTGATGCTTTCAATGAACAGTTGCCGTCTCTCTTTTTAATCCTGAAAACTTTAATGGACATCATCCCCTCTGAGAAAGTGCTGTTATTGATAAGAAGGGGTCGCCACGTAGAACGTATGCTCCCTGATCACAATCTTTCTCTTTTCAATACTGGTTCTTATACTTATTTTCATGCACCTAGCCAGTCCTTTACTGCTATTGATCTCTCAGTTTGCTCCTCTTCACTATTCTCCCAGTTTTCGTGGACGGTTGACAATAACCCACGAGGCAGTGATTATTTTCCTACAATTTTGAAAGAGACTGGCCGCGGTCGATGTCACCTAACTCGCATGCACTGGCAGAAGCTGGATCAAGTAAACTGGCCCTCTTTCACTGCTCTCACAGAGCTTGATCCTACCATCATGTGTGAGCCATCAATAGGTAGCAGTAACTGACTGTATTATACAGGCAGCTGCTTAATGTATTCCTATAACCTCGACATATCTGTGGCAGATTTCTGCTTCCTACATGGCACGCAAGGCTCAAAAACTGACCTGGGTATACTTTTAGTAGGTATTCCACACTCTCGCACCGCATCGCTTTCCAGCAGGCCTGTGCACATGCTCGGTGGGTAAGACGTCAAAGCCAGAAGGAATCTTGAAGTTCACAACCAGCATATCTTCTACCACCAGTTCCAAGTCATATGGGACAAGATTCGAAAGGTCAGTGGGCAATATAATTCTGTCCCCCTTTCCATCTTGCTCTTTGATGGCCAGCTGATATCCGGAACATCGACGATGCTCTAGGTGAAAGCTTTTGCCGGGTATCTAGCACTTCTGCTTTTTCCTCCACCTTCTTAGCTATCAAGACTCGGGCAGAGCGATCATCTCTTTCCTTTCAAGCTGATTTTCTCTATAACTGTAATCATCTGTTAAGACTGGTGTAACTAAAACTGTTCCTTCATTGGTCTGGCAGTCCATCGGTCAGACCTGATGATGTACACTATGAAATGTTGCGCCATCTATATCCTGCTCTCTTGCTATTCTTCTGATTTGTTTTAACCTGATCTGGCAGGAGAATGTTTTTCCTGATGCCTGGTGCTAAATTATTGTCTTACCTTTTTCTAAGACTGGGAAGGATCCCAAGATTTCTTCAAACTACAATGTTATTGCTTTGACTAGCTGTCTTTGTAAGACCTCAGAGGGGATGGTTAATGTTAGTCTTGTTTAGTTCCCCGATCAAACAACCTCCTCTCGCCCACCTAGTGTGGATTCCGACGACAGCACTCCATCACGGATCTCCTTATACAACTTGAAACGTTAATCAAAGAAGCCTTTCTCAAACGACAACGTTTTGTATGAATATTTTTTGACATTGAGAAGGCTTATGATACAACATTGTGGTATGGTATTTTCTGAGACCTCCATATATATATAGGTTACGTGGCCATTTGTCCATTTTTATTAAAAAAAATAATGGCCAGGAGATTCTATGTTCGTGTGAGTTCAACACTTTCCCATTCTTTTCTACAGGAACTTGGAATCCGTCAGGGCTGTGTATTGCGGGTCACACCTTTCAGTATAAAGATTAATGCCATCACTGAACAACTCCCTCTCTTTGTTGCAAACGGGCTCTATGTCGACGACTTTCACATCTCATGTCAGTCATCGAACATGAGGTATATTGAGCAGCAGTTACAGACTGCCCTCAATCGTTTACTGAGTGATATAAAACAAACGGCTTTAACTTCTCTCTCTCTAAAACAGTTTGCAAGTACTTTTGCCACCAACAGAAAATTTACTCTGATCCTGAACTCCATTTTGGTGAAGTTGTGCTGCCTGTTCTTGGAACTTGTTTTTTACGATAAGCTGACCTTTATACTACAAATCAAGCTGTTATGGGTCAAATATACAAGAGCACTGAACATCCTCCGTGTCCTCTCTTCCACCACTTGGGAAACAGATGGATGTTTTATGCTAAAGGTATATCGTGCTCTTATTCGATCGAAACTTTATTATGGATCTTTATTATTTCTCTTCAACATCTACTTCTATCTAGTGTTTCTGGATACCGTGGTTAAATTTATCTGCTCTGGCACTATCACTGCTGTGCCTCTTCCATAGATGAATTATGGTCCTGTATTCAAGGCTCTGCTCCATGCCAGTTGGCAGTTGACTTGGAGTGAGCAACGTTAAAACAAGCTTTTCCAAAGAAAACCCTGTATTGGACTTAGGCCGTCTTCCTTCCTTAAGGATCAGAAAGAGGAAGTTGTTCTAACTAAAGACGCATTGGTCACAGTTTCTTAACTCATCGTTTTCTTTTATCTGGGACTAATGCACCAATGTGTTGTCTGTGTAACACTCAGGTCACAATAAGCCCCATTTTACTATCTTGCATCGTTATGACTCTCAACGACGCCACCATTTTAAACATGTTCTGTCCCAAGTTTTATCCGTAATGTTAAACAGTGTTATTGGTGATGGTGACAATGTCCACCTTGGAAATGTTTTTAGTTTTTTTTAAAGGCCATTAATCTTTTTAATGCTATTTAAGTTTTTAATTTATACATTAAACCTTTTTAATGTGATTCCCTTTTAAGAATCACAGTCCATCTAGTTCGATTTGAAATTAGAAAATGGCCGTAACGTCAAATAACTCGAAACCTGGACTGGAAAGGCCAACTTCAGGTGTCGAACACTGATGTTTGAACTACTCGTTAGTGTTCCTGGCGAGTTATAATTAAAATTTTGCTACAAATCTTTTAAAACTTTTATTAGTTTACTTTTTGAAAATGGCCATAACGTCAAATAACTCGGAACCAGGACTCGAAGGCCAATTTCGGGTGACTAACGATGTTTTTTGAACTCACCTGTTAGTCTTCCTGACGAGTTATGACAACTACAATTATGCTACAGAGAGTCCTTTACAACTTGTATAACTGAAATTTTTCTCCTTCCGCTGTAGACTATATGTAAAAGTGGTTTTAATGCTATTTATGTTTTTTTAAACTTTGTTTGTTTTACCTTAACTTCCTTTATGAATTTTACTAATTTTACTTTAATTTTAACTTTTCACCAGATGTGTGGTGCATATAGCCCAGTTGCTTTGTGCCATAAAACACCAAAGCAACTAACCAACAAACCAACCAAACACATTTGTCCCAGTTCTGACTTTGGTCGAATATTTCATATATCTCCAGACAATCATGCATATTATCTTTCTGTTGATCAAATTTTGGCAGCTTGGGTTGACTGGCTCTAACTCTGTTGTTATTCTTGGGTCTTTCTTCTAACAGATATGTGAACTTCGAAATATCAGTTTACGCTCTTATTCTCTGTATTGGCAGTTTCTTTGCTCTCACAATTTCTCCTTTCAGTTTCTCTATCTCCCTTCTCTGCCGATGCTCTTCGGAACAAATTAAACGTATGTACAAATTTTCTCACACTATTAAGATCATACTTATATTTTAAACACTCTATAGCTTTATCTTCTTGTCAAAAGCCCACTTAGGCCTATTCAATTGCTTTATAATTCATTTGACAAGCCAAACTATTTTTCTCTGCTCCTGTCACCAGACTATCCATGTATACTTCATTTAAGTTGATACTGAGTTACTGCTGTTGATTCTTGTACTTCAAAAATCGTGTGCTCCTTTCTTGTATTTCCAAGTCCACTCTAACAGATCAACAGTTAGGTCTTTTACTTTCACGACTATTAAATTTACGTTTAACTTTCTTTCACCAAACTTCTCCTTCCTGTGTTATTACTTTCATCTCTTCTGCTCTCTTTTTCGTCTGCTTACGGCTATTTCTAAGTCTAACATTTAGACCTTCTAAAAATCTGCATAGCCTCGACATCAATGGATTGCAAGCAATTATCGATAACCTCTACATCAATGAATTAGAAACATAACATATGATTCTTACTGAGTAAGGTAATCAAGCTTGTCAGAACTACTGCCCTTAAAATAATTGTCTTCAACTCTATTTTCATGAAAAAAATAAACGAGTACAGGTGGTTAGGGCTCTCGATTCTTAATCTGTGGGTTGCGAGTTGGAATTCCCATCACACCAAACATACTCACTCTTTCAGCTGTAGGGACGTCATTTTGTGATAGCCAATTCCACTATTCGTTGGTAAAAGAGAAGCTCAAAAGTTGATGGTGGGTGATCATGACTAGCAGGCTTCCCTCTAGTCATACACTGCTAAATTAGGGACAGCTAGCGCAGGTAGCCCTCGTGTAGCTTTGCGCGAAATTCAAAACAAACAAACCAAATCAAAGTACGACGATATTCAGTGATGTAATAAATAATTCCACCACTGTAATTCCATTGCACTAACAAGCTTTATTTAAAGCCAAATATTTTATGATTCACAGGAGTACAGGCGTGAAAATGTGCAGATAACTTTTAGTTTTGTTTTGATGTGAATCTTACCGCGGCCCCTTTCTTCCCAATTACTGTATGTTTTGAGGTCTTTGTACATGTAGTTGTAAAATTCTAGATTTCAACGATGACGCAATTCTCTTTAATTGTGGGAACATCAGTTTTACAAGTTGTTTGGGATCGCTCTAACTGTATTTTGGTTATAAACAGAGTTTATTACTATTAGTCAGTTTATAAGCCTGTTTGCTACAATATGCATGTAATGTTACCATGGAAAAGAGTTGTGAATTAACTCCACGAAATAAAAAAAGCAGTTATTGATGCTTTTAGCAAAAAAGAACTTTCGACGAGGCAGACTGATAGAAGAACTCAATTTAACCAGTCTCCTGTGAGTCACTGACTGCAGAGATATATGAAGAGACGGCTGTTTGGAGCAACTGAAAGGAAGGGGTAAACAGGAAGCTTTCACAGCAGGTAGCAGTTGTGTTCTGAAGCACTTTAGCTGCAGGATCCTTCGACAATCGTCCACATATTTCATGGCAGTGAACTTTAGGAGTCATTGTGACTACGCACACTATCCGGTCTCGCTTCATTCAGCTGCTTTCCCAGAAAGACGGCCAAATAAGAAAATCCTTCTCACCAACAAAATGTAATGCAATACGGAGAAAGTACCAGAAAATAAATACTGCTATTAAAAGTAACACATGAAAAATCATTCTCCAAAGGTGTGTGTAAATGTTTGATAACGATATTTTTAATTATAATTATTCATCTTTTAGTCTACACAGTTAAGATTAATTGACACTTGTTTAAGAGATCGTAATTAGAGTATATTTAGTTTTAATTTGCTGCAGTTTTAATTACATTTTCAGAATATTAATATTCACAATAATCTTTACAAAAGGAAACTTAACTTTGCACCTAAAGTGTAAAAAGCTTATCAATCATACCATAAAAAAAGAGTACATATATCATCTCCTTACAATGGTAAAGTATTACTAAATATACGTAAACCTTCAAGAGCGCCCTCATATCACGTTTGATGTAACTAAACGTACTTTATAAGTTAATATATTCCGAAATAAAATTGTGCATATATGATTGGTTATCAGCTAATACCTTTCATACACTTTACGCCCATGGTGTTCATCTTTAGATTTTCAAAATATACTTTATATATATGTTTAAATAAGTACAGAAGCAAATCAAGCAACAAATAAAATCTAGAATAGCCCTAACAGTACAACATTCTGTTATTTATTTACAAATACTTATGCATTGATCCATTATTCCTTATCAATGTTAAACATTAGACTGACTTCCAAACTTGAATAAATATCATAAGAACAGTATTACACATCTTATATGTACGATACATGATTATTACTACAGTTCTTACGTGACGAAATATTGTTAACTTTGTTATAAATGTTGATATGAGATTCTTTTCTCCATTTATTGATATTTTGTCTTTTGATGTTTCATTTTACGTTTAAATTCTTATTTGTACATTAGACTTCGTAAATGATGCTAAGCATCTGATTAATGAAAAATAAAACGCAAGTTCTTAGCGTTTAAACGCAAAGAAAACATTTTGAAGAATCAAGCCAGTACTTACTTAAGCTATATTTGTAAGTAAACAAAGGATGTTTATCTTACACAATAATAATAACAAATAGCTATGATTATCATATGTTTTCACAGTATAACAAGAACGGATAGAATAAGATACGACCTCTTTAGCTTGTTTATTTAACACTACTTTGCTATAGCCTTCAGCTATAATGTGATTATGGGCAAATGGAATAAGTGGCTATCCGAGAACTTTGACTTCTCACTTTAGTAGATTGTATCGGGATAACTAAGGCTTTGTGGGACAAACGTCAGTCAGTTGTACTATATCCAGACAACTTTACTCAGTTATAAAGTGAGAAACTCTGGTACACATAGAGATTTATCAGCAAAGAAACCTAACTGTTCTCAACTATAGTTCTAAAAAGTGTTTTAGTTGAGTTAAACTAGATATGTTACCGACGTAATAAAATGTTTTTATATTCTTTGATGAATTAACCATTGAAATACAATAAACGATTTACATCAGAATTACCCAATAATTAGTTTAACTATTGCCAAAAAATTAAGTCGAACCTGATGGAAAGATTTAATAGGTAATTAGCAATTCATTGCTATTGTTTAACATACTGTTTGCTTAAATAAAAACATAAAAAAACACTGGATGTCAGAGCGTACTGTTTGAAATTAAGCAAAAAGCTACACAATGAGCAATCTGTGCTCTGTCCTCCACACGCATCGAAACAATACTTCTAGTGTTTTAAGCCCGCAGACATACTACTGTGTCACTAGGGGCGTGAAAATACAACGTTCAATCTGTAATAAGAGTATTTCGTTGCTCCAAAATATTTTAAACTTTTAACTTAAAATTCAATCTGGCGAATATTAAAGCACGAGAATCATCAAACTCTAAACACTGATGTAATTTTTAGACAATCTGAGTGATTAATTAAACTACAAATAACATTTTGAATGAAATGTATAAAAGCACGTGATAAAATTTATAATTTCTAAATAATTTCATAAGCCTCCCCTGCCCGAAGCTCAAGATCTAATTAATTTTATCTTATTCGAACATACGACACTGTAAAACTGAGATAGTAAAATATATCGGTATAATTATAATGTTTTGCGGTGGGACAGTTTTAAGTTTACAAATTTGTATTGCACATAAATAGGAGTTTGATTCCCTGTGGAAGGGAAGAGTGCAGTAACCCATTGTTTAGTTTTACAATAAGAAAATGACAAACACAGCCTTTATTTATAGCGTATTACTGAGACAGATATGCATTTCTTTCAAAACTATTACGTCTGTAATGAAATGTTGTTTTTAATAATAATAATGCTTTGTAGACACACTGTGTTTCATTATCTGAAACATAAAATTTGTTGCTATATCGTTTTTAAACTTTTTTTTGTTCACATACAAAGTTAATGATCTCTGAGAAGAAAGAAATCGAAAGAATTAATATGTTTATAGAGATCTTACAATAACTTGGTAGTAATTTTATATGCCCGAGGTACGTCAAGGATGTTTCTTTTTATTTTAATAAAATGTTGACAAATGCGTAATAAGAATGGTTATTCAACACCAAATAAGTTATTTCTTGATGATTATAATCAGAGTTTCATAGCCGGCTGCACTGAGATTGATGTGTTGTTCATCAGAATAATTTAAAAATATCAAAATATTAACTATTCTGTTACTAATAACTTCTCGGTATTTATTTATCTTTGTTTTTATATTTTATTGTTTTACCTATACGTGTGTGCTTTTTATTTACATTTTTGTAGAGGTAAATTTCCTATGGAAATTTGACCAAAAAAATATGACAAAGTATATTTGGTATAGCATAAGTTACACTGGCTTCAACATACCTATTGAAAATTCATATTTCGCAACAGTAATAAAGTGATGTATAAAAAGCACACATACAACATTAGGAATAATGTTTTTTATGATGATAATAGTAATACATAAGTTAACTTGATATTCTGTAAAATTAAAGAAGATTAACTCTTACCAATATTTATTATGATAAAAATTTGTCCAATTGATACTTTAAAGTGCGAAAATTTTGTATAATATTTTCCAAGCAGACTACGAGTACTGCGTGTACTCGAACATGTTGGAAGATGAATTAAAATTGAGTACGCATGCGTGGTCAATATGCGTGCAAAAATCAACAACAAAACACATCTAAAGAACAAAGCACTCTTTTTAGTAAGAGATAAAATATCAGGTCATCCCGTAGGTAATGACATTTGTAACACTAAAATTTAAAAGGAAAAAAAACCTCTCAAATAACAACTTTAATCAATTATGTATTTTCCATCACTTTCATCCTGATTTTTATAAGTGTGGTATTTGAGACAAAAAAGTTACAACGGCTATTTCTAACTCATTCATAGAACAAAACTAGTTTTCATTCAAATGATGTTGCGAGCTTCTGAAAAGATGGTAATCTGAAGAAGCAAGTTTCTTCCAGATAAGCTCTTCAAGTTGTCTGGAAGTGATCCTAGTAGTATGAGGACATGCATTGTAAGGGTGGAAAACAACTCCTTTCCGATTCACCAAAGCAGGCCTCTTTTTGTAAGTGCAGTGTTAAGTCAATCCAGTTGCTGACAGTATTTTTCAGAACTGATTGTCAGGTTTGATTGTAACAACTCAAAGTGTATTACACATCAAAAGCTAAGCAAAACCTTCCTAGGGTGCAATTTCACGTTTGACTGCAGTATGGCTGGTTTTTCTTCACTAACCTACTGTTTACGGCGCTTAACATTTTGGTAGAGCACCCATTTCTCATCTCCGGTCACTAGGCGGCTCAAAAATGAAGATTGAAGTTCACGAGAGTGAAGAGATATGCATATGTCTACTTGTTCTCTCAGATTACCAGCTGACAACTCATGTAGTTCCCATTTTTCTAACTTTGAAACTCTACCAAGTTGTAGCAAATGTCGATGGACAGTGGAAGATGAATTGAGTTTCTAGGCTAATTATTCAACTGTTACAGCTGAATTATTCAACTTGTAATGAAACGAAATGGCTTACTAGCTGCCTTCCCTCTAGTCTTACACTGCTAAATTAGGGACGACTATCACAGATAGCTCTCGAGTAGCTTTGTGCGAAATTAAAACAAACAAACAAACAAACTTTCTCATTTAGTTGTAATTTGATTTTAATATATTGTTTTGGGTTATTTAGTGTATTATCACATATGCGAGCTCTAACGAAGGAGAACGAAACGTTAACTTTGTAATTATTTACGTTTCTGACATAACGATATTTCGCGTCTGTTACATCTTGAACGGCAGGAATTTCTAAATTAAACGGCTTATCTATAGATATAAATGCAAGATTGGGAAATGCTTACTGATAATAAAAACGGACAAGAACTGTGTGTTACTTAAACCTATGCTTACATGAGGGGAAGCAGACTAGCTAATTAGAAGACACAGGGACTTAAATTTAAACGGAATAAACTCCAATAATATGAACGCTATATATGGATTACTGAGCTATAACAGCAAGCGTATCTCATATACATAAACAGTGTCACGCATTCTAGTTAATTAGGCACAAATACAGAACTATACGAGGATCTGGAACTACGCCACGTGATGAAACTGAATAGAAACTGTGTTAAAATACCCTATAGATTTTTACTGTGTGTTAAATTGATTTTTGTATTCTAGTAGTTATTCATCAATGGCTATAGATTATTTAAAGAGTATCTGTAACAATAATTAAATATTTGCATTTCTTAAACAACAGAAATGTCTATTTATTTTACTGTTTCCTCGATTTACTAAATTATGTTAAAGTATGTGCTTTGTCTATTAAACTTATTTACTTAAACTAATTCAAACGTTTTATTATCAATTACATATAAACAAGTGTTAAGAAACCAAACGTATTTTTTGACCTCGAGTAAAAGAGTTGGTTAAATATTGGAAAAAAATAAACAAAGTTCAACTTAATTTGTCAAATGACAGACTTTTCTTCTTTATCACGGCGTTTTAAATATTTGCATTTACAACACTGACAGTTGTATGTGTGCCATCATGAGTTGGACCATTTTTATGAAAAGTTAAGACTTTATAAATATACTCCCATATTAATATGTATACTATTTACAGCACCTTTATTCGGCAATAAATATGTTTTCGTCAGTGGAACTTGGAAAAGTACTATTTACTTTCATTTCAGAGAATTTGGTTAAAATTCTTGTGTGTGAAAAAGAGTGAAAATACATTTTTAACGAAACCTCATAAAATAATGTTATTTTTTTGTTCAGTGGAAGATTACTTTTCCTCCATAAAAATCATTTTAGTTTTAAAAGAGACATAATATTATTTGTTCACTTGGTTAATTGATATTTCTGTTAGATTTTTCTAACATGTAATGTGAGAAACAAATGAGATATTTTACCAAATGACGCTTTCCTAAAAGAAAAAAAAGAAAAAAAACCAAAACCAATTTCTCGTGATATAGTTACAGGAAATGTTTTTACTTATTCTACCGTTTAGTATTATACTATTTCCTTTCTAACATGTTTTGGTTACATTAGAGTTTGGAGGAACAAGATAATCATAATAGGTTTTAACAGAGTCTTGATTAGCTTCCTTTATTGTTTTTTTATGCAGCATAGATTACGGATTTAAAAAAAATCAGCCAACTTCAGTGACCTTTTACTGATATTATTGTAGGCAGCCAAGACTATTATACCTCACCTTCCAAGTTAATGAGCATCTAAATCGCCGGGTGCAAACTATTCTTTACATAAAACTAGTTACCATAGAGAGAGATTCGTTACTTAGATATCAAATACGCTTAGTCATTGATTATTTACTTTGAAGTACCGTAGCTGTTTTATCGGGGTAAATATACGATAATGAAGCCTCATACTTTACACTCTTACTGAAACAAAAAAATGTAATGGATGCTTATTTACAGCTTTATATAGTTTAGTTTTGTCTTTTCAGTTGACTCATTTTCCAGTAGATTAAAATGTGTTTGCTTATTTTACGAATACTTATCTAAATGTATGACGTTAATATTGAACAATATAATTTTATATATTTTAAATGTAGAATCATTTAGTCATTGTATATTCATAACATCTGTGCATTAAAAAGTCCATAAGAATTTGTGGCTCTGTGATAAAACTGCACGAAAGAGCTATTTTGAAAGCGCAAGAAATTGGTGAATGAGACACAAAATTTGCTTGTTTGTTTCAAATTAAGTACAAAGCTGTGTGGGTTTTCTTAGAGCAAAGCCACATCGGGCTATCTGCTGAGCCCACCGAGGGGAATCGAACCCCTGATTTTAGCGATGTAAATTCGTAGATATACCGCTGTACTAGTAGGAGGCAAGTACAAAGCTACACAACTGACTATCCGTACTTTGCCCACCACAGATATTGAAATCCAGTTTCTGGCAGTATAAGTCCGTAGACATTTCGCTGTGCCACTAGGGGGCGAGACACATAAAGTAAGTTTGTTTGTTTGTTTTTTGGAATTTCGCACAAAGCTACTCGAGGGCTATCTGTGCTAGCCGTCCCTAATTTAGCAGTGTAAGACTAGAGGGAAGGCAGCTAGTCATCACCACCCACTGCCAACTCTTGGGCTACTCTTTTACCAACGAATAGTGGGATTGACCGTCACATTATACACCCCCCACGGCTGGGAGGGCGAGCATGTTTAGCGCGACGCGGGCGCGAACCCGCGACCCTCAGATTACGAGTCGCACGCCTTACGCGCTTGGCCATGCCAGGCCCATAAAGTAAGCTTTTAATGTTTGAAATAATATTTCTTCAACTTAAGCCTAATTTGACAATGAAGTTTCAACTATATTACTTAAAATTATAAAAATTTTAAGAGCGTTCAAGTTAATGTATGGGAAATATAGATAATTAAGATTTTATTAAACTGTTTTGAAGGCAACACTAAATTTTGTAATATTTTGCATATTTGTGTATTTGCTGTTTCCATGAAATTTGATGACAATGTTCTTAATTTTTTACCTGAAAAAATAAAAAAGAAAGGTTCTTCAATTTGAAATACAAATTATGAAGAAACCAAGAGGTTTTAACTCATCCAGTTTAATAACATCAAATTTATTAGTTTTGTCATCATACGTGTTCCCCGCTGATACAATTGTAAGTCCACGGATTTACACGGCTAAAATCAGCGGTTCGATTCCCCTTGCTGGACTTACGAGATAGTGCAATGTGACCTTACTATAAGAAAACACACACTCGTCCCACGTAGCGTAGATGTAAGCTTGAGTGGGACTTCAGCTTATATCTCTGAAGTGGGCATAATACAGATACTTCATTACTTACTTTTGCACTTACAAACAAAAAAGAAGAAATCAATCTTACTCGTGTACGTATATAAGAACGAAGTTGTTTATATATATGGTTACCGATACTTAGCAAGTATTAAAACGTATACTGTTTCTAAGGTATTATTTTAGTGAACTCCTTGGTGACTCATTGATGAGCTTAAGAATGTACGATACACTGGTAATACACTGTAAAAACGATTATACCTGTTAAAAATAATTATTGTGACAAGACACAGCTACATGTTACTTATTTATGTATTAATAATTGTTTTTAATACTATTATGTAGGTTGTTGAGGATTAGGAAAGAACGTATGATGTATAATAATAATTGCTTGGTTTGATAATCTCCTTTTCAGACGAAACGTAATCACCATTTAGTAAACAAATCACGTTAATGAAAATTTATAAATCTAAAAAACTGCTTCTCTAAATAACTGTTGAGGAATGAAAGGTTTAAGCCTACCAATAAAAATGATCAAAGGTAAAGAATATTTTTTTATAAATTTTATTTACGTTTTTATTATCTTTGTCATTCAATGATATTTAACCCAAGTCATTGAAGTTCAGCATATTTCACTTGTTATTTAAAAACAACTCCATGTAACACTGTTTCTAGAATTATTTGTTAATTAATGTCTACATATTTTGGTTTGCGCTTTTTTTATAAATATGTATATCTCTGTGTGCTTATACATTCATACAAAAACACACATATATATATATACAAAGGAACGGCAGAGTTTTTGTTTTTGAATTGTAGTTTTGGAAACGGAGTTTTTATAACGCGTTCAAGCACGTATAACTTTAATAAAACGATATAGTGAGCCAACTTTGAAATATTTTTGTTGATGGCGGCAAAAATGATTTTTATTTAGTATAGATCATATAGTTGTATATATAAAAAAGTTTTATTTTTAAAGTATAGTTTAAACTGATTTTAGCTCATAAGTAACATTTTTCATTTGTTTCAGAGCGTATTATACAAACTTAAATTAAATAAAAAGGTACACAACCCCAACTAAGTAATGGGAGACATATCAAAAAAGTTTGTAAAACTTACACCTCAAAGAAATGTTTAAAAACCGAAATATATCAGTACTTATGTGTACATTTTACATATTTTGTTGTTAGAATGTGTAGCTATTTCGAAGTACTTGCACCTACTTTTTTATTGATGTAAATTATATTTTTATTGTGTTATTTCCACACAAATTGGTTAAAATATTTTATCTATGATAACGAGCAGATGTGCTTGACAGGTGACCGGGCTGCTATGGTTGTTAACATATGTAAAATCAGGCAAAGATAAAAAGGTAATTTTGGTTAATTTCTGTTCATCGGTCCCACGTGGGATAGTGCTATAATCCTGAGCTCGATTCCTGTTGATAAAGCGTGTAGCCCAAGGTAGCCGTATTCTATGACAAACAAATCTTGTGCATAGTGAGAATATTTTAGGACTACCATATGCAATTTGGACTATCAGCTACGCTAGAGAGTAACCAATTTTTTTGCTACCTTGAAATTAAACACGAGGCTACACAAATGGGCTCTCTGTGATCTGTTCATCACGGGTATCGAAATCCGGTTTTAGTGTTAGTATTTCGCAGATGCACCGCTGTGCTGCTGCAGAGCACCGATTTTGTGTGTCATAATCGCAAAGAACCATCAGTTCATTATCCATGGACTCAACGTGTAGTTCAGTATAGCAACTGGAAGTATTATTAATGGCCAACCTGTAAGTAACCGATTCAACTTGCAATATTGGGTACACGGGTTCGAATCTCCATCCAACAAACATGCTCGCTTTTTCAGCCTTGGGAGCGTCACAATGGGATGGTCAATCATACTATTCGTTGGTAAAAGAGTAGCTCGAGAGTTGACGGTGGGTGGTGATGACTAGCTGCCTTGCCTCTAGTCTAATAGTGCTAAATTAGAAACTGCTAGCGCAGATAGCTCTCGTGTAGCTTCTGGCGAATTCAAAACAAATAAGTAAAATGTACGGAACAGATATAATTCGTTCTACTTGTGGTTGAGAAAGCTTGTTTGAGGTCAAAATTAATTACAAAATATTTCAATATATTCTCTATTCACAAAATACACAAACAAAAGCAACAAATAATTAACTGAGTTCTATACAAGAATTTAAAACAAAGATAAATTAAAGCCAAAAAACAAAATAAGAGAAAGGTATAACTATCTTTTACAATATTTTGGATCTTCATAATACTTTCCTAAACTCTTCAAGATGCTATACATTTGCACGTAGTGTTTTCAGAATATTTTTGAAATGTTAAAAAAATTAATAATTTAAACCAAAACAGAATTAATCCGTATAGATGTTACCATTTTACAAACGCTTTTGGAAAGATGTTTCGTCTACGGATTTACAACGCTAAAATCAGCAGTTTGGTACTCCTGGGTAGATATAGGAGATAGCTCGATATGTTTTTGCTATAAGAAAAACATACAAAGACTAACGTGCATGGAAAAAAATTATTGTAAACATTTTTCTATTTAAATATTTTTCCAGAATGTTCAAAACAAGAAGAATGCTTTTGTTAAAAACCGCTATTGATAAATTATCCTTGATAAATCCTATTTGCATGAGATATTTTATCATAAGATAGTTTCAATTTAAACTAAAAAAAACATAAAGATACTGAATTAATACAATGTCTTGTCGAAAATAATGTGCACAAACATTGTTTATGAATTCTAAATATATAGATTGTTCTGGCTAAACTTTCGTCTATCTTATTCTTTATTCAAAGAATAAGTCTAAACTTGTCGAAAATAATGTGCACAAACATTGTTTATGAATTCTAAATATATAGATTGTTCTGGCTAAACTTTCGTCTATCTTATTCTTTATTCAAAGAAAAAGTCTAAACTTATTTTTTTACTTCGACTATTTTTCACCTCTTACAATGCATAATTATATCCGAAAGTTGAAACTGTAACTTATATTACAGCTGATCTCAAATCAAGCAAAAATCCTTTAGTGAGGAAAAGAGTTTAAAACAATTTCGTTAATATATTAAATCGAGTGTTGTTAATTACAAATTAAAACTTTTTAAAAATCAAAATTATAATTTGAATATAAAACTATTTTAATAGTATATTTGTTAGTGATTTAGACTTCTGATAGCTGTCCTTTGATTTAACATGCCAAGAAATTGTTAGACAACCATGTCTTGAGTTTAATCACGTCCAAAATGTACTTACATAAAGGTAGCTAATAATAATGTTCTTCAATATTGTTAATATCGCATTTACCGCTAGGCGTTTAGTTTATTACCTACGTTTGTTCGAGTAATATTTTTTTATGTATGTGACTTATACTGTTGGATGTTTCTCTAAATTTTTAGAAGATTCGTGAGAGTAAAATTTAAGAATATTTGTTTTACGAAAACCCTAGCGTGTTTTCGAACATTGTTGAACGTTTTAGAATCTCGCCTTAAACTATATAAACCAACGCGCCAAAGATAGTATTATTATTACTGGTCAGCTACAGTTAGTGTATTATTAGCTTTGGAAACTGAAATTGTGATTAACGATTATTGATCGGAAAACTACATAATTTGACCAGGAACGTTTAGAGATTTCGGACATTACGAAGCTATCAACTTCAGTAAATTTAATTTCGAACGTTAGTATTTATACCAGGACGTTAGATATTGTTGTCTATGAAAACGTACGGGTGCTTCAAGTTAGCTGGCCGTCAAGAAAAGTGTACAGGTATATCAACAAAGAATTAATTTATTCTCCATGAACGTCGATAAAAGATTCAGTTCCAGACCAGACAGAAGACTCAATATTGTATGTAAGTTTGTAAAACTCTTGTATATAAACCATCATTTGTAATAACCGTTATTATAAATTATACTGTTGTTTGTATATTAAAATATATTTGTATTAAGAGAGAAAATTGTATGCATCAATCTTGTTGGCAAATACCAAAAATTAATACATGTCGAAATTCAAATAACTCTTAAATTAAAATTAAAATTTCCGACTGTTCGAATCGTAATATGTAGCATGCGTAACATAAGAAATCGGAAACTCGTCGAAGATTGATTATAATACGTAACATTAGTTAGATTAAGGTAGATTACCTGTTATGTAAGTGACGGTCTAACGACCATTGTTGTAAGACTTAAGGCATTTTCAAACGGTCTTTGTCAGATCATAATAGGTATCGTGAATTCCTAATTGCCCCCCGCTAGTACAGCGGTATGTCTCCGGATTTACAACGCTAAAATCAGGGGTTCAATTCCCCTCGGTGGGCTGAGCAGATAGCCCGATGTGGCTTTGCTATAAGAAACACACACACGAATTCCTAATTTAAAAGTTAACTATTTTAACATTCGATTACGATAGGTTAGCAATAAAGCAGTGTTAAAGATTTAATGTAGACATTTCAGAATAGTTGTGGAAAATATATATTGTCACTTTGTGTAGACACCAATCTATCATTTAGTTTATATTAAACAATATACTTTAGGGATGCACACGTTATTAGCACGTGCTTTATAAACAGTTAAATTACAATTAGCAAAACTTTAATAATAGTTTAAGTTTAAGTTCATGCAATATCAATACGTTTCAGTTTCACTTGAAAATCTTAGTTATTTAATTGAGATCTCCACCATGTGTACAAGTTTCTGTGAAACTTACATTGCACTAATAAGTATCGTACGAGATTAAATATTCATAAAGAATGTTCTAATGCGCAACTCAGGAAAATAGAATAGCTTCATTCCGTTTCTCTTATGAAGCTATGCTAACTTTATTGATATTCATATAGCCAATGTTTTTGTTGTTATTGTTGATTGAAGGTTAGTTTTAGCTACCTAATTTAAACAGGACAAAACAGATATGGGTCTATCTGTCTATAATCATATATTTTAATATATTAATTGGCAGTACTGTCTTTCAAGACACTGAACACTGTATGCTTATACCATTCAATGCCAAGGTATTTAATGGCAAAAAGAACTACGTATGAGATACATTAAACCATTTTGTGTATTTTCATGTATGTTATTAAGAGCAAAATATATTTTTATATTAAATTTTATGTGTGAGGGTGTTATGACTACCAGAAGCTGTGTCTGTTTAAATGTAGAGAAAATAGTTAATAAATAAATATTATATAAATTCACGTTTCAAAACAAATACCAGGATTTCTTTAGTCGTACTTCGAAATATTTTTGGTTGGCTTGATATATTGGGGCTGTTCTTTATATGACCAGATATGGTGTATCCACGGGCCCAAAGTATGGAGAGAGTTTGACGGTAACGGGATACAAGCCATTCTTATTTGGATTTAAAGCTCAAACACATAAACTTTTTGTTGGTAAGATAGCTGCTTTTGAAACTTACCGCCAACCATTATTTTACATTTTTAGCCTAGAAATTGCCCTCTTTTACAAATATCAACCGCTTACATGACATTCCAAAAGTTTCAGAGCACATTCTAATATTACCTCAACATTTTCAACATTTGGAATGACATGTTTATATTGAAACCGTCAACAATGCCAAATCGGTCTCCAAAATGCAAAAAAAGGAGAAAATATGATGACTTTTTTCTTCTTTTTTGGGTCTCATGGCCAGGGCGCTTGGGTCCAAGAGATCGAAACCTCACACTGAACATGTTGAATTTTTCAGCCTTTTGAGCATTAAATGTGTTGGCCAATCCAGCTATTCATTGGCAGGAATGTTGGCGATGGGTCTGACAATCGGTTGCCTTTCCTATGATTGACATTTCATATCTAAGGATTGCTGCAGGTAGACTTACTAGTTTTGTCGTAAACGAAACTCATGTTTCTCAAGCCCTCATGAGAGAAGATATCTTGCATTCGCTGTTGTTAGTGGCCATGTCCTGTTTCTTATATTATTATTATTATTATAGTTTTCTGTCAGTGTATATTAAACCTGGATGGTATATTAAATGCCACATTGATGTTTTATTTCACATCACGATTCATTATTAAGTGTGCATGAAAATTCTGTCTGGTATGATTAAGTTCCCACTTTGTTGTTGTTGTTTTGAATTAAGCACAAAGCTAAACAATTGGCTATTTATGCTCTGCCCACCACGGGTATCGAAACCTGGTTTTTAGCGTTATAAGTCTGCTGAAATACCGATGAGCCACTGGGGGGCTTTTCCACTTTAATACATTTTCTCGTCTTAATTTCTACTGCACATTACAAATAATGAACTTGGGTAAGAGCAGGCAGTACAGAATGTCTCATACATTCGTACTTTTACTTTGTGAAGAAATGTGATATTCTCTTTCGTGCCATAGTGACTACAACTGAGTGTCTATGGCAGATGTTGACCTTTAAAAACACTTTGCAGTAGATTATTAAGTGGTTTAGCGCAGATAGCCCTCGAGTAGCTTTGTGCGAAATCCAAAATCAAACAAACAAACAATTAAGTGATTTACGTTTTAGATGAGTAAGGATAGGTACTTTTGGCTCATTGTTAATATGTTACCTCAATACATACGGAGTACATATCTTATATTTCGTATTACACTACGGTTACGACAGAAAGTGTTCGTTTCCCTGCGTCCCGAGTGGTTTTTGCTCATAACTTAAAAAAAGTATCACGATTAGGCTAATAGACGTACAATATATTATAAATATTACACTAACACACATCTACATAAATTTTCTTGTAAATTAAACGACAAATGAACTGTTTATAAACAAATAACCAAAAATAGCAGGAGCAAAAAGTGTTCGTACAGCGCAGAACGTGTGAAAAAACTGATATTCCCATAAAAATTTTGTTTAGTTTGGCGAATAAATTACATTATACCATTCCAGAACTAGACACTGGGTTCATAATTATTGAAATTTATCCAGCAAAAAATGTACTTCCGGCAATTTAGCGCCGTCTCCGTCATTATCTGCTTGGTCATCATGACGAACAGGAAACAACTGTCCAGCGTTTAAAAAATCGAATTATTGTAAAATACAAGTCTCGTGTGTTTCTTTCCGGTATTGCTACACAACATAATGTGCCGAAATCTACTGTTCAAAGCATAATTGCGAAGTTTAAGCTTACGGGATCAACTGCTAACTTCCCTCGTTTCGGACGTTCCACCAAACTTCCAGAGAGAACAAAGAGGAAGGTTCTCAGAGAAGTTAGTAGGAACCCTCGTTTAACACGTAATGACATACTAAAACTGGTAAGGGGAACTGGGGTTGAAGTAAGCACCTCTGCAGTTAGGAACATGTTACGCTCTTCTGGGTTCACAGCATGCCATCTTCGTAGAACTCCATATTTAAAGCCTGTTCATTTAGAAGCACGATTGAGGTATGCAAGAAAGCATGTAGGTAAACCCTTTACCTACTGGAAGAGTATTCTTTGGTCAGACGAGACTAAAATCGAGCTTTTCAGCCACAATGATGTCCGCTATATTTTCCGTAAGAAGGGGGAACTAAATCTTCCAAAGAACACCGTCCCTACAGTTAAACACGGAGGTGTCTTGATCATGCTATGGTGTTCCTTCAACTCTTCTAGTCCAGGCAGCCTTCACCAAGTAAAGGGAATCATGAAAAAAGAAGAGTACTTTAATATATTAGGCACTTATATCAAGAATGATGCTCGGAACTTGCGGCTTGGGCGTCGTTGGATCTTCCAGCACGACAATGTCTCTAAGCACACCTCGAAATATGTGCAATTCTGGATGCAGAGAACCATATAAGCGTCCTGGAGTGACCATCGCAGTCACCCGATCTCAACCCAATTGAAAACGTTTGGCATGAGTTGAGAACCAGGGTTCATCAGCGTCATTCGAAAAATTTGTAAGAGTTGGGATCCTCCTGTAAAGAGGCCTATGAGGAGAGATTGCGTTAAGTAATTAACCTGAAAAGGCGACACAACTGACCATTAAAGTAAACGCACGAGCACTTTCTGCCCCTCCTATGTTTGGTTATTTGTTTATTTGGTTATTTGGTATAAACCGTTTATTTGTCGTTAAATCATAAGAATTTATGTAGATGTGTATTAATATAATATTTATGAAACGCTTCACTTTCATTATCCTAATCATGATACTTTGTAAGTTATAAGGAAAAAACTACTCACGACGCAGGTGTACGAACACTTTCTGTCGTAACTGTATGTTGTACAAATTTTGTTCCTGGATAGTATATGTTATTTCTTAATTGCTTATGTTTCAAAAGTACAGAAAATGGCCATTATTCTCTTCAAACTTTGGTTTTGTGACCCGAATAATGAAATTTAGAAATTAACCTATTTTCTATGTAAAAACGTGCAAATTTGCACATTTTTCATTTAAATAAGGTCTGAATAAAACAACATATGAATCAAGATTTACATGTGTTTATATTAAAGTTATACAAAAACGAACAATAATGTTTAGAAGTGAGTAGTTTTTCGAGATTCACGACTGTAATTTAAGCAACTTTCATGTATCAGCCCCTAAATATATTCTCTCATGATGTTTTCGTTATACGCTCCTTGGTAGCCGCGTTGAAAGTCTAGTACATCTTGGTGAAAGCGCTCGCCTTGCTGCTATGAGTATGCTCTCATGTTTACCTTAAATTTATCAAGATGATCGTCAAGGATATGAACTTTAAAGGACATCCTGCAGCCCATTTTGCTGTAGTTCTTCACCATAGCCTCAACCAGTTCCACAAAATGTTCGACCTTATGGTTGCCCAAGAAGCCCCGAACCACTGCCCCATGCTTTTCTTATCTTTCGACTGAGCTTCTTGGAAAATTCTGTACACTCCAGGATTTTCTTTATTTGCCTCAGACAGCTTAGTGAAGAAGTCTCGAAGGTACTTGAAGCCTGCAGACTCCTTATCAAGAGCTATGACAAATTGTTTCATAAGACCCAGTTTTCTGTGCAATGGTGGGAACAACACCTTCTGGAGGTCCACGTATGGCTCACATTTGATATTGTGCCTCCTCACAGAGAACTCGGTCCCTGCTGTACCAAAGGCAAAGATAACAGGGAAACATGGTAAAGTCTCCTTGGAGACCCATCAGGAATACCACCATTTTGAAGTTTCCAATAACCTTCCAGCCATACTCATTATACTTCAAGGCTTCTAGCATGGTCCTGATGCAGTTTTATTCCTCTTTGAGGTGCACCGAATCTTGAAAGGTTCAAAATGTGTATAATATAAAATCTTATTATTGAAGCAAGTAAAAATTGTCCGTCTTACCTTCTAGAGTTGTTTTTTTTTTGCAGTGCGCACGGGTAAAATGAGGTGCTCAGGGTTTGTCTTGATCCCCAACAGGCATGTCGAAATATACCTAGGCTTCACACATTTTAGCAGATGCTGTCACAGAGTACTTTTTCGATATTGCCCACATACATAGCACAATGTGTCTGGTGAATGCTTGCAGCTTCTTGATGCCATCTCTGATAAAATCAGTCAGATCTGTGTGTTCACTTAGGCAGCTAGAACTAAGCAGAAGTGGTGAATGATGAGCCTCTGTATATATATTACTATGGTAAGTTCTAGAAAATTCTAATAGGTTTTGGAAAATTCTCATAAGTTCTACAACATTCCAGAAAGTTCTTGAAAATTCTTATAAGTTCGAGAAAATTCTCTATCAGGAATATATCTGGAATGCCTTGGAAAAATGGGTAAATTTGAAAATTTCATTACCCAGGTCACAAAAGCAAAGTTTGAAGAGAAAAATAGGTCTTTTCCATTTACCTTAGGTATAAGCAATTGGAAAATAACACTTTCTGTTCAGAAACAAGAAAAAGCAAAAATTTGGTTACGTAGTGTAACTTGAATAAACTTTAGATATCAATTCCATTCTACCTAATGTCTTGGTAGAGGTAGAAACATAAGTCATATTAGAAGCGTTTTAGGTAACGAACGCCACTATTTTACCTTCTCTAAGTGTGTGAGATTTAATGATAGTTTATACTTATTGGGCTTTTGAAAACATCATCTTTATGGAAGAGTGTAAGTTAAATTTCGGTAGTAATAGTAGAAAATTTGTGATTACATTAATTTGGTTGCCAAATGTTAGTAGGCCTGGCATGGCCAAGCACGTAAGGCGTGCGACTCGTAATCCGAGGGTCGCGGGTTCGCGCCCGTGTCGCGCTAAACATGCTCGCCCTTCCAGCTGTGGGGGCGTATAATGTTACGGTCAATCTCACTATTCGTTGGTAAAAGAGTAGCCCAAGAGTTGGCGGTGGGTGGTGATGACTAACTGCCTTCCCTCTAGTCTTACACTGCTAAATTAGGGACGACTAGCATAGATAGCCTTCAAGTATCTTTGTGCGAAATTCCAAAACAAAGAAAGCCAAATGTTAGTATATATTCATGTCATATAAGTGCTAGTTGTCTAATTACATTTTACAAAGGAAAGGCGTACAGTATTGTTGACACGGTACAACGTAGCAGCAAGCTATTCTATTGTGCAAACAGTGACATTCTCCGTAATAAAAACTTTACACTAAATATCAATACACAAATAGGTAGAATTAACTTAAGTCGAAGAGATTGAGATATTATATTAAATACGAAGTACACAGATGCTGCGTGCTCAGCAGACTTTATAGATTAGTTTTAGGCATTTCATATGTATGAAATAAGGACGTTCTCTTTAATAGCCTTCTGGAGGCTCAGAGGTAAGCCAATGAATAGGCTTATAACGCTAAAATTCGGTTTTCGATACTTACAGTGGACAGAGCATAAATAACACATTTTGTAACTTTGTGCTTTTCAACAAAACAAACAAAGAAAATTATTTCTAGAATATAGGAATTCATATCTTGTTTTTCCCATATTTCATTTGACCTACAGATAGAAAGAAGTTGTTCCATTCGTAATATAAATATTACAAAATGTTATTTATTTATGTACTACTAAACGTGATTATATAACAGCAAAGCTCATTATAAATGATTTTCATTTTTATGTCACCAATAAAGTTTCGAAAGCAAAGGGGAAAAAAAACATGATAATTGTGATATATATATTAGTGAATTAGTTTACTTGACCGCAATACAGAAATGATTGAGTATCTTTAGAACTCACTGGAGCATATCTTGATCTTTCCGATCTCTGCCACAGGAATTTCTGGTTGGATGACGTCTCCAAGACCACAAATTGACTATTGCTTCATGATGGCTTTGTAGATGACATGAAAAAGATGAAACGCGAACATGAAATGATTGTTGTTCTATGTAACGTGGGTCTTATTGTTCATAGGCTTGTGCAGTCGACATTTTTTTTTTTTTTTTTCGGTGAGTAAATCTAAAGTATGTGCTTTCATTGTCTTGGTTTGGGGTCAATTTCAGTTTTATTATAGCATATTGTTAAACATTATGATATTGTCAATTTGTCACCGCACGCATTATTTATCCGTAAACAAGATATTTATTTCGCCTTTTAGAGTATACCATTAAGTCACAGGTATGGTAAATGACTCTCATTAAAAATATAATTAGCACTGTGGTAATAAATGTTATAATGACTATATTGCACTAACAGAATGCTGTTAGCGATATTTTTGACCCTATAATGTATCATACAGTTCTATCAACAGATATTGGCTAGTCTTACACCCATATACAAAATAATACTCATATTAAGAGTAAATATATTACATATATTATATGTTTTAAATAATACGATTAACGAAAGTGGCATTAAAGAAAGAATGTTGGTTCTTTTGTATATTCGTATATGTTACTTATCTGCGTCAATCGTTTCTAATTTTGAACGTGGACTAAAGGAAAGGTAATTAGTTAATAATACCTACCACCAAACCTTGGGCTACTTTAATCGAATAGTGGTATTTCACCGTCACTTTTATAAGGTACCCACGGTTGCAAGTTATGGAGCGAGAATTTGCAATAAAGAGACATTATGTAGCTTTACTTTCAAGCAAATAAACAGAACAAGTCAATTATACTAGTGGCTTATCTGAGATACATTAATCGTGAAAGAGATGGTTTAATATTTTTCATTCAAAATAAATATTACCGAATATATCTAGTCTGCAATCAAAATGCATCGATCTGTGATAGGTTTGAGAGCTAGTCAAAGATATGAACAGCTATATTTTCAATCATGTGATCTTCTAAAGATGATTATTTAACACTTTACTAAAGATGAATATACGTTCTTCCTCTATATGTCATCTGTTTCTGTGTAGCTGTCTATTATGAGTGTGGAAAGAGTCAGTATAATATAAGCATTGCATCACTATCGTTCGACTACAGCTAGGACCTCTCCAAAGATCAGATAAAAATAAACTCCATGAAGTTTAAATTCTACACAATCTCTTTCCCCCTGTGCTTACACAACATAGAGAAATCCGATTTCATTTATATTACTCGAGGCTGATACTTTAAGAAGCACGTTCGACAAACATTCAACAGGTAGCATGTCTGTTGAAGTAGGGTTCTTGAGTATCGATCTGGGAGCACCACGAAGCCTTACTACTGAAATGACACATTTATGAGCTCTCGTTATTGCTGCCTTGTGTATCAATGTTTTCTCACCAAAGTCCTTATCTAGAGAGTCATATTTATAGTTTCTAAACGAAATTCAATAATGGTTTCAGTGTCTTCGTTCTTGAAATTAGCTCACAAAGTCGGCTGTGACGAGTTAATTCTCTTTGTAAAAAGTCAATGTGTGATAAGAAAGTTATTATTATATGCTTCAAAGCATACAGTTTCACTGCAGAATTTTCTACGTGACATTTCAAGACGTGATTTTAACCTTCCAGTTACCAGGCATGGTCAGATGGGAAGAGCGTTTAACTCGTTATCTGAGGGTCGCGGGTTCGAAACCCTGGCACACCACACATGGTCGCCCTTTCAGTCGTGGGGACGTTATAATGTAACGGTCAATTCCACTATTCGTTGGTAAAAGAGTAGCCCAAGAGATGGCGCTGGGCGATGATGACTAGCTGCCTTTCCTCTAGTCTTACACTACTAAATTAGGGACGGTTAGCATAGGTAGCTCTCGTTTAGCTCTGCGCAAAATTCTAAATAAACCAATCGCTAACTGACAATAACAGAAAAATAGGACATGTCGGGTCTGTATTTGTAGCAATCACTCTTGACTTATGAATATTATGAGCATTGTTTATGTTTCCCTTTAAGACTTGTCTCTATTATACATGTATATAGTGGATTTTATTCAATTTGAAATAGTTTTGCAATTTGAAATTATTAAAACGTTACTACATATGCTCTCGTAGCTCTCGTTTAGCTCTGCGCAAAATTCTAAATAAACCAATCGCTAACTAACAATAACAGGAAAATAGGACATGTCGGGTCTGTATTTGTAGCAATCACTCTTGACTTATGAATATTATGAGCATTGTTTATGTTTCCCTTTAAGACTTGTCTCTATTATACATGTATATAGTGGATTTTATTCAATTTGAAATAGTTTTGCAATTTAAAATTATTAAAACGTTACTACATATGACAAGAAAATCTTTGTGAAACAAATAATTTTGTCATCATTAATCAAGTTGAGAATGAGCAGCAATTACGAATTCGAGGTTGTCTGGAAACTGTCAAACTGAAGTTGATCTCAGGCAGTTCTCAAATGGTAAGCTTGTTTCAATTTATATACTGTAATTTTGCGTTTATTTTGAAATAGTTCACTGCAGTTACTCTCATAAACCATGTTATTTCCTGTTTAGTCACTTCTGTTGTTTTTTTTTTAAATAACAAATGTCTATAGAGTTCACAAACTATAAAGTTTGTTAAAATATTACACTGGCGGCAGAAGTCAGGCAGGAAAGACCCCACAGCGCAAAGTAATCCCATAGAAAACGATATTCTAAGCTACACATTGTTCATTTATTTTTTGTAAAGCAAACTGAAATAGTAATGTAGTAATAGTAATGTAAGGAGAGTTCAAAATATTAACATTTACACTAATTAAATATTCGTATCTTAGCTTTAATATTAAGAATCGCATAGGTTAATAAACCTCATTCGCCATCTAAAACACGGGCATTCTAATCTGCATCAGAAGAAATTGTTTGTTTTGAATTTTACGCAAAGCTACACGAGGGCTATCTGCACTAGCTGTCCCTAATTTTGCAGTGTAAGGCCAGAGAGAAGGCAGCTAGTCATCACTACCCACCGCCAACTCTTAGGCTACTCTTTTATCAAGGAACAATAGAATTGTCCATTATAATGCCCATACAGCTGAAAGGGCGAATATGTTTGGTGTGTCGGGGATTCGAACCTGCGAGCCTTGGACTAGGAGTCGAGTGCCTTTACCACCTGGCCATGCTGGGCGTCGCATACCATAACATATATGTAATATTACAATACGCTTTTTTAACTTTTAAGAATTTGTTTTAATATGTGTCTGTAACTGTTGAACAGTGTAGCGGTGAACTAGATCAACCTGATAACTGCTGCCGAAAAGATATTCTAAACTTCTTATTTTCGTTATATATTATAATTTTAAATAGCGTAAGAATGAATTAAAGTGTAATTTAGGTTTTAAAGTTAAATAAATGCCGAATTAGATCCAATTTATGACACTTGCTAATAAGATTGATACAGTTACGTCAGAAGGTGTTCGTGCCCCTGCGTCCCAAGTGGTTTTTTGCTCATAACTTAAAAAGTATCACGATTAGGCTAATAGATTTACAGTATATTATAAATATTACACTAACACACACCTACATAAATTTTTATGTAAATTAAACGACAAATGAACTGTTTATAAACAAATAACCAAAAATAGGAGGAGCAGAAAGTGTTCGTACAGTTCATAACGTGTGAAAAAACTAATATTCCCGTAAAAATTTTGTTTAGTTTGGCGGATAAACTACATTATACCATTCCAAAACCACATACTGGGTTCATAATTATTGAAATTTATCCAGCAAAAAATGTACTTCCGGCAATTTAGCGCCGTCTCCGTCATTATCTGCTTGGTCATCATGACGAACAGGAAACAACTGTCCAGCGTTTAAAAAATCGAATTATTGTAAAATACAAGTTTCGTGTGTTTCTTTCCGGTATTGCTACACAACATAATGTGCCGAAATCTACTGTTCAAAGCATAATTGCGAAGTTTAAGCTTAAAGGATCAACTGCTAACTTCCCTCGTTCCGGACGCCCCACCAAAATTTCAGAGAGAACAAAGAGGAAGGTTCTCAGAGAAGTTAGTAGGAACCCTCGTTTAACACGTAATGACATACTGAAACTGGTAAGGGGAACTGGGGCTGAAGTATGCACCTCTACAGTTAGGAACATGTTACGCTCTTCTGGGTTCAAAGCATGCCATCTTCGTAGAACTCCATATTTAAAGCCTGTTCATTTAGAAGCACGATTGAGGTATGCAAGAAAGCATGTAGGTAAACCCTTTACCTACTGGAAGAGTATTCTTTGGTCAGACGAGACTAAAATCAAGCTTGTCAGCCACAATGATGTCCTCTATATTTTCCGTAAGAAGGGGGAACTAAATCTTCCAAAGAACACCGTCCGTACAGTTAAACACGGAGGTGGCTCGATCATGCTATGGTGTTCCTTCAGCTCTTCTAGTCTAGGCAGCCTTCACCGAGTAAAATGAATCATGTAAAAAGAAGAGTACTTTAATATATTAGGCACTTATATCAAGAATGATGCTCGGAACTTGCGGCTTGGGCGTCGTTGGATCTTCCAGCACGACAATGCCTCTACGCACACCTCGAAATATGTGCAATTCTGGATGCAGAGAACCATATAAGTGTTCTGGAGTGACCATCGCAGTCACCCGATCTCAACCCAATTGAAAACGTTTGTCATGAGTTGAAGACCAGGGTTCATCAGCGTCATCCGAAAAATTTTTAAGAGTTGGAGGCCTTCTGTAAAGAAGAATGGAAGAAAATACCAATAGTGTCAAACGATCATGGAGGGCTATAAGGAGAGATTGCGTTAAGTAATTAACCTGAAAGGCTTCTCAAGTGACCATTAAAGTGGACGCACGAACACTTTCTGCCCGTCTGTGTTTGGTTATTTGTTTATAAATAGTTTATTTTTCTTTCAATTTACATAAAAATTTATGTAGATGTGTGTTAATATAATATTAATAAAAATCTCTTCTTTCATTATCCTAATCATGATACTTTTTAATTTATGAGGAAGAAACTACTCACGACGCAGGTGTACGAACACTTTCTGTCGTAACTGTACACTGTTCCTTTTTAATATAAATATGTTTTAATACACAAACAGTAATACAATTTACAGTAACAGTTATTATTAATAATCACATATTTACAGAAGTTTAACAAGCATACACACAATATTGAATATTTATTTGGTCTGAAACTTCCTTGATGTCTTATTGAGGGTTCACGATGAGTGAGTTAATTTCGAGTTGATATTGACACAATTCCTTTAAGAGGGAACAAGATAGCTTTGTGTTTTTTCTTCGCCGGTAACACGTCGAGTTTTTCTATCGATGAAGTTATGTAATGTTCTCTTAAAAAATATTAATGGCTGGTGCGGATTCGTTAAAGTGAAATGGTTTGTAATGTCCGAAATCTATAAGCGATCGGGGTCAGGTATCTGAAGTTCCCGATTGATAAGAGTTACTTGCACTTATCAGTTTTATTTACAAAAAAATATATGTCTAGCATAATGTGAAGATAAAATTAAAAATACGCTGTAACGACAACAGTAAACACTGATTGTAAATGTAAGACAATTATAAAAACATATCTTAAATGAGAAAATCATTCACTTTTGGTCAGAGACTTTGCTTCTCGTATTCCTTTAACTGGTCTATTACTGTTTTAAAATTAGAACTGAGTAAAAATAACAATTCAGATTATCTTTCGTTTATCTTAAGTCACTATTTAATAGGGTTCAGCATGGCCAGGTGGTTAAGGCACTCGACTCGTAATCCGAGATTCGCGGGTTCGAATCCACGTCACATTAAACATGCTCGCTCTTTCAGCCGTGAAAGCATTATAATGTGACGGCCAATCCTACTACCCATAGGTGGTGAAAACTAGCTCCATTCCCTCTAGTCTTACACTGCTAAATTAGGGACGGCTAGCGCAGATAGCTCTCGTGTAACTTTACGCGAAATTCAAAAACAAACAAAAAAACAATAAACAAAGGTCCTCTTGGGCGGTGACTTTTAACAGTCAAAACATAGATCTTAAATGCTAGTTTTCATACATCGGTTTTGAGGTTGGTAAAAAAATACTAAAAGTATCATGAAAAATAAATTCTGCAGCGTAATGAGGTAATGTGACGTTTATCACAAACTGAAGCCCTACTGATTTACACAACTTCGCCAACTTTCGACACTCAAACAGAAACATTAAATGTCTTACTATAGATTAAATACCTCATTTAAAAATGTTTATTTAAAAGGATAAACTAGGAACTGGACTCAATAAGTTTGAGGTTTGTTTTTTTTTTACTTTTATTAAATAACTATATAATTCACGCAATGTCTTTTATACAATTTGGTTAAGTCGAGATAGAAGTATTGCATATTTAAAATATTTATATTTCATGATGCTTCGTGTTTCTTATATAATCATAAAATGAAACTTACTTTAGAAAATGTTAATAAAACTTATACATTAGAAGAAAAGTCACAGGATCACGTACATTAAAACACTCAAAACCTGAAATCTGTTTGTTTGTTTTTGAATTTCGCACAAAGCTACTCGAGGGCTATCTGTGCTAGTCGTCCCTAATTTAGCAATGTAAGACTAGAGGGAAGGCAGCTAGTCATTACCACCCACCGCCAACTCTTGGGCTACTCTTTTACCAACGCATAGTGGGATTGACCGTAACATTATACATCCCCACGGCTGGGAGGGCGAGCATGTTTAGCGCGACGCGGGCGCGAACCCGCGGATTACGAGTCGCACACCTTACGCGCTAGGCCATGCCAGGCCTAACCTGAAATCTAAAACGAATGTTGTATCATACAATAAAACGAAAGTATTACATCTTGTGTATATTCGAACAGTCTCAATGCGGTGGAAACCCCTTAAAACACTAAGTAATTATGTAAAATACAACATGCTGTTTTGGTTTTGAATTAATTCTACCATAATGGCAATACTTAAAGTTCAAATATTTTTAACTGAGGTAGCACTTGCAGTACTCCGCTGGTACAGCTGTAAGTCTACGGATTTATAGGGGTTCGATTCCCCTCGGTAAACTCAGGAGATAGCCTGATGTGGCTTTGCAATAAGAAAGACACACACTAGTATGTGCGTTTAGAATTTTTTTTTGTAACTACGTAACAACAATGATCATTAATATAGAAGGACAAATAAATGTATTTATACGTGTGTATTTCTTAGTATCTGTATTCATAGGTAAAAAAGGAAATTAGTTGGTTGAATGCAACTTTAGAGATAAACCAATGTTTATTTTCAGACGAAATTAACAGTTACGCTTTATTATGTATTAATGCTCAACCCTACTGCCATCACTTTTAGCAAAGAAATTAATAATTCGTGTCTTTGAATATCGATTTATTATTATTTCATTCACAAATATTATCTGATAAATTAATTATTCACACAAAACTGTACGCTTAAGATTAAATACATATTGGAACTCGGTATTCTATTTCCTAGAAATATAAAGTAATAATCGTGGTATCCTTCTTCGAAAAGGAAGGAAAATTAAAAATAATAGCTATTCTGTATTTTAGAAATGGAAACTTACACCAGAGTTGTCTAAATTATTTATAAGCAGCTAATTATGTTTGTGAACATGACTGAACTACTTTATCTAATGGTAGTTTACTGCCACGTTTTTACTTCTTGTGCCGCGTCAGTTTAATTAAAGAGAGATAACAGTTCCAAATAATCCAAATAAAAGTAGAAAAGCACAGTGGAATAAACTTGATAGTGAAGAGCAAGAAGTGGAATACAAAAAGGAGAAAGAGAAAATAAACAAAAATAAAAGCCATAAAAGTTTCATTTACAAAATGAAAATGCATACACGTCTCATACGAAGAGCTCGAAAGCAAACAAAAAATCAATATATTGTAGACCATCAAAATTTTATAATAGTTAATGTTGAATTTATCATGAAGAGTATGTACATAAACTGGGAAAACTAAATCTGCAGGAAATAATACAATAGAAGGAAAAATTAAATAATGTTATATTTATATTTTAAATTTGGGATTGTAACCTGTCTTCGCTCCTGTTAAGTGTAACAGTAAGTAATCTTACTTAGAGCTAACATAAGTAGTGTCAAAGTGTAGAATAATTGTTATAATTTTTTCTAAAAATCGTGATATAACCTATTTTCTCTATGATTTCAGCTTCTGTCCTCACACTTAATCGTCTTTCGATATTTTTAACAGACAAAGAGTGGACTTATAATTTATTTGTGGCTGGTGGAAAAGCAGCACTAAGTACACTATGAGACGAACTCCCCCGAGTCCTGCAACCTTGACTAAATGACATTACTATCTATCTGTGGATGGCACCTGCTGTGTTTTATATATATTCTGTAAATTTTAGTCTCTTTGGTCGCTGGAGGAGTGGAACTCGTTGCCATGACAACATTATATGTTGAGCTGTTCCAGAAATGCGGATGTAGAAAAAAAACTTATACAAAACAATTAACTTTATCATTTTTAGTCTTGAATATTTTTCCATTATTAATTTGCTTTCATTCTAATAATAATAAAGCAACATACATTGATTATAATTTATATTGTCTTTAACATATTAAACACAAAATATATCTAAAAATTAAATTGTGACGGAATCCACATTTACTTCGACTATACAATGTCCTGTTCAAACATTCTAAGATTATCTAACGAAGTCGTTTTCCATGATGTTATTCATTATATTTTTAGGAGTCAAAATATTGCAGTTTTATTAGTATTTTATTCGTAAGTTATAATAATGTTTTTGTTAGATAAAATAGCATAATAGTTTTATTATGTATTTAAATTAGGAGAGCTAGACTTAGGTTAATTTTAAAACTTTTTGTGTTCTGTGATGCTTTTGGTAGTATGTACTTCACTTACGTTTAATTTCGAACCATGCTTTTCTCTAGCAAGGTATGATTAGGTATCATTCTACACATACGAATCATTTGAATGTCATAAACTTTATTTTACAGAAGTTTCTTTTGGCTTGAACCTGGTTCGAACATGGCTTAATGATTAGCGTTTCAATTTGTGAATCCTATGGGGCATAGATGGCGTCCTGTTGCTGTAAAATCACTCACGATACTTTGGGGCTCTGTGTGTGTTTTAATAATGACTGCCAATTCTCATTATTAAAATAGAATATCCCAGGAGCTGCAAGTGGGTGGTGTTGACATGACTCTTTGTTTTCCTTCAAATTTATCAGTTCAAAGCAAATATATTGTATGCTTCTTCATGCGCATATTTTAACCAATATTGTATTGGTTGCAAAAAAGGTTGAGTAAGTTATATTAAAACGATTTTAAATAAGAAAGTCAGCAAGTAACATGACAGTAATAGCTGATATAACGTAGCGGCTTAACGGCATTTAACAGAACTAGATTCGAAATTCTTTGCTTTCATGTAGATAGTCTTATATCTCGTGAAATTGATCACTTTTGGGAAGGGTATGTAACAGCTCGTTTCGATACAAAATTTTCATACTCTCACATCACAAAAATGTCTTCGTAACAGAAATTTAGCATTCCAAAGACGGGGATTTCCTTTGTACTTTATAGCGTAGAAAAAATAAAAATATATGGATCAACTTGGAACGTTAGGACCACGCTGTAGAAGGGCTCCCTTTTCTAAAAGGGACAAAAGCCATGTGTGCACAAACTGATTCTACTACATATTCTTTTAGCCATGACAATATATCAAGTAGCTAGATATGATTATACATGCTATTTCACGATACTTATTGCCCAATACAGCACTTATGGATTTCTGTGCAATGGAATTGTTGAAACGGGCGATAAGAAACAGTCGTCTTCACACTAGATGTCTTATGAAAAGTATGTAAATGTATGGGATGTCTTTTGAATATCAAAGTCTTACGACAAAACCATTTACGATTGAAAATACGGTCGTTAAAAAAAGCATGAAACTGTTATATGCTTGTTACAATATTCATTAATCCAATAATTACAGAAAAAATCTAAGTTTAGAACACGTTTAGACCCAAAGTAAACAGAAATATTATTGTGACTCCTTCTTTTAGTTTTAATATTTTAATTTTATCAGTGCATTCAAGACGAATACAATAAACCAAAATACTTAAAAGGGGTATCCGGATATTTTGTTAAGAATATTTAATTACTGAACAATTTGTTAACGCCATGTTGTTATTAGGACAAGTTGTGATTAGTGATTTAAAGGGACTCAATTTTTTTATTTTTAATTGTAATTTTTTAAAAATATAATTGTAAAAAATTGACTTTTGCTTCAAACAGTCTTGTCAAAATCGATATCGCTTTTCAAAAAGAGTTAAAAACGCAACTTTATGTAAACAACAGTGTTTAAAAAAAACTAATGTACTCACTTATAATAATTTAAAATATTTGCTATTACAATAACATAAAATTAATAAAATTACTGTTTTATCATTATATACAATTTTAATTAAATAATACCATAACCTCATAAACAATGACTACCATGACGACGTGGTGATACGCGAAAATCGTTTCAATATAACGTATTCAACTTTTGTGTTAACAATGCTGTGGTATTCAAGAATACTGATCTATGGCAGAAGGAAATCAACTTTCCAAAAACTGCAGATTCAAAAATATGTTATATTATCGATGTAAAGGAACAAACAAAATAAAATATTTATTCACAATACATGTCAGTCGTAGCTTATTGATATGCCTTTAGATGTCTGAGCTAAAGCTGGCGACTGAGACTAGAAAAAAAAGTTTCCAAAAACATTCCAACGTAATGGCCAAGCTAAGAATAATACATATCCACACAGGAAAAGACAAAAAATGTATCTTTCTACTTTCAAGTGAGACTAAGCTACAAATGAGGTATCCCATAATCCTTGTATTACATATGTGAAAAAAACTATTATAAATATCTTATAGAAGGGAGAGAAAACAAAATCATACCAATCATTTGCACAAGGATCTGTATCATCCCTTGAGACTGGCTTTTCCTACCCCGGAGAGTAAGTGCATTGGAACATGTTTTTGACCCTTCTACACTCAATGGACACGTGTGTCATTAACAACATACATGCACATAGACACATGAAAATTTAAAGAATTAAATGAAGACATCTTAATAGAGATATATCTTGAAATGGTAATTGGATGGTGACATTAACAATTATTTCAGTTGTGAGAATTTAAAGAATGTCAAATATTTTAAATATATTTGTAAAAAAAAAAAAAATGGTTGCTCTGAAGTTTCTTTTCCCCTTATTTTATAGCATACTGGTTCCTCCATCCTGGATGTTCAGAGATATATTTGTCTGCACGAGGTTTCTGTATTTTTTTACTTATGTACCAATTAAATAGGTAGTCCAGATCTATTTTTTATTTTACGAATCTCGTTGCTTTTCAATGATATGAGGTACGATTAATTCATTGAGTTGTTTTAGGTCTTTATTTGGTCTCATGCCAGGAGTTTCGTTCGTCAAAGGATTAGGTAACTTAAAGAATGAGAAAATATAGACTTTTTTTCTGATTTAGAAGATGTTTTAGTTCTTTCATGACCTTCAATGGCCTGGCGTCATTGTTTGCAACTGTTATCAATTCGTTCTGTGTGGCTGACTTCATGGAAAGAGGATCATGTGAAGTAAAATGTAGAGTAAAGGCATTAATACTAAGTTTATTGTAAATGTTGGGTAGTATGCTTTAGTTTTCAAATCTTGTAAAACGTCTAAATAATAAAAGTAATTTTGATAATGTTTAAATGAAGTTTTGGGTAAATTTCTTAGCTTGTTTATTCGAATAAAGAAAATGTACAATATTATTTTAATTCCTTACAGATATCACCCATTTACTAGGATCAAATACACGATATCAGGTAGTGTTATACACTGCGAAAGAACAGTTGACTGTTCAGATACATGCATCTGTATGTCATAAAACAATGGAAGAGCGGATGTCATATCTTTAAGGCGGTCTTTCAATTTTTGCTTTATATGTAACTATTTTCTTTACAATACAACTCTACTTTTTTATCGATTAAACTTTATAACGTGGCTTTTGTTTCTCTTAAGCTTATCATGACTTTTAACTTCACATTTGAATGAGGAAAAAAGTGGTCTGAATTTCGCAAATTTATCTAAATTTATTTATCTCAATAGTCTATGGCCTTTTTATTGTCATTCTTTGTTAGGCAGTATTGAAATATTTTTTATTTCTTTTTATTAAAGAAAGGTTTAGGACCGAAATGCTATTTCAAATGAAAGTTTCCTGGATTTTATTACCATTGCTTTCCTTCCTTTCCTAAACTTAATAACAATACATATCTAGATGTTTACAATACCAAACCGCGTTTAAAATTAGAAACAAAAATTTCTATAGTTGTAATATTTGAAGTTGATTATTTGATTGTTATTAATACTATTGTTGTTGCTATGGAACTTTCTACCCAAAAAAAAAAGAGTAAACCGAAGCATAGGTAAAATGCACAGCTCAAGTATGTTTCACTGGAACTACTTCTTTACTCTAGTATTAACTGTCATATAAAATTAATGTTAGAAAATTACGTACCCAAATAAAAATATTATTGCAGGGCACTAAGGATTGACTCCGACTATTTAATCACAACGTATTTTGAAGAAAGTAAATCATAAACATACTAATGGAAAATTCATAATTGTCAAGATAGAACCAAGCAGCTGAAATATTAATATTTTCATTAAGTATAACTAGTTCTTAGACGTGTGGTTAGTGTACCAGTTTGTGTAACTGAGTTTTCTTACTTTGCGTCCCGTTGCTACCAATAAAATATAAAATTTTGAAAGCGCGCACTGCATTTTGGGACAGTAAGCGACAGTCAAATTTTATTATTTCTTCTGACAAGAGTAGTGCAAGGCTTGATGGTGGATGGTGTTTATTAACTTCTTTTCCCTTAGTCTATTACTTCGAGATTAAAGATGGTTAGCTCAGTTGCTCCCCAGTAGTTCAGCGTTAAGTCAGTAGGCTTATAATGATAAAAACAGGAAACTGATATTCGTGGTAGGCACAGCGCAGATAACCCATTGTGCAGCTTTACCATTAACAGTGAAAGAACGAATAGACTAATGCAGAAATCATTTATGTAGGTTTGTTAGAAATGCCAAAAGGAACAAACAGCTAGTTTTAGTACATTTATTGCACTGAAACATCGGAGGTTAATAGAAATAACTGATATATTTTGAGTCCATAAAAGTATTAGTGGTCTATAAATTGTAAGTGACTCTTTAATAAAATTTTAATGCTACATATTGGGTAATGTGGAAAGTTTTATAAATATCTAATAATTTAACGTTGGTAGCTTGACTGTATCCGTTAAGATAGATTTATTAATATTTATATGTTTGATATATTGTTTGTTTTAAATTTCGCGCACATCTACTTGAAAGCTATCTACGATAGCTATCCATAATTGAATAGTGTAAGACTAGAAGGAAGGCAGCTAGTCACCATCATCCACCACCAACGAATAGTGGGATTGATCTTCACGTTATAACGTCCCCCATATATGTGAGGGTAAGCATGTTTTGGTGTGAGGGGGATTCGAACCTGCGACCCTCAGATTACGAGTCCATGCCTTAACCACCTGTCCGTGGCGGTGCGTGTGTGTATTTTTACAGTAAAAATAAAAAAAAAATACTTTTATACAAAGTCAAGTTTTAAGTTTCTGTTAAGAACTAGTAAGCATTTACTTGTCCCACCAGCGGTAATCTCACGGATTCAAAACGGTAAAATTCGGGGTTTGATTACTTCGCTGAACATAAAATTTACTTATTCGTCTGTTGTGAGATTAAATAAATATAAAATAATATATTACGAAAGTTTTCTAAAGTTAAAAGTTTGTTTTGAGTAGATAACCTTGTAAAAAACAAAACAAATGTGAACAGTTTTTAGTTTTGTTAAAATAAAAAAAAAACTATCAGCGTATTTGTTTAATATAATATTTTAAACTGCTGTTGTAACAAACTGATAGTATGGAGGGAGAATATGCATACTTTATATTTATCCTTGTTGAATGTGTGAACTTGACTTTTAAACTTGAACAAACAGAACAACTATGATTAGTTATTTGCACAGCTTATTCAATGATATTGCTTTTGACAGTCTTGCTTCTTTTTTTCGTTAATATACATGTAGAAATTTTCAGTGTTTTCCAATAGTGTAAGCTAATGCAGTGACATTTGGCCACAAATTCTAGTTGTGGCACTACTCTTTAAAAGCTAGACATTTTGTTCTCGATGAATACTCAATTATTCACTATTATAATGCCGCAAGAGGAGTATTAATGACTGAAGAAATATGTCAAAGCCCGATTCGAGGTGTAACAGATTTACTGTTGTACATTTATTTTAGTGTCTACGTTCATGTCAGTGTAGTTTTTTTATGAATGTGACGCATATTGCTGGATGTGTACTGCGCAAGTTCACTAAATTGGTAGAAAATTCTTGAGAGTAAGCATCAATAATATTTGTTTTACACAAATGCTAGTCTGTTTGAAAATTGTTGAACGTTCTCAAAATTCGCCTTAAACAATATAAATCAACGCATCAACAGACAGAATATTACTATTTGTCAGCTACAGTTAGTGTGCTATAGAATTGGCCTCTTTTTATTGAATTTATCGCTAAAACTACACGAGAGCTATTTGCACTAGCCTCCTCTAGTTTAGCAATGTAAGACTAGTCACCACCACCCATCCCCAATTCTGTGGGCTACTGTTTTGCCAACGAATAGTGGGATTAACAGTCACTTTATAACGCCCCAAAGGCTGAAATGACGAGCAAGTTTGGTGTGACGGGATTCAAACCCGCGACCCTTGGATTACAAATCGAGCGCCTTAACCACCTGGCCATGCCGGGCCGCGCCATGAGTCTCGGAAGATATAATTGTGATTAACGCCTATTAATCAGTAAACTACAAAATTTGACCAGAAATGTTTATAGATTTCAAATATTACATAATGTTTAACTTCAGTGAATTAACTTTGAACGTTAGTATTTCTACGAGGATATTAGATATTGTCGTCGCCGAAAACTTACGGATGCTCCAAGCTAGCTGGCTGTCAAAAAAGTATACAAAGCTATCAAGAAAGAATTAATTTACTCTGCGTGAACATCGATAAAAAATTTAGTCCCAGACCAGATATAAGACAGTACATTTTCTATGGGTATTAAAACTTAAATTAAAAGTTTTGTTCTTTATTTTAATTAAAGTTTTACTAGCCATACCACCCGTCTTTAAAATAAATATTTACTTCAAGTGGGTTCCTTGCCATCATGAAAGACTCAGAATTGTTTGTAAGTTTGTCAAACTTGTATATAAACCATAATTTGTAATTACTATTAGTAATAATCGTTATTATAAATTGTATTGTTTGTTTTTATATTAAAATATATTTGTGTTGAGAAAGAAACATTGTGTGTAGCAATCTCGTTGGCAAGTATCATAAATTCAAATTTCCGATTATCTGAAATCATTGTATGCAAAGCACGTAATATAATAAATCGGATACTCATTCAAAATATATTATAACACGTAACAGAGGAAGAACATTTATTTAGCGAAATTGCTAAACAGTAGAGAGCCAAAGAACGTAACATTTAGAAACATAGCACCTTTAGTATTCTTCAAGATAGCGAAAGATATAGTATTATAGAGCAGGACATTTATAAGATCAGATGACCTTCCCTAAATCAATCTGGAGCAATGTCTTCATTTCCAAAGTGCAACCTATGTTTACTGAAGAGACACCCTCTTATCCGATACGTCAACAGAATGCAGTGGGCATTTTAAAAGTTCCAAACTTTCCAACATTACCTTCAAATCAACAACTGTTTTTATGAGAATAATGACCGAAAAACGAAATTTGAAATCATAGTAATTACATTTAATCTTATAAGTGTTAAATTCATCGCTGCTGCTCCAGCGCTATTAGTACACTTTTAAAGTGAGTAAACCATTATTTTGGAACCAATCTTCACGTACAACGCATTGGCTGTGAAAAGTTTGTCAATGTGAATGGTCTTAGATTGACCTAGTCATTCTTCGTACAGGACTGATAAAATGGCAGTTTTAAAGTAGAGGAATAGCGTGTAACCATTGTCACCAGATGGAGCACAGTCAGCAATGGAGGAAGTTGTTTAAAAGGCAGCATCAGACCTAGAACACGGTTCTAATAAATAGTAGTAGCCTTTCAGTATAAGTTCTATTTGTTGGATAATTTTAAAAATTAAGTTAAAATTTTCTCTTACTTCACTGTTTTGACTCCTTCCTGGGTATGAGGTATTAATCTGATTGAGTACGGGTGCCAAGGTTCAGGAAAAGCTGAATGAATTAAGTATTAATTTGGAGGTGACGGAGCATCACAAGCCAAGGTGGATGGTTAAGGTCGCAAAGGCTGAAAACGGATCGTCACTTTTAGCAGAGGTCTCCAAAGGACTTTTCTGGTGAGAATATTTGATATTTTATCCTCTTTCTTGCTATCTGGTGCCTTTTGGGGGCAGTTTAAAGCTTTATGGGATGAAGTTAGGGTAGTGGTACAAAATACAATTTCTAAAGTCCATTGTACACTTTTAACGTATTCCCAAAATGTGTCTCACAAATGAGTTTGCAATATAAGAAATTGTAACTATATTCATATTAATGAAACAAGAAATTTGTAATTATATAGCTGAACAGTAAATTATGATAATAGAGAATTAATAAGGTGTTTAAGAATTAGATTCTTTTTTGTTATTCTCCAATAAAAAAAGAACACTAAAATGCTTTTCCAATTTATCTAAAGGTACCAGCACTGAAAACAAAGATATACTATTTTAAAGCATTCTATTAATATGAAATTAGATTGGGGGTTGGGGTTTCAACTCTCCTAATAACTTTCACATATCATCCTGTATCATTATGTCAAGTTTGGTTCTGATTGATCAAGAAGTGTGGAAGAGCATAAGGAACAGATATACACACATATTGACGTTTACTTATATAGGTACTGTAATTTGTACAATGCTTGATAAAGTTATATTTTAAATAAATTATAATTATTAATAGACTTCCTTTCATGAATGACTAGTTACAAGCATAAGTAGATTTACAATATGGTGTCATTAAAGAAATTATGCTGAAAAACGAAAATTAACATGATCATATAAAGTCCGCTGTAAATTGGGTTTGTTTTTTGTTAAACACAAAGCAACACAATGGGGTATCTGTGCTCTGCCAATAACGTTTAAGAGCAATTTTCAACGTGGTAAGCTTGCTGACTTAACTTTAGTCATTGGGGAAAGCTGGAAATGTATTATTCTATTATAAATTACGTTTTGTTTTATTATACATAAGGTTTTGATTCTATACCTTGTAGCAAACTGTCTTACGGGGTTTAAAAGAGTATGGTCAAAAGATTTATCAAGAAAAATGATCATAATGAAGAATAATTAATTTTTTTCCTTTATTTATCTTGTTAAACCCTAACAAATTGTATATGTCTAGTACTTTTTTTGGTATTTAGAATTTAATAGCAAATTCAGTTAATTTTAAAGCTGCTATTTTACTAAACACTCCAGATAATAATGACTTTAAATAATCTTAAAAATTTTCACTACAGTCCTTGTAAAATGTCGGAGAAATATCACTCCAGTCAAACCTGGACTTAATTCACTCATTTCAAAAACTCCGACTTCAAACACTGACTTGTGATATTCATGATTACCTTTATATTAACTAGTACACTTGATACTAGCAACATAAATTGAATAAAACATTTAACATATAGCTAAATTACTTTTACAAATAATGGCTACTACGAATAAGATTAGTAAAAAAAGCGCCATTTTACTAAATACCGCAACAGTAAGTGATATATATTAAAATAGTTCACATTCTACCATACAACTTGGCCTGGCATGGGCAGGTGGGTTAGGGCGTTTGAATCTGAGGGTCGTGAGTTAGAATCCCCGTCGCCTTAAACATGCTCGCCCGTTCAGCCGTGGGGGCATTATAATGTTATAGTCAATCTCCCTATTCGTTGGTAAAAGAGTAGCTCAAGAGTTGGCAGTGGGAGGTGATGACTAGCTGCCTTCTCTCTAGTCTTACACTACTAAATTAGGGACTGCTAGCTTTACGCGAAATTAAACAAACAAACCATACAACCTTCACTCACAGACTTTGATCAGTCATATTTGATATTTACTTTTAATTCACCTTCTGTGCCATCTTTGTTATATTTATTTATCTTTATAAGTTACCTTTTAGATTAAGGTTATAGCTTTCTTACTCTTTTCTTACTGAATAGGCATTATCACTTATTTCGAAGGTAGAGACAAATAAATCTTTTAAAGTAACGTTCGAGTCAATGGTCCAAAGAAACGAACATTTAGAAAGTATTACCTCAGATTTCATGTTCGCACTTCGTCAACAATCACTCCATACAATGTTGTTTATGACGTACGTGATACGACTTTGTTTTTTCTTTTTTATCGCCTGTTTGGTTCACTTACTAGACAGTAAAGCGTGAAATCTCTAGTAATTTCATTGTCATCAGTGTGTAGAGTTTTTATCTAAACGTTTATTGTTATTTTTTATTCAATTTTTTCATGATAAACTTTATTCTTACAATTATTTTCAATACTTTAGAAACTTTGGTGCAATCAGTAACGGAATTAATTTTTCAAATAAGAATTGGTTAACATACTTTTTTATTTTGAGAGTGTAAAGTTATTTTGCTACTCTGTTGTATTTTATGCCAAAAAAATGAAAAATAAATTTATGTAAAAAAAACAACAAAAAACACCTTTGCATCTCTTTACATTAGAGTTTGAATATGATTAAAGTGTCCATTAAATTATTATGTTTACAGAACAAAAGGGAATCTTGTTCACCCTTAAATAAGAAAGACATTGCGATCATTATTTATGATATAATTGCTTGAACAAAGACCAACTTCTCTTCATATAGTTTTGTCAATGGCATGTATTATACTTCAAAGGACATAATCTAGTTATTTGATTAATCTAGTCTTTTCGCTTAAATGAAAAGAGAAAAACAAATGGCATAATTATTATCTATTAAATTTGGAGACTCAATGTATCATCCTTTGATTTTTATATACTTTATAAATAATTTATGTAGCTGCCAATGTACTGGCAACTTACGGTTGTTGGATTTCACACAAAAGTACATTAGGGTTACATACGCTATTTCTCTCTTATTTAGAAGTGTAAGACTAGAGGAAGGGTAGCTAATCATCACTACCCACCACCAACTCTTGGTCTACTTTTTTACTAATGCAAAATAAGGTTGACTGAACATTACAACGCCCCCACATTAAAGATTATTGGTGTGACTGGGATTCGAACCCACACTCCTACGATTGCGAGACAAGCGCCCCCATTTAATTGTACATGTGTGGCTTAGTAACTAATGGGTTATTTTTAGCTTTTTACAAAGGATTTCGACATGTTTTGAAAATATACATTTCTAAAAAACTCATCAGTATTTCAAACGAAGTTAAATATAAGAAATACTTCAGTTTACATATGCTCGTTAAAAAAAAATTTGAACATATAGAATGATGCAGACAAATTATTGATGTTGTAAATGATGATTTTTAAAATTTTCTTAGAAAAAAGTATTAATTTAGACTTTTTCTTTATTACAACTTTCAGAATGTTTTTTATTCAATCAATTTGGTGATAGCCCTATTCAATCGTTTTAAGTTAGTTAAGTTATTGTTTTAGAAGTTACAACACCTATATATATTTACCCAATCAGTTGTATCAACATCTTTTAGAAAGTATTCAGTATCTTCGACATCATAAATTTTAGCCGTATCTATATATGAACTTACGCATAGTACAACATGAAGCCATGTTCATGGTTAATTTACGCAAATAGTCTATTTTTTTTTAATAACGATGGTGTTTCTTTCAATGTGTTACACTACAAAATTGTCTTTTGAACCGTGAGGACAAACATGACGACCCCACCAATCATACAGAAGCCAAATATTCCTTTAAGCAAACCTACCCATTTTATTTATACTAATTGCACAATAATGTACAATAGTCATGCCCCCCACAGACATCCCCTTCTCGTCCCTTTAGCTTAACTAACTCAGTGATAAGTATCTTTCGTACTGTTGCGTGGGCTGTGTTATGGTGATTCTACGTCATTCCAGTATTAACGGACTCCACTGGGAAATTACGCATCAAATATCATCAGTACAGAAATACACGCGTGCGCATGTACAAAGAAAATCGGCTTATTGTCAGAGGATTACTATTTCATGAGGCCAAGATAGACTAATCTTTAATGTAGTAGAAAGAGCAACAAAACATCCAACATAGTGGCTTCCCGACCAGCGCCAGTAAATTAGATACTCTTAGGTCCATGATTTTATAAAATTCATGTGAAAGATGGTTCGTCTAAAAAAATAATTTACATTTATATTGCTATACAGTTTTATATATTTCCCAGGATGTTATTATACAGTGCAAATGGGTTTTGAAAGAATTAGTTTCAGCGCTGAGAAAAAAATAAAGTCCTTTATGCTCTGAACCGAAAATACTAACTGATACAGACAACAGTTGTTTTGTTGTGAAGAATAAATTTGATTAGGACACTGTTGTAATAAGCTGGATAATGGTTTTTTTCAGATACACTTTGGTAGAAATTTAAAGTATACTTTTTTTTTTTTTGCTTATGCAGTACGAAGTCGTTGTAAGCCATGGTGCCACGGGCCACTAGTTTTGTGTCTATATATTTAAATATATATATTGCTTTACATCTTATCTTATGCAAAGGTAAGTTGTTATACAACATTGGGCGAAAGGATAAGTAATCTACAAGAAAAACAAACAACAATATTCTCCAGAGAAGAGGAAGTTTTCAACGAAGAAAATACTTGAGACAGTAAAGAACTCCGGAATTACACACCAAACCAATCTAAAGAAACATTTTAATCTGCAAAATAAATATTATGGTTACGAAAGAGAGCCATTTGACCCGTTACCTCCCCCTGCCCTCCAGTGGCACAGAAATATGTCTGCGGACTTGTACTGCTAGAAACTAAGTTTCGATAGCCGTGGTGGACAGGGCAAAGATAGACTTTTATGTATCTGTGTGTTTAATAATAAAGGATAAGAAAGAATAGCTCTGCCTAAAAAGATATGGTCCTAAAGGCTCACGATTCTAAAGTTTAAAGCAACTAGCTCTGTACTCTTTTGAATAAAAAATGGCCACTGGAACTTTAATCATACTAATTAATCTCATTTGGCTCCATACCTCTCATGTTCACTGACTCAGTGCTTCGGTTTGTTAAAATGTAATTACGTGCAATGAAAACTAGGTGGAACGTTTGTAAATATATGTAATTTGAAGATGATATAACTGTCCTTACTGAAGTTCGTTTCAATGGAAATTGCGGTGTTTGGCGGGCAATACTGAGTTATGCCAGATTAATAACAATCGACAACAAGAAGTTACTTCCAAGAATGGCAAAAGCCCTTGCAATTTTTTCCTTTAAAGTGTATTCAATATACGTTATATACATTAAATGTATACTTTATTAGCAATTTTTCTTGCATAAGATAAGAGAACTTCTTTGAAATGTTGTAAAGCTCTTTTGCTTTCTACTCTCGAAATCATCATATAAACAATATACAAAGGCGTACTGTGTCACATATAACAATTATGAGAGTACACACCCCTCACTAGATATTTATTATTCATGTTTTTTCAGGGGTTCTTAATTTCCTCTCTAAATATTCAAATTATAACTTGTTCTTTGAAATGAATATAACTTCACTTGAAGAGGGAATAATACAAAAGCATGGACAAACAAGTATGAACATTAATGACAATAGTTGTAATATATAATTTATATCTAAGCTAGAAGATTAGCACACGTGTGTAACATTCCTGACCTTCTTATGTCTGCTTCACAATTATAGCAATAACTATATTTAAAAAATCTAGAAATTAAGTTATAAAATTAAATAATAAACTGAATTAAACAAAATAAGAAATAATCAAATAAATAAAACTACTATAAATTATTTACTAAACTGAATAAAAAATTACCAATTAAAATGAATTACATAGAATGCTTCAATAAGATAATTAAAAACAAGAGGCCTGTCAAGGGATCTAATGAGATCTCTGGAAGCCTTAAAAATAAATCACGGAGCTGGGATAATTTTTCTTTACACATTTGTTTAGATGTTTCTTCATTCCTAAAAATATTTTGTATAAATTTATATCTATCTGTATAAAAGCCATACTAATTTTCGTTTATGTTAGATTTTCATATTCAAGCAATCCAAACAATTAAATTGCTTATTCTTGATTAAAAATAATTTTTTGTCAGATAAATCAAGGGCATTTTTACATAACTTCTTTCAGAAAGATAATAAACATGCCACTCGAATGGTAAGGGTTTAAGACAAAAGCGTTTTTTTCACTTTTTGCCAAATTTCCAAGATTGATAATTATTGCAATCGACAAAATAAATTATTGAAATAAATATATTAATAAATATCAATCAATTTATAATTCACTGATTATGTAAGACGATGAACAGCTATAACATCAAAGTTTTATGACAAAAATAAGTATTTTAGTGTTGTTGTTTTTGTTTGGGAATTGTGTTTCATAACAAAATATTTAGAAATTAACAATCTCAAAATGTCGTACGATTTATCCATGAATTCACCCATTTAAAATAAGGAATTGCTGAAAGTTCTTGGGATAATTGTTAAAGAAGTCTTTACCATCCCTTTAAACAATTACAGGACTAATGTTGCACATTACCACCATAATTAAATGATAATTCATACAGATATTTGACACAAGCTTCACTATTGCTGTATGGCTGAGATGCAATGTAAACTTGGGCTAGTCTCTCATCCTCTTCCGTAATTCTAGTGATCGATACATACAAAAAAAGGCAGTTTCTTCGGAACAAAATCTGGAATTGGACATGTAGTTTCTAAGGATACACATTTTGATTATATTTTATGTTGACTTCAACAACTGGACACAGTACTGGAGTGTTATTTCCTTGACAATCTGCGATGCTCCTGCTTGTTTCACATATCAACAAAGTCAACATAAACTATTTGCTGCTCCACCGAATGGCATCACAGCATCACACAGTTACATCCAAACTCTATCTGCCATTCATATGACATTACTCTTCATGGGTATTGTGACTTATTGCGTCTTGATATGGCTGAACTAGCTGCCAAATCTCCAGAGCCACACAGTAACTAGCTTAATGAATTTGAGAGGATTAAAGCTGACGTAGGAGGTGTCCTGCAGCGACCAGTGATTATTGTTACCTACCTGTCAACATACTGGTTCTAATGATGAAGGTTCTTCTGAGTATTTCTACATTCTCGTCATGTCTTCAGCTCAACTGCAGCGTTATTTCGTCCTCCATAGGTTATAAGTGGTTTAAGAAAACGCCCTCACATGACCACAACTGAAGTGCAGACTAACCATTGTAGGAGCTTTTTCATAGTTATTTTTAATGTCGAATGCAAGGAAGGAAGATATATTATATATATAAATTATATTGTGATGGATATTTCAGTTTAATTTAAAGTCTTATAAAGATATTTGCTGAGCGATGAAGCACCTAGGCAAAAATCTAGGGTGAATTTTGGTATTTCAACTATGCAATTTATTGTTTCTACAAAATTGTTTGCAGTTAAAAAAAGTAAACAATATGTTGGATTTTAAATTTGTTTTTTCTAGGCTTTGTTTCAAGGAACAATATACAGATTTAAAACTTGCGACCCAAAGTAAGTTAAATATATATAGAACAATAGTAAAACGATCTAAATCAATGTACAACTTAATGAATACTAATAAATACGCATATAAATAAATGTTGTGCTTAACTAGACGTAATAAAGCTAAAAATATAAATTATAATGGATTCAAATAATTACAAGTATTCAAGTATAATTTTGAGTGTTAAAACGTCTCTTATAGCGGATTCTTAACATCTCATTATTACTGATAGTCTTGAAATTATTTCTTTTGCTGTGAATGAAGTTAATAATATCTTATTGGATTATACCAGCAAATAAAAATGTGAGATACAGATCTAATGCGCAGAAACAGGGAAACCTTTTAATTCTAAACAAAATACAATAAAAATACTCAGTAATTACTTTAATAAAAATCATTTACATGTATAATTATAGCACTCTAAACAGAAAATACCTACAATATCAACGATGCGTTTCTAAACTTTAATGATTGTGTAAGGATAGAACAAAGTATATAATATAAAACCACTCCTTACTCTTGTATGAAGCACTGTTTGTTTGTTTGTTTTGGAATTTCGCACAAAGATACTCGAGGGCTATCTGTGCTAGCCGTCCCTAATTTAGCAGTGTAAGACTAGAGGGAAGGCAGCTAGTCATCACCACCCACCGCCAACCCTTGGGCTACTCTTTTACTAACGAATAGTGGGATTGACCGTCACATTATAACGCCCCCACGGCTGAAGGGGTGAGCATGTTTGTCGCGACGCGGGCAGGAACCCGCGACCCTCGGAGTACGAGTCGCACGCCTTACGCGCTAGGCCATGCCAGGCCCGTATGAATCAACCCAATAAACTGCACAAAACTGAAGTTTAACTACAATGCTCAAAAACTTATCATAGACAGTTAGAGAGTTATTTCTATTTTTAAGAATATTGGTTTTTACACACAAATAATTTATGAAATATTAAAAAATAGCATTTCAATTTACTGTGATGTATCTATGTTAGAAATATTCTCAAATAGACACGTTAATTTACGACTTTTTAATTTCAGTATCATTATGCCTCACATGGAAGTATCTTTTTGTGTGTTATGTTATTGTGCATGAGGCTACACATAAAACTATCTGTGCTACGTTCACCAAGAGTATCGAAACCAGGTGTGTAGAAGCATAAGTCCGCAGATATTCTATTGTGTCAGTGGGAGAAGCGTTTTTTTTTTGTTAAGTGCAAAGCTATGCAAGAAAACATTTCTGCCCTGGCTACCGCGGATATCGAAACAGAAGTTTTAGCGTTACAAGCCCTCAGATTAACCACTGAGGCACCGGGAAGGTAGCATATATGTTATTCAAGCTCTTTGTTATACGTGTATTTCTGACCATGATGAAATGACCAGATTGAAATGCTGTTTGTACATCTAATTTTGCCAACTCCGATCCGTGGCTCTTAGTTTCAATGAACGATAAGTCTTGCTATAAGGTTTTACTTTCCATCATTCATGAGACTTGCTATGAAATTTTATTTTCCATCGTTCTTCCTTCTCCATAGTTTCTGATGCAACAGGGATGGATGTTATTTATAAATATCTTCTAGTATATCATAGCATATGAAAAGGTTCATAGAGTTTAAGTAGCTTATTTGATATATATTTATAAGAAGTTCTCCTTCATTAAGACTTGTTTTTATTACATTCATTTTGAGTTTCAGGTATTTATTTACTTATTAGCACATTAATTGTTATTATTATGGATTCGATCATTTCTTTTTTAATTTCGCGTAATGCTATACGAGTGTTATCTGCGCTAGCCGACCCTAATTTAACAGTGTGAGATTAGAAGGAAGGCTAGTCATCACCAACCCCTGCCAACTCTTGGGCTACTCTTTTTACCAAAGAATGGTGGGATTGATCGTAGCATTATATGGCCCCCGGTTTAAAGAACAAGCATGTTTGGTGTGACCGGGATTCAAACCCGCGACCCTCAGATTACGAATCGAACGCTCTACTATCTGGCCATGATGGGTCCAATATCAGAGATAGATGACTCACATTCTACAAGCTGTGAAAATTACACCATAACCACATACGGGATTCCAGAAATTCTTCTGTTGCCATCATTTGTTTCAAGACATGTTGAAAAGTTCCCTAAACAACGTCATTCTTTTTTCTGTCATAAGAATAATTACAGTTTAATATTTATTATTTATTCACTTTACCGAAGTATAATTTTGTATTGCTTAATATTTTTATTATATTTATTAACATCTGCATAACTGGGGGAAGAATGGATTCTACTTGTTTAGAATAACAATAAGAAATAAAATATGAAAGGTCACAACGAAAAAATGAATATTTTAACATTTCTATGCATGTCATTTAAGATAAAAATAATCTTTGGTATTTTCGAGATCATAACTAATGTATTTAAATTTAAAAGTATTTATACTTTAAAAATTTATATATTTAAATTGGCCACGTAATTACAAAGATCGCTATTTGATTCAACGAATTTTAATTTTACAAGGGTAGAAGTTGCCCATTTAAGTTCATGATATGCTAGGGTTGTAAATATAGCAAAGGATCCAGACATTTTCATTACTAATATCTTATTAAACCATTTCCATAGTTAGCTAGTAACAAACTATAATTATTAACGCACTGGGATGATATATCTAATTACATAACGTTTTGTTTTACACTGGAATGAAATTTATCTATTTATATGTGGTGTTTCGGCCAAATAATGCAAATACGTCTCTGTAACAAAAGGAAGTTTTAGAGGATTATTCCATTGATATAGTTAATGAAACTAATGAATGTGAAAAAGCAAACGATTTTGAGAATGAAAACCTCTACTAACCAATTACTTTATTTTTCCTACAGAAATGAAGACATATAATAAGTAAAGCTGAAGTTGAATTGACCATATAAAATAAAATAATAATATAATTATCTGGTTTAAACAAATGTGTACATATATATTTCTGTAATTATTGCTTCGCCTTCTGTCTCAGTTTCTGAAACTAGAAAAACAAAACAAAACCCGCAAGTAGGCAATCAAGATTTGTGATATTTATCTCTTCCCATATGATCTCTGTTTCTACTTTTATCAAGGATATGGCTCAAGAAGTTATTAATCACAGCAAGTACAAATGAAGAAAAAACCTACTTACATTGCTGTTCGATATGGAGATGATAACTGCTAGAGTTATGTAAGCAATTTCCAAACTGCAGTGAGACTAAGTATAGAGATTATAGAGAAACAAAAATGTTAATATAACAAAATCTACTGTATGTAAGAGTTTAATTCACTGATTAATAGAGCTGTTTTTATTCGAACCAGTCCTTGATTTAAATTACTTTTAAATTTTAAACAAATTAATAATTAAATTAAGGCAATTAAGTGCAATAAAATGTAAAACTAAAAATAAGACAAAAGTTTAAGATGTGCAATAAAAATGTCATTTGTCCAACAACCAAAATTAAATCGCTACATTCTCTTTGCTAACTTGAAGATTACATGAGAAAGTCGAAACGTTGGTCTGTACCTTATTTTAATTAAAGATTTAATACCCTTACCAGCCGCCCTTAGAATATGTTTTTAAATTAGTCCATGTTTCAGAACTTTAACACTTTCATCATTAGGAGTAAAAATATACATAACAAGAGCGTACGTCGTCTATTAGGCAAATAGTTCAACTCATTGTATTCTTTAAGGGTAGCATGAATGTTAAATGTAAGAAATCAAGACTGTGCTCTATCCCTAATTATGTCTTCATTATATCAACATTATAACCTCTATTATTAACAATAATTTAATTCATGTACCCTTTATTTTCACTTTTTAGTTGGACGCGTTAGATCAGTTTATGCTTCCATTTCTCGAATTGAAATTGTTGACCTCATTAATTTGACTAGCGTGTGTCTCTATGCTGCCATGTCATCCTATATTTCAAACACTAGCAGCTTTCCACACTTATATAGACTGGTTTGTTTTGAATTTCGCGCAAAGCTACACGAGGGCTATCTGAGCTAGTCATCACTAATTTTGCAGTCTAAGACTAGAGGGAGGACAGCCAGTCATCACTACCCACCGCCAACACTTGGGCTACTCCTTTGCCAACGAATAGTGGGATTGACCGTCACATTACAATGCCTCTATAGCTGAAAAGGCGAGCAAGTTTGGTGTGAGGGGATTTCGAACCTGCGACCCTGGGATTACGAGTTGAGTGCCTTAACTACCTGGACATGCCAGGCGTATAATTATGTAGAACGAGTATTTAAAATATGTTCTCCTATTACTGTTTTGTAAGACTAACTAAATTATACAAAAAAACATTGTTAATTATTACAAATCTTATAGTGCTCACATCATTTAACATATAATACAAAGAAACTACATTTTTATTGAGCAATATACAATATTAAACATTATTTATGAAAAAAATAATAGTAAATTAATATTACCATATATAAAATTGTATTCCTATTTGAAGTCAATTAACAAAATTAAAACAGTACTTCTTAGCGATTAAGATAAAAGTATTTAAGAAAAAGAAATATTTTAAAATCTGAAATTAGATTCGAACGCAATAAAATTATGTATTTGCTGAACTAAAGTAATTTAAAATATCGTTCACAATGAACATAAAATATACGTAATGTAAAGATATTGATTTCTCCTTTAACTTAACACACAATCAAAACAGGTCGTTCAATACAGTTGTATGAAGCATAATTTTAAATGAACCTAACACTTAAAGTTGAATTGAATATTAGAGAATCAATATTTTTTTTCTTGCTAAATAGAGATAAAGAGTCACTTGATGATAATGCACGGTTTTGGAAAAAAATAAATATTGATTTCTCGCGTATAATATTCATACTATCCTTAAAGATTATAATAAATTAAATTTTTCTCTACAAAACAACTTTGATGTTGGTAACATAAAGCTATTAAACATGTAGAGTCTTTTAGTTTACGCTCTAGGCTAAATAAAATTTTTATTGTGCATTTTAAACTTTGATTCTATCATTGATCCCTAACGAATTTTGATATGACCCAGCGTGCTTCCATAAAATCTTTATTCTATTTTGGAACATTATAATAAAAAATACCACTTATAAAAATTTTAGGGCCCGGCATGACCAGGTGGTTAAGGCACTTGACTCGTTATCCGAGAGTCGCGGGTGGAATCACCGTCACACCAAACATGCTCTTCTTTTCAGCCGTGGGGGCGTTATAATGTTACGGCCAATCCCACTATTCATTGGTAAAAGAGTAGCCCAAGAGTGGCGGTGGATGGTGACGACTAGTTGCCTTGTAGTCTTACACTGCTAAATTTGGGACGGCTAGCGCAGATGGCCCTCGTGTAGCTTTGCGCGAAATTCAAAACAAACCAAACAAAATAAAAACTTACTGACTGCTGCTTATATATTAATAGCCGTGATTCTTTTGTGGATAGTTTTTTTGATCGTTCATGCTGTGAAATTGAAAGAATATCCAATGATCAATAGCAGCACCGCTTTTTGGTCATTAGTTGGGTTAATATTATGATAACCATTATTTTCTGACTCATTAGTAAAAACGGACTATGGCTTTTGATTTAACCATTGTTTCAGTAATTCATCAGTGATTTAAAATATTAAAAGGTGCCTCTTCTGATTCGAGTGGAGACGCTAACAGCGTATAAGGTTCAGCTGGCTTCACAAACTATGGATAATCTAGAGCAAGCAGTAATGCAAATAAACCCAGAAAGCCGATGACGTAACAACATTTTCATGTAAATTATTAACAAAATAATACAATAAAACGGAAAAGTATACATACTCAATAAATACAGAATATCAGAAAAACAACTAACTGCCGTAGTTCAGTATTATAAAGGGTAGCCTACGAGGAAGAGAGTTGCGTGAAAAGATGACTACAGTTAAGGTAGCTATGATAGTTATGGTTATTTGCCCAACTCTAATAACTGCTTTGATATTGTACCTATTTATAAATTTTTGGTTTTGGCTCTTTTAAGTGTTTTTAGATAATAGTTTTTTTTTCTTACCATGGATCTGACACAGATCAAGCTTAGTCGAGAAATAGATAGATTCATGTGATAAATCTTAATCAACATAGTGGTGGCTATTTAAGATTTTCCATTAATTCTGGTAGCTATATCTATGGATATCTAGTCGTTGTGTCAACTATAAAAGACTCCCCAGAGACTCAACAGTAAGCCTGTACGCTTATGACTCTAAAATCGAGTATTTATATAATGGATGGGCACAGCACAGATAGCCCATTTTGTAACTTTTTATTTTCTTTGCAACAAAGACTACAATAGGTAGTGGTCATCAAAGCAGAGATAAAAAAGTCATACATGCGAGCAGCAAAAGAAACAATTCTCAAAGAGCGGGCGAAGAAAAAAGTGAAGTTGGCTGCAAAAAATAAGAAAACTGAAAAAAATTAAAATATTGAATATGTGGTTTTAAATCAGTAGTTATGTACAAGAAAATCACAGAGGATTCAACAGAAAAAAATATTGTTTTTTTACTCATGTGCTGCAGAACTGTAAAGTTCTGGGACTTTGTGTTTCTCTTTAAAAAGCAACATCTGGAAATTTTGTTTATGTTTAACTGGAAACCTACAAAATGGACTAAAGGAGTTGTGCCAGTCACTGGCATTGATATTCAATTATTAGCGTATAAGCTCGCAAACTGATAAACTACAAACTTTGCTCTATCTTTGGATATATAAAATAAAAGACACTAACAAATTTGTTCAACACTATTCAGGTTTATAAAACGACTCTAAATTTTTATGGTAACTTATTGATCCTGATGTATCAAAATAAAATCACAGACACGCTTGGCTATATGAATGCATACTTCATAAAATAAGTTTCCTTGAATGCTTGTGTAGCTCAGACATCACGATCAGAATACAGAACTCTTAATGAGTTTCGTTAGACTTCACTGTTCGAAATGTTTTCATCGCAGGGAATAATTTCTGTGTTTGTCAATCTGAAGATGATGGTATTTGGCCAAGTCGAGAAATTGTGAAGTAATTCTATCTTACCGATTTGTGTGAAAATGATTTCTTAAACAGGTAATGCCTATAAAAGAACCTCTGATGTTTCCAGCGCCACCAACCAAGTGTTTTAATCCTGATTTTAAATATATAGACCATAATACAGATTTTATTTTATCTAGGTACTTCAGATGTGTTTTTGCGCCACGTGACTGTTGAAGTTTGTAATTGAGTGATACAATTAGACTAAATTCATCTACAGCTAATAAGTCAATGTTTTGTTAGTTTGTCAAAGCCAAATCTGGTCTCAACATTTGAAATGACAAGCCTTCAACATTGTTTTATAATTTCTTTTTTGACATATTGCCAGGCGTATTTGTTGTTGCCCATACTTAAAGAGATTAAATTGATTTCGTTATCAACAATTCCAGATATTTTTAAAAAATATTGCAGGATATCAGTGCCTAACGAAGAATTATAAATAGTATCTACATGGAGCTGAATTTCTCGTCAAAGCATTGGTAGGTTCAGAAAACAGATAATAGACTGCTGCCATGTTGCCTTGCATGCTATCGCATAAAGTATTAAGTAATCGTCCTTGTTAGTGTAGTCTCGACCTCAAATCTTCACAAACATTTGTTTATAGTCGGTATGGCTACAACAGTAAAACCGTCCGATTTTAAATGATGTAAGATAGTATGTATTATTAACGTTTCCTGTACTTGGTACATCACCAAAGCCAGCAGACCGTTAAAATATTCTGGCTTGCTTATGACAGTTTCTTCAAAATATTAAAAGTAAGTCTCCACTTTTCATCCAACAATTTGTGTTCAAGTACTGTGTGTAAATTAAATTCAGACCATGTGATAAAATAAAGAACGATGAACAACATATATGGATTGCTATTGTTCAGTTTCATGAACTATATGTTGGTATGCAGTGCTATTTTTTGCAAATGGACTACCAATAACTTTGTTTGAGTTTTTGTTAACATGATCTGAATGCCTTTTTACGCCACACAAACAGAGCAATGACTATACCATCTCTCAACATATTACCAGCAACAAAGCAAGTTGACTACTATTATAGATTAACTCTACTATATTAAACATTGGCCTTCTTTCTTAAACATATTGAATTCGTACTTTCACTTTTCCGTCCTTCCAAGATTTATCAATAGTACGCTTCTGCTTACAGTAAGGCCAATGCATTCTATTTGTTTGATAAACACACACTTTGTTTGTTTGGTAGGCCTGGCATGACCAAGCGCGTAAGGCGTGCGACTCGTAATCCGAGGGTCGCGGTTCGCGCCCGCGTCGCGCCAAACATGCTCGCCCTCCCAGCCAAGGGGGCGTTATAATGTGACGGTCAATCCCACAAATCGTTGGTAAAAGAGTAGCCCAAGAATTGGCGGAGGGTTGTGATGACTAGCTGCCTTCCCTCTAGTCTTACACTGCTAAATTAGGGACGGCTAGCATAGATAGTCCTCGAATAGCTTTGTGCGAAATTCCAAAACAAACAAATTCTTTGTTTTAGTTTTGAGGTTTTTCTTTACAGACAGTAGCTCCCCAGTAGTACAGTCTGTGGACTCACACTGTTAGAAACTAGGTTTCGATAACCGTGGTTGACACAGCACAGACAGCACATTATGTGTAGCTTTGTGCTTAATTCCAAACAATAAATCAATCAATACACACGGGAGTATCAAGCGTAAGTTCTCAGTGACACTCTTAGTTATGCATCCAAATATCATATGCAATCTCCAAATATTTGACAAATTTTCCATTGCGAGCTAGTTCTATTTAATAATAACTTTACACCAGATGTAAAGTGCTGAACAATCAGAATCCTTCTGTAGAATTTAAAATTCTCTGTTCAAGAAAGTGGTAATGTATTGACTCATTTTCCTGTATTAATCCACGTTATGTCAACATAATGTTTCTGATGATTGTATGAAACAATATCGTTTTTATATTGCTACCAAGTATGTTTGTCGGTTTTTTTATACAGTATCGATGTTGAAATATTTTATGTTTTTCTTCCTAACCAAAATTTTTTACCAAGGGTCTCAGGTACTCTGATAGCCATGTACTTGTAGGTCATACAATTCTTACAAGGTGACAGCTACTTTCAACTAACTCTTCTTCATGTATTACGCTAATGCCAGACAATTCCAATAGATAAATCTACAGCGTAAATTCCTTAATTATGTATCAACATTATAGTAAGTTTTGGTTTCAGGGATGGAAGTATCTCAACAAATGTCATTTAATATAAACATTTTATATCAAATTATATTACACAATAACCAACAATTATTTTACATTAAGTTCTCTAGTGAGTTATAAACTTATAACACTAAAATCTGGGGTATATTTGATTGTGGTAGACAAAGAAGATACCCCACTGAGACGTTGTGTCAACACAAATCACAGAATTTTACTTGAAATCTTGCTTTAAGAGATAAAAACTAGACAAAAAAGGCTTGGTCTCTGAACCGAAAATATGTTTCACTTAGGCAGCGCTTTAGATAGTAGCAGTGCAAAAGACTGTGTTGGCAAAACTCCTTAGAGCACTGTTTGTACAAGGGAATAACTGAATTATCAAGTTCTAGTTATGTTCTACAGCTAACTGCTTATAAATTTATTTATTACTTGGCTGGCATTTGGTGATCGTTTCACAGCATTTATGCAGCTCACCTGTTCTACAGGTCATACTGCAATATCGACCGTCCACAAAATACCAAAGTTACTACATCTCTGGTCTTAGCTTGAAAACAGAAAGAAGATTGCAGGTCAGTTTTGGCTACTGAACTCAGAACATGCAATAATCAGATTGTATTCAATGATATAAATGGATTATCAGAACTTTTAGGACTGAGCAAAAACTTGACACCTTCTTGTACAAGTAGAGATTCTGTCAACTACGATATATGGAAAAACTATGTTTAAACTTTGTAGGGCACCTATTGCTTTCAGAGACTTGAACAAAGAGGTTCAGCATATACACAAGCAAAACATCATATTCAACTTTCTTAGTTCAAACACCCTCTTTTTGATTTTATTTTGTTGTTGTTGCAACATCAGTTTCCCAAGAAACAGACTCTGTATATTTCTGTCGACTCATGGGTTAAAATTGAGTACACTGCAAAACTCGAAAGTACTTGCAGCAGACAAACTGTGAATCCGTTATAAATCTTGTAATGTAGAAACATCTCGGGAGTACGGTCGGATGAGACAAGTCCAATGAAGCTAAAGCTTCAAGCATTGGCTAAATCAGCAATACAGTTCATGTAACCAACTCAAACCCAAGTATCACTAATACTTCAGTAAGAAATGAAATGCCATTAACTTTATGAGGAACCAATTGGCATATTCTTAATGAACTTAGAAATGAGGACATATTTACAATTTTCTACAGTCATGTTGGAAAATAATCAGTGTTTAGTTCACTTTCGTGATTTTTTAAATTATTAAATATAAAACGTTACTTGTTATTCCTTTGTAAACAATTCATCACTGTAATATAATAAAAACAAAACTATATTTCAGAAAATGGACAAAAGAGTAGATAATTATATGTTCAAGATATTATAAAAAGAAATGTCAAAATGATGTATTATAGAGAGATTGGTACTTTATATTAAACTTATTCTCATTAGGCAATAATCCAATAACATGACATCCACATACAATATAAACTGTGATGGAATGTCATGTATCAGAACTAGATTTTAACAAATTCTTGGCATGCCGAGGGATAGTTTGACTCTACCGAACACTGATCATTGTCGCAAAGAGGATATAATAGTCCTTTCTTAATATAAGTATTTATACATAAAATCATACTCATACCTTTAAGACTGGAATTAATAATTTCTAAGATGGATATTTCTTTTGTACCTAATGCAATTCTAAAACTTAGGATCTTGTAAAAAACCTAAGACACAGACTCTGTGTGATTAAACTATTGTAATTGACGTTAAAAACCGTCATGTTCATGCATTAGATGACTTATGGAAAACATCAGAGTAGAGGTATGCTTTATACATGACAGACTTAGGATCCTATATATTCTTTGTCCCTTTGCTCCCACCTCATAGTACTAACAACAAAATACTATAGCCAAAATATTACTTCCAATTTTATTGAGTTACTATATTATAGAACGTAAACAAATATATGTATTATGCGATTTCTTATGTTGACTAAGAGACAGTAAAAATAAAAAGTGGAGAAGACTTTGAACCACATGATTAGATTTCAGTAAGGTTTTACCAAATGTTTTGATACGTTTCCATGGAAATGTCATACATGTTTATTTGACGATCTTATTGGGACAAACTTAAATAATTTACAGTCATTTAGACTTACAGGATTTATAAAATATTTCTATAAAAGAAAGATTATTCCATTCTCACATGAGTGTAGTATAAAAGAAACTTATATAAATGTATAGAAATGCTCAAAATACGTTGTAAATTTTAAGATAAAAAAACTGAGAAATTATGAAAATATTTTATAGATGATATTAAAATATTCTGCGTTCTACTCTGATTAAAAACGTTAACCTGAGAATAATAGAAAAAAAAGATACCTTAGCATCGTGAGAGATAGTTATATGAATATACTAGCAGATAAAACAATATAGTGGGATTGAGCGTCACATTTAACGCCTCCACGGCTGAAAGAGCGAGCATGTTTGGTTGCGGGGATTTCAACCCGTGACCCTCGGAGTACGAGTGGAGTGCCTGAACCACTTGGCCATGCCGGGCCTACGAAAGTTGTAAATGAAAATACAGACTACAGTATTTTGTCATAAAACTAATACCACAGATAAGAGAGTGTCTCTTTACTTTTACCGACTTTTGAATTTAAAAACTGAACTGCCAAAAATGCTAAAATCAAAACTAGTTTGAAATTAAAGATTAATATAAAGATTGTTTAAGAATTCAGTTTGTTTGGTTGCTATTAGGTACAAAACTCGCACAATGCTATCGGCTGTGTGCCCACCTTAGATTTAGAAATATGATATTTTGCATTATATAAAATTTTAAGAGACACGAAATATATACATACATATGCATGCATTTTTCTATCATCCTTTGTGTATTTTGTATTAACATTTTCTAATAGATTTCTAAATCTCGAAACGACTCTTAAACTTTCACTTACGTATAATACAGGCCCGGCATGGCCAGATGGTTAAGGTACTCGATTCCTCTTAATCTGAGGGTCGCGGGTTCGAATCACAAAACATGCTTGCCCATTCAGCCGTGGGGGCGTTATATGTGACGGTAAATCCCTCCATTCGTTGACAAAAGAGTGGCTCAAGAGTTGGCGGAGGGTGGTGATGACTAGCTGCCTTCCCTCTAGTCTTATACTGCAAAATTAGGGACAGCTAGTGCAGATAGCCCTTGTGTAGCTTTGCGCGAAATTCAAATCTAACAAACGTATAATACAATAATATATTTACTTTACAGATTATTGGTGTACCTTATAAACCTGATAAGTTTGTCTTAGAACTTTGGATATCAGTGGGACGAGCAATAATACTTCAAGAAGTTTTAGGGGGTACATAGCCCAACTCTTTTTTTTCTCTATTGCCATTCAGAGATAGGTTTATGTTGGATAATAACACGCTATTTATTGTTTATCTGTAGAAGTAATACGAGGGTCAACTTTCTCAATAACTGTGTTCTTTCAAATTGTGCTGCATAATAAGACTATGCAGTAACTTACACTTTTCCTGATCTATCAGCTTACATTCTTTTCACTGCCTCACTAGTTAGCTATGCACCTCTTTTTGTATTTTACTGAGGGTGAGGCTAATACTTAATTCTCTGAAAACAGTCATACAATAACATAGTTTTTTTAAAATCATCATCAGTACTGTGTTTTATAGTGTAAGTGATCACGTCCCTCCAGCTGTTTTGATCCCAGACACTTGTGATTACATCAGACACCTCTTTGTATGGCCAACTTGTTTAACTCTCCAATCTTGTCTTGCTGACTACGTCTACTTCTTTTAACGTATTTTTTGAAAACATACGTTAAAACAGGAATCGCTTCCTATGATTTCAGAATAATGCATTGATTTTGCATTTTGAAATACACCTTTAAAAGTATAACCGCGTAAGCTTCAAAGTTTCTGGTCCAATCATCTTGCTTTCGAAAGGGTTTTTATTCGCTATCGTGTCCTTCGAATGTTTCCAAAGATGGACTTTAGCATAAGAAAATGTAGTGTAGATGACAGAAGAAATATCAGGAGATATAGACGAAAGCAATAAGCCTACTGAAGGTTGCGTTGAGACAGCAATTTTTCGCTGGAGACGTTTAGCGCTAGCAATTTGTCCACATATCACCATCGTTGGCGGCTTTTCCAACACTAAAGTCTGCCTTTCCATAGCTACATCTTTACTGCCTGAAGTCTCTTGTATGATAGCAGTTGCTAGATATATTTTCTCAATAAAACAGTGTGTTTTATCTTATTCTCAGAACCTTAATGTACTTGAAGTACAAATATTTTGAATGCACAATTATCTCGTTTGTCGCTCATATTTGTTGTATTACAAATCCTGTTGTGTTGAAATTAATGTGTTTTGTGTTTTTCTTGTAGCAAAGCCACATCGGGCTATCTGCTGAGCCCACCGGGGGGAATCGAACCCCTGATTTTAGCGTTGTAAATTCGGAGACATACCGTTGTAATAGCGGGAGGCATTTTGAAATTAATTTAAAAGAAACATGTTATAGCATCGTTATTCTCCCCCCCCCTGCAGTAGCACAGCGGCATGTCTGTGAACTCGCACTGCTAGAAAACAGGATTCGATACCCGTGGTGGGTAGAGCACAGATTGCCCATCATGTGTAGCTTTGTGTTTAATTTATCGACTCACTTCGTGAAAAATTAAATCATTATTTTGTTTATATACTGCAATGAATAATTTCATAAACAAGAATCACATCATGTATACTGTAGTTGAATGCTTAATCTAATCTTAAATTGTTTGACTAATAAACGACCCTCGCTAGTACAGCGGTAAGTCAACGGACTTACAACGCTAAAATGAGGGGTTCGATTCCCCTTGATAGGCTCAGAAGATAGCCCGATGTAGCTTTGCTATAAGAAAAGCACACAAACACACTTGAATGATAAATAATTTAAAACATTTTAATTTTTCTCTTCTTTTTAGTCTACCAGAAAGTATGAAGTAAGATGGTATATTTATCTTCTAGTTCAGAAAAATAAATCGCTCCCCACTAGTACAGCGGTATGTCTTCGGATTTACAACGCACAATCAGCGGTTCGATTCCCCACGGTGGGCTCAGCAGGTAGCCCGACGTACCTTTGCTGTAAGAAAACACACACACAGAAAAATAATTCAAATTGCGTTTAAAATATTCAATATTTATAATAAGTAAGGTTAAATACAATTTGAAATTTATAAAGTTATAATAAAACGTTAATTCATTCTTAATTAACTTCGTGTATTTTCATTACAATATTCCGTTAAAAAATAAAACAAACATGATAAGATATTAAAACTTCATACTTTTCCCTAGCGATGTTATTTGACAAATGTGATGTTGATATATTCTGCATTTGTTATAATGTATCGTGATGAAAAGAAGAAGAATATGTAAACATCATTGTGACAACAAAATAAAGTATTTAGTCAATAGGCCAAAAATACATTCCTTTGCTCAGTATTTTCCACATGTTATTTTGGTTAGTTTCTCTCAAACTTTTTTCTTAAAACGGCTCTTTCATGTTATATATTTATAGGGTAATGAGGTATGCAGAAGTCACGCAAGCAATATCTGACAGATGACCTTTTTCTAAGTTTAATTTTTAAACATTTAAATTGCTGGAACACTTTTTAAAAACTGATTGTGCTGGACTTTCTGTTTTTCAACAAAACTTTTCGTCAAATGAAATTACGTTCATTAAAAACTATTAAGTAAGTTTTGGAACAGTACATGCCGTTTGTCTCAGTAGTAAATAAATTGTTTAAGTTATTTTAACTGTTAGAAAAACAACTTTGATTTAGCATCTTTTCGATAGGAAGAGAAACTAAAACTGATATTTGTTACTAAATTCTACATTGTCATTATTATTTAATTTCATTTATAATTTTATAATTATTTAATTATATTTATAATTCAGAAGTTGAATACGTTGTACAAAAACATTTTAGCATCGCCTCTTGGTTACAATGCGTGTCACCAAGTCTGTTCGTACTTAATTTACGACGGCTTGTCTTAAAAATATTACTTTAGCATAGATTCCATTGTAAAATGTTTCGTTGTAAGGCTGGCATTTCCAAAGCACAAAACTCCTCCCCTTAAGCCATCTAATGCTTTAAGATGACGGTTTCCTCTCAGATATTCTAACACTTAAATTGCGCAGAAATCCGTAAGCTACGCTTTTTGGCATATCAGTTTCTTGATGTATTCGACAGATGAAAGGGAGATACGACAGAAACTTTTATCTGAAGTAATCATACCCTGTGATTTCATTTCCATACAAAACCAGTATTACTGTATGTTACCAATGGTCTAGAACATCTGTCTCATGAGAGAGAGTATTTGTCTTTACCTTTGCATCCACATTATTTATCCTTAAATTGCCATCGGAACAATATCTAGCAATTATTGTGAATTCCTGTGAGAGTGTATTGCAACATAACCATGTGACACTTTTGTACAAAAAAATTCACCTACTGTCCAGTAGAAAATAGCAGAAGACTCGTGAAAGTTATCAGAATACACATTCACGTCGTAAAGTGTCATTTCGTACTGCTATTTATGCAGATTCTTTCTAGTTGGTCTTCCCTTCCTGGAGATGTCATGGAAACAGCTTGTGTACACGTAACTGACGTCGTTTTCTTTCTAGGTGGAGATCCTTCTCGATTACATTGCGTTCTGGGACAAATGGCTGGTGTTTTCTACTGAAGTTTGTGTTAGTGGACAATCCCCTGTTACAATACGCCACACTTTGGTTATCATAGTTGGGATGTTATTTGTTGCTGGACTCTCTGTAGATGGTCATTGTGCATCATATTAATCAATATTCCCTGATTTTATAATGGCATTAAATACAAGTGATATTCCCGTCATGGAAATTCTAAACCTCTCATGTGAAAATGTCTTTATGATCTAAGTGTATGAATATTTATAATTAGAAGTGATAAGTTACTTTCTATATCAACTACGTTTAAAATTGCAAACAATTTCGAAGATGTGGATATGATAAATGACAGTACACCGTAACTTTATATCGGTAGTAGTTGTCAGTGACTTATTGAGTTGCTTATTCAATATCGTTTTAATAAGACATATTCAATCTTCTCTATAGTGAGGATAAATTTAATATGCAAATATGATTGCTTCTAATGGAACAAATATTAATTAAGTATAAAAAATAAACTACCAACAATAATAAATTAAACAAGTTATTTTCTGATAGTCCCATATTTTGTATAGTCTAATGAAGTGAAATAATTTTTCCTTGCAAAATAATTATTGTTAAAAAAATGTGTGTGGGGAGAACTGTTGAAAAGGGGCTTCACGTTTGCTATCTAAATTATGATAATTGCAAATGAGTAGACTGAGGACAAACAGCTTCATATACACGATAAAATGTTAAAAGCATAAAAAAACACAAATATCATATAGTTGAGTTTCATGAAATTTATAATTAAGCGACAATGCTGACGGATAAATGTCAACACTATTTAGGATTGCCAATTTACTCAATTTATCAATATAGAGTATTCGAGAATAGTTTATTTAAATCATTGGATCTATTTAATGAAAAAATACAACATGACACATTAAAACTAAATGCTAATGTCCATTCAAATAAGGTCAGTCACATATATAAAAATGATTAAACTTATGAAGGAAAAGACAAAATACATCTTAAGGAACATTTTTAATTAGTCGGTATAAAACAATTTAATTTTATGGTATTTGTTATAACATTTGTCATGGTCCAGGTCATGCGAGATGATCAAACTGACAAGAAATAGCGTCGTTCCGGCAGCCTTTCCATTTAGACGTTTATGGAAGATTTAAAGCTATCAGTGGTGGCTTCAAGCGTGACAGTAACTCCTACCTAATCACAGGAGACACAATGTTAAATACACTGGTATTGTTTAACCATGTAACGTCATGTTTAATGTACCATGTTCAACAGAATACGCTATTAGATGGCTTGGAAGGGAAGAAAGAGAGTACGCGAAGCTTTCAATGGCTTCTGAAACATTACACGAGGTAGAGAATAATTTGTATGAACAAGAACGATTTCGAAGATATAAACGCTTAATTCAAAGTTACCGTTTTAGAAATTTTCAAGAATCTACTTAACTTTATTGAAATAAGATACAATAAAATATTCATTTAATATATATTAAAAAAAAAACATAATATTTAGCTAACCATTTAATAATTACGTTAAACCTCAGGAGTTACTAGTTTATAAAACTTTATTCAAATACATCGATGGTTGGGTAAGAAATAATCCCTAAAAGTATGATATCAGTCCTCACTTTTCCAATGAAAATAATACCGACTTCAGGAGGATTAATATAACTGTTCTTAACTGTTAGTATATCATAATATAAAATCCCAAACAGTCATATGATAGCTGGTTTTGTCCTGAGATAAACCATCATTTTAATCACATTGTAACACTATTATAATGACAATCATTAATATGCATCTTGTGAAGTAGACATTTGGCTTTCTCTTTCTTTAATTTTAGAGGCTCAGTCTGAATATGTTTTATATATCTGTGTATCTAAATATGTTTTAAATATTCTATATAAGAGTATACAATGTACAAAAAAGCAGTTGTATCTTTGATATTATTTCATTTTAAAATTTCCGAAAATAAAACTAGAAGCTAAAATATGTAGTGTACTTATTAAATAAATGTGATTTAATGGACGCGAGAATTTCTTATAATTAGTACTTCAAGAATATCTTCATCATATTACTTTTACACAACTATTTAAGAAATATGAAACACACGCTAACGAAAAATTGAAGAAGAGATAACCAATGGATACTATTACACATCTAAAACCCTGTCTATTTCAATCTATCTTCTACAAAGTGACACTGCACCTCATTAATTTAACCAAACCATCGAAAGGAGTACCACTTTGGCGGACACTGGTGAAGATTGGGCGATTGCCTTTCGGCGTGTAGAAGATTGACTTGTGAGCAAACACAGTTGGAATGCGGTCAACTAGAACAGGGAAAATCAGACAAGCATGCTCCTACTTCGGGTGCTTGCAAAACTCATCGCAGAAGGCTGGCATTGACAATTTCCGCTTTCACAGACTGAGAGGATTACATTCGTCTCCTACTTTCGTGTCGCTTAGTTACATGGAATGACTTTTGTTTCTGAACGATTATTGATCCACCAAGCTATCTCCACACGTAAACACGGTGTACAGAGGTTGTTTTTCAAAGGCTATACGCCATCTCTGACATTACTGTTACTGAAATGTGAGCATTGTTTCGTGTTACTCTTCACATAATCATTGTCGTTGAGGTTGAAAGGATAATGAAACTTTAATAATATAAGTTATGTAACACATGTCTGTTAGTGTTACGGTGTTAAACACCAAATACTAGGCGAATGCTGAGCCAAGAAGCTTAATATCTGTCTAGCTAGGTTTATAAAATTCTTTTATTAAATCTTTTATTAGAGGTGTTAATAACAGAGAGACAGAGTAGCTTAATCTCCAAAATTTTCATTTCATAGAAAATGAAATATAGTCTAATAAATAACATAACTTTATAAAGTCTATATAGTTTACTTATTACATTAAATGAATGTTACATATATTTCACATAAAATAATATTTAGTTTCATAAGTAAAGGAATTTCATAAAATGTATATAGTATATTATTACATAAAACAAATGTTACTGGTTTAAAATGTTTATGATGTTTTAACTATTCCATATAAAAGTATGCAACGTATAAAGTAATGGTATCTGAAACTTAATTTTAATTTTAGAACTTCCGAAAGTGAAACTAGAAGCTGAAACAACAACACAGTAATAGACGCTGTTCATTTGAATTATTGTATTAAGATCTTTAGAGTGTATTTCCTGATTAGAAAGCATGACTAATTTCAACCAGGTTATATGTGTACGTGAACAGGGGCAACGCAAATTATTAAGAAAAAAAATAGAAATAGTAAGCTTTAAATCTCTCTCTTGATTGGTCATATGATCCTTTACTGAGTTTTTCTTTATGAAATCTAATTACATTGTGTAATGTTTTCAGGAAGAATTTTTGTAACGGAATATTGTTTATTTAAGTCGGGATTTTTTTTACAAGAAAATGCTATTCTTCATGTTTTAATAGTATGTCCTTAGAAATATTTTTATTTCATGAAATTCCTTTTAAATTATTATCCTAATTATGTTAAAGTGACATTTTTTCAAGTGAAATATGACTCACAGCTGTGGTTACAATGTTTCCAAAATGATGTTTATTTCAAATACTGTACCAATGACTGTTAGACAGCATTAAAACGAATCACATTTTAATAAATCAATAAGCGAACTTGTTTACTCTCAAGTTATATTTCTATTATATAGATGTTTATCAAAAAAGGCTGAGAACTGTAGCTTGATGTATAAGCATCTTTGGGGCACAGTGACATATAAACATATAATTCTCATTTTTTAAATTATACTGGCATTCCTTGACCTGCTATGGTAAATATTACAACCTGTAGCTCGTCATAGTTTGACATTAATAGAAAAATAATGAAACTTGGCCTCATGAATTTATAGGCATTGTTTTCCTGGGTATATCAGTACAAATATTAATAATTCTGTAAATATTTACACTTAAATAAACAAACACATATGCGTTCCGGCCATCAAACGTAGTGTTATTGTTTCTAATAAATATCCATAATAAAAGTTAAGTTGAATAATGTATTATAAATTCCTTCTCGAAAAATTGAATAACAGAGCTATGCTACCTTAGGTTGTTTTTTATTTGTTTTAGGATATTCAAGGTGCGTTATGTGTGCTAGCCTTCTCTACTACTGAACGAGAGAGAAGACAACACCCACTGACAAATCTTGAACTATTTCTGTTTTAGCGAATAGTCGGGTTTGAAGGCACTCTTATAAAGAACTCACGGTCTAAAGAGCGAATCGCAATTATTATAACTGTTACCGTATTAACGGAACTTGCTGACCCATAGCCTGGCACATTGAACACTAAGGCACCGTTGGTTCAGCTGCTTTGCGTCAAGAGATTTTAGTTGTTGATCACACACATACACACACACTTTTATATATATATAATATATTTTTTTAATTCGTGCAAAGCTACACGAGAGCTATCTGCGCTATCCGTCCCTAATTTAGCAAAGTAAAAGTGGAGGAAAGACAGCAAGCCATCACCACCCACAACCACCTCTTAAGCTACTCCTTTGCCAACGAATAGTGGGACTCACCGTCACATTATAACGCCTCCACGACTGAAAAGACGAGAATGTTTGGTGTGACGGAGTTTCGAACTCGCAACCCTCAGATTATGATTCGAGCACTTTAAGCACTTGGTCATGGCGGGCCATGTATATATAGTTTGTTATAAATAAAAACAAGTCAAAACAAAAATAAGAAAACAGTGTACCAATTGAAAGAATCCCCAGGGTACGGGGTAGAATGTGGGATATGAAATGTACCCTAGGTTTTGGAGGTTACTCCGGATGTAGGACCCATACTGTGGTGAGGATACGCTGTCTATCAGTCTTAACCTCCGTTTGTCAGTCTCACATAAAGAAAGAGAAATAGAATTTAAAATAATAGAAATAGGAATTAGGAGAGTGAGATGTGTGTGCTCAAGCCCACAATGTCCCACGTCTATATCACCCTTCACTGTCTGCAGACATTTGCGAGAAGGTGACAGCTCTCCAAAGTAAAGAAAAAAAAAGAAAATTAATAAAAATTAATTAAAAAATACATAAGAATAAAAATAAGTTATTACTCTTCGTGGGTAGGTAAGTTAAATAATTTTACCTCCTAAAGTTAGCATTCCAGTCCCCATTATAGTGGTATGGCACTAAAAAGTAGCTCATTAAACGAATTATACTAGTATGATAGGTCCCAGCCATAAAAATACACATATTTTTACTTTGGCCTAATTGACATAAAATATTTGATGTTAAATAAAATCATAATCTAGTTTATTATATAAAAGGCATGCTTAAAGTGAAATTAATTAATAAATTTTCAATTCAAATCCCATATCCAAAATATTACTTGCCAATAGAATTTACTTTCATGTTTACTTTTCAGCAAATGATTATTGCTTTCAGCTTATTTAGGTGATGAAAACACATATCTTACTTTATTTAAGAACTATAAAATAACATTTCATGCTTTTCAATAAGAATATGTCTTACAAAACCATTGCTAGTTTCAAGAAAAATAGCCACTCTTATAGGCATAATCGTTATGAAAAAATTGTTATATATAAGATATATATATATCTTCCAATAAGAACAGAAACGGTAAAGATATTTATAGGTATTGGAGATAGGCATGCTCTACCAGATATCAATAAGTTCATCTTCTCTGTGATATACTTGTGTGTACATCAGTTTCACACTTTCGGCAAGAATAACAGAGCTTGTAGATAGGGTCGATTACGAGTTGATTGTCAGGGGTAATAACTTTATTTTCTTAAGGTTCTTGTGACTTATTCTAGTCAAGTTGAAGTTTTGTTTCATGTTCTGGTAACTGTACGCATATGTACATCACCAAAATGTATGCATTCTGGTGACAAACATTTTGTTTAGTTTATTGAGAACGAGGATTAAAAATATATATAAATTTCAAATGTATGTCTGTTTTCTTATATCAAAGCCACATAAAGCGCTATCTACTGTGTTCACTGAAGGGAATCGAGCCCCTGTTGTTAGCTTTATAACTGGTGTCTTAGCGGGGGGACTTTTCAATTGTAACGTATCTTATTTACAAAGGCTATTCACAAGAATTTCTATTTTTATACCAATAGAAATAAAAGACAAAAGAAGAAAAGATATTCATTAGATTTTCATTAATATGTTTTCTTGTTGAGATCTAAGCCACGCAATGGTCTATCTGAGCTGTGTCTACTGCGAGAAATCGAACCATGGATTTAAGCGTTATAATTTCTCGAGCTTATCGTTGAACTATGTTTTTTTTTAATTTCGCGCAAAGCTACTCGAGGGCTATCTGCACTAGCCGTCCCTAATTTAGCAGTGTAAGACTAGAGGGAAGGCAGCTAGTCATCACCACCCACCGCCAACTCTAGGGCTACTCTTTTACCAACGAATAGTGGGATTTATCGTAACATTATAACGCCCCTACGGCTGAAAAGGCGAGCATGTTTGGTGCGACGGGGATACGAACCCACGACTCGTAATCTGAGGGTTACGGGGAGATATTTTATGGCCCGGCGGGGAATCGAACCCCGGTCTCTCGGGGGGGGTTACTCATTACTATACTACCAAGGATCGTTGAACAAAGAAAGAATAATTTTCATAAAAAAAGGAAAAAAGATTAAAGCTTTCTAGTTTAGAAAGATGTGCCGGTGTCTCTTTCCGAAAAAGAAGAGATATTTGAAGTAGTTTGTAAGAAAAACATCGTCGCATGCGAGGTAGTTACGTCAAATTTGAACAAACTAATTAAATATTTATCACAGTCGTCCAGTAAATGTTGCTGCATTTAGTATATGCAGGGAGCGTCCTTTTGTCTAATAAAATACATCCCTTTTCCCATGCTTATAAGAAGATAGTCAAATATATGGCACAACTGGACGTATAGGCATTGTTTTACTTTTTTATGTTGTATACTTTTCCTGTTACTTTAAGAGTTAAGGAACTGTGGAAATATTGTACTTGTATAAATACGTCGTATAAGTCTTTTTAGCTCATCTTTTTCACCTAAAAATAAGCAAAAATATATCTTAAATGTATAAAAATTCTACTTTGAAATAGAAACCTGGTATTATAATAAAGAAATAGGAACAGATATTTTTATGACCTGTTAATATTTCAATTTTCAGTTACTCAGTAAAGAATACAAATAAATATACTGATATTACAACAGATATTAATCGTAACTATGGTTTCATAATCCTAGTTAATTATATTTCTGTATTGCTAATGCACGACAGAATTATTCAGTTTTTAATTAAAAACATTTGTAAATAACGGACTTCATTTATTGGTGCTCAAAAGATAACTTTTAACTTAGTTAGTGATTTTAAATTCTAGTTATTATCATTTGAGCGTGTAAACCTAATACTTGTTATGGATCATGTCCACAGATTACTGTTGTGGATCTTGTTTTTACAGATTACCATTTGTTATGGACTATATTTACAAATTTCCGTTTGTATGCATGAATATTAATATTGGTTATAGAATAGGTATGGAGATTGCTATTTGTGTGCATGAATAACAGTACTTATTAGAAAATATGTGGAAATAAAAATGCCTATTATGATTTGCTTAAACATTTTGTTAATAGATGTAGAAAAGAAATAAAACATCAGTTAGATATTCTAATCCTAATGGTGTATTGGTATTAGTAGTTTTTAAACCTAAATGGTATCTTACGTACTTTATTGGTTCAGGTAATGTTTTCAATAATTTCTGAGCTACTGACTGGAAATAAGGCAGCCAATCAGGAATACACGTCGCAACAAAGGTTTACCCAACTTTGAATCTCTATAAGTGGATAATCACTTGTTATAGTGCACTCAGAGTTGGTTTCTGCAGCATAGTGAAGCAAAGCTTTACTACGTAAAGTAAATGTAGTATCACTGAAATTTTCTTATTATTTTAAGAATTTGTAAGGATATTTTATTCACACGACGTAGCAAGAAGGATCTAAGGGCACATTTTGAAAGATAAACAATTCCCATTAACAAACGAAGATGACAGCAATCCTTGAGGTCCGGCATGGCCAAGCGTGTTAAGGCATGCGACTCGTAATCTGAGGGTCGTGGGTTTGCATCTCCGTCGCGCCAAACATGCTCGCCCTTTCAGCCGTGGGGGTGTTATAATGTGACGGTCAATCCCACTATTCGTTGGTAAAAGAGTAGCCCAAGAGTTGGCGGTGGGTGGTGATGATTAGTTGCCTTCCCTCCTGTCTTACACTGCTAAATTAGGGACGGCTAGCACAGATAGCCCTCGAGTAGCTTTGTGCGAAATTCAAAAACAAACAAGCAATCCTTGAAAATATTTTTATTATAAATAATTTAAGTCCAGACTTTATAGCTATACTTCTCTGAAAGGTTAGTTTGTATGTTTTGATACAGTTCTACAAATGGTATTGCTTTTGTTTAGTAGTGTTACAACTGTTTTCTTTCTTAAAACTTTTTATACAAATATCTCAGTAATAAGTCGTTTCAGCAGTTCAATATTACATCTTCCGTACGATATTTTAAGAATGTTGTTTTTTTTAATTGTACAAGATTAAAAAAATCTTGTACAAGAATGGCGCAGAACTAAATAATTGAGAAGTTAATAAATTTGCAACATTTTCGTGTTATACAAAATATTTTACTGAACAAGATTCAAGAAAGAGCGCACTGGTAACTTTCAGTTCATCCGGTAAAATCTGCTTACCCTACAGACTAATAAGTGTGTCAGGTTCGGGTGATTTATATCCATTACGTTTGAAACATTAACAGCTACTCACTGTAAAGGGAAACAGTGAGTCTAGAAATAGTCAGGGCATGGCAATTTACCCAACCCTGAGGCGTAGCGCTGCATGAGGTTTAGCAGATTAAACAATCCAACCCATGCAAATTCTGAAGCAATAATTACCTCATATCAGCTTCCTTATGTAAACATTAGAAAAACTAGCAGTTTGAAATGAATCTCTCGTACTGCCAGTGACCAGAAATAAACTTTAACAGCGAGGGTTCTAACTAATGAAATAAAACCGTTTCATTAGCGTGAAATCACATATTTTTCAATAGTTTTAAATCATATTATATATAAATATCACATTTCTTTAATCTAAGAATTAACTTTAAACGTATATGTAAATGTTACTTATTTGCAAATATACTTCTTTCAATGAGCTCCCAGTACCTCATCATTTAGTTTGTAGGCTTATATTATTAAAAATCGGCTTTCGATTATCGTGGAAGGCATAGAATAGGCAACTGATCTTACAATGAGTACATGCATAAACTTATTTTATGTTAACGTTACCAAATTTTATTATTAATTTTATCCCAAGCTACTTATATTTTTATATGCACGTTTCGTATTACATTATGTTGAGTTGAATGTGAACCATAACTTATATTTTCTAGTTTTTATTTCTCTTTATGATTACATGTCGGTTAAAATTGCTTAGAAGTTGAGGTGCAGTATTTCATGTGTGTTTCTCAGCAATTTTTATATATTTTTCTCAACACTTTTTTTTAAATAATGCACATGTGCAAAAAATATGTTAAAGGCTAGGTAAATTCTCATGTTATGGCGTGTATTTCTAGAATTACAAAAGAGAAAAAGAACAATTATAAATTAAACTTTACGTATTATGTTAAATATATAATACATTTTAGGTATTTCATCAAAAATGTTTAATAGTCTAGGTAATGTATCGTATTATTCTAAACTAGCAAAGATAAATGCGTCATGAGGTATGACCGAACATTATTCATGTACACCCTTAACCATGTACCTGTTCTACCGAATACATGCAAACAGAATTCAAAAACTCGTTACTTATACAAGAGAAATGGAATAATGTAAATAGTCCTATCACACAAACTGTTTGTCCGAAGTACCCCTGCTAAGAGAAACATTAAACATTACTTTCGTTTGATGTCAGAATCACATGGAAAAAATTGAAATGGCTGCCAATTCGAACCGTTAGTTTTATTGCTTATCCGTTTAAATTCAACATTTGAGGGGTCAGCTTTAGATCTACTACCAAATTTCGTTGAAAGTGGTTCAAACAGCTTCTGCACACCAAACACATGGTCAACACTGTTAGGTACGCACGTCAGAACGTAAATAAATATTATATATATAGTGGTTAATGTGTACTGGCGACATTAAATTACTGTTGTAAGGCAAAACATATGTATATGCATTATTACACAGGGTACTTTAGAGAATACGATTTTAACGCCATGAAATTATTGTATATACTTTATAAAGGTAGTAAATGTACTCAGGCCTCATGGCGAGTCGGTGTGCTTTGATGACATACTAAATATAGGATATCACCAAAGGTGCGCGTTTATTTAATGCCAGTTGCGGATACGTCGGCTTCATTCAGTAAAAGGGTGAATGGTTATTAAACTATAATAGTTGATTATTTGCTTATACATTTAAATGTAGTCTTTGAGGCTTTGTCTGAGTTATGCCGAAATTGATTTGGTCAGTTTCCTACAACTCTTATATATATAAGTAAAATTCAATGGTCATATACATTAAGGGTAATAATATCCCATTCGATCATTCTACAGAACAATGTAGATAATTTAGTTCTAACAATATTCTCTTATTTTGATGAAAAAAATACTATATAAACGGAAAGACAGACAACACTACAAATATATTCTAGTTTCTTTGAAGTACAATGTCATTGCTATTGATGTCAACCACTCAACACTGCATGTTTTGTGCAACAGTGTGTGTGTGTGTGTTTGTGTTTTTTATAGCAAAGCCACATCAGCTATCTGCTGAGTCCACCGAAGGGAATCAACCTCTGATTTTAGCGTTGTAACTCCGTAGAATTACCTCTGTACTAGTGGGGGATTGTGCAAGAGAAATCAGCTACAACTGAACTGAGATTGATTTTATTTTATTGTAATGTTAATGCACGAACACATTTAAAATTTCATGTCTATGGTTTGGATCTTTAGAAGTATCTATGATGTTGTTAGCAAATAGAATAATCAAACAGACATTACATATTATTGAAATAATTTTCTGAATCGCTTATTTTTTAAATTAATTCTTTGGGTACTTGATCCCAAAGATAATAATCCCTAAATATTTTATAAATTACATGTTTTATTCTATTTAGTTTATCTTACTGTAAATGTTTTTGCTTGTTTGTTTGTTTATTTAAAATTAAGCACAAAGCTACTCTATGAGATATTTGTTCTCTGCTCACCACGGGTATCGAAACCAGGTTTTTAGCGGTGTGAGTCCAAAAACATAGTGCTGTGCTAGGGGAGAGCTATTGTATATGCATAACTTTTAAATATAACATATCTTTTAGCACAATGATTTTTGATAGCATTTGTTTTAAAGTTAATAAATATGTGTATTCCGTAATCGTACTGAAAATGAAAGTTTAGCCTGGTGAAATCAGTGATTATGGAAGTAGGACCAAACGCAGTGATAGAGATAGTTGTTCCAGCTAGTAAAAGTGATTTGGATAGATCAGTTATCCAAAAAGTCATTCCAAGTAACCTTTATGAAGCCAAAAGTATCCATAGCAAAATCAGTTTCATGCATTGTAGAACAGGCAACAGGAAAAAAACGAAAATAATTTTATGGAATATTATAGTGGAATTATAATATACATTATATTATACAAAAAGTAGTCACTCTCATGAAAACATGTGTTTTGTAGAGATCTTATTTGCATATGAAACTTCCTTTTTGTGGACAAAACAATCTTCTCTGGACAAATAGCCGTCCACAATTTTGTTTCAGTTGACCTCATTGAGCTCAATTTGGTGTCAAAAGATACTAGTTGAGCTGAAGTTCTGATGATGGCTTTTGGGCATCAATGACCTTGTCGGTTCTCCTCTTCATAAGATTCACACGTCGGAGAAAACTAAATTTGGAAACCAATGTAATCGTTTCAACCACAACACCCACCAATATACTGCAAGCCATTATCTTCTATTATTTATAAGAAGATAACCGTTCTCAGTGAAATACCTGTGAAGACAATAAGTAACATGTATCCCCCCCCGTAGTTTATTTTTCAGTCCCATCAAGATGAAAGTCTTTGATGACAAGATTAGATATACTAACACATATGAAAATTCTTGATGACGAGAAACCAACTTGAAATTAAAATGTATCTCAGAACGGCTGATATGGGTATTAACACTTTTATTGATAAGGAGAGAACAACGTAGGAGGGTCGAAAGGTTATTCTCTCCTTATCAAAAAAAGTGTTAATACCCATACCAGCTGTTCTGAGATACATAAAGAAAATTGGTTTGGTTGTTGTTAGTTGCTACATAATGTGTTCTGCCAATCACGGGTATAGAAACCCGATTTATGGTATCAGAAGCCTATAGGCTTAGCACTTAGTCATAAATAAACCTCCCTCACCCCTCTTAAATGCATCATTATAAAATGATAGCCAACTTGTGTTACAATAAGCGATCAGTTTCGAAAACATGCTGTTTCTCAGTGGTTTAGGAGTAAGTTTACGGAATTACACAACTAAACTCTAACATTCGATTTTCCGGAATAACCGAGCGCAGGTATCACATTGTATGGATTTACACTAAACACACAGAAAACAAACCGAAGACTTGTTAACTTGTAAGATAAAAAATCAGATCTTGCATAAGCAAATAATCTCTTCCAATTTGACATAGTAGATAGTTACAAATAGTTGTATAATAAACAAATATAAAATACTTCAACAAACAAATAAACGTTAATTGTCATTAATATATTTTTGCACCTGAAAAAACATCTCTAGGAAAATACTCTTTGACTTGTAAAGTATGTAAAACTGTAAATTACACGTATCTCTTGGAACAGATTTAAATTTGCACGATTGTGGCTCTAACTCATTGTGTACATATTTCGGTACTACATAAGTTCTTTTTTATTCACTTTTGTTACTTTTAGTTCATGTTACTTATGAACGTCAACTGGTTATGATGTTCTTAGTACTGCTACTTTTTTTTTAAAGTTATAGCTATAAATAATCATTTCCTCATAATGCAAAAATTTTGGACTGCTCAAGATACGCGTAAATCTTACTTTCTTATGTTTAATTTTTCTGAAATAAGCTTTAATTACGTACGCAGGTTAAATATAGCTAGTGCATAACTTGTTTCTTTGTTTTGGTTGTTGAGTTTTGCGCAAAACTATTCGAGGGCTATCTGTGCTGTTCGTCCCTAATTTTGAATTGATATAATAGATGGAAGACAGCTAGCAGCAGCATCTACCATCAAATCTTGGGCTACGTTTTATCAACTAATTGTAGGATTAATCGCACGTATAATCTATAGATGCCCTAACCAGCATGTCCTGACAGGTCCAGTGCATAAGCAATCTGTGATAGTACCAAATTTCACCTTGTTTTAGCGTTACTCACGGCCACAGATACAGGTAGAAGTAATGCAATAACAAAAGTGATGTTGTAGATGTCTATAGAAAATTAGTTTTAATAGCTTTTTTCACTTCTCATTTAATCAGTATTCTTGGACATTAAAAGAAGGAAAATATTGTGAAAATAATATTTGACAATTCATAAAAATTAATGAAACTGTCCGTGTACTTGTAACACTTCACATATTTAGTGCCTTTTGACAAGCACCTGAGATCAACTAGAAGATAAATATCTACTGCATATTGATTAACCACGAATCTAGCTTTTATTCAAAACGTTATCGATCTACTTGTTTTATAAAATATTATCGATCTATCTATTACTCAACATAAAGTTAATTAAAAATCTCCCATGCGAACTGCTTATACACACATTCACATTTTTAAAATGTGGCCGCTATAATTGGACAGTGATAGGGCTGTAAGCATTAGTTCAGTTTTACTTTAGATAACAAAGAGCCAATGTTAAGTGTTATGTTAGCACAATTAACTACAGTTTAATATAATCGATTTTCTTCCGTTACCCACATCTTTAATCTCCTTTTTCTTGCTAACTAGAAAGCTTCTCTAGTGTGATCTTTGTTTTAGCATTTTGTAAACCTATTAAATTCTAAATTGGCCCTTTATTAATTTGGATGTTACCTGATTTCTCCCAGTTAAGTACACATTTTTTTTCAGGCCTAGTATGGCCTAGCGCGTTAAGGCGTGCGCTTCGTAATCTGAGGATCGCGGGTTCGCGCTCGAGTCGCGCCAAACATGCTCGCCCTCCCAGCCGTGGGGGCGTTATAATGTGACGGCCAATCCCACTTTTTGGTAGTAAAAGCGTAGCCCAAGAGTTGGCGGTGGGTGGTGATGACTACCTGCCTTTCCTCTAGTCTTACACTGCTAAATTAGGGACGGCTAGCACAGATAGACCTCGAGTAGCTTTGTGCGAAATTCCAAAAACCAAACCACATTTTTTTACCGTTGTCGTTTGGCCGAAACTTTGACCATTTTGTATATGCTTGCATGAATCTTAACCATTTCGTATTCCTTGGTTTACCATGCTATTATTGTATTTATTTATTACTCTAACTATATTTATAATGTTATCAGTTACGAAACTCATGTTCTCGGCCTCTATAGGTAAGTACGTTTAGTAAGTTAAAATTCGAACGTTGGAAAACTAAAAGAAGAAAATAGGAAGTTTATTAATGTATACCAAAGGCTTATTTAACAAAGTGCTATTGCCTCTCTTCACTTTGAGACGAGGGGTGCGTTATAAGAGTAAAATCCAAATTACTCTGTTTGGTCGGAGAAAAGTAGCCCACAAATGGCAGAAGCTATTGCTTAATAACCGCATTCTCTGTAATTTATTAGTTCAAAGTAGGAAAAACTATGTAATTGTATAGTTGTAAGCAAAAATTCTCGAACAAAACCCATACAAAATATTACGAACGAATTAACCCGCTAAATATGAAAGTAGGCATAATTAGTGATACATATAATTTTAAATGAAATAAAACATGTAACATATATTACAAGTAGATTTAATAAAGAAGGGTAAATACAAATAATGCATTCAGTGTTGAGCTTCTCAGGGTAAAAACAAATTTCTAAAAGTTACTCATATAATTTCATTTTGTATACATTCATTTAACACAAATTATATTTAAATTCAAGTATCACACGTTTCCAGTCCTAAATTACATTTTAACTATACTTATTTCCCTGAAAGCCGTCTGAAGGGGGGTTGCCTATTTTAACCAGTGACACATGTATACAATAGTTTGTTGTATGCCAGTGAGTCAGTATACATTAAAATGATGTCACATAAGGGAAGCTTAATATTGCAATTTGTATTGTTGTACGTCAGTAAAACGTGCATATGTCTTGAAACACTGGAACAATTATGCACTCTATTATGCATGCTACAACACAGAATGACATACGAACTTAAAAAAGTGTTTGTGTAGTTTTTTTTCAGCAAAGTCACATCGGACTATTTGCTGAGCCCATCAAGGGGAATCAAATTTCTGATTTTGGCGTTATAAATTCCTAGACTTACTACTGTACTAGCGGGGGGTACTTGTAAAATAAGATATAAAATATTAACAACTCTTAATTTTTGGTTTTACTTACTCTTGAAATGGAAAACTATCGGGGACACTGTGCAATATGTATCAGGTCATGTCATAAGTAATAACCGAAAATTTAATACAGAAAGTGCATTACCATTTCTGTCTTTATTAGAAGATTTCAATGACTAAAATGTGTAGTAGGACCTGTACAAAAATGTTCAGTCAAATAAAATAAACTAACCCAACTCCACATTTTCAGATTATTAACAGAATAAACTCTTATGAGGGTGGATGTGTATGAGGAGCACATTAAACATACAATACTACATGAGTTTAAAAAAGGCAATAGTGCAGCAAAAAATACACGAAACATTCAAGGTGTTTATGATGCCAAGTCTCCCTATGAAAGAAAATGTCGAAGGTAGTTTCAGAAATTCAGATCAGGTGACTACAGCTTAAGTGATGTGCCAAATTCAAGTTGTTCTGTTGAGTTTAATGATGACTTGCTGCTGGCTGCACTTGATAAAGATTGTGTTGTAACAGTTGAAGGACTAGCACAGAAGCTTAATTCAACCAATTCAAGAGTTCACCGTCATATGCAACAGCTTGGAAAGGTGTCAAAACTTGGAAAATGGGTCTCCTATGATTTGACAGAAGCCAACCTTAGAGTAAGAGTGGACATTTGCACTTCTCTGCACTCTCGTAAACGTAACTCACCTTTTATGGATACGTTAGTGACTGGAGATGAGAAATGGATATATAATAAAAATGTTAAGTGCCGCAGACAATGGCTCAGTGCAGGTAAACAGGATAAAGCACAGCCCAAAATGGACCTCCATCCTAGGAAAGTCTTGTTAAGAGTTTGTGGGATATTGTTGGTGTGATCCACTTTGAGTTGCTGCCACTTAATGTAACAATTACATCAGACTTCTGCTGTCAACAGTTAGAGCGCTTGAGTGTTTTACTGGAAGAAAAGAGACCTGCTTTGATCAATCGTAAAAGTGTTGTGTTTAACCAGGATAATACACGGCCCCATACAACAAGGATCACACCTGCAAAGATTGAAGAGCTAGACTGGGAAAAACTTCCACATCCTCCTTATTCTCCAGGCCTTGCCCTATCTTATTATTATCTATTCCAAAGTTCGCAGAACTATCTTGATGGAAAAGAGCTTGGAACACATGAAGATATCAAAACTATCTTCTCTACATTATTTTCCTTCAAACCCCAAGAACTGTACATTTAATATTATATACGACGACAAACCATATGTACCTCTAATGTTATATACGACGATAATCTGTATGTACATGTAATATTATATACGGCGATAATCCATATGTACATTTAATATCATATACGACGGTAATCTATATGCACATCTAGTATTATATACGACGGTTATCCATATGTACATTAATATTATATACAACGATATTCCATATACACATTTAATGTTATATGCGATAATAAGCCATATTGAACAGTTTAAAAAGTTGTTGAAAGTAAGCTTGAATATTATGCATTGAAACTAGTTGTCAACATGTTTGGAATATCGTTGTCATGATATAAAGTTTGCTGGCTTAAAATAACAGCAAGAGTGATTTTAAAAGAAATTCTTTGCAAAAGTTGATGTATGAAAATTTAAATTAAATGTTAAATACTTGTGTATGCATTTCCAGAGCAACCGAAAGGTAAATCTACTACAATTTGTTTTTTACTGGCAGTGCTATTTTTCTAAGTAGAAAATCTGTTTTTGCTAAAAATAGAATTTAAAGTAAATTTGAAAAATAAATAAATTGGTTAAACTGCATTTTCTAGTAATACGACTTCTTAATTAATTAATTTGTTTCTAAGAACCTTTTAAATATGTTTTTAGCACAATTGCATGTATGTGCAAATATTTATGTTTTTCGTTTTGCTTTTAAGTAATATCTTTATTATAAAACAAACTCTATAAAATAAATAAGAAGAAAAATATAAAAATTTAAAACACAGAAATTGTATTTTGCTTTTCATCTGTGTTATAATAACGTGGAAACACAAAATAAAGTACAGATATTCTAATAGAGTTTCTCCGTATTAAACTGAACATCAATGAAGATAAGAAGGAAACAAATCTGAATAAACAAGAACTTAATTCACATAAATAAAATATGACGATTATGTTTATGGTGCCTAGAAAAGAACCCATTAGCTTTTGTGTGTAAAATAAATGAAATATAAGTAGTTATATTTTATTTTTAAATACGCACTTTAAATTTTTTAAAAAGGGTATAATTAAATAATTTTGTATATCGGGTATGAAAATGGTTAATTTATCTTGCGCTCTAGAACGGTTTACTCACCGTAACCACCTGTTAACTGGAAAGTATACTTCACTTTTCAAGAGTTCGCATCCGCATAAACATTTTAGGCCAGTATATAATAGAAACTTAAAAAAAAAGAATTGTGTATAAGAGTGAAAAGTAAGACTGGAAACCTTTTCTGTTGTAATATATTTAAAAATGTGTTTAAAATACATTTTCAATGTAATTGTGATCTCTTTGTTGGTTTAACCGCATTATTTTGGAAATAGAAACTCTGAGCCACATTTCTAATTAATTATGAATGTCTTAACGAGAATTTAGTTAGTTCAAGTTCCTTAAATTAACAGGTACAGTTGACGGCTCTGCTTTTCAACATGCTCGAGCTTCTACGTCAGAAGGCTCACTGAGACAATACATGCGATGGAGATAAATAAAAGAGCTGTTGGTCCATCTTTTAAGACATATTTGTAGAAAAAATATGAAAATGTCGAAAGCATCTTGAGGTGTGAAGAGGATAATGTGAGTTATATCAAGTGCAGTGAATGTTTGGAAAAGAAGCTTCATAAACAGCGCAAGCCATTTCATAAATCAAACATAAGCCCACCCATCAGGAGACGTACTGTCGGCAGAAGCCACTACCAGTGACTTCGTGATGAGCATCCATCACGCACGCGCAGTTGAATCGTGTTGGTGGTCTCTGCCGACCAACTTACCCGGAGTATTGCCGACGTGCAAGATTAGCCCCGGTGAAACTCAGAGCCTTCTTCAAAATACTGTGGGGGCCACTGTGTTAAGGAAAGTTTGAAAAATTCTCTATGTGTGCCAACCCCGTAAGAACAGTAATGTTTACTTGCTGACGTACGTTACGGCGAGATAATGGCAAGAACTATATTTATTTGGATGTTAATTTTTAATCTTTCAAGTTGCTTAGCCGACGAAATACCTATAGGTAAGAAAAATAATAATAATAGTAACCTTACAAATTTTCTTTTTGTTTGTCGTCGAAAGTAATTGTTCTAAGTGCTAATATATATTTCATTTTTTCACAACATAACTTTATATGCACTCTCTGGTGACCTGCTGTGGTCGAGTTGATCGTTTTTTATTAAAAGTAAAGTTAACAACAGTTCTTGTAATTTGAAATGAACCTAGTAAAAGACAGCAACTGGTATCAGTTATGTAGATATATTGGCTTCGTGTCAATAATTAGTTTCTTATTAATCATTCTATACTTATTTTAAGTTCCTTTAAGTATCAAAACGATAAATATTTTAAACTTACAAGATTACAGCCGTTTTTTTAAATAAATACGAGTAATTGATTATAACATTGGATCATCACTTTAAGCCATAAAAATCCACCAATTTTTGTAAACGTACAAAATAGGAGAATATATCTCAAACGCGAGATCAGATTTGTTCTTATAGTTACTAGTAAAGTACACAAAACTTTTTGATGACACAGTTTTACAGAGATCATCATGAAAAAAAAAGCCAATCTCAACAAGAGTGTGTGTACTCTGTTCATGACTACGTCGTACATTTAGATTTATTATAGACGGAACTAAGTATATATGTTATTGTCAAACACAAAGTTAAACTTCAAAATTCTTATTTTATTTTGGTAATCAGCAGTATCATCATTCTGCATTGAAAAGTTCAACCTATACCGATTGGTTTTTGTTAATATATATATCAACAACGCACCGAGAACTATATATCTGAGTATAGATATCTACTATTCTTTTTTTTTATAAATAGCTTGTAAAATCTAGGTTATGTAATGAATGGTCAAAGAGATAAAAATTTTCTATCTTCGGATACAGAAAACAATTTTACATTTCATTAAGTTATATGTTTCTGAAAATCTTTGTTTTATGTAAGTATTGTAAAAGATAATCCAGTGTTGCGTGTTGTCGAAATATAGAATATTTTAAGTGATTTTGGAAGGAAATATAAAATCGTATGGCCTCCCATATTACGGATAAATACTGGAAAGTATCTTTAATACTATTATTCATTTTAGCAACCGTAATAGGTTACATGAAGAACGGATCATTAATATTTTATTTCAACCTATTATTCTATGTAAATTCATATGTGTACCTTAATTTTGTAACAAATAAGTTCATACGATTTTACCCCTTACACAATAAATTAAGGTATAAGGGAGTATAGCTCTGAATCCAAGACTAACAAAGCGTCTAGTACTTTAATTAACACTTTCTCAGTGGGTAAGAAGTGAGCTAGAACTTTTCACTAGAAGCAACTCTTCTAAGGGCCAACCTTTTGTGAAATGTTAGTTTTGGTCTTTGTCTGCGCTTGCACTTTATTGTGTCGATTATTTACTAGACTGTGTCTTATATCTTAATGACATTCAAATAAAATTATTATCTTTAATATTTGATACTTTTGAATAAACGAGGGCAAGGGGATTAAATAAGACGAGTGGATCTAACTTGTTGATTCTGATTTCATCAAGATTAGCACATTGAAACCAGCTTGTTTCTTTAATATAATTTTTATTTATTTCCTTTTTGAGTCTCTACTCTTGGTATCACTAAACCAGTATTTGATGAACGAATATAGCACAAGAAGTATAAGCTCGGGTTGGCTGTTCGCCTTTTCTAAACACATCAACAGCACAGAACTATAAAGGTCGACACCGGATGTTTTAAATTTTCACTCAATACTTTTCAAGATAACAAAGCAGTCATCATCAAAATACGGTTTTATTATGTATAATTAATAAAATTCTTTCAAGCTGTTTTTACCAACGAAACATCCTTGTGAAACAGAGGAAAAAAAGATCACTTATTTATTTTGTAATATAGTTTACGTTGCACGTTATATACATGCCAAGAGTGTGTAAAATAACGGTTATACCAATCCCAATAATTAAGTACAGTTAAAAAACCTAGCAGAACCTTGATAAAATTATGACGAGATGATAGAATTTATATTGCGAACATCTTATGAAAAGTAAACTAACTAGATGAGAATGCACTAGTGAAACTAATATTAACTAGAACTACTTTATTGATAATTTCGTTCCCAATAAACTTAAAACTTATAATAGTTAAAATACTTTGCATTATCATTTGATGTTTAGATCTCTAAGACATACTATTTTCAGAATATTAACCACTGGAAATCATTTAGAATATTTTAAACGGTTCACAATAGCGTATATCTGCAGTAGTTCAACTGAGTAAGGATGTCGGACGAACTTTTACAATCGTCAAACAAAACTGAATAGACATTTCTTACTATTTATACAGCAACCTAAAGTATTTCAACGGTCCTAGCCGTCTAGATAGAAGTGTATTAGGTGAAGAACAATGGTATTAACACATATCATGTTTTAAAACTACGAAGTTGGTTCATGAGATGTTTTCAGTACTTATCATTAAGATATAAATTGGATCATTAAACATTTCTATCAGTTGTTCACTCATATGAGACAGACATAAGTAATCTACACAAAAATATCGAAATAAAAAGAAACTGAAAAAACAACACAGTCTGTACTGATCATAGTGGCCTTGCGTTAGTTCACGCGGTTTCAACATTTTTATTCCGTTCACAAAGTAGCATTATAACAGAAGATTTGGACAACATCACATTCTAAGAAATGTTTGTCGTACCCAGAAAACATGTTACTCATTAGAATGAACTTTGTGTGGTGCAATTTTTCTACAATACAAACGATAAAGATTTTCAACTACTGACATGAGAAACTTACTACTTAAGTCTTCTTATAAAAAGCTGTATGGATAGATTAAAGGTGACTAGAAATTATATCTTACGGATTAACTTAGCCGTATTATCTAACATTTATTTTTACTGTTAATCATCATGATATTAATTCTTCTTTTTTTTAATTAGACAGGTATATTTATCATTTGTAAACGTAATGATTTAAATGTTCACGTTAAGGTATAGTAACACAGTCTTCAAGATATATATATTTAACTCGTGTTTAAAGTTCATGCAGTTTCTTTGTGCGTAAAAAAACATATGAATGTCCTTTAAAAGATTGTGTTTAGTAGATCTGAATGCATGTGTTCAGTAATTTTGACTGGTATTGATTAAAATCATGAGGTTATTTTAAAAGGAAAGGAATAATGTTGCTATGTGTAGAAATAAGAAGTTCGTTTCAGAATATCTTCTACTGGATATTCTTTTTTAGTAACAAAAACTAATATAATGATAACTATTGTAGATTCAGTAGCGGGAAGTCTTTACTATAATGGTTTAAACAAATAGATAAATTTGCACTTGTACTGAGTATACCAGAAATGATATCTAAGAAAGGCTTAATTTTAAACAGTTAAGCATTTAATTTGTGTATGCTTTTTAAGTGTCCGTTTATGCTTTAAACACGATTTGATAGAGCAGAAAAACAATAAAAAACACAAACTCTTAATTATACTTAACTATAGAACTAATTTTAGCAAAACGTAAACAAGAATGAAGATTAGCATTGATTTGACAATGAAAAAGGCTTAATAGTTACAGGTACATTAACATCACGACGAAAGGAATATAGGTGTTAACAAATTATTTTCAAAAAGATTAAACTAGGATAAGACTGATATCACTTCGTATCAGGATCACAGTTTAGGTTCATTATTATCAATATCGTAATATATTGCAATATAATGTACCAAAACGTACTGCTATTTTACATAAAAACCAGAGAGGAAAACTATGAATATTTGAAAAATACGATAAAAAGATTTTAAAACATGCAAATCATCGTCATGCAACGCAAACGCAAACTAACGTGGCAGGGGTTTAGTTTAGAGAGATAGTTTGTTTGTTTTGGAATTTTGCACAAAGCTACTCGAGGGCTATCTGTGCTAGCCGTCCCTAATTTAGCAGTGTAAGATTAGAGGGAAGGCAGCTAGTCATCACCACTCACCGCCAACTCTTGGGTTACTCTTTTATCAACGAATAGTGGGATTGACCGTACATTATAACGCCCCCACGGCTGAAAGGGCGAGCATGTTTGGCGCGACGGGGATGCGAACCCGCGACCCTCAGATTACGAGTCGCACGCCTTAACACGCTTGGCCATGTTATCAAGTGCTCGTCAAAAGAATTCTCTCTCCAACTGGGGTGTTCAGGTATGTTGTGGTTCTTCGTCTCCTTTCGTGGAAGGTTATTGAATTTAGCTGGTTTTTTTCCTTCCTTTTTTTGGACTCTTTTTGGGTGAAGGAGTGAAGTTGGTCTTAATTGATATTATTCATGAACGAGGTAAAGGTAGCACCGGAGAAAACAGCCAGAACTCGTCCCGAAAGGCAGATGGCATAGTAAATGTGAACATAAACGCGAAACGAAACGACCCGACTCGGGGCATGGCAATAAAGTTGCCTTGGCTGGGATTTAAAGATCCAATGCCAAAGTTTTTGCTGTGGGGGGAAACGGGAGCGCCCCGAGAAAAATCCACTTTCACAGGACAGGCGCAATCATCGTCATGTATGAAACGCTTTTCTTTTATATTAAGATAATAATTGAGTATGAAATGGTGTGACCTATTAATAAAGATATTTTACAATGTTAAAAAAAATTATATGATTACAAAACTGTGAATGATACTGTAACTGCTGAAAATAAATTATGTATCTACATAATTCAACATTCTCAGCCTGAAAATTTTTAAAATATAAAATAGGACTAACTGCTTATTTTCAGAAACGTCTACTACAAAGAAATAATCCTAAACCATATAAAGCACTCATGATGTCAAAAAAACAACAACACGTAGGTTCAAGAAGTATTAATAGAAAACGATAAAAGCTTTTCTAAATCGCTAAGGTAATAAAGTTTTTATCGTTTTAGATATAAAACACTGATTTTATTGCTACGTATTTGTTTAACTGATATCGTCATACAAATTTCTGAAACTAGTTTTTCGTACAAGTGAGCATTGAAAACTTACCTCATTATCAGTTTTCTACAAGGGAATACATATTATACACAGAAATATAACGAATAGAACATTCTATGTTATCTCTACATACGTATTTCCAAATATTATATTTACAATAAAAAATGTGTTATTGCATAAAATGAAGTTTTAGGAGTTAAAGACAATTTTAATTAAGGAACAAAGGAGCTTTCATCCTGACATGTATGATATAAAGAAAATGTAATAATACATACTTAAATTAAAATATTATTATATATACTGTGTAAAGTGACGTTTATGTTCGTTTATACCTTGTGGCTTAAATAGTTTTGTATTAATATTTGCAAACTACAAGAACCGTATTTTGGAATACAGTGTTTTGGAAACGAAAGTTGGTGACTTTAAACGAGACTATTAATCAGAGGTCTAATATTACTTGACAGTATAAGGTTCAGATGGTATAACTAACGTCGAGATTATACAATATAGTTTTAATCTTGATAATACATTTAGGGACAGCTTCAAACTGAAGATGGGTAAAACTAATTTTTATGTCATAAGTATGTTTGTAGCTCAAAATTGTAGGCTGAACACGGTCTAACGCCTGATTGTATCACAATAACGTTTATCTCTAAATACGGTTTTTGAAAATCCATATTAAAATGAAGATAATTAAAACCCGTGTATACCTTAAAGTATGTCTTATCCGGTGTTCTGTTTTGTACTGTTTGTTTGGAATTAAGCATATAGGTACACAATAGGCTATCTGTGCTGTGCTCGCCATGGTTATCGAAACCTGGTTTGCAGCGGTGTGAGTCCGCAGACATGCCACTGTGCCACTGGGAGGCGTTTGGTACTGATACTGGCTTTTTACGTTGCAACTTTTGAAGTTAAAATATGTTTTAAATAGCAACCTTAGAATCATATAAGTTTTTAATTTTGCAATACAATTAAATATTAACTGATTTCCAGTTTGCCCCTGAAGAAAATATTCCACTTTTCGAAAGCGCTCGGGTTGTAGAGTTTTTATTATTTCCATCAAGAATTCTTGAACTTATGTCTGTGTTTTTATTACATCATCAATTAAATATCTAATCATTCATCTATACATATAAAACCTGATTTGACTAATATTTTAAACTCTTAATAAATAAAAAACTAGTTGAATGAGCCAATATTAAAATGCATTGCTGTTACATTTTGTCTTTGAAGTACATATTATTTACCTTAACGTACAATCTACAGGGGCTATCTTTACTCCTGGCACCAGGGAAATGAAAACGGTTTTCACCTATCTTCTATACATCCATGATGAGGCTCGGCAGTCCAGAGTTAAAGTGAAGGGTATACCACAGGATGTGGACAGCGACGATCCTTTTAAAATCGCTAGGGAACGTGAGTAATATTTCAAACACAAAATATATAGAGAGTGTATTATATTTTTGTCTTTTGTTTGTTTGAAGTTAAGCACAAAACAACAGTACATTAGAAAGTAGGGAGTTTTTAGCATGCAATAAAATACTTCTAAGCAGTATTGGCGACATATCTAATGATTTAACGTAAAATTATTTATCTCGGAATATTTATTTATTTTGCGATTTAATGCCTGTATAAGTAAGGTCTGTCACCATTCTTGTTTCAGGTTTCTACAGAAAGTAATTCTCTATACAAATTAACTTCATGAAATAGAGAAATTGCGCCTTTTAAAACGTAGTTTACAAGTTCAATTATCGTATCAGCTATGGTATAATTGATAGTAATCGCCATATAATTCAATCACTCTAATTATGTTCACAATCATACTTTTTATCAAAGAATGGTAATTGACTCTTAACATTTTTTACCCCCTTTTAAGACAGACCTAGTAATACTTCATATCTAAGCTTGAGAAAACATTTTGCAAATGCGATCTTAAATTTTATGATAATTAGGAATAGTTATTCACACTAAGTATATTAACACCGTAATTTTTCTTCATCAAAAGAGAATGAAGCGCATTTTTTACCATTTAAATATTAATGCAAAAGTTATTACATTTATTGTACACCAGTAAAGACTTTACTAAGAGAATACTTGAAATTAAACAATTTTCAACTGCAATTGGTTTGCGTTTTATTGGATTTTTAACCTAAGGGCAATTATTTTCATTTAACTATCTTCATAGTCTTGAATTGGACCATTGATTATGCTAGATAAATATTCAATTAAATATAAAAAAATCGTAGTTTTTCATTAAAATGCATCACGCCGTTGTTGATTATAAAGTTAACGTAATACCTGAACAATATGACGTGCTGCGAAGTAGCGAATAAACATTGTGCGGAAAATGTATCTCAGAACGGCTGGTGTGAGTTCAGGCTTTTTCTTAACCTGAAGATGACCTATGAAGGTTGAAATGTTGTTCTCTCCTTATCAATAAAAGTGTTAATACTCATACCAGCCATTCTGAGATACATTTTTATTTTAAGTGAGTTTCTCGTCACAAAGAATTGCGCGGAAAAGTACATCATGTACTTGATTATATGGAGATCGAAAATTTTCCTATTGAAGACCATATTAAATATGATAACTGTTTCTTATTACTTTTGGTCTCAGTATTTCATTGGCTACATAAATGATATAACAAAAATGTCAGTATTTTTTGTTAAATGATATTTTTAACGTTTTTTAAGGTAAGAGAATGTCCTATCCTCTCGTTCCGAATGAACATTTATTCTTTTCTGTTTTACTCAGTTAATGTTTTGAACTTTACACTTTAGCAAAAGTTAAAAGACGTTTTTCATTATGTACGTATTTATAAATATTCTGAAAACTATCCTTAAACACATAGATTAATAACAAATAATGTAAGGTAGACCTCTAATGGGTTTGCAGTTATGTCGACCGGGTTTAATTTTATGTATTATGGCTTCGTATCATGCCATAATTCTTTCAATGCACTATGAATACGTTTTTTGATATTAATATGCATACATATGCTTATTTCCCAGGTTTCAGTTTTCAAGTATAATATTTCAACAGTAATCCGACGTTTTTAAGCAGAAGTAAGTTACGGCTACACTGTTTAAAATCAACAGTTACATAGAATCTGATTCTTCTTCAGGATGGGTTGATTCGGTTAGAGCATTTCATATTCAGTTAAACGTGGTGATTATATTATGGATACTAGATGAAGTACGCACTCAAAATACTGGTCGTTCATGGTTATCGACCCAGCATGGCCAGGTGGTTAAGGCACTCCACTCGTAATATGAGCGTCGCGGGCTCGAATCTTCGTCACACCAAACATGCTCGCCCTTTCAGCCGAGGGGGTGTTATAATTTGACGGTCAATCCCACTATTCGTGGGTAAAATAGTAGCCCAAGAGTTGGTGGTGAGTGGTGATGACTAGCTGCCTTCCCTCTAGTCTTACATTGCTAAATTAGGGCCGTCTAGTGTAGATAACCCTTGAGAAGCTTTGCATGATATTCAAAACAAACCGAATCATGGTTATCAAGTTTCATCTCCAGCAGTGTAGGGATGTAGGCAAACATTTCTAAAGAGGTGCTACTTTTGGAGGAAACAACAAATGAATAGTGATACTGTACTGAGACGTCTGAGGGTATACTCCCTTGAAACAGTTTTGTTAAGGTCACTGAAAGATGGTGATTTTTAATGGTATCTGGGACTATTTTTCAAACTCTTTAAACGCATCTGTACATACATGAATGCCATACCACTCACCTACTAACATGCAATGGTTTTATAAAGCTTGACGCTGCTTAATAGTCGGCTTGCATGGTCAGGATCGGATATTTGAATTTATATTTCTAGATTTGGCCACATAATAACACCTAGAGTCTACTTCGTCATCCTGAGAAGCCTAACAGGGGGCGAGTACCGCTGATCAAAAGTTCAACAACATTAGGGGCTGCTATGCATGAGTCTTTGGGTCTCTGAACTGGCCAATTAACCTTAATGTCGCACTGCATGACAGTCATGTTATAGATACAACACCATTTGAAAAATGTACTTCAACTGTGTCTCACTGCTAAGTTTGTGTTTTACAGTTGATGTGTAAAGATTTTTTTTATCTTTAGATTGTTTTGCTGAAGTGCAAAGTTGCACAATAGGGTATATGTGCTGTGCTCACTACACGATTAAACTCTGAATTCTATCGTTATAAGTACAGAAACTTATCGCTAAGCCACTGAGACTTGTAGTTTTTGTGTTTCATGAACTTTTTTATTGTGATTTGTAAATAAGCATTCAAATGCATATTTACAAGTATACTGTATTGTATCATAGAAATATATCCATATCGTTATAAAATACTTTAACTTCAGGTGGTGAGGATTATTTTTGGTTGGTCTTTGTTCATATGTGAAACAAAAAAACATAGGTTAAAGATAAATATTGACATCCAGAATATTCTGTGTTCAAATAATTATTATATTTTAAGTCAATCGCTATCGAAATGATTTTGTACGCTATTCGGAATATTTAATATGAGTAAAGGACAAACTAAATCAGAAATAAGTCCCTCATTAAATACCAGATACATAAAAAGTCACGATGTGTAACTTATTAGTTCATCATTTGAACATAATACCATGCTTATCAAAAAATAAAAAAACTACAGTCGTTTATTCTTAACTATTCTAGTTATTTATCATGATAAGATTTCAATAAAGTGAACCTCCATCTTCAGGCACCCTCAGACAACTTTTATTAAATAGTATACTAGCACCGAAAGTAAGAGTATAGTCAAATATTTGTCATGCTACTATATTTTATTGTTAATCCATTTGTTTATAGTTAAACACGAAAATACAGAATGAGTAATTTGTGTTGTGTGCTCACTACAGGTTCCGAAACTGGATATTTAGCGTTATAAGTCTATACATTTATTTCTGAGCCACTGAGATGGGGGCTTTATATGTGTATGCGAACAAACAGAAAGAAAACAAGGAAGTATTTAGCTAGAAAATTTCCATTATAAAATACTTGTTAAATTATTTTAAAATTGACATTTCAAAATTCCTTTTTTTCTTAATACCTCTCCTAATCTGTATTAGTGATTTTTATTGGATTTAATCTGGTTGTTTTTTATTTTCTTAATAAAAGAAAAAAATATTGTTTCTATATATCTTGCTTCCATTTTGCGTAGTAGGTACCTTACCCACTTACATATAGTTTTGATTCGCTTGTTGTTGTCCATGTTAGTTGATTTTGCTTTAGTATTCAGGTTCTTAAGAAAAAAAATCAGTTAAATGTTAACACGTTGAATGTTTTCTCAGTTATCGAATATCAGGTCAGTATTCGATCAAGACAATTATATTCGTTTACAATAAACATACGCAACCTTTACTCCAAGAGGGTTTGGAAGGAAACTAGTAACTATGTTATTTGCAAATAACTTGGCATTAACTGATAACAAGTATTAGCAATCAATATGTGTAACAAAATTGATGATAATACAACGGAGAATATTGTTATAAATAAAGGGAATTACAAAACATTATTGTTGTATATATAAATGCTAGTTAAGAAAAAAAAACAGCTAATAAATAACAACATACAACATTAAGAAAACAGAAGGGATAATAAATACCAAGCAAAAAACACAAAGTCCTGCTATAAATTACAGCCTTTAATTCTAAGAAATATACTTCTAGAAACCAACATCTGTTGCTGATACCACAGACTATTCTAGAAAAAAGAAACAATTTACGGATAACGGGAATATATTTGCAAAACAAAAACAAATACTCGTTAAAATAGAAATATAGAAAACAAAGCATCTTATGGACACCAGACATTACTCTTGCAAAATGTAGAAAGCTGTTACGAAACATAGAAATTAATCGTAAGGCAGAAAAATGTTATTATAAATAACACATGACAGGTCATGGAATAGTGATTAGTGTACCAGGATGCAGATCGAAAGGTCTAAGGTTCAGGATGTGCTCGAACATTCAGCTATTGGTATTTTATGAACTGAACATGCCTCAAACATTCAGCTATGGGCGCTTTATAAACTGAACGTGCTCCGAACATTCAGCTATTGGCATTTTACAATTAAGACAGTAAATCCAATAATTTAATTCGAAAAAAAATTATGGTGGTGAAGAATACTGCTAACTTGCTGTCCTCTTTGGTCAATAGGTCAAAATTAAGGGCAACTTTATGCGAATTCTAAGTGTCTTTGAACTAGTTGTTTAGCACATAGACACATTAGATGAAAATGTCAGTTCCTTCCGAAAGCCAGACACCAATCTTATAACAAAGAAAAACTCCAATAAAACTTGAGATACTAATTATATAAAATGAAATCTCTTGATAATTCTAGATAAATTCTTGAAAACTAAATCTCTAATGTTTGCTAGAAAATTTTCTTGAATCAAACACTTGACAAAACACTTATTACAAGATATAAAACTAGTATTATATCCAAAACAGGGACTTAGAAAACAATTAATTTTCGATTGTTATCAATATTTGTAAGGTATTGACTGATTCTTTCATGTGATAATTTTTTATTTTCTGTAATAGTATTGGGCATTTGAAAGCAAAACATTTGTTTTAAGATTTTAATACTGCTTAAGAAAGTTGTTTTTTATACACAAACGTATTTAACTGATACCTAGTATGATTATTATTAAGAAGTACGAGAAAGCGTTAAGAATGTCAGAATTATTCATGATTAACACAAATTGAACTGAAGTAAATACTACAATTTATTATCAGGAGTTAACAATGTCATATACAATTAGTACATAAAAACAAACCTGTGTGAAATGACAGACTTATTCCATGGGGCGAAAAAAATGCTATTGTTGCAAATCATTGTTTCTATGAGCCAAAACAGCGTTAGGAATTTGAACCATTAATTGACAATGCACCAAGTACTGGTTTCAAACACTACTTCTGAAAAAGTCGTATGAGCACCCGACACAAAATGCAAGAATGTAACAATTTATTGTTTACATTGTACTGCTCGTAGGGACAAAAACCTTTAACCTGAAAAAAATGCTGTTGATGATGTTTGTCCAAGCTACTAAAATTAAACTGCAAAGAAAAAGTGAGTGTTTTCATTGTACTTAAACGTAGTGTAACTGAATATATAATATATAAAACTGTAAGGGTTTCTATGTAACATAAAAATAACACTCTAACCTAACTAGGTGTCAGTAGAGTATTTAAATTAGGGCTGACTGCATTTTATTTATTTTGCAGCTTAGAAAAATCAGTTTTGACTTGAAGACAACTTTGCACTAAAGCAGTCTTTCTTTAGTTTTAGGAGACTGCCTCTTTTAGTAACGTATTGCACATTATGGTTTTGCACTAAAACAATATTTCTTTAGTTTTAGAAACTGCCTCTTTTGATAACGCATTGTACATTATAGCTTTGCTCTAAAGCTATTGCTCCCCAGTGACACAGCAGTATGTTTTGTGAAATGTATTTTGGTAAGTTATACGTGATCTAGAAATAGTTGAGAAACCAACAAAAACAATTTCATAGTTTGTTTAGACTCTTTACTGGAAGTAAGAGCATTCAACATTAGAATTGAAGAATATATATGTCTCTTACCTGTAACAAAGATATATTTGTTACCGATACGTTACCATGTGCATATGAGGGTTAAAAGCTTCCTATGAGAAGCTGTTATTCTCTTTGCTTTGTCACAAAGATGTTTAACTCTAATCTGGTCAAACAAACCACGTAGCAAATGAAAAAAAGTCCGAAAGAGTTCATAGGGGCTTTATCATACGTATCATACGTATTATACGTAGATGACAAGCGTTTTAAAAATACAAAAAGATTAGAAATTTTTGTTTGTTCTTCTTTTAAGTCTCAACATACTTTCAAATTTTAAAAAGTATCAACGCATGAAAAAAAAATGGACTTCGTACTCTGTGATATACATAAATACAGATTTTCTTTTACATACATGGTAAAGAAGCATCTGCTGATTATATGGTACGATATCCTTTTGATTAACTACAGAGCAGACATTTTATCTCAAACGTTTTGGAAAATGTTTAGATCTTTCATTATGAAATGCTGTTAATGAAGGATAAATTTCTGTGAACCTTAAAAATGATTTTTCATATAACTTTGTTAGCGTGTTCGTAGTTTGAATCGAAGGATTATGTTTCACATCCCGTTGTTGCAAAAATTGCTCTGTATTTAGGGGCGGTGGGTGCACTATAACAGCGTTGGATGAATCACATTATTCGGTCAGACAAGAGAAATCCAACAGTTCACAGTGGATGGTATTAGCTATCTGCGTTCTTTCTTGTCTATCATTTTAAAGTTATGGCTGGCTATGCTCAGAAAGCCATGTCTACTTTGAATTAAATTCTGAAACAAACAATCTATGTGGCTTAACTTCTTGTTTCTTTGTAACCAATATTAAGTGGCTTACCATCATATCATCCAAATATATTATATTGTATTAAAATGCAACAAAAGTTAAAACACTAAACGTTTAAAAGGCATTAATTTACTAATAAAAGTTCCTTAGTTTTTTATGGTTATTCATTATTATCTTATACTTAAACGGAAGAGACTTTCTTTATTACAAGCAGTGTTCCATTCTTTGCATTTACAATGACCTTTAACACGCTTTGAGATAACAATACATCACCACCAGCTAGCGTATATTCAATAGTCTTGACAACTCGGATTACTGCGTTTTTTTATGCCTTCCCCTAGTCTTCTTCTCGTGCGACCTATCTAAACGCCCTCACACTTCGGACAACGGAATTCATAAATACACAAAGTGGTTGAGTTAAACAAATCTTGAATTCTCAATTAAGAACTTTAAAAATCCGAATGTAAAGTTTTAAAAGGTAATTATCTCGGTTTATGATGACATTTGATTTATTTTTATTTGACTGTAGTGAACTTTAGCTTATAGTAGACTTAAAAACGTGGCAGTTTTGGAACACAAATATTTAGTTTAAAAAGAATGAAAAGTTGTTTTGCTATTTTTTCAATATTAGACTTCACAAAAAGTGTCGAAAAAACGCCATTTTCAAATTTGTTTTAAAAGCGCAAAACATACAAGTAACATTATAAACTTTGTCTGCAAGATATTTGATTAATTTTTTTATGTAATGATGCGGTATAAAGCTACTGAGGTGTCAATAAAGTGTAGTTAAGTTGGTGTATGATATATGTTTCTTTGTTTTTGAATTTCGCTTAAACCTACTCGAAGGCTATCTGCGCTAGCCGTCCCTAATTAGTCTATACTCGTAATTCAAGAACGTTTTGTACACTTTGTCACTGTTAACGGCAGAAGCGTGTCACATAATTTTGCCTATATCCTTTAAAGTACAGGGAGTTTTTGAAAACTAACAGCAGTTTTTAATTTATAAACAGTTTGGATTGGGCGATACTGTTAACTCAATATTTTTATTTTTAACTAAAAGTTTCAAGGAAAACAAATTCTGACTCGGGTAAACAAATCGATAGTAATAAACTAAATAAACTCAGTAGTCTTTGCTATTTGAAGAGTTATGAAATATTCCGACTGATAAATATTTACCAGAATCTTTGTGCTTTTTTTTTCCTTTTCATGAGTAATAAGTTTCATGCACATATAGAATGTTGAAAAACAAATATACTGAGTTTATCTTTACCAAGTGCACCCCAGTGGCACAGCGGTATATCTACAGACACTGCTAGGAATGGTGTTTTGATACTCGTGGAGGGCAGAGTACAGACAGCCCAAAGTGTAGCTTTGTGTTTAATTCTAAAGAAGCAAAATACACGTTACGATGTATCAAAATGTATATCTCGGTTTTAATTAACTGCATATGTTTGTTTGGTTGTTTTGAAGTTTCTCGAAAAACTATACGAAGGTCATCTGCGCTAGTTGTCCCTAATTTAGCGGTATAAGATTTGTTTAAAGGCAGCTAGTCATTACCATTCACCGCCAATTTGTGGACTACTCTTTTATCAACGAATAGTTGGATTGGCCGCACATTATAGCGCCCTCATGACTGAAAGATCGAGCATTTTTGGTGTGATAGGGATTCGAGCTCGCGACTCTCAGATTACGAGTCGAGCGCTGTAGCCACCTGGCCATGCCGGGCCTTTTTGATATATATTTCAATGTCAAACGTTTCCTGGTTTTTGTATATGCAAGTGTCTATAAGGTAGTAAAGTAGACTTTTGTTAGCATTCGCGTATAAAGTTCATCTTGTCACGTTGACCATTCCTTCGTCAGCTGAACTACGATTATGTTTAAATTACACTGCTATGATTACACAATTTTAAGTATTTTAGCCTACTTCAAATTTAATAACGTTTAAGGTAAGTAATATAGTTGCTAGTTTATAGTTTATGATATGACTGAGCTTTCATAGAAACAAGTTCATCGTTGATACTATTAAGAAACGTTACAGTAATTCTGTTTTACCTCACTTTAGAAGCGTTTTAAAATTACGCTTGGAGTATTTAAAATAAATTACATATAATCTAACTGAGTGGCTTGCTACTCTAGACAATACCCACGAGCTAAAAAAAGAAATTTTAAATTTTGAAATTACACCAAAGAATCTTTCAATTAAATATTTAACCCACCAAGGCATGAAAACTTTTATCATTTTACAGAATTAAGTAAATAGCTTAGATTTTTTTACATTCCACAAACTTTATTGGAACGCGAGGCAATAAAATTCTTATACAGTGTCGGAAAATGCAATTAGCTAAGTTAGACAATTTAATACGTCAGCTGGGCAAAAAATTTATCTGTTTAAGAACCTGATAACGTAATTTTTAATTATTCAGGTGAGGTTCTAGGTGGCACTAAAAAGACAATTGTAAGGCATTTTTTAAGAGTTTAACATTACAAACAACATGAGCTTTTTACGTTATTCTGAGCAAATTAAGCGGTTCTTACAACCATTCTCACATCAGTCTACGTGGTCTAATTCTTCTTATCATTTCATTAATATTATAATTCAAAATAATAGTAGCTTTGTCTTTTTTAATAATTATAATTCTTATTAACAAAATTGTTTGACATTTAAGTATAGAAAAATTAATAATTTGGAAAAATTTGTGCAGATATAATGATATTTAATTTTCAAATATGAGGGAAGTAGCACATAAATTATAGAAATTTTGAATTATTCAACAAAATTTTAAAAGTTACATCAACGTTCTAGTAGAGAGGCTATGCTACAAAGATACCTTTTGAAACTAAAGAACAATAGCATTGTAAGCGAGAAACAACATTTAGAAATCATATCTGCTGTTAGTTATCTAGGAATATTTTATTATTTTCCTAAGATTTTTCAAAAACATGTCTTTTCGGCCTATAGTTTTTAACAAAGGAACTTACAATCCTACTTTAGCTGTTTTTTGGTTGGTTTTCAGTTTTACTGGAAAAAATGCGTAAAAAGGCAACTTTACATTTTCTGATGCAAAACGATAATTGATATTTAATATAAATTTTTATTGCATCTTCTATAATTATGAGCATTTCTATACAAATATTTAGAAGAAAATATAGACCTGAGTGCTGATCTAAGTTTTAATTAGAACTCTAATGACCTAAGAACTTCCAAATCAATAGTTTTAAATAAATGAACCTTGCAACTAAAATATCGCACTTTTTTGTTTAATAGCAAGCATTTTGATCATATTAATGGAATGACCATAGGCTCTTGATTGGCCAAAATATTTCTTTGGCCAATATATAATATTAAAATATTCTATCTTAAAAACAGTGGCTTGAAGACATTCCGAATTCATTTGGTTCAGGCACTCGACTCGTAATCTGAGGGTTGCGGGTTCGAATCCCCATCACATAAAACATGCTCACTCCTTCAGTTTTGAGGGCATTATAATGTAACGGCCAATCCCACTATTCGTTGGTAAAAGAGTAACCCAAGAGTTGGCAATGGGTGGTGATGACTAGCTGCCTTTCCTCTAGTGTTACACTACTAAATTAGGGATGGCTAGAACATATAGTTATCTCGTAGCTTTGCGCGAAAGTAAAAACAAACCAAACCGAATACATCTAAACTTATTATTATTATTGGTTTGTAGATGATAATTTTACTGTCTTTAGAAAAGCTTGTGAAGTTTCTCAGTTTTCTCAGTTCCTTAAAGGAAACGCGACAGTATAAAATCACTGTTGAATATCAAAAAGGTCAGAAACTTTTTTGAACGTTTGATTCATAACAGTGAAGGTAACTTCGAATGTGAAATACCATAGAAAAACCTTTATTCTTCTAGATATTCTTGTGTTTCTCACTTTTATTTGCAATAGTAAATAATTACAGTAGAAGTATTTCTTATATAATTTTCCTTTATTAATTTTATCGAATTTAAGGATCGTATTTCTTCATTGAAGTAATCAAACGATGTTTATAAATTTATTTGTCCTTGGAAATAGGTTGGGATTGTCTAAAAGCAACCTGTCAACTAGTGTAGAGAAATATGTAAATTTAAGATTTGCTATTAGATCAAGCGGACTTTAATATTAAATGAACGTGATGTAGTCATTCGCTCATGTGGTTTAGATCTTATCAAGGGCCAATGATTTACGGAGCCTTAGTATAAAAAATAGCTTTGTTCATAAACAACCTGAGGCCAGAAATATCAAACAGCTACTTCCAAAACTACTCTTAGTTTTACATAGTTTAATTTTGTTATGTGATATGATGATGAGTGCAATCATCTAGTTTTATGGTGTCAGATATTGGTGTTAATGCCTCACAGAAAATTATTTTCATTAAAATGGAGCATAGCTAGTTTATATTATGTAGTTCTTTTAAGTGTGGGCTTAGAAATTAGATTGTGAATGACTTGCAATTATTTGGTGAGTGGAATTTTATAGGCTAACGATATGTTGAAAATTCCTTATATTAGTTGTTAAACACACTACACTAATAGCATATTTATCACTCTTAGACTAATATTACAATAAATGTTCTGTATTTGCCTACGAGGGCTGTTCAAAAAATACGCGGACTGACGTCATAAAACAAAATGTACTTCATTTGGAAGTTACAGGTCTGGGACCCCTTCAAAGTACTCTCCTCTCCAACGCACACACTTATCCCAACGGTGTTTCCACTTGTTGAAACAGTCCTGGTACGCTTCTTTTGTAATGTCCTCCAGCTCCTTCGTCGCATTTGCCTTAATCTCGGGAATCGTCTCAAATATTCTTTCTTTCAAGGGTCTTTTGAGTTTGGGGAGCAAGAAAAAATCGCAAGGAGTAAGATCAGGTGAGTAGGTGGGGTGGGGAAGAACAGTGATCGAGTGTTTGGCCAAAAACTCACGAGTTCTGAGGCACAAATTTCGCAGCAACGCGGTGCATCTTCAATTTTTTGGTCAAAATCTCGTAACAAGATCCAACCGATATCCCACACTCTTCAGCAAGCTCCCTGACAGTCAGGCGTCGATTTGCCCGCACTAGGGTGTTGATTTTGTCGACGTGTGGGTCGTCAGTTGACGTGGAAGGACGTCCAGGACGCTCATCATCTTCAATTGACTGTCGACCATCCTTAAAACGTTTATGCCACTTGAAACATGCCGTACGCTTCCTAGCAACATCACCGTAAGCCGTGTTAAGCATAGCAAAAGTTTCAGTCGCAGATTTTCCAAGTTTAACACAAATTTCACAGCAAGTCGTTGCTCCTTCAGGCCATTCATTCTGAAATCCGCCAAACAAGAAAATCGCACTTCACTTAAAACCGCGTAGCTAATACACAAATGAAGATATCTGCAATCGGGAAATGGCGTCGTAATCAGCTGATCTGTGCAAACCCAGCGACACCAAGCGGATTCCCCTGGAATTAACTGGAGCCGCGCAATTCAAACAGTCCGCGTATTTTTTTAACAGACCTCGTATCTATAACGATAATACTCAGTTTTTGTCTGTTCTGAAGATGCGTACGCACTTCATTTAAATGGATGTAAATATACTTTAGTAAACATTTTGTACACAACAAGATCATCAATTTTTTAAAAGTCGCTACCATTTGGTCACACAATAACATTATAAGTTTTAGTGATAATATTAAGTGCCTCAAAATTTATCCCTAATTAAACTAAAGTAAAAAAAAAGGGCACAATTTACAATGTTATTTGTCTTTTCATCGAATATTAGCTGCACTTAATAAAGACTTAACTGATGTTAAACTTAAGAAAAAATGACCTTATAGATTTTGGTGTATGCAGTTAGAAATAGTTGTACTATTCAGAAATTCTGTATCTAAAAAAGTACTATTGCAATAAAGACACTAATTTGACCACAAATGTTTTGCCAGCCTCTGCTAGTTCATCATTATTAGAATTCAAGTCAAGAAAGACTTACATTACAGAAGAGGTTCTGTATTCGACAACTGATCATTCTTAGAGTCCAAGTAAGAAGAGACTTGCAGTACAACAAATGTTCTGTATTTTCTTATTGATTATTATTAGAGTACAAGTAAGACGAGATTTACAAGTGTTCTATATGTGAATGTTGGTCATCCTTAAAGTACAAGTCAATAAAAATAAAATCCGATCAGAGTAAGTTACATACTCAGAGTGAAACTGCAAGTCGACCTAGCCATTTGTACAGCTAATTAAGTATAATTTTCTTACGTTTCGTTTTATATGGAGTATAATGCAGTGTTTCATCAGTTGGATACCCTTAATGTTGAATATATTTTCAGGCGTAATCCCAGCAATATTTTCGGAGATTTGGCCAGCTCAGGATACTTAGTTTAGTACTAAAGAAAAATTCTAAATTAATGATTCAAAGCAGTCGGAATAACTAGAGTATAATTAATTAATTGGTGAATAATAAATACATAAAAATAAAAAATGATTACATTTTATATACTACTAGCGATCATGCATGGCCAGGTAGATTAAGGCATTCGACTCGTAATCTGAGGGTCGCGGGTTCGAATCCCCGTCGCACCAAACATGCTCGCCCTTTCAGCCGTGGGGGCGTTATAATGTGACGGTCAATAGACTAGCCCAAGAGTTGACGGTGAGTGGTGATAACTAGCTGACTTCCCTCTAGTCTTACACTGCTAAATTAGAGACGGCTAGCGCAGATAGTCCTTGAGTAGCTTTGCGCAAAATTCAAAATCAAATATATACTACTAGCATAACCAATATTGATAATAAGAGCAATAATAGATAAATGATATAGAATACCTAACTTGGAGACACACAAACATCGCATATTTCATTGTTAGTTGAAGTACTGCTATTTCTCTCTCTAATACAGTACTTTACTAAAAGTGCGATTTACATTAGATAAAATTATAAGCACTCACCTGTTGGGTTGTTCTTAACGTTCAAGTCAAGAGAAACGTACATAACAATAACTGTTTTGTGCTTCTCTAGTTAGCCTGACAAGGCCAGGTGGTTAAGGTAATTAACTCGCAATCTGAAGGTCGCAAAATCGAATTTCCGTCTCACCAAATATGCTCACCCTTTCAGCCGTGAAAGAGTAGCCCAAGATTTGGCGGTATGTGGTGATGACTAGCAGCCTTTCCTCTAGCCTTACACTGCTGAATTATGGATGGCTCGCGCATATAGCTCTCGTGTAGCTTTGGCGAAATTCAAAAATTAACAAACAAATAATTTCTTACCTAATTAGAAGTACCCCGCTTGGACAGCGCAAATCTTCAGATTAACAATGGGGTTCGATTCTCATCGGTGGACACAGCAGATAGCCTGATTTGGCCTTGCTATGAGAAAACACGCAAACTTAACTAAAATAACACTATGTAACGCAAATTTTGTTCCTGGATACTATGTGTAATTCTTAATTGGTTATATTTCAAAAGCACAAAAAATGGCAATTATTCCTTTTAAACTTTGCTTTTGTGACCTGGATTATGAAATTTAGAAATCAACCTATTTTCTATGTAAAAACGAACAAATTTGCACATTTTAATTTACGTAAAGTCTAAATTAAACAACATATGAGTCAAGATTTAGATGTATTAATACTAAAGTTATACAAAAATGTTTAGAAGTAGGTAGTTTTTCTAGATTTGCGACTGTAATGTAAATCACTTTCATGTGTCAGCCCCCAAATATAGTTTTCTATCATGTTTTTGTTATACACTCCTTGGTAGCAGCGTTTAAAGTCCAGTATATCTTGGTGGAAGCGCTCGCCTTGCTCTTCTGACTTTGCTCCCATGTTCACCTTTTGAAGTCTCCGATAATCTCCCAGCCATACTCATCATATTTCAAGGCTTTTAGCAAGGTCCTGACGCTGTTGTATTCCTCTTCGAGGTGCACCGAATGGGCCAGGGGAAGAGACAGATATGAAGCAGCACAGCTTTGAGGCTTCTTGATGAGCTATCAGTAAGGAGGTGCTACTCCTTTGGGTTACAGGCAATTCCAATTGCCTCGCACAGACACATTGTGGCAGAAGCAGAGTCTATCTTGACGAGTGAAGAAGCTTGAAAAATATCGATGCCGCTTTATCTGACTTGCGACTTGCAAGTTCTACAACATTCTATAAAGTTCTTGAAAATTCGTGTAAGTTAGAGAAAATTCTCTATCAGCTACTCAGCACCGAATCACCTAGAATGTTCTGGAAAATGGGTAAATTTGAAAATTTCATCACACAGATCACAAAAGCAAAGTTTGAAGAGAAAAATAGGTCTTTTCCATTTACTTTAGGCATAAGCAATTGGGAAATAACACTTTCTGCCCAGGAACAAGAAAAAGTAAAAATTTTGTTACATAGTGTAATTACTATTCGATAAATTTGTGTCTGTTTGAAAGAAAAAACTGGAAGATAATATTAAAACATCGATTTGTGCTTTAAGATAAATAATATATATAGATGTACAATATTTAAAACAAAGAATTCCATTAATAAGACACTGACAGAGAACATAAATGGATAAAATACTATTTCTTTAACTATGGAACATATTGTGAAGAATTTGCTTGAACGGAAATGTATATATACTCCAACTGAGGACTTTTTAAATTTAATGCACTGATTGCGACGTGAAATAATACGAAATGTTGTTTCAGTTAATTATATTTAGACTTTGTTTTGAATATAGACTAATATGTAACAGGTCAAATCTATTTTCAACTTAGATAACAGGTTGAAAAATATCAAGAAATTGTTGAAAATTTAAGAAATATACTAAAATACTGCTAGTCTGTATAACGAAAGCGTTTTTTTTTAAAATCAGGATATAAACAGTTCTCAATGAATATTCTTAAAGCATTTTGAAAACAAAGTTTAAAGGTCAGGACTACGTTTTACGATATTTGTATAGCACTTCCAAATTTATATGTTATAATTTCAGATATTTTTAAAACTTTTCAAGAGGCTTCGATTTTCTGTCTAAAGCAGACCGTCAATATACCAAAAAATGACATTCACAAGACACTGGTGTTGATCGTACTCGATGCATTAGCAAACTTGTATAAGCTACAAAATCCATCTTTGGATCTTCATACATAATTCATTATCGCTAGAAGAATCTGTCGTCCTAACCCTTGTGTACACACTCTCTTCAATGATCCTTCAAGAAAGTGATAGGACGAATGAAGAAATTAAGCTTAGAATAATACAGAACGCGAAAAGATGTTTCTTTGGGTGCTTCTCAGTGAATGTAAAATGGCATTGTGGAACTGAGGTAAACGTAATGATAAAGTGAATTTATAGAAATGAGTTCTTTGTTAACAAATGTTTTGTAATACTCTCAGGCAATTTCTTTGCTACCAAGCTGAACGTCATATCTTCTGAGTAAATTAATTATATTTAAGGCTATGGGGATTGCAGTGTCTTGAAGACGCAACAATATATTTAAAAATAAGTCAATGATTGGATAAAAAAAGAGATGTGAGGAGTATTTTTATTAGAAGGAAAAAATATATTACATTAAATATATCCAGCCCAACTGCCAGATACAATTTCAAGCAATATTAGTTTTCATCGTCCCAGGAAAGCTGATCAGAAGAATTGTCACCTAATGAAGATTCAATTTATTTTAGGTGGGTAAAGTGGCTTAGATGTCGTTTATATTTACGGCCTCAACAGACTATATCGAATCATTGGTAATACCCAAGTGGTGAATGGCATGATATTTAATGCTCTAGTTTTATATTTAGATCTATTTTCGATCTTTATAACATATACTAATTATCATTCTAGATTCTTACTTTGCTTCGACTTGATTTATGACTAAATGTTAACTATATACAGTTAGATGTAATGATGCGAAACATGACGTTTACAAGTAAATATGTTAAACACACACACACACACACCTATACACACAACTCCATTTAACTACTTATAACAGTTTTTATTATATTCTTCCCGAAACCAATTACAAGGTTATGGAAACATTTAAAATCGAAGTTGGTATCAGAAGTTTCAGGATCATAGAAGACATTGAACTATATTGAATTGCATCTTATTATTTGGAAGGATTTCATAAACAACATGTTATTATCCATGTAGAGTCACACTTCCCCAGCGTGCTTCTCCTCCCTATCTGGGTTTTATCCAACAATGATCACGTATTTTATTGCTTTTCCTGCACATGCACTTCTAAATCTGAAGTGTATGTCATGCTTAAAAAGCTGTCTTTTCAATGATTTGATATGATTGCTACAGTTGTTCATCTTTGTGTAATACATTGCTTTTACATCTCGTCTGATACTACTTAAACTATGCCAAAAAGTATTGTACAGTTCGCAAATTGGTTGGTATTAAGTGTTGTGTTACTCCTTCAGGGCATACTAAAAGTGTGCATCAAAAACTAAAATATTATTGGAAGCTGCGTTTGGATCTCTTTCAAATTTTCCAAATTAGTTTAAAAAATATGTAATTGGGGTATATCGTATTTCGAAGTCTTTCAATTCACAAGATGTAACATTACGTAAAATATTAGAGACTCACCCTCAAAGAACAACAACAGGAAATTGAAAAGAAAAGGACCGGTTGCTTGAAAGTCATTAGTCCAAACTATCATTGTTTATCTAAGGTCAACTTTTTGTTATGCAATCAAAAGATATAATAGAATATAAAAAATCCAAACCTAGCAAATTCTATGGGCAGCCTAACACTTAACTATATTTCCGTTAACTTGTCAGAATTATTCAGGACAATTTAACAAGTAAGTTAATTGACCTGTTTTTGTGTGTGGCAGGAATGGAAACGAAAGAGCAAAGAAGTGGTTTTATAGTAACGCTGTTTATTTCATAATCACTTTCATTCAACTGTTCCGTGAATGATTTGATGTGACTTGGAAAGTTATGTCTCACCTAATCAGTACTAAAGTTATAGTAAACATATCGATAGTACACACGGGATATTTGTACAGGTTCTGAAAGTGAGGAACAACGTTGTGGAAGAGATCACAGTGCATGGTAGAATGGTTAGGGCGCTCGACTCGTAATCTGAGGATCGCGGGTTTGATTCCCCATCACACCAAACATGCTTGCTCTTTCAGCTGTAGAGGTGTTATACTGTGACGGTCAATCCAATTAATCTTTAGTAAAACAGTAGCCCAAGAGTTGGTGGTTGGTGGTGATGATTAGCTGCCTTTCCTCAAGACTTACACTGCTAAATTGGGGACGGATATCGCAGATAGCTCTCGTTAAGTTTTGCGCGAAATTAAAAAAAAACAAACAAACAATAATTCAACTACTTGAAAAACCTTCGAGCTAAGAATCTTATAATTTCTTAATCATTCAGCACCAAGAAACGGCTGAAGAAGATAGCATACATTAATTTTCGCTTAAACTATTTTCTCTTTAAACAGGTTCTTTGTTATAAACATATAACACAAAATAACTCAATGTAAAAATTATGTTTTATAAAATAAAATAAAAATCAAACACCATGTTTATGGACATTGAAAACATCAACTTCTTAACATGTTGATTCCCAAGCCTATTTTACCGACACTTTTACAGTTATTTTTTTTAGGAAAAGTGCATATGTAGCTGTTGTGTCCTAGCTAATAAGTGACCCTTCAAAAAGAAAATAGAGCACGATTTACGGGTGGGTGTTACTTGAGGATTATCACGACCCACCGGTGGGTCATGTGGAAGTCATTGTGTTAATAATGTGTACAATAACATAATTATCTCTGTTGTTATTCAATTATGTAATTACTTTTGTTTATTATTAAGAACAAAGACACGCAATAGAATCTGTGCTGTGTCAAGAGTAATGAAACGTGTTAAGCCCTTAGCCTTACCGTTGAACCACTGGAGGGCACGAAACTTAAAATATGCGATATATATATATAACACAAATTAAAGTATTTTAATTTCTTCTTGCATTTATTTTATTTAATGAACAAACTAGCGCTAAAATATAGTTTGCTATAAGTAATTTCCCACTAAAATAAAAAGGTTATGGAAAAATATTAAATATTAATGCAATTATTAACTTTTACCACCCGGCATGGCCAGGTGGTCAGGGCGCTCCACTAGTAATCTGAGGGTCGCAGGCCCAAATTCTCGTCGCACGAAACATGTTCGCCCCTTCAGCCTGTGGAGCATTATATTGTGACGTTCAATTCTACTTTTCATTGGTAAAAGAGTAGCCCAAAAGTTGGCGTTGATGACAAGCTGCCTTTCTTCTGGCCTTACACTGCTAAATTAGGGTTGGCTAGCGCAGATAGCCGTCGTTTAGTTTGGTGCAAAATTCAAAATCAAACAAACAAAAACAAACTGTTATTTCAAAAAATTTTCTGTACGTGATCATTGTGGTTTCTTAGCGTAAATCTACGTAATAAGCATTATCTCTAAAGATGGAAATCAAATCGTGGACTTTTGCGCTATAAATTCGTAGACTTGACATGGATGAACATTTTTAGAAACTAAAAATTGGCAAATCACGAAATTTGGGACAGTTTATTTAATTTTTATTAAAATATTAAGTATAAAACAGATATTTAGTACACCTGTATATAACTCTTGAATAAAAAGCATCTCGTAGGAATATCTAATGTATTTTCAAGTAAATATGATTAATCTGTACGTAGTTAATTCTAGTTATGCTATACTAATATAGAATGCAGGAAGAGAGTTATTAAATATTTTCACTGTAAATGTAATTCCCATCCTCAGGTTATTCACACTATCAGTGTGAACTACACAATATATATGTGGAAATAGCAAGTGGCTTACATTAGTTTTAAACATTTCTTATAGCTTTGTTTACACAGATATCGTGTTTTTCTAAAAACGTGTTATAACATCATGCATTTAAACATATTATTACGGTTATATTGTATACATCTTAAGAACAGACTGAGAAAATGGAAGGAAAAATGCAACAGTTTGTGTTAAGCTTGCTTAGCGGTTTTGGGTTTATCTTGTTCAAGTAGTAATAAATATGTTGAAATGCATGATGTTATAACACGTTTTTAGAAAAACACGATATCTGTGTAAACAAAGTTATAAGAAATGTTTAAAACTAATGTAAGCCACTTGCTATTTCCACATATATATTGTGTAGTTCACACTGATAGTGTGAATAACCTGAGGATGGGAATTACATTTACAGTGAAAATATTTAATAACTCTCTTCCTGCATTCTATATTAGTATAGCATAACTAGAATTAACTACGTACAGATTAATCATATTGTGTCAAATCCACCTCGTACCAAGCTCTTGCTGATATTTTTATTTATCCTCTAGTAAGCCAACAGGCTTTGACACAATATTATTACGGTTATATTGTATACATCTTAAGAACAGACTGAGAAAATGGAATGAAAAATGCAACAGTTTGTGTTAAGCTTGCTTAGCGGTTTTGGGTTTATCTTGTTCAAGTAGTAATAAATATGTTGAAATGCTTCATGATTAATAACGCGAGGTATTAATATCAATTTAATATAGGAATTTTAGTGCTTAATGCTTTAAAGATTAGCTCGCTTTTGAGGCTCAGGTGTTTCGCGAAAACCACGAGTTGCTCATTACAAATTAATTTCTTCATAAAGCAAGATAATATTGAGAATCTATAATATAAATCTGGTAATATGACAATGAAAATACGTTTGCAGATCTTTCATTAGTTTTACTTTTGTCACTGGTCCTTCAGTGAAATAAACTGATTTTAATTTAAATGCTTAAGTACATATCTGGAGATAGATACAATAATATAAGTGTAATTTAAATACTTTGTAAAGATAGCAAGCATATTCTTTTCGAGGCCTGCTTTTCAGAAGATCCCGGCTAAGAAAGGAGGATTAGGGCGCTTGACTCTTAATCTGAGGGTTGCGAGTTTGAATCCCCGTCACACCAAACATGCTCGCCCTTTCATCCATGAGTGTGTTATAATGTGACGATCAGTCCTACTATTCGTTGGTAAAGAATAACATAAGAGTTGATGGTGGGAGATGATGACTAGCTGTTTTACCTCTAGTCTAGTCTTACACTGCTAAATTAGTAACAAATAGCTTTCATGTTGCTTTGCAAGAAATGAAACACAAACAAACAAGCTTTTCACAATTTGTTCGCGGAAGCAATCTACCATCTTATACTGATTTTTCAGGCAGAATAGTTTGGATTGGAAAATGATCCAATATCGTTCAAAGATAATTTACAAAAGATAATTGTGAGTAAAAACCAGATATATATATCGAAAATTGAAAGAAATATTTCCTTATTGGAAACAGTCGATTTGTTTTATTTTTAGATTCAGAAAAATTGCGCAAAGGTACTGCAAGCTATTTATACTTAATTTTAAACTGATAGACTAAAGGGAAACCATTTAGTCAAGAACAATCACTAGCAATTCATGAGCTACTCTTATCCCTAAAGCGCAGAATTTTGTGGTTACGGGACGTAACTGATGGAGTCATAGATCAGTAGTCTAACGTAACTAACCAACTGTTCCACAATCGACCTGGGAAATATTAGAAATAGCATGCATTTCTAACTGTTATCAACATATATGTATGTTTTATTGACTTCAAAAGAGTTGATTGTGTTATATTAAAACGACTGGCTTAAATAAGTCACTGACAAACACACAGTCTTGATGAAATGGCTTGTATGAAAACTACATTTTAAAGTTATTTGGATTCTCCAAGACAGTACCACTGAAAATGATAAGTGTTAGAAAGAGTATGTAACAGCATTTATTGACGAAAAATATTCGTACTCTCAGACTGTATTTAGATCGAGTATTTAGGATTTCCATGATAAGGATATCACTTGTACTTTATGGCATTGGAAAATAGAATGGTATGAATTGAATGAGAGAACCAGGACAATAAAGAGACAAACCGACATCGAGTCGAACTCGGTGGTTATGAATTCCAGTACGATCATCCTGTTAAAAAGGACACTATAAACAATTGTCCTTATATGTCACATGTATTATGAAAAACGCACTTTTGTATATATGATAGAAGTATTATTTTTGGCACATTTGGCCTGTCACACTCTCATGCTATCTAATACAAATCTGTGAATTGGTTTCTCATCAGCTGTGCGTGTATTAGATTACTGTTCATGATGTTAACAAAACACGTAGTTTCAAGAATGATAGAGATGAAATAAAAACCTTATAACCCGAGCACTTTGAAGAGATGGATCTTTCTTCTTGAAGGGCAATTATTCTTGAACCTGCATGTTTTTTAACACCGTGAATGTACCACCACGTGAGAAACATGAACCCAATTCAGATAAGTATACTCTTTTATTTCCTAACTTAGATTACTATTTATATTTTTAAAATGTAGACTTTTATGAAAATTCAACTAACGCTGATCTGGTACTGAAACAGTTTTCTTCTCAGTATTTATTTCATATAAAAGTAAGTGAAAGAAACAAATTTTTAGACGATATAAACTTCAGGTAGAAAAAATGTCTTTAATTATTTTTCTTATGGATAAACTGGAATTTTCTGCCTTAAATTGAATCGTCTTATTTGTTTGTGTAAGTTCAGATTGGATTATTAACATTGTATTTTATACTTAGAGTGGCAAAAATCTTATTTAACTATTTTGAAATATTAGAACTTATATTGCTATAAGCCAAAATTTTTATTTTTTTAGTTAAAATTCAAATATGTATCTGTCAATCTTTTTCTAGTTGTTGAAACATTTACATAAGTGAGGTAATTCGAACAGTTGCTATAATTTACATCATATATTACAAGTATATGCCATACAAAACAGCTTTTTTATTTTAAAACTGATATTTTGACTACTGTATATGAGTAAAATTACGTAATATTATATCTGCATATATTTTTGCTATTATAATGTCGGTCCTTTGTCTTTGATGACCAGGAAACCCACTTGTAGAGAAAATTATATATTTAAAACGGCTGGTATGGGTAGAGAAGGCACTAATAGGGGTCGAAATGCTATTCGCTTCTCTATTACTGCCTTCTCTACCCATACCAGCCGTTTTTAAATATATAACGGTCCTTTGTCTCTTTATTGAAAAAAAATATTGTTAAATTGTTGACAGATGTAACAGTTTATAGATGTATGATTAAATATCTGGAAATACATTTTATTCTTTTTCTTCTCATAATAAGTTTAGGCAAATACTAAATATGTTTGTCTAACTTTACGATCCTTTATATTAGTATTTAATTTATTACGTTATGCTTTGGACAGCATGAATATTAATTTTCTCAAACTTTACGAATTAAAAGGATAACAAATTTTGTCGAGATCTACAGTGTTTTTTTAATTTCATCTTGTTTTCATAGGTTTAACCAATAACGTTTTAAGATAGTCTAAAATGTTAGCACCACTTAAGAGAACACAAGTTCACCAAAATTTATAAAAGTCTTCCTAAAGTCTGCCTACCATTTGGAGCTTCGGTTTTGAGAAGAAAGTGGTGTAAGCATTTTCATTTTAGGAACAATTTAGTAGTTTATATTTTGTCACTAATGTCTGTCATTAGCTGATATATATATAACTTGTTTAAACATTGCTTTTCAGAGTTCTACAATCTTGCATTAACCAAAGCTAATCTTCTTTTCTAAAATGCCCTTTACCCCATGGTTCAGCGGTAAGCGAGAGAGCTTATAACGCCAAAAATAAACTTTCGATACTTGCAGTGAGTAGAGCATAGGTAACTTACTGTTTAACTTTACGTTAGACTACAAAAAGTCCTTAAATTATCAGTACTGGTTGATATTCGATTTAATTTCGAACTATTAAATTAACTGCATTTTTTCTATTTGTGTTTTTAAACCAAATGAAGTATGACAAGCCATATTTGCCATTTACATAGGCTTAGCAAAATATATCATGATAGTCTAAAGTATTTTTAGGTTTACTTGTAATTTAATTTTTCTATTTCAAGGTTTCTGTATATGACTGTAATTTTAATAATCTCTATTTCAAAGACTAATTTTCATGCAAAATTTTGAAGTTAAAAGAATAAACATTTTCATGACTGATGTCTTTGCAATCCATATCAAAAATAAATCTTTCGACAGACACAAGTTACGATGGATGCATTTCTTTCTTAAAATTGATTTTTAGTTTGATTGAAGAAATTAATTTCAGTTCAATTAAAAGTTCAAATAAACAGTAGACTCAATAAGTAATCGAAAACATTTTATTCCATGGAGACAATAATTTCATACTCTAAGTTTAAATTAAATAAAGAAATGATTTTAATACGAAACAAAATATAATAATCAGAAAAATGAAAACGTCTTGAAACAGATTAATGCAAACATGGAAAGACCAAATTCAGTAGCATTTTAACGATTATTTTCCTGGATTTTTAGAAGTTGAAAGAAGTAAATGCAACAACATTAAAAAAAATAGATTGATAATTAACTATAGCATTTTCACTATTTTCAAACATGATAGAATATAACATAGCAAGAAATTAGATTTTGATATGTGTAATTAAATAAGTTGCATATTTGGAGTTACGAAATACAAGAATATATTCCTGTGCGGTAAAAAAATGTAAGTTCAATAGAAACACGCTAAATTAACTGCATGTCTCAAAAATAAACTATAATAAGTTTTTATTAATAAATATCTCATAATACCTGTAAATATAGCTATTTATTTGCTTTCAAACGAAAATTTAGTTTTTGAGCTCTCGACTTTTCATCTTGAAACTGATATTATTTTGCTACAAAGTGGCTTTATTTCACCAAATAAACCCCCCAGCGAGGGAAGGGGAGAATGTGCCATGACTCCTGACGGCTGAAAGAAGCTTATCGTGCCTTACAAGACTTTTGTGCTGTAAACAATCTTACTGTAGCAGCAGGGTGGGAAATGATGAAACAACAGTCTTGTTTTGAAGTACATGGATTCGCACTTCACAAATGCTGCGCGCTGGTATTTAGAAACTTCTTTTTAAAAGGCTTATCTACTACAATCTTTCAAAAGACATAAAATGCATCAATACATAGTTGTTTTTAACCATCGAAACTTATCGGAATAATGTTGGGAACTAAACTTGTTGTCTAAAGATGGGTTAATAATAATAATTATTCATTCTTTCAGCTATTTGATTAGAACTTCTGTAACTGTGCATTATTATGTAAAATAATTATTAGAAAATGTTAATGTATAATGGTTTGCGCCAAGTTATTTTTTCAGTTGAAGGGAGAAACCTTTGAAGCAGTTAAAATAATCTGGAACATATTTTTAGAGACAGTTTGTAACTTTTTGTAAGTAAATAAAAACATTTCCTTACAGCATTCAAGTCACCGTCACATCGTTACGAGATGTTTCGTTATAATTTTTTTTGATTGGTTAATTCTATTGCTGGATCAAGCAATACGTAAATTAAGTACCTCAGAACATCATTCCACACCTCTCTCTCACACACACAGAGAAGGATAAAAGGTTTTCAAGTTAGATAAATTTTACCTCCTAGAGAGATCAATATATTTAAATCTGACAAGTTGTCTCAAAATAATTATGCCTTTTAGAATTTATTATTGTCACCAAACAGTTTTATATTTGAAAAAAACAACAACTACCTATCATAAAATCAGTATTCGTCACAAAAATGATGTAACAATAACAATAATACACGAGTTGTGCTAGTAACAGTATAGCGGTGACGAAATGTTCAATAACTAAACGTTCGAAACAAAATGTCCGGATCCCCATTTTAAATATTTTGGTTTGTTGTGTTCGTCTTGTATGCACTGATGAAATCTACGTGTAAAGGAGATTTCTGTTTACTTTGAGTCTAAATATGTTACAAACTTTCAACAATTATTGGATGAATGAATAATGGAAAGCGTGTAGTTGTTTCACTGAACCGTAAAATACTTTTGTTCTTTTTAATTCATATTAGAACTCACGATTGTCAAACTAATGCACACAGTCAACATATTTTGATAAACCCGAGCAAGTCATTTCATTCATATATAAATATACGCCTCGAATGTAGTACTACCTTTACGTTACGAACATTTTATATCATATCTTAGTCTTCTTTAGGCTCTAATTTCCGGTCTGATGCCATCCTGAGAATTTATGACGTCATCAAGGGAAGAGAAAATTATTTGCTGCTCCATGCATACCTAACGTGCACTGTTGATGTATAGGATACTTCCTCTCTTATTTTCTGTTCTCTCATACAGGTTAATTCCAGTCCATGTTACCACTGCTACTGACGAAGAACAGAGCTTTACTAAGCAGACACACAATCCATTGACTTAATTGCTTATAGGCAAGAGATGAACTAAATAAACATAACACACATAAAGTCCGTACGTGCAAATCAAGCGAATTACAGTTTCTTGCACATAAAATATGCCCAAGGAACAAGTTATGCGAAAAAAAATGTTCTGAATACGAATCTGTAAAATGTACAACCATAAAAAGTAAAAAGCGAAGAAAAACAAAAAGGAAGGTTGGAAACCAAGATGCTTCTATAAACTTTCCGTGTTATTATAATCTGTGCTAAGAACAAAAACAAAGTAGTTTGTGTGTGCATTGCCTTTATTTATCTTACTATCCTTTTAATCAATTTAAGTAGAAAAAGTTGTAATATATTTATAAAACACTGGCGAGAAAAATACAGAAAGGGTTAATTATTACGATCGTACCTGATAGGATGCTTGCTAAAATTATGTTAAAAAATGGAGGTAGTTCTTAATTTTTTTAACTTTATTTTGCTTGTATTTATATTACTTGGAATTCTTCATTCGACATTTCGGTTGTATAACGGCTTGCTAGCCTTTGATTTATAAACAGCATGTGTTCTCCACTGAAAGTAGAAAAGTAATAGTGCTTTGAAATCGTGTTAAAGCGTTGCAACAAAAACCTATTTTTTTGCAGTTTTAAAGCAAAGTAACCTTTTGATGTTGCCTGAATAAGGTAGCAAAGCGACAAAAATGTGGTTTAAGGTTCGGAGTTTTATACTGCAAAAGAAACAAGAACAACAACAAAGAAAGAGTCGGGTTTGACGTTGTTCTTCTATACTTACACATACTTCCTGTGGTAGGTCAACGCTATGGTTACACAGTTATGATGCCACAACATGGGGTTCGATTCTCCGAGGTGGAAAGAACGTACATAGTCCATTAGGTAGCTTTACGTTGAAATAACAGCGCACATTTATGGTTTTAATAGTGTTTTCTCTGCTAATGAGCTAATCTCTTGGAACTGAAGTTTTGAATTAACGTAAATATCATTGGGTTTTACAAAAAACAAACAAACCTCGAAACTCAGAATTAAATAATCACAATATGTATGTTTAATAACATTTGGAGGATTAACAATTGTTTTTCTTCTAAAGCGATAATGTTGATTCGTTAGTTTTAATAAAAATCATCATTTCCTTTGTTCAGTATTGTGGAGGCCCGGCAAGGCCAGGTGGTTAAGGCATTCGTAATCTGAGGGTCGCGGGTTCGAATCCCCGTCACACCAAACATGCTCGCTCTTTCAGCCATGGGGGCGTTATATTGTGACGGTCAATCCCACTATTCGTTGGTAAAAGAGTAGCCCAAGAATTGGCGGTGGGTGGTGATGATTAGCTGCCTTCCCTTTAGTCTTACACTGCTAAATTAGGGACAGCTAGCGCAGATAGCCCTCGTGTAGCTTCGCGCGAAATTCAAAACAAACTAAATCAGTATTGAGGTGTAACATATTGCTCAGAAGCAATATCTTCATCAATATTCAACAGTTACGGTCACTATTGAGTCTATTTGCTTGCAGGCGACACTGAATTAAAATATTATTCATAGATTAAGCTGTTAAGACGATATGAACAGTTTCTTGTGTGTATTTGCTTATAGTAAAGCCACATCTGGCTATCTGCTGAGTCCACCGATGGTAATCGAACCCTTAATTTTAGCGTTGTAAGTCCGAAGACTTTACGCTATACCTTCGGGGGACAATTATTTTCGTATATATTTATAGTTGGCATCATGCAACTAAAGTGAGATGTAGTTTCTATTATCCCACTGGTTTTTTAATATTTCATTACAGAGAACATTTGACGAAAATTAAAAAAATCTAGAGATTTTCTGGAAAATTGATAACATTTAACTGTTATTTTATAACCACACAAGTGTCTTTTAATTTAATCTTATTACATCTATTTATTCAAGTTCGATTCAAGTGCATTTTGAATATAACCTTTAAATTACATTTTCCAGGCTTTTCTACAACGTACTTATTATATTAACAAATAAGTATGGATACCCAAATGTTTTATCACTATTAATTCACCAGTTAATAAGCGAATATGTTATTTTTATTTCCAATAACACTTAGATCTGATAATTTCATTTACAAAGGAAGTATGCTGAAAACCTAACGTCCTCAATGGCTATGTGTTAGTTTTGAGGGCCCACATAGATAAAAAATGGGTTTTGACACTGGTAGTGGACGCTGTATAGATATTTCATTGTATAACTTTATGCTTAAAAACAAACAAGATAGTTAGAAAACCTAAATTCATTGAATAAATCACATTTTAACCACAAAATAAACAGGACGTATTCAATTTCCCAAACAAACTGTTCAATAAATAAAAGACAAGAGATATCTAACTCTAACAAAATAATCAATGAGTAATAAAGCGAATGTATTTAATTTCCTTAAGAAGCTATTCAATAAATAATAGGTTGAAGATACCCAAATCCGTAATGAAATAATCAATAAGTAATAAATTGAATATATTCAATATCATTAATAAATCACTCAGTAAATAACGAACTGAATGTATCTAATTTCCTTAAATCAAACATTTAGTGAATTAAACAATTTCATACAGGTCATTGCTAGTTCTTTTATAGATTTTCTGGAAACTCATAGTTGTACATTTCTGAACTAATACCGATAGAATAATCTTTATATGAAGGGAGATATCACTCATAGTATATCATGATTTTTCTTACAAAACAATTTCTGTATAAAGATAAACAGTATTTTGAAAGTGGTAAAATCCTGTGGAGAATCTTTCGCCTGGCAGCTGTAAGGCAGAACAGTTTGTTATAATCAACAGTGACTGATTTATTACAGGGCAATATTTATTAAGTGCGTCGGTTTCTTGTTAGCAACGATTATAAATATGATGTGATTGCACGTAATATTGGTAGATTGTTTGTGTGGAAAAGCTTGGGATGTTATAAGCAATAAATATATATATATATTGTATGAAACGTGTCCATGTTACGTTCGTGTGAATGGGACCAAACATCCATAAAGTTAGTCAAACATTAGCTCATAATTTCGTGCATAATTTATGGAGTAGTGAATAGTACTAAACTACGGAAAAGTATGGATTTTGAAATGTTAAATGCTGCTTTAAAACGGGTTAATAAACGTTTCAGTATTTTTTAAAGCTTATTATTTACTTAAATGTTAGACGCAGTGTGTAGAGGCAAATTATTAAATTGAAAAAGAACTTTTCATAAAAACAAAGTAAACGTAGGGATGGCTAATACCAATCGTTCAAAAAATGGAAATACGTAGAGATAACATTTGCATCATCCTCACGTACTATCACAGACATTGAATGTAATAGAATGTTAATAGAGAATAATTGGATAAAATAAACTAAAGTCCAGTTGAATAGTTATAAATAGATATTATTGTTTGCTCATTTTTAGCTGTACTGTTTTGTAGCAATGATGCAAGTGTCATTTCTACTATATTATTTTTGAAGGATTATTATTAGCCATCCCTAGTTTTCCTTCCTTTTTGAAAACTTTTTTCTTTACTCGATTGTTTTTTACTTCAATATTTCAACAGACATGGGAAGATTGTATTTGTAACCAAGTTTTAAATACAACAAGGCTCCAGATGTAATATTTATTGTTTATCTGTTATTCCTGTTTCATCCCTAAGTAATTTTTTTTAAAGGAACGCCATATTTTTGTAAGAAAGATAAGATTAAGAGGAAATTATAATATCATTTACACTATAATTATTATTTTCCTTTTAAAGATACTACTAATTAATAATAATTATAAAAGTAGATACTCCACTTAAAACTATGTCACCTCTTTGAAACTGGTTGGCATCACTGTTTTTAAGATGTATGTAATCAAAAAGAAGCAGAAGAAAGAACAAGAACAAATTCAGACATTTTGTTTTGATATTTATAGACAATCGTAGAACTTGTGATTCAGTTATTACATAGACGTTGTTATAAAAGAAAATATTGTGTAGTATTGTAAAGTTCTAATGAACTATTGAGAAAATATTTAAAATAACATTTTGATGAATAATCCGAGCTGTTCCTAAATAGACAGTGCTGTCACCTGTCTGATAAGTATCGTTACAATGAGAAACCCACTAAAATAAAATCTCGGCATATTTGTCTTCTAACTCTACTCTGCTAATATCCTCCTCATAAGGCTGTTATAGATAATTCGACAGTAGAAGAATAAATGCTTCTACGAAGAATCATTAGTTGAAATAGAAGTATTTTATGAAAACATTAGATTGCCTAGAATAACATTTTAAGGTATGTTACTTCCGACTGAGAGATATAACAACGCGTAATAAACCTGAAAAATAAGAACATGTATAAAATGGTTCAAGAATGGGAAATTTTGGTCAATATCTTATCCAAATTATTTCATTGTGGCTTACTTGTCCAATGAGGATCTGTGTATATACATCTGAGATATTTTTTTCCTTTTTCTTGGAATGCAAGAGTGACCTGGCAACTAATGAAGATATTTGTAATACTATGTTGTATAATTACTTGAAAATAAAACTATCAGAATAATGTAATAAGTATATATTTGAAAAATTCTCTGATTGGATCGCTTAGATATTTCATAAGAAAGATTCTTATATCCAGAAGTCTGAAATATACTTTTCGAGATTTGCGGGGTGAAATAAACTTTCAGTAAAGACTTTTTCTACTTGCTGAATAAGGTTTGAATTAGTTGAATTAAAAACTTAGACTCTCTCTTCTCTCTCTCTCTGTGTGTGTGTCTGTGTGTGTGCGTGCTCCATTGTGTTTTAAATTCTGGTAACCACGGTAACATATATCTCAATGAAACTGAATTACCAATTTGCCAGCAAAAGTTCAGTAATGTTTTTTTAATTGTTTACTTTTGGTTTAGTTTGAAGAATTGGAATAGTCTCCTTTATTCGTAGCATATTCTCGATTCAGGCATTACCTGTTTATTGAACATATTGGAAAGTGAGACTGCATCACATTTCCACTTAGAATGTACCGAAAAATGCTTGATCTGTTCTTGAAGTAACACCAAAAAGTTCTTTCAATCGTTTTCCCAGAGTGCTGATAGTAAATCTGATATAAGCGCCCTTACAAGTTGGGCAACAAACTTGTCTAACTATACTCTTCAAAAAAAGAAATGCAAAAGGGATATTTTTGTTATTTTAAAGAGAAATATATGTAATAACGTTACAAGCTCAGAGTATGTGATGTTACACGTGTTAAGGCACTGATTGTCAGACCAAAATGACAATAAAAGTTGTGCACTTTGAAAACGGAGGAAAACATCGGATTTTTCGTCCAAACACATTCGTGTCCAATAAATTTTTTGAGAGATCTGCATGTTCTGCAAGTGCAACATGTGCAAAATCCCTATAAAAGTGACGGGTTCTCGGTTTCCATAGCTCAGTGTTAAGCCATCGACACGCAATACAGTTACGCCAAGACTGACTGAAGCACAAAGCAACCACACCATTGGTCGATTGAAAGTAGGCGAATCTCGATCAGATGTTGCCAGAGCTGTGAATGTCAACTCAAGCACCATCGCAAGGCTATGGAATTGTTACCAACAACATGGATCAACTCGTGACCGTCCACGATCTGGCAGACCTCGTGTGACCACGCCCACACAAGATCGCTACATCAGGTTACGTCACCTTCGGAATAGGACCACCACTGCGACGTCTACTGCCTCAACCCTACCAGGGCTACGTAGGATTTCCGATCAGACCGTACGCAACCGTCGACGAGATTCTTAGGCCCCATGTGCAACCCATCATGATGAACGTCAATGACGCTTTTCAACATGACAACGCCCGTCCTCACACAGCCCGACTCACCACTGTCTTCTTGAGACACCACAACATCAACGTTTTTCCCTGGCCCTCCATATTACCAGATTTAAACCCCATCGAACATCTTTGGGACGAGTTAGACCGACGTCTGCGACGGCGACAACCTCAACCGCAGACTCTACCTCAGCTTGCAGCAGCTTTGCAGGCTGAGTGGACAGCCATTCCACAGGATGTGATTCGTCATCTCATTGCTTCCATGGCCAGGAGATGCCAAGCAGTTATTGATGCTCACGGAGGGCATACTCGTTATTGACGTTGAGTGACGTTAAACTTCAACTAGTGAGCGTGGACTTCGCCTTTACAGACTTTGGATGTTCAGCAGTGAATGTGCAAAGTTTCACACATGTGATACAGAACTATCCGGAAAAACTTGTTAACGATATGTCTCAAATTTTGCCTTTTGCGTTTCTTTTTTTGAAGAGTATATATAGTAAGGGAGGTTGAGAAAATAGATTATTTAGGGGTTTGAGGTATTTTGTAGTACCAGAGAACTTCGGTACCATCGTTGTCTGACTCATTCTAAACTTTGTTATAAAAACTATAAACTTGGGGTATTCACTTGCTTTGTAACAAAATCTTCAATAATATTGAAACACATATCAGTAGCATCGCCGGTCGGGTATGACCAGGTTGTTAGGGCGCTCGACTCGCAGTCTGAGAGCTGCAGGTTTGAATCTCCATCACACCAAAAATGCTTGCACTTTCAGCCGTGGGGCATTATATTGTGACAGTCAATCCCACTATTTGTAGGTAAAAGACTAGCTCAAGAGTTGGTGGTGGTGACTAGCTGACCTTCTCTTTAGTTTTACATCAGGAAATGGCTAGCGCAGATAACTGGGGTGTAGCTTAGCGCGAAATTGAAAAAAACAACCACAAACGAACAGTAGTATCGCTCTCGAGAGGATACATTTTTATAATTTTGGACATAAATGTTTTAAGATAAGCAAAAAATGAAATATAGCATTAAAATTGCTTAAATCGAACAGTAAAAGTATCATTACTAAATCAGATTTTGAGGTTCGATACCAGCTCTGGACACAACATAGGAAACTCATTGTGCGGTTTTGTGCTTAAAATTACTTTAAACTACTATAATAGTTTTTCATATACACTAAGAACAACATGTTTTTGACAGGTGAACGAAAATGCTCAATATTAATTCTCAGGGGAACTTTATTTCAATACACAGAATACCCAAAAGGTACGTATACAGTTGCACATGTCGAATATATTGAATTGTTTAAAGTTGCAGAGACTATTGAGTTGCGATTATCTTGATGAAAATTTCCATCAGACATGGATATGCCACTGAAGAAGCGCAATCAAAATGTTTTTACCGGTTACCTCTAAGAATTTTTTCTTCTGGAGAGTATGTAAGACAAAGTTTACAATAGAAAATAATGGAATGTTGACGAAATGAAAAGGCACATCACAGATACTTTACATACTTTGATTTAAAGAAAGCTTATAGAAGTGTGGCAGACAGACCACAGGACTGTGTGAACAGCGAGGGATTTCAATTTGAACACCTACGGGTTTAACTTATGATTAACTTTCCCGTAATTCCATGTTATGTGTAAAGTACCGTTAAATAAGTTATCAATTATCAATTTTATACGTTAATTGTAATTTAGTTACTTTAAATAAATTATCAATTATCAGTTGTATACATACTTTTAGGCTACTATACATGCTAAAAAATTCAGACTAGTGCAACCACTGCGATCTTCAATTAATATAGTAAATAGATAGCCACATTATTTAGCTTAATAGTACAGAACGTATTACAAATTGTGCATAAGTTATTGTGGGAGACATATATACATATGTGTGTATGTTAGTCTCACTTTAATCAGACGACCATCGTATCAGTAAAGGTTACTCATCTATCTTCAAGACCTATTATCCCTTTGTGGGTACTTTAATCAATTTTATTGAAGGTCCAAAACATAAGGAGAAGAAAGTAAATTCCACAAGAGTGAGCAAGTTGAACAATCAATTGAATGAAATCTAATTGGAAAACAAAAAGAGAAAAAAAGCTAGAAAACAAATATCAAGATTGCCACTGATCTTGCGTCTGTAGCACATATATGTAGTTATTTTTGAAACAGAATATGAAATTTCTTTTGAACGTTATTTGAATGAAAGTTTTCCAAACTTTTAAATACCAAGCTTGGTCAGTTGGGTTAAGGCGTTCGACTCGTAATCTGAGGGTTTCGGGTTCGAATTCCCGTCGCACCAAACGTACTCGACCTTAAAATGTGACGGTCAATCCCACTATTCGTTGGTAAAAGAGTAGCCCAAGAGTTGGCCGTGTGTGGTGATGACTACCTGACTTCCCTCTTGTTTTACACTGCTATATTAGGAACGACTAGCGTAGATAGCCCTTGAGTATCTGCGCGATGTTCAAAAACAGCAACAACAACCAAACTTTTAAATAATATGGGTATTTAAAGAAATGCCTTTTTGTTATTTGTAAATAGCATTATTGAAAATCGTATGACTCTTTCAAAAGCTAAATATAAATTATCTAAAGTTTAATATTTAGCAAATAGATATTTATTTGGAGTTAAACAATAAGCTACACAATTGTTTATTTGTCCTGTACTAACCACTGTTAACGAAATCCGACTTTTAGTGTTATAAGTCCATGTACTTACCGCTAAGGTAAGTATAGCCTTCAGCGGAAGGCTACTGAAATGGATTCGTCGAAATATTAGAATTTGTTTAGATTCAATTACTGTACAATAGTGATGTAGGTTAGTCCATAAGTTAATAAAAAAATGAATGAATTAGCTTACCAAATATTTGGATCCGGAAATTTTATTCACGATATATTATCACAAAAACGTGTTCCGCACTTTGGTATCATATTGCTATTAAAAGTGACAGTCAAGTCTCACCATCCGATCCGATAAAAATAGCTTAAGAGTTGGCGGTGGGTGCTTTTACTAATTGTCTTGTCCTTAGATTAGAGTACTGCAAGATCTTGGTGAAAATGTGCAAGACATTGTAAAAATAAAATAATTTTATTTGGATTAAACATTTCTAGAAATCTAATAATTTATTTTGTAATCCAGAATGTATTTTCATTGTGTAACTAAAGAGTATTTGAAAATGTAATACATTATATAGTAAACTTGAATTTCAGGGAGTATGTCTTAACTTTTGAAAAATTATTTAAAAATAAATTGCATATTCAATGACTCTCTGTATATTTCGAAACTATTACCTGTGTTAAAAACAACAACAATTTTACTACTAAAATTTTCTCTTTAATTATTTCTAGAGCTAGAATTGAAGCGTAAATATTTTGTCAAATAAATATGAAGCTATTAAAAAATATTACTTTATCGACACTGTTACTTATAACTTTAATTTTTTTTTTGAATTTGTAAAGAGATGAATTGTGTTGTATCTCATTTCTATTCTTTATGCTAACTTCTCTTATATTCGAATTTATTATATTTACAGGTGCTGATGACGTTAGGTATACTACGTATTTCTCTAATCGAACTTAGTGAATTCGACTTTGTTTTGCTTCCTTTATCTCTTTGTTCAAAGCATTATCTCACTTTGAGACAGGAAGATGAGATTTAAGTTGTAATAAAATATTTTGTCTTGTTTAAAAACGATACATATCAACGTACAGTATCTGTTAAGCTCATATTTTAAGGTTGTTTCTATCACCTGATGATACGCTTCAAATGTGTTCACGTTACTACGTTCTACAATACACACTATCTACGAATAACATCCTTGTGAAATGCTGCATGGTGATATTAGAAAATGCTTCTTATTTGGTATGATATATAGAAGTACATGTCTACTTGTAATTTCTAATAATTACTAATACAGCATAAAACTGAACTTGTAGTATTAGTTAGTACCTGCATATTGTTTCTGTGGAAATGGAAAAAAATGGTAAGCTAATGATATGCAACGCATTTTTAATGTGATTGTATGCTTCAGGTAAATTAAACTTTCTCGGCTAGAAACGACTTGTAAACTGGTTCTTTGACTTGTGTGTGTTTTCATATAACAAAGCCACATGGAGCTATTTGCTATCTGAGTCCATCGAGGGATATCGAACCTCTGATTCTGGCTATAAAATGGTCATTGTTCTTCTGGTACTATATACAGGCAGATTTTGTATAAGTTAGGTTTGACTGATTTTCTTAGAGAATATGGGCATGAGTGGCCCATGGGAAGAGTGCCCAGAAAATGAATCCAAGTGTTCATCACTGTTTGCATCTCGTTTCTATAAAAACTCATTCACACTTTTGGCAACAGTCTACACTAAAAGAATGATTATTTAATCACAGTGTTCAGAGTGGGTGTTTTTAACTAGCTGCTTTCTTCTAAATCATCTACTTAAAATTAACAACGACCTTATGTAGATAGTCCTTTTTATAACTTTGCCCTGAAAATTCGGAAAAAAACAATCAGTTCGAAATTCGGAGCTGCTTGGCACAGAAAGTCAAGTCGTTGTGTAAGTTGAGTAAATTTTTTAAACAAATAAAATCAGGAAATGTATCTATTTATTAATATTTCTAGGCCTGGCATGGCCGAGCGCGATAAGGCATGCGCTCGGAATCTGAGGGTCGCGGGTTCGCATCCGAGTCGCGCTAAACATGCTCGCCCTCCCAGCCGTGGGGGCGTTATAATGTGCGGTCAATCCCACTATTCGTTGGTAAAAGAGTAGCCCAAGAGTTGGCGGTGGGTGGTGATGACTAGCTGCCTTCCCTCTAGTCTTACACTACTAAATTAGGGACGGCTAGCACAGATAGCCTTCGAGTAGCTTTGTGCGAATTTCAAAACAAACGAAACGAAAAAAAAAAGAATATTTCTCTTCTAAAGTTAAAGTTTTATTATATGACAGATATCTACTAATAACTTTATACTATTACGCTTCTAGAACGATATTTAGTTATAGTTTTTGCGTAAATTATATTTCTGTCCCTATATACCGATGAGAAAAGTTTCCGAATTACCTCACTTCAGACACAAATATGACTCTTTTAAAAATCTTTTATTGCATGAGCCAGTGAAATGCATTTCTGAATATCTTACTGACATAACTTCATCGATAGACGTTTAAATTATTTGAACTGATTAAATTATTAATTAATTGTGGCGTTGGTTAGTATGTAGTAGTGAAAACAGAGGACTGGTTAAATATATAACAGTATTTGATACCTAGTTATTGTAAGCAACGAAAATTATAAAAAACAAATGTAACTGTTAGACGTTCAGTCAAATATAGTCGCAGAAAAAATAACGTTAGCCCTAATCAACAGACTGAAATGCATATGTATCCTTAAGATTTTACACTTCTTTTTGAATGTTTACTATTGCTAGAAAATTGAGTTTAAATTAAAATGCTGTTTCGGACCTAAAAATGAACAAAAAGATAAGGAATGTATAGGATAGCTGTTTTTTAAACGTACGTTGTGTTCGTTCACAAATGTTTATCAGCGCGAAGTGGATAGTCCAGCAATTACCAAACTAACTTGTAGTAACTGTAGAAATGGAAATACATTTTGGATATTTCTGTCATTTGATACGTGTAACACCTTTGACATGAAATAAAACTAGTTCAAAACGTTAAAAATAAGGTTTTCCTATTTTTATGAAAAATTTATTATACCGACGTATGATCCACACAGTAACCTGTATATTATTGACAAGAATGAAACAACTGATTGGATCATAAGTATCAGAACACAAAATAATTTTGTAACTGAATCCACTTTTAGTAGCTAAAAATTTCGATTTTAAAGAATGTAAAAATTCCACCACATTTTTTTACCAAGTGGGAAAAAATCGTTTCATTCAGGAATTCAAGTGTTTCTGTAAGTTTTACGTATTCTCATTTTTGTTTGTAAGTTTAAAATACAGCGTTTCTTTGTTTTTGTAAAATAATTATTTCAGTCATAAAATCCTGAATTTGAAAACTTTCTCATACTTGTAGGTTTTAAATTTTTCGTTGTTTTTTTTTCTTTTTTTCTGAAACATACTAAAAATAACATTGATGGTGTTCTTGAAGCTAATTCCCCATTTAGACAATACCTAACTCTAAGTGCTGCTATTAAGTGCAATTTGTAACCTACTTTGCTTGAGTGATAGTTTCAGTAGTGTATCATCTCTAAGCCGCTAACAACGCCTATATGAAAGTGAAGCCTGACATTAACACAACTAAATGAGTAAGACAGAGAAATAATACTGCTTCTCATTCATTCATCTGTAGAACAACTCTGCTCAGAAAGGCAACAGTTAATATTATATTTTTTGTAGGTCTGGGAATGTCTTTATTTATATGGCGTAGCTCCTTAGTAAGGGGGACTACGGATATGAAAGTCCATTTAGGTATGATAAGAGACTATGAGTAGGTTTGCATGGTCACTGAATTCGTATTTGGCATCAGATTCCGTGTTTCTGGTTCTCTATACTTTGATCCGGATTTGGTTTATGTTTTGAACAAGGGAGGATCAGGTTAAGCGTTTACCTTTTCCTCCCTCTCTGGAATCATTATTTTGTTTGAACTGTTACTGAATCTTAGGAAATAGATATTGTTAACTTGTTGCATTACACACAGTGTTACATTTTGTCCATTGTCTTAATTAATGTACCCCTCTCGTGCCACGTCCAATTTATGAGATAATATTAACTGGAATATTATCACTAGCTCCACTTATGTATGATGGTACTATTTTACGTGTTCGAAATACATTTCACTTCGCAGTCATACACACACACACACATTCCTATTTTTGCATTCAAAAACCTTTTAAAATGTACATTTATTTTTATATTAAAGTCGTGTATTATTGATTTTCTTAATCCTATGAGATGATCTGCTGTTTGTCTTGCTTTTCGGAACACATTTTGTATTTCCGGGTGTATTGTTTTAGTTCCAAGATAATTTATGATTATTTCAATTTTCAATTATTTTTTCAAGTAATTTACCCAGATTTCTTATCAAACTTATGGGCCTGTAATTTTCAGGGTTATTTGCTGATTTTCTTTCCCTCTGGAACTTAAGAACATCGACCTGTTCTGGATCCCTTGACGCCATGTTTGAAAGTTGGCGGAACCAACGTTTGTGTCTAGGATTCAGTTAACCTAGTACTGTTTAGTCCGTAATATTCTTCTTTATGATGTTTAGAGAGAAGAGATACTTAGAGCTAGGTTCATCATGTACTATGTAATTCTCTGGCTTGTTCATCAGTTCATTTTTGTTAATATTTTTTTATGAAATAGAAGCAAGGAGTCTATCTTATATATATGGCATGTTTGAATAGTTGTGTTGAAATACTAAGTTTGTTGATCGTTGGACTCTGTTGCTTTCGTTGAAATATAGTTTTGTATTTGCTACAGTTGTTGATGTGTGTTTTTGATACAATGATTCATGTTATACAAACATATTCTACGTTTAGTGTCATGTACATTTTATAAAGTTTTAATATGTTTTCTGGTGAAGCTCCTTCGTTTTTGCTAGTCAAGCTCTTAAAGTAACTAACTCGCTTTTTATTTCAAATTTTAGTTCTTATGCTACAATGTGTTGTATCCATGTAAAATGTAATTCCTAAGAAGTTTGCTAAAGGTAGTTACCAAGATAGTTCCGTTTAGATATAACAGTCATATTAATTTACTTGTCTTGTACAATTTCGTAAATAATATGACTTTTGTTTATGTGCATTAATTTTAATTCTCCACTTATTGCAGTACAATTATATTTCGTTTAGAAGTGGTTTTATATCGTACGTTACTGATGCTGTTAGGTTTGAGGCCCTCTTTCAAATTGCAACATTATCTGTGAACTGTGGAAAAAAATTGTCTTTTTGGTTTTTATGAGACATGTATCTGAGATACATAATAATCTGTGTAGGACTAAGTACTCCTTCTTGAGAGCCACTTAGCTCCAGAGTGTGGAGTATGTGTCATTCACTCTGATACTACTGTACTATTGTCTACGAAATTAGAAACCCAGAGAATAATGTCTATTTAGAGTCCCAGTTTAGACAGTTTGTATCTGAGTCCGTTACCATACTTTATCGAATGCTTTTTCAACATCTAGGAAGTATGTGACTGTACATTTATTTTTATATTAAAGTCGTGTATTATTGATTTTCTTAATCCTATGAGATGATCTGCTGTTTGTCTTGCTTTTCGGAACACATTTTGTATTTCCGGGTGTATTGTTTTAGTTCCAAGATAATTTATGATTATTTCAATTTTCAATTATTTTTTCAAGTAATTTACCCAGATTTCTTATCAAACTTATGGGCCTGTAATTTTCAGGGTTATTTGCTGATTTTCTTTCCCTCTGGAACTTAAGAACATCGACCTGTTCTGGATCCCTTGACGCCATGTTTGAAAGTTGGCGGAACCAAACTTGACACGTATTAAATACAACGGGCGATAGTCCTTTGAACGCGAATATTTAATGCTAGTATTAGTATGGGAAATACCTAACCATCGTTTGAACAGTCAGCTAGTATAAAAATATTTCCAAAGTACTTTTCATCAAATTAAAAAGAATGAATAATGATATTTAGTTTATGGTTTTAAAAGAGACCCAAAATTCTAACGCTTTAGAATAGTTCACTCTTCTTTATTTTTTTCTTTTGAATAAGAATAATGAACTATTCGAAAACGTCACAGTTTTGGGTCTGTTTTTAAAACAACTGCATATTTTTGTGTTATCCTGTGTGCTTATTTCTTAACCAGAATATTTATTTTCTGATTCTAAAGTTAGTAATTCTATCCTAATACGTCTACAGTGTGTTTAGATTTCTTAATTTTTATACATTAAGAATTTAGATGTTTGTAAAAGTAGCTTCATTGTGATATTAGTATAGTTGTCAAAATATTTATTACTAGTACAAAGTAAAACTACGACATTGTTTTGTTCTATATTTTTCTACTGTTCTTAAAACCCCCATATTTATTCTTCTAAAGTGATATTTTAAATCCAATTTATAAAGTCTTCTGATATAGTTAAGATTTACCTACATTGTGTCTTCGAACTATTCAAAAAGTACAAAATAAAAGAAATGTTACATAAGTTGACAATATCTAGTTATAATTTCGATAGATTTAAGAACTTTACAGGTTTATCAGAACCTTCTAGTGAATAAGTAACATTACAACTTTATTTATAATTTTTGTTGTATAGTAACAAAGACTTTTTCATAGCTATAATGTAGTTATTTTTAAACAGACATTTTCTTAAACTCTTGATTATTATAACTGACATAAACATGTTAAGCAATGCTTGTAAAATATCGCTATGTAACGCTTTTAAATAGATACTGGATAACATATGTGAGGAAGACTCATATTCAATAATATAAGAAAGGCACATGGAAAGTTACGTTCTTTATCTTATGTGTGGTTAGAAGACAAACTGTATTTAAATCGTGTTTTTTATATATAACACAATTTACAAATTCAGTTATATTAATCGCTCTTCTTGCAAGATATTTCTATTGTATTTAAAAAGTTTTAAAAGCATTAACTGGATTAGAAAAAGACGTAGGAAAAGAAATCATATTTGAAGCATATTATTTTCTCCAAAAAGCAACAAACAGAGAAACTTAGAGGACGAAGTGGTTTCAGTTATTGCTGCTTTCAGTCTCTAATTGCCTAAAATTTCAAATTAATCTAAAACACAAAATCATTCTAGAAAATTACGTAGTAACTCAAAAATGATATTATTTCAAGAAATTTTGGTTTTTTAACGCTAGTATTGATATTGGGTGGATACTGCAGTTCATGTTGAATGTTGAACCCAAATGAAATTCATTCTTCTAATTTTCTTACCTTCTAATTCTTATCTCATTCAGTTTGCATCCAGATGGGCAAAGGAATTTTTACTCTTATGGCGCCAACTCGAGAGTCCATCTATGACACCTTCGCATCTTACACTAACACATTCCACATGCCCTTCGTCAGTCCTGCCTTCCCTCAGTTGTCAGCCGAACGTCCTTGCCACTATGGTGTTAGCATGAGACCTAACTATCTTCGAGCTATTATTGAAGTTATTAAACACTACCAGTGGAAACATATCATTTACCTATATGATTCGGATGACGGTAAGTCAACATTTTATATTTTTGTAAGTTTCTTTTTTTTACAGAATGAAATAAAAATAGTACCTGATTAAGTAAAAATGAAAACATAGGTATCTGTATTATTATTGTATCTCCAAATACAACCATTTCATTCAATACATTACTGAAAAACTTACAAAAAAAGTAAAAAAAAAGAACCTGTAAAGTACATCATTCTAGTCAGAAAAAATAAAACTGCTCTGCTCATTTTTTTTTTATTAGAAGTGTTGTATCATAATGTAGTGGAGTTAAGACTTTCATAAACAGAATACTAACATAGGCGGGTAGAACGGAAATTATGCTAGTCAAACACTAGATTTCAAGAAACCATCAGGTGCATAAATACTTGAGTCCAGTTAAGCATCAAATACCACATTTAATTTGCTTAATAAAGAATAGCTGAAAAAAAGTTTTTCTAGTTAAGGTGTAGGAAAGTTTACATAGGTGGTAAAATTTATCATAACATTGTGAATGGTTTGGTCTATTATACTCTGCCCTCATTGTCTCTCTAAAGACAACTCCCTGGTTGAATGAGACCATCAGAGTGACTCTAAACCTGAACCCAAAGGGTGTGGTGTGAATGAAAAGGTCAACGAAGAGACTAAATTGAAACTTTAATTGTACTTTTCTTTCACAATATAGTATAAAGTTTCAAATAGTTGGTAACTAGTGTAAGCAAAAAAAACAAAACAGTCGAAAGACTGACATTATCTGGTGTTTTACAGAAAGTGAAATGTAAGATCAAACCCCCCACACTTTCTGTTCTCTGTCCAGAATTACTCAGATGTTTTGTCGATTCAAATTTTGTTGATATTGCTGTTATTACGATAACCACACAATGAGATAGCTTCGTTCTGTTTACTGTGAGGCCCTACACCCGGGATTTTATCTTTGTAAGTCCATCAACTTCTTGCTGATCCACGGTGGAAACTGTTACTTCAAGGAGGACAAAGTATCACCAAGGAGCAACTAAAGGGCATTACCACTAAACTTTAAAATAACGATTTATATTGTTATCTAAGTGACTATTTAAATCTACTCTGACAGCGTTATCTTGATTAAAAATATCTAGATATACTAATACACATATTGTTTTTTTTGTTGGTAAGCACAAAGTTACACAACGAGCAATCTCTGATGTGTCTTCCACGGGTATTGAAACATTACTTTATAATGATCGTTTATACAAAATTGGCTCGCCTCATATATTACTTTCATTTAGAAACTAGTTCAATAACAACAGACTTGTAAATATTTAAATCCACAATCATATTCGACCATCGCTGTAACTAAATGCAATAATAATTAAAATCTAATTTAATAGCTGAACAGAATTTACTAGACACGATTGTGTTAATTAAGGGTTGATAACATTGTTACAGTAGTTCCAAAAATTCTTCACTCTATTTTGTTTTTCTCTCTAAGAATTACAAGCATCTTATAATTACAATAAATGTTTAAAGAAAACGAAGTCAACTTTTTATGTAATACAATTTCGCTATTATAACTGAATTTTCAGAAGAAACCTTTACTATATTTTAAGCCATTCGTGTGTTACATTTCTATTTTCAGTTAATGACTTGTGTAAGTGTAATGACTGATTACCTTATTCCACAAAAACCTTAGGATAAGTAGAGGGCCGTAAATATGTCATGAACCAACAGACTGAGATCTAAAATATTTAACTAACAATAATACTTAGTTTCTTCACACATTAGATAAAATAAATACTTCATATTTAATTTTTGGTAGAGTAAACTATTTTAATAAAGAATAATAATATATGGAAATGAATATCAATCGCTATAGTTAATGAATATTCTGTCTTATACTGATGCTGGACTCATTACTGACTATGTTATTTATGATGGATAATTACATTTAACATGTTTATACATGCTTCATTACACTTGAAAATGTTCCTTCTTGCTTAATTGCCCAGTTTTATCATTTACAATTGGAATACTAGACTTTATATTCTATACTATTTCGGATACATTATTATCAATAATTTTATACCTGTGACTAGTGATATATATAAGTTTATTTATTTTTGTTAACCAGGTATCATAATGTATTTCAATATTCATCATGATTGCAACAGTGTCGTTAAAATATATCATTATTACAGAATACCTAATGATAATATAATAACATTACCCGTTATTACTTCAGTCACAATGAATATTGGAATGCACTAAAATAACTAATCAAAACAAAGTAAATTGCACGAGAGAATTACTGTTATAATATTGAACTAAGATACTAAAACACATTTCAAAGATGTTGTAATTGTTGAAATAGTTTAAAGTTATTGTACCCATAAAATAATATAAAGCCTAACTAAAGAGTTCCTGCACTGTATCCTTAAATCGTGATCATACACGATATTAAACAACAAATGTGACTCTTTGTTTTAGTTATCATGCATTATTTTCATGAGAGATATTAAGATAACGAAATATATGATTAAAATACGACCAACAAACACTACAATCAAGTGTTAACTTTGAATCTTGAAAAAATTCATTTGTTGTTGTTGTTTGAAGAGGTCTCGGTTTTTTCTGTTTGTTCCAGTCATTCGATAGAGTTTATTTGGAAGGATGTATTTGTGCAATAACTTTAATATTGTTATATAATTATTATAGTATTTTGATAGCACTAATTATTGATAAGCTATAAACTGGTTTTCCCTTCACGAGACAAACTGACTAGTTTACAAATTTATTTCAATATATTTACAACTTTTAGATATGAGATACTATGATATAAATATCTTAGGCTACTGTTACTTTCGTTTCAAACACTATAATAGTATTAATAAATTACTCGTAAAATCGAATTAAATGAAATACGTTATCATATTACTATAATTGTATGAACTTTAGTATGTGTGGTCAAAGTGTTGTCATCTCATTAACGTTTATACTACTTTAAAATATTTCTGCATCAGTGTTTCCTGTTTCTGGGTATATTCCTGTCAAGCACATTTTACACGTTAGTTTTAGAATATAAATATTTGGAAAGTATTTTATACTCAAAATACCAAAACATCAATCAAACGAAGATTACTAAGTGTCTCAAACATTACCAACTTGTCTTTTATATATTGGTGAAAGTTATTTATTTCAGAAGAAAGACAGAGTATTTTCTTGGTTTCTAACCCCATAGAGGCTCCGTTTTTTGTAAAGACGTGTTTTTGTTAACTGTGTTGCACACTCAGTTGCCAAGATTTTTATGCTATTGCTCATTTTCGTAAGAATTTTTGATATCTGTTAAGTTACAGTTGCAAAAAAATAAATCAACGTCATCTGTTTTTATATTTCAATGACTCTATATGATGTCAGTGTGCCAGGAAAGGGGGGGGGATCAAAATGGAGTAGTTAAATGAGGTAGGCAGAGGAGGTGATTTCTACAAGACGGGTTTCTGTGCAGGAGCTGTGTTATCAGAGGTGATATTGATTTTCAATTTGTAACCTCTAGCCCGTGGCATGTTCACCACCAATGGTGATACCAGAGCCCCGCCTTCTTCTATTAAACAGTTTTCCGCTAGCCAAAATACATGCTCTGTGATGGACGATCATTTAAAACACTAGTGTTACACATATAAATATATATATTGTGATAAATGACAAGATAGAAATGGCAAGTTTTTATAATTGAGAATTTTAAATTGAAATAAAAGTTAAGTCTTTCTTTTTTTCGACAGATTTCTGACAAAAGCAAATCCTGTTTTTTTTTTCTGGTTTAACCAGGTCTCAAATCAATCAACAGTAATGTTCGTAATTTATCCTAATCTTCCGTTTGTTGTATATATTTTGCTATGAAATGTTAATTAGTTTTTTTTAGAAATCGGCCTAATACGTACGAACTCCGACATTGAGATATCTTAAATTAAGTATACATATTTGCAACAACTGATAAAGTTTGTTGTACGTGGTCAAAATTATATCAAGGTTTCAACAGCTTTGAAATACGTTAATCCATCTCTGCACTTTATAACACATAAGAATGAAATTATGATGATTGTTTGTATTTGAATTTCGTATAAATCTACATGAGAGCTATCGGGGCTAGCCGTCTCTAGTTAAGCTACTCTTTTAGCAACTAATAGGGGGATTGACCATCACATTATAACGCCCACACGGCTAAAAAAATCGAGCATGTTATTTTAGTGTGATAGGGATTCGAACCTGCGACTATCGCATTAGGAGTCAAGCACCCTAACCACCTAGCCACGCTGGACCGGATTTTTGATGTTAAAATATTATAATTTACTTTAATTTTTCACAGTAAGTTATTGATACTTTTTATATCGTAACTAAGGATTCTGTTGAAAGTGTTTCCTTTCATATCTAAGTAATGTACATCTGAAGACAATACTAGTGTTTTGTGGTAAAATCCTAGTCTTTTATAACTATAGTAAATAAGATGCAAGATATTGAGAAATTACATTGTATGTATCTTAATTAGAAAGCTATATGTCATGTAGGTATCTATATTCAGATCAAATATGTTTACCCATACCAATTATGTCTTTGAAATATTTGGAATTTCAGACAGGATTGATTATTATGCTGAACTATGAATTTGCGATTCCACTGTTCGCGCCCCGTTTTCGCAAAAAAAAAAAAGCTCGAGTCTTTGGGACCGATTGTGTACACTGTTGTATTTATTAGATAAAATATACTTTGTCAAATTATTTTAGAATACTTAGTTCTAAAAATTATTGCATAATTATGTAGAGGATGGGTGTCAAAAAGGTTTAAAATTACTTTTGTCAGATTTACATGAAAATTCCTGAAAATATGTCGTCAGGTGTAATATATGTTATGCACTTTTCACATGTTATTTCATAACTTCAACATAATTCCAGTAAGATTATCAGTAATGTGATCGGGCTCATATTTTACATAATTATTACCTTTAAGTAATCACAGTTCTTTATACCTTTATACCTATTAACAAACAATATATGTAAATTCCTAGGGTATTAGATGGGTTTACTTACGTCATTACAATTCATTGTGATGGCTCGTGCTTCAAAATTGGCAGGATATATTTTTATGTGTTGCATGAACATTGTATGATCTACATCCGAAAATTAGTTTAACTTTTTGTATTAAGGTTAACACTAAAATAAAGCTAAGGTGTTGTAAGTTAATTTTATGTGCACCATTTCTCACCAGTTTCATCAAGAACATACTGTTCATAAGGTGTTGAAAGGGTAGAATTGTGTCATGGCGAAGGTTGAAATTTCGACATCACTTGTTAGGTGCAACATGAATACTGCTGATATCTCATTATATCAGAGTGACATGCAAGATGCATATTGGGTGGACAAACGATACTATGTCATAATTTGCTGCCACATTCCGTAATTCGAAGTTGATCTGTTTCACGTTACTGCCGTTGATGTTTCATGGAATAGAACATAACTCTCAGAATATGAGAGATACTCCTGTATGAGTTGATAAGTGTTAACGGTTAAATCATGAATATTGTTCTCGGAAAATGTGGGGACGTCGGAAAATCGAGCAAACGTTTTATATAGCCGCTGCGGAACTAACTTTCTTTGGTTTTATTTATATATAATATATCAGATTAATTTAACAACGGTCAAAGTGAAGTTTTTCTTCCGCCCAATCACGGAGTTCTTTCAAAGCATATATTTTGTTGTTAGTGCGCAGTTAAGGTAGCAAATTCTGAACTACCGTCAAACAAGAAGGCAATCTGCTGGCAGAAACCAGTTTTAGTTTTCACTTCATTATTTGCTGCTTATTTTTTATTTTATTATATTGTTATTACTTTATATATATATTTTTAATATCATTCTTTAATGTAAAAATGCATTATTGACTTCAAATCACAAACCAGTAGTTAATAGAGAATGTTTGTTTTGTTTGTAGTTTGAAGATAAAGCCATACAATGGGTTACCTATGTTATACCCACCACGGTTATCTAAACGTAGTTTTTAGCGCTATAAGCTTTATGATTAGCCACTGAGACACTGGGGGTAGGAGAGAGACTGCAAATAGACTTTGTGATTTAATCTTGTTGACGATAAACGTTCATACATCAGCAACATAAATTGAGTAAAAATAAATATTAATACATTAGTCATATGAACATAGTGTTTTATGCGTAGTGGAAAACAAATCCATGTTCTTAGCAATAAACATCCAACCAAGAAGCAAGTAGATAAATAAGGTATACACTTCACATAAAATATCTTATAAATATATGAGTGTAAAAATATGTCAAAATTTAATAAGCTTGCTTAGAGAAAAAATAATAATTAAAAATGTTGCCCAACCCCATTTCTAAATCTTTTATAAATGAAAGTTAAAATTAGTTCGTGATTCGTTCATAGTTTAGATTCATTTGTTTGACCAGCAGATACAAACAGATGATTGACATCTAATTCATTTATTGATTTTTGTAACCTTGAGTACACGAAAACATCAGTACATGTTAATTTTCTTGCATAAGCCTAAAATTAAATAAACTGGATACCTAATAAATGATTGAAGTATTTGTCTCTAATATGTATTCTGTATTTAAGAGGACACATTCTGTCATTGAACTGTAATAACCGACACTTGCAGCCCATTTGATTGAAGTGCAAGCTATAGCATGTCATGAGCAACATTTTCTTGTTCATCCTATATTATGGTCAGTGTTTTCCGGAATGTAGTGAACAGTGAAATGTATAATCTATCCTTAATCTGCAGTGTGTTCTGTGAACTAAGAATCACTTCATCTAAGGATTTCATTTGAATGTGAATTCAAACCGATTTACTTTATTAAATGTTGGGATTGTAAAAGCTTTAAGATGTAATATTTTTATTTGAAAATTTAGCTGACATAAGGTCAGACTAGTTGAAGATCTGGTTCTTAAAAGTTTATTTTCTTTGACTTGTCGCTATAGTATTTCTTTTGTTTATACTAGTCATTAACACTGATATATCTCTTATACATTTTAGGCTTATGAAATGTTAAGCAAAAGGAAAGAAGCAAGTTATTGTGATAGATAAACAAAATATTTATTCTCATTAATGTATTTCTAGAAAGATGCTAAGGCTACCTATCGCATGTTCTAATTTTGAATACTGACCAAAGAAAAGGAAACCAATCGACAGCACATTACCACCCACCACTCATAGAGCGTATCCACAACTTAACGTAAGAGGACTCTCTTGTGATGTCATACGGATTCTAACCCGGCTCTTCAGCTCCGAAATTAAGAGTTCTAACATAGGAAATAGAAACATGAGGAGTAATATTTTGCATATTAGAAAGAAGTCCTGAGGCAATATCAAACAGTTATAGATTAAGTACATCCTATATCATTCCCATTTTCTATGGAAGATAAACTCCAACTGATACTAATTGGTACAAATCTCTGAACTACCCTTTGAAATAAACGCAACCTCACTTCAGGAGAACATAACTTAAGAATAGCTCAAATAAGTATAAGTATTCTTTGTTAGTTAATTTCTTATGCTAGTCATTTCTAATATTGAAGGGATAGACGAGAGACACGGCAGTTACTCAACTACATACTACTGAATTCTAGAGTACCCTTGTTAGTTGAATAATGGTATTCTTATAACGAATCCACGGTGGTAATATGACGCGAACCACAAAATTCCATATCCATAGTCCAACACGCTAACCACTGAGCAAGGCTCGACCAAGAAGTGTAAGTAAGCCTCATTGAACAATTACTGTGGTGTGTCAAATGTATCTAAGCTGAAGAACTAGAGAAGGTTTACGACTGTTACACATTCTGTTTATAAGTTTGTCAACTAAATTTATTCATAATACCTTGACAAAAATGTAGAAGAAACATTTGGATGTTTCTTATCGTTTAGAAAGCAATATTTTATTTATTTGGGCAGTTTTTAAAAGCAATTATAACTGAAGTTGTGAGAAGTATTTTTAATAACTTCCACTCAAGGAAATGTAGTATTTAAAATGAGAATCAACTATTTGAACAATTATGTAAGTTTGTGATCAAGCATCAACAATTACGCAAAAGTGCTAAGTTATGCTTTAAAGATATGACCGAGGTCATACATCTAGCATTTCGTTAGGTATATATATATAGTTAAAGCAAACCATGCCCTTATTGCTAATTGCAAGTTTATATGAGTTAAATAAATATTTTCCTTTGTGGTACTGCTTTCTGGCTCTGATTATAAACTATAGAGAGTATAGCACAATTACTGTACAAGCATGAGAAACAGCAAGTCTCCAAATTAAGTGAATAAAATGATAGTATATTAAAAGGTTAGTAAACATATTAGAGACGTTTCCTCCTATTGTTATAATCCTTAATAAAATTTATTCTTGTAGTGTCCTTTAAACGAGAAAAACACCCCAACAAAAACACTCATGTAATTTCGACTACCGGGGAGATTTGCCATAAAATAAGTGTTTTTTGATGATTCGATGATTTAGTGTTTCAATTGTTTTATACTATATATAAAGCTTATGGGCATATATTACGTTTTTTAGGTTTAATTTGCGAAATGTTTTGTGATAAATAAAAAAACTTCTTCTAAACCGAAGAGATGAATCTTTTTAATAGAATGGACTATATATTAGAAATTATATGGTAAAAACTAAAAGCTCCAGAAATGTGTTAATTTAGACTAAATACCATGAAATGAGTGCATAGTGACGCTGCGTAATATAATTTTACAAAGTCCTCTATTGACACTCCTCGGCTAGTTCAATATAAAATTTAGATTCACACGGTGGAAAATAAATGTTGTACCGTTTAATACGTTGTCTTTTTCATTTGAAGATAGTAATTCAGTAACGTTAATCAATGGTGCTTATGTATGAGAATGACAGGTAAGGAAATGCACTAAAAGGTAAGAGATAACACATACTGTTTAACAGTTAGGGTCTAATAAATAGGTAGATCCTTCTGGACTGTTAACAGTGAACGCATAACTAATACAAATTTATTAAATGACAAGTAACAAAACATTATAGGCGTTATTACACAAAATCACAATCTATATCTATATAAATGTATGCAACTCGAGAAATTTTTGATGAACGTATCAAGTATATGATACCAATATTATTTCAATAAAGAGAAAATGGGAATATTAAAATCTGGTTTAGGCAAAGAGACAAATTTGTATTAATTAAAGCTTCGCTCTGTGTAATCGTACTCTTTTGAAACCTTGTATATTATTTGCAATACATTTAAATACACTAAACTAGCTTGAAGCCCAACTTTGCGATAAAACATCTATGACAGATATAGCTTCAATCATGTGATAGAACGAGGAGTATAAACAGTGTTTTCCCCTGTTTTGAGGCACAACACACGCGGTAGGCCAATGAAAACTTGAGTTAATGGTCCCTGCATAACAGTTCTGCATAGACGGCTGCAGAAACCAGCGTACTCTTACAGCTGCTATGAAGTCTCGTATTTTCAAAGATTTCTTCTCGTTGGCTGGTCTCCCATCGTTGCCAACTCGGCCAGAATTTATTACTTTGGATCAATTCGTTGTGAGTTTAAGAATGCTACATCTTACCCCCTAGCCCATAAAACAAAATTGGTTTCGGAATGTTTATGGGCTAAATGTTGTAGTGATTCTGTTCGGCCGAAGGTTTTAACTTTTTTTAATTTTTCCTACAATAGATGTATACAGAGAGTTATAGTTTTACACGATTATAAATTCTTAATGTACATTTGATAACTGTTTTCACACTGATCCGCGAGTTTACGTATAAATGATTCGCGAATGCAAAAGATACTCACAAATCAAAGCTTCTCATTTTATAACATAACACACGAAGTAATTTAAGATAAATCCGATTTTAACAAGGTTATCAATGAGCTCAGTATAGATTATTCAAATCTCTTGTTAAATATTTTGATGTGGTTTACATTCTTGTAAATTATATGTATGGAAAATAAAATAACCAATAATTATGTTAACATTTCAATTTTACTTTTTATGCAAGCTCTTATTTTGGTTTATCAAATCGAATTAAATGTATATTCTAGATTTATTAAGTTATTTATTTAGGTGTTTTGTTAGTATTTACTATTAGTGTTATAAATTTGACTTTTACACCAAACGTGAAACTTTAATATAACCCTTAATACAGTAAAACTATAATATATGTAATTAACTTTATTTGAAACGAAAACATTATATTAATGACGGCGATATTTAAGTTACTTTTGTATTCCTGCATATAGCTCATATATTATTCAAGGGCTAGTCATTAGCATTTCTAGTCAAGGACAAAAAGTGTTCACAGCAACTTTGGTATAGTTTTTGGCATTTTCAATCTGAGCGAGGTACGAGCTAAGCAACAATTCCGATGACCCAAAGATACAGCCATAATAATAAACTATAATTTAGAACTGCTGGACCGAGGGAGGAAAGGGGACCAGTTAAAAGTACCTGTTATTTATAAGTTTACTTTTAATTAAATATTGATTGTGACTTTTACAATGCCTTATATCAGGAGCTCGAACCATCTACTTTTGGATCTACAGCTCAACATACTAGAATCTATAAACATTTGTTTAATATGTATCATTAAGTTTATGATTCTTCTAAGCTTGTTTTATTTCTTTATGGTTCAGTTATATATGGAACCAAGTTCTGATATTGTGTTATAAACAGATTTCTTTCTCATTTAATATTGCACCATATAAATCTTCTAGAAAGTTTTGGTTTTTACTTGATTGTTTGTTAAATTTTTTCCAATAATAGACGGGAAAACTCGGTGATATCGGCGATAATCGCATCTTATTTTGAGGTAGTAAAATTGAGGGAAGAAAGCTAACTAATTCCGTCAACCTCTAGTTCTAGAGACACTCTTTACAAACATTTAGTTGGATTGATCGTTACATTATACTGCCCCATTCAGATGAAAGTGCGAGCACGTTTGGTGACGGAATTTGAATCCACAACTCGTATACTGCGATTTGAGTGCCCTAACCCTAACCACTACGTATTTTTAGAAAGAAAACGGATGATGTACGAAGTTGTTCTGTAAGGTAACTAAGTAAACCATGATGATTTAATAAGTTTAACGACAATATGTAATCTGTTCTATTGAAGACAGAAGTATAGAAATGTTTACTTGAGAATTTTACGGAAGAATGAACTGCCTAATGATAATTCTCAGACATTCTGCCTGCTAATCTTCCTTACTTTTGAGAAATTCTCGTGTCATGGAACCGCCCTAACGGTTTGATTTTGATCTTGTATAGCAGTCAGTGGACGCTGGTTGAAGCCACATGTTTATGAATTAGTGCAACGGTCCATGTTAGAGCATTTATGCCTGGAAATGATAATCGCTAATTAGAAACCTGTATCAATATCTGATATCCGTACATCGATGGTTCTGTTGTTTGTATTTGGTAGACATAGGAAAATAGAAGAAGAAAAAAAAGAGAGCGAATAGAAAAACCTTATTCTCTGTTCACCTCCAGTGATCTCTGTTGTTTTGATTTTCTTGGAAAAGGATGGGCGTGGATTATTACAAAAATGAGCTTTTTTCTCTGTTATTACATAAGACATAGATACTATATGTTGCGTGTATTGGCACGTCATAAATGAAGGATAAAAGCCCTCTAGATAACACACAATAGACCGGGATCGATTTATGTCTCGCACCATTTGCAGTGTTACAGACCTTGCGCTACACGTGCATACAACCACCCTTGTCTTCTACATCATGCTCTTTTGTCGAGTTTCTCGTGTCTTTGTGTCGGCGTTGCTATGGTATGGTGTTTATCAAAGTACGGCTTTTCAGCGGTGTCATCTTGATTTCATCTTCCATGAGGCCTTTTAGAGTTACCATAGCAACTTGATAGCTCATATTTTCTTTTTGGAATTGAGTTTTATTTTATGTACGCTCATTTATAAATAGATTAAAAAGGCAATAACAGTTGCCTCTATCTGATGTGCTCTGATAGATAAATGTTTTCTAATACACAAATTTAGATTAGAATTTCATGATAAGATTAACAGAAAATAATGAAATATTTTTAGTTAAAAAGATAAGCATAGGTTTTGATTCGCAATAAGATCTTCAGAAACGTTCTTGCTTTTGTTTATGAATGAAAAACTTTCACCTGACAAAAATATAATTATTACGTTTTACTTAGCGTAGTGAGAAAGTATCTAAAATATCTTAAAACATTCAACGAGTTCTATTGTAGGATTTACTAAATATCCCCACCTCTACCCTGTTTTGATTTGTGTGTGAAAAAACTGAAATATCTCTTCGTGTAATATAAGGGATTTACCCCTCTAATAATGTTTCCACTGCCATATTACAGTGACATGTTCGAAAGTTTAACAAATACGTTCAGTGGTGCATAATGTTTGAAGTAACAAAAATTTCCTGCAAATATGGTATAAAGGTCAATTGACTTACTTTAATATAATTTAAGTATTTTAAAATATTTTTTTATATCTAAAGTGTAGAAGCATATCAAGAATTGCAAGTCAAACGTTATTACTTTCTTGTGTACCGTTTGATTACTTACTTAATATGTCACGGCCCAGCATGGCCAGGTGGGTTAAGGCGTGCGACCCGTAATTCGAGGGTCGCGGGTTGGCATCCCCGTCGCACCAAACATGCTCGCCTTTTCAGCTGTAGGGGCGTTATAATGTGACGGTCAATCCCACTATTTCTTTGGTAAAAGAGTAGCCCAAGAGTTGGCGGTGGGTGGTGATGACTAGCTGCCTCCCCTCTAGTCTTACACTGCTAAATTAGAGACGGCTAACGCAGATAGTTCTCGAGTAGCTTTGCGTGAAATTCAAAAACAAACAAGCAAACAAACTTAATATGTAGATGTTTTTAAATCTTATCAAATGACTGACCCTTAAGAAAAGCTAGAAATGCTAATACATCACTTCACAGGGCTTACCACTGAAACACTCTAGGTATAAACACAAGTTTTATTCTGTAACTGAAGCTAACAAATCAGTAATGCAAAGCAGCTTTATTTCAACGTTTTATTTATCGTACTTCCACAATATTATTAAACTAAACTTTTAAAAATTCTAGATGAAAAAGTATATAACATATAAATAATCAAACATCATTAGCAATCTAATGAAATCAGCCTAAGTCCTCTTTATTGTGTAAGTTACTCACTATTACGTTATATCTTTACAGGGTTTACATTTTTATACAACTTGAACGTTTTCGATATAAATTTTTTTTACAGAGCTCACCTCTGTATTATAAGTTCGCTGTATTTATACGTGTAAAAGATTTTGATTAAATATCCTTATTCTTTGATTTGACAAGCAATATCACTTCTATTACTTTACATGTGTTAGGAAAAAGTGAAATGTTCACTTCTTAAAACAATGTGCCCCCCAGTGGCACAGCGGTTTGTCTTCGGACTCACACCGCTTAAAACCGGGTTTCGATACCTGTTGTGAGCAGATCACAAATAGTCATTTGTGTAGCTTTGTGCTCATTTTCAAACAACCAATTTAAATATTGAATTATACGCCTCGATATGCTGCACATTACAACGAATAGTTTTTGTCCACTTATGAATCCTACTAGACAAAATTGAGCCATGCTTTTCTGTATTTAAATATGTTAAGTGCTTTTCACTAAGAAAATATAACATATGTTGTTTGCTTGGTAAAGCTATTTAGAGCATTAGTTTCATGCTGATTGAAACCTTAACCCACTGAGTTAGTCTAATTAAGTATGTTGATTTGGACACTGGAAAAGAAGAAAAGAACAAACCATAGAAGTAGCAATGTTTCATCAGAATTTGAATGCTTATTTTGCCTAATTTATAACAGATATAATAAATTTTAATATGAATATCATTTTTACAATAATTAAAAATAAGATTGCAACTGTAGGGAAATTTGAGCCCCAGCTTTTGAGAGATGCTATCAACAACATAGGTTACTTTCTCTTTTCCTTATTTGTGATTTTCACCATGCCCCTTGGCCCTAAAATTATAGTGCCTACGGACAGCAAATCACTATTAAAATTTTAAAAGGAAATGTTAAAGAAATGCTAATGCATGTGTAACAGTTGTCAACAATCTCTAGTTCAGACTAATATCAACCGCTGGAATTTTGTTTCGTGTGAGTCCAACTTTGTTTAATTCACATTCCGTTTCGTGTTGGTCCAACTTTGTTTAATTTACATTTCTTTTAGTGTGGGTCATACTTCGTTTAATTTACGTTTTGCTTCGTGTGAGTCTGACATTGTTTATTTTACGTTTTGTTTCTTGTGAGTCCTATCTTACTTTGTTTAATTTATGTTTTGTTTCTTGTGAGTCCTACTTTGTTTAGTTTACATTTCGTTTCGTGTGGGTCTTACTTAGTTTAATTTAAATTTTGTTTCATATGGGCCCTACTTTCTTTAATTTACGTTTTGTTTCTTGTGGGTCCTACTTTGTTTAATTTACATTTTCTTTTGTGTGGGTTTTACTTTGCTTAATTTACGTTTTGTTTCGTGTGTGTCATACTTTGTGTAATTTACGTTTTGTTTCGTGTGGGTTCTACTTTGTTTAATATACATTTTGTTTCGTGTGGGTCCTACTTGATTTGATTAAAGATTTATTTCGTGAGGGTCCTACTTTGTGTAATTTACATTTTGTTTCGTGTGAATCATACTGTGTTTAATTTGTGTTTTGTTTCGTGTGGGTCCTACTTTGTTTAATATACATTTTGTGTGTCTACTTTATTTAATTTACGTTTTGTTTTCTGTGAATCCGACTTTGTTTAATTCATGTTTTATTTCATGTTGGTCCTACTTTATTTATTTTCCGTTTTGTTTGGTGTGGGTACTTTTTTGTTTAATTTATGTTTTGTTTTATGTTAGTCCTTCTTTATTTAATTTACGTTTTGTTTCATGTGGGTCCTACTTTGTTTAATTTGCATTTCATTTACGTTTTGTGGGCCCTACTTTCTTTAATATACGTTTTATTACTTATGGGTCCTCTCCTACTTTGTTTAATTTACGTTTTGTTTCGTGCGGGTTCTACGTTGTTTAATTTACGTTTTGTGATTTCTGTTTTCTCTTATTCCAAATAAGAAAAGGAACAATTTTTTTTTGGTGTGACTTAAATGTGTTTATTACATGTTCGGAAATTTATAAAAAAATATACATTCTACTATTAGGAATAGCTCAAACAGTAGTTGAGATCTAGACATCTGTCGAATCCTCTATATTCAGTGAAAGTAGTGTACAGAGGTAATGAGTTTGAAATTAAGTCAAATCATCTTTATTGGAATTTGGAATTATAGCTAAATAAGCAAGGAAAAATCCTGAGGTCAATGAAGTGTTTATATTTGTTTTAGAAAATTAAAGTTGCAAATGACAATACTCTGTCTTTTACAGAGAGCTTTCTGCACTCTTACTTGCACGGTAAGTCAACAAACTCTCCAACTACAATACCGTCATCATGTTATTCTGCCTGCAATAAAGAAAATATATGTCCCTTAAACGATACTAAAATGCTATAACTGTAACAGAGATGTTGATTTCAATGAAGCGAATACCAAATACAAAAATGAAATTTCTCTAAAAATAAAAACATTTATCGTAGTTTGAAACAAAACAAAAATACTTTAACGATTTAGATTCAGCTTAGTGTCTGATTTAAACGAATTGTTTTTTCTACATATATCCTAGTTCTTTCACGAAATAACTCGTATCTTGCCAACAAGATACACTTTCAAATCTGCAAGTTCCTGATATATATCCGTACTTCCCCTCAAACACAGTATTCAAAGCGATTTAAAGTTAGTAAAGCGATTACTTGCAGAATACCCAATAAAATTTATTTCATACAGTAAAGAAATATAATCATTAGTATGTTAGACAAAAACAAACGATCTCATTTCTCAATATTTTAGTAATCGTTGGTATTCGGTTAATGAAATAGTCCTCCTTTGTACATAAAAAGCAAATAGAGATGTGAAAGATGTTTATTAATTTAATACTTACAGTAACATTTGTTTTAGAATTTCGCACAAAGCTACTCGAGGGCTATCTGTGCTAGCCGTCCCTAATTTAGCAGTGTAAGACTAGAGGGAAGGCAGCTAGTCATCACCACTCACCGCCAACTCTTGGGCTACTCTTTTACCAACGAATAGTGGGATTGACCGTCACATTATACACCCCCACGGCTGGGAGGGCGAGCATGTTTAGCGCGACGCGGGCGCGAACCCGCGACCCTCAAATTACGAAGCGCACGCCTTAACGCGCTAGGCCATGCCAGGCCAGTAACATTTGTACTCATAGTATTAAGATTAATTCTGGGTTTAGTAATATTTGACCTTTAATTTATCCTTGTAGCATTAGAGTTAATTTTTGAACAAGTAATATTGGGCTTTTAAGTTATTTTGTGGTCTGAATAAATAAATTTCTTGTATTATCGCATATCAAGCTAGTCCTATCAGGTATATTCGGCTCGGCATGAGCAGGTGGTTAAAGCGCTCGACTTTTAATCTGAGGGGCACGAGTTCGAATTTCCGTTGCATCGAACATGCTCGCAATTTCAGCCGTGGGGGCGATATACTGCGACGGTCAATCCTATATTCGTTGATAAAAGAGTAGCTCAAGAGTTGGCGGTGGTGGTGATGACTAGTTGCCTTCCCATTAGTCTTACACTGCTACATTTGGGACGGCTAGTGCAAATAGCTCTCATATAGCTTTGTGCGAAATTCAAATAAACAAAAACAATCAGATATATTTCTGTGTTTTATAGCTTTGGTGGTTTAATATTCTTATGTAATTTCTATTTGTCTTTCGTATTTTCTAATCTTCATCTGAGACACGTGGGTAGCTTTTGCCAGCGATCTTTAAATTTTTGGGTTCTCAACTGTTACTTTGCTCACCAAAGTTGGGGTTCAAATTTTTGCAAGCATCTTTTTAAGTAGTCCTATGGTGTTAGTCTTTCCATATTTTTTGTTTCCAATGCCATGAAATCAAAATATATCTTTCTCTTGGAAATTCTGAATCCCTGATATAAACACATATTTATGAAATGAATGTACGAATATCTTGAATCCGAATGGGCTATTATGTACCATTCCCAAAATAGATTGTTTCGTAGGCATTACAGCATTATCTTCGAACGCCAACAAATGTCGAAACGTAGTTGTGACATATAACGAACTACTGTGACATTATATGGGCTGTGATTATAACGCAACTTGCCGACTTGTATATTCAAAATAATGTTTAATATAATATTCTGCACGCTTTATATTTATGCTAAATTAGTAGGGAGAAGATGGATTATAAAATTAGAATTTTCAATCTCAGAGGCACCTTCTGCGCAAATAGACTAAGAGTGTCCCTATGGTTCAAATAGAATTATCCTTAATTTTGAATTGTTGACTACAAAGGAAGCACCTTGTCAACAGTATTCGCCACAACAAATATTCTGCCAGTCTTTGAACATAATTAAAAGATGGGAGCTTGGCATGGCCAGATGGTTAAGATGCTCGACTTGCAATCTAAGGGTCACGGGTTCGAATCCTCGTCGCACTAAACATGCTCGCCTTTGAGCCGTAGAGGCATTATAATGTGACGGACAATCCCACTATTTGTTAGTAAAAAGAGTAGTCGGTAAAAGCGTTGGTGGTTGGAATTGATGATTAGATGTCTTCCTTCTAGTCTCATACTTCTATACCAGACACGGCTAACAAAGTTATCTATCGTGTAGCTTTGGGCGAAATAAAAAAAAAAAAGGATCAACTCTTACTCTTATAACGCACTCACAACTGAAAGTATAGATCATGTTCAATGGCATTGCTAACGACTAAGCCACACCCAAGTCAGTTATTTAGAGAGAACAATTAATAAGTAATACGACTAAAAAAATCAATAAATAAATACCTCAGTTTTTAAACGTAACATTTAAACAGAAATTCTAGTTCTAATAAAAACAGTCATGTGGAGCGTGATATTTGTAATGGCAACAACCTAAACCTAAATAAGACACTCCATATGCCTGTTTATTTGGGTTTTAGGCTCGTATTTAACACGAGAAGTCATACAAGTTGCTAATTTGAACTTACCATTTTTTCTACGACTCTTTCTGGGTCATACGTTTATATTTTTATATTTACATTGTTTTTAGAAAACAAGTAACTTACGTTAGAATTTAAAAACATGTAATACAAAACATTTTGTATGCGAAGTTGTTTTTCAAATGGATATAAGTTATATTTTAATATTTTTCTACTGCTGTGGTGATTTGGTTGAAAAAGTAAAGCGGGAGAGACTTATCACGAGAAATAAAATTTTTGGACATTTTACTTTAAAAATTAAACGCACAGCAGTTTAAAATGTCTTTAATACATAATAGTTATTTTCAGAAATATATGATGAGTCATATTTACCCAGTCTCTAAGACTATATTTAAACCATTAACATGACTTATGTTAAACTTTGTTAATTATTGTCGTTTGTTTTTCTTATAGCAAAGCCACATCAGGCTATTTGCTCAGCCCACCGAGGGGAGACATATTGTATTTATTTAAAGTTATTTTTAGATTAGAATCAAACTAAATGCAATGTATAACGAGATATATTTAATTAAATAATTTTATTTCTATTGTAATACAAAACAACTAGAAGAAACCAGTAAAACGTTTACTATCATATTAGTATCTTTATCGCTACAGTATTTCTTTAAATGTCAGATTTGTAGAATAATACCAACGAAATGTAAAACAAAACACCGAAACACGTAAGTACATTTGTAATTAGGTCGTATACTTCATAGAATTGTAACTAACAGAAATGAAATAAAAACCCTATAACCAAGCTCTTACGAAAGGTGGACCTTTCTTCTTCAGGGGCAAACAGAATGGCTAATGAACAATATTTACATCCATCTTTTTTGTTATTTTTTCATTCATAGAGCAGTTGTAGTAACTTGTTCATGGAATTTTTTTCATCTTTTCAGCGCAGACAGGCGTTTGCAATGGTTTCAAGGCTTATAAGGCGTACCGACAGCAGAATTATAGTACAAGTTTTTGGTGTCTGTGATTATAATTTGTTTTTGTTATTCTAGAAATCCTGTATTTAAAGGTTATTGTTGCAATAAATACATTAACCTGAGCTCAAATGTCTTGCGGAATTTTGCTAAATTATTATAATAATACTCAGTTTTGTCTTTCATTATAATACAAGTCAATCTTACTATCTAAATACGCATGCGTGCACATTTCTATAAAAAACACACTAACGTTATTTTTACCAAGATAAGAGGGTATATTTATGATTCATGTTAGCATTTAATGTTTTCCACATTTCGTATTGTGCTTCAAGGGTGAAAAAGTTTTGGGACAAAGCATAGTTAACGTGTTAAACCGTGAACTCCGAATCTGGATGTTAGGATTCACGTTTCGTTGCCCCGAAAACAACAACAATAAATAACTAAATCGTATTTTAAGGCCAGGTGCTTAGAGAAAGCTAGCACAGACAGCCACCCTGTAGCTTCAGGCGAATTTCCGAAACAAAACAAACCACACGGATGAGTAAAGACACGTGGTTGAATTTCATGTAACCATACCTTGAATGTATTATTACATTAAAAAATAAGAAATTCAACCTTGAGATATTACTTTGATATCCTTTCAAACCGTTGACTAAAATCTGTAAAGGAAGAAATTCAAGTAATGTAGCTAGTGTTGCACGTATATGTAAATAGTGCCTGTGAAAAATAATAATGATTTTTACGGTTAACATTCGAACAAGTAATGTACTTAAATATTAAAGCGGGTAACACGGACATATGATAAAAATATATTGTTAAAATACAGCTCAGCTGATAATTCGTGTTATATATAAAATGGCTTTCCAGTTTAATCGATATGTATATATATACATTTATACATACTAACGAATTGTTAGGACGTATAAAGGATTTACTAAGTAACAAGTTCATGAAGTTTCCCTCACATTATATAAATTAAATATAATTTTTTAAAATTTTTTATAATTAAAAATAAAATTAAAACTTTCTTAATAATGGGTATTTGTAAAATGCATTTTAATGTTACTAGAAAGAAAACAGATAAAGGCTCAGTCCAAATAGTTTACTATACAATAGATATTTGTGTTCTGTATGCTTACAATTTTAATGCGTAATTCTCAGTAAAGTTTGAACATATTTTAGAAATGTATACAAATCTGACAAAAGAAGCTAAAAATAGGTTGCAATATTACTGCGATCGTTATTTGTTAATGTCGTAATTTTTTTCCATATTTTATCACAAAACCACCAAGAAATCATATCAAGCTTACGTTTTTCAGTTAACGGTAAGTACTCTTAAAGCAAAGAAATGGAAAACACTAATTCAAAGTTTGTATGTTATGAAATTTTGTTTGTTTGAATTTCGCGCAAAGCTACCCGAGGGCTATCTGCGCTAGCCGCCCCTAATTTTGCAGTGTAAGGCTAGAGGGAAGGCAGCTAGTCATCACTGCCCACTGCCAACTCTTGGGTTACTCTTTTGCCAACGAATAGTGGGATTGACCGTTACATTATAACGTCCCTCGGCTGATAGAGCGAGCATGTTTGGTGCGACGGGGATTAGAACCCTCGACCCTCAGATCACAAGTCGAACGTTTTAACCACCTGGCCATGCTGGACCCTGTTATGCAATCAGTTAGACAGAAATGACTAATATCAGGAACAGTTTTATAAAACAAAACATAAAACCTTGAGAAAATAAAATAATTAAAAAAATATATAGTGTTCACACTTGAAGTTCTAGTAAACGAACGTCAGCTGGTATTAAATAGTTAATTTAGACGAATATTTTCTTGTTGAAATTGTCAGTCTGATTCCTTTTTTCTCTATAAAAGATGTTTATTTTATAAATTATCATAATTTGTAACGAAAATAAAGGTATGTTTGAAAAATTTTCAAACTATCAATTTTTTTTCCTTAAAACTTTTAATTTAACTTAGTTTCTCGTGTGGAATTGTTTATTTTATAACGTAATGGAAATATAAAATATAATAAATCATATCCGTAACTATGGGTGAGGAATGTGTAACCAAGCAAGAGATTTGTGTAGCTGCTTTAATGGTCTTGATTTACTGTGTTTCTCAGGAGAATGCATGGCGTACGTGTCGTAGGGCTAACTCTTAAGTAAACTTGAAAGTGTCTTTCTAGAAAAGCTTTATAAAAGTCTTATGTTACGTACTGAATGCGAAGATATTATGTAAAGGATAACAAATAGAAGCACTAATGTAATTCGCAAATAAATTTGCATTCTTCATTGAAAATGGCTTAATAAAAAAGTCACGTGTGACCAAGAGGTTATCATAATTGGACTGACAGTTCGATAGTTCCTTCTTCGCGTCCCTTTGGTGTAAAAATGCCTCCAACTTTAAACCGTGGATACGCTTTAAAAGTGATGGTGAATACCACTGGTCTGTGAGAAAAGCGTTTCTCAAAAATTGTTGGCAAGAACTGTTGATTCATTTCTTATTCTCTAGTGTTATAGTCTATCAGATCTAAATTAGGGCTTGAGTTGAATTTCACGAGTATTATCTGCTCTAGCCGTCATTAATTTAGCAGAAAAAACTAGCGACAGCTAGTTTTCATCATCCGACGCCAACTTCTCGGCTACTAATTTACTAAGTAACGAATAGTGGGATTTCCAAAACACTATAACTCTCCCACTGCTGACAAGACAAACATGTTTTGTGGGACGAGGATTCGAACACACGATCCTCAGGTTGCATGTCAAGCGCTCTAATCATCTGAAACAAACAAACCAGAAAATTGGGAAAAATTGTTTTCTTAAGCTCACACTGAGGGCTGTAATAGTTATATTATATTGTTTTGTTTTAACTAAACGCTTTTGGCTTCGTAATCAAAGCTTCCTGAACTTGTTAATACGTCTTAAGCTTTTTGTTCAATCTACTTATCTAGTGACTATAAACCTATATAATAATCTGTAAGAATACCACTAACCTGTGAAGTCTTGATAAAATAAGAACGTCTACGCTGCTTTTATACGTTCAGAGAACCAAACTTGGTTTAGGGTACGTGTAATCACTTATATTTTATAGTTTATAGAAACCTGTTTGAACACCTGTCTACTCGGCAGAGGAATGTATGAATTCATTGTGCTGATGTATGTTTGAAGTTCAATGTACTCAGAGCATTATAATTCCTTTTAGGGTAATGAATAACAACTTAAATGTTCAGATGTTCTATCTAGTTTGAAAAAACAAACAAACAAACCAGTGTAATAATTCATATATATTCAGGTATCCTAGTGAGATTGCAGAAACTTTGATAATAATTTGTATGATCAGGTCTCCTATATAATCTGTAAATCTTTGAATAGTGGCTTATCTGTTAGAGCAGCTATTAAGTTCGTAGAGACGTGGGAAATAATCTCATTTATAGCAGCAATTTACTTCTTAGGTAATCATGGTAACAGCAACTAATATAAATGAGAATAAAAAATACATCGAATTCGTGTTTCTAGAAGAAACTGCTTTACCATTAAAAATGTTAAAGCAACCGAAAAAAACCCTCAAGTTTTAATTATTGGAATGTGAAAAGTTCAGTTTACTCTCGGATCAGGCTAAATTTGAACAAGTTATTAAGACATTGTTAGAGTAAAGAAACACATGATTAAGTAAAACATTCAGAAATTTCCAACTCTATATACAAACATAAACTGCCAGTTCTTAGACTATTTTTATCTGACGGAATAGTGAGATTTAACATTCCACCTTATAGTGTATCTATGGTTTTAAAGTTCCAAGAGGTTTTTTTTTAAACCATCGAGAGCGAACCATGAATCTTCGGATTCACAGTTCGAATAGGCTAACTACTTAGCCAAGCTTGTCCGAATACACATTAACAGAAACTAAATTTGTGGGTAACTATTGTGTGTTATCTACAACGTACAGTGATATAAATAAATATAAACATAATGTTATACAGAGACCAAATTTAATTAGGAATCACATTTATGTTGATATTTAACACAATTTACAATTCGAATGATTTTGATATAAAAAAATAGAAATGGCAATCAGTATTTTATTTTCATCTATATAATAAAGTTTAGTGGATGTGTGTCACATAAATCCTTCTAAACCTCCGGTCACACTAACTTTTTATAGTACCAATTTACTAGTCTCTGCACAAAGTTAAAAAGAAAAGCAGACCACAAACTTAGCATTGATTTACATTAAAACACGTAAATAATCATGTTTACAAATTACTCTTTGTAACTTTGTTAAAAAATTAAATTTGAATTATAGCATCACTGATGATAATGCTGGATAAAATAAAGTGTAATATAGAAGTTCAAGCATGAAGGGTGCATTATAGCTGTTCTGTAAATATGAACTTTACGCCCAAGAGTACTTAAGTCTAACCTATATAGAAGTCAATGTGTGCATTTATCCATATAGAACAGTTTGATTGCTGTCTGCCCATTACGCTTTAAGTGATGGACTTGCAAAGAGGCAGTTAGGAGTGATGGTGCTGTGATACCTTATATGTGTAGTGAGTGTTTATATAATAAGGTTAAAGACGTAGTGTGGGCTCACCTAACATAAAGTGAAGTACATGCAATTTATCACGAAAGTAAAAATATCGATTCAGTTTTAAACTTAAATCGTTTCTGAATTGGGGTATTTGTGTTATATTATCAACGTGTTTAATAAAAACAAATATGTTTATTCAACAGGTTTGGTTAGAATTTTATGCAAAGCTGCACGAAAAGTATCTGCTCTAGTCGTCCTTAATTTTTCCAGTTTTATTCTTTAGTATTTCATTTGATATTTTCAGAACATAGATTAACAACAATATTAGGTCATTCTGTTGTTACAAAACATTACCTAAAACCGTTGTTGAAAAGTAATGTTAACAAAACGCTATGGCTTTTCTATATATTAGAAGCTGTAAACCTAATTAATTTTTAACAATAATTATTATATTTATACGCCACTAATTCATTTCATAAATCATCCTAATTTTGATTGGCTTACAAAGGAATTTACCAATGTTTGACTATCTTTCATACACTTTATTTGTCAAGCTTAATTTTGCAAAGTTTATTTACTTCAATTAGCTATGAAATGTAAAGTTAGGGTATACTATGGGGTGGTAGTACTTGTCCTGTCATTTTTGAAGGGCTATATGCTAGTATTTAATCTGATATGAAAGAATGTCTTCGTAAAAAGCGTATTTCATAGAAAAATAATAATTCGATATTTATTTTCTTTTGTAAGTCATGCTCTTGTGGTTAGCGTACTCAAATTAAATTATGTGGGTCGGGTCGCAGGTTCGAACCCACTCAGCGAACATTTAATAGTATAATGTAACAGTCAATTTTACTGCTTAATTACAGTAGCCAACGTAGTTGGTATTGATTAATTGCCTTTACTTTATCTAACCTTTCTAAATTAGGGACGACTATCATAGATAGCTCTATAGTAGGTTTGCTCGAAGCTCAACAAAAATCTAATTTTGGTTAGAAAGAAGATTGTTAATCACACTGTATCTGTTGATATCCTGATTGAAATTTCTGTCATTAAGGACATAAGTAGAAAACGCTTCTAATTGTTCTTTTTTAAGATTACGAATAATTTTTCAAACAACAATGCCGAGTACTGGATAAAATTATGAACTGGGAAATAATTCATTGCGTTATTGTAACTGTTTCCAACATCATGTCACTTGTTACAATGAAAACTGTTATTACCGTCAAAAGTGGCAGAAACAACAAATATGCGAGATATGTATGTAAAACTTTATGAGATTCTAGATTATTCTGTAAGCAAAATACCTACGTTCAAAGCAATTAACAATTTTAATACAATAGATTGTCTGGTTTGTAGTAGAATAACTTTTGTTTAAATTTTCAAAATTAGCCAAATGTTGTGCTTGTGCTTATTATTAATTTCTGTAGTTTTGGTTTTTGTGTTTTAGTGAGCGCTGCTGAAGAAACTTTGAGTGTGTAATTAAATTTAAGAAAGCCATTTTGATGTTATAAAGTCATTTATTTCTACAATTTATTATATTTCTGTATATAAAGTTAATGCAGAAACTTGTATGAGGTTCTCCTTTGTAGAAAAGCCATAAAGAACGAGCCATATGAACACAAAAGTAAAAGCTTTATAAAAAAGAAATATGAGCATTCACAGATGCATTTATTTTGTATTTAGCCATGTAAAAAAGAACTACTCTTCTCATCGAGCGATACATATCTCCTTCAAGTAGAATGACTGTTAGATTATTATGGTGGAAGTGTAGATATTCAAACACAGTGATATTACGTTTAAAACATTCTTTGCTTTACCATTTCAGGATGCATGAAAGTTAATTATATTGTAAATACATAAAGAGCTCGTCAAATCTTTGATTTTTTATTTGTTAGTTTTTAGTTAAGGGCAAAACTACATAAAGGACCACCTATGCTGTGTTTATGACGGATATCGAAATCAGATTTTTAGCATTATAATTCCACAGAGTTAACGCTATACCACTGGATGACAAAAGAGATTTTAAATCACCAATTAGTTTAGCAAATAGGTATATACATAACTGAATTCATGTAAATTTAGGAAGATTTATAAGGGCCCGTCATGGCCAGGTGATTAAGGAACTCCACTCGTAATCTGAAGGTTACGGGTTCGAATTCCCGTCGTACCAAACATGTTCGCCCTTTCTGACGTAAAGGCTTTATAATGTGACCATCAATCCTATTATTCGTTGGCAAAAGAGTAGCTCAAAAGTTGGCGATGGGTGGTGATGACTAGCTATAGTGTTAAATTAGAGACGACTAATGCAGAGTAGTTTTGCGCGAAATTCGAAACCAACCAAGATTTATGATGCACTCTAGTGTATTGCTTCTTATGATTTTAACAATTTTTTGCTGAAAATGTACCTCGGGACGGCTGGTATGGGTATTAACCATTTTACCCAAATATAGCAGACAACAACGTTTCTACCTTGATCTTCAGCGAGTTTGGAATTGACTGTTCTCATCATCACGAATTTTTGCTGAAATTTTAAGTTTGGGGAGTTAAGCATTTTTTAAAAAGTATATTTGCCCTTTGGCTTTTGATAATTAATTAAATAACATAACATTACAACAAATTGTGTTAGCGTACTTTTTCAATATTCCTGTATATATCTCATCATATATTAATAATGCATAGAGTCCTGCACGAAACAAGTATCGTTCTTTTTCCACCCTATTTCTGTCTCATAAGCATTTTACAGAGAGAATTTGTGATGCAAGGAGCGTACAGCAGCATTTAAGTATTCAAGTCAGGAGACGCGTGAATATTGTATGGAATGATAGTTGGCACTGGCGCAATGAATGCTGATGTTATTGAGTCATTTATAAAGATATACTTTTCTCCCGTTTTCCTCTTCACCATTGTATTGTGTGAGTGTCGAGCGTTATCTGATTTATTTATTTGTCTGTTTGTTCCCGTCTCTTAATGTCCTCCAGTAGGTCAGTAGTACGTTTATGGATTTACAATACTAACATTTGTAGTTTGATTCTTCGCTGATTAGAACGTAGGTAGTCCACCGAGTTGCTCTGTTCGAATGACATAAAAATGTTGTATTTCTGTAAAATAGAAAATTGTATCATAACATCGTAATAGCTGAATTCAGTCACACATCATTAAAAATGCAGAATTTACTTAAAAATGATTTTGTATTTTTAATTTTTCGAAATATGGATAGATAACTCTTATACATGTAGTAAGTAGACATAGTGTATGGAGGCCTGGCATTGCCTAGCGCGTTAAGGGGTGCGCTCGTAATCTGAGGGTCGCAGGTTCGCGCCGGAATCGCGCCAAACGTGCTCGCCCTCCCAGCCGTGGGGGCGTTATAATGTGACGGTCAATCCCACTTTTCGTTGGTAATAAGAGTAGCCCAAGAGTTGGCGGTGGGTGGTGATGACTAGCTGCCTTCCATCTAGTCTTACACTGCTAAATTAGGGACGGCTAGCACAGATAGCCCTCGAGTAGCTTTGTCCGAAATTCCAAAACAAACAAACAAACATAGTGTATGGAGAGGCTTGCCTAATCTTATGCCACATTATGACATTTTACTTTAAACACAAAACATTCCTTTAAATTTATATTTAAGGTTTGAACGTTATTCATGTTATTTATTCCAAAGGCTGGTATGTTTTAAGTAATGTAAAAAATACACATTTTTTTTGTGGTGATGATTTATATTATGTATTTACAAATAAAATGTGAGCACATGACATGCTACACCCGTATAGTAGAAACCCAAACCTACAAAGGTGCTGCCATCTTACTTAAGAAGTCATAATTTGAAACCAGATAAAATTTTGTCGTGTTATGTTATTAATCATCTTTAAATAATTTTTGATATAAAAATTTTGCATCGTCTTTAATTTTTATTTTGATTTAAAACTGCGTTAGATCCAAAAAATTGTTGAACACGATTTTCTGAGAATTTGTTTGCCTTTTTAATGCATATCATTTTAGGAATGCTAAATGGAAAACACTTCAAATAATGTTTTTATTTTTCTAATTTTCGAATAATGGTTCGAAAAAAATTCAAATAATAAAACTAAATTACGAACTGAAAACCTTTTTCGTATTCGTTATCTAAACAAAGTTGTGTTACCAGAGTTTCACTCTTTTATTCAAACCTTTTTAGGAAGCTTAAGGTTAGTATTGGACTAATGTAAACTGTAAAAAGTTATACACTCTTTATAAAAACAAGTCTCTATTGTATGAGCCGAATATTCTATAAGCAGCATCATATAGAATTTGATAAATAAATAAGGAAGATGCTTACTTACATGTTTAACGTGTTTTAGGCCTACTGAAACTGCAATATATTTTTCGTCTAACTACGGAGAGTTATCAGTTGGACATCCGAGTTGTGAAGAGTATTGCTAATGCCTCTGATGCCAATAATTTCCTCCGCTCTGTAGAAACTGAAGACAGACAGAGTGTCAAACGTGTTGTTTTAGACTGCAGTGCTGCTACAGCCAAAACAATCATTTATAATCATGTACATGACATCCATATGGGCCGTCGGAATTACCATTACCTTCTCACTAGTTTGGTAAGTGGAGTTATTCTGTTCCGGAGTAATTTCACAATTAAACCTTATCCAAACCAAACTAAATAAAAGTTATAAACTGGTATAACTGTGGAATTAGTTATTGACATTTCTATAGACAACTGAATGGAATGATTCAATATCAACATTCGAGTTACGTAGTGAGATTTGTTGTCTCAAACAGTTGTTGTTACAGAAATTAAAAAAAAAAGTTCGTGATGACGAGAAACCCACTCGAAGTAAAAAGGTATCATAAAGACAGCTGGTATGGGTATTAAAATTTTAATTAAAATAAAGTACAGAACGATGTTTTGACCTTCTTCATGTTAAGAAAGTCGAAACGCTGTTCTGAACTTTATTTTAATTAAAATGTTAATATTCTTACAAACTGTTTTGAGAATACATTTTTAAAAATATTGTTTGTTGTCTAGAATAAATCAGTTATCGTACATAGAGAATAATGTGTTATATTCTGGAGGTTCCCTGTCAAAATAAAAAATAAGCTGATGATGGTTGGACTTAGTGTTTTAGTATAAGAAAAAAAAAGAAAGATAAGGTCATGATGTTTTCTTTGGATATACATTTTGTAAGGTTTCAATGTCGTATGGAAAAATATTAGTTACTACTAGCCCTTTCATATTATTGCTTTGATTTCTGTTTGTGAATTCAGTTGATTGGCTTATTAAGTTTGTTTTGTTTGTTTTTTGAAATTTGCACAAAGCTACTCGAGAGCTATCTGTGCTAGCCGTCCCTAATTTAGCAGTGTAAGACTAGAGGGAAGGGAGCTAGTCATCACCACCCACCGCCAACTCTTGGGCTACTCTTTTACCAACGAATAATGTGTTTGACCGTCCCATTATAACGCCCCCACGGCTGAAAGGCCGAGCATGTTTGGCGCGACGGAGATACGAACCCGTGACCCTCAGATTACGAGTCGCACGCCTTAACGCGCTTGGCCGTGTCGGGCCGCAGGCTTATTAAGAACCACAGACATTTTATATAGGTGAAAAATGAATAGAATACTGAAAAATTAATTTACTGAATAAAAGTTCTTTAGAAGTCTATCATTATTATAACAGACTCGATGATAGACTTTATTAAAAGAAAAGAGCCTTATGGACTAATATAATAAAACTTTAAACCTTCTTGTTCTCAAAAGGTGAACTTTATGCACAGGTGTTTTAGACAAAATATATATTTTTAGAATATTATATAACTGGAAAGTTTGCGGCTTTGAAATGCAGTCTCTAGGCGTATTATGGTTATATTGGAATTTACTTTATGTTTGATATGACATTTTTTTGATACGTGGATCTTTAGAGATGCAAGAAAAATATGCTTAAGTATGGATGTCATTAAAGTGCTTTTTTTAAATATAGATGTATTTAAGCTATTATTTATGGAATATTTTAAGAAAATCTTAGCTTGACTTGCGAAGAGTATATATTCTCGAAATCAGAAGTGGCTAAGGGTTTTAAGATGACATAAGCTTCAAAAATTTTATTTACACACATGAGGGTTAAACTCTATGAATTTGAAATTTATATCAAATACGAAACGAAATATCTTAAATAAAAAACTATTAAATATTGCTCCAAAACAGCAAAAGATGTGATAAGCGTCCTAATAATATCACGAAATGATGGCAAACAATCCTTGGCTTTTTTTTCGAAGGTCTTCCAAGAAGAAGCCTAACCAATGTGGCTATTTTTAAATAAGTATCGGTTGCTGTTCTTTGTCCACTCACACTTCATCTACACATAAATAAGCATATAGTAAGTAGCCGTTGTTGACACACATTTCCTGTCAACTGCTGTGAAGGAAGACGTTCGTTTGTGAACGCTTCAGTAAATATTCTGGCAATAGTCTGTTTTTCAACTGAATGTTTGACAGAAGATGAGCACAACACATGTGTGCTTCCTTATACAAGGGAATTTTATTTTAATACTGTATGTGTAACATTCTGTCAATGCACCTCAAGCATAAGTTTCTGTAACAGTCTTTGCTATCCTGTGATGACGAAAAACCCACTTGAAATAAAAATGTATCCAAGGACGTCTGGTATGAATATTAACACTATTACCAAAACAAAGCAGAGAACAACGTTTTGAACTTCTTAAAACATCTTCTGATTAAGAAGGTCGAAACGTTGTTTTCTGCTTTATTTTGGTAAAAGTATCAATACTCATACCAGGCGTTCTGACATACAGTAATTGCTATTGTTTGAGTTTGATCTTCACAAGAGGTACAACTTCGTATGTGACCTTATGATTATAAATTTAAAATTGCACTTCAGTAACATTGGTGGTAGGATTCAGACGGTCAATCCCACTATTCGTTGGTAAAAGAGTAGCTCAAGAGTTGGAGGTGGGTGGTGATGACTAGCTGCCTTCCCTCTAGTTTTACACTGTTAAATTAAGGACGGCTAGTGCAGATAGCTCTCGAGTAGCTTTATGCGAAATTCAAAAGACAAATAAAAAATATATTTCTTTGGAACTTTCTGAGATTTATCTTTCAGCTTTAAATGTAATTGTCTTTACAGTTTTGAATTACAATTTATCATTCTGAAATACCAGTGTCTAAAGTAATTATTACAATGTTAGCATGAATAATACAAACTAATGGTGAAAGTCTGCTTGTTTTTTTGGAATTAAGCACAAAACTACACAATAAGCTATTTGTGCTCTGTTTAACACGGGTATCGAAACCCATTTTCGAGCGTTTTGAGTACGGTGTAATTTATAATTAAGTTTTATTATCTTTACTGAAAAAATTGAATGTATGAGGTTGATAATTAAACATAAATATAGAAAGAAAGAGAAACTGTGATTTATAAAAGAAATCCTACAGGTTATGGACGAATTTTTCAACACAGACACGCCGGAATTTGGAGCAATAAACATTACAGGATTTCGTATGCTACAAACACAGAGTCTTGAGTACAGAAAACTCCTAAAAAAGTGGAAGTTTCTGGACTCGGATGTTTGGCCAGGAGCTGGTACAAACTATTTATCTGTAAGTGTTATACTTCGATAAATCACATCTTATATTTCTTACATAGTAGAATGTAAGTATAGTCTAATTTCAGTCTTTCTTTGTTACTTTGCTTATACATCTTTTTACGTATGTTTTGAATTGTCTTCATGTGTCTTCTTTATTATTTTGTGTAGTTATTCAAAGGGTCTTTAAAATCTTGGACAGTACAGCAATTGTGGGAAAGGTACTGTTCTGGTAACGAATATGAACTAAATTTAGCTAAGGTTCGTTAATTAAAAAACACGCTAAACACAAATGTACAAATGTGTCAAATAAATGAAGAGCGATGTGAATAACTCATTCGCTTGGATCAAGGATACTTTACAATAGAACAAAGTTGCTTACTTGAATCATTCTACATACGTAATACGTTTGATAATCACAGTTTTCAACTTAAAATTGTAGTATTACAGCAAAGATAAATTGATATAGTTTAATACGCTCTATGTACAAAGTCATGTTGTTAAAGTAATTTTTCCGTCATCTCTGTATGTATTAAATCATAAATAATTTAACGAGAATAATTAACTTTGCCCTGTCTTTCTACGAATACTTACAAAAACGTTTTAACAGTTATATTATTTCATACGTTCTTAGCTATAGGAACTTGACCTTCAATTTTAAGTAGTTTTTACTTGTTACGTTACAGAATAAGGTAGTTTGAATTTCAGAAAACGTCACAGACTCTTGACGGTGAGAACAGTTACGTGAAATTATATTTTTAGCAAAACATGGTAAATATAATATTATACAGATTACGGGTTTCTTGAATATTTATTTGGTGATGACTTTGATGTCTTCATCAGTGTTGTTTCAACTATTTTTATTCAATCAATGTCTGGTTCCATTAGAATAATTTCGATACTCATTTCAGTGATAAATACATACAATTTTCCTTTGAGATGTTCAAACATTTGTGTCTTTCATTCAGTATGGCCTTTAGTTAAGGTTTTCTTATTTCTATGGTAACCTTACATCTAATTCCAGATAGTTTTTTCTCCACAGAAACATATTGCTAGTTTTATGTTTATTTTATTCTTAGTTATAATAATCTCGCTTTCGATTCTAAGTAGATTTTAGAAAACGTAATAACTTTCGTTCTTCTTACTTCTTGTAATAATAAACTAGCCTTCAAGTCTAAGTGGGTTCAGTAGAAATATGTTTACCATTTTCTAAGTTCTTCAGCTTTCAATTAAAATAATCTAGCCTCTGATACTAAATAGTTCATGAATAGTAACATATGAGAGCTAAGTACCAGTGAAATACAAGGTGGCTTTCACTCTGCGTCAATGGATGGTTTACTCAGAGCAAACTTAGATACGTAACTGTCAATGTTTATTTCGTTCACAGTCCCAGTTACTTGGATTCCTCACATCATATTGTTTAAGGAAGGTGCTTAAGTCACATTTTAACATATCTTTTCGAGTTAAGTTAGTTTAGTTAAAGGGTGATATTTTAGCAGTATAATGTTAACCAAACCTCAAAATAATTTTTTTATTAATTTTATTTTACCATTATAAGTTTACAGACATACCGTTTTGCCAGTGAAGGCATAAGAAAACAAAGCAAGTGCACTTGAAATAGCCTCAAAAAGTATTAATTTTCTTAAGTGAATTGTATTTCTACCCTTTAAAAATGTAAATGTATTGCGAATTCTAATATATTTATATATATATTTAAACTGAGACTCGGTATGGCCAGAAGGTTAAGGCACTTAACTCGTAATAGGAGGGTCGCAGGATCAAATTCTCATTACACCAAACATGTTCGTTCTCTTAACCATGGGGGTATTATAATGTTACGGTCAATCTCACTAATCATTGATAAAGATTAAGAGTTGGTTACTCTTTTACCAATATGTTATATTTTCCTTTTTTATAAACAATAATTGCATATATCTTAGGAAAATGAACTCTCAGATATTTATGTGCAAACTATAAAGATCTTTATTTGTTTTCGGACATTGAGGTAAGTTATACGAAGATTATCTTTTAACTTCTTTAACTTTGAAGTAATAGACAAAGATAAAAGAAATAACTCTTGGTGTTGCGGCTCTTGTCTGACTATTGCAACCATAGATATTATAGTTTGTACACCTGACAATAATTATATTTTAAGTTCTGTACTTACATTATTTCGTATATATCGATAATAATATGATGTTTTCTTTTGTAAGATATCAGTAATAAGAGGTATTTCCAATATCTCCATGCAGTGAAGTTAGTTATGTTTCCTAAAGTAATCAAAATATGTTTCATTCTTAAAAAGTTATTATTTTTAAACCAGCAAAACTCGTTTGGGAGACATCGTAATATTTATTCTTTATTTCTCTCCTGAAGTCGGACGTGGCCTTAATGTACGATGGTGTGAAAGTGGTATTAGATACCTACAACCGACTCTACACACAGAATTCTAATCTTTTCCGAAACAATTTCAGAAGAGGACAGATCTACAACAACGGAACCAAAGGTATTTTATGTGACAACCGTCCCATAATTCCATGGGAACACGGAGAGAGAATTGCGGCCGAGCTTAAGAAGGTGTGAACACTATTTCTATTTGATTGGGATGGAAGTTTGTGAATAGTTTTCTTGTACATTTACATACATATTTGCTTTCAGTATACAAGAACAATATTTCTTCCACACATACTATGTGTGATTAGACACTGGGTACACATAAGAGAAACTTGTAAAAGTCTCCCGCTGGAACAGCGGTAAGTCTTAGAATTTACAATGCTAAAATCAGGGTTTCGATTCCCTACGGTGGATACAGCAGATAGCCTGATGTGACTTTGCTATAAGAAAATACACACGCACACAAAGTTGTAAAGAACATTTATTGTAATTTATGTTGTAGAATATTACTTATGTTTGATATTACAGATAAACATTTTATATACCAAGCTTTCAGACTTCCGTTTAGTTTCCGGACTCAACCATGGTTAGATTTCTCAGATATTACTAAGTTATAAGCTTATAGCATTTTCTCCCAGATCGTAAGTGTACGTTTACTCTAAATGTTTAAGTATTTACATATTTTCACTGTGTTTTTTTCAGACAGAAATTGTAGGATTAACAGGAAATATTTCCTTTTCTGAAGATGGTTTCCGGAAAAACTTTACCATTGACATAGTTGAAATGAACGTGGATAGTGAAATGGTCAAAGTATGTTTATAAAATATTACAAAACTCAGTTTGTATTTATCCCATTAAAGTAAACGTCTTTGAGGAAATGTAGCTTCACTAATGATTATGACAATTTGAAGATATGTTTGAATTATTTTGACGTTTAATTTCTATCGTTTGCGTCATATACGTTTTAGTCCTCTCTATTTTTCAGTAAGTAACAGATGTCATAACTTTATGAAAATGTATATAAGAGCATTGCAACAATGTCATGTTATTTATTATAAGATATGGGCGTGGTCAAGCTGTTAGCGTTCTCGGATTGTAAATCGTAGAATTAATGGTTCTTGACCAATGCTGCCAAAACATGTGCCCCACTTTGTAAGCGTAGGTGCACTGTGAAAATGACTATTAAATCCTGCTGTATAATCAGACAAACGTTACTCAATAGTTGGCGCCTAGTTCTGCTCACTTACCATTCTCCATTTTGTTTATAAGCTCAGAGATCCACTCAGTAAATTTGTGTGAAATTTTGAAACAAACACATGACTGTTATGTTCTGATAGATGGAACTTTTAAGATATTTGTTTGAAATAAATAGCTTAAATTGACATCTCGTCTGATACGATCCAGACATTTCGATGATTTCTGGTGCAGTTAGTGGAAGGATTTGTAGGCATCTCCATAGAACAAGAAATACATAGTTGAAATGCTGTTATACACTCTTCTTACTGGAAAATTTTATTTAACTCTTAAAAAGGTTATGATTGAAATTATTAACAATCAGTCGTATTGTGACGTAATATTAGGAACATATTGCTAGTATTCAAATCAGAATAATCTTTTATTGTTTCTGTTGCAAACACTGAAACATCGGTACTGAAACTTTAGATATAAATTGTCACATGGCATAAATGTTATTGCAAGGTTGAATTTATTAATAATATGATATTCTTCTGGATTGATATTATAATATAAATTTATGAAAATTGATACTTTATAGATAGCTGAATTTTCTGACACTCGAGGATTAGAATTTAATCCTACTGTTAATGGAGAAAATCCGGAGAATGGAATAGAAAACAAAACATACATTGTAACAAGTATCCTGGTAAGATTTTATTAAGTATTTTTAACCTTAATTCGTTATCAGATCAACAGATTATTAGCTGTTATACTACGTACAGAAATCTGTTTTCCATAAAATTATTCATAAAATTAGATTTTGGCAGCAAGAAAGATCGTGTGCAGTGTTCTCTCTAATCTTTTCTGTGTAAGTAAAAAAAAGGAAAGAAGTTCACTCTGTACTGTGAAGCCATGGGTTTATATTGATAGTGAGTGTCAAATCCCATTATTCAACTGAAATTGTCCAGTACTTGGTATATGAGGTACTGTTGATCAGCAGCTTTTCCTCAAATTTGTATATTTAAAATTAGTGACAGCTAATGTGGAAGACTCTTGTAAAGTTTTACCCAAGTATCTAAAACAAAACAAAGCAAATTAATATCAATAAATAAATCATCTCAAAATAATTTATTGAAGACACCTGTAAACACGTAGTTACAGCATACAATATACAAGGCTATAGAAAATGTCCTGAGAGAGTTTTCTCGTGTAGTCATCAATATTTTTCACAATTCATAAAGTAAAGTAGACAGAGATTAGTGGTGGTGAATGTATTTTTTAAGTTCATACCAGAGAGACTAATTTTAATTGAAATTTCGGAATTGTAGTGGCCAAAGGAGATGTCAAAAATTTCCATCAAGCTTCTTGAACCATGAAAACAAAAGGTTTGGAAGCATTACCGTTTTGAAAGCAACTGTTTCTATCAAGGGTTAATCGTATCATGGAAAATACATGTCCTAAACCATGACATCATTATGAGAGACCTGAATGGTTGGGATCACACAAGCGGACTGTTTTATTCTTGTTGTTTTTTTCAAAATCTGTTTTTTTCCCACCCATGCAGTTCTACAGTGGCTCCGCGGTAAAGCTGAAGGCTTACAACTCTAAAAACCCGATTTCATAATCCGTATGCGCGCCACAGATAATACATTGTGTAGTTTTATGCTTATAAACAAACAAAGCGAGCAAACCCATCTGTCAAAAGAAGTAAATTATAATTCATTAGAAGGAATTGTCGGTTCAACCTGGATGCTATTTACACCATTGAAGGCGTTTTTACTTATTGGAATTTAAAATTGAGTCTAGTTATTTATACAATGGTTTTCTTCTTATTTCAACAATCCATTTGTTGCAAAATTATTCGCAGGAATATCTGGATATGGCTGTAGATTTCTTTACAATAAATGTCTGTGAGCTGGTGATTTTTTTTATGATAAACTTTATCATCCTGTCTAACTGCATTACCGCTTTTTCTGTTATTACATTTTTGCTGTCACATCCCCTTCCCTCCCTGTAGCAGTTATTCCATTGAACTTTTTCTATTGCTGATAATCTCGAATGACCGATATCTTGGAGCAGCGTACCCATCAAACTGTTTTGGACATTTTACCACCTATTAGACATACACGCACTACTATGTTTATTTTGAATGTGGCAATATCTTTACATGCTTTTCATATTTATTAAACTGATTAGAGTTGTGCTTATCTCAGTCATTTATAGCGCTGCAAGAATCACAAACCTCATTATGTGATCGACTTAATTTGCATCTGTAGCTGCAAAGGACTTTTATGTCTTCAGAATACGTAGTATTAACATTTATCTGGTTTAAAGAAAGCTGTATAGAAGAAATAGGACAACACCGACATGGATCCTTTGCGAAGAAGCCTCATCTCAGGAGAACATCACTGCAGGGTCTTTGTTAAGCAGCGAGGAAAAATTAAGTATTCGATGCCAGTATTTTGAACTTGATCGTCAATTCTGAAGAAAGAGCCATTTTGCTAAGTTGGTATGTTTCGCCCAAGCCTATCAATAAAGCTAATTCAGTCATGAAATAATGCGATATTCACGTTTTCTCTTCTGTGTCTATGACAACTTAGCAATTAGGAGAGACATACTGTTTGATTAACGAGAAATAAACGAGAGTGCAAACAGTGAAACTATCTCTGTCAGAAGCACTGAAAAACAAAAATCTTAGAATATATCATAAAAATATGCGAGTAATGGAAAGAAGGTTTATATGAGCAGTTAACTCGTATACACATCGAGGCTCGTAAAATCTTTTTTTAAAGTATGATAATGACGATTAAGAGGTAATTATCTGGGTTAATATTGTTATGCAGATTTACAAATATAAATATGTAAATGCAAGGAATATTAAAAATTGCCAAACGTTTGCAGATATAAGCATATGACAAATTACTATGCAAATACTGTCTCTGCTAGCGTAAAACAGCGCTGCAGTAATGCGCCATCTTAGGTCATATTGGAAATTGCTTGTTATAATACTTCGTTACGAAGGAAAAATATTACACTACTACCGATTTCGAACCAGACTTTGTCACAAACTGCTAGAATAAAAAGTGTTGAATTATAAACTTAAAACTAAGAAGCATAAAATAATCCGTATTAATGAGTTATTTTAATATTAACAAACTGATCAAGAAAATAAGTCGACTTTTCTTATACTTAACGCCCCCCTCTAGTACAGCGGTATGTCTCTGGATTTACAACGCTAAAATCAGGGGTGCGATTCCCCTCGGTGGTCTGAGCAGATAGCCCGATGTGGCTTTGCTATAAGAAAAACAAACACAAACACCCTTATAGTTAACTGTATTGTAAATTAGAGTTCTCAAGGAAATTTTGGAAATTTTTTTTTCAAAATAGATGTTTAAAATTGTTTGAAGTAATAAGACATTCAACTTTATTACACTGTATAAAAACAGTTTTCTTATAATATATCCTATAAGCTATGTTAAATTAAAGCAAGAACAACATTTTGGCTTACAAACTAAACTCATGTCGATTTTACAATTCACCTGTTTGCCTATATATTGATTCACTTGTCTGCCTATATATTGATTTACCTGTTTTTCTATATATTGATTTACTTGTTTGCCTATACATATTGCAAATATGCGTTCGCAGACTCAAGTACATAGTTTATTAAAAGTGATTAAATCTTCCCATGCAAAGAGTAATATTAAAAAAAAAATTTTGATAAGGAAAATAATGATGTTTACTTTTGCTACAATGACATGCTTAGCATATATGCTTTTAGGATGTGTTCGATAATTGCTTTGAGTGCCACATCAGTGATATAACGCATGCAAAAGTTGACTTTTTAGACTATAATTTTGACTTCACCCAATGAAATCACCAAATTAATCGAATACAGCCTAGAAAACCACTTTACTTGAAACATCTACCTTCTTTCACGTGTTCTCTATTTGTTTTTCATATTGATTTTATTAGTCAGTGGGAAACAATTGTGAATAAACACACGTGATTTTACAAGGTATTTCTTATAGTGCATGTAATGTTTTCATACACATATTTGTTTTCCTAGTTAAAGGACTGAAAGACAGATGTATTATTTAACTAGACACGAACTATGTGTTCGTGGTATTAAAAAAAAAAGAACTGATATGCTTAATTATTGATACTATTAAGTATTAACCTATATTCAAGATCTCAAAGTAAGAAGTGGTCCTCTATGTTTAATACGATATCTACTCTGTTTTTGTTTATTTTTGTTAGATTAAACAAAATAAGCTTGTTCTATCGAGATAAAGATTAATACCAATAAAAGTAGTTTAAATTATAAAATTTATAGAATGTTTTGTTGAAGTTGCTGTCAATTGTTATGAAAATAGTGAAATATAACCTTCATTCTTCGATACTGTATATGTAAGGAAAGAATGACAAAATAAGTCAATATTTATTTATTCTTGGGCCTATTATAATAATTTATATTGCACATCTCACAGGTGTTTGTAGAAGTAAACGTTTATCGAAATAAACTGTTTGATAGAATACACATATAAAATATTTTGTGTTTTATTGCTAATACAGTGACTGTACAAATAGAGTGAAAGGTTATTTTGATGTAGAATCATCTCAAAGGAATTAAAATTAATATAAACGTAAGGCTAACTATACAGTTTTGCACACAAAACTATAAAAGGCTGAAATTAAGAAATAACAATAAACAAGATCAAATTATTTAAATAATTTAATTGTGGACTACTTTTTTAATCATGTTTTGATTAAAAAGGTTTGGAAATTACATGGTTTTCAATGAGACTTAAGAAGATAAAAGACAAAGAAGATTATCATATTAAAACACATAATTTAAATAACAAATTAATTTAATATTTTTCCTTATTATTCTCGATTAGGGAACGCCAATATTGTCACTGATGAAAGGAGCAGGCTTTGGTAAATTGAATTATTAAGCCTAATAGTATAGCTTAATAAAATTGTTTAGATATAATATTGTAAGAAAGTATTTTACTAGTAGGGTGTTTGCTAGAAGTAATAATGTTCAAAATGTTTTTGAAACTGTACCGTACTATTAGAAATATTGTTGCCTGAGAGGATAGGTTCTATTTTGTTGCACATCTTGAAAGTTCAGCATAGCGTTTGTAAAAGAAAACAAATATTAGTGCAATATTTGTATGAAATCTATACTTATACTTACTGCTCAAGATTTACATGAAGAACATCACGTTTTGATGCAAAGTAGAGAAGATAAAAATAACATGTTAAGCGAAGTATGAGATGATGTTGTTGATAAAAACGTCATATCAAAATTGAACTCTTTACTTAGAATAAAGAGAACTGGGATAGCATTAATATTTTGATTGAAATATATGATTTATTATTTAGAGTATTTTGAATGTTATTGTTTCACCTAACAGATCAACAGCATATTACGTATAGTATTTGTTATTTACAACCTGAACAAAACCTGGGCGAACAGTCGGGTAGAAGACTTCAAGACTTAGTCATATTCATTCATAATTTAGAAAGCGAAACCAGCCAGAAGCACCTGGCACCCACAAGCCTATCTTTAATATAAATCGAGAACTTTTATTGACTGTCACTTTTACAATGTGCCAAGATATGTACTCTAAACATCAAATCTTGGTCCTACTTCAATACTGCTGTGTCTGCTAACAAACCACTTAATCACTGCTAACAGAAAATGCTTACTGTGAATTTAACTCTAGTAAAATAACCTTGACAAATTTATAATGTTATAATAAGTCTAAAAATAAGATATGTTATACAATATAAGAAATTGTTTAATTTACTCAGTCGTTAAACTCTATTATTAGCCTTTTTATATTTTTAACGTTGCATTATTTATCTAGTTATAGTTGAATTCCTTGTCCTACCAAACATGCTCGCCCTTTCAGCTTTAAGGACGTTATAATGTGACTGTCAATTCCACTATTTGTTGGTAAAAGAGTTTACAAGAGAGCTCATTATTTATCTTCGTTCCTAATAAACAAACGCTTTCAGTTTATATCAATATTGCCATCTTTGTGGAATTTAATGAGTTATAATTGAATAATTATTAAAAGTATTTTGTTAATGCTTACAGTGTCGGGTAGCATGTACTACTTATATTTTTAGCATAATTACCTAAGTTTCACTGCTGAGCCATTGAGGAGCTATATTGAAGTAGAAGTTACCAATGGTCATGAACGATCCGCTAGCATTTTGACATAAGGGGCATAATATTAAAAGCTATTAAGTACATGAGTGCTTTTTTTTCTCATAAAGTTCGTGTCAAAAAACTGGTCACGACGAGGTGTTTTTTCTTCAAGGTGAAAAATTCGATAACCACAGTCGTCAGCTGTGTATACAATCAACAGGTGCCTGTATATTGACTCCACGTTACACCACCTCGCAGTTTTAATTAAAGAACATCTCAAAGAATGAAATAAATTATTCCATTATTTACAAACATTTCAAGAATATGCATAACGGGACGATAAAAATCTTCAGCGTTCTCTGTTCATCATAGAGCGATAGAATAGTGTTTGTAAAAGAGAATATATTAACTAGACATGTGAAATCACGCTTTATTGATACCTCTTTCCGTTATATTTGAAATTATAGAAAATGTTTGTATTCCATGTGAATATTTCCTACTTTAATAGTCGCGAAAGGACAAACCATTCTTTAAAACATAATAATTATTTTCAATCCAACAGGCAAGAACATTTCAACACTTTAGTAACAGACTAGCAAATTACGTTTATAACTCTGATATCACATAATCAATAAAAGCCACGGTTATGTTTTGCTGTAAGTTTTTTGCTAAAACAATGACTTCATACTGCATGCTCTATGATATTCTTAGCATAGTAGCCTAAACCTCAACTATACATTAACTTTATATTTACAGACTCTCACAGTTGATAGTACACTGGTTGCGCCTAACCAAAGTAAGCTTTGACGATGCCACCAGATATACTCTGCAATTTGACAATAACACTAGCTAGATGTGACAACGGTCGATAAACATTAATAAATACAATTATGAATTATGAACTCATATCTGGTGATTCCTGAAAAGAGATTATTGACTTCTTGAAGTATGATATAATTCAGATGTGAAAACTTCATCATAGACACGTTTATGGACGACGTAGAAATAAATTGGGTAAAATTAACTATAAGGATCGTATCTTGCTTCCCACATTCCATGACAAACATCTATCCCTGGCATCCTTTGCACAATATCCATGGTTTGCTTACTAACAGTAGATGTAAGAAGTTCCTCCTTCTTTGGACTTATGCATATAAACTTCCTTATTAATTTTACTTTTTCTATATCATTGCATACCGAGGTCCTTATATAGGAATAGATAATCACCATATTTAAGCACTATTTACTGCAATGTATATTCGTAGACTTGGAGAATCTGTTAAATTGCTCATTGCACGCCAACTCTGTCACCATTAATGAAGATAGCTCTATCATATTCTTGACCTCTGCTGTTCTCAATATCACCTACAAGTTTTACTAACATTCCTCTGATTGCACTGGCAATGTGATATTCTGTCCTTCTTTGAAGAAAACGAAACGCTAAGAGCCCCTCCTTTATATTCATATTTTGGTCAACAAATGAAATAATTTTATACGTTATCACGATAACTACCTGTGGAATTTATTTTTTTAGAACGAAGTATTATTTGTTTGTTTGTTGTTAAGCACGAAGTTACGCAAAGGTCTATCTGTGTTGAGCCCATCACGAATTTTAAAACTTTGTTTTCAGCGTTATAAGCCATAAGACGTAATGCTGAGCCATTAAATGACTAGAACTAACTAAAAGTTCCCAATGACAACAAATGATATGACAACAAATACGCCTAAAGGAATAATGCTAAGAACTATTTCTAATAATCAATAATATTAAGTCTTTGCTTGACCCAGCTGTTGATAAACTCTCTATTACTTTTACATTTCCTTATCCAGCTGAAACATGCTTGTACTTGAGGTATCAGATTTTCAAATTTCTCAGCACTGCCTATTTTTACTTCATCTTAGAAGATATTTTCTTCTTCACAATTTTTACCATTTAAACAAAGATTCTAAGATATAAAGCATTCGTTACTTGTTTACAAATATACCCATTATTTGTGCTTTGAAACAAAATATTTTTGAACTTGTTTCTTTTTCTAATTCAAAGACTCGTGTGTATTTAGGAATGTTCAAGATGAATGTGGTTCTGTTCTTTGTTTCTAATGAACTTAAAGGCTTTTTAATTCACAATATCAGAAAGTTTCCATGGTTTGTAGATGCTATTAAGCTCTCATAAAACCCTTGAATATCAAAGTACTTCTAGTCACAGAGTAATACACACATTCAAACTACTCACCTACATATGTGCCTATTCCCCATTACATTATGCTGTCTCTTTATTAGCTATTAATGTTGGGTTTGATTCTCGAGTCTCCAAATTCTAAAGGAATGCCATAAGCGTTTGTTGGTCCTGCTCAGCTTCATTCACGTGTTGGAATTTTGTTAAATTTCTCTGTTCCAAAGTGTACCCATTTTCTTTCTGTCCTCACAAAATTTCCCAAACAATGCAAAATAGATAAAAAGTATACTATTTATTTCTTTTTATTCAAGTAATTTAGTTGAAAGCTCCTGATGTAGACTCCAAGGAAATGAGTTAATACATAAAATTTCTAGATGGTTGGATATGGGTTTGAAGTAGAAAATACATCTGACCATTTGTCCTCAAATGCAAAGTTTTCTAAATGTTTTGTATAGATTTTGTTGCATCTATAAATCAAATAACGTTCTTTGTCAGATCTCCAGATGAAACATTTTCTTAATGAAGTGCTGTCGCAGTAGCATAATCGGTGAAGTCTGCTGAAAGAGCTGTAGCATAGATGTCATGATCTGCTTGGTTATATGTAAGTGCTTTCTGTACACGAGTCTCATAAGTACAACTGGTAAAGCGCGTAATCATGCCTTGTGAATGAATATTAGGTTTTGTATGTTATTTACATCATTATATTTTAAAATAAGAACAACCCCTGTCTCGTAAAGAGTACTAATTAAACGATGTGCTGCAGAGAAGATAGGCTATAAACCAAATTTTAGGTGACACAATATATACTTTCCGATGAAAGATGTCTGCCACAAACTTAAATAAGAAAAACGTTTTTATTTAGACACGTATGATAACTTAATTATCCATCTAAACTGCTTTCTTTTGTATTTCTACCGTCTTATAAAATAAACGCCATTGAATTTTGTTTTTATTTTTATATAACCAGGAAGAACCATACTTGATGTACAGCAAACCAGAACCTGGTGAGATTTTAGAAGGAAACAACATTTTCGAGGGCTATAGTAAAGATCTTGCTGACTTGATAGCAGAAAAACTGAAGATAAATTACGTATTGAAACTAGTTAATGACTCTAACTACGGAGGGCAGGATCCCAATTCTCCGGCTGGCTGGAACGGGATGGTTGGAGAACTTATTCGAAGGGTAAAGAAATATGATTATATTCATTGTATTTTTACAACAGTTACAAATTCTTATGTTTAGTTGTCTAATTATATAAAATTATAAATCGTGAACATTGGTACATTGATTGGTAGTTGCTTATGGTTGTGTACTGAACACTTAGTGTATTTTCATAAGGTATATTATATTATACTAAACCGAGCCGACTTGTGGCTTGTCATCTTCTCTCGTCACAAATATATTTTCTAAGTTTACTCACGACGTCTATCTTTTCTTACAGGAAGCGGACATGGCTATTGCTCCTTTGACGATTACGTCTGCCAGAGAAAGGGTAATAGATTTTACCAAACCTTACATGTCTCTGGGAATTAGCATCATGATAAAAAAACCGATGAAGAAGAAACCGGGCGTTTTTTCTTTTCTGAACCCACTTTCCAAAAAGATCTGGATGTGCATTATCTTAGCTTATTTGGGAGTTTCAGTTGTATTATTCTTAGTCAGTCGGTTTTCCCCTGTGGAATGGCGCTTTGAAGAGGCTTTCCTGGGTCCATCTGTATCGAATGATTTCTCTTTAATGAACAGTCTTTGGTTTTCATTAGGAGCTTTTATGCAGCAGGGCTGCGATGTTTGCCCAAGGTAACAATAAATATATATGTTTAACTGTTCATTTGCTCTAATTCATTAATTTTATTTGTTTGTTGTTAATTAAGCACAAAGGTACTCAATGAGCTATTTGCATTGTGTCCACCATAGGTATCGAAACCCGATTTTTAGCATTAGAAGTCCAGAGATATACTACTAAGCCACTAAGGGGCTAATTAATTTATTTAAAAATAAAGGATGTTATATCTCAAATATTTCATGTTTGGTATCGTATACTAATGTATTTGTAAGTCAACTCCTTGTGCAACACGTTATATACATATAATTATAAGGATTTACAGTATTTCATGAAACACTGATGCACATATGACAACAAAAATAATGTTTGTTTGTAATTAAGCACATAGATACACAGTATTAATTATTAAATACGCAATTACTAATAATTTGATAACTTAACACATTCATTTTACGGACTTCTAATGCCAAAATCTAAAATCAAAGCTTTGGCTCTCCGTGGTACCCTGAAACAAACTTATCACTTAAGAGCTGCGATGATATTTAGAATACATACATTTACAGAGTTATGTATAACACTGCCATGTATTGAAATAAAATTTATTTTGTTTAAGTATTTTTTATTATAGTGTCATAACAAACAGTGAACGTTTCTCTTCATGTGAACGTATTTTTAATCTGTATTAATAAGATGTGCTATTTATTCCTATTCTCTCGATATTTACTTTTTATTTCTTCGTAAGATCATCATTTAAAGAGGAATGTAAATCCACGTTTCTTACCTTGTTCGTATACTTAATGTAAAGTTCTGTGTCACCTCCACGTCTTCCTACCTGTACATTTCGTTTCAAACCTAATTCTCTAGTTCTTTTTGTTTTAACGTCTAGATGATAAACACTAATGTCAATATATTTTGATATGACAAATTTCTCATTGTAAGGAATAATTTACATATATTTTAATTCTTACTTACTCGTCAATATGAAATAGTAATTTTTCTTTCCCACTTTTAGGATTTTCTTTTAGTCGAACGTACAATTATCTATGCAATTACCCAATTTGTCATTAATTATTACTGTGAACAACAAACAATGAACCTTTCACTGAGATGATAATAATGATATTTGGCAGTATTGTCTACAGTTGAGTAATCTTTAATACACATTTATTTTTAGTACTTACAGTTGTATCTGTTATTCTTAGCTACTATTTAAAATGCATAAAGTCTTCATCAACCAAATTTTTTTATTTTTCTGCTCAATGTAATTGGTTATTGCAGAGTAGCTTGTAAGCAAACTGCATTGAGATCCCAGTCGGATATGAGTATCTTAGTTTAGAAATACCAACCAGGTCCCCAGCTGGAATAGCAGTAAGTCTTATGATTTACGTTGCTAAAATTAGGGGTTCGATTCAACTCGGTGGACACTCGAATAGCTTAATGTAACTTAGAAAACACTCTACCGAGCGGAGGGTGAAATATTTTCTCTAAATTAGTCTACATTCTTATTGTTTTGTTTAAATAATTTCTATTTGAGGCTAATAATAACTGGAAAAGTGCTTCTTATTTGGTGAAACAAATTTTGTTTTTTTTCAGTCAAAGTAATTATGCTCTGCCAATTTAATATCGCTTAAAACTAACAAAGTATTTGGTGATAACTTGTGTTACAGTAAACAAGGCTTAATTTTGAAACTCAGTGTAATTTATTTCACACATGTGATTCCAATATATTTATTTTATCATTTACAAAATGTAAAGATTAGGTGTTTTATTTATTAAACAATTGCTTTTGACGATCTTACGCTGTATCGGAATTTTAGGTCCGATTTTGTTGGACCTGGAAGGATCAGGCACAACTTTCACCATATCTTTCCCCACTAACAGATTCTTGCCTTTTTATTGTTTTATTAGATATTTAATATATATGTTTAATTTCTTTTCTGTCTAAGGGAAAGCTTCAAATTATTTTTCCTAACGCAGTACAAATGTTTATTTTTTGACATTTAATGTAGATACTTAATTGTAAAATTTTAAAAAATATTACTTATGAACACTTTAGTTATAAAATGTCGCTTTTATATATTGTAGTAATACAAAAAGACACAAAAATATCCAAATATTTGAACATTTTCTTTTGCTGATAAAATAATAAAAAACATTGAACAATAATAAATATAAATATTTCTATGTAAACGACAAGCATCAGTGCAAATATTTTAGAGTAGATTCGACAAACACTGGAGGGATAAAACCATTTTCTGAGTTGCAAAAATCAGTTTGATTTTGAATTTATTTTGTGTGTGTTCCATTTATTTGACATTTTGATAGTTATGAAAACTTTGCAGAGTTATACTCTTCAAAAAAAGAAACGCAAAAGGCAAAATTTTAGACATATTGTTAACAAGTTTATTCCGGGTAGTTCTGTATCACATGTGTGAAACTTTGCACATTCACTGCTGAACATCCAAAGTCTTCAAAGGCGAAGTCCACACTCACTAGTTGAAGTTTAACGTCACTCAACGTCAATAACGAGTATGCCCCCCGTGAGCATCAATAACTGCTTGGCATCTCCTGCCCATGGAAGCGATGAGATGACGAATCACATCCTGTGGAATGGCTGTCCACTCAGCCTGCAAAGCTGCTGCAAGCTGAGGTAGAGTCTGCGGTTGAGGTTGTCGCCGTCGCAGACGTCGGTCCAACTCGTCCCAAAGATGTTCGATGGGGTTTAACTTTGATGATCTGGAGGGCCAGGGAAAAACGCTGATGTTGTGGTGTCTCAAGAAGACAGTGGTGAGTCGGGCTGTGTGAGGACGGGCGTTGTCATGTTGAAAAGCGTCACTGACGTTCATCATGATGGGTTGCACATGGGGCCTAAGAATCTCGTCGACGGTTGCGTACGGTCTGATCGGAAATCCTACGTAGCCCTGGTATGGTTGAGGCAGTAGACGTCGCAGTGGTGGTCCTATTCCGAAGGTGACGTAACCGGATGTAGCGATTTTGTGCGGGCGTGGTCACACGAAATCCGCCAGATCGTGGACGGTCACAAGTTGATCCATGTTGTTGGTGACGATATCATAGCCTTGTGATGGTGCTTGGGTGGACATTCACAGCTCTGGCAACATCTCGAGATTCGCTTGCTTCCAAGCGACCAATGGCGTTGCTGCGTTGTGCTTCAGTCAGTCTTGGCGTAACTGTATTGCGTGTCGGTGGCTTAACACTGAGCTATGGAAACCGAGAACCCGTCACTTTTATAGGGATTTTGCACATGTTGCACTTGCAGAACATGCAGATCTCTCAAACAAATTTATTAGACACGAATTCGTTTTGGCGAAAAATCCGATGTATTCCTCCGTTTTAAAAGTGCACAACTGTTATTATCATTGTGGTCTGACAATCAGTGCCTCAACACGTGTAACATCACATACTCTGAGCTTGTAACGTTATTACATATATTTCTCTTTAAAATAACAAAAATATCCCTTTTGCATTTCTTTTTTTGAAGAGTATATTATCATTCAGTGAAAAATAGCGAAATTTTGCAATTTTCTTAGTTTAACTGAGACTTGATAGAAAAGTGCTGTGTTAATTTTAAAGTAAGAACTAAGAAAAAATATTGTTCATTCACAGTTAGTTACAAAACAACGCCAACTGTTTTACACAATCTTTGTAAATTAATTCCAATATGTTTTTCATAATTAGCTAATGAACAAATGTAAGTAATTCTCCAAGCATAAATGAATACCGAAACTATCTAGAAAAAATCATTATAATGAGAAAAAGGTATTTTTCAATATTTGTTTTTATAGGTCTGTCGCCGGTAGGATCGTAGGTAGCGTTTGGTGGTTTTTTACACTCATAATTATATCCTCATATACAGCCAACTTAGCAGCTTTCCTTACTGTTGAGAGAATGGTAACTCCCATCAACTCTGCAGACGATTTATCTAGGCAGACAGAAGTCGAATATGGAACTTTGCGATTTTCTTCCACGCAAGAATTTTTCAAAGTAAGTTCACAGATAGTTTTCAAATAATGCGTGTTTTCTTATAGCAAAGCCACATCAGGCTATCTACTGAGTTCACCGAGAGAAATCGAACTCCTGACATAAGTGTTGTAAGTTTGTAGACTTACAGTTCTACCAGCAGGGGACAGTTTTCAATCAAACCCATAACAGTATAAAGTTCAGTGCATTTTAATTTATGTTTCTGAATCAGCACAAGCAAGAATTTAATATCTACAACAACAAACGTGAACTCATAATGTCACACTCTACAAAAGCTTAGTACTGAAAACTGCCCAAATTTTAATTTTGAACTTCACAAGATTAATTATATTTTCTCTTGTTATTATAGAAATACAGTTTATTTCATAATTTCATATCTCTTACTTACTTTAGTGTTTTTTCTGTAATCCGTAGTAATGGTTTTCATGGTTTCACGATTCCATTGGCACAGCGGTATGTCTGTGAACTTACAACAACAGAATTCGAGTCTCGATGTCCGTGGGGACAGAGCATAGATAGCTCATTATGTAGCTTTCTGCTTAATTGCAAACAACAACAACAACTTTACACAACCAGTTCCTTCTGCTTTCTTACTTCTATCTATTTAAAGTGTTACCAAAAACGTATGAAATATTTTTCGAAAAAAAGTCTTTCATGCTTTCATTCACACGACAAAAAGAGAATACACGAAAATTTGCTGTTTTTTTCGAATTTTAGTTTTTCTCTGGGTACATTCATTAAAATATTTGCTGCCACTATTGGGATTTTTCCTGACATTCATAATGGGATTTATATAAATTTATTTAAAGAATGACTTTTTAAATATAAAAACAAAACATTTAAACAGATAGTTTACTAAAAGCTAAAGTTAATATTATATCATTCGTAACGACTCATTGTCCAAATATATATGTTGATATTTCATTAAAACAAATAGTAGATAAAAAATGAAAGATGTATTAAATTGTAATAAAGTTATTTTATAAGAAACACAACCTAAAAATTTGTATAGATTACTGAATAAACCGAAAGAAAGATATTTTTCTTAAAAAAGGTATTTTAATTTGTGAAAGAAAGAACTGTGTTTTATGTCATCTGGATTACATGAAAACTACCAATACAATAAAGAGTAATAATAAATAATTGTTTTCTTTCATTAATAGCTCATTTAATTATAATTTTAAGAACGTAATATATTTTTGATGTGTAAATCGTAGTGAATAATATATTACCGAAACAGATAATTTACGATTAAAGATAGATTTACATAAATTCAATGTTGAATGTCCAGAAATGCCACAAAATATTTTCATGTTTAGGTTTGAAAACATATTAAGGTTCTAAGATATAACAACACAATTTCATGTTTTCTCTTTCTGGGTGGAATGTAAAACATAAAAGGTTATTTTTCGAAAACTGATTCATTAATGTTTTTATTCTTATTTACGCAACTCTAAGAAGTCAAAGGGCAGAGGTAATTGGCTGTTTAAAGTAGTTGTTGTTTATTAAGCACAAAACTACACAATGGGCTTTCTGTGCGCTGCCCACCACGGGTATCGAGACCTGGTTTCTACAAAGCCGTAGATATACCATGTGCCACTGTGGAAAGTATGACTTTACGTCACTAGAAATCTAAAACTATTACTAAAACTTATAGAAAAGATAAAATTTAATTAAAATAAGATTTTAATTTAAAAAGGAAAGTATCCTAGATAAATTTTAACTAATGTTATTTATTTTGAGCATCTTTAACATATTTTATTCATGCATGAAGTATATTATGTGCTTGTACATTTGTACATGTATGTATTTAATTGGCCCGGCATGGCCAAGTGTGTTAAGGCGTGCGACTCGTAATCTGAGGGTCGCGGGTTCGCATCCCCGTCGCGCTAAACTTGCTCGCCCTTTCAGCCATGGGGGCGTTATAATGTTAGGTCAATCCCACTATTCGTTGGTAAAAGAGTAGCCCAAGAGTTGGCGGTGGGTGGTGATGACTAGCTGCTTTCCCTCTAGTCTTACACTACTAAATTAGGGACGGCTAGCACAAATAGCCCTCGAGTAGCTTTGTGCGAAATTCAAAAACAAAACAAAAACAAACAAGCAATGTATTTAATTTATATTTGACCACTTGTGGCCAGGTGGTTAAGGCGCTCGATTCGTAATCCGAGGTTCACGGATTCAAATCTCCGTCACACAAAACATGCTAGCTATTTCAGCCATGGGGACGTTATAAAGTGCGGTCAATCCCACTATTCGTTGGTAAAAGAGTAGCCCAAGAGTTGGCAGTGGATGGTGATGATTAGCTCCCTTCCTTCTAGTCTCACATTGCAAATTAGGGACAGCTAGCGCAGATAGCCATCGTGTAGCTTTATGTGAAATCACAACGAACAAACAATCCCTTTTTGGGCAGGTAAAACATAAAAGGTAATTTTTGAAAAAGCATTTCGTATACATATATTTTTCGCCACTCTAAGAAGTGAGAGGGCGGAGATAACTGGCTGTTTGTTTATTTTTTGTGCTAGCCGTCTCTAATTTAGTAGTGTAAGATTAGAGGGAAGGCAGCTAGTCATCACCATCCACCGCCAACTCTTGGGCTATTCTTTTACCAACGAATAGTGAGATTGTCCGTTATATTATAACGCCCTCACGGCTGAAAGGGCGAGCATGTTTTATGTGACGGGGTTGCCAACCCGCAACTCTCAGATTATCAGGCGCACGCCTTAACACGCTTGGCCATGCCGGTCCTGATAAGTGGCTGTGTAAAGCGTTGTTGTTTATTAAGCACAAAACTACACAATGGGCTATCTGTGCGCTGCCAACCAGGGGTATTGATACCTGGTTTTTAGCAGTACAAGGCCGTCAATATACCATTGAACCACTGTGAAGAGTATGAAGTCGCTATGATATGTGAAACTATTATTAAGACTTACAGAAAAGATAATAAAGTTAGTAAGGGATATGGAATTGTGCAATAAACAAATTACATTTCTATAATAACAAGATAAAATTTAATTAAAATAAGATTTTAATTTAAAAAAGGAAAGTGTCTTGGAAAAATGTTAACTATGTTATTTATTTTGAGTATTTTTAATATATTTGATTCATGCATAAGGTATATTATGTGTTTATACATTTGTAAACGTATGTATTTAATTTACGTTTAGTGAAAAAACGATACTTGGATGTTTTGTTATAGATTCTCAGCATCATTATATTCTGAAGAATGACCTTAAGCGTTACGAAACTGATTGAAGAAAGTAATATTGGAGGAAAAATAATAAAAGTCTTATATTCTAGTGTTTTTATTATTTATAATTTAGAACCTATTCATTGATTACAGATATAAAAAAAATAATTTTTTGTGTTATTTATTAGTTTCCAATAGGCCAAAAATTTTTATGTCACCTAAACTACAGAACATTTTTCCACATTTCTCTTAATCTGTCCAAGAACTGAAATGTGATCAAGAGATCTTTAATTTAATACCATAATTCATCCTTTGGGTTAAAAGATGAGAAGCAAATGATTTTTTTCCCATTGTCCTCTCAATCGGCTGGTGAGCAAGTGGAGGATTACGCCCTTTCTTCAGAACGTAGTGGCTATGGATAACGAATGACCAGGTGTAGTCTGATTTATTATACTTAAAATGATCCCACAATGAAAACTGATTATTTTGAAATGATGTTCGTCACGTGTTAAAAATGTATTTGAAAAGTTGTGAAAGAAATGTTTGGATATACGAAACACTCTTTTGTGGAAGATGAATCGAACATTTTAGCAAGATGGCAAGATAGGAAGCACTGAGTAATTTATTAACTACGAAGCTTCTAAAACTGATGAAGAATGTTGGAAAATGTGATACGACCATAGTTTTTTTTTAGATTGCATTGAGTAGCTTTATTCTGAAGGTCAGACGAAGGTCTTAATGTTATAGACCCATAAGTCTTTTGCAGATAAAGAGAGAAAAAGGCAGATATCCATGAAGTATGAACATAATTAATGCAAGGAAGAACGTAGGCTTAATAAGAGTAGAGGAGAAAAGATTGATTCAAACTCTAAATGGTCCAGTATATATTGATCTGTTAAGATGTATCAAAAGCTGATAAATTAATCCTGCATATAAACGAAAAGACAAAGTCATGCCTGTGGATTTTAAAATGGGATTATTGCAAACTTTCAATCTTTTGAGTAAACTTCAATATGTATAATTTAAGTAGCGTAGTCAGGAGCACAAATAACTTCTTCAGGACAAGACAGAAACATGTATAGGTAATTCCATCACTAGCTACTACTGTATTACGTTTATTCTGTAGAGCAAGTCGGATATCAACCAATATTTTGGGGCGTTCCTAAAACTGTTTTCCAAACTGTGTTTGAAATGGGAGTATATGATAAGGCGGTATCTGATAAAGTGTAAATATCCCTTGAATTATGAAAGTCCAAGAGGTGTTGTTATGTAACAGGAACATTTTCTTGTGAAATATTGCAAAGAGATTGGCTTGTCAAAGGATATCTGCTGGAGCAGAGTTACCATGTTAGATCGGGTAAGTTTAAAAGTTTGGTAGGTGAGTAAGTAATTTAAATCGATGCTAGTATTGTGAGGAACTGTAGAAAATTTGAAGTTGATTACAGACCTTGCATCACTTGAATCTATTAGCTGCGACAGTATAATTACGCACTTACGTGGAATACTCCTGTGATGTTGGTGAATGAGTGAGTCTCAGGATGAGGAATATTTACAGTATGGAAATCTGGAGAACAAAATATCCTTCGAGATGTCATTTATAAGTATTATATTAATTTGAAGATTATGTTTAAACGCCGAAACTGGTAAAGCATGAAAAACAAACAAGTCTGTAATTTGTAATAACAATCACGTAAAGAATCTATTTTTCTTGTTGACCCCAATTTACTCAATTAGGACTTAAAATCAAAGACGTGTAAAAATGGTATATTCGTTCCAATCCCCTTACATGTCACGAAACTAAAGTAATAGACAGACCAAGAAACTCAATAATAAATCAACTACTTAACAGCTTCACTTATCAATCAAAAGTCTTTTCTCGTCTCGATTGCTGAACTCGCGTTTTATATCGTTCAAATAAACTTTTAAAAATTATATTAACTTATGTGCAGATTACTTCATATATTAAAAAGAATAACCTAAACGTTATAAACGCCTAATAAAAATTGCTGCGACATTATTGATATTTTCTATTTGTTTGTTTGTTTTGAATCAAAGCTACATAAGGGTTATCTGGGCTAGCCGTTCTTAATTTTGCAGTGTAAGACTAAAGAAAAGGAAGCTAGTAATCACCACCCATCGCCAGCTCTTTGGATACTCCTTTACCAACGCATAGTGGGATTGACCGAATATCGAATATTATAACGCCCCCACGGCCGAAAGGCGAGTATGTTTGGTGTGATGGGAATTTGAATCCGCGACCCTCGGATTACGAGTCGAGTGCCTTAATCACCAGGCCATGTAGAGTGAAATACTTGTTGTATAGTATCTGATAGATTCATATTAATTTTAAGAAATTTTGCACAGACGGATCCTAGACAATGTCTTACCTCCATGATCACTGACTGTCGCTTTAAAACAAAGAAACTTTAGATGTTGGATTCCTATTTATAAATATAGAGTTTTGCAAAAATTTGGCATTAAATTGATAAAACATAAGATGCATACTTTGTGTTTGAATTTCGCGCAAAGCTACATGAAGGCTGTATGTGCTAATTTAGCAGTGTAAGGCTAGAGGAAAAGCTACGAGTCATCATCACCCACCGCTATCTCTTGGGCTATTCTTTTACCAAGGAATAGTAGGATTGACCGTCACATTATAACGCCCCCACGGCTGAAAGAGCGAGCATGTTTGGTGCGACGGGGATTCGAACTCGGACCCTCAGATTACGAGTCGAACACCTTAACCCAACTGGACATGTCGGGGCAATACTTTGTGAAAAATTATAAGATTTTAATGCATTAATCAAATAACAACGACCATCAAAATTTCTGTTATTTTTATAAATATTCAAGAAAGTTTTGAATGATGTTTCAATTGATCTAAGTTTTTCTTTGCATGAATTGAATCGTTATATTGTTTGTATTTTGTTCAGTCAATTTTTCTCTGTATAAGTATGTTTTTTGTATTTTCCAATCACTTTTTGAAAATTTGTAGTCTCTTGTATTTGAGTGAAAATATTTTAAACATTTGTTTTATTAAAATAAAACCGCAACCTACTAGTACAGAGGTATGTCTTCGGATTTACAACGCTAAAATTAGCGGTTTGATTCCCTTCGGTGGGCTCAGCAGATAGCCCGATGTGGGATTGCTATAAGAAATAGAACATTGAAATACAACTGTTTATTTCTTGTGATACTCCAATTTTATGCAACAAAGTGCCGACTGTTTTGCAATAATGTGTAATTTTTCATTTTGAAAAATACAAGCTATAATTACCAAATTACCTACCTTATTAGATTTTCACGTGGAAACACTGTTTTGAAGTAATTTTCCTAACATAATTAAGTTCTTACTTAACACATCTAAATCGCAAACAAACAAACTTCCAAGATGGCTTCAAAAGTAATAAAAAATAAATAGAAATGGAGTACATAAAAATAATTGGGCGAGACATTGTCCTTTTTTTGCAAAACATGGCGAGACATTATCTGTATCCTACAATTTCGTATCGTTTAAGGTAAAACTTAACGTATATATTAACTGCGAAACATACAAACATATCTAAAAGAAATGATACTGACTGTAAATAATGGTGGTACTTTTAATATTTTCGTTATTGGTCGCGTATGAACCATGAGGGTTTTTTGTTTTCAAATATGGACTTTAAGCTCATAGCTATCTTACCTCTTGACCGATATGAGACCTAATTGCTGTCTTAGATCCAAGATGTTAAACCCTTTCGACTGATGTATTTGACCACGCCGAAGGTCTCACATATTAATATATTCTAATCCTAGAATTTCAATTTGAGGGTAAGCAAGTAAAAAACCTGATGAGTAATAAAAATGAATCTGGTGTAGGCGAGCCCCACGATTCGTATTGCTGGCAAAAGTATAACTAATAAAAAGGTGGAAAGGTTAATATATTCTAACCCTGTCTAAAAATGTTTTAAGTGCTGCAGCTATTGAGAATTCGCTCTTGTTGTTTAATAAAAAAATATATAAAATCTGTATTATGAGACTATTTTGTTTTTATTATTGTAAACAATTATGTTAGTGCATGTACCTTTAATTGTAAAAAATTAAACTACTAAATATAAACACCTATTTGTATTGTCTTGAAGAGATCTAAGATAGCAGTTTATGCCAGAATGTGGGAATTCATGAACTCTAGAAAACACGTATTCACATCTTTATACGATGAAGGAATTAAACGAGTGAGAGAGTCGAAAGGAAAGTACGCTTTTCTTCTGGAGTCCACTACCAACGATTATATCAACGAACGGCAGCCATGTGATACTATGAAAGTAGGGAGAAACCTTGATGCTAAAGGTTTTGGAGTAGGCACACCTCTCGGCTCTAGTTTAAGGTGTGTACTAATTTATTGAGTACTTTTTAATGTTTAACATTCCGTTTATTACGCTGTTATTAAATAACACCAATACTGCCCACAGAAGTATTCTAAGTGGGGGCATAACACGTTTATAGGGGATCAACTTTCAGAACGTAACTCAACAGACTAAAACTATATGTGTTGTTTGCGTTTAAAAGCAAACACAAATCTACAGTTTTAAAAACTATTATTGAAGATATTTAGCTCAAGTCTACGTCATAATACGTGAATGTTTTGTGTTCTTCCTGCGGGCTCCCATGAATAAGACAGTTTATGAATATTTATTTATTTCGATTTTCTTTGGTTCGAAAGGATGACACTTTTAAATATATCAGTTTTTCATCATTTACTATGAATATGTTAGTATATGGTTTATTATTTATTTATATCAAACTTGAGGAATAAGACAATTTATTTATTGTATAAATGCTTAGTTACTGGTTAAATAAACGTTGCTTGAAACAAATGCGTTTATTTTATTTGTGAATTTTAGGGATAGGCATAAATATTAGCAACTTCTAACTTTTGGTAATACTGTCGAAATTATGTATCTTTAAACAAGTATTTTATATATTTTAAGCTCCTGTTTAAATATTTTAAATGAATTTAAAAAAAATTAATTATTTGAACAAGAAAACGAGAGAAAAACTGCCAGAATCTAGAAGTTTAACAGCACAGTATGCATTACATTTATTTAAATTTTCAAATAAGTAAACTGTTTCTTTTTATATTTAAGTAATAATAGGAAATTCATATATTATTTAACTTATATGTGTATATATATATGTGTGTAAGCTTAGATCAAACTAAGATTACGTTGGAGTTAACTCTTCAATTTGGAGAGATGCAATGCATAAAATGAAACTAAATTTTTACTTTATTTTTCATCTTATTGATGACTGGATTTAAAAAGATATTATTATTGATTTTTGTATTTTTACATTTGATTTTATTCCCTTATTGTTTAAATAAAGACATTCTAAGTACTTTGGAGAACGTTGAGTGAAATAAACATTACTAGAAACAGTAATAATTAAATAGTGTCTTAAAAAACAACTGCTTTTCACCTTTTTGATACTGGTGAGTTGATACCATGTAGTCGGTATTATCAAAAGTAACCATAAAGTAACTTTATAAAATGTACACGTATGTTTACACACTATTACAGATTACAAGTAAACATTCTTAGGCATTCGTACAAAAATTATCATATTTAGTAATTTGCTGGTGTAATTTTTAGTTTTGAATGTTGACTATTCAATATGCAAAGTAATTTTAATTTACATGTTAAAATACTTTTATGCATTAGAATATTCTAAAGATTTATATGCGAAGTCTCTATAACTTTCTAATATTCTCCAGATAATTGTCTAATACTTTTTTATAAAAAAACATTTTATTTGTTATCTTCACCATTGTGTATTTGCACGGATGCGGTCGATTCGACCAACATCGTAACTACCATAAATAGGAAAATAACTAAATTACGCTTTTTACATTATAGAATAACTACATATTATAACATTAAATCATAAATGTTTAATGTATATAACTTAAATCTCACAACATTTTACAAATATAAAGATCTATAATTTTTATTTTATTGACCATTTATCATTGTCAGACATTACAGAAATTCAATGACGAAACGCACGTGCACTATGTAACCGTATCCAATAATACAAAACTGGCTTTTACAAAGTAACCTGTCTTGGCTGTGTCCTAATGGACCGATACTTTGTAAAATATACTCGCATGTCGGATATAAAATATAATATATGTACATATATTATTACTATTTATAAATAATTTCTTTAATTTCAATTATTGTTCTCAAAACATAAAATAGTAAATAAAGAAGTATGGAAATAAATTATATTTTCTAATTGCAAACTTTGTACTCGTATCTGCTTTGTTATGTGTTGTAATATATATCGGACGAGGCTCCGATTTATTATGTTACGTACGTTATGTGTTATGACTACAGATATCCGTAAATTTCAAGTTTACTTTAGAAGTTAATTAAATGTCGATATGTATCAAATTTATTATATTTGTAAAGAAGATTGTGGTCTAGCATGGTCAGATGGTTAGGGAGCTTGAATGGTAATCTGATGGTCGCGGGTTTGAATTCTCCTTGCATCAATCATGTTCGTCCTTTCAACCGTGGGGGTATTATAAAGAGACAGTTAACCCTACTATTCATTGGTAAAAAGAGTTGGTGGTGGATGGAGATGACTAGTTGCCTTTTCGGTAGTATTACACTGCTCAATTGGGATGGCTAACGTAGATAGCCCTCGTATAGCTTTACACGAAATTCAAAATAAATCGACCAACAAGACTGATACACAATTTCCTTTCTTAACACAAATATCTTTTAATATACAATTTATAATAATGATTATTACAGATAATTATTTACATACAAAAGTTTTACAAACTTACGAACAATATTAAGTCCTCTATCCAGCCTGGAACTGAATACTTTGATGACGGTTCACGAAGCGCAAATTACTTTTATTTTTAAAACACTCCACTTGACAGGAATGTTATCCTGCTCTATTATTCTTACGTGCGTTTTTCTGGCGAAAACATCTAATGTCATTGTAGAAATACTAACGTCCAAAGTTAATTCACTTAAGTTTGTAATGTTCGACATCAGTAAACATTCCGAGTCAAATATCTGTATTTTTCTGATTAATAAGTATTTACCATAACTACAACTTCTGAGGTTCATAGTATACTGACTGTAGCGACCCAACAATGTTAAACTGTCTTTTGGCGCGTCGATCTATAAACTTTAAGACGAGGTTTTAAAAAGTTCATTTGACAACAATACTGGCAATTTTATAAAAATCTTACATTGTTGATTCTTATGCTCAAGAATATTTTACAGATTTAACAATATACGTTACATGTATTAAAATAAAAGAAACATGTATATTAAAATAAATGTACAACAGACAATCTGTTACAGCTTGCTGTAATATGCTAAACTCTATCAAATTTTTCACGTGGAAACGTAAAACAAAATATTTTATATATACATTTTGAAACAATCAAAAATCATAGATAACTACATAAGTACCGTAAAATTTATCAGGTTTACTAATTAAGCTGTATTTGGATTTAAAGCAATGATTTATTTCAAATTCAACAATATCTTACTACTTGGAATCTACCATGAGAAGAAAGGACTTTCTGAGTAAATGTTTTGCAAAGGGAAATATTTTAAGCTTTCAATTATTTAGTCACACAACGTGGACAGAAGTAGGTGTAGATTATCATTATTTCACAAATTGTAAAGAGGTGGGCAGGAACGCTGTGTTTGATTTACTAAATGTAGCTATATTTTTAGCAAATAGAAAAAAAGGAGGTTCTTACTTTACATGCTAAATTATCAATATCCATAAATTGAGTTCTTAGTTTGTAATAAAATACAGACTTTGTATTTGGACACCATAAATATCTAGCCTGAACCAATTCTGCATTCAGCATACCACATACCCACAAAAACCAATATTTAGGAGTTTGTTTTTCAACATTCACTTGTAATATATGAAATTAACCAATATATAACATTACAATTTGAATAATATTTTCCACTTTAATACCAAACGTTGAAATACATTCATAAAATAGTAGTTCAATAAAGTTTGAATGAATTTACAAACTTAATGACATGACCTTTGATCCCTGATCATAACAAAACCGTCAAATAGTTTTTAGCTAGACATTAATGAGTAGTATCTTTGGAGCAGGAGTTTAACCATTGACTATTTAAGCCATAGGATATAGCATTTTTTAAAGATTAAAATTATTTCAACTAGTGTGCTTCTAAAAACAAATGTTTATAAACATTTGATAAAAGCTCATGTTTTGATATTTTTCAGGGACCGCTTAAACTTAGCAGTGCTGTCTTTAACAGAAAATGGAGACTTGGCTAGATTAAAGAATAAGTGGTGGTATGATCGGAGCGAATGCAGCAGTAACACAGGGAAGGTAAGTAGTATGTAGAAGTTATTTAATAAACCTGCAATATACATTTATAGCATGGAGTAAGCCAGTTGGATGTGTACAATTTATTTGTAAATAATGATTTATTATACCAAGAAACGTTAACATTTTTTTATTGTTCAACAGGATTCGTCTCAGAATGAGCTGACGTTAAGTAACGTGGCAGGTTGTTTCTATATTCTTATTGGTGGTTTAGTGTGGGCGATGGTAGTTGCCTTGTTGGATTTCTGCTATAAGGCGCGTGCAGAAGCCACTAGAGCAAAGGTACGCACGTATATTTTATCTTTTTTTTTTTTTTTGTGAAGAAGAATGGTCATTTGAACTTAATGTAGGAGTTACTGTGTAGTTGTTAGTGATATATATATATTATAACAGCAATATGAAACTGTAAATGCTACCTGAAGAGTTCACAATTGCTCAACATGAGAAACCAAAACATTTTAGCTATTTTTGAGAGATAAGAAAGAAATTTGGTGTCAGATTTCCTTTTGGTGTATTGAAACGTATGGCATTAGTATGACGACAAAATTTATTCATTTTTAATATTTTAGACAGATATAAATTTCCAGTAATCAGATGCCATTGCGATTAATCGCATTATAAAGAGAGAAAAACTAATTTTAAATGTTTAAACTTTAAGTAACATTAATTTTATTAAGGCATCACATGCGATGTTTATTTCACTGATGTGTACAATCTTTGCCTCTCTGAGCAAGCGTTCTAAATGAATGAATACTGAATGGGTTTATTATCAAAGTTTCAACAACAATATAAGATTAATCTTCTCTTGAAGAAGAATATATTTATAACATTAACATCAAAAAGTTAATATTCAAAATATTAAAGTTATCAAGTAAGAACTGTATACAGTTCATTTTAGTGCTGTACACTTTGGATCCAATGGAACAAGTAAATTAAGCCATTGGTTTTCGAAAGAAATTTTACTGTTGAGACATTTTGTTTTACTTAAAAGACACAAGTAAGAAATATTTAGATTTCAAAATAATGTTCATAATTTATTTCATTGAGAATAATACTATAGTTAAGGTTGTTACTAAGAGATCACAATTCCTAGTGGTTCTTTGTGGTTTTATTTGATCAAAGAGAAGACGCAGTGTTTTTTCGTATCTTTTCTTTTTCAAACAGATGAGCATGATGGAGGCAATGAAGGTGAAACTAAGGACTTCCATCACAGGCATGAACCAGAACGAACGAGGAAGGGTACGGACTGGCTCTATTTAAATTGGTACAAATTCCTACTTGTCGTCTTGAATTTCATGAACCTCCCCTGTCTTCCTGAAAGGAAATTAGTGCTATATCTGCAAAAGAAAAATCCTATTTCTTTTGTATTTTATTAACCTATATACAAACATTAACCTTCTAAATATTTTTAAATATATTTTCAGAAAAATATTATTTCATTGTTTTAAAATCTGTAAAACAAATTCAAAGAAAATACACCTGTCTGTAATTTTAAAGCACGTGTATATGTTTATTTTTCAGGAGTATCACTATAAAAAACACTAGAACATTTACTTTATAAAATATAATAAAATAACATTTTAAACGCAACAAGTATGAAAAGAGGATTTCTTGCAATATAATTTATATTACCTTATACAAAATTAAACCATTATCATGATTTATTATGATATTTTGTTCAATCTTGTAGAAAAGTTTTGTAATATCACCGTTTTTATTTTTTAAAAGGAAACTTTAGCCAAGTGATTTTTGCAGTATTTTAATATATCTTATTGATTTATAAAGATGTTTCAGCTTGTTTATCTCCCTCTTCATCAAGGCATAAGAGAGATGCATATTTGTCAGGTTATGTAAGCTATTTATCCTTGATGAATAATTGCAGGAACCCACTTGCTTGAAATAATAGTGGTTAGTTGCAGTACAAATCCTTTATAATTATGTTAATATTGTCACAAGGGTAGGTATCAAAAGCTTTAATATTGTGTTTAATAAAAACAGTTCAGATGTACGACTGGAGTGTATAACGTTTTGTGGGGATCAGCTCTTAGTTCCTGAATTATGCTGAATTATCTTAATTAAGAACAGAATGTATTAATGGACAGAAATTTGCTTAATTATGTTGTTAAAGTACAGCGGTAGGGAATACATTTTAATAAATAATTAAAAGGAGCTTTGTACTTCCCACACTAAAATAAGTTGAATGCAACCCAAGGCCAAGATATTTTTATTCCAGCATCAGTGTCTCCTGTAACACGTTACATATATTGTATTCAAGACTCATGGTTGATACCCGTTGCTGAAAATATGATTTTTCTACAAAACCATATTCAATATACACTCTCGTTGTTGCTTTAACATGGGTTTTATAATTAAGGATTTTAGTGTTGTAAGTCTGTAAACTGAGTCATCAAAGGACTTAAGAAGGCACTCTATAAGAGAAATGATTAGATTTGTTTAAAATAGATAAAAATGCACGCTTGAAAGATATAGGCTCGAACCAAGCTTATTTGTTCAAAAATAAAATGTACACTTTTATTTTAAATATTATTGTATTGCAATAACTCTGTTTTTTTTTAATATGACTTAATTTACAAAGACAGATTACTGCGTAGTTTACAACGATTTTTAAAAATTTCCTTTTCCGAAAATGTTTCCAGATTTGTTGTTATCAATTTAACTTTGTCTAGGTTTTAAAAGTGATGCGTCCATAGATATAGCACTCATATATTACCTTTACCTCTGTCACATTATCATTGTATTATCTAATTTGGCAAAAAAAAAAGTCGGTCATCCTTGTTTTTCTTTTTCTCTTAGTTTTATACGCCTGCGCCGTCTCAACTGATCACTGTTGATGGGATGGCAGATAACATCAACCAAAATACACATACTCAGGTGTGAGGATAACTAGTTATGTCACCTGGCTAGAAGATGGTTATTTTCAGCGATAACAGAAATTCAAGAACGTAAACCTTTTAGACGATCGAAAATTTACATGAAATAATGAAGTTTGTGAAAGGTTATTTTAGATTAATAAGAAGTGAATGAAATGTTTTACAACAACTCACATAGTACGTAAAAACATTTTGTCGCATCTTAAAAGTCGGATATGGAGAATTCGAAAAATTTAAATAAAGAAAAATCTAATTATTGGGGTAACCAACATGTTCTTGAAAATTTATGGTCTTCTTTAAGGATTTTATTCCCTTTTTCTCCTTATTCAATAAAAATAAGTAGAATTTTCATGTATTTATTCCATATACTTTTAGAAAGATACATTGTCTTGTAGACAATAAGAAAGTAATGGTTGCTGTCCATCTTTCTCATTTCTCTTTCTTTTGTGTGTCTGGTTTAAATGTCGTAAAAAGCTAACGTTTCTGCTCAACACTTCTTAACTGGGCAACTAATAAAAGACGTGTATTCTAGGTTTCAAAGTGATTATTTACAATCTATAATCTAACAACGGTGCATTATTCTACCGTACAAATTGTACCTCTTTCACATCTAACACATATCAACTTTATATGTATAAAATTAAAAATAAAATATATGGTCTAAAACAGTGAAAATTCTTTGGATGCCGATATCGTAGAGAGAAATGTATATGCAAATTATTAAATTTCTTTCGAACGTACTATCGTAATCTTTGCTTTTGGCGTATTCTGCATGTAGGTCCACACAAAAGATAACGTACTATTGAGTTAAAATTTGTGCTGCTTATTTTGCAAGTGTAGAGCAACAAAATACTGTTGTGAATATAAGATAATACAAAAGTATTATTCTCTTTTACTGCTTTTTTTATTTCAAAAACTAAATCTCAAGACTTGCACTCGGGACAATAGTTAACAGGTAATCATCCTATTCAGTGATGTCGAGAAAACCCACTTGTAGAGAAATATATAAGCAAAAAACAGTGTATTCCGACACTGTTACACAATCCCTTCCAAACATGTGGTCAGCTTCCGGTCAGTTACCTCTTTCTTTCTTTGTGAACCTGGCGATGACCTAGAAGGTTGAAACGTTGTTTGCTGTTCTACGTAAAATATTTTCTCAATCCAAACGAGCCGTTTTTGCTTATATAATCATCCTATTGTCTTTGACCATTGCTCTGTATGTGCAAACACTCGGTTTTTAGTCCGTTGTGATATCACTGTGCCACTAAGAGACAGGGCAAATACTCTTTGCAAACTTAATAAGATAAATAAGAATTTTAGATCCTCTTGTGTAAATGAAATTGTAGCCATAATTTCTTTCAAATATAGTTTTGAAACTAGCTTAGTTAGTCTATGATATTTGTCAATTTTTTTGTATTTCTAAGCATGACTTACTCTTTCGTTTGTGGAATTTTTTGTAAATGTAACTCTAAGATCATCACACTTCAATCTCGAACTAACCTGTTTACCTGTGTTATGTTTTGTTCTGTGACATAAATTGTTCAAAATATTCAGTGTTGAAAGGAAACTTGTTTTAATGTGTTAATGAAATTAACACTCAATAAATGATATGTTAAACCACATAAAAAAGGTTAAAGAAGTATTGAAGTAGTTAAATATTAACATCAAAATAAATAAATTTACAAACATAAGACTTTCACCATAAATTGTCAGTTCTATTAATAAGTGGTTCGATCTTTTAGAACTGAATTTAATGAAAAACGTTTCTGATTTATAAGATGTAAAACAAAAACGAACATCAGTGCTACATGTAAATAAACATTATCACTCGTTTAATGCTCAGGAGGCTTGCATTATTATGTACAGTGGAACGTTCTTTTTGCAAATTTCCTAGTGTTTTAAACTTTCCAAAGTATTTTTCATTATTCCTTTAAGTATATCAAATTATGAAATTTCAAAATTTATTGCAACGAGTTAAATACAATAGAGTAGTAAGTTTAGTCTCTGTATTTATAAAACTGAATAAAACAATTGTCATCTGATTGTTTATTACAATAGCGCTTTTACCTGAGTGATTTATTTTGGATTTACAAATTAATTTGTTCTTTTCTCTACACAAAAGTTGAATTGTCTGTCTAGTTTATATAAAACAAACGAATACTGATTCCTTTTGAAGTTTAATAATTAAATCATTTAAATATTAAATTTTTAAAAACACATTTCCTGTATTTAAAAATATTTATACATAAAAGTAATTTCTTACGTAATTTTTACCTGACACGTTATTGTTAACATTATTTATTCGTACTTGATGTCATTAAGGTAAAATAACACTTAAAGGCAATAAAATAGGGTTAAAATTAATTGACAACAAAGAGATTCTCCAGTTATTACAACAATTTGAAAGATACTTAAAAAAACTTTAAATAACTTTTTAATACTTCCTCCAAAACATCATAACTACAGGCTTCCATGAAGTGTTCTTTGCTATGCGATGTTTAGAAAAGGATTAACAAACACGCGGGTAAAACTAGAGGAAGATAATTTGTTTGGTGGTTTATGAAGCTTGAGCAAGGCTACACGATTGCTACTTAGGCTAGCTGTCTAATGTTTCCAGTAATAGACTAGAAACGACACACCTAATCAATTACACCCATCATCAACCCTCCAACCGAGATATTCTAATCGAATAGTGGGAGTCGATTGTTAATCTTATAGCACAGCAACGGCTAAAAGTGCGAAATGCAGTTTTGTTTCTTTTTTTGGTGGTATCAGAGTAAATCAAACAACTTCTGTTCCACAGTAAAAAATAAGACAACTCTTCCTCATAATTCTTAGTGTGGTAGTTTTATCAACCAAACTGTTCACTCAATTAACATTCTGAAAAATATTCGAGGTGATTTTTTTTTGTAAATATCAGAGTCACTACAAGCAGGATATCATTTAAAAGAAACAACTATTCTTTAATACAGACTTGTAATCTTCATCCTAAAAATAAATAATCATCATGGTGACAAGATCATAAAATGAAAAATTTCGTAGAAATGTTCCAGTATTGAAACATTAGAAAATATCACTAAAGTATAGAGTTTACTAGGAAATTTAACGGCCCTATTGTAAATATTTGATACTCATTAGCTTATTTTGCTATTATATAATTTACTTTACGAAAATTAATTATATATAACTCATTAAAGTTCGATGATATCTTTCACAACCATCAAATACTGATATTTGTATTCAGTACTATGTTACACGTGAGATAAAGTATAAGGAATTGATATTTATATTGTGGTTTTAAATTTAGATATAACATATAGGATAAGCCATTATTAAGTCAAATAATTCAAAATACAGAGAAAGAGCAATTTAGTTAGAAACCAAATTAACATTAAATTTTGTTATTTTTGTGATGAATTCAATATACATCTCGGTTTGGTGTGGTTTGATTTTCGAGCAAAGCTACGAGAGCTATGTGCGCTAGCCGTCCCTAATTCAGCAGTGTAAGACTAAGGGGAAGGTAGGTAGTCATCACCACTCATTGCCAGCTCTTGGGCTACTCTTTTACCAACGAATAGTGCGACTGACCGTCACTTGTAACGCTCTCACAGCTGAAAGGGTGAACATATTTGGTGTAACGGAAATTCGAACTCGCGACCCTCGGATTACGAGTCGAGTGCCTTAACCACCTAGCCATACGAGGCCATATGCATCTCGCTATTGACTTCAAATACAACATTAACCCAATAACAAAGGTAAAAGTGTATACAGAATGAAAGGAAATTATAAACCGAATTATACTTTAGAAGACATTTCATTAAATAACTATGCTTATGTAATAAAGAAAGGTATATGAATAACTTACGAATATATGATTTTCAGTAAATTGGTGTGTTTAAAAAATTAGTTAAATAAACACATATAAAATTGTAAGTGTGTTCAAGAATTTGTGTAAACTTTCAACATTGTAACCTTCTTTTATTTATATACTTGCATGATTATTTTGCTGATTCTTCTGGGGATATTTATTTTTATAATCATTTATTGTAAATATATTTAGTTCCTTATTGACTAATACATTTTTTTTTTAGGTTAAGCACAAAGCAACTCAATGGATTAGATGTTTTTTGCCCATCACAGACGTTGTGAGTCCGCAGATATGCCGCTGTGCCACTGGAGGGCGTTAATATATTCAGAATGCTGTTCGTATTAAAAACTTGTTATTGATGTTTAAGTCTTACAAAAATCTTATAGTTTTATCATATCTTGAAGACTAATTTTTGCCACAATATTTGCAGAAGTTTTAGCAGTATTTTTCATTGTTTGACTACAGAATCAGTTTTTTTAAGTACAGAATATGAATGACATTTGAATTAGGTGACATACTCTACTTTTTGTTTGTGCCTTTATTCTTGTTAAAGTCTCAGAAAGAAAAACATTTGTTTTAAATTTAATAAAGCAATGGAACTTAAATAAAACGATGTTTCATTTTTTTCTTGCAAAATGTTGATTTAACACATTTTCTTTCCAGATTTGTGAGGTTAATAAACGTTTGATGTAGTGGTTTCCACTTATTACAAAACATTTTAACCTCTCTTAGAAGCCCCCCGCTAGTACAGCGGTATGTCTCCGGATTTACAACGCTACAATCAGGGGTTTGATTCCCCTTGGTGGACTGAGCAGATAGCCCTCGAGTAGCTTTGTGCGAAATTTCAAAAACAAACAAATATTTCACCTTTTTGGGAATGAAAAGAATAAATGTTTGATTATTTCATCATTTCTAACAGGTGGTAACCGTTGCTAATAATGACAAATTCATAAACACGAGAACTAAAAAATAATTTTGTAGAAAAAATCACTGAAGGTTTTTCATTAGAGGAAAGGCGACAACTCATTGTTGTAGCCATTCCTAAGAGAACTTTATGCAGTTGTCATTATTGTAATTATTATAAAATGATGTCACTGTTATGCAAATCAAGCACCTAATGATTAACAATACAGTTTGAAATTTAAATATCCGGTCATTCAGACTATGCAATATGGATATAATTTTCTCGAACAATCTTCTTTCTTGTAATAAAGAAGCTAGTCAAAACGTCTGAAGTGTATCAAGACTGAATCTCAAAGAAGACAAAGAAGTTCAATTTTTAGCAAGTTTTCAACTAAATATAGGGTGTTCCGAAAGTCATTGTGCAGTTTTGTAATCATATTTTAGATTTTGATTTGTTAGTTAGTTTCGGAATTTCGCATAAAGTTACTCGAGGGCTATCTGTGCTAGCCGTCCCTAATTTAACAGTGTAAGACTAGAGGGAAGGCAGCTAGTCATCACCACCCACCGCCAACTCTTGGGCTACTCTTTTTACCAACGAAAACTGGGATTGACCGTAACATTATAACGCTGTTTGGCGCGACTCGGGCGCGAACCCGCGACCCTCAGATTACGAAGCACACGCCTTAACGCGCTATCACGTATTCCTAGAAGGTGGTAAATACACAGATGTGGTGCGACAACGATTTGCTGAAAAATTCCCAGATACACCTGTTCCACATCTCAATGCAGTTCGTAATCTTATTGATAACTTTCGGGAAACAGGATTTGTGGATGATGCCAAACGCTGTGGAAGGCCAGCAAAGGTATTAGAGGAGAAACTGTTGGATATTTCTGACAGTGTGATGAAGAGTCCATCAAAATCATTACGAAAGTTAGCTCAACAGCATGATATTGGTCTTGGAACTGCTCCTAAGGCCGTCAGAAAGAATTTAAGCTCTTCCCATATAAAATAATGGCGGTACAAAAACTGGAAGCAACTGATAATGTAAAACGAATATGCTATTGCAGATGGTTTAACCGATTTATCGAAGAGAATACAGCTAATGTATTAGATGTAACCTTTTTCACCGACAAAGCATCGTTCCATCTCTCGGGTTACGTTAATTCACAAAATTCAAGATTGTGGTCATCCGATAATCCTTACAGTTTGCATGAAACATCCCTACATGATTTCAAGGTTGGTGTGTGGGTTGTGATTTTCAAACGTCGAATTGTTGGCCCTATTTTCTTTATGAACACAATAATCAGCGAGCGCTATTGATTCGGAGATTCTTCAATTCTTCATCGGTCAGATGAAAAGTGATGAAATCAATTACTCATGGATTCAACAGGATGTTGCTACTGCCCACACATCTCACAGATCTATGCAGTTATTAAAGAAATGTTTTGGAGACCGCATTATTTCCAACGACGTGTGGCCCCCACGCTCACCAGATCTTAATCCACCAGACATTTATCTATGGGGAGCAAGCAGCAAAATCTACAGTGTATCGAGATCGTCTGCGCACGCTGGATGACTTGAGAGCAGTGATAACAACATTCATTCAGTCTATTTCAAGCCAGCAACTGATAGCGGTGTTTAGAAACAAAATAAGAAGGACCCAAGCCTGTATTGATGCCAAGGGGGGTCACTTTCAACATTGTTTATAATTGTCATTCATATTTACCTCTTGTATTCTATATTGAAACATGTCTGTTAATAAATATATAAGTGCACAGTGACTTTCCGAACACCCTGTATAGAACAGAGAACAGTAGTAGACTCTTGGAAATTTTGGTTTCCTTAACACATTATAGCTCGAGGGAACTAATATTTTGGTCAAATTGTAATGCTTTAAGGATGATAGGTGTCCTTTACAGAATGTAAAATGTCTGCAAACTAATGGTTTAGTTGCTCATATATCTGGACAAGACAAACCATCGTTCACAGTAAAAGTAGAAGACCGCTATATGTCAATTCTGATTGTCTGCAATCTGAAGTATTTGTTTGGAAACTGAATTATATTTTTGCATCCACAAGTGAGCATTTTGATGTTCAAGGTGTTTGATACAGACCTTACAAAGCCGGAAGCAATTTCAGATGCCAAATGATGCGCAATTCTCTTATGTGTGGGCACAGAATAACTCAATTGCCGTAATGTTAAGAACGTTTCAATAAGTTTGTCAAAATGTGGGGAAATATTGTTTTTAGAAATGCATTGCGCTTCTACTATGCAGATAAATAACAGACATATACCTATTTGGAAAGAGTCTAAAACCAGGTCGAACGTTCGTTTATTACAGGAATGCGAAGTGATGTTGGAAGTATGCTTGAGCAACACTGGTGTATATATTCACCTCTACGATCTTTGAAATGGTGCAAGTAAAGCTAGTGATAATATGTTCAATATTTTACTGTTTTGCCTTTTGCTATATGCAGGAGCAATTGGCTCTGACTTTAGGCCATTGGTACCTAAAGCTCGCCTCCTCTGTATTAAATCCATTGATTCAGTTTTTAATGAATTTATCAAATATAGAGGTCAATACACTCATGAGGCTTCCATCCTATCATGTTTATATGGAACGTTCTATCGAAAGAAGCGTTGTATACTATCAAGTGTCTTCGGATAATCAAGATGCATTAGAAACAACTAATTTAGATTATATATTAGGATTTTATCAAAATTCTGATTACAACCATGCAACATGAGTGTTGGGTTATCCCTGTTGTTGTGATGACCATAATTTTTTCAGATTGAAGTAATATATCTGACTTTGTTTATAAGCACGATAAATCAAAATATGCCTAATTCGTACAAAAACGAGCTGTTAGCGATGACTTCTGTTGGTGTATTACAATGATCTCACCTTTTCTTTGTTATTATAAATTTTAATTATCTCTCATTGTTTTGGGTAGAGCAGCTTTTTGTCAGTAAAACTTTGACTGAGTATATTTATTTTCTTACTGTGATTAACTGGGCTCACAGCATTTTGGACCCTTTACATAGAAGTATTCACAGATTTATTTCAACAGTGTATTTCCGAGTTTAATTTAGGATGATTGGCTGATTATACGTTACATCACGAACTAAATGAAAGTTTGTTTGAATTAACATCCAGGCTGTTCTTAAAGGATACAAGATACAGAAAACCACTCAAATTGTAAGGTCGTTTCGTTACAAACAGCAGATTAAAGCCAAGATTGAAAGGGTCCATAGAAGCTAAATATAGTTAAACGAGGTACACCAGAGGTTAATTTCGTAAATTACCTAAATTTTTATTTAACAAAATCTTTACAAATTGCTCTGGGACCGAAGATGAATGTGTTGCCGAAAATACTAAAATAAATAAACTGCCTTTGAAGAACACAGGAAAACTTTATAATCTTGATTAATAACCTTCTGGTTTCCTTAACACATTGCTACTTGAGGGCGATAATCTTTTTGTCAACAGTATAATGCTCTAGGGGTGATAAGACGTGGCAAGTGTTAGTCTGCACGAGACAGCCTGAACGTCAACTTTACTCTAACAAATTGAATCTTGCGATTCCTTATTTGACAAGGTATAAAGAAAAGTAATTCTCAAAAAGTGATCAGAGAGTTTGATTAAGATGTTTGTGAGATAAACACATAAAAGTTATAAACTCTACTTTCAAAATTAGATTTACAAAAGGCAACATGATATGAAATACAATGTAATATGAATAATGAGGTTATGTTCACCTGACCAAGTTAAACTTGACATGTTTATTTCTAACTTATTGTGTTATTTAATTTAATTTTCTTTTTACTTGTTCATTATAATCCGTCATATTCCTTATATTATTCCTAGGATACTTGTAGCTTCTGTATTATAGGCCTGACAGTTAGATAATGTACAGTTGTAGTGTCTATGTTAAATTAGTTTTTGTTTTTTTAATTTCACGCAAAGCTATAAAAGGGCTATCTACGCTAGCCGTTCCTAATTTAGCAGTATAAGAATAGAGGGAAGGTAGCTAGTTATCACTACCCACCGACAACTCTTGAGCTACACTTTTGCCAACAGATAGTGGGATTGATCGGACATTGTAATGCCCCCACGAGTGAGAGGGTGAGCAAGATTTGTGTGACATTTTGGTTTGATTGGGAGGTACATTGAAATAAGTCGAGAAATTTAACAAATGCAAAAAAAACAAAAAACAAGCGTCTAAATTTGAGAACCCCTTTGATCTGAATGCCCAGTCCAAATGGCTCTCCCGTTCCCTCTCTAATTTGAAATTTATTGTCACATTATAGCGCCTCCAAGACTGAAAGGGCGAGCATGTTCAATAATGAGATTCGAATCCACCCCTATCCACTAGGTTTCTTGGCTTTTAATGACATACTTTCAGTTGTAATTTGAATAATATCTCACGAGTCTCAGTAGGCCTAGGAAACTTAGGTTACATGATCAGATCAAAACCCAAACCTTAAATAAAATGGAAAAATAAATTTCCTGTAAGTAGTTATTATTCGAAAATTATTTTAAGCGTTACAACTGATAAGATGTGATGAAACTACAAATATTAAGAAAAGTATGATAAGTATCTAAGAATAATAAAAAAATCCAAACATTTTTACAACAATTGCAAAAATTGATAAAAACATCCACACTCTAGCTGTTTATCTAGTGAATTGTGTAACTTAAGATTGGAAGTAGAAACAGAAATGGATGTAATCGTTTACTGGAAATGCAGCATTTCGTAACCTCAACCGACAGGTAAAGTGACACTGAAGCATTCTAGATAAAACAAAGATTTGTGATACAAATCGTAGGTTGACGTTAAAGCTTAGAATTATGATAAGGTGAACTTAAAGCTCTATCTGTTAAACAGTAGTTAAATGTTTGTCTAATAGCGGAAGAACTTCCATTTCGATGGTAATTAGGAAAAACAGATTTTCCAATAGATCTCAACTTCCCACTTTCGTCTCAATTTAGGGTAATTGAAAGCTGTTGGATTACGTTGCTAGTAGATACAAAAAGAGCAACATTGAAACAACTTGCAGTGTATTACAACTGAAACAAGAAAAACATGTTGCTTACTGACTACTGTATAACGCTCAGTATTTGCACATTGACTTTTATTAACATACAACAATTATAGCTTAAATTCGGAAAGAAATGTACAACCTGCACTTGCAGATTGTGGCGCCATCTTACACTGAATACCAGTACGAGAAACTAATTTATTCCAAGAATTACCATCTCTTGATTTCCAGTGCTTGAGTTCAGCCTTTTTTCGTAGGCGACATCTTCTCGTAACAACTACGCTGTGCAATCCCTTATTGTAGCATATGTATATATGTACACATATTTCCCTTTGTGTGTAAATTACTATAACTAGTTAATATTAAATGTGAGTGTATGGTCACATTATATTAAAATATGATAAAAAGGAATATTAAAGTGGGACTCTTTGATAAGATGAATGTTTATATAAGATATTACAAGGAAAATTATAGATTACGAAGTTCATTTTTTCTCTTGTTTCAGACACTTCTCGCGTAGTGTACCTTTTCCAGGCTTGTCCCTTAGCAAGAAAGATGTCCTATATATTATATTAGTCTTTTAAATATTTTTGCAGGATGACCAGTAAACCTCATTCTCTTTCTACTTGAGCAAACATACTCTCTGCTAATAACATAGGAAATTGGAAGAAAGCCCGATTCTTGTGTTTGATCCCGTTGAGCCTAATTCAGTCATTTATTCCTGACAACCTTATTAAAACGTAGAATACTTGTACCAATATTTAAAGAATGTCTTATTACGCTCATAAACACCAACAGTTTGGTATACTAGAACAATACCGCCTTACGAACACAATAGCTTCTTGACATAAAACATGAGCTTCGATGTCATCTTGCAAGTTATATTTTTCAGTTGACATCTCAATTTTTTATTCACTTCTGTTGAGACTCCCTTAACTTACGTGTTTTTCTAACATCAAGAAGGTTATGAAGTTACGAAATAATTATTAAAATATTTTCTTTCTTTTGATTGTTTAACAAACTAAGACTTGTTTTTTTGTTGTTAAGCATAAACCTACGCAACGGGTTATTTGTATTTTGCCTATCACAAGTATCGAAATCTGATAGTTAGCGTTGAAGATTTATAAGCTCTCCGGTTTACCAATGAGCCATCAGAGGGCGGGGAGAGCAACAAAATAATATTAAGTATGATAAATATAAATGAAAGTTTTATCACTAAAGTATTTTAAATAACATACTCTGTGCCTACATACATGTTATTAAAATTGTCCCAATTGTTCGACCCAAACTCATAGTGACAAAACAATTCCAATCTTCCATGACAAGCTTATTCTGAACATCACAAGTGAGACGAAGGAGAATAAAAACTTTCTCGATAACTCCAGTTCGAAAAGAACGCTTTCAGCGCGTTCTAAACTGAATATATGTTGTGGTTTCTGTCTGTGTGAGCCAAGTGTGGTCTTCTAGGTTATTATTCTCTGACAGTGAAGACGAGGATTCATGGTTTGTAGTCCATACCTTCTAGGCATTGGTGAGCTGTAAGAGTGCAGACTAAATGTCACTATTCGGTCCAACAACGGAAGTCCAGGAATTTATAATGGATGTTTGTGTATAGCTGTTTTCCCTCTGGTACAGAGGGTCCCAGACTGTGGTCCGCATTAATATATCAAATTTATGAAATTACCGTTTACTGAAAGAGTAACGAATAAAGTAAAATACTAAGACATTATAAAACTAATATATTAATACGTTATTAATAAATTAATAAATCTAATTAACATAAATTGAATTATGTAAATTTGTCGTACGTCTTGAACCGTTGCCTGTCAATCGGAATAACAAGCAAACAAACAACAAGGCAATTGACATCCAGTTAGATTGACATATATAAAATCGAAGTATAGAAATAAGATAAAAGTGGAGCCGGATCATCTTTTGAAACTGTCAGACATTGACCCAGAAATCTGCAAGATTGTTTCAGTAAAGCAGTATCATCCTTCACATTAAAGTAAGTCAGGAGATTTACTTTTAATTTTTCATATTTAAATCTCTTTTCATTGTTTGTTTTCTTAAAACTGGAATCAAGCTACATAGGTAGTAAATTTTTTAACGAGAGGTGGTCCGTCAATAAAGTGAAGAAGTAGAAGGGGGTTTCACCGGCTGGCAAAGTTTGGGAACCCCTGCTCTAGTCTATTAATTCCAAATTACGGTACCCCTTTTTAGAGATCTGTGCAAAAGTTACAAGTAATCAGTATTGTGTTTTCTAAATGTCACGCTTGATTTTATTATTTTTTTAAACTTAGTTAATTTTAATTTTTTATCGAGTGAAAAAGCTTTAAGAATTAGTGTTATTATTAACATACCACCGATTCTGTAGAATAAGTTCTTTACAAAGGATAAACTAGTAAATATGAAAAGATATTTGATTAATATTATATTACTTTCGACGCATTTTATTGCACAGCACTACAATCATACTACTAGTAGATGGCAGTGAAAACGCATTTATCTGGTATGAAACTCGCTGCAGTTTTAAAGATAGAAAATAAATGTTTAATAATATAAAATTTCACATAAATAATCGAATTTTAGTGATCATTTTATTGTAAAATTTATTTTTAATTATATTTTTTGTCTGATAAACAATTAATCTTAAGAGTATTACATTTAATAAACTAATTATTATAAATGAGAAATAACGAATCTTCTACTTAATATCAATAATATTGTAGGCCCGGCATGGCCAAGCGTGTTAAGGCGTGCGACTCATAATCTGAGGGTCGCGGGTTCGCATCCCCCGTCGCGCCAAACATGCTCACCCTTTCAATCGTGGGGGCGTTATAATGTGACGATCAATTTCACTATTCGTTCGTCAAAGAGTAGCCCCAGAGTTGGCGGTCGGTGGTGATGACTAGCTGCCTTCCCTTTAGTCTTACACTGCTAAATTAGGGACGGCTAGCACAGATAGCCCTCGAGTAGCCTTGTGCGAAAACAAACAATAATATATTTTTTTGAGTTTGAAAACAAAATTCACAAAAATATGAACACACATTTTGAATAATTGTAACCTAAAAATAAGTGATAAATAAAGGAAATGCAAAACTTACCTTATAAACAAAATATAACACATTGTTATATATATATATACATGGTCCATCAGCAGCGTTACTGATATGGGTTCAGGGATATAAATGTTAAGCTTTATTATTGAGTGTGCCTTTATATAACTGTAACTTTATAGTTTTTAAAACAATAATTTACTCGTAGATTACTTATTGTACCAAACAAATATTTTCTTGCGTAGATTAAAGTCAAAAGGAAATATTAACATCTTATCTTTTAATAACCTTACAATTTCGAGAAGTGATTTACTAAATTCTTGACAGAGTACATTGCACGATAATCCCTAGATTATTTACCTGTCTTAATGGTTTGTTGTTTGTTGCAATAGTTCATTTCTACTATGTTCACTACTGGTATCGAAACCCGGTTTTGGGCGTTATAACCCTTCATATTTGCCGCTGAACCTGTAGGATGCTGCCCGAAGAGATCCATCGTTAATGAATAAGCAAAATTAAGACTTTTTTTTTTTGTTTTGAATTAAGCACAAAGCTACATAATAGCCTATCGATGTCCTGTCTATCACGGGTATCGAAACCAGGTTTATAGTGATAAGAGTCTGAAGACATATCGCTGTGCTACTGGTGGGCTGTTTTGGGTTAACTTTGTGAGACTTTTATTCGTAAGCTTAACTTACGTAAGGTGGTCAGACAGATACTTCCTTGAAAGGCATAAAAATTATTTTGAACAATTACATTTATATGATATAGTATAGCTCTCTAAAATTACAACTCTTTTAGCACCTGTTCCTAACATTCAGCAGTGAAATTCAGAAAGTCCTAATCTTGCTCTTACAAGCATATTATTCGGCCGAAAACTACATTCAATAGATGCTACAGATAGATGTAATTTTAGACGAATTATTATTAACTCAATAAACTCCCCTGCTGGAACAACAATAAGTATACGGATCTACAAAACTAAAATCCGGGGTTCGATTTATTTTGGTGGACACAGTAGATAACCTGATGTAGTTTTGCTAAAAAACACATATACATATCGCTAAAAAATATAACTAATAGATTTAGAAAATACGTAGTTAGCGCCTAAATAGATAAAGATAAGCTTTTTTTCTGTACTTATAATATTACAGTATCTTTCGTATTTTATCTAGTGTAAAGATATCTAAAAGGTGCTTGTCAACGAACTACCTCCTCCTTTGTTCTAAATATGTATTTGTCATTTTAAAGTGCAGTCCATACTCGGGAAAACAATTTACACTTGTGAAACTGTCAACCCACAATAACGGTTTCAAATATAAGAAATTAAATTGTTAGAGAGTATTAAAGTTATCAGGCTATCAAAGATAACGTATACAAACCTGAAGTATAAGTCTATTTATTGTATTTATTATAATTAAATTATTAGTGCCAATAGTCACATGACTATTTAATATGACACAAGACTGAAGGTTCCTTTAAACATAAACTTTTATTCTGTACAATATTCATATGCCAACAGCAAAAACAATACAACCTCATTAAAAGATTATTTTTAGAGTTTATTACTGCAGTTAATATCAGAATTTTTTGTAAACAAATATATTTGTAATAAATATATAATTTAAGGGTGAGTTTAACTATCATTAATTTTTTAAAAATATGTAATAAAAACCTTTATAAAGTTTTGATAAAATTATACTATATATTATTATTCAGTAAACTAAAATCAAGTGTGTATTTTAAGTCCTTTTCAATCACCACTAAAGTAACCTAAAATAATTTAAGTGTTTCAATAATATCATTATTTCATAGTATATATGCGATCAGGTATTAAATGATTACACTAAAGGTAAAATTGAAAGTAGAATCTGTGACAAAGAAGCCCAATGTTTTTTCGACTGCCCATACACTCTGCTGTGGACTACAGTTTCTCCTATTGAATGCTCATAAGTACATCCTTTTAAGTCACAAATTCTCCTTTAAATTCTACCTTTGGTAATATATACATATAATTATTATTAATATATATATATAATTATTAAATATTAAATTGTATATTTCATATACAATGTGAAATAACGACTGAGGTGCGAGCTCCAGCATTATTCATATACCTAAATTATATTAGGTTACGTTATTGGTGATTGAAAAGGACTTAAAACTCGAATTAATGTTTTATACAAATGTATATTTTCTTTGGCAATAGATGACGCTGCAAAGCTAAAGTCTTGTGAAAGAGGCCCACTAACAAATTTACTGCTACCTTCCCTCTAGTCTTACATTGCTAAATTAGGGACGGCTAGCGTAGATAGCCCTCCAGTAGCTTTGCGCGAAATTAAAAAAAACAAACAAACAAATTTACACGGATATTGTGAGGAAAATACATTATCATTCCGTCTATTTGATTAAATATATTTCTATTGCGAAATGGAACAAGTCTGCTTGGATTGCAAATCCTAGAAGAAACTGTAGCAAATTATTAAATACAATACACTGACTCTTACCGGTACGACTCTGCTGTTTGAGATAAAGAGTTTGGATATAAAATAAGAACGGTAGAATTATTAGATGAACGAAATATTTGCTACATCCGAATATCAGTTCTGTTTGTTAATGATTGCAATAAACTTACTATTTAAATTATAACCTTATCGTTTTGAACTTCAAATATTTGAAACTATTAATGAAAGAGTGATAAACGCGACACAGTAAGAATAAAATTATATCTTTTATTGTACAAAATTATTCTTTTATATAGCAGTCAAATAGTGGTAAGAAAGCGTACAAAACGTCTCTGTAAATTATCTGTTTATTATAAAATTGTAATCATTACTTAGCTATTGTCTGTTTGTTTGTTTTTTGAGTTTCGCACAAAGCTACTCGAGGGCTATCTGTGCTAGCCGTCCCTAATTTAGCAGTGTAACTCTAGAGGGAAGGCAGCTAGACATCACCACCCATCCCCAACTCTTGGGCTACTCTTTTACCAACGAATAGTGGGAGTGACCGTCACATTATAACGCTCCCACGGCTGAAAGGACGAGCATGTTTGACGCGACGGGGATGCGAACCCGCGCCCCTCAGATTATGAGTCGCACGCCTTAGTACGCTTGGCCTAGCAATTGTCACAGTGAATAGTTTTATTACAATATGTTAGTTTCATTTTTTTAAAGGCAGATCTTACATTTCAAGGTTATTGTTCTGTGTTTCGTTTAATTTTTCCCCTTGCGGGGTTAGGGAGTAATATTTTCACTTGCATACAAAAGTAGGTGAAGATTTTTAAAATTCAGGGAAGAATTTTGTCAACGAAAATGACTGATACACGTTTTTATGCATACTGGTCAATAAAAGAACTATTTATATTTTAAACTTATTTTAAAGAGGAGAATTAAGTCTCATATCATAAACCGAATTAAACACAAAAATCGGTTTCATTATTCTTTCCCTAGAAAGTGCTGTCATACTACTACAGTATCTCCATTGAATCGGAATTCTTCAGAAAACAACTACATTATTTTCTTTCTTTTTTGAAGCTTTCCATGAACCTCCTAAAGCTAGAAGACCAAAAATACAAAGCACTACTAATGGCTATGCAGTGCAATGGTAGATTTGCGATTTCAGTTGCTTCCAACATTTCGTGAATACAAATGTTTATTTCAAGGAAAATATGGAAGATTGTCAGTCTTTTTTAATTTACATCTTCATTTGCTACTTTTGTAACTTTCTATAAGATATTTACACCCTCGTCACAATGAAAGTTTGACACTCTGTAGAAGAAGACATTGATCCTGTTAGTTTATTTAGTTGTTTAGAAGTTCTTTGCTCTCCTGAACTTTTTCTCTCTTCTTTTTTTTCAATATCATGAAGAACATTGAAAATTTCCTTTTCTAGCTATTATTACGCCCTTTGACCTTTCTGCATATTTTAGCAATCTCGCTATATGAAAACAACAAAAACAAGTTACTCGTCGACCCTGATGTAGAGCTTTGGATTTTAAAGATGGCAAACCGAGTTCAAATCTATGTGATACCACCTTAAGCTATGGGTACAATATAAAAGTGACAGTCAATCATTTAACGAGAACTGTGGATGTAAGAGTACTTCTGACTGGTTGCTTTCCTTCTAGTCAGTAGTCCCAAATTAGGAGCAACGACACATAGCCTTGGTAGCTTTGACACATATACAAAATACAAGACAATACTGTACAAATATGGGCCTGGCATGGCCAAGCGCGTAAGGCGTGCGACTCGTAATTCGCGGGGTTCGCGCCCGCGTCGCACCAAACATGCTTGCCCTCCCAGCCGTGGGTGCGTTATAATGTGACGGTCAATCCCACTATTCGTTGGTAAAAGAGTAGCCCAAGAGTTGGCGATGGGTGGTGATGACTAGTTGCCTTCCCTCTGGTCTTACACTGCTAAATTAGGAACGGCTCGGTGCAGTGGGCTAACAACCTTCTCACTTAAATACCTGTTGAAGAATCCGCAAGCGATTGCGGCCCTATGTTTCTTGCTGGAATCTAATGGTGATAACTAACTGTACAAATATGGTCCTTTGGGAAAAGAAAACAAAATTTCCTTCCACTATTGATGTGATTTGTAACCCCATTCTGAGCAATTTCCTGTTATATGCAAGGTCTAATTAGCATGTGACTGTATTTCTAAATAAAACCGTACGGACATCCGTAGGGAAATAGTAAACTATATTTCGATGGTTTCGATAATTCATAAACATAACACCTATATTTATATTAAGCTGGGCGAGGTCTAGCTGTTGACAGACGTTGCACTTACAATTGTGGGTGCGTTATAAAGGTGACTGATAGTTCCATTATTTGGCTCACAAAGCCAAACAAATTCTCTCTGAGAATAAATGCTGCTTCTGACTAACCACTGTCTTTCTGGTCAGTATATCAAAATTATGAGTGAGTTTGTGTAAATTATACAGAATATTTTCACCTGATAGTGTTTGTCCTCGTGAGCACAAGGCGACGTTCAGATTGAAAATTCCTATTCCCATATTTTTTCTTCTTCCATGAAGATCAAAGTTCCCCAACCCTTTTTAATTAAACAAATAACCACTAGATGACGCACCTACCAAATTAGGAAACAGATAGTGGAGTTTACAAAGAGTTTTTTTTATTCACATCCAAAATCTACATCTGTAGATATTAAATATACGTTATTCCTTGGATTGGTTTCGCCTCATTGAGGATCGATAATAGTTTTGATGTAACCCATATCACCTATGAAAGAAAATTTCAAATTATGAAACCATGGAAATTCATTTTTTCTATAAAATTTTATATACAGTACTTCTGAGTGTGTTTTGCCCGCATTAAAAAAACATTTGTATGCTTAAACTAATAATAAAAATCTGCTTTTAATGTGCAATACATTTTTACATTATTCTCCACTTCAGCTTTTTTATTTCAGAAGAGATTAAAAATGTATTAAATGATGAAAAAACAAGAGATGAAAACGTAAAATATTACGAGTGATTTCAATTTAAGAGATACTTAATGTATTTTAACAAAAAAATGTGTTATTTCGGTCTGTTTTTCAAAAATCAACTTTATCTCTCTATCATATAGGATTCTCTCTCTGTGTTTATTGTCTTCTCTTATTGAAGAAAAATATGTGGTTGACATTGAGTTCATAAAAACTCAAAGTATTAAAAACATTTTCTTTTCAAATATTACGGATTCAGAGAGATTATTTTTTAAGTTGTAAATCATGGGACAAAATATTTTTCTTTTCGCCATCTTTATAAGTAAATAAAGTAGATTTTACACCAGCAAAAAATAGTTTACTAATTCCATTGATTAAATTTGAAGACGTCACAATACGAAATCAAGCTTAAAATCAAAACAGGTAAAACATGGATATGGTTAAAAATAGTAACACAAGTCACAGAAAATCCAAAATTTCGATGACGTTAACGACATTGTCATATAGCTTGTTTGTTTTTGTTAAGTACAAAGCCATAGAATGAGATTCTCCAGTAGCATAACGGCATGTCTCTGGACAACGTTAAAAGCTAGGTTTCGATGCCCGTGGTGAGTAGAGTACAGTTAGCCTGTTGTGTAGCTTTGTGCTTAATTACAACTAAACAAAATACAGAACCGACTATCTGTACTATATCAGTAACAGACATTAAACCAATTTGTTAGCGTTATAACTAACCTTTTAAAATTAATCTTTCTCATTACAAACAATAAGTGGAAAATATTTGTAAACTATAAACACAGTAAATGGCATGAAAGTTTCAGAAACAGCTACAAACCCTTTAAAATTTTAACAATAAACATTCAAATATAAAATTCGTTCTGGACAGAAGGTAATATTTTAGTTTAAAGTTGTTGTTTTGTATTAAGCAAAAAAGGGTTATCTGTGCTCTGCCCACCACGCGCATTGAAAACCGGTTTCTGACGGTACGAGTCTGAAGACATACCTTATAGCACTAGGGAGGTTTAGTGTAAAGAAATACCAGTACTTACTTTCCATATTGGTGTATAGAATAAATCCACTGTCGTTTGTAAATTCACTAAAAAACAGCCCGTCGTATTACATATAAGTTGTAAGTTAACTATAATCAATAACCATTTACATAATCTCAAGTACACACAAATCTTTGAAGAAAAAGTTAATATTTCATTAAGTTAAGTGATGCTTTAAACACTTAGGAGACAAAAATGTTTCAAATTTCTTCAATACAAGTTCATCTACCAGTGGTCGTTATCGTAGTTTTAAATCTCTGTTCTTCTACCACGTATATTCCATCTGGATCAATTGAAAGTAATGGAAATTGGGTAAAGACTAATAAAAATACAAGATTCTACAACTAGTTACGTTCATTACAGAACCAGGTAAAAAGAAAATAAAAGAGCTATCCAGCTTGAGTTCTGATACATATTTCAAAATACTAATACTTGAGTGTGTTTATGAAGTGTTTTGTCAAGATTGATGCCTGGCGTGTCCTGGATAACAGCACTATTCGCAATCTGAGATCCATGGTTTTAAATCCCCATCATCAAACATTATCTCCGTTTTAGCCTTGTAGGTGTTATAACATGACGGTTAATCTCATTATTCGTTGGTAAAAGATAATCCCAATGTTGACTAACTTACCTCTTATTTATTGCCTCTGAATTAGGGATGGCTAGTGCAGATATCCTTCATGTGGTTTTTTCACGAAATTCAAACGAAACAAATTTGTTAAGATTTTCCATAATCTTACTTTTCCGTCCCACTTTTACACATGTTTGTTCATCAACGAGTTGTGTCACATAAAATTTATTTTCTTAATACCAATGCCATGCGTAGAAAATCAGAAGAAAGTCATAGAAAAACTGAAAATAATAATTCCGATATCCTGCTTGATGCTTCCTAGTAATCCACATCATGTCTCTATTTTCTTACGCCACTTGAAGGTCAAATTACTTGTATTTGTATTTAATTATGTAACTTGTATCACTATTTATTTGAAGGTTATTCTATTTTAGCTGTTTTGCTTTTACCATGAAGTGGTAGGTACCAACTTTTGCACTTCTTTCTTTTCTGATCGTATTATCTATTAAATGTTTTCATATATTATTTCCTAATTTAATAAGAAAGAATTTCTGTATGTGATATATTAGTAGTTGGTAAGTTATCATATTAGGAGTTTTAAATATATTCTAGTTTCTAGAAGATGATATTGCTTTTGTTTTATAATGTTCATGCACATGCTTCATTTCACATTTACGGTTCATAAATATTTGCTTGTTTTTACATCACGATATGAATTTGTGTATTTGTAGCGTTATGCTACTCCAATGCGATATCTGTGCTCTGTCCACCGTGTTGAATTAAACTCCGAATTTTATCAATGCAAGCTCGTAAATTGACCGCTGTCACATTAGGGTTGGTCCAGCATGGCCAGGAGGTTAGGAAACCGAGGGTTGCGGGTTCGAATCCCCTTCACACCAAACATTTTCGCTCTTTCAGCCGTATGGGCGTTATAAAGTGACAGCTAATCCACTATTTGTTGGTAAAAGAGTATCTCAAGAGTTGGCAGTGGATGATGATGACTAGCTGCCTTCCATCTAGTCTTATACTGCTAAATTAGGAACGGCTAGCGCAGATAGCCATCGTGTAGCTTTGTGCGAAATTGAAAAAAAAACCGTTAAGGTTCTGAAAATAAATCAGTCTGGCATTCCTCGTGAGTATGGTACTCGACACATTTGAAGGGCTCGAGTTTGAATCCCTGCCACTGAACTTGCTCGTCCTATATGATTTCTGACTGGACTAGCTACTAGTGTGTTTAAAATTATTCATGTAATAAAGTACCGGAAGATCCAGAAACTAGCTGACATTATCATCAAAATGAAGAAAAAACAATTGATATAATATAAATAAAACAAATAAATTAACCGACATTTTAAAAATCAGATTTAAGATATACTGAACTATATTAAGAATGCATCGAAAAATTAAGCAAATCTTTTGTTTCAGCTTGCTATTATAAAAAAAAATCATTTGCACAATAACTGTATCAATCACATAACTGAAGTTTCTTCCTAAATAAAATGAAAAGAAATAAATAATTATAATAGGTTGAATACCCTTTACGCAATGCTCGTTTTTACACCAATATGGAAAGAAAGTGCAATAGAAATGCGTTTTGGTATCTTGTGAGATAATTTTCTTTTTAATAGAGTTAATTTCATCTAAAAAATCATATTGTGGTATTAAACAAATGTATGTTAACATAAAATAGAAGTTCAGAAACAATGATTTGATAGAAAGTATTTGAATATACAGAACAACTGTCATAGATGAAAAACTTTTTGTTGCCAAATTACCACAATGAAATTTCAAACCTTTACATAAACAAATAAGATAATTCGAGAAACAAAAACATTCTGTTTCTTTTTAACTTAAATATCATTTAGATGGTTTGAAAGAAATAAAAATATGTCGCTGTATTATGGCGTTCTTTTGAATAACATAACATTTTTCATAAATATTTAAAAGTTTTCTGTCAAAACTTTATTTAAAAGTAACTTCTATCCTATCCAAGACTAAGGCAAATGCTTTAAAAATAAGATCACATTCTTGTGGTAGACAGAACCAAATATTGATGCTTTAGGCGATATTCTGTGAGAACATTCTCGTTTGAAAGAAATAGATCGAACCCAATACCGTAATTCACTCTTAGGATTCATCAACTCGATAAATCCTACACGAGAGATCTCAGTTCGTTTCACGTTTTGAAAACGAGATAACAAAAGCCTCTTAAAATTCATCCTTCTATTTTGTGCGTTGCCATAAAACACACCATTTCTTTCATTTCTCCATATCGTAACTTTAATAACTTATTTATCCATGGTCCTTGAAAGGAAAACTAGAATACAGGATGATAAAATTGAAAGCTGCTTCCAGTAGTGTCTGTATATACATATAGTATATCTTTCCGTGTCTAAGGATATTTTTATTATTCCAAAATTTGAATATAAATAGACTTGAAAGAACTGCAAGTATAGATATGAAGGTTATTCTGAATAACTATAAATGCCGTTTTAAGTAACTGCACCTCGGCCAAATCACATTTTGATTAGAGTTTAAATCCTTAAATTTTCACATAGCGTAAAACGTCGAAGTCTGTCTGAGGCTTTCATAAAAAATAAAGAATAAAACCCACAGAAAACATATTTTCCATAAATATACTTAAATTACTTTAAAGTTTAGATATGATATATATGCATTGTTGTTTACTTGTAACACAAAATCTCACAAAGTAAAGTATGGATCTTTATTATTAATACCCACAGTAATTATACTTCTGTTCTTCAGTTATAACATAAAACTACTGAAGTATGGATATACTTGGAGATTTTACGACTTTATAATTTTAAAGTGCTTGATTTACATTCGTTTTTTTTTAACTTTATTCGAAACATTGTTTTGTTTAATATATTACTATTATGGAATTATTATACACACACACACAGATATATGTATCTATAGTTTTAATATCAATAAAAGGTAATAAAAGATATATCTTAATTTAGTAGAAATGTTTATAATTAACTGGATTTTTAATGGAGTTTACCGTTAAAAATTATTTACGTAAAAGAAAAAAAAATTTAAAACACAAGAAATCTAATGAACAGTATTAAATTGAATAAACGATGCACTTTTATAACTTTTATAACATTTTATTCATAAATGTAGCTATTTTAATTCTAATTTATGTTAATTTTTCCTTGAGGGCGTTGTAGGGATAATAAATTATTATAATCTATAGAACCAGGGAATTGCTGACGCACCAGAGCGCCATACAGTGGAAGAAAAAAACGTGTGTTTTCTATTTCTTTTTTATTTTAATTTTTTTTTTGTAAATAAGCATAAAGCTACATAATAGGCTGTCTGTGTTGTACCCACTATTGGTATCTAAATTAGGGTTTCAACGTTATAAGCTTTGAAACTTACCGCTGCCACTGGTGACATTTTCTCAGTGTTTGAGAAAACGGTGAATGCATCTAAATTTTATAGGTAAGACTGTGGTCTAATTTAAATTTTTTTTGTATTAAAAGCAATTTTTATGAGTTCAAAACATGTTTAAAGTTATTATTGTATGTCTTTAAACCTTATTAACACATGAAGTAATTCGTTATGACGAGAAACCCACTTGAAGTAATAATGTATCTCAGGACGGCTGGTATGGGTATTAACACTTTTTACTAATAAAGTAGAGAACCTAAGAAGGTCGAAACGTTGTTGTCTGATTTATTAGCAAAATTGTCAATACATATAACAGCCGTCCTGAGATACATTCGTATTAACATGTGTGTGTTCTGGCGAAAAAAGAAACGAGGTATTTGTTTTTTTTAATTTCAGCCTCATAACGTGGTTCGGATATTTTCGTCACTATTATTTACTTTGCAAGTTCAATTCATTGTCGTAATGATACAAATATTTTCATATGTAAAATAACAAAATAACAAGCACCTCATTCTGGAGCATTTTTCGCATATTTTTTAATCCAGAGCGTTAGGTACAACGTATTTTTCTGCGTGACATTTGGAATTTAAAGACTATTCGTACAATACGTAATAATTCAGTTGGTTCAGAAACACATTATTTGCATGATTTCAACACCAACGTGATATAGCAGAGGAATATTCGAAATAAATACACAGAAATCAAAATTTGCAGGTTTCAAAATACTTATTAAATGGATTTTTTTTAGAAGTGAGTTAGAAACAAATGTAACTAATCATGCTAGAAACCAATATCAAATGCGTTATTTACGTTTCAATATTTATTTATTTTTAAACCGATTAACAAGCCTTTCTCAGTAGCAATTTTATTTCAAATAAGAACGTAGAATATTGCAGCTACATATTATATATTTGCAAAGTGAATATATCGCAAAACCCCTAGAATAATTAGTCGTTTCTTATTTTATAAATTGATTTTAATTTCAATTCACTACACATCGTTTTCATAAAACTACAATTTGCAACACAGTTTCGATTTTATTGTTACAGGCAACTATTCTGTAAGAAACTTCTGTAAACGAATGATCTTTGTGTTATACAATGATTACACGGACGTACCATCGTGGTGACAAAGCTGGGCAAGAATGCAGCACTAAAACACTAAAAGATTTGAAAATTTAATATATTATTGATATATGAAAAATGATTAATTAAAACCACATTTTCTTCAATCGTGGTCTTTAAAGTGTTTTATATTCGTACAAAAAATTTAAATTTGTTATGAAGAACAAGATCTTAGTCTCTTCTTAAAAGAAATGTTTTTTTAGATTCCAAGCAAATAATAAATGCAAAAAGCATGAAAAACAAAAAAAAAATCACCTTTTAGCAAAAAATATGTTTCACGGTGTTCTTGTTTTCATGCAGCACACATGTATAATAATTTGAAAAGTCTCAATAAATCATGTTTTTATCTTTATAAAATATTTAAAACCAAGTTAAAATTAAGAGTATTAACTAAAAGTATCTGGAATAATTATGTGTCCTATGTTTATGTGTGGGTAAACTTTTTAACATCGTAAATAATTCAATTTTCTTAAATGATATTTTAGAATTATCATGAAACACATATGTGACAGGAAGCACGATTTATTTTTCTTTGTGTAGTGTTCAGAATGTTTTAAGTTATAAATGTTTTTTTGGTTCAAGCTGTATTTGTGTTTCAAATTTCTGAGTGCACTTGTTAATCCTCTAGTGATACAGCGGTATGGCAGTGGACTCATAACGCAAGCAACCGGATTTCGATACCTGTGACGGACATAGCACAAGCAGCCTCTTGTGTAGCTTTGAGACTAACTTGAAACAATTACTTCTCTTAAAACTAGCAGTTCTCTGTAAAGAGTTAGTTAAAAAAACAAAGAATCATTAGTAATCATCATTATTTAAACATTGTTTTGTTTATGATGATAATGACTACGGAAACGACTTTATAAAACAATTGAATGTTAATTTAACTTTGTTTCTAAATATTCGTAAAACATACCAAGTCAGTAGCATAAATAATAATACTGTTATTAAAGATGGTGCTATAATAATTAATTATTATGCAAGTATGGACTTAAAAACCCGGTAGTTAATGAGGATTAGATAACGAATATGTAAGATAAAATATGTTGTTGTAAAAGTACGTTATACATATTTAAAAATAATAAAGATAGGAACTTCAAAGAAAGATTGTTGTATTATGTGCTCCATGCATTGCTGCAATAGCCTCATCTCTCATGTGAAACAACATAGGTAAACTAACTCTCTCATAACGAGAAACACTACAGCATGATCATTCATTTGATTCATATAATCTTTGTAAGGTAAAAGACAAATCATTTATTAATTAATCAACATAAAAGAACGAGAAAGACACTCGCAGAGCAAAGTCACGCCTAGCATTGCTTTCGACGTTTGCAACAACCAATTTGAAGTGAGTAACGAAATTTTTTCAACGTAAAAAAACTCAGGGATTGATGCCAACACTCTCTTCTTTCATAATTTATCATTGAAACTTAGTTGTTTTTTCTTCGTTTGTTTATTTGTTGGATTGGTGAATGGATGATAAAATTGATAGACCGTGTATCCAAACCGCAATGTAGTTCCTACCTCATCAGTAACCTCCAACATTGTAGCTTGTACCCTGGGATATTTTCAGTTAGTGCAGTGTTTATTATTTTTTAAATTTATTTTTGTTTCAGCTTGTTTTTAGGTTATAACAAACTATATATTTTCCAATTTAGAATGATTACGTGAATGTGATAATTATTTTAATTACTCGAATTTTCGGTAAACATGTACTTTCAGAATATGATGAATGTCCTATCAGATGATAACGTAAAATGCCTCATATTAACAATATTAAGTGTTCATCAGGTAAAGTGTTTACCACTTCGGTGAAAGTAGATCAGAGTTGTCATTGAAGTCAACTACAAAACTATTGAATTAAATGTTGGTAAGTGTAGCAGAAAGATATTGATCACAGATTGTTAGCTACTTTCGTCATAAGACTGTCAAAACCCAATAACAGTTTTAGATAGCTAAATGATCAAGATACCTACAATATCGTTTGTTAGGTGAGGTATTTTTCGGTGTGTATTTTAAGATTGGTTGTTACAAAAGTCAAAACTATTTGCTGGGTAGGGGTTGCACTACATAAGGGTCTTTCAACTTATTTTTCTAGTTAGTATTTTTTAGTGCCCTGCTGGTACAGCTGTAAGTTTATGGATTTATTTACGCTAAAATTAAGGATTCGATTCCCTGCGGTTGACGAAGCAGATAGCATGATGCGGCTTTGCTATAAGAAAAAACACACACAGTATTTATATATATATATTAAAATCGGTTGGAAAGAAACTCGAACAAATTACATTAACTATAACGAAGTCCTTAGGAAGAAAATGTCTTTTTTGTAGGTTTAGCGTGAATATGATATAATATCACTGATTAGCTTTATAAAACATTACCGTACCTATTTCTTATTGGTAGTTAGTGTTTTTGTGAATGTATTTCGCTTTACTTTTATATTACAATGGAGGGTAAGGTTTTCACTGTCATAGGTTCTAGACACTATATCATATCCATTTTCACACTGTATTTAGTTCTTTCGAGTTACGATAGCTTAGGATTTAGATGATTTGTAACTAATATTATATCTGTTTTCACGCGGCCTTTAACTTTTTCAAGTTATCTCATATATGTTCTTTTACAATAACAATTACCTCTCAACTAAGGCTACCTATTCCAATATAAGTTGTAATATATGCCGAAAGATCTTTGAGTATACAACATATATAAAAGATGTAAAGCACGCTGACTAAAGATTTTGTGCCATCTTGAAACGTTTACTGAAAAAGTGTTTGCTACTGTTTTTATAGATATTTTTATGTTTGTTTGTTTTTGAATTTCGCACAAAGCTACACGAGGGTTATCTGCATTAGCCGTCCCTAATTTAGCAGTGTAAGACTAAAGGGAAGGCAACTCTTGGGCTACTCTTTTACCAACGAATAGTGGGATTAACTGTAACATTATAATGCATCCAAGGCTGAAAGGACGAGCATGTTTCGTATGATAGGGATTTGAACCAGTGACCCTCAGATTACGAGTTGAGCGCCCTAACCACCTGGCCATGACGGACCGAAATTTTTGTGAATTTTAAACTTCAAATACTATGAATTATAAAAAAATGTTAATTAGGAACAAAGATAAAAATTCGACTCAGTAAAGAAACATTAGAGATAATAAACCTGTTAGTTTGTTACTGTTTTCAAAGTCAGCCATAATGTCATTGATTCTTTTCAAACAATCAGCTAAAACTTTTATAAAAGGACTAAACACTTATGCATCATGAAAAGGAGATTTAACAGCATATGGCTTTGGCAATGTAATATTCACGTTTATTCTGTTATTTCAGAGTGGAGATCTTTATGTTTTACTTGATGATATTAACTAAACTGTACACATAGTCTTCAAAAATTACAAAGTCTTAATAGAAATTTAATCTAGCTTGCAATATGCTGAATATTCTGCAAATATATATATTTCAAGTACAAATTAATCGAACACGCCGGAAATTGTTTCAGATGACCATAAACTACTACTATTTTGTAATATACTGAGTTAGAAAACATCGAACTAGCTTTGAAATAACTGTCTTTCTAATGCAAAAGGATGAAAAACTAGTTCTTACTCTGACTATCTTTTATAATACATATATCCTTAATCTGAAAATAATTACATTAATTTATTATATGTCACTTACACCACACTTTAAAACTAAAAAAAAACACTTCTGTAACTTCTATATATTTCATGTTTCAATTAATCTTGGTAATACTAAGAATCTGTCATTTTATGTAAATTGTATAAGATTTCAAAATATTTCAATAAGATGATAGTTTACTATATAAACCACTAATAACTTCTAAAATAAAACTTCATGTCATAAGTATTAACTATGATCACAGATTTACGATTTAAATAAATCGCGTAGAAATGTTCATGGTTTGTTTGTTGTTTGTTTTGTTTTTGAATTTCGCACAAAGCTACTCGAGGGCTATCTGTGCTAGCCGTCCCTAATTTAGCAGTGTAAGACTAGAGGGAAGGCAGCTAGTCATCACCACCCACAGCCAACTCTTGGGCTACTCTTTTTACCAACGAAAACTGGGATTGACCGTAACATTATAACGCCCCCACGGCTGAAAGGGCGAGCATGTTTGGCGCGACTCGGGCGCGAACCCGCATCCTTCAGATTACGGGTCGCACGCCTTAACGCGCTCGGCCATGCCGGGCCTCAAATTTTCATGGTAGTGAGTGAGTTTCGCAGATTTTATTATATAGTCAGTAAAATAGAAAACATTAGAAGTGTTATCTAACCTGTGTATGCTAAATCAACGATTACCTAATTAAAAGTTGATAAATCGCTATGGTTTATAAATAAACTCTTTAGTATTTTGTTTTATAGTTACTTCAAACATAAATAATTTTTTACCTTTCTGTTTTCTAATTTTATATTCACAACATGCGATGCTGATAATAGCAGAAAATGTTTTGGTTCGATAATTATTTACGATAAAACATTTGCCTGAGGACTTACGACACTAGAAACCGGGTTTCAATAAATATGATAGGCAGAGTACAGACATTTTAGTGTGGCGATTTGTATTTAATTATAAACAATAATTGTTTCCATTTCGAACTTATTAATCTAATGTAGGTATCTTCGGACTGTAGAACGAAATTACATGGGCTTAAATCTTTTTCAAGTTCTCTGATCAGAGCACAATTTCACTTTGCTATTTATTTTATAACTATGCTTACTAATGAAAATATTTATAAGTTCGCTATTATATATTAAGAACAAAAAGTAAAAATGTTACTCCAACTACAAGAAAGTGAAATAAAATGATATTAACCATAAAGAGAGGTATGTTTGTTGTCGTTGTGAAGAAATTTGTAACGCACAAATTGTTGTTTATCCTCTAATATAAACACTGACGAACATGAACGTATCTTACAAAACAACTTGGAAAAATTGATTCGCGGGGCGTGTCATTTTGTGTAATTTATCTTAGCCCAAACACAGTTTCTTTCATGTTTGTATAAAGGAAATCGATCTAAATTTCTTTAAAATATTAATAATTTTTCGTACAAACGAGTTTTTTTTTTTTAAAGACAAGGTTTTTAACTCTTCAAAAAATCGATATTGTAAGCAAACGTAGGTTACTGCTACTGATGGCCCATTGTTTGCTTTCATAAATTGTCTTTGGAATAGTAATATCAAATTCATCTTTGTAATCTGATTATAGATTTTCTCCATTTCCATATTTATATTGTCTGTGTTTGAGTTTTGGAAATCCGAAACAAGTCATTTCATTTCTTTCAAACAAGCTTCGGTTCTTATCACATGAATTTAAATATTTCTGACACCAAAGTAGAAAACAGACTTCATTTCGTTCGTAAAAGTTTATTCTTCGAATTATAGAAATATGACACCTGTCTCATAGAACAATTTATTTTGTTTTAATTTAACAAACATTTCGATTACTATACGCTTCGTTACCATCAACGTTAATAACTTTGGTTCATTTAATTTAAAGATCCATTTTTCACAATTTTACAACAATTTTCTTTACGTGATTCTGAAATATTTGCATCAACCTATTTTTATAAAGCATTTTTTTTAGCAGCGTCTCATAGGATTGACCCGGCATGGCCAGGTGGGTTAAGACGTTCGACTTGTAATCGGAGGGTCGAAGGTTCGAATCCCCGTCGCACCAAACATACTCGCCCTTTCAGCCGTGGGGTCATTATAATGTATGATCAATCCCACTATTCGTTGGTAAAAGAGTAGTCCAAGCGTTGTCGCTGGGTGGTGATGACTAGCTGCCTTCTTATCTCTAGTCTTACACTACATAATTAGGGACAGCTAGCCCAGATAGCCCTCGTGTAGCTTTGTGCAAAATTCAAAACAAACAAACTCGTCGGATTATTTGCTGTGTTCACCGCGGGGATTCGGTTTCCAGATTTTGGCGTTGTAAGTCCGTGGACTTACCGATGTCTTACTGAGAGACTATAAAACAAATGATTACAAACAAATTTTGCTGAAAAAATAGAACGTAATGTTGAAAAAAAGCAAGATAGAATTAATCCATTAAAATTTATTTTCATAGAAAAAGTTTACAAAAATCTAAACAAAACTATATTTAAATAGATCAGGAAACATCGTACACTTCCTTAATTAATTAAGAAAACTTTAAGAAACTCAAAGAACATTGACACTAAACTTTAAGCTATAAATAAAAATGTAAGACTGTTAAATACTCATTAGAAAATTACATATCATGTATTTAAAACTTCCCTTTTATTTTGCATTCAAGACACATTACATTATTCATCACTTACTTAGACGGAAAAAATATTTCTTTTAAGAGTGCAGCTGAAAAAAGAATCAAATATGGATAAGACAAGGTTATACTCACTAACAACGTGAAATTAATGAATACATTATAAACGTACATGTGACATATCATTATTTGTATATTTTCTCATTATGCGATACCATAGGAAAAAAAATATTTATATCTTTAGTACAGAAACTTTCTGTGATAAGTTGAAAGCAAAAATTATTATTTTAAAAGAGCAAAAACATCGTATTACGTTCATTAGAAGTAAATAAATACAGATGTAAGTAAAAATATTACGAGATGTGGTAGCTTGCATACGAAACCGCTTATAACGTACTCACTATCCACTGGCCAGGTGATATTACACAAGTGAGATATAAGAATGTTCCAGTTAATACATGCATTCACATGAACTAACAAATTAATAGGAATAAAACTGTAATCTATCTTTTTGTTTTTCCAAATTGAAACAATGAAGGTTCAATAAGTAATGTATTTCTGCACTTCCGTTTTTTTTATCTTATCTAATTGCTCTTGTAATTGTAAAAGTATTTCTATTCTCTCTAATACAGTGGTTCTTAACCTGGGTTCAATCGAATCCTAGGAGTTCAGTGAGCCAGTCTCAGGTGTTCGGCAAGCCACACACCATTGGTGAAGCACTCGTAAAACCAGCTGTGTTGAAGATTGCGAATATCATGCTGGGAAAAGCTGCTGAAAATAAGTTATCTCAAATACCTCGTTCAAATGACATAAGTGATTACATCTTGGCTCAAGTAGTTGCAGATCTGATTTCAAGCCCAGCAAAATTCAGCCTTCAACTCGACGAGACCACCGATGTTTCCAATCTAAGTCAGCTTGTTGTATTCGTACGCTATGTGAAGAATGACGAGATAAAAGATTTTTTTTTTATTTTGTAAGCCTCTTACAACAACAACTAAGGCAGCCGACGTGAATAAACTTGAGCATGACTTCTTTAGAGACAACGATCTTTCGTGGGATATGGTTTCTGCAGTTTGTTCGGACGGAGCACCAGTCATGCTGGGACGAAACTCTGGTTTTGGTGCGCTGGTGAAAGCCGATGCACCACACATCATTGTAACGCACAGGCATGCGTTGGCAACAAAAACCTTGCCTTCAAAACTGGCAGAAGTATTAAAAATTGTAGTGGTATGGGTGAACTTTGTGCGAAATAGTGCCCTGAAGCACCGCATCTTCAAAGAGCTGTGTAATGAAATGGGCTCTGAATTCGAGGTACTTCTCTACCATTCTAACGTTCGGTGGTTATCATGTTCTATCTCTACAGAGTTAATGAAAAACTTTCTGATCAGGTGTGTTAAACATTGAAATAATAATTGTTAGACTCAATAATATATTAAAATGTCATAATAGTTCTCTTGAAATAGAAAGAAGGTCCGGTACAAGGAAGCTCTGATTTGGTGTTACATTGCAGATAAAACAAAGAGATTTTCAGGACAGTTGATATGGGTACGAACAGTTTGTTAACATGAAGATGACTTAAGAAGGTCGAAACGTTCTTCTCTGCTGTATTAGTAAAAGTGCTAATACCCATACCAGCCGTCCTGAGATACATTTTTACTTCAAGTGGGTTTCTTGTAATCACGAAAGAGAAGATTCGCCACAAGAAAGCTCTGATTTGAGGTGACATTAAATCTAAAACAAAAAGATTATCCTGTACAATAAAGCTCTGACTTGAGGTCACATTAAATTTAAAACAGAGAAAAGGTCCGGTACAAGAAATTTCTAATTTGGAGTAACTTTATCTCTATATTTCCTTTCTAAGAAATTTTGGTTGATGTGCTAGCTGATTTTTTAATTTCTTTGGCCCAGTTAAAAAGTGATATACATTGCAGAGGAATGTATTGAATATATCTAATCAAATAACGGTTTCCTTTTGTTTTTAATTGTACGTATTTGAAAAGTTTGGTCGTAAATAATTTTATAGTGTATTTTTGACACAGTAGGTCTAATCAATTACATAAACTGAGCCATATCTACTCTTTTAAATAAAAACGTATTTTATGAATAAATCTTAATACGTCATTAAAACTCAATCATAGAAAAACTAAGTACAGAGTTCATAGTCTAAATTTAGGACTAACACTTAAAAAAATTACATTTAAATACATACCATTTGCCGGTTGAATAGTTGTGCTTTGTTTTCTTACATTGATGAATGGTTTGACATTCTGTAAACAGTTAATACAGCTTATAATCGTTACGTAATTATAGCTATGAAATCCAACCACTGCTTGTATCTATCAAATAATAATACTCTTTTATTAATCTCACAGAATGTACTGGCAAGGTCATATAAATTATTTTTAATAAATACGTTTAAACTGTTTGAATAAAAACATATAATGTAAATGTCAGATATGAAATAAAGGTTCGAATATTACCAAAAAGCTATAATGCAGAGTATATTTCACAGTTAAAGAATGACAACATCGTATAACAGAGATACTCTAAAAACGTCAACTATTTTTATCCTGATAGGTTTTATGTAGAGTATGCCTGTAAAATCTATTTCACATTTAAGTAAAACAGTCAGATTTTAACGTGTAGAATTATAGTGTGTCCGGTTTCTCGAAGTTTATATTATTGCTGAATGTATTTTATGAAACTAAATAAAAAGCACTTTTAAGAGTTTTCTTATTGTTACAAAATGTAAAGTTTCACGGTAAACTGTACAAGAAATCTCTATTATAGGGTTGTGTGACATCTATACTCCCTTTTAAAAAATACTGATTTATGTGATATTTTTTTCTTTTTATTAGACTTTATTAAACATTCGCATACAGTTTAAGGGAATATTTCTAACCCAGGCCAAGAAGTAAGGAAACAAAATATTTGCAATAGTTAATTCATTTATGAACAATATAATGAAACTGATCAAACAATATTCAGTTTCATAGACCCGTTTTTCAAGCTTTAAATTTAACGTAATAGAATATTACACCGCATACTACATCCAGTGAACTGGAGTAATTATACCTGTATTAAAAACGTTTGCTTATGTTTCTGTTAGAAAGATTCATTGCCACATGAGCCAGGTAAATTCTGACCATACAGGAACCATCAGTACTGCAAGAAGTTGTGTTGTTAAAATGAAATTAAACTTTGATGTTAGGGCAAAAAATGTCCTTAAATTTGAGTGAAACTGAACAATTTTGTTTGTTTATTTTAAATTTCACGCAAAGCTGAACTAGGGCTATCTGCACTAGCGATCTCTAATTTAGCAGTGTAAGACTAGAGGGAAGACTCACTCACCGCCAACTCTTGGGCTTTTTTTTACCAACGAATAATGGGATTAACCGATTGAAAGGGCGAGCACAAAGAATCACCACAACCTGCTTTTACTTACTAACATTATTTACGTTAACAAGCTAGAGTTTATGATTAAAAATGTGAGGACAAATAAACTACAATAAAGAAATCATCCCCTTCTTTCTGAATAGAATGGACGAACTTTATTTAAATAATTGTCTTAATATTGATTCTCAGTCATTTTTGCTCGTTTTCATATGTAATTGTTCAAACATGTTTTACTTATTTTAATGGGTGTTTTTTTTTTAATTCGGTTGTCTGATATCCAAGAAATTTCGTTTGTTTTGTTTTGTTTTGAATTTCGCGCAAAGCTACAGTCATGTGAAAAAGTTAGGACACCCGATGAAAGCCTGTGTATTTGTGTAACATTTTTGGATACATAAATATTTAATCTCAATTTCAACAATACTGAGATATTATAGGAATATAACTAAACAATTAAAACTGAAGAAAAGACTTTTCATGATCTTCTGTAAATGTAATTCTACAAAAATGCATATTCTAACTGAGGAAAAAGTAAGGACACCCTACCCCCTAATATCTAGTGTTACCTCCTTTGGCTGAAATAACTGCAGTGAGACGCTTTTTGTAGCCATCTACCAGTCTCTGACATCGGTTTGAAGAATGTTTGCCCCACTCCTCTATGCAGAATTTTTTCAGCTGTGAGATGTTTGAGGGGTTTCTCGCATGTACAGCCCGTTTCAAGTCACCCCACAGCATGTCAATGGGGTTAAGATCTGGGCTTTGACTCGGCCATTCCAGGATTTTCCATCTCTTAGTTTTCAGCCAGTCCTTGGTGGATTTACTGGTATGTTTTGGATCATTGTCGTGTTGAGGGTCCAGTTCCGCTTCAGCTTTAATTTTCGTACAGATGGTCTCACATGATCCTCAAGAACTCTCTGATACACAGTAGAATTCATGGTGGATTCTATGATTGTGAGCTGTCCAGGTCCTGCTACAGCAAAGCAGCCCCAAGCCATGACACTTTCACTTCCATGCTTTACAGCTGGTATGAGGTCCTTTTCCTGGAATGCTGTATTTCGTTTACGCCAAACATTCTCTCTGGCAAACTTCAGTCTGGCCTTGATGTTTCTCTTAGAGAGCAAATGTTTCCTACTTGCACACCTCCCATGGAAGTTTAACTTGTGCAGTCTCTTTCTGATTGTAGAGACATGCACTTCACATCAACAGTAGCCAGAGCCTGATGTAGGTCCCGTGATGACACGTTAGGGTGTTTGGAGACCTCTTTTAGCATCTTGCGGTCTGCTCTCGGGGTGAACTTGCTTGGACGACCAGACCTGGACATGTTGGCAGTTGTTTTGAAAGCTCTCTACTTGTTGACTATTTTTCCGGACAGTGGAATGGCTGATTTTAAATTTTTTGGGGATCTTTTTTAATCCCTTATCAGACTCATAAGCTGCTACAATTTTCTTTCTGAAGGCCTCGGACAGCTCTTTTGCTCTCACCATGGTGCTCACTCTCACTTCAACAGTCAGGAGCACACCAAACTAAATATCTGAAGTTTAAATAGGGCAAATCTCATTCACAATGCTGAGTAACGATCTTCTAATCATGTGCACCTGGTGTGATACACCTGTGTGTGAGTTGAGCCATTTTAAGTGGGAATAAATGTGGGGGTGTCTTAACTTTTTCCTCAGTTAGAATATGCATTTTTGTAGAATTACATTTACAGAAGATCTTGAAAAGTCTTTTCTTCAGTTTTAATTGTTTAGTTATATTCTTATAATCTCTCAGTATTGTTAAAATTGAGATTAAATATCTATATATTCAAAAATTTTACAAAAATACACAAGTCTCCTTACTTTTTCACATGACTGTATACGAGGGCTATCTGTGATGGTCTATTACTTGATTAATTGTTTACTATTCAGATAATTTAGCAAGGCTATATTTTTAATGCATGTTTCAAAATATCTGTATAACGTGACGCAAAATATGTTCGTCAAAATGCTCATATAATTGCGTAAATTCAAATATTTTTCTTAACGGCATTTCTGCAAATTTATAATGCTAATAATTACTAGGTTTCGATGCCCGTTGTGGATACAGCACAAATAGTCAACTGCTCAGCTATGTGTTTTACTACAAGCAAACAAATAAGGAAAAAAATCCAGTAATTCTTTCTTTTTACATTAATTCGTAAAATTGCTTTTAGTTCATATGAAAGTAGCTTTTCTTAAAAAAAACAACATCCTAAACCTTATAAATAAATGCTAGATCTGTAAAAGTAAGAAATTTATGATACAACGATTTAGTTGCTCGAGAGTGAACATGTGTATTATAATCCAATTTTTTGGAGAGAATACAAAGAAAAATAAACGAAAAACGTTGCTTTAAATTAAGCTTTAGATTTTATCGTGGGTTACTTATAATACAATAGCAGTAGGAACTGTAGCTATTGCTATTTTTGATTTCTTGTTTTGAAACATGTCTTATATTTTTATCTGGGTTTGGTCATAACGTATTGGTTAGCACTCTTCGCACTATCAACCGTAGGAAGTGTTATAAACGTGACATTTATTCTCACGATTCATTAAAAAATACATGTAGATACATGGAAGTCGGATGCTACTGAAAAGTTTCCTTTTTTATTTTTGTTTATCATAAGAGTCGAATAAGACGATGATCATGTTAAAAATACTGAATATCAAGCATTCTAGACAATTTTTCTGAATACAAATATTATTAAATTTTCTGTTTGGATACGTTTAGTATATATATATATATATATAACGATGCAGACATTTCTCGTTTAATAATTTGTAAAATCTACATTAATATTCTGTGATAAGTTTCCTCATGGTGTGTAATAATTTTTTTAACAACAAAACAAAAATTTGTATGAACATTTATAATATTGTTTCATTTTCTAGCAATTAAAGTGGATATTAGTACTTTGCCTCAACACGATTGAAATGTGGGATACCACTCAAGACGCAATTTAGATTTACAATCTAATTTTTTGGCGTTATATACCCTTAGCCTTGTTTAATACACCATATTACACTGACTAGTCATTTTATTAGAATAAACTATTATAAAGTTAGACCATCTTTCGCTGTAATAATACCCCAAAGTCGTTTTGGCAGGACCTCTACGAGATGATGAAAGATGTCATGTTTAACAGAAGAATACAATAGCAACTGTGACGTTGAGGTTCACCCCAAAGATGCTCAAACAATTTGAGATCTTGTCATTAGAAACGAGCTTTATCAAAGTCACTGTTACTTTTAAACCAATTACGGATGTCCAGTACCTCAGGATATCCGTAAATAGTTCTTGTTCATCAGAAGTAGTTAACATTAATGTATGGTAGCCTTCAAGTACACTAAGGGTGGTATTTTTTCTTCTAAATAAAACAAAAACCCAAACCCTGCCATAAGAATTTCTAGCACAATAACATTACCTACAGAAATGTACACTATCGAAGTATTTCAAGCGAGATCAAGAACCACGTATAATTGTATGTCCTACACCCTATTATCGGTACAGAAAAAAGGGTTAAATGAGACTAATCAGACTACGTAACCAATTTTTCACAGTTTAATGAAGGCGTATTCTTTTCTGTATGCTTCTAATTCAACTTGGTTAGCATGTATGTTGAAGCTAAACTCTTACTGACTGTTGTTAAAGGAACTGGGTAATTGAAACAAGGCCAGCATCAGCTTGTTCAATCTTATTATACCTCTATTTTTCACCAGTGATGGGTGGTTACAGTTTTTGTTTTTCTGGTGGCATAGATAATAATCTACAATCACCCCTGTTCATGGAATCATAACATATATGTCTGGAAGAGCGGTTCATGAAAATGATATTGACAGCAAAGCTTATTTTGTCACGTCCCTTTAATATTCGGAGAAAATCATTTTCTAACCCGTTATCTTGTGGATTAGTTATGATATGGCTATATTTGAGAAAGGTTATCAAATGCTACATCAGATGAAAGTATATCTTGTATATGAAAATAAAGAGAGTGTATGTGTATGACAGGTAGAAGATGGTCATAGAGAACTTTTCAGTCAACATACAATAAAAATAAGGTGTTTATCGGACGTAAATATTAACGTGTTTTAAACAATGCAAGCATTGGTGCGTATTTTATTTGTCATTATGAAAGTTCGTATTCAGTATTCATGAGTTTTGCCTTTTAGAAATCTTATTTATGAACGAAATATTTTTATAAAGGATAATATTTTCAACATATTTTTGTTTACTTTGTAAGGTGCTATGAAGTGATCTACTTGTCCATGAATCAGTATTTCATTTAACCATTTCGCTCTCATGTACAAACTATGATAATATAATCAATGAGAAAATAATGCATCAGTGACAGAGGAGTGATCAATGTCAATACAAATCTTGCATTAGTACCCAAAATTTCTGTTTAATAAACATTTTTTGACAAATACTTTAGCACCAAATAAATAATCGTTTGTGAGTATGAACTCGAATAGTAGACTTTTGCATGACATATTCCATGGCTGACTACACAAAAGTTGTTTTCCATAAAAATGAGGTTAGGAGTTTTGATACACATAGTGGGCAGTGCACAGATAGCCCTTTTATGTGCTTTTCAAAACAAGAAAGGGATAATCAGAGTTTTATATAAGTATAATATAGCTATGTAAAAAAACTGTTGTTGTTTAAAAAGCACATTTTCGATTCCATACACCTAAGTTAAATGGATAAGCAATCGTTACTAACATAAATTACTAACGAAAAAACCAATTACACAAATTGATGTATTATATAAGGATTATTCGATATATCAAAGGCTGTTTTAAGTACAACTTATGACGAACTGCGAGACATCGTTTCTGTTCTTCTTAACTTCACGAGAGCGGTAAAAAAGAAGTAATATTTTTAATTATTATACCAACAAACTGAGTAGACATTTTTCCTTAAAGTGTTTTTTTTTTTTACGCAAAGGTTTACAATGGACATCTGCGCCCTTTCGTCCGCGGGGAATTGACACCCAGATGCTAGTGTTATAAATCAGTAAATCTATTGTTGGCCTACTCTGAGAATTTTTTGGTTTTACCTGTGTAAAAATAATTAAGTTAAAAAATATTTATCAAATTAAGATCGATTTTTATGAATAACGCGTGTTTTTTTTTCCTTTGCAGATGTATTTTAATCGTTAAATATTTCGAAAATTCCCTCTTTATCATATTTTACTTGTATTATTTTACTTTATTATATTCGTAAAATTTACTTCAATATATTTAGTTGTACATGCATTGTCACCTCTAACGAACAATGAATTTGTCATTATCCAGCCAAACTCTTGATCAAATCGCGTTTATTACAGTTATCTCGGATCATGTGCATCACGTGTCAGAAAGTTTCTTGGGTGGCACTATTTTCGTTTTGCACCTTCTTGTACTGTGTGAAGTAAAACCTATATAGCTTTATCATTAGATGGCCGCGTGGTTATGGGCCACGAAGAATACATTGCGGTTGTATGCGACGACTAATCTTTATCTTTTCATCTCATAATTTCTTTTCTCTTTTATGATTGATTAGGGCGTTAACTAAGTTATCTCTATACGGTTCCCTTTCAATAATAAGTCTTGATTTGCATATTCGAGTACATCATTATAAAATTTGTAGGGTATCAATCTAGAAGGGCAGGACGAACTGATAAATTTAGTGTTCGTATGTAGACTAGAATAAAGATAATGTAAAAATACTACACATATTCTTATACCACTTATAGCGATTGGTTAAAGTTGTGGCAGTGCACCATTAGTAATATAGTTACTACTGAACCATGTAACTGGAAGCAACACATTTATGTAACCCTATTTATAGCATTGTTGTAAGTAATCTTTTGTTTATAACCGAGAACCATAAATCACACTACCGATTGCTCGGCATGGCCAGGTGATTAAGGCACTCGACTCGTAATTTGAGAGTCGCAGGTTTGAATCCCACTTATACCAAGTATGGTCGCTCTTTCAGCTATGGGAGCGTTATAATGTTACGGTCAATCTCACTATTTGTTGGAAAAAAGTAGCCCAAGAGTTGGCGATTGATGCCTTCCCTCTAGTCTTACACTGCGATATTAGGGATGGCTAGCGCAGATAGCTCTCGTGTAGCTTTGGCGAAATTCAAACCACATTACTGATAAACAACGACATCGTGTCATAATTTCTAACACAGGAAAGAAGAAAGTAACAATATTATCACGGAACATAACTGGAACTTACACAATCCTATGAATGTTTTTTAATATAGCTTGTATCATGTAAATTTCCTGAGTATTCTTTCTAGATAAAACAAATCACAAGTTTTTGTTTATCAAAGCATACTTTTAGTGCAACCAATAAGCAATTGAATTAAATGTAAAATAAACAGCAACGTTACATCATCTAGGTTATTTATCTTTTTTTTAGATCATGATGAAGAATGCTGGAAAGTTATAATATTTTTTATAGAAAATTAATCACTGAATTGTGTCACCCGATATTTCTAGAGTTAGAGCCCCATGACGTACGTTCCGTTTCACTTTTCTGTTAATAATATGTTATTTAATTACTCTTATCCTTTTCATTATCAAAATTTTGTTTCTCGTGTTTTTTACATCATTTTTAGTTTTGGTCCAACAGTTCTTACTCATTTACTTCCGCTTATTTATTTCATGTCCAACAGAAGTCGTTCTGAATAGAAATAAGAAATAAAATAAAAAAAAAACAAATATACTATGTTTTTGTTTAATTTTAGCTCGGTGAAGGTTGCATTCTTATGTCATTTTTATTGAATATATTATTTATTAAACAATTTGTATTGATATCGTGTTATTAGCCTTTCTGTTAAAACATATATTTGAAAATGTTTTGTTTAGTATGCAAAATTTATCAGAAATTTTGTGAAAATCTGATAACATTTAAATAATAATTCTTGGGATAACAAGACTTATACTTGTTTACAGTTCGTTACTCTTTGTAAGCGACTGACTCACTTAAGGGTGGTGTATATAATGTACAATAGTAATATGATAATTTGAACACTCTGTAATAGGTATGTGTATGAAACCAACATCAGATATTATGTATTGATTAGACTTCAATAGTTAGTTTATATCAAGTTTATACGACAGTTTATATCTGGTAATATATCAGTTTTGTAAGAACGCATCTAAGTATATGTGAAATTAATTTCTTATACTGATGCTAGAAAGCAAATACATTTGTGACATTTTAGGGGAGACGTCTTGGTTTGGTTCTTTCTAATAACACAGCGTTTTATTAAACTTTGCCTGGTACTTACATAGAGTAATACCGACGCAGATTCCGGTGAAAAACAAGTTATAATTATTTGGTATATTACACAGTTTTCAAAGAGTTTATGTTTAAAATGTCCGTAGTTGTTTCTATTGATAGTTTTGATTTCCTTTACTCAACGTTAGTAAATATATATTATCTAGTTTTCAAAATTAAGAAGGTTTATTATTCATTTTGAAGAAAATTTTGTCTTACTAACTTATCCTAGCTCTAGGAATAACGTTGCTACTTGTTTATTATATTGTTTGCTTGTAGCACAAACCCTTTCACTTTGTTTATTGATTCTTCGATTTCTTGCTTTTGTCTTCTTGCATTATCTACACTATTATTGCAACTAACGTCTTCTAACTCATGTTTTATACGTTCAATATTGACTTTTTAGTTCAATTCTGCAATTCTTCCAGACACTCATGATATTGAATATCTACTAATAAAATAATGTGTAGCAGCTATTAAAATTCTAAACTATTTGAAACAAAATGAACTCACTTATAAAAAACAAATTACCTTGCATCCATTATAGTATCATAACTCAGCCTAAAGCAGCAACAACGTAATACAGTATTTCAACGATTCATTTATACTTCAGGGCAGGCGTTACTTAATTGTTAAGTAATCGGATTGTAATTCTCAACATTCATGGTTCGCTATCTGTTAGCGCAAAAATGCACTTCCGAAAGTTTTGGCTTTGGTTACTACGAAAAAATGGTGATCAAATATCAGTATTTAAAAGTTGCCCAAGAATCTGCTGTGGGTGCTGTTGACTAGGTGCTCACCCTCTAATGTACACGTTTGTACAGAAAGCTCTTTGTGTAGCTTTGCAAGAACTTTAAAACAAAGTAAACCTTTTACTTTTATCTACGAACTGGGTGCAATATTCCAGTAATCCGATATCACAAGTCCAGCTTAAAGTAAAAAGTCAACATAGCACGCGTTATGATCTCTTTCAAATACTCCAAAAATAGGTTAAGTTAAAATAAATCATAATAGCTAAGACTTAATTGATAAACAGTAAATAAAAATTTATATGCAAAAACGGCTCTATGTAAAAGTGTTTTCTCAGCCCAAACGAGCCGTTTTTGCATATAAATTTTCTCAACAAGTGGGTTTCTCGTCATCACTGAGTAAATAAAAATGTAGATTATAGTCTAAAAACAAAAACACAGTGTATTAATATTCTTTAGAGGAATAATCCTTTTTATACCTTTTTTTTGTACGTTATTGTTTAGTAAAATAGACTCGTCTCATTATTATTCTCTTGAAATTTACGATTAAATTTTTGTTGAAGATTTGTTTATTTGTAGTTAAGCACAAAGTTGCACAAAGAGGTATCTGTGTTCTGATGTTCTGACAACCACGGATATCAAAACTTTCTTTGTAGTATTGTTAGTTCGTGTCATACCGCTGTGCTACTGGGGGAATTTGCCAAGGGATCATTTTTAAGACTCCATTGACCGTATTACATATTAATGTGCTAAGATGACAAAGACTATGTATTAATTATTTTATTTACCTTCCCATCTTTTTAGTTAAATATTTGTTATCTTATAATTCGAACAGATTCAGCTAAAACACGACTTTTAAGATAGGGACTTCATCTATACTTATGTGAGCCTTGTTTTCTAAAAACACCATGATTCACAAAAGAAACTTTGAAATCAACATTGATTTTAAACTTATTTTACGATTGAATAAACTTGGAATATGGTAGGTAATTAAACAAAACTTGGTTAGATATATTGGTGGTGGACTAACCAAATATTGTTTGTTCGTTTTATTTTTTCAAACTAGTTGTACCTCATGAGTCTTACGTAACCTTTGACTATCTTCATCTAGATCGAAGTTTTTAGATTTAAAAATTATTTAAAAACAATTAGACATAACTAAGGAGTAAATGGCTCAGTGATTAACAATAACTGACATTTAAGAAATAAATCGAGTACAGGGGAAAACGTAGAGACAAAAAGTAAATTTAAATGGCATTTTCATTTAAACCCTCACAACTTACACGGTTACCCAAGAAACTGTCACACTCGAAAATGCCCTAAAATCTTTTTCACCAGTGCATTTTCTGCCTTGGTTATTTATTCGAAAACAGTTTTTCCTCTCAATGGTGATTTGAAAGTAAGAATATGACCATAACATGTGAAACTTTCATCATTGATTATATATATAGAGAGAGGGAACCTAGTTTCCTCGTAAAACGTAAAAAATAAGAAACATAACTAACAGTTATAATTGATAATATTAAAAAAGTGTATTTCGTCAAAGTTATATAGGTATACAAAAATATCATCACTTAATATTTTGTGAAAATTGATTATAGATTATCTGAAAGTGGAAAAATAAAATTCACAAAAACAAATTGACTTAGGTTATATAAATAAGGAGGTATGTTTTGATATGAAAGTTCCAGTCCCACCTTCGACGAATTACTTTTTATAAATATTTGATAAACATTCGTAAGTTTCATTCTTGGCACTTCTGGTTGTGACAATTGTCGAAGTATTGTGTTGGTGGAGACTGTTACGTTCAGTCACTAACCTTGCAGAGATACCACTCCTTTGAAGCTAATACGCCAGTAGACAGCATCGTATTTAACTTGTGGTAAAAGTAAAACTTAACGAGACGACAGCTATTATCGTAATTCAGATCAGTACTGTTACTAAGTTAATAAACGTTATACAAGTAGGAGTCCGAAACTCGTTAATGTTAGATATAAGAAATGATATATATATTTAAAATATAATCTAGAAGGATGGTGATGCTGTTACAGTTTTTATAATTGTATTACAAAAATAAAATAATGATAACCCATTGTTGAACATCATTAACTTAATTTATTTGTAAAAGTGTCTAAAAACATGCTGAATAAAAACGAGAAAACGTCTTTTAAAATACTTAGCAATTTACACTATTTTTATAAAAAGTAACTAAAGAAACTAAAATATAACCATTTAATTATTTATAGCAAACATATAATGTTATGCACTTGTTTTTAATAAACTTATAACAAAGTTTTAAAAGTGTAATAAAGATTCCTTCAGTCAATATAATCATATTCATTTTGTGAATTTTGTATTTCAGTTTCCAAATAATCTTCCTCTAATGACACAGCGGCATGTTTAAGGATTCACATTGCTACAATCCAGGTGTTGATAACCATGGTGGGCAGCATAGATAGCCCATTGTGTAGTTTTGTGTTTAATTCCAAACAAACAAATAAACTAGGGTAGATTTCACAAAATCATAAATTATTACTGTTTCAATATATCCTGGCGTGGTGGTTAGAGCGCTTGACTCGTAATTTGCGGAGTTGTGGGTTGGGTTTAGACCCCCACCGTTTTATATATATAAATATATATATATATACCCAATGAAGCAGTATTTTAAAAGGGCACGGTAGGGCCAGGTGGTTAGGAACACTTGACTCGTAATATAAGGGCCAAGGGTTCGAATCCCAGTCACATCAAGTGTGCTCGCTTTTTCAGCTGTGGTGCCGTTATAACGTTATGGTCAATCTCACTATTCATTTGTGAAAGAGTATCCCAAGAGTTGGCAGTGTGAGAAGTTGACTAGCTGCCCACCCTCTAGTCTTATACTGCTAAATTAGGGGCGACTAGTTCAGACTGCCCTTGTGTAGCTTTGAGCGAAATACAAAATAGCCAAAACAAACCACAGTAGTATACACAGATAAGTGGGAAATTTTCTTTCTTATGTTATGTTTTATCAGTTAGAATCGTTAGTGTATGTTTCTCAATTTTAAACTCTGAAACTGGATCAAATGCGACCTAACGGTTAGCATGCCGGACTCTGGATTCTAAAATACGTGGTTGGCTATTGTTACCGTGCTTAAAATCGGTAGATTTGTTATAAGAGTGACGGTCAAATCTCATTGTTTGATTAAACTTTAGTATAGCTCAATAATTTACTATTTTGAAGAGATAGACTATAGTACGATTATTGTCGATAAACCTCAAGCAGCTATGCTAGAGATTCGATTGATGGCACAACATTTTGCAACGTAAAACCTAAGACTTTAAAATCGTAAATGTATTCAACTGAGTTGAATAGAAAGCTATTTTACAATAACCTTCACTCAAGATTGATAATTAAGTCAAGTTAAATTAGCTTGACACATATAATGCGTCAGCCGTATAGTAAATACTGTAATATTTTCAAATAACTACAGATACTGTGAAAACAACAAAAACAAGGCTTGAGTATTAGGGTTAAAATTATTAAATCCTTTTTTGTTGCAATCCATTATCTAAAACTTGCAACCCTCAGATTACGAGTCGAGTATCTTTTCCACCTGGCTGTTCTGGGCCTACATTAATGCCGATTGTAGATTTGAGGATCTGGGGTTAGCGTCTTACTAGAGAAACCCTCCTCCATCAAGAAAAACCAAACAAAAAAATCACAAAGCGTAGGTCAGCAGTTGGCGGAAAGTGGTGTTTAGTAATTGTATTTTTATTAGTCTGCAACTTTAAAATACAATAAGACAAGGATAAACCAATTGTTTATTTGGGATACACAGGAAAAGTATATAGGCTTTTAGAATAAAGACGACAAAATAGTGAGCAAATAAGAAATTAGTAGAGAACAATTTATATGTAAAATGAAGTAGTTTTATTTTGGAGGAACATACTATTATATTAGCATAATGGGCTTCCATACACAAGCCAACATAATCCTTACGCTAACTTTTTTTTTGTTAAAAGTTTGTTTCACAATCAGAAGTTGGAAAGAAGAAGAAATGTACCCCAAGGTTAAAATAAGTTATCAAAATTTGTCTTATTGTATGTAAAATACCATACTTTGGCTCCTTTATTCTGTTTTCATAATAGTAAAGTATGAAATTATCACAACGGCCAGAATTTGAAAATTGATCATCACAGAGGCGTAACAATTGTTAGATGAATGTCTGAGATGATAGAAAAGTAATTCCATTCCAAACATTTCACTAAAGGCAATTTATTGTAACATATGCACAGTAAAACTGGTAACAGTGTGTGATTTAACCATCATGTTGGTTCAAATATTTGTGACAGAATGTGATACACACTTTAACCACACTTCCTGATTTCCGTCACTATGTTCTTAAGCTATGGTAGAGCGTTCATAATACAACTAATGAGTTGAGATGTTTCCCATGTCAAAGATCAATAGAGGTGAGATTTGAAGACATTGGTGGACACTTGAGCGGAAAATGTCTGCTAATTACTTGATGTTGGGGCTCAGCATAGCCAGGTGATTAGGACGTTTGACTTGCAATCTTGGAGTCGCTGGTATGAATCCACGTACCATGAAACACGTTCGCTCTTTTAACCGTGGGGATTCTACGATATAATGGTCAATCCAACTCTCTGGTTTGGTCTCGTCTGGACTTGGCATCCTGTTGCAAAAGGTCAACTGTCATGGTGTGCCATGTTTTCCTTTCTTGTGCCGCTCTGACACATTCTGAATAATCCAGTTGTATCGATCCATATATGACTTCCATCCATTTTCTTCTTGGTCCCCCCTTTGTCTCTTTCAATTGATCTTGCTCTACAATAACGTTTTGTACTGTCAGCTCTCTGATCACATAACCACAATACGTACACTTAAAGTATGAAGTAATTCTGGTGTTAGTCCTTGTAATTACGTCTTCATTGGTGATTCCATATTTGTAAGATATTTTCGTCACTTTTGTGAATATCCACATTTTTTCGTAAGTGACTAGCCCAAGAGTTGGGGGTTGGTGGTAATGACTTGTTGTCTTCCCTTCCTGTCTTTCATTGCTATATTAGAGAATGCTAGTGTAGAAAGCCCTTGTATAGCTTTCCGCGAAATTCAAACCAAATCAAACTTGATACTTGAAGTATTGTCTTAACATAGAATACTATGTGAAATGGAGCATCATTTTACATGATTACTCTTCTTACAGAACTCTTTTATCAGGGAAATCAAACATAATTTTCTCCATTCACATACGAAATCTTTCTCAAAGAAATTCTGAATTTCTCGCCTTCCAATGGCCGTTGTTCAAAGATATGGATTACTTTTTTATTAGATGACATATTTTCGAGTGTTAAGTTGGCCGCGTGAGTTTCATCTGTCCATAATATGTTTTTTATCCAGGTTTAGTCGGTTTTCATTTAAGTAAGAAAATGCAGTGAAAAGTAACTGTTCGTGTTCATTTCGTGAGGCCAGTGGCACATTGGTATGTCTGTGGATTCACACTGCTAAAATTCGGGTTTCGATACCTACGGTGGGCAGAGCTGAGATAGCCCATTATGTAGCTTTGTGCTTAATTCCAAACAAACCAAACCATTTCGTGAGAGTGTTCAGGGAAAATATGCACCCTTTAGTTTTAGCTTATCTGTCTTACATATGATATTGTATAGTTGAATGATTTTTTCTCGGAAAACAATTTTTTCTCTAGTACTAACTGCCGTTTTTATCTGATTTCCACTGTAACCGCAATAGAAATTTTGAGGCAACCATTACGAGTTGTATTAACAACTGATCTTTTATGTGTCTCATTATTGTATGAATCTGCTTTCATATTGAGAGTATCTAATGAAATACCTGTTTTGTTTTCATTGCTATAATAAAGCTTCACGAAACACAAATATAGTGTTCGAAGATATCATGTCCAGAGTCACTACTACGGACTGAACGCTGAATTTATTCAATCAAATTATGCAAATTACAAAATGATCAACTCCTTTTATGACAGTTATTATTGCCAGTAGTATCGCCTTTCCCAACGTTTCTTCAGTTTGTGAACCAAATATTACAGCGTTCTGATAATTAAATTTTTAGTTATGGATGTTCGAATAGAAAAGTAAAATTTTACTCTAACACATAGCTATCTGAAAATAGGAAGGACGTTTTGCAATCATTACAAATGGTTCATTAGTGCAAAGCTCCACAACTGGCTATCGACGCTTTGTCCATTTTGGAGAATTGAACTCTGTATTTTAGTGTTATAAGTTCATAAACGTATCGTTGACTCTCCAAATATAAGCTACAAACATAATATAATATATGACTTTTTAGTGAAAGCTATGTTTGTTTTCTTGACTTGCACAAAGTTACACGATGGCTATCCGTAATAGCCGTCCTTAATTTGGCAGTGATGAAGACTAACTCTTGGGCTACTTTTATACCAACGAATAATGGGATTAACTGTCACGTTATAACAACTCAACGGCTGAAAGGGCAGGCATGTTTGATGTGACGGAAATCCTCAGATAACGAGTCGAGCGCCCTAACCACCTGGCCATGCTGGGCATAGATACACCTTTATCTCAACAAATTCATGAAACATTTATCTTAGAAATGATAATGTTTTCCTTTCATAAAATTGTAGTTACTCTACCGTCTTCTATTTATCCATTTCTAGTTTCCCCAGTATTGCGTCACACAGTACTGATTTAATAAACATACCATTTCTATAACAGATATATATTTGATTGTATCGCTATCACGACGCCACACACTTTAATATTTTGTGTGGTTAATTCAAAAATACAGAATTTTGTGTATGATTATTATTGGTAAAAAATACGTATCAAAATTTAATAGGTGTTGTTTTCATTATTCATAACATTAATAATGCCAGATTAACGAATTGTAGCTTATAATATTTCGCGTCTCTATTATACATTATTTTGGTTACGTATTCTTCATTCCCAACTGTCGTTTAGAGTAATGCAGAAGTAGAATAATTTACTATAAGAAGGGGTCAATATGGAGCAGCCAGGCATGACCATGTGGTTAAGGTATTCGACCCGTAATCTGAAGGTCGCGAGTTCTAATTCCTGTCACACCAAAAACGCTTGTACTTTCAGCCGTGGGTGTGTTATAATGTGTGATTAATCCCACAATAGTTGGTAAAAGAGTAGCCCAAGAGTTGGTGATGAGTGGTGATCATTAGCTGTCTTTTTTCTAGTCTTACACCGCTAAATTAGAGACAGCTAGCGAAGATAGCTCTTGTGTATCTTTGCCTGAAATTAAAAAACAAACACACATTTCTCTTATCCAAGTAGTACGTAGCTTTTTTAGAACAATACTTACCTTTTTAATCACACAACCTGCGTGTAGTCCAATCAAAATATTTATTTTTATATAAAATTTCTTACAACACATGTTTAATATAAATTGAAACATCTTCAATAATTATAAAATGTTTAATGTATAACTTATTCCAGACATAATCGAAGATTTACCATGAATGGAAAGTAGTAAATTTTGGGTATAATTATAGATTAAGTATATTGTTTTGACTTTTCAAAACATACCTCAAGTAAATTCAAAACAAACCAAACAAAACCAATATGGAGACCGAAAAGTTGTTTTAAAATTGCTTACTGGTATAGCTGTCCATATAAACTTGCTTGAGTGGGTTCAACAACCTAAAAATAACAAATATTAGTGTGTGTACTGCTTAAGGCGGAAGCCACTTGATTTGTAAAGTTCAACACGAAGTCTGCACAAACAATTAAATTGTCATCCCTCCTAATTTCATTGCTTAATTACTAATACTTCCTTGGACTATCTAAATCGCCACTGTTTTCTAGAAAATTTAGAAGTTAAAAATCGTATTATATGAGGAGAGATAATAAGAATATTTATGCAAACATGAAAACACTATAAGCATTGCTTAAATTCTGCAAATTAATAAAATGTTTATTTTGGAATTAAGAAAAGAAATGTTCCAAATTTACTGGTGTTGTTTTTGTATAGAGCATGAGTACACATTGGGGGTGTGATAGAATTGAAAAATTTTCTAAAATTTTATAAAGATTTATCTACTTAATTGTTCAACAGCAATCTAAACCACTTGTGTAATTTCTAGTTTTGTCTTGATTGAAATATTTTTCTTTGGGTTTTCCTTAAACGAGTTAAACATGATGCCATGACTGTAAATGAAATTCGCCTGCAACATTTTTGCCGTAAGGTTTTTAGAAGACCCAGACATGTGATAATGCTTAAAATTGTTAATTGAACTCTAAATTTTTTATCGAACTGTGCATTACTCTCTCTCGAATCTTCATATTATTTATTAAGTGGTATCTAACACTAAATACGGAGAAGAATTTACCAGGAATTTAGCAACGGCGATTTTATGAATTATTTTAAGCGTCTTGTTTATGTTCAGACAAAACTCCTTCAATATCTTATTTAATATATATTGAAACATTCTTTATTGAGATAAGTTAACTTCATATAATACACATCGATATATCTGAAATACAATCTATTGTATTAACAATAATAAAAGTTGATATGCATGTATTACTGTATCATAAAAGCCAATGACGTCATAGTAACGTAAAGTTCAGCCAATGAAATTTCTTTTTCTCATTATCTACATAACTATTTCAGATATTTCTTTAAGTAAGGGAAAATTATAAGCAAAATTACTCGTAGTTGTGTACAGATCGCTTATTATCGGTCATTAAAACCTTTGTAGTGCTTATATACATGATTTGTAACCGTGATCAATGATTAGTAAGATGTGCCTTCTGACATGTACTGGATATTCTGAGAGAACATATAGTTTTAAGAAAAGTAATTGTTGTGCCATTTTAATAAATCACATTTAATATGTGAACTTTATTTCAAATTAAGCACAAAGCTACACAATGAGTATCAAAACTGTTTCTAGCTGTGTAAGTCCTCAGACTACCCGCTTTGCCACTAGGGGGCAGTATGAAATACACCTAAGTTTATAAATACTGGTAATGAAACTACAAATGTGTATGTCATTTACATATACTTATCATTGTGTATGTTTTGTGGTTGATGTAAATACCATGTTATTTGCAATATTCAATTAGAGCTACTTATATTATAAAAAAGCGAGTTAAAAATATACTTTGAGAGTCTCTATAAACTTGTTTACTCAATGAATGTGTTAGTAGTGTTAACACTAGAGTATTATAATTGTCTTTTAACCGATGATGTCTTTTAATAGTAACCGACACAACATTTGAAAGTTAAAACTAATTATTCAAATTTTAACACCAACATACGAATTTTATTGAACACTAATTGTGTAAACATTAGTTCCCTGAAAAGTCACTGTAAAGTTCACAAACCCCCATATCATAATAACTAAACGCCAATATTCCACCTCAAAAAAAAAAAAAAAGGAGTGGAAGCTTATCCATTTTCATATCTTTAGACATATTGATACTGAAATGTAACGTCTGTTGTATGAGAGGAATAATAAATTCATACTTACATCATTGGCTGTTTGCAAACAAGCTGTTTTATACAAGCATTTAAAATACCATGACTATCCTAAGCATTAAAAACAGTATATTGGATAGACATAGCTCATAATTTTTGTTTTCTAGCTATATAAGCTAATATATTTGAACACATATTTCCACTTGATTATGAACAATGTTTATATATATATATATATATATATGCACTAGTAGAATAGCATGTCGATGTAATCTGAACTTTATATAACGTCTACAGGCGTTAAGGCTTCAATGCGTGAGGCTTATCGAGTGATGGAGTTGGACGTTGCCTTGGCAACTGCAATCTAGTCGGGTAAACACGATTTGTGCTCAGCCACCTACTGCGCTTAAACAGCCTCACAGGTTTCTAGCTCATGAAATCCAATATCCGTAAGATGTCTGTTAGTTAGCCCTTTGAACACGCTAGTGATATCGGTCTTCAGTCTGTAACTTTGACAATCGTATTCTTGGTGAGACGTGAGTGACATACCTAATCTTACCCTAGATGGGTTTAGGTATGTTGTTGCTGAATCTTATTGTTTACCGAACGAAATGTTTCACTGAATAAGGAGTGACTCAAAAGCGCTTCTCGTTTGGGTGAGAGGTAACAAGAAGCAGTGAACGCCTGTATAAAGATATATCTTACAGAATAGAAGAGCATTAAAAGTCATGACATTACCACATCTACTGGAACATTCTATCTGTCCAACGGAAATTTAAATACAGAAGCAAATCGCTGCACGTATCACTTTGCTTCATACTTATACAGTAAGTTTTGCTTTAGAGAAAAAAAAATGAAATTATTTTTTCCCTTAATAACGAGCAAAAAAAAAACTGTTCTGCTTTGGATTTAAAATTAAAGATATTTTTAAAAACCTGCGAGAAACATTATAGTTTCTGCCGAGGTTTGCCATTCTACTGTTTCATTCTTTGAACAAAACTGTCCTCTTATTGTAAGAGCAGATGAGAATCTTCAAATATTTAAATACTAAAACGAAGTGATTAAGCCCAAAACAATTAACATATCACTAAAAATTATTAAAATTATTTTAATTTTGCAATAAATAATTTATAGCAGTAACTGCGACTGAAATAAAAGTACAGAATATATTTAGATATTAAAATTATTTGAATTACCTAAATTCTCTTAAATGCGTCACCTGGCTCTCAGAAAATAATAATTTAAGTTTACTTAGGTTGTCTTGAACTGATCGCTCATTCCAAGTGGGGCCCAGCATGTCCAGGTGATTAAGGCACTCGACTCGTACTCCTAGGGTCGCGGGTTCGAATCCCCGTCATACCAAACATGCTCGCCCGTTCAGCCGTGGGGGCGTTATAATGTGATGGTCAATCCTACTATTCGTTGGTACAAGAGTAGCCCAAGAGTTGGCGATGGATGGTGATGACTAGTTGCCTCTCCTTTAATCTTACACAGCTAAATTAGGGCCAGCCAGCGAAGATAGTCTTTTTAGCTTTGCGCGAAATTCATAAACAAACCAGCCCAAGTGTTACATAAGATGCTGTTTAAGTTGAAAATACGAACAGTTAATTTGGATTTGTTTACACACGTATTCGATTATATTTGGTGAAGACAATATACACAAAATTGTACACTGCTTTTTAGAACAACTTACATATGTTTTTTTTGTTTGCTGAAATATATACTAACTTACAAGACCTTAATTTTAAGTGATAGCAGCTCAACATCCCCCATCGTTAATTATTGGGCTACATCTAACCAACGACTAGTTGGATGATCGTTACGTTATAACACTCACACACCTGAAAGAAAGAAAATGTTCGGTGTCTCGGACAACCTAAATACAAAACAAACCTATCTTCTTATAAGACAAACTACGACAATTATATTTGTACGATATTATATATATACATTTAAATACTTATGCAAATTCCAATATTTACTATAGCGTTAAGGATGAAATGGTGATATACGTAAACTACATTAGGTCGCGTTTTGAAAGCTAGGAACTGAAAGGTTTAAATTATGATAAAAAATAATCATTATTACTTATTTATTGTGCAAAATAGAATAATATAATATAAAAGCAGGAAATGTCATCAATACATTCTGTTTTCCAAGTTCATTGTGCTTTACATATATTGTTTCTATGTTATAGTGAATGTTATTGATGTTATAATTGTGTTATACTCACACATCATTTTACCTCTTTATGTTCATTAACGTTATTTAGTTTGTACATATTGATTTTGGGCTTGGCATGGCTAAGTGGATAAGGCACTCGACTCCTAATCTGATGATCGCGGGTTGGAATCCCCGTTATACCAAACATGCTCGCCATTTCAGCCCTTGTAATGTGACGATCAATTCCACTATTCGTTGGTAAAAGAATAGCTCAAGAGTTGGCGGTGGGTGGTGTTGACTAGCTGTCTTCCCTTTAGTCTTACACTGCTAAATTAGGGACGGCTAGCGCAGATAGTCCTCGCGTAGCTTTGCACAAAATTCAAAACAAAGATAATGGTTTCATGAATCGATTCACACGAACTTCAACATAATAAATTGTTGTTAAGTACTGGTGATCAGTAATACATAGGTTTAGAAATAGGTTTGTAGTTTCTTACTGACAACATATTACTTTCTTCCTGCGCCTCTCTCTCGGTGTATCTATTTGTCACTCGCATTTGACTTCGTCATCCTTATTTCTCTTCTCTCTTTTCTCATTGGTCCCCCGCTGGTACAGTGGTAAGTCTATGGATTTACAACGCTAAAATCAGGGGTTCGATTCCCTTCGGTAGACTCCGCAAATAACCCGATGTGACTTTGCTATAAGAAACACACATACATACATTTTTTATTGAACTTCTATATTTATATCTCTTTATAAAAGACATGCGAAAATGATGATAATCTTGTTTCGGACGTTACATCTTTTTCCAGTCTATCTGATTATAAACATAGGGGTCTTGTATTCTTTATACCAACTGAACTTATAAATGCGACTGCTATTTCCGCTAGCTCGAATTGTTTGTTAATAATATAGAATATTGTAATCCTCTAATTCCGTAGAGACTGATCAGAGAATGGTCAATTTCTTATACTCACTCAGTTTAAAACTATGTTTCTTACACCTCACTTAATAAAATAATAATATACTCTCACGCTAAAGTGAGTTTTGGTATAAAAACATACATACTCTGTTTGTTGAAAAACATAAAGGTACACAACGTACTATTTGTGCTGCAGCCATATGAAAAAAAGACATGTGAATCATATGCAAATACTTCATTGTTTATTTTGTAGGGTATGGAAAAGCAAATAGAAGAAATATTTTGCAAGACATCAGAAAGTATGAATAGAGGCGGAAGTTTAACGGAAATAAATTAAAACATATTGATGAGAAAAAAAAAACACCACAAGAAAAAAGTGAGGAAAAGAACAATTCATAAAAAGAGAAAAATATAACGTGTTAAGAGATAGGAAACTTGGACACATTTGGGTAGAAGAAAAGAAATGAAAAAATGTTCTATGAAAGAATGAAAAAAACTCTAGGGTAAAATAAAACAACACATCAGAATGTTTCAAAAAAGGTGTAGTGGATAGAGAAAAACAAATAGAATAAAAGAAAACGAAATGTAAAAGGCGACAGGTAAAGAAATATAAGTAGTGAAAGGTAAAAAAAGTGACGAATGAAGATGAATTAGGAAAGAAAAAGTAGGAATTTTCTTGAAGAAGTAAGAGAAAGTAGATTTATGTACCCTAAAAAACTTTCAAGTTACAGCATGTGGACCAACTAGAACTGTCGCTCTTCACTGTGGATGAAGAAGATAAGTTTAGGCTTAAAGAAAAATGAGAGCCAAAAGTCATTTAATTTTGTACGTGAAGTATAACTTTTTGTTTGCTTTATGTAAGATTAATCACAACAAATGCATTTTTCACTGGATAAAATTAGGGATAAAATGAAACTAAATCTCGTAAGTTGATAGCATTTTTGCACTTCTATCGCGCTAGAAGTCCTAAAATAAAACTTTTATCGCGCCTATTGTTGCTTCTAAAATAAATAATCTAAATAGTTTTTCAATTAAGACTGAAAATTTAGCAGCTCAACAGGACTGATAAACTCTAATATCGAGCTTGCTAATAGTAGTGTACATAAATATCTTTAGTGTCATAAATCACTTTTTTTTTTTACTGGAAATAATTATTGAGCTAATTAAGAGTGATGTGGTAAAAACTGATATATTTTCTGTTATAAAGCTTTATCTCATTAATTAATTTGAAAAAGGAACACGGCTCGCATACTGCTTCAGCTAAGACTTATTGTTAGAAACCTAAATTATCTTATTAAACAATTCCCTGAAAAGTACATTTTGTACAATTAATCAGATTGCATTGCATTTTCCAGTCTTTTATTTTGTAGTTTTTACAAAACATCACAGAATTGTTTGTCCCCCTCCGCGGCTCAGGATTAAGTCAATGGCCTTATAACACAAAATATTATATTTCATACCAGCCGTGGGCATCGGCCAAATAGCTCTTCATGAAGCTTTCTGCTTTACAACGAACAACCAAATATTCAAGTGTTTTTAATCAACGGTTCAAACCACTTCATCTGCTTATTGAGGGCTAACATACTTATAGTAGTTTATTTTTGAATATTAATATTGATTCTAGTGTGCCAAATTAACTACCAATACATCATTGTCACCTTTAAAGACACCAAATAATTTTTACTCTAGCCTTTCTGCTTCAATTTTGATCGTAAAGAATAAAAACTTTCTTCCTGAACATCCTGAAAATACTTTTAACATTAAAAACATTATTGTAACCTTGCCAAGTTTTAAGCTTTCTTACTGTATTTTAAGCTTTGTCAGTGATAAACGAAAAAGAGAATTTTGTAATTAAAATATGATTATACGTTTCACAGAGAACTTGAACAGGATTACTAAGTGTTATTTTTAAAATAAACAACTGTCTTATTGTACAGCTTTATAAGTCTAGTTGAGACTAAAAATATCATTAAAACATATAATCAATTTAATATAAAGAGGGTAAGATTCGTATTACTTGCGCTATAACAAAATAATGTACTTAACAACATTATTAGCGTTTAAAATTATTCCAAAACATGAGGTGCAACAAAAACTAAAAGTATTATATTCGAGCTCCTTTCTATTCAAGATTATTTTATTTATGTGTTACAATTTTTGTCGATGACAGTTTTAGTAAAGTAAACATATAACTTCTTTCCTTTGAACCATTTTGTTTGTATTCATTATCACTAATCTAATCAGTTATTTATACTTTTATGTTGTATTGATTTCAACTCAATCATACGCTATAAATACTGAAAAAAGATCAATTTCAATTTTGTTACTGCAAAACATCAATGCATGTAAACAGTACTAATTATATCGAGAGATGTTAGAGCTATATCTATTCCAGAATTACAGGCGATGGTTATTCGGTGATGTCTACTGGTTTAACTTCTACAACAGAGTAATGGCCTTAGCCTTGTAACCTCCGTTGTAACATACCCCATGAAGCTTATCGCATAACAAGTTCTAAGTTCATGAATAATTCAAAAGATTTCACATGATTTATGAGATTTAAGACAGTTTATTTGTACTCACTGTCTCTGTTGCATATTTAATGGAGCTTTCAGTGTCATGACATATACGTTTGTGTGTGTGTGTGTTTATATGTGATTTAAAATGATCAATGACAACAGAATAATAGCACACACCCATTCCACAATGAATGAGTTTAGATTATTGTCATGCTAAAAGTACATATATTCCTATTTGTATATATGTCCTACGCAAATGTAGATTTTACTTTGCAAATTACAACTAATGTAATAAACATAGGTGTGAGAAGAACATCTAAAATTAGGATATTTCAAAAACCAAATGTAAGTTTATATAATGTCTGTTTTTGTCATTTTTTAGGTATAATTTATTTCACTAAATTTATATATTGTCATTGCAATAAAAGTTTTAAAATAATGATAGATTAGCACCACATTCTTTAAAGCAATCATTTACGTAACGTTTTTTTTTGTGATTTGGTTTTGAATTTCGCACAAAGCTACTCGAGGGCTATCTGCGCTAGCTGTCCATAAGTTAGCAGTGCAAGACTAGAGGGAAAGCAAGCTAGTCATCATTACCCACCGCCAACTCTTGGGCTACTCTTTTATCAACGAATAGTGGGATTGACCGTCACATTGTAACGCCCCCACGACTGAAAGGGGAAGCATGTTTAGTGTTACGGAGATTCGAACCCGCGACCCTCGGATTACTAGTCGAGCAACTTAACCACCTGGCCATGCCGGGCTCCATCTATTTCTAGAGCTTCAATATAGCATACAATAGACGTATATGGCTCCTCCACCCCTCCTGTCTCTCTATATTACTACTGAATTGAACGATAACAACAATAGAGTATATTGAAATTCAATCTATGTATAAAACTTAAAAAAATAGCTGTCAATAACAAGATAAGTAATTTTTTTATCTTTCCCTGATTTAACGTTATAACACAGATATATATTTTAATCTAGAGTTAACTTCTTGTTTTAAGAACACATTTATGTTTGAAACTGTTTTCCTCTGTTCCATACAGCTTTTCTCCACTAAATCATTTGTATATGATTTTATTTAGTCCCTGCATGGCCTAGCGCGTAAGGCGTGCGACTCGTAATCCGAGGGTCGCGGGTTCGTGCCCGCGTCGCGCTAAACATGCTCGCCCTCCCAGCCGTGGGGGTGTATAATGTGACGGTCAATCCCACTATTCGTTGGTAAAAGAGTAGCCCAAGAGTTGGTGGTGATGACTAGCTGCCTACCCTCTAGTCTTACACTGCTAAATTAGGGACGGCTAGCACAGATAGCCCTCGAGTAGCTTTGTGCGAAATTCCCAAACAAACAAATGATTTTATTGTTGAATTTCTTCCTTATAAGATGCTTTATTATAGCATGTAGTCCTTTATTATCACACCTCTTAATATTTAATTGCCTTGATTGGAGAAAACAACCTCTCTTTTGTTTAATTTATAGATTTACATTGTTAAAATGACGCATTCTATGTAAAATAGGCAATAACTCCTGGATTGATGCAGTAACAGTGTAGTGATATGTAAATTTACTAATTAATATAGATATTTTAAGGAAAAAACTATTTCTGCGCTATATAAACAAACACTTCATAGATTTCAGTGATCTTATATAACAAACATCTAACATACTGTACGTTCTCCAATAATTTTTCCAATTTACTGAAGTTATATTTTTCTAAAAACCTTTAAATATTAAATAAGTAAAAAACTATTATATTTTTCTAGATCTGACAGTAAAACGCATTCTTAAGTTGACTTTGCATTTAAGATAAATTTATTTCATCAATGCTAGTGATTTGCATATGTGAGAAGTTGAAAAACTTTAAGTCCGAACACAAAACGTTATTACATGAGAACGGCTTAAAGGTAGAGGAAATAAACTGCTTACACCATAGTAGATTTTTTTTTAAAAATCCGATAAGATAAAGTAGTCAGAGAAAAAAAAGAAATGCATTAATATTCAAATCAATATAATGAGTGAAAATTGTAATTAAATATCTAAAAATCAACATTTATTGCAATAACAAAGTTTTTAAGGCCTATTTTTCTTTATTAAAAAATGTGATTTATCGTTCCTTACTTTCATGATATTATTTCAATTAATTGAGTTGGAAGGTATAAGCTCTGGAATGTTTGGCTGAGAACATTGAAATGTGCAAAAATCTAGAAAATAGTTACTTGAATATAAAAGATAAAGATGCATCTGATAATTACATGTTATATTCAAAATACGCAAATCTGTAATCGCTTATCTAAAAGTATGAATAAATCATCACTTCTCGCTAAGAAAGCATTTTAGAATATGAAATTATAGAAAATTTAATTAATGGCTTAAACCTAATTAAGATAAATTATCATATAATTTAAAAACAAACCTGTTTCACGCGAGATATCAAACTATTGAAAATCCTTTGTAAGTGATGAACATTGTTGGAATATACCACAAAACAAAACACTCTTCCTCAAAAGACACGTAACTTGTGTTTCTTTTTTGTACTATCACATTACTTCATTATATGATACGTTTTGAACTTTCTATTATATTTCACAAGTAGATTATAATGGGTTTTTAAAGCAATTAAAGTGCTGGTGAAACGAATAGACTTTCGTTTTAACTTAATTTAAAATTTCTATCATGAAACAGATTAGGAGATTATATTTGACAAGCCAGAACATATGTTTACCATTCTGTGTACCAATCGGCAGTACCTTTGTAAATGTATAACAAATAGTTCTTTAACGGGAATATTTTTTTCTCTTCTTTGATTTGCGGATTAACGTGATTGAGATATGATTAATTGTAAAAGTTATTCAATTTGTCTTAAAAGAAAAAGTTCTTTTGCAAGTTAATGAGAACAAGGTACGTTAGCTTTGAATAAAATAAGAAATCGTAGCTGGTAAAATAACGTATAATTTATGTACACGTTATATTTTAGAAAGAACACACTACAAAACAGTAATGAAAAAATGAAAGATATTAATACTTCTCATGGAGTATCATTTAGCTTCTGTATGAACCAATAATCGTACCGTTTAGCGTTAGAGTGAAACACTGTTCCAAAATTGATTTATTAAGTTAAAAGAGTACTCTAGTAGTTACGGAAATAAAGATCATGGTGAAATGTGGATGAATATTTTATACTGTTAAGATGCATAATATATTTTGCTGTTTAGTGATAACAACAGCGTTAATAACAAGTTTATAAAATGCGTTTTTGTAGAATTGCAAAATCTTAGTGAAGTCTTTAAACCTATTCAGTTTGTCAGACTTAATAAATACTTGCATATAAAGGTGGTACAGAATGGAGACTTGCAGTTATCAGATTCAGTGTACTTTCGTAGAGAATTTGCTTTTACCAAAACATTATGCTTTCTAACAGAGCATATTCATTTGATATTAAAGATAAGTTCGTAGTTCGTTCTTTCAAATAGTAACTATGAGAAAGTGGGAACATCTTGTTGTAGATGCAGTTTTAAAGTTAAGTTATTGTTTTAAAATTATTTTTCTAACACAAATAATTTCGGTTAACGAAAAACAACCTGGTGCAATGGACACATTAATTTACATTCAGTAATACAATAGTTGTTTGGAAGTTTCCAAAAAGGCCCCTAGCTTTTGCAGTCAAAATTATTATACATTTTTATTTTTATTCAGTAATAAACGCTAAATTCTTGCAGTTTGTAGTTTGTCTTATGCACCTTTTTGCCAGAACATTTAAATATCAATTAATTGAAGTATTTATGTACCCTAGTTAAACTTAAATTTTAATAATATTACCTTTATTTTGTAATCAATAGAATATAACTCTTCTATAATTTAATTGAGGGCCAAACATGGCCAGATGATTATGGTGCTTGAATTACAATATGAGGGTCGAAGGTTTTAAATCCTAGTCACACTAAACATCCTCGCCCTTTTAGTCGTGGGAGCGTTATAACGTTACGTCCAATCCTACTATTCGTTGGTAAAAGAGTAAGCCAAGAGTTGGCGGTCGGTAGTAATGAGTAGTTGCCTTCCCTCTAGTCTCACACTGATAAATCATGAAAGGCTAAAGTAGATAGCTCTCGTTTAGCTTTGCGCGAAATTCAAGACAAACAATAAAATAACTACAATTTACAGCAACAAAGTTCATTGGCTTATAAGGAATACAGTGTTCATTTTCTTTAAGAAGATAATCTCAATTTATTGTTAGATTTGTCCACGTTCTCTACATTTATAATGAAAGACTGACAACGCACTTTAACCTCTTTTGATCACCAAGAAAGATTTTCTAGAAAGTCAATTCTTGAAATCACAATGTACATTTCATAAATATGAGCATGATTTACAAAAGTCCATACTCATTGTATTCCATTTCAGAATTATCATTCATAGACTAAATTATATACATATATGTATATATACTACATTTATTAACAGTCCTATTACTTTCGAAGAAATAGTTCACTTTAGACTTTAATTCATGCACTTAAAGCTGTATTTCATTACATGTCTTTTCCCATTTACATCTATATTTAATTATCTTAGGTAATATAATATGTAAAGTGAAACACATTGTAACAAACAACAAATTAAACAATCAGATTAAATGTGAAACAATGATTTAAATAGATTACACCTTACCCCATTTATTCATAGAAAAATTATTTGTTACTATTCTTCATTTCTACTTACCTATCTAAATGACTTGCCTTGATTAATAATCCACAATGAAATAGATTACTTGAACTGTACAAAGGTCAGGAGGGTATATAATAACACCAAGGATTGTTTTTTGTTTTTTATCGCAAAGCTACATATTGGACTGTCTGCGCTTTTTCTAATGCAGATAATCGAACCTGTATTTTAGTGTCCTAACTCAGTAAATTATAAAAAAAATATATTAATATTTTCAGAACTATTTCACAAATTTTAACCATTGCTCCTTACAGCGAATGATGTGGAGTTTTCGAAAGCTCTAGGATTATAGGGTTTTATTGTTTTATTTTAATATTTCTTGAACCTACGTATTTTTCTGTTTATATAACTTGTTACTACCTATCTTACTGCCTATTTCTGAACATTCGGTCTCTCGGACTATTCTTTCACTCATTAATTTGCAAAGAAAAAATACCTATCCTATGTTCCTACTCTTTCTTATATTGCTGTTTGTTTTCTGTTCCGCATTTATTAGTCTATTTCATTTGTTATGCTTTTTGAAGTGTTAATTTTCTGTTCTTTTTCGAAGAAGTTTCACCTCTAATTTGGGTGTGGGTGGCCCAGTATCAGGGCTTTAGTTTTGGAACTGGTAAGTCAAGTTTGAATCCACAACTATACTTCCCACACTTTAAGCTGTGGGAATGTTATAAAAGTTACTGTCGTATCCTAACATTGAATATGGATGGTAGTATCCTGCTAAGTGGCTACTTCTCTTGTGGTCAATAGCTCAAAATTAGGTAAGAAGGCAGAAAGTTTATTAGTTTTACCGTAAATAGAAAATGCAAAGACTTCTAACATTAAAAAAAAACGTAAGATTTATGACTAAATGTGAAACCCGAGAGACGTGTGCAGAGCTACACAGATATACGATGAACTTAATATCGCTTTCATTTGAACAGCTACAACTTTCTAGAGTAACCTGTTCAGCTCAAGTGATTGAAGAAAACACACAAGATGTGTCGGTTTATATCTTCTTCTATCACTGTTATTACATTTTTTGACTCTAACCTCAATAGAATTTTGACAGATGGTTTATGTTCAGCAAGGGTGAAATATTGTACTTTTCGAACCGATCAAGAAAAGACGGCACATTACATACGGGTCACGTGGCTAGAGATAATGGTATAGAATGCCTCCAGGGTTCTTCACAAGACAACCTACGTAGTCGGTTCTAGTTACCGTGTAATGAGGCGTAGAAGATGTACTTTCCCAATAACAGAAAAACTTCAACCTATGAAATATTAGTCAAAGCAAGTCGTAGGCTATATTTGTCGTTCAAATAGATCAAAGTAAAAAAAAACAGTAACGACAAAAGAAATACTTTCTTGAGATAGTTCCTGTGTTGTTAAGATGATTAAACCTATCAGAAACATCAATGCTATTTTAAGAGAAAAATTTCGAAAAAATTGGAAACGCAAATACGAGACACGAACTTCTACATCGCTATATGTTGTGGTTAATACAAACACTTAATTTTTGTACTTCATGCATTTCTTGATCTAGTAGTTACTTGCTACAACCATCTCTTTGTAGTTTATACATATATTTATATAGATATTTGTACACACACAGTAAGATTGTATTCCTCTCGGGAACACAGAAGAGTACGGAGAAATGTTAATCGATTCTCAAAAACGAGATATGGAGTTTATTTAGTACCTTTAACTTCAACCGTGTTTCAACATTATATTTATCTAGGTGATAAGCAGGATAATTAAAAATAGTAATACATTACTATAAGTAATCAAATAGGCTTAACATGGCCACATAGTTAGGACGATCGACTTAATTTGAGAATCGTGAGATCGAATGCCAGTCACACCAAAAATGTTGCTTTTTCAGCCATGGTGGCGTTATAAGTGACGGTCAATCTCACTACTTGTTCATGAAAATGTAGACCAAGAGTTGGCAGTGGGTAATAATGACAAGTTGTTTTCCTTCTAGTTTTACGCTGCTAAATTATAAATGGCTAGAACAGTTAGCTCTCGGGTACTTTTGCTCAAAATTCAAAAGAAACAAACATAGGATCATTAAAATAGCACATGAACTTATTTTTTAATGGAAATTAATGTTCTTAAACTTCTGAACCTCCATCATTTTTTATGCTTATCTAGAAACTTACATCTCATTCGAAGAGCGAAACGTAACCACTACGGAAATGCGGCTCTAATGTTTATTGTTTTCGCTTTTGATCATTTATGCCCAAAACAATCTCTTGTAATGGCCAAAAAATAAAAACAAACAAACAACGTTTTTTTTTAATTCGTCAATTACGTCAGAGTAACAAATGCTGAATATTTGTTGTATTTGTTAATTTCAAGATTAATAAAAAAGTTCACCTGTGTTGAAAGTTTGGCTTGGTTTGTTTGAATTTCGCTCAAAGCTACACTAGAGCTGTCTGTGCTGGCCGACCCTTACTAGGGTGGTGAAAGATTAGAGAAAAATCAACTAGTCATCACTACTCATCGCCTACTCTTTGGTTACTTTGTACCAACGAATAGTAGGATTTACCGTTATATTATAACACCCCAACAAAGTTTCATGGGAAGTGATTCAAATTCGTGGACCTCAGGTTGCGATTTGAGCGCCCTAATCACCAAACCATGCTAGGCTTACATTAAAAGAGTTACTACTGCCGTAGAACGTTCAGGGTTATCTGCTTTTGTAAATTCTGAGTTATCTAATTACTGCCCTTATGTGACTTCTAAATATTATAGATATAGCACAACTTAAATTTTAGCTTTCCTCATAGATTTATAGAGTGTGTCGTTTTAAATTTGTTTTTATGGCGAAAAATGCGTTCTTTCTTTAACTGGACGACAGTATAGATTATGTTTGAAGATGGCTTTGTTATTGGTTAATTTTAACTAAGAAATATACAAAAATAGCTGAATTATTATTTGTGGCATCAAGTGATGTGTATGTGTTAAAACTAAGAAAGAAAGAAACACTAGTTCAAGGGTATTAATCAACACTTGTTTTCCAGTGGTTCAGAGGTTAGTGTTGTAATAAAGGTGTTGTAATAAATAACCTAGGCAGTAGGAATCCAAGGTCTCACTAGCACAATATTATCACCCAAACTATGTCGCACAACATCCCAGTAAAATGACTATAGTATACCCAACATGTCTATTTCATGAAGCTCTTTTATTAAAATGTCTCTGTGGCAAGTGGAATATTTCACAAGTTCGTCAAACTGACGCGACCTATACAGTTAACATAGTTTTTGTCCCTATGAGCTTATGTTATTTGTACGTGTAAAATAGTTCTTCTGCATTTTTAATTTCGGATTTAACACACACACACACACACACATTTATATAGTTTTGTTGCCAAGTAGCACAAACAAATGAAGCCACCCCAAATAGATAACTGTTTTTTACATATATTAGCTTCAAAAAATATTTTACAATAACTTCTAGTACATTACTAGATCTTCAATATGGTATTTAAACAGAAACACTTTGCAAAATCAATTGTAAATTTTCTTGGAATATTCACAATATATCTGACGTTGTGATCTAAAAAGGGTTATCAAAGTAAATAAACGGTTTCCAATTATTTTTCTTGTATTTGTCTAAATTAAAGGATAATTATGCCCTTAAAAATTTCAATTCAAGAGAGATTTGATATTATTTGTTTTTTTCTACGGACAATGTAACGAACATACCACTCTTATTATCATTTCTATTCATAGTGTATTGCAAATAAAAGACGCTGTTAAGCCTACTGGTTTAGAATGATATGTCAAACAATTTAGACAGGAAGGAATTTTCCTAATCAGAAAGCGTTAGTTTATGTTCTATGTGTTATACGTTCTTCTCGTTCCTAATATTCAGTGTCTTTAGCAGATTTGAGGTCTCTTTTGAAAAATATTTTTTGTGGACATCATATTAGAAATACGCTGCACTGCACGTGTGTATGTGTGATAAACGTTTTATTTCATCACAGAAATAGTTATTTCGTCTATTAATCGCCCGGTGATATCAATATATAAACGTAGATATCTTGGTTAAAGATACGTTAATTCTAAATCAAACCACAATTAAAAGAGATTATTACTGATTTGTACAGAATTATGTCATTATAAAATAAGTTGTAAACGTGAAACCAAAATATGAGAATTCATTTCTGATGATATATTTCTTTAGTTATGTTATATATATATATGTGAAAAAATAATACTGCCTTAAGTTTGTTTCCTTGTTGATAATCACCAACTATACAATGAGCTATCTGTTCTGTGCTGAGAGCAAGTTTAAAAATTTTAATTTTTGCGTGATGAACCCTCAGATTTAGTTCTGAACCTCCGGATGGCTTTTGTTCTATTAATGTATCAAAATGATATCAAAAACAACAGTATATTTATAATAATAAAATCATTATAAAAAATATACATTATTTACAACCTAATCAATAAATATATCTGACAAGGTTTTAAACGTATCGTACAATCAAACTGATTATCATATAATCCGTTAAGACAAATAAGTCAATTAATTTAATAATCATCGTTCTATTCAAAATTTTAGGAAGGAAATATAATTGCTTTATTCTGGAAACGAATTTAAAAGGTAAAATACTAATATACAATAATAAAAAGTATTAGGGAAAAAAACGCATAAATATGCAAATAATAATGTCAGCTAAATCATAAATTTATAATCATCACAAAACATCATGGAAAACACAAAAGAAAAGCAAATTGGATGTACAATATGGTCGTATTTTGTGAGGAAGCCCTTTGCCTTATACATTGCATTAGATGTTTTCAAACTGCCATACAGTTTTTATTTGTAAAATTGTGTAATGTTCCAAATATCCTCTATTCCCTACAATTCATTCAAGTTAGTTAGTCACTTTCGAACTTTAAGCTTCCCATATGGACATAAAGCTTCAATACTACACATTTCGGAATATTGTCCAAGTCAAAAGACATGAATATTCTATCACACTCTTTCCCGTCAAGATATCGTTCCACCAAACTTGCTGTTTGTTTGAGATCATTGCCTTGCAGGAAAATGGATTTCCACACGATGAGTCCTGTCCCAGAGGGAATTAATGTGAATCAGAATATGCCATTAGTCTCAAAAAATCTTCAAACCTGTATTCATCTCTTATCATATGCCACACATTGACTGAGATACCAACACTGTTATACTCTTAGCCTGAACACAAACTCCATTTGATTGTTGTCAAACAACACAAAATTAATATGTAAAGAGTACACATTCCCATCATTGCTCAGTCTAATGTTCGTGGTCCGGTGGTCAATTAAACATAATGATTTAGTTTCAGGAGCGGTTTTCTAGCAGCTGGAGGTCCACTGAGTCTCCTTTGTGCACCTTCTTATTCTTGAGTTAACATTCAATACGTATTTAGAACACGTTCATTAGCAAAATCTTTACTAACTAACTATCACTTAGGAGAGTTTCAGTTTCTACTTTTATTCTATAATCGATACCGCTAGTGTCACACACCCTCTTCAGGGTATTAGATGCAGATTTTAGTGAAACATGGCGACTTGCTGCAGTTTGTCGCATGTTTTGATTTATATACGTATGACGATTGTTATTCAGATACTGGAGTTTGTTTGTTTGTTTTGAATTTTACGTAAAGCTACTCGAGGGCTATCTGCGCTAGCCGTCCCTAATTTAGCAGTGTTAGACTAGAGGGAAAGCAGCTAGTCATCACCACCCACCACCACAACTCTTGGGCTACTCCTTTACCAACGAATAGTGGGATTGACTGTCACATTATAAGGGCTGAAAGGGCATGTTTAGTGTAACGGGGATTCGAACCCGCGACCCTCGGATTACGCGTCGAGTGCCTTAACCATCTGGCTATGCCGGACCAGATAGTGGAAGCGTTGACTGGATCCACGTTACTATTATTGTTCTGCATAGTATGACTGCCTTTACTTGTATAGAATTTATACTGATGCGACATTTTTGGAATGGTTTTATAATATGCAATTACAAAATAAACCACCAATACACGATTGTATTTGTTTGAGTTCATTTTCCTTTTTACCAGCTTGGCTCCACACTAGTACAGCGGTAAGTCGATGGACTTACAACCCTAAAATCAAGTGTTCGATTCCCCTAGGTGAGATCAGCAAATAGCCCGATGTGGCTTTGCTATAAGAAAAACACACATTTTACCAGCTATTCTTACCGTGTTATGATTGTTTTTGTTGATGTATAGTATTTCTAACAAATAATCAAATGGACTTGGAAGAAATATTAATCGATAAATTGCTTATCGTTAGAATACGTCCATGATTAACTGCAACATCCAACTATAAATCCAATTCATACTTCTACCAAACATAGGTTTTCATTTTTTATATAAAGTCTTTTGAAGTCTACGAAGTTAAGGGATAAAATAATATGGTCAATAAATTGTCACGATGAGAATCAACTAGTAAACAATTAGTTATATAATTTGTCATCTCAGCTTTATTATACATTTAGCATATACGTACACACACACACACATACACATTTCATTATATGTTAAGGTTTAATTTAATTAAGCAGGTTTACTAATGAATGATGATGAACCTATTCTACTTCTTTAACTTATCAATCTATTATGAATAGCTCAATGATTTGAAATTTGTCATAAGGTTGAGATTTAAAAAAAGAAAAAGCTAATATAAAAATTTAAGGTAAATAGAGCTGCGCAAATATATACTTTACCTCAATACGATAACAATAAACAGACGTCATGATGAATTATTGATTCTCATTACGTTTTAGTTTTCACAATAAAGTTTACTTCATAAGAATTCTGCTTATATGAAACATCTACTGAGGAATAAAAAAATGTGTTCTTAAATGTACTAAAAACCTATGATCATGCATTTATAAAAATATTAGTTTTTCTCCCAAGATCTGCATAGAAAATATTTTTTTCTGAAAAAAATCGATAAATCCTTCATGATTTCTTGTTATATGTCTCCCATTGAGAAGGATAAAAGAAGGTCCATGTGCATAAATGGGGTCTTCAGTTTGGCACTTTTCCAAAACTGACAAGAAAGAAAGGAGAGTAGGAAAATTAAATACATACGTGATGAACCACAAAAGCCGCAAGATCATCAATCATATTTAGAAACAAAATTGATGGTCACTCGTGGAAGTAATGAGAACCGTACTTCCACAGTAAACTATGTATTACTAGATGTAGAAGCTGACTATGTGTCACTGTCCTCAGTAGGAAAGATGTCACTCACACAACACGTAAGTAATACAACTCCCGCTATCATAGCGAATTTGAATCAAAATTCGCTCCCTTGAGTTTTTAAACTTGATATTTCTGTCATTTCTCAGTTGAAACTAGAGATAGAAAATAACATGCAACGAAAGTTAAACCTCTTACAATCATTTGGGGAATGTTATTGTTTTTTCACACTAATGTAAAACAAAGTATTATAGTTGGATAAACACCCAGATACAGTCCTTGACCAATAGCATTTGCAGCCAATACGTAGCTTATATCATTTATCATGTTTCATCATTGATCTCTATTGAAGTACAGAATAATATTTAGATCTGTAAGCTGACGGTTCTTTTAAAATAATATGAACGAAACAATGAATAAAATTTATGATATTACAGCACTGGAAAGAAGCACACAAAAAAGCGCTGGTATGATGTTAAGAGATAAAACATTCACTGAGAGTGTTTGGCGCTTGTGCGATTGTTAACATTAAGTAAATAACTGAAATGTAATATTTACTGTACGCAGTTAGAACGGCCCTCATTTAAAAACTATCATCCTTGTTTCAACGACAGATAATGAAATATTGTAGAAGTGTGTAACACTGTTCTAAACGGAGGATATCAACAGCTTCAGTTAAAATATGTCCTAATTGTGTTCAGAAAAGTGTTTCCTTTTATTAATTTATTAATTTCAAAATATTCAATATTTTACACATCCCAAGCAAACAATTAGCAACCATTATAGAATTCACTACCACTAAAACTGTCTTTATGTTCAAAAACCAAAACTACTTACAAATAAATGGCCTAAGTATGGGGAATCCCGTGTCACCAGTTCTAACTAACACTTTTACGACACAGATTGAATCACAAGTGACCAATACAACCTTACACCCACCACTATACTGGTACAGATATGTAGATGACACGATTGCGAGATTCACATCTACAGAACACATACTTAATCTCTTCAAACACGTTAACTCGATACACCCCAACATTAAGTTCACCTGTGAACAGGAAAAAACTAAACAAATAGCATTTCTTAACTTCAAAATCACTAGAACTGATATACAATTCAAAACAGAACTTCACAGAAAAATCACTCTTATTGGATTATACATTCCCTGGGACTCAGCACATGAAACAAAACAAAAACTCAACATATTAAAAAACCAAATAAACACAGCCACAAAACTATGTTTACCTGATAATATTAACGATGAAATCAACAAAATAAAACAACACTTCATCAACATCAACAAATTTCCTCAAAAAAACCGTGGAAACATTATATGTACACACCTCGACCAACAAACTACAAAACCTTATAACACTGCTGTATACCATATGTTTCCGACATCAACGAAAAGTAACTAGCATTTGGAAAAAAAAAAAAAAACTTAAAAAACACAACATTCCAGTAAACACAAATTAATTCAAAAACAAGGTACAAAACTAAAGTCCTTACTATGTAAAAATAAAAACTACACTGACAAACACAACACCAACATAATTTATAAAACACAATGCACAAACTGCTACGATTTCTATGTTGCAGAAACAAGAAAAAATGGAAACTAGATCCATAGAACACAAAAAAAAACCTTCACATGTTTTTTAACACTGCAAATCAAATAAACACAACATAATCCATAGAAAACACCCAGATATTAAGTAGGGAAACAAATATAAACAAACGCAAAGTCAATGAAGTCCTACTTATACAGCTACTAAAACCAAAATTAAACCAACATAAAGGAACACCTATATACCCGTAATAATTAATAACCTAACATCCACCTGCAACGCCCTCTATAATCCTGTACCCGTTTATACTCTCGTCCCTAAGACATGTGTCCGGCAAAGATCACATGTCACATTCAAAATCTCTTTTTCTTAACCTGAAGATGACCTAGGTAGGTCAAAACGTTGTTCTCTCCTTATCAATAAGTCTTAATAAAAGTCTAGAATAAAGTAGAGAACAACGATCTTAGGTAATCTTCAGGTTCAAAAGGAGAGTTTGCAACTGACTGTTGCAGGGTACATGTCTTAGGAATGATAGTGTAAATGTACGGGATTGTAGGGAGCGTTGAAGTATCTGTTAAGTTATTAATTAGTATAACTATAAAATTGTTCATTTTATTGGTTTAATTTTGGCTTGATTTGTATAATTAGGGCTTTTTTGATTTTGCACTTGTTTATGTTTGACTCTCTACTTAGTATCGGGGTGTTTTCTAAGGTTATGTTTTGTTTATTTGATTTGCAGAGCTCAAAAATGTGTGAAGGTTTGTGTGTGTTCTTTGAATCTGGCTTCCTTTTTTCTGCTTGTTGATACAAAGAATGGATCACCATTATTCTAGCTAGGTTTTCCAGACAGGCTTCATTTTGATGGATGGAATATTTCTAGGTTATACTGAGATGAGTCCTTTGTTGAACAGATGTATCTCGTCATTACTTAATTGTCAGTCAGATCTGTTAATTATGAGGTTTGTTGATGGTTCTTCGTGTAGAGGTCTTTTTTGTTGTTGGCACCGTAGTTTATCTAGTTTTTTTTGTTGTGGCAAATCATCTTTTCCTTGTCGTTCTTATTATTGATTTGATTAATGTTGTGTCATATGAGTCCACAAATGTCTGGTTGAATGCAGCATGCCAGTTGATGGTCAAGATTCATTTTTTGATTTTGAAAGTCAAGTTAGTTCCTTATATTTCGAGTTTAACACGGCTTTTAGTAGGTTTTTGTTTCTACACAAAGAGAAAACACCAACAAAACAGCGGAAAACAGCCAGCAGAAAGAAGCCAATTTCGACAACAATTCCATCGACAATCAACAACCTTACTTACCAGGAAGAACTGTAAACGTTTGTTTCCCCAAAACATGTCATAAAAAGAATCTTAAACAACTTTTTCAAAAAAACTCACGCAAACCTCAACGTAATTTCACAGAAAAGGAAATTAAAAAAAAACAACCTCACATGGAAAGATATTACTTCTATAAACAACCTAAAACAAGATAACAATATCAATATTGACTGATCATGTGATGTGGTATGCAAATATCTATATTTGGAATTTACATTCACAAATTTTCATTTCGTACTTGAGAATATACAACATTAAATTATCAGAAAACGTTCGTTGAAAAGGCATATGATCACCTCGGACACAAATTAAATCGTATAGATAATGATGTGAAATGCTTGACATTGAACAAAATAAATGTGAATATTATATAGTTCCCTTACATGTGAGAGCTTTACCAGTTTATCAAACTGCTACTGCGAGGCCTTTTTTTACCAGGACATTTCACAAATGCTCATTGAACTTAAATAGAGCGAATGTCCATTCTTTTGATACCTTCTTCCTGCAGTTGAACATTATGAGGGTGGGCATTATCAAGACTTAAAAGGATATGTTGACCAATTTTAGTTGCAAATGACCATTATAATGAATGTAATACCGTGTCACTATTTCGTGTCTACTTTTACAGGGTTATATTGTAGCATATAGAGGTTAGTGTGGCAAAACCACTAATTAATCACTGTGCAGAAAAGTTTGTGACACAACTACCGTTTGCTTGTCTTTCGTCCATGAAATTTAAAATAAATGTAACCACAGTTTGTTTCCTAATTTATAAAATATAGTGATCTGGCTGGAATGTGAAACATAATTCATTCTTATGTTTTTTCATAAGCTGTTATACGGTGATTTACTAAAACTTGTTTGGCATAAAGGTCAAGTGTATGAAACCTCTTTCCGACAGTTTACATGTTGACTTGTCATCTAGTTATTGCTATGATTGTTAATTAACTATTGTTTTGCAGGCTCTTGACCATAAGCTATCTGTCCAAGTTTCCATTCAACTAAGCACATTTTATGAAAATTGTAGTAATTCTAACTGCATTTGACTGGTTTCTAGAACACCTAACGTTTTCCTACACATCATGAAAATATCCAAATGTATTAGTTGTGCTATTGTGTTTCATTATTGGTATTTTTTTAACATGACATCTGATATTAAGATTTCAATGCAAACTATGTTATACATTAAGATATTTTGCGAATGAATAAACCCTCTTCTACCACCAAGGCAATAATTTTACATTTCCACTGTGTCCGCATTATTTCAGTACACTTGCATTTTTGCATCATTGTTTTCAGGCTTTTTTAAGTTCGCGAGTCATTATTTTTTGTTGCACCATATGCTCTGACATTACAATCTCGACATAGAAACAATAACGGTAGAAATGCTTGGAAAAGACTACAACTGAAAGCAGCTCCTTTTTGTCATATAGTATTGGAGTTTAGTGGAATTTAGTCTCACACTTGTGTAATAAACTTTACGCCATTTTGTATTTAAAGACAATATAACTACACTTTTACTGAAACTAACATCTATATTCAGAATGAACATACATCTCTTTTTCGATCATCAATTCTGAGTTTATCTAAATTGAAATGAAAATTGTTTAACACAGAAGATGATTCAGCTATGAGGAAGAATTGACAATTGAAAAGCAACGAAAGCGCCGGTCTTCTTTTCCATTCATAGATTAGACTAAGCCTGTCATTCCTACTTGCTGTGTGTTTCGGAAACACGACATGTGTTTGAACGTAAAGAGATGTTTCTAGTTTAAATTTCAGGCCAGCTTATCTTAAATGCGGGATTACAATTTTTGTCTCTCAGCCAAAAATGCATGATTACAATTAATACAATTGAGGGTCGCGAGTTCGTATCCTCGTCATGACAAACATGTTCACCATTTCAGCCGTGTTCGTGTTATAATGTAACGCTCAGTCCCACTATTAGTAAGTAAAAAAGTAGCCCAAGAGTTGGCGGTGAGTGGCAATGACTAGCTGCCTTTTCTCTAGTCCTACACAGCGAAATTAGCATGGCTAACGTAGATAGCCCTCATGCAGTTTTGCGCGAAATTTAAAATAAACAAACAAACAAAATAATTAATAAAGTGTTATCAGTATATAAAAACAAAACAGTATGTCCACTTCATACAATCTGCAGTTTTCATCAGCAACTTAAAAATCAGTGGCATGTCACACAGATTAAAATGGAATGAGACGTACTTGTGTAAACCTTCTAGTGTAAAGCGATCATCTAGGTTCAATCTAATCTACAGGTCTTTAGCTAGGTGTAATATTTAACACTCTTAAAGAATGAGATCTTTCATGCATATCCGGATATAAAAAGGTTTATGAATGCATGGTCTTGCAATCTCCCGCCTAATTTTAACATAAAACCTTGTCGTACTTTTCTTCATTTAATTTCCAACTGACAGTGATGAATCACTCTTAGACGGTTCTATTATTCCGTTCATCAGAATACATTCCATTTCAGTGATGGTGTTCCAATGAAGCTTGCTTGTTTGTTACTTTGTAAGTTGTACATACATATATATATATCGTGGTGAGTAATGCTCATTTCCTAGACAATTGTCTGATCTATCAGATACATGAAATAACTGCATCAGCAGTATTTTGTGTCCTTTCTGTACTTTGTACTAAGATTCTCTGCATAAATTTCAACCAATAACCTCAGATACATTTGCAACAATATATTTTCATCGTTTATGTAGTAGTTAAAGTAACGCAAGTGTCACCAACAATAATTTCTTCGTCTCACCAACAATAAATTATTTGAGAATCTATTAGTTGTATCCCTGTAGTCACAACCAGGGGAAGATACTAGTACAAGTAGGCACATCTTGCTTTTTTGAATAGAAAACTGTACACTCCACAAATTACTTTTACCACAGAATCAGTTGGGAGTGTAATTTTAAATCGTAAAACATATCATACATGTATGCATCAGAATGGGTTATAATGTTATAAGTTATTCGAGTATGACATACTTGCGCTCTTCTATGAAGTTTAAAGAGCATCTGATGATTCACATTGGAATCAATGTACCGATAAAATTGTTCCATTACCCCAATTATTTCTATAGCTATCTAATGGGAACTCGTAACTGAAAACAAAAACTTGCTAGGACAAGTGCAAATTGTGACGTGATCGAATAAGTACAATATAAAGAGAATTGAGTGACGTCATGAAGATCATCCGGTTTTTCTGCAAATGTTTAGTACTGTTGAAAGTTTCTCATTCCTGGTGAAATGTAACTGACGACGAGAGTGCTATATATAAAGGTGTTAGGAATATTATGCTTTATTATTCGTTAAACATATATACGTATATATGTAACCATACTTAAGTGTTTAAGTAATATAAATGTGATACGTGGAGATTGATTATTGAAAAAGGGATGTTATGCTAATGAATTTATAGAAACAGGTTCGGAAAATTATCTTAAATAAGCAGTAAGGTTTAGGAGAGTTAGAGCTCACTCTACATGAAAGAAATAAGAAAAGAATAAAAATTAATTTTCTGATAGAGATGACACCAATGATCGTGGATGACTGATTTTAGGATCTATTCTGATTCCATAAGGTTGAATAGTGCTCAGATTAGCGATCCAATAAGATTCTTTTTCTGCTTTAAATTTGAATCATGTTTCAGTGCCATCAAGATTAAACTCATCAAAGGAATGATCTAGTTGGGTAAAGTGTTAAGCAATAGTGAGATTTTCTTCGATGTTAATAAAAGATTTATAGTTGTTTCAACTATATGTTTCATCATTTACCTTATACAGTGTAAAAAATGTTTTGTCATACGCAAGTGATTTCTTTGAATATTTTAAAATGTTTTTGGTTGCGCTTGTTTGAAAATGAGTCAGTAGTTTTTATAAACTTACAAGTTTGATAACAAGCTTTATTGTATGGATGTCAACCATTTTTTAAGAGATATAAATCACTTTTGTGTGTCTTTTAGAGTTTTACTTTTTTCGGAAGAAGACGATGGGAACTTCAAAAATATCTGTTAAGAGCGATCGTTTTGTTGTAGGAGATGAAAATGTTTTTTTCAGAATTCGTGAAACGTTTTTGAGTTTAAACTGATAGGAAATAATAATAATAATTTTTATTTAAAGTTTATTATTGCTCTGATTTAGGATGGTTTCTGCTGAGTGTTGTTAGCCTTTTCAATTTGTTTGTTGATATCGGTATCTTTATATCCTCTTTGTAACAAGGTTTGTATTAGATCCTTGGTGTGTTTTCTGTATTCTGTTTCATATGAGCATATTTTCTTTATTTTAAGAGCTTGACTGTAAATAATGTTTCATTTAGTATAAAAGGCGTGAGAGCTTTTATAGTAAAAGTATTGTGGTATGCCTATAGGTTTTTGTACAAGTCAGTGTGTAAAATTCGGTTTTTTCACAAAGAGTGTTGTGAAAAAAATATTTGTGTAGGCGAGTAATGAAAGGTAAACTTCATTGTTTTAATAAAGGAATTTATATGTGAGATAAATTGTAAGTGGTTTAAGACTCGCTATCCAAATAAAAGATATGTCGCCTACATAATGTTTTAATGTATGAGGTTTTACAAAGCTTAGGTCTAAAGTGTGGTTTTTAATATGACTCTGAAAAATTCTGACATAATTGGGAGCCGTTTTGGTACTCATTGCAGTACCGTTAACTTGAAAGTAGTGGTCGTTATTGGATTCAAAGTTGTTCAGTGTTAAAACCAGGAGGGCAAGATCAGTTATTGTTGGAGATTCTGATGGGATAGGAAAGTTGAATGCGGATTTTAGAATTTCTAGTCTCTCATCATGTGGAATATTGGTGTAGAGGGAAAAAATCATCCATCATCAAAGAAGGTTGTTAAGTGAGAGCTGTCCGTTAGTACTAATATATTCTATGATATTGAAAAAGTGACAAGTATCCTTTATGTAAAAAAGAAGTGTACATGGAATACATTTTATGTGTTGAGCAACAAGACCCAGTGCTATGTTGAATATCTCCAAAAACTGTATTGACAGAAGTATCTTACGTTAGCCGTCACAAAACGGAAGTACAATTTATAGGGTAAGTTTTGCTTCGGTTTTAGTATTCAGCTCAGTCTTTTCAAGTAAAGGCATTTCATTAAACAAAAGAGATAGCTGTTAAACATTATGGTAAAAATATCACATGTTTAGAATTACAAATATTAAAGAGAACCCTAGTTATAGTTAATCATCAGAAAAGTTATATCGTTTATGAGCTCATCATAATGAAAAATATATTATTTATTATTCTCTATGAGGATTTGTAAAGATAATAAACTGTTATCTATTAAAACCAAATAGCTAATCTATAGCGTCAGCACTTTTAAATCTATTAGAATATTAAACAATGATAAATCAGAAGAAACATCCAAGCATGAAACATTCTTAAGTATGCGTAATATGAAAAAGAGGCTCTTTTCATCTTAGTGGATAGACTAGAACGTCGACTACCATCAATCAGTTCACTAAGATGAGCGCAGTGTTTTTCTTTTTCACACTACACATGCTTAAAATGTTTCATATTTAATGTTATAGCACTAAATGAAAACAAACAGGAATTATCACAAGTTCGAAAGTTATTTATCAGTATTTCCTTAGTATGGAATACATTTTCCATTCGGCTGAAATCCAATACGTGGAAAAATGATTCTTATATAATAGTTTACTTTATATGTATTTTTGTTATATGATATGTGGACAATATCAAATATTAAGCTTAGTGTATACATTGGAGGTAATAAAACAAATAGAAAAGAAAAGGATAAAAGGATTGGGCCTGAAAGTAATCGATCTGTGGCGGTATTTGGTTTCAAAGCTGTATCCGGAACATTTCAGCATTATTAGATGCGTTTTCCATGCTATTCACGAAGAAGAAATTTCAGGCAAACCGTCGTAAAGACAGTCGTAAAGGCCGAAGAGGAAACGACATGAAACACTATTAGGTTTGATTAATTAGCAACAAAAAGGAACGTTCAGAATATTACAATAAGTAAATAATATTTAAGTTTATATAATACATAAGAAAGGAGTTGGAATTGTCATTAACTTCTTATCTAGAACGATGTTAAAGACAAAAACAAAAAATATCGCATATTAATGACCACACAAAAAAGCAAAGTAAAACCTCAAATATCTTTAGACAACAACGGTCACACAGAAATTCTGAGGAATCAACTGAAACCATCTTAGATCTTGATGATTCAGAAGTACTGAATAGAGAGAGGGTAGCCAGTCGCAGTGGCTTTATTTGGCTCAGTGAACCAAACAATGGTATTGACTATTACTTTTATAACACACCCACAAACGAACGTGTGGAGTATGTTCTGCTCAGCAATATCATATCTCGAGCTCTACATACTTAAGGTCCGCAGCCCCAATAATATGATGGTCAGTCCCACTATTCGTTGGTAAAAGAGTGGCCTAAAGCTGTTGGTGAGTATTGGTGACTAGCTGCCTTCGCTCTAGACTTACACTACTAAATTATGGACGGTTAGTGTAGAGAACCCTCCCTTAGCTTTGAGCAAAATTCAAAAACAAACAAACAAATCCATCAAATATATTTTGCTTAAAAGATAAAAAAGTTGCAGTATACGTTGGATGGATTTGTTACTTTTGGTGATATTAATTAAATGATGACTATATCTCATATACGGTCTTTCACTGTTTTCAAAAATCCAGAAAAGATCTAATTCCGAAAACTTTCTTCTGCTTTGCTTTCTTTTCCCCCGAGATATTAATAAGAGTACAGCAACTTTTGGTTACCATTTCGAACATTATCTTCATAAATCAGAACATTAATTATCTCATAAGGAAAATTATATTTCTCTTCTAAGATGACTTCTCAATGAAAAAGTAAATATGCGGAATATTCGTGAAAAAAAGGCCCCATTTTATTTTTCAACTGATCATTCTGGATTTGAAACCTGCATTATTGTGCGATCTTTATGAGAAACATGATAATTTGTATCAGTTATTTAAGTACATAAGCTCCATATGTCAAAGTATTTCGGAATGTGTAATGTAGAAAAATGGGGATGAAAGTTTTAACTTAATAACTAAGACTTAGTCCTAAATTTATTTGAATATGAAAAAGGAAAATTAGATTTAAAATAAATATTTGGTCAGCTTGCTAAATTCCATTTAAAATTTTATATTTAAAATACGTTTGGCAAGTATATCGTCTGTAAAAAGCTCCTTACGAATTGTAAATGAATAAACACAGTATAAGAACCTTAGTTATATTACAATTGAAAGGTTTAGTCTTAAAATAATATTTATTTATTAAACATTCCGAAAAATTTAAATGTGATTTCATCATAAATTTTTATAGTAAAAATATTGATGTGTGTTTTCTTACAGCAAAACTACAGCGGGCTATTTGCTGAGCCCAGCGAAGGGAATAGAACAGCTGAGATTAACGTTATAAATCCGTTGACTTAAGAGAGGAAATTAGAAGAGGAAAAAGCACAGTATAATTACAGAGTAAAATGGCCTATTATCACTTTGAACATGAAACTCGTGAATCAGAATTATAATTATTTCATACGAATATTGAAATATCACTATTGTAATGAGTTATATGTAATATAAATATAGATGTATTTAAATTGGTAAAGGTGAAAAGTACTAAATATTTGTTGATTTTTTTTTCTCAAATAAAATTGTTATATGATAACCAAAAATTCTTGCATTATCCGTATTTGGTAAAATGTTGTAAAGCAATTTCTACCTATAATCTGAAGTTTGTATTTCTTTCTAATAAATATTGTTTTGGCTTTAATGCATCTAAAAACTCTCACTTTAAGTGTTTATTTACTAACCCTTATTTTCAGTTATGTTAAGTTTATTTTTTTATACATAGCTCAAAACTGGGAAAATGATTTGTTCGTTTTTATACTTCGCGCAAAGCTACAATAGGGCAATCTGCGCTAGCCGTCCCTAATTTAGCAGTGTAAGACAAGAGAGAAGGGAACTAATCACCACCACCTTGGGCTACTCTTTTACCAACGAATAGTGGGATTGACCATCACGTTATAACGCCTCTTCGGCTGAAAGGGCGAGCATGTTTGATGCAACGGGGAATTGAACTTGCAATCCTCAGATTATGAGTCGAGTCACCTGGCCATGTCAAGCCTCTGGGAGAATGGAAGAGCTGCACAATTCATAAGCACTATCTATTCACACTGCATGTGTAGAGATCAAATGTGAATAGAGCAATACATGCTCTAAACTTACTACGCAAGGCTAGATGTACTTATTTTACAGTTTTTTTCACATTTTGTAATGTTTGATTTAATTAATTTTTTTTTACTTATGATAAAATATTTGAATCTTTAATCAAATTAAGTTTAATCGGTAGAACTGCACGAAATATTAACTTAAGTTTCTTCCTAGATTCGATCAAGTATAGGGAAGTAAGCTTTTGTTGCTGCTGGTGAGTTACCTACTTTCGTACAAAAGTTCTAAATTGAGAGGACTGTATGAATTTGCTAAAAGTGCTTATTAATCAATGCCTGCAGGAGAGTGAGCTGTTCTCTATCTTGCATGACGAAATAGTTCTTGAAAATTAATGAGTTTGATAGTGATTTCATTGATAGCAATATAAGTAAGATATTGATTATACTAACTACCAAAAAGTTTTAAAGTTTCATGTACCATTGTGTGACCAAAAATATTTTCTATTTTTAAAATGCGATATTTAATAACAAAATATCATTCTTCGTCAAAAAGTTTCGTATTCTATTTGCTTAGATGATTGCTTATTCACATAAAAGAGATATCTTTCTAAGAAACTTCATCAACTAGTACACAATGTGTTTTAACCAAATGTAGTAATGATATAATCAGTGATAACTTTGTGATACCTAGTTGCGCTAAAAATGAAGAGCAGATGAGAAATGGTAACAATATAAAATTTTCAAAATTGAAGCCGATATTAAATTTATGAGGACATTGGGTTCTTAGTGCCGTTTAAGTAGTTCAATCGCATAGAAATCCATAGATATTCCTCTGGCGGCTTGATCAGCATTTCCTGTATGAAATGGCATGAATATCCGTTTCTTTCTTCAGCTGCTTGACGTTTGCGACAGTTGAACTTATATGTTGTGAAAGAAAGTTGTGTAACATGACTTATATTGCTTTTTCAGTCCAGGCGGTGATTCTTTTTCATTGTGTCACATACTGTTTGCCTAGGACATGTGCATGGCGTTTCTCACTGATCTTTGTGTTCGTCGATATTCACCTGTTGCAAGACTCCAAACTTTGCTTATCAATACTAGATTACGACTTGTTGCAGGTTTCTTTCTGGATTATCCTTCTGCCCCAAATGATGCATATTCTCTTGTTTACCAATTCCATTAAGCAAAAGTAATATACTTGTCTTATAAACTTTAAATCTCTAAACTAAATACATATTTTGGGTCTAAAAGAGCTCTTATACATTTTTCCTCGAAACGATTAATTTTCGGTTGCATCACACTACTTACACAACGCTAGACAAAGTTAAAATGTAGTTTTGATACATGCCATTCTGCAGTGACTTTATGCTAGGGGTTGTTATTATGCAATTATAGATTTGAATATTCAAGTTTGATTTAATATAAATTATTCAATCCTTTGTATTTTTTACTAGTTACCAATTATATTTAATCTAAAATTATATTTAACCTATATTTAACTAAAGCAAAACTGTAAAACATTTGAAGCAGAGATTGGTTGAGGAAATCACTCCATAAACCAGCTCAAAGCAACACCCACTCACAAAGAAGGATATAGTAGTGAAAAAGAATCCTCGTACCCAAAGAGCCGTATTCGATGAAGCCTGGTATATCTGTTATTTTCATTCATATTAAATGAAAGGATATTTTTTGTAAGAAATATTACCAAAAAATAGGATTGACTGCAATTCCTTTGGATCTCACACTTTCTTAGTCTTCTAATTCAGCTCTTGAGGAACTTTTGTGCTTTTGGTATGCAGAAACGTTAGCTTAAAAGTAAGTGTTTATGAATTTTTCTGTTTTAAATAATTCTGCAGTTCACTGGGGTGTTTATAGATTGTAATTTTCGTAAAGAAAGAATAAATTATACGTTTTTTTTAAATCACTGAAGCTGGTTTTAGGTAGAAAATATATTTAAATATTATGTGATAACGTTCAATTTTAAATTAATCTTATTACTACTCATTAGAGTAGCCTGCACTGTATTTACTTACAGATGTCATTGTTTCACGTTTACTTAATTTTACCAATATCGAAATATCAGCTTGATTTAAGCAGTGAGTATCCATTAGCGTAAAATAAAAGCATTGTTTAAGCTTCAAAAACATTAATAAAATCTTCAATAGTGTTGCTGCAATTCCTATTACTTTCTCTTGTGGCACATTTTAAGGTTTTAAACTCCACCCTCTGTTGTTTAGTTAATTATATCCCTCTAATGAGGCAGTGTTAACAGAAAGTGAGATATTATATTACATATATCTAATAACAATGTATCTAAATAGTGGTTATGTGAACCTAGTATGTTAACAATCAATTTATCAGATGCATTGCGTTTGTTATAGCAGTTAGTTTGTAGTTTTGAAACTTAATACATGTCTAAATTATTTTGTTACTTTCAATTGTACTTACTGTGCATAATAATCATAACTTTACGTCTTGATTTGAAACTTGCAAACGTGGCAATTAAAGGCAGAGTCTATAATTGTATCTATGAGAAACTAATGTAATATTTAAAATGGGGATAAACTTTTTAAGATAAACCAATAAGTAGTATATACGAATATGTATATATATATATCATAGATTCGATTGAAAAATATTTAGCTTAAGCAGATTTAAAGTACAGATGCGTTTTTAACAATCAGAATAACTGAACTATTTAAAAATTCAACAATTACTGAAGAAAGTATTTGTATACATTACAGTCTAAGAATTGAAGGTGCGTTAAACCACATATCCCATTCGTTCTTTGCTCAGAGGTAAACCCTCAGAAATTATCTAAACACTTCATAAAGGTCTTCTGTTATGTGGACTTTAAAATGCGCGGATTTTATTCACATATTAAAGAGAAGAACTATGGGACATTAAAAAAGTGGAATGTCTTTATGAAGGAAAAGATCAATCTTTACGTTTCTTGTAATTTTTAAATAAAGTTTTCTGTACCTTTTTACATAGCAGCTATTTTGCCATAACTGATTTCCAATAAGGATATGCAGAAGTTGTAGAATTTTATGGATGTGAATAACGAAATCTCTCAGTTACTTGAATTAGTATGAAAAACGTAAAGTTCGTAAAATTTGATATACTTGATCTACAATAGTAGGTGTCGTACTTCCACACATATATATATATACAATCGAACCCCAGATGTAATTTGAAATTTCAGATTGGTATAGATGGTACACTAACCCCTTCTTTGTGTTCGCTTTTATTTCAGCTTACGTTTATATAGTTATATTAATATTGAATTGGTCTTTAAAGTATATTTCCTTTGTTCAAGTGCTTTGATAATTATATGAACATGAAATAAGGTATGAGCATTTTTATGCTAATAGTTATCTTGAGTTCAGGGTTTGTAAGTAGATAATGTATTTTATATATGCTAGTGTACAAAATCGGTTCAAACGTTTCTGTCAAAATATTGACTTTTTTTTTAAATACTTTGCCAACATATTCTACCTAATTTACATTTATCTTCTTGTAATAAATTACATTTTGAAATTTGACTCGAAAGTATTAAGAAAAGAATTAATTTATGTCATTCTTAATGAATTACGAAGCTTCCTATATGATATTTAAGTGTCGTTGTGCTTTGTCATCTTCTAATATACAGAACTTATTAAGCATTGATTGTACAACTAATTTGGTTTGCAAATAAACCTTATTAAGTACGTACACTTAAGCTGAAAAAAGATATTAGGTTTTCGAATATTTCTGTCCTCCTAATGAGATACAAAGTTACAACGTCTTAAATCTAGGGAACCTGTTTTTGTTTAATCGTATAATATCTTTCCATTAACAATATCTCAGCTTGGTCGTCGATTTGAATTGTGTTTTTTCTTTTTAAAATTTTAATTCTTTCATTCTAGTTCGAACACTGCTGTTTCAAAAAGAAAGGTAACAAATAAAGAAGATGAAAAACAGAACACACGCACCGTATACTTTCCTTGTAATCCAGTTAACGAGTGAATACCACGGTTATTTTGAAGCTCAACATACATTCACCCTCTCGCTTCCCCAGAAAATGATTTAATTAATGTGAAACATGTGGAAATGGCTTGTTATGGGTTGTAGACATGCGCTTCCTTTAGTTTGTTTTAAATCATTTTACGTATAAAGAAAACTTACCATTGTAGACAATACAGAATAAGGCATTAAACTTTAATCCTAAAATTCTGACAACGTGAAATAATGTTTTACAACAAAATGGGGACATAAATTTTTTCTACTACAAACCAAATTTCAATTAAGAGGATAGAATTAATAAAAAAAACTTAATTTGTTTGTGTAATTTTTATATCACTGAGTAACAAATCACAATATTTTGAGAATAAAGGAAGAGAAACAAAAACACTTAGCTATTATAATACTTATAAAATAAATTTAAATATCATGCGAAACCTTGAAAAACGGAAGTAATTGGGGTCTCAACGTACGTTATATGAGCATTAAAATTGACGACATTCGAAATTATATTCAGTTTATCCTTTTTATGGAATAAACCTAAATAACTGCCTTCAAAATTAAAGGAGCTCTCAGTATCTTAATGTGAGATTGGTTATTTTCATGCTGAGATACTTTTAATGTCATGAATTTAAAAATTATTCGATTCTAGTTGTATCTGCGAAAACTGACCATGTGTTGCAAATGAATTTGTTGGAGCCATAATATGAGGGCTGTTCAAAAAATACGCGGACTGTTTGAATTGCGCGGCTCCAGTTGGTTCCAGGGAATTCGCTTGGTGTCGCTAGGTTCGCACAGATCAGCTAATTACGACGCCATTTCCCGATTGCAGATATCTTCATTTGTGTATTAGCTACGCGGTTTTAAGTGAAGTGCGATTTTTTCGTTTGGCGGATTTCAGAATGAATGACCTGAAGGAGCAACGACTTGCTGTGAAATTTTGTGTTAAACTTGGAAAATCTGCGACTGAAACTTTTGCTATGCTTAACACGGCTTACGGTGATGTTGCTATGAAGCGTACGGCATGTTTCAAGTGCCATGAACGTTTTAAGGATGGTCGACAATCCATTGAAGATGATGAGCGTCCTGGACGTCCTTCCACGTCAACTGACGACCCACACGTTGACAAAATCAACACCCTGGTGCGGGCAAATCGACGTCTGACTGTCAGGGAGCTTGCTGAAGAGTGTGGGATATCAGTTGGATCTTGTTACGAGATTTTGACCTAAACATTGAAGATGCACCGCGTTGCTGCGAAATTTGTGCCTCAGAACTCGTGAGTTTTTGGCCAAACACTCGATCACTGTTCTTCCCCACCCCCCTACTCACCTGACCTTGCTCCTTGCGATTTTTTCTTGTTCCCCAAACTCAAAAGACCCTTGAAAGGAAGAAGATTTGAGACGATTCTCGAGATTAAGGCAAATGCGATGAAGGAGCTGGAGGACATTACAAAAGAAGCGTACCAGGACTGTTTCAACAAGTGGAAACACCGTTGGGATAAGTGTGTGCGTTGGGGAGGAGAGTACCTTGAAGGGGTCCCAGACCTGTAACTTCTAAATAAAGTACATTTTGTTTTATGATGTCCGCCCGCGTATTTTTTGAACAGCCCTCGTATATGAGCCGACATTTGTTTGTTATTAAAATCACATTGATAATTATAACACCATTAATATATTTTCATGTAAAACTTTCTATTGACGATGTTTTTGTGGTATTCCTGTTGGTAGCAAAAAACTAAATAACAGGCTGTTTCCAGTTTGTTCACGGCGCAGAATCATACCCCATATATTTCGCATTGCAAGTCTGGAATCATACTGAGATTCACCAAAAGACGTTTTCTTATATTTGTTTTTCGCGAAATATTGTAGTTGCTTGGGAAAAATGTTAGACATCAGTTATAATCGCTCTTGTTGACAGAATATGCGAACATCACACACCATAGATTTTGAATGTTACTATAAGGTCAGTCTGCACAACGAAATTTTACATTTTATTTATTTTCACAAAAGAATAAATATTTTCACTCACTCTAATCTACTATTTTCATTTAATTATTATATACGATATGTGATATGTCATATTACTTTTTTAAGGAACTAGACAAGTGAAGTGTGAAGGTTAAAAAAAAATGTATCATGTATCTTAGGAACATTCTATGAATGGGAAGTTTCATATTCCCTTGATGACATTTTGGTCTTCTTGGAAGTCTTCTCCGAGTTTTTGTCCATACTGGTATCGCATACCCTTTTCACTCGACGTTTAAGTACAATTTTGGATATCTGAGGAATCCTCTATGCTGCAGAGGGTCACAGCATACAGTCTGAGATTGAAACGTTGTCAACTAAAAAAAAAAGTAAGGTCGTTTCCTGTCCTGAGAAAATTCCTTAGATTATTAAAAACTGTCTGATAGACTAGAAAAGAAAAAGAAGACATCACTTGGACTGAAGAAAACAGACTAACAAAGCATTAATAATGTTTAGTTTCAACAAGTCACTTGAGAGATAATTTCTGAGTATTTGTTTTCTACGAATCGTTATAGTTAATTAAAAACTGAACACAAACTTTAATTCAGACATAAATTTCTGAACTGGTGTGTTTTTGAAGTGTTTAATTATTTTGGTAGTCTTTAAGTGACACATTGATTGTTAACAGAAAGTCTTTAGCACACAAGTGAGAGAGAAACATTCTGTGTGTCTCTCTCTCTCTCTCTCAATCATTTGTTTTATTCAAATAAGTAAATACCTGAAGTGATTGAAACGTCTGTACAATATTATATTATGATTGCTTTTTCTATAAACATCTTTGCAATGATTTGTAGGAAACACGAGACTGGAGGCTATTAGATCAATAAAAAATATAACCAAATGAGGTACTTGTTAACAGATGTTGTAGTCTATTTATTCAACATAATCACTCGTATTTTAAATATAAAATGAATGTCAACAAATTATCAACTAAGCCACCTGGCTTTAATTATAATTTTAATAGTTGGAGAGCATATTTATCTTCACGGTAATGTACTTTGTCATATGCAATTGAGGAAAATATTAATATTGTTTAACTTTGACTGCTAATTCGTACTTACAATATATATATTCAAAAGGTAAACAGAGGAGCCTAAACATTATAATGCCCCAAAGGTTAAAAGAGTGAGCATACTTGGTGTGATGGAGATTCAAATCCGCGACCCTCGAACGCCTTAACCACCTGGTCATGCCAGGCCTTTTTATGGAAAATTCGTCCCATTTTCTTACTTTCTATTGTTCGTGTATAAACATTTTTGAAGCTTTTATGAACTTTTTTAAAACAAAGTTGTTTTTTATTGTGTGGCTATAATGATAACGCATTCTCCACAGTTATGGCGATGATGTAAGGCTGTGGACTCCGCTGACTAAACCAATTAACTTAGTAAGGAAATTACTTTCACGTGATTGTAAAGTTTAACTGAAGAGCTATGAACGTGCAAGACTCCAAACTGATAGTATTCACTGAAAAAAATGGCTTTATCAGCATTCTGTACCCATTCATTACACGATCTAAGACAGAAACAATTTTAAATTAGCAAAATAAAAATGGACGACTTATTTCCTTTTCAATATGCTCTAAAAGTTTTTTGGCTTACAATTATATACATTTGGATATCAGTTTTAAATAAGAAAGAAAATTAAATATCTTAATACAGACGAAAGTATACATAATCATTTGGACAAAATACCTCTAATTATATAATGAGGAGCTAAACAACATTGGTCTGATTAAGATAGCCATGTTAACCGTGAAACCGGTTTTAAACAAATTAAGATGAATACCAAGAAACGGTTATTTCTAGTTAAAACAAAGAATGAACGTTTTTATGGGTCATTATATTTATACAGTTTGACAAAGCGAACCTCCAAAATGGTTCCTATATTTCTGCAATTTAAAATAAATGCTTGAATCGGAAATGCGTCCACCATGAGCAAGTTGTGCATTATCAAAAAGAGTGTTGCAAAAGAAACTTGAGTACATTGCGACCAGATCCTAAGACGGAAATATTCGTCATTGATGTACGTTAAGGCTAAGTTGGCCCTGTAAGCTGGTTTTATTTTAATTACTCATCATAAAGCAATCACACACAAAAAAATAGAATTAAAATAAACGCAAACTTGAATTATTTATAATTCTTCACTGTTTGAAATCAACAAAGTGAAGTTCCTGAAATATTTTTTTTTATAAATATGAAAATTGAAAGTATTTACCTTATATCAAAGCTGTTGAATAAGAAAAAAAAACCGACATATCGCAGTTTGATCGTTAATATTCTTGCTCGTACACGTGTACGTTTATGCAAGTTGTCAAGGAAACAGTAGTTAAATATAATTCAGCGTTCACTGAAACACGTCATAATTGATGATGTACAAGGGCAGTTTTCTACGGTTTGGTTTGTTTGTTTCGAGTTTCGCGCAAAGCTACACAGGGCTACCTCTTCTAGCCGCCCCTAATTTAGCAGTGTAAGACTTCGAGAGAAGGCAGCTAGTCATCATCACCCACCGCCAACTCTTGAGCTACTCTTTTACCAACGAATATAACGCCCCCACGGCCAGAAGGAAGAGCATGTTTGGTGTGACGGGGATTCGAACCTGCGACATTTAGATTACGAGTCAAGTGCCTTAACCATCTGGCCATGCCGGGCTCCTATCGAAGGGAACCGTCTTACCTCACTTTCCTCCATTCTTTGCTTAGTAAAAATATGTTTACCTATATCTAGTTTATAAACATGATAGATTAAAATGATTTTTTCAGATCTATATAAGAAGACAATCTTAATCTTACTCAGCAACATAACACACTAGAATCCAACAGACACTAGGGAGAAAGAGTTGTGATGAAGAAACCAGTAAAGACGGGTATAAGGTTGCAAGTAACCCTTTAAGTATCAAAGTCCTTATTATCAGATTTTTTGCATGGAACAGCAAAAAATTAGAACATTCTTGAATAAAGAAACTCGGAATTAATTTGTTGATTCCCTGGTGGTTAGGGCACCCAACTCGAAATTTGTAGGTTGCGGGTTTGAATATTGTCGCATTTTCAACCATGGTGGCGTTATCATATAACGGGCAATCCCACTGTCCATTTGTAACAGATTAATCCAAGAGTTGGGTTTGGATGTTAATGACTAGCTACCTTCCCTCTAGTCTTTCGCTGCTAAACTATGGAGGACTAGTGCAGATAACCCTCGTACAGGTTTTAGCAAAATTACAAACAAACCAAACCCACCTTGGCTATTGATAGACTAATCATTTCATCTTGTTGCCTGTCTGTAAGAACAAAAAGTCAATTAAACATGCAAACTATGTTTCAAACATTTAAAAATTTGTGTGTACATGAAAAATTGTGATAAGAATGCTTAAATAGATAATAACAAGAGTATATAAAAGTTATTTATTATCTTTATTACTTATAAGTTTACCTTAGTTTTTTTTTCCTTTTTCATCACTTCAGGATAGGGTTTCACTGATTATGTTAGATCGGGGCACATTTCAAAATATGTTTTGGGATTAAAATTTAAAAAAAAATGATATTAACTTGTGGTTGCAGAAATTTTATATAAGAATATGTAGCATTTGTTTGTTTTTGAATTTCACGCAAAGCTACACGAAGGCTATTTGCGCTAGCCGTCCCTAATTTAGTAGTGTAAGGCTAGAGGGAAGACAACTAGTCATCACCACCCACCGTCAACTCTTGGGTTATTCTTTTCCCAACGAATAATGGTATTGACCATAACATAATAACGCCCTCACGGCTGAAACGGCGAGCATGTTTAGTGTGACGGGGATTCGAACCCACGACCCTCAGATTACAAATCGAATGCCTTATCCTACCTGCCCATGCTGGGCCTCAATGTATTCAGTCAAAACGTAGTTATGGGGAGTTTAGAAGTGTTCTATTAATTTTTGTAAACAGAAAGACGATATTTCTCACACTATATAATGTCATTCAGTAAATGTATGTAAAGTAGCGACAATATTTTATTAACAGGAATCTTTTGTGTTGTTAGCTTATTTTTTGTTCTGAATAAAAAAGAAAACAACAAAGTCTGAAATTTTCCGATAAGCAAAATGTTCACAGCATAGAAAACATTCACTGTAAAAATAAACATCCTATCACAATTAGTTTTACATTACATTGAAATCACCACAAAATGTTTGTTTGTTATTACCCGTAAAGCTACAGAATGAGTTATTTGTGTTGTGTTAACAGCGGGTATCGAAACCTGATTTTTAGCGTTTTAAACTTTCGGACACACCGCTGAGCAGCTTGGGGAAGAGAAACAGCACGAATAGAAAGGTTATACATAAGTGTATTGAATATCATATATAAAGCTAAAACGTGTAAGATGCCATAGAAGTCATGTATATTTAAGGCAGAACCTTTGTGTCAGTTTTCACTATAATCGTTTTAGTTTTCTCCCTGGGTAGTATTTGTTTTAAGTAATCTTCTGAAACCGATTATAGGTCAAAACTTATTTAGCGTAAAGACACCAAATGTTCTTCTCTAAATCATCACAATACAACTTAGGTGCAATCATGTTGTGTCTCAAAAATGTGCGAGTATCAGTTGTTACAGACCTGTACATGATTAAAATCTTTATATAACAAAGATCTTTCTGCTATGAAAATAGTATTAAATAAACCATACGTAAATAATACATGATGCGTATGTTGCTCTTAAATTAACTAATAAAAAGTTGTCTTAATGATATTGTTGAACATTAACAGTAGTTGTTTTACCATAAAAATTCCACTACGATAATTTTTACTTTTATTTCAGAAATATATTTTTATCACTGAATAATTTACCTTATAGCTTCTTCACTACCTTACTTATAAAATAGAAACTCTGAAGAAAGCCTTAAAATGAAGCATTGATTTATAAACAACGCGTATATTTATATTCGAGATATAATGGTCATAACGCAGTTACTCTTGAAGTTATGTAAAATATAGCTGTTACTTTGTACGAAGATAGGAAGTTAACCAACACAAAAAATGTCAGTGATTTTATAGTTTAAGCTTTTCTCTTTCGTAAATTTTTATTATGCCTCGTTTTCGTTCGAACATGTTTTAAAGACCTGATAACTCACTGGCTTTGAATCGAAACGGTTAAATGAGTAAATAACACGTCTGGCTCACAGTTTAAAGTTATTTGATAGTTTTATTTTGAATTAGCGTGTAGAGAGTTTTATATCCATATGAAACCAAAAAATGGTTCGACATGGCCAGGTGACATTTAATTATGTAATTATTTTAAGTCGGAAAGGCCTGTTATTACACTTTCAAATAACAATCCGTTTAGTTCTAGTAATAGGCCCGGCATGGCTAGGTGGGCTAAGGCATTCGACTCGTAATCTGAGGGTCGCGGGTTCGCATCCCCGTCGCGCCAAACATCCTTACCCTTTCAGCCGTGGGTGCGTTATAATGTGAGAGTCAATTCCACTATTCGTTGGCGATAAGAGTAACCTAAGAGTTGGCGATGGGTGGTTATGACTAGCTACCTTCCCTCTAGTCTTACACTGCTAAATTAGGGACGGCTAGCGCAGTGAGTTCTTGTGTAACTTTGTGCGAAATTTAAAACAAGCCTTCTAGTAACGCGACCTACACAAAAGCAAATAATGTCAAAATGTAGTTTTGATGCACTTCATTCCATTGCGAGTTTATACCGGTAGTGACAGCATTGCAAATTGTTGATTTGTGTATTGAAAATCATTTTAATGTATTCAACGTTTTTTTAATATTATATCAAAAAGTTCTAAAAGCATTAATACAGCCATTTTTGTAAGCAAAGAGGATGCTTTTAAATGTGTTAAATTGCTTTGAAAATCTTGTACATCTTATTTTGACCCATCGTTTGGTGTTCTGGGCAGAGTTAATGTTGTATTGAATACTTTGAACTTAATGACCATACTCGAAATATAAACCATCAATTAAATCTATTTAGTCTATGTTTCTGTGTCTCACTAAATTTATTTTATGAATAAAAAACTGCCTTCTTCACAGTAACATCAGCTCATATAAGTTTATTGAACGTGTTCTGTGGATGTTCCGCAATGAGTTAAAATAGAGCAACAAGATCCTGGTTAATATGGTATTTATAGTGAAGTATTTAAATTACTTATTTAAATGATTTACTCTTCACGTCTGTAATATTTGTAGTCTGTTTACGATACTTTTAGACTCAGTATTAGTACTACCAATAATGATGCTTCCAAAATATTTATAAATGTTAATTTATTTAAAAATACAGCAAGTCAAAGAACAAAATGCGTACATGTGATAACTGTTCACAATGAAGTCATTTATTGAAAAGCTATGATAATCTTTTACAGTTTATACAAAAACTGGTTACAATATTTTCTAATACTTTATAAAATATCTTATTTTCATATCCTTACACTTGTAACATTATACTCACTGGTTGGTGGTTCACAGTAATGTTTTCGTTTGATTATACAAGATATAAAACTTAACGTATATAAAAATGTATGAAAGTAATTGTAACTTGCAGCTAGAATGGTAGATATAGCAGTCCCTAATTTTAAGTTAATGAACAAGAAAAGCAGCCAACTAGAAGCACTCGGCGCTACAAGGAATTTGTTTAGCTCTTTGAGCTGAATAACGGGATTGACTGTCATTTTTATTGGGTATCCAGAGTTGAGTTTATAATGTGAAGTATGATCCACAATCTGACACGCTGTATAACCACTCGATCATGCACTGCCATTCTTATGTTATTTTATATTTACAAAATATTTTATTACTGTGTATTTTATAAATGCAGTTGGTAAAAGTCGGAGAGAGTTGAAGGTAGTTTCTAAAACGTCTTCAGATAAATGAAATTCATTTTTAAAAGTTACCTTCAGCTATCACTGATTACTTCCAACACCTCAGAGAGTGCAAGAGTTGGCGGTGGGTGGTGATGACTAGCTGGCTTCCCTAAAGTAAGGACGGCCAGCACAGATATCTCTCGTGTAGCTTTGTGCGAAATTAAAAAATAATACACAAACAATATTTGATATAAAAATAGCTCTTGAATTTCAGAAACTTAGATGAATTAAATTCTTTAACATCAGAAGAAACGTTGCATAGTTTAAAGCTACCTAAATCACATTAAGCACTAAACCTAGAGTGTAAACAGTGCAAAATTTCAATTCTAAATCTGTAGAGAATAGTAGAGTATCTGTCTTTCAATATACATTTTATTACCCAACTTTAAATTCACAAGGTGTAGTGAGAGTAAAGTCGAAGTATTAAGTTTGTTCTGTTCAGTTTATACGACTTATTACCTTTTAAAACATTGCTCTTCTAACGTGAATAGCTCTTTTCAGAATATTTTTTGTGAAACTTTGGACAAAGAAAAGATAAAAATATATGTATTTTAGATGTTAGGGGCTCAATATTACATATTTACATTAAAAATGATTGAAAATTATAAGGTAACGTTTCATACAACATGTGTGCAAGAAGTTTTTATCGAATAGATCTTTCAATGTTTCACTCAAGTGAAGAAAAATAATCATCATTTTTGGAGCTTATCTTTTGCCAGATTAGGATCTGTTGAGATGTATAGAAAATGTTTTGTTTCCATGGTTATTTTACCATAAATAGCAATTAAGAGCATGAACATGACTTAGTCGTTTAACATCCTAATACGGTATTCCGCTGGTACAGCGGTAAGTCTACGGATTTACAACTCTAAAATCAGCGTTTAGATTCCTGCTGGTGAACACAGCAAATAGTCTTAGGTGGCTTTGCCATAAGAAACACATACACACACACTTTATAATACGAAAACAAACAAAAATGTTTATAAACATATGTTTGTTTCTTCAAAACATTGAATTTCTTCTTCACGACTGAAATATCCCTGGGAAAGATGAGAATATTACATGAATATTAACGTGTTATTGTAGGTGAATTAACATTAATTCATACGTACTATTTTACTTAATCCGAACAGAACAAAGCGTACTCGGGAAATTTCATTTACCTTCTCTATATTGCAGTTGTAAGCTTCCTAAAGTGATTATAAGCTAAATCCCAATATGTATATATAATATTCTATGAGCAGGTTTACTACAATTTACTTATTACATCTCCAAAAATACAAAAATAATTAGAAATTTGTATTAACAAATTTACACTTTAAAGTGTATTGACACTTTAAGACAGTTTAAACAGCAAACAACAATTAATGGATTTTTACCCCACATACACGAATAAGAAATATGGAGTTTAAAAATAAATAAGTGGAATTGCTATTTCAACCTTAATATGAAGTGATTAATTAAAACTTAAGATAAAGGCCATATTTTTTATAATACTATTTTTTGTTTCATAGGAAAAGAAATAAATAATTACCTAAAAAATTAAAAAATATATCTATATATTTTTATCTCTATATATATATATCCTAAAAAATAGGAAAGTAAAATTCGTCTTTGGCAGTTAGCGTTACTTAAGGTCAAAAACCCGTAGAAAAAGCATATTAACACGTTATATGATAATGCTGATAAGATAAGGAAAAAATATAATTTAAATTCTTATCCAAATAAAGGAATACTCTTTTGAGCGCAAAACGATTATGTTGACTTTTGCACATAACATGAACACGGTAAATACAATAGCGTTCTTATGTTGTTGTTTGAAGTTAAGCACAATGCTACCCAGAGGATTATTTGTTGTTTGTCAACAATGAGTTACCTCCAATGGCACAGAAATGTGTCTGAGGAATCACATTGCTAAAAATCGGATTTCGGTACTCGTGGAGGGCAGAGCACAAATGGTTTATTGTGTAGTTTTGTGTTTAATTTTAAAGAAACAAAAAACCCACCAAGGGTATCAAAACCCGGATCTAGCTTTGTAAGTCCACAAACATACCGCTCTACCATTGGGGGTCATTTTTATGTAAATACATTCTGCGTTGTCGTTCTTTTATTTCAAAACTAACAAATAAATCTAAAGATATCTACTTAAGCATAATTCACGTCAGCCCCTCCCAATGGCACAGTGGTATGTCTGCAGACTTATATTGCTAGAAACGGGATTTCGATACCCGATAGCCTTTTATGTAATTCTGTGGGTTATAACAAACAACAACAAAGAATTCACGCTATAGTGAGGATAGATCGTTGATTTGATTCAATATTCTTTCGCAAACTCTAAAATAAAAGTTTCAAAAGACGATGTTATTTTTCTCTTCTGTATTTGAACATCAGTGAAACTTTATTGTTATGTGAAATATATGGGTATACGAAGACGTAGGAGTTCAAATTTTCAACTGAGGAGAACAGTATATGAAACTATTAGGTTTGCTTAACAAAACAGAAAAATCATATGATTTTAATTAAATTTTAGTTTTTATGGTTTAATCTGATTATTACGAACATAAGTACATTTACATTTCTTATATTTATTCACATTATTTCGTTATTTTGAGTACTTCTTGGTTAATTCTTGTCATCAAATATATTCTACAGTTCGTTATTTTTCCCCTTTTACTTTGAATATGTCTACAATCTGTCTCCAAACCGGAAATCGCTGTTGCAATAGCAATGCTAGTTATTAAAGAACAACTTAAACTTTTGAAGCTATCATAGAAACTTACGAAGTGGTTGAAGATCGTATAATAACATTTCACTTGTTCCTAGGTTTTCTCTATAATGTAACGTTTTTTTCTAAAGAAATGAAAATCTACATACCGAAGAGTTTTATCAGTATAATAGAGGGCTTAAATAGATAATAACAAAACTATATGTTTATTATGCAAGAGGAAATTAAATGTTAGAAATTTAACTCTAAGACGAAATCGCTGTTTTATAGCGTATATATTTTTTTTGCGTTTATTTTATTTGTCTTTAGCGCAAAGTTGTATAATGGGCTATCTGCGCTCTGTTGAATGCTGAGAATCAAACATGAGATTTCAGGTTCGTAAGTCTTTAATTTACCGCTTACTATAAAATGTTGACTAGTATACACATAAATATATGTGTATTCCAAATAAACTAAGAATTAGTATATTTATACACTCGCATAATTCTATCGAATTAGCCAACAAAGACTTTGAAAAGTCCAATGATTCTTATTTGCACCGATATAACACTGTATAAAATTATTATCCCTCTCTCGAATCCGCATGTTTTTACATGAAAATATTAACGTAAAAATTTCCAGAATTGAAGGTGAAAATAAAGACAGTTGTACGTTTCACAGAAATATCATTTACTCACGACCATGGTTTCTTCAGTGAAGTCCATACCTGATTATGCCTTTATACGTCGCGGATAATTAAAGTTTTATCAAACATATAATTCTCTTTGTTTGTTGTTACTTCAATTCTGTAATTATAGAGTTTCACCAAGTATCGGCTGTTTCAAGTATCAGTTATATAAAATGTTCCTTTAGCAACATTATTAAAAATCATAAAGTGAGAGAAGGAAGGTTTTACAATTTAACCATAATATACTTTAAAAACAGCATATCTAAATATGTGCATTATAATTGCTTGTAGGTATTGTGTCAAACTATTTAATAATGCAACAGATCATAAAAGTACAGGATCGCAGAGCCCCAGTGGGTTCGTCACGACCACGTGGTTAAGGCGATCGACTCGTAATCTGAGGGTCGCGGGTTCGAATCACCGTCGCACCAATCATGTTCGCCCTTTCAGCCGTGGGGGCGTTATAATGTGTCAATTAATCTCACTATTCTTTGGTAAAAGAGTAGTCCAAGAGTTGGCAGTGGGTAGTGATGATAAGCTGCCTTCTCTCTAGTCTTGCACTTCTAAATTAGGACGGCTAGCGCAGATTGCCTTCGTCTAGCTTTGCGCGAAATTCAGAACAAAAAAACCCAAAAAACAGAGACCTAGTGACACAGCGGATGACCGCAAACTTAGAACACTGGAAACAGATATCCCATTGTGTAGCTTTGTACTTAACTTTAAACAAACAAACAAAACCCCTTTATTGAGTGAAAACTCCTATAGTATTTCTACAAAAATTACATAGCATAATTAATGATGTGTAATACATGTAAACTAGGTTCTATGAAATGGTGAATGAAAGAAACTTTATTTTAACGTAGTTATTAACCTGTGAAAATAGTAACGCAGAATGTAGTTTTATGAACGCTTTTTTCAAACTATGTATAAATGTATCTAAAGGTTTACGAAAACTATATACTTCAAGGTAAAAATATATAAACACGATCTTCATTATAACACAAAGTTCTTAAATGAAGTGTTGATCACGACATTTCTTTAAAAACAAAGGTTTCTATGGTTTCTCACTTGCAAGAAGAAAAAATGTCATTAATTTTTCAAAGTTTTATTAACTTTTCCCCATTTAGTTAAATTTGTTATATTGTACATGAATATTTTTTTCATAATTCTCTTCTAGCAGAATTATTTCAAATGAAACATTGAGGGGAAAAAGCTATGTATAGAGTTTGAACAACCTAGTTTAATGGACTTCTAAACTTCAAGATGTATAAAACGTCTTGAAAATTTTTTGTGTTAGCTCAAGCTATAGTTTCGATCAAATAATCTTGTTTTTTTTTTGTCTGATAAGGAGGTAGCTTTATTTTATTTTTCTCTGAAGTTTCTAAGAAGTTGTCTTTTTTCTTTACTGGTGTTTTTAGACATCTGTACTCGGTTTCTTTCATTAAAGTTTGCTTCAAAAGAGACAAAAATCCATTGTTTTTTGAGTGGTATTTACTGATTTTCGTGTATATGACAGCACATTAATAAATGAATGTTTTAAACGTATGTTAGTAAAGGATAGCGAAAATCAAGAAAATTTATGAATTAAACGTAACTTTTGTTTTTTATTTCCATTAATTTTTGTCATTACCCCATCTTGTTTTTTATGTTTTTTACATTTTGTCTTAACATTCTCTCTTTCAATGTGATTTTTCTGACTATTATGCAGTTGCCCTTTTATTGAAATTGAACAAATGATAATGAATGATAATTGATCCGAGCTAAATTTTTAACAACACATTGAACAGCACATTGGTGTTCTATATACATAATAATGTATATGTATTAATGTTCCCTCTAGAAAAAAAAAACAGTGTGCCGTGTCCTACATTATATTTTTATTAAAAATATGGCAAAAATTAAATAACGAGATGTATATAATTAATAATACAAACAGCATGAGCGGAATGATTTGACCATCTATTCTATTGCTATTATATACTATAGTAGGTTTGTTGTTTGTAATCAAGGACCATGGTGGAGAACTGGCTCTTTGTAATGTGTCCATAACGAGTATTGAAACCCTACTGTTAGTGTTATAAGCCAGCGGAAGGTGCTGCAGTAGGCCTACAGCTCTTTACATATTACATTGCAATTAAATATATTCCAAACACGTACGTTATTCATGTATATCATTGTTTGTAAACCGGTTCCATATATTGTAGACGATAAAAAACAAATAACATTAATTCATTAACAATTCATTCATTAACTACCTGACCCCTGGTGAGACAGCATTAAGTCTACACCACTTACAAAGTTAAACTTCGGAAATCGATTCTTCGTGGCAAACGCACCAGATAGCCGAAGGTGGCTTTACTCTAAAAAAGACAAACATTAACTACCACAGACGTACTACTATAGAGAAATTCTAAAGATATATATGCATACAACAGATAATTTTGAGAAATGGTTTATTTTTCAGTTTAACTTCTTATATTCAGCGCCATTTGTAAGCATGAACGACCTTGATACTATGCAATGATTTCTTAAATCTTTAAGTTACTACGGAATGAATGTCAAATGTTTTCCATTGTTTGCTTCTATAAACATTAGAATATATTTGACAATCTTCAAACAATTATTATAGTCGATTTGTTAAGGTCTCTAAAACAAATATTTTATAGGCTAGTATGTAAAAAAAAAGAATTACTATTTAGTAAGGAATTCCATAACTCTCATGAGTGGTTGTATTCTTTATTATTAAACACGAAACTATATGTGAGCTGTATGCACTGTGCCCACCATGGGTATTGAAATTTGCGTTATAGCATTATTAGCCTTCAGGCTTACCACTGAGCCATGTGGGCAATTTTCTTGAAATACAGAACATGCACTCTATTATTTTATATTAATCACAGCTTTCTGATCTGTGTTTATTTTACTAAACAGTGTCTTGTCGATATTAGCCTTGTTGTTTCTGGGGTGTCACCAAACCGATGCTCCCAATGGCTTAGCAGTAAGTCTGAGGCTTATGACTCTAAAATACTTGTTTCAACACCCAAGGTGGGCACACCATAGCTAGCCTTTTGTGTAGTTTTGCGCTTAGCAACAAACAAGCAAAAATAAAAACTGATAAAATACTATAACCCTAAGAACAGTAGCTTACATATGTTATAACTTCCAGAAACAATGCGCACTACTTGATCAAAGATATTTTTCAGTAACTATTAAATATTTCATTATCTTTTTCTAAATATTAGTTGCATATATACACGTAAAATACAGTCTGTTTTTTGCATGCTTGGCTGAAAATAAAAGATAAATCTGTGTGGAATATTGATATGTTATAAAAGTTATCTAATAAAATCAGTAATCACAAAACATCCGCAGTTGTTTTCATGTATACAAATATTAAAACAATAATTTAGGATGGTTTGAGTCAAATAAATGTTTAATAGCATTTACAGACAGAAAAGTATTGTTTCAAAAGAGATATTATATATACATTTACTAATTATAGTTTTATTACTTGTTAACTTGTTCCCACAGAATAAACCGATATTTTCCTTCATGAATACTTGACTATCAACAAAATAAGCATGTAGACAACGAAATTCATAAGAAAATAAAAATATAAGAAGTAAATAGTGAGGTTATTAAGCGTCTAAACTTTAATTTATGATCTTCAGTGTACTCTACGTTAAGCTCTTTAAGAATATATTTTAATCTCTGAATTCTAGTGTTTCTATCTTTTAAATAGTTTTACCTCCCTTAATCACCTCTGAAGCAGAAAAAGCTACTGGTGATTTGCGGCAAAAACAAACAAAGAAACTCATTATTTCCCTTTTCGTCAGTAAATTTTCATAAATTCCCTCTCGCACTCAAGTAAATCCTTTAATCAGTTTCATAAATCTGGGTATTTCGCGTAAACGTTCTTGTAAATTTGATTTGAAGAGTGTGTGTATTATCTTACAGAAACGTGAAATAATGAACGAAAATAACGTTTTATGTAAAGTACTGCTATTTCATGACACTTTTATACATAAGGAATTCGTTGTACTAAAAGGGTAACAGAATATTTTCTATTACTTTTACTTTTTGCTATCTAAATATGGCCCGACATAGCCATGTGATTAAGGCACTCGACTTGTAATCATCACGTAATCTCCGTCACACCAAACAAATTCGCCCTTTCAGCCGTGGGGGCGTCATAATATAATGGTCAATCTCACTATTAGTTGGTAAAATTAGCCCAAGAGTTGGCGGTGGGTGGTCAAGGCTAGCTGCCTTCCCTCTGGTCTTACACTGCTAAATTAGGGACGGCTAGCGCAAATAACTTTCGAGTAGCTTTATGCGAAATTCAAAACAAACCAAACGAGGCTATCTAATTATATTGATACTGTATAGATGTAATGCACATATGTAATGATTGATTGCGACCATGTTAATCCTTTACACTTTTCAAGTGTAGTGTTTCAGTTGTCGAATATTTTGTATATTGAAAGCATTTCAATTAAACCATATTTTCTTAAATAAATCAGTGGATCGAATGACAAATATCATTTTCTACAAATACCAAAAAAGTTTGGACAACAGTAATTGAATCTTGTTTTTTTATAGCTCCATACGAATCAAGGAACATGTATAATATACTTTAATTCGAGTCTGTGACACATGAGCACGAAACGAGAGCCATCAGTTGAAACTGTCATGCTTAACGTGTATATAGTTCCATACTTATCATTAGATATTTACCATATTTGAAGAATAAGAGTTCCTGAACTGTTTTAATATTATTAAAAACCAACAAATACTTTACTCTTTCATAACCAACAAATACTTTACTCTTTCATAACCAACAAATAATTTATTCTTTAATAACCAACAAATACTTTACTCTTTGATAACCAACAAATAATTTACTCTTCAATGTGAAAGTAGAGTTTTAAAACTGTAACACATCACTCACTACTTTTTCAAAAAGTCTGTTTGAGAAATAAAAGTTTCACAAATGAACTCAAAGCTATTAACGTACCAACTAGTACGATAAATATGTGTTTCGGTACTAACATATCAACTAGTACGTTAAAAAAGTGTTCAGGTACTAACATACGAACTCTTGATAACGAGAAACCCACTAGAAATAAAAACGTATCTCAGAACGGCTGGTAAGGGTATTAACACTTTTTAACTCTTTTGTTTTTACCAGAAGATGACTTAGGAAGGTCGAAATGTTGTTCTCTGCTTATCAATAAAAGTACTAATACTCATATCAGCCGTTCTGAGATACATTTTTAACATACAAACTAGTACAGTAAAGAGGTGTTCGCGTACTAACATACGAACTTGTACGGTTATGTGAGAAACGTTATTCACTTTGAATTATAAAACCCATATTCAGTTTTGTTGCTAAACACTCACATCATGATACCCTTTGAGCTAGTTTTAGTGAATAATGCTATTTTATTCGAATATGTCATATTGTATGAGTTTATTGCAATTTCTCCCTGCTTAGAAAGTGTTACATCTGCAAAAACAACCAAGTTCATGTAAACAAATCAACCACTTAGAATCGGGTTTCGATACACGTGGTGTGCAGAGCACAGACAGCCTATTGTATAGCTTTGTACTTAATTTGAAACAAACAAGCAATTAATGTATAATATACTAATAATTAATAAAAAAATCAAACCTCAAGTGAGATAATATTGCAACATTTATACCTAGCATTTTCCAATCAAAGCACTTTTTGACTCTAACAAACCCATTTATTCCCAAGTTTGTTTTTGGATTCATTACCCACGAAATATAATTTTATTCTTTATTGTGCACGATACAGATGTCAAACGTGCTTCATTCACTAAATAAAATAAATTGCTCTTTGTATAATTCTTCTTTGTCATATCTCCACATTACTTATGTTATACTTTACTTTCATAACAAGAAGAATAATTGACTGGAAATATATGTTTAATATGTTCACGGATCATTCCTACCAATCAATATAAAATTAATGTTTTTTAGTGTAATGTGAGAATGCTTTGTTATCTTCAAAAACATAAATATATTAATCATCTCAAATCTCTCTATAAGTATGTTCTTCTGTACTCGTTAACAAAACGTTACTCCAACCATCATTCTAATAGCCTGAATGGACTCGCTGCCGTGGTTTTAGATATTTTGTAAGTGAAAACTGACAGTTTTTTATCCGTTTATGAGTCCTATTAAGTGAGCAGCAGTAATTTTGTTTATATTATTTTCTTTAGTGTTTTCCTTTCAAAATTCTTAGATTGTTAACACATACATTGTTTATTTAGAACGGTATTTTCTGAAATAAAGCAGCTTTGCTCTATATTTTACCTTGATTAAAACCTGAACTCTCTGATCAGTTCGTTTAAGCATTCTGACTTTGATACTGAGAAATAACAAGAATACAATCGAAAGAAAAACATAATGAACAAATATAACACGATATATTATTTTTTTAAATTTAATTTAAGAAATGAGGTTCTACTCCGAAGTCGGATTCGAGTTGCAGCTGTCGAGTGGCGCTTAAGTAATCAGTTTTAACATAATAGTATAGAAAGAATTTCAGTATTAGAGATATGAAAAACTATTCTTAAAGCCTATTAAGATATTTGCTATTGTTGTCAACAATAATTAGCCTGAACTTGATAAAAAGAAGGACAATATTTTTACTACATTTGACAGTTTGGTTGGCAAAATATAAAACAGATATGGAGGGGCTGTTTTTAGTATAATGTAAGAATGCTTGTATCCGGTCAGAAATCTAAGAATAGTAGCATTCCTGCATTTGAAATGACTGCAATAGAAAAACAACCAGATTTAGCTAAAACTTTGATCTTTATTATTTTTATCTAGAGTCATGAAAATGCCACTCCATCATTCTAAAGACCAGAAGTTCCAGAGATCCTGAAGCTAGATGTCGTACGAATTAGTTGCTTTGATTATTATGGTTTGTAAATGGAGAAATGAAGTACTGTTAGACAGATTTTGTATGATATTCTTCAGTGTTAGGTGTGTTTTTTTGATAATCATAATATAATAAAACTTTTGCTTATATGTATAATACTGGAAAAAAAAAAACGTTTTTATTACGCAATGTGCAACCCCCAATTTTGCGACCTTTTATTCTGTGTACGTGTAGATTTGCAATAGGAGTCACGATTTTCCCGTGTTGTCTCTGTTTCCTATCATGAAGAATTTCAATTTTCTTCATTCGAATATACAGAAAAAAGTTGAACAGCTGAATTTGCTGAGTGTAGTGGAGCAAAACGAAGATGAAGAGGTCACACACAGATTTGACGTTTATGGAGTATTTGGTATGTTTTTGTCTTAGAAGAAGAAAAATAAAGAATTCAACAGAGATTAATACACAAGGCTGCAAATCGCTTATAGCCACCATTCACTGTCATCCCTACCAATTGCTGGCACCCCAAGTGAGCACTGGCGCCACGGGTACTCGGCTACTTTCTTATAACATTGCTTGTGCAAGCGCTCTTTGGTGGAGATAAAAGGTTGAGAGGTTTAAGATATGTATATGGTAAATGTTTGGGCTGCTTATTAGTCATTTCTTCTAAATATGTTCTGTTTTTTGAACGTTTTGATACATATTTGTATTATTAAGAGTCCTTAGTACTCAGCGATAAACCTGACTGCTTATGACGCTAAAAACCCGGTTTCTGTACTCATGATGGGTAGAGTATAAATAACCCATTTTTTAGCTTTGGGCTAAATAACAAACAAGCAAATTTTTAAGAATGCTAGTCAGAATAAACTATTATTTATATTTAGTGCTTAGGGCCAATTGTTGTTTAGTACTTGAGACGATATAAAACAGTTAACACGGATGTTAATGATGTGTGTGTGTGTGTTTTTTTCGTATAGCAAAGCCACAAAGGGCTATCTGCTCAGTCCACCGAGGGGAATCGAACCCCTGAGTTTATCGTTATAAGATGCTAATGAACTTAGGCACGAAGACAATTCCGGCATCTGTCTCTTTCATAGATCGTGCAAACAATATACGAGAGAAACCGACTAGATTTTTTACACTAAGTTCGTTTTAAAGTTTTTACGTTCATGAATCTTATGGAAAGACATCTTAAGTTACATCAGCTTCAGGAAAGTAGATAGATAGATGAGTACGGCAGCTGTTGTTGAGCTGGTGGTCGTGCTGAAAGGTAGAAATAAATAAGTTTAGAATATTTATGCCCTGCCGTAAGTGATAAAACCGGAGTAGCTAAAGAATTATTTTGCCAAAAATATAAATTTGAAGCAAGAAGAACTATTGATTCATTTAGTTTAAAAACAATCCGTTGATATATGAAGCGGAAGTTAAAGTAAAAAAATATTAGCTATAAACTATGTATATTATGAAGAGAATACTTTATGAGAAATTTATCATATGTATCTATTACTGATATTCCAAAATCAACGAAACAATACAAATATTACTGTAAAAATAATTTGGAAAAGAACGTTACAAAAGTAGAGACATAAACTAGTATGTGGTCTGGAGATGTTTGTTTTGAATTTCGCGCAAAGCTACACAAAAAATTCGAAAAAAAAAAAGCTAGCTATATCAATTTGGTGGTTAGGTAACAAACACAACTACAAGGGACCATTTGGCATTTCGAAGCAGTCCCTGCCCTCTCATACTAAAAGAAAGTGAAATTATAAATCAACGCACTTATTAATTTTGAGGATATCATCGATTCAACGTCCCAAATGAAATGTAACTAGTGGTTTGGTTTGTTTCGAATTTGGCGCAGAGTTACGCGAGGGTTATCTGCGCTAGCCGTTCCTAATTTAGCAGTGTAAGACTAGAGGAAAGGCAGCTAGTGATCACCACTACCGCCAAATCTTGGTCTACTCTTTTACCAACGAATAGTGGATTCATCGTCACATTATAACGCCCCTACGGCTGAGAGGGCGAGCATGTTTTGTGCGACGGGAATTCGAGCCGGTAACCCTCAGATTACGAGTCGAACGTCTTAACCCACCTGGCTATGCCGGGCCTATTTGGAGATGAAAAAACAGATCAAATTTACTGATTCCCAATCTGGTAAGAGTTAAACCCTTCAATTTTTACTTAAGTATTACACACAAATAAATTTTGTGGAAGTTATCGAATGTATAGATAATAAATTTGATTAGTTTGTGATGGATGAGAAGATTTGTTTGAAAATTTTAAAAATGCTAAAGTTGAGTTATTAAAATGAGAGAAAGGAAAAAATATTATTTTTTCCGTTGATGCAACTAAATATATCTTCTGGGATATTTCATTGCAAAATTACTCTATGAGCTACCGAACCACAACAATCAATTCTTGTTTTGGAAGAAAAACCAGAACTTACATTGACAATTTTAGTTGGATTAACTATTGTACAAAAACGTGATGTAACTTTAATTTTCTAAATAACAGCATTGATATCAATATTCCTTGTAAAATTTATACTTCGAATATGCAAGTAAATGAGTCATATAACAACCACAGTGACTTTAAATTTTGATAAATATCGTGATTCATAATATTTTCATAATAATACACAGAGTCAACTTCTAGTGGACTAGAAATGCCAGCACTTGGGTCCCTTTCTCTAAAAAGGGAGTAATAGCCGTTCAAAGGCGGGGATATCATGGTTGCCAGCCACTCATTGCTGCTCGATAAATATTGATTTCCTGCAATTAGGAAACCTCCTGCGATGTTCTCCCACAACTTGAAGCAAATACTGGGTTTGCTGTTCATCCCTGTCAGGAGACGATTGTACACTTCAATGAGAGCAACTTGATGCTCTGCATGATACTTTGTAACAGTAAGGTTGTTGACAATCTTAAAAGCCTCATTATAATCTTCTCTAGCTGGCCAAGTTTCTGGATCATAGTTTAGGAAGTTAGTGAATGGAGAGATGAAGCTTTTCAAAGTAGGGTCGAGACTCTCTCATCACAATATCAGAGAGTTGAAGCTGCTCCGTAACTGCTGAATTGACTGTCTGTCACTTAGAAGTATCTTCTGTTCCTTCACATTCCTTTGTTGCCCTTGCCATAAATTTCTTTGTAGAAGAGGACACAAATGGATAAAAAAGCAAGGACCACCAGATCATTTGACAAATACCAGAGGTATGATGAGAACTTGTCAATAACAGCTTTTGATACAGCTGTGTTGACAGTGGCATAGATATGGAGGGCCTTCAGAAGATTCATGTCATTGTTTGGTGCTGATGTAGACAGAGAAGCTTCAATCCATGCTTTGAGGTAGATCATAACTGCAAAGACATATATCTGCTTAAAGCCATTCTTCTCCCTGTCTGTCAGCTTAAATTGGTCATGAAAAAGCCAAATCTTGAGTGAGTATATTATTTTGGACATCCACCTAGCATGGTATATGGGACGAGGTGCCATAAAATGGATGTCCCGTGGAGGGGAGACTTCCATGAAGATCAATAAAAGCTTTATAAATTCCTGGTAGTTACTACAAAGGTATTTCGCTTTTTCAGTTACTTTTCAGCCCAAGCTACTAGCTCTGGATCATTGATAAGATCAGATATTTCCTTGTCACCAGCTGCTATTGCATATTAATTTCTGTCAATAAATTCCCACTGGTCTTAAAACCTCTTTAAAAGCAAAACATCTGGTTTTCTAATAGTACTTATGAGTGTAGTAAAAGCTCCATCAGCAAGAGCTCCAAGATATGATTGCGGCATGCCAGATACAAAAGATCCTTCTGCAGCTACTGTTCTATAAGAACACATGCATCTAACTTTCGCCCAGTAGCAACTGTAGTATCAAATGACAATCCTATAGCTTTCTTCTTCAAACCTCATTCATTAAGAGCTGTTATTACAGCGTTGGCTTGTTCTGATCCTGTCCTATTTGTTTACTTGGCAACTTCCAGCAGCTGGGAGACCCAATTGCTAGTAACAATAATTGGTAGGCGATCAATATATTCCATGATTGTAATGTTCCTGAGAAATTCTTCATCTCAGTGGACAATCAAAGGCATATCATCTTGTAACTCAGCCTTCAGGATTTCTATGAATATTTTTCGGTGATTTTGACGCATGCGTTAGATGGAGGAGCGGTTGATGTTAAATTCTTCAGAAATTTGACCAATTAAGGGTACTATTTCTGTTAAAACATAAGTCGCAGCCTTGTCTTACAGCTTTGTCCTGTCAAGAGCCAAAGACAGTGATCGAGATATTATGTTTTCATTTGGGTCTGATGACTTTTAGAAAGGCTGACTCTTTCAACAGTAACAGCAAAACCTTCCTTGAATTTACAGTTTCATCTGTGCTACTGCTGGAAGATGGCTTCAATTGTATTGTGTTTGAGGATGCTGTGATTTCCTTCTGCCATTGAATTCTTCGTTCTTATTCCATTATCTTCTTTTTCAAAGATCGTTTTTTTTACAGCTTGCTTCACATCAGTTGGTCCCATTGTTCTTCTACAGACTGCTTCCTGTTGAACAATCAGGAATTCTCGGTCTTCTTGATTTGTCATTATTGTAGGGTACAAAAGATGGGTATGTCAAACAAGTTGGATATTTCTGCTTGAAAGTCATTCTCCTTCATATCTGCGAGACTGATCTTATATTTTTCCTTTTCTTCAAACTCTGATAAACTGTGTACAGCTTCTCTACTTTAGTAATTGCATTACCTTTCTAGGTCATTAAAATTATAGCTTTCTCCCAGAATTTGTCACATGCATTGTCTTTTTCTCTTTAACTAAAGTCGCAGAGAGAATGAAATAACTTGTGTTTTGGAAAGTTTCCAAAGGTAATCCTTAGAACAAGTTGCCATGATCAATCACTGATAGGTATAAGTTATTCTGAAAAAAATGCATGAAATATATAAAAATTTAATGGAAAATTACAGTAAACAATAAATAAATGATAATACTAATTCAATAAATAAAGTTGTACCACTGGTCAGCATGCACAAGATTACAGCTGTACTATACACAATTAAAACAACTTCAAAATATGCAGTACACAGTAAGGTCAACTGGAATGGTCAAAATCAGAAGTATAGCAGTGAAGAATAGATAATCAACTCTAAACATTTATGCGAGCTACATATGTGAAATTACAAACTCTGTTTGTAACCCATAAATTTAGTCCAAATGACTTAAACTTTCACCACAAGGTTTTTCATTCTTAAATAATATTTTAAGGGCTAAGAGGAGTATGAATTTTTTAACTTTCTTTTTGAAGAACCACCTTAAACTGAGCATTATTAGTAATCACGATAGAACACTACGAACTTATATTTTGTTTCTTCCTATAAAAATTGAATAACGAAAAAATAACATTGATTTCGATTATCAGTTGCTGTTGATATATTAAATAAGCTGTGAAATACAAGATATATTAGCTAAGTAGATTTATCATGTATGTATTGAAAAATTCCAACAAAAACAATTTGGTCTGTTTGTTTTCAATTTTACGCAAACTTACATTAAAGCTATCTGCGCTAACCATCCCTAATTTAGTAGTAAAAGACTGAAGGAAAAGCAGCTAGTCATCACTTATTAGATGTGACGCCTAATTTAGTAAATATGTTGAATAGTACTCATTTAAAAGAAATAAACCTCCAAATGTTTTAAGAAATCTAATAAATGAATACTTTTAGAGATAAATCTATTCTCAAGACTTTTGTTTTGGACAATGGACCACAAGTTATTTGTGTTTCAAAGGTAAAAATATTTTAAAAATTTGGAAATAATCATATATTTACCACCTTATATTGTCCTGGACCAAACATGACAGAAAGAGGAGTCATTAGGAAGATGATATTGAATATGTTCACAAGTCTAACCAACAAATTACGGTACATGAAATAGTCAGTCTTTAGATCACTCAACCGAATGTTCAACAAACTTAAGATTACGAAATAAGACACTGTATAGCAGGAAAACATGATGCAGAAAGTAAAATACAATATGCAAGAAGCTCAGAAGCAAAAAAGATTGTCATCTGTGTTTTAACGTTAGTTAAAATTTCATTCTATATCTTCAGTTTGTTGTTACATTTGTTTCAAGATTAACAGGATTTTACCTAATTGTAAGATATTTAACACAATTATCAACTTTAAAAGAATTGTTTGTCTTCCTTGGGTCTCGACGTTTATCTTCCATGTTGACGGTAGGAAACCAGATGCCACAACAGCTGCTATCAATACTTTTACCAAGCATGAACCAAGCCGTCTTCTCGATTACAGATGTCTTGCAACACACCTATACAGAAGAAAGAAACATAATGATATCCTATTTCTGCCGTCATTATCAGGTTACTGGTTCTTATCGTTTTCAATTTTCTTGAGAGCGTTGCTAGCACTTTAAGAAGTGACCAACCTTACTAGTAATGGTTATTTTATTTTTAGGCATCATTATATTTCTTCTGTGTCAACTGTACTATTAGATATAGTCAGTGTGTATATATATATAAAGATCGTGAATTTTCTATTCGCATTATAAACTTCATGCAAAGACATCAAAGTAAAAAGAAATGCCTTTTACCATTTTGTAAAAAATTTGAATTATTTAAAAGTCACTTCGTTTTATTTTCTAAGACTTTTTCAAAACTTTGATAAAGCTTATATTATTGGCTGAATTTATCTATTTTAGTATACTTATTCGACACAGAAGAAGGTATGGGGTAGTTCTACGTTTAACGGCATTCTCACAGAATTTCTTTTTAAAATGTTTTTCTGTTTTATTGCTCATGCTTATAAGCCTACCTTTCTGTAAGCAGAATATGTTCTTCTCCTATACTGGTGCCTTTAGAAAAACGAATTTATTCTTCTTTAGAATCGGAAAGAAGACAAATATCAACTAAAAATGGGCAGTCATTAAAATCGAAAATACAATATTTAAGCCCAACGTATAATATCAAAAGTATTTAACTTACCTTGAAACCTATAACGAGAGTAAAAAGCAAATAGCCGAGGTAAATTACTTGCTTCACATCAAATCCTACTGTAACATCAAAACAAAATAACCACTAACGATTCTTTCAATAGTTACTCATACAAAATAGTTTAATTAATGTATATTAAGTAAGCTTGAGATGTCAATGGTACAAAATCTATAAAAGTTAAACTTATATTCGTATTTAATTCATCAACTTCAAACATCTGAAACTATTGTTTCCTTCTACAGACATACAGGGCTTGGTAGTTGCTCTTAATGAATTAAAATAGAAACATAAATACGATAGGCTTCTACAACAAATGTTCTGAATTGATCACTAAAACTTATATCTTGCAGTTAGAATCTCACGCCTTAATACAAGGTTAAATTCATACAATGCTTAAACGGCATAAAGAAGCTGATTCTCCAGTTCCCATTATGACCAATTACTTAGATGAATGACATAATAAAATCAAAAATGGCTAAGTCAAAAATTATTAATCTTTAGAATTTTTTATTGTCAAATTTATTGCCGTTCTTAATTTTTAGCTTATACATTATGGGAAAGTCATCATCACACAGCGCCAAGCCTTGGGGTACAGTTGTCAGGTAAACCTTATACTTTTATACACATTTGTGTGTCAAAGATAATCTACATAGTTATATATTTAAAAAAGCAGGTATGGATAGAGAAAGCACTAATAGAGGAGCGAACAACGTTTCGACCTTTTTCGGAACCTGACGATGACCCATACCAACCGTTTTTAAATATATAATTTTTTCTACAAGTGGGTTTTTTCGTCATCATGGATATTCTACATAGGTTTTTTATTTATTTAACTGATTAGTAACTTATCTGCTTTTCTGTATATTTTTACACAAAAGATTCTGTCGATAAATTGTAATCCTCCAAATTGTATACATATATATATTCCTCTGCTCACTGATTCAGAAAATTATTATTAGACGTATTTGTGCCTTATACACGTCTTTTCATACAGAAGGAGCCATACAAAAATCATGCATATATCTTGTTACACTGAATATGCCACATTAGGAAACGTCTAAGGAGAAAGGAAAACGAGCTAAACCTGCAATTATCCCCTTAATATAAAGACATTAGACGAAACTTTCCTATTGAAGTGTTGTGTTCTCTGATACTTTGATGGTATTCTTACATTATATAAAATATTGTACCGATATATATTTCTGATAGTTAAGAAATTTACCTGAAATAACAGCATATTCACTGATCACAACCAAATATTTTTATAACTTTGATATTAAATTTTAAAATAGGTTACATGGCTAAATGCATATTATACAGTAAAAATCCAACTTTATTATTCTAATAGTCATAATGCAATATCTCATTATTGGGTCAGCTAAAATTTGGATATCCATTTATTGTAGTGGACAGAGCTCAGATAGCCGGTTGTGTTGCTCAGCACTAAGAAAATTGCAATTATTAATTTTATTTTCCTTCGAAAATTTTTCTTTATATATGATTCTTTAAATATCTGATTCGTATCTTTATAAAATTTATTTAAATCTAAAAAAAATATTGGGAGAATTAACATACGTTTTTCAAGAAACATAATTTATACACTTTTTAATAAACACAATCTCACCTTTTTAAGAAATACTTAGAGTGTCTCGCCTGATTCTTAATCTGCGGGTACATGAAAGGGCGATCATGCTTAGTGGGATGGGGGACTCGAACCAACTAATCTTAGGTGCTAAGTCAAGCGTTCTAGCCACTTGGCCATGTATAAATGAAAAGAAATTGTTATTTTATAATCCACAAGCATATATAGCTAGGTTTGGATTTTTTTCGAATTCTTTATCATGTGTTAAAGTTTGAAACTTGGTAATGTTTCAAACTTTCACCTTTATATTAAACGAAAACGAGTTGTCCTATTTTTGCTCTTGTAATCAGATTAATGATTCTTATCGTCTCCAGTTTTTTAAAAGCGTTGTTAGCACTTGAAGTAGTGATCAATTTTTCTGGTAATAGTAATTTTTAGTTATCATTGAAATAAATTCCTGCGCTACTGTTCTTTCAGAAATGAAACTGAATCTATTGTTTTTTACACTTATAGGAAAACAATACCTAAAACATTCTGCTCAATATACCTAAGAAGTTACTAGTTAAAAACACGTAAATAGCAAAAGAGACAATATTGTGAAACTTTGACTGCAAGTACAAGTACGTGGAAACTGAATAATTACGCTAGCTAAATATCGAGATTAATTGTCAATATTTTAACCAGTTATTGTTAAATTACATTATTACTCATAGGTATAGATAACGAAATGATAAGTTCAATGCCAGAGAGACATAAAAGCGTGTCGAAGGTAATTCTTTTTTTGATAAATTATCACAATTACATAATAGCAATAAATAAATTACAGAAAGCATTATTACACAGTATTTTTAAAAATTATACCTCAGTTCTTGGTAGAATATGGTCTAGTAAGTTGAAGTCTATCCAGACTACCTTGTTTTATGTGGTGTAAATGGCTTGTATACTGAATTATGAATTCAACAGTCTATAGTTCGATGCCGTACGCTACAACATCACGCTTCATCTATGCGTTGAAAATGTGCCGGTGAGATCTGACCATTCAATTGAAGTAACCAGAGTGGGCAGTGAATACTACTAAATGGTTGCTTTCCCTTCTCTCTGCCCCTAGTGGCTCAACGGTAAACATGAGGGCTTATAACTTTAAAATTTTGGTTTCTACATTGTCAGCAAACAGGTAATATATAACTCATTGTGTAGAATTGTGCTGAGCAATGAAAAAAAACAAAGCAAAAGTCCTTCCTGCAGAGTATTAGCTTAAAGTTCCTGTCGACTGTTGTAAATAACCATTTTGTAACTTTGGGTGACTATAAAAAAAACAAAAACACTTCTCTTCTTCGAGGTTGAATTTTTCTTATAATCGTAGAGAGAGACTTATATATATATGAAATACACATAACTGAGTCTTTTGAAACCAAGTGATCTTATATAGGTTTTATATCAGTTTTATTTTTTTCAGACTGAACAGAGTGGGCATAATATTTCAAAAGTATAACATTTCTGGTAGTAGGAATAAAAGAAATAACTTTTATTCTATAGGCCAATGATTTTATGGACACTTCCATGAGAAATGTGGTTGAATAATTCAAACATGTATTACCAAAATGTACTCCATCATAGAATGTCATAAACTACATTGAAAACTTTTGTATTTTATCAAAATACTGTCCGAGTTGTACGTCGTTATAGTCTACAATGACTTTAGAATTTCTCGTTGTACAATGAGTTGCGTAGTATTCTCGGACTCACTGATCTTACCGTCGATTACGTAGAGAGGAACTTCAGAAACTATTCACAATTTTTTAAACGCAGGATAAACCTATGTTTCTCTGATATCTAATGAATTTGAAGCAAAGAAAGAGACCGAACACAAAATATACAAATTTGAAACAGTGAAACAATTGTTATTTAAACACTCTAACAAATTAAAAATTAAAGGCAATGTAAAGTGTCCTATCTTTACTGAACACAGTATGATCTTAGCTTGAAGTGGACTGTATTAAGTTGTTGTGTTCAATCAAGTTTAAGTTAAAATGTTCTTGTTCCAGATTGAGAAAACATTGCATTATATACTAACAACACCTATTGCGTAGACATTATCCATGCAGCTTACACTTCAAAACACTGAAGTAGCCAGTCATAAACGGTCCCGGCATGGTCAAGTGATTAAGGCACTCGACTCGTAATAGGAGAGTCGCAGGTTCAGATCCTCGTCACACTAAATATATGGTTAGAGTGAGACTTACGGTAAGTGATAGATTAAGCATCTATTCAAATTTATTTTCCTATGAGTATTTACAACCATAGAACCATTGTATACATTTACTTAAGTATTCTTAGTAATTTTAATAATTTAATAAAAAACTGGTTATTACTTAATCATCACAGGTGCTATTTTCACACTAATTATTTCAACATAATAAACACCGATACCTTTAATCACTATTGTGTAGCTCGAGAACCTGCAACGATAAAGGTACTTACCAGTCTACCTGGCTGTAGGATAGTAATCAGTTATAGAACTGTTAAATAAGATACACAGATGTTGGCCTGGTATGGCCATGACCAGGTGGTTAAGGCACTCGACTCCTCATCTGAGGTTCGCTTGTTTGGTTCCCCCTCCCACCAAACAACCTCGCCTTTTCAGCTGTGGGGGTGTTATATTGTGACGGTCGATCCCACTATTCGTTGGTAAAAGAGTAGCCCAAGAATCGGCGGTGGGTGGTGACGACTAGCCGCCTTCCCTCTAGTCTCACACTGCAAAATTAGGGACGGCTAGCATAGATAGCCTTTGCGTAGCTTTGCGTGAAATTCAAAACAAACCATTTATAAATATCACTGCCAATTTTTATTCAGTATGCTCGACCTGATCACAATTTTTCCTGACAGATAGTACATGTGATACCCTTACTGGATGATCTACTTGTACGAATAACAAGAGAATAATTTAGTGGAATTTTTTTTAATGATTTTCTATATTAAGAACATATGCTCAACGTGTACAGAATTCTTTAAAGTTTTAGCTGTTTTATAAGAAAATGTGTGTTTTCTTAAATCAAAGCCCCCATCGAGCCGTCTACGGAGTCCACGGAGGGGAATAGAACCCCTAATTTTAGCTTTGTAAATCCGTAGACTTACCGCAGTTGCAGACATAGTTTAATTATAATAAAGTTGCTTAGTTACTAAAGAAATTTTAATATGTTATCAAAAATAATATCTTTATCCCCGTCATATGTTACTATGTTACAGTAATATACAAAAAAAATGAGAAAGGTTCGAATCCCCGTCGCACAAAATATGCTCGCTCTTCCAGCCGTGGGTCTGTTATAATGTGATGGTCAATCCACCATTCGTTGGTAAAAGACTAGTCCAAGAGTTGGCGGTAGGTGGTGATAAGTAGCTGCTTTCTCTCTTCTCTTACATTGCTAAATCGGCTAGTGCAGATAGCCCTTCTGTAGCTTTGCACGAAATTCAAGGTAAACCATTTTTTTCACGTACACAAAAATCGATGTATTATCTTTATCATAAAGTTTGATTAATATTTTTAGGTAACCAAAATGTTATGCCTATGCTCGTTTTTCTTTACTTTTTGTAATTGAATTTTTATGTTTTTATATTTGAATATCATTCTAATTTCTAATCAGAGCTGTAAAATATATCTGTTTGTAAATTGAGCAGCTTTGGCTATTGCGCTTTTATGGAACGTTATTTCCTACTTGAAATTTAACCTCTTTGTGAAGTGGAATTTCAATAAAACAATGATTTTTTATTTTTCCATTGTTACCCAAACCAGTCACATTTTTAAAATATTTTACATCCATCTATATGGTCATATAGTTTATTTTATTGTTAATATTTGGAACTGTTGATAAAACATACTGTTTCTTAGATCAATAACATTATTTCATATATCTGTTTGATAGTATATAAAATTCACATACTACTAATATTTATGATATGCAGTATCTTCTCATTGTCAAACTCAAATTCCTTTTTAGGGAATGTGTGTGTGTGTGTGTGTGTGTTTTCTTATAGCAAAGCGACATCGTGCTATCTGCTGAGCACACCGAGGGAAATCGAACCGCTGATTTTAGGGTTGTAAATCCGAAGACATACCGCTGTACTAGCGTGGGGCTAGTTTAAGGAATACAGACTTCTGATTTTAAAAGAAAAAAACAAGTGTAGCTTTATAATCTATGAAATTAAATGTTATTTTTACTTGTAATATTGGAGATTTTCAATTATCCAAACCATAAGATTTATTAATGAAAATAATAAATAAAGAAACAACAACAAAAAACAGGGTAGACCCTTAAATTTTACTTTTAACTTTCTAGTTTTTGTGCTGAAAAGTTTCATACATGGAATGGATTATCTGTTTTCAATTATGGATGACGTGATATTTAATAAATAATTATAATCAACAACTTCTATTTTAAAAGCACAATTTACGTCTATATGTTTCTACGTCATCTTCTGGAACTGTTTAAAAACAAATTCAATAGGATTTGTTGTTAATGTTATTCTGTACCACTTATTTTATGCTACTTCGAACATTAATTTCGTTCTTCAGTAAATATAAGAGCTACTATGAAACTATTTTCATTACGAATTAACATTTGTTAAAATTTATAACGATAACAAAGCATTATATATATATATGTATGAATAGATTTGGTTTGTTTTTAATAACAAGTAACGAATTCTTTTATTTTCATTTCGCGGTCATAGCCTGGTGGTTAATGCATTTAACTCGCAATCTGTAAGTTGTAAATTCATATCTCATTATCGAATATGCTCGTCCTTTCAGCTGTGGAAGCGTTATAATATGAAGGTCAATCTCAAGATTTGATATTGTTGACTTTCTCTGTGTCAGTTCTAGATTAATGATATTTAGCACAAATGGTTCTTGAGTAGCGTCGCGCAAAATTCAGCAAGCAAACACATTTCTTTAAATTACGAGTTTCATATACAAGTCTTTACAAATGAAAATTGAAGAGTTCATCATATATTCAATTTCTTTTTGGGAGTTTTTATATAGTGTATTTTTAGACTTTAATCTATCTTAGTTGTTTAAAGCGTTGTTTATATGGCCATTTTTATATGGCCTGATAGCTGCCTTCCAACCTGTTACTGCTTTACAAATGAGAATCGACTTGTTTATCATACATACGTTTTTCTTCTTGTTTTTTTTTATGGTAATGTATTTTTAGCTTTCTTCTTATATCATTATCAATGCCCAGAATGTTTAGGCCATAAGCATTTCAGTTTTGTATCTCAGTTTTGATAAGGAAAGAACAACGTATCGGTCTTTCTAGGTCATCTACAGGTTAAAGTTAAGATGACCTAGGAAGGTCAAAACGTTGTTCTCTGCTTTATTAGTAAAAGTGTTAATACCCATACCGACAGTCTGACATACATTTTTATTTCAAGTGAGTTTCTCATCTCAAGCAATTCAGTTTTTGTGAATTTGTTTTTATTTATGATATAAAAATTTTGGAGAATTTTTTTTTTTTCTGTTCGGAATAAATATCATTGAAGTACTTAAACATAATACCTGGGTAACATTAATTTGAGGTCACAGCGTTTTATGAATAAAATACAACAAAAGAATAAAATACCTAAAATGTATAAGAATCAATCCACGTCCCATTTTCTAGTTTGAAAGTTATTTTTCATTTTTAGTACATTATGTATTACGAAATTGTTAAATAAAAACAAGATTTCGAGTATATTGTGTTAAAGGTTATTTTGAAGGTTGTATTTTTTGGTCGTTTTTACTTAAGTAAAAATTACTTTTTATAAAAAAAATGTCTAGTATTGTTCATGTTGGTGGATTCATGGTTATTGTGTAAATACAGAGACACAACGTGATTATATTATATTATGTAAAAACATAATTTGAACCTGACGATGACCGAAGAAGGTCAAACGTTGTTCGCTCCTCTACTTAAAATATTTTCTCAACCCAAACGAACCGTTTTTACATATATATTTTTCTCTATAAGGGGGTTTTCTCCACATCACTGATTATTACAACGTGATTATGTTGGTTACTGTTGCCTACAACACGTAGATGACGCTATTGACTTTTTTGCTCATGCCTGGGTGTGACTTGTTCCACATCTCTTTCCAGATAGTTGATCAATGTTCTTTGCTTTCTAATGCCATTAAAAAGAAGCAATACCATCCATTTTTATTGGAAATTACAATGCTCTGCTTTCAACTGATAGTTATGGCTTGAATGTATAAATACTTTACGTTGGAAAATTATGTTAAACACACTTGCCAAAAGCGAACGGTTTTCGGCACACCACACTTCCTACATGTCGTTTTAATACACGTCATTCCAATGCGAATTAATACAAGCTGTAGTTGCCATATGGCTTGCTGAGTAGTATATTTAAAAAAAACTTTCATTATAACGTGATCTGTACTTATAAAGAGTGCGGTTATTATTGTTTAAAAGATCAGGAAATAAATAAAATTGGAAGAGCGTATTCCATAGACAGAAATAACATAAAAATCTGAAAATTATAAGCTCTATTAGAAAATAAGTAAGATAGACAGATAATAATATGACATAAAACATATTATGCACAGAGATTAAGTGGTAACCTACAAAATCTTGACAAATAAAGGTTGAAGTATTCCAGATATAAAATGGATAATATTTGAACCACACTTAAATTGTTCAGATTTGTGGTTATAATTATTAATAATTTTATCTTATCTTTTGAAAACACTGAATACGTGCTTCACACATCTAAGAATGCAACTCAAGTTGGTTTACAGAATTCTTCTATAGCGTATTAAGTTTATGGATTTTTTAAGGTTTCATTCACAGAATGTCCGCCAGTGGCACAGTGGTATATCTGGGAACTTACAACGCCAGACATCGGGTTTCGATATCCGTGGTAAGAAGAGCACAGATAGCCAATTGTATAGTTTTAGTACTTGTCTGCACACAAACAGACAAACAAACAAATCATTCACTGAAATAACTTTTTGAACTGAAATTTTATGTGCTCAAAAAGTTTTTCTTCACAGCTTAAGTTTTGTAACAGCATAACAGTGAAATTTTCTAAAATGGATTATACTGTTGTTCTCGATTAGATTTGATTATCTTATAGGGAACAATTATTGTGTGATTGTAAGATTAGCAAACAAACTCAAGTGACATCGAATCAGTAATAAATAAATGACCACCTTTCTTAGAAAATGCATTTCAGGTCTAAATATACAATATCTAATAATCAGTATCTAGTTCTCATGTGAATATCTCATTTTTTCTGTTGATGTTCGCACAATTAAAAATAAGTTTTGTTATGCAACCTGACTTAAGTATCTAAAATTTTCCAGTTGTCACAAACAAAATATCTAATAGGATGTTTATTTCGTACGTAGTGCAATATATTGGGTTTCAGAAACTAGGAATAAATAATATAAATAGGAAAGCTTAAAAAACGTTCAGTGCTAACTATTAGAAGAATTTTTAATCAGGAAAACAAAATATTTTGATATACTACGTATTTTGGCTACGGACATAATGTGTGTTTTATGTCATTACATATTTGAAACAATAACAACATTAAAATGTTATCTTAAATCGAGGTCGACTTCGTCATAAAAGTAATTCAAGTATGAATACACAACAAATGCCTGTTGTCGAGACATAAGTGTAGAGAACAACGTTTCGAAAGTCTTTCGTCTATCAAAGATTACTTCAAGTAATTCAAACTCCCACATGAATATGTAATCTTATACAACTCAAAGGTATCGAGACAGAAACTAGCCTAATCTAACCATATCTCCTAAAGCAAAGCTATTGTTCAATGGCTGAGGGTCGTAGGAAGATCGATAGCACAAATAGTTGAAATGCCGCCTCTTCCCTGTCACCGTAGAAAGGATTGATTTATTTTAATCGCATGTCACCTATTCAATGAACTGTTTTTATTTTAACATGTTAATGATTACTTTGACAATGAAAATAATACCAATTAATCTTTCACTTTCTATAACTGTTGATTTACTCACAGTCATAATTATTCTCTCTTAACCATGGACATGAAGAATGTTATACTTTATAACACACAAAGATATCTTTATCGTATATTATTTTACAATCATACTGTAACATGTGAAATGTAAACATGTTTGTCACAAATTTGTTACGGAGTTTTTGTGTGTGCAACAACTCATTTTTTTTCCTGAAAACTAAACTTTCGTCATTTTATTTAGACCTTAACATAAACGTAATGTTAGGAGTTTGGTTTTTTTTTTAAATTTTGCACAAAGCTTCTCGAGGGCTATCTGCGCTAGCCGTCCCTAACTTAGCGGGGTAAGACTAGAAGGAATAGACCTAGTCATCACCATCAACCGCCAACTCTTGGACTACTCTTTTTCCAACGAATAGTTGGATTTACTGTTACGTTATAACGTCCCCACGGCTGAAAGGGCAAACATGTTTGGTGTGATGGGGATTCAAACCCGCGATCCTCGGAATGCGAGTCGAATGCCTTAATAACCTGGCCATGCCAGGCCAAGGATAGGCCTAAACCATTACAATTAGCCCATTGTAATAAATATCTTGTAAACTTTAAGACAAACGTTTATCTTTTATGGCTAAATTATTCACCTAAGTTGTTAAATATAATATCATAAAACAGTTTATGAATGTTTACTAACATTTTGAATATTCATGAAGTAAAATTAATTTAACATTTAGATGGATATTTTAAACATGGAAATTATAGATTGCTGGTTACTTATGAAGAAATTGGATGAGAAAAATTCGAACGTTTTGAATATTGTTGTATATTTAAAAAATAATGTCTTTCTCTGAAACATTCTAATTTTGTTGTTTTTTTCTGCTGAACAAAGTATATTATAAGCTTTTCAAGTACATACATATATCCTCTTAAAATGCACTAAAGCACATTTCTCATGAAAGATGGCGTTGGACATATATGCTACAATAGTTTTGTTTTTTTGTTTTTAGAAAAAATTTAATATGGATATATTATCAAATGAAATGTCATTCGTATATTTAATTCAGCCACTTCGTTGTAAATAAAATATTTATATATCACATTCAAGTTTCTTATTCTTTCATAAATATTAACGGATATAGTCACATTGCTTTTTTTTGTGTAAATCAACACAAAATACACGGGATAACGTTTTTAAAAACTGTTCAAAAGTTTCAAAGTGTGAGATTAAATTTTAGGTCTGCAAACCTTTTAATGAAGAAGATTTTATGTTTTTCTGGAATAAGCAAATTAATCTTTGCATGTTATGTTTTAACTTTCACAGTCATTTTTTTCTTTATTTTGAAAGCATAAAATATTTGTGATAGATATATATCCGTTTAATATAAATTTCTTTTTTGCTTGAAAATATATATACATTAAATACTTTTTTACGAAATAGATGACATTATGTACAACATTTACTCCTATAAGTATTTCACTATCAAAAGAAATTCTCGTATCAAACCAAGCTTAAAATCTGAGCACACATGTTGTAGGGAAGTCAGAATATCGATCTGATGAAAAAGCATATTTCATGGAAATGATGCATGTAGCATCTCTTATTTAAAAACATTCGTCCATGATAAACATCAGACTTTTGCTCAGTGTTGCATAATATACTTGTAACTCTGTAGGAGTTTGATGAGAAACAAGACCATTCTGAAATAAAAAATTTAGTGTGAAAATTAAAATTTATTTTTGTTTGTTTGGAATTAAGCACAAAGTCACACAATCTTTACACAAGAAAATATATGTTACGTTTAATTATTTTGAACCCACACCTGTAAGTGAAGTACACTTCTTAATAACAACTCTACACTATGCTTGTTGTTTTGAATTAAGCACAAAGCTACACAATGGCTATCTGTGCTCTGCCCACCACGGGTATTGAAACCCGGTTTTTAGCGTTGTAAGTCCGCAGACATACCGCTGAGCCATTGGGGGCCTACCCTATGTTACCGAACTGACTATGAAATGATGCTTCCCACACTCTTTGACATTCACAGATAATAATTACAGTAACATACATATAAAACTGATATTTTGTTAAATGAATTTCTTTGCCCGCTACGGGTATTGAAACTCGGTTTCTAGCGCGGTGTGAGTTCGCAGACATACCGCTGCGTCATTGCGGTCGATGAAAAATTATAAATTTTCTAACAATGTATCAAAAACATAAGTTAAAAAATTCGAATGCACTAAAACATTATGTGAATTTTCCTTGTATGAATAGAAAAATAAGCCTCCGTAATGGATACTTTTAAAATATAAGAAAATACACAGTTTGGAGTTTTACAGTAGTGATCCCAAAATTTTTAGCCTGAAAGTCTTTTTATATGAATTAAAAAAATTAGTCTTTACGACCTATACCTTCAGTATGGTGATTGGAAGACGTGCCGTTGTGGAAACAGTAGCATCTCTTTTCGACATACTGTACTGTGTAATTAACTAAACAAAATTTTTATCTGCTTAATACCCCTTTAGAAACACTGTTTTAGAGCGTGCCACGTCCAACTGCTGAAAATTTGCATAAATCTCATTGAACAAGAACACTCTTTTGAAGGTTCTATGTGGCTTTAATATTTAATTAGAGAACTTATATAATTCTGAATAAATAAATACAAACATTTAAACGTCTAAGACGATAAATACTTACGTGCACTTAAAAATATATTAAACTTTACTAAACAATTACATTATTCGTAATTATCAGTTTACCGAAGCACAAAAGTATTAGTATTAAAAAAAACAACTTGACAAAAGCTAGCTGGCAGATGTTATTCAACGTTTTAAAAGACAAGTCTCCTTATGAGAAGGGCCTGGCATGGCCTAGCGCGTTAAGGCGTGCGCTCCGTAATCTGAAGGATGCGGGTTCGCGCCCGAGTCGCGCCAAACATGCTCGCCCTCCCAGCCGTGGGGGCGTTATAATGTGACGGTTAATCCCACTATTCGTTGGTAAAAGAGTAGCCCAAGAGTTGGCGGTGGGTGGTGATGACTAGCTGCCTTCCTTCTAGACTTACACTGCTAAATTAGGGACGGCTAGCACAGATAGCCCTGGAGTAGCTTTGTGCGAAATTCCAAAACAAACCTTATGAGCAATATCTAACCTCTTATTTTTATTTTATTTAAACACAATATGAAAGCAAATATATAAAATTAGCTCTCGCTATCATGAGTCAGTTGAAAGTATTTTATTAATAATATTATAATTTCATAAAAATAGGTAAAACTCTTAAATTGATATTGCATTATAAATCCATTGTTTAAGATATTTAGAAATAACTTTGATTGATTGATTATTTCGGAATTAAGCACAAAGATCAACAATGGGCCATCTGTGCTCTTCCCACCACAGGTATCGAAAGCCGGTTTTTAGCGTTATGAGTTCGCATTGGGGGGTATTTCAGTATAAAGTATGATTCCTAGTCTTACATAAAGTAAAAACGAAGTGAATATTTCAAGAAGTAATTTATAAAATCATAACACATTTAGCAATATACTTAACAGTTATACCATTGAATAATATTGAAACCCTTTGATTTTACAAGAATAAATTATTTACATAGCCAGGGCGTTTAAATCGCAATATCAGAATCGCGAGTTCGAATTCCGTCCCATCAAATATGCTCGCTCTTTGACTTGCTGGGCGTTATAATGTTACGGTCAATCCCGTTATTTACTGGTAAAAGAGTAGTTCAAGTGTTGGCAGTAGCAGGTGATGACTAGCTGCCTTCCCTCTAGTTTTCACTGTTGAATTAGGAACGGCTGGTGCAGATAATTCCCGTGTAGCTTTGCGCGAAATTCGAAAACAAAGAAACAAACTGATATATCAGTTAAAAATATCAAACTGATACAGATAACCCTAAAGTAGCTTTGCGCGAAATTCGAAATAATAAAAAAAAAGGTTTTGTAGATTTCTTCCAAGAACAGTATATTAAATTAGCTATATTAATCAGTGGTTTAATACTTAGTTCTGATTTCTATGGGTAGTTTGCTTCGACCATAAACTGACGGTAATATTTCATATAATTTTGTTATTGAGAATATTTTATTCAGTTGAATAAAAGCTTATATTATATTCAAAAATGTTCGCACTTTCTTAGCTATTTTTATTTTGAACTCATAGTTCCTTTCGTTATTTAAACAAAAAGAAATACAAATTAGTTCGGAACTTATTTTTTTAAAGATGTAAAAGAGGAATTAGCTCAAATTTGTTTTGAAGACATAATCTTTATTGTCAAGCAGACATACTATTAATCATCAAAAGATAAATTTGTACTATCAAAAGAAAATGCATCAGCTTAATATTCACCATAATATTAATATTGTGTTTGTGATTAAAACCTAGGACGTGAAGTAAAAACTCCACGACAAAAAAAATTAACAAAATGAAATAACAAAAGCTTATTTTTAACCTGTGAGAAATATGTAAAAGTAAATATGTAATAGTTGTTTTTTCATGATGAACTTAAAATGCAGAAATGGATATGTTTGTTACTGACTCTCCCCTTTAAAAAACGATATTTATAGTATCTTGGAAAAGTGAACGAATATTTTAAATTGTTGTAAGGACGATTGTTTTTTTCAAATTTCTCTTTTAGCTATCCACCCTAATTTAGCAGTGTAAGACTAGAGGGAAAACAGCTAATCATCATCACTCACCGCCAACTGTTGGGCTACTCTTTTGCCAACGAATAATGGAATTGATCCTCATATTATAACTCTCCCACGGCTGAAAGGGCGAGCATGTTTGGTGTGACGGGGATTTAAACCCGCGACCCTCGGGTTATGACCCGAATGTCTTAACCACGTGGCCATGCCGGGCCGGTAAGGATGATAAATCAACAATAAAACTTAAGATATTTGAGCTTGAGTTAAAACACAAAGTCGTAATGCGTCAGTTTTTTTTATATACGCATTCACTATCTGCAAGTTGAAATGAAGAACGAAGTGAATCAGAAATCAATCCAGACGACTAAAATTCAGATAAGATAGACATAAACAAAATAAATACAGTGCTGTTTTATGTTATTTACTAATAATACTAAATACTATCCCGCTAGATGTTCTAGGAATATTTTCAAAATTAGTGTATTTTCTGTGAAGTTGATTAAAACGTTGAAAGTTGTACAGTATAACATTGTTCATTCGTAATAATTTTTAAAATGAAACTTGAAAAGAAGATTAACCCTAAATTTTAGCTTTAAAAGCAGAGAAGTTTTAGAAACGTGGTTTAAAGTAAATTAACTTAAATTTGGTAAATATTTTAGTAAATCAACCAGTTTTTATGTCTATACATTATTTACAATCTGTAATATATTATTGTAAGGTTTATCTCACTAACGTTTAAATACGTCTTGAATTTTATTCCGTAAAATATATTTATCTTCATTCAGTTAAAGTTTTATACACATAATGCGTTTATTTACGTATTAAAAGGTTACTACTTGAATCGCAACTTGGTTATGTAAATTTGTAAGAGACCGTTTCCTGCACCAAAACAGAATCAGACTTAAATAACAATTTCTTTTCTTGAAGATTAGATAACAGATAAATGTAAACACTGTATTGAGGATATATTTATTTCGGTTACGCAGTGATACATCTCACAGGATTGTCTATCACAAGAAACATTGATCAACTTAAGATTGACATAGTGTTTGGTTTTAATTGACTGCTCCTGTACGTTCATAGACTACATGCTTTTTGGAGGTGAAGCAGGATTTTAATCTGTCATATTTGCCACAAGACAATAAGTCTAATTTCATTGTCTTGTTTCTAGAATGGGAAGACGTTTAGTGAGGCCACTTTAGAAATAGATAGGAATACTTCATCTAAGCCAAAACATGATAATGTCTACAGTGTTTAAAATATTCTTCAAGATTAATCAACAGTTCAGCTTTAGTAAGAAGGAATAGTGAAAAAGTGGGTAAGATAATGAATAGATTATTTTTATTCCTAATAACTGGTCTCTGCTTACACTTATCCTGCCTTCACTGAAAACATTGCTGGTTACAATGGAACATTATTACACAGGTGAGATGAGATTTTCCAGACATTATAAGGTAATGAATAATTTTTTTTTTGTTCGTAATACCTGTTCTGTACGTACACGTATCCTGATTTCACTAAGAACATTGCTGCTGACGTCATTATACAAGTGAGATGAGATTTCCTACACATAACAAATAAACATGTCAAAGTTTTAATACTTGAAGCAAATGTTATTGCTTTCTTTAAATTTTATTACTGATCAAGAGGGCTAGTCGTCCATAATTTATATAAAATTCATGTGATGAAAATAAAAAAAAAAGACTTACACCTTATCTTGTTAGAGTAAAGTTCCACGAAATTATAACTTTTAATGAATACTCTTCAATTCGTTTTATCCAGTTCTTGTACATAGTATTGACTTCTTGTTTCTAGCACGAGTTCTTAAACACAGTCCTCGATATCTAACTGTCAAAAAATACTTTGATTATTAAACAAACCGATTACCTTAACAATAGTTGGATTTTTTTCGAATTATCTATCATTCATTCATATAGAATAAAACTAGAAATAACGATTTTATTGGATTCCCTCTTTAGTACTGAAATGATTAAACAAAACTTTGAAGAATATTATTATTATTTTGAACGTCCTCTGCATAATAAAATAATCTTACTGTAAGAAACAACTATTATGGAATGTCAGTGTAACTACAAACACAAATTGTTGTAAGTAACAAAGTTTACGTTTTTGCGAGATTTTATGTCCACATAATTATATTTTAGTTTTTCTAATTTCGAGCAAAGCTACACGAGGTTTATCTGTGCTACCCGTCCCTAATTTAGTAGTGTAAGACTACAGGGAAGACAGCTAGTCATCATCACCCACCCCCAACTGTTGGGCTACTCTTTTACCAACGAATAGTGCGATTAACCGCCATATTATAACCCCCATGGCTGAGAGAGTGAAATTATTTGATGCGACGGGGATTCGAGCCCGCGACTCTCAGATTACGAGTAGAACGCCTTAACCCTTCTAGCCATATAGATATATAAGTCTCTAACTATATACTTTCTAAAAATATTTTGGTATCGAATTTCGACGATAAGACATAAATAAAACTTCATTTATGCAAAAAGGAGAAAATTGTACGTTAAATTCAAATATAAGTTATAGTTGTTTTTATTTCTCTCACATAACATGGACAATATTTTGAGGTAATTTCCCCTTGAGAGTAGCTTGGGATTCTCATTATAAAGATTGAACTTATGCTGACAACGTTTTTAGAAAAAAGTTTAAACAAGCTTTTCCTCACCTTGCATTTTTCAGAACAACATGTAGTGTTTTATTTGTTTGTATTTTTTTAAATTTCGCGCAAAGCTACGCGAGAGTAATCTGCGCTAGCCGTTCCTAATTTAGCAGTGTAAGACTAGAGAGAAGGCAGCTAGTCATCACTACCCACCGCCAACTCTTGCGTTACTCTTTTACCGACGCATAGTGGGATTGTTCGTCACCTTATAACGCACCCACGGCTGTAAGGTCAAGCATATTTGGCGTGACGGAGATTCGAACCCGCTACTCTCGGATTACGAGTGGAGCGTCTTAACCATCTGACCATGCCGGCCCTCCCCAGGTAGTGAATCTCCATAATATTATTTTATTTTTGATTTGACATGAATATCTCTCATAATAATTCGTCGTTTTATTTTCTTTATCTTATTTCAAGATACTAATTCTGACAGAATTCCAACCTATTTGACATAACGTAATGTTGAAATAATGTTTAACTTGCAAATAAAGAAAAATAATAATCTATATCTATTACCTGGAGGCACATGTAAAGAAATAAAATGAACCCATTCTTGGTCTTGATTACGGTGACACTAACGTATAGAAGAAGAAACAATAACGCATCAACTGGAGCCACAACAGATCGATAAAACTGTTTTTGTGTTTTTCCTTTAATAATCCACAACATTTGATTGTTTACGCCTGACATTGCTTGGCAGTTTATCAATTGTACTTACGAGTTTAGATGTTATAATAATTTTTTGATTTCATATTATCTTGGAAATAATGATCTTTTCTTTGTGAAGGAAATATTTTAAAGCATTCTTGAATTTTCATACAAGATTGATTTATATATAACAATGAATATTTGATCATTAAGCTGAAGGTTCTTTCATACTCCTCCAATACATACATATATATATATGTATATATACGTAATTAATGCACAAATAATTTCCTTCCTAAATATTTCATGGTAACTATTTGCATGGAGGTTATTAGGAAAATGTGTATACTATAAATACATGACAGCATATACGTACGTTATATATATTTTCCTTCATTACTAATTGACTTCCCTTTTCTCTAATGCTAGAAAAAATAGTAATTCATAACTTCAGCACTAATAAATTATTTAATTTGACTTATTGTGCAGTTAAATATTTTAAATTAGTAAAGTAGTACTTCAATCGCAGAATAGACAAATTAAAACTTTAATGTATCAAGTCATTCCTTGAAGAATGTCTGATTTTAGGTTCAGAAAAATATAAAGGATTTCAAATGCTTTTAATGTTATTTAATCAATAATGTATGTTCCATTATTATTAATTACTTCCTGCCAACGATTCACAAGCTTGTGAATGCCACTTCTAAAAATTCTTGGGGTTTGAAGGGAAATAATGTAGAGAGGGTAGTTTTGATATCTTCATGTGTTCCAAGCTCTTTTCCATCAAGATAGTTCTGCAAACTTCGGAATAGATGATAATCAGATGGATCAAGGTCTGGAAAATAAGAAGGATGTGGAAGTTTTTCCCAGTCTAGCTCTTCATTCTTTGCAGAGGTGATCCTTACTGTATGGAGCCGTGCAATATCCTGATGTAACACAACACCTTTACGATTGATCAAAGCAGGTCTCTTTTCTTTCAGTGCAACATTCAAGCGCTATAACTGTTGACAATAGAAGTCTGATGTAATCGTTCCATTGAGTGACAGCAACTCAAAGTGGATCACACCAAATATATCCCACCAAAAACTTAACAAGTCTTTCCTAGGATGGAGGTCTATTTTGGGCTGTGCTTTGGCCAGTTTGCCTACACTGAGCCATTTTCTGCGATGCTTAACATATTTATAAAATATCCATTTTTCTTCTCCAGTCACTAACCTGTCCACAAAAGGCGAGTTACTTTCACGAAAGTGCAGAGAAGTGCAAATGTCCATCCACTCTTGCTCTAAGGTTGACATCTGTCAAATCATGGGGGACCAATTTTCCAAGTTTTGGCATCTTTCCAATCTGTTGCAGATGGCGGTGGACTGTTGAATGTGTTGAATTAAACTTCTGTACTAGTTCTTCAATTGTTACAGCACAATCTTCATCAAGTGCAGCCAACAGCAAGTCATCATTAAACTCAACAGGGCGACTTGAACGTGGCGCATCACTTAAGCTGTAATCACCTGATCTGAATTTCTGAAACCACTTTCGAGATTTTCTTTCATTCAGCGACTCCGCACCATAAACACTTTGAATGTTTCGTGTAGTTTCTGCTGCAATATTGCCTTTTTTAAATTCGTAAAGCATTATATGCCTAATGTGCTTCTCGGACACATCCATCTTCATTAGAGTTTATTTGATTAATGATCTGAAAAAGTTGAGTTGGATTAGTTTCTTTTATTTGTTTGAATTTTTTTATATAGGTCCTACTATATATTTTAGTCATTAAAGCCTTCTACGTAGATGAAAATGATGATGCACTTTCTGTATTAAATTTTCGAACATTACTTATGGGATGACTTGATACATAGGTTGTTTTAGAAACATATAATATTTCGTAATTTAAACATAAAGAGCAAGATATTTGCTTTATTATGTGTGCAGTTTGACAAAAATTGCGCATTTAGAAATTTACTCCGGTAAACCGAAATAACAGCAAATATATACGCAAAGGATTAAAATACATAATATACTTCACAGTGGAATGTTCTTAGTTCGTTTCGTTTAATTATAGTTATAAAATTTAATATGTCCTATGTTCAATGAACATATAATATAAACATATTGATATAGAATAACATTGAACAGATCAACAAATGTACGTTTGTACTTTTTTCTACTACAGGGTGTTCGGAAAGTCACTGTGCACTTATTTATTTATTAACAGACATGTTTCAATATAGAATACAAGAGGTAAATATGAATTACAATTATAAACAATGTTGAAAGTGACCCCCGTTGGCATCAATACAGGCCTGGATCCTTCTTATTTTGTTTCTAAACACCGCTATCAGTTGCTGACTTGAAATAGACTGAATGAAAGCTGTTATCGCTGCTTTCAAAACTGCACAGTGACTTTCCGAATACCTTGTGTAATAAGCATTTCAAGATGAATTCGTTATAAAATAAAACTTTCATTTATTCTACCCAGAAAACAGATTAAAACTATACAGTGTTTTCATTATAAGTTCCTCACCTACCTCATGAACGTTAATAAATAAGCACGTATTTGAAAAAGTTGTCAAATTTTTAAAGTCTCCCACATTCTACTTCTCCATTTACAGAAACCACATGCCTCAAGATACCGGTTACTGCACGTGTGCTTATCGTCCAATCATAACTTTATCGTCTATTTTAAATCCATAATATTCAAGTCCACTTTATGACAAAGTAACTTAAAAGTTTGGTTTTCATTTTAATTTCAGATTTGTTTAAATGTAGAGTTATCAATGAGCTATAAAAACTGTGCCCTACGCAGGTATCTAATTCCGAATTTTAACATTATAAGTTCAGTCTGGCCACAGAACAACGAAAAGTTCAATTTAAAGACTAGTTTTATGTTTCTATTGCAAAAATGTAAGTGTGAGAGACTAATGGTTTGTGAAACTAAGAAGCAATATTAATATTGTGTTAATAGATTAAAATAATTATAATTTTTTGTGTAAAATATTGGAAATTGTCTGCTATGAAGGTTGAATATTCTTGGTTTTATCGTATAGGCTTTTACTGGCTAATGCTACTTAAATCAGTGGTTCTTAACCTTGTTGGAAGTACTGAACCCCGGAAGTTTCGTATTTGCATTCACTGAACCCTTCATAATTGGAAAAATAAAATATGATTTACTGCAAATCAATGTGACTTTTGATGTTGCCTTTCAGACACAAGTTCAGAAATACGCGGCTTCACCTTGGCAAGTGCCACTATCATATCATTTTCGCAACAAAGTCTGTTCCTTTTCATCGTTTTTATGTCTACCATCCTCAAAAAGGATTGCTCGCAAAGATACGTTGTAACAAATGGTATTAGTATCTCACGGGCTTTATTAGCATTAAGAGGATACGCTACGATTTGGTGACACCAAAACGTTGAAAGCGTTGTTGTTCTGAAAAGTCGCTGTTGAACCTGGCTCTGCTGAAGTTCAATGATTTCGTCGAAGTATTCATTATTGACATCTACTGTCGCAACACTAAGACTTTGCGAGCTCATCTAAGTGCATGGCAATTGCTTACTTCAGTTCCCCGGGTACAGAAATGTCTCCGATTTCAGACACATCTTCGATCTTACTTACACACACGTCCAGCAGGGGAAAGTTTGCGAAGTTATCATTCTCTGTTCGTCGTTTTCATAACGGTAGCTTTTTTTGAAAAGCCTTCAGGTTTTCCTCCGCTTCAATGATGTTGACTCCACCGCTCGGGATCTGTTGGTTGAGATGATTGAGAACATTGAAGATATCGGCCATGTACGCCAAAATGAGAATGATCTCAGATTTTTCGAAGTAATCTGCATGACAATGTTGGTGCTCTCGCAAAAACAGGGCTAATTTCACACGCATGGCAAAAATACGATTCAGCACCATTTCCCGTGATAACCTCCGAACGTTAGAATGGTACAAAAGTACCTCAAATTCAGAGCCCATTTCATTATACAGCTCTCTCAAGATGTGGTGCTTCGGAGAACTATTTCGCACAAAGTTCACACATTCCACTACAATTGTTAATACTTCTGCCAGTTTTAAAGGCAAGGTATTTGTTGCCAACGCATGCCTGTGCAGAACACAGTGCGTTACAATGATGTGTGGTGCATGGGCTTTCACCAAGGCACCAAAACCAGAGTTTCGTCCCAGCATGACTGGAGCTCCGTCCGAACAAACTGCAGAAACCATATCCCAAGAAAGATCGTTGTCTCTGAAAAAGTCATCCACAAGTTTAATCATGTCGACTGCCTTAGTTGTTGTTGTAAGAGGCTTACAAAATGAAAAATCTTCTTTTATCTCGTCGTTCTTCACATAGCGTACGAATACAACAAGCTGACTTAGATTGGAAACATCGGTGGTCTCGCCGAGTTGTAGGCTGAATTTTGCTGGGCTTGACATCAGATCTGCAACTACTTGAGCCAAGATGTCATCGCTTATGTCATTTGAAAGAGGAATTTGGGATAATTTGTTTTCAGTGTGTGCGTCTTGACCTCCGCCGAACCCCTGAGAATTACTCATCAAATCCCTGGGGTTCGATTTAACCCAGGTTTAGATCCACTAAAATGAAGAAAGGTGCACAAACGCATCTATGGACTTAGGTTTGAAATTTAAAGTTTCAAACATTTTTTCTCATATATCAAAGTTTTGAACATAATTTCCTTACATATTTTGACGGTTTTGTGTCCAATAAAGTGGGTTTATATACTGAGTGAACTAATATTAGTTGGCTGTAATCATTTTACCGAGGCTAAGTGTAAGAGATCTCAGCTAAGTATCACTTAACCAAAGTTAAGAGAAAATTAAATGGCAGGTGTTATCAATTCATTGTTCTCCTTCTAGTCAGGGCTTCTAAGTTGCTGTCGGCTATGCCTCAAATATTAGAAGCTCTGATCTGGTTATTAAGCACGCGAAATACACATGCACACGTATATCAGTGTGCTTTCCCTTAGCTTTACGTTTGTGTTTATGAGAATAAAATTCAAAGGTTGTAAAAAAGGTGAAAACAATAACGTAACTTTACTTATAATAAGAAAAGTACAGTTACGATGTTTCAGAAGTCTTCCATCTTATCAGAATGAGAAATGATTACACTTTGTATGTAAGGCATTTTGTGAGGATGTTTGATGCGAACTGTAACCAGTTTTGCGGAACTGGAACCTCTTAAGTTGATCCCATTCTTTTGTGTTGTTTATAAGATGTCTTTGATTTGAGTCACACTTGTGTCTGCAGTTACCACTTTTCGTTGGTCACAGACTTGTTAGAGAAACAAGAGCTTTGCAATGGTGGAGATTTGACTTTCGTTAGTTTTGTGTTATATTTGTGTAGTTTTCTTCTTATATCAAAATATCGTTTTTATGTCTCAATGCAGGTCTCTTTGAAAGAGCAAGGAATTTCATAACTGACATTTTTTGTGCTCGTTGGTTGTCCTACTTTTTTTGTTTGTACTAGCGTGTATAATATTGTCAATAGAACTGCTATAGTATTTTTATGTTAAAATTACTGGTTTTGGGCTTAATTTTTTTTCACTTATACCATATATCAAGACGCGCCGTTGTGTGTCATGCACCCAAACTAACTCCTGCAGCACCCATTGTGTTATTAACAGGGGTTATGATGTTGCGATCTCCGACTGTATTCATCCAAACTATCAAATATTTTCGGTGAATGTGCTGTATTCGACTCTTACCTCAGATTTAAAATTATAAAGCAATCCATTTAGAAATACCTGAGATATAACATCTCTAATTGTGTTGTTTTTGTGCCTTTTTTTGTCCCATCAAAAGTTCGAAAACTTTATTTGATAGAAAAAGGTACTTGAATTTTAAGAAATTTGTTTCACATTTGAAACACTGATTGAATTTTTAATCTACTATTAGGAGTCTCTTTTGGTGTAAGTATAAGCCACATGTGCAAAGTTACCAAACAAAAATCGCTCAAATTTAACAAAAAATTTTCCGAACGCCTACGCAAAATGTTACGTGAGCGATCGATTTAACAATTTTATCTCAAGATTATTTAAGAGTAAAAGTGGACCGTTTTCTGTTTTTGTTATTCAGACTGAAAACAGCTGTTTTAGAGCAGCCAAACTATAAGGTGAAAGAACGTGCAGATATATAGATACTGATTAGGCTAAATAAAGTGTTTAACTCAACTTTAAAAAAAAAAGCATACAGGTGAACGATTATTATTAATTATTCATTGGCAACTTTTAAGCACAAGCTACTATATTTTATGAAATTATCGTAATTAAATAGAGTTTAGCATAAACCATCATAAAAATGATGCTTGATATGGCTGTATCGATTGTATAGAGATGATGACAACAAATTGTTAGTTTAACCATGACGTTACTGTCAAAGAAGTTATTAACGCTATCTCAGATAGGAAAACTACCACCATATATTTTACAAAATCTGGTTGATTTTGTAAAGTGTAGGTCTGTTCCGAATGATAGGGTTGTGATTTTAAAACTAATGCTGGTTACTATTGAGTGTCACTTTCTTACTTGCTGAGGTTTGTTGATGTGTATTAACAAAAAGTCATGATATCTAATAAAATACACCATGAGTGTTAAAAAGAAGGTGCGGCCAAAAAAGGATTCACTATGCTACTTAAAGGAGTGGAATCGAAATTGGTGGCCAAACTGGCAGCTGCACACTTATAGCACTGACAGGAATTGTACAGCAATTTTTTTTCTTATTTTGTTTTACCCACCATCATGCCCAAAGTTAAACAAAAAATGTATCCTGGATAATGAATGAATATTTGCAGTAAAATTCTTATAAATGGTATAAGTGAAGCTACCAGTTCGTCCGCCAGTTTTTGTGTCATTCCATTAAGTAGCACAGTGAATCCCTCTTTGGCCGCACCTTTTTTCACACATTATACGTTTTTATTAGATACGTGTTAGAAGAACAAACTGTAGCAGATCTTTTTTTTTTTGCATGACGCTAGTCACTTTCTTATGTTTATGATATATTTAAAAAAAAAGGTGTAAAAGTAGCCATTTTGTCGCAATCAATGTGTAATATGTAGATATTTCTCCATACTGTCTTTAGCTCTACGGTTCAGGTATTGGATGACACTACCTGAAATGGCTGCAAATTTAAGTGTTTGTCTGTTTGAGTTGGTTTTTGTTATACTTTTGTTGCAACTTTGTCATGCTTCATGTTGAGAATATCCATAAACGGCAGCGTTTTGGTATTTTATATTCTAATTCCTTAGTTAGCTGAATTATTTAAACTGTAAAGAATAACGTTCCTGTGTTTTAGCTAGATGGTAAATGAGTCGGTAAATGTATGACGTTTGTGAAGTCTTTTTTGTACATTTCTGCTAAGATTAAGGAGAATGAAGAATCCATAGCAAGGTAGCCTCTTTGTTCTATGGACAAACAGACTAGACATGTGGAATATACACACATAAACGCGCATATTATAGCTAATTCTATAATGGCTTCTTTGTTCACATTAGTTTGTTAGTGTAGTATTATTAGGTTCACTGGTTTCACTGCGAGTAATAAATAAGGAGAAGAAGGACAATGTGAGCCCGACAAAAAAAAAAGTTCTAAAGAAAAATCTGAATTTTCCTAATCTTGAATGACTTTGAAACAAAGAAAGGGACTTAACATGATGTGTCACAATGAAACACTCTTTATTCAAACATAACGAAAGTTTTTAAAGGCATATGTAATTTGACACTTTCACAAAAAAGTGTCTTTAGATTAAATCAATATCAGTGTACAGCAATCAGCACAAAGGTTTTCTTAGTCATTTTGTGTTAAAATACAGCAATTTTGTTCTAGCCTGAGAAAACCAGGTATTATTTAAGAAAAACAGCAATGCTCTTATTTTATCAGGTAGTAGATATGATCAATGGGAAGTCTCATTACAAAATAATGATTTCGTATACAGCGAGTATCACACGAATTGCCAAAAAAAATATCAGTGTCATTTTTTATACAAGTATATTTTATGTTACAGTAAGCGTTTTCACGAGAAAGTATATATGTTACCATAATTGAATAACCAAGTTCTGTGAGTAACCTTCTGGCTTTCTTGTATATATTAAGTGGTTAGGAAACATATGTATCAATGCATTTCACAATATTTCTGACTTAGGATTCGTTGAGATATGGAAATTTTTTGTCATGAAACCATTGGATAAGCAGATCTTCTACATAAAAACTGAATATCCCGAAGGTGGAATGGTAGAATTTTACACTTTGAACAAAATCCTTGAATTTGTGATTGTAGTTGTTGTTAAAACCTCTGACTGAAAGTAAATAAGAGTGTATAAAAATATGTAAATCACACCGTATCTGCTCCATCTAGTTGGATGAAGCATTAGACTGAATACAAGGGTTCTCATTGTCGACTAGGATACAACAGGAATGGTAGTGATTGAGACTCTATGTATATTAGAAAACTGCTTGAACAACTTCTATTTTGGTTTGAACTGGTGTTTTACGTTACCTGGTACTGGTGACATTACTGAGACGAGAAAATCTGCTAGATGATGACGATGAAGGTTTAAAAGAGTTAAAGACGTCAATTTAAAACATCAGTTAGCACCAGAACCCTCATTATATTAAGTATTCTATAGAGTACCGTTTATTCTTCGTCAATATTCTGTACTGATATTCCAGTCGTTTTTCCCACTAGTTCAAACTTGAAATTAACCTAATAGGAATTTAGATCAGTTGTTCTCACATTCGAACTCTTTTTAATTAGCTCCACTGAGGGACACTAACTATGTTCACCTCATTTTACAGCTACTATCATATGTATGGGTGAGAATGGCTATTTCACTTAACAAGTTGTTCAGTAGTTAGACATAAAAAAATTAATTTCAAACACACATATACGCTAGAAGACATAAGATACTTGTTTATAAAGCTAATAATATAATTTAGCCAATATGTTAGTAAATGAACCAGAAGAACTAGATCTTCTTTGTGTCACAACTCAACTAGCATCTCAAATTTAATAATATATTCCCCGCCGTGCTAAAAGTGTTCACACACCAATTTGAATATGTGACATTGATCACCATTAAGATTTGCAATAATTGCACACAAACCAGACAAGTTTAGTAGTAATGTGCAAATGCAAAATGTCACAGAAAAACAAATGAATTTGAGAAAGGAAAATGTAATGACGGTGAAAAGAATGAAAGACCAAAAGGTTAAACATCCTCTGTGCATGTGATTAGTGGTACCTATTTTATAAAATACACGTGTTGAGATGTACAATATATTCAGTCATTAGCCTTATCAGATAGCACTGGAAACGTTTGATGATATTTTCTTCGTTATGTTGTACCTGTTTCGAAAGATTATAATGGAAGAGTTATGCGATGAACTGTATTTGATGTAGCCCCTCGCTAGTACAGCGGTATGTCTCCGGATTTACAAGGCTAAAATCAGGGGTTCGATTCCCATGGGTGGGCTAAGCAGATAGCCCGATGTGGCTTTGCTATAAGAAAACACACAGTATTTGATGTAAATTCTTATTATGAAGTGTTTTAAAAGCTAAAGATAGATACATATCAATAATGTAAAGTGAAATCTTCCATGATCCATGACATAGTTTTTAATGTTGTTGCTAGAGAAGGATGTAACTCACTGTCACAGTACATTAAAGGTCACGTAAGTATAGGAAGTTAAAACGTTAAAGTCGGATTTTAATTCTTTGCGTCAGATAAGGCTCATATGGTCCATTATATGCACAGCTTAAGCCTAACTTTAATGAAACAGTGTGAACATTTTGAAATGGTTCACCCACATCTCAGATATTAATATAATAAAATATATACAAGAACAATCGAAGAAAAAGGTATTTAAAGCTTTATATCAGAGCTTTCTAGCCGTCGATGGAACTGAATTAAAATCAAATTGTACCAGATGTATCTCGGAACCGAATTGAGAGCAAATGCAACGGCAGCAGTTTATAAAGTCCTGACTGACTGAACCAAGACGTTTCTACAAGTCAATTTAATGCAAACAAAAACCGCAAGTCGACTAACTGATATGTACATTTTCAAATAGAATCAAAGAAAAGTAAATTATTTAACACCACTCAAAGAAAATAAATTAACAATGAAATATGAAAGCCAGAAAAGTATCTACATAGAAAGAGTTACATACGTAACTATGTTAAAATAGCATATATAACATTATATTAAGCTACAATACCCTTATACTTGGCCCGACATGGCCAGGTGGTTAAGGCATTCGACTCGTAATGCGAGGATCGCGGGTTCGGATACTCGTCACACTAAACATGCTCACCCTTTCAGCCGTGGGGGCGTTATAATGTGACAGTTACTGTTTGTTGGTAAAAGAGTAGCCCAAGAGTTGGAGGTCGGTGGTGATGACTATCTGCTTTCCTTTTAGCCTTACACTGCTAAATTAGGTGAGGCTAGAACAGATAGCCTTCGTGGTGAAGCTTTTCGTGAAATTAAAAACAAACCAACCTTTATACTTAATAAAATTTCATATGTATATAAGTTTATTCTTTTTTTCACAAATATTAAAGTATGATAATAATAAATGTTTCTGTGTGTATAAAAGCTGATAATGGTTAGAAATTTTTATAAGTAATTTTTCATTGTTTACTATTATAAAATGGGTAACTTGGTTAAGCAAGGATAAGTAAAGTTACTTCTATTGAAAACTGTTAAAATAAAAAGTTTTCTACTTTGTTCCTGTATGCCACGTTGAGTATTACCGTTTCGCCCCTGTGGACAAAAGAAAATAATAAAAAAGGGATCCAATTACATGGAACTACCAAGTTCAAGACATTTTAGTGATCACATACTTGCTTATAACATATTTCCTTTCTATCCTTCGTTTGGAAGGTGGATGCCATTAAGAAAGCAGATTCAACGAGTGAAGCGGGCACAGCTGACGATCTAAGCTTTTCTTGTAAGTCCTCGAACGTTATTGATCGCCCAAAACCAGATTTGAACACATTCGTGCTTCATTTACTGTCACTATATGAAAGCCTTTTTTTAGGTTTTTTTCTTGCGTTTAATGAAATCTCGGACATCAGTGGCACGGTTTTAAAAATATAACTCTTGAGTCTCTATTATATCAACATTTGATCAGTCCATGACACGTTCAATGGTTTGAATGTAGACTGAAGTCTAGGTGCATTGTAGCAGAATCTCATATTTCAACTTGAAATATTATCAGAACAAGATAACATAAATATATTTCAAGTGATAAAAATAGTTTGATCATATCCACTACAGGGTTTGCTTTTGCTCCAAGAAAATATACTCGTGCCTGTAAAGTAAAATCGACTGAAGACATTAAGGTGTGAAACTTCAAGTTAAGTTTAATATTAATTAGTGGGTTTTCATCGATAATTATAAATTCATTTCTTTTCTGGATACGTCTCTGCTGTTTAGAAGCAAGAACAATAAATAGTAAAAACATAACTTAAGAAATATATTTTATACAAAGAATATAGAAGAACCTATGTAGAAATGTATTAAATTAGCATAGCAACGTAATTAACTCTGTACATACTGCGTTAAACATCAGAATGAATCATACACAATCGTTATTTTTTCAGGTGTGTAAAACATGCGAAAGAAATCTTTTTAACACTTCCATTATTTAAACAAAATGTTACTACCGTTTTCACTAACAGGAAGTAATTCGGTCTACATGCAATATAATAAATGTGTGATACTGGTGACATGTTATGTTATACTGTAATACTTTACTTGAAACAAGAAATGACCTTTCGGTAAAACAAATATATAGATGGTTATTGTGTTATGTTAAAACGATTTTGAAGTCTCAATGCGTCGTCACAGTCTATATCGTTGCTTACGACCACCTTTTATCTGGTTTGGTTTGTTTTGAATTTCGCGCAAAGCTACACAAGGGCTATCTGCGCTAGCCGTCCATAATTTAGCAGTGTAAGGCTAGAGGGAAGACAGCTAGTCATCACTACTCACTGCCAGCGCTTGGTCTAATTTTTTACCAACAAATAGTGGGATGAATCTTTCCTTTATAACACCTTTACACCTGCAAGGGCTGGTATTTTGGTACAATGGAATTCGAGCCCGCGACCCAAAGATTACAAGTAGAGCGTCTTAACAACCTGATCATGCCGGGCCCTAGTGTAAAGTTACATGTAACTGACCTACGAAGCCCGGCATGGCCAGGTAGGTTAAGGCGTTCGACTTGTAATCTTTGGGTCGCGGGTTCGAATTCCGTTGTACCAAACATACTAGCCCTTTCAGGTGCGGGGGCGTTATAGAGGGACGATCAATCCCACTATTTGTTGGTAAAAAGTAACCCAAGAGTTGGCGGTGGGTGGCGATGACTAGCTGCCTTCCCTTTAGTCTTACACCGCTATATTAGGGACGGCTAGCTTAGATAGCCCTCGAGTAGCTTTGCGCGAAATTCAAAAACATAACAAAAACAAACAAACTGACATATGCGTTTGTAGAATCTCACTTGTAACCTGACGCCGATCTTTACTGATGACAGTTAAATTACGACTTGTTGCAAGTTATTTTTATTACTTTGATGTTATATGCCATTAAGCAAAACGGATACCCTTGTCATGGAACTTCTACATCTCCAATATGAAAAGATATTTGTGATAATAGTGTATGACTAGTTTGTTTCGGAAACTAGCTTTACATAACTTTCCAAAAAGCGATCAATTTTTGGTTAGATCACATCATATATGATCTTTACCAGCTGTGATTGTCACCTAACTTACTTATTTGCATATTGAAAATCATTTTAGTATAATATATTCAACCCGCTGTAGTTCTTGAATTCATTTTGACAATTTATTTAAGAAAAATCTACTTTTAGACTACATTTTAAATATCTAATCTTCAATTGGTTAAATCATTTACAAAAATGTTTCTGATTATTTCTGAGTAGCTCTAAACTAACCAAATATATTATGTTTTTTTGTTAATTTGTGGTTGTAATTACGGCAAAACTTCTCAGGCTATGTGCCGTCATTACCCAGCAGATGGAAAAGGCCAATCAGCAGTATCCTACCAACAAACATCCATAAATGTAAATACTGCTTAGAGTGTGGAAAATCTAGCGTGGTATCATATGGTTTCAAGCTCGGCTTGCCATCTACGAATTCAGAGCTCTACCATAGGGCCACTTCGCTTTCTTCGTTTTTAATAACAACATATAATTAATTGGAATTAAAAATGCATTCCCAATAGAGACATAATTTATAAATATCAAAGTGATTGAATTTTTCATAATGTTTGTTTTCTCTGGTTTTTTTGGTGTTTTTTTTTTATAATTTTGCCGACCAACGGCTCGGAAATATTGCTCATGTTACTTTCAGTCAGTTTTTTTTCTTAATAAAAATTCCATCTAGTAGATTCCTTTCGTAATATTTTACTTTATTTCTCTTGAGAATAGTGCAAACGCTTGTACAAAATATTTGACGTATTAATTTCAGGAAAAAAAAGGCTGAGAGAGTTAAAACATTCAGAATATTTTTAAGAATACATTGATAGTAAGATTTAAAGGACAGTTTAATAATAACCTAATTCTTGATACTGAGAAAATTACAACAATTTAGGTTCTGTCTTACCAAGTGAATAGCTGTTATTTACTTATCACATTTAGGAACTTAGTGTTTGCTAAATGAGAACACTTTTTGGATTTCTAATTACACTTTAAAAAACTGTGCACAATTCTTTAATTTGATTTACTTTTAATTACTTAAATTGGTGCATATAAGTATTTAGATAAATGTTCTTATGACAAACAAGATAGTTGATACGTAGAGTGTGATAAAAGGAGGAAAATTATCTTTCCGGAAATTGCAGCGACTTTAAATATTCAAGGAGGATCCGTGTTGTCTGAGCATGTTATGTGTTATTCATTGAAATATGCGTTTATAAAATAAAGATTAATGTAAAGAGTTTCAACCGCTGTATGCGACAAATCGTAATATATTCAGTCAAATATTATACGATATTAAACTCTTTTACATTTGACACCTAACAAAATCAGGCTTTGCCACATAACAAATTCTTATAATATTTACATATCAGTATATAATAATATATAAAACAATAGAGTTGGTGAATTTCTTCTTGACAATGAAGTACCACGATAACAGTTCAAGATTGCGTTACAACAAGGTAAGCTCAAAAGCAAGTCAGTGGGAATAAATAGCTATATTAGAAACATATTAGAGATACTAAGATCTAACAGTTGAAAGTGTTTCTTGGACTACGTTTTATTTTTAAGTAATTAAACCGTAAAACATATTGCTGTAGACAGTAATATTATAACTTTTTATCGGATTTTTTAAATTCTGTACATGTAAGTAAAATGGAGCATGTGTGTTAGATAACTGTATTTAAGACAATATGAAAAGCTATTTCAATCATATTAAGGCAAAGGCTCTTTTGGCAACAGTATTTTTTACTGTTTATCGCATATGCATTTATATGTGCGATATCTTGTATACAAGCTATAAATGTAATAGTAATAACAAAGTTACATTGTTTCATTATTATATCGATGTAAGTGAACGTACTTTGGGTCAAGCTATCTAAGTAAAAGTTTCAAATGTTTCGAACTTTTCTGTGTACGAGAGAATATAAATAAATCATGCAATTTCATTTTATACAGTTACAGTTATGGCCTAGTATATTCCTTTTTGGTTTTATAACTGAATTATTTCTTAAAACGACTGGACATATCTTGAAAGGCTTGTGCACAAAGCTCAAGGTACTGTGATGATATAGGACACCAGATTTTTATTTTATTCTTTCGAAACGCTAATCTCACATTGCCTTTCTATTCTCGGTTATATCTATACAATCATTTTGTGTTTTGATTAAAATTACTGGTAAATTATTTTGTTTGGATTACAAAGAATAACAGGTTTCTTTAGCCGTATGCCATAAACGTTACACATAAACCTCAACTTGATAAACGGAGATGTATAACAGTACCGTAAATAATCATTTACTGAACGTATTAACATTTAGTTAAGCTTATTCAACTTAAAAATTTATATGTGAAAGGCTTAATCGATGTTTTTATAAGGCACCTGGAACGTATCCTATACTTTTTTTAATTTATTCAACAAGATCATGAAAGATCATGCTACAAATTACTATGTACATCTTTCGAAACTTATTAGTTTCGAAGTTATATTGGTACAAAATATCATTCTTTAAGAGGCATGATCTTATAAATCAATGGATTTTATACATTAAAATAAAATTATTCAAAACTTCTCATACTTTTATTCTTTCTACGTGTGAACAAAATATTATGGCACCGCTTTTAATCAAGTTTGTATAATACAATAAATATTTCAGCAGCGATACTAGATGACTTAGTCGTTCTCTACTATTTACACGGTCGAATAAATTCGAAGAAAAGAAAATCAATTAAAAGAGACAAATTTTATCTGTCAGTTCTATTACTCTGTGCTAAGTAATATGTTTCATTTACATGAGTTTCTGTTTTATTAGACAGAGACACTTTGTCACAACTTGCGTTTTGTGTCTGGCTATTCGTAATCTTGTGTTCCTAATTTTTAAATTTAAATGTTATTTTTAGGTCTAGACCTTTTAAATATAGTTCGCATTTTAACTTAATCTGTGTAGCAATACTTAACAGCCCCGGCATGGACAGGTGGGTTAAAACGTTCGACTCATAATTTGAAAGTGGGTTCGAATTCCGGTCGAACCAAACATGCTCGCGGTTTCAGCCGTGGGGGCGTTATAATGTGACGTTTAATCCCACTATTCGTTGGTGTAAGAGTAGCCCAAGAGTTGACCTTGGGTGGTGATGACTAGGTGCATTTCCTTTAATCTTACACTGCTAAATTAGGGACGGCTAACACAGATAGCCCTCGATTAGCTTTGTGCGAAATTCAAAAACAATCAAACGCTACGAAATTTTGGTCTGGTTGCTGGAAATTTAAAACTAAAAACAATGTTAGTGATAGGAAGATGTAATTGTATTTTATAGTTTACTATTAATAACATTAATATTCCAGTCCCTACGCGTACGTTTTATTTTACTAAAAACGGATGATTTCAAGCAACAATGTTTTGCTGTGTGCATCTCATTAAATGATATTTTGAGGACATGTATTTCCAACAACATTTTATACCAATTTTAGCTGCACAGAAGTATTACCCCTGTAGTTTATCCTTTAAAAAACTATTTAATTTTCCACATAACTTGTCTAGTAAATATGAAGCTTCTCGCCAAATAATTTGCAATATAATTTATGTCCGCACGGTTTGTTTAGAAAACATCGTGCATTTTAATATATAAAAAGTCCTAAGAAATCCTAATAATGAATTTTTTCTTCTGCTGCATCATTTGAAAAAATTACATAAAACTGTAAAACACTTATGCAATTTTTATTTGTAGATCGATTTTATTCACTTGTTTATAATATATTAAACTCTTATGTGAGATGTAAGAGCAGTTTTTGTGATAATACTGCAAAATTATAGTAGAATAACGTGAGAAACTGGTCTTCCTTACAATTTTGACGACTGAAACTGACTCCTAGTTGAAGTGCGATATGTTTATCGGCTTAAAAAACTAAAATTTGGTGTTTCATTTTCTACGGTAGTCACAGCAGATAACCAAATGTTGCTTTGCTCTAAAACAAACAAACAACCGAAACCAGTTATAGACTGTATTATTTTATTAACTTGTGTCAGAACTCATCCTTTCCAGACATACTTATTTCTTAAAGTATGTTTTCAAATGAATTAGAATGAAGAAAATTAGTCAATTCAAGTGTACTGGCCAGGGGGTTAGAGCGCTAGATACACAATCTGATGGTAGCGTGTTCAAATCCTTGTCCCACCAAACATGCTAGCTCCTTCAGCCGTGTGGGCGTTATAATGTGTCGATAAATTTCGTTATATGTTGTTAAAAGAGTAGCCCAAGAGATAGCGGTGGGTGGTGATGACTAACTGCCTTCTCTCGAGTTTTTCACTGATAAATTAGGGCTAGTGCAGATAGTCCTCGTGTAGCTTTGCGCGATATTTCAAACAAATCACATGTACTTTCATAAAATAAGAAATGGATTATCCAATATATTACGAAGCTCTCAGAACTTTTATATTTTCAAAAGGATAAATGATCAAATCTAGTTCACCATATTTTATTTATATTATAATTTTTTAAGGGTTGTGAATAAAAATCATGAAGATTGACTTCAATAAACCTACATTATTTATTTAATAATTTTGTCCTTTAACCTACATAAAAAAGTTAATTTAGTTTAATAGGGACGTTTTTAAATTCGTTTGAAACATTTTGATAATATATCTCAACCACATTTGTTTGAATACATAATTTACAATCTGAAGATGCAAGAGTTGAGTAAGTCTTTAAGAAGCGAACATTTTACAGGAGAAATTTAAATATTTACTTACTTGAAGATTAATGAGACGTATACTAAGCAAGGTGTTAAATTATAAAACATGTTGGCGTTTTCACCCTTTACTTGAAATACGGTAATATAAATTAAAATATAGAGAAATTATAAATATTTTTATATATTGAAAGATATTGCCATTTCATGATACAGGCACTGAAAGCCTTAATATAGCTATTTTAAATTTGAAGGAGTTAAAAAATTAGATATTTTAATAACTGGGCTTTTCGAATATAGGGAGATAATTAGTGACTTATAATCTATACATAATGTTCTATACAAGTTAGTGAAGGAAATATAGCATCAAAATGACTAGAAATATCCAATTTCATAAACAAATCCAATAGAAAATGAGTAATGATCAGGATACGTCGATAAAGATGTGATATATATATATACATTTAAAAGTTTAAAGAAATATTAAAAAGCTGTGACTCTCATAAACTTGAAGCTCAGAATAATCAGCCACTGGAAACTAGGGAACTGAAGTAATTTTTATTGCTTTTATGCAAAATATTTAATCTTAGTGAATTTTACGTCATCTGAGTGCGTCAGTTAAGAAAATTAAATAACCCTCGAATTGTCTCAGTACATGAACAACATGATAGCTAATAAGCGAAGAATAAGATATGATATAATGATTTTTAAGATGCAACTATAAAATATGTAGAGTTGTTTAGCTATTACGATAAGAAATTAACTTGTCAACTACACAAAATATTAACAGGTATAATTAGCTACAAGGAGCAATGATAACTAGGTGGGGATTTTATTAACAGTGCCAGAGATTACCACAGAAAATACAAAACAGTATCAAATGAATTGTACAATACACAACGATCTTGTGTGAGAGTCACACACATCGTACAGTTTATTACACTTTATTCTCACACTTCCATTAAGTTTATCAAGATAAGATTGTGCAATATTAGTCCAAATGTTCCTTATCACTCCCTACAAGGCTACAATTTGGTCGGTTTTGGTTTCTCAGATCTAACATACATCCATAAGTCTCAAAAACGTTTATATTGGGATATTGTTCACAGCATTTTATGGTTATAAGTGTTCCATAAGCCAGTTTTTAATAAAAAGTATTGTTTCACTCTTTTTGCTCTATTCTTAGGCCACATTAATATCGGGAAAATTAATTTACGCCTGATGAGTTGCGTTCTTCAAGGTAATGTTATGATGGTCAAGAACATGTCTATACTTGTCAACAGTCAGTGTGATGTCAATTTTTATCTCGATAATCGACACCATGAAGCTGAAGTGCAAACATACAGTTGTAATAATCCACCATCATCCTTCACTGCAACATATTGTACAGTGACAATGATATTCTTTTCACCTCTAACATCAAACGACTCGTCGTGTTTTTTTTTTTTTGCCGAGTAAATATAGATTTATGATTTATTTCTTCAGAGTGCAAGTCTCCGTCTTTGCTTATTGCACTGTTTGTGGTCTGATGCCATTTCAACCTTTTGGTTTGACTATCTCTTTAAGTTTTTAATTCTCGAGCAGCTACTCATTCACTGAGGCCACTTATTGATAATGTATATCAACTGTTCTTAAAGTAACATTTACATCATTACTTATACTAAGATTAACCTACTGATACATTATAATCCGTATAATTAGAAAGTAAGAGCAATGTATTAAATTATCTATACTGATTAATCAAATATGTTTAGTTTCAATATCAGTAGGTAGTTTGCTTTATTCCACAGTTAATTTACTTTCATAAGGCATTATTATTAGGCCTATTGCTCCCCAGTGGCACAAAAGTATCTATGTCTTCGGACTTTCAACGTTAGAACCCGGGTTTCGATGTCTTTGGTTGGTATATAGCCCATTGTGTTGTTTTGTGCTTAACTTAAAAACAGATAAACAATTATATTTTATCATTACATTTTGTATTTATTCCTTTATGAATTTTCAAATCTTAGAAAGGTTTAGTAATAGTATTCCATTGTCTCAGCATATGCTGTAATATAAAGCCATATTGAGCTATCAGCTGTGTCTAGCGAATATAATCAAACCTGATATTATAGTATTATAAGTCCTTAGAGTTATAGCTGTCTAACCGGAAACTAGCATTCTAATTACACTTTTTATGGCACATTCATTGCCGACAACGCTTTCCTCTCAATCCTAAAAACCATCATTCCGCTGGGACACAATAAGCACTATGTATAGGAGTCATTTGCTACAACAATAATTCATACAGTGTAAACGCCTTTTCCAAGCTGTTGAAACCAGATTATAAGTAATTATACGTGCTGAAATATCTATTGGGCCTATTATACTTTTAACCCTAAGTTCTTTATTTAGTAACTTAGAATTTAAAGGGAATTTACAAAAAATATAATATTATTATTGAAACTATATCATATACCCCATATCTATTGTTGACGACATGTTTCACAAAATCCAAAGCTCATTATGTTGTCTAGGAATTAACAAATGCAATAGGCCTAATACTAATATTTTATGACGAATATAATAATTATCATCAATGTTTGAAAAAATGTTTACACTATAACGAAAGATAATAAATCACTCACTTTTGGCAAGTTTTATTTTTCTACCTCAGTTACTTCTGTTATTAACAGTACCAGTTAGTTTCAACGAGCAATTCAGGCTGTTTTATACAGATACTACTGAAACATGAAATCTTATAGCAATCTTTCGCAACAATCGTTTTTGTCCATACAAGACTTCCATACTTATATGTTACTCATTATGATATTTATATACTGGGAATCTTCATTGGAACGCATAGCTATTACCAGTCATAGTTTGACTACCCGTATTTGTATGGGTGTTATACTCACGTGACACGCTATAATTGTTTGGATAACAATTAATCACAGTGTGAACTATCAGGACGTGACTTTACTTCAGTGTAAATCGAATGATAAGAAGGAGGTCATTTGTGTAGTATTTACTTTTTATATCATTTTCTCCACCGTTTCCATAGTTATTCCCGATATTGTAAGTTTTGTAAATTTGAAACCAATTTATGGTGCATAATTTAAGAGTATATTTGACTAGTGACACTTATGTATTAGATAATCTGTATGTAGTTAAGAAAACTGGTATATGGGTATAGATGAAACTGCACGTGTCGTTTGTTTTTTTTGTTGATAATGATATAGATCACATACTAATTCTAATTCTAAAAAGCAGAAGGTATCATATCTACTGCATACACCTTGCGTTAGTAGCTGTTATTTTAACAACTACGTTATTTGGTCGTGACATAAATATATTTTATCCCAGAAGCTAGTTGACAGAAATCAGGTGGTAAAACTTCATAATTTAAGAGTATATTTTAAGTTCATATTATAGTGAGGCAGATCAGAGACGTTTCATTTTTCGAAAAGAAACACGAAAATACATTTTTTAGATTTGACAGACTCACTACATTTACTTACAGTAAAATATTATGCTTGTAAAGAAATAGGGAAAAAGATAATATTTAGCACTATAATCATAGTAAACGATGATTTCTAATCTGTCATTGTCTAGTGAACTAAACGTTTTAGTAAACACTGAATTCGGCTTACGAATTGATTTGTAGTTATGCAACTTGCACGTTGTTTTTTAACTATTTTAACATAAAATACCACATGACTTTGCTAAAAATATGAGTATTCTCTATATGTGAAATATGTTACTGCAAAAAGTTAAAAAGTGAACACTTCTGACATAAGAACGTTTTTTCTAAACAAAAATTAACAGAAATTTTTTGCTTTTTTTAAATATTTCAGAACATTGTTAAACATGAAATTCATAAAGTGTTTAAATACAATGATATACACACTTTTACATTTTTATAAATGTGTGTGTTTTCTTTTTAAAATATATTAACATTTGTGCACGCATTATTTTTGATAATTTTACTTGATGAGCAAAGGTTTTAGTTACTTTCTGTAACAGTTCCTACTTTCGTTGTCTAAAAATTAATAAACATTTGGGATAATTTAGCAAACAATTATACAATATTAAACTTATTACATGTGCTCGACTTGTGGCATTTGATAAGCCAGAACTCTAGCAAATGTATTGTATCTTTTTTACTCGAAAAATTGTTTCTGTATATATTACAAGTGTATCTGAAGATAAAAATCTCACGTCCAATTTATAACATGTGATATAATACTTATATTGTTATTTAGGTTTACAAAAAAGTGTACGTTTATTACACTTTCTTGGACAAAAATGACTTGTAATCAAATTTTCTCCTTTTGTTTAAAGTAACATTTTACACGACTGTATACATTTTACGAAATTGTGTTAAATTATACTAAAATGAGAATTTCACATTATATGAAGGAGATAGAAGGTTAATGACAGAGCATAGAAAAATACAGATTTTAAAACTCAGTTTACTGAAATAAAAGTCAAAGCTTGTGTAAAAAATAAATACAAATCAACTCATTTGTGTAATGGGTAATGTGGGTTAAGGCGTTCGACTCGTAATTTAAGGATCACGAGTTCGAATCCCGATCGAACCAAACATGCTGGCCCTTTCAGCCGTAGGGACGTTATTGTGTGACGGTCACTATTTGTTGGTAAAAGAGTAACCCAAGACTTGGCGGTGGGTGGTGATGACTAGCTGCCTTCCCTCTAGTCTTACACTGCTAAATTAAGGACGGCTAGCGCAGATAGCTTGGGCTGCAAAACTATAAACACGAATAAGCTTGTGATAAAACGATGAAAATGTCAAAAAACGTCACTTATAATGTTCAACGACAATCCGAAAACATTTTCTTGGTACACAAAAGAAAAATCCTGTAATTTTAGTAGTAAATATTTTGATATTATGTGTTCCGAATCATCTAAGAATATGGATTGAGATCTTTAGATATTAGTTTTGTTCCATTTTGAGGACATTTTGATCACGTTGAGTGTGTTTTCGTAGGGATGATTGATTGCTTGACAGGAAGAGAAAAACAAATAAATTTACTCAAATTCTACCCCGTTACAAATAGCAGTATTTGTTATGTAAATAAAGAAAGACATATATATAGGTAAACGTAATATATAAAAAATAAACTAAATATATGTTAAATTTACGAGACACTCTATTTCCTGTCGTGTTCCATAAGACAACACATCTAGTTACTTATGGCATATGACAATATTGACTGAAATGAGTGTGTCGACATCAATAAGTAATTTTTGCTTGTTTTATCAGGTATGATTTTCAGTTGAGTCAATATGTCAATATTATGCTGTGTTATGTTTTTCTAAAAGTAACTAGCGTAACTATAACTCGCCTAGTTTATATGTATACTTAATTTTTTTTCATTTATTCTCATTATTACGAATTAAGTCATAATGGGCTAGTTTTAGTAGATTAATGAGAAAAGACGAATAACACGAGAAACAACAAAGATAATGTATTTATTGTCGGCTATAATAACTAGGTATACAAGGTATTTAATATTTGAATGTATATATATATATATTGTATATATATATCAAGAACAACATATATCTTCACGCTTGTATGGGGTAAATATATGCCAGAATCCTCGGGTATAATTGTACATAATTCTAAAATACTGACAAGAAAGAAAGCAGTAAGCCAGTAGCATCACCGACACAGAGGTTTATTTTGGCTCATCTTCTAAACCGAATAACGGGAGAAATGCGGAGCATTTGAAATAAGCATGATGTCTCAAATACCCGTCCGCAGCCCGAAATGTTAACATTGGATTATGCCTGCTCCAGCTCATATTTGTACTAAACATTCAAAATATGTTTATTTGATAAAAACAAAAACTTATAGATCTTGGAATAGTAACACAAGTGTTATTATTTATCAGTTTTGTTGAAGATGGAATAAACGTCCGAAGCTTGTGAATGTAAATGTATTGTTTCATCTTCATCTTTTTAATGTGTTTCAATTAGAGTGTTTAGATGTTAACTGACGAATTAGTTAATTGATATTCTGTGTATACATTTAAACCATGCTATTATAGTTTTATACTCTTGATTGTAGGGATTTGTCTTTTAGAGGCTTCAGTGGTAACTTCTAGATGTAGTTTAAAATTCGTAATGTATTGAGTTATGTCTAATAAGATCAAATGCTGTAACTTTAACAGTTATATTTGTTCCTTAGATGGTATTAAAATTAAAATACGCATGATATTAAACTTGTTATTCTGTTCTATCTCCTTGGCTCGGCATGGCCAAAGGGTTAGGAGCGTTTGACTCATAACCTGAGGGTCGCGGGCTCCAATCTCTGTCACACCAAATATGCACACCCTATCAGGTGTGGGGGTGTTATAAAGTGACGGTCAGTCCCACTATTTTTTGGTAAAAGAGCAACCCAGGAGTTGGCGGTGGGTGGTGATGAGTAGTTGACTTCCGTTTAGTGTTATACTACTAAATTAGGGACAGTGGCGCAAATAGCCCTCGTGCAGCTTTGTGCGGAATTCAAAAACTAACAAAGAGTTCTATTTCATTGTTCTATAACTGTTGCTGCCAGTCTCTGTGGCTTCTACTTTATTTAAATTACGCTTTCGACATTGCTTTTTCTATTTTTAATAAAACACGGCTATTATTACTACACATACAAAAATTACATGTATTTGATATAAAATAATTAGAATTTTCAACCTATATTGTTCTTTACGTGATGTCTATCAAGTAGATCCGGTCCAAAGACCCCTTCTGTTTCAGATATATCCTTACATAGTTTTTAACCATTGGCCAGAGGGTAGACAAAGACTCTGTTCGCCTCATATTTAAACTGAATAATAAATTTAACTTTCATTGATACTAAGCGTCCACAGCTGAAAGTGTGATGTATGTTAAACGGCATCACATTTCGATCGCTAAACCACCATTGGATCCACAACCTTACTAAAAATATACAAATATCGTGCTAGTAATAAAAGATGCGTACTAAATATAAACCATGTTAACACTTTAAAGTCAAAGTGTGTTTAATAGTGAATTTCTGAGGTCGCTGAATTATTGAAAAACAATTCACTGATCATAAATTACCAACTGATCTTTAAACGTTAATTTATTTAAATATTGTCATTTCTGAGAAACAAAGTAGGTCATTAAGATGGAATACAAATGCAGGTAGCTCTGTCAAGCTGAGACACGCATGTTATATTAAATATTTACATGTGTAATTTGTATAGTGAGACAGGATCTATAAACATCAAGAACGATTTATGTGTAATTCAGAACTTAACATATCACAGCAAAAAACTTACAAAGATTTAATTAACAAGAAATTATTACAAATAGCGTCTATAACATTGTATCAGTTCATATAAAAACATTCAGTATCTGGTTTGTTCCCGTACTCTAATAACTACCTCAAGGTTACGTGGCATGCTGTCTATGAGTTTATTGATGTAATTCACTGTGACTTCATCCAACCATCTCACTAGAAGGTGTTACAACACAGCTACAGTAGCTGGTTTAGGGTCATGGATAGCAATTTAATGGCTCAGTTTTGCCCAATAATTCTCATTGGGATTATCATTTGGAGGTTTTGTTGTCTGTGTGAATCTTGTAACGTTCACCTGGTTGATATAATCCTGTACAATACGCGCACTGCGGGCAGTGGCTTTAGCACCATGAAAAAGAAAGCTATTGCCAAACTTTGCCCCAGCAAATAACAGAAACATCGACTCTATGCCATGATTGTAGAAGGCGTAAATGATGTTTCCATGGTGGATATGGAAAGAGAATGTTTCACTATAACGAATAGTTGTTCAAACATGTAATACATCACCTCCTGTGTGTTATTAATGGGAAATATAGTGTTCCTACATATGTTCTCCAAACAAACGATGAAAACGAATCCTACCACCATCTTTAAGAAACTGAAAATAAGACGCGTCTAAAACTATTACCCGTTACTAGTGATCTAGCTGTAGGTTGGCGTGTTGTCTTGTCTAATTAAAGTTGTGTCGTCAGCAAATTTTGAATAACATCGGTTTGCAGATAGCCCTCTTAATAAAATAACTTTGTTTGTTGAGTATTATAGTCATTATTATTTTGGGTAACATGGAATGAATATGTTTCGACCTTGACTTGTTAACGTGGAAGAACGTTTCCTGTTGCCAAAAGTATGTGGACACCCGACCATCACACCCATATGTCCTTGTTGAACACCTCCTTCCAAATCCATAGGCATTAATATAGAGTTAGGGGGACCATTTGCTGCTATAATGGCCTCCACTCTTATTGGAAAGCTTTTCATTAGATTTTGGAACATGGCTGCGAGAATTCACTCCTATTCAGCCGGAAGAGCATTAGTGAGGTCGGGCGCAAAGTCCTGGCTCGCAGTCGGCGTTTTAATTCATCCCAAAGGTGTTCGATGGGGTTGTGGTCAGGGATTTGTGTAGACCAGTCAAGTTTTTCCACACCAACCTCGGCAAATCATGTCTTTATGGACCTCGCTTTGTGAACAAGGGCATTATGATGCTGAAACAAAAAAGGGCCTTTCCCAAACTGTTACCACAAAGCTTTAACACACAATTCTCTAAATTGTTATTGTATGCTATAGCATTAAGATTTCCCTTCACTGGAACTAAAGAGCCTAACCCAAACCATGAAAAACAGCTTTAGACCATTATTCCTCCCCCACAAAACTTTACAGTTGACACTGTGCACTCAGGCAGGTAGTGTTTTCCTGGCATTCGCTCAACCCAGATTTGTCCATCAGACTGTCAGATAATGGAGCGTGATTCATCGCTCTAGAGAACGCGTTCCCCATGCTCCAGAGTGGAATGACGGTGTGCTTTACACCATTCTAGTCGACGCTTGGTATTATTGCGCATGATGATCTTAGGCTTTGTACTGCTGCTTGGTTATGGAAACCCATTTCATGAAACTCCCGTCAATCAGTTTTTGTGCTAACTTTGCTTCCAGAGGCAGTTTGGAACTCGGTATTAAGTGTTGCAACTGTGGACAGACAAATATTACTCGCTACTCGGTTCAGCACTCTGTGGTCTTGTTCTGTGAGCTTGTGTGACCTATCGCTTCGTAGCTGAGCTGTTGTTGCTCCTAAACGTTTCCACTTCACAATAACAGCACTTACAATTGAAGGGGCAGTTTTAGCAGGGCAGAAATTTGACGAAATAACTTGTTGGAAAGGTGGCATCCTATTATAATGCCACGTTGTAAGTCACTGAGCTCTTCAGTCCGACCCATTCTACTGTCAATGTTTATCTATGAATATTGCATGGCTGTATGATTGATTTTATGCACCTGTTAGTAATGGGTATGGATGAAATAGCCGTACCCACTAATTAAAAGGGGTTTCCACATACTGTTGGAGATGTAGTGTATCTCAGAATTCTGGATACTGTATGATGACATTCATTTGCTTCAGATAATTTTTTAATTGTCGAACAATTTGATGTCCTATAAATTCTAGCACATTATAGGGTGTGATTTTACAAAGAGTACATAAAAACTGTCTAAACAAAACATTTTCTGTTTCGAAAAATACAGTATCAAAATCACATTCTTTTATGCAAAAAAAAGTTTGTATAAGTGTTTTGACGAACAAATATTCAGAACAACTTATGCACGTCTGGCCGATTACATTCTATCTTTTCTGTTACTACTTGGGCATTTACTCAACAACTAGTTCAAGAATACACACAATAACATCAACATAGAACAGTATGGGAAAATGTGGCCAAAACTGTATATACATATATTAAGCCAAGTTATTTTTACTCGCATTAGTACCATGTATAATCACAAATCAATAATCCTTGTATTTAAACACTGATGGAAAATATCCGTAACTCCTAACAAACATGCGATACTAAAAATGATTACTAAGCCCAATGAAGTGCACCATCCAATAGGTTAATCACAATGTTTTACTGATTTCAGGCGATTTCTCCACTTAACGGTAACCCTTTGTTTTGCAAGAGTGAATTTATATTTGTGTAGCATTTGAAAAATAAATAGCATTAATGATAATAATTTATTCTTCTGGATTATTTGGCCGATAATAGATTTAAAATAGCTAAAAATGAGCCCAGTCCAGTGGTAATGCTGAGAGTTGGAATTCCTTGAAACCGATATAACACAGGGGCAAGTGATGAAAGAAATAACAGGTTATTCTTCAATTTTTATATAAGTTTGAGTTCACTGTGGTGAGCGAAGGACAACTCACAACACTATATACACATAGAATATTTGGTGTTTTATTTGAATATTTATTTACATATTATATATATATTTATATATAAACACTTATTTTAATAATGTAAACAGACGTTTCCACCCGTTACGGTTTGCTGTCTTGTATTTCAACTGAACAGTATTTTAATCATTCCATTACAATATATCAATTATTTTATAATACACTTGTTTCACCCAATACATTCAGAGATATGATCTCTGCTTAATTATGTTCTCTCTACAGAACAAACATAGGTAATGAGAATAATAATATTAAATCTTCCATAGTTATGGGTGTCTCCCGAAAATGTGACATTTGTTTACAAACCAAGTTATAGCCTTTAAAAAAGCAGCTTAGTTTGTTGACATAATGTATTTGCACGTTTACTATGACAAAAATTACAATAACATCGAATATATTTGTTTCCCTCAATTTTAAACATTAAATAGCATTACGTATTTATTTATAGCCTGATGTAACTTAATATTTTCTTAATTGTTTTGAATTTCGTGCAAAGTACACGAAGGCTACCTGTGCCAGTCGTCCCTATTTTATTAGTGAAAAACTAGAAGGAAGGCAGCTAGTCATCACCACCCACCGCCAACTCTTGTGATACTCTTTTACCAAAGAATAGTAGGATTAACCTTCATTTCATAATGCCCCTACGCTGGAAGATCACGAGATCGAGCCTCTGTCCCATCAGCCGTGAAGGCAACATAATGTTACGATCAATCCCACGATGGTAAATTTGTGTGGCTGTTGTGATTCTTCAGAACAGAATGTATGGCGGGGATTGGACGTAACCTGATCAAATACTTTCAATTCAGAGTTACTTTATTACAGAACGTAATAGCTTTGCAGGCTATATGATAGGTAAGAGAATAGACCAAGAGTTGGTGATTGCTAACTGACTTCTCTCTAGTCTTTCACGGCTAAATTAGGGTCGACTAGCGTGGATAGCTCTCGTGTAACTTTGTACCAAACAAAACAAAAACGAAAAATACATTGCAACAAAGCTTGAAATATATGCTGGAACTATGAACAAAATAATAAACATAATTCAAAGTTGACGTAGGGTCACAAGCTTTCAGCCACTTTTTGAAATCGTGACTCGTTTCAAGTGGAAGATGGTTAAAAAAATTGGTATCATATATATACATATATTTAATTATGTCAGTCTAATCGATATAGCTCCATTAAACTTTTGTGTCTTATATTTGCTTGAGCATGGTCTTGATAATCAAAGTCCACGTCAAGTTGTAATTTTGTGGAAATTTTGACAAGATGTATGTCCGAAGGTTGAACTCACAGTCCATCAAACAAGCTTGTTACATTGGAAATAGCTGTGTCGGTTAATAGTGTGTAATCAGGAAAAACGAGTGAGCACGATCAATGATGGAAGAAGTAGTGGCAAGAGTATCTGGGAATCCGGAAAATCATTTTTATAGATTATGATTAGCGCTCAGTAATAATGTATAGGGCGTGATCTAATAATTAACAATCGGATTGTGGATCGATAAGGTGTGATACCAAAGAACTAACTCTGAACTCTTAACAACTGTGAACAAAATGGAATTACGTTTTAGCGAATGGATTTAGATTCATATATAATGATTTACTTACGCTTAAGTATGCCTTTCATAAATGAAATAGACTAACTTAAATGTTATAGCACCTTATTTCTACTTCGAGTTCTTCAGTGGATTTTGCTTGTTAGCTATCTTCTCTGTGCTCAGAAATACAAAATTAGAGATGACAGTTTTGTCCACGTGACGTGAGTTGCTGTTCAATGCTCAAAATTTCAATTTTAAAACCTCAATTTAATCTATTTCCATATATATAGTTTTCAAAGTGTTTAGATTCTTTTAAGAAAAAATATGAAACTTATCTTCGTGATACCATTCTTTCGTAAGAAGAAAGTGATTAAAATTGTATTATCAATTATATAAAAAAGAAGTTTTTCTCTTCGCCCTGTTACATTTACATTTGAATTAAACTTTCCATTTTTAAATTAGAAATAATATTATGGCACGCATTAGGTAATGGTCTACGTGAGTCTTAGGTAGTTTAGAAAAGAGAATTAGTTCAAGTATTCACCTTATAAACTATTTTCCTCACGATATTTATTTGATCAGAAAAGTATACAGCCAGATTAATCTTGGGTATTGAAACTCTGTGCCACGTTTCATTATATTGCATGATGCGAACCAATATAACCAATTTCCATCTATTTACCCGTCAAACGGTTTATAAATTTATAAAAAACGAAAAGTACTATTAGCATTACTTTTGAGATAACACTATTTTCTAAGTATAAATAAATTAGTTAAAGTTATATTAAAAAAAACAGAATATTAGAATGTGACAAGTACCTCTTAAAATATCTGGGAAGATCTATGTGCTTTGAGAATGGAAATAAATCATTTCCTCTTTAAACTACAAAAAATATAAATATAATTTTTTTTTTTACTAAATATAATATATTCAACCCTTAATAATCAACTTATGGAAAGGGATACCAGTTTTTGCTCATTGTTTATCAAAGTAGTTAAAGCTAAAAATTTAAAAAAAATACGAATTTAGAATATCAAATATATTATAGTAGTATTTTTTGTGCATTAGCATATCATTCTGATTTATTACAGACCTTTTTGCGATATTTATGCATAGTTATTCTGTGATATCCTTTTTGTTGATGTCCTGAGAGAAATGGGATTCGTTATGAACCTGTTTCTGCTAACTACTCCTATACGACTAGAATAATTCATGTATAAAAAACATTTATTGCGATTATTATATTTACTTTAATACTCAATAAACTGTTTTCTTGTTTTTGACATTTCACGACTTATCAATTTTTGTAGTTATAATGCATAATGATAATAAAAAAATTCAGATACGTTTATTAAGTTTTATTTTATATATGGGATGATGGTTGCGAGGCGTTTATATATGTGTGTCATTAAACACAAAACTACATTAAGAGCTAAATATGTTATGTCTACCGCGAGTATCGAAATCTAGTTTTTAGTGTTATAAATCTACAAACTTACTGCTGAACCAGCAAAGGACAGGTGCTTATGAACTTACTGTAAAATAGTTTATTAGATATATATATTAAACAATGAAGGAGGTAAATTTTATTACACGTTTAGTTCACTCTTTCGTTATCATGTGATATTTTGTAAGCGTTTTGAAGCATTATATTTACTTTTAGTTGTTGTTTTTTTAAATCGCTGATGCACATTAATTGGATGGTTAAAACTCTACTTGAATTTCCACTTATGTTTTTACCATTATCATCCATTGCTAACTAATTTGCAGAAAATAGCGTCTTTGTTTCATTTATAACGTCACTCATTCCTGTATTCCATTAGCAGGATTAAATGCTCTTCTTTTACTTTTGTTAGGCTTTACTGATGCACTTCAAGAAATGAACCTTATAAAGTGTTTCAATAAGGTATATATTTCATAGAGATTTATATTATAATCACCAAATTGTATCTTTATGAAATGAAATCTGTGTTTTTGGACTTATAAAAATACGTTTCAAGATAGAAGGTTGTGTTTGTTGCGCAGAGTGTAAGTATTGTAGCTAACTAAACATTTTTGATATATGCATCATGCATTTCTTTCAGAAACGTGGAAGCATTTTACCTTAAATTAATTTTACTACAAATTAATATTTATCATGATTCCAAATATCTAATATATCTGATGCAATTGCATCTTTTATAAGCACTGACCATATGGCATTAGTTAAATCTTTATCAAACGTTTTAACCCAATACATCAACTACGAAACAAAGTATCATAGATAGATAAAAAGTAAAAATTAACCCAGTGTTGAAAATAGACATTTTTACTTGTTATTGGTTAGAATACTTTTATTCATCAGTAGTTTACTTTAGCTATACTTTCGATCCGATCGCTCAGGTTAGGAGATTTAGGTTTTCTAAATACATATGTCAAACAACAACAAAAAATAATATCATAATAGCATACACACACACACACACACACATATATATATATAATAATCTAACAACTTTCAATTTAGGCATTTTGAGAATAGGATATTTCACACTAATTTATCTACTTCTATTCGCTATTTGTATATTTCTAAAAATCAGCTTTCTTCAAACCTGTTTTATACCTACTTAAAGGCAAAGCAAAACTGAATTTAAGCACGTACAACAGATTGCAAATCAAAACTAATAAATAAATAAAACCCTTTCTTTCTCACATGTTTTTGTAATATAAGGTCGGTGTCTTGTTCTAACTATGGTTAAATAATAAAATCAAATATAAATGCCTATTCTTTACCATTTCATACAAGTTCCACAAAAGAACAGAGGTATGTCTGCGGACTTATGGTAGAAACCGCGTGGGCAGAACACAGATAGTTGATTGTGTAGTTTTGTGCTAAACTTCAAAGAAATAAACAAAACATTTAATATAAAACCAAAATAGTGTAGTTTCCATATCATAAGTCTCTGTCGTAAAGTCGTGACATCGATAGCACACACGCATTTTTCCTGCTGACTTACCATAATTCCAGCACCCATTTCAACAGTCCAATCACACAGAATTATAAAATCACGCAAAAACCGCACGAAAATATATGAAAACCAATTTCTTTCTCAGGCTGCCTTATATATGTAATATGTAATTTAATGGATGGTCATTGTGCTCCAAGTTAATTATTATTCCTTTGTATTCAAATGCCACTGAAAACAAGTACTTTTTTTCTAGCTTGAAAATTTTAAATCCTCGGTCTGCGCCCTTTTTATTGCAGTCTCAGTGTGAGAATATCTTGCGTTGGAAAGAGATGTTACATAACCTTTTCAAAGGTTATCAGTTTTCGGTGGCATTACACCATCTACGTAATGCCAAGCAATGTAAATCTGTAGTTCTGATATGTATCGTTTTACAACTTTATGTCACCTGTGACCCTCACATGTGTTTGATATTCCCATACGGCATTGTGTTATTATAACGTGTTCATCACCTGCATTAGATAAAATTAACGTGTTGAAATATTTTCATAAAAAGTAAAATAAAGTACTGAGTCTTTGTTTACATTAGAATCGTGAAACAAACAACTTAAGCATACTTATAAATGAACTTATTCTGTTTTAAGAAATTAATATTACTATGATTCGAGCAAGCTACCAATTTAGATCAAAACTAAAGACAACTTCGTAATGAGTATAGATAATTAAATATACGTTTCATACCTTCTTACTTATCAAATGTCAGAATCTATTGCTTCATATTTCGATACCATCACTATTAATAATATTTTAGCCGTATAATAACCAAATATAATTTACGAAGTTTGTTGAATTTCGGTAAAGGTAGAGATATTCTTGATGACGAGTAATCCACCTGAAGTAAAAATGTATTCTCAAGACAGTTGGCGTGGGCATTAAAATTTAATTTAAAATCAACGTTACAAACTCTCTTTGCGAACCTGAAGACGACTTACGAAAGTTTGTATCTTTTTATCCTTATAGCAAAGCCACAGTGGACTATCTGCTGAATCACCGAGGGGTGTCGAACCCCTGATTTTAAGGTTGTAAATCTGTAGAATTACCACTGTACCAGCGGGGTATCCTAAGAAAGTCCAAACGTTGTTCTGCATTTAATTTTAATTAAATATTTAATACACATACCAACCGTCTTGAGAATACATTTTTACAAAGCTGCTACAGATAGCCAGGCCCAGTCACACCAAACATACTCGCCTTTTCAGCTATGGGGGCGTTATAATATGACGGTTATTCCCACTATTTGTTGGTAAAAGAGTACCTCAAGAGTTTGTGGTGAGTGATGATGACTAGCTGCCTTTCCTCTAGTTTTACACTGCAAAATTAAGAACGGCTAGCGAAGATAGCCCTCGTGCAGTTTTGCGCGAAATTAAAAAACAAACAAACAAACAAACAGATTTCTAATTTTAAGCTGACAGAATGGGGAATTTTGACTTTTTTATAATGTTTAAGGTCCAAAAGTGCGAACTGAATTTGAGCTGTAGTGCAAGATGAAACGCCAATTTTTGAAATCACAGTCTCTGAGAACGTCTGTTACATAGTATAAGGAAATATGATTCTTATTTTGATAGCTTAGTGGCTCCTCTTGTATCTTTTTATATTTCGAATGCAAAATAAAACTCATCAAACATATTGATGTATGGCTATGAAGATTTTGTTTTGCTATCACTTGATAAGTGCCTGTCTATTTTCAAGCATTTGAATTATATTTCTTAACCAACAATTATTCCCCGAAGACGTAAATAAATACCATTTTTATGTATCACTTATTATTAGTTAACAGTAGACTTGTCATTTAAGACGTAGCAATATCTAATAAAGTGTCCACCAAATATAAGATGAAAAGAAAAAAATTGTTTTTCTGAAGATTTTGAAATACTTTGAGAATTAGTTCTTTAAATCAGGCCCGGCCTCACTAGGTGGCACTCGACTCGTAATCGAGGGTTGCGGGTTCCAATCCCCCTCACACCAAACATACTCGCCCTTTCAGTAGTGGGGGCGTTATAAAGTGACGGTCAATCTTACTATTCGTCGGTAAAAGAGTAGCTCAAGAGTTGGCGGTGGGTGATGATGACTAGCTACCTTTCCTCTGGTCTTGCACTACTAAATTAGAGTTGGCAGGTGCAAATAACCCTTATGTAGCTTTGCGTTAATTTCAAAAGCCAATCCTTAAATCATATAATTTTTTATCATATAAAATATTAAATATTTATTTTTGTTGAATGTAGTGGACTTAAAATGTGCCTGTCCATTTGAACTTAACCTATATCGCCTACTGAATCATTTAAAGAAAAAATTAAATGAATTTTTACTAGTCTAATACAACTGGTTAGCACTATTTTATAAAAGCCTTTCAAGGCCCACCAGTTAGATTGTTAGAGTATGAAATAAAATTGTTTGAAATTATTAAAGTAGAGTCTAAATGGTAAAAGAAATAAAAATGTATTGAAAATATTACAATTATAATGTACACGAAAAAACACAATGGTAAAAAATCGATCACATACGATAACGAAACAAACTAAAAATATATACGACATTTGATCAGCAAGCAATGATTCGGCATTTATGGCATTGATTTTACTTCAAGATTTTGGAGCAATAAATGCCAAAACGTGCTACATATATGAAAAATCATTTGTTCGTTTGTTTGTTTTTGAAAGTCACGCAAAGCTACACGAGGGCTATCTACGCTAACCCTCCCTAATTTAGCAGTATAAGAATAGAGGAAAGGCAGCTCGTCATCACCACCCACCGCTAACTCCTGGGCTACTCTTCTATCAACGAATAGTAGGATTGACCGTCATATAATAATGCCTCCACGGCTGAAAAAGCGAGCATGATTGGTACGACGGGGATTCGAACCCACTTTTCGTTGGTAAAAGAGTAGCCCAAAAGTTGGCGGTGGGTGGTGATGACTCGCTGCCTTCCCTCTAGTCTTACACTACTAAATTAGGGACGGCTAGCACAGATAGCCCTCGAGTAGCTTCGTGCGAAATTTCAAAACAAACAAATCAACTTTCAATCTGAGAAAACAAAATATATATTTCATACAATAATGAAAAAACATATTCCACCATGTTGCCAGAAATGTTGAAATTTCATATTTCGTCACTGGAGATCTATGTAGGTGCAAAGTAGGTCTGCCTGTGACGTTACACACAGTCTGAGTTTTACTGATAGTATAAAATGCAGGAGTCTGAAATACATGGGGCGAAAACAGAGTGTTATTCCTATTGCATATAGGTGTTTTAGTTCTATCCTTTCCATCAGATAGCAATTAATAATATCTTAATGCATTGTTTTATTCAAGTCAGAGATCAATGCTGGCCAATACATGTATTCAATGTTATTTGGCTCAAGTCATTCTAGTACTTGGCGTACACTACTGCATGATTCATTATAAAACTATTAAAAACGATATGGTCTTTTTCATTGAATTCTAGGAAAGCAAAACTTGAATACTCATCTAGAATGTCATTAAACAAGTTCAAGACAGCGAGAAAAGTCTTAATCATAATACTTTCCCTACAGCTTTTCCCAATTGGTCTACCCAGTTATGTTCAAAGTATTTTCAAAAGCTCTGACCAATTGACGTCTATCCAGATTAAACAAATGAATCTTTATCATCACAATATCAACCTTTTAAACACCATGAAATCAGATGCTTTGCTAAATGGTTGTAATATGAGTAATGAATAGTAATTCATTCATGGAATGGAACAACTTGGAAATTATGTAGTTATGAAAAAGATCCATCCAATCCAAAAAAAATTTATAGCCACTAGTACTGTTAATTACATAATAAATAATATAATAAACAAGGATTTCAAACATATGAAGAATTTTAACTAATAGCTCACGAGTTTTCAACCACACTTTAAACCACAAATAAAAAGGTCGAAGTCCCTGGAATCGCAATAATTCAATTTTACTACATACTTCTCATATCCTTATACTCACTTCCAATGTATTTCTATTTGTGGTCTGCTTGGATGATTACATGAACGTCAAGGTCTTCGTATAGTGAAGAATGTGTGAAATGTTTGACAGGACAAGTCTTATAATGACCTCACTATCATTCGCACAAGTTTGTTACAGTGTAAATCACTTTGTTGGGCAGTAGTTTGTAATAATTGCCATTAGTATCAGTATGAATGACGATTAAGAAACAGATATCAAAGGCACCATTAGAACTAAAACATCGTTCTTGGAAAGACTGATTATGCTAAGAGCATAAGATACACTCTATGAAAGGAAATGAAAAAAACGTACTGTACAATTGAAATCAACTTTATTATTACTGCATATACGACATCTCCGTCAATTATAACATATATTGTAAAACCTAAAGTGACAAATTTTAGCGTTGAAAGTCCAGAGACTCGTCGTTGAATCTCTGGAGAACACTTTGATAGATATTCTTCCTTGACTGTTTAGAATGAGACACAAAGGTACACCATGGGCTCTCTGTTTTATGCTCACTACGTGTATCGAAACCCAGTTTCCAGCGGCATGAGTCCGCGAAAATACCACTGTGCCACTGAGGGACAATATTTTTCAAGCAAAAGTTGTAATAAGTCACACACCAAAATTTCGAATGTGATCAGTAATATAAAAAATAATTTTTCATAGCTCCCGTATGACAAGGTGGTTAAGAAACTTAACTCGTAATGTGAAGGTTACTGGTTCGAATCCCTGTCGTACCAGTCATGCTCGCCCTTTCAGCCGTGGGGGCATTATTATATTTCGGTCAATCCTACTATTCGTTGGTAGAAGAGTAGCCCAGGAGTTAGCGGTGGGTGGTGATGACTAGCTGCCTTTCCCATTATAACGCCCACACGGCTGAAAGGGCGAGCATGTTTGACGCGACGGGGATGCAAACCCGCGACCCTCAGATTACGAGCCTTAACACGCTTGGGCCCAGATTGAAAGAACAAAAACAGTTGTAATTGTTTCAGTGTTCATACATATTTATTCATTATGAATTGTAGTTCCTTGCTAAATATTTAAACACAAATAAAACACGTTTTAAACTTTGTGGTTCCTATTTTAATACATTCTGTGTTTGGGTTAACCAGTTAATATAATGAGCCTCCATATTCAAGAGATAAGTATTCAAGCTCATGAAACATATTATTAAATGATTATACCTAGCGAAACGTGTGTCACTATATTATGTTAAAATTTGAGAGTTGTGGACGTTTAAGGTTTCTGTTTTATACAATTAATATAACTGTGTTAAGTATTCAAGCTCATGGCACAGTTATTAACTACCTAAACCCGATGAAACGTGTGTTACTGTAAAATGTTTAAACCTGAGATTTGCTTTTCTTGCAAGTTTAACACCTACGTGCCATTCGGTCCAGTATGCTTTCTAACAAGAAACGCTGAGTCTCCTTAAAAAAAGTATAATTTTAGATTATAAATTATTTATTATCTTCTCTATAAATTATTTGTTATTATCTCTATAAATTATTTTTATATTTTCTACGTTACAGTTTTTTCTTAGTTAAGCACACACCACAGTTATCGAAACATGGTTTTTGAGGTATAGATCCGTAGACTTATCGTTGTGCCATTGTGGACCTGCATCATAGCGCTTTTGGAGAGTGATACGTGTGTCTGTGACATTAGGTTATCATTTCAAGTTTGTTATATGTTATTTTAAGGCAGTGGTGCTAAGGACAAGATCATGACTCTTTATGGCAAAAGTATACTTCAAACTGGATAATTACTCAGTAAAGCAAAGGTATGCTTCAGACAATATTGAGTAAAGCTGTGGTACACTTCAGATAGGATCATGACTCACTAAACCAGTGGTATACTTCAGATGGACTCGTGGCTCGGTAAGGCGATGTCATATTCAAACAGGGTCATTACTTGTTACGGCAGTGATATATTTCAGAAAGGACTGGGATTAACTAAAGCGGTGATATACTTCAGAAAGGATCATAACACCTCTATTTATCTCTAGTGACGGTACAACTTCAAAGTTTGTGATGAGTTCGAAATTCTAATCTGACTTTCTTCTGACTGCTATATTTTACAATAACTTTACTAAAGTAAAACTCAGTAAAACTTACTATTGTTATTTACGGAAATATTTTTGTGATGTGTATGCACCAACCATGCTACTATAAAATGTGCAAAAATTCCCAGTCAAGTACAAGCAAAAAAAAGCAGTTCAATGGAAGATATGACTTTTATTAGTTAGATGTTTTTTTAGAACAGTCTCAATTTCTTGTTGTATAAGGCAATTTTATAAGGCTAAAGCATGTTACACTGTTTAAGTAGAGATAACCTTCTGATTTCTCTTAACACATTCGTTTATATATGTAACTGCTTTCTAACATCCTGTCTTTTGATAATTTCAACTTAAGAACGAGACTTGTATGAGAATACGGTACATTGGTGTATCTCGAATGCTTTCTTCATGTTATTATTACAAGTTATCCTATTGCAAATATTGGGGAATATATTTTATGTTATAATGTTTACATTTCAGTAGAGTTTGTTCATCTTTACTAATTTTTCTATAAACCTAAATAACATCGTGACTTATATCTTCAGAATTTAACTTTATTAGCTCATTATTTCGCTATTACTGCTTCGTTAGGAACTAACGACATCCTACAAGTTCATTAATCGGATTAAATTATATTTTTTACAAATAAGGATTAATCTAGATTTGAATTTTGCTCTTCACTAAAATGTGTAGTTTTAGAGGAGAAAGAAAAGAATCCATGAAAAAGATCGATGCAGCTATTTATAAGTAGATATAAATTTTATACATGAAAGATATAAGTTGTTACAAGGAGATAAACAGATGTGATGGTATTTAAAATTGTTTATACACTTACATATACATGCGTGTGTATAAAAACATAACTTTAACATAAAAGAAAGTGTGAAGTGTAGAAACACTCCTGGTAAAAACGGTAATCATCACTCCTCTTTAAAATACATTATTTAATGTTAAGCTTTGTTTATTTTGGAATTTCGCACAAAGCTACTCGTGGGCTATCTGTGCTAGGCGTCTCTAATTTAGCAGTGTAAGACTAGAGGAAAGGCAGCTAGTTATCACAAGCCACCGCAAACTCTTGGGGTACTTTTTTACCAACGAATAGTGGGATTGACGGTCACATTATAACGCCTCCATGGCTGAAAGGGCGAGTATGTTTGGCGCGACGGGGATGCGAACCCGCGACCCTCAGATTACGAGTCAATATTACTCAAATAAGTTGTGTAACGTTTCTCTACTGGATTACATTGTTCAATTTATTAACAGACATAATTTACAACTTGTTGCGCCAATATATGCTTATATATACATAACCATTATGTTATGTTTTACTTCTTGGATCTTTTACTAACTTACTGGTAAACAGTATTGTTTCAGAAAAAAAAAATTATGATTGCAAAATAATTGAAGCTATTTAATTGGAGTCGTAAAATCTGTTTTAAATGTTCTCTTAAGGTTTTTAACAGGACTTTATAGAAGTTTGCTTACACAATTGATGTGCCTAGAGAATTAGTAATAAAATATTATAATTTTTTTCTGTATTGGCGACCAGTTCTTTCTTGCTTATGAATTTTAGTATTGTTTTGTGGTATCGACCATTTGTTGTGTTGAATCCTCATTACAACATGTACACTAAAACTTTTAAGTAAATTTAGGGTTTTGTTCACAGATAAGATGTTTACGATTACTGCTTTCATGACAAATAACTCACTTGATTAGTGACATTAATATCATTTTAAGATGTTTAGTATAATTTTTAACGATTTGTATTCAAGTTTTGCATTATCGAATTTGTTGGTTTTTGCACTGATATCCTAATACATAGATTTAATATTAACTTAAACTTTATTTTGAGTGACCTTTGTGAGAAATTATTGGGATTAGGGTCGATAACTTCGTTAGTACAAACACACCCAACTATTAATTAAATGCATTAAATAATAATAACTTTAATATATGGTGTACTTAATTATGACATGAATTATTTCAAATCGCATTATTGTATAAAACATGTATCATTAATTCATTTAGAAGTTGCGTTTTAGATGTGGTTTATAGAATTAACATGATTTTTTCAGATTATATTAATATCAAATTTATATATACAGTCATGTGAAAAAGTTAGGTCACCCTATGAAAGCATGCGTATTTGTGTAACATGTTTGGATATATAAATATTTAATCTTAATTTCAACAATACTGAGAGATTATAGGAATATAACTAAACAATTAAAACTAAAGAAAAGACTTTTCAAGATCTTCTGTAAATGTAATTCTACAAAAATGCATATTCTAACTCAGGAAAAAGTTAGGACACCCTACCCCCTATTAGTTAGTGTTACCCCCTTTGGCTGAAATAACTGCAGTGAGACGCTTCTTGTAGCCATCTATCAGTCTCTGACATCGGTTTGAAGAACGCTTGCCCCACTCCTCAATGCAGAATTCATTCAGCTGTGAGATGTTTGAGGGGTTTCTTGCATGTACAGCCCGTTTCAAGTCATCCCACAGCATCTCAATGGGATTAAGATCTGGGCTTTGATTCGGCCATTCCAGGACTTTCCATTTCTTAGTTTTCAGCCAGTCCTTGGTGGATTTACTGGTATGTTTTGAGTCATTGTCGTGTTGCAGGGTCCAGTTCCGCTTCAGCTTTAATTTTCGTACAGACGGTCTGACATGATCCTTAAGCACCCTCTGATACACAAGTGCATTCTATGATTGTGAGTTGTCCAGGTCCTGCTACAGCAAAGCAGCCCCAAACCATGACACTTCCACCTCCATGCTTCACAGATGGTATGAGGTTCTTTTCCTGGAATGCTGTATTTGGTTTACGCCAAACATGTCCTCTGTTTTTGTGTTGAAATAATTCAATTTTGGACTCATCTGTCCATAGAACATTATTACATAAGTCCTGATCTTTGTCCACATTCTCTCTGGCAAACTTTAGTCTGGTCTTGATGTTTCTCTTAGAGAGCAAAGGTTTCCTCCTTACACACATCCCATGCAAGTTAAACTTGTGCAGTCTCTTTCTGATTGTAGAGGCATGAACTTTCACATCAACAGAAGCCAGAGCCTGCTTTAGGTTGCGTGGTGACATGTTAGGGTGTTTGGAGACCTCTTTAAGCATCGTGCGATCTGCTCTCGGGATGAACTTGCTTGGACGACCAGACCTGGGCATGTTGGCAGTTGTTTGGAGAGCTCTCCACTTGTTGACTATTTTCCGGACAGTGGAATGGCTGATTTTAAAATCTTTTGGGATTTTTTTTAAATTCCTTACCAGACTCATAAGCTGCTACAATTTTCTCTCTGAAGGCCTCAGACAGCTCTTTTGCTTTCACCATGGTGCTCACTTTCACTTCAACAGACAGGAGCACACCAAACTAAATGTCTGAGATTTAAATAGGGCAAGCCTCATTCAAAATGCTGAGTAACGATCTTCTAATCATGTGCACCTGGTGTGATACACCTGTATGTATCACATACAGATGTTGAGCCATTTTAAGTGAGAATAAATGTGAGGGTGTCCTATCTTTTCCTCAGTTAGAATATACATTTTTGTAGAAAATACATTTACAGAAGATCTTGAAAAGTCTTTTCTTTAGGTTGTAATTGTTTAGGTATATTCCTATAATCTCTCAGTATTGTTAAAATTGAGGTTAAATATCTATATATCCACAAATGTTACAAAAATACACAGGCTTTCATAGGTGTCCTAACTTTTTCACGTGACTTTATATAATTATTGTGATGGATTTACTATTGAATATCTATTTTAATACTGATGTTTTTTAAGTTAAATATATATTTACAAATGCATGTAACTTATATTGTTATACCTGTATTACGAAATTCCCGCTTCTTCAATAAAGTTTTAGAAAATTCTAGAATGTAAGAATCCACAGTGTATTATGTGATGTAAATACTAGTGATTGCCAGTACTGTTGTGCCAATTGAAATTTCTAGAATCTCAATCGTCTAGCCTTTATGAATGGATGTGTTAAAAGACGGTATATATTGTTGGTTTGATACAATTGGTATATTATAAATCTTAAAAGCTATAACTGTAACTAACGCTTATTAATCAGGAAACTACAGATATTTTACCAGGAAAGTTTATAGATTTTGAACATTATAAACCATTTAACTTCAGCGGATTCACAACGGACATTAGTAATTTTATGAATACATAATTTTAGCGGCGAAAACTCGACGTGCGAAAATAAAAAAAACGCAGAACTAGCTATCTCCCTGTTAAGTGAATTGCATCTACATCATCTAGAAATTAACTTGCTCATCGTGAGCTCTCAATAAGACATCAAGAAAGTTCCAGACCAGATAGAAGGCTCGATATTCCTTGTGAAACTTTTCTGTATAAATCAGTATTTGTAATAACTGTTACTGTAAATTGTATTATTGTTACTACATTAAAATATATTTGCATTCTAAAAGAAAACTCTGTGTATTAATCTTGTTGGTAAATATCATAAACTGGATACCTATTGACTTTTATTTAACTTATGAGTATAAATTATCATTTAATTCATATTCAAGCTACTGAAAATTGTAATACGTAATATTATATTTTCGTTCATTCTTAACTTTAGTACAAATAAGTATACATAAATAAAGTATAAGTTCCTATCGATAAAATATTTATTATTAAGAAAACGAGGGGATAAAAATATCACCAGAAAGTTTAAAGTCACACATTATGTCTGTGGTTGATTTGGTTGATTTAGTGTTTTATGTCTATGTTTATACATTTTCGAATAATAACACATTTTACGTCTTTTAAACTGTACAAAAACAAGCACTTTTGATCTTATATATGTATAAAACAAGAGCGCTAACAAGATTCACATGTGGATACGAAAAACCAAACAATAGAATATAAAACTATTACATTTTTAATTTCTTAACCGGTTTCATAGGAGAACAAACAGTATAGTTTAATATTCTATTATTATTTCATTTGTATATTTATAAATATAGATGATAGATTATGTATACCCTAACATTCTTATCAGTAATGAATATTAGTTTGCATCATTTGGTGTACTTTAATTATGGAAACTACGATTAGAACATTAATAACGCATAATGTTACTTTAAGATGATGACTTTATTACTGATTGGAATAATAAAATACGCTATATTGTCAAAATCGATAATTTAACAAATAACTTCGATACCTACCATTACATGTAACTAAGTGCTTAGAAACTGTATTTACAGGTTGAGGTTTGTCAATATCGTTGATTTACCGAAAACAATCATATTAAACTATTGCAATATAGTAATCTGATATTATGTGAATGCCAAATTACGCGTAATACTTAATTTCTTAACCACGCTTTTAGTGTGTAATAGTATATAATTTTTTTATCGTTTACAATCATAAGCAGGAAAAACCACAATTGTAATATCACAAAAAAGAGTAAACTTTTACATATTTAATTAAACAAATTTTACTAGGGTTATATGTTCTATTTCCGAACATTGATTGTTATACTTCAATTGTTTCTTCTTTTTTTTTACTTTTCTGACTCTGATCGGATTGCAGTCATCTAGTATCTTTAATTGAAATGCAAAACGTTCTGTCTATCTGACTCCTTTTCTTAAGAAAACACAAGCTAAAATAACCATATAATTTTATTAATTGTGAATTTAAATACCTTTTTTAATTCAAAAGTTGATAGTCTATATAAAATATATGATTTAAATAACTATATACATGTATATGTAACTGTATGATCAATACGCATTTTGGACTAAAGTTAAAATACTTACAATACATTTTCAATACTTTTTATAGCTATGTTTTGTACGTGTACAGTTTTGTATAATTTTATGAACCGTACGTAAGCAATTCATATTTCGAAAGCTAACTTTTATAATCTAATACCATGATGAAAGAGATAATATAAAGGATAAAAAAAAGAAATTCAAATATATTTGTAATCATTTAGAAGTTCAAGCGCTTTTAAATTCATGACTCTTTTTCATGAGGACAAAAATGACTTCTAAACAAAACAGTGAACTATTCAGCAACATTAGACAACCTGATTCTTTTGAAGTCTGCTTGTAAAAACGTCTTCACATTAGAGTATGGTTAAGGTATGTTTTTACTTCATTGTTTAATCAGAAAACTACAAATATTTGATCAGGAACATTTATAGATTTCGAACATTACAAACCGTTTAACTTCAATGAATTAACTTCGGACATAGTATTTCTATGAGGACAGTAAATATCTTTGTCAGTAAAAAGCCAGCTTGTAAGCAGTGTGAGGCTACTCAAGAGAAGATAGCTAGTTAGCTTACGTGAGGTGTTGCAATATTAACTCAGAATTAATTTGCTCGTCGTGTACCTGGACCGTCAATAAAATATTCATAGATTGTAAGTTGTTTGCACATTAAACTATATTTGAGTTAAGAACAAAAATCGTATGTATCAATCTAATTAGCAAGTATTATATATTTGATACATATCAAAATTCAAATAGCTTATACATTAACATTTCCGGTTATTTGAAATCGTAATGCATAACATAATGAATTGAAAACTCATTGGGAATAAGTTATGAGTAATACAATATTTTATACATCTTTAAGATTACAATTGAAAAATGTATTTGTATTCGACTTAAGTAATTAAAATAGTATTTTAATAATAAACTTTGGTATATTTGTGGCTGACAGAAAAATAGCACGCAATCACTATCATTCATATTCATTACTGTTTGAAGCTTTGATTGAAATAAAGTTATTCTGATTGAGCTGTAAAATGCTTTGTCTTATGTATATAGTAATGGATATACTTAGTTTTGAATATGACACTGACACGAAAATTCTTTAAAATACAATTATAAATTCATTTAAAGGATTTTAAACATATTTGAAACATGTACTGATATAATATTAAGGAACTGTGGAACAACATATATCCTTAAAGTATAATGCATAAAAAGTTTTACGATTCGTTAGTTTCACTAAGAATGTTACCACATAAAGTATTAACTAATAAATATGAAATTCAGTAACATTAACATGTATATTTTAAAATATTTTGTTAACTTAATACCATCTGCGATTAATAATTTCCTCGAATCTTCTAAAAGTTGGAAAAGAAATTTCATAAAGTTTTCAATTTTTTTAGCACAAAACTACACACTGGCCAATCTGAATTGATTCCGCAGTATGGAATTAAAAATTCATATTAATTTTATAGGTTCTGAAACTTACCGCTGGCTCAACAAGGAACTCAAAGAAAGACTCATGACAAATTTTATACCTTAAGTTTATGATAGCATGTTTTGAAGTAGCTGCAGTAGGGTTACATTATTGGAAGCAACTCTTCTAGGCTTGCTAATTACAACTATTTTAAAGCGTTAGTTATTTAATCAGAATGTTAAAACTCGTTTAAAAACGTTTTATTTTTTAAGTAATGACACTAAAGTAGATACTTTATAAGTAGTTGAATTGTTATTTATGCATTACATATTTTTATCATCCTTGATGATTACTTTTTTTTCAAAACATTCTTTATGGATTGATGTTTTCATGTTCCTACAATATCTATAAACTGATGTATCACACTGATGTTATAATTATTAAAGTTAGGTTTTAGCTAGTATCAGGTTGTGATACTTTCAAACTAATTAGTGGAACTGGTTTCTCTAAAATCTTCCAACTTCCTCAAGTAGTGTGTCACGTGGTTTAATGACTGTAGACTGCAAGAGTAAAAATGTTGAAAGTCTTCTATAAAGGAGCCCGAGGATACAACATATTAAAGTGTAATGGGCCAACACGACTTAATGCTAGAGAAAGTAAAAATCCTTGGATGGAATTCACTGAATAAATCATTCCTTCCACAAGCTCCAAGAATGTCTTAAATATTAGAAAACGAACTGTTCTTAGTCATCTTTGTAGGAAGAAAGCATTTAAGTAAAAAGGTGGATTATTAGCTTGGTAGAAACACAAAATGTTTTATCGTAAAACTATTTATAGTTCCAGTGAATTTGGTAGACAACTTTTATGCATGTGTTTGGAATATCATTTTCTGACGCTCTATGTAAAGGACCTGTTAGGTTATGGTCAATTTAATTTTATGGATATTTTGTTTGTTTTGGGAATTAACCCCAAAACGAGAGCTATCTGCGCAAGCCGTCCTTAATTTACCAGAGTAAGTTTAGAGGGAAGGCAGCTAGTCATCACCACCTACCGTCAACTCTTAGGCTACTCTTTTACCAACGAATAGTGGGATTCACCATCACAATATAAACAAGAAACAAAAATTGGATATTAACAGAATATTTATAAAGTAATGTCCATTTCTCTGTTTAAATTTATAAAATATTAGAAAGGATTTTTACTTAAGTTTCTATCAGTAAAATGGAGTTGTACATTACTTAAATAATAAAAAAGTAAAGCATTTCAAAAGGAAGGAAAAGTAGGAACGGCTAATATCAATCTTTCAAAAAAATATTCAGGCCAGATTTTACAAACTCACACACAAAGAAACACAAAACCTGTTACACTAAAGAATGTTTTTACTCTACAGGCAATTATGTTTAAAATGGAAAATGCACAATATTTTGAAAGGTTAGGCCCATTACAAAGGAATGTGTAATTAAAGTTTTAAACAGTTCTAATCTGTAGAATCTTATATTGTGAACCGACAGCAATAAGTTCTCATATACTTACATCCAGTTATTTTAATTTCACTACACAAATGATATATAATAACAGGATTAGCATTCACGATATATTTGAACATTGCAAAATGTGTGGTGAAATCTGATAGGCGGCGTTTCTCTACTAGTTTTATGTTCTTTTTCAGTAACCCCGAGTTGCTCAACGGTACTGTTTGATGGCTTATAAAACTAAAAACTGGTTTCTTCTTCAGTGATGGGCACAGCATAGATAACCCATGATAAAGCATTGTGTTCAACAACAAAAAAATAAACTATTACTGAAGACTCCGCAATGGACAAGATACAATATGTTATCTCATATAAAATGTTGACTTTGATATTTTACTTTACTTTGTTTTGTTTTCGTTTCTCTCTTTTTTTTTCTCTCATACTTCACGCTTTTTTATTTACTGTTCATCACAGGTTTGGAAATACTGTCTTATTGTTTTTTCATTTATGATGTTAAGTTTATAAATATAATACATTTGTCTTTCTTAATTATGCTAATGTATATATATATATATGCAAATACAAACACAAAAGTACGTCGTTCTGCTATATAGACCTATTCAGTCATGCTTCTATCCATCTCAAGTAAAATAGTAGACACTGGTAGTAAGGTTTTTTTCTTTAAAGTTATTGATAGTTTTAATGTATCTGTTAATCCTTCTTTCGCCGTAACACACCTTTCAAGCCTAATGATGACAAAAGCTAGTCGAAACTTTGTGAATCTGTTACTTGCAAATAATATTTTTCATTACTCATTCAAACTGTCTCTACTTTGTTAAAACCTTTCAAGTTGTTCTTTAGATAAAAATATGGAGATACTTAGTGAAATTGGATATTTTTATTCAGTCGACCCCAAACGTTTCATGTCCACTTAAACTTTCGAAGATATATATACACACACACACACACATATACTGTTGGAGATATATATGTAAACGTATAAACGATACATAGATAGAGTCAAAATGACGTGTAATGGAAACTATAAACCATGAATTACTAATGCCACAAAAATCCTTTGTTCTATACAGAGCATTACATGTTCATAATGCCATACAGTTTATCAACGTACAATTGAGGAATAATATTCAAAGTGTCCTAAATTACTCCTCAAAAATTAGCTAAACTGTTTGATTGAGATTTCACCTTCTTGCTTCTACAAAAAAACCTATGCAGTCACAATAACACTCACATCGGGTCTTTGTGCGTATCAACCATGTTTTATCATCTTATTTGCTGTTAATATATTGTTTCACAACGTTTACAGTATGCTTTAGTTAATTTTTTGACTGAAGTAATGACTGACGACTCATATTCCCAACAGAAAGTATTATCTATAAAAAAAAGCTTACTCTTTTCAGCAGTCAAGGTTCCATCAATCTTTCATTGACTACTAATTCCATTGACTAAGTTACAGCCTTAAAAATGAGCTAACCCCTCGCCATGTTTTAGTGTAGGTGTTACACATTAAATATGCTATTGTTCTATTTTCTACACTCAATAATTATTGTAGAACAATTACAATTAATCATCCAACGCTATGTAGTCCGATGCACATTTCTTCTCAGCAATAGTTTTTGAGTGTCTCTATATTTTTTCGTATTACTGTGTATCTCAGTGTTCTCGAGGTAATATTCAATACTTTTATTAATTTGAGCAAGGTTCTTGTTAAGATTTCTATAAGACCATTGTCAATCTTATGAAGAACATTACCTGAGATACTTATCATAGTCCCTCGCTGGGACAGCGGTAAGTCTATAGACTTACAACTCTAAAATCAGAGATGTGATTCTCCTCAGCAGATATCCTGATGTAAATTTCTATTAGAAAATAAACATACACATACACACACTCGTACTTATCATAACGGCCCGACATGACCAGGAGGTTAAGGTACTCGATTCGTACACCGAGGGTGGTGGGTTCGAATTCCTGTCACTCCAAACATGCTCGTCCATTACCCGTGAGGGCGTTATAATGTTATGGTCAATCCCACTATTCGTTGGTTAAAGAGTAACCCAAGAGTTGGCGGTGGGTGGTGATGAATAGCTGCCTTACCCCTAGTGTTACACTGCTAAATTTGGGACGGCTAGCGCAGATAGCCCTCGTGTAGCTTTGCGCTAAATTAAAAAAAATCAACAAACAAATAATCAATTGTGATCAGTGCCAGTTACATGAGCGAGAGTTTTGCCACAATATTTCACACAAAGTATCAATGATTATCAAAATAAACTTCTACACTCTTATACTAAAATATTTTAATTCTGAGAGTTTTGGTTAAAATTACATAACTACAACTATTGACATAGTACGATTGGATATACTTTACTAACCTTTATAATGGTGTAGCACTTTCTGAATGTCAGAATAAGAATTAACAACATGTAAAATATCAGTTTGTAACTGTACTTTACTGCATAATTTTTCACGATAAAGAACTGGCATTACGTAATATGAGCCTTTTATAATCTTTTCCTCTTCAATTTCTCGGGGGCCTGGCATGGCCTAGCGCGTTAAGGCGTGCGCTTCGTAATCTGAGGGTCGCGGGTTCGCGCCCGAGTCGCGCCAAACATGCTCGCCCTCCCAGCCGTGGGGGCGTATAATGTTACGGTCAATCCCACTATTCGTTGGTAAAAGAGTAGCCCAAGAGTTGGCGGTGGGTGGTGATGACTCGCTGCCTTCTCTCTAATCTTACACTGCAAAATTAGGGACGGCTAACACAGATAGCCCTCAAGTAGCTTTGTGCGAAAATTCAAAACAAACAAACAAACAAACAAACAATTTCCCGGACTATTTCCCACACTGAATACAGGAATAAAATTAATAAATCCGTAACTCTAAGAACCATAAAGGATGAAATATTGGAATCAGAGAGGCCAATAGTCGCAAGCAAATTCAACATGTATTTGCCATGAAATTCCAGCATGGCCAAACCTGATATTGTTGTTTTTGTTGTTTGTTGTTTTGAATTAAGCACAATGAGCTATCTGTGCTTTGCCCACCACGGGTATCGAAACTCGGTTTTTAGCGTTGTAAGTCCGAAGACATACCGCTGAGCCACTAGGGGGCAAACCTAATATTAGAAAAATCATAAAGAACACAGTAAAATAGAAAATTGTTTATATCTGTGCTTGGGACCTGTCAAAAAGTACCAAAACCTATGTAATCTGATCAAATTACATCGAAGTAATTGTAACTTTAAACCCTTGTAGCATTTTTACCTGCCTGTAATTATTAAAAATGTGTAAATTCACCATTTTTGTTTCTCAATAATTGAAACCTGCACAGAAGTATCTCCGTACCACATTCTATGTAAATCATGCTTTTTTTGTTTTTCTTACAGCAAAGCCATATCGGGCTATCTGCTCAGCCCACCGAGGGGAATCGAACCCCTAATTGTAGGGTTGTAAATCCCGAGACATACCGCTGTACTAACGGGGCCTTTTTTTTTTTGCGACCTATGACCCTAATAAAAGTATTCCAAATGTGTTAATGTGTTTGGCATGTGAAAACTTATCTGTATCAATTTCATCTTGATTGCTATGAATATAACTGCACAATAAACTAATATATACATTTCTGGGTTATTTGATCTTGACCCTATAAAATCCTTTAGAATTACTGGGCGTCTTGGACCAAGTTTCAAATCAATACCTCGAGATACGAAGGAATGGTGGTCGACTGAAACGTGTTTGAAAGAAAGATAACAAACAATAGAAAAATAGTAGATCTCGCTATTGAATTAGTAAAAGTAAAATTAAGGCTAAAGCAAGTAGAAATAAAAATTAAAATATAGAAAATTATATTTTTATGTGACGTTAGCATTTTAGCTACATTCTTTGTTTACTTAGTGTTACTGTCCAAACCCCCCCCTACTAAGTTAAAGATCCAACAACTAGGTTGAACGTGCTCATGACTAAAAACCCTGCTATACTGCTGTTTGTATGTTGTACAAACACTCCACTCTTAAAGTATAAAACTTCCTAGCGAAGCGAAGAAGCTTTTTAGGCCTATTGCACTTTATGTAACATCACGCTTGAGTGCATATATTTTTGTCACAAATTTATTTTTACTTTCTCAGCACGTTGTGTACTTCCAAGAGGTGTATGAAAACTGATTTTTGTTTGCTACAAGTTCTTGCTCCAAAAGAAAAAAAAAATTCTGAAATGCTATTTATGAAATGTTTTATTATTATCAATCTATTTCAATATAGCTGTGAATTAATATAGCAAAAGATCCAACATTTTAAATGTATGTTAAAATAGTTTTTTCTTTTACATTTAAGGTTACTGTACATTATTTGTACATTTATTTACGTTCAATTAACTCATTGCAAGATATTTAAAAAGTAACATCAAGACATTTTCGAAAACATATTACGTTGATGCTTATTAAATACACCAAATTCTATATCTTCCATTCACGAGACCAGATATTTTTAAAGGGTTATATTCAAAATGCACATTTATATCTAATGTTAAATAATCCTTAAATTTCCTACTTTAGGAAACTCAGGTAGGGCATAAAATTTTATAAATCACTTTTAACTGTGTATATAAAACCGTCTTAACAAAAGGAATATTATATTTTTGTAAACTTTAGAATTTTTGTTTTATGGGTTATATAAAGTTATGACATGATTTAGTAATAATGTATGTCGCTAAAAACATCTCCTTAGTGTTTAGATTTGAGTGGATGCATATGATGCATATTTATAGACATAGAGAAAATACTCTAATAGTATGAAAACATCGGAGTTAGTTAGTAGGTTGGTTAGTTTGTTAATAAGCCGGTTACAGTGTTGTCAGTAGATTACTGAGTTAACGGGTACATTAGACAGCTAGTTTCCAAGTTTGATTTTGTGCTGGAGATACAAAAGAAATGTTTACAAGTACGTAACTGTTACTTTTATATGCGAGTTAGTCTTATCTCTCTAATTAATGTTTTTTTAATTGTATTTTTTCATCATTCTAAGTGAGTTTCTCAAGCAAATTACTCAACTTTACGAATACGTTCCTTACTTTATTTGCCATGATATCCTAAATTATACTTAGCTGAAAAACACATTTATTTAGATATCAAATAGAAATCTTAAAATATTAGCATGTCAGCAACGAAACTGTCACTAATGAGCAATTTTACCAGTTTTTACTTTAACGTTAAAGTACAGAAGTACACTTTGATTTGACATAAAATATTAAATAAGTAAAGTTCTGGAATTCAACGAAGAAAAAACTGCACTTAGAATTTCAGAAATAAACTTGAAATTCAATCATAATATTGGATCTGAAACGGTGTTTGTTTGTTTTTAAGATCATATCCACGAACGACTAGAAATTTCCAAGCAGCAACAAAATCTTCAGTGTAATTATAACATAAATATCAATAAATTATACCATCCCCCCTTTTTTGGAATAAGGTCGGTGATTTTTATCCAATAAAAGTATTTTCTAGAGGCAACGCACGTCACATCAACGGCTTATGAATTCCGAAATGTGTTGCTTGTATAATATAGTTTACGTAATACATTTTAATAGGCTCAGTTAAGAATAATCTGGTTTTATGTTTGTTCAAGAGTCTGATTTCTAGCTGAAAGCTGGGCCGAACTGCAAGAAATGATTCTTTAACATTAAGTATTATTATAGTAAAAATGTATAAAATATGTGTGGTGCAAGAACCATCTGCAAGTGAAACTGTACAATCGATCAGCACCCTTGGTTTTTAAAACTACACTTAAATTTCATCATATTATTAGTACAAAAAATATCTATATATACGCATGATATCAAGTTTCCTTAGATTAAGATAAAGGGAATTACGACATACATTTTTAAATTGCTCGAGATTTATGCTTGAACTAGCTTGGATCTAATATTACCTGAAACCAAATATATGATTTGTTACTGTTTGTTATTTTTTCACATTGTTAACTTGAACACATTTTAAAGGATCAGATTATTCGACACTCTATTTGTCTGTCTATCTATCCTTCTCATAATATATAGTATTAATCATAATATTAATTCCATGCTATAAAATAAATGAATGAACTTTCTGGTTTTTAACTTTTTATCTTATTTAACAGTGCAAATTCTGGATATTAAAATACTGGTAAGAATAATAGTGGTAATACATCACGAAGGAAGACAAAATCGTAACTGAAAAGGAAAAAAAAAACATATATAACATGAAAAACTTGCAGGTTGTTAAGTATTTAATTACAAAACGAGAAACATTTTTGGACCATTGTCCCAGCCCTAACGTAACTTAATACTTGGAAGGTGTGATCAACATGCAATATCCTTATAACAAATAAAGGTATGTGATTAATTGGCCTAATAAATTAATGTCAAATTTAATAAATATTTCTTTAAATATGGAAAATAATGACATAGATGTATATCTTCCACTAATAAAGTGCCTTTCTTATATGTGAGCTCATTTTTAAAATAAACTGCAACTGCTGTAGCAAAGTATGAAAGAGAGTTATGAGAGTTCATAAATCATTCGTTATGTACCTAAAAATACCAAGTTAGAAGAAAAGTACGTGAAGTCTTCAAATCTTAAGTATTTTCGAAAATATACGAAGTCTTATACAGTAGGCATTGTTTTTATATAACAATAACATTAAATGTGAGCTTCGGGGTGCACCAAGCGTTTTGCGACAGGTAATTTGTATCTTCCTCTGCCTGGAAAGACATAAGAGTTTAACAAACGAGAACAAGAATTATATATATATCCACTTGTACACATATCACTGTTTGTACGTGAATTATGACCAAGTGGTTTTTCAAAAATTTAACAACTTTCATAAAAAATAAAAACACATAAAGATAATAGCATCCTGTCACTGATAAATAATTGAACCAAACATTAACAGATGTGTTAAGGCACGAGTGAACGCACGCTATCTTTAAAAACTGTTCCAGAAAGAAGAACAAAACATCCATACTAATAGATTATTTAAAAAAAAAAAAAACAGTCAAAGTTAAAGATAAGGTACTTATTTTAACCTTCAAAGGTTAGGTTTTAGTGTAAGCATCCAATAATTCTCGTTAGCAAAAAAGAATTAGGTTTTACTTTTTGTTACCTGTTACTATGTATGCATTTAGATTTTAGAATACACACAGAGACACAGAGACACATGTGTTTTACTATTAATTTTATAAACTTATACTTATCATCGTCGTTCCAACTTAAACTGAAACAATTTCTTATTGCCGACTTTTTATCACAAACACATTTCTTGAAACCTACATTTGTTTTACATTATATTTGAGATAACATTTTTTAGGAATGATTTACAAGTTCGATTAAGATGTGTAGAATATAATATTTGGTAAGAAACGTTTCACAAAATATTTCAGAGCAACGTTATCAAATGAATCAAGCACATTTGCAACCTACTTACTTTAACATATTTGTATATACGATATATAATTTATTTAAAATATAAATCTGTAAGGTTAACAATAAATACTTTGACAATCACATTTTATTTTGTAAACCATATTTTTGGCATTCAGGTGTAGGAGGTATTTGCTCTACGTATTATAAATTTGGTGTGGTAATGTATGGAGGCAAAATTTGTCTTTTTATAAGACTTTCTGAAATATTGTATTTAAAATAAACATAGATTTTTGTTTTACAGTTTTAGACATGATTTTACCGAAACTACTAATGACAAATTTCTTAATAATATACAGAAATACAGTAAAAATAAAATATTCAGAATTTATTGTAAATATACACTGTATCTTATGAGTATTTGAATAAATGGCACGAAAGACCGATAATGTTTTGCAGGCGTATTCAAAAGTCATTATTAGTGGTGTTTTGAATGAAGGGCGAATACAAACTGAAGGAAAAGTGTAAAATCGATACGAAATAATTGCAATATTTGGTGGTTGGGTAACCAATTACCAGTTTTATAGGAACTTGATAATATGATATCAAAACAATTATCACTTTAAACAAAAATGAACGTAATATACGTTTCCTTGCTGAGAATGCAAAAAAAACAACAACAACAAAACTGCTGCATATTAGCAAATCAATATATTAACAGATAGTATCTCATCCATTGTGATCACGTTTGAATGAGCACTTTTTCTGACTATTTAAGGGTATGTTCTAGATGCAAGTTGACAGATTGGAAGTCTGGGAAACTCGATGGGTCATCCAAGCAGTGTTTGAAACAAAGATCATCAGCACTGAAACCTTGATGACTGATTAATCGCGGAAGTTTTGGAGTAATTAGAACTACTTCTCTAGTTTAGAATTTATAGGTGAACATAATCCACGATGTTAGAAAAACACGTAGATTCAAGAATGTCAAGATGTCAAATTATGGTCGAAAACGTGTTTAACAACTATTAGAAATTATTCAAACCAGGAGCACTGTTACGTATTATTAAGGCAGTTATTGCTGAAAACAGCTAGAATGCTTCATACCATTCTTTGATACGGTTTGCTATTGTGTGTAATCTTAATGAAAAAAGAATTGGTAATAATTATTTCAATATTGTGGAAAGAACACTCAAACATTTCGTCACAAGCGCAATAAATTTCAAGCCTACACTGCCACAGAACTGCAAGTTTTCTTATATAAACGTAACAAGTAATTTTTTTTGTGAAGTCATATATCGAATATAAAAAGGAAAATCAGAGATTCGTTAATCTATTAACTCTATTAAGATATTAACCTGATTTCCTGTGTATAATCTAATAGCAGCGTTACGACAAAACAAACATAAATTTTGAGATAGTTTGAATGTAACTAAATCTTAACCAACATAAATTGCGATCCAGAATAAATAAATGATTTAAATGGGTAGTAACGCTATAGAACTTTGAAATTATTAATTTTCACATAAATATTTTAAATTCTTGCTCAAAATGTTATGAAAATATATTTTTAATCAGAATATTGAAATTCCTGATGAAATAGCCTGATTTGACACTTAAGAGGCTTTAAGTACTGTATATGTCAAGACAACGGAAACAGTAATGAAGTAAATCCGTTCATAATCATCAGCGTTTTTTGTGACTGGCAATAAGATGAAATCTAATTATCAACGCAAACAAGAAAGGTCAGTTAATAGTACCATCGCATTCATAACCAGTTAGGAATAGTCTTCAGATGTGGTTTCCATTAGTATTAACTTTGAAAAGAGCTAAAAACAAACGTTACACCTTTTTTCTCATTTCAAACAAATATGAACCTGTCTGTATAGGATCCATTAATATAAAGCTATGCCACATCTATAAACGAAAGTGATCGAAAATTCCATTAATAATTTCAGCTTTAATTAGATAGTTTTTTGTTTTAGTGCAAACCCACTTTGGACCAATTGCCTTGTCCACCAATGGAATGAAATCCTGAATTTTACTATTTTAAGTACGCAATTGGCGCTTTTCTACTGAAGTACTCCAAAATGATAGAAAAAATTGTTTGTTTGTTGAATTTCGTGCAATGCTATTCGATAGCTATTTATAGTCGTCCCTATAGATATAGGCCCGGCATAACTAGGTAGTTAAGGCACTCGACTCGTAATCTGAGAGTCGCGGGTTCGTATCCCTGTCACACCAAATATGCTCGCCCATTCAGCAGTGGAGGCGTCATAATGGAACAGCTACTCCCACTATTTGTTGGCAAAAGAGTAGCCCCAGAGTAGGCGGTGGGTGATGATAACTAGCTGCCTTTCCTCTAGGCTTACACTGCTAAATTAGGGATGGCTAGTTCAGATAGCACTGGTGTAGCTTTGCGCAAAATTCAAAACAAACCAAACACTATAGATATATATAATTTTAAAGTGGTAGTACTAGACCGGATGGCAGCTTGTCAACAGAACTTTTGGCTGGATCCTAGGCCTACTCTTTACCAACAAATAGTGAGATTGATGAACACAACATAATGTTCTGATGGCGAGAAGAGAGAGAGATGTTTGGCGACGGAGTTCTCTCTGGCAATAGCACATTGTGAGTGGAGAGCATTAACCACCTGACTATGCCAGGCTTAAATCGGAAAAAGTTGTTAAGATTTATCACGCGTAAGAAGAGATCAACGCAACTCATTTCGTGTATATTGAAAACGACAAAGTAAGATATATTATTCATGATACTTAAAAATGTCATTACTATAAACTTGAAAACAATCGGACGTACATGTGAGCTGTATATGCTTCGGAAGTTAACCTTAGCTTATTCTTCTCGATAAAAACGCAAGCAATATGTACTGAATAAGGCAGCAGAGATGAAAAACATTTAATTATGTTTACCTTGTATTTGTACTTGGCTTATGTTTTGTACAATACAATACAAAATATGTCTGTTTTATATTTATTTTTGTTTATTAGCACAAGGCCTTAGTTATAACTTTACACAGTATCCATATTTTAAGTAAAATCAACAGTGTATTCACTCATATACTTTATTTATGTTTCTGCACTGAAAGCTACTTCTATTGGATTTATGCTTTTAGCTTGCTTATGCAACTTTCTTGGTCTTACTTCTAACGTACAAAAATGTAAAAAAATAATAATGTAGGATCGGCTTGTGTCGATTATTTAAGCAAAATGATACTAGGTTTATGACACCTAAAATATATTGTTGTTTTAAATGCTTTAGAAATGCAACCCACAATGCATAAGCTGAATTTATTTAGTATTACTTTTATAAAATATGACAGTTAAGTTTAACTTTAACCAAATTGAAGGTAAATGAAATAGATAAAAGCGATTTTAAAACCACAGAAATTATATATATATTATATAATCGCAAATATTTATCAGTTCATTGAAAATTTCATGCGATTATGAATGAGAATCCAAAATGGTACTAAAGTTTTATTTGTTCTTCTAGATTAGGTAGTCCTTAATAGTTCAAAACATTCAGGTATCAGCACTTGGGAAAAGTGCTTTTGGTCAAAGTTTGAATTTCGTGTAAAGCTATACGAGGGCTATCACCTATATTCCAGAACAGCGTTCGAGGCAAAGGTTTTGCTTGTTTTTGAATTTCACGCAAAGCTATACGAGGGCTATTTGCGCTAACCGTCCCTAATTTAGCAGTGTAAGACCAGAGGGAAGGCAGTTAGTCATCACCACCTACCACCAACTCTTGGGCTACTCTTTTACCAACGAATAGTGGGATTGACCGTCACATTATAACACCCCTACGGCCGAAAGGGTAAGCATGATTTGTGTGACGAGGATTCGAACCCGCGATCCTCAGATTACGAGTCTTAACCATCTGACCATGCGGGGCGTGATTTTGGCTAAGCTGTATAGTAGTAGTAGATACATTCTAATGAAAAAGATGTGTTTTAACAGTTGTCTCGAAATACGTTTTTGTAGCGCACGGACTTGTTGAGATTTTTTGTGTGTGTTTGAAGTGTTAGCATGTTCATTAGGAGAAATTTTCTTTATTCTTTCTTGTGCATCGTAAGTTTAATGTACAGTGCTCCAGTATTTAAAACTTTAAATTTTTTATCTATCATAAACAATGTCTTCTTAGGCAGAAAAAAATTCTTCCATTACTTAGGAAAAGTATGGATTCATCTGCTACAAAATTGAAGAACAGCATCTTTCGTTGAACAGCATCTTTTCATATAAATGAGCCAATAACGTTAATCGCTCGTTTGTTATGCTTCGAATATTCACGCAAAGATACAGAATGGATGCCATGCTCCATCCGATCCTAATTTTGAAATATAAACTACAAGGGAATCAACTACTAACAGCAAACTTCTTCAACTTTCGGTCTACTTTAATTGAATAGTGGAATTTAGCCGTCACTCTAGATTTTTAGCTAGATTTTTACAGCAATATGATTCAAAACGCTGATCCTTGGATTCACAGTCAATCATGTAGTCTGAAAGATAGTACAAATACCAATATACTGTCTTTATACAGAAGGTTGTCTTCCAAGAACGAGGTTTTATATTAGAGGTATGAAACGAATATTTCAATAAACGTTTATATTTCATAATAAGTGATTTAAACAATATCTTAAAGTGTGGTAATATAAGTTTGGGTGGTATATAGTCCGAGATCGTAAGTTATTTAAACAATATCTTGAAGTATTATATTATATTTCTGAATGATATACAGTCTGAGATTGAATTACAAAATGCTTAATGATTTTTCTCCCCATTCAAACAACTCATCTGTTACATCGAATTTAAATCCAGAAAAAAAAAACTATTGTTGTGCTTTGTTTCTAAATAAACATATAAAAAAAGAAAATCTATGATTATTTATTGCTCACCATGTGTTGGTAATTAGGTAACTTTCACCTCATACGTTTGCAACTAATGTGTGAGAAGTAAATCAGAACAGTACTTTCTGTCAGTAGAGATAACTATTTGACTGAGTACTTAATTACGTGGATCATAAACTCTAGGCAAAACTGATTCTGTGCTTTTGTGTCAAGTCAGTATGATATTCATAATGACTGTCTTAAAGAATAAAGCTGTTTCATTACGGGTATTAAAGGTGATAACAGAAGCCGCTGGCTTATATTTCCTACAGAAATAAGTGATCATTAAGTAAATGTAATTTCCTGATTGATCGAGACTTAACCTACAGCGCTAATCAAAAGAATATAACAAATATTTAAGGTATATATGTAAAAACGGCTCGTTTGGGTTGCGAAAATTTTTTTACGTAGAGGAGTGAGCAACATTTCGACCTTCTTCGGTCATCGTCAGGTTCACGAAAAAAGAGAGGTAACCTCTACGTAAAAAAAATTGTCTCAACCCAAACGAGCCGTTTTTACATATATATTTCTCTACAAGTAAGTTTTCTCGACATCACTGATTAAATATTTAAGGTCCCCGAAGGTGTTCAAAAATATGCACACCTTCCTTAAAATATTTTTTTTTTACAATTTTGGCTGACTATACAAAACTTACATTATTGGCTTTTCATATTATTCTGTGATAATTTATTTTTATGACTTTGACACTAATGTATGGTAACATTACGTAATTAAAGCTTATTGTAATTTTAATTCAGCCTTATTTGACTGTTAACTATTTTGAACATAGCCAGCTTTGTTCAAAAGTGAGTCTAAACCATCACCAAAATAATTTCATCTGGCTTCTTAAACCGAATAACAATATTAATTTACAAAGTACTTATAGTTGAAAGTAGCTCTACACGCTAATGAGTTCACATCCGACACATTCTAATACGCAGCATGTAAGTTATTGTGTATTTGTGCACGTTTACTTTTAATATGCCTGAAAACAGATATCCTTAATTGTAATACTAAGTTACGAAACATTGTTTGGTTTTAAACACGATAGTACTATTGTTATTGTCAGATTACTTTCGATTGTCATTTGTAATGTTGGGCCATGTATTATAAATTTGAATAGGTTATTACAGGCTCTTCGGCATAACACTTTCTAACATGGTGCACTGATAATAATCAATGTCACCATTAATACCTTATTATACTATGTCCATTTAGACAATGTTATTGTTCCAGTAATAGTGAAGTTTCATTGAAAACAGCTATCCCTTTGCCAAGATGATAATACACCAAGATAAACCAAACCTTTATCAGGGTCAGAGCCACGAGAGTTTAACTAAAGCGATGAGGGACGTTTTGGAACATATCCTGAAAAACAAAAAGACATATTCCAAAAATCCCACGTTTTACAAGTAGAATAGCTATCCATTCACCAGATGTGTATAAGCGCTTGGCATAGAACTGATAGTAACAGTGTCATGGTAGTGATGAAGGCTCAATTCCTGGTAACTTGGAACCGCAGCGATAGTGTAAACATAACACAGCACATTTCTATTACAATGTATTTATGAACCTGTAATGAAAGTAAAAATATCATATTTCTCAAGAAACAGATTAGAAAACTAGTTAGTATCACGAATAGATTGTGAAAAGAGACGTTTAGACATTTTCTGTGAAACATTAAGTAAATAGATAATGTATGACTCTAACATTAAAAATTCTTTTTTAATCTTAATATTTAATGATTACTTGCTCACTTCAACAAAGTTCTAAAATGTAAATTTTGCCAAATCGTGACATTTAGAAAAATAAAATTTTGACCTTCTACCATAGAACTATCAAACTTGATAGTTTGAAAATTTTAGACAGGAATATATGTTTGAGTGATTTCCTTGACATTCTTAAGTGGCTAAATTATAAAGTTTGGTAAGAGATTGAATAAAAACAACCAATAGACTCAACATTTTAATTTCAACGGCTTAATTATACAGGTTTTCATTAACTTAAGTGCGTTATTAGCATTACAACTCTTCCTTGTTTATTACAGCACTTTGCCAACAAAACGCCTTTTGTTAAATTGAAAGACTCGTAATGGCGTTTAAGCCCTGTCAAATTAATGAGTTCCAGAGAATAAAACTAAACACTTTTATTCTTCGTATAATTGTGAAGATAGTGCATTAAATGTCACTAGCATTCTCAAAGATTCATGAATATGAAACTAAAATAAATTGTATAGGATATTTAACTTATATACCTGTTTGCTACTGGTCAAAAAAAAGTTTTTAACGTCAAATATATAAAAAAGGCTTATTAAATTCTCAGTAGAGTTGAGAGAAATGTGAAATATTGCTGTTACGATGTAATGAATACATAACTATTAAAATATCTTTAAAATTTCACACAAAAGTCTAAAGTTTACTTTAGACCAAAGGATGTAAATATATGAGAGATGAAAGATTTCTAATTTCTTTCAGCTCTTCGGACAAAATATTAGTTCTTGTTTTTACATATTTTGATACATCACATGTTGAAATTGTAATGCACACTTTATTTTGTCCAAACTTATTTAATTTACACCTGCAAAGCCACTTTTAGAAATATATTAATAAGCGTTTATCACTGTTGTAGCTTCCGAGGTTTATATTATACTAACTGTAGCATACCAACAACATTATTCTGTCTCTTTGCGCGTGTTGAGTTATAAACTTTTATGATGAGTCTCTCGAAATTTCATTTAGCAACAATATTCAGAGATACTCTAGTCCTTTCGTAAAACATATATTGTTGATTCTTACACTCGAGAATCTTTTACAAATTTAGAGAATAAGCAGGACTTTTGCAATAAACATTTTACAATATATGTGACATGGATTTCTCAACATATATTTAATTAAAACAAACACCAATATCAAAATAAAAATATTTTAGTAAATTCGTTACAACTGTAATTCTCACTCTTCTATTTCATTAACTTATTCGAAATGGATAAAATATGAGTAAATCAAAACTTGTTGTAGGAATTTAGATTACTAAGAGTTACATTAAATGTTATTCGATTGGTTCCTTGTAATGAAAGCAAAAATTTTTGTTGAATAAAAGTTCACTGAATTTTATTAAAATCACATGTGTCAGGCCATAAAAATCACATAAATCTGCACCCAGTAAGCATTAGATATGAATATACCACGAGCCGTTTTTATTTCTAAAGGTAAAACGAAATGTCAAGGAATTCGATTAAAAAAAGTATAACAAAACTGTTTAAAAATTCATGGTTTTGCGCAAAACTTCAACAGATGTTTGTTAATGTGAAATTAAGTACAAGGTTACATAATGAGATATCTGTGCTGTGCTTACTACAGAAATCGAAACCTTGTTTCCAGTAATGGGAGTCCAGAAACATGCAGCTGTGCCACTGAAGAGACATAAATTGCTCACTACTTATGTTTAATTTGATAACATGCACGTAAGGATTTAAATTATAATTATGAATAATTTTGAATTGAAGATTTAGTCAACGAATAGACGCTTATAATGTGATTCTTCCTCACTAGAACTAATTGATTACAAGTTTTTTTTATTTGGTTAAAATTCTGAAAAGCTTTAAAAAGCAGAAATTTTCTACAGTTCAAAGCAATTCTAAATAAAATTTGTAGTTTGGGAACAAGATATTTAAATAGAAAAGCATATTAATCACATTAATTAGTTGTTGCTCGAGACTTAAAAAAAAAACATATCTCCTGAAATTATTATACACGTAGATATGAAAAATCCAAACAAATTGTAATTTAAGGTTATAAGTAACTTTGTTTAACTAAGTTTCGGTTTGTTCACCTTAGGCCTTAATTTTAATAATCTGACGAAGTTATACGAACCACTCCATTACTGATAAACGAAATGATTAGAGTCAAATTTTCTCAAAAGATGACACATCCGTGGAGTTCAATTCTCAAGTTATAACTTGAAAACATATCAAAATTGATGGTTAGGACCGATTGTCACTCAGTATTTTACTTTTGGATTTCATGAGAATATCATTAAGATTGTTTTTTATTCCTCATGTATTTGGGAACACTAAGAATTATTAACCTGCTGTCTAACAGTAAAGTGTTTAGGAGTAAGTGAAATATGTATACACGCTATAAAAATTAAAAATAATAAGCAAGCTTAATCACACATACTTATCAATAGTGAACGCTAAATACCCATAAAACACCAACGGTTCTAGATAGAAGGTAAACAGTTGTAGACTTTTAATATAATTATTTTGTTCATTTAAAGTTAGGCACAAAGCTACAAAATGCAGTATCTATGCTTTTCGCCCTGCAAGTAAGTAGCAAAACCCGATTTTTAGCGTATAAGCCTTCATACTTATCGCTAAGCCACCAGGAAGAAACTTGGATATCAGATATGATTAAAACAAAAACTTTATCATATACGAAAGTATTGTTGTACTTGACTGATAGTTTGAAAATGGAAGTCAGTATAATGAAGACGAGCCGTAATCTTTCAAATAATTTCTTTGAAATTTATAGTAAAGTGAGATGAAATAGATTTAGTCCAAAATCACCCTGTTTTTCTGTGCTTAGTAGAACAATTATTTCATGGTACGCTATACAAGTTAGTTATTAGGCTTTATTGTACCATTAACTAGACCTGTGGGATAACCTAGTACCTAGTAAATAGGTTTAATTCCATTTCTTAATAAGTTATAAAATAGTTGCTATGCTTTATTCTACTACTATTCATTTCTATCGTAAAGGTTGCAAGCCAATCACTATAATGTATTTTCAATAATAACTAGATGTTTAGGAACATAGAAAATGCTAATATAAATTTAGTTTCTTCCTCCAGTACAGATAAGATATTAAAGATATTTTTTTTTATCTGGTACGTTTTTCCATACCTTATTTTACTGGTTCAATATATAGGATAATTCAGTTTCTAGTTTTAGGTTTTTCTCAGCTCAATTACTTTTGGAGGAGCAAATGTATCATAAGTCATTATTATTTCTATAGTTATGCTCCTATACTAAGTTCAACTTAAGCTTCTCACAACACTCTTAATTTATTACAAATATCGAATATTATCTTCTTGTTTTCACTGACACTTATTCAAGAACTTTCCTTGTAAAAGCTCGGTCTATTTTTAAGCTACATTAGCACTCTTATTTCATGAAGAAGAGGTAGATGTAAGTCACACTTTTGCATCCAATCGCTTGGGAAAATATCTTATTCAGCACCTGAAATGTGTTATATGACAAAATACCTTTTTCTTAGCTTTGTGTCTTATTTAATCTTACTTGTCTTGTTGTAAGACATTACCTGCATAACAAGCACAAGGAATGCAATGTAAGAATTATTACATAAGTATGCTATCATTGAAAAAAAAAATTATAATAATATTTGGATGCTTGACATTTAAAAGTATTTATGAGTATATTTCTCTCAACCATCTTACAAAATAAATAATTAGCAAAACATGTTTTATTCATGAACATATTTTACATTGAGTATTTCTCGTCTTCTTTTATCTATGTACAAGCTTTTCACATATTTCAAAAAACGTAATTTATGTTTTTATACTTCAAATACAAATTTGTTAATTGAAGTCAACAGTGAATGTCAAACATTCCAAACAAAGAATAAATTTATGCAGTTGTTCATTCATAACCATATCTACATACATATTTCAGTAAACACTGAATTCGTTAAGTCATTAACAGAAATCCCCTCTTGACACTAGCTACCCATAATACACCTGTTTTTCATATAAGTGTGACACAATTTCAACATGTCATAAAAATTAATCCATGCTAAACTTATTTATTAAGTTAAGTTTTTGATTACTCAAAAAAATTGAAATTTTTTTATGGGAATCAAATTTCAAATAAAAATAAAGAGAATGCGATCTAGAACCATTTCAGAGAAGCTTTAGAGAGTCGTCAACATCAGATAATGAGCTTTAGAAGCAATTAGCACGTGGTGTTTTAGATAGATGATGACATTTTAAAGCACCTTGTTCCGCATAACTAGATACCATGCTCTTCTACGATTCAGAGAATTTTGAATCTTTACAAAACTTTACAAATGAGTAAAAGAGCCACATCTGAAAAATAATAATAATTTAGAGCTTGTGCAAATATTTGATCATGAGCACGAGTAACAGTCAAACAGAAAAGACTTTGTTTACTTATGAATTACATTAGATACATAAACCAAGTAGTGTGAGAGAAAATTGAGAATTAGAGAAAATTACCTCTTTTATATAAAATGATAAATGATAAATATATAAAAGATATGGTTCAGTTAATTATATATGTAGGCCAAGGATAAAAAAAATAATGAAATAAATTGAAACATATCAGTTTACTCTACCAATAGTGAAAAGTATTAGGTTTTTAAATTTCGCACAAAGCTACACGAGGGCTATCTGCGCTAGCCGTCCTTAATTTAGTAGTGTAAGACTAGAGGGAAGGCAGCGAGTCATCACCACCCACCGCCAACTCTTGGGCTACTCTTTTACCAACGAATTGATGTGTGGGATTGACCGTAACAATATAACGCCCCCACGGCTGAAAGGGCGAGCATGTTTGGTGCGACCGGGAGTCGAACGCCTTAACCCACTTTGCCTTGCCGGGCCAAAAAAAGTTTAGTGCATAGGTTTAATTAATTGTATTGTGCTGCATCTTGTGTTAAAATGTACAAACATTATTTTCAAAAACCAGTGTCCGTACGGTATACGTCACCCATGCACTAATTTATAGTAACTATGAAACAATTAATAAAAAAAATACAAATGATTACAGGCACTAAACAGCGGCCCTATAATGCTTTCAATACTTTTAATGTTATTCTGCGTTTTGAATACTAAATACACTCGTATAAATTTACATTTAACTTAAAATATAAAATGACATTTCTTTATTTTTTATAATTTCCGTGAAAAACAAACTCTCAAAAGACATGCAAGCACCAAAACAGAATCCTTTCAAGAACCAAAGAAACTCATGCACCTGCACCAAATAAAAAAAATGAAATTTAGTTAACAAAAATGAAATAGAGAAAAAAATGTGGAGGACTATGCTTGACAAAAATCATGTTCACAAACTAATGCGTGGGCTCATCAGATAGCCCGATGTGACTTTGCTAGGAGAAAAACACAGAAACACACACAAGCTAATGAACTCAACTTTTCACAACAGAAGAAAGCTCGAATTTAAAGAACATGTGTAGCGGATGATATTTGTATGCAGTATCCTCATGCAAAAATATCCTTCAGATGGCTAGTATAGTTAGAATACTATTAGCTTTTTTTCAGGGTATTGAGACACTTTTCAAATTTCTTTTTTATAAAAGGTTTTGTTTCCTTCTACTAAAAAATAAAACTTGAGGTATAAATTCAACATGACCATAGAAATAGACCTACACTGATTACGCTGAAATTCATACATGTGCACCAATAACTAAGATACATACATTAATGAAATTGGTTGTACCGATTTTGTGTGAATATTTATTTTTAATATTAATTTGCTTCTTTGGCTTTAGAAAAAAAGCCATTTTTGATTATCTGCTTTATCTACGGCATATCAGACCTGAATATTAGTGTTTTAAGTACGTAGCTTTTGTTTCAAAAGAAAAAAAGTGAGCTATTTTCCTAATGTTTTTTCAATTACATAACATCCATATAGTTAGAGAGAAAATTCCAAATAAACATTTAATGAAAAGCTGTTAATTAAAGCTGAGATATGAATTGTTTAGACAAAGGATAACTTTCAGGTATTTCGATTAACCCTACAATACTAATCATCTCAGAGATCCTGGAAAATAATAAAGCTTTTTCGTTCTTAAGATAAGCACGTGTGACTGGTAAACCAAATCATTGTGGGGAAAAAAATCATTAAAGCGAAAGTAAAACGACGTAAACTAGAAAAAATCAAGAACGGAACTGCAAGATGCCTGCATGAACATCGAAGTTTTAAATGTATATGTTCTGAATACTAATTATTATTGCAAATACTGTCATCGTTTTTGTTGTTTTTTAGATATAGGTAACATTAGGATTATTAAGGTAGTTTGTAGATAAATGTTTTCAGTTTTTACATGAAACCATAGAGATTTATTGTTTTGATAAAGTTATGTAGTCTATTTGCTCTTTTTTCCGTTTAATTTAGAATTCGCTTCCATTTACAAAGTAAATATTTCAGATAGATTAAAGAACTTTTTGAAAATAATTAGAAAAGAAACCACAACCAATACAAAACACATTGATATATACACTTCAAAAAAAGAAACGCAAAAGGGATATTTTTTTTATTTTAAAGAGAAATATATGTAATAACGTTACAAGCTCAGAGTATGTGATGTTACACGTGTTAAGACACTGATTGTCAGACCAAAATGACAATAAAAGTTGTGCACTTTGAAAACGGAGGAAAACATCGGATTTTTCGCCAAAATGCATTCGTGTCCAATAAATTTGTTTGAGAGATCTGCATGTTCTGCAAGTGCAACATGTGCAAAATCCCTATAAAAGTGACGGGTTCTCGGTTTCCATAGCTCAGTGTTAAGCCACCAACACGCAATACAGTTACGCCAGGACTGACTGAGGCACAATGCAACAACGCCATTGGTCGATAGGAAGCAGGCGAATCTCGATCAGATGTTGCCAGAGCTGTGAATGTCCACCCAAGCACCATCACAAGGCTATGGAATCGTCACCAACAACATGGATCAACTCGTGACCGTCCACGATCTGGCAGACCTCGTGTGACCACGCCCGCACAAGATCGCTACATCCGGTTACGTCACCTTCGGGATAGGACCACCACTGCGACGTCTACTGCCTCAACCATACCAGGGCTGCGTAGGATTTCCGATCAAACCGTACGCAACCGTCGACTAGATTCTTAGGCCCCATGTGCAACCCATCATGGTGAACGTCAACGACGTTTTTCAACATGACAACGCCCGTCCTCACACAGCCCGACTCACCACTGTTTTCTCGAGACACCACAACATCAACGTTCTTCCCTGGCCCTCTAGATTATCAGTTTCAAACCCCATCGAACATATTTGGGACGAGTTGGACCGACGTTTGCGACGACGACAACCTCAACCGCAGACTCTAACTCAGCTTGCAGCAGCTTTGCAGGCTGAGTGGACAGCCATTTCACAGGATGTGATTCGGCATCACATCGCTTCCAAGGGCAGGAGATGCCAAGCAGTTATTGATGTTCACGGGGAGCATACTCGTTATTGACGTTGAATGACGTTAAACTTCAACTAGTAAGCGTGGACTTCGCCTTTGCAGACTTTGGATGTTCAGCAGTGAATGTGCAAAGTTTCACACATGTCATACAGAACTTCCCGAAATAAACTTGTTAACAATATGTCTCAAATTTTGCCTTTTGCATTTCTTTTTTTAAATAGTATATTTACAGGAGCCAAAACTACTGAATTTGTATTTTGTCTGTCCACCAACATATTTTGTATTAATGATCATACTTCAGAAAAACATGCTAAGTGGAAATCTGAATGCTGTTGTTTGTTATTAAACACAAAGGTACACAACGGGTTATCTGTTATCTGCTCACCACGGGTACCAAAACCCAGTTTTTAACAATATAAGTCCTCAGATATACAATTGTGTTCCTGAAGGACTGAAAATGGCAGTTCTATAACACGCAAAAGTAACAAAAATTCTTTAAAAATACGCTAAATTATAAAAACATACCAATATTTTTATTATAATTTTGAAAATACGATCTTCAACTTTCTACTGGATTTGTAAATAAAACTTTCCTGGGTGCAATCAGTTGTAGAAGTTAATTAATTTAAATAGTCTTAACTATTTAAATAGTAATAAATACATGCATTGCTAAGTGAAATATTGATTTACTAGATGATTCATTCTGAACTTGGTTTGTTTGGAATTTCGCGCAAAGCTACTTGAGGGCTATCTGCGCTAGCCGTCCCTAATTTCGCAGTGTAAGACAAGAGGGGAGACAGCTATTCATCACCACCTACCACCACCTTTTGGGCTACTCTTTTACAAAAGAATAGTGAGATTGACCGTAACATTATAACGTCCCCACGGGTGAAAGGACGAGCATGTTTGGTGTAATAGAGATTCAAATTCGCGACCCTCAGATTACGAGTCGAACGCATTAACTCACCATTCTCAAAGAAAAAATTATTTTAATAGCAACACCAGTTATGCATATTTGATAAAACAATTCAATAAAAATAAATAATCGACCAGCTAAAGGAAAAAAAAACGAAATAATAACACTAATTTAAGACATTTACTTAAAGCTGAATAAAATGGTAAGGAAAAATAAGACAAAACTGTGTCTCAAATATATTAAAATGAGACACTACTAAATGCCTTAAAATATATGACATTTTCTTGTGTCTGTTTCTGGGATACAAAGAACGAAACAGTGTCTGTGTTTATGTTAAAACGTCTTTACAGCTTCGTACTAAGACACGTTTAGAGTTTTTATCGATTTATTTGCATAGATTATATTTATATAAATATATTCATTATATATCTATATAAGTTATATTAGTACAGTGATGATAGCATTATATAACCAATTTTTAACATGGCACACAATGAAAATTTTAAAAACTTTTGAGCAGAAAGCCCCCCAGTGTCTCAGCGGTATGTCTGCGGACTTACAACGCTAAAAACCGGGTTTCGATACCCGTGGTGGGCAGAGCATAGATAGCCCATTGTGTAGCTTTGTGCTTAATTCAAAACAACAACAGTTGAGCAGAAAAATAATACTGCAAAAGATAATTTATATTTTTCATTTTAAGTGTTCAACCTGTATGTCAAAAGAAAATATTAATAAAAAAGTGACTTAAATTGAATGTGATAGTAGCATTAATCTCCATTTTAAGCAAATAATGATAAAAATACGAAATACGTTAGAAATAAACTGTGCCAGTGTCGAATACTGTGTTTTTATCATTCTGTTCATTCATCAGTTATTCAGGTTTTCTTTGTGTTTTATTCTCTTTTTCATCTTATTATATGTTTTACTTCTCAAAACTATTTCTTTATGCCTTTATGTCTTGTTTTGTGTTTCTTTCTTTGCCATTTTAATATCCACGTATTATTATCGATTACTATATCCTCTCTTTTCTTTCTTTTCTTTACATTAATATACACTGAGCATGCATATTTGTTTCAGTTCAAGAGCTGTTCCTTCTGAGTGCTCGTTCTCTTTTGGATTTCCATCTTTGTTTTGAATTTTCTGTGCTCTGCCTTATTAGAATACATAGTCTCTTAATTTTACCTTTGATTATATTTATCTAATTTCTTTCTAGTTTTGCGTAAACTCTGGATCTTTTTATTATTTATTATTTCCCAGATTCTTTACCCCAAGAAGACTAAGAAGTATGTGTTCTTTACCTTCTACTTTTTTCTTTATTTGCTCTGATCTTCTTTACTTTAACTTTATCGCGTCTTCTCTCCTTCTTTTCCGTATATTTATTTTATGGTTTTTCACTTTTCTTTATTTTTTCGTCTTCCCTTTTTTTTCTCTCCGATCAGAGGGAAATGGCACCTAGTGGCAACACTAACAGCAGTCAACCATATTCCAACATCTCTAAGGACGTGCAAAGAGATAAATACGGGAAATCTCGGCTGCCACACAGATCACTGCAGATCAAACTGAAAGGCTCCATTGAAAGTAGGGAACGCTACATTATGGGAAGCTCCTCTGGGAAGGTCATTGTCGGAGTCGATTTGAATAGGTAATAAGCAGAGAAATGAAAAAAAGGACAAAGAAAATGTTATATTCTGCTGAAAGAAAGCTGAAACGAATGCTTTAAAAGATGAAGTAAGTGTTCTGAAAAATACTATCATTAATTATATCTGTGTATAAAACATCCAGCCGTACAAATTTACTACGTGTAGAGCAAGTAAAGTATGAAAGCATGTGGTTTATCATTAAAGTCTGCTGAAAGGAAACTGAGACGAATGCTTTTAAAGATGGAGTAAGTGCTCTGACGAAAGGCTATCATGCAGTGTATCTACATAAAACATCCAGACGTACACATTTATTACGTGTAGAGTAAGTGAAGCATGAAAATATTTACTTGTTTATTCAACATGTTTTAAAAGAGAGAGAACGACTTACATATGAAGAATTTCAATTTAACAATCTGCACGGATGTACGTTAGAAACATGCCTTCGTTTATTCTTGAGAAAGGAAACAAAATAAAAGAAACACAAGATGTAACATTACAGGAAGTGATGTGCATAGAAATATGAACGGAAATAAATGTTGATACAAGTAAACTGTAATTTATCAAACGTATAGAAGTTTTCTTTCTTCTAATTAACACCACAGTGTACATGACACATCTGTTTTCAAGTATTTACGGTTGGTCTTCAAAATTGTGCAAATTGGAGCGATTTAGACTTCGCAGTGAAGGTTGATAAATGACCTGTAATATCCAGATAATAATAATACTAAAACATTTTCATTTCGGTCAACGTTTCGCTTTCGCAGTTTCATCAAGGTAGAAGTACTAGTTTTGTAATACAAGCCTTGATTAAGCTGCATTGGCGAAACTTTGGCTTAAATAAGTTTTTGTTGTTGTTACTAGACAATGAAATTTGTTTGTTTTTAAAGCTTTATTGAAAAGTTACTTATAGTTATATTTACTTATTGTTATGAATCATCAGCTTCGATATTTGTTATCCATACCTCGTATACTTTGTCTAAGTATCATATGTTTGAAGTACGTTATGCAAGCACAAATGCAATACACTGGAATAATTCAAACTAAGTAATATTTTACTCAGATACCGTTTGTATAGTGTAATGTTAGTGGTGTCGTTTACAAAGTTTACAGGTTATTTTTCAACTCTCTATTAGATTTCCTTAACTTAACCTTTTCTTTAAACTACAAAGTAATTTAGCAGTGGAAAATGACTATGATTAGTTTTTATTCTTGGTCACGTGCCTCTAGAGTTCAGAAATTATTTTTGACTCCGAAGATCAAGAAAGTTGAGATCAATGAACAAGCAGTGACTACAAATAAATTACGAAAACTATGGCAATTTTTGGGATTTGCTTGTTTTGAATTTCGTGCAAAGCTACACGTGGGCTATCTGCACTAGCCGTCTCTAATTTAGTAGTGTAAGACTACAGGGAAAGCAGCTATTCAACATCACCAACCGCCAACTTTTGGGCTACTCTCTTTACCAACGAAAAGCGGGATTGCGCGTCACATACTAACGCACCCATGGCTTATAGGGAGATTATGTTTGATGTAACGGGGATTCGAACCCGCAACCCTCTGATTACTAGTCGAGCGCTCTGACCACGTGGTTATGCTTAGCCCTCGTTTTGTGGGATGTTATAGGTCATAGTAACATTTAAAGGTCGCTCAGAATGTACAGTCACTAGACTCTTTGTGTAGATATATTTCTAGCATTCTCAAGGAAAATGTTGTATTTGCGACCACGTTAAGTTCATATAATTCTGTTATGAACTGAAGTAAAAATTCGTCATGACACTTAAATGATCTTGCTTAAAAGTTCCATTTCAGAAAAAGTATCCAAAAAAAAGAAAAACTTGATAAACACATATCTAAAGTGAATAAATTATTTTATTCGTTATTTTCTATCAGAAAAATTATGTACAAGCAAATAATATAACTAACAATGGTATATAACGTGTGCAATTCTCGTACGTTTCGCCAAAGAAATATTTTATATTGCCACTACGGTTAAAAGTACTAATACGTTTCGCGCTGAGAGCCCTAATCGTCTGAATGTTACAAGTCTTGAATGGATGAGTTATAAAGAAAATAGGTTAAGCATACTTTAGTGATATATTTGTGAGTGTTTTTCTCGTAACAAACCCACATCAGGCTATCTGCTGTGTCCACCGAGGGGACTCGAACCACTGATTTTAGCGTTGTAACTCCGAAGACTTATCACTGTCTCAGCGGAGATTACTTTAATAGAAAGATTATTTAGGGCTCCTTATACCTATATGTACAAGTATTACGTGCACAAACTTATCATCTAGAAGAATAAGAAAATTAGCACCGTAATATTTTTTTTCATTTTGCTCAAAAATATTTAGGGAGGACTACACTCATAAAACGTTTCACAGAAAGCTTTCTAAACCTTCCCAAAACGATACGTACAGTACAACAGATTTTCAAACACGGAAACAACTACGAATTTCCACAACCACACATTCGAAAGTTTCCTTTTACCACAACAATATTCTAATTAACTAGGAACTGTTAAATGTCCAGTTCTTTTTCAACCTTATCAAAACATCAATCTAAAGAAAATCGAAGTTTTTTTCTAGATTTAATATGAAGTAATAATGATGAAAAAAAAAGAGAAAACGTTCATCTGAAGTGTCTATATTCTCTCTTAGTTTGTCGACGTTTTCCAAACTTAGTATTAAATTTTTCAGTTTCAGAAATTATCTTTCTTAGTTGTTGTGGCATTCCTACGGACTTATACTCGCTACAAACAGGCTACCGATGCCCTTAGTAGGCAGAGCACAGATAGCCCATTGTATAGCTTTGTGCTTAATTACAAAAAAAATATTGTTTATATTACTTAATTTATTTTCATTTGATTCTATATTATTTATTTGTTCCTTCTTTCGTTATATTTTGTTCAGTCTCTGACTGGGATATAAATGTGCTATGGCTAGCCATCGATTACACTTACAACTGGTGTTAGCTGTTTAGTCATACTAGCTTAATCAGAGGTGCAATTAGTGTCGTAATATTTCTGTGCAAGTTGACGTAGCAAAATTTATAGATTGTTCCGTTCCGTGCTTTATTAATTTATGGACTCAATGGAAGTTTAGGTTCCTCTGAAGTTTAGGTTGAAATACTGATTTAAACATCTGCTTTTTTTCTCGCTCAGCTGAATAGCATCTTTTCCAAACGTCTTCTCTCAAAAATAAATATTCTGATAATGTCGTGCTATTGTCTGTTGGTGTATATATATATATATATATCGATTTTTATCACAATAAAATAATACCAAGGGAGTTAATAATGAGTTATCGCTCAGAATTCGATGTCCAAGCGACATTTATTGACAATTTTACAAGCTTTCAGGTACTTAAGAAACCACATTTGTCTTAACCCTTTTTTTCTTTCCAAAAAGAAAATTATATGTCATAAGTTTGTTTTGAATTTCGCGCAAAGCTATTCGAGGGCTATCTGCGATAGCCGTACCTAATTTAGCAGTGTAAGGCTAGAGGGAAGGCAGCTAATCATCACCACCCACCGTTAACTCTTGGGCTACTCTTTTACCAACGAACATTTTACGTAGTTTTATATCTTACATGCTATAAATTATCATAGTTTAACTGTTCTTGTCCTCCAAGACTAAATCATCACTTTCTTTACGAAACGATTTATATTAAGATTACAAAATTGTAAGTGATAACAATCAATGGTTGTGTATTATTTAAAATCATTAAACAAATAGAAACATCAAATAGACAATTAACATTTATCGTAGTTTTCAGTAACTGTAACGCTAGAATTGATATTGTATTTTTTTATAGCAAAGCCACATCGAGCTATCTGCTGAGCCCACCAAGTGGAATCGAACCCCTGCTTTCAGCCTTGTAAATCCGTATACTTACCGCTGTACTAGCGGGGAGCGAGTGTTCCTCTACGCCAGAGAATTTTAAGTGGATTTCCCGAATTTACTGCAAATGTTTTCCCGTCTGTTTTACAAAAAGAAAAACTAATTAAGTTCTTTCTTCTTTGTATGGCCTGTTCTTCGGAATTGAACCTATGATTTTTACAGAATGTAAAACATTGTGACTGTATGTAACGGGTTAGATGTTTAGAATGCTCGACTCGTAATATGAGGGTCGCGGGTTCGAATCCTCATCACACCAAACATGCTCGTCCTTTCAGCCTTGATAGCGTTATTATGTGATGGTGAATTCCACTATTCACTTGTAAAAGAGTAGCTCAAGAACTGGCAAGGATTGGTGATGACCAGCTGCCTTCCCTACCCTCTAGTCTGACACTGTTAAATTGGAGACGATTAGTGCAGAAAGCTTCATGTAGCTTTGCGCGAAATTCAAAACAAACAAACTGTAGGTAAGCTTTTTATACACTCACTCTGTGATATAAGTTACCTCTTTGAAATATTAGTGAAAGTTTGTTTGTAATTAAGCACAAAACACACTACGGCTATATATATTCCACCCACTAAGTGTATAGATACCCGGTCTCTACCGTTGTAGGTCCATAGACATGCCGCTGTGTAAGTGGGGGGAACTTATTAGTGAAAAATTATATACATAAAAAAATTATAAATTCAAATAAATGTTCCTGAAATTTAAGAATATATGTATAATTTTGTAAGTGTATAAGTAAAACACAATAGAGTTATAGAAAATAAGTGCCTCAGTGAACCGCATGACTTTAAAGGAAATTTGAAAGTGATAAATACGTACAGTTTTGTTTGTATGCTATAAATATGGTGAAATGATTTCTAAGCTAGTACAATTGAGTTTCGTAAGACTGCAAACTAAATTGTTATCAGATTACTTACGCCTGAAAAAAGCTATTATTCTATAAATAATAATAATATTATTTTTCAAAATTACATCGAAATTTGTTCTTGTTTTTTTTCAGTTCCATGTTGACGTTTAGCTGGAAACCCAAGACAACAGCGGTTTCAAAAGTTTCTGCCGCATTTTTCAAAACAGGTAATTTTTTTTTCATATTAAACAAAAAGAAAAAGCTTGTTCTTAAAACACTGGTTAACTGAAAGTATAACAGATGTATTTAGGTGGACAACTTTTAAAATATTCTAGGGTGATATCAACATCTTTTGGTAATGAAAGTATAACAATATAAGTACACTTTAAAAATCTTGTTGAATATAAAATATTACATAAATTCAATAAGTGACGTTTTCTAAATACTTATATCAGGTAAATAATTTGCTTATAAGCAGATATAAACTCAGGTAAAATTATCCTGCATTAATGACCTGTTTATTCATCGCCTTACTAAACCTACTTGTCATGTAAGCAATTGTTTAATTTACAAAATGCGTAATGAAACGTTGATACAGTAGAAAATTCATCTTGCTATTGTTTTTACGCAAATTAATAAAAAGTTTAAAAAATAACAGCTGATTTCTGTTCTTTTTGTCGTGCACAAAAACAATAAATATTGCATATATTGCACACACAAAGTTATTTTACTTTTACTGACACCATAAAGATATTATTTCCTGGTAAAAGTGTGATAACTTTGCACACTTACAACTCTAAAATCCTGGATTTGATTCCCCGAAATGGACACAGCAGATAGACCAATGCTGTTTTGCTGTAAAATATCTATCCTTTTTAGTCGATTACTAACCCCACCTACCGACTAGAATTGCTATTGTGTTCACTCAGTGAGAGGCAAGTTATCTCTTGAGTTCACCAGTTAGTTGGTGGCTGATTTCTAGACAAGTGAGTGCGTACCGAACACTGTTCTCTGCAGAATTTAGAGTCACAATGAATATGATATTCATCTAAATCTAATAGTCATTACCTTCATAAGATTGCAAACCTAAGACTTCAACTGAAGAAGTTTACGGAGAAAACCAACTGATATCGATTAAACGTTCCTTGAGATGACCCTGCCATCGCTCTCTTTCCCTGTCCCTTCGCACTCCAGAAATAATGCTTTTATATCGTAAACTCACTTTACAAACTTGAAGAAACTATACTGAGAAGCTCAGTAAACCAGAAATAATATTGAGACTGGTAAGTAATCTCATGGCATTTTTTTCAAAACCATTTCTTGTTTTGCCTATAAAAAGTGTCCGAGAGCGGTAATGTATTTTAGCTTTATTACAGTTAAGATTTCTTTACAATATGCATTTTAATCAATATTTGAAAAGTGATAAATTTACCGTAAACCTGAAATGCAAGAGTGCGAGATGTACTAAATATAACAAAATGATAATTATTTAAAATTAAATATATATATGTACTAGTTTTATATCATATTTTTTATGATGACTACTTTATTTGTTAATATTTTAAACATATTTTCCATATTTGTGTATACGAAATTAAAGACAAAGTGAAATAATCATATATTTCAGAACTTTGTAGTCTAATTTTGAAATAAAAAACAACAGTTTTGAATGAAAAGATTTTCATTTAACAATAAGATTTACGTGAATATTTATTTTATTATTGTCGCATTAATAAATATTTGAAAAATATTTCAAAGACAATAGCTATACCTGTATCTTGATACAAGTAAAGTGAGAACAGTTTCCCTCACATATTCGCTTTTGTTATGAGAACCTTTTAGAAAAACAACAAATTACATCGCATGGAAAGGTCGCTTGTCTCAAATAAGTCTCCAGCTTACGTTCAGTATCTGTTCTCAAAATTTTTCTTATACTTTTATGTTAAGCTATCTCAAGCATATTTTACACAGTTTTCCCTCACTGGATACATCAAATAGTCTGATTTGGCTTTGAGAAAACACACAGTTTTATATAATATAGGGTGTGATGGATTTCGTGTATTTGTTATACATATATATATATATATATTTAATTTTCTATCATAGTTTAATAACATACAACTATAAGCTAGTGTATCGTCATGCTTTTGAAAGTACATAGTGTTTTAAATTCTTTTAATATTCAAGTTTATCAGTTTGGAGCATTACGAATGGAAGACAGACGCTTAGAAAGCAACATCCAACTGCTTGTCTGACAACAGTCAATAAAATCATAAATATCACATAGCGAATAACCTTTGTTTTAATTTTCCTTCATTTCGTTGTTAAACGTAATGCTAGAAAAAAAAGGCTATCTGCCCAGTGCCCACCGCGGATGTCAAATCTCGATTTTTAGTGCTACAAGTCTACAAGTTATAGTACAAGCCTCCTGAGTAAAAGTGGGTAGATATTTTTAGTGCTATTTTGACTGTTTTTTTTAATCGATAATTTGTTTCAGACACAATAATTTCATACAGTATATTTGTCAATTACCATCTGAAATACTGTAATAGTCTAAATAAAAATATCGAAGTAAAGATCTTATACATCTTATGAATATCGAACGTTAATTCAACTAGTGATGTATTAAATCAAGCATTTTTGTTAAGTAGTAACTATTTTAGCTCTATTAGAGTAAATAATATACTGTAATAATTATATACTTATTATTATAATCAAAACTTTAAAAACGCAAAATTATTGATATTATTTCTTAGAATACAGCGAATTACGACTCGCTGAAATTATAGTAGTTAGTTTTCTAAAAACACTTCGGAAAAAAAATTAAGTTCGAATTTACATTTAAATTTAATATCTAATAAAGGCTTTAAAAATTATTTTTAATCGGGATAATCATAAAATTTACATTTTGCGAATTTTGTTATCATTATTTTCGAACCTACTCCATGCTCTGTCTTCTAGAACATTTACATATCGATCTCTATATAAATGTATGAAAGATGGATGCTTTATGCGCATGTGATTTAAATAGCTATTGGCGAACAGACATATATTAACATCGATTTCATGATTTCGAAAGCATTATTTTGTGTCACGTATTTGAAAATTCATAGAAAAACTGTTTCTGAATTCCATTTTGTGATATATTTATTTCTAGTTCTTCAATATACAGGCGTGATGAGTTATGAATAAATAATTTACAGAGGTAAATATCTTTAATAGTCCACTTGAAATACAATTTAATTGAAATATTCTCTAGTATACATTTCTCGGTGAAGTAAATGTCAGCATTCACCAAAATGCAATTAAACAACTTATATATTTTTGTTTAAAAATATAACTAATTGATAGATTTGAAATCAATACTTAATACGATGTCCCCATTTAAAGGATATAAAATTTATAGTATGTAGGTTACATTAATTTATTAGCTGAGAATGTTCATGCTTAAAGTATGGTCGACTAATAACGCTAATGATGCTTCATGAGGTTAGAGTGAGACTTACAATAAGTGATAAATTAAACATCTATTCAAATTTATTTTCCTATGAATATTTACAACCATAGAACCATTGTATACATTTACTTAAATATTCTTAGTAATTTTAATAATTTAATAAAAAACTGGTTATTACTTAATCATCACAGGTGCTATTTTCACACTAATTATTTCAACATAATAAACACCGATACCTTTATTCACTATTGTGTAGCTCAAGAACGTGCAGCGATAAAGGTACTTACCAGTCTTCCTGGCTGTAGGTTAGTAATCAGTTATAGAACTGTTAAATAAGATACACAGATGTTGGCCTGGTATGGCCATGACCAGGTGGTTAAGGCACTCGACTCCTCATCTCAGGCTCGCTGGTTTGGTTCCCCCTTCCACCAAACAACCTCGCCCTTTCAGCTGTGGGGGTGTTATAATGTGACGGTCAATCCCACTATTCGTTGGTAAAAGAGTAGCCCAAGATTTGGCAGTGGGTGGTGGTGACTAGCTACCTTCCCTCTTGTCTTACACTACAAAATTATGAACGGTTAGCACAAATAGCCCTCGTGTTGCTTTGAGCGAAATTGAAACCAAACTACACAGATGTTATACGAGGAATCCTTCAAATTGCTATTTTTATATTATAGTCTACTCATTTACGCGTGTTAGAAAAACAACATTAATTTTGTTCAACATTAAATTAGTTTAATGAAATGAGTAAAAATTACTGGATTTAAAATAATCAACCTATAAAAATCTGTAGTGAAAATTCCTGTTGTATATTGACAAACGTTATTAGTTTACGTATTATTCTGCAACTATACGCTTTCCATTTTATCAACTGATAATGATTTAACTATTTTTCAAAAATTATGTCTTTATCGTATTCAAATGTTATATTAAGTTTGTTCCTGTTATAATATTCAATTTTATTTATTTTGAACATTTTAAAATTTTAGATAACTTCTCCAGATTATGCTATGTTTCTGGTGGAAATGTTCATTAGGTTATTTCATTCAATAGCAAATACCCCTGTTTAATAGGTAAGGTCCTGTAGACTGTGAAATGGTCTATCTTCTTTGAAAGAAATAATAAATGATGATCGTGGGATCCAATACCAAGTTTCGCCACCACATTACACGAGCGTTACGGCACTTAATTTATTACGTTCTTCTCTGTTGTGCGATCAACGAATATGTTCTTATTTTATTTTCTCAGATTTCATTTTATAACACCTAACAGCATTATATAACTGGAAATGTTTCACAAAATAAACCTTTGATATTTTATGTTTCTAACAGGTTGATGAGGAAACCTATCCTTGATGTGGTTAACAAGAATATAAATTGGAAGGTTTAAAGGTGGAGCACCATATGTAAGACGTTATAATTGCGACAGTCAACATCGATAGATGATTAAGACTATCCGAATAATCTTAAGTGCTGCTGACTGGTTGCTTCCTCTATGAGCAAATGATCTAAATTAAAACATTCACTTTTCTGTTTATTCTATGTATCGCTTAAGATGCCTCTCAGGTTGAACATATAAATACCAAAAGATATCGAAAATAATGTAATATATCTGTATTTCCAAACTTCATTTACAGGATTTATGAGGTTCCTGGATTGTTCGTAGAATGCAATTTATAATATTTTAGCACTAATGTAATTAAACAGAGTGACCTTTGTGTGTTACATACAAGTCTGCAACAGCAAATCTTACAGAATATGATTTATAACACGTTTTTATTGTTGCTGTTACATCAGAAAAAGTAGAAAAGAGTTCAAATTTTATTTCCACAACATCTGTGCACACCATTTTCATATTTCAAAATCACCTAACGTCTTATAGAGTTTAAGAAAATTGCAGTGAGGTCATCAATCACATTCGCGTTTTGGCCACATAATAGAAACCAAATCAAATGCGTATTTTTCCGAGGCCACCAGCTGAAAATACAGTTAGCTTTTCAGGCCTAATGGAATCAGTGTACCCTGTTCAGCGTACGTATTTCATGGAAACTTTGTACATATACAGTTTCGGAGGAATTTGTTTAATGAACACCTGAAAGAATTGTTATTAACTTTTACAAAAAAAAAGCTGCTAGTAGGCCCACCATGGCCAGGTGGTTAAGGCACTGGACTCGTAATTTGATGGTATCTGTTTCGAATCCCCGTCACGTCAAACATGCTCGCCCTTTCAGCCGTTGGGGCGTTAAATAAATTGACAGTCAATCCCTCTATTCGTTGGTAAAAGAGTAACCCAAGAGTTGGGGGTGGTTGGTGATGACTAGCTGTCTTCCTTCTATCCTTACACTGCAAAATTAGGAACGGTTGGTGCAGATAGCCTTCGTGTAGCTTTGCGCGAAATTCAAAATAAAACCTAACAAACCATTGTTAGTTTCTTACCATGCGTGAAAAAGTGTTTTTGTTAATTCACAAATTTTATAATAATAATATATATCGACAAATAGCCTCTCGCTAGTACAGCGGTAAGTCTACGGATTTACAAGGCTAAAATCAGGAGTTCGACTCCCCTCGGTGAATACAGCAGATAGCTCGATGTGGCTTTGCTATAAGAAAACACACACACACACACTCGACGGATAGTTTTCTCTTTGCCTGTAGGATTCAAGAAGAAAATGTAATAAGAGCACCAATCAACATTTGTTTTACAACTGGAAAGTAACAATCAAAACAAATAGATTGTTTCTATGGTCCACGAATTCAAACGCAATTAGTTTTTCAGTCCCGATGGCCTCATTGAACTATATTGAACTTGTACATGTTCGTGAGCATTTGTTTTACAGTTCTAAAAGAACTGATTAAGTGTAATTAATGAAAATGTAAATGATTTTATTATCATTGAATTAAAGTAAACCTTCTGTCTTTTTTTTGTTACAGTAATATATTTCAAAGTCAGTTATTTCACTAATTATGCTAAGAAAAAAATAACAACACACTTGTTTAGATATATTACAAATTTTCTTTGGTGTTTATACTTCAATATTTAAGTGTTTATGACAGAATAAAATAAATATCTTTAATAGATAAACACCTTTTGCCCGCTTGTTTATTGGAAATGAATTAAGTAGTTTATCAGATAACATTAGTACACCTAGTTACAATTTTCCCTATACAACTGTTACTTCTCCCTATGAGGGGTTATCTGCTCGAACAGCGATAACTCTTCAGATTTACGCTTCTAAAACCAGGGAGGAGAGATTCCCCACGATGGATACACCACATAAGCTGATGTGGCATTGCTACAAGAAACACACACACAAACTCTATATAGTCATTATTAAATTTATTAAATAATTCTTTACGGCTTTTAAAGAACGTACTAGCAAATTACTTAAATTATCTCAACTTTCAATAGTAAATTTTAAAGTTACGAGGAAATACACATTCAGAATACATATATATGATTCGAGGGTAGGACATCAATAGCCTTATAATAAGTAAAATGCAAATATTCACGAATAATATTATTTTTATAGTTAAATTGCTCCTCTGTGGCATGCCATGCCTACATAATAAATCAGTTATAATGCCCTATGAAATAGCTCTATAAATAACTTTAAGCGGCAGAAGTTGTAAGAATCAAACAACTGAAAATATATATCATGATTTCCATGCAAGGATAAATGATAAATTTGAACTCAAAGAGTAGAAGACATTCGGTGTTATAAAACTTAATTAGATAAACACAACAAACATATTAAGTACAAATTTAAGAATACTTCCAATTTTAAGTAACTGGTTCGTGTAGTGTTAAGCACATAGCTACACAATGGGCTGCTATATGTGCTATTCCAGCCACGACCATCGAAAGTTGATATTTACCCCTGAGTTGCTGGCGAGTTTTAAGTGTCACTTAACTTGTGCATATTAGTAAATAAAATTAACTATAATTATACATAAAACAATAATTATACACATATTTACTTTAGTTAATAATCAAACTTCACTTGCTTAATGTTATTTACATCCTAAAACTGATGACATACATAGCATCACAGACACTGCCATGTCAGTTGTACCCCAGCCGACCTATAAGATCTTACATTTATCGAAAGGCCTCGTCATCACTGGATATAGCTCTTATAGTGTGTTTGACATATTACAACATATTTTCCTTTACTTTTATTAATGGGTTCTCAGAATTACATAGACCCCTGAAAATATCAGTCCCAGTTTTTGTGCTTAGTTGCAATACTTGATTATTAATCCATATTTATCAAGAGTTTTTTTGTTCTCGTTATTTCACATAATTTTCATTTAACAATCTTGAGGTAGGTATTATTAATCGTATTTCTTTAAAATATACCTTTTAGAAGCAAACTGCTCACCCGTAAATCCTTACCAATCTCATTCTAGCTGTATACATACTTAGTGAAGTTTCAATGAGCAGAACAAATTCATAAGATCAGTTGCATTAGCCAAGTGGCCTGTAACAAATTATAAACTAGACTAATTTTAGTTTAAAATGGTCTGTGTGAAGCACCATCCATGTTCATCGGCATTGACGTCACTAGTATAAGTACTTCATAATCAAAAGGATGAGAGAGTTTAATTATCTAGACGCTTAGGTTTGCTTTTCTCCCTTCTATTAATGATGACAGAGTGAAAAGACAGACAGGTTTATGTTTTACCATTCTGAATTCCTGTACAAAATTTACAAGAAAACTATACAAACATTTAAACAAATTAGTTGATAATGTATATAATTATGTGGTAAGAAAACCGTTAGATACATTTAGAAATGTTGGATAAAAATTGTTCTACGTTCTAAGATACTTTGTTTTGAAATGCATTGCTTGTTTATCTGTTTCTTGTAGTTGATATAAATGTTTGTTAATTATAGTTAAGAAATGATATTATTCTTTCACGAATGGTCTTCATTGATCAACGAAATGAAAGTATTATTTCACTGTAGGTTATATATATATATATTTATAACAAGTATATTTATATTCTAATTATGTAAATACGACTTAGTAGCAGTGCTTAGCTTACGACAGAAATTTATAATAAATTATTCTAGGACATTTTATTATGGCGTGTTTTTTTGAAAATCATTATTCTGTTAAAATTTCCTTACAGTTTAATCTTTGTCTATGGTGAGGATATCCAGCTTTCTTTTTGGTTTTTTCTTTCTAATACAATAACTTGCAAAAAATAATAATCAACTATACTGGAGTTGATTAAGAAGACAGTAATGAATTATTCACCGTATAAACCATTAGGAGGTTATTAATATTTTATATTTGAACTTCCTACTGATGTAAGCTATAGAATACACATAAAGCATAATTTATTATACGTTTTATTCTTCCTGCCAAAAAAGACTATTTGTCTTTTAAAATGACTTCACCTCTATGCCTTGTGGACATATCCATTTCAGTAGACAATTTTATTGGTTTACACATGTTTAGCATATTGATTGATTCATTTCCTGAGATACATAGTTAACCATTAATATATGGTTTTGCGAAATAATTAAAGTATATCTTTTTTCTTAATATTCCCCCCCCCAAAAAAAGGATAATAAAGTTGTATTCGCTTTCTTTTTAAGAAAACATACATTTGAAATTTATAGAAGGATTTTAAACGAATTATATAAATTTATATGAAAATGTAATAAGCTAACACTAGTAGATATATGTTTGATTCTTTGCTTTTCAATTTCGCGCAAATCTACCCGAAGGATACCTGCGCTAGCCGTCCCTAATTTAGCAATATAAGACTAGAAGGAAGACAGCTAGTCATCACTACCCACCGCCAACTCTCGGACTACTGTTTCACCATCGAATAGTGGGATTAACCGCAGAGTATAATGCCTCTACAGCTATAAGGGTGAGCATGTTTGATGTGATGGAGATTCAAACCCGCGATCCTCAGATTACGAGTCCAGTGTCCTAACCACCTGCCCATGCCGGGTCAATAAATATATGTATTTACTTGTATTATAAACATAATTTCTTGAAAATTTGCATTTCTTCTACAAAAAATAGAAAAAAATTAAGTTATATCACCTTTTTATTTTCACTGCTTTTCCTTAAATTAACAAGCGTAGTAGCTTTAACATTAATAAAATGTTTTAGGTGTATTTTGAAGCATGTGTATCTTTCTTTTGTACGTACGTATATCCATTTTTACATTTTCTTTTCTAAACAATATAGAATAAATTATATTGCACAATTATGTCACAAAAAATATTTCTTCAACGGCCAACGATTGAAGTCAATGGAAATTTAAGTAATGAGTTTTGAGCCATACGTACCACACCAAGACATTGGAAAACATAAGTGCTAACTTAGGTTATTAAATTCTTAAATATATGTGAGCGATTTAAAATACGGCGTTACTTTTATCCTACTTCTTCTTGTCCATAGGGAAGTGAAAAGTGTAGAGACTGTAACCGATGATATTCTAGATTTTAACAGTACAGAGTGGACATTGTACAAAAATTTCCTCTCCGTTCTTTGAACATAACATAACATTTTGGAACAACATGAGACCTATAGTTCCATGTACTGTAAACTAAATTAACTTAAAATAAAAATTTTAAAGCTAGTCTTTACTATTTTATACTTATCAAGGTTTTTCTTAAACTCATTTAAATTTACTGTCCCTCCAATATCTGAAGGCAATCCATTACAAAGGCCAAACACCCTGTTAGAAAAATAAAATTGTCTTAGCTGAAATGACTCCTACCCTGTCAAATGTTATATTTTGTGTCCCCTAGTCCTACTATTCTCACTGTTAAGTATGAAAAAAGATAACGCATTACAACTACTAATTCCCTTTACAGTCTTAAACTTCTAAATCAGGTCTCTTTTAACGTTTAATTTTCTCAAGGGAAAACAATTTTAGAGATTTAAACCTCTCCTCATACGAAAACACCAAATCCCATTTTAATGCTCTTTTCTTAACCCTTTCTAACAATTTGACCAACTCTTCAAGGACTGACCGACAATAGAAGTAAATGGCTCACACATCCAATCGTTAATTTTCTTCAAACCCTTGAAGAAATGTTATCTGAACTACGAGACATATCATTTTTTTATACTTTCTAATTCTTTCTTAACTAGCTCAGAATTATAGCAGTCATCTTATTTGATATCATTTCTATTATCAACTGTTCAAAATGTAGATGTGGAATACTGCTTATATCTTCATTAGTAAAAATCGAATAAAAAAAAGTTTAATAGTCCATTCATCTCGTAATCATCAAACACTAGCGTTCCATTATCATCCCTCAAGGATCCTATCCCCCTATTCTAACATTTTGTTTACCATTAATGTATTTAAATAAATCCTTACTGTTATTTTTTTTACAATTTCCACCGACACTTTTCTCATACTTCCTTCCTGATGTCCTAATTTCATGTTTCACCAACTTTCTTGATATTCTATAGTATTCTAAATATCCTGTCATAACACTTATTTTGAATTCCGTAAGGTTATGATGCCTTTCTTTAATTTTATCTCTTAAACTATTTGTAAGCCAAACTGGTTGGTTTTTATTTGCAGTTACCCATTAATTTATATAAATAATATGTTTACTTTGAATATTTAATAAATGATATAATTCAGCTGCCAATTCACACAGATATTTTTGTTGCCCCTTCAATATTTGCTTTTCTTAAATTTTTAACCAAAATATCATTATACGTTACCTTTATATGCAACAAAACATCAACCTTAATAGAGCAATAATAACTTGTATCACATCTTCTCCAAGTTTTACCTCTAAATCATTTCTATATTTGAAGTTAATAATAAATCTAAAATAGCAGAGTTTTCTTAAATAATTGGGGAAAAAAATCAACTTGAACAGTTTTAAAAACCTTTCTCTCTCATAGTTTGACTCTTCCCAAGAGTTTGACGTTTCCCAAGATATATGCCTGAAATTAAAATCACATTCAATTATGACTTCATTAACAGCTGAAATCTTAATCTCACTGTAAAGTTTCTAATTAATTTCACCAGAAAAATTTGGTGAACTGTAAAACATTTCTACTAAAAGCCTTTTCCTTTTATACTCACTTATAGAAAATGAAATGAACTCAATATCATTGCTATTATCTTAAATATCTTCAACTTCAACAGGATATAACTCATATTTTACACATAAAGCCACTGCCCCCTCTTTAATACTCTGTCCTCATTAAGTAGCGTGTAACTCTGCACTTCAAATAAACTTCTGTCATAAAAATCTCTATTGAACCATGTTCCAGTTATTCAGTTAAGTGAACTATTACGGTTATCACGGAGTATAACGGAAGTAAAGTATATTGTTCTTGGGTATAACGTCAATGATCTAATAACATGTGATTATATGGTCTAGTTAACTTGTCCTATTTGGGAGAAAACTTGAGCATATGTTTTATTTATATCTGTATGTTTCGAGGCTTTGCTTCTAAAAACATTAGAAACTATCAGTTACTCTTCTGATGATGGTTAATGAGATTGTTCTAAAGGGTAATGCATTTCTAAAGGCGATCATTTTGGAATCTCGTGAGAAATGCCACTGAGAAAGACCTTTTACTTAAAAGGTTATTGAGTTATTAAACATTCTTGTTAAAGAAGTATCTCACATTTTCAAATTTCATTTTTCTTGACGATATTCTGTTTGCTATTTTGTATGTTATAATAAGACATATTTGTTACATACTGTTTAGATAAGCAGACAATATTAATGTTAGTCGACACCAATTGGAGAAAGCATATTAATTATTTTTATAAATTATTATTGTCCTGAAGCAAATATAGATTCCTATAAATTATTATGACATGAAAGGTTTCAAGAAGAAACCGATTTTTATTTATGCCTAATTACTTTTACTTTGACTTGGCATGGCCAGATGGTGCGTGCGCTCGACCCACAATCTAAGGGTCGTGGGTTTGAATCCCTGTCACACTAAACATGTTCGCTCTTTCATTTGTGGGGGCGATATAATGTCACGGTCAATCCATTATTCGATGGTAAAACAGTAGCCCAAGATTTCGTGGTAGGTGGTAATGACTAGTTGTCTTTCCTTTAGTTTTACACTGCTAAATTATGGAAAGCTAGCGTTGATAGTTCTCGAGTAGCTTTGTGCGAAATTCAAAACACACAAATACTTATCTCACATCCTATTGTAGCTTCTTTAGAAGAAGTCAGTTCTTTTAAGATATATAAATAACAACATTCTAAGGTGTAAACAAACATGTATGCTCCGTAGAATTACGTTCTCTTAGAAATGTTTGTATTCTGTCAAAATTTTGTTTTACTTTACCAAAGCCGATTTACAAATATTTTCAACAACACGCATTTCTTGAAACAGCCTCTTTTTAGTAAGGAGGGCTCTTAAGTTTTCCTTTTTTTATTTAAATAATGAAAGATGAAATAAATAAAACAGGTTCGAATTATCGTCGCATCGAACATGCTCGCCCTTTCAACCGTGGGGGCGTTATAATGTGACGGTCAAACCCATTATTCGTTGTTTGTTTTTGGTTTTTTGACATTTCGCACAAAGCTACTCGAGGGCTATCTGTGCTAGCCGTCCCTAATTTAGTAGTGTAAGACTAGAGGGAATAGTGGGAATGACCGTCACATTATAACGCCCCCACGGCTGAAAGAGCGAGCATGTTTGGCGCGATGGGGATGTGAACCCGCGACCCTCAGATTACGAGTCGCACGCCTACACGCTTGGCCATCCCGGGCCACCATTATTCGTTGGTAAAAGAGTAGCCCAAGAGTTGGCGGTGGGTGGTAATGGCTAGTCTTAAACTGCTAAATTAGGAACGGCTAACGCGCGAAATTCAAAACAAACCAAAACAATCCTCACAGTAAACACAGCTCAGGTTGTTCATTGTGTTAAAAGAAAACAACAATGTTACTTAGTATTTTTTTTCAGATTTAAATATTAAAAATAGCACTCATTAGACCTGAATAATTTAGGTATCTGTAAATGTGTTTCAAAAACCGTTTCAGTCTCTCTTGCGTAGTGAGATATAAGTTTAACATACTGCAATATATTTCAGGAACCATATTACAAGGTGAGACACTATTACCGTGTTTCTCCGAAAATAAGACAGGGCTTATATTAATTTTCACTCCAAAATATGACACTAGGGCTTATTTTCGGGGGGATGTCTTATTTTGATATATTAAAAAAATGTAGTTACAAAGTAAAAATTATAAGACCTCTAAATAAATAGAAATTATATTCTATTTAATGTTGCAAACTATTAAACTAACCATTTAAAATAAACTATTATTAAACTATTAAACTAACTGATTAATACTTAAACAAACTAATTAACTAACTATTAAACTAATTAATAAATTAATTTTTTTTATTTCTTTCCTCTTCCTGCCACTCTTAACTAGGGCTTATTTTAAGGGTAGGGCTTATATTAAAACTATCCCCAAAAATCACACTAGGTCTTATTTTATGGGTAGGTCTTATTATCGGAGAAACACGGTAGGTAATCAACCAAAATATTATTTATTTTGGAAGGTATTTGTAAATGTTGTATCTACAGGCATATAAATCCAAATCCCGGGATATATCCTCTATTTGTTTATTAGTGGAGAAAAGTCCTGGTCCTTCTGTTTTTTAAATGCAGCCTGAGCGTTTTCAGCAAACCCAGTCAGTCAGCTATATAATACTTGACAAGTTTCCTCTGCTAATTGTGTAAATTTTCGTACGTTTATTCCCTGTTAATACACAAAACACAAGAGTTGAAAAACGTTGTCCAGTTATTGCATTTAAATATACTTGTGATTAATATATTGAGATAACTTCTGTATCGGACGATATATATGATGGATATACATTGCTGGCCAAATTTTTAAGGCCAATGAACATAAAGAAAAAATAAGCATGTTGCGTTGTTAGATTCAACCACTTATTTGATTAGAGCTTCGAAAAATGAAAATAAGAAAAGGAAAAATAAAAATAAAAAACTATTTTTGCATTTAATAAGGAAAATGTAAACACTATGAAATTATCCTGAATACCAGCTGGTCAAAAGTTTAAGACCATACCAAAAGGAAGTCCTAAACAGGGTAGTAAATGCCCAACAAGAGGTCTCAGTAGTGAGTTCCACGGCCGTCATTGCGAATAACATCAAACATTCGCTTTGGCATGGTTGATATAAGCGTTTGCAGAAGACTGGCTGGAATGTTATTCATTCAGTGCACGAAGATCATGCACTGTTTAGAATTGACGTCCATTTCTATAGACTTCTCTTGCCATTCACCCCTAAACATTTTCAATGGGGTTCAGTTCGGGCGAATACGCTGAATGGTCCAAAGGAATCACGTTCTTCGCCATGAACAAGTCCATTGTCCTGCGAGCATTGTGGATTACAGCGTTGTCCTGCTGAAAGATCCAGTCATTTCCTCACAAGCGAGGGCCTTCAGTCAATAAGGATGCTCTCTCCAATATTCCAATGTAGTCAGCAGCTGTTTGACGCCCCTGTATAACCTAAAGCTCGATTGTTCCATGGAAGGAGAAAGCACCCCAGATCATGATGGAACCTCCTCCACTGTGTCGTGTAGAAAATGTCTTTGGTGGTATATACTTATCGAGCCAGTAACGTTGGTAGCCATCTGGACCACCCATGTTAACTTTTTTCTCATCAGAGAACCAAACCTTCGTTCACTTTTCTACGTCCCATATTTGGTGCTTCTCAGCAAAGTTTAACCGAGGTGTTTTGTGGTGTGGAAGGAGGCGTGGCCTTTGAAGACGTTTACTATTTTTAAAGCCTTTCTCTCATAGATGCCGTCTTATTGTTCTTGAGCTGCGTTCCGCGTTCTTAAGGGCCTTAATCTTGTTCGACGAACGGCTGGTGTCTTGCCGGACAAGCCGTTGAATCCTCCTGCTCAACGCCGGCGAAATTTTCTTGGGCTGACCACTTGAAATTCTTGTTCTGTGTCTCTCATGGTCTTTTAAGATATTTGCAACATCAGTTTTACTACGCCAAATCTTACCAGCGATGGCACGTTGAGAGAGACCTTGCTTTTGCAGCTCGACAATTCTGCCACGTTCAAATTCTGTCCACTTTTTAGCTTTTGCCATGTTTTACCAAATGTAACACAAGAGATGTCAGTGGAAGATGTTGACAACGCTAATGCTTGAACACAAATGACTAAATTTTGTTACGTATTTACCGATTAACGCTTCGTTTCGTTATGGTTTTAAACTTTTGACCAGCTAGTATTTAGGCTAATTTCATAATGTTCATATTTTCCCTATTAAATGTTGAAAAACGTTTTTTTTTTTTCCCTTTTCTTATTTTCATCTTTCGAAGCTCTACTCAAATAATTGGTAGAGTTTAACAACGCAAAATGCATATTTTTTCTTCATGTTCATTGGCTTTAAGATTTTGGCCAGCAGTCTATGATTGTAACTCATCATGTATGACAATAATTATGCGTTCTATGTAACTAAAGGAAAGTGTTTTAAGGTTATTATAGGTATGTAATCTAATACAAGCCACATTTTAACTAATTTAGTAGTATAAAAACATATTGTTTTTCATTTTCTTTTTTTAAAATAATCTTCAAGTAACTTATTTGATAACTTAATTATTCTTTGACGTAATTGACTACAATGCTTTTAACGCACAATATTAAAGGTTACACATAATTACCTCTGTATCGTAAGTTACCAAATATATTGAGCTTCGAAGTGGTTGGACGTAACACGACATGTAAAACTGTTACTGTTACTAATGCAAACGATGATTACATGTACATTATAACCTTTAAAACTATATAGATATTGAATCATTGTGCTCAACAACGTAATCAATGCAATAATTCTCAGAGCTGAATGACTTCAATGTGTTTGGAACATTTATAGCGATGTAAATTACTAGCAGGAGGGAGTTACTTTTCACAAAGCAATTCCTGAAATGAGTGAACTTTATGTCACAATAAACATCATCATTATTCTAAAGACACTCCATGTGAATGTAATGGCCAGAGTTTGATCGATGTATATAATTATCGGTAGTAAAGATGCATACTTATTACTTGCATAATTTCTTATATGCATATATACATAGGGTAGAAGTTCCTCAATTTTGAACAAGTAGCGAAGTGCCACTTTGAAATGGGAATACAAATTTGTGTATAACTATCATGAGCACTCGCTATTTCAATTTTGAATTCAAAGTTCTTGATTACTATAGCAAGTAAAGTACTCTCCAGTCGTCTGTAACCCCCCTCAAAAATTTAAGTAAGTTCTGGTGACTATGCATATATTGTTTCTACTGTTCTAATAATTTCGATGTGAGAAATATGTCGTAATGGCTTCGCCAAGCTACAATGAAATCGTAATGAAAAATTTCTTGAGGTTTTGTTTTCGAATTTCGCGCAAAGCTACTCGAGGGCTATCTGCACTCGCCATCCCTAATTTTGGAGTGTAAGACTAGAGGGAAGGCAAGCTAGTCATCACCACCCACCGCCAACTCTTGGGCTATTCTTTTACCAACATATAGTGGGATTGACCGTCACATTATAGCGCTCCCACGGCTGAAAGGGCGAGCATGTTTGGTGCGACGGGGATGCGAACCCGCGACCTTCGGATTACGAGTCGCACGCCTTAACCTACCTAGCCATGCCGGGCCTATTTCTTGAGGTAATAATATTGGAAATCTATGAATCTTCAAATAAAAGAACAGCGTAGGTGTGAAAACAATTTCCTGTTCACATTAGCTTATATTGCCATTCATTACATTACAGAATTGGTTACCACCAGGTTTCGATACTCGTCGTGGGCAAAGCACAGACAGCCCATTGTGTAGTTTTTTGCTTAATTCTAATTAATCAATTTTTTTTAAGTGTGTCTTGAGGATTTATAGTAATTTTGTTTGGTACTTAAGCTCTCATTAACAGATAATTTCATAGAATGAAGATGGATGTTCCAAAGTACTTCAACTTGTTACGATTTTTCATGTTGTTATATCTACTAAAACTGTAACTTAAACTGAGACTTTTCGATATTTTAAATTTAGCAAAAATTTAGCAAATCAGATTTGGAGATTTGTTCTTACAATAACACTTCATATAGATATAGTGATCGCTAATCGACGCATATCCAACGGTGTTAATACGTTAATCTACTCTAAACAGAGAAAGAATGAAACTGATTTTTTTTTAAATTTCATCTGTTACGAATTACTTAATATATTTTGATTTCTGCTACAGACTTGAAGAAATGTCCAGGTTTATTAAGAAACCAAGTTTCGTCTTATTATTTGAAAAACATCCCTTTAGAATAAATTAATCAATAAAAAAATGTAACTTAATGACTCCATCCTACTTCTTTCAATGTTCAGTTTGAAAGTCACTTCAACAATTAGCTCAGTCCCTAAAAGCAAACTAAGTACTGACGTTTATTGTGTTTCGGTATTATTATGAACCATATTACCACAATGGTCGTAAATAATTACTTATTCCCTTTAAGAAGGAGACAGAATGAAATACAAATTTATGTTGTTCAAGATTATATAATATAAATTAAGAGTTAATCTCACTAAGTGATATTATTTTGTGATAGCATGTGGTGCGGATGTTAAAAGAAATAACTAATTTTTTTAAAAATTCAGATAAGAATATTTATTCATTTTTAAACTCAAAAATATCTTATAAAGTTAGCAGGAATGTTACATTAATTTACATATTCTGAAGTGCGTATTTTGACAAAAGGGATTAAAATTCTATAATAGCTTAATCTCATTCTTTAAAATTATAAATACGTAAGATCACATTTTAGAATTCTAAACTTTTAACAAACGTTTTTTGGACTATTCTACTAGCATTGTTACTGTTGCAAAAAGGTTTAAACATCGTGATTAAAGTAGCCTAAGCAATACAAATATATATGTGTTCTAAACTACATAATTTTAACACTGTTTAAATAACCGCATAATTTACTATTGTACTCATGTTTACTCAACAAATGAAAAGCATACACAATTTACTTCAAACAAAAACCTGATACTAATAACATTCATTTTCTCTAGAATGTTAATATATCATTTTATTACAGTTTTAAAGCAAATTGTTCTGAGACAAGAAAAGAGTTTAGCAGGTATGTATAAGTTTAAAGGTGTCACATATAAGCGTAACGTAAACAATGCATTATTTATAATAATGGAAAATTAATTTAATCTCCAAATAATGTTTCATTTTTTTACTTCAGTATAATCGTATGAAGCTAGAGTTATTTTAGATTTAATGATATATGTCAAGTAAACTTGTCGATTCCTTCAATAAAGACTTGTTAATGATTTAAATGAAGTAGAGAACATTAAAATATTTCTAAAATTTCAGTTATTGAAAAGAATAGCGTGTAATAAAATTTAATTATCCATGGGGTACAACTATTCTTACAGAACTAGAATAAACGCAGAAAGAAAACTAAACAGATGAACAGTACATCCTCTCATCTTTCTTGAACAAAACATTATTTAAAACAAACACTTTAACTTGATGTGTTCTTTAAAAAAGATATTATACTGCGCCTATACAACCATTTTGTAAAATAAACTTAGGAATGCCAATTGAAGTATTGTTATACTTTATTATTAAATCTATGTCACAAAATATTTATCTCTTGTATTTTACAGTTTTATTTTATTCCAAGAAACAAACGTTAGTAAGGAAAAGAAAATACTAAAAATACTGTAACCTCTTGCAAGAGTTTGTATTTACCATCGAAGTGTTCTAAGTGCATTTAGTATAAAGATAAAAAAAGGTTTTAATATAATACAAGTCTAATGACGGAATGTGATAAAACAAAAAATCTTTAAAATTAACTTCAATATATGCATATACACATATATAGCGGCTTAGCTCTTGTACATAATACGTAATTAGTATCGTAATTAAAACAATCTGTGCAACAATTTGTCATGAGCAACAATATGCTAATTTTTCTCGTGTATACATATGAATATTAGATAGCAATAATGATAATAAGGCACACAGATTTTATTTTTCTAAGTTAAAACTAATTATATCATAAAAAGAAAATAATATTAATAACCCATGTTAGTTGAGCGCACATAGAAATGGAATATTTATGTGAAACAATCATTAACAGTTTACAAAATAGGTAATATATATACTAAATACTGTAAGTTGAAAGCTTTTCAAGTGTTAATCAAGCCATTTCTCTAATTCTGTGTATTATACTTTCAGCTATTTAAAAAAGTTCAGTGAAGTATTTGAAACTTCCATGATTTTTTCACAAAATTTAACAATAAGACATCCTATTTTTTCTTTTTCTAAATTTTAAAGCAGATATTGCCTGTTGTATAATCTAATTTAAAAACTACGTGACCATAATAAAATTTATCTAATGTTTAATCAATAACGTGGTTTTATTTGCTTTTAAACTTAATCAGCTTTCAACTTTTCAAGACTTTTTCTTCAGTTATTCCATTAGATACAGTATATGCCATATAATAAATAAAGTAAAAAAAAAAGCAATAAATAAATACATTTCTATTTTACTTTCCATATCCAAACCCTGTTATTAGCAACATTTGTACAGTTGTCGCACTATCATTTTCTTCCTTTGATTTATGTGCAAGAATAGGCGTGATTAAAGCAGATTGTATCAAGACAGCTGATTTTAGAAGATGGTAGCTAATAACGATCTATATATATATATATATGTTTCTGTACTCCTCTCGATTTATCAGAGGGGTTCACAATAACTGCTCTTAGTGAATGGTCGATTTATTGGTTTGTCGTTTGCTTCATGATTCAGGCTCACGTTGGATGTCTACTGATTATCTCTTTAAATTCAACATCATTTGGGATAATATGAGTCATCATCGAAAAAATCATAATAAAAGTGAAGAGTTATGGAATGATTGTTATTGTCTTTCACGATTCCTATTACATCTTAAATCACAACTCAAATACATCACACAACGCAGGGATTAAGTAGTTCGCTTAAGGCTTTCGTGATTAATTATCGTTTGTTTTTTCTCACTAACACAATAAAACGAAAAGGTAGTCTCTTTATTTTTTATTCCTTTCAATGATTTTCATTTAAAATAGAGTTATAAAAGAACGGATATATCAGTGATACAATTGCATCAACATTTTTAAAACTCAAACGAGTGCATTTTGTTTTATTCAAAGTGCTAAAAAATGTCAACCTAAGATTTTGAAGAGCACAGTTTTCATTCCTTTGTTGCAAGTTTACTTTTGGATATGTTCAGGTAAATTTTTTCGCACAATTATATATCATAATATACCAAAAAACATGCTACGCTACATTTTATATTTACTCTTCAGCCATTTCAGCTAATTGAAGACAAAATATAATTATATCGTCACAGACCAGCATAGTTAGGTGTTTAGGGGCGCTCGACTCGTAATCTGAGGGTCGCAATTTTGAATCCCCGTCACACCATAAATGCTCGCCCTTACAGCCGGAGGGAGGCGTTATAAAGTAACGGTCAATCCCACTATTCGTTGGTAGTAGAGTAGCCCAAGAGTTGGCGGTGGGTGGGGGTGACTAGCTGCCTTCTCTCTAGCCTTACACTGCTAAATAAGAAACGGCTAGCGCAGATAACCCTTGTGTAGCTTTGCGCGAAATTTGAGAACCAACAAATCACAGATTTTGTTTTTAATTGCTGATGATACTGTTAAATTCAACCATTGCACTGGTACACAATTAAGTACAAAGAAAACTTATACGGTTACATTCAGTCTTATTAGAGTTATCTTCTTGGTTTGTGCTATATTACTACTGTCACCGACTCGTGGCTACTCTATTCGTTTAGTTTTATAGCATATTATTATTATTATTAGTGTTATTGATTAATTAGAAAACCTTCCTGCAAAATAACTTTAGAGAGTATTTCAGAATTCTGAGTTAATGTGTCTGATACATAAAGGTTATTAAACACACCATCTGAATAAACATAAACAAATCTAGGCAATATAGAATGCGCTCAGTTTAATGAAAACTGTACATTAGCTGCTGCTATAGCTTAGGTATCATTAAAAGAGAAATTAAGATAATTTTTAAAGTGGAGAATTGTTGTTCTATGCCACCCTTCTTAGCTAATGATGTACATGATGATATGTTAAAATATTACCCATGTAAACCACAATTACTTTTTTTAATGAAGTGTTACTACGTTACAAGAAGAATCGGCATAATTCAAAAGGCAGATTTCTTTGTGTTTATCTTCTCAAATATAAATATTTACAATAAGTGTTTATCTTTTATTATATTTTATATTTGAAATAGCAAAAAAAAAACGCAATATAATTTTGCTGTGAATATTACAGCGTGCACAAGCATTCTTTGTTGAAGTATTTCTAGGCTTAACTTTCAATGCAAGTTCATATCTAGCCGGATATATGTATTTTCTTTTTTTATCGCATACGTGATATATCCAGGAAATTTAGTATATCAAAAAAATATGTAAACAAAGAAGTAGGTATTTATTTTATTTCTTATATATCTTCATAACAGCAGAACATATGTTGAATGAATACGTTTAGAGAAAAATACACGATGATTATCGAAAGTAGTTGCTTGACATAAAAATAATAAAATTTACCGAAGCTTAGTTTTCGTTGTTGACATTCGGTCTGAAAGCTTATCGATCTACCCGCCTTACATTAAGAACCACCTCTGTGAAGATTCCTACCACAGCTATTACAGTTAATGCTTCCCTACATAAGTATGAGAACAATCACACTTGATGTCTCTTAACATTTGTTGCGGTGTTTGCTTTCGCACTGAATAGCCTAAAGGATGTTATGTGGAAGACGTCTGTCGGCTGTGATGTTTTTACAGAGCCATGCTGTAATGTGATTAGAAGGAGAAAGGAAAAACCTAAAGTTTTCTGATGTTAAACTTGATTTGCTTTGAGCCAAGAAAATAGGAATATGATACTTTCGATTTTTTTTCAATTCAGTAAGCATGTTCTGAAATTACAAAGAAATGTATAAATCTTTGTACGTGGCTTCTAACCTAAAAGGTATATCGCTTGTTTTTGTCTATGCACATTCAACGAAAACCAGACAATTTTCTTCCCTTTTTTGTTAAGAAAGTAAAATATTTGAGGAAACAACTGATTTAAGTGTCAATGTTTTTGAAGTCAGTCAATAACCGAAATGGAATATCAAGTCATTGTTTTGTTTTTTTTTGCAACTGTAAATCATTAATATGTTGTGAAGCAGTTTCTGGATCAAAAATGATGTTTTATTTTAATATAAGAGACAACTTGCGTCTTGGAAATGTCCTTGTGAGTCTTCTTTAAAATATAAATTTTTCCACTCGACATGTCCTCTGGTGGGGCAGTGGCAACTGTACAAGCTTACTAATTGAAATTCGGGATTCGATTCCCTCGGCGGACACAGCAAATAGTCTAATGTGACTGTGCTAAAAAAAAGCAACCATCTAACCAATCTTGTGACATACATTCGAATTATTTTTAAATTATTGTAGGTACAAAAGTAAAAAATTCCAGAACGTACAATAAGTTGTTAATAAATGTTTGTTAAGAACATCCTGAGACTATTTAATAAAGTCTGATTGAGAATGATGCTAAGTATGGATGGACTCGTATTTAAAAGTGTGAAGTTAATTATTATTTAAGAACCTATAAGAGCGAAACATTCTATTTTTATGCATTATAATTGTAGGCTTCGGATTAGGTAAAATTAATTTCCACAACATCTAACATGAGTTTGAATCAAAATAAAATCAGAAAAAATATTTTCTAGTGAAAAGGTACGAGCCATTAAATATTTAATAAATTGGTTTGTTATACCCTTCTAGACTAACTAAATCTACAATGTTATTACAGGTATCTCTTACGACGCAAATTAATTAAGCTTACCCAGAATAGAAGAAGGAATTTCATCAGTAGCTTGAATGCAAGTAAGTAGTGATAAAATGTTAAAAGTTCATCGTATTTCTAACTCAATCGAAGTAAAAGAAAAATCATGATCATGATTTGTTAATGTGTAAGTAAAGTTTGCTAGTGTTATTTATGAATCTAAAATCTCATACGCTTAGACTATAAAATTAATTTTTGTCATTTTGTGAACTTTCAGTAACATTAAACAATTGTATTTTATTAGTTCAGTTTAGCTGGATTTTTAATAACGTGTAAGTAAGTGTGATAACATTACTTATATATGTGTAATATTATTCGTTTAGTCTGTACAGTAATATTTATGATTTTGTGAACTTACAGTAAAATTAAGCAGTTGTATCGTATTTGCTCAGTAGTATCCAAATGGTTTCGTGTTGTCAAATTAATGTTGTTTTCTCCATCCACACTTTAAAGTGTTTTTTTTCAATATTGCAATCCAACTGGTGATAAGATGTATATGTTTTATATCATTATATAATTAAGTAAAACCAAAATCATATCTAACGATGATATAGCTTTAAAAATGTAGAGTTATTATTTATTATAATATTTCGAGAGTCAAGCGCTGAATGTTAATTCCATAGTGTCTTATATTCACGCAAAACTATCCACACATAATATAAGTTATTTTCTCTATAAAACATCTTTAATTTGATGTGATTCGAAACTAACTAGTTCGTATTAATAATTTGATGTAATTAGAAACTAGCTAGTTCATATTAATAATGTATTTTTCGTTATAAATAATGTAAATATTTAATGATAGTGTTCATTCACATTTTTAAGATAAACTGTAATTGTGTAATTTAATTAGAAAATATTTTGCAATGAAATACAAACAGCATACTTTAAGCACTTAATTACGCAAAATATCTTTATTGGTGAAAGCCATTCGATTATTTCACAGTGTAATATGATTTTTGTATTTTATTTTATTACATAAAAATATTAAGTTCGTACAATAATTTTCATTAATTTTAGTAAAAAAAACAAACTGTTTAATAGATATCAGTTATAATGTATGAAAACTATGCATACTATCAGGTCTTCCCATAAGTAATGTCCGAAAATTTAACACAGAAAGTGCATCATCATTTCTCTCTTTGTAGAAGGCTTCAGTGACTAAACTATGTAGTAGAACGTGTATAAAAATGTTCAGACAAATAAAAGAAATTAACCCAACTCCACTTTCTCAAATCATTAATCAACTAAACCCTTATGAAGATAGATGTGTCTGAGGAGCACATTAGGCAAAAAATGCTTTATGAGTTTATAAAAAGTAAGAGTGCAGCAGTAACAACACGAAACATTCAAGGTGTTTATGGTGAGAAGTCTCTTAATGAAAAGAAACGTCGAAGGTGGTTTCAGGAGTTCAGATCAAGTGACTACAGCTTAAGTGATGCGCCACTTCAGTTCGTCCTGTTGAGTTTAATAATGACTTGCTGCTGGCTCCACTTGAGGAAGAGTGGGCTGTAACAGTAAAAAAATTAGCGCAGAAGCTTAATTCAACCCATTCAACAGCTTACCGTCATCTGCAACAGCTTGAAAAGGTGTCAAAACTTGAAAAATGGGTCCACCACGATTAGACTCAAGCTAATATTAGAACAAGAATGGACATTTGTAATCCTCTTCACTCTGGTGAACGTAACTGCCTTTTTGGACAGGTTAGTGACTGGAGATGAAAAATGGATATATAATAAAAATGTTAAGCGCCGCAGATAATGGCTCACTGCAGGAAAACTGGCCAAAGCACAGTCCAAAATAGACCTCCATCCTAGGAAAGACTTGTTAAGTTTTTGGTGGGATATTGTTGGTGTGATCCACTTTGAGTTGCTGCCACTCAATGGAACGATTACATCAGACTTCTATTGTCAACAGTTAGAGCTCTTGAATGTTGCACTGAAAGAAAAGAGACCTGCTTTGATCAATCGTAAAGGTGTTGTGTTACACCAGGATAATGCACGGCTCCATACAGTAAAGATCACATCTACAAAGGTTGAAGAGCTAGACTGGAAAATCTTCCACATCTTTCTTATTCTCCAGACCTTGCTCCATCTATTCTGAAGTTTGCAGAACTATCCATATGGAAAAGAACTGGGAAAATATGAAGATGTTGAAACTACCCTCTCTACATTATTTTCCTTTAAGTTCCAATAATTTTATAGAAGTCGCATTCAAAGCTTGTGAATCGTTAGCAGGAAGTAATTAATAATAATGGAACATATATTATTGATTAAATAACATTAATAGCGTTTGAAATTATTTTTTTATTTTTCTGAACCTAAAATCGGACTTTACTTAAGGGATGACCTGATAAAATATTATTATCACAGACATATTCTTACATATACGTAACTGCTCATTTCTCAAATGTGCAAAGGGAAAAATCATTTTATTTGAATTAATATAAGTTATTTTTTTTACACTGAAATTTCGTTTTTCACGTTTTTTCGGCATATTCTAGAAATACTGACCAAGCAAGATTTTTTTCTCTTCTAGATTGGTTAAATATTTAACATATTTTCGTCGACGGAAACCGTAGAAAATGAAGTCAGCATTTACAATATTGCAGTTATATACGTTTGTTTTAACTTCCCTTAAAATAACGTGTATATTTGATAATTCATCTCGCATCCTTTTTCAATTACTTTTGATAAGACGAAAATTAATAGTTCAAACTAGGATTAAGTAAACTTTATATAACACATAACAAAGGAAGCTTGCTAAAATTTTATGCTTACTGCTTAACAGCAAACATCTTTTTATTTTCACAGTTTCTTAATTAATTGAAGACATTCAAAGTGTACAATTAGTAACTCCATTCAAACGTGCTAAGTAACGGAATTGCTTTAAGGAAAAAGTTACATTTTTCATATATATATAACTCGCCATTAGCTTATTTCTTCGAAGATCGTCGTTAAGAACGTCAAGAAAACTGCTATTTAAATTTATTTGAATTATACTCAAACACTCAATATATAATTACGTAATTATCTCTTAATGGTTGTAACTATGACCATTAGTAGAAACTACTGCTTTTGGCATCAATGTAATCGGAAATTATTTCATTAAAAGCAATATTAAAAAGTAATATTGTATTACAGCAAGATTCATATACATTTTGAAGTAATTTTTTTTTAAACTGTCAGTGGGTGTAAGCTTGTTTCTTACTGATTAAAGTAATCGTGAAGATAAAAGATGTGCTCTTTCATCATTTGTTTCATGCTTATTCACATAGCAATTTCGAGATTGTCTTTCGTAATAATAAATATTAAACCAAACGTTTCTGATCATTAAATTCGTAAATGCACATTTGTTAATACTGTTGTTTTTCCTTACTGTATATGTTTACATACACCGTGAAGGCAGGCCCTTATTACCTTGCTGAGATCCTACTTTTTCTTCTTATAACAACATCAAATATTTAACTAACATTTTTTTAATAACTGTTGGTACAAATTTGATAGATTGGAGTGCCAGTCTCTCTTTTCTGTCTCTTAGAAAGTTCTCAACAGCTTTCCACAACTGTTCATTTTGATTCAGTTTTGAATTTTTCCTTCCAAACATTTTCTTGGTGTTATATATTTGAAATCGCTGTTGAACACGGTAGGTATTATGGATGGAGCGGTGTCATGATGGAACACCTATAATTTTTTTGAAATAGACTCCAACAATTTCATTAATATAATTAGTATAGTGTCGTCCAGAATTTTACAGTGGCACAAGGCAGTTAGGGCTACATTACCTATAGATGTGTCAAGTCCTGACTAGCTGGAACAGATTTAGCGTGACATTATCTCACATATTCCTTAAAGACATAACCAAACTATTCGATATTTCACTGTCTAACAACTTCTCTTTTCCATTGCAACCAAACATAAGAGCTACCGTTGTTCTTAATCCAAACTCCAAACCTTTATAGAGAATGATTTTTACAGACAACCAAACGATAAGAAAGACATTAGTGAGAAACTTTACAACGAGATTAAGGTTTTATCTGTTAATGAAGTCATAGTTATCTGCGATTTTAATTCCAGACATGTAGATTGGGAAACACTAGAGTTAAGCCGTGATAGAAGAAAGGTTTTTGGAAACTGTTCAATGTGGAATTACTTTCCAATTAGTCAACGAACCTTAGAAACAATGTTATTTTAGACTTCTTGTGAATTTAAAATATGGATAAATGATCAAGAGGATGTAAATTAGAACATATCTGGTTGCAAGTGATCATTGTTCTATTTGGTTTAATGTTTTGTTGCATATACAGATAAGGAATAATGATATTATGGTTACAAATTTCATGAAGTTAATTTTCATGGGATGTGATACTTAATATTTATTGTGAATTGGTAAGATAAGTTATTTGGAGATACTGATCAGATGTAAAAAATATTTAATTACATGAATTTATAAGTATTCAAGACAAACATATTCCTTATATAAAGAAATGGGTAGCTGCAAGTAAATAACTAGGTTGGCTCACAAAAAGTATGAGATAAAATTAAAGAAAAACATCGTAAGTATAAGAAATTTAAATTGACTGCTATGGTAGGTGACTGACAATATTAAGAAAGTTAGCGAAACAGAAAAAAATTTCATCAGTATTTTGCATATTGGACCGTTAGTAGATGGAAACAAAGCTGAACTAGATGACTGCATTAATGACTGCTGGTTAAAAAAAAGAAACATTTAAAAAATGATAAGGATCCTGGGCCAGATAATATTTCACCAAGGATTTTGATGGAGGTTAGAGATTGGATATATGATCTTGCTACTATATTTTGTCAGTCCTTGAAGAGTAGACAGGTACCAGAGGCTTGGGAATTACCTAATGTAACGTCTCTTTTCAAGGGAGATGATAAAAATTGCCCTAGTAATTCTAGACCCACTAGTCTTACATCTGTTGCAGGAAAATGGAAGGAAAGTCTGAAAAACGATGGTTTGCAAAGATATTTCCCAAAGTTTAGAATTTTATTGGATAGCCAACATGGTTTTACTAAGGGAAAATCTTGTCTTACAAATATTTTGACATTCTTTTAAACGGTTGCTGCTTGTGTAGATGAGGGTAAGAGTGAAGATTTAGTGCATCTGGATTTTCAGACGGCACTTGATGAAGTATCACATAAAAGGCTTATAAAAATTCTCTATAGATTTGGGGGTATGTTAGCAAGCTGGATAAAAGAGTGGCTTGATGGAAGGAAACAGACGATTGTTACAAATTGAGTTTAGTCAAACTGGATTAATATCGCAAGTGACGTACTTCAGGGCTCAGTCTTAGAACCTTTACTCTTTCTGAGTTACATGAGTAATATATGTGAAGGAATAGTCAATAAATTACCTAAATTTGCAGATGCTATTACGGTCTTGCGTGTAGCAATCTATGAAGAGGATGCTGCTGATTTACAAAGAGATTTAGATCACTTAGTGAGTTGGATGAATAAATGGCAAATGGGTTTTAATTATAATACATGAAAGATAATGCTTGTGGATTATCATAATTCGAATCATAAGTATAATTTGGATGAGAATAACCTTAACAGTATCATGAAAGAAAGAAATCCTAGTGTAATAGTGGATCTGTCTCTAAAGCCATCCAAGGAGTGTGTTTTTGCTAATGGTAGGGCAAATAGGATTTTAAGTTGTATCTACAGAAATATTAAATACAAGTCTAAAAATTTTAAATTTTATTATACGATTCACTAGTTAGGCCACATTTGGAATACTGTGCTCAGTCTGAAATTCCTTACCGTAGAAAAGACATTGAATTGTTGGAAATGGTTCAGAGAAGGGTTACTGGAATGTTTTATTAGATAGAGGGATTGTTGTATGAGAAGAGTCTTACATCTCTCAAACTGTTTTCTGTTGAAAAAAGAAGAGTTAGAGAGATCTGATCCAGGTATTTAAGATGGTAAAGGGAATTGATATTGTTGATGCATCATCTTTTTTCATATTTAACAGTAAGAATAGAAAGCTTAGGAGACATAAATATAAATTTTGGCAGGTTAGGAGTCATGTTCAGCTGAAACAGTTTTATTTTTCTAACAGGGTGGTTAGCCTTTGGAATAGATTGATTTCGGATGTTGTGGAGGCAGTGAATTTAAGGGAGTTTCAGGAAAAGCGTAATAAGTATATGAATGATACATGCGAGCCAGCTTTAAGATTTTTTAAAAATTAATTTATTTATTAATAGTTTTAGTTTAATTTAGAGGATGGAAGAGCCGAGATCGACCTATGGATCACATTTTATTCCAAAACTTTGTTATATATTATCCTTGCATCACCATGAGATCTGACATTTTGCATTCGACATGTGGCAAACTGTTTTAGGCTATAGCTTACCACAGAAATCTTAAAATATGAAGCTTTCTTCAACCGCAAATAAAATAGCAGCAATAAATCCAAAATCTCATCAAGCCATGTATGATAAATTTAAAAAAAATGCATGATATTCGATATTAGAACATCCAGAATATTTCTGCTTCTTTAGCATTTTAATGAAGAATTAGGAGTGAGTTCATATATTACGGACACTCATCCAATCCATGATACAATCAATAACATATGTCTTTAGAAGCGTTAGAGAAATTTCCGAATAATATATTAACTACAGCTGTCTAGCTATTGCAGCTGCTCACCTAATAAACCATGTCTTAAAATTTATAAATAATCTTCAAGAAGGTGGTCATTTTGTTAAAACAGTCTTGCTATATAAATATAAAACCAACATATACATATATACCACTTTATTTTTGTACAAATTTCAATCTAAAAAATAATTATAGAACACATCCAAGATACTGTCGCAATCGAATATAGTTGCACTTCACTTTCCTTCTTATAACTATCAACTTCATTTAAGTTGTAATTATTCGTATCAGAAACAGACACACCAATAGTGTAAATGTATCAAATTACTGTTTATTCGTATAAACTTAGGTTTAAAACTTGGTAGTGTTTATGACTGAAAGCATTGTTTGTTTGTCTGTTTATTCATTTTGAATTTCGCGCAAGCTACACGAGGGCTATCTGCGCTAGCCATCCCTAATTTAGCAGTGTAAGACTAAAGGGAAGACAGCTAGTCATCATCACCCATCACCAATACTTGGGTTTCTCTTTACCAACGAATAGTGGGATTGACCGTTACATTATAACGCCCCACGGCTGGGAGGGCGACCATATTTGGTGCGACTGGGATTCGAACCTGTGACCCTCAGGTTACGAGTCGAACGCCTTAACCCACCTGGTCATGCCGGCCTATTGACAAGATGCTACATGTTTCCTTTGTTCTTCTTGGTATGTTCGTTCTATCACACATCTCCGGGTCTTTTTTTTTCTCCTTATAACACTCGCTTCCTAATCCGAGGATCGCGGGTTCGAATCCCCGTCACACCAAACATGCTCGCCCTTTCAGCCGTGGAGGCGTTATAATGTGCAGTCAATCCTACTATTTGTTGGTAAAAAAGTTGTCTTAGAGTTGGGTCCCCCCGCTAGTACAGCGGTATGTCTCCGGATTTACAACGCTAATATCAGGGGTTCGATTCCCCTCGGTGAGCTGAGCAGATAGCCCGATGTGGCTTTGCTATAAGAAAAACAAACAAAAACAAACCAAGAGTTGGAGGTGGGTGGTGATTACTAGCTGCCTTTCTTCTAGCCTTACATTGCTAAATTAAGGACGGCTATCGTAAATAGCTCGTGTAGCTTTGCGCGAAATTCAAAACAAACCAAGCAAACATTTCTCTTTCGCTGCATTCCTCTTTTTATGTGCTTATTCAAACCTATGATGAACAAGTCACCTTTTTTCTGACTTTGTACACTTATTTCTTTCCAGTATATTGGATTACAATCCCCAAAATTATAGTAGTTCTGTAATCTACCCACCGGCTGAACAAAAAAGGCGGATGCTCATCCAATTATTTTCTAATGACTTAGAATGCTTTTATACGATAATCCCTTAGAGACTGCCTAAAAGCTAGCCGATTTCTCACCTCTTCGAACTCCAACCAATGTTCATTACAACTAATTTCATAGCAGGTACAAATATATAACAGAAAAGTAAACAACAAAATGTTTTCAAGCCCACACAAATTTATTCGACCGTTTAGACTGAATATTTTGGAGCATTAACAACGCATCGTTAGGCGTAAGCAGCACTTTGAAGGACCTAAAATAATAGTACAATTCAAACTTACTCACTAAAGTGTAAGCGTTAATCCGGGTCGAAAATAGTTTTGACAAACAAAATCTATGGACAATAAAGAAAATTCATAGCTGAGACCAAGAATTACAAGAAATAAGCTAAATACTGTATTATTTGTAAGTTCGTGATTTGTACAACGAGATTCTTGAAAACAATATCCTTCTAAACACAAATAAGTAAAGTGTCACGTTTTGCAGAACTCATTAACTCACTAGAACATTTGTTTTAAAAGCTCTAAAACTATCCCCTGAATGTATGCCAGTCTTTTCAAATATTACAAACCAACTAAAATTTGTGAGTTCAAACTTAACTTGTTGCCTTCTTCTCATTTGATCTGATATTTTCAGATTTGCCAGTTTCTTTTATCTCTTCCATTATGGTCATTTTAATTTATTTTGACCTTTTAAATCATTTAGACACAGTTACCTCATGTTTTGTAAAATGATTAAAATTACTTTTATTTCTTACAAGTCTTAATGGAGTTGGTTCAAGTTTTAACCCAACTGACCAGGTTTCAAACTAGGGTCAGTTAGATCTTATTGAATGCTGTTTAATAAATTTGGGTATTGGTCTTTAACCTTTGTGTTGTTTTGGGTTTTTGTCTCTACAAGATTTCATTTTTGAATGATGAATGCTCAGTATAAAGTTATTCATTTCAGACAATTTGAACTGGTTAGATAAAACAATCGTCATTTCATTTTTGTCACTGTACGTATTCTGTACAATTTTGAGAAACCACTAAATCATGAAGTGTGCTTATAATGAAACCAAACACTTTTCGTAAAGTTCTACTTTAGTTAGTTCCATATTCTCCCCAGTAGCCCAGCGGTATGGCTGCGGACTCGCATCACTAAAACCTGAGTTTCGATATCCGTGGTTGGCAAAGCACAGATAACAAATTGTGTAGTTTATTGTATGGAACAAATAGTTCCATACCTTTAACTATAAAAAAGAACAATAATAAACTTCTTTCTCTGCGCTCTTTATTTCATAAATTACATAAATATTCATATCTAATATTAAGGTATTATAGAATGGCTTGGGTAAATATCTGGCAAATAAATTTTGAATATATTAAGTGCAAAGTGATGTACTTGGGTGATTATAATATTAATCACCATTTAATATAGACTGTAGCCAATTCAATGACTTGACTGAAGAAAAGGGTCTTGAGATAATGGTGAACGAGTCACTAAAACCAAAGAAATAGTGTTTTGTTGCTACAAGTAAAGCCAACAGAATTTTAGGGCATATTTACAGACATATTGACTACAAATAAAAACAATTCATTGTACTTGTATTTAAATCACTTAGATCACTAGTTACAGGCCCGGCATGGCCAGGAAGTTAAGGCACTCGACTCGTAATCTGAGGGTCGCAGGTTTGTATCCCTGTCACACCAAACATGTTTCCTTTTTAGCCATGAGTGCGTTATAATGTGACGGTCAATCCCACTATTCGTTAGTAAAATAGTAGGTCAAGAGTTGGCAGTGGGTGGTGATAACTAGCTGCCTTCCCTCTAGTCTTACACTACTAACTTAGGGACGGCTAGCGCAGATAACCCTCGTGTAACTCTACGCGAAATTCGAAACAAACCAAACCACTAGTTACATTTCATTTGGGACGTTGAATCGATGATATCCTCAAAATTAATAAGTGCGTTGATTTATAATTTTACTTTTTTTAAGTGTGAGAGGGCAGGGACTGCTTCGAAATGCCATATGGTCCCTTGTAATTGTGTTTGCTACCTAACCATCAAATTGATATAGCTAGCTTTTTCTTTCGAATTTATTGAAGCCACAATAACAACCTAAATATTTCAAAACGTGATACAAACAACTTAGAAACAGTTATCTAGACATTTTTCAGCAGGTTCTGAACTAAATTCAATGCTCCTTTATTTTATTATTTGTCCCGTTACGAAATATGTGGCCAATAAGATGACGTGTAAACGTTTGGAGAAAAAGTGAAAGTTTATTTGGAAAATGAGAGCCTTGAGAGACATTAAGACAGTGCCCATTCTTTTTGACTTAATAAAGAAGTCCTTAAGGACAAATCTTAACAAGTGGTTCATCCAGTACTATTCTGTCTTCGTGTTTATCGCGTATAAGTGATTAAATCGCCAGCGTCAAGGCTAAAGTAATGGTGGTAGAAGTTTGTAATTCTCATTTTTTATTACGCTTTGCACATCAATTGAAAATATTGAATCATTTTACATAAAATAGCGACGTTCCAAGAAAATATTCCTTCTTTAGTGTTTGATATAAGACATTAAATATTATTGAATGTAAAATATTTTGCTTAGCTCCACTCAAACATCTTTCAGAAAGTTTTTCTTAAGTGAAAGACAGTTTAAGTTTCATGTTGTGTCTGCTCCAGAAGTTTTATTTAACCATAAACTTTAGTACCTTCCAGGTATGACACTTTACGATATATTTTTCTTAAGGTATTTACTTATGATCTTACTCTCAAAGGATTTAATGAGCAATGGAACTAAAAACAACTAATTTAAAAAAACTTTAAATACTCATTGTAGCAGTTAAAACGTCTAAAAATTGTGATTTTCTAGTATGATCTGATCTGCTTTTATTGTCCAAAAATGAAATTCGACTCAATTTCTGGTCAAGTATAAAATATTGATAATGTGAAGAACTATTAGATCATTTTGAGAATTTTCTATGCAAATAAATATTTCCAAAACATTTCTATTGAAAGTTTTGTATATGTATTACTTTTTTGTAGCTTAACTACATGCATTGATTGGACATGTTTTAGTTGAGAATGAATAATAGTTGAGCAGAACTGTGACTATGTCGCAAAACCAATATTTCGTGATGTCATAATGGCCTCATTAAGCATTATACACGTGCTGTATTCCACGCTTTATTAATGTCCCTACATTTTTACCACTGTACGTTATTTTTATCGCTGCGTTCCTTTTCTTCATTATAATCATGTTTTGCCTACATGCTAGCCGATCGGATTACGCATATATTTTCTCTGTACCCGGTTTCCAACTCATGAAAATTAATGAGCTTTGTTGTCCCTAATGAGTATCACTGCTTCCTCAGATACGAAACACCGATTTTCACGAATAAACTGTCTTTTGTAAGGCCTGATGTTTTGCACAAATAATCCAAGTTTAATACGTGTATTATAATAGTTAAACAAAAATACTACATATATTATTAAGTGTGATAACTAAAATAAGTGTAACAAAGAATTCATCAATAGGATTTGTTGAAAATGTGTTAAAACAAGAAAGAAAGAACATTCTTATGTCTGACCTTTTATTTATTAACAAAATGTACATTATAGTACGGTAAGCACAGAAATATCATTGCTCCGCAAGATAAACTGGACAATCAAAGGTTCAAATAGTTGTGATAACTTAGAGAGTAGTATTTCGGATAATCGTTTATTTTGGGCAGTTTTTATTAACGTATCATGTTCTCCCAATGGACAAACGATAAATTTATGCAAATACATGACTAAGATCCTATGTTCGATTCTCCACGGTAGTCGCAGCAGGTAGGCCATTGTGGCTTTGCGCTAAACAAACAAACACACTTGACCGACATTATGTACTGATAAGATAGTATATAAAATACACATCAGAACGTCTGCTTTTTTTTATTCCGTAAGATGCGTATTGTTTTAAAAAATACTCTAGTTGACAAACATCAACAGAAACGTATGTTTCACACTGTTACCTAGGAATAATGGGATTGAGCATACATTATAACTCCTCCACTGATAAAGTGACGAGAATTTGTACCCGTGACCCTCGGATTACGAGTCGAACGCCCTAACCACCTAGCTATGCCTGACCCGATTAGCATATCTCGCAAACACGTTCAACGCATTTGTTAAGTGTACAGTGTCAATCGCTTATAACAGAGACCATTTCCCAAACTTTCCAAACATAATAATTATTTACGTTTCCTTGGTGTGAAAAAAAAAAATTAAGAATCTTCTTTCGCCTTAGTGATTTTGAGATATTTATTTGTTAATAAGAGACACTTGTGAAATCAACCTTGATCGTTAGTTTAGAAATCAGACGCTTATCTTCGCTATAGTTTCACCTTTTGTTTTGCTCCAGTTGCTGCACCTGAAAATTAAAAGCAAAGATGGTATACAAGTAATAATGTAAGAGGCTTATCATACATAGAAGAGAATCTTGAACACCTACGAATCACAATATAGCTTACAGACACATTAAGGTAACTAAAATGTACGCATATATTTTTACTTCAACAATTCATATTAACTTCTGTGTGATACGCTGTTCTTATGTAATGATAGAATTTAAACTGGAGGGTAGTGTATTAAAACGAACTTTCATTGCTTTATTGTGATGACTACAATTAAAGACATACCTGTTATATGTCGCACGTGCAAAGAGTTATTCATACTTTATAAGAAAGGATTAAAAATACAAAAATATTACTTTAATGGTATTTTGCTGCATATATAAGCCGTAAATATAAGACTGGTAAGACTACGATGAGACTATTTTGTTTGTAATCAAGCACAAAGCTACACAATGGACTATATGTGTTCTTGCTCACCACGGGTATCGAAATCCGGATTATAGCGTTATAAGTCTGCAGACATTCCGCTATGCACAATAGGACTATGCTATGGACAGCACGAGACGTGTAACATAAGCCACAAACAGCAACGAAGACTAGCCTGTAACATCGTTCTCATAAAATGTTTTTACACTACATCTATTAATCTAGTGAGAACAGCTAAATATTCGCTCTATGCAATTTTAAGTATAAAGGCTGCTATTAAATACAACAAACGCATCTACGTTCTCACCTCATGAGTAATTAATAAAAATAGATATTACATTGGAAAGAGTCTACGTTCATTTGCATTCACCCCAAACCATCACTTTTATCTAAACTCACTAAGTTATTTCAGTAACGTAACTGAGATAAATAATAAATACAGTTAAAAACAATAATAATAACATGTATTGTATATTTTACTTCCAAACCACTAGTGTGGAATACAAATATAAATATATAAAGTCCAAGACCTAAATTACTCAGAATATAAATTGGATGTATTTACACAGCATGTTTTTAATGCATAAGAAAAGATTCATTTGCAGGTAGTAATGTACGTGACATTACAGTTATCTTTCCTCACACATTTATATTTCATTTTTGTGATTTATATGACTCGTATTACCTAAGCAAAAGGAATAATATATAAATTGATGTTGTGGAGCACTATCGTTTACTTTTGCTGTATCTGTAAGTTTGACACGCTATTCAAATGCTTATTGTAATATAACTATTTATTCCGACATCAAAACAGAAATAAAACCTTAAATAGTTGTGAATTTATCTTATACCAGAGGAAAAACTATTTGAGAGAAACGAAATGAATTATTGATGAAATGGAGTTCTTCTCAGAAGTCATAATTGTAATAATCTAGAAGTTAAATATATTTTTAGACTAGTCTGACCAATTAACACTTCATTTATCCTTTCTGCAAGTGGTTGCATGCAAATGAAATAGCGCAGGACCAAAGAAATTTTCAAATCTTAAGCACCTTAGCAGTTTCACTGTCCCCCCACATTAGGATATGACGATACTGATCATTGATCAATATATTATTTCTTCTCCAACGAATTAACACTAATCTCATAATGTTTACAGAAAATGTAAAAATAATCAAACTTAAAGGTTAAATTTCTTGTTTGTTTAAAAAATAAAAGTTGCAACATTTTAAAAACATTGTTTTATATAAAACTAGTTCGTTAAAAGAATAAAATATGGTCCAAAGTTAATTCAATAATATATTTGGAAAATAATAATATAACTGTTGTTATTTTATAGAACGATAAAACCAAAACTTTTAATTCTGTATTTTTATCAACGTATTGAAGCAGATACTGGGTATAAGTTTATTTATCTTCAACTGTATACTTTGACATCAATAAATGTATTTTCGCTAAAGCAAAACGTTATGTCAGAAACGAGCACTAACACAACAGATTAGAAATTTACTACCTTTATATTTAGAGAAATATAAATTCAAATACATACGATTTTTTTCGCTTACTTATTTCTATATTTGGTAGCTAGTAGAGTAATAAGTAATTTCAAGGTACCTTTTTAATCAACACGTTTATATTTTGGACTGAGATAGCCCCGTACCAACCAGGTTTTCATATAGATAAATCGGTACATAATAATATAATATCTTGGTTAAACGGACAATATAACAGCTTTGTTTGTTTGTTTGTTTGTTTGTTTTCTCAATTTCGCAAAGCTGCATGAGGGCTATCTAGGGTAGCCGTCTCTAATTTAGCAATTTAAGACTAGAGAGAAGGCAGCTAGTCATCACTACCCACCGCCAACTCTTGGGCTACTCTTTTACCAACTAATAGTGTGATTGATCGTCACATGTAACACCCCTACAGTTGAAAGAGTGACTACTTTTGGTGATGAGGGCTTGCATGTGCGACCTTCAGATTACGAGTCGAGCGCCCTCACCACTTGGCCATGCCAGGTCTGATATAATAGCATCAGTTGATAAAACCTACACCTCCAGAACAAATCCATCGTGTAGAAACTGAAACAGGTTCATAGAACTAAGACTCCCTATTAGCTTTCACTTCACCAGAAAAAAGAAAAGATCCATCAATTCTAAGCTAATATTTTGACACAGTTTTCAGTATAATGATTTTGTTTCAAGTATATGAGACTTTGAGTGTTAAGAAACAACTCTAAAACTGGATAAAACAGTGTTTGAATTTCGGGCAAAGCTACACAAGGGCTATCTGCGCTAGCCGTCCCTAATTTAGCACTGTAAGACTAGAGGGAAGGCAGCTAGTCATCACCACCCACCGCCAACGCTTGGGCTACTCTTTTACCAACGAATAGTTGGATTGTCCGTAACATTATAATGCCCCCACGGCTGAAAGGGCGAACATGTTTGGTGCGACAGGGAAGCGAACCCGTGATCCTCAGATTACGAGTTGCAAGCCTTTACACGCTTGGCCATGTTGGGCCTCTTTGTAGTCTTAACGTATACTGAATTTTTATTTATGCAATATATTAAATACAGTTCGATAATTTGAAAATGGTTAGAAATAGAGAAGGTTTTCGGAATAAAATCAAATCAAATCGTTTCAACACTTTTATTTTAATTTGGTTTATTTTGTCTTATTATCTGAAAGTAAATTTTACTACCTGAGCCGAGTACATTAGAATTTTCGAATCTCCGTAACATCAAACATGCTCGCCCTTTCAGCCGTGAAATCGTTATAATGTGACGATCAATCTCACTGTTTGTTGGTAAGATAGTAGCCAAAGAGTTTGTGGTGGGTGGTGATGACTAGTTGTCTTCCTTTCAGTCGTACACTGCAAAATTAGGGACGGCTAGCGCAGATAGACCTCATGTAGCTTTGCTCGAAATTCAAAACAAACCAAACCACACAAGAATTTCATACAAGTGATTGAAGAACCAAAAGAAGAAACTTATAGAGTTTTGAACATGCTAAACTTGAAAGCGTATTTAAAAAATGAGTTTATTTTAAATACAATCAATTTGTGAATTACATAAAAGGGACAAAGTAAATCTCCTTAGGAACATATTTTAATATTTCTACAACTGGCATAATAAAATAATATGAAGGCTCAAAAATAGTCAATCCTAAAATAGTTATATAACATTAAAATAATTACACAATAAATAATTTATTACAAACAGAGACCGTTCCTAAGATGATACTACTGTTTCAGTATTCTTATGTCACTCTCCACAGGAAAGACTCCGAAACATGGAGGGACTTTTCTAGGGCTGGTTTCTGTTTTTAATAAATTATTTATTCAGTAATTTATTTATCGCTGTACTCCTTTTTATTGTATAGCGACATATCAGTTGCACAAGAGCCGTTTTAAATTATTTGTGCTAGAAAGCATGTTATTCAGGTATTTCTTTTAAGTTGAAGGAAATTATTATTTTATCTTGAGAAAGAAAGTATTCTGGGAAAGAAATATGATATAACAATGCAACTTAACATATTATTAGAATAATATACCCTTCCCAGTCTGAAAAGTATTATTGTACTAAGCAAAATCATTCCAATTTCGTATAAGTGATTGAAGAACAAAAAGAATAACAAAATCAATGTTTAATGACTTATTTGAGTCTTGATTAGAGATGTTTGTGTTAAACAATTATTTTAACAACCATGGATCGTTTTTTGAGATGCATAAGTTCAAGATCTAAATTTGAAAGTAAACTTATATTATCCCAATATTTAAAATATATTATGAAGTAGCTTTGTGTGTAAGAGAAGACAAAAAAGAAATATAAGTATTAAAAGACGTCATCATAAAATATAATAAAAGAGCTGAGATTTTATACGTTCATAAAATACCACCAAGCAATCTTGACGATTCTACTTACACACCAACAGAAAGAAACATAATCTGATGTTGTTGTTTTTTTTGTCTGGTATTGAAGGAATAATAATTTTCGTATACATATTGTTACTTATTTTAACTTAACTTGGACGAAACTCCAATAACTTATGCTATGTATTACGAGTTCAAATAGCCTGCAACTCAGCTATGTGGTAATTTAAATGTTAAGTTAATTAAATGTAGAGATGTGTCAACAAGATTGATATACATAGTATATTTTATTAATACAAATAGATATTTAATATACAAACAATAATACAACTTATAATAATTCTTATTACAAATACTGATTTATATACAAAAGTTTTACAAGTAATATTGAGTATTCCATCCGATTCGAAACTTCCATAATATCGAGGGTTTACAATGAATTAATTAATTCTGAAGTGATATAGACACAATTTATTTAACAGGTAGGTTGCTAGCTCTTTGTTGATCTCAGTGAGTTTTTCACTGATTAAGTTATGTAATATATTCGTAAAAGTAGTAACGTTCGAAGTTAAGTCCCTGAAGTTAAAAGGTTTGTAATGTTCGAAATCTATAAATGTTCCTGTTCACATACATGTAATTTCCCGATTAATAACAGTTAATCACATTTATAGCTTCCGGCGCTTATAGTTTGTCAACTTCAGCAAACCAACAATAAAAATATATACGGTCTCTTGGTGCCTCCATTGATAAATTTTAGGCGAGATATTCTGCTTTGAATTTCTGCGCTAGCCATCCCTAATTTAGCACTGTAAGACTAGAGGGAAGGCATCTAGTCACCACCACCAACTCTTGAGCTACTCTTTTACGAACGAATAGTGGGATTGACCGTCACATTATAATGTCCTTATGGCTGAAAGGGCGAGCATGTTTGATGGACAGGGATTCGAACCCGCGACCCTCGGATTAGGAGTCGGGTGCCTTAACCACCCGGTCATGCTAGGCCAGGAGAGAGAGATTCTAGAAATTTCGGTTGACTCAAAAAATGTTGGCAATCACTAGTATTCACATACACATACGGCACATTGTTAATTCTTACATTCGAGAAGCTTCTAAAAATCTATTTAAAAGACGGGAATTCGCTACTGAGATTCAACAATTTGAATTACATGCATTTGTAAATATATATTTAATTGAAACAAACATCAACTGATCAACTTTAAAATAAATATGTAATAGCAAATCCATTACAATATGTACATGTATAATTCGCTATATCTTAATATTACAATATACTTTAATAATTTCGAGTCTTTGGTTTAATCTTTGCCTTAAAACAAACTAACAAAGAATAAATAAGAAATATACACCCCATTGCCAAAAGTATGTGAACACCCGACCATCACACCCATATGTGCTTGTTGAACATCTCATTCCAAAACCATGGACATTAATATGGAGTTGGTTCTCCCTTTGCTGCTTTATCAGTCTCCACTCTTCTGGGAAGGCTTATCACTAAATTTTGGAACGTGACTGCAGGGATTCCCTCCTATCCAGCCGGAAGAGCATTAGCGACGTCGGACACTTATGTCGGGCGAGAAGGTCTGGTTCGCAGTCATCGTTCCACTTCATTCCAAAGGTGTTTGATGAGGTTGAGGTTGCAGTCTACTCAAATTCTTTCACACTAACCCAGGTAAACATGTCTTTATGGACCTCGCTTTGTGAACAAGGGCATTATGATGCTGAAACAAAAAAGGGCCTTCCCCAAACTGTTACCACAAAGCTTTAACACACAATTCTTTAAATTGTTATTGTATGCTATAGCATTAAGATTTCCCTTCACTGGAACTAAAGAGCCTAACTCAAACCATGAAAAACAGCTTTAGACCATTATTCTTCCCCCACAAAACTTTACAGTTGACACTGTGCACTCAGGCAGGTAGTGTTTTCCTGGCATTCGCTCAACCCAGATTTGTCCATCAGACTGTCAGATAATGGAGCGTGATTCATCGCTCTAGAGAACGCGTTCCCCATGCTCCAGAGTGGAATGACGGTGTGCTTTACACCATTCTAGTTGACGCTTGGTATTGCGCATGGTAATCTTAGGCTTGTGTGCGGCTGCTCGGCCATGCAAACCCATTTCTTGAAGTTTCCGACGAACAGTTTTTGTGCTGATGTTGCTTCCAGAGGCAGTTTGGAACTCAATATCGAGTGTTGCAACTTTATACAGACAATTTTTATATTCTGTAAGCTTGTGTGGCTTACCGCTTCGTGACTGAGCTGTTGTTGCTCCTAGACGTTTCCACTTTAAAATAACAGCACTTACAGTTGACCGGGGCAGCTCTAGCAGGGCAGAAATTTGACGAACTGACTGTTGGAAAGGTGGCATCCTATGACAATGCTACATTGTAAGTCATTGAGGTCTTCAGTATGACCCATTCTACTTCCAATGTTTATCTATGGAAATTGCATGTCTATATGCTTGATTTTATGCACCTGTTAGAAATGGGTGTGGCTGAAATAGCTGAACCCACTAATTAGAAGGGGTGTCCACATACGTTTGGCTGTCTATATATATATGTTCACTTCACTATAATCTGACCTAATACAGGAAATATAATGAAAAGTATTATACATTAAATTTTATTTTCCTTTAAAGATAGAAAATATATTTGGTGTTATGTGCCAAACATTTTCAAAAATTCCCTATAATTAAAAACGTGTAGTAGAGATAGCAACGTGCACTAATTCTCACGGAAATCTTTAAAGAGTCATTAAAGAATAATGCATTTTCAATTTAACTGTCATCTTTCATTTTCTAAAAAAAGTGACTCGGCTTTTCTAGCGCTTGTATTATACGTCATTTAAATTAACGTTTTACGTAAAAATACTAGCTATAGAATTTTAACTGAAATTTAATTGTAGTGTAGTATATACGTATGTGTGTGTGTGTTTCACAAACCTTTACTATCACTTTTCATTTTAATAATTACGTTTTGACATTGCAGGAAACTTGATTTTATGAAGGCTTATATAATCCTTCTATCTTCGAAAGTGCTCGTATTACTTTTACTCAGACAAATGCCAAATCTGCTTTATTAGTGCTCATGGGTTGGGTGTATCCTAGTAGTAATTGTGTCGGACTCTGAACTGATGGTACACGATTTGCGTGTCGTTAACGTATATATAATCGTATTATACACTTTGATTAATTATTGTGTTATCAAACTTATGGACAAAGTTCACTAATTTACTCTGAACATCTCCTTATTGGTTAGCTTTTGTATCAACCCATTTTCAATACGTTAATCAGAAACAAAATGTTATTATAGGAAACTTCATGCTAAAAGCCTTATGAAAAATATATCGAATTTTTCTTTCAGTTTCCTTTATTATACTTCATGCCATTGTCACTAAACCATCGTCTCCAAATGGTACAGTGGTATGTCTGCGGACTTACACCACTGTAAACCGGATTTTTGTTTCGGTCGGTGGGCAGAGCACAGGTAGTTATTTGTGTAGCTTTGCGCACAATAACAAACAAAGGTATTAGTTTACATTACTTGAGCTGTCTCGTGTTAAAACTCCCATTCATAAGTGATTTATATATTTGACAAAGTTTTTTTCATAATATTATATTTAGTATCAAGTTATTATACCAGTTTCTATGGTATGTATTACAATTTTCTATTGACAACCCTCACACTAAGTACTTATTATGCAACAATCAATTATGTAACTAAATCTTGAACAGAAAATATTTTCTTGGTAAGTAACGATTTTTAATTATGTATTTTGGACTCCAAAAATATAAATTGGATAAACAAATTAATACTTACAGAGTATTGTTTTGAGAAGGTTAAAAAATTAAATATAAGCCTATTTTACATTGTTTATTTATTGGAAGTTAAGCACAAAGATACACAAACGATCAACTGTGCTCTGCCCACCATAGGTATCGAAAACCGGTTTCTAGATTTTAAGTCTGCAGACATGCCGCTGTGCGACTAGGGCCCCTGTTTTCTATTTTAACGAATATTCGACATGGTGTCATAATAATGATATGTATGATACATACTCAGTAAGAAGTTGTAGCCTCTTTCATTTAGCGATGTTTCATTTTTGTTTAATATTATTAACATCCAATATAAATGAAAATATCACATCTTATTGTTCCTAATACAATATTATCTAACAAATGGTGGCATAACTCAAAGAAGGTATTCTGATTGCACATTTATAAAAACTGTTCCACACCTCAAACCTGACTGTCGATGTCGCAATTCAAACATTAGAAAAAAATAAACTCTTACAAAACTTTAGCACTTTACCTAGGTTTCAAGCAAATTAGATATTATTAATAATGGATTCGAACTCTTCTGTACGTTAAATGTGAAGAAATTTATAAATCTACTCTAAAATATTAAAGAAAAATATTGATTTTCATAGAGGTATTTCAGTGATCGACTGTTTTTTCGTGTTCTTAAACTTGCCTATATTGGTGTTTTGATTAACTTTTTCTCGCTTCTTTCTAACTTCTTTTACACTTTTCTTCTGTTTTTCATCTTATATGGTGCATTAGAGTACCTTGTACAGTAGGATCATTCGTATTACTCTGAAAGATCTTGATGTTAAGCTATTAGGCTTAGATCTAAGTTGACTCTTATTACTACAAGATACTTTGTTCATCGCATTTACTTTTCTTGTAAAACTGCTTTGAATTAAATGGTCTCTTGATACCATATGTCTGAGTTTTCTTACCTGCTCCTGTAAACAAAATATACATACTTTCTTCGTTTAGTAGGTTACTTTTGATTAAATACTTCACACTAGAGAATAATGTGCACTTAATGAAATACACACGAGCACAGAATCTTTTAAATTTTAGTCGAAATTGGATATACTATTTTCTTCTTCACAGGCAAAAGAGAAACTAAAATAAAAATCTAAAACTGCTGAATAGAAATACAATCAGCATAGGATATTACGTAATAAAAATATTTTACTTTAAGTATTTTTTCCCGTTTCAACAATTTACTAAACTCTTGTCAGTAGATCTAACTGTACTCTAAATTATTATTGTAAATAAATAATACTTGTTTTATGGGCTGACATATGGTGTTTCTTTTTTTTCTATTCACTACAACTAACCTATATTTAAATATGATTAAAAAATATTAAAAACAATACTTCTAACCTATTCTTATAAAATAACTGGAAGACAAGTTGTTTAAGATAAAAAATAAATAAATATAAAGTCCAGTGGTGGGCAAAAGGAATTTAGAAACACTAAAACTTTATATAATAATATATTATATATTAAGCGTATTATTGCATTTTTCGATTTTAGTTTTTTATAGAGCTGCGAAAGACAGTTTAGTTCTTTGAAATAGATATAATTCAGTGGAAAGTGGCAAATCTAATGATATATTAGGCTTTGTATTAGATTTTAGTTAAGAATATTGGCTGCTCCGATTATGCTGTTTTATTGTTATCAATCAAACACCTTTTATTCAACTAATATGTTATTAACTATTGATTTTTTAACCCTAACATATTATCGTTGAACTTAGAATGTTGTGAAAAATACTGTGTAACAACTACACTATTGATACCTCTTATTATTCAGTTTAAAATATTATATGTGTTTAACTTCTATTTCGAATTGCATAATTCTGTATTACATGTATTGGATTAACAATTCTGTTACGACGCTATATGTATTTCCAAGAACATTAAAAACGGACAATTTTCATGTTGTATTGCCGAATTCCTATTTTCATAAAAACCCTGTCCATTGTGTTGTTTACGTTATTCAGAGCCTCAACTCAATTGTTAACACCCGCCACAAATATTTTATACATATGTATTAATTGTATTAAGTAGGTTCAAATACAGCGATATTTCAGGATTTGTCCTTACCGTCCCAGGGTAGGAAATTAGATTGGCTTGTTTGTTTTTTAATTTTGCGCAAAGCTACACGAGGGCTATCAACGCGACCGCCATCAATAATTTAGAATTGTAAGACTAGAGGGAAATCACCACACACCGCCAACTCTTGGGCTACTCCCTTACCAACGAATAGTAAGATTGACCGCAGATTATAACGTCCCCACTATGATAGGGCGAGCATGTTTTGATATGACAGGGATTCTAACCCATGACTCTCAGATACGAGTCAAGCGCCTTAACCACCTAGCCATTCCGGCTCCCTGAGATTAGCCAGAACATATCCTTGACAATCTGCAAGCAATGTAGCATTGTTCAGAAAGTTACAATAGAGCAAATCAATCATAATTTCACGAATTGTTACAATTTTACTAGGCTCAACCCTCATTATTACACTACGTTTATAAATTTCATGAATACGGTGTGCACATGCTCATATACTAACATGAATTCTTATTAAAGATGAAAGATTTAATGACGTACGCGAGGTTTTGTATGAACTTAGGAGTGATTAATTTTAAGTGTGTAAGTCCATATTGTACATAATGTGGTGACCTGTTTCTTAATAATGTTATCCGCAGTTGATGTAGGCTAAGATGACAGACGAAAATGTCGCAGGCACTAACATATCACAGCTGTAACCAGTAACCATTCCCTTTGAGGCATCTTGAATTCAACTAGACAATTGTTTCAACATGTTATTCACAGGGTAATGAAATGGGAATTGGCTCATTAATAATACATGTTATGTTCTGATTGTACACTTGGTTATCTAGTGTATCCAGTGGAATTAATATATAGTTATTTTTAATTATTTTTTTTTACAATTCATGTAAACTAAGTATTCACCTTTCAAATTCAATCATTATCAAACTAATTGAAAATGTTATCGATTATTGTTGCAGCATGTTAAACATCTTCAGATATGGAATATGATACTGTGATTCCATCTTTCTTGTGCTATTTAAGTCATATTAGTGACTCTACGTTGCATATTGTTCCATTAACTCTTGAACATATTCGACACAGGTACTACTAGGTTAGTATATGTGTGAATCATGCTAAATACAAAGACTGAGCCACAGTTTAAACAAGAGAGAAGTGAAACTTTCGTGGAGAACGCAACTCCATCACTACTGAACTTCCTTAACAGAAGTTCTCGTGTTTAAGACACTGCCTACTTTAGCTGGTATACATAACAGAGAGTGGCATCAGAGATTTTTCAGCCACTGTAGAAATTTCTGAGTCACATCACTTACATAAAACGTTAACTTTTTTTTTTTACTCACATGGACTTCTTTTGCGCTAAACCTTTGAACTTTACAGTTTGGCTGAAAGTACTGGGTTATGTGATCAATTCGAGTATATGCAATGTGACAAAAGTATCGACTTCAAAACAGAAGTGACAATGTTGTGCAGACTAATTTCTGTGGTTCGCCACCCGTTAGTTCCCAAACAAACTTGTACTCTTTAATTTTGATATATAGATGTATTACAAGAACAGTGGTCAAATCCCACTATTCGATTGGAGTATTTCACTAGTTGGCAGTGGGTGGGATTAAATAAGCCACCCCCTCTAGTCTACGAATTCAAAATTGGGAAAGGTTAGCACAGGTATCCCTGAAATAAATATTAAGGAAATTTCTTAAACAGTAACAGCATCTACTATAAACAGATCTGCAGATCAATAAATACTCAATACAGTAGTCTTGAAATATTAAATTCCTTTGCAGGAGGTTGGTTGCACCATTTTGCAGAAACACTCACTTATCAGTGGTTTGCCTAGTTGCTAGTAATTTTACAAAATGTAACATTGTCCATGCAATGCAAACTTTGTACTTTTCTTTACTTGCACATACATATGTGTATGCTAACACTGGAATGACAGCATTATTTCTTTCTGCTAAAAGGTACTTTGCAAGAGGATGTTTAAGTTCTTGGCAACAGATATTTCCAGATCGAAGATAGAGAGTAACATATTTGCAGAACCAGTCAACTTTATTGCTTTCTTTGGAGAAAATGTATTTTCAAATTTACATTTCTACAGAGAATCTTATTAAATAACCAAATGTTGAGTTTAACAGCATTAAATGCGAGTTTCTGCACCTCAACTCTTAAACAGATTTGAAGAATATTGCATGGTATTTCTCAAAAGTTGAACAATGGAAAAGAGATTACCAGTCTGAGACTTCATCAGTCCTGTTAGATTAAGTATTCCTTACTAATTATTTTCTAAGACTTGTAATTTTTCCACTTTTTATGTTTTGCAGCTGCTCGTGAGTTCTCCAAGAGATCATTCACTTTGAGTTGTTGTTCTTTTGTATTTTTTTACAGTTGATAAAGTTTTCATATTTGCATTTGTCACCTGCTAAACGCCTCATGTACAAATTCCTTCAGGAATGAAAATAACATGAATAATAAGCATTTGTAATTACCAGATTATCAGAAGATAGTAAGAGAAAGATGTGGCTGTGGAATGTAGCTTGGATAATTTCTAACTGTTTCACTGTCATATGAAGAGTGATTAATAGATACACGACATTTATAACAATAACATTATTAACGGTTTTTGATACAAATAACATCACTTTTGGCAGAAGGTTTATTCCCTCTCTTTGAAAGTAATGCCTTATTTTACAACTACGAGGTTCTGTTACGCACCTTCCTCCTTTTAAGTCCACATTTAACACGATGTACAATACATCTGCTTTCTTTAATGGGTAAGTTATAGTACTTTTCTATTTTATACTTTGTTCGATGTTAAGCACAAAGCTACGTAATGGGCTATCTGTACTTTGCCTATTACGGCTATCAAAACCTGATTTATATCGCTGTAAGTCTACAGACATGCTGCTATGCCTCTGAGGAGCAGACAACTGAAAGATGTCTCATTAACATTGCTGTAGTGAGTGCCTTAGAAAACATTCAATGAGTGAGGTGGCGAAACATGAGTGGTCTCGTAACTATCAAAGGGGTATTAAATGGATTTATAGTTCTAATAATCTTAAAGTATTTCATCATGTATGTCCCACAACAATTGTTATCTTTAACTAGAAATCTAAATTAACTTATTGATATATTTTGTCTAGACTGTCTTTCATAAGGCTTTTTTTTTCATTTAAACAACAAACAAACATTTTGTCCTCCGCTGGTGCAGCAGTAAGTCCTCGGATTTACAATGCTAAAATGATAGGTTCGGTTCCCTTTGGTAGACTCATCAGATAGCCCAATGCGGCTTTGCTATAAAAAAAACACAAACAATTTCTTGTAAAACTCAAAAGCTTGTGTCTTATAGTCTTAATAAGAATAATGAATATAAAATGTTTTAGGTTAATAACATTTTTAGCAAACGTATGGATTAGATACAACATTTTAGGCCCTAGTAAATAATATAAACTATACATATATATATATATACATTCATAGTAATAATAAAAAAAAATATTGTCGGTTTTATTTATAGTTTTCTATTTTATTTTTGTATTTTCATCAGATATTGAAAGATTCGTACATTGATTCCAATGAGAATAGTTCTGAAATAAGCATTAACAATATATATATATATTCCTGCAAAGGAAGTTTCTATAAATAAATTTTATGAACAAATAATACAAATTTGTGTTAGTGCTGCGTAAGTCACTCAGCACCGCTTATAAGGAATTTATAAGCTTGTATATATTAATCATTAGCTTCCAAGGACCAAAACTATGAAATTTGTTTTAAATCCGATTTTAGCAAATAATAACAGCTGTGTCCATTGATATATTTTTAAATATTTCAACTATTTCGAGATTTTTATAACTGTCTGAAAAAAGAAAAATAAAGATATTTTTTCTTCAGAATGTATTTGGCATAAACTATGATAAATCTATTTATTAAACCTGCAGCACATACAATATAGTATCTTGCTAGGTTAAGCTGTCGTGTCATTAATCAAAAGACAGTCTTAGTTTGACGTAGTCAGGCTATATGTTCATATATCATTGCATAGGTCATTACTAATAAGGATGTAGACACGAGTTCCATCTTGACCGCGGGTTTCCTTGATCAATTTCTCGTTAAGGAAAGAAAAGAAGCACATGTCCGTTAAGTAACTTTTTTCTAGAACCTTCTGAGGAACAAATATTTCAACATGAATATAGTACGTCAGTTTGACACTTAACTTAGAAAAAACTTGCATTAATGAAAGGTTTCAAATCGTTTCTTTAGTGATATCATGTGTGTTTTAAAATAAATTTCCATAAAAACTTTAAGTTCAATACATTAAGATATATTATTTGGGAAAAAAAAATAAAAATCATACCATATTCCTTTTACCTAGGACTACAACGGCTAAATCTTAACTGTTTTGTGTTATGTGCATATATTGTGTTTCGTATACTTCCAGTGATTTGCATACTTGTGTTCTCCTGAACTTTGTATCCTAACAGATTTTGTGAGTTCTATATATTTAGTATTATCTACATGACCTGTGTTCTGCAAATTAATTGCTATATGTATATTACATTTATTAAATTACTGATCAATCATTTGTTGTCTAATTTTGACTAATTGCTGTATTTTGTACGTATTCTGTATTCCTTAACAAAACATTCTTTATTACATAGAGAACACATTCACACAAGCGAAGAAACCTATAAATGAGTTTCGTGTGTGAAGTTTGTACTTCTTACAAACAATGATTAAGTTCGACATACTATGAATGAAGTTTGTAGTTTACCAGCTGATCCTATTATTTATGCTTACTTCTTTGTTTTGTTGTTAAACAAATAGTAACACAATGAACAATCTGTGATGTGACAACCAAAAGTATCAAAACCAGGGTTTTAATGGACAATATGAATATTTTTCCTCTTCTGAAACGTGTCTCTGATGTTTGTGATCTATGACATCAAAAAACACGTATAAGCAGATCTCTAAGAAAGAAATTTTTATGTTACGAGGAATTTAAAAATATATTGACCATTTAGAGTTCCAGAATTATAACTTCACTGTCACCTTTCTCGTTTAAACAGTTATTGATTTAGAATAGAAAACAGAGGATTGTGAACCTTTGTTAAATTCAAGTTTCCGTTTATTATCTTGTTGGTGATACCCAGTTTTATAGAAACAGCTTTTTGAATATGAATATTTTCTTCTGCACCCGTAGGTTCAGGTAGAAGGTTGTTAGTTTCTGATTGGTTTAGAATGTAGATTAGCAAAATCTAAATGTTGTTCTAAACACTCTGTTGTGTGGATTTTTCTGCTTTTGTGAAGAACACTGAATTCTCTGTTTTTTGAAATATTGAGTGTTTTGTCTGTAAATCGTTTAATTGTTTTGTTGTTTTTTATTTCGCTCAAAACTACACGAGATCTGTCTGCGCTAGCCATCCCTAATTTATCAGTGTAAGACTAGAGGAAAGGCAGCTAGTCATGACCATCAACCGCCAACTCTTGGGCTACTCTCTTTTCTAAGGAAAAGTGGGATTAATCATAACATAATAACGCCCCCATGGTTCAAAAGAGATCATGTTAATGCAACGGGGATTCAAACCCGCGACCTTCAAATTACGAGTCAAGCGCCTTAACCACCTGGCCATGCCGGGCTAAATCGTTTAATAGTATCATTATACGAATATTTCTATTTGGAAATAATTGTGATACATCTGTCCAATTAGTGGCAGCGCAGATAGTTTTCGTGTGGCTTGCGCGAAATTCAAAAACGAACTAATTAGTGGTCAAATTTTATTATAAGTCAATCTGTGTATAACAGATTATTGTCCATCATATTTCAATAACCATTCCAATAATCAGAAGAAGACGGTGACTAATTTAAGTGTGTGTATTTTCACACAGCAAAGCCACATAAGGCTATATGTTGTGTCCACCGAGGGGAATCAAACCCCTGAGTTTAGCGTTGTAAATCCATAGATTTACAGCTGTACCAGAAATGAGACAAATTTATATATATTTTCATAATCTGTAAATTACCTACTGAGCAAGCGATGTGTTATAAATGTATAGCACACTGAAGAATTTGATTACTTTGCACAATAGACGTTAGAATTATATTATTTAATATTATGTAGACGTTACCATAAGTAACTATTACTCTGAGAAATATATATACATACGATGGCTGTTCAAAAAATACGCGGACTGTTTGAATTGCGCGGCTCCAGTTGGTTCCAGGGGAATCCGCTTGGTGTCGCTAGGTTTGCACAGATCAGCTGATTACGACGCCATTTCCCGATTGCAGATATCTTCATTTGTGTATTAGCTACGCGGTTTTAAGTGAAGTGCGATTTTTTCGTTTGGCGAATTTCAGAATGAATGACCTGAAGGAGCAACGACTTCCTGTGAAATTTTGTGTTAAACGTGGAAAATCTGCAACTGAAACTTTTGCTATGCTTAACACGGCTTACGGTGATGTTGCTATGAAGCGTACGGCATGTTTCAAGTGCCATGAACGTTTTAAGGATGGTCGACAATCCATTGAAGATGATGAGCGTCCTGGACGTCCTTCCACGTCAACTGACGACCAACACGTCGACAAAATCAACACCCTGGTGCGGGCAAATCGACGTCTGACTGTCAGGGAGCTTGCTGAAGAGTGTGGGATATCAGTTGGATCTTGTTACGAGATTTTGACCGAAAAATTGAAGATGCACCGCGTTGCTGCGAAATTCAGCCCTCAGAACTCGTGAGTTTTTGGCCAAACACTCGATCACTGTTCTTCCCCCCCTCACCTGACCTTGCTCCTTACGATTTTTTCTTGTTCCCCAAACTCAAAAGACCCTTGAAAGGAAGAAGATTTGAGACGATTCCCGAGATTAAGGCAAATGCGACGAAGGAGCTAGAGGACATTACAAAAGAAGCGTACCAGGACTGTTTCAACAAGTGGAAACACCGTTGGGATAAGTGTGTGCGTTGGGGAGGAGAGTACTTTGAAGGGGTCCCAGACCTGTAACTTTTAAATAAAGTACATTTTGTTTTATGACGTCAGTCCCGGTATGTTTTGAACAGCCCTCGTATGTATTTTCGTAACTTTTATATTTAATACTAACTTTAATCCAAATTTTGGAATCATCACAAATGCATCATCAAATCTAATAAGGATTAGAGTTGTTTTTTATCGTCAGAATGCGAGCTATAGATATATTATTGGCATAAAAATAGTGATATAACACGTGGATGATAGCTTAAAAACCACCTAAAGATATATTTATGAAAACGCTATTAACATCGTTGTGGATGCCTAATTATTTCAAGCTCAATTTTATAACAAAGTAGAAAGGGCAAACTCCATAAAAATGAAAATTATGATATGAAACTTTTTTATAAGTTTCGGCGAATATATATCTTGGTATATATATATATATATACTGTCTTACATTAATAGCTCAGATGACTAATATTCTAAGGTGATCTGCAAAATTTTTAACTGTATTAAGAGTAAGATGTACAATGAGCTAGTTGTGGTGTGTTTACCGCAAGCTAATGAAAATTGGCGTTATATTTGCACATGTAAAACTGAAACTTATACCTTTCTTTTTCATCTTTATATAATATTAGCAGTGTCACCTAGTGATGCTCGGGTTTTTGCAAAACAAGACAAACTACTCTCTCTGTTTCCCAGTTCCATGTTTCGATAGATAAAAAATATTTTATGAATTCATGAAAATAAAAATAACCACCTTAGGCTTGATTTTTGAAAATAAACAACGAAACTGTTTTAAATCAGAACTTCGTTATGTTTCATTATTTTCCCCTTTATTGGCAAGGATAAATAGGTCCTTATGTAGAATATTTAGACACTCTTATACACGTATGAGTACCCGTTCTGGCAAACAGGATAAGCTTCACTCTATTTTCCCTATCATCCCTCCTCAAGCATTCGAATTTCAAATGCGAATTTGTTTGTAATATTATGTTGAATTTACATTAATGTAAATTCAATATACTTTTATGAATATGATATTCTATTCATATTAGTATTATAATTCAAGCCTTACTCTTTTACGTAGTCTATTTTATGGTAGATAGCATAATTTCATTTTATACGCTGGGCTTACTGTTATTTTTTTCACTTACCATAAAACGTCAAGTTTGTTTGGGATTTAGTCGTGCAATGTATATGTTAAAAATAAAATTTCTGGTTTGTTTACCAACGAAAAATTGTTGTTTTGCACCAGGGGCGTAGATTTTTAACACCCACTGGGGAGGGGATGATTTTTGCAACCACTTATGTGGACTGTTCAGTTTGCAAATTGGTAATCTCTGATTACGTGAGCCTGAAAGCTGTAAACATGCAGTCACAGAGTAATCTTGTTGCTACGATACTTCAAGGTTTCCCGTAGGTTTGTATAAGTGAGGTGTTGTGAATAGTTTTGAAAATGTTAATAAAGACAAATGTGTCACAAATTAACTGCCACATGAATTTATTTATGCACACTGCATAGTATAAAAGATGACCAATATGCTTGATAAGGTTACTAATAACTTTCATTGCATGAATTACGTTTTCAAATATTAATGAAATTCGTAATTACCCTTGATAAGTTTATATCTACTGAAAAGCTGTTCATGTTGTTTGATAAAAATAATTAAAATGTCTTTGCAAACTCTTGAAAATTACACACCAATACAATGTAACACATAATTATTCATACTTTTCATTGAAGTAAGATTCATTTAGTCCTTTAGTCTACATGTTCCCAAACGTAAACCTCCTTTGTGCTGATCTGTTTATGAATTCTTTCATAAGATCTTCTATATTTATCTTGTCGACCTCATCTTTGTGAGTGTGACAAACTGCCACATGGTTGAGGTGGCACTGAGACATAGTTGACCTTAACCACATCTTCAATCTCCTTAATGCAGAAAAGCTGCGTTCACATTCGCAGCTGGATAATGGACATACAAGCAAAATTTTCATGAGAAGAAACACTTCACTAAACATCTTCTGGCTTGTTTATGCATTTTACAGTAAGCATCCTTCGCACCTTTCAGAGATATTGCTTTTTTATTCCTTTGAACATGGGCAACTGAAACTCGAGCCGTTGTGCAGAGATTTCTGGATAGAAGTTTATAACCGAGATGTCAATCTTGCCAGATGTGATCATGTTCGTAAGTGCCAGATATTGCCTCAAACCATTGTTGTCTGAATTGAATGAATCTAGTGGTCAGATGTTCTATGACTGTGTCCACAAATTCAAAATATTGGCTTCTGTAATAATCTCTAGCTGTTGCAGAATGGTGCGCTGAGCCATCACCTGTGATCCTTCTGGAGGGTTTACGAATGCGTAGTAGTACAATAGGCACCAGATCTAAGGAAGTTAACTTTTTTCAGCTTCATCAAATATCTTGTTGTAATTTTCCTCTGTTCGCAATACCCGCAATTGCTCAACTGTCATTGCAGGTGCTTCAATCATGCCAGATACTGTCGCTGATTTTGCTTGAAATGCACGGTTTAGTTCCTCTAATGCAGCTAATGGATGCTGAGCCGTCAACAGTCCTAAAACTGTCTTTTCTTTGTCAAATTTGTCCAGCAGACCTCGTACTTTCACTGCTACATCTTATTTTTCATTTGCTAATTCAGACAAAGAATCAACAATGTCACTGTAGTGATCATTAGCACGTGTAATTGCAGATAAGCGGCACAACCAGCGTGTTGAACACAGTAGGGGGGATGTATTTAACTGGACCATTGTGGTTGTCTGACGATACAATATTTTCAAAAAATTGTCTTTTATTTGCCTGACTTCTGAAGCAAGACACCAAGTTCATCTACCCACTGGATAGAATCTCGAACGCATTCACAAGCTTCAACTGCATGTTGCATCATTAAATTAGCCTTGTGTGCTCCGCAGTGAATAAACAAAGTTGACAGTTGCTTCTTTCTTATTTTTGCCTGGCATCCACTGTACGCACCACTCATGTTAGCGGCTCCGTCATAAGTTTGTGCCCTTAATCTTGATAGTGGTAAATTGAGTCTAATCAGTACATCAAGTATAGTAGAGGATATTGTTTCACCAGTTGTATTGGAAACACTGTACAAACTAAGAAATGTCTCATGGACGTCAAGATTCTCATCTACGTATCGTACACATATTGTTTCCTGTTCGGCACTTGTAACATCTTGAGTGCCATCAACCATTAATGCAAAGATTTTACTTTGCTGCACTTCGTATGCTATGTTCCTCAGTATTTGATGGCTGAACATCTCCATTATTTCATTGTGAGCCTGAGGTGATGTGAATGTGGTTTTCTTTGACAAGTAGGCCGTCAACTCAGGATCTTCCTTTTCCAAGAGCTTCATTAACTGCAGGAAGTTTCCCTCCGTATCAGTATGTCCACGTAATGCTAAGCCTTGACGCAGTAAGAAACGTTAACTTCTGAATATTTTGGCTAGACTTCTTTTGCATTCTTCCTGTTGCTTCTATTTCCATCATGTAGCTGGACAGTCACTGGAGTCACATTAAGTGAGCTTTCTGGAGATATATCGAATCTATGCTGAGAGGAGGATTGGTGTTCGTTGAATTTCTGTTTTGCCTTTTTCCAGTTGTAAAAACCGGTGGATATCAAGGTATACTCCACTGGCTTCTCCAATTTCCCTGTAAAAAGACCCCTATTTTCCGCCTTAGCACAATGAAAGCATATGACTTTTTGAGTCTGATTTTCGAAGTGCAGCCATGGGAACTCGTCAAACCACTTGCTCTGGAAGTTGATATTTGAGATTTTGCTTTCTGTCGTAGTATTAGTTGTGCGTCTGGATGATATGGCTTTCCACACTGTATCTGTGGAGTGTCAGATTTTTCATTACTGCACAAACTTGTTTCACAACTATCTGGTGGTTCATGATGTGCAATAGCTGCACAAGAATTTTCAGACTCGTCCTCTGATGAACATGGTATTTCCTCTGTATGGCAAGTTTCTATTCCTTTGATTGAGGTTGTTTGATTATCTGCATCTGCATTGTCACTTGTAGTACTTGTAACTGGCTTGCAGAACTGTCTAATATTGGAAAGTTTCAGACGCTTGCTTGTCATAATTGGAATCTGTTTCCCAGATCACTCAACAGGCTAAAATACATTCTTTATTGAAAAACTCTAATGTACAACGAACGAAGATAGAACAGAATGGAAGTAGGACTGAACTGTACAATGTATTTAAGTCGAACGCGCGAACCTCACAGTGACTACCAAGCCGTCTGACCGCCTGGGCATCGCTGGGACAATAATATGTGCTAGTTACAACACAAGTAATTGCAAGTTTCTCGAAAAATTCTTAAACAATCACAAATATATTATATTCCTGTTAAAGCTCATCAAAAGGCAAAGATGTTGTGATATAATGTCTATAAGCACGTCTATTAAATAAAAACACCTAAACAAAAACTAGCAATAGAATTCGAGTGGAGACTTCAAGCCGTTGAAATCGCTCCTTTTGTGTTCTAATTATACAAGAAAATACAATATTTTTACTATTTATGGTAAGAAAATATATCGTTCTTTTACCATAAAGCACCAGCACTTTATTAGATGGCGGTGATAATATGAAATTTCGTGGATTAATGAGGGCTACAAACACAGGTCTGATGATCCTTGTTGTAAAATCGAGGCTCAGACTAAAGGGAGCGAAGGAGGGTGATGTAGGGCGCATCTGGATCCGAGCGGCCTGAACCTGTCGTTAACTGTACACTAAACGTACACAATGGTCAGTGACTTCGGCAGCTAAGGAGAGTAAAGCGTTTGACAATAAAACCGGCTAGAACAATGCATAAGAACAAATGGCGTAGGAAAACCGCACTATATCCACATAAGGTTGATGCAGCTACAAGCTACAAATGGCCTGCCAGGTCTAGATCATAGGAGTTTACGCTTGGGAGTAATATTTTCGAATTTCATGTTCTGTTCAATCTGTTGTGATGAAAATTTTACTTAATCTTACACTACGTAGAAGACGTAGGTAGAGTGTGTTTGTGTGTGTCTTATAGCAAAGCCACAAATGGCTATCTGCTCAGCCTACCGAGGGAAATCAAACCCCTGATTTTAGCGTTGTGAATCCGGAGACATACCGCTGTACTAGATGGGGGCGACGTAGGTAGATTCTGTGATAGTGCTTGCAAGCCTTGCATGTATACTTAGGCCTACTGACTGATACTTACGAACTATCGCTTAGATCGAAAAGCGTAGAAGCACGCCTGTATTAAAGATGTACATATCGGCTACTAAAAAACCTACATCTCGGCCTAATTATGTAATTTGATTGGTCAGAACACGAGAATCACAATAACAAACACACAATTTGTAGTCCTGTGATGCAATAAAACAATTCAACAGACAAAACTGTAGGGGGGATGACTGTATGCACCATACCCTCACCTAAAATGAAGAGAGGATGTATCCCACCCATCCACCTCAGTATCTACGCCCCTGTTTTGCACACGTTTACGTGAAGAACGTGCAACCTGCGTAGTGAAAGCGATGGAGAAACAAGCAAGCAAAGAGAGAAATTGTCTTCTATACATATCGATAACAAAATATTGTAATCTAGATAATAGGTAACATTTTACATATTACTTTACTAACTTCTCAAAAATCAACCTGTCTTCCGAGAGTTGTCTAGCTTTCTATATTATGAAACTTATCAATAAATGAGTAAAAGCATACGAACTCTATTTATATGCCTATAGATACAACGAACACGTGTTTGTTTGTTATTGAATTTCGCGCAAAGCTACACGAGGTCGATCTGCGTTACGAACACATGAAAGAACGACTTAAGTTTTAATCTTTGTATATACATAAGTGAAATATGAGTGAAAATGTGATTGTTAATATATGTAATTGCAAACAATAGACTAATTACTTCTTTTAAACGTATATTTTAATGTTTATGTAGATCCAATTTACACTTTATACATATGGGAATTTGAACACTTTATAAGTAAATTATAGGAATTTATATATGTGTGAAAGTAAATTCAGTACTAACGGCGGCTTTTCTCCAATATCAGGGTCCATTAAGCCGTTTGGAAAACGAGAGACGAAGTAGCAGTGTGGGTGTTTATATATGTAATCAATTTTGATGAACATCGAATGACATGGTGTGAACCACATGAAGTAAGTAAAGAGTATATTTTCTCATTTTATTAAAGCAATTTATAAAAAGTGATTTTTTACTATATGAATTAATAAAATAATATTATTATTTTTTGTTTTAAGGCTAATTATTTTTTATCATTATTGTTATTTTAAATGAATTACTTTTGCATCATGCAGAAAACATGAAAGCCAACAAGCTACCTTTCTTATTTACAACTGAGATAACTGTAATGAAGCTTGTTTGTTTTTATTCGGCAATAATGTATTAACTTGTTCTTAATAGAATCTTGCTGTGATATTTTTTCCGATATCTTACGTCTTCACAAAATAACCATTTCAATGTTTTCACCTCTCTCCTCTGGTGCAGCTTTCCATAAACTTGCTAGTATCTTTGAAAAAATGAGTCAGCCTAAAAATTATATATTTATGACGTTGTTTATGGTATAAGAAAATATAACCAGTTTTATTGATGTGTCTATCATGTTTCACTGATATTGCTTGTCTTGATTGGTTTATCGTGTGGTTTTGAGACCTATTCTTAACTTAAATACTCTGGTGTTCGATTTTTTTTTTACTTTCGTGAACTACGTTAATACTCTTTTTCTCTTCTACAAAAATGTGTTTTATTGCCTTTCGCCATTTAACAATTTCACTCTACAAATTTTTTTTCGAAGAAGCTGATACATCCTCCTAAACCCTATCCTTTGCTATCGTGGTATTGGTGTAGGTTAATTAATAAAACCAAGATGTTCAAAGATCGACCGATTTCTCATCGTCCCGCTCGCGGTAAATAGATGCGAGAAAACACAATGTCAAAATAAAAAGCAACAAAAAACTGGAAACTTGTTTTGTTATTTTGGTAGTTTTTATGTTGGCTTGGAAGTTTTATTTTATGTTGTGTATTTCATCTCAAGTTCAGAAATGTTGTGGATGTGACAGAACGTGAAGTATTTTCTAACATGTTTAGTATTTTTATACTTGAGTGTTCTCTTCTTTTTTAGTGTTTTCTTCATTCTATCTCAACCTGTAACGTATTTACTATTATAAATTTATTTTAATATCGTCGTTTGTTTAGTTAAAAATACATTTATAAATTCACGTAACTTACACTGTTAAATGTGTACTGCGAAATAACCGCATATTCATTACAATTACAGAAATTTCTAGAATGAGAGTCAACAATATGTATTATACGAAAGAACAAGTATTTTGCCAGTAATGTTGTGCAATTTCAAATACCTAGAAATTTACTTTAAGCTTATAAAAGGTAACCAACGCAACGCGCCGAGAGACGGAATATGTATTATTGGTTTGCTGCGGTTGATGAACTATAAACCTGAGAAGGTGTAATTGTGACGAACGCTTACTAGTAGAGAAATTCAGATATTTTATAGATTTCGAACATTATAAACTGTTTAACATCGGACGTTACGACTTTCACGGAAACATTATATAACTTAAACTGTGAAAAAACTCGTGTGTAATCAGCGAAAACCCATCTAGCTCCTTGTTACTTGAATTGTACCTATGCCAATTCGAAACTAGTTCACTCATCGTGAACCCTCAACAAGATATCATGAAAGTTCAGGTCGAATAAAAGACTCAATATTGTTTCTAAAACTTTTTGTACATAAATCGATATTTGTAATAACCATTATTATAAACTGTATTATTGTTTGCATATTAAAATATATTTGTATTTGTATAAAACATTTTGTGTGTCAGTCTTGTTGGCAAATATAAATTTGATACATATCGACGTTTAATTAATTTATAAATGTAAGTTTCAAATTAACTCAGTTTTAGGCTATTTCAAATTGTAATACGTAACAAACCCAAACGGCTCATATAGGACTCATGGTAGATATAGATCTATGGTAAATGTATAAATTCTACGCTAAGATTTGGGTCACTTAATGAAGTCCCAAAAAGCTAGATGTGAGCTTGGAGAAAAGGGACAAAAGAACCGCAAGAAAACCCACTTTTAGGCTTAAAAGTTTCATAAGTTTAATTAGCCGACCAGAGTGGTTTTTGTATATATGGGAAAACAGGTGCCTGTTTATGTCGTGAAGTTTGTGAGAAAACAATAGTTAATTTAATTGCGTTTCCATACTGTGTAAATAACCCTCTTTAGTATATGAATTACTTCTGGAATCAGGTTCTAGAAAAACTAAGTGCCAAATTTGTGAATAGCTTTTGCGATGGTAATCAGTAATCACAAAGTTAAGAAAAAAGAACTGTTACAATCAATTATAAACGTACCCTGATGGGAAAGCGATAAGTTTTCGGATTTACAAAGCTAAAATTAGTGGTTTGATTCTCATCGGTAAATACAATAGAGAGTTGATGTGGCTTTGCCATAAGAAAATTGGCATATTATTAAAAGTACACTTCATTCACAAAGAAACAAAATTAAGATTTTGTTTCACTCAATACTTTAACAAACCATATCATGTGTTGTGGTGTTAAAGTTTCAACATTAAAATCTACGTGTGAAATATAACAGTTTTGGATCGTTCACTACATTATAAAGATTGTCGTAAGGGTGATTTTTTCTTACATAGACAGATGTTAATACACCTTCTATGAATAAAGTACGTATGACATATTCACAACCGGATTGTACAAAGACAGATCAGGTTCTCTTATCAGCTTCTGATTATAAATATACTATAATACAGCTCCCAGAACAAACCTTACTTACATGAATAAAAAAACGATAGTTTGAACAAAAACCTCAGAAAACAGTAGCTCAAGAGTTCTGTTTCCACAAACATATGTATCTTAGATTGGTATAAATTGAAATATTATTGATTTGCAAATAATTTATTGTGAAAAACGAATTATTTTCCTCATATGTTATTACGGATTAAGGACAATTAATAGTTCAAAGTGTGAAATGGTAATGCAGATATGTTTTATTCTAGCTTTAATAAAACATTTATACAGATAATAAGTTCCATCAGAAATTTTTTTCTGATTTATGTATACGAAGTTTCAGAAGACAAACAAAAACAAATTTATGTTATAGTTAGTTTGCTAAGCGTACTTTTTATTCATTAGATATGAATCGTGTAGCTCAGTTAAACAGTATTTTAATAAATTTCTTTCTTTACAAAGGAAAAAATAAGAAATTCAGTCTAAGAAAATGAAAACAACGTTTAAATTGATGAGCTAGTCGTTTAGGAAACAAATGAAGTTTTCGTGAAACTCGGGTGAGGAAACTTAACACTTTCTATATTTTGTCAGAAGATAAAATGTGAAATTTAAAAATAAATACTTCACTATACTGAGAGCGACTATAACGTTTAGCTTTACAGTACTGCACAAACCTGTCAGGACGAAGTAAAAAAATTAGATTTCAGACTACTTTCAAAGAACATTGGAAGGTAAATCACAGGTTGGGTGCCATGTAAAACGTGCTTGAGTTCAGCAAAAAAATTAATGTTTTGTGTTTATGTGTGCCTCTTTTAATTTAATAGCTGCAAAGTGTCTTTCAGGCATTGCTGTAACATATTTAATCAAAGTGCCTTTTGCAAATTTACTCAGAATGTCTCTAATACACTCACATAAAGTTTGTCAGAAGTAATGTTTGATGCGTCAAGTTTTTGATCTATTAAATCCCAGATCAACTCAATTGGGTTGAGATCAGAGCTCTTTAGGGAGCATTGCATCATTTAAATGACTCCAACAGTTTTATTATTAGCTAAGTAATTTCTGCACAGGTTAGTTGAGTGTTTGGAATCATTATTATCTTGGCAATAAAATCAGTTATCAATAATACACAATATAAGTATACCATATTGGTGATATCAGTACAGTGTGTTACTGTTTATATTTATTCGTGGCGTGCTATTAAACTGATTTCTTTTAGCATATACAAGTACCATATGTTAGCTCCTTGCTAGTTTCTTTCTATATAGCTAAAATACTTCATGGAGTACCACCATAGTTCTTTCAGACTTTAATTTGATTAGTATGTTCATTCAAGCAGAACCCTTATGGCATACTCTTGGTACACATATATGGTAATTCTAAAGAATGATAAGTATTCTCACCCTGGCTCATTCAGTTGTCAACAGGGATCAGTGAAGCATTATCATAGTGTTGAAATTTACATTCTGTAATAGCATGGAAGAATTAGCCCCAAGAAATCGAAAGGGTGACAAAATATTCTATTGTTTTGACACTTTTGCACATTACTGTAATGTGTATGTTACACACGTTTTCTTTTATATGGTATTTGAAACATACAAGATGTTTCTATATCAAAAAATTAACAAATTTCTAAATCTGTGAAATACGTTTTTAGACATTTCTTTTAAATTTGCAACGAGTCTAATGTATTTAAACTCTGCGAAAAGAGAAAATTGCAAGTAAAGTGTCTGATTATGATCTTACGCATAAACATACCAAAATACAATATATCGATAGTATGTCATTTCCTTTGCTAAGCAAGAAGAATCTAATTCTTCAAAATACAAAAGTTAAAGCATCCATTTTAGAGAGACAAAAAGTGTAAATGGACAGAACATTGTCTACTATTATGATTTGGGTTTGGACTAGTCATTCATATTATAGTAAGTTTGTACATCAAACTCCATGTATTGATAACAGTTATTTTAAAAAATAAAATATATTTACATACAAGTATTTTACTTGGTGAAGTGTAATTTGTCCCGTCATATATAAATTAATACTAGCAATAGCTGTAAAGTGAACAGCAGATCTTTCAGTGTTGTTAAATGTAGCGTGTATTCCCTCGTACTAAACCATAAATGAAATATCTTTTAAAGTTGTAACTAAAATTTATGAACTATTATAAATAGAAAGAATGATCTATTTACCAGATCTACAGAGTCTATAGATTCATCATAGATTTGTGATCAAATCATCTTTTCACAATGATGTTCTACGTTTTCGAATACTTGGAGCTAAATAGAAAGTATTATATTTTTATTGGGATGTTCATAATATGCATAAATATTCTATAAGTTGACCAAACTTAAAATACACTTAAAACATTTTAAATGAAAATAGCATAAAACAGGTTTAAAAAACACAAACGTTTAACGAAATAATAACCTTCACACCAAACTGTAAAACTTATAAAATGGTAAGGGATCTTTTTTGTACATATTATCATTTCGGGTGTTAAACATGCATTATTTCTTTGAAATTATCTGTATAATGAGTTGTTGTTTTTGTATGTATACATACGAAAACAATTTTCCCATTGATTTTCTTATAAGTCGCTTCAGATGACAAAAGCAGCAGTAAACAGTGCTGGATATTGTCATTAATGTAATTCCAAAATCAGTAGATACTTTGTTTTCTTAAAATAACGTCTAGTACTCACCGTGTACTAACCTGAAGTTGCATGCAGGACGTATTTGTACTTTGCACTGCTTACTAGAAGTTTAAGTACACCAGTAAGATAAGGCAAAATGGACAGCAGAAGTGGCAGGTAATTTTCGAACATTAAGATTTTTTTGTTTAGCACTATTAGTATAATTTTTCTCCCTTTGAGAGGCTTTTTGTAAAGCTTTCGCTGTTCTCATACAAATGTATATTTTTACATGTTGTGTAAGCTTACTTTTAACAATTCTTCCTGTTCCGTATCACACCTGTTTTGTTATGTATTTTTACTCTGAACGTTGACAGCATGTTTAAACAATATAATCTATAGAAACTTTCGCTATGAATCCATAATTATAAGATGTCGTCTTTATAAATTAATACGTAGTTGGTAGCGTGTAAGATACAGATGTATCTTTCAACTATAGAATATTTTTAAAATATTGATTTTCATTCCTTGTACGCTATAAACTAAAAAATCTAAGTGTATGTATACGCATGAAATTACATCACTCTAACGTAAAGATATATTTCCATAGATAGATTAAAACTAAAAAAAACTAAAAACATCTATTCGTTGTATTTTATAAAACTGAAATGGCTACGGCTTAGTCTTAGATTGTTGGTTATTTCTGTGTTATTTATATTAAAACAGAAACGTGCCTTTCATTTTTGTGTTTTAATTTCTACACGTCGCTGCAACCAAAGATACACAAGTAACTAAAACAGAGGCATTTAAACTGATGTTTGATAATATCTTGCGTACGTTCTTCATACGTATGCTCAGAGAAGAAACATTCCATCCTCAGAAACTTTAATAGCATCGCCCTTACTCTGAATATCTGTTACTATGTTGCGAGACTTGCTCTCAAGGAGTTCCAGATATGTTGCGCAGTTTTTTTCCATCATTAAAAGTTCATTCACTCATCAGGAGGTTCCAAAGACAATCCGTAGAGTCAAGATATCAAATGTAGATGGTCACTGTATTAAAACTGAATGAAGTAACTATCGTCACAAAAAAAACCAAAACATTATTTAATTGCTAATAGGTCTAAACCAACCCAAACAGTGCCAGAAGTTCTTGGAAGTGATAGGCAGCACGTTACACAAATTTCATAGATATAGTTTGCCCAATTGGGATATTACAAGCACGCACTGAATCCATTGTGACTTTAATGAAATTATTGTTACTAGTGTTACGTGTTACGATTTATCACAGACGAGTCCCAGTTTATTATGTTACGTACTACAATTCGAAATAGCCTGAAACTCAGTTAAACAAAAATTTAAACTTAGAAGTTAATTATGTGTCAAATTTATATTAGCCAACAAGATTGATACTCATGGTTTTCTTTCTTTTTTAATACAAATATATTTTAATATACAAACAATAATACCATAATTTATAATAAGGGCTATTAAAAAGATTGATTTATATATAAACGTTTTACAAAATTAGAAACAATATTAATTTCTCTATCAGATCCTAAATGTCCTTGATATTTTGTTGATTTCTGAATTGTCATAGGTGCAATTCACTTGATGAGGAGTTAGCTAGCTCTTCGCTCGTTACACGCGAGCGGTTTTCAAGTTACATAATGTCTTCGTAAAAATACTAATGTCTGATGCTAACCCGCTGAAGTTAAATGATTTCTGATGTTTGAAATCGATAAACCTTCCCAGTCAATATATGAATTTCCCAATTAATAAGCGTTAGTCACAGTTATAGCTTTCAAGGTTTATAGTTTACCAATTGCAGCTAACCAATAATATATACAGTCTCTCAACGCGTTGCGTTGGTTACGTTTTATACGTGTGAGGAGAGTTTCTAGAAATGTCACCCTGTGCACCAATACTAACTACACACTTGTGCATTCGATCACATATATATTATTGATTCTTACACTTGAGAATATTCTACAATTTTAGTAAACAGACGGGAATTTCAAAACAAATTTTAACAGTATAAGTTACATACATCCAACACTAGATATGACGACGTACGACAAACTACAAATAACAACAGAAAACAAGTGAACAACAAAAATAAACAAGGATAATAAATAACACAACACAAGAACAATATAAAAACACGCATACAACTGAAACACAAGTAAATAATAACAGCACAACAGAAGTAAATACAAATTAAAAGACACAGATGAGTGCAGAGATAATTAAAATAATTATCACAGATTTAATTCCAGAATATACAAAACCGATACAAACAACAAATTACATCGAACTCTTAATAAATATAGCAAAAAAACATATAACACCATACACTCCACAACTAATACCAACAATCAGGGAATACCTCTTATCATCTTAAATTCACCGTTATACATATCAATATTCAAGGTGCAATTGCTTCCAAGAAACACGAGATCAAATGCATGATTAGACAAACTAACCCTAAAATAGTTACAATAAGTGAAACACTATTATCTAAAAAACAATAGATTTAGAAAATATAACTACTCATCTATCAGAAAAGATGGAATTAATAACCTGGATACAAACAGGGGAATTGTCCTGTTACACAAATCAAATTTATCAGTAACATAAATTCAAATGAGTAGTAATAATGAATACATAATGTCCGATGTTCTCCTAAATAATCAATCAAATGTTACCATAGCTGGAGTATATTGTTCACCAACTAAACCAATAGACTTAAATGTACTCAACAACGTCTTTTCCCACAATCAAAATGCCATTTCAATAGGAGATTTAACTATGAGCATACAAATTTTGGATGAAAGTCTACAAATGCTAACGGAGGAAAGCTAATACAATTAAGAGATAAAAACAACAGTGCCTTGTTAAACGAATAATCAGCAATAGACTCTCCACATTTCTGAAGATAACATCAAAATTACCTGAAGTACAAAATGGATTCAGAAAATTCAGACAAACAACAGACCACTTAGTCACACTAACTGAATCAATAGTCGCATGAACTGTCGCATGCTTTCTTGATACTAAGAAAGCTTTCGACATTGAATGGCACAATTCTTTCCAGTTTCTCATGTCATAAATGTGACTACCGCGTGGAATAATTCGCTGGGTCTCTAACTTTTTGGAAAACAGTAAATGTAAAATAAATGTTCTGGGAATCCTCTCAGAGTTATTTACTCCGGAGACAAGCGTTCCTCAGGGAGGGGTAGTTAGCTCTATCGTCTTTATCGTGTATTTTAACGATAAGTCTCTGAATGATCCAAATAGTGGATACTCGTCACAGTTCGCTGATGATGCTGCAGTCTGGAAAAGTGTCACCACACCATCAATAGTAGCTACAAGTATACAACCACAGATAAATAGAATAAATGATTACTGCAAAATATATGGAATCAAAATAAACATAAGAAAAAACCAACTGGTAGTTTTCACACAATTAACAAAATACAAAAAATAACAACACATATGGAACACTTCTTCAGACTGATACATCCGCCAATTTTTTAGGATTAACATTTGACTCAAAATTAACATATATAAAACACTTAGATAATATTAAAAGCAAAATATGATGAAGGACAAACAGGAGTCTAACTGGTAAAAACAGTGGAGCAACAGCCGACAACATTAAAAAACTACAAAACATTCATTCGACCTGTAACTGAATACACAGCCTCGGCATGGATAAACATAACAAAACAGATAAAAAACCAAACTGCAAAAAATACAAAATACATTACTCACAACAGCATATAAAGTCCCTAGAACAGGTTCATCTGATTTTATGCACAAATACTCAAACACAGAAACAGTATCAAATAGACTGCTTCATAGTACACTAAATTATTTCCACGACAATTGGAGAAAAAATGATTTATTATGGTAATGTACTGTACAGCCTGCAGGCTGTTTTTTGGCCGCAAGCCACGCTGCCGTGTGTCTTGATTTCATTATTAATATTTCTAGATTCTCCTGTAAATCTTGTATATCCATTTCGTCTTGCTAATACTTAAGTAGATTCAGCCAAAATGCTGAAGTAAATAAACAGGTTGTTTTATCCTATATGAAGAAGACTGGATAAACATTATTTACATAATCATTTTGTTGGTACATGGGAAAAGCTATAATTATGATATAAGTATTATTATGAATGTATATAAATTTCAAGTGGATATGCCAGATTATTTCCATATATAACTTGGACATTTGTGGTCATACTTTAATTTACAGTTATACTTTAACTTTTGAAGTTGCCTTCGGTATTAAACAGAAGCTTATGTATCTGAATACACGTTACTGTTAGCCCAGTTTCCTAAAGTACTTTTGCATATCACTTTATGACTCATGTAAAAAGTCATAAAAGCTACAGTGTACAGTTATTGTACCATAGCTCGCAATGTGTCATAAATAATAAATTTAAAATATTTTATACCCGTAAGCATAAATAACTTATTAACCGATGTTATCTCTGGGGGTCCTTAACACACCCATCAGCTAAAGCATCGTCGTGTAACTGCCTTTGTTATGTTAAAGATCTCTCTTATCTGCCTTCAGAATTGCAAATTAAGTTTCATCCACCACATAAATCTAATAGCTATTTTTCATTTCTATGACAGTATTTGTTTAAATTTTTCATTTAGTTGTGGGATCGTAATTATGCATCTTTACAAATGTGTACTTAGATTGAATGTGTTATAGTAAAACGATTTTCCAGTCAAATCATGTCGCTTCAATCCAGTTGACACATCCAACATATTCTATTTGATGATTGTGCATCTTCACAATGGCAACGCAATGTAGGACCATAGCAAAAAAGTGAGACTGGAATGTTCAAAATACACCCTTCCTTCATGCCTTTTCCATAATCCATTGGACGGTTTCTCAGGACCGATTTCAACAATTTTATCAAACTTAACCGGTATGTCTTCATACGAAATATCATAAGTAACGATTCTCCAGATACTTGAGGTATGTGATGGTTAAAGTTATGTATCGTGCATTTTTCTTTTTATGTAAAGATGACTTTTGTTGTTTTTCCAGCTGGAGATCCTTCTTGATTTTGTTACGTACCTTTGCCTAGGTGATGTTACTGATGTTTTGCTTCACAGATTTCAGATGTTAAGTCGCCGCATTTTTTTAACATCTTTCTTTTATTTTGGATAATCCTGCTTCCCCGTGTTGATTCACATTCCTTTGATTACAATGTTATTTAGAAGAAGGAATATCCTCGTATTGAAAAATCTAAATTCCCGATCTAAACACGTCTTTACGGTGTGAGTATATGAATATTTCGTATTGAAAAGGACTATTGCATAACATTCTCAAAATCGGTAAACGTTTGATAACATCACTCTACTTACAAAACGGAAAACAAATGTTAAAATGTAGTTTTTATACATTCGTATCTACTGTAACTTTATAAAGACCATTGGTATCACGTAATTTGCTGCTTTGCATAATCAAAGTTATTTCATATAATTTGCACAATACTTTCTACATTATTGAAACATGCGATATTAACAAAGATAATATAGAGTTTAATTTAATAACTAATTAAAATAGGTAACTATAATCAGGTAAGACTTGGCATACCCTGAGGTTGGGTGTTTTGATTCGCTATGTAGGGGTCATAAGTTCGTGTACCCCTTACCGAACATGCTCATTCTATAGAATTGCCAACTGGGCCAATCATCCTCATATAAAGATTCTTTGTTTAAAGAAATTAAAAGATACGGCGAGAGCAGGTGGTTAGAGCGCTCGAATCGTGCTCTGAGAGTTACAGGATCGAATCCCCATCACATCTTTCAGCATTGGGTGTGATACTATGTGACGGTCAACCGCATATGGTGGTAGGTGACAATGTCTAGCTTTCTTCCCTCTTAGCTTACACTGATAAAGTAGGGATGGCAAGTGTAGTTTTTTCGCAAAATTTAAAACAACTAAAATTAAATGCCGATCACAAATTATTTGGGATTAATGGCGTAAACAGTAAAGAAAACAACTATAACAAAATGACACATAACATTGTACTTGATTTAACTCGTATAAAAAGACTGAAGTCCAAATAATATTGATTTTAGTTCGTAATCATTTATTTTCAAATAAAGATTACGATCTGTTTGCCAATTTACAAAATATCATGTTAAATGTTTTAAATTACAAATTCAAAATAATAGTAAACAAATTAATCACATGGAAACACTAAGCAAACACTCATTTGAAAAGCTAAGAAACGCGTCACAATTAAGAGAAACAACTCTGTAATATAATAAGGCTTAGTTGTGGATGCATTGAATCGAATACTAGATTGTAAATGAGCCGAATATATATGTTTGTTAAAGCGTGTCCTATATGATATATGTACGCAATATAGTTTATTGTTTTAAAGCTTATATTGAAACAATGTCAATAGACTACGGTGATTAAAAAATCGTTTTGTTGCAATTCGTAAAAATGTTTTAATTTAGTCAGAAATAATAACATAACTTCTAAGATGAACTGTAATTTAGTCAGAAATAATAACACAATTTGAAGGACGAACTGTAATTTTGCAACGTGATCCTGTAATGACTTTTAAAATATATTTTTGGAGAACGATCGAAAATCATTCTGCAACATAATATTTGAAAGTGCTTTTTTACAAGTGTATTCTTTCTCATGTAGTGAGATTGATTATTTGATATTTATAATGTTTAAGCTTAAAAATCTGAATGGTATGTGATTCTTATTTAGCATCAAACAAAGCAGAATTAAGTATTCACATTTGTTGTTTGTGGTACAATTTCTGAGTTAATATCATAAATAACAAATTGAATAAAATAAAAGAAATATGAACTTTTTTATAGAAAGAAACTTGTAAAAAAAATTGATAATAAGGATCATATCATGCTGAACCTATTGAAGTTCGGAAAATCAGATGAAATTACTTTATTTTCACGACAAGTTATTTACTCGTTGCTAAATTTGTGATAAGAAAGTGTGTGGATATTTTGTTCTTTTTAATGGCGTGTACCTGATATTATTGTCAAAAATGCACCATTTTCAGAGTTTCTTATCATGTCCCAATCTGAGTTGTATTTAATTTTATTTGTATTTTTTATTTTATTCTTGCTTACAAATGAACTTTTAAGCATTTTGGAAATATTCTTCCTCACTGAGAAAAATATTAGTTATATATCAATGCAAAATTGTATTTAGAAAAAAAAACACTTAAAATTCTAAAACATGATGACATTGCTGTAAATATAAAAATAGTAATAAATAATGTTTTCGTAAAATAATTAATTTACATAACGTTATATAAATTTCGTATTTTCATTAAAAACATATTTTTGTCGAAAAAATATTCTTACTGGTTAAGATTTTATAATGAAAATGAAAATATGCTTAAAACGATATTATTCGCTGTGGGCCTTACTTTATAATATTATCGTATTTCTCGTAACGTATATATCATATGTTTTACACATGCTGGGTTAAATATCCTCAAAGTTTCATCAGAAGGAAAACTGTACATTAAACTGTAACAACACCAGTTTGTCACAGGATTAAGAAATGGTAAAAGCGTAACACAACCAAAATTTCTTTGTACAGTGAGTGACTTGTATTTTAATGCAAGTTATTTCTCTTATAGGTTATTCTTGATCCTACATTACTTCCATATTCAATATCTGAAGGGTTTCATGTATAGTTCTGTATTCAATTTAATGTTTATGCTTTTACTTGAATCATCTTTCCAATCTCTTTAATGTATATCCTACTTTAGAAAAAAATATCTTTTGAATATTTGATTTCAAGTTACGCACACATTTGATATTTTTAATATATGTATATAAGGTAGTCTTTACTGCAATCTGACCAAGATTTTATGACTACATATAATTATTTGTTTTGTTCTAACGAAACACCGAAGCATCAGCTACGTGTCCTATGCTTTCTACAAGGATAAAATCGTGAACTATATTATTATACGCTGCCAAACGTATTACTAAGTCTGCACTTAACACTTACTGGTTGGACGTGGTCTAGTGGTTAACATGCATGTATTATGAATCATGGCTCAGGGCTCGTTTTCATAAACATTCACTAAGCGCTTTCTGGCAGTGAGTGCTCTATAAGTCCCACTGTTTGATCACAAAATAGCAACTGAAGAACTTACAGTCATTTATGTTCAGAATAAGGGATGATTTTAATTAATTTGGCGAAAAAATGTTATCAAACAAATAAACTGAACAATTTACCGCGAAATATAAATATGGATGTTTTGACCCTATATTGTAATTTTGAATTATTATATATATATAACATAAGCTATTATACCATTGAACTATTTAGTTTTACTTTTTAATCATGTTAAGCCTGACAATATCGTAAATAGTTGGCTATGACTGTAAAATATACATCTTCATTTCATTTCTCTACATCAGATAGATCATATGTATTCTAAATCTACATTGAGTTACTTGGCTAGTAGCAACGTTATGACCTAAACCGGTCACAGGTTTGCAGATTAAACTAACGAAATTTCTGTTCACCTTTTAGCAAAATTTCTTTTACTTTTTATTGAACAAAAATATAAACTACTATTTTCCGTTGTTTTGCTTCACACTAGCTTTATGTAGGATTTTATTGCTTTCGGAAGTTATTCCTTACGAGTTAAGCTCAGTATGATAATAGTAATATCTGTACCTATTGATAATGGTTGTTGTAATGATCTCAGTTATTCATCGCTTTTACCGTCTTTAATGCTAAAAGACGTGCTTATTGATTTCACATTGATTGAACTATCGTGTTATGGCAAGTTTTAATCTTGTTTTTTTCATTTTTTATTATTTTTATCAGTCTTCTCACACACATACAGATGCCTCAATCCGAACTGATCTTTACGTTTTGTACTGATTTTGTTTCTTACTAAAGCTAAATAACTTCCTGGACAAACATAAATTATTTGATTTCCTTATTCTCTAAATGTTTCGAGGACTTTATTTTTACTTCTTATGTCAGTATATGGTTCTTTCTGCAAACTATAGGTACTGAAATCCGACATTTTATTTGTTAACACCTTTAGGCAAAGGACTTACGCACCTATCTTTCATACTGCCACATTAGAACTGTATAGCAAGATTTCATTGAGTTCCAGGACATTTTACGACCATTAGCAATAGCTCTGTGTGACTGTCTTATCAAAACTCTTAGAGAAATATAATGTATGTACGGTTGTTATCCGTGGTCTTACTGTCCAGAATTTTTGTCAGATTACTTTCTCTTATACGAAAGCCTTCAACGAGCTAGCTTACATTGTTTCAGGATATAACCACATTTAATTCCGTGAAATTTAATAAGTTTAATGTTTACTTTCAGAGATTGGTCTGTGTGTGAACCTTGGGACATTATTTTGTTATTCTATCCTAATGTTATCTTAAAACTTGATGACAAATGTGGGAACTTATAAGTTATTTAAACAATAGTTTTGGGAAGTAATTTACTTTAGGGTTTTTCATGATAGAACTAATAAAATAAAATTATATTTGAATATATGTACCTATATTAAAGGAAATAATCGGTTATAAAATTAACATCTTCAAGAGAAGGTTTACTGGAAAATAAACAAATCTATACTTTTACTTAAGTAAAAAGACAGCTAGGACAGTGAGGAAATATAAGAATAACTTACGATAACATTCTTGTGAAGACCTTTGAACTTTTAAAATAAGATTAGAATGTAAAGTGAAAGAAAAACAACACAATTCAAATTAAAAGTATGAAGAAAAAATGTAATATGCTTGAAAACGACCTGAGTAAGCTGATATTTATGTGTACTTCAATAAAAGTAAAACGGATAAAAAATTATCACCATAATACAAATGGTTTGTTTGTTTTTAAATTTCGCACAAAGCTACTCGAGGGCTATCTGTGCTAGTCGTCTCTAATTTAGCAATTTAAGACTAGAAAGAAGGCAGCTAGTCATCACCACCCACCGCCAACTCTTGGGCTACTCTTTTACCAACGAACAGTGGGATTGACCGTCACATTATAACGGCCCCACGGCTGAAAGGGCGAGCATGTTTGGTGCGACGGGGATGCGAACCCGCGCCCCTCAGATTACGAGTCACATGCCTTAACACAATACAAATGGAGAGTTACATTTCTAAATATTAAAGTGTTAAATTATGTACAGTTATTAAAGACATACGAACATTCTTATAATATTATTACACACAGAACACAGAGATATGCTTGAAGCCTTAGATAACGTTTTAAGTTACACATAACAAAAAAAGATAAAAAGCTGGTTAGTAATATACAGATTTTGGTACCATTGTAATGACTTTAAGTTATCTTGTTGACGGCATGTAACGTTAATTTTCTCGAGTGATTATAATATGTAATATGATGAGGAAATTAAATATTTCAGTGATCAAGTTTGTTTGTTTCCAAAATTGCCTAATTTTCTTTGGGAGAAGATATAATCTAAAAATATCACCGTGTCTGTACAAAACTGTCTTAATTATCTTGTTTGTACCTCTCATGTTTAAACGATTTCTTCACTCAAATAAATTATGAAGGAAGCAATGTTGGAAACTACAATTTCAATCATGTTTCTTTTTCTTTTATCCTCCGGGAAAACAACAGTAAGTTTACAGATTTACAACGATAAGTTATGGGTTTTAATTTCCCGCGGTGAACACAGCAGCTAGCCCAGTGTGTTTTTGTTCTAAAACAAATGTTTTTCATTTTACTTATTTTTTTAGAGTAGACAAGAGATTCACTCAGAAATGAAACTTTATAAATTGCCACATATTTATGTAAAGGTTTTAGCTGAACCGTTTATTTACAACAGTTGAAATGAGAATTTAATCGAAACCTGTTCCACCCAACTCTACGTAGAATTAACCACAACACCCACATAGAACAGCTACAAGAACACTCGCTAATAAAACATTCGAAAGCAGTAACTGTTAGAAAGCAATAAGGGAAAAGTTTAGAGTCCATTTTGGTTTGAATTATATCTTTACGTAAAACACCAATTACTTTATTTGTGATTCATATTATCCGGCCCCCCGGTGGCACAGCGATATGTCTGCAGACTTACAACGCTAGAAACTGGGTTTTGATACCAGTATTAGACAGAGCACAGATAGCTAATTGTGTAACTTTGGGCTTAATTTCAAAGAAACAATTGCATTGCCTGTATGCTAACGTGTAGCCCTCTGGTGGTTCAGCGTCAAACCTGAGGCTAAAAACACTAAACACTGAGAATTGATACCTTGATGTATACAACTAACACAGCTCATAGAGAATAAAATAACTACTATGTAAATAAGGGTGATGTTAATTCGTTTATGATTTAACTTGAAATATTCATAAACCTGTGAGGATTAGATAATGTATTTTTTAATTAATAATTAAACTTCCTCTTAATATCTCGAATGTATACAAATAATCTTAGGCCAAACAATCTAATAAAGTAATAGTTTTGTATTTTTTCAGACATTTATTTAAGAATTCAAGAAAACTTAAACTTTAATGAACTTAAAAACAAGAATAAGAGGAAGTTTTATAGCGTTGTACTTGTCTTCCTTTTTTGAATAAATACATATTACTAAACGCAGTTTGAAACATAAGATAAACAACAAATAGTGTGTTAAAACAGATGCAGAAAAACATGGATACTAACAGTTAAATTTTGATTTCTTTTCAACTTATCCTTCAGTATAGCCTTAAGAAAACTTAAGTGGTACAGCATGCTAAACCTAACAACGAAACATTATTCTTTGTCTAAAAAAAAGGATCATAAAAACGTTTTGAAACCCAAAAATGTAGCTAAACTGTAAGTCTGTCTTTTTTGTACATATACGTTGCGCTAAAGAACTAAAATTTAGCTCTTTCTAAAACTTATATTTTAAAGCCAAGACAGCATGTCCTCAAGCTTACAAATAATCGAAGAAAAAACAGTAATCTGCGATAGAAAGCAATCATAGTACACAAACCACGTTTCCAACTTTGTTGTGTAACGTAGAATGTCAACCAAATCAAAGTCACTATTATCGCATATGAAGTACGTAACTCTTGTTATAAGAAAAAATCAGAGACTATCTATGTTCAAGGTAATGCGATATTTGTACTTTTGCTCCTGAACCAGTAATCTACTTACAAATATTTCGCATAAATCGAACCAGGATATCGTGTATCCATGCTTGAAAGCACTTCAGTGTGTAGTCAATCTTGCCTACACAATGCCCCAAGTCCAAGTGTCGCCGGTTGGTCATTCCTGATAAGATCCCAGACTCAAATAATGAGCAATGACCAACAGCTTATCCAGCAGTGATGAAAGTGGAAAAGTTATAACATCAATATTCAACGTCATTTAGTGGAAGACCTTTTCTAAGAACACTCATGTTAATTTTGACGAAGCAACGTGTATCAGAAGCTAAAGCAAACAATACTGATCATAGTATTACTATTTTGCATTAATATAGTAGTAGTGGTAACACATTAATATGTACAACTCTCTTAACATATAACAATATATATAATTTTTCAACACGTATTGGCTGATTTATTATTTAAAAAGAATCACATTTTAAAGTTTAAAAATACAATAAAATATTAACCCTAACATATAACTGAAGTGTATGTATATTAAGGCAAAATAATAAATATGATAATTATTGTTTTATACTTGATGAAATAACCATATTTCATCCATAAGTAAAACTGAAATAATTACTTATAACACTGTTAATAGTTTACTTGTTCACTTTAAGAACAATTAGTATGATGAAACGATGGTCACTTTACTAAGCTTTTTCACCAAAATGCCCACCAGTGGCTCAGCGGTATGTCTGCGAACTAACAATGCTACAAACCGGGTTTCGATACCCGTGGTGGGCAGAGCACAGATAGCCCATTTTGAAGCTTTGTGCTTAATTTATAAACAACAAAAACTTCAATAAAACAATTTTTAATTTCAAGAAATTATTTCAGTTATGTGCCATAAAAATCAAAAGTATATTTTTATTACTTAACTTTTCTTTTCTCGAGTTACAGCCACTTTACCGGAAAATATACAATAAAAATTACAATTCGATTGTTTTAAAGGAAGAATACTACAAAGTAGCAAAAAAATAGCGGAATAAGTCAGGAAAATAACATTATAATAGTTTGGTAAGACTGATCTAATTTTAATTGCTTCTATTTTGTTATTCTTGTTTGTTTATGAGTGATTTGTTCATGGTAAAATTATCAGGGAATTTTGGGGAAAATGATTAGCTCTCTTACTCTTTATTGCTCACGTGTTATACTGAAGAATGAATTAAACAACAGACCTATGGCACATTTTTCGAAGGTATGTTTCATCCTTTTATTACTCAATGTTTTACTGTTTATATATTTGGAAGAAGGCATCAGATACAAACATTAGGTCTTCTTACAGAGAGGCATAAAAACAAAAATGAGGCCAAACGCGAATCATAGCTGTTAGGCCTAAATTTTATCTGATGCACATTCCCATCATCTTTAATAATTTTAATATTTTATTTTTGGTAAGTTAGATTTATTGCTTCATATTTTTTAAAAAATAAAACAATATGTAAGATTACTGAAGCATTATTTATTCCTAAAGTATGACAAAGTACAAAATAGAATTAGCCTGAAGTTATTTTTTTCTTTCCTTTTCTCAAAGGCCAAAGGCGTGTAATTGACGAACAGGAAAAAAAAGACAACAACACATCATGTGAGACAAACACGAAAACCAAAAACACGCTGATTAAAAATTTATATGCAATAATTAACTCAGGTTTATTGAATTTCCCAATACATTTCGAACTCTATAATTATCGCAAATATGACGTCAGAGTGAAGTGATCCGTTATACTGCTTTCAGGGATAATTTTAAAAGTTAAAATGCTCCTTATTTTGCTGCATTGGATGTGTATTTGTAGTAACCAGTCCTTTTCTTTTTTTAAAGAAAAATTGTTTAATTAAATATTTTCCATTTTACTCATTTTTGCAGGTTTTCTCGTTCTCTTTATGTCCAATCTAATCCGTAACTATAAGCATACTTATGATATTTGAACTATACTTGAAAATTCCTAACTTTTTCCGTACTTATGGCGTTTGAAGTGACAGTTTTGAACTGATAGCAGCATTTTAAATTATAAACATTAACTTGTATCTTAATACAAAGTTTCTCTCAGAACTCTTCTGAAAAATTATAAAGTAATATACACTTTTATCCAAGGTTATAAAATGTAATTATATAGCAAATAACCAATTTATAGGAAATTTCAAAACTCTAACATAATGCAACAAAATATCCAAACAACATTTCATACTTACACAAAAGTCAATTGAGAACAAAAATGAAAAACTTCAAAGCATCACAAATAATCTATCTAAAGTCACGCATTTCCAATCATACCAAAAAACATTTGATGTAAACAATGGGTTAACAAGTACTCCTAACTTTCCATTTCAAGAAGAAAAATATAAAAAAAAGATCCAAGTTTTCATTCACTTGATATCTAGGAATTCATCTGAGAAATTTTTCAGAATGACATAAACTTTCTAGCCAAAGAAATGAAGTTTTAATAATTCCGTAGTGAAGCTACCATAAATAAGGGATTATCAATTACTAGAAAATCGTCACTAAAAATAACACAATTTCTAACAATACTTTTACGTCTATGAGACTTCAGAATCCGAAAATGTATGTATTTTACCTATAGAATTTGCCATAAACTTGCGAAATATACATACATATATATATACTTACTTTTTAACGTTAAAACTAATGGACAATTACGTTCTATCAGGGACAGAATATTTGTCCATACTGCCACTAATACAGAAGTCTATATCCCTGAATTGTATAAAGTTTATAGTAAGTACACTTCATGTAATGACTAAGCGCGACCTGTCGGATTGTAAAACTTAGGTCTTATGGCTCCTGTACCGCTAACACTTGTGTGTTTGTGCGTGTGTTTTCTTATAGCAAAGCCACATTGGGCTATCTTCTGAGTCCACCGAGGGAAATCGAACCCCTGATATTGGCGTTGTAAATCCGTTGACTTATCGCTGTACCAGCGGTTGACACCGTTAACATATCAAAATATTTTTAAAAGCCGCGCTGGTCGTTTTTGGCCGTAAGTGCATTATAGCAGTTGCAGTTAAATCACACTACCTGGTGTGACAAGAATATAATAAGAATTGGCGGTAGGTGTTGTTGATTAGCTGTTCTCACTTTAGAATATCACTACAAAATTACGGACGGCAGCGCAGATAGTCCTCATGTAGGTTTGTGCGGAATTCAACAAAACAGGAAACTTTACATAGGGTCAATTTTCTATGGTCAATACTTTTGATTTTATATTATATGATAAATAATAATTTACATGTGTTGTCTTAAATAAAATATTTACTTATTATATCTTATATTGTTTTGCTCTTTATGTGTGATAAAGAAAAGAACAACAAGAATAAAATATCTCAGTTTTATTACTTAAAATACACATTATCTTTTGCATGATAAATAAACTTCTACTTTATGTACAAAGTGGAAGATACGTAGCTTTTCTGCATACAGTTGCTGTGTTAACAGAGAAAATCTATAGCACATTCTGGTTAGCTTCTCCAGTGCTCTTCAAGGTATACAAGGCAACAAAATTGCGTGTCATATTTGATATCTGAAGTCACTCATCACGAAACAGAGTGAATCAGTTAAATAAAAAGTGTGTACGTGCATGTGTCTGTTTTCTTATAGCAAAGCTATATCTGTCTATTTGCTGTGTCTACTGAGAGTAATCGAACCCTTGAGTGTAACGTTGTAAAGCCGGAGACTTACATCCGTCCCAACAAAAAACAAATACAAAGCGAGAACAGTTGATTCAGTTTGTGAGAAAAGTCAAGCACCCTAGAATATCTGAAACTTTCTAAGCCATTCCTTTATCATGTACAGATTTAGGTTGGAAGTTACAAGTAGATTAGAGACGACTCTTCTCTTTTCATCATTGAACGGTATCTAACCAAGCATGTTGAAAATCAGGCATTATGTAGAGTAATGATTAGAAGAGGTAGTTACATCTATGGAGGTTGGCTGAAAGAGTTTTGCTGCTCTGTGAACAATAGGCTATTTAAAGTTTCTGTAAATCCCAATCAGAGTTAGAAAGTCCACAAACAAACACAAACAACTAGGGATGATTTACTTTTGATTTAAGCTTGGCTATAGACTCTGATATGCATTATCTGTCTAATCGTCTATTTACTTAAAATTTTATTTAAATGTAATCTAAATCACCTTATTATCTCAATTTTTTCATATATTTTACAAAATAAACTTCAACTTTAAATAACACTATAAAACAACATCATCTTGGTACAACCAGTAAGCAAGTGATACATATTTACTACAACAGTGAGCCAAACTGTTTCTTTATTTCTTTTAAACTAAAATGAAAATCACATAAAGAATAATGCTGTTCAAATTATGGAAAATTTCAGATAAAAATTACAAGTGCTTTGGATTTCTATGTAAATGCTTTGCTTTGAAATTCGAAAATATGTTTTCTCCAATACCGTAGATCAAGTGCACATTTAAGTTGAGTAAAATCGTCGTAAAGTGCATATACTAAACATTTTAATTTGAAATGATTTGTTTTATTGTTTTACACTACTTTTGTGTAATAAAATATAGAATACTTTCAGTAGTAAAATACATTTTAAGCCTTCACAAAGCAAAACTGGAAAAAGTCGTGAAAGAAAATACATTGTTCATCATTCAGTTTTGTAGATAGAGCCAATATTTGTAAAATGGTTCATAAACAGGTTTGGAAACTGAAAAGAGGTAAATTAGTGTTTTCTAAATGAACAGGTTAAGTATCAGGTGCTATGACAGTCTCTGTGGTTGTGCCGCTAGACACTGGTCTCTCACGTGTAAACCAATTGTCTCACACGAAATACAAAAGAGTCGTTTTCTTGGTTTTCTTACTGGTATTACCTTCTGGCTTTATACTGTCTTGTTGATTTTTCATATTTTGTTTTCCCTAGCTACATCTAATGCTATTTTGTTTTTCTTAGAGAATGCCCTATAAACTTCAATGAAAACCTTCCACAATTACCATTTTCACCTTAGGAGGTGATTAATATCTTGTCAATACAGTTGCAGTGGGATGAGCTTCTCAGTTTCCTTGTTTAACTTTTATCTCTGCATGACCTTGTACTTATATTTAGTTGATGATCGTACCATTCTACTGCTATAATTTCTGCCATCCATCAGGGAACCAAACAATGAACTGTTTTTGTTTTTTTATAATACTACCTGTCAGTCAATCACAACACTTATTCTAGTGGCACTGTCTATTTGTGCTTCATTTTTTCAGCAACTGAAAGAGAAGCTATCTTCTAAACCCATTCTTATGCAGTTTAAAGGAAGCTTGAATTCTCCATCAACATTATTCAAAATGATGTTTCTCCATGAGAAGACGAATTCTAAACCAGCTGTCTCACTATGTTTCTAAAGAAATCATTTTTAGTTATGATGACAGCTTAAATAGGTGTTGATGTGTTTTTTTTTTCTGCTTCATTCTTAACCATATATCGACATTTTCTTTCTAGGCTAATTTCTGCACATTCCAGCTTGGAAATCTGTGATGATAAATTATTCTAATGATGTATCTATAACACCTGTTTACCAATGACTATCTCCTGAGGCACCTTTCAAGCCAGTGTTCCCAACTTTTTTTTTATCAGTAGCGCTTACTTAAGCAAACAGTAACCGTCCATGTCTCTTTTTAATAAGTTTTTGATACAAGTACCAAAAGAGATATGTTCAACAATTGAACAAGAAGCATTGGGGTGGACATTGCTTGTCACAAACACATTTACATAACGAATTTTGCTGAAACGTACTGAAAGAAAAAACTATTTTTACGGTCTAATTTCTACAAATGTAACACTGACACCGTCAAAACCTTTTTCTGCTACTCTGCTACTCCCTCAAAGTTTACTGTTCATGAATTTTTAAAGATGTGGTACTGCCCACTTTGGAAAACACTATTTTATAGTCACTCACTTACTTGTTTGTTGCTTGTTGGAGCCATTGCGTATATATAGTGTCCTAGTTGTAAAGGGCAGTAACTCAGTGAGAGAATGCATAGTCTTCACACTGAAAAGTCCTAGAAATGTTTCTTGCAAGCATTGTTGGTGTTGTTGAGACCTATGAGGTGTAGTAGAGGTTAATAAAGTATATTCCATGATCATGTTAAACTAATGATTTATATATATTTGTCAACCTCACATTCATCAAAGGCATTGCATAATCCTGTATCGAACAAATAAACCTTTGGTAAACTACAAACATAAAATTGTTCAGTTTTTGTCTTCTGCTACAACGTATATTGCATTAATGACTTTGTTAGCATTTGTTAACATGGAGTTTAAGAGCCTGGTAAAGTTGAGTTATCAAAGGCTACTTACGAGTACTCAGTGCTTGTTCCAGAAGAATAGCAGTATCTGTAGAGAATAGTAATAGCTTTTTTCCTCAGTATGCCTCTTGTTGAATGTGCAGAACATGGCTGTGAATTTTGCAGGATTGATATCATTACTGATTCTTGATATCATATGATCACTCTGCTATGGGATGATTCAAATTTACTTAGATTTAAGCTTGGCTATTGACTCTGATATGCATCATAATGTTATCATGAAATATTTAAGCATGACATCTTGTTGGACTGTTAAGGAGGGATTAGATCAATGTTGTAGATGATTAAGAGTAGTGGTTCTTGAAACAGACCTGTGTTGATAGTCATTCAATGTGATTGCCATCTTCTGTGCTTCATATGTTATATTGATGCGTATTCTGAGTATCTTATCAACACAAATAGGCAGCTTTACTTCATTGGATACATCTATCACATCTAACGTGTACTGACTACCTTCATAATCTTTTCATATATCAGCTGTAATTTCAGCGGCATTCATATACATTTCTCTTTAATTTCAGGATCAAACTAATCATGGTAATAGTAATTCTATCTGATAGTTGAGCCTTGTAACTACAGCTTTTTCTGTGATCTCTCCAATCCTACTTTTAAGACAGTTATTGAATGGCATTTAGGACAAAAGTGATTCTTGATTTATGTGAGTATTGATTTCATAAAGGCACCAGTCCATATTCAGGAATGTTACCCGAACTCTACGTCAATAATCCAATATTGACTTCAACAGGTTGGTTAAAATGGTTCTTACAAGTGAAGGCTTTTACACCTTCTGGATCTGAAGCTTTGTCCTTAGATGTATCTAATATTCTGTGAATGTTGTTTATATCGAATGTGAGTTCTATGTTAATATGTTGTACTTGGTATAGGGTTTGTTCTAACTTGAACACTTTCTTTTTATAAACATGGCTATAAGGGACGATGTGTCTGGAAATATTTCCACATATCTCCACAAAATGTGCATGTAATTTGAATAAAAAACTTTTACCGACAACTTTGAGATTGGCTTATACTAAAACCTTTCTACATCAAATTCCATACTTCTTTGTAAAAGTAAACTGATGTGTCACTTATTTTTTTTTCCATTATACAGTTTTATTTATTTTAAATATACAGTAAAAGTGATTAATGAAAGAAAATACAACAGGATGTAAAAAATAACGAAAATTTTGGCCTTAACGTTTTAACTAAGTTTATTAGTTGTTAAGCATAAAGCGACACAATATATAATCTATGGTAGCCCATAGATTGGTTGATTGGTTGCTTAGTGTTTATTGTCACAAAGCTACTGGACTATCTGCACCAAACAGCTGGTAAAAAGGTAAAAAGTAAAATCAGTAAATTATGTGAAAAGCAATCATGCTAAAACAGAACATAGCCCAATTTTCTGATTAAAATCTTAAAAAGACCAATAGCCCTTAAAAATTTAAAAAACACAACTAATTTGGACATTATCACACTCACCAATAACACTGACCAATGTCAAGAGGTGAAACCACCGTAAAAATGTATTCAAAATGGTGCCGTTGCTCTCGATCGTAACGATAGCATGACAGTAAGATCTATGCTATTGTGACTGGAGTGTCTCACAGACCACACATTGGTGCATAAATACTAAATAAAAGAAAGTGGTGAGTTAAAAACTGTGATCAATGTGTAGCCTAGTTAGAATAAATTCCTCCTTCTAATTCTTACGGAAGCAAGACGGTCAAAGAGCAATAGATGGCTTGATTTGGAAAAGCTTATTACCATGTTGCTCACTCCAAGTTGACTGCCAATTGGCGTGGAGCCGAGCCTTGAATACAGAACGGACCGTAGTCCATGTATGTGACAGGCACGGCGGTGGTAGTACCGGAGCAGCAGACTGACTTAATTGCGACGTCAACGAGCTTGTTCTTGCGAATACCAACGTGGCCTGGCATCCAGAAAAACTGGACAGAAGTAAATGTTAGAGAGAAATGGGCCAGTCTGTTTTGAATATCGACGAGAATAGGGCGAGAACTGACGTGAAGCGATTTCAGGGCTAACAGAGAACTAAGTTGATCGGTATAAATAATACAATTCGTGTACTGAATAGCTTCTATGTGATCCAAGGCAAGAGAAATAGCGTACAATTTGACAGTGAACACAAAAACTGTAGAGGAGATTCTGTGTGCAACCACCGAGCTACAACAAACCATGGCAGAGCACACAGAATAACCTGATTTTGAACCATCTATATAAATGGGAATGGAAGGACAGTTCGAAAGATGTTCGGCAAATAGAAGGCGATACTTCCAATCAGGAATATCTGATCCGCACCTAAGAGGTGGAAGAGAAGACACAAAGAATGTTTAGTGTCCTTGTACACTTGACACGTAGCTGGTGGAATAAAGGTCAGCTTACGATCAGAGATAACCCCCAAGAACTTTGCTTCAGGGACCACGGGAAGCACAACTACACAAATACGGCGTTCAGGATCAGGGTGATACCCTGTGAAGAGCAAAAGTGCATGCAAACAGTTTTGAAGAGAGAAAGGTTAAAACCATTTGCTGTATGTAGTCCACTTCAGTAAATGATTGAGGCAGTCTGTAGCTGCCGCTCAATATACCTCATGCTTGACGACTGACTCGAGATGTGGAAGTCGTGGACAAAGAGTCCGTTTGCAACTGTAGGGGTATTTGTCCACTGATGACATTAAACTTATTAATGAAAAGTGTGACATTCAAGACACAGCTCTGTGGGACTACAAGTTTTTGTTGGAAAGTGTTGAACTCATACGGATCTGGAAAAGCCGGTTCACTAAAGAATGTTTAATAAAAATCGGTAAATTGCCACGCAATCCATACGAGTGGTGGCCTCGAAGGATTCCATAGCTTCACGTTGTATCATAAGCTTTCTTAAGGTTAAAAATAAAGAAACAAGGTGTTGTTGCTAGAAAAAAGCTTCTTTTTTTGGAACTCGCACTAAGCTGGCGAGAGGAGGCTGTTTGGTTTGAGAAACCTAACAAGACGAGCACTAACCATCCTCTCTTAGAGAGACAGCTTGTCAAAGCAATTCAACGTTAGTTCAAAGGAATCTTAGGATCCTTCCGAGAATTAAGAAAAGGGAGTACAATAGCATAGCGCCAAGTATCAGGGAAAAATTCTCCTGCCAGATCCGGTTTAAAACAACCAGAAGAATAGCAGGAGAGAGATAGCGCAACATCTCGTAATGAATATCATCAGGTCCAACTGATGTGTTACCAGACCGATGAAGAGCAACTTTAAGTTCTACCAATGAAAAGAGGCGATTATAGTCATGGAGACTATCAGCCGAAAAAGAGAGAGGCGATCGTTCTATCCGTATTTTGATGGCTAAGAAGATGGAAATAAAGCAAAAGTGCTATATGCATGAGAAAAGATTTCGCCAAGAGTATTGGCAATGCTTTTAGCATCAGCAACTTCTTAGCCATCAGAGGACATGATCGAAAGGGGGTAAGAAGTATACTGGCCACTAACCTTCAAATTTTGTCCCATATGATTTTGGGAATGCTGGTAGAAGAGATCCTAGAAGTGTGTTTAATCCAAGATTTCTTGTGACTTTGACGTCTTACCTGCCGAATATGTGCACAGGCCTGCTGAAATTCAATGCGGTTTAAAAATGTGGAATACCTACGAAAGGTATCCCAAGCCCATTTTTGAACTTTTCTTATCATGTGGCAAGCAGACTTCCATCAAGGACGAGAATACCTTTGGAAACGTGTAGAGGTTTTAGGGATACACTGAGCAGCTGCGTGGACAATACAGTCGGTTACTGCTGCCACTCAGTCATCTATCGATGGCTTACACACAATGGTATGATAAGTTCTGATAGAGCAGTGGAAGAAGGCCAATTAGCCTGGTTCAATTTCCATCGAGACACACGAATCGAATGGCATCGATCACGGCCACTCTCTCTCAAAATGATAAGAAAATAATCACTGCTCTGTGAATTGCTGTCGACCCTCCAAGAAAAGTTAGTGAAAAGTGAAGGGGAGTATATAGAAAGATCTATAGCAGTAAAACACTGACTAGGTGCATGAAAATAAGTATAAGAACCAGTATTGAAGAGAGATAGATTATGGTCCAAGAGCATATGCTCTATTTTATTTTAAACTTGGTAGTCGTTTAGGTTTCAAAAACCTTTGAGGGGAAACCCAATGGCAAACCTGGGGCGCTCAGAAACTTTGTTCCTTTTCAGCCTCACACGTGTATGAAGGTAAAAGCTTATTTATGTCTTGGTTGATTTCTGGTAGTCGACTTGGGGTTACTCGGATGTAGCTGCAAAGAAGACCAGTTTAGCTAGATGAGCTCTATAGCAAGGCCCCTCCTATAAATCCTAACACCACCTCAGAGGAGAATATGTCCATTAAAATCCCAAATAGTAAAATGGGGAATGATAACTGCTTAATGAGGGCATCAGTGTCTGACTGATTATAGATCTCTTCTGGAATCAGGTAGAGAGAACGAATAGTGATGGTACGATTCAAGGAAACACGGATGGCTACAACTTCCAAGGGAGTATCAAGTGACAAAGACAAGGTGGGCACATGTTAATCAACCAACAATACCACCCCACTATGCACTCGTCCATCACACGATCTGTCGTTTCTGTACAAGGAAAATTACCAAGGAGTGACTGTATTAGAAGGTTTCAGAAACGTCTCCTGTAAGAAGGGGCACACGGGATGGTAAGAATCAATCAAGTCCTTAATGATATCTATATCTGATCGAAAACTTCGACAGTTCCACTGAATCAGAGTTGCCATTTTTATTTATGTGGAGTAGGGTGTGGCAGGAAGACCTTCTGTTTGCAACCACATTTTTTCTTTATTGAATGAACATCCATCAAACTTCATGGACCCTGTCCTGGGTCGAGTAGGCAGGTCTCTGTCTGTGGAGAAAGATTCCAATGACTGATGGTGTGAACAAATGGTCGATTTACTTCTCGGGGCTGCAGAAGAGGATAAACCCGAGGAAATACTTGAACCTGAAGGAAGTGGAACTGGGCAGCCACTGGAAGGAGTGGTAGAGTCAGAGATGAAAGTAGATATAGATGCATCAACTTTTTAATTATAGAGTGTATAAGATTCTTAAAATGATCTGTAAGATCAGATCTGTTTGCACTCCCACAGTGGAATAGAGTGCAGCAGCATATGTCCGAGATAGGTTGGGGACAATAATTTCCGATCCTCTAGACAGGTGATGTTATTAACAGTCTTCAAGCATTGCACCTCTTTCTCTTTACCCATCTAGGGCAAGAAATAGAATAAGGGGATTTGGACCATTATAGTTAACATAGTATGGTACCAGGTTGCACTCTTAAGTTTTATGGTCTTTACCATCACGATACGATGTTTTTAAGTGACCAAACTGCTGACACTGGAAACATCTGAGAAGGTTGAAAATATAAGACCCGTACCTTGCAGTTCAGATAACGTGCTTTGACTGTTTCAGAGAGACATGGTGGTGTAAACGTTAATATCAGAACATTGGTAGGGTCCATAATTTCGTGTTTACGAGTAAAGATTCGGCGTACAACAGTAGCGCCTTGGCTGAAGAAACTAGCGAGGATCTCCGACTCAGGAGTATTCTTTAAATCCCTCTCAACTCTAACTTCTCTAGAAGAATTCAAAGTTGCATGGTGAGTAACCTAAATGGGTATATCCCCAATAGCCTTTGATTTCAAGAAGAATTTGGTATGTTGTGGTGAAGATGTTTCCACCAAAATATCTCCAGAGTGCAATTTCTTTACTGACTTTGGGGAGCCAGCAAGTCTCTCTAATCCATTTTGAATAAAAAATAGAGACATCTGCCCCAAGGATTTCTCAGATAAGGAATTGATAATCAGAAATCAAGGTGCAGAATCTCGCTGTAATATTGACTGTACAACAGAGTCGTCCATGCGTGGCCGTTTTCCAATAATTTTCTTTTTTCAGTTTTTTTCATTTTTTTTATTTTGTCAGAAAGAGAGGTATCCATAATAAAGGAGCTACATTTCAGTGCCCACCCATCAGTTATACGTAAGTATTTTAGTAAAAGAGAGAAAAAATAACTTCAGCATCTTTCTTGCGACTTGCAAAGTATAGGTTTAAGCCTAACTGAAGTTTTGCCGCTACCATTAAAATGAACATTAGTTCAAATGTTATCAATTCTATTACCTTTAGACATTGATTTTTTTATACAATAATAGCTAGCAACATTGTTTATTATTGTTCTGCTTTAAGTGAAAACTTACAAGTATATTTTAAGTCATTATTTATATAAGGTGTTTTGCAGTATAATTGAAATTCATAGCTTCGGATAGATTATTTGAGCTAATTTGAAAAGATTTGAAATATTTTTTTAATTTCGTTTCGCATAAGTTTGTAATATAGTATTCAAATATTTGATCTTTTATGCAGTAGTTTTAAATCTGCTGTAAATCAGTTACTTACAGTATATTATGTATAATTAAAAAATTCTAAGTTTGGATATAAAATTTATAACATTAATATTTTAGGAGTTCTGAATTATAGATTGAATCAGTGTATAAACTATTTTGAAATTATATACTGCAATACAAATAAGTTTTAAACTCAGTTTTTACGTTTACTGCAGTATAAATGTAATGTTATAGCTACTGTAAATATGAAATTAATGTCAAATGGTCGATTTTGGTAATGTCAGTGATCATTTTCGAATGAAATATGTGTGCCTTATTTACTGTATTTGCTGTTACTTGAAGTACTTTACTAAGAAAAAAAATGTTGTTTTCAGTACTCAAGCATTCATTTTGTTTTTTAATTATTTTTGAATTCGTTGATATTGTTAATGTCCAGCATAGACGTACTAGGTATATTTAAAATATATTAGAAAAAATTTTTCTTTGACTATACTTATGGTGATTGAAATAAATTTATAAATTCTTCACACTGGCTGTACTTACTATGTTTGAAGTATATTGGTAAATACAATTAACTTGAATCAAAAATCCATAGAAAGTGGTAACCACTATGGTTTTTAGGAATTTCATTTTGAAAATATGGGAAAATTTGTTTGTCTCATAAGGTTTTTTATTTATCTTTGTGCATCAGTTATACGTAAGTATTTTAGTAAAAACGAGAGAAACTAACTTCAGCATCTTTCTTGCGATTTGCAAAGTATAGGTTTAAGCCTAACTGAAGCTTTACCGCTACCATTAAAGTGAACATTAGCTCAAATGTTATCAATTCTATTACCTTTAGTTTGTTTGTTTGTTTTGGAATTTCGAACAAAGTTACTCGAGGGCTATCTGTGCTAGCCGTCCCTAATTTAGCAGTGTAGGACTAGAGGGAAGGCAGATAGTCATCACTACCCACCACCAACTTTTGGGCTACTCTTTTACCAACGAATAGTGGGATCGACCGTCACATTATAACGGCCCCACGGCTGGGAGGGCGAGCATGTTTGGCGCGACTCGGGCGCGAACCAGCGACCATCAGATTACGAAGCGCACGCCTTAACGCGCTAGGCCATGCCAGGCCCATTACCTTTAGACTTTGATTTCTTTATATAATAATAACTAGTAACATATGAACTAATGTTTACTTTAATGGTAGCGGTAAAGCTCCAGTTAAGTTCATATGTTATTAATTATTAGTTAATAAAAAAATCAATGTCTAAAGATAATGGAATTAAGAAATATTTCAGACAAAAATATTCACAGCATTTAATGAACTTAGTGCTGTCGATTTTGCGACCCATATTGACTTTCAGGCCTCCTGCAAATCAACCAATCATTGCTTATTATGTTATTTTAATATTGTACTAGAATTACTTTTTAATATTTTGAAATTCTTCATGCTTCACAAAGACTCTAGATACTTCTTTTCGTAACAATAATTTATTTGTCATTCACGATAAAATAAAATACATTTTCACAAACAAAATGTAATTTCAGGTTCATAACCCCTTTATATTTGTTTTATAAAAAAATATATAATGGCTTAAAGTGTACAGTTTCTGCTGTGTTCTAAACATGTTGACCTATTATAGAAAAAAGCATTATGCATTAGTAAATCATAAATAAATTTCCAATCGTAGTTCTTATTTAATCAGGCCCGGCATGGCTAGCTGGTTAAGGCATTCGACTAGTAATCTGAAGGTCGAGAATTCGAATTCCCGTCCCACCAAACAGACTCGCCCTTTCAGCTGTGGGGTCGTTATAAGTGAAGATTAATTCCACTATCTGTTGATAAAAGAATAGCCAAAGAGTTGACGGTGGGTGGTGATGACTAGCTGCCTTCCCTCTAGTCTTACACTGAAAAATTAAGGACGGCTAGCGCAGATAGCCGTCGTGTAGCTTTGTGCAAAATTCAAAACGAAAGTAACAATCTTACTCATTCAAAACTATTTCCATTATTTTAGTTCTCGTAATACTTGTTGTCTTCTATTCCCTGATTATGAAGATTAGTGAAGCTAGCAGCCGTTTGTTAATTTCAACTCCCGCATAAGCAAGCAGTGTAGAATAAACATTTAATAACAATCAAACAATAATAATTAATTAATACTATTCAATAATAATAGAACATAATAAATTCTAAACAATATAACATTTTCAATAAGTTTATTATTTTTAGATTATATTAAAAATCACGTAAACTGCATATGTGTTGTTTTTTTCTCACATTCTATATAATTTCTTTATTTCTGTTCAAAATTAGAGGCGTATAAATTATATTTTTTCATATCATTTACGACTATTGATTTCTAATGCTAAACACTAAACTAAAGCTAAGTCAATACATTTGGTTAGCATATATATGCATTGTTGAAGTCATTAACGGAACAAACAGGTAATTTGTGCTAAATATTTTGATTTTAAGATGTAAGTAAGTTACGGCATAAATTTAATCAGTTGAATAATCCTTTAGGATATATATATATATTGGGTTGAGGAATAATTCGTGAGCGTGTTTTCAAGTTAACAAAATATATTCATAAATGAAACGCTTTCGCAAAATATTTCATGTCATTTGGTAGATAATTTTTTGCTCTAATAGATGGTGTGTTTGATTTTCATATGTCTTTAATTTTTGCTTTCATTTTCAGCTCATTAAATGGAATGTCAAGTGGACAAAATCGAGCATTTTCGACACCATCGGCTTTTCGCATTTAATTTCTTGCAATTTCGTTTAAAACAATGCATACTATATACCTAGGTTTTACATGAAATAAAGTATCATAATAAATGTTTTGGGTGTAATGTGTTCATGCATTGAAGTATTGTATAGTCTTGCATGTAATGCTTGAATGAAATTACTTAAAAACGCTCACGAATTATTCCTCAACCTAATATATTGCCCAATTATATTTTATTGCCCTTTTTCTGTATGTTTCTTATCCTGCCACTTAGTATGCAATATAACCTTCTTATAGAGACAATTCTAATTTTAGTTTCACTGTTTAATCTACTATATGTAATAAATATCTTCGCTTTTCACGAATTTAGGATAATGATTGGAACAAAAGAAAGACGACAAAATATTTGTAAAGATTAATTCAAGGGTAAGCTATGTGATAAGCGTACGAACTTCTGATTAAACGTTTTGGTTATTATTTAGTTAAAATTTTGCTTACCGTAAGTATACAATATGAATAAATTTGGTTAGTAACAAATACTTATTAATATAAAATGAAATAGAAACCCTACAACCCGAGCGCTTTCAAAAGGTGGACCTTTCTTCAGGGTCAAATTGAATAAGAAAGGTCCATCTTTCGAAAGCGCTAGGGTTATGTGGTTTCTATTTTATTTCTCTCAAGACTTTTTGAACCTACATGTTTTCCGAATATCATGAATATAAACACAAAAAAATATACTTGTCTGAAGATGATGATTATGTGTTTGAGTAAATATTATTGTTAAAAAGACATATTATTAAAATTATGTGCTTTAGTTATATGAAATTTAGAAAATTTTGAAGTACTTTTAAATTTGTTGGAATATAATTTGTGATAAAAAAGTTGGTAAAAGCTATATATTCAACTAACTTCCAAGAAAGTAATATACTGTATATGAAATATTTTTGTTATTTGAACTTTTGATTAGTTATGACACTAAGTGTGACTTAGTATTAATTCGCCCCGACTCTGAATTTTAAGCTTCATAACTGAAACTGAAACTATATATATGTGTATACATATATATATAAAACATATTAGCATATCTCACTATACAAAGAAGCTCAGACTTAGCAGTGGGTGCTGATTAGGTACCTGCTTTGCTTTTGGGTTATCAATTCAAAAATAGAGACAGATATATGCTGATAGCCTTTAAGTAGCTTTGCATGAAAACTGTGAAAATGAAATAATGAAGAACCAGCTTATTTATTAACTTTAATATATTTAAATTAAAATATGAAGGATTCATAAAATGTTTCAACTTTGAATTCTACTTTTGTCGTCTAACACTGTGTTCCTTAAACTTGTTTTCTTGTCATATTTATTTACCGATAATTTCTTCAATAGGATACTTCACAACTAGCTATTGACGTAAATAAATAGAGATTTATCATGCTTTATTTATTAGAACGATGGAACAGATACAGTATTGCCATTAGAAATTCTCCGTCCATCGTTGATCGGGTTTAGTCTGACAGCCAAGATTAAGCACGAATGTTTGACACCGAAGTTTTATTTATAACAAGATTCTGTGATGGATGACTAAGACAATCAGTTTTAAGATTTGAAATTGAAGATTTTCTACATATCCTACATATTCCAATTTCTTCAGCCATCTTTCTTATAACGGCCCGGCATGGCCAGGTGTGTTAAGGCGTTCGACTAGTAATATGAGGGTCGCGGGTTCGAATCCCCGTCGCACCAAATATAATCGCCCTTTCAGCCGTGGGGACGTTATAATGTGACGGTCAATTCCATTATTCGTTGGTAAAAGAGTAGCCTAAGAGTTAGCAGTGGGTGGTGATGGCTAGCTGCCTTCCCTCTAGTCTTACACTGCTGAATTAGGGACGGCTAGCGCAGATAGCCTTCGTGTAGCTTTGCGCGAAATTAAAAAAATAAACAAACTTTCTTATAAAATAAGATACTAATTTCGAATTGTAATTAGAAGCTTGTGAGCATTTGACCCATGAGGTTTCATCAACTTTAAATTCTCGTTTATTATCATTTTAGATAGGTCTAAATTCATTTCAATTAGTTAATTGGTCGTAAGATTCTCTTTCTTTATAATACATTTTAATTTGCGGATGAAAATATTTCTTTGATTTGCTTTATGTCTATGTTTTTAGCTCATTGCTAAAATCTCAAGTGTTTCACAATATGAGGTTTTTCAGTTGGGTAGAGAAACTTGAAAGCTTTTTTCTTGAAAATGATGTGTTCTTTAACTTTATATAGTTTATCAATCTACGTTATCTTTTTCAGAAAGACTGTGACATATTATTCATATATAAAACCCTATGATGATATTGATTCTGGAAATACCAGAAATTCCCCATGAATAAAATATACAAGTGTTAAGTATGTTACCAATGGTGCCTTAGCAATATGAAAAAGAAATATTTAAACTATAGCAAACCTTCTGTAGAGATATTTACTTGCGATATTTTATAAGTTTTACTCTTCATAAGTCATTTGCATTATTACTACTATATTTTGCTGAAGAGTAATAAAACAATTACGCAAGAAGGAAAATCCATAATTCATATTTGATTGCTTAAATACTTAAAATACCATCTGTGGATTTAAGGGAAACATTTATCGAAAATATTCAATATTTGTGACTTCTTTATGCTTTAATGTTTAAATTCATGACAAATTTTACCACAGAATTGTTAAGTTTATTCAAAGAAATAATAACGAAGGTAAATGGAATGTTTGTCTTATAGTTTTTGTTTTTCTATTATTTTATATATTGTTCCATAATATTTGTTTTCCGAATTCTTGCTGGAACGAAAAATATGATAAGATCTATACACCATCACATCTAACTTTTCTCTTTTTTTATAACATTTTCTTTGAACGTGTATTCTCTCAATACCCGTTACAGTAAATCCAACGTTATAAAGTTAACTGACGCTGCATTATGTTATAAACTTAAATGGCTGCATATAGCACTGCTGTGAACCCACACTGTATGTGCTGCGCCTTCTACAAGGAATATGATTGGGTTCTTTGCTATTGCAAACCTTCAACCTGATTATAAACTTTCAATTACTGTCACATGTATGGAGATTTTGGTATTTTTCCGGCATTTTACTAACACAGAGTTCTGTAATTGCTATTTACCTGTAAAAATATTGTAACTCAGTGAGATATTTTCATTACTTTATCTTACACAAGAATATGAGTATAGTTGACCATGTTGTTGCAAGTACTGATAAGATCATTTATCTGTGTCACATTAAATTACAGTTTATCTCTTCTCAACTTCTCATAATCTATAATGTGAAATACTGCAGTCATTAAGTTGCAGATTGTCGTGTTACGGTTTATAATTTACTTCGGACGAGTCTCCGATTTCTTATTTTACGTACGTTAAATATTATGATTTTAAGTAGCCGGGAATTTTCATTTAAATCTAGCAGTTAATTAAACATCGATGTGTATCAAATTTACGAGATTTGTCAACAAGACTGATACACACAATTTTCTTTCTTAACTCAAATATATTTTAAAATACAAACATAAAAACAATACAATTTATAATAACTATTATTACAAACGGTTGTCACAAATAATGATTTATATATATATATATATATATAAAACAGTTTTACAAACTTACAGACAAAATTGAGTTTTATATCCGGTTTAGAACTGAATATTTTATCGACGATTCAGGTCCACGACGCCCCCCAGTGGCTCAGTGGTATGTCTACGGATTTAAACGCTAAAATCCGAGTTTCGATACCCGTGGTGGGCAGAGCACAGATAACCCATTGTGTAGCTTTGTGCTTAATTCAAAACAGCAGGTCCACGACGAGCAAATGAATTTTGAGTTGTTATTGTTACATCTCTCTGAAGCTAGCTGGCGTGGTTGGCCTCACTTCGCTGATTTTTTTACCGTTGAAGATATTTAATGTTTTCGTAGAAATACTAACTTTCTAAGTTAATTCGCTGAAGTTAAACAGTGCGTAATGTTCGATATCTATAAATGTTCCAGGTAAAGTTCTATAGTTTTTCGACTAAGAAGCATTTGTCACAATTATAGTTATCGAGGCTTACAATATATTGACTGTATGTGTGTTTTTTTCTTACAGCAAGACCACATAAGACTATCTGCTGTGTCCACTGAGAGGGAATCGAGCTTCTGATTTTATCGTTGTAAACCGGTAGATTTACCGCTGTCCAAGCGGGGGAATGCTGGCTGTAGCTGACATGTAACATTCTATTAATATCTCTCGGCTATCTGCTTTAATACGAATCACGCAAGATTCTCTAACGTTCAACTCTGTTCGAAAACACGCTAGTATGTTCGTAAAACGAATATTGTTGATTCTTATTATTGAAAATCTTCTGCAAATTTACAGAACAGGCGGGACTTCCACAAACACATCCAACAATATGCGTCGCATGCATCAAACTGAAACATAAGTAGGTGTTAAAATAAACTTGCAAGGGTAAATCTGTTACAGTAGACAAATATTAAGACTTATCTCTCTTTCTTCGATTAAGAATACTTCCTTAAAAACAAAGTGAGCGACTTTTCTGATATCCTTAGAAATTCTTGGATACTACGATCGTTTTATATATGAGTAAAGCTGTTTTTTAAGTAAATATTTAAGTTTGGATACTTTTGCATTAAATTTAAAGGCCTATATTACTTGGATATATTTCTTCAAAACTTTCAACACCTCCTGCCAAAGATCGAGTGGGCTATGAAGAAAATAATATGAATACAGTGACTGCAGTATGTTAACTGCACACAAATATCCTCACATACTAACTACTTTTTTTTTAGAAATCCATCAAAGAGTCTCATTACAAACGTATGAATCAAAACCTTTTTTCAAGATTTGCTTGAAAGGCTTTGAGACTATTTGCTGTTGCAACACCAAATCTAAATTCTGTTATTAAACTATATATATAATGCACCTCATGCAGAATTAAAGTTAGTTATTAAGTATTATAAGTAGAAAAATACAAACAAAGATAATTCATAACCAAACACAGCTGCACAGCTAAAACATGCGTTCATGCAGAAAAAGTCATTATCTCATCATAAAACCATACTACTTGTGTTGCAGACTTTCAGTCTTCAAAAGTTTATTCACGAATGAATACACAGTACTTGCTTCTTCTTGAAATACCTTAAAGTTTCGAAATTCCCTAGAAATAAATAAGTATACACGTAAAACGTTAACATTCATTCAGTTATTGTTTTCAAGGGTAGTAGGTTATTTACATTTACAACAATTTTGAAAGACTATTTGTTTTGAAATTAAACTATGACAAAACACTTGTCAAATTGATTATTGTGAATTTAGACAAGCTTAACATGCTTCCTTGTTAATCTGGCGTAACTATTTCATTAACTGAACTACTTTGTCATCATCTTAAGTGTTCTAGTTGGTAAATCTAACGTTACTATTTTGTCAATGTTACTTTCTTACATAGTAATTGTTTACTATCAGGTTATTAGAAAAAAAACGAGACTTATCTAGCGTCACTGGTACGGCATGGCCAGGTGGGTTAAGGTGTTGGACTCATAATCCGAGGGTCGCGGGTTAAAATCCCCGTCGCACCAAATATGTTCGCTCCTTCAGCCGTGGGAGGGTTATAATGTGACGGTCAACTTCACTATTTGTTGGCAAAAGAGTAGCCCAGGAGTTGGCGATTGGTGGTGATGACTAGCTGCCTTCCCTCTAGTCTTACCTGCTAAATTAGAGACGGCTAGCGCAGATAGCTTTCGAGTATTTAAATTTTAAAAGACTAAAATTTGCATAAAATAAAATCTTATTATTCAAGCAATTAAAAATTGTCCGTCTTACCTCCTAGAGTTTAATTGCAGTGCTCGTAGGTAAAATGAGGTGCTCAGGGTTTGTCTTAATCCCCGATAGGCATGTCGAAATATGCCTTGTAGGTTTCACACATTTTAGCAGATGCTGTCAAAGAGTACTTTTTTGCTCTTATCTTGATAAATTGGCCACATACATAGCAGAATGCGACTGGAGAATGCTTGCAGCTTCTTGACGCCATATCTGATAAAATCAGATAGGGCTTTGTGTTCACTTAGGGAGCTAGAACTAAACTGAAGCGGTGAGAGGTGAGCCCCTGTATATATATATATATTACTATGGAAAGTTCTAGAAAATTCTAAAAGGTTCTTGAAAATTCTCGTAAGTTCTACAACTTTCCAGAAAATTCTTGTGAGTTCGAAAAACCTCTCTATCAGTTACTCAGCATTGAATCTACCTGGAATGTTCTAAAAAAGTGGGTAAATTTAAAAATTTTATTACCCAAGTACAAAAACAAATTTTGAAGAGAAAAATAAGCCTTTTCCATTTACATTAGGCATAATCATTTGGGAAATAACACTTTCTGCCCAAGAACAAGAAAAGTAAAAATTTTATTACATAGTTTAATGAATTTTATAATCGTATGCTTTATTTAAAAAACAACAACCTGTGTAACGCTACTATTTTGTCAATATTTATTCGTTGCATAGTAAGTGATTTTTTCACATGGCTTATTAAAATAAACAAAACGTATAAAAATTACAACATTGTCAATTTTACTTTGTACATACTGAGTATTTACTATCACATCCGTTATTAAAAACACACATGACTTCTTATTCGTAAATCTCTTATATCTAAACTAATTATATTATTCTAAATTATTGTTTGTTTTACATCACAGTCAACCTACCAGATTAATAACCATATTATATATGTTTTAATAACATTAAAAGTTCGAAAATACCGGTATGTTTTGACCGATACAAGTAATGTAAGGTACAAATGAAGCAAAATATTTATTCACACCAGTAAAACTTTCAATGTTTGTTTGTAATTAAGCACAAAACTATACAATGTCTCTGGGGGATAAATTATATATATAAGTTCCCTCACCATTATATTCAAACATAATACCATAAACCATATATATCTAGTGAACCATATCCATTTATAATAATTAATAAAAATAATAAACATTGATTTTTGTATCTTATATGTACTAATTCATACAATTTAGTCCTTATTCATACTATGAACTAAAATAAAAAATATGAACTAATAGGCCTGTCCATTCTAATTGCAATAAAAAGTATAATTTCCAGATTCAAGCCATACTCCACCTCATGTAAGTGCTCCACCAGTTACACTGACTTGCCTTTAATTTCATTCTACACGATATGTATTATAATTTAAGCCTTACTCTTTTCATATAGTCTGTTTTATGGTAGATGGCATAATTTTATTTTATATGCTAGACTATTGTTTGCCTTCTTTCATACATGACATTTTGATTCTGCATACGTATTTTTTGTATGTGAGGTTAAATGCGTGATATATTAATAGACGTATAGTTAATGATCCATAACTAAATAGACCTATAATGCTATATTCTAAATTATATATTATCTCAAACTTACCCCAAAATGTCAAGTGTATAAAGATTTATTTTCGTAATATCTATGTTAACGATGAAAATATTGGTTTGGCTAGTAGACGACAGACGCGTACATTAATAAAAAATGTTTGTTTCGCGCACCTTCACGCAAGGGATGTGTGACCTGCAAAATGAACACGGTGAACAGACAAGCAAGTAAGCAAACAAACAAGTAGAATGATTTGAATTTTATATATAGATTAATCGGGAGTGACAAACATATTCAATGGCAACAAGGGTAATCCATATTGTTATTCTATTTAGTGTAACACACTTCTATTCTTAAAAGCATAAAGAGCTTATTCAGGGTATTGGTTTATAAATGGTTATAGGTGTATTATAAGCGCTTCTTTGATTTTCTTTTAGAGTGGTATTCTTTACTGACATAAATCTCAAGTCAATTGCATATAACTTGATGTTTTATAATATTTTTAAGCCTATTGGTTTCCAATAGCTCTGGATCTTAAACAGTATTCTCAGCTGACGTTATCAGTTATATTGGAATTTTGGTGACATATATCGGAAAACAAGAATATTATGTTAGGATAAATTGACGGAAAGCTTATGATTTATTGAGACCGACAAAAGTAACAAGAAATAAGGTTTTACTTTTAAGAATTGGTAAACATGATTTATTGAACAAATACACAAAGAGATTGTATTAAAATTATTAAAACAAGGACGATGCTTGATGTAGAATAAACTAAGGAATATATCTGAAACGTTCATTAATACCAACAGCATTCAGGAAGTCCAACTAAAAATGATCCTTTTTCAAGTATCTCCACCTTGCTCTTAAGCGACCTTTCAAAGAAATTTTGTAAAAATGTGTTATTATCGACGTTGTTGATAAAAAAAAACTGAAGGTTTGTCCCCCGATTAAATTAAGCGTTCAATAATACCCTCAGCAAACATTCAAAAACTTCTCTCACATAAGGGTGGCTACAAAAATCACAATATATATAAGGTAACTTGCAAGGCAAACGTGCACACATACACATACTTAACTATATACATAAAGCAAAAGCATTGTCTGGAAGTTTGTGTGTCTATTTTACACGCATACATTTTTGAGCAATTTTACCCAAACTCACCATGCTCCCTTAAATCCTTGCTGTCATAAACGGTCGGTGTCCGAATCTTAAGCACTTACGTGGATCATTTTCTATCTGTGTGTCCTATACCTCATCCATAGTTTTCACCACTCTTAATCAAACTTGGTATCCGACCTTCAGCCCAACAGAGAATGTCACAGAGAAGTCGCTGTATGGATCTGACTCCCTGCTGTTCTATTGATGTTTACCAAATTTTGAAGACACTCTGACACCGGAGAGCAATACTGGGAGAACGGTGTTCGGATCTGACACCCATAAATCACATCTTATTCCATCGTGGATCCCTATATGGGTCGTACACTATGCTACCAATCTTTATTAAAGTTGAAAGTCGAACTCGTCTAAAACCTGTTGTTGACACAAGGAAGAGGATTAAGAGTCCGGTTGTGTATGATTTCCCCTGTATCTTCCCTATGTGTTGAACAGGTAAGTTGGTTAAAATTGGCTATTTGTCTATGAAACAATACTTTTTGGTATAAATACTGCATTTCAAATAATACATTTAAGTGACTAAACATTAAAGTTTTAACGTAATTAAACAACTCTCATCACAATTTCAATCCAGTGAATAAAGACAATTATCAGTACTTTCATGACATTGATACCACATAATAACTAACTGAGAGTACAAAGATGTCACTTGTTTTTTCTGTTTTGGAGACTACGAAATCAAATAAGTGAATAAAACATTGGGTAGCGACTAAATAAGACTTATTTTTGAACAACAAATAAAGATTCAGATTCCCTCTTGGGAATGAATGAAAAGTTTTCATTTTTTAAAATTATTAATCTCAGAGAGACACAAAAACTATTTTTATAAAAATATCTATTGTTTTCCACGTAGAAGTGAAATATGATTTTTGACTGACACAAATTACTGCAGACGTGCTATTTATGTTACTATTCCAATTTTAGCACGTATAACTTCGAAAAGGGTAATGGAATTGAAGTAAAAGTTGAAAGAATCCTTCTTTCTATGCATGTGATGATGAAAAACGTTTGTCTTTTTCCCGTGTACAACAGTTTACGTGCCCATACTTTATTATATATTTCCTAAGTAGTATTTCAAAGTGAATTTAAACTATTATGTGTAAAAATGAAATATATTTCGAGTTTAAAATCTCGTAGAAAGATTCATATTAAGTAGGAAAGAAAGCAAACGAGAAAACAAAATTAAAACTTTTTGACAAGTTTATTTCCTTAAGATATACAGATTCTGTGAGATAAGCTCTCAAAATCTCAATAATTTAGTTTAATAAATGCCCCACCCACTATGTCTGCGGACTCACACTGCTAGATACCGATTTTCAATACCAGTGGTGGGCAGATCATAGATAGCCCATTATGTAGTTTTCTTGCTTAGCTACAAGCAAGGAAAACCACTTAACAATCAATTAATAGATAAGTATAAATATTAGTAGATTAGCAAATAGGTAGAATATGTAGATATATACCAAATGTACTTCCACAGAGCTACTTCCACATTCAAGAATATATAAATCCAAAATTAAAAGTAACAAATATTTTTATTTCTTCCATGTGAAGTTAACATGTGATTCTATTTTGTAGTCTTAAGAGTGTATAATTCTTCTAGTGATTCATGGCATGCGTACCTTTTGCTGACGTCACGACAGTACAAATTGAAACTTTAAACGTTCCTTATGTGACGTCACTTTAGTATATAATGCTTGACTGACAAACAGCACACTACTGTATAGCGGCATTAGTGATTAAAACAAGTAGCCTTCCAGTTCTTGAAATATATTTCATGAACCATAAAATACTTTACTGTATTGTTAATGCCTGTGCAATAAATACACATCATAAAAGAGTTGAGGAGAGTTAACGAACACAGTACATTTCAGTATATTTTAGAAAAATGTTTATTATCCATTCCAGTGAAAATATTAAGCAATTTTGTTTCTTACAGTGGTATTGTTATTTAAAAAACAGTTATTGTTTGAAATATATTCTTATGAATGTTTAGTACTCTTTTATCCTAAGTATTGTTTGTTTGAATCTCAGATTCTAACGTTATAAGCTCTCAAGCTCAGACACCTGTGGTCTCTTTGGGAGAGGTTTGTTTGTTTTTGAATTTTGCGCAAAGCTACATAAGGGATATCTGCGCTAGTCGTCCCTAATTTAGCAGTGTAAGACAGGAGGGAAGGCAGCTAGTCATCACCACCCACCGCCAACTCTTGGGCTACTCATTTACCAATGAATAGTTGGATTGACTGACAAATTGTAACGTCCCCACCGACTGAAAAGGCGAGCATGTTTGGTGCGACGGGGATTCGAACCCGCGACCCTCAAATTAAGAGTCCAATGCTTTAACCCATGTGGTCATGCAGGGCCTCTTTGGAAGAGAAGTGAAGATTAAAGGCATTCTAACTCAATTGTTTTACTTACTGAAAATCCAAACACGTTTTTTTTTTAGTTTATAATGAATAATTAATTAACAAACATGTAACTCTATTTGAGTATTTTTAAATTCATAACTTATACTGAAACATATATTCAGACAAGATACTGGTAGTTTCACTTTATTTTGTTCTTTCTTATTTCTAATGTATTTTTGTGTGTTTATTCAGTTGTATGATTATATACACTCAATATCAATGACTTAAAAATTGTTAATATTAATAAGTTTAGTTATTATTTTTGCTCTTTTGTGCAAAATTACACAATGAGCTTATCTGCATTCTGTTCATCATGGTGAATCGAGCCCTAGACTTAAACATTGCAGGTTCGTGACCTTACTGCTGACCTATTGAGAGACTAAATAATTTAACCATTTCATATTATAAACCCATTAGTAACAAAGCAAGTGTAGTTTGTTCAATCTTTGCACATAATTCTAAGTTCTTATCTTTGTAACATCTTTCACTCCAAAAAGCAACGAAAAATAAGAAGTAACTCTGAGAATATTGAAGCATTGCAACATTAGACATTTATCAATAAATTTCCAGCAGAACATGTCAAAAATGCTTGATGACGAGAAAACAACTAGAAACAAAAATGTATCTCTGAACGGCTGGTATTGGCATTAACACTTTTATTTATAAGAAGAAAAGGTTGAAACGTTGAAAAATTCCAGTGTTTATCAATATGATGTATACATGACAGATAACGTTGTTTTTACGATGTTTTTCATACCTTTATACACAACTGAAACGAAGTCTTAAGAGAGAAATGAAAGCTTTTTAAAGTAGCCTAACGTTCACTGGACTTCAACGTCAGATATACATTAATAATTACACAAAATATTTTTGAAATACATCACAACATAATTGTGAAGCCTCATGGAATTATTATGGTTTTAAATAATTTTATGCACAAGTCATTTAGCACACGCACACATATATAAACAGCAAGTGTGGGAGCAAAGCAAAGTATTTTTCTGAAACAAATATACAATAATTTCGAGCAATTTAGCTAAAATGGGACAATAAAAAAAATTATATGTGTGTAATTTTTCATGAGAAATAAAATACTGTTACACACACACACATATTAATGAAAATATTTTTATGAATGCTTAAACGCTAAATCCTTTGAAATAAGAAAGTAGACTTCGTATAAATGATACTGAGAACATATAAAGATGACTTGTACGACCCTGCTTGTTCATAACTACAATATAATCTGTAGAATCAATACATTAGTCAGATAGCAAGTTTCTTATTGGCATTAAAAAACCATCTCCGTGCGATAAGACTGTAAAAAAAAGTATTAATACACAAACACATTTGCATCACAAACTAAATCGTCAATTTACTTATCAAACTAGTGATTTTGCCAGAATCCTCTTTACTTTCGAAATCCTTTGTGTAAATGTTTTCTGTCTGTTGAAAACATTAATGTTCATGATTTAAATTATAAAGTTAGATTCATCATTTGTGTATGGTGTTTAAGGTCATTGTAAAAAACATTATGGTTATTATTTCTATAATGTTTCAATACAAGAAAGTTTGAATGCACCCGAAAACCTTTCATGCTTGTTTTCTGCCGCCTTCAGACACGTTGAGAAATTGTATTCAAATTACAACAAAGTAAAACAATTCAATTTTTCTTCAGAAAAGATTTGTGATAAATATTTTATTCTGATATTCGTTTTGTATAAGTAAAGAAATGCCAACTGGTTATAGTGTTTTTCTATATATTAAACTGTTTGTCTTATCTTACACTTTGCCTACATAGAAAACACATGCACTCGAATATCTCTACTGTTATAAAGATAAAATAACATTAATTTTTTTATCAAACCTTTTTATTTAGGCATAATTCAACACGCAATACAACACTGGGAAAAATGTTACTATCTAATAACATTTGTACCACTAACATTCATTTATACGTCAAATATTATAATCATTCAAGCATAATATTTACACCTTTATTTGTTTTCTACCACTCATGTTCTCTATAACGCGACTTCTGATACTCTTTCCATTCAAATAATATTTTTGCATGTATTATTGAAGCACTTTCCTTATTGTTTTGCACATGCTTGTAAGAAACCTCATGTTGTGACCTATTTACCTGATAATGTTAAATTAACGCAGTAATACATAGCGCATGACATTATTTTCTTCTATCCCCGAATTTTAACTTTCTTTAGCTTCTAATATGTTGTACATGATATATCTTTTAGTTAACATTAAGTGATCAACTGTTGTATCTATAGGGTTAAGCACAAGTTTTATTTGCTTAGACGATGTTTTTATGCTTATTTCTACTGAATTTTAATCAATTTCAAATTGTGTATTTTTCCAAATTAGCATATGTATGTGTGTGTGTGTACTTTTTCCCTAAAAACAGCATAGCCAACTGATATGTATAAATTCTTAAGTACAGTTCATATAAGGATTATGATTAAAAATAAGTTACAAAAGAATAAATTACTGTCGTTGTTTTGAATTAAGCACAGTACTACATAATGGGCTATCTGTTGTCTGCCTACCATGGGTATCGAAACCCGATTTTTAGCGGTGTAAGTCCACAGACATACCGCTGAGCCACTGGGGCGGGATGATAAATTATGAAAAGCTAATATTTATTATATTTTTAACATTTTAAATTGTTATTTTTTATAATAATTCATGAAACGCCTTTAAAAACATAATAACATTCTGTATTATTAATTTGCTAGTGTTCCCTTGTGAACTCACAATACTAAAATACGAAGTTCGATTCCCTGCGATGGAACAGCAGATAGTCCAATTAATTTACTAGAAGGGGCACATATTTTGCGGTAACATTCCCCTTATTCACTGCCAGTGGTCCAGCAGTAAAGGTGAAGGCTTATAACGCTAAAAACCAGCTTTCGATATCCATGGTGGACACAGCACAAATAGCCCATTGTGTGGTTTTGTGCTTAACATTCACTTCACCGAATGTCATTATCAGTTGCAACATTAACCTAAGTTTGTACAGTAATTTTTGTGAAATATTCTCGCTCAGTATTTTATAAATCGAACAGGGTACATTACAAAGAAAGATCTGTGAAATTACTTTCGAAAGTTTTTTATTGAAAAAGTACAGATATTCTCAAAAACAACGACAGATATATATACATTTATTTATTTTATTAATATGGCTAAATGTTTAACTGCCAAATTATTATAAACTAAGCAGGTGAAATTATTCGTTTAGTTTCAAATACTACATAGAGCAACCCAAGAGTTCGAAGTGGGTGGTATTAACTGATTTACTTTCCATTTAGTCTATCACTTCAAAACTGTGGACGATTAGAGCAGGAAAACTTTGTGCAGCTTTACACCAAGCACAACAAACAACCAAGCTTACACTTTGAACTTTTAAGTGATAATATCATCTGGACTTAAGCGTTGTGTCTTCATACAAGTATTTTACCATGACAATCTATTACATATATGTATGTGAATTTAAAAGACACAATGATATTCCACCATACTTCCAAAGGGGCTGCAAAGAAGAAATAGCCGTATACAGAAATATTGGTTTGTTTTTAATGTGAACTTTCCTGCAGAACACTTAACTTTTTTATGAATTGTGTTACATACAGGGTTACTTTAAATATCAATCAATCAGTGTACTCAATATTTATTTGACGTACCCCATAAACATCCATAAAAAGTATATATTTTTCATAACGTATCGTATCAGCATATAACTACTAGTAATTTTCTACTATTTACATTGAAAAATATATATATAAAATAATAGAATTTGATCAAAGTTTTATTTTTAATAGTAGTATCTGATATAAGAGTAGATTTACTAGTTAAACTAAACAATTACGTATCTCTACAAAACTACTCGAAGCTATTGTTCTTATATATTGAACATATACTGATCTATACATTGAATTACGACAAAATATTAATAAAGCTACTTTTTCATACGTTCACAATGCAGGTTTGGTGTACAGAGAAAGTGCATTTGAACTTAGAGATTTTAGCAATTATTCTTTCCCTACATATGTTTCTAAACATTTTTATACGTTGTTATACAAAGCTATTTTAAAGGTTGTTTATTGTTTAGAAGACTATGTACTTTTAGATATGGTAATGTTAACTTATTAGTGCACTATTCTGTTCATCTTGGAAAAAAAATCCAATAATCGATGCTTACAAGGATCAATAGCACATTAGGTACTACCGCTAAAGTATAACTTGTACAAATTAATCTGAACAAACGAATGTCATAGTTTTTTTTACTGTTACCGCACCTCTTGTGAATGGAGCTTCACAAAATTTGGCATAAAGGCTCATTGGATCCATGGAAAGATACATAAAAATTTGCCGTTTCACATCGGCGTTTTTGTGTTTTTTTACAATTACATATAATGGAAGCAACTTTTCATGTCCTAAAATAACCTTTCATTAATAACGAATTTACATAGCTTCTGTCCATGGAACGGGTACTCCAGTTAGTATATATATTTATACGAAGTAATTAATTAATGTTATTCTCTGTAGTATAAGTGATCAAGAGGAGGTTCATTGTGTTATGCTGTCTGGTGTTCTACGTCTTACACCAGGCCTCGTGGTTAGGGCACTCGACAAGCATTCTGTAGGTCGCGGGTAAAAGAGCAGCCCAAGAATAGGCTGCGGGTGGTGTTGACAACCTGTCTTTCCTCTAGAGTATGACCCGCACAGATAGCCTTCGAGTAGCTATAGGCGAAATTCAAAACAAAGAAAATATATATTACATTCTGAATATTTGCTTGTATATATGTATTTACCTAAATGTATATATATGTAAATCAACATACCAAATGTTATGCAACACATTGATATTTTTGGTATACATCGTTTGACGCATGCTTTACATCAATCACAACTATACCCATACTTGTCTGAGCTGCATCAAGATTGACCCATCCATGACATGTTTGTTACAATTCGAAATATGTTCAGTTTCTAGTGGATATTATGTAGTTTAGCTGGAATGAAGAACAGATTTGTGTGTTGTTGTTTTTTAATCGGGGTAGTTCTAAGATAGATATCACGTTGTTGGTAGTTGCCTCAGCTTTCTTATCCTCGTGAGCTATCTGAACGACAGGATCTACCCAGTTAGAAGCTCAATGAACCAGCTAACAAGAGTAATATTCATGTTTTGCTGATTTCTTCAGTGGATTCAGTGAACATGTTTTCCAGTTAGGTTGAAGTGGCAGGTTTCATTTATCTTTATCTTCTTATCTGTCATTCATATCTTATTATTTTTGTATTATTTTAATTTATTTAATTGTCTTCTTTCTTCTGTGTGTGTATGGCGGTCTGTTACAAATATATCAGTATTGTGTATCTGTTATAATTCTGATTTCTAACTTTGGTTAGACGTTTTGTTTCTACAATGTATAGTTATCAACAATCATGGAGAATGCTATAAATGATCTTTTGCCTTTCCAATTGGACTCTTAGGTCAGTTTTGTAAGGTAACTGCGTTTTTACTGTGTTGTGGCTTATTAGTACAATTGTGAATTTGTATTGTTTATATATCCTATGCTTATTTTTAGAGAGATATATCTCGGTAGAACATAAGGGAATATAATCAGTGATGACGAGAAACCCACTTGTTGAGAAATTTATATGCAAAAACGGCTCGTTTGGGCTGAGAAAACACTTTTACATAGAAGGTCGAAACGTTGTTCGCTCTTCTATGTAAAAGTGTTTTCTCAGCCCAAACGAGCCGTTTTTGCATATAAATAAGGGAATATAGTTGTATGTTTGTAGTTCTTCTTATCTGTTTTTATCGTTTATCATTATTTTTTATGTGAAATGTTCCTCACATCTGTTGTTAATGGGGGTTATAATTATGTGTTTCGCGTCCATCTTTTTAGCTCTTTTATAATTAAAAAGCTTGTTCATTCTGAATTTAAGCAACCTAGGACACTTTTCTTTGCACTGTCGAAACAGCTTAATTTACAGTTTAGGTATTTACTCGTACCTGTGTTATATGTATTGTGTGTTGTATATCTCACCAAGGAATGAAAGTCTTGTTATCTGTTTTTGTTTCCATTGTAATCATATAGCGTGAACTTGTCTGTTCAATTATTTCATGAATTGTATATGCTTCTCTTTAGTATGTTGCCATATTACGTAGGTTCATCGAAACATCTTGGCGCACAGAGCGACTATTTTGAGGGTTTTGATTTCAAGATATTTCCTGTGAGACCTTCTTGCTAGTATTTATTTTTTTGTTGGCAGTTTTCTCATGCACAAGGTTGTGAATTCTATTATTGTGGATGTTTTAATGTTATTTTGTGGGAGAGTTATGTTATTTTCAAAGTGTTAGCTACTTTCATTTTGAATGTGGTTTTCATCGACCAAAATTAATGTCGCTTAAAAATACAGGTATTTTAAAATGAACCATTTTTTATTTGAAAAGTAATTTTTAGTTTTGCTGTTAGGATCTATTTGACCTATATGATCGAATTAAATGGACTTTCCAAGAGAAAGTAAATTTGACATCGCCATAAGTATAAAAACTGTAGTTTAAAATAAGTGATACGTTTAATAACTACATATAAGCTACTTAAACTGTCATATAAATGCTCTCGACAGATATCCGTAAGAATATGTGCGAGTTTGCACATTATGTGAAACAATGATACAAAGTAACGTAGGTACTAGTGTGACAATGTTAATACGTAGCGGTCAAAGCCTATGACAGAAATAAAGATCATTGGTGGGCTATTAGACAGCCTTGCGATAAAGGGGAAGGGGTCTTACCTTAAGTTGTTCATCGTAATACAATCGAAGATTATAAGGAATTAGTGAGTATTTCTTATGATATATTCGTTTGTCTATGACTGCTCATTATTTGAAATCAACAAAGTAAAATTCCCTGAATTAAAAATTTTGTAACAGCAAAATAATCAAGTGCTTACCTTAGATAAAAGTTGTTCAATATCAAAAAGTTGAAGTCGCACTTTAATCATTCACGGGTCACTCAACAATAGTTACACATCATTCATTCTACAAGACAGAATGTCATGAGTGATTATTTACCGGCGTGGCCATTTTTACACCGAAGATCATTTAATCTCACTTTTCGAAAAGTTAGTGTAAAGAATGGATACATCAGAAATTACTATAGTGGCTTGTGAGGTTATTTTGGTTGCTTCTTTAGTCTTTACAAAATGAGATACTTTTAACACGTTAAAATATTTTACTCGTTAATGGTGGTATTGCCTTTATAAGACATTAGCAAAGGGGTGTTCCTCAGTGGTACAGCGGTATGTCTGAGGATTAGAAAACAGGTTTGGATACTTGTAATGTGTAACTTTGTGCTTAATTCCAAACAAACACCCAAAACAAAGTGGTGGCATGATAAATCTTTGTAGTTAAAAACGGGTCAGAGAGGGATCCCTTTTTGTCAATTTTAAGTAAACCATATATGGGATGATGCTGTTGTACTGTTTTTATTTTTGTTGTTGTTTCTAGTCCAAGTTCTTTTTTATAGTATTTCTTGAAGAATTAGATATTTTCTTCTCTAAAGGCAGGTTTTCTCATAGAGTGGTACTATATTGACGTTTAAATTTCATGACTTTCTTTAACCGGTAACTTTATTATTTTAAAATTCTTCTTCTTTCCCTTCTTCTGGTTTTTAATACTAGCTTATCTACCATAACTTGTCATGCCAGAGAAGACCATATAAAAAATTAGAATTTTACTGAAATTAATATGATGTGGAGGACACGCGAGAAAACCAATGAAACAAACCTTCTACGTTGACCTATCTGATAAACATAATTAATTTAGCATAAAATAAGGCAAAACCTGAATATATTTTGTTAAAACTGTCTAACTAGTTAGCCGGACTATGGTAGTCTGGTGAATTGCTGCCCTAAAACAAATTACTAAATTCGTCACTTTTATATCGTTGAACCAATTTCGAACAATAAAAGATGGATAAATTGTTTCATTGTCATTATGTCCAAAGAGGCCTTATTTATCAGTGTAGAAATAATTAGAAAGTTCAGGTGCACTTGGAATATTATTAATCATTAACTATCTCCAGCACTTTGGAAATTGTGGAATCTGATTTTCTCAAGTGTTGAAGAAATCTTCCTACTAGAATATAGTCTACATCTTACATTTTAAAAGTCTTTCCAATTGTTGTTTTTGTTTATTTTATTGGTAGTCACCAGTCATCAGAGGTTACAATTTACTAGTAATAAACGTACCATTTTCTACTTTCATTATCCATAAAACTTGTTGGAAAACTTCGTTAATCAGTTGTTCGTAAAAGCGGTCTTTGATAACAACTTGTTCTGCTAGAAGAGCACCTGTAAACGTGCACGCTGAAGAACGCTTTCCATGCTTTCCCCAGCTATATTCAAGACTTACCAGAAACTTGACATATCACATAATCAGTCTACTTTTATATATGAAACTAAGTAGTACGCTTTACGTTTAAGCATGCATGACGTATTTTGAAGTATCCAGTTAGTGTATCCGAAATAACTGAAACAAAATAATTTACAACAATTAAATAAAAATATATGCAATGGTATAAATGCAAAAATACATGTGTAGATTTAATGAAATATTTCCTATGCAACTCTGGCATGATTATTTGAGACGATTGTTGTTTATCTTTCAGTTACTTTTAATATTTTACAAATAAATTCAGCTGATGAAATATTATGTGTCTAGTTATCTCTATATAAAACTTAAAATAACTCTGTTTGTTTGTTTGTTTGTTTGTTTGCTTGCTTCTTTGTCCACCACGTTCACTGCGTAGATCACACTTCCTTCACATGAAGGTGGCAAAACTACAATTTTTCGTTTCCATACATGTATATAGGCTGCTAGCCGTACTGGTAATGTTTATCGTTAACATATACATTAACGAATAAATTTTGTGTCTCACTACGGCTGGTATGAGTATTAACACTTTTACCAAAATAAAGTAGAAAACAACATTTCGTTTTTCTTAGGTCATCTTCAGGTCGAAACGCTGTTCTCGATTTTGGTAAAAGTGCTAATGCCCATACCATTCGTTCGGAGATACATTTTTAATTCAAGTGGGTTTCTCATCATCACAAATAAATTCTAAACAAAAGACTTGACACTTTTGGCTCCCACTCCCCACTGGCACAGTGGTATGTCTGCTAGAAACCTGGGTTTGTTAGCTGAGGTGAACAGAGAACACATATCTTATTGTATACTTTTGTGTTTAATTAAATCTAAACAAGACATTTTTTTGTGATTTAGAATATAGTATTATGAGCCTATTTCGTTATAGTTCATTAACTATACATCTAGTAATACATCATATATTTCACATCAAACACTAAAATATATGCACAATTAGAATGTTGTGTGTGAAAAAACACACAGTTAGCTTAGCCTATAAACAAAATTATGCTATCTATCATAAAATAGACTACCTGAAAAAGAACAAAGCTTACATTACTGTGTAAAATGAGATTAAAGTCAAGTCAGCGAATATTCCTCCGATGGTTCGATACATGGAAGTGGATTTTGTTTCTTTTGATACAGTATAAAGTACATTTTGTTTGTAGAATATTTTGTACGTGAATCTTATAATGTTAGTACGGTATCACATTAAAGTATATTAAATTAACATTAAAGCAAATTCAACATAATATTACACACATATTCACTTTTGAAATTCTAATATTTGAGTAGGAATAACGGGAGAAAGAAGGAATAGAGCTAGGCTTACCCTGTTTGCCAGAACGAATAATCTAAATATTCTCCATAAAGGTCTAATTATTTTTGCCAATCAAAGAAAAATAAAAAATAGCATTGTTTGTAAGGAAGCCCTGATTTAAAACAGTTTCGTAGTTTGTTTTTTTAAATCAAACTTAAAACTATCGAAGAGTGGAATGGGGAGACAGAGAGAGAAGGGTTGTTGCTGTTTTCGAAAATACGAACAGCGCTGGATAACTCTGCTTGTAAACGTTGTATATTACGAACGTGACGACCACGAAGAATAACAGTGCTGAATTATATAACACTTTATTAGATAAATATTTCATTAGATATCTACTTAATGTCAGCTTCTTTTTACCGGTGCTTCAAGTATTGGGCTTACTAGCCGAATACACGCAATGTTGAAGTACAGTAGTTGTTTTAATTACAAGGCTACACTCTGATATTTCTGCTCTGTGCCAAACGCGGGTTTCGAACACGATTTTCAGTGTTGTGAACCCTGAGTCTTCACTGAACCATTGAAAGGGAACAAATACGCAAGTTCTTGTGAATTAAAGTAATTTCTTTAAAATTTGAGGACTTTATAAGGCCTATTTTCTTGACATCTGAAATGTTATCAGAAACCTCAATCGAACAGAAACATAGAGTGGAGATTGATGGTTACTTGTAATAGAATTATAGGGCGGTTATTATTCCACTTTATTAATGTTTAGAACTTTTAAGGGTAGAAGATTGTAGATAACGTTTACCAGAAGTAGTTTAATTTTATTTCTGCTTTTGACTTTAAAGCATCTCTTTAAGAGTGACTGCCTTCCCACAACTGGCTACAGATAGTGAAAGGCAATGAATTGAGACGTTATGGGTACAACTACTCAACTCCGCACCCTTAATTGAATTTTCATGATTGTTGACTAATTTTTTTATCTGCGTTTGGATTTTGTCTGACAGATGGAATATCCTCAACGCTTTCTTTTTGGATGCTATTACCACAGACAATCTCTGTCATTATATTTAGATTACAACCGAAAAGTGCAGTTTAGAAATTATCTCATATAAATATATATGTATATTGTTACAATTGTTTTCATTATAAACAATACACAAATATTTCAATGATTCTAATTTTTTGTTTGTCCACGTATGTTACATATCCCCCCAGTGGCAGAATGGTATGTCTGCGGACTAACATCGCTATATACCGGGTTTTCATATCCGTGGTAGGCACAGCTCAGATAACCCATTATGTAGCTTTGTGCTTACTTCAAAACGAGCAAACAATCCTTTAAATAAAAATGATCATTTTTCTTTATTCTTCTACTGTGGTTTAAATGTATTGCAAAAAACAAACAAACCTGAATGACCCTCAATTTTATTGATATCCCGAAAAATAAGTAACATAAAGCATGACATATCCGAATTATATTGCTTTTATTCCTCGTTTTGTTTTGATGTTATAAGTGAAAAAAGAAATGATTTCTCAATCTACTAAGTAACTCGAAAGATAATATACCACATCATAAAATACAAACCTTAAGTTCTCATATGTAATTTAACTCAGCCGCATTCTAAGTGTAAATAATAAAATTTAATTTATTTCTTCGAAATAAATGAACAATATCTCCTGTACATGTATATTTATTATGTTTCTATCAAAGGTTCTCAGAATGCCATTTAAATTTATTTCGATATATTCATAATGGTAATTAAAGTTATGTGAATAAAAATATTTAGCATAGTTTGTATTAAATAGTATGTGTAATCTTTAACCCAGTACTTACATCTTTTATAATTATGTTATATAATTGTATTCTAATTATGATATATGATTGTATTCTAATTATGATAGAACTGCAGAACAAATTGATAGTACATAAGTAACATATTTTTCTTTTAAATCGTAAAGTAAGCTCTGGATGGCAGTTTACAGGAAAAATATAAATATAGACTTAATTTTCAGGTTTCGGTGGAAAAAATCACAGCACATAATTTTTTTATATTTTTAGCAGCATGTATTTATTTAAGCAAAGTGCCTTTTTGCTTACACTTAGTCATACGTCAAACTGGAACAGGATTAGTACAAATCTTGAACAAAGGGAAGTTTATGTTACAGGTTTCTTTTGAAAAGCTCCAGAAAAATATATTCAAAAGATTTCGTTCTGCATTTATAGGTCTGTAATACCGTTATACTCTTAAAATTTCTCATTCTACACGCTTCTCTTCGTTATGCTTATCAACCGAAAACTTCCTTCATTTTGACTGAGCTTTTAAGAGTAAAATCTTTTAATGCGTGACTGGGCCGATACTTTCATGGAAGACATTTTACTTATACAGAGAATTCTTATGTTACTATTACAAAAGAGAACCGTGAAATTCGGTATGGAAGAAAAGACGGACGTATTTGCTTTCAAGCATGAAGATAAAACTCCGTTACTTTATGTACCTTCAAAAGATTAATCTATTCAGAAATATTTGGCACAACTTTAAAATCATCTGCAGAGCTAGGAATACTAATATTAAATTATTAGTATATTTTTGTGCTTTTTTAATTTATATTATCTTCTATATATAATAACATACCCCAATAAAATAACGTTTTAGTAAAATTGTATAATAATTTATTTTTATTTATTAAAAGAGACTAACACAGTCTGTTCAATATTTTACCTAAAAAGAAATTATGCACTCGTTTACACTCCTTCGCTTATTAAGATATAATTCTCGTAAATTATTTAATACAATTTATCAAAATATTATTAGTTTATACACGATTTTTAAAAAGGCTGAAACATGTTGATGAAAATTCTACACGAACAAATTTATGTTCTCTTTTGCATATCTGTACTTATTAAGTCAATTATATGCGTAAAATATTTTAAGTTATATTTTTTTATTAATTGTTATAGGAACTAAGATTCCAGTTTTATTTATTTGCAGAAAGCAAAATGAAACAAAAGGTATCGATAAAAATCTGACTGATGAAATTACAGCATTAACATTTTCTCAATAACATGGCCATTAAGCTTAAGGAAAGTGAAGATCATTCTGTAATATTCCATTTACAAAATACTGATTCATAACACTTATAGAGTTTAACCAGATTTCTGATAGGGAAATAACAATGTTACGATAAGGTTGGAGTTTCAGAATATATATACACTTTTATCGTTCTAAATTCATTTTTAAAATGGTTTATTGTGGCGGTTATTTTATTCTTCGTTTATCTTTCTTGCGAGCACAAAAATCAGTTTACTATATTTATAAGCAAATATTGTTTTATATTTTATCGAACGCAACTGCATGGTCTATTTTTGTCGTAAATTTGCGCAAAGCTACGCAAGTGATATTTATTTATATTTGCGAGAGCCTACCAGACTTCTGACCCAACAGAGGCATCCAGTCAACAGCATCTAATGTAGATTCTTGACAACTTTAATCGAGTAGTGGAACATATCCACAGCCCTAAATTACAGATCATGTCTTTGCGGCAATGGAACGCGAAAGATGAACCCTCAGATTGTTAATCTAAGCCCATTCCTCAGTTGCACTGATAAAAGAAGTATTTATAACAAAAGTCTGATAATGAAGATAATAAACTGGAATATATATAAGCACTTCTGGCACTTGCAAATAATTTATCATATGTGTATTACATTCATTTAAAAATTAAAATAACTGCTACTTCTTTATTTCAATATTTTTTTCCTTAAGTGAATTAATGAACACATGAGCTTAAAATTATGAGCTGCTGCAATAGACGAGATGTCTGTGTATATTTCGTACATAGATCTATGCATATTATTAGGAAAACACAGATATAGTTGATATATCACTGAATTAAAGTGGTTCGTTTAAACAGTAATAGCAATTTTCGTGTGCTTATCTTTAATTTCACTGAAGAAAATACATACTTTTGTTTTGTTTTATTGCCACCACGTTCTTGTAAATACAAATTGCGTGTGTTTTACTGCTTCATTAGTAAAAAGTAATTGAATCTCCAAAGGTTATTAGTAGACCTAGGATATAAATTGATTTTCTTTTAGGTTTTGTAATTTGTTTATAATTACCATTCTCAGTTTAACTTCACTGCAGCTATTTTCAGTTTCTTACCTATACTTTCTGAAAGATCTTAAAACTATTCCTCCCGTTAAGATAACGTTAAGTTTATAGACTTACAGTCTGGGACTCGATTCTTCATAGTGGACAGAGCGTAGATAATCTATTATGTATCTTTGGTCTAAAACAAATTAAAAACATTACTTATAACTATTCATTTGGTTATTGAATCTTAACTAAAAATCATAAAAGCATTACAATTATATTACTTTAAAAATGAGGTATTAAGCAATAGAGGTTACTGTGAAGTTATTGCACGTCTTTCCTGGTTAACCCATGCCAGAAATGTTGGTTGAGGATGAGGTTCACTCCCAATTCCCCAACATTACACTAGGAGGAGGATTCATACGCTCGAATCGATGCCTCTGGCGATAACAAAATTACAAAATTTAATTCGGTAACAATACGGATTCTGTTATTGGTCTTTCTTGTTATTCTTTTTTTTTCAATAATCTATAGTTTATGTGAAATGGTTAGACTTGGTAAGGAGTACAATTGAACACGTTCATGAGTTTAACGCAACATCATCTCACCAGTTTAATATAAAGATGTGGTAATTTTAGTGTTATACTGTTTAGCAACTGTTATAAAACAAATTCGTTAAGACACTTTGTTCTAAATAAGTAATATATTATGGACTTCAGGAGTTCATCAAAATGTTTTAACGAACAAAACTACATATGAAACATAATTTGATTTATAACTCCACTTCTTGCTGCTAATTCTGCATAAAAATGGGAACATTAAAAGTTGGAGCTCAAAATGACTCATAAAAATCACAAGAACAGAAAAGACAGTAAGAAAATATACAATTTCATTAATTTATAATCGATTATTGCGTTTGTAATAGGGTGTTGGTTCACATCTTACAACAATCACAGTTCTAACTCTTTCGCTGAAATCTTGGTAAATACCTAAATTATCATATTCTATTTCTCCTTAAATTTACGTGCCAATTCAGTAATGGATTGTGGCCTGTCGGCTCTAACTTCCGAGCATCGTTCCAAGACGTTCTAAAGTTGTTCGATTCGATATAAGTCAAGGCTGTCAGCTTTTCGCTGCATATTTTCGTTGTTTTTTTATTCTACAAGTTTCAAAAAGATATAACGGTATGGCAAGACGAGTTGTCATACAAGTAGACGTAAGAACATTCAACGTCAACGTAGTATTTCATCAAAGCTGACAGTGTAGTATTGCCCAAACTGTCAATATAAGGACCCAGTTTCTATCATGAAAAACCAGCTAAAACCATTAACTTCCCCCACAACCTTTCTCACTCATAATACCTCAGAGTTACAATACGCAACTTTTGACCGATTGACGCCAAACTCAGCATCGTCCATGGGATGCAAACAACGTGTAAACGTGATTCATCGCCTCACATGGCGCGTTTTCACTGTTCGATACATCATGCTCGACGTTCAAGGGACCACTTCAGTCGACGCCTAGCATTCGGCATTCTAATCCATGTTCTTTGAGAAACAACTCTTCCATAAAACCTTGCTTGTGCAGTTCTCGTCATGTTGTGGACATGCTGACCTCAATTCCAGCTCGTTTATTTACTTTTTGGGAGATTGGATTTATACCATGTTTTAAACTTTTTTAGCCCGTTGTATTAATGAGTTTAGCCTGACTGTCCTGCTTTTGACACTGTCAAGAACTGTTATCTTCTATTTCCTGTAGGGACGTTAACACACTTGACCTGGGAAAGCCTAATTTGCCGGAAGTGAAGTAATTACCCATACTCCTGTTCCTTCCCCATTGGAATGCAATAATCATTCCAGGTATAAAGTCAGTCAGTTCTTTACCTGTGATATCTTTATTAGAACTGAGATTATTTTTCGGACATACACATTTACAAAACACGTGTTACTTAAAAATATCGATTTGATTGGCTGATTTTAATTTCAGGAGTGCTGTCCCTGTTCGATACTTTTGCTAATATAGTTTATTGTAAAATATTCCAATGAGTTGTGTGTTATAATATTACTAAATTAAATTATCTGACATGCGGTAACAATTCTTATACATATAGTGACCTATTTATCCTTTTACATTCTATAAAACTGTAAAAATAGATAAAGCTGGGAGGAAAGAGATCTTTAATAATTATTTTAAATTATTTGTTTGTTTTTGAATAAAGCACAAAGCTACACAATGTGCTTTCTGTGCTCTGCTCTCTACGAGTATCGAAACCCGGTTTTTAGTGTGTAGGTCCGCAGACATACCACTGTACCACTGAGGGGCAATTATTTTAGAATGTTTGTTTGTTTGTTTTTGAATTTCGCACAAAGCTACTCGAGGGCTATCTGTGCTAGCCGTCCGTAATTTAGCAGTGTAAGACTAGAGGGAAGGCAGCTAGTCATCACCACCCACCGCCAACTCTAGGGCTACTCTTTTACCAACGAATAGTGGGATTGACCGAATATTATAACGCCCTCACGGCTGAAAAGGCGAGCATGTTTGGTGCGAAGGGGATACGAATCCGCGACCCTCAGATTACGAGTCGCACGCCTTAACACGCTTGGCCATGCCGGGCCCTATTTTACCTCAGAAACATTTTAGAATGAAATGGTAATAAAATGTGTATTAAAAATATTACTATACAAAAAATGGGTAGACGTATATTTATCGCAGTCTTAAGAGAATAAGCATTTTGTATATATGTGGTATATATGTGCGTATGTGTGTGTACGTGTAAATATATTGCATATAACAAAAACAAAATATTTTTGTATACATGTTTGTGTGAATAAGTCTTTCATTATGGTCATCTGAAATTATATTTTAATTGTTTGTTATTTCAAAAATATAAAATATGTTCACTTCTTTAAAAGCTAGAATCAAACATAATCGAATACAGTAAACTAAACATTGGCATTAATTTTACAAAATTCTATATTGGCGATTTTTGCGTTCCCACGAGAGTAAAAAAAACGGACAGAGCAATTTGATTCTATTGGTTCAAAGGTCTTCTTTCCGGCTTACTTGTGTCTGGTCATCAGTCACTTTACAATGCCGTCACCTTTCCTAAAGCTAATAATCACATATTCTGAAGGTAATTATCCCTAATCAAACTTTCTTCCTGAGCTATTCTATCCTCTTATAAACTCTCTTACTGTCAACATGAATCGACCACCAGCAATTGAACGAATGTCCCTGGGGATCAGGTCTGGTAATTGGTGGCTGGTACTATCTCCAAAGCTGGATTGCATTTCATGATTGAAGCTAGGAAAAACAAACCATAATTTCTACCCCTAATTCCTTCGTTGTACTATGATATTTTGTTTGTTTTTGTCATTGCTTACATCCTCTAAAAGGAAAGTATCTGTACTGAGGAAATCATTAATCAACTATATACATGTGTATTATCACGTATTTAACAGCATTTTTAGGTACTGTGCTATTTTCATTTCGACCCCACAGTGGCACAGCGGATTTACAACGCTAGAAACCAAGTTTCGGTACCCGTGGTGAGCAGAGCCCAGATATCCCGTTGTATAGCTTTGTGCTTAATTCCAAACTAACAAAAAGTATTTTTCTTTCTTTTTAATCCTATGAATTACAAAAATTACATTTCTGATCTACCTTGTGCAATAATACTGACAGCAGTATTCAAACAAGTGGTCTATCGAACGAAAATCAGTACCGTTTACGAAATACAAAAAATTAGTTTGGCCGTTCTCAAAATTCTTTTACCAAAATTATTTTGCCTTTATATATAGTAATTAATACGATTGAACTAAACGAATCAATATAATATGCAAGTTATCTTAAGTAGAAAAGGCAAAGCTTTTTAGAAATACTGTTCACTCGGGTATATATAAGTACTAAAATATTAGACTAATAAACGGTTGATACATTATATTGAAATTTTCAAAATATAATAGGTGTGACTAGATCATTACATTTTGACGAAGATTGGTTGTTCACTCTACCAAGAAACATTATACTGTACATTTGTCCAAAGTAATTTCATATATCAGTACAGATTGTAAAACAATCTTCCTTTATGACAGCTTTCAAATTAAAATAACTTTTAGTTAAGATAACTAATGAGAGCAGAAAGTATCCAGTTGAATGTTTCTAATATTTTTGGACATGAGTAAAATTCTCTTTAATCCAATGAAGAGATGAAATACCGAAGTCCCTTAGCGGGTTTTTACTTTTTCTAATTTACACCTTCTTCAAATTACATGTTAGAAAGTCACTAGAAATGGAAGGCGATCTTCAATGCAACCTAAAACTTAAAATAATTAATAATAAAGAATAATCATTCATGTCATCTTTTTATATAAGTGAAGATTACGTGAGCTTTTACATATAGTACTGGGGACATTACTTCAACAACTCCCTCATCAAATCGACACTAGTGATGAAAATATGTTAACATCAAGCTTACAAGGTTATTGAATACGTCAGACAAAATAGGAAAGTTGTATGTTTAAATATCTACAATAAACTAGCTTATAACTTATAACTAACAATGAATAATTTACATCACGAACCTGTTGTTTTTTTTAGCTAATAAGTGTTAATTGTTATAATTAAGTCTTATAAATGTTAACCATCCATTCTCGCGTTACCACATATTAGATCATGACATTTTAAATTTCAACTCATGATGCCCTCCGGTCAAATAATGTGCAGTAAAATATACTCTTAAATAATGTGCAGTAAAATATACTCTTAAATAATGTGCAGTAAAATATACTTTTTCGCTGTAGTATGTTTATACCAAGAACGAAGTATATAAGTCCATGTAATCTTAAAATTCAACAATATAATAAACTAATGAAGGTCCAACAAGAATGGTACAATACTGGCATAACCATTCCATTTATCAAATTTTAAATGAATTAATAAGCACTTTTTAATGTACTTATACACAATAAAATTAGAGTGTTATAAAAGAAAAATTTATCGTAACATTGTTTGTTTGGGGGAACTTTTACTCAAGATTCTAAAAGGTATTTTACTATAATTTTCCTGACTTAACTAACATCATGCAATTTGATAAAATAAAAAAAAATAAACTAAGTTTTGCTTCACTTTGTTTGAATGTAATGATTTAAAAAGCACTGGCACATGACTTCAGGAAATTCCCAAAGAGATACCACGAATCATCAAATATGTTATTCCTACTTATAAAATATGTAAACATTAACTAATTAGTAAACATTATTCATTAAACTAAACTAAGTGTAGAAGACAGTTTGCTGTTTGTGAGTGTTATATGAAACCCTAGTGATACAGCACTATATCTGAGGACGTACAGAGGTTTAAACGGGGTTTCTATACCAGTGGTGGGTAGAGCATAGATAGCCTCTTTGCGTAACATTGTGCTTAACTTCAAATAAATATCTAGATAAGTTATTTCTTGGGTATTTTAATTAATCCAGTGGATCTAAACCTGGGTTAATTCGAACCCCAGGGGTTCGATGAGTCAGTCTCAGGGGTTCGGCGGAGGTCAAGACGCACACACTGTGTGTGTGTCCATTCCGTTCACTCCACTCGTATTATTCGTGACGTCATGCTCCACTTGGCCATCATTGTCTGTGGCTGATCTCATCACATCACTTTGCCTTAATATCTGTGCTGCAAGGAACTTCTTGCGCTTAGCAGTCGACTTGTAACTCTAGTAACCGTCAGTCATTTGTTATTTGTTTCCTAATCTATCAATCCCTTCATACTAACTATGTCGAGCAAAAACAGAAAGTGGCCGGACGAATACGTACAATATGGATTCACGTGTATAACGGAACATGATGGGAGACAGCGTCCTCAATGCATGATTTGCGATGCCAAGTTGAGCGATTCTAGTCTAGCACCAGCAAAACTAAGAGAACACTTCCTAAAGCTGCATGGAGATAGAAAAATACAAGAACACAACGCTTGCTGAATTCAAGGTAAAGAGAGCCAGGTTCGATGAAAAAGCTACTTTGCCTGTTCTCGGCTTTGTACCCATCGACAAACCAATCCTCACAGCATCGTAGGAAGTTACGCACTTAATCGCAAAGCAGGGCAAACCACAGACCATTGGTGAAGCACTCGAAAAACCAGCTGCGTTGAAGATGGCGAATATCATGCTGGGAAAAGCTGCTGAAAACAAATTATCCCAAATTCCTCTTTCAAATGACACCATCAGCAGCAGAATAGATGACATGAGCGATGACATCTTGGCTCAAGTAGTTGCAGATCTGATTTCTAACCCAACAAAATTCAGCCTTCAACTCGACGAGACCACCGACGTTTCCAATCTAAGTCAGCTTGTTGTATTCGTACGCTATGTGAAGAACGACGAGATAAAAGAAGATTTTTCATTTTGTAAGCCTCTTACAACAACAACTAAGGCAGCCGACATGAAGAAACTTGTGGATGACTTCTTCAGAGACAACGATGTTTCGTGGGATATGGTTTTTGCAGTTTGTTCGGACGGAGCTCCAGTCATGCTGGGACGAAACTCTGGTTTTGGTGCGCTGGTGAAAGCCGATGCACCACACATCATTGTAACGCACTGTGTTCTGTACAGGCACGCGTTGGCAACAAAAACCTTGCCTTTAAAACTGGCAGAAGTATTAAAAATTGTAGTGGAATGTGTGAACTTTGTGCGAAATAGTGTCCTGAAGCACCGCATCTTCAAAGAGCTGTGTAATGAAATGGGTTCTGAATTCGAGGTACTTCTGTACCATTTTAAATTTCGGTGGTTATCTCGGGGAAAGGTGCTGAATCGTTTTTTTGCGATGCGTGTAGAATTAGCCCTGTTTTTGTGAGAGCACCAACATTGTCATGCAGATTGCTTCGAAAAATCTGAGTTCCTTCTCATTTTGGCGTACATGGCCGATATCTTCAATGCTCTCAATCAACAAATGCAGGGCGGTGGAGTCAACATCATCGAAGCGGAAGAAAACGTGATGGCTTTTCAACAAAAAGCTACCGTTATGGAAACAACGAACAGAGAATGATAGCTTCGCAAACTTTCCCTGCTGGACGACTGTATAAGTAAGATCGAAGATGTGTCTGAAATCGGAGACATTTCTGTACCCGGGGAACTGAAGCGAGCAATTACCATGCACTTAGATGAGCTCGCAAAGTCTCTCGACGGATACTTTGCCGCCAGAGAGTCACATCCAGCATGGGTGAGACAGCCGTTCACGTTTAGTGTTGCGACAGCAGATGTCAATGATGAATACTTCAACGAAATCATTGAACTTCAGCAGGTTCAACAGCAACTTTTCAGAATAACAACGCTCTCAACGTTTTGGTGTCACCAAATCGTAGCAAATTGCTAAGGAAGCCCTTGAGATATTCATACCGTTTGTTACAATGTATCTTTGCAAGCAATCTTTTTTGAGGATGGTAGACATAAAAACGAAAAAAGGAACAGACTTTGTTGCGAAAATGATATGATAGTGGCACTTGCTAAGGTGAAGCCGCGCATTTCTGAACTTGTCTCTGAAAGGCAACATCAATAGTCGCATTGATTTGCAGTAAATATTCATTGAGTTATGTTTTTGTTTTTGCGTGAAATTCATGTTTTGTTAGTTTTGTGCACTAATAAAATATCTACTTATGTTTTGAATTTGAAAAAAAATCATATTTTATTTTTCCAATTACGAAGGGTTTAGTGAATGCAAGTACGAAATTCCAGGGTTCAGTACCTCCAACAAGGTTAAGAACCACTGGTTTAATCAATTCATCTCAAACATAGAAGGTTTTACTTCTTTCCTCAAATTTCTAACTTAGCAAAACGTTAAGCGAAAGCTGTTTCATAGTTAACAAAAATGATTAAAATCAACCTTGATTTTTTATTTGAATAACAGTTTCACAGAACCTTGTGTCAGTTGTCACTTTAAATTTGTTTACATATTTTAAAGTGATTCAGTGCCATAGCTAGCCCTAAAAGAAAGTGCTTGAATCACGTAAAGAACCATCGTATGAATAGAAGTTTCAAATCACAGCGGGTTATTGTAAAATGTCTCAACGGTTTTCAGGAGAAGTTGGAACCCCTGCTAAACTAACAGTGCAGTTGCTTGGATATGTAGAAAATAATATCATTATCCAAACGCAAGCAAAATACTGATTCTTGTTGGTCAATACTGTAGGATATCTGCTGTTAAAACTCATTTTAGATTATGTCAGTTATAATTAGGTATGTTATCAGTGTACAAACGGTTAGAAACATATATTATGAAGTCAACTTGTGTATTCAGAGGAAGACACGAAACAAGAAGAGCAATGGTGCTTCGAAATTATCCAGTGACGTTTGTTTGTAATTAAGCACAAAGCTACACAATGGTCTGTCTTGCTCTGCTCACTACGGGTATCGGAACTCGGTTTCTAGCATTGTAAGGGGGGGGGCTGTCTAGTGTGGCAACAATAATTTTGCAGATGACTCGATCTTTACCTTACAGCTAAAAGTGAGGCGTTAAAGCTATGCTAGAACTCTCTGTATATGCAAGAATATGTTATGTTGGTGTATGTGTTAATTTATATACTTTGCGGTATGTTACAATTAATGGTTCATGTTATTGAAACCATCTATACCTTACGATCTTTTGTGCAGCAAAATGTCAGTACAGTTGGCCTGACTTCAGCATAATGTGCGATAACGCCTGTCCCGAACATGCTAAACTGGTCAAAACGTTTCTCACTTTAATGCGTGAGTCAATAGGTAATAGAAATTGTTTTACAGTGGAAAAAAATATCGCAGAAACTAATTAATTAACACTGGGCTTAAACAGGTCTCTACTTTTATGTAAATCTTATATTTCGTATTGAAGTGAAATATTCTTGGTTGCAAAGATATAAAGTCATCGCTAGAAAATATTAATTTACGTGAAAAGACTGAGTGAGTGATTATTTGTTTGTCAGGAATTTTATGGACTGCCTAGCAAATGTTTTGTCAAAGTATAGAATTTTATAGCCTACAACCATCCTTTGAATATCTTGTGGATTGTACTTCATTTCTTATCATTTCTTTTCGTTACAATATCACACAGAAAATTAGAAAATTTCAAATCATATACTAGGACAACTAAAAATAATTGCTTATTTTATTAATTCTACTTTCATTTCATTGGTTTTTTATAATTCTCGTGAAGCTATACAAGGGATATCTTCATCAATCATCCCTAATTTTGAAGCGATAAACTAAAAAGAAGGCAACTAGTCAATAACATTAACTGCCAACTCTTTAACTATTTATCAGACTGAATAGTTTTTGTTAATAACGTATCCACGGCCACGATTTATTGGGCTTATTGCTTTTTATCTTTTAGAAAAGGGAGAATGGTAAAAGTACACAAGCCTTGAAACTTCATATCCGCAGCCCGCGACGTTAACTACTGCGCTGCGTTCGACCCTACTATTTTCGTTGCACAATACACTTACAATGAAATATATATATAAATACTTTACCAAGTTTTTTTTATTTCTTTTTTGGTTAATTATAATCCTTTGAAAGCAAAAATTCTATACGTTGATTGACGTGTACACAAATTAGCAAGAAAAATCGAATAAACAGTTCTGATATTAATACACTCCCTAGTGGCTCAGTGATAAGTCTGATGGTTTATAACGCTAAAATCCGGGTTTCGGTACTCACATGAGCACAAAAACGTCAGCTCATTGTGTAGCTTTGAACATAAGAACAAAGAAACAAGCAGAAATTATATCCATACAGGCTGTAAAGCAAGTAACAATTCTATTAAAGGAAGAACTGTAACTTTGCAAAAAATATGTTGTTTAGCTTACATACGTTTTCTGGGAAATGAGCTCGTAAATTTCTTAAAATAAAATATTTAAAAAAGATACACTTTCAACATAGTTTTAATATTAGACATGAAGTCACCGTGGTGATTTCCAATACAGCAAACAGCTAATAAAATTTGATTGCACAGGTATTAGTTTCAAATCACGCATATACTTGCGCTAATAATTTTAAATATTCCTGTAGGAATTTTACTATTACTCTTCCTTTTTCTTGAGCTCCGTCACGATCATGCAAATGATTCAAATTAACTTTTGCATAAAATGATATTTTGCATGATTTCATAAATAATTATACAAGATAGATTTTCCTTCTCAATAACACATTTAATGCAACAGTAACAACCACTCTTTCAATTTACTCCAGCTTGATTTAAAAAGTTAGACAAGAGAAGGACACCTGCTCCATTCAGATGAAAAATATTTGCTACATTGTAACAATCATCATTTGCAGAACTCGCAATATTGACTTATTTCTTGACTTATCCAGAAATCTTTTAGAGTGCTGTTCCTCATCAAGTACAGCGAAGGTTAGCGGCATTTAATTTCGTTACCACTTTTTCCTGCTTCTACTCTATTTTGTTTCTCCCGTGCTAACTAATAACCAAGAAACTTGTGTGCTGTCACGTGCTGAGTACTTGGTGTGCTTCTTTCCGGTAGCCTACACATAGTTGGCTAGCTGAGAAGTGAAGCGTGATCAACCAAAGAAGAACGTCAGAGCAAGTTCAGTCATCAAGAAATTCCTAAGTCAGCGCGATCACACACCACTAGTCACTATACTCTATCTCCTGTATTCTGGTCAATGAATAATATATTCTCTTATCTTTAAAATTCATTCAGTCTAATAGGAAAAGTCAATAGTCTTTAAAAGTACGAACTGCTGCACGCCAAAAATTAAGCTAATGTTTAAGGCAAGATAAAATACATGCATAGATTTAACTGTTTACTGATAATTCATGTTCCAAGAGAGATACACTCAACTTATATTTTCTGCTTAAATGTTACTCAAAATACTTGAGTATTTATGTGTTGAGTGAAAGATTAAAATAGCACGTAACTATATGCAATTTTCTTTGATTTTACTTTCTTTTTGCTGTCTATTTCAGTGTGATTTGTGTTTTGTGAATCTTATGCACTCAGTCATATCTGTATTTATTACAGTAGCATATTCAACTATGACTGAATATTAAGATTTCATTAGTTTATTTCTGCTTTCCTTTTTCTCAATGATTATACCTTTTTTAGTTGTCATTGTGGTTATAACGTTTGTTAAATGGAACGAGAGTGAATTTTTGTACACTACTTTCTTCTCTACTTCTTAAATCCTTGAGTTCATCTATTACAAAAAGACGTTTTAAGGTGTTTTGCCAGTTTTCTGAACGATGCATGTTTCACTTTGCTCGCCGACGAAGATATAAAATAACTGAGTTTTAGAATATAAGAAAAACTTCTCTTTCGGAAAATGGTATGAACACTTTCAAAATATTACAATATAGTTACGGTACTTGGATGGATTACTTAACATGTGCCCCCTGCTAGTACTGCGGTAAGTCTACTGATTTACAACTCTAAAATCAGGGGTTCAATTCCCCTCGGTGGGCTCGGCAGATAGCCCGATGTGGCTTTGCTATAAGAAAAACACACACACATGCTTAACATGCGCTTCTTTCTATTGTGGTGGTTGTTATACTCACTGTGCAATCGGATACAAGACTAGTAAATTACTCAGCTAACAATCGCCTCTTGTTGATAGCGTGGTTGTTATAAAAACTTGTATCCGATAACACAGTGAAAATAATAACCACCCTTACAACAACATGTGGATGTAATCTAAGTTATTCATCCGAGTCTTGTTTGGTTTCATTTGAGTTTCGCGCAAAACTACACGAGAGCTATCCGCCTTAGCCGTCCCTAATTTAGCAGCGCGAGACTAGAGAGAAAACAGGTTGTTATAATCCCTCACCGTTAGCTCTTGGTCTACTCTTTTACCAAAAAATAATAAATTGATTGTCACTTTATAATGACCCAACGGCTGAAAAATTGAGCATCTTTAGTGGGAATGGGAATCGAACCCGCGACTCTCAGGTTACAAGTCAAATGCCCAAATTGTCTTAACGTTCAACAGAGGACAGGGTCGAAGAGAAATAAAGACATTAATGTTATTGCAATAAATAATACTATATTTATGTCTCCTCAGAGATGTGTTGTTTATTTTTAATTAAGCACAAAGCTACATAATGGGCTATCTGTGTTCTGTTCACCACGGGTATCGAAACCCAGATTCTAGCTTTATAACTCCTTAGACACACTGCTGTGCCACATGAGGGCTGCACAGATGCATACTGTTTTCGTGTTGTTTCTCCTTGAGGCGATTCCCATTTCTCTGCAGATTGACTTGGCCCAATACTCCCGTTCGTCTTTTGCAATTTTTTTTAATTAGGCTTTTTTCAAGAATTTTATGAGATCAGAAGAAGAAAAAACCAAGATGTAATTTTTGGGTTTCTGGACGGTCACATTTATAGCAGTCAAGATGAAAGTATAAATGTTTATGCACCCAAGCACTGTCTTTCAAACAATTTAGATTTTGATTCAGAGCTCACAAAAAAGCATTTTTAAGGGGAAAGAGGTCAAGTACTCAACTATATATTGATCACTTTACGTGATGTTTGATACAAAAATACTTTTGTACAAGTCCCACGCAGTTAAAAACCAAAATAATGGACTAGTTCATCTACATAGATAAACGTCAGTATGTGTGTATATCTATGTTCTTTATACGTTTTCACATTTCTTGATAAATCAGCATCAAACTTAACACAGTGATACAAGATAACATGAAGAAGATCACTGGAAGGGAGTTGACAACACTCTAGTCCCATGTTTGATTTTGAAAAAAAAATACTAATGTTGTATATCCCTCATCATTAGAATGATGTATGTAACGCCTGTTTATCCTTTCAGTATTGGTACCTTTATTGATTTTTATTGCTCATTTCATGTTTGTTATGTTAAGTAAATTAACAGAAACATAATTTCATATCCCTTGTTACAAAAAATATTTTACCAGTCTCTAGTACTGGAACTCAAGCTATTTTTTATAATTATTGAGAAGCTAAGATACCTCAAAATGTGTAATTTTAATACTTTTTAAACATTACTCCGCTGCATTTCGACCAATTTACATTTAAGATACTTTTTTACAAGTCCCATAAACATAAATAAGGAGAACTTGAAATGTGCCCATTTTTTTCATTTCAGTGGTCAAAATGTTAAATACATCAATAATTGTAAAGGTTTTGATCACTTTCCCTTTGCCATTTACGTTGGATTTAGTACAAAGATGCTTTTTGCAGGTCCAAAACAGAAATATGGACAAGTTTGGAATTTTCGTTTTTTGCTCGATTTTTCAGCAAGAAAAGTAAAATTTGAGGTTTTCATGAACTATTTCCGTGTATATGAACTAACTCAACATAGAATTTTGTAAAACGATAGACTTTTTAGGAAATGCAATTTCTTTTCTTATAATCTTATGAGTCACAATTATTTACGGTGACCAAAGAAAACAATAAATATTTTTTATCATTTCCAAGGACAGCTTACCTTGCAAGTCGGTTAACATTAGTTAAATGTTTCAATAAATAATTGCATTGTTTTCAAGATATTATTAAAAGTCTCTAATAAGTGATATATACGAGGGCTGTTAAAAAAATACGCGGACTGTTTGAATTGCGCGGTTCCAGTTGGTTCCAGGGGAATCCGCTAGGTGTCGCTAGGTTTGCACAGATCAGCTGATTACGACACCATTTCCTGATTGCAGATATCTTCATTTGTGTATTAGCTACGCGGTTTTAAGTGAAGTGCGATTTTTTCGATTGGCGGTTTTCAGAATGATTGACCTGAAGGAGCAACGACTTGCTACGAAATTTTGTGTTAAACTTGGAAAATCTGCGACTTAAACTTTTGTTATACTTAACACGGCTTATGGTGATGTTGCTATGAAGCGTACGGCATATTTCAAGTGGCATGAACGTTTTAAGGATGGTCGACAGTCCATTGAAGATGATGAGCGTCCTGGACGTCCTTCCACGTCAACTGACGACCCACACGTCGACAAAATCAACACCCTGGTGCGGGCAAATCGACGTCTGACTGTCAGGGAGCTTGCTGAAGAGTGTGGGATATCAGTTGGATCTTGTTACAAGATTTTGACCTAAACATTGAAGATGCACCGCGTTGCTGCGAAATTTGTGCCTCAGAACTCGTGAGTTTTTGGCCAAACACTCGATCACTGTTCTTCCCCACCACCTCTACTCACCTGACCTTGCTCCTTGCGATTTTTTCTTGTTCCCCAAACTCAAAAGACCCTTGAAAGGAAGAAGATTTGAGACGTTTCCCGAGATTAAGGCAAATGCGACGAAGGAGCTGGAGGACATTACAAAAGAAGCGTACCAGGACTGTTTCAACAAGTGGAAACACCGTTGGGATAAGTGTGTGCGTTGGGGAGGAGAGTACTTTGAAGGGGTCCCAGACCTGTAACTTCTAAATAAAGTACATTTTGTTTTATGACGTCAGTCCGCGTATTTTCGAACAGACCTTGTAGTCGTTTTTGTTGTTTTTTTTCACGAGCTACACGTCGATGTCTCCAAAACTAAACCTGACACAGGAAAATGTATGTGTTGTGAACTATATAGCTTTTATCAGCACGCATACATAAAAACAAAATAACCATTTACTTTTAATACCTACCTCATACGTGGAACTTTAATATAACATTAAGTGAGCTAGGTAATACATACTACAATAATTGTTTGTGCTAGTGTAGAACTTGGCTCAAAGTGCACTTCTGATAGCTCGCCAACAAAAATAGTTTTCTACAAAGGTACTTAAGTATTACATGCTTATCGAATCATAATGACATAAATGTAACGTAATTGTTAAGGTACTGAAAAATAATTCCAAAAGTACAAAACTAACTTATTATTCACGTATACAAGACATGTTTTTTTAGTTCTGCTATTTTGTATATAAATTTACAAAGTTTACAAAATGTAGATGTGTATTTAAAGTGATCAAAACGGTTAAATGACCTGACGTCACTACCAACTCTAGGTATGTAGAGTTCTGGAAGAATGTAATAGTCGCGAGGAGCTTTCTGTGACTGTGAATTTAAACTTAAGTAAATGAAGCCTTTTTCACAACACGTTAAGGCCATCAGACATTTCTACTGGAAAAGCACTTTGAGTTGAATGATCTTATCGAAAATGACAAACTGATTGACTTATTTAGAAAGAGACACCAGGCTTTCCGATGCTTCAAAACCTGGGTATCAGGGGCAAATATTAAAACTTAACGTGATGACGACACCGGTACTCCATAAGGGAAAAAAATCACGCACATGATTTTAAATTCTGCTTCAGATGTCGCTCTGAGGAATGACAGATCCATTTATTAAATGCCTTTCCATTTCAAACGTTTAGTATTATCTCATGCACAAATTAACGTCCTTCATACTTTCTTACATCTAGTTTCATTTTTACGTATTTTAATGAATTAAAAACAAATATTTTTCCCACTCACACATACATACTTTACTCCTTTTAATTATATAGACAATAATAATGTTTTTGTGTTTAACTAGTACGAAAGCAAAGTATGTGAGTTAACAATAGCTTCATTGGTAGATCACATTTCTTTTATTTAAAATTAATTAAAGACTAGATGTATAGCGGGAATTCTGACATACTCGTGGCATACGAGCTAAGCCGTTATCAAACACAACTGAGTTTAATCAGTGATGACGAGAAACCCACTTGTTGAGAAATTTATATGCAAAAACGGCTCGTTTGGGCTGAGAAAACACTTTATATAGAAGAGCGAACAACGTTTCGACCTTCTTCGGTCATCGTCAGGTTCACAAAGAAAGAGGTAACTGACCGGAAGCTGACCACATGTTTGAAAGGGGTTGTGTAACTGTGTGTCGAAATGTAGAGGGCGGTATTAGATGTTTGAATATATAATTTTATTTATTATATTAATATAGGTATAAAGGCGTTCCTTTATATTGGTTTATTTTGGGTTTAAGTTGTTGTATAAGTAAAGCTTCTTTAATTTTACGTTTGTTTATGTTTGTTTCTTTATTTAGTATTTGAGTGTTTTCTATGGTTATGTTGTGTTTATTTGACTTGCAGTGTTCGAAAACGTGTGAAGGTGACTTTTTATGTTCTTTGAATCTGGTTTCCATTTTTCTACTTGTTTCTCCAATATAGAAGTCGTGGCAGTTATCACATTGTATTTTATAAATAATGTTGGTGTGGTGTTTGTCAGTGTAGTTTTACATAGTATAGACCTCAGTTTTGTGCCGGGTTTTGAATAAATTTGGTATTAATTGGAATGTCATATTTTGTTGCTAATTTTTGCCAAATGTTGGTTATTTGTTTGCTGATGTCGGGAATATATGGTATACAGCAGTATATGGTTTCGTGGTTTTTTGATTCGTGATCTGTATTTACTTTAGTTGGTTGATTTTGCTTTCTGTCTAGGTGTGTGCGTATAATGTTTTCTACGGTTTGTGGAGGAAACTTATTGATGTTGATGAAGTATTGTTTTATTTTGTCTAATTCATCGTTAATTTTATCTGGTGAGCATAGTTTTATGGCTGTGTTTATTTGGTTTCTTAGTATGTTGAGTTTTGTTTTGTTTCATGTGCTGAGTCCCAAGGAATGTATAGTCCAGTATGGGTGATTTTTCGGTGGATTTCTGTTTGAAATTGTGTATCAGTTCTTGTAATTTTGAGGTTAAGAAATGATATTTGATTGTTTTCTTCCTGTTCACATGTGAAGTTGATGTTGGGATGTATAGAGTTAATGTGATTGAAAAAATTAAGTATGTGTTCTGTAGATTTGAATCCCGCAACCGTGTCATCTACATATCTATACCAGTATAGTGGTGGATGTAATGCTGTGTTAATTGCTTGTGTTTCAACTTGTGTCATAAAAATATTGGCTAGAACTGGTGATACTGGGTTGCCCATGCTTAGGCCGTTTGTTTGTATATAGTTTTGGTTGTTGAACATGAAGTTTGTCTTTATCGTGGTGAATTCTATGAGGGTTGCTAACTGGTTACTGGGAATTTCTATAGTTGGGTTAGGGTCTCGGATATAGAGTTCTAAGGCTATCTTGCAGGCTTCAGTGGTTGGAACTTCTGTAAAGAGGGATATAACATCGAAACTGGCCATTAAGGCTTTATGATTAAGTTGATTTAGATTAGACTTGAAATTAAAAGAGTCTTTGATAAATGAGCTGGCTGATGTTACATATTTGGAGAATGCCCATGCTATGTATTTACCAAGGTTGTAATTAAACGATTCATATGTGGACATTATTGGTCGTAATGGACAATCTGGTTTATGAGGTTTGGGGATGCCGTATATTTGTGGTGTGCGTGAGTCGGTTTTACGTAGGTAGGAATAAAGTGTTTGTGAAATTGTGTTGGCTTTTTTTCATTTGTAGTAGTAATTTGTTCAGTTGCGTCTCGTGTGTCTTTGTTGGATTTGTGTGTATAGGTTTAAATTTGTTCGTGTCTGATAGGATGTTATTCATTTTTTGGATGTATTCATTCGTGTTCATTATGACTATAGCGTTACCTTTATCTGCTTTTAGAATTTTTATGTTTTTGTCTTGTTTTAGGTTTTTATGCAATTAATGTCTATTTTGTAAGGTTGTTTTCAGTTTTCTGTTTTGTGAAATTATGTTGATGGTTTTATGAGAAAATTCTTTGAAAAAATCGTTTAAGATGTTGTTTTTAGGTGTTTCTGGAAAATATAAATTTGTAATTTTACCTGGGAAGTTTGGTTGTTGGATGTCAATAAAATTATCTAAGTTGTCTTCTTTCTGTTGGTTGTTTTGGTTGTTTCCTTGTTTTTGTTCTCTGTAGAAAGTATCACAAGTCTCCTGGCTAGGTCTTCTAAACATGTTTTGATTTCTATGGTTGGAATGTGCCTAGGTGCTATAGCGAAGTTGAGTCCTTTGTTAAGTAGATGTATCTCGTCTGTGTTTAATTGACGGTCGGATCTGTTAATTATGAGGTTAGTCAACGGTTTGTCGTTTTGGTGTCTTTTCTGTTGTTTGCATCTTAGTTTTCTAGTTTTTTTGTTGTGGCAGATCTTTTTGTCTCTGTCGTTTTAGTATTGATTTGGTTTATGTTTCGTTGTATAAGTCCGTAAATCTCTGGTTTAATGCAGCATGCCAGTTGATGGTCTAGATTCATTTTTTGTTTTTTGTAAGTCATGTAGTTCTTTATATTTTGTGTTCAACATGGCTTTCAATAGTTTTTCTGTAAATTTTGAATAATGTTTGTGTATGTATTAAAATTTTTGAAAGTTTTACCTTTACAAAATTAGGGTTAGTTGTTCTTTTCTACATTGTTGAATAAAATAAATGTCATTTCTTCTATTAATAATTCGTTGGTTTAAATTCCTTAGTTTCTTAACGATCGTGTGAGCGTGTACTGTTAATAGTGGTGTACGGTATGCTAGTTCAGACATAATGGTAACAGGTAACAGGTAAGTACAAATACACTGAGAAAAACACAAAAAAAAAAAAAAAAACTTACACTTCTCGTACAGTCGCCGCGATGAAACAATAATCAGTGATGACGAGAAACCCACTTGTTGAGAAATTTATATGCAAAAACGGCTCGTTTGGGCTGAGAAAACACTTTATATAGAAGAGCGAACAACGTTTCGACCTTCTTCGGTCATCGTCAGGTTCACAAAGAAAGAGGTAACTGACCGGAAGCTGACCACATGTTTGAAAGGGGTTGTGTAACTGTGTGTCGAAATGTAGAGGGCGGTATTAGATGTTTGAATATATAATTTTATTTATTATATTAATATAGGTATAAAGGCGTTCCTTTATATTGGTTTATTTTGGGTTTAAGTTGTTGTATAAGTAAAGCTTCTTTAATTTTACGTTTGTTTATGTTTGTTTCTTTATTTAGTATTTGAGTGTTTTCTATGGTTATGTTGTGTTTATTTGACTTGCAGTGTTCGAAAACGTGTGAAGGTGACTTTTTATGTTCTTTGAATCTGGTTTCCATTTTTCTACTTGTTTCTCCAATATATTTTATTCAACAATGTAGAAAAGAACAACTAACCCCTAATTTTGTAAAGGTAAAACTTTCAAAAAATTTTAATACATACACAAACATTATTCAAAATTTACAGAAAAAACTATTGAAAGCCATGTTGAACACAAAATATAAAGAACTACATGACTTACAAAAAACAAAAAATGAATCTAGACCATCAACTGGCATGCTGCATTAAACCAGAGATTTACGGACTTATACAACGAAACATAAACCAAATCAATACTAAAACGACAGAGACAAAAAAGATCTGCCACAACAAAAACTAGAAAACTAAGATGCAAACAACAGAAAAGACACCAAAACGACAAACCGTTGACTAACCTCATAATTAACAGATCCGACCGTCAATTAAACACAGACGAGATACATCTACTTAACAAAGGACTCAACTTCGCTATAGCACCTAGGCACATTCCAACCATAGAAATCAAAACATGTTTAGAAGACCTAGCCAGGAGACTTGTGATACTTTCTACAGAGAACAAAACAAGGAAACAACCAAAACAACCAACAGAAAGAAGACAACTTAGATAATTTTATTGACATCCAACAACCAAACTTCCCAGGTAAAATTACAAATTTATATTTTCCAGAAACACCTAAAACAACATCTTAAACGATTTTTCAAAGAATTTTCTCATAAAACCATCAACATAATTTCACAAAACAGAAAACTGAAAACAACCTTACAAAAATAGACATTAATTGCATAAAAAACCTAAAACAAGACAAAAACATAAAAAATTCTAAAAGCAGATAAAGGTAACGCTATAGTCATAATGAACACGAATGAATACATCCAAAAAATGAATAACATCCTATCAGACACGAACAAATTTAAACCTATACACACAAATCCAACAAAGACACACGAGACGCAACTGAACAAATTACTACTACAAATGAAAAAAGCCAACACAATTTCACAAACACTTTATTCCTACCTACGTAAAACCGACTCACGCACACCACAAATATACGGCATCCCCAAACCTCATAAACCAGATTGTCCATTACGACCAATAATGTCCACATATGAATCGTTTAATTACAACCTTGGTAAATACATAGCATGGGCATTCTCCAAATATGTAACATCAGCCAGCTCATTTATCAAAGACTCTTTTAATTTCAAGTCTAATCTAAATCAACTTAATCATAAAGCCTTAATGGCCAGTTTCGATGTTATATCCCTCTTTACAGAAGTTCCAACCACTGAAGCCTGCAAGATAGCCTTAGAACTCTATATCCGAGACCCTAACCCAACTATAGAAATTCCCAGTAACCAGTTAGCAACCCTCATAGAATTCACCACGATAAAGACAAACTTCATGTTCAACAACCAAAACTATATACAAACAAACGGCCTAAGCATGGGCAACCCAGTATCACCAGTTCTAGCCAATATTTTATGACACAAGTTGAAACACAAGCAATTAACACAGCATTACATCCACCACTATACTGGTATAGATATGTAGATGACACGGTTGCGGGATTCAAATCTACAGAACACATACTTAATTTTTTCAATCACATTAACTCTATACATCCCAACATCAACTTCACATGTGAACAGGAAGAAAACAATCAAATATCATTTCTTAACCTCAAAATTACAAGAACTGATACACAATTTCAAACAGAAATCCACCGAAAAATCACCCATACTGGACTATACATTCCTTGGGACTCAGCACATGAAACAAAACAAAACTCAACATACTAAGAAACCAAATAAACACAGCCATAAAACTATGCTCACCAGATAAAATTAACGATGAATTAGACAAAATAAAACAATACTTCATCAACATCAATAAGTTTCCTCCACAAACCGTAGAAAACATTATACGCACACACCTAGACAGAAAGCAAAATCAACCAACTAAAGTAAATACAGATCACGAATCAAAAACCACGAAACCATATACTGCTGTATACCATATATTCCCGACATCAGCAAACAAATAACCAACATTTGGCAAAATTAGCAACAAAATATGACATTCCAATTAATACCAAATTTATTCAAAACCCGGCACAAAACTGAGGTCTATACTATGTAAAACTACACTGACAAACACCACACCAACATTATTTATAAAATACAATGTGATAACTGCCACGACTTCTATATTGAGAAACAAGTAGAAAAATGGAAACCAGATTCAAAGAACATAAAAGTCACCTTCACACGTTTTCGAACACTGCAAGTCAAATAAACACAACATAACCATAGAAAACACTCAAATACTAAATAAAGAAACAAACATAAACAAACGTAAAATTAAAGAAGCTTTACTTATACAACAACTTAAACCCAAAATAAACCAATATAAAGGAACGCCTTTATACCTATATTAATATAATAAATAAAATTATATATTCAAACATCTAATACCGCCCTCTACATTTCGACACACAGTTACACAACCCCTTTCAAACATGTGGTCAGCTTCCGGTCAGTTACCTCTTTCTTTGTGAACCTGACGATGACCGAAGAAGGTCGAAACGTTGTTCGCTCTTCTATATAAAGTGTTTTCTCAGCCCAAACGAGCCGTTTTTGCATATAAACAACTGAGTTTAATGAAATATAGCAAATTTATTTTCGACTCGGACATTAATATTTTTTTCAAAGCTGTTTCAAAAGGTTCAAAATGAAAGTTAATGTTTTAGTTTTTTTAATTATGTGTAGCGATGTATTTCAGTATTAACTTCTAACCTCAAACAAGCTGACAGAACATAACTCCATGCCCGTTACTGGGCCATCTTATATTAGAGAAGTCAGTTTCTTTTGACACCATCTCGTTTAGACGAAATGGCTTATTGGTTGTTTTATCTATAACTGCTTTAAGTTTTATAGGTTTTGTTATCTCTAAGTGTACTAAGAACAGAAATTTATTTTCTTAAAATTGCCTTTGAGTTTGAGTGGCAAACTATTAAAATATTAAATGCACACGAAAAACACAAAAATAAATATTATAAGAGTAAAATTGTTTCTTTTTGAATTTCGAGCAAGGCTACACGAGGGCTAATCTGTGTTAGTCGTCTCTAATTTAGCAGTGTAAGACTAGAAGGAAGGCAGCTAGTCATCACCACCCACTGCAAACTCTTGGACTACTCTTTTATCAACAAATAGTGGGATTGACCGTAAAATTATAACGCCTCTATGACTGAAAGGGCGAGCATATTTATTGTGATGGGAATTTGAACCCGCTACCCTCAGATTACGAGTCGAGTCATTTATCCATCTGGAAAAGTAAAATTCGTACACTTTGTACGATAGTTTGCTCACTTGGAGCAGAGTTAACTAAAATAGACTACACTTAAATTTTGAAAAATTCACTGAAAGTTGCATTTATTCTAAATGTCATTATTTTGGTTTTACACAAAATGCACACATTTATATTTACTTCACTCAAATCTAGTTCTAACTTAATTATAAGTAGATAAAAATTTAATGTCTAAGATAATTTTCAACTATTTCTGAAATACTTCTTGTTTTTGTTTATGACAAAGCTATTAAGATCATTTGTTGCCTTCTATAATTTAGAACTGCCGACAAAATGGAAGAAAACTGACTGGAAACACCCACCACCAACTCTTGGCCTACTCGTATACCAACGAATAGAAGGATTGGTTGTTAAATTCTAACATCCTCTCTCTCTGTCACACACACTCTCACAGCTTATAGGACAATCGTGTTAAATTATGGGTTTTAATCCTGCTACTCGGTTTCTGAAAATTAAATAATGTTTTTTTCATAACATAAAGTGTCTGAGTAGTCAACATCAAACTTCTTAAATTTATATATTTAATTATATATAATTAACACAGATTAATCATACTTTCTCAGTTTTTATAGTTTCGTAAATTTTGTATATTCTGTTATAATGAAACCATATGAACATTTCATGACTAACTTAGAACCACATTTACGAGCGGCATCACCTCTCATCAAACCCTTCAGAAATTGCTAATATTCATTTCTTTAAATTCTTTAAAGTAACTACGAGTAGCCGCCTCTTCCTTGTTTAAATATTCAAACTTATATAAAATTAGCAGCCACGATTTTCATTTAGTTGTATTTTTATGGTATAACTTGGATTCGATTTCCTTATAAATATGTGTGTGTATTTTTGACATGGTATTATTACTACCATTCTATATTACGAAATTAACATTCATAAGAGTCATCGCTGTGAGACAGTTTACTAACAAAAAGGTATAGTTATTAAATAAACTGAAGCTACAAATGGTCAAGTAGATTTTGAAATGAAGTAGCTTGCTAATGAAAGGTTGGAATATAAATACTCATATAAACATGCTTATATAAATCATTTTATATAGAAAGTACTCATAAAGCAAATTAATAATATGAAACTAAGTTTTTGTTTCGCTGTTGAGTACAATGCTACACATTGCACTTTTTTGGGCATACTGCGAGTATCAAACTACGATTTTAAGAATTATAAGCCTGTCAGACTTACCGCTGGCTCACCGAAAAGTTGTGGAACTACGCATATTAAAAAAGAATAAAAGGGGTTTACATGTACCTAACGTTTGGATATTAGATATAAAATTAACTTATCTACTTTTAACTTAAAGGTGTTGCTTAAAATTATATCTACATCTAAATTGTACTATAAGCTTAAATTTTACAGATACTTAAAAAGTAATGTGCAAGTAAAAACTAATTAAAAACATGAAGAGGAACACTATAAATATGATTGCGAAAGATAATAAACATCATTATACTTTAGCCTATCGGTTGTATGTGTTGTACGTGTAGGAGTATTTTGCGCACTGAATACACACACTGTCAACTTAATTATACGCATTCCAAAAAGAAGGTACATAATATCTATGTATGATGCCACTGTAATTTAGAACTTTCGTTCGCGTGTGTTTCTATATGTTTACATATATATAAGGGGGTTACGAAGATCCGTGTGTATTTTTATATGGGTGCATGTGTATAGGGGGCTTAGAGAGATTGGTTGCGTTTATATATATGAACGTGTATTCACGAAGGATAGGAGAATCAGCGTTTTTATATGGATATGAACATGTATTAAGGGAAGTTAGGATAATCCATGTGTGTTTATATATATGTACATGTATTAAGGGGTGTTTAGGGAATCCATGTGTATTTACTTATACTTCTAGGTTTCTAGAGCTGAAATATTGTGTACTAAAATAAAACGTGTAAATATGATGGACATTTTATATTAGATCAGTATAACGTTTTTCATGACTTTGCTCACTTACGATGTTGTCAAGTGTTTAGTTATTTTCTTCTTTTACAAACAAAAAGTGTTTACTTAAATCTAAGCGTTAATTTAACTTTACTATTGTTGCAGTTAGCTTGTTTCAAGTTGGAATTTGACGCTGTTAAATTTACCTAGTACCAGTTAGAAAAAAAAAGTAACGTAAGTGTATATGGTTAATTTCTCTACATATTTTTTGGAATTAATGTTTTATCTATATTGGAATTTTACGATGTTCTGTGTATGTTTTAGACTTTTAAAATTACACAGGAATAAATGCAACATCTAGGGTGTGATATGTTTGTTTGTTTAAGAGCTAAGCACATAGTTTCACAAAGGGCTATCTACAACTACAGGTATCAAAACCCTGTTCATAACGTTGTAAGTCCACAAAAATACCACTATGCCAGGCGTGATAAGATCCGAAAATGTAATAATTGAAATATTTGTAGTGAAAAGCATTATATATGTGTGTATGTATATAAATATATAGTTAAAGTTTTGATCAAACCACTTTCATCAAAAGACGCGACGTATGTCTTTTGTTTGAATGTCTTTTAAAACGGAATGTAAATATGTAAAAAATGTAAAAAAAAAATATTTAAAGAACTTATTGTGTACTTATGGGTACACCAAAAAGTAAGAAAACAAGATAGGAATAGGCTTGGTGTATCAAAGTTTTCTCTGTCTAACCTTACAACTGGACACGCCTATTTTGTTTATCCTTCATCTTCTGTATACAATAAGTCAGGTGGACTAAACTTATCAGAGTTATGCTTATCATACAATGACTGAAGGTTTATGTAAATAAAATTAATGGAAGTAATAAATGTATTACAAAGTACGTTTATACGACACCAGAAGAATCACGTATTCATGAAAGCCATAACTTGTATACTTTTTTGTTTTCGTTACAAGTTGTCCTTCATTTTGTAGTTACATGATAATGCAACAGAATTCTGTACATTATTTATACAGGTGGGTTGAAATATAAAAGTAAAACCTCCTAAAAAGCTTTTGTGTATCGACGTCATAGATTTGTTACTGTACGTACATTTGTATGTACCGAAAAGTTATATTATATCATTAACACATAAAAACAAAGTAGGCAGGGGTCGGATGCTGAACACTCCTTCTTTTGAGGTTGTGCAGAGGAAGTTTTATCACACCATGTTGTTACATCTTTATTTCTCACGTTTTTGTACACCCATTCCTACACTTTTAATTTTTTTAAATATTTTTTCCAACATGTTCATGTAATATTTTGATAAAAGATTGCATGATCTTTTGCATTATTCATTGTAGATATCCTGTACCTAGATCGTAAGTGTGGATATGCACCATAATATGATATGTGCAAATCATGATGTATATGTGATGTGTATGCTCTTCACTTATGGTATGTGTATTCATCGTGAGAGCGACTGTGTGCTGTAAATGTGATAGCACACACTCTGTGGTTAGCAGTGTCATTTGGGTGCTGTATTATGTTATTCTTGTGTGGATATAATAAGTGTAAGTGTTTACTATAGAAAAACGCCAGCATTAGCACATGTCCCTTGTGCTATTGGTCTATTTGCTGCACTTATAACTGTGATAAGTATGTTTGTTATACAGTTAGAAACGTTTAACGATGTCAGTCAGTCAGTGATATTGAGTAATTTTGGTTTTTTGAATTTTGCTCTCTCGACTTTCGCAAGTGGTTGTGTGGCTCGTAATTTTTATGCGGTTTGTTTGTCACCTAAGGGTATCTCTCAAATACTTTTGAATACTTATTATTTGATTGTTAAAACTATTTATGAATAAACAGTTGCATTGCATCTGTTGCATATCACCAAGTTCACACTCTAAGTACTTCCTTACTTATGATAGTATGTTTGCTCTTAACGAATGATAACAGTATACCTATACTATATTTTCAAATCAGAAAGTATGATAAAAGCGCACCAACATGAGTGTTTTTATCTCTCTTGCTAATGTTATTATACTTGGCATAGTGAAATCCGGTTTCTGGATGCCATAACAAGCTTGAGAATATTTCTTTCCAGAAACTTGGGTAGGAAAATATTGTAGAGCTCTACTCGACTTTGATAAGATAATGCTAAATCAATAGTAATAAACAAATATAACTTCAGCGTGCAACATTTTTATGAGGGAAAAATAACTACGTACTTACTTTTGACTAAATTATCTTAATCGAGACCCAATGAAAGTAAGTTAGCCGATTTTTTAAATATTTTTCGTTGCATTTTTCAGCTCCTTCTTAATATTTCAAAAAAAATATATATATTGTTTATCGTTGTGTAAAACCTAATGTTGTTTATAGTGCAGAAGATCAATGTTTCAGAACTTTTGAAAGGAAACTAAAACTTAAGAACAAATTCTACACGTTTTTATTGTTCGTTTAAATGTTAACTATCGCAGATATAACACATTGTTTTATCGAACTCATCAAAATTGTCTTATAATTTAATGTTTGTGTGGTTTTTTGAAGGCAAAGAGATCGAAACTTATGTTTTCTAACCAATAATTTAATGACCACCTACGTGGAATCTTATAGTTTAATGTTCTTTAATAAATTAATGTTTTGTTTTGGTTTTTCTTATGTTTGTGTTTATTTATCAGTGTAGTTATTGTAAATTATATTGCACTTACTAAACACCTGAACCTTTTCCAACAACTAGATTTTCATACAGTATAAGCCAACTTCATATGACTGCTGTTTATGTGCGATCTATGTTAAACAGACAGTATTTGGTTATAACATACGGTAAAATTAAATATTAAATAAACAGCTTATTTTCTGTCTTAAGTGCAGGTATGATGTGTTTTAGTTTCTAATTGATTATGACGACAAATAGAAATAATTATTATTCGTTCCACTTGTTTTACTTCTTGTTATCTGAGATCTTCCTAATGTTTGTGCCATTCTCATATCGTGGAGCCAAACTTACGTGGCTTATTAAGATTATTTTTAAGCAACGCCACAGGAGCCATGATGGTACTTTTTATTATATGAATATATAATTTTAAATAAACCCAACAGTAGCACAACGGTAAATCTGTATGTTAATAACGCTCAAAGCCGAATATCAATACACGTGGTGAACGGAGCACAGATAACTCATTCTGTGGTTTAGGCATAACAACAAACATAATTTCAAGTATAAGTTATGAGTGATATCTAGTGTAATATCGTTTTTAGCTAATGATTATCCTGCATGGTAAGCTCGCATTGTAATGTGTCGCAACTGGAAAGATTTATTCGTTTATATATTTACTGAATTTTGCTCAAAGCTACTTGAAAGCTATCTGCACTAACTGTCCCTACTTTAGAAGTAATAAACTAGAGGAAACACAGTTTGTTTATTTGTTTGAGTTATACACAAGGGATATCTGTACTAGCCGTCCCTAATTTTGCAGTGCAACACTAGAAGAAAGGTAGGTTGTCATAATCCCTCACCGCCAACTATTTGTCTGCTTTTTTACCAACGAATAGAGGGATTTACTGTCACATTATAACATCTCCCGCCTAAAATAGCAAGCATGTTTGCTGTGACGGGTATTCGAACCCGCTACTCTCAGAGTACGAGTCGCACGCCCTAACCACCTAGCTATACTGGATTGCTTTTTACCAACAAATAATGGAAATGATCGTCACATTATAACGCCCCTTAGTTGAAGGGCGTGCATAGTCAATGATGGGTGTCCAACCTGCAGCATATGAGTCTATCGCTGTAAAAACATACGTTTCTAGATGTCTTTATTTAAATTCTTGACAACAAACTACCTCTTGATGCATTAAGATCTTAAACATGGCATACTTGCTAATTTAACGAATATTGTTGAACATTTTTGATATTTATCTATTAATGGTTGTTTCTGCTTCCATATATGAATGAGTATGTAAGTAAACTGCTTATTCTATCATAGTCGCAAAACCTACTTGGAAAATGAAAATTGAAAAATAGTAAATGTAACTTAAAAAGTCTAAGCAGGTATGGATGTTGAAGTCCGCTATGTTCTGCATTTAAAACTACCACTAAAAGTTTGCAGATACATATTTAGTGATAGTTACTATTAATAAAACTGAAAAGGAACAATAACACAATAGTTACTGAATACAGGTTTCGAGAATTATAAGTAAATTAACTTTGCCTTTAAACGTTGGTATTTCAGCCGTGTAAATGGTCACGTACTTACAACACCCAATTTTCTTTACTATTGTGTTGTTAAAATACAAATTCATTGGTATAAATGGTCTTAAGTAACTACACATATACTTTCTAACATCTAAGCGTTAATCTTCATTTATTTTCTTAATGCAAAGATGTACAATGGGTTGTCTGAGTAAGGATCCAACTTCAAACTTTAGTGTGATAAACCCTCAAGTTACCGCTGAAACTCGGGGACCAAATGCTTGTAATTCAAGATAATCTTGGTGTACGGTGAGAATCAAAATAATGGAACTTATAGTAGAAAATGTATTTATAACTGATTTTGACTTTTTGTTGTAAAATTACTCTAATAGCATTGTTTTAAAATTTCATTTATTAATACTTACTAATAAATGTTGTATAACATTTTTCAAAATTACGTTATCAGAGCTATTGTGGTTAAATCTTATAATTCAGGAGCTTAAATTAGAAAAACAAATTCTACAACATCTAGAAAATTGTGAAATTAAATTATACTCAATAGAGATAGCATAAAACAGCACAAAGCATTTCATTAGCAAATTTGCATTGAAAAAAATTAGTGTTAACTGATTAACTTGCAGTATTTAATGTACATTGAAAATTGTTTATGTGTGTGTAAAAATATGTATTATTTAATTACTTTTGAGATCTATTGTACTCTATAAACGTTTATCTTTCAGTACAAAATGAGTAGTAAGCTGTAACTTTCAGTTTTATACGTACATTCATACACTACTATACCTAATAAAATTTGTAATATTATTCATTTAAAAATGTCGTATCCAAAGCTATTATGCTTCACCTTTCAAAGCTCTTAATAAATTGGTAAAAGAGTAGCCCAAGAGTTGGCGGTGGTTGGGGATGACTAGCTGTCTTCCCTCTAGTCTTACACTGTTAAATTAGGGACGGCTAGTGCAGATAGCCCTCGACTAGCTTTGCGCGAAATTCAAAACCAATAAAACAAACAAAACGTAAACAAACATTATGTTACAATAATCTAACTAGTATTACCTTATATTATGAATTTGAATGATCCTATATCTTTAGAAATAAACAGGCCTAATTTTAACCTTATCGGGTAAGAGCTGGGCTTAAGCTAATGTTTAACGTGAAAGTCTATGGATCGAAAAATCCGATCCTGAAGAAGCGCTAAACGCACTTTGCATTTTAATACTTGGAACGTTATATCTATAATAGTTTATCGATTTTAGGTTAAAGGTAAACACATAAGCAGAAGTTACCATTGTCTGGTTTGCACCCTCTCTGGTAAGTAAGTCAAAAGCTAGGATACCTGTGTTTAAATTTTAGAATGTTTGATCTGACCATTTATATCATACGTCGCATTAGGGGGTGTTCAGGTTGAAATTACCGCATATCACATCAACATTAATACTAGAATTACTCTTTATATAACTCCGCCAAGAAAGATAACGGTGTTATAAATGATTACTAACTCTATTTGCTGCAAATTCATTTCGTAAATAAAATTAAGTAATTTATTTTATCCTATTAGTAGTTAATAAGATATTTTCATGAAAGTGTTTGCCTTTTAATACATTATTGTGCACATAAATTATATTTGAATATTTAAAAAGAAAAGGAAGAAAGAATAGAAACCTTTATTTCTGATAATACCCTTAGTGCCCTGAAATAAATGTGTACATGTTATGCAGTAATTGTATTATATTGGAAAGTTGCGTTGCTTTTGTAATTTCGTGGAATATACAAATGAAAAGAAAAAGAAATAGAAAACGTGTTTCATGGAAATTATAGCGATATTTATGAAAATCATATGAATCACTAATATGTAGTCGTCAGATCAAAAAATGTTTTACGCCTATATGTATTTTGTTGTTTCGCTTGAGGAGGATGAAGAGGGTTAAATATACTTCATTGTAAACCATCATGTTATTTTGTTTAAAGGGATCATTTGATATTTTAAAAATTGTACTGTCAGATGAAATAATATATACATAATTAGAAATAACACGTTTTATAAACTTTACTAAACCCAAAGAACACTCATATCTTGACTTACAGCTTTATAAACCCGGTTTCGATACCTTTAGTTAGCAGAGTACAGATAACCAGTCGTGTAGCTTCGTGTTTTACTTCAAAATAACTGACTACAAGTAACCGTAGTGGAAAAATAATTTTCAAATTATGCATTAAATAATTCTCGTAGAAACTATAAGAAAATTATTCGCAGAATAGTTGTGTATATACATAAATAGAATTTAAACATAAAATGGGCTTTTCCAGTGAAAAGGTTTATAAAAAAAATAACTGAAAACGAACGCAATATAAATCTCCATTTCTAGTTTTTAAATGCCTTTAATAAAATAAGGGTACCCCAATATGACAGCGGTAAGTTTTCACATTTTACAACACTAAAATGGGCGTTCGATTCTCGTACGTGGGCAAAGCAGCTTACTGAATATATTGCTTTGTTATATTGTTATAAGCAAACACACACATAATATATAAGGTCCTGCAACATGACTTTGTTATTTTTGATTTCCTTTTTCTATTTTAAAATGTATTTTAATATATTTAAAAAATAATAATTATCGTTTTCTATTCATCTTCTCCCTATAAATGAGACCACACAGAAACACCCAATCTGATTTTTTTCTAAACACTTTTCTTTTATGGCTACAGTGCCATGTCAGATATAGTACAGTTTGAACTTAATAAGTATGATTGCAGTTCTGATCCTTTAACGAATAAGAAAGCAATAATGTGTTGCTTACAAATGTCTTAGGAACCGCAATAAAAAATTTTGTGATGGTTGTGTGTGTTCGTTTTAGGAAAATTACGGTGCTTTGAAATATAATGGGAATTACAGAAAAAAAAGCATTGATATTGTAACCTATTAAAATGAGATATATCTTTTCTGTGATTATGTTTTTAGCGATAAATTAGCAACCTTACTTTCTCAATCAATGAACAGTAGTTTAAATATACATGTAAAAATGGCTGGTATGGGTGGAAAAAAATTTTACATATATATTTTTCTCTACAAGTGGGTTTTTCTCCTCATCACGAAGAGTAGTTTAGATTCTTTAGCATGGATTTACAAGTTCAAAGTTCTGATCTTTCAACCGCCCGAAACAAAAGCAAATCACTATCCAGCCTTTGGAGTTGTGAGTGCATTATGAGTGTAGCAGTCAAAGTCCATTATTTTTTAACACAAGACTAGTGCAACAACTTACAATGTGTGCTTTTGACCAGATACTTTCCCTTTAGTCTTTAGTCCAGCATCTTTGAAACTGAGGAGCACAGAAAGGTTCGAAATTAAGATATTGTCAGAACACATACAGTCATGTAAAAAAGTTAAGATACCCTATGATAGCCTGTGTATTTTTATAACATTTTTAAATATATAGATACGTAATCTCAATTTTAACAACACTGAAATATTATAGGAATATAACTAAACAATTAAAACTGAAGAAAAGACTTTTCAAGGTCTTCTCTAAATGTAATTCTACAAAAATGCATTTTCTAACTGAGGAAAAGTTAGGACGCCCCCACATTTATTCCCACTTAAAATCGCTTAATTCATACACAGATGTATCACACCAGGTGCACATGATTAGAAGATCGTTACTCAGCATTTTGAATGAGGCTTGCCCTATTTAAACTTCAGACATTTAGTTTGGTGTGCTCCTGACTGTTGAAGTGAGAGTGAGCACCATGGTGAGAGCGAAAGAGCTGTCTGAGGCCTTCAGAAAGAAACTTGTAGCAGCTTATGAGTCTGGTAAGGGATTTAAAAAGATCCCGAAAGATTTTGAAATCAGCCATTCCACTGTCCGGAAAATAGTCAACAAGTGGAGAGCTCTCAAAACAACTGCCAACATGCCCAGGTCTGGTCGTCCAAGTAAGTTCACCCCGAGAGCAGACCGAAAGATGCTAAAAGAGGTCTCCAAACGTCTTAACAGGACCTACAGCAGGCACTGGCTACTGTTGATGTGACAGTGCATGTCTCTACAATCAGAAAGAGACTGCACAAGTTTAACTTCCATGGGAGGTATGCAAGGAGGAAACCTTTGCTCTCTAAGAGAAACATCAAGGCCAGACTGAAGTTTGCCAGAGAGAATGTAGGCAAAGACCAGGACTTCTGGAATAATGTTCTATGGACAGATGAGTCCAAAACTGAATTATTTGGACACCAGAACAGAGGACATGTTTGGCGTAAACCAAATACAGCATTCCAGGAAAAGAACCTCATACCATCTGTGAAGCATGGAGGTGGAAGTGTCATGGTTTGGGGCTGCTTTGCTGTAGCAGGACCTGGACAACTCACAATCATAGAATCCACTTGTGTATCAGAGGGTGCTTAAGGATCATGTCAGACCGTCTGTACGAAAATTAAAGCTGAAGCGGAACTGGACCATGCAACACGATAATGACTCAAAACATACCAGTAAATCCACCAAGGACTGGCTGAAAACTAAGAAATGGAGAGTCCTGGAATGGCCGAGTCAAAGTCCAGATCTTAATCCCATTGAGATGCTGTGAGGTGACTTTAAACAAGCTGTACATGCAAGAAACCCCTGAAACATCTCACAACTCACAGAATTCTTCATTTAGGAGTGGGGCAAACTTTCTTCAGACTGATGTCAGAGACTGGTAGATGACTACAAGAAGCGTCTCACTGCAGTTATTTCAGCCAAAGGGGGTAACAATAGCTATTAGGAGGTAGGGTGTCCTACCTTTTTCACATGACTGTATATATATATATATGTATTATAAGTGAGTGAACGAATATAAGATCGCGATAATCTACTTAAGTAGCACGAAATTACAATGACGTCACTTCGGAAAACAGCCAATCGGTTCTGTATGTGTATGCCATCTTTCTCGCTATATAAAATATTGCATTTTTTCTGTTTATACTTACATATTATCCATATCCATATTTGATATTATGTTTTGTATTTTGTTAAGTTATCAGAAAATGTATGCTCTATATTTATTCTAGGGAATGTTGGAGGAAGTGGGACAAGAATGAAAATAGTTTGGGAAACTTTGCTCTAGTTTACCAATTTCACATAATGTATGGCTAGTGCAGACAGAGGTTGTAAGCGCGATTTCGCAAATTTCTGAAAAGAAACAAACAAAACCTTCTTCACAGGATGATTAATAATTCGCATAAACTTGTTTGTGCATGGCAAAAACTGACTTCGTGAAGGACTATTTCCAAAGGAAAAAATGTTCATATCAGTGACACTTTGTGACGCGTCACTTGGCCACAAGTAAGATTTAGTAGCTGGGTGTATATGCACGCCCTTTGTAGTCAGAAGAGAAGAAAACGTGTTAAAAATAGCAAAACATACACTATCAGAATGCACTGAGTGAATTCTTACTGTATGACAAGAGGAAGTAAAAGTGCCGTAAAAATGCACTGATGTTGCAATCAAGTATTCTGACAGATGCACAATTGCAAAATTAATGGTAACCGGATTACTATTATAAAAATGATTCCATCAAACCGAAACCTTAGCAGTTTGCATTATAGAATAACCTTTTGCTATCTAAACGATGCATCATAGCATGTCTCTGATACAGACATATTTCCTTTGCATAGAGACCGTATATACCTCTCAATTCACGTGATGCTCTGAAAACGTTGCTAGAGTTTCAATCACTCTGTAAAATGTTAAAAGGGAAATTATTTTTCACAGGTCATTTATTGCGTTAAAAGAACTTTCGACATTGATAACTAAAAGTTCAACACTTTGGGTGACCCAGGGAGGGTCGTATTTGCTTTTGTGTGTTTTTCTTATAGCAAAGCCACAAAAGCTATTTGCTCAGCCCACCGAGGGGAATCGAACCGCTGATTTTAGTGTTGTAAATGTGGAGACATACCGCTGTACTAGCGGGGGTGGCTCGTAGTTGCTAATGTAAATGAATACGAAAGTTTTGATCATTTGTATTTACATTTTCGAAATTCTGTTGTTGTGTCTATTAAGTCGGAATATGGCTATTACCTTTTATTTTATTAACTTTCAAAATGTGCAGTGTTTAATCTTATGCATCATTATTAATCTTATTTTGACTGAGACTGTATTATTTTGTAATTCTCAAGTGAGGCCTAGCGCTTTCAAAGATATTTATGTATATATATTCTTCATGGAGGTAAATAAAAGATCTGAAGAAGAGACCATTGATTGATTCGTTTGTTTGAATTTCGCGCAAACCTACACAAGGATTATCTGCGCTACTCGTTCCTAATTAAGCAGTGTAAGACGTGACACAAAGTAATGCTTTACATTATGAAAAGGTTGGTATTAGGAACAAGATCGATAGCTTTATGTGTTAATTTAAAAGAAGAAACGTTAATATTATGTTGTTATATAAGTATAAATATAAAACTACTTAAGTCAAAGCTATCAAATTACATAAGTCAAATGATTTTGTGTTGACTGCATTGGAAACATTTGTTTGTTTCCCAGTATACCCAAAATTTGTCATAAAATTCACATAAATGAATATATTGTTTATATGTTTTATCAGGGCTCTATTATTTACGAACGTGGGAAACAAAAGCTATATCTCTGAAGTTTTTCATCACATACATTATTTTAAAACCAAAACGGAGACATTAAGTGAATAAATACACAATGCTCTTCATGCACTTGTTCACTGCGGAGAATCAAACTCCAGAATTTAACGCTGAAGAACAAATTAAGAAGAGTCTGTAAAAAATCTGCAGATTACGTGATGTTCGCGATGAAGTTTAAGCCCATTGGTTCTTAACTTTTCATCATATTTCGAAGTTTCGACTGCAGGTAATCTTTTGTCTCTTATCGTTCAGCCCATCTGACGAGTTCTGGTGTTGAAGGAAAATCCTCGTTGACAGTAATTTGAAGGAGACTAAAGATAAGTCTGAAATGTTATTTACATACGACTTTGATTTTGAATCCGAAATAGACAATTTGAGAAGAATGTGAAAAGAAAAAATATACAGTTTGCATGATTTATATTACAAATATTCGGCCTGCTGGTTTCTAGCATTTTCCCACTCATTAAACTATATACATTTGTGTTTCTTCAATTCAACTCTTTTACTGAGTCATTAGTTAATTATTTAGTGTAATGGATGATTTTTTTTATCCATGGTAAAAAAGTGTAAAATATTTTTAAACGGTTTTCTACCTTATTTTCCTATGATTACAATTATTGGTGCTTATTTTAAGTGCTACTAAAATTCTGCGCTTTTCTTAGAATGAAAGCACAATTCTACAAAATACATCAAGATTTATGCTCAAGCTTAAATTATTTTAGAAACTCTAGATACGTGATTTCTTTGGAGTACTCTTTGGTGTCTGTTTTTTTTTAAATTTGCGAGAACAGTATAATCTTCAAAACGATTTCAGATGTTACCTCGTCACGAAACATACATGAAAGTGCATGTAAATAATAAATATACATCGATTGCACTGTACCGCATTTGTGTTACGAAACGGAAAATTAACAAAAAGTATCATTGTACGATTTGTTGTGATATAATTTCATCTTGCATGCGCACTCGTATTTGATCGCCAGTGTCGTCTCTCTATAATTGGCTAAAATTCATTTTGTTTTACTTGTCTTAAAACTTGATATTTATTGACATTATTATGGTTTTCAATCAAACTTTCACAATTAGGCCTTTTTCTTCTGTAACATTATCAAAACCTATGAATCTGAAGTGATTTTTTAATATATTTGTATGGAGTATGGTTTGTTTTGGTTTGAATTTTATGCAAAGCTACACAAGATCTATCTACGCTAGCCGTTTCTAAATTAGCAGTGAAAGACTTGTGGGAAGACAGCTAGTCATCACCAACCACTGACAACTATTGGGCTATTTTTTTTATCAAAGAAGCGGTAAGCTTGTCTGTTTGTAATGTTTAAAATTCAGATTTGACACTTGTACACAACGCAGATAACGTATTGTGTAGCTTTATGCTGAGGAGAAAAAAAAAACAAGAAAAGACCGCGACATTAAGGCAGTAATATTGAAGCTAATAACAAACTCGAACCGTTCCTTCAAATGTTTGTTCGTATAAGCTTCAAATTTGAGAACCAAACGATTTTCTCTACCCAGTTAATCTTATTGAAATTGGTGACACCAATCAGGAAAGTCGACGAACAGCTGTGCTTTATATAGATTATTTTCCTTGTTGCTAAGCGCAAAGATACAAATGACCTATCTGTGTTGTGCCAACCACAGGTATTGAAACCCGATTTTTATAAAGGGAGCATTTTTAATAGTTTCAACTTCAAAGTTAAGATTACTAATAATCATTATAAAAATGACTTTCTACAGTGGACAAAAATTGCATACATCTATAATAGCCACAGTTAGGGACAGTTCGTCATAAAAATATGTTATATTCACTCATATAAGGATTCAAACGTCGATGTTATAGGTCGAGCTCTCCTATCCATAGGGTATTGATATTCCTTTCAATGCCGTCAACAAGTAATAGAGATTTGAGATTTAAATTTAACAAAATTTCTATAAAATAACAAACTCAAAAGTTTTAAGCTCAACACTAGTTAAATTTATAACTATATACTGAATATGCTATGTATTTATATGTTTGCGTTGTTTATTATTTTAAAGAAAAGAAGTACATGTCGACCTATGACGAAATAAAAAAGAAGGAAAACAGACACAATCTTACATTGAAAAGTAGTTCATTAGTTAATTTTCTACTTAAGACGCAAAATTCTTTGATTACAAAATAAGAACAATAATATCAACATATTCTCATCAATGTAAATCATGTAATCCAAAATGTTTTAATGTTAAACGTTAAATAATTGAATTAAGTACATTGATAATTGGTTATATATTCTAATTTCTACTTTTAATTAAGTGGAAAACTAATTACTGTTAAAACGTGAGTTTCCCATCTCAGCCATGTAAAGCCGTATCTTCTAAATAGACTTACAGCAGTCTCATCTTTTTGAGTTAATTTACACTTACCAACGTCGAGACTATGCCTTTACATGTAGGTAGAAAATTAATTTAAGTGTAACTTTAAATAATAATCAACAACAATATTTCCCAACAAACTCCTCTATAAGACTACTTAAATTACAACAGCCAATCATTATGCTACAATAGCGCAATTAATTAATCTTTCTTCTATTGTTCAGCAACAAGTCTGCGAACTTCTAACGCTAAAAATCTGGTTTCGATAGGTAACTCACTGTGTAGCTTCATGCTTAACTATAAACTGCCAAACGTAATCTGAAAATATATACAAATGCCTTCAGATGCATGTATACCATAAAAGAGGTGTGATTTTCTATTTATAAAGATAATTGTCATATCTCTAATTGATATTTATGGTGGAATGTTTGCTTGTATTGTTGTTAAGTATACAACTACACATTTAGTAGGATTTATGTGCTGTGTCCACCACAAGGATCAAACTCTAATGTTTAGTCCTACAAGCCCTTAAACTTATCGATGAGCCATAATAATGCTAGTGTTGAATATTTGATTTTAAATTCCATGAATCAAAAAATAAAAGGAATTAATACAATATATTAAAACGATTTTCAGTATGTAAGTTAGTCATTCACGTAACACCTACAGGCAATATAAAATCGCTGTGGTACCTAATGTATCAGAGCTACATTTTAGCAATTTGCTAGTTGTGTTATGCCACCAAACATTGGAACGGTATATATATAACGGCCCTTTCCGAAGCTAAATAAACTTTTATTACTGGGATTCGAGATTTAGAATTTCCAAGAAGGAAATATCCTTCCTGCTTTACAACTTTGGAAAATTAAGGAATAAGATCAACTTGGAAAACCAGAACCGTCAAAAAAGGGATCTGCAAAAGTCTTATCAAAACTACGGTCAGCAATGTATTGCGCATTATGACAGCCACAAGCATCAGAGCTGTACATGATGAAGAAGGACTCCACTAGGAAATGTGACTCAAGTTATGTTACCCCAGCAACATATCTATTCATCAGCCGCGTACATTAAGCAGCTGTAGAATGAAACGGATATTTATATCATTCCATACGAAGACATACTGATACAGTGTCAGATGCAACATTCATATATTTCTGTAGCATCGAATTATTAAAACGGGTGTTGATAAACTGTCGCTCTTGTGTGTTAGATGACTTATGGTTTGGTTTGTTATGAATTTTATGCAAAGCTACGCAAGTGCTATCTGTGCTAGCAGTCCCTAATTTAGCATAGAAAGACTAGAGAAAGTAGCTACTCATCATCACCCACTGCAAACTCTTAGGCTACTTTCTTATCAACGAATAATGGGATTGACCGTCACATAATATCGCCCATACGGCTGAAAGGAAAAGCATATTTGGTGGAATGGAGATTCGAATCTACGATCCTCCGATTGCGAGTCGAACTCCATAACCGCCCGGCTATGCCAGGCCATAGCTTACGGAAAACATATAGTTTTGGACATAACAGCCTTAAAGCAGAACATTTTTCACTGAAAATTAAGCTTCTGTATTATTGTCAACATGCACAGACGTTAGTTAGAGCATTAACTGAACGTGGCGACATGGACTGTTATGATGTAATGAGGTTCTCTTTGTATATTTGTTCAAGAAATAATTATTAATAGCATATTCTAAAATTTCCCTTTTAAAGCGTCATATTTACATTATGAAATAATACGTAAGTGTACGCTATAATCTACAACACAGAATTAAACCTAATTGTTAGATAATTCATCCTATTCTTGATACAATACAGTAATATTACTTGAATATAACGGTTATTTGATGACTAACTGTGTAATTAAAAAAATCACCTCTTTTATAGTTTGGATTTTAATAGGTCAATTATGAATTTATAGGTAGTGTTCATAAATAATAAAATTATTTATTTTTGTAATATAACCTGCAAAGGTTAAACATGATTGTAATCAGCTTCAGAAAGTTGAATGTATTGTTTGAATGACTTAGTAACTTTTATCTTAGAAAATCTAGCATACCGATGGAAAAGCGAACAGTTATCTTAAATATTTTCCATATTTTTTCTACGTATTTCGATCCATCATGGCGAAGTGGTTAAGACACTCAATCCGAGGTGCGCGGGTTCGAATGCCCGTCACACTAAATACGCTTACCTTTTCAACTGTGGGGGAGTTATAATGTACGGTCAATCCCACTATTCGTTGGTAAAAGGGTAGCCCAAATCTTACACTGCTAAATTAGGGACGACTAGTGCAGATAGCCCTCGTGTAGTTTCGTGCGAAATTCAAACCAAATCTACGTATTTGTATTGCCTTTTTCTGCGTTTACATCAAGAAATTTTTCCGGACATATAACATTTTCGACTTTTCATCCATTACTCATTGAATGGTTAAAAAAAAGTAATTTCGAACTTGAATTTTTTTTGTAATTACAGTACTTTCTAAACATGGTTTACAGTTTAAAATTATTTTTACAGAAGTGTTTTGATATTTTTATTTTTCATCATATATGTTAATTCTACAACTTACTATATTTATATGTAATATTAATTTTCCTTGCTTACCATAGTCTTAAAGAGAGAAAGTTGAGGGTAGCTGGGGTATACATACATATGTTAATTAGGAATTGGAAAACAGTATAATACTTTCTTCCAAGAATGCTGTCACTCTTTACTAATTGCCATAGTCTGATATATATATATATATCTTGTTGTTGTTTTTTTAAATTTGTTTGAAGATATTTATTTTCTAGCTTTATATGTTCATAGTTCTATCCTAGTTAATATTTCAATTCAGTAACAGTGTTTACTTATGTTATGCCTACGTATATTTTATTTTCATGTTGCCAGCGTTATAATCTCCTGCTGGTTTCACAAGTTGAAAAGATGTATGGAACTTAATTCCTGCTCCTTTGGCTAAGCTGCATAATACAATTCTTTGTTACTTGCGTTGACGAGAAAGCATTTTGTGTTTTGCAAAATTTCTGACATGATACTACCCATGTGAAGTCTAAAATTTTTATGTCAACTTAAGTTTCTTAGTGAGAATCAATAATATAGTTGTTACACAATAGAAAAGATAAAATCTAACCAGAAACTTGTTATAATTGACACTGCAGATCAATGATGCTGAAATATAATTTATTTTCCTTTCACTAGTGAGGTCAACAAAACAGTATACTGGTTTTGAATGTTCTAGCTACTCACATTTTTTATACTTCATTATTTTCATATTTTAAACTTGTTGTCGGTTTAAGTTTTCTTTCTTTAAGCGTAACATGCAGATGTTTCGTTTTCTTTGTATAGATGTGGAGAAAAAACATAAATAATAAGCAGGACTCAAACTAACATAAAAAGTTTTATCAAGACTGAACAATCTCTGGTCATATTGTACTTCTGTATCGGCTAGGTGTTTAGGGAGATTGACTTGCAATTTGAGGGTCAAGAGTTTGAATCCTTATCCCATCGCCACCCCGTTAATACAGCGGTAAGTCTACGGATTTATAACGCTTAAATCAGGGGTTCAATTCCCCTCGGTGGGCTCAGCAGATAGCCCGATGTGGCTTTGCTGTAAGAAAAGCACACTCTTATCCCATCAAACACGTTCATGGGGGGCACTATAATGTTCAGTAAATCACACTATTTGTTGGCGAAAGAGCAGCCCAAGAGTTATCAGTGGGTGGTCATGACTAGCTGCCTTACTTCTAGTCTTACACTACTAAATTAGGGACGGCTAGCCCTTATACCCCTCCTGTAGTTTTGCATGAAATTCAAAACACAAAAACCTCTTCATATTATTGTGCAATATCAACATATTTACATTTTTTACGTTAAATTTTATTTATTCGTAGTTGAGCACAATGGACTATTTGTGCTCTGCCCACCACAATTATCAAATTCCAGTTTCTAGCGTTGGAAGTCCACTAGGGGTTTTAAAATAAAATATTTTATTAAATATAATTTACTTTAATACTTGCAGGCGTTCACTCATTAATTCGTTAATGTAAAACACAAATATACACTATATATACATGAGCAAAAATAATAAAAATTTCTAATTTATAAGAGTGGACTAAAATTGGATTTCGAAATCAGCAAAAAATAACTTATGACTGACATACTGTTCGTCAAACCTGACTTACACCTGATACAAAACGTTCAAATGCTGTGAGTATTATCAAAATCGGATAATAATTTTCAAGAAAAATGACAGAATTTTATAATAGACGAAATAAAATAAAATCTATAAGTTTCTATACCTCCATTATCATCCCATATTAATTCACGTTCCCTGTGTGTACATTTGTTTATTTGTCCGCTAACTCTTCCCACAATATTTGGACTTGCAGAGCACAAAAGTTTCTCAAACATGGTGAGATGTAGAATCTGCCACCGCATTTTGTGTTTCTGCCCTCCATGATCTGAGAGTGACATGTTAGAAACAATGTTCATATACCCATTCACAACTCAGAAATTAGCGAGAACAAACATAGTAGACATATTTAAGTACACGGGCAGATGTCAAAATGGGTTTTATTTTGGGGCACGCACCTCCTTGATATAGCTGTAGAAGTAATTAGAAATAATGAAGGAGTTTGTAGTACGATAGGACTTTTATGAATCATCAAAAGCCTTTGAATCATCCAGAGGGGACAAATATTTTATGCCAGTACTGTTAAAATATCATGCTTATATAAGTATTGCAAAATGCTATGTTTATTTTACTTCTGAAACTACAGATTAATCACATATATAGAGACAAAGTTTTCCACTGTTATCACACGTGAATCATATTAGTTCATATTTCAAAGAATTATTTAACTTTCAGATGCACTATATTATGGTTTATGTTTATGTTGTTGTTTTTTACTAAATCTACAGATAACAACGATCAAGAATACTTGTTTTTCATTTTCCTTCACTCTCCTGTTTAAACAAAACTATAATTATTAGATCAAATAACACGAAAAATGATTCAAATTAGAAAATAAGCTATGCTTACATATTATTTAGAGCGTAAGCGGAATATAATTGAATTTTATGTTGGGAGAAATCACAAACAGAGCGGAATGAGGATTAAAACCAATACAGTGAGATTTCATATTTTATTTTCGATATAGTTATGAAACAAAACTTCCACTAAAACGATAGTTGTGACCCTCTGTTATATGACGAGTCTTAAGTAACATTCTATGTGCTATAGAAAAGTTATATATCATCAGGGATTAGTGATGAATCAAATTTGATTTGGAAATTCCTAATAAAGTTAACGATAACACTCGACTGATAAATTCTGATGGAATAGTAACACAGCTAAAATGTCAAATTCAGAAAAAAATATAATTATTTTGTTAATTCTCGAAGGATAAGGAAAGAAAAAGAGAAATGTTATACATTCTGTTGATGACTGTAAATAGTTTGTAGACAAAAAATTGCATACAATTAATATTATTCATTCCAGTTTCGGCATTAAACAGGTTCAGCGTGCTATGTTTTCAAATAATATATTACCATGCATTCGTACGTTTGAAATATAGTATTCTAAATCAGAGCATTATATAAGCTTTCCACTTTTTATAGTGATTTTCTCATTGGAACGCACGATGGAAAGTAGTCATCAAAATGTTCAGGAGTCATTCTGTAGTGTACATACGAGTTGACGTCAAAATACATCACCCTCAAGAACAATTGTTTCGTTAATTTGATGAACATAATTAGTTCACAAAATTAAGTACTTGGCAGTATTAAGTAAAAGGAGGCAGCCAATTGGAAAACACGAACTTCTACAAACTTTTCTACCTACTGTTGTGCGGTTTACAAAGTCATGGGCTACAGCTTTAAGATCGAGCTTGTCAGTTCATTATTTTAAAAATGAAGGAAAGCACGTCAGTTAAATATAGGTAAGTGCATGGTATTCCTCAGTCATATCTTTAAACGTCTGCGTACACTAAACGATCACTGATTAAAACATTTGTGGCAGGTATGGCAGGGACAGGCTCAATCAGCTGCATCACTATGGAATAAAGTGGTGTTGTCGTACTTTTTAGGATATCTGAAGCACTCCACGTACCTACTCGTTTATAACATTGAGAATGTTAGGTGGTTAAGGCACTCGACTCGTAATCCGAGGGTCGCCAGTTCGAATCCCCATCGTACCAAACATGCTCGCCCTTTCAGCCGTGGGGGCATTTAATGTGGCAGTCAATCCCACATCAAACATGTTCATGAGGCGCATTACAACGTGCAGCTAATCCCACTGTTTGTTGGCGAAAGAGCCGCCCAAGAATTGGCAGTAGGTGGTGATGACTAGTTGTTTTCCCTCTAGTCTTACACTGCTAAATTATGGACGGCTATCGCAGATAACATTCGTGCAGCTTTGCGCGAAATTCAAAACACATCAAATCAAAATCTGTTGTTTGATATTTCATACATGTAGTTTGTCAGTTGTCTTTTACACACCACGATAAACCTACATCTGCGTAGAAATTAAAGTTTGTTTGTTTGTTTTGGAATTTCGCACAAAGCTACTCGAGGGCTATCTGTGCTAGCCGTCCCTAATTTAGTAGTGTAAGACTAGAGGGAAAGCAGCTAGTCATCACCACCCACCGCCAACTCTTTGGCTACTCTTTTACCAACGAATAGTGGGATTGACCGTCACATTATAACGCCCCCACGGCTGGGAGGGCGAGCATGTTTGGCGCGAACCCGCGACCCTCAGATTACGAAGCACACGCCTTACGCGCTAGGCCAGAAATTAAAGGATGTGTATCATTGAATGGTGATGGATTAATCTTCTGAATTATTCAGCAAACACTATAATACTTGAAAGACATATTAATTCTAATCTCTGTGCAGATATGTGTGATAATTATAAACAATTCTCAATAAAAAAATAATTTTCCGAGTTGTTATTTTCTGCATGTTATTGTATAATGAATATCTGTAGTTCGCTTATTTTACAAAGAGGATGGGTTTAATTTATATTTCTGGATTCTGATTATATGGTTTACTTTGTACTTCTGTACTTGAAAGGTTGTTCAATTCTGTTCTGTGTTAACTGTTTTATTAACTATGTTTGTGACCTTTCATGTATATTTAGTCCATTTGTGTATTTATGCATTATACATTATTCTATGTCCTCAGTTTCTGGCTCATCTGGAAAAAAATGTAATTATTGTGTTATTAAGCCAAGCTGCTTTGCAAGTTTTGAAACTGACCTTACATTTAAATCAAATTTGTCTGCAGAACAAGCCTACTGTAAAAGAAAAACAACTGATATGCAAGCATATCTCTGTTACATTATATATCTTTAACACAGTAATAAAAATTTCAAATTTTTCTAGCATTCTGGCTCAGGACAAAGTAAATCCAGTTTAAGTCGTGTGTTAACAGAGTTTTAAGTGTTATTATGTAAAATATTAATCGGCCAAGGATGTAATCTGCTTTTTCATTGTATAGTTTGTTAATATTCAACATCACATTCATTTGGAGTTATTTTACTACTGTCACGTGACCAAAATCACAAAATACTTTTTAAATTGTGTGATCAAGTTTGTGCTTCGTCAGCTGTCAGAAAATGTGAAGTGAGTATAAACAGTTTTCGTACTTTAAAAAAGAATTCGTTCCTGCTTCAAAAAAGACTAAGACGTGCTTGTTTTAAATGCACTATTGTTCGTTAAATTAATGTTACTTTTGCAGATTACATGCTTAGCTAAAATTTCAAACTCAGCTCAAACAGAAACATATTTGTACTTCCAATTTATAGCAATTCCAGTATCATTAAACACAGTGTCATTTTTCATTTTCAATCAAGTTTTAAAACAATATCAAGAAAGTCATATCACACTATAACTTTTGAATAATTTTTGCTCATAACGTCTGTATTAACTCGATTTCCTCATAAATGGGGGTAAACTACTACACTCAGTTGTTCTCAGCCTGTTGTTAGTATGGTGATTAGATGAAAGTGTGCTGCTAGCTTTGTGAATCTTGGAATACCACACTGATAACGCTTAACATAAATATTTAATCGTGCAAAAAAGTTATTAATTTCATTGGCAAAAAGAATGCTTCCAAGACCGATAACATAGGCGATAACGATGGTTTTTATTGTCCTGAAATCTTTACATGTTCTACAATATAATTCCTGTACGTTAAATCTAAATTTAATATCCATCTTTCTCCGCCACGCATACGTTTTTCCGACATGTCATACGTATTTTTACACAACTGAATCATTTTCATTAAAATCGTGTCGCAGTTTGTTATGCTGAAAATGATCACAGCCACTGGCTATAGATTTCTTTCAACAATCTCGACGTGAGAGTCTTATCGATCGTTCTAGAATCCAAACACAGCCAACATAATTATAAAAATTATTCATAGTTGTAAAATATATAATAATTGATCTAAATAAGATTTTTCCCTTTTCGATTTGCAAAAAATCCTTGTGGAAAATCCGATATTAAAACCAAGACAACTTTTATTAAGTTTAAATTCATAGATCATTGCATGAGTCTAAAACGAACATATACAAGTTTGGTGAAACACATCTGAATTTTTATTTTATTTTATTTTGTTTAATACTAAACAGAAAAAAGAAAAGAGAATAGCATCATTTTATATTTTTGTCTTGGTGAACCCATGCTTAACGGTATTTACCCTGGAGGCACACATATCAATATTATCGTGAATTTCTTTCCTTATAACATTTTACCCACTCAAGGACTGCCAAGATGATCTGAAATTAGATCTATATTTTTCTTAAATTGAAATAATTTGAGTACTCGTGTATTTAAAAAGAATTGTATTTAAACTAAAATGAATGAATTTAATATCGGGTAAAAAATTCATTCATATAGGATACAGAGACCAAATATCCTTTATCTAGTGTTGATTTACTTATTTTGTGTTTGCTTCAAATATTAACGTAAAGCTAAACAATGGCTTACGACATTGGCGTTTCTTAATTTTAAACTGGCAAACTAATGGAAAAGAAAACTGATCAGTGGCACCCACCACCAACTTTTAAGCCATTTTATTCTAATAGTGCGTGGAATTTGACCATTTCTTGCATAGCACACTTAAGACCATGAAGTGTGGAGTACAATTGTTCGACAAGGGACGCTAACCATGGACCCTCGGATTCACAGTCAGTCACGTTAACCACAAGGTCATCTCCAGCCCACGTATTATGTAGACATCTCTAGTGTAATAAGTGCATTCTTATGTCAAATTTTTAAAGTGCTTTATTTACGACTGATAACTGACCAATACTGTAAGGTTCGAATATTTTATTCTACAGTATTCAATACTTGAGTATGTGAATAAAAGGAAATATAACTTACTGAGCACTTATTTCTTTAAACTTAATCCAGAACCATCCTGAATTGTTCAGATACTTTTGTTTATTTTGTTTTTACAGAGAACAAATAGTTTATACTGGAATAAATTCTTTGTGCTAACATCAGCTGTTACCCTCATGCAACTGACAGAATAAAAGGAGAAGGAACTTACGAGTAACAGCAAAGACTACTTATGCAAAATAGCTGTATTCACATTCTACATGTTTGAGTCAGAGAGAGATTTTGTATTGAAAAATTTTCTACGATGGCACATACATCTTCTACTAGGATGGCTTGAGCGGTCTCAGTACAACGTGTTCTAATACTTTTCACTTAAAATATTAAAGACTAGTGAAGATAATAATTCTGAAGACCAGAAACCGGCATTACAGCTTTACTTAGTTTTGTCCTAAATATTTTTGGAATGTACTAATTCATTTCATTTTTCTTTTGTGTGTGAAAAATGAACTTAAATTTTCTCTGAAACAGTTTATGAAACGTTATTTTCTATACTCCAAAAACGTTTCTTTGAGAGGCTTTTTTCTTGAACTTCACGATGAAAAAGTTTCAGTTCAGTTAAGATTAATGTATGTAGTGTAGTATTTTAAAGGGCATAAATTTTGTGAACGAAATAACTTAGAAGGTAAATTGCTGTAATTCTTATATAAATTTAGTTATTCTCTTGATGAGTATAACTGAAGGTGACCTAGGAAGGTCAAAACGTTGTTCCCTATTTATTAGTAAAAGTGTTAATTCCATACCAGCCGCTCTGGGATACAGGTTTAGCTACATTTTAGCTACTCTAAAATTGGTAAACGTAACTCGCGTAGCAAGTACTTTTTCATGTCTTGATCCATATATTTTAGTTAATGCTACTCGTATAGGATTTACATCATTTAACTACTTATTTCATAACTCAACCATAACAGTATACTTTCGATTAATATATTTTTTATCAGTTTGGGAGGATTTGTACCCTTCTATTTAATGCAATTTATTTGAACCATAACTGATCTCTTATTTTGTTTCTCATTAAACTTAAACAATAATTATTTGAATCACAAAAAGTTACAAAAAATTCACGTACTTTTATCTGTCATGCTGAAACGTGTTATTACCCTCTCAAATTTGAACGTATATTGTATTTAATGAATTATCTAAAACCAAAGTTGTCGTACTCAATATGAATAATTAAAAAAGTTCATTGAAAAGATGAATACAACTTATTCTTTCACCAAAGATCTGCTTGCCAGCATAAAACTTGTTCTGCTTCCTGTAGCGTTTTGAAACGTCTTAAATTAACTAATTAGGAATGTTTTCCGTAAAGGTAATCACATATGATACATTTGTTGTATACTGAAAACATTTTCTTCCTAAAACATGTTGATGCCACATAATTTCCTAAGCTCAGATTATTAATGTTTTTCAATATAAATTAATATAAAACATCAATATTTCCTAAATAAATGTTGTTTCCTTTCTCTTAAACGTTTCACAAGTAGTATTACACGTTATTATCTGTACACACTAAAGATTCCTGTTTAATTAAATTTGAACGTCCTAAAACTGGCACTAACAGTAACGCTAAAGGCATCAGGGCCGTAAGAAGTGGTAAGGCCAATTAGACCATGACCTGACCACTTTTCCATGACATCCATAACTACAACTCATGTATTAAAATTTACTTATTTTAATTCAATAAATTACGTTGTGTGTATGCAGTATTTGTTGTTAAAATGGTTCAAGTTTGATCTCATACCATTAAATTTTCTAAATGGCAATATGGTGTTGACATGACCAGTCCAAAATCCCTTCCTATGAGCAAACACATAGGTAGAAAATAAAACACCTTTATTTTAGACATATATGTGATCATTATGTAACTACTCATTAAAGTCATATGGATATCTCATCTAAAGTTATCGATAAACTTCAAGACCGTATAAAAAGTTTTTAGTCAACAGATTGAGGTATAGTTTGAGAATAACTCCGCAGATAAATCTGACTTGAACACTTTTGAATTATTCATTCAGTACCATTGAACACATCAATTATACAGAGGGTTAATTGCGTTTTAAAATAAAGAATTGTGTATGCTAATGCAGTGGCATGATCCTGAATATGCGAGACGTGACGCTACAGTTGACATATTTAGCATCTATATGTTTGACTCACAGCAAATATCCGACCATTCGTCAGTGAAATGTCATTATCACATATAATCTTTAAATTGTAAGAATGTACATATCAACTTGTTTAGAAGAAAAGATGGCATACATCAAGATGTAAGACGATGTAAAGGCATAGAACACAACATTTCAAAGAAGTATTCAATGTTCTCTATGGAAGCGAAAAAACACGTACAGCAGGGCGTTTAAAACAGCCGCAGGCTCATGAATTAAACCCGCAGCCAGTCTGACCAACATTCTTATCCACAAAATGAAGACTATGCTTAAGAAAGTATCCTAATAATCTCTCAAAATAGAGCTACTGTGAAAAAGTCAACTATATCTCTTAATACCATAATTAAATTAATAAACAATGTTTTTAAGCTGCAGAAATTTAAAAGCCAAACTTCAAAAGCATCAGGCAAGACCTGGAAATCAACAGCTGTTCTCATGAAAAATGTCGGCTGAAGATATTGGAATAATAACAGCCTTATTCAATCACACACTCCTGTTAAGTCTTCAGATAAATATTCAGTGGACTTTTATGCCTTAACACTGCTAAAACGTGATTTTGAAAGTCGACTTCCACGCAAGACAAAGGGACTATCAAAAATTTAAGGAGTGTAAGCTTTGTGTTTCACAGAAGCTTCTTAAAATGGAAATTCTAGTGTTCAGCAATAGCGAGTAATCATAACCCTCAGATTAGCGCAAATTATGTTGATGGAAGCAGCTCCAAGGGCAACATTGAACTTAAAATATCACTCTCGTAATGCGTGATTAACCTCGCTATATAACAAAAAAAATAGATATTATAAAAGTGTGGCATCCCTATTCGTCATACAAAATATGTAAAAACGTTTTATTATTTTATTTATGCTTATGTGAGTATGAAAAAATATCAAAGAAAAATAAACATTTTTCAGCTATTGAGAATTTTTACCAAGGTCTTCATTTCTTACCATCATATACAAATGAAATTTGAGTTTGATGTTTTAAGCATTTGCCAACTTCTAAGCAATTTTTAGCTCCTAATAGCTGTATGTCCTCAGGTAAAATTTATCAGCGCTTATCGATGTGCTATCATAATAACAGACTGCTAAAATACTCGACTTATAATAAAACAGTGAGTGCTATGATTTATAAAAGTTAAAAGTTGAGCTACAGACACAAACTTATCTCTCTCTTTCTCACAGTAATATATGTGCTACTGGGATCTTTCCCTCAGGGTTTTATATGTTACTGAGTGCACAAGTAATTTTTTTGTACCATATTAGCGTTTGTGAGCAGATTCAACAAGTAAGAAAATCATTTGTGTAGTAAAGTATTTTTATAGCATTTATACTTAGAAAAGAGTTCTATAAACGTAAATGACTCGGAAGACCATAAGTGGGCACACTTTGATTAAATGGAAAGTCAGTTATATTTGACACGAACGGCTACTAAGATTGTTATTGTTGTTATTTTCAAGTACACACCTATAGCTACTAGCTCCTTCATTAATTTACCGAATTGAGATCTTATTACAGTTTCGGACTCAGAAACTTAAATCCGTTCGATTGATGTGTTTGATCGTGCCCAAAGTTTCTTAAAATACATTTATTATAAACTCGCTTTAAAAAATTCAATTTCAGGGTAGGTTGGTAAATATCACGAGGAAAAATGAAACTGAATTGCGTATACGTGCCTACCGCTTGGTATTACTGGCGCACAAAAATATTGTTAATACAGAAGGAAACGAAGGTTGCATATAATAATCTATTTTCATCCTGCCTAAAAGAATTTCAAGTGCCGCAGCTATAGAGAGGGGTATTTATGAAAACACATTTTTTTGTACTTGATTTACAACATTGCTGGTTTTTACTAACGTATTTAATAAAGAAGAAAGCAAGCACAGATCTAACACCACGGGTTAGCTAACCCAGGCGGTTAGAAAGCTCGATTCGTAATCTGAGAGTCGCAGATTCGAATTCGCATCACACCAAATATACTCATCCATGGGGGTGTTATAATCCTACAGTCAATCCCACTATTCATTGATAACAGAATAGACCAAGAGTTGGCTGTGGGTGGTGATGACTAGCTGCTTTTTCTTTGCGCATATAATACCAAATAGGAACAGCTAACGCAAATGGTCCTCGTGTAAACTTACGCGAAATTTCAAAATAAACACCCAAAACCATGGTGATAAGTATTTGGAAAGTATTAAACTACGTTATTGAGGCAGCACATCAGTGAATAATAGAACAAACAGATAAAACACTATCATACGCTTAATACCTTCTAATATCTTTTAAACATCGTGTGTAACATTAATGATTAGATATTGCTAGGGTAAAAGTAAGTAATTCATAAAAAAAAGTATATTGTTTCGTTATTTTTCTTATCTTCTTTTGTAACAACGTGGTTTGCTAGATCTGATGTATTTATATATCCCTGACGAATGTCATTTTATACTCTTTATTCTATTTTTTAATGGCCGACATACATCACTGTAATATGTGTCAGGGTAATTTTCAGAAGAATTCTTTTAAGCATTTACCAATGCATTTTCATGTTAAATTGGATCTATGAGACATACTAAAATATCATGTAAAATTTGACTTGGTCGAAGTTCCCAAATAAAACTAATTATTTTATTAAACGTAGGTTAATAACATATATCAGAATTTTCAAAATTTCTGTTCCATTTAATTCCTATTGACAACAAACACATTTTACGTTGTTATGTAAAACTTTAGTTGCTATAGGATTTTTAATTTAATTATTGTAACAGTTATAAATTTTGTTCAATAATTAGGATTTGTTTAACAAATTATGTTGGATATCCATTTATAAGGTTTCTGTAATATATTCACTTTCCTTGATTTTTATCACGTTCAATGGGAGAAGGGTTTGAGGTGTCGACTATAAATTCTTGACAAAAGTGATTGTTCTGTTTATAAGTATGCCTAACAAACGGTAGTTTGCTGTTGCTTTCATTTTAATTAAATATAATAAAATTATTTTTCTTTTTTTTTTGCCAAGAAACGATATATGTATTTGTTCAATAACTAGAAATATTACGAGTAGCCAAATGACTAAAATTCATTAACTGTTGAAGTTGGATTTCTTTTATACTGAGTTTTTGGACTTTTGGCCTGTCCTGCTTCAAAGATACAACTGTTTCTTTATTATTCTCTTACCAAATGGATTGCCCTTTACTTTTCAGTTTAGTCTGGAGTGGCTTGAAGTCTTGTGTCGGAAACCCGTTATTGTACTAAACAGTGATGTGCCAGTTTTTTATTCCCTGAAGAGTTATTTAGAACTTCCTCCTACATTGTTTAGCAATATTATTTTACGAACATCCTTCCTGAGAAATATCTGTGGCACTATCTTTCTACCATTATTATTCAAGCGATCATGACTTTACAATCAACCAAGTATACAGACAGTAAACATGTTGATTGTCAAAACAGGATTCGTATCTGAAGGGAAAATCCACTTGATGAACATAGAGAAATCATTCTTATAAAATGTTGCTAATCCTATTTAGGAAGATAAGCTTCAAAATTGTATAAACATAACATACTTTTTAGAATGTTGATGTCTATCGCTTTGTTAAAATTAATAGTTTTTCTTGTAAATATCATTTATTTTGAGTTATATATGATTTTCGTAATGCTAAATTTACTATATAATTTTTAAAGAAAATCATATGCACCTGTATATATGTATATACGCTCTTAAAATATTTTAAAGGAACCAATAACAATAGTTAGTTGGAAAGAAATTTGTTTACACAAAATTTAATTTAAGTTTTGTACTTTTTATTTTATTTCGGTAAATGATGTATTAAAATAAATATGTGAAACGAACAATGTTCATTTCCACGATATACTTTTTTTCTTGTTTTCGTATATGTTTGTTAACAAGTGTATATGCTATCGTTGTGTATGAATACAAAGTATTGTATTTGTCAAAGACTTTCGACTATAACAAAATATAAACTGTAAACACACAATAACCTATTGATTAACTCTTTTCGTTTATTTTGGAAAAGTTTTGTCATTAATTTCACTTTATATGTTTTTGGTTTAATGATGAATTGTTTATCGGGAAGTGATTGAATGTATATTTTATTGATTTCGAATACTATAGAAATCACTTAATGATAAATCTATACGTGTTGTCACTATGAAATTGTGTGACTTGTAAGTCGCTATAATGTTTTGTTTTATTTCGATTTTATAATATTTTCTTTCTAGCAAGCACACTGATACCGTTTTTATTTGTTGTTTATAATATTTACTTTTCATTTCTCTTTTGTCTTAGAGCTCAACCATGATGATATCGAGCATATCTCTTTAAGTTCCTTGAAACGTGAATAAGCAACCTGGAGGATTTTAAATAGAGTAATGCAAGTCTTTATGGATATTTAAGAAACATTCGGTAATTTGATAGAGATATTAGTTATTTTTTCAAGTTGGTTTCTCTCTATGTGATTTTATCGCTGAAACCTAGTAATGGCTTTTATGATTTCTGTAAGCCTCGCCATTCTGCGCACACTTGTATGTGCTATATTAGGCATGGTGCCAGTCACTGAGGCTCTCACTTGTAATATCAATAATTGTACTTGTATTTGGAGAAATGGTAAACAAACAGCAGAGTGCACAAATGGGGGATTCACAACTGTCCCAAAAGGACTAGACACTGGTATTCAGGTTCTTAATTTGACCAGTAACAAATTTCGGGGACTTAGACGTGAAGCCTTCGTGAATGCAGGGTTGAGTAATTTGCAGAAGATATATCTAGCCCATTGTGGAATTGAATGGATTGATGAGTTTGCTTTTAACCGCCTCACCAACCTGATTGAATTGAACTTGGGTTACAACAAGCTTCAAGACGTCCCCTCGGCAAGTTTTTATCATATACCACGTCTACGAGAATTAATACTTAGTGGAAATCGTCTCTTTACCGTTCACAACCTTGCTTTTCAATCGGCTAAGTCTTTAACAAGATTAGAGTTGAGCGGATGTCACATACATACAATTGGAAATCAGGCGTTTGAAGGTTTAAGATATCTTGAAGTACTGAAAATAGATCAAAATAATTTGGAGACATTCCCAGGTAGAGCTACTAAGTCTTTACATTCACTTTATGAGATAACAATTGGTGGGAATCCTTGGGTTTGTGACTGTAACCTGCGCGAATTCCGTCAATGGATGGATCAAAATAACTTTCCAGTATATGTGCAGCCTGTCTGTAATAATCCTTCTCGATTAAGAGGTAAAAGATGGAACCACATAAATCTCAAAGAATACGCTTGTCCTCCACGTTTTCTAAACACTTCCAACGTTGTAAATGCTTTTGAGGATTTCAACGTAACATTGGAGTGTCGTGTAATTGGCGATCCCAGTCCTGTTATGAAATGGGTTTGGAGAGACAGAACAATTGCTAACTTATCTGAAGGTATTTATGAACGACAGGTGTTTGTTATTCTAGAACATGAATTAGGGAGAGAGAAAATTTCAGCCTTAGAGATCACTTATGTTCAAGAACCAAACGCCGGTTTTTATTCATGCATTTCAGAAAACAATGCTGGAATAGCTGTCCAAAACTTTTCTCTGATCATTTCTCGACGACCAGTAACTGAAGATAAATCTTCTGGTGGAGAAAAACCACAAGAAGTGAGAAAAAGTGACAAAGATAAAGTTGATAACAGCAATGATGAAACTGTCATAGGAATGATAATTGGAATTATTGTAGGCGCTATTTTAGTGTTTCTTATATTTAGTATATTATTGTGGGTTCTACGAAGAAAACAAAAGTCTAACCAGAGAAGAAGGTCAGATTTAAATAATAAGACTAATAGCTCAGTTCGTAATTCTGTTCCCAAGAATTCCTGTGATGAAATAGATTTAAAACTTCTAAACCAGGTAAACCCCATCGAGAAGCCTCCACGATTGAAGAATTACCAAAATATACCATCAGTTAATATTAGTCAGTACGATCCTATTATAAGAGAAACTGACCAGTCACAACACTTGTTTGTGGTCAATGTTCACTTTTCACCAGATGCAAACGTAGAGTTGTCTTTAACAGAAGATTCTTCGTTTCAACCATCTCCCTTACCAAAGAAACGTCACTCTCGAGGTCTGGTGTCGGTTCCTGTACTTCAACCCACTCAAAACCTTCAATCACGTTCTCAAAAACCATCAGATATTGTACGACAACAACATGATGGAAAGCCAACCGAAAGGGAGCGAGGAGACGGTAGTTCAGAATTTGAAGTAAGTGGTTATGAGAGATCCTCCGTTCCCTCCTTTGGCACATTCCGTTGGGAAGAACTCCAAAACAGCATGAGGAGTAATGAGAAAAATACAAATACGCCCCAATCACGCTCAGAGAATAAAACACCGGATTTGCTGGATCACAGTCGGCGTTCGCAGCCAGAACCATCTGTCGTTTGGGATCCTTATGATCATCCGTCGGCTTATTTTCGTCCTTCACTAGAACACATCACAAATGGTTTTCAAGATAAAGAAGGTGGCACAGAAGTGTGAATAAAGGTTAACACATCGTTTTCCTATTTTTGCTTGCATCCCCTCTCTCTTGTAAGTAAACTTCAAGAATCTTCAGCATCATAGGACAAAATGAGTTCGGTAGATCTACGTGTTAATGAAAGAGATAGATTATGACGTTTTACAAAAATAAAACAAAACAGGAGAAGAGCTTTAAATACAACTGAAAATTGTTAATGTGGCTAACGAAAAATACACAACTGTGCTGTTGCTCATTCAAGCATATTAGTCAAGTGATAATTTTTGTGTCATCTGCATGCTTTCAAAATATAATTGTATACGAATGATAAACATGCGTCTTCATTTCAGAAAAGCGCAATTTATATTTGTATGAAAATTATCTTCACAACTTCAGTAAATTAGTTTTGAAAAATCTTTAAGATATTTAAACAAGATATTTGTTAAAATTACGAATTAATCTTTCTCCAAAGATAGCCCAACGTTTCTAAGCATGAACCACTGGAGCTGTTGTTAATACATCAAGGTAATAAGTTACTTTCTATTAGATGTTGTTCCAAACGTTCTATTGTAAAATATTTTATGTTTTCTTTCAACATTTATTAGCTATTAACAATTAACATTTTATATCCATCAATGTATAAACAATTGGTGTCAGCGTTATGACAGATTCTTAGTTGTTGTTGTTTTTTTATCTCCTATTAGATTACTTTACTTTTAAACTTTAACGTTCGTCGCTGTGTGTTTGGTTTGAACAGTTTTGCATATCTTTCCTTGTTTGGCTGTTGTTTAATAAATTGTGAAATATATGTTGTAATGTTTATGTTGAAGATTAAAAATGTTGGTACAATATGTAAAAACTGTTGTGTTTACTTTAGTGTTTATTTTTCACATGTGTTAATACATATTTCTCCATTTTCAATTTATTTCTATTTTTGTACGCTTTTAACAGAAGAAAAACGTGAAATTTATATTTCAAGGCATATTTTATTGCAAAAATAAATCAGTTATTATTTTGAGTCACAAGTAATTCACTGCTAATATAAAAATCTATTTACACTAAAATTATATTATAAAAAATAGTGTACATTATTTCTAACTAAACATTAATCAGAACCCCGTTCGTGGACTGAACTATCAGTCTTGTAGCTTATAATTCTGAACATCGGGATTTGATGCCTTCAATAACAGAACACCTCATTATGCAGCTTTGTAGTTAAAAACAAGCGAACCAACCTTTAATGATCTGAAAGTTGCAATTAAAGGTATTTTTGTTGTGTTTTTTTCGGAGAAAGCAATCAATCCATTCAGAAACTTTTAGTTGAGAGGTATTTTACTAGCTTATTAATTGTTAAACTACAGTTATTTTATACATATATCTCCGTCAACTTTTATAAACAAAATATTTCCTACAAAAAAGAGAAACTAATTTAGATTACCATAAAACATATAGAGCGTATTATTTTTATACTTTTCTCTTAAATTCAATAAAAACGCATTTTTGCCACTGTGTTTACATTTTGTGTGATATTATAAAACTTCAGTTTTATCAAATTAGACATGGAGAATGAAAGTTTAAATAAACTTTATGTACGTATTATGTTATTATAAAATTAATAAAATGTATAAAATAATAACTTCACAGTTTTATACATTTTTCACACAAATGTCAAATATATTATTAAACTTATATCAAAGATATATATGAAACACATTTATTTTAATCTATAAAGTAAAATAAATGTTTTATCAATGTAATATCGCGACAATAACTAAAAATGTTAGCTTATTATTTTAAATTACTAGTTTATTGTATCACTTTTTGAAAACGTGAACTTTGTTTTAAGTAAAGTATATAAATGATTTTGATCTAGAAATATTTCTATATATATCAGAATTAGCAGACTTTTTCTACAACCTCTAACTTGTTTGCTAATTTACAGTTTCTTTCCAAAGCAGGTTCCGTTATGTGCTTCAATAAATTTTAATGATCTCATTAGGTTGTATTGTTCAAATTCCTGATTCTAGATATACAACCTGTAATTTACCCTTAAATACGATTTTTAAACATGTTTTAGTCTCATGATACAACAAAGAGAAAAGAATACACTTTTGTGTTATGACTTATGACATAATAAGCTGTTAAAATATCTTAAGAGCGTCGAGATTTGTTTTCCTGCTGATCTATTTCTCTAATTATTCTTCCAACTTTAGAAAAAAATACGTTTATTCATTATTTTTATTTCACAAAAGCACAACGAAAAGGTCACGTATATTTTAAACTGATTTTCGCTAACTACTATTGAAAAAATTTCTTGCGCAGTTTCAAAATGTATAGTGCATCTGACGACAATATTTAAATGATTTCGACTAAATTGAAATAATGTGGTAATAGTAAAATATTTATGTTATTTTTTTAGTTTTATTTTAATTCCTGATATTGAAAGTTTCTAGTTTAAAACATGTAAATAACATTTTTCTCACGTATTACATCATTACAGCATCACTTGCAAACAAATACGTTTGCGACAAACAAAAATAATGATAAACCTGTCGAAAATAATATCCTAGTACTTAACTTTAAAAGATGTGTTTAAAGAATTTTGTTTTTAACTAGTATGTTATAAATAAGAATAAACAATGAGTTTCTGTTGTTTACTGCTTCCAGAAGGTTTTTTCTCAATAATTAAAGTCTAACTATATGTTATTTTATTAATACCTTGATTTTTACAGACGTCATGGTAGGTTTCGTAATAACAGACCTACATAATCAACGTGAACTATTATGTTTGTTTCTTATTAAGGGAAATTGTTCCTACTTGTAGTAACATTTTCGATTTATTTATCACATTTATGTATTAATTAAAACATCATTAATAGACATAATAATGTTTAGTTCTTATCTCAACGTTTTTCACATTAACGAAAATGCACAGTAAACACCATAAAAGTTCAATTAAATCTGCTCTGTTAAACACCTGAAGATTTTAAATTAATAAACTTCTAACAGAGGAAGAAAAGAGCATTAAAAAACGTTTAAACTTAAAACAGAATTAATAAAAACTTGAAAATTACAAGCTAGATCAGAAACTCAAATATTGACATATGTAGAAATCATTTTTCGGGTTACTGAACACTTTAGAAAGTTTTCTCACACGGAATAAATTTTTGAAATTTTCACTTAGCATTGGAGGAAATGTCAAGAAAAATTTAGCTGAAGAAAAAAACTGATCTTTAGAATAATTAGAAGAGGATAAAACTTCCCAAGAAAATTTTAAAAATGATTGTCGATATAAATAGAAAACAAAATTTACATCAAATGCATCATCCAGTATTTTTGGAAAGATATTATGACAAAAGAAAATTTATATAGCAGGGATAATTTAACATTCAGGAGAATAAACCAAGGTGTACAATGTACATAATACAAGCATGGCTTTTGGAAGACAAAAACTTTTATTATCCTCCATTGAACACCTGAAGGTATTTTAATTTAAATTAAAAAGAATTTAAATGAGAATGAAATTAAACTTTTAAAATAAAGAATAAACTTTACAGAAAATAATGCACCTAATGATAAACAAATTAAAGAAAATCTACATGAATTTGCTAGGAAGTTAAGTTTTAAAGAATTAATTTCAATGAAAAAATGAAGACAACTTTTAAACCACTTTGGATATAGAGGTAGAATATAATATAGCCAAACGAGTAAGAACAGTTTGAACAAATTAAAAATAGGTGATTAAAAAAGTTATACAGTTATGGTAGTACTGGAAACCAGTTATTATATGGTGAAAGAGCAACTTAGTAATTATTACGAGAAAATATCTAGTAAGGATTAGAACGTTTATATAACGAGCATGAAAACGAAAATGATAAAACTTGTAAGGAGTTTTCGAAGTTTTTTTTTATGAGAAAGCTAATTTCAAGTCAAAATAAATAGTAGAAATTTAATGTGTCACCAAGACTTCACAAAATAAAATTTTTAAAGAAAACTTAAAGGGAGAAAGATCAGAATGTGATCGGTTAACAAACCTTTAAATATGTCAAGTCGACCTGTTGTAGAAAGCAAAAATAATTTATTTTTTTATTTGAAAAGGGAAATTTTCAACAAACCTCGGTAAGCACTATGGGAACTAAAGCTGAACTAATCAATGAAACGTTAGTAACTGAAATTTTGGAAATTAAATTCTTAAGCTTCTTTTTACATTAAAAACGTAAATTATTTAAAAGGTAACACGAGAAGGTGTTTTGGATGATTTCTTTATCATTTCTAACAAAAGTTGGGATATTAATTATTAAAATATTAATTATTAAAATATATATACAACAAATCAAACATTCCTCATGTGAAAAAGGTAAAATGAATGAAAATAAAATAAATTTTATCTGACAGATCCTTGATTCCGAAATCAAGGTTAATCTCAATGGGATGAACAGTGATTAAAGAGGTTTAATTCACTTCTATAATTGCTTTAAGTCCAATAAGTATGGAAGTTGTGTCAAAGATAGACTAGTAAAATTGGCTGAAATTTTGTGAATTTTTGTTCAAATATTCTTGGAACAATTACGTTTATTGAAGGCCTTCTAGGAGTAATTTACTCAATACACTAAAGGTCACTTTCTATTACGTTTTACGATATAGTGCCACGTGCTGCCCAAATAATCTCTTTAGTAATTTTAAAGTGTTATTGATAGTATTTTCAAAAGTAAAGGCAGTTTCATGAAAATACAGGTCTGGAAATCAGCTTTATTTATACATTTTCTTATTTTTAAATGTCTGGCTATAGGTGATACTCAATTTAGTTTGTCAAGGTAATCAAGGTAACGGTCTATCAATGCGTATCTGTAAAGGTCAATGTTTATACAATCGTAACTTAAATCTATCAAAAACGTTAACTAGATAGAAGAGTAATTAATTAATGTTACACTTTACAGAATTGAGGAAAAGTAAGACAATTATGGAGTTTCACCGAATATCGACAATTTCAAGTATCATTTATAGACGTTACAGTTTTGTAGAAGTATTAGTAGACAGATGTATTTTGTAAGGCCTCAGCACCGACTATAAAAATAAATAAACTGTAATTAATATAGTGTTTATCAAGTTGGGGCTTTTACTTTTACCTTGCTTTTATGTCAAAACTGGCTTTAGAAAAATAGTAGCAAAGTTAAGAGTCATCTTATTACTTATTACAGTGCCCTTAGTCTGAATGTAATGTCCCTTGTTAAATTCATATATGCTTAAAAATAAGACGTGACTGGCTAGTCCACAAACACCAAACATTTTCAGATTTGGATGGATTAGACAGACGTTACATACTTTTCATAGCCTCCAGTCATTCATCGACTTGATGTATAAGGAACTGGTGTATATAGGACACAGAAGGCTTATGGGAAATAGTGATATGCTGCTATCGATTGGGTTAGGAGTAATAAAACTACCATGAGTATTAGGTTTATGTATTTTATACTAGAAATGACATCTCCCTAGACTAGGATACGTAAGTGTCACGTACTGCAAGGTGTGGTTATTAATGTGACTTTTTAGAGCAGTTATTTAACCTTGTCAGTAATGGTTTTAACAAGCTACGTTTTAGAGCCTTAACTAAGTGTTTTGTTGAAATAGGTGTTATTAAGCTGGTTGATGGCCTCTGTTATATGGTGTGTTTTTATTTGTTTTTTGCTAAGAATTATAATAACACTACTCTGTTCGCTGGCTACTGTCAGCTTTAAAGTATTCAAAAATTGTTCTACCTTTTGGTTGAAATACTAGTGAAAATGTTTAGGCGATTTCAAATTATTTTATCAGTACTAGCACAGTCCGTAAGTATGGATCTCTATTCGTGTAATGAGTCCAAGATTTAGGAATTCGAAAGAATTATATTTGAAAGCTTGCAAATGTTTAAAATAGTTGTAGATTGTTGTTGAATGATTAGAATAGTGTGAACATTACTTATATAAAAAATGCATTAGATTGAGAGCGTTAATTAATTTTCATTTGAGAAATCAGGTGAAGTAAAAGAACGTTTAAGGTAAAGTTATTTTGATATTAAACTAAATTACTGCACCAGTTAAAAATATAGTGCATTCTTATATAACGTATAACTCTATGAAGATGAGTCTGTTTTGCTTGTTTGTAATTGAGCATAAAGCTACACAATGGACTATTTGTGGTCTTCTCACCAAGGGTATCGAAATCCGGTTTTCAGTGTTGTAAATCTGCAGATATACCACTGTGCCAGTAGAGTGAGAGGATGAGTCTTATTATTTAAAGTATTTTTATCGTCACGATTTTCGACTTTTGTCTAGTTTGTGAAAGGATAATATGAATTTCGTTTGCGAAAACGTTTTGGCTAAATCTATATAAATACTGTGTTTTAATTTTGATATTAACCTGATAAACGTTACTTGGGTATTGAATCTTTCTGGTAAGAAAGTTTGTTTGTTTGTTTTTGAAATTCGCACAAAGCTACTCGAGGGATATCTGTGCTAGCCTTCCCTAATTTAGCAGTGTAAGACTAGAGGGAAGGCAGCTAGTCACCACCATCCACCGCCAACTCTTAGGCTACTCTTTTACCAACGAATACTGGGATTGACCGTCACATTATAACGCCCCCACGGCTGAAAGGGCGAGCATATTTGGTGCGAAGGGGATGCGAACCCGCGACCCTCAGAATACGAGTTGCACGCCTTAACACGCTTCTGGTAAGAAAGAGTCTATTGAAATGTGTGGAGATAATACTTAAAATATTTGATATAAGGTCTAATGATAAAATATATGGACTATGATGTTTTATATTTCTGAAAAAGAAATCACACTCATTAATTTTGCAAGTCCGTTTTAAATCATTAATGCCGAAATGAATAGATTCGGATTGCTCCGAAATTAAAAAAGAGAGTTTTTAAAGAATCTCTACAAACCTATCTTTGTGTGTTCATAAAAAATAGATTAAATGTTCGCGAAGGTTCTTCAACATGAAATAATCTAAAATGTCTTTTTGGTACACAAAATGGAATACTTATGTAACGTGGGTCTAACGCTCGTTATATGTGGAAATATATTCATGATATAAAGAAATTACGTAGGATCAAATATCAGAAAAATCGTAAAACAAAAACTCTCGATCGCTTTTGGATTGTAAATTTCTCTTCTTTAATGACGATTGAGTAATCTTTTGTTTGTTTGTAATTAAGCACAATGGGTTATCTGTGCGCTGCCAACCACGAGTATCAAAACTAGGTTTTGATACTTTTAATATAATTTGAATATTACGTACAGTTATAGAAACCTATATACTTTTTCTAATTTGCGATTATCTCAAAAACTTCATATTAGTACACCATGAGAAGTACAATTGAGTCTCAATCTGAGTGAACATCTATGAGATGAAACTGAACTTCTCACTTGACACTATATTTTTTACCTAACAATGATGAGCCAGTTGCTTGTTTGTTTTGAATTTCACGCAAAGCTACTCGAGAGCTATCTGCGCTGGCCGTCCCTAATTTAGCAGTGTAAGACTAGAGGGAAGGCAGCTAGTCATCACCACCCACCGCCAACTCTTGGGCTACTCTTTTACCAACGAATAGTAGGATTGACCGTCACATTATAACGCCCACACGGCTGAAAGGACGAGCATGTTTGGTGCGACCGGGATTCGAACCCGCGACCCTCGGATTACAGACTTCACTTTAGGCTAATGGGCTATAATTGAGCAAGACACTTTTTAGGCGTCTGAAGCCTATATCACGTCGTGTGTAAGGTATTACTACATTGAAATGGGGTCCAATCGATAGTAGTAGTAGTAGTAGTAGTAGTAGTAGATATATCTTAATAAATTGTCTAATTAGTTTATCTTTTTTTATACATTTGCTAAGACTAGAAGGAAGGCAGCTAGTCATCACCATCCACTGGGGCTACATTTTTACCAACGAATAGTGGGAATGATCGTCACATTATAACTCCCCACGGCTGAAAGAGCGAATATGTTTGGTGTGATAGGGATTCGAACCTACGATCATGATATTTCAAGTCGAGTGCCTTAATCACCTAACCATGTTGGGTCCAATATTTATGGTGCACAAAGAAAAGAAAAGCCATTGTTTAACTTTGTGCGTAGCTTCAAATAAACAAACTAAATTGAGTAAGAAGTATTCAAAAATCCCTTTTATTTTTATCCAAGATACAAGTCTCAGTTTCTACAAAATCAATTTCTTTCTGTGTTATAAATAATGTATTAGATTTATGCAACTTCCGTTTCCAATAAGTAATAAATATAACACTTAGCAGCAAGTCTGGCAAATTAACAATATGAGATTTTTTTTTCGTATAAGTGTTAAATCTGGAACTTAAAATGTATATGTACATGTATACCTAGATGTTATGTCTGAATGCATGAAAGCTTCTGAAATAATTTTTTATAAATGTTTGAAAGTACTTTAATAGCTAAAAATATTTTAACTTTAATTAACGATTTAAATTTAATTAACGAATTAAAGAGACAATACTTTAAAAAACAAATTGCTCATAATATCACCTCAGTCACCCAGGAAAGTCAACTTTAACATATTTGAACTTGTTTTTGGAGTTGTTGATGTATTGATTGAAATAGTATATATATATTTAAGTAACTTTTCCACATCAGGTAAACCTGGGAAAATATGAGTTAAAAGAAATCATCGACACTTCAAATAATATTTTTTATTCAAATATACATATTCATATATATATGAAATTATATATTTCATGTATTGTTTTTAGATATAAAAGAGTATATTATTCTTAAGCTTGGTAACAGGTTAGTTTCAACAGTATTTACACTAATTGACATACCTAAGTTTTCTACTCACAGATTCAGTTTTCTTATCGGAATTAATTCTTGCAGCGAACTTACTATTCATTTTACCTCGGAATGTCTCTTACCAATGATATTTCTACTCACCTTGACTAACACATTTTATTTTGAAGTTATATTAATGAGCACTGCATTTTCTGCATTTACTTGTAGCCACGAATATGTCATCCTTCAAAAGCACTCGATTTTCTGGCTTGTTTATTTTATCTTATTTTATAATTACTCTTCCTTCGATCTACAGTTTTATCAAATAAAAAATAAATGTTTAAAATATTTGAATCTTTAATAAATTATTTCCGATTATACTACTATTTCAGTTTTAAATTTCCAAATTGTATCACTGATGGTAATAAACTGTCTCATAAGAATACATAGATTAAGTACGTTATGCACCACACTGGCTCAGCAGCTTGTCTGCAAACTCACACCGGTAAAAACTAGGTTTTGATACCCGTGATGGACAGAGCATAGATAGCCCATTGTGTAACTTTATGCTTAATTACAAACAGAAAAAGTGCGTTATACTAAAACAATTTCATTTTCCAGCTGCTTAAATTATATGATGACTCGGCATGGTCGTGGGACGGTAAATCCCACTAATCGTTGCAAAAGAGTAACCCAAGAGTTGGCGGTGGATGGTGATGACTAGTTGCTTTCCCCCTAGTCTTACACTGCTAAATTATGGACAGTTAGAGCAGATAGCTATCGTGTAGATTTGCGCGAAATTCGAAAAGAAACGACCTAATGCTATTAAATATAACATATATTCTCTTCTTGCAAATTTAAAATCTTAGAGTTGAACACATATTTAATGATCTTGTTATATAAATAGCATGCGTCAGTATATTACTTACAAATCAAAAAGCGAGCAGTCCCTAATTTAGCAGTGTAAGACTAGGGGGAAAGCAACTAGTCATCACCATCCACCGCCAACTCTTGGGTTACTCCTTTAACAGCAAATAGTGGGATCGACTGAAAGGGCGAGAATATTTGATGTGACGGGGATTCTATTCCGTGACCCTCAGATTATGAGTCGAGCGCCATAACTATCTGGCCATGCCTGCTCCCTTTTATATTGACTGGGAATGTCACGTGACTTCTCTACTGACGTATGGAAAATCGTTTTCATAAAGCGTTCTCAAATCTCTGTAACCCAAGAACCACATACGTTCTTTAAGTGGGGATGTAATAAGGAAAAAGCTGAATATTTGGAGTTTTATTTCAACTTATGCATTATTGAATTCCTGTCCAGTTATGTGAAAAATTCTCACGTGTGTTGCTCATTAACATACAAATTTACTTAGCTTCAATAATTGTTCTACTGAGAGTAACAACCATATTGTAATAATAGAGTAGATTAAATCCTCACCAATTCCCGCTGGTTCAAAAGACTATAAGGTTTCGTTAATTCGACAATTTATATCGCTTAGTTACATATTGTTCCAACATTATATATACACATCGTTGCTATGAACGCTGTTTTGACTTGAGTTAGATATATGTACAGAAATTAAATTTTAATTTCTCATGACGTTGCTGTTGGAGACCAGTTATTTCGTAACTTAGTTTTATGTCAGATTCGTAGGAGAAATTAAAAACATTTGATGACGTTAGCTTTACCAACATTATTATTTGAAGGAAGTATCCAATAGTCTATATAGAACAAGATAAGTTTGGATAGGCTGTCACTTGTAAGACAATCAGAGTTTGATCATATTCTTTACTGTTAAAGTTGACAGTCAAAAGTGGTTTATGTACCTAAGTTATAACAAAAAAAAAAACATCGAGCAATCATGATGTTCGAAGATGTTCTCATGACCTCTATTACATATATCTACAAAAAAGAGTTTCTCAGTTTAAAGAGATAAGTAATCGGAAAAAAAAAGATCAGATCTGACTGCCATTTTTAATTTAGCCACAAAGTAGGCCTTAACAGTGCGAAAGAAAGTAACAATAGCTGACATCAAACTGAAGTAAGTATCCGTTACAAGGGTTTCTTTTTATCATATAAGCACTGAAAAGAGTTCCAATATCGTCTTTCTATAAATACGGATTCGTGGAACTGATCAGTCAAGTGATCGTTCTTTACTTTAGGCTCCAATACAAATATAGTCGCCCGCGTCGCGCCAAACATGCTCGCCCTCCCAGCCGTGGGTGCGTTATAATGTGACGGTCAATCCTACTATTCTTTGGTAAAAGAGTAGCCCAAGAGTTGGCGGTGGGTGGTGATGACTAGCTGCCTTCCCTCTAGTCTTACACTGCTAAATTAGGGACGGCTAGCACAGATAGCCCTCGAGTAGCTTTGTGCGAAATTCCAAAACAAACAAACAAAAAAATACAAATATAGTAATCACGATATTAAAAAACAATTCTTATTCACGAGTGCTAGTAAAATGACAAACATTTCAGTTAAAATTAGTAACAAGTGAATTGTAAACGTAACGGAAAAAGGAAATGAATCGTGGAATTAATAGTTTGACTTCACTGTCAAACAGCAGCAGCAACTATTTTTCCATTTCCTTGGTTCATTAAGAATTAGCTGAAATAATGACAAAATTGCAACTAAACTTTAACAGCTTGTTGCTCTGAAGACTTCTTCCAGATAAAAGTTATCTCAGCTGAAAATGATAGCAATGACATTCAACGAAATGAGCAGTGAAGCGATAAAAACTCGATTCATATACTTTTATGTGTAATATAAATAAAATCATTCTTGCGTAAAGCAGTGTTGGAAACATTCCGTATAATAGTACAAATTTCAGAGAATCAGACATCTGTGCCCATTTTCTACAAAGTGACCAGGCCTAAAAGTAGCAAACAAAAATAAAAGTGATAAGTGACCTTTCCTGCACCAAATTAACTTTGCAACTGCAATACACACGCACGCACATACTCTAAATGGACCATTAAGAATTGCAATCCTACGAACGTGTGAGAAATCAGAGATAAATCCCGCGTGAACATCAGCTACACTTGTAAAATTTGTCTCATAGTTATAAATTAAACTAAACATAAAATTCTAACTACCCAGGACGTATTTACAAACGTTATTGTAACATTATACCAAGAACACAACAGTATTGTAATCAATATCTTATTCAATTGCATAGAGAAAAAATAAATTTTACTAAAGCTCTAATTCATATATGTTTGTGTATATCTATAATCGTACTTACCATCTACAGCCCGTTTTGCCCCCCAGTGGTACAGAGGTATGTCGGTGAACTTACAATATTAGAAAGTGAGTTTTGATAGCCTTGGTGGGCAGGTCACAGATAACCCATTTTGCAGCTTTGTACTTAACATCAAGCAAACAAACAGTTCTTATTATTCCTCAGCTTTTAAACCAACGGGGTCTAAGTATCTTGGTTTAAAATATTTGACTGCTGTGGAAAAGGCATTAATCTTGTGATATTGCAATAAACGATTTAAAACATCAAGTATTGTTTGTTTTGTTTTTGAATTTCGCGCAAAGCTACTCGAGGGCTATCTGCGCTAGCCGTCCCTAAGTTAGCAGTGTAAGACTAGAGAGAAGGCAACTAGTCATCACCACCCACCGCCAACTCTTGGACTACTCTTTTACCAACGAATAGTGGGACTTACCGCCACAATATAACACCCTCACGGCTGAAAAGGCGAGCATGTTTGGTGAGACGGGGATGCAAACCTGCGACCCTCAGATTACGAGTCGCGCGCTATAACCCAACTGGTCATGCCGGGCCCGAAAAACATCAAGTAACTTAATTAAGATCACAATAATAGGTGAATCTTAATTTGCTAAACGCAATGTACGATAAACCTAACTTGACCAGAAGTCAGAAAGATAAGGAAAAAATCAACAAACAGGACATTTTTGTTAAACAGAGATAGCACGTTAAACATCAGTTCGAAGAAAACAAAAAGAGTTGAAACTGTTAGTTCTATTGAGTTGGCTAATCAGCCTAAATGGGTGCTGCATACCACATCATAAAACTTTGCTGTATAATCAAGCCATATCATCCAACTAGTCGAACTTACAGAAAAATATTTTAAGTATTTCTATGAATATCTAAGTTACTCATTAAAATCTGAACAGCAAACAGAGAAAGAAACGATTGGACTAGTCTTCCACTTAACGTATGGCTGCCTTAGGCGAGTTAAAAACAAGTTAAGGTTGTATGGTACAACCTATTCACTTAGAACACGTAACTAAATACAGAAGCTTCTAGTGGCATTTTCGAAAGGTATAATTATGATTACAATACATTCATATTGTACGTTATAAAACCACATCTATCTTCCTTTCATTTTCAGGCTATTTTTTTTTAAATTGCACAAATGCATTATACTCATTAAAACGTTTTTAAAACATTTTAAAACACCAAAATCATAAAGAATAATCTTTAACATAAACGAATATCTGCTGGTCTTTAATATATAAAAGATAAATCATGGGAAAGTCAACCTCTGCCAATATATATTTACATACATATATATAAAATAAAAGCGATAGAATTATAATACCGCATCATATATATCAATACTATCAGAAATACCGTTTTAATTTATACATTACTCATATTACCTATATTTTAGTTTACGAGTTATATATAACAAGGGGAAAATTCACTAATTATTTTCTGTAAGGTAACCTTTTTACATGTATGAATCCAACATATCGCAACACAAGAACTCCAACTCATTCAGTGCTCAGTATCAATAAACAATTTATGGATCTCTTCTCTAAGTGATAGCAAACTTTCTCCGATAACAATTTTCCTACTAAAATAGGACCTTATTTTTCTTCTTAGTTCATACTCTAATATCTTCTGTTCATCTAGACTGTCCTTTGCAATTTACCAAAGAAACAAAACCATCACACCTTGTGTCAAAAACTGGTTGGTCATTACTCCTCATAATGGCCCTTATGTCTCCTTCTTCCTTTTTTTCTACAACAGACTCCATAGATCCATCCATCACGCTTGCTCAATATTAGTGAATTTCTAAGATAAAGTTACATTGAACAAAAGAGACTAGAAATACCATGTCAAAGAGATTTTTAAAGGGTTCTAAATTTAGCTGGAACCATAATATAAAATTTACAATTTGGCCAAGTATAACCAGATACCTTTAGAATTTTACACATAATGCATAACAATAACATGAGTACTATTCACTCAGGAGAAGTATGTATATATATATATACATCATGTAACACAAATTTTGTTCCTGGATAGTACGTGTTATTTCTTAATTGTCTATATTGTAAAAGCACAGAAACTGGCCATTTTTCCCTTCAAACTTTGCTTTTGTGACCTGGATAATGAAATTTAGAAGTTAACCTACTTTCTATGTAAAAACGGGCAAATTTGCACATTTTCATTTACATAAGGTCTGAATAAAACAACATATGAATCAAGATTTACATGTATTTATACTAAAGTTATACAAAAATGTTTAGAAGTGAGTAGTTTTCGAGATTTTTGACTGTAATGTAAATCGCTTTCACGTATCAGCCCCCAAATATAGTCTCTCATTATGTTTTCGTTGTACGCTCCTTAGTAGCGGAGTTTAAAGTCCAGTATATCTTGATGGAAGCGCTTGCCTTGCTCCTCTGAGTATGCTCTAATGCTCTTCTTGAATTTATCAAGATGAACGTCTAGGATATGGACTTTAAGGGACATCCTACAGCCCATTTTGCCGCAGTTCTTCACCAGAGCCTCAACAAGCTCAACATAATTTTCGGCCTTGTGATTGACGAAGAAGCCCCGAATCACTGCGACAACGCTGCCGCAAGCTTTTTTTCACTTCTTACTGAGCTTCTTGGGGAATTTTGTGCACTCCAGGATCTTCTTTATTTGTGGTCCAACAAAGACACCAACTTTGACCTTTGTTTCAGACAGCTTAGGGAAGAGGTCTCAAAGGTGCTTGAAGGCTGCAGACTCCTTATCAAAAGCTGTGACAAATTGTTTCATAAGGCCCAATTTTATGTGAAATGGTGGGAACAACACCTTCTGGTCACTAGTGGCTCACAATTGACATTGTACCTCCCCACAGAGAAATCAGTCCGTTGTGGTCAGTGCTTCCTGTTGTAGTGCGCTGCGGGGTTCCTGCTGTTCCAAAGACAAAGATAACAGGGAACTTGGTAAAGCCTTCTTGGAGACCTGTCAGGAATAAAATTGTAATCTGGATCTCCAACGTCTACCTCCTCTTCTGCGAATGGCTGCTTTCTTTCTCTGGAGGAGTGGGTACAGGGAGCTCAGGGCAGTATGGCACTAGGGCGATGGATGATGAAAGGTCCGGACACATGATAGAGGATGCGTTCTTGCCAGCTCGACGTTTGAAAGGGTCTACCATGCAGAAGTAGCAATTCCTTGAGTGGTCAGTGGGTCCACGCCAAATTCTTGGAATAGCGAACTTCATGGCTCTCTTTTCTCCTCTGTACCATCCTGCAGAAGAGCAAAATAAAACTGTTATTATGAAGAAAAAATTTATTTCATCCCCATCTAATGTGTAAGAGGTTCATGCAAAATATTTTATATGGGATATTTTTCTATACTACTGGAAATTTAAAAAATAAATTAAAAGGTATTTAGATTTTAAAATATCTAAAATTTGTATAATATAAAATCTTACTATTCAAGCGATTAAAAATTGTCCGTCTTACCTTCTAGAGTTTTTTTGCAGTGCTCGCAGGTAAAATGAGGTGCCCAGGGTTTGTTTTCGTCCCTGACAGGCATAATATGCCTTGTAGGTTTCACACATTTTAGCAGATGCTGTTACAGAGTATATTTTTGCTATTGTCTTGATAAATTGGTCACATGCATAGTAGAATGCTTCTGGAGAATGTTTGTAGCTTCTTGCTGCCACCTCTGATAAAATCAGATAAATCTGTGTGTTCACTTAGGTACCTAGAACTAAACTGAAGTGGTGAGCCCCTGTACTATGGAAAGCTCTAGAAAATTCTAAAAGGTTCTTGAAAATTCTCGTCAGTTCCACAACATTCCAGAAAATTCTTGTAAGTTCGAAAAAACCTCTCTATCAGCTATTCAGCACTGAATCTACCTGGAATGTTTTGGAAAATAGATAAATTTGAAAATTTCATTACCCAGGACACAAAAGCAAAGTTATAAGAAAAAATAGGTATTTTCCATTTACTTTAGGCATAAGCAATGGGAAAATAACACTTTCTGTCCTGGAACAAGAAAAAGTAAAAAAGTGTGTTGCATATATATATATATAGACACACACACATATACACGATATAACCTGAACCTAAACTAGTAACTATGCATGCACTATTATATAAAGGCTTCTTAGTGTCAGATCATAGAACTATCGTACTTCAGGCTAAATGTTTCTACTTTTGCCAAAACACCTCCTTTCAGCTGGCTGACAGTTATCTTAAGTAAACAGAATCTAACTAGTGTTTACGTACATGCTGCAGAATCTCACGTCTGCTGAGAGAAAAAAGACCAGTAACTGTTAGTACAGCGCCAGTTGTTCAAACTTCAATAGCATCTTTATTAGCACTGGCCAACGATCCTGACTTGGGAGCCAAGCAGCACAATGTAGCATTAAAACATTAACTTACCTCTCCATCCAGCTTTGGATAACTTGAATGGAGCTAAGTAATATCATATTACGGCTTTTTACCATGCCTGAAACCATATAGATCAACAGTATGCATTAGTAGTTCAACGAAATGTTACTTGTACACAATATTGAATGTTGAGAAATAGTTTAAAATGTTTAAGCTAATGAATAGTATAATGCTATCAAATTGAATATATTCTAATTCAAACTATTAAAAAGACCAGTTACATCATGCCTGCTGCTAGACTGAAACAAACCAGTAGCTTGTAATTTCATTCCACTTAGATTAGAATTACGAGTATCCAAATATTATGCCAAATTAAATAGATTCTTTTACAACTACTTATGGAAACAACAGATATAATAATATATTCTACTTATCTCAATATAAGTTAAAAATAACTTTCATCTCGTTCAGTAAAACACAATACGTTTACAAACATTTCACGTTTTATTACTTTTACAGTTAAAATTCGCAAGATTTTAGGTAAACTTTTTCTCTGACAACAATTGGAACATCGGCTTATCATGCCTTTCCTTCATGTTGTTAAAACCTGAAACTATAGTTCAACCCGACATCAACATCTCAGTATGTTGATAGTTTCCTTATTACCTGAAGATTGTGCTCTCATGTACTTAGTAAATCATACATGAAAGAATCCATACGTGGCGTAACAACAAAAATATATTGTAATCTACCCACACAAATGTATATTATATGTCTGACTGATTCATGATTGATCACAAACACTAGCAGCCATGCCAACTTCCCTTTGCTGCCATCTATAAGTGAATAAACTCCTTACTGTAAAATATTATATGCAAAATGCATCAAAAGAATATTTTCTCTGTGATTTATACCCTTACCTGGCTTATTCTAAATCTGAGGTGAGAAACCTACTTCCAGAATTTTTTCTCACAACCCATCATTGTACACCAATCTCCATCAGCAGTCTTTTTTTCGTCATAGATCCTTCATCGTGCTTCTCAACAAGGATCAGACATAGGTTTTGCAAGTGTACAAAGAAGCACCAAATATATGCAAAATGTAAACCTCACAATGACAATTACATACAGGCATCATAATGCTAACATGATAATTTTATCTAAAGCATTTACAAGTGAACAAACAGCATATTAAACCAAAAAAGCCATAATAGCAGGAGGTTCTATATAGGCCCAGAAAAGATTAAATAGGTAAACCAGAAATAGCAAAGAATGGGACGAAATAACCTACGAAGAAAACATTTAACTAAACTCTGACTACACGTAAAATGTAAGCCTGAAAAATATTTTACTAATATATTCAGCATTTGTCTTTCCGTTCGAATTAAAATGGCTGCTGGACAATAAACAATACAACTTTTCCACAAAAGTAATGAAGCAAAATTCTCAGACAGAGGTAACTTTGCTTTATATTTTACTTGATTTAACCAGAATATTTTAGAATACTATGTCATCCAACTAATTATATTCACAGAAAGGAAAAACATTGTGTCTAGCCTAGTTATGACATCTTATAAAAATATACCAGACAGGCACTAAAAGCTAATCGACCACTTCTCCAATATGTCGCTATATAAACCAAGCACCTGGATTAGTCGTTCTGGCTACTAATATCTCCCTAAATGGAAATTTAATTAATTCAGAGTAAGACGTAAAACAGATTATGCTTACTTAAAACTAAATATAAAAACTGTTCCAAACCTTTTAGCAAACTATGAGTTTTAATTATACCATTTATGTACCAAAATATTACGTCACCAAGTAACCATTGATTTTAATTAGTCGGACATCTTGTACTTCGGGATTGTGGGTACATAATAACAGTAACTGTTAAGACTCATTATTCAGTCAGTCAAGACTAGAACAATAGTTGTTTGTGGTGGCTAATTCTTGGTAGTTTTTCACAGTAGACTTTCAGCTCAAAATTAGAGATGTCTCTATGCAGATAACCTCTATAGCTTTGTCAGAAAATTCCAAAGGAACAAACAATATTTCTCAATTTTTTTCGTAAATTCGCCACAAACACGCACACAAACTTTTCTATTATACGATGTGCAATTATTAGTGTGTTTTTCAGTTTTGTTACAGTTATGATTTTCCAGTAAGCTTAACTCATACAGTATATTTGTTTGTAAGGCTATAAAAATATGTCTTTCATGTATAACAACCAAGAACATATAATTTACAAGAGATATTTAGTATTAATAGTTAGTTAGTTTTGTGTTAAACATTTAGCGTTATTAACGTTTACTTCTGATAAGTCGTACCCAAATATTTAGTACTCAAGTTTATCTCACGGATTTTCTAATTATTCGGTATACTTATAAAGTGTTGGACACTGATTTTATGTAATTGAGGAAAAGGTTTGATTTAACAAGTTGTGATCTCAATAAAAATTTATGTGTGCTGATCTCGCCGACAAGCAGCGAAAATAATTTTAATTGTGGTTTAAAAACTCTTTTTTTACCTATTTATCCTTTAAAATTGCAAAATAAAATTATATTTGCGATTCGAGAACAAGAGTTATTTTTGAATAAAGCACTAAATACAGGGCATTTGTTTCTGAACAATGATTTGTTTTATTTGAATAAAGCACGATTCTCCAACAACAATGGCTCAAGTAGAAATTCTACGACCACTTAATTAAATAATTTCATTCTCAGGAAAATAACGTGTTTTTGTTTCTACTAACGCGAAGTAAGATAATTTTTGCTTGACGTGGCTTTCATGAAGTATACCAAATTATGGCTTTTGAAAAGGTGTAACAATAAAGAACATCCTACATCAGTGAGACATATGAAATAAAAATTTGTTAGAGCGCAATAAACTGGAAAACTAGATTGAAAATCACTTTATTGATTGAATAAAAAAATGTTTTTCGTTTTCTTGTTTTTCTTTGATTATACAGCTACTGCTACTATAAAGAAGAATAACCTGATATGAGTTTTGTAGATGGTGTTTGTGGGAAAAACGTATTATGCAGAATTCTTAACAATACATATTTTCTCAGACCATTTCTATCGTAAGATTTATAAGAATATGTATCAGCATCAAAACATATAGCGAAACAAAAGGAACTATTAGCCGAATTGTTTTGTATTTAATAAATCATGGCGGCCTTCCCTAATTCTGAAATTCGACAACAGTGATCTTTCATTCTTCGCTCTTTCTCGCTGCTTATAACAACTTTCTTAATTCAAGCTTTTTACCTTCAATCCATTTTGTGATGCCATTAAGCCAGATGAATTCTTGTCTGCATTTTGCTTTAGTTTCTTCAGTTTTGTCCTTCAAAATATCTGCCAGCAATCCTTCGGATCTAATTATATTTCCAAAGTAGTAGCAGAGAAAACTATTGCTTCATTAACTACATATATCATAATTAAATATAATTAATGTAAACATTTAGTAATATTTAACGTTATTTTTTGTCAACAACATTTGTGCAAAAATACACAAATTGAGAACTACGATCTATGAAAATCACTGAAAATGAAGTAAAAGAAAATATTACTTTTTGTATAAAATGTGTTTAAATTAAGGTTTGTCTTAGTTTAGCTACTTAAAACACTAATCACGTACTTTAGTATATATGTGGACTTGGACTGTTAGAAACTGGATTTCGATACTAGTGGTAGCCCATTGTGTAGTTTTGTGCTTAACTACAATCAAACAGTTGTTAATTATAAACCACTACTTATTAACCAAGTTACTTTATAGAATCTTTAACTGTGAACCATGTGATTTCTTCCCAGATTTACTGAAGTAAAAAAAAAGTTATGGTCTTAATACACAAAAGTAAAGAAAAGGAGTTGTACGGTTGATAACAGGTTAATAGAAACGTTTATTACAGAGTAATATAATGGTAATATATCTTTTTCTCCTGTCCCTTGGTTATTTTTGTCCTTCTAACACAAGCTTCAGTGTAATTTTACTTCGCAATATGCAACCAAAATATATTTTCTGTTATTCTAATAACTTCTGTTAAACTTATTCTTTCCTCAATAACTACGAGTACCTCTTTACTGTCTTTTTCCTCAGTTTCTTTGATGGTTGTGTTGTGGACACTTTTTTCCTCTTCTAAAGCTTTTTTGGTCACTGATACTCTAGCTTTCACTTCTTCTGAGCTTTTTCCTTTTGATATCAACATGCTGTTAAGGTCTATAACTCTTTAAATTTGTTTCAGCTGTTGTCCTTCGATTATGGTCTTTTTATTGTCTCCATTTCTGGAGAGCTTTATAACTTTTGTCTTTATTAAGTTGATCTTCATTCTAAATATAGCATCTGCTGCATTCAGGCCTTCAACCAGATGTAAACCTTTTTCTGTGTCACATACAAATGATTTATCCACTGCTAACCTTACAGACATGATTAGATGACTTTCCACTTTTTAAATTTTTCCGAGCTGCTTTAAGCATTGCCTTTGCTTGCGTGTATTAACAAGTACAGTAAAGAAAATCTCGGTGGAACCTGTAATACGTTAGGCCCGGCATGGACAAGCGTGTTAAGGCGTGCGACTCATAATCTGAGGATCGCGGGTTTGCATCCCCTTCGCGCCAAACATGCTCCCTCTTCCAGCCGTGGGGTGTTATAATGTGACGGTCAATCCTACTATTCGTCGGTAAAAGAGTAGCCCAAGAGTTGGCGGTGGGTGGTGATGACTAGCTGCCTTCCCTCTAGTCTTACACTGCTAAATTAGGGACGGCTAGCACAGATAGCCCCCGAGTAGCTTTGTGCGAAATTCAAAACAACAAAAAACAAACAGTAAAGAAAATGTATATATTTATAATAATATTTTCAAAGAAATTTAGAATATCAAGATTTACAATCAAAGTAATAATAATGAAGAAGTAGAACATTACTGCAAATGAAATGACGGAAAGGAGAAAACGTTCCAGAAATATTAAAGCATTGCCGTGCAAAATTTAAGATAAGTATCCAAGGATCTCAAAAAACGACCTAGCAACATTACAACATCTGGCATAACAGTGCATGAAATAACTTTACAAATGCAACTGAACAAAAAAATATTGTATACACATAGACCTCGATGTAAATTTCATTTCAAAACTGTTCATGAAAATATTTTCTTCGCTACGATAAGACGAATGTAGCGTAATGTAAAGTGTTCTTCAAGAAAATTATTTGGTTTGAAGAAGCTAAAACTTAACTTTTATCAAAGTATAGACCCCGATATGTTGTCCGTGAAAAAAAGGGACATATTAAAATGAAGAATCCCTTCTGCTTAGAATTAAACATGATTGTGCTTCCCTCGTAATGTGGCAGATATTTCGGCAGCTCAAAGACTGGAGATACCGTCATCTCATTGGTTTGTTAACAGAAAGTTCATCTTATAAATGTCAACAACCAAAAGCATATGTTACGTCAAATTCGAAATTTTGAGAAATTTAAAATAAAAGTTTGGTACTGGCATTCAAAAACAACCGATATCAGTCCGATAGAAATGCTTTGGAATACTTTAAAAATAGACGTAGCCAAGTACAGAATATCGAATTTATCTTAACTAAAGGAAATACAGGTGATAGAATGGTCTCATAATTCACAGATAAGTTGTTATGTGCTAGAAAACGTTCACCTTCCTTAAACGTTTGGATACTTATTGTGCAACTATGTGTTTAATTACAAAAAATGAAAAAAACAGTACTTTTGTCACCGATAAACACCCTTTTGTACATGTATTTGGTGAAATTTCAGTGCTTTGAGAAATCTTAATTCTCATAAAGGTAAAACTTACGTGTTTTGTTTAAAAACAACTAAATGCCACTAAGTGTTTCCCTAATAAAGTTACCTTCAACTGTGATGTATTTGATAAAAGATACCAGTATTTCAATACTTTTATCTGGAACTGTATGTCCAGTAATTGTTTTTTTTTCTTCTGCACAGCCCAGTTCCTCCTTATTAAGGTAACTGTATTATTCATAATTTATTTTTACTTTATGATTGTCGAACTTCTTTGCAGCTACATACCAGAGTTTAATGAGAGACTAGGTTGAATGTGATATATATAGGAATTTAATTGCAGATTCTTTCGTCTCGTCGCCAAGCAACTAAGTTTTTTTTTTTCGATGTGCTGCCAGGTTGCGGAAACATTCTTTACCTAATCCGGCACAACGAGGACTTCATTAGGCAACAAACCAATGTCTGATGTTTACAGATACTCAGGTGAATTCACTTGGCAGCTCACTACAAATTGACCTAAACAGTACAAATTCAGAAATCCACCACAGTTAGTCACTGTTAAAAGAGTTGGAACATGCATTTCCAGAGAAGTTTTTTTCTACGTAGCATAAAATGTATATCTACTTTATCCTCATTCTGAGTTTCGTCTTTTTAGTTTAGACCAAATCATAGAATATATCATAAAGCAACTTATCATTAATGAGACATAGTTATTCGTAGCTTTCTTTTCATTGTGTAAAGGTTTCAGTAACTCGGCAGTTTCTCATTTGAAGTCATGACCTTCGAATATTTCATATGTAGAATGAGAAGTGAAATAAAACTCCACATACATCCAAATACACAAGTGCTATCAGTTGAAGGTAGTATTTTTAAATCGTTCTCTATGTGGAAATGAAATAAAAATAGAACAAACTGTTCCAAAAATTAAAACGTTATTCAAATACTTGCCCACAGTATTATTAAGAAATTGTGATTTTTGTTTTCAATTTGGTTTTCAAACATCCTGATGTGTTTACTTAGCTATTTTCTTCATACAACTGAGAATTGGTTAAAAGATCTTGCATGCAGAGTACATAAAACAATGTCCACATAAATTTCTAACATACATATTTCATAAAGAAAATATTTAAGCTACCTTAGTATTTAATAATAATGATATATTATATTGATATATAATACTAAACTCGCATATTTCATATTACTTTTGGCAAAATCATTCTGTCCTCATAGCATTAGTAGACAACACAAGTATAACATTTATTAGATCTTGTATATGAGTCTAATGTATCCTATATTCATGTGAATTTATCAAATTTTAAGCAGTTGTTAATGACAGCATGATTTTGAAAACGTTAAAATAAGTTTTATACAAACATTTTGTATATCAGAGTTTACTATTTCCTGTCAAGTTGTACCTCAGTAATAATGCAGTAAGAAATAAAAAATAAGCCAGCATTATTAGAATAATTACAGCACACGACAGAAAACTTTGACACCAAAACCATTTCTATTTCGTTTAGAAAATATATACTGGGAACTAAACCAAATACCTGAACATATATGTTGGTAATTAGAGTAATATTACATTGTTATCGGACAGTATTATTTAAAATAGTAATTACATCCTGCTACTGCTTAAAAATGATAATACGAGTTACGCCTCTTTAAAAGTTACTGTCTAAAATCCAATGATCTTCTCGAAATGTCTTAGATACATTTTAGTATTATCATAATATATTACAAATACGTATAATATGAAATGTTTGTGGTATGAAATCCGTGTACTATGAAATATATATTTGCAGAAGGATCAGATCATACAAAAATTCGAGGATCAAATGCAGAAATACTATCATTTTTCCTGGTGCACTGAAACAGTTGAGAACAGTGTTAAAGGGTATGTTAAACTATCATAGTTTACAACAACTTTATCGTAGCACGGTGTGCAATAAATCGAAAATATTAGTTTTTATCCAATATTCAGGGTTGGATTTCCATGGCTAGAGACTAGTGAGAAAGGTCGTATACCAGACAGTCCAAAATTCTATGCCATCGAACATGGCATTCACTTTAAGATGTTTTATAAACGTGAAATTCAATTATTTATTCGAATAAAATTACTGCAGCCATAATGGTAGTAATTCCTGCTGACAGGTTCCCTTCATATAGTCAGCATTTTCTCAGTTAGAGAAAGCTATTCCAGGACCTTAAGATATCTGTTTGGTCATTTAACCCAGGGGACGTATCATGTGTTAATCGTATTGAAAATGCCAACTATCACGTGAAGCTATTAAACTTTATTTTCAAAAAGAACACTGTAATAATTATCCATGACTATGCATTAAAAGTATTTTTATTTAGCTATTTCTTACAAAATATCAAGGCCCGACATGGCCAGGTGGGTTAAGGCGTGTGACTCATAATGTCGCGCGCTCGAATCCCCGTCACGCCAAACATGCTCGCCCTTTTAGCCGTGGGGGCGTTATAAAGTTACCGTCAATCCCACTATTCTTTGGTAAAAGAGTAGCCCAAGATTTTGCTAAATTAGGGACGGCTAGCGCAGATAGCCCTCCTGTAGCTTTGTATGAAATTTAAAAAATAACTATTTAAACAACTGTATTGAGAATAACTGTAGACAGAGTGAATAAAATAAGGATAAAATATAGGTCTTATTGTACCAAAATACAATAACTTAAATGTCTGTCATCTAACCAGTCAGGCAGTTCCACACCTATCAAAGTACTGGAAGTCATACTATTCTCAGTTATTGTGTGGTAGTCAATGTACTCATGGCTTCCTGTACAAAAATATCACGTAGCAAACATGTAAAGATTAAGGCGAAATCCATGTTTCAGTAGTAAGAACTGTAAGGAAACTCTGAAGAAGGTATGCGAAATTAAAACTCTTAATAATAGAAAGAGGTTGAAGTAGAAAACTCAAACTCTTCAAAAGTGATGTTAAACAGTTTATGGTATGATATTTAAGTAATATACGTCAATCCTTTAGATTTATTGTCAATAGTCTGACTGTGAGTGAAATGCTTCTGTTACCTCTAAAATCTTGAGTAATATAAACATCTGTAATTAGATGTATGCCTTGATGACATCATGGGCACTTGCAGGAAGGGACAAGAATAGACGTTTGCTCCCTTACATTTCACACAGAACAATTTTACTCATTAAGATATAAATTTAACATTATAGTTAAACTAAATATTTTAGTAATTTTTATTAAAGTTGTTAATCTGTGTTGGCGCTTACGCACATATAACACATGTTCTTTTAGTCTGTAAAGATAAGTTCATGGAAACATAAAAGCAAGTTTATTATTTCAAGAAAATACAGTACTAGTGCACCGTACAACTTATTCGAATTTCTTTTGTAGTCTGTGCAATAATGTACTGTACTAATAATAATAATAATAATAATAATAAATTTATTAAGCAATAAATTAGACACAAAAAATCAAATAACAATATAAAACCATCAACAAAGAGTTAACTCGTCCTGTGATGGTTAAACACATAATAAAGTAAAATCAAAACTTACAAAATCATAATAAAATTCCCAGAATATTATCATCAGTATTTAAGATCCATTGTTTTAAGTATTTCTTTTGATTAACACGATTAATAGAAGATCTTATACTATAAGGAATAAAATTATGAATACGAGGTGCCAAATAAAGATATTGATGAAGTGTAACTGTTTTACGTGGTGTGGGTACATTAATTGGAAAAAAAGATTGAAGTCGTGTAAAATATGAAGTGACTTTAAAAGGCCTATTAAAAGAAACATGCATTGTAGATAAAGCTAAAAAATATAAATAAAGTTTATCAAATAAAAGAGGGGAGTTAAATTTACTGAAATCGGTATCAAGCCTATGGGTAAAAATAAGAGAGAAAACACTTTTGCAACTTGTGAATAGGAATTAAAAAGTCTTATATGTGCCACCCCAAATTGAAATACAATATTGTAAGAAAGATTGAAAGAGAGCATAATATACACTTAACAAAATATAATAAGGAGCACAGTGACTAAGTTCAAAAATTAGCATAGAACTATATTTTAATTTATTAACTAAAGAATTAATATGAAATTGCCAATTTAATTTTCGATCTAAAATAATTCCTAAATATTTAACAGAGGAAACTTGAGTCAATTTAGGACACTTACAATTAGGGTAAGTATAACAATCACTGGAATGATAAAAAATAGAAGGAAAAGCTGGAATGACACCATAAAGGTTAAACTGAAGAAGAAAAGATTTAGATATATTTAAGGATAAGCCATTACAGAAAAGCCAATTTTTAATTTTATTAAGATCACTAGAAATAATGGCTTCATTAATTAGATTTGGCTTACTATAAACAACAGCAATATCATCGGCATAGGCTTGGATATCTCCAAAAAACTGTTGGTAAAGAATATCATTTATATAAATGAGAAATAATAAAGGGCCCAGAACAGAACCTTGTGGTACTCCAACATTAATTGTAAGCCAATCACTATAATTATTATGGATACAAACCGATTGCTTTCTATTGTGAAAGTAAGAAAAAAACCAATCAAAAACAATACCTCTAAAACCATAATAAGATAATTTATTTAACAAAATTTTATGATTGACAGAATCAAAAGCTTTGGCTAAGTCAAGAAAAACAGCAATTGGATGAAGATCAGAATCCAAAGCTTTTGTAATACTTCCCACAAGTTTAGCAACAGCAACCTACGTTCCAAGCCCAGGCCGAAAGCCAAATTGAGAAGGAGACAAAACTGAATGTCTATCAAGAAATGATAAAATTCTAATCTTCATAGATTTTTCAAATAGTTTAGAGAAATGTATTAATAAGGAAATAGGTCTATAATTCGTAAAATCAAAAATATTACCAGATTTATAAATAGGAATGACCAATGATAACTTTAAAGCATTAGGAAACTTCCCTTGAGTAAAAGATAAATTAATTAAAAAAGTCAAAATTGGTGCAAAAAAGATTAGCATTAGCTTTCAAAATCTTAACCGAAACACCATCTACACCATTAGAAGCTGAATTTGATAAGGAGAAAATATTATTCATAGTTTCAGATACAGTAACAGGATATAGGTAACAAGAAGAAGAAGGAGCAGAAGGCATGCCCTGAGAACAAAATTTAGGATCGGAGCAAGTAGATTTAGCAACATTAACAAAAAAATAATTCAAATCAGATAAATCAGTAGTATCAAAATTACAAAATTTCTTTTTTTTTTAACATCAATAATAGAGTTAACAATATTCCAATTCTGTTTAATAGTTTTAGCATTCTTAAACAGGTTATGATAATAAGTCCATTTAGTCTTACGGGTCAAGCTAACAACATAATTCCTTAAACACTTAAATCTAATCTTTAGATAAATATCATCAGGAAATTGATGTACTTTCTTTTTTAACTTATCTCTTTTAATCATTAACAAAACCAATTCACTGGTAATCCATGGCTTAATTTTTCTAAACTTTCGTGACACAGAAACAGTAGTAGTACAACTTTGAATACAATCAGTTAACACTTCAGCAAAATTATCATAAGCAACATTAACATCAGAACAATTCATAACACAGGACCAATCTGAAAAATTCAAACAAGAACTCAAATCATTAAACTTAATCTTTTGAACATTTGAGACATGTTCAAGATCCGATAAAATGTCTATACATAAAACAATTGGAAAATGATCGGTCAAAAACTCTCAACAATATAAGAATAACAATTTTAACAGTATTTCCACTAATTAAAAAATGATCAATACAAGAATTAGTAACATTGGTTATCCGTGTAGGAGAAGAAATAATAATACGAAGATTGTTCTCAGACAAAAACTTAAAATATGCATTCTTATAACAAACATCATCAAATGCCAAAACATCTATATTAAAATCACCAACAAGTATATTAATATCATATTTGTATAAATTCAATTCTAATGAAAGCTCATCAATAAATTTCAATACAGGCAATCTAGGAGATCGATAAACAACAAAGAGATTAAATTTCTTATTTTGAATCATACAAAATAAAATTAAAGCATCAGACTTAATGTACTGTACTTCTTTTATCATAGTCAGTATCTCAAATTTAACAAAAAACTGCCACTCCACTAGCCTTATTTAGACCAGAAGATGAAGAATAAAAGGAGTAACCTGGAATCGAAAAGGAAACAAATCCATCCTCAACAAACCAAGTTTCAGAAAAAGCTATTATATGAAATTTAACAACGCTTGATTGTAAAAAAACAAGAAATTGGTCAAAATTTTGAGTAAGACTTCGAATGTTAACATGTATTAAATTTAAATGACCAACAGAAAAAAACATTTGGTAAATCAGAAAGAGAAGACAAAGTTGGTGTAACACCAACAATATCATCAAAATCATCAGCCGTTGCAGTATTTATAAATTATTAAGATCAATCAAGCAGCGTAAAACAATGGGCTGAGTAGTTTCTGATTTCCTAATAAGAATATTACCATTCGATACCCAAAGAAATTTATAGCCAAGATCTTTCTGTTTTCGTTTTGCTTTACATTGACTATTTACTTTACTCGTGTTTGTGACTCCTGTACGTTTCTATGATTATTTCAAATACTGCATACTACTATATATGTTGTTAAAGTAAACAATATTTCTGAGTCCGTATTATAACTTTTTCTGGTGAAATATCTCACAATTTCAGTTTACTTCAGAAACCACAAATGTGATTGTATAAAAATTTTAAAAACAACTGCAATAAACCAAATGTTCTATCTAGCTTCCACTAACTTCCATTTATGTAATTACTGTCGTAATTCTCCAAAAAAGTCACTCAAATTAGAAGTAATATACGTGGACTGAAATCTAACTCAAAAAATAAAGATCTACAGTACTGCGCAAAAAGGTTGGGACAAAGTAAACATATTTCAGGCTACTTTCAAACGACAAAGGAATTTGAATCACAGGTGAAGCATCCAAATTTTAATAATATTCGTATTTAGTACGGCAGAAATTCAGTGGAAATGCTTGAACTCAGCAAACAGTTAATATTTTGTATGTCCTTCTTTTTATTTAATAACTGTAGACAGTCTTCCAGGCATTGTTGTAATATATTTAATTAAAGGGTCCTTTGATATTTTACTCAAAATTTCTCTAATACACTCCCATAATGTTTCTTTGTAAGTAACTTCTGATTTGTTAAGTTTTTAATTTATCAAATCCAAAATCTACTCAACTGTATTGAGATCGGGGTTCCGTGTGGGCCATTGCATCATTTGAATAGCTCCAGCAGCTTTTTTCTTGGCTAAGTATTTTTTGCATAGTTAGGACGAGTGTTTGGGGTCCTTATCTCCTTAGTAGTAGAATCCTTTTTCCCAACAATACACAAACCAATGGGTATATCATCAGTATCTGATGGTGCTTGCGCTGGTTCATTATTTCATCTATTTTGCAAATATCTCCTGTTGTCTCAGTGGAAATACATCATGAAATGATTTCACAGCCTTTCATACTTCATGATGAGTGATATGCACTGAGGTAAGTATATATTACACCTGGAACTAAATATATATCTATAACACCTTTTTTCAATCAACAGTCCAGTTGTAATAATTTTCAGCAAATTTCAGCCTCTTGGCAATATTTGGAGATCGAAATAGAGGTTTTTTTAAACTGCTATACGACCAAATATTCCATTTTTGTTCAGTCTTCTTTATACTGTAGCTCCGTACACTTTTCTGTCATTTGGTACATGGTCGTTTATCTCAGTGGCAGTCTTCCTTCTGTCCCGGAGGTTGCAAAACGAAGATATTTAATATCAGTTTCATTGAGTTCAAGTGTTCTGCTTCTTTCAAATTTACCTGTCTGGGTCTTACGATCTAGGATGTACTTGACAGTGTTTGGAAAGCATTTTAAGTTTGCAAAGAATTGTATGAAAGTCCAACCAGCATCACGAAACGCTTTTATGTGAACTCTTTGTTTTTTATTGTTATTTTCGTTAACATCTTTTGACACTAAAACATTCATGTTTACAATAAATAGATTGAATTTCACAACGTTTTATATATATATATAATTTGTTATTTTACTTCACAGACAAGCCCATAACAAAAATAAATTAAATAAAAAAGTTGCATCAACTGAAAAGATCCGAGGGTACAAGCTACGATGTGGGAGTATAATTATATTTTAATGAACTTAAATAAATAAAATTACAAGGGAGGACTGCATTAAAAACGCCAAATCCAAACCTCTTTTCAGTTAATGCAGCGTTTTATTTGTTTAATTTGTTTCGGCTTGTTTTAGAGTTAAAATAACACATTATATAATTAGTCTGAGGTTTGGATTTTCTGTTTTTAACGTCGTCCTTACTTATTTAATTTAATTAAAATGTAATTATTTTCACTACATATATATATATATAACGACAACAAAACTTAGTACATACACTCTAAATAAAAGTTGTTCATTACGACTACCAGTGCATGGTCACGTCTATTTTCTGCTTTAGAGATATATATCGTGGTCGCTGTCGAATTGACAATCTAAAATGTATCAATAAGCAAGATGACAATTATTTTGTAGTCGTGGATATGAAATTGACTATTAAGTAGTAACGATGATCTACTACTGGTCATTTTGACTGATAGTCAATTTAAGCAATTAGTCAGTTTGACTACTTACGGAAAGAAGAAATCTAGGTAAATATTAATCGTTTATGTCTTATTTTCTTATACTATGTTTCAATAAAACAATATAAGAATACAAATGTTTACATTTCTAGATTAGCTGAAGTGAATCCATCCGTAATGTTGTGTACAACTCGTTACGTGTAAACAAGGATGGTTGCCCGTTGCATTGTGTAGATCTGTACTACTGTAGTCTAGCAGTAGTAGAGTAGGAATATTTATATTTAGATAATGCTTTGAAGCAAGTATGAAATCGTAAACATTCCCCAGTCTTGACATATATTGTGTTTAATATCTGTTTCTTTAATTTAATATTACAAATTATCTAAAAATCTCTTTAGGTATAAAATGTTTTTAAATTTTTAAACTCTATACTTTGAAATCGAATGGTACGAGATAGGAGCCAGCTCCAGGCCGTACACTATGAATAGAAGGCCTGTGATCCTACAAAATATTCCCCCAACCCCCTCTCCTTTCTTTGCTCTCAGGGAACTTTCTCAGACTTTGGGTCCCTCCCATAATCCATACCACATCCATACCGGTGAGAGAAATGTAGGATCCGGGGGATATTGCATCGAGTCATGAGCAACCGAGTTGTGTAGTTAAAATAATAAAAATTGTATACCCTTACGAAGCATGCGTATGCGTCTACAGATATTTCCTTGTGTTCACTCTACAGTCCACAATTCTTTTTGGATTTCCGTCCAGTTTGGTGAATATGTTAGTTAGGTTGAGGTCTGGCCAATGAATGTTTCTCGCCACTCCCCGGAGGGGTTGTGGCAAGAATTTGAATTTTGAAGTACGTTTTTATTCGTTAGATTGAGAGCAAGTCCGTGGATACACCGTCGGTTCGCGGGCGACCGACATTTGCTAGTTGTTATTGTTGAAATTTATCATTAAATTTAGTTAAATAAATGATACATTTTACGTTCCAGAATGAAAACCCGTGACATTTGGATGCATGTCTTGCATGATATTTATTAATAGACACTGTGTAGTTTGGTAAACTTTGGAGTTAAGCATGGCAAAACAATTAGAAGTTTTCAATATTTTCCCTTGCATTAAATGTAATTATAAGGTTAGGCATTTTAGCAAGCTTCTTTCACATTTTTCTTTGGTTCATGAGCATGAGCCTGGATTTGTTGTCCCATGTGGAGTTAATGGATGTGAAAGACCATTCAAAAGCATCAGATGTTTGAAAAGACATATAAATAAAATGCATGGATGGACTACCAGTATGCATGACAATGAAGCTGGTGATGAATGTGCCAAGTATTTTATGGAACAGAGATATAAAAACTTTGACAGTGATGAGGCAGTTGATGGTAATAAGGAGATGGTTGTCACAGACAAGCGAAGAACCTTAGTTAAAACAATTCTGTATCTGCGTGAAAATGAAAAAAAAATACTTACAAAACTGAAAGTAATTTTTTTAAATTTGTCCTGTTCTATTATGGCTGCCAAAGATGAGCATTTATTCCAAACCATAAAAAGAACATTGATCAGTGGGGGGGTTCATAGAAATAGTATAGTTACAGTGATGGAAGCTTGCAAGAAAGAAAGTCTTGACTTTCATTCCATGATTGAAAATTTCACTGACCACAATAATTTCCAGTCTTACATTGAAGATAATTTGGCATTTGTAAAACCTGTTGAGTATGACCTGGGAATTGCTGGTGATGGGAAACATGACACAATGCAGTATGTTTTTTTATTAGATACTCTGAAGTGTTTGCTTAAACATGATGATATTTTTAGCCAAGTTGTTTATTCTCGCCAGTCAGCTGATGATTGTCTTAGAGATGTCGTTGATGGTGAACATCTCAAAACAATCCATTCTGCAAGAAACTTCCCTTGCCCTTTAAATAATTCTATATTTTGATGAGTTTACAGCTGTGAGCCAGGCTGGAATACGACCTTCTGTTACAAATATGCTGCTTTCCACTATCAGTTAGGCAATATTGAACCTGCTTTGAGATCACAGTTTCAATGTATATTCTTAGCAATCTTGGTGAAAAGCCAAAATGTAAAAAAAACATGGGCTAAATACAGTGATGAGACATTTGATTGAAGAACTATCTGTTCTTAAAGCCATTGGCATTGTCAAACCAGAGGGAACATTCAAATCAGAGGTGCACCTCTTGTTGTTGTTGCAGATAATTTGGGAATCCATGCTATTGGAAGGTTTCTTGAATCATTTTCTGCTCTCAGATCATGTATATTCTGCAAGGTAACTCGGGATGATTTAAGAAAGTTGACTGATATTTCAAAATGTCCAGAGAGATCTATTGCATCCTATAATTACCAAGTTGCAATGATCGAAACTGAGTCGACTTTGTCAAGTACATATGGGGTTAAAAAAAGATCGCCCCTGAACGTTCTGCAGCAATTTCATGTGGCAAATGCTCTACCACCTGATATATTACATGACATTTTTGAATCTGGCTTGGTGTCAGAAATTTTAGTTTTACTCATAGATCAGTATGTCTTGTTTGGATACTTCAGCCTTCAGTACCTTGCAGGCAGAGTTCCACTACAAAGGAACTGATAAAATCAATAGGCCTGAGCTTGTTATTTTGAGAGAGTCTGTACACAATAAGCAAAAAGCTGTGCAAGTTTGGTGTCTCTTAAGGTTATTTCCATTACTGGTGGGTGATGCAGTGCCAGAAGGCAACAACAAATGGTAGAATTAATAATGTGTCCATCAATGTCATATGAAAGCATTGAATTCTTAAATGATGTAATACAACAGTTCCATTCTCTTTATGAAAAAGAATTTCCAAATAGAACTCTCAAGCCAAAGGGACATTTTACTTTGCATTACCCAGAGATGACCCGCCGATTTGGTCCACTGAGGAATGTGTGAACCATGAGATTTTAGGCCAAACATAGCTTTTTGTTGATGTTGCAAGACATACCAAAAACAGGAGGAATCTAGCCAAAACAATGGCAATGAGATACCAGTATAAACTCTGTTCACATTTGGAAAGCAATGGATTTCTTGGAATAGATGCCTTTGACCTGACTAATCCTGTCAGATTGCCTCTGAATTCACTTGGAGAAGAGCGAAACCTTGGGGAAGGCGATTTTGTCAATCGTACTGACAATGGTTGTCAGTAGCTATGAATTCGACAGTCTTTAATTTTTCAGTGTTGCTTTGTTCTTTGGGGAAAACCTTTTTTGTATTGTCAAAGATACCAAAATCTTGATTATCATTGGCTCTACAATGTATACATGAAGATGAAGAAAATATGATCATCCTACATCACTACATTCGTGACGACTGAATGATGACAAATTTTAAACAGAACTCGGTAATCAGTGGTATATTTTAACCTATTTTAAGTAACTTGGTGTATACCTTCCAGTGACAAATTTCATCAAAAGATTTGACATATTTTATGTAAATTTTTTCTTCCTTTTTGTGACACAATTCATCAAAATTTTCAAACAGTGAGAACTTGTGTCCTATTAATATGTATCATGCATATTTGCACCAAAATCACCACTGTCATCACCATCTATTGAGGTCAGACTACTTATATTTGCTTTCACCTTTTAAAGGCTACTACTTATTAGGGAAAAAAAAACAAATGACTTATTTAGTTGATCTATGCCAGTCCTGCTGATGTTAAATTTATGGAAATGTAATATATCTTTTTGGTTTTTTGTAGTTGTTCTTCAATGACAACTTTTCTGCATGTGTATACATATAAATCATTTTTGGTCAGTACCATACTTTTAGATTCCAGAGAGATGGCTTTATCCTACCACATTACCTACAATGAAAAAAAAAATTGTGGTGTTAGTGGATGATCTTGGATTGTTGCCCAGTAAGATTTCTGACAACCTAAATCTGGATGTGGATGCTACCAACTTGTCAGCTCAAGTGTACATGGAAGACTGGCAGGACTGGGTGGATGTTCAATGGTCTGACATTTCAAAACCACGAGCAAAGTTGCGCGTTTCTCTGGTTTCTAATGCTTGGGCCTCTGACGGAGAGATAGCTGTTGTGGTAAGTCGTTTGTAAGAATGCACAACCCATTTCAATTTGAATGATTATAATAATTTATGTAGTCATTGGAAATCACTCTGTGGAATCTTTATTTTGAAGAAAAGAAGTAAAATTGTTCAACATACAATATTCAACATAGCACAATTACTGTTGTTAATTTTTCATTACAAATTTAGACCTGTTAAAAATGTATTTTTGACCAGAATCCACCGAACCCTGAAGTGCCTTCAAGCAAGTAGAGTGCATCTTCATCCGGTCAAAGTACTGAACAAATTAAGTCCATATCATCATGGTAGGATATGTCCTAATGAATGTCAAACAGATTTTTCAATCTGTTGGAGAAATAGTTTCATCTTTCACTTGAGACAATTAGTCCTTAGATAGTATTTCATTGCAATCAGTCAACCCCAATTTGTAAGTGTTTTGAACTATTTGGTATTTGCTTTGATCACCATCTTAGCATTCAAGCCTTGGCCAGTACTCTTTAAGCTGGAAAATTTGTCATGTCTGCCTAGATCTACTGCTTTGCTGTTGTCGCAAGGAAAGCCTGTTGAGAAAGAAGGTCGCTTCCATTTACTGGATGCAGTCTACACTGAGGTTTCCAACTATACCTTGTAAGTGCTGTGCAGTGAATACCATGTGTACCATTTCTGGTTACAAGCGTGTAATTATATCTCTTTAGATGTCTTCATCTGTATTTGATAGCCTGCCCAATCTCTATTTTCCAGATATCCCACCTCAAGGCAGTATGACTAAGTAGTGGATGAAATATGTAAGCGCTACCCTCAGCTGTCAGATGCCCCAAATCTAACACCCCAAGGCGTTCGTGTAAGTACTATCCACATGTGCATTATGTTATGTTAGTTGTGAAATATATTTTCATCATAAATATATTCTTTTATCTATACATTTGACATTATGAGCCCAATACAATTCGTCCTAAAGTGCATAACAGTAATGACCATATCACCGCTTGTAAGGGTATAAATGTATTCTGCAAGAAATATGTTCATTAGTTACAAAATAAATTAAATGGCATTTTTATGTTGCATAATATTAGTGAAGAAACAAGTCAAAATTTTGTGGGAAGTTATATTGTTTAAAATACACACAAGTACATATATCTACCAAGGAGGGGCTGTGGAAAATATTATTTTAATACTTTGAATTGAAATATTTGTTTTCTTTTTATACGATGTAACATGACTCAACTAATGAAACTCAACTAATTTGACGGGAAAGAGAATACATTGTCAAGATGAATTCGTACAACTGTTTTATTAACCAGTATGTGTATGACTTTCAGTTTCTCAGATTAAACCTTGAAAATGGCAAAAATGGTTTAAAAGAAATATTGTTTAAAATAATTATAGTCATACCAGGGCAGCTTTGTTATTCATTCTCAATAGAACTAATTCTGTCAATTCTAATTGCAGGAGCTGTGGAGGATGAGGCTTCGTCAGAAATTCCAGAATAATAGAAAGCGGAAAGATTCATCATTGCCTATAGTCCAAGAAAGAAAGAAAAAGACGAAAACTGCAACAGATGAAACCCCATCTCCAAACCACATCTCAGAACAGAGGCTATATGGATTAAAGCAATACTTGTGTGAAAAGCCAGTTGGGGAGGATGAAACTTCCACCGAAAAACACAAGGAATGGATGAAAGATCGTCTGCATTGCAGAAAAAAAGGTGATATTTGTAAAGTGGACTTGCTTATGGACAAAACTCTGCATGATCGTAAGAAACTGGTCATTGACAACACTCCTGTCAACGAATATATAGAGCATTATCCTTTCCTTGTGGCATCACCAGCACAGCTATTGAATGAATTTAAGTGGCTAGGAAACGATGCAGAAAAAGAAGTGTCCAACTTTCTCTCTCAACATAAGGACTTAATAAATTCCTATCTGCAGGACAGAAACATATCACCAGAAAATAATCCATTGCTAGCATTTCCTATGAAACATTCCTCACACATGCCTAATGTTACATTTAGTATTGCCATTCTTGGTATCCCTTTTCTTCTAAAAGAAAGTGAAAGTATCATGGTGGGTACTGAAGTTAGGGAACCTGCTGAGAGTGGTATATACATTCAATGTGCTTTAATTTCTCAGTTTTGTTATCAGGAATTCAAACTATATGTTGATGGCTTTGATATTTGTGCCACTGAAGATTTTGTGGAAGTATTCATTATGTATGTAGGGAGTTTTTATATCTTCAACTTTGCATTTCCAACAAAACTCAAGAAATCTTTCAACTTTGTTGAAAGAGTTGTTCTGAAGCTCTATGATGAGTCCAGGAAAATTACCAAATCTGAAAAAGATGCAGACAGATGTGTTCTTCAGTTGCTTGATCTCTTGAATGTCAAAAACATAGCAGCGGGAAATCTGTTAAAACATCCAAAGGTAAAGGAAGAGGAAAGTTTTCAAAGCCATAAGGTTATATTAGATCTGGTAATAGTAACTTGTCATGTGTATTTGATCCAGGGTGAATTTGCAAAAACTAAGTGTAAAGTTTCAAATTGTTACTCTATTTTGAATTTTATTTTGGTGCATGTATATTGATGTACATTTGTGTTCAGTTTAAAATAAAAATGGTGCTGCTAAAATGCATTTTATATTTTTCAGGATGGTGACAGGTTACTGGGAATTAGGTTGAATCATCAGATGGCAGTGGGGTTGACTACTCAGTGATGGTTCTGCTGACCACAACTGACTGAAGATGCTCTCTTTGCCTAACAGTGACATTGCAGAGGTGGTCCTGACGGGTCAACATGACTTATCTTCCATGGTTGTTGGATATTCATAATGACAACAGTCCATTATTAATGAATACTCATAATGACAACCGCTCCTTGGACGAATTGGGTCACACTGACTATGTCATGACTACTCTGTAGTGGTTTGCAGGTAGGCAATGAGACTATTGTCAGGTAATCAGTATTGGTCAGAATGACTACCTAACAAAAGTCATAACGACTATCATAGAGCAGTTACATACAGGTATCCCTGCCACCATCACCAGACTATTTTCCGACTACACAATATTAAAAATAACTAATATTTAATGGTCATATTAGGTAGTTATCGATTTTAGCGACTACTTGAATAGTCTTTTTTGGCACTGCTTGATTACCTGATTTACTATTCAAAAGTCATCGCCTTGACTAGTTCTTATTTTGAATGTATTGTTAAACGTTTTTAAGAAGGTTTATTTGCGTAGTATTATTAAATTGATTTCTTCTAGCATATATTAGTATCACGTCCCAGCTCCTTGGTAGTTGCTTTCTATACAGTTAAATTATTTGGATTTGAAAGAAAAGAATGTAGGGAGGGTAGTTTTGACATCTTTATGTGTTCCAAGCTCTTTTCCATCAAGATAATTCTGTAAACTTTGGAATAGATGATAATCAGATAGGACATGGTCTGGAGAATAATGAGGATTTAGAAGTTTTTCCAGTCTAACTCTTCAATCTATATAGATGTGATCTTTGCTGTATGGGGTCGTGCATTATCCTGGAGTAACACAGCACCTTTACAATTGATCAAAGCAGGCGTCTTTTCTTTCAGTCAAACATTCAAACGCTCTAAATTTTGACAATAGAAGTCTGATCTAATCGTTACATTGAGTGGTAGCAACTCAAAGTGGATCATACCAACAATATCCCACTAAACGCTTAACAAGATATTCTTACGGTGGAGGTCCATGTTGGGCTGTGCTTTAGCCAGTTTATCTGCATTGAGCCATTGTCTGCAGAGCTTAACATTTTTGTAAAATACCCATTTTTCATTTCCAGTCACTAACCTGTCCAAATAAGGTGAGTTACGTTCAAGAGAATTACAAATGACCACTCTTGCTATAAGGTTAGCTTGTATCTAGTTGTGGTGGACCCATTTTTTAAGTTTTGACACCTTTCCAAGCTGTTGTAGATGACGGTAAACTGTTGAAAGGGTTGAATTAAGCTTCTGTGCTAGTTCTTCAACTGTTACAGCACAATCTTCATCAAGTGCAGCCAACAGTAAGTCATTATTAAACTCAACAGGACGACCTGAAACACCTTGAATGTTTCGTGTTGTTACTGCTGCACTCTTACTTTTTTAAAACTCATAAAGGATTATATGCCTAATATGCTCCGCAAACACATCCATCTTCATAATGGTTTATTTGATTAATGATCTGAAAAAGTGGAGTTGGGTTAGTTTCTTTTATTTGTCTGAACATATTTTAGTGATTAAAGTCTTCTAGAAAGACAGAAAATATGATGCACTTTCTGTATTAAATTTTCGGACATTACTTATGAGATGGCTAGATAGAAAGACATAAAAGTTCAATAAAGGTGAGCATTTTAATAATTCCTTAATATAATAACATAATGAAATATTTTTGAAATATCAATTATACGAATTTATAACAATAGGTTAAAACAAGATAACTTGCAGAAGCTGTATAGTCTGTACAAGGTAATTATAAAGTTTCAACCTATTAAACTTTTCATTCAGCTGTTTTATTTCACAATACTCTAATACAAACTGTACAAGATATGTCAAATTGACAAGGTTTTTACAGAGAGCACAGTGTACTTTAGTATGTATGCTTCACTTCAACTAAAGATTTACAACAGCCATATCAATCTGTAATCTCAACATTCAGTTTCAGACTGATAAAATATGGAATTATATATAAAATCAAAACTAATCATCACAGGTTATAAGCACCCCCATATAAATGTTAATTTCACATAAAAACGGAAGCTATATCCCTGACGCCTCAGCTGAATTGTCATTACAAATTATCACTTTCGCTTTCTATACAGTATGCTGTATGTTACAGAAAACATTCAGTCCCGGCATGGCGCTCGACTCGTAATCTGAGGATCGCGGGTTCGTATTCCCGTCGCACCAAACATGCTCACCCTTTCAGCCGTGGTTGCGCTATAATGTGACGGTCAATCCCACTATTCATTGGTAAAAGAGTAACCCAAGAGTTGACGGTGGGTGGTGATGACTAACTGCCTTCCCTCTAGTCTTGCACTGCTAAATTAGGGACGGCTAGCGCAGATAGCTCTCGAGTAGCTTTGTACGAAATTCTAAAACAAACAAACAGAAAACATTCCCATGAGAAAACACACATGATACCTCAATAAAATCACCTTATTCCATTAATCAAAATGATAAGACGAGCGTAGTAGCTTCCTTGTTCAGCTTTTTATATTAATAACACATTCTCAATATGTACAAAGGTTTTGAAACATTTATATATTCTAAGTATGAAACGTATTATGTTTACATACAACACTATTTCTCCAACATGCTTCTTGTAGTTGCTTACAATATTTTGATTTTAATTGTTTATATTAATTTTATTCCACTTATTTAGTAAGTTGAGATCTAAAGCATTGTTTTGACACAACTCTCTTCAACTTTTCACTTGTTCCAGGGAGAATAAGATATATTTCTTAACGTGTTAGCTTTAGTCTTTTTGTTACTGTTTGCTGGATTTTGAATTCCTCGCAAAGCAACATGAGGGCTATCTACGCTAGCCGTCTCTAATTTAGCAGTATAAGACTAGAGGAAAGGCAGCTAGTTATCAAAACCCACTGCCAACTCTTGGGCTATTCTTTTACCAACGAATAGTGGGATTGACTGTCACATTATAATACTCCCACAACTGAAAGGGCGAGCACGTTTTGTGCAACGGGGATTCTTACCCGTAACCATCAGATTACAAGTGGAATGCCCTAATCACCCGGCCATGCTGGGCCACTTGTTATTTGAAACACATTTTATATTGTGAAAGTGATTTACTGTTATACACTTTTTTAATATCTGCGTTTGTTTTAATTTCATGCATGTGACGTATATTATTCGATTGTATTGCACATGTCCCACCTGTTCTTTAGAGGGTTTTCGAGAGTGAAAATCAACAATATATGTTTTACGAAAACACTTGTGAATCTTCAAATATTGTTGAACTTTCGAGAATCTCGTCTGATAAGTATATAAAAGCTAGGCATAACAAGGGGCCGGGAAACAATAACATGATATTGTTGGTCAGTTACAGTCAGTCCATTATAAGCCTCAAAAGCTATAACTGTTATTAACGCCCATTAATCGGAAAACTACAGATGTTTGACCAGGAGCGTTTATAGATTTCGAACGTTATAAACTGTTCAATTTTCAGTGAATTAACTTCGGAAGCTAGTATTTCTACGAAACTCATACATAGCTTCAGCAGAAAACCTCACATGTGAAGAATAGAGCTACCTAGCACTACGATCAAGCGAAGTGTAACTATGTATTAACGTAAAATTAGTTTCTGCCTCGTAGAACCGGACTGCTGATAACATATTCAGTTCCAGACCAGATAGAAATGCGAAAATTGTTTGCGAGTTTGTAATAGCTTTGTATATAAATAATTGTTTGTATTAATAATTATTATAAATCGTATTAAATATATAAAATATATTTGTGTTAAGAAAAACTGAGTGTATCAAGTTTGCTGGAATGTCTCATAAATTTGATACATATTAACATTTAATTAACTTCTAAGTTAAAATTCAAATTTTAAATCATAATAAGTAACGTAGGTAACATAATAAATCACGATAAATTATAATATATAATAATATGTAACAATTGTTAAAAAAATTGTCGGGAAAACATCATTCTTCACCAAGGATTACTGGTATATTCAAATAGTTATTAGTTAAAATCAAAACAAATAAACTAATTTATTGGTGTGTTTTGATGTGACATTACTTTAACTAAAATTCTTACTCATGAAGCAGTGTAGAATGATAACGCCTTCAACCAATGTATACAAATGTCCCTAAGATCACAAAGACAATGGATGTATTAAATTGCATTTGAACTCCCTTACATCTCACTATATTCCATATACTTCAATTGATCAATTGCGCAATAGTATGCTCACTATTTTCATTGATTGTTCGTGAGTTATGTATGGAGAGATGTCTTGGAGAATAATAATTTTAAAATAAAAAAAAATTTGGCTACTCATTTCTGAATGTCATTTTTGTTTCGTTTTTAATATTTACATTCTAGAACTATTAACAATGACCAAAACATAGGCTTTCCTCCCCCAAATTGCAGATCCCTGCCAGAACATGTTTATAAGTGTGCAGTCCACCCTGAATTTTAACCATTAACAACAAAAAGGCAATGAGACAGAAATCACTTTTACTTAATACCTTACTATTTTTATTTACTGTGTATAACTTTTAATAATGTTTTTTTCATTTCTAAATACAAGGGATCCAACGTAAATTTATGCTTCAGGCGTTTGTCACAGGCTTACCCCCTGTAGTAACCTCCGTAAGGTTCTTCTAGTTATAATGCCCATTTTATTTTCATTTTGAAAGCTTTAATACTTCCTTCAATTCCTTACTTCCACCCCCTCTCCTCCCATCTATCATTTTATTATGGTGACCTCAGTTCATTCTTTTCCTATTCTTTCATTCTACATGCTGTTTCATTGATAGGTAGGTATTCAACTTTATCATTAAATGATATGCCTTTATGGCATGGAATGCGGATTGTTAGCAGATAAGAATTGAAGTTTCTCAAAGGTTTTCCTCATGTTTTTTGAACAAAATATGTCTCTAATTGTGTACTAAGACTTAGACAGTCTGTCAGGAGTAGAATTCTGTCCTACTCTTAACCGTTACTGGTCAACCAGATAAGCACATCTCAAGTATTTCGCATTCTGCTCTAAATGAATTCGATTGCCTAGATTTTATCATTAAGTGTTCAAACACCAAATGTGCATCTCTCCAGAAGGTTCCAGTCCATGCAGTCACTTTTCTCCTGACTAAGCAAATCATTCTTATATATCTATTCAATAACATTGACTTAATTCATCAATTATATCTTTTACCTTCAAATTTTCCTGCCGATATTATTGAGTTTAACTTAATGTCACATGCTTGTACTCACTCATAATCCCTAATGTTTTAAGCGTATATACATCTTCGACATATTTTTTGGCTAGAATTCTTAGTCCTGTAGTAATATAGCTTACACAAAGCCAAAATATAGGGTCTCAAAGAACTTTGAATCAAATGCTTTTGTTGATATTCTTATGGATGCATGCTGCACCCTCTTTCGCTTGGACATTGATGAGTTTTTCCTGATGCACACAATTGAATTCCATATTATTTTCTGGGTATGAACATTATTCTTATGAAACTGATGTGACTCCTTTACTGTGTTTTTCCTGTAATGCCACGTATTCGAGAAAAGGCTCGTCACTGATATCCCTCACAAGTTATCAATATTTGCAGACATTATCAACTTGCATTACATCTCAACACCGAAAAAACTGCCAAAGTAGACCCGGCAGGCCCAGGTGGTTAAGGCGATCGACTCGTAATCTGAGAGTCGCGGGTTTAAATCCCCGTCATACCAAATATACTTGCTCTTTCAGCCGTGGGGGCGTTATAACGTGACAGTTAATCTCACTATTCGTTGGTAAAAGAATAGCCCAAGAGTTGGCGATGGGTGGTGATGACTAGCTACCTTTCCTCTAGCCTTACACTGGTAAATTAGGGACTGCTAGCGCAAATAGCCCTTGTGTAGCTTTATACAAAATTCTGAAACAAAACAAAACAAATTGTCAAAGATTTGATGTGGAATTCTTCTATCTACATGTTCAGCATAAACAGAGAAGTTCTATCTAGGATGTGATAGCCAGTAGGCTTTATCAGATGATTAAAGACACTTCTCTGGCAAAAGATTTTATGATTTTCTTGAAGACCTTTTGCCACTCCCATTTGCATATGAAATGCTTGCAACAGTTATATCATCAACGTATGTATATGGTGTTATTCACAAGTTAGTTGTATGTATGACGAAAACGACATAAGTCATGGAAGATCCTTATTGGAAATCAAAGTCCATTTGAAAAAAGTTACATTTCCATTTCCTGGCTTTGAATTGTTAGCACCTGGTGTCTAACAGAGCAAATGAGAATGTCCGAGTTCCTACAGTCTTTACCATTGTTGCCAATATTTCAATATCCCATAACTGTAGGTGTATTCAAGATCAAATAGCCTAGCACCGCATTTCTGTTATGTCTGCATACACTACTGGAAGCCCTATGCGTCTGTCTAATGACTAGTCATTCATGTACTTCTCTATTTTTTTCTTTCATCACTGAAAAACTTATTATATCATCTATATCAGCTTTCTATTTTGTGAAAAAACTCCCAGTTTTAGAAAATCTCACATTATCTATGCCTCGAACAGAATAATTCTGTTTCGTAAAAAATATTTTCAATTGATCCAGCATCATTAGGGTTTCCAGCCATGGTTATATCCTTACCGAATGTTATCATCCACTCCAGTCTATGCACATATAAATGGAGATAGCGCATGTCATTGTTGTCTATTTGTATACTTTTGCAAAATAGCATTATCGTTTTCTTCATCAATTCAGAGACATTAGTCATCAAGTTTTTTTATTTCTATTAATTCTACTACACATACACTTGATATTCTTTTCGTAATTATTTTTGGTTTTCAAAACATACTTTAACATATTAAGATCTGCTAAATCATATTGCTGAAAGAAATTGTCCCATATTGCTTGTTGCCTATTTTTCTTTTCCTTACGTCAGAACTCCGAAATACCATTATTGAACTGTGCACTCTTGTGCTTGGTCTCGCTTTTTACTTTATTACATCTTTTGGTTTCAGTGCATGCTTTAATGGCCTGAGCTTCTCCTTCAGACTTTCTCTACTTTTCACTCTTCCTTTTTTGGTTTATTTTGATAATCAAATTAAACTATCTGATTCGTTTGGACTTTTTTCAATCCTCTTGCAGAAAGGTTTTGAATATGGTGCTATATTGGAATGCTGTAGACTGACTGAGTTTCTGACTTTGCTCTTTCATTAGAGGTTATAGCACTTTTAATAATAATAAACAGGGAAAACAAACTGGAGCATAGCTTACTGCAGATGATTTAGTATGTTTCCATTTTTATACTAAATATAGATATTTACAAAGATGTATTACTGTTGGAGCACATCAAAGTGCTATTCTAGCATCTAAAATTGGAGATGAGTCACAACACATCAAAAACTACAATTTTTTGATATAACAAACAAGATATTCAGTTTACACCCAAAATTACGTGTCTTTTATAATCAAATTCTCAGGATGCCAGAGAACATTGACTGTTTGTGATCCCCCACTTTCACTGGTAAGACTCCATCACACTGCCCAGCACACACTCAGGAGTTGCCATCAGGCACTTTGCCACCAATCCGGCTCAGTAATAGATGTCAAATTGTTAAAAGTATAAAATAATTTTCCACACTTCTCATAGTCATTAAAAGAAGAGAATACGGCATTAAAACACTTCATAATTATACTGTGTACTTTAAAAACGTGTTTTGTATAATGTACTAAAAAGTCGATTTGTTTTTTATAAATGTTTGTAGGATAGAAAAAGTGCAAAATAATTATAAATGTTAAAAATTTCAATAGTTTAATACAATTAGAAATATATTAAATTAATAATACATGCGTTTTTAAAACTTGTTTTAACTAAGATTAGTGTTTCCATATAGTGGCCAGTTTTTGAAGATTTTCCTTGTTGCTTAAAATATGAGTGTTCAATTTAGTACTGAGGTAAATAATGTCACATACTTAATGCCATGTATATTTTATTAATTTAAAATGGGCCCACAAAAATAGAAATTAAGTTTTGAGTGTGAGACATTTTAAACCCATCCTAATGTCACAATCTGAAAACATGAAGAAGAGCTCCAGTTCTATAATTTAGCTCTACACCACTGGATTTAATTGTTCTGCTGCTGAATAATGTGTGCGTGTTTCCTTATAGTAAAGCCACATTGGTAATCTTCTGAGTCCACCGTACTAAATAATAGTAACAACATTATTCAAATTAATATAATTTAAGAATATTATTCTTTTCTCTCAATGAAGATAATAAACCTATTGCACAGCAATCAAACACAACACTATTGTAATATTGAATAATACTGACAACATAGTTTCTTTTTGCCCTCTCTTTACTCGAATTTTAATGTAAAAATAATTACAACTAGGCCTATTTATTTATTATTTAACATAACAGATTGACATTATTGCAACAGGGCAAATAAAGATAAGGTGTGTTTTCTTATAGCTAAGCCACATCGGGATATCTGTTGAGTCCACCGAGTGGAATCGAACTGCTGATTTCAGGGTTGTTAATCCGTAGACAAACCGCTGTGCTAGCAGATGGCACAAAGGTAGGCCTAAACTAGGATTAATAGTTAATTATTACAAAAGTAGAGCCTAATCTGTTGGAGATCACAGCTTTTAATATATAATATGTGGAGTGCGGGATTGAAATTTGTTGCCGAACGAACTACTCCTTTCAGCAGGGGGAACGTCATATTATACTATGATGATCGAGTGTGTAAAGAGTATCTCAAGATATAACAGTGGATACTATCGGCGGGTGTTCTTTACTGTTATCGGTCGTACCAAATTAGAGACGGCAGAAGCTATTATTTGTAGTACAACGGATATACAACGCTATAAGTTTGATTCCCTTCAATGAACTCAGCAGATAGCCTGATGTGACTTTGCTATAAGAAAACACACACACACACACACACATATAAAATTGTAAAAATTTTACAAACCAAGAAAATTGATCCAAGACACTATTGTGTTTTCGAAATAGCTCACTATTATTTAAAATATTTATAAGAACTTTGGAATAATGAAAAATAAAATTCCAAGAGCTTAGCTTTCTTTTGTCTTAACCCACTAATATAACTTGCTTTTTTGGTGAGATATTTTTCACTTGCTTTAATTTATACGTATTTTGTTAGTGTTGAGTGATATTCATTTCTGTAGTCTTTTGGTTTCGAAGAAGATCTATCTCATATACATACGCACAGAAATCATTGCGTGCACACATACACGTATTGTTGAAGAAATACTGACCAAGATTAAATAGTTTTGTGTAAATGGAGAAATATCATACAAATGTGATTCTTAAGTAAAGACAAGAGCTAATGTGTTTTGAATTATCATTTCCAGTTAGTGTTTTTCACAGTATAAACAAATCTAAAAAAAAATAAACTAAAAGAGGACTTACAGTTACCCCAATCTTAGCCGCTAAATTATTTTCCTTATTGTACCGATCACAAATCTCTCCTGATTCGGGTACAAGTTAAAATCAAACGAATGACACAAATGACTTCATTTCAAGTCAAATCATTTGAAAGATCAAAAAAGACACAATAAGTTTACTTACCAACCAAATTCTGTGACTGGCATCACAGGGTCTACGAGAGAAGAAAGGTGCATAAGCACCTTAAGAAAGTTTCGAAGCCAATTTTTATCCCAAAATCTTCATTAAATGAACCACTAAACGATATAGCTATCAGTAAAAATTAATTATCACAGACAAACAAGAAGATTGTGTCCTAACTAATTGACCAACGTGTGAATCACTCTCTGGAACAAATGGAGAGCTGAATAGAATTTTGCCCAAACAAGGCTACTAAATAGGTTTGAGGTCTAACCCAGCACCTATCTTACTCCTGTACAACAATAAAATAATCAAGAATTAGTATATTTGTAGGTTTGATGAAAAATATCCTTTAAAAAATAGTGTGTCGTTTAACATTGAACAGTGGTTAAAAAAACTTTGTTGTTAGAATATGTTGAAGTATAAAAAGGGATAAAAATACTGTTATTACATAAGATCTAGACATTTGCCAATTGTCTTGTTAAAAATAAAATGATCTTAAGTGAAGCCTAGCTTTTATTTTCACAATCTTAAACTTGTATTATCTTCAGAATATTGCAGTAAAAGCCAGATTGCTTTATATTGTCGATTCCTATGTAATATTGTAAACATTAATAAGATCACGCCTCACTCATATCTCTAGAGTAAAAATATGAGATCTTACCTTGCCTTTTTAAATAATTCTTTCGTTTGTGGAATCATTCTAGTTGTTCTCTACTAATCCTTTTTTATAATGTAATATATTTTCTTAAATAAAGAGAACTGTACCTTAAACTTCTATTAGCTTTATTATTATCAACAGAGCATTGCTTGAATGGCTTGAGTGACTCATTTACCAATAAAACAAGATTCCTTTCTTTTCAGTGACGCTGTTGAGTTAATTACTATGTGTGATCTATAGTATTATAGCGAAAATGCATTATGTATTTACTGAAATTAAATGTAATTTATCAGATATTCATCCAACTTATTAAATGACACAAGTCATTCTGTAATAACACTATATCCTCAATATAGATAGAAATAACCAAGAGTTTGACGTCATCAGCGATATTTACTCATTTATTGATTAAGGCCTACCAATATTATGAGGTCCAGACATTGGGCAAAACCAATGAGGTTCAGTGTTTTGTAACCGATTGTGTACTTTCAGTATCCAAACTACAAAGTCCTACAGTCACTTAACTAGTATTGTTCTCCAATTCCTACCAAGGCCTGGCATAACCAGATGGTCAGAGAGCTCGACTCGTAATCTGAGGGTCGCGTGTTTGAATCCCTGTCACAACAAACATGATCGTCCTTTCAGCCGTGGAGGCGTTGTAAAGTAACGGTAAATCTCACCATTCATTGGTAAAAGAGTATCCCAAGAGTTTGCGACTGGTGGTGATGACTAGATGCCTTCCCTCTAGTCTTACATCGCTATGTTGAGGACGCTAAGCTTTGCTCGAAATTCAAAACAAAGAAACAAACTAATTCCTAACAATATAATTTCCTTAGAAGATATTTTAGAGCATATTATCATTGAATTTTAGTATATCAAATTCACATCCTCTCATACGTCCAAACTACAAGTATCATTCCGAGAAGATAATATATAAGAACGTATCTACATCGCACACTTCACCGAAACACACATTTTGTTCTTTACTTAGGCAGCTAATTACATTTCTGATCTCTATTTAAATGAGCATAAAGAATGTTACAAGTAAATAATAGGAAAACTCAGTATTTTATTGAATTTTTGTTATAATTCCTTACTCATTTTACGAGTCAGAAAAATGTATTAAAATGTGTTTTAATATTTCTTAGTGCTCTCCTTTAATCATTTCTCTATCTGCATAACTCAAGGGTCACACGTTCTCTGAACTATTAAGCGAAAACTCAAATAAGTTTCAGTTCTCAAATAATACAAGGACTAAATTCACTAGCAAGGTACTTGATAATTTCAATCATTAACTTTAATGTTTTCTCGTAATGCCCAACTACCTACACAAGCACATATATTTTCATTCTTCACAAAAGATAAAATATCCGAAAAACGATCTTGAATGCATTATTTCCACACCAAAAATATTTTTTTTAAACAAAGGAGGGCTTCCAAATATTTGATACATTATAAAGCTCTAAGCTTGCATTACCCAAGTCAGTTTAATCAATATAAAGCTATTTGGGTCATGATTTTATTCTTCCATTACAGACTGTTGAAAATAGCATCTTATTCGTTCGATGTAAGCTTAAACAACAAAATTCGATTTCCCTTTCAAAATAAACTAACGTATAAGTAAAAGGAAGTATTGGCATACTCAGAGTGAACGTGTTTAATTTCATAAGAAAGCCGGTTTGAGATAAAATTATGGAAATTTAACGTAAAGGTAAGTAACGAACACCACTTTGACTACCAGTTCGTAATTAAATTAAATATCATCGTATTTCACACGTGAAGTAAAATATACTTCTTAAATAATTATAGGCTAGAGCTTTAGTTTATCGCATTTGTTTTTAGTGAGACCAAGAATAATATGTCTATATAAACACATTCCTTTGTTTAACTAAAAAACACATAAATTATAACGTTTGTTTTTAAAAATTTTGATCATTGTAGTGTCGTCTATGTGTAAGTGAGTTTATTTTAAATAACCTTAAAATTACATGACGAGTAAAAACGTTTCTCTAACCACTTTTAACATAAGCACATTTTCTATAAATTAGACTGAGCATAGTTTAACTTTTTATTTCATTCGTATTTTTATAAAGCAACAATGTAATCACGCATCTCTTATAGGTGCGTATCCTACATATATGCAAAATGCCCCTTGTATTCAAAAACTAAAACTCAATATAAAAACCTCAGCCAAACTATATAGGTTTCAGGTATTAATGGAAATTCCTCACTGAATATAGGTTTAAAGTACATAACGTGTCTTTTAAAATTATGACACACAGATGTATGTCACTTTTCATGGCGTATATGCTTAAATGAAAATAAAGTAAGAAATTGCCGAGTCTCTTGTACGATACAAGCTATACTTGTTCATCTAACTCAAGTACTAGTGTCAACAATTCAATGTAATATACTCTTCAAAAAAAGAAACGCAAAAGGGATATTTTTGTTATTTTAAAGAGAAATATATGTAATAACGTTACAAGCTCAGAGTATGTGATGTTACACGTGTTAAGGCACTGATTGTCAGACCAAAATGACAATAAAAGTTGTGCACTTTGAAAACGGAGGAAAACATCGGATTTTTCGCCAAAACGCATGCGTGTCCAATAAATTTTTTGAGAGATCTGCATGTTCTGCAAGTGCAACATGTGCAAAATCCGTATAAAAGTGACGGATTCTCGGTTTCCATAGCTCAGTGTTAAGCCACCGACACGCAATACAGTTACGCCAAGACTGACTGAAGCACAACGCAGCAACGCCATTGGTCGCTTGGAAGCAGAAAAATGTCTATGAGAAACAGCAATATAGTCTAATAATAATTATAGTATGATTTACAGTCAGCATATCCAGACTTTGAACAACACTTCAAGAAAGTGATATTTATTTCTGTCGTAAATGCTATGATAAGGGAGAGATAACACATATATATTAGATTACGATTGCCATCTGTAAGCAAATATTGCAACAGTTAGGAATTAAATATATAAACGGAAACGAAAGCTGCAATCAGTTGTCTTTTTTTCCAAATGTTGACAAACAAAACCAAACACAAGTTCAAAATGTACTCATTTTTGTTTTACAATCTTTTGAAAATATTTTACTTTATAATTGAAACTATGCTTATAACGTGATATGCTACAGTACTAATGAGCATGAACAGCTCACTTCGCTACCAAAGTGCGCCACATGTGTGTCAGTCTTAGACAATAGGGAAACGATGATGTCGTTAAAAACGCCTTAAAGACGTTGACATCTCAGTTCCACGAAGTGTCATCAGAGGGCGTTGGCGCCATGCGTTTAAGTCACTAGGAATGATGGTGTCATAGTTGCACTAAGCGTCACCAGTGAGTGCAATTATCTTAGAAAAAGGTGATATCATACTTTAATGTCAGAAGGCCGATAACTATAAACGCACTGCGTTATTAATGTTTATAAACGGATGGTGTTCCCATTAGGTAGATTGAGATATTGAAGATAGCGTTTATATAGATGGATGGTGCTGCTTGTGAATTATGATATAATAGACTGATGGTCTTACAAAGGCAATACATGTTACTAAGGGTTGAAAACAAATTTAGATTTATAAATCATTGCATACATCTTACAAAGATGTTTCTATGCTTCAATGAAAAAGCATGTAGGTTTTGATATGTCTTATCTTTTTTCATTTACTCTTATTTTTATGGCATGATAATGATACTAACATATTTAATTTACTCCTGAAACGTTTTTACCACAGCTAATATTTTTTTTATAAATATTGAACAAGAAAATCTATCGTGCTTATATGATTTAGTACATATTTAATATAGTGATTATAGTATTTAATTTCTACATTTAATCAAACTTTACATGTCCTGACCTTTTTTATGTAATTACTTATCATATTGAAAAAGATGCTTATTGAACATGCAGGTTTACGACAGTCTTTCTGTTTCACTAGTTTATCTTTACCCATGTAACTTGTTTTTGATAAAGCATTCAACTTGTTGTTTCTTACGATAAAGGGCAAGAAAATGCAGACCTGATTTTGATATACCATACTGATTATAGGTTTAGCTTCTATACATCATGTAAGCATAATTTTACAATTAATATTCTGAAAATAACACTTATTTAAATATCATGTACTTTCACTAGTTTGTTTTTATCCACAGTATATTCTGTTTCACTTACGTACTTTTTACCATCTTCTATGGGCTGAAGATTTTATCGTTACTAATAATAGTGTTACTTTAGGACACTGTTGTTTCACTTACACAACTCAATGAGACAACTATTATAGCATACATGTTATTCATTATTTAAATGAGGCAGTTATTATAACAAATAATTTACTTTACATGCGTTTATGATTCTGTAAAAGATAATTATTTTGCTACAACTAATTTTAATGAATGAATGACTTACTGTTCGGCCCAGCATGGCCAGGTGGGTTAAGGTGTTTCACTCTTAATCCGAGGGTCGCAGGATTGAATCCCCGTCGCACCAAACATGCTCGTCCTTTCAGCCATGGGGGCGTTATAATGTGACGGTAAATCCCACTATTCGTTAGTAAAAGAGTGGCCCATGAGTTGGCGGTGGGCATTGATGATTAGCTGCCTTCCCTAATTTAGCAGTGTAAGACTAGAGCTACACGAAATTCCAAAACAAACAAGACTTACTGTTTAGCCACACATTTTCCACAGAATAATCATTTGAAGATTAAAATTTCTTCTCCAGTACATGTGAGACTGTTTCACATCAAGACCACTTTGTTGGAAAATCGTCAGTTTATTAAGATATACAAAGGTCATCACGCGGTCACACACATACAGACGGTGTTACTGAGTGTGGTGTTTCTCTAAATGGAGGATGACGAGCTCATTGTCCGAATGCATTAACAATGCCTAGATTTGACTGCATGAAAAACTGTTGTTGATTTAACATAATAAAAAATTGTCGAGCAAAACGTCAGGTGCTATAAGCATCATAACTTATAAGTTGATTGGATTAGCTTTTGTACAAATTATATTCATTCCAATTTAGCGTGTAAAATTTTATATAATTTATAAACGATAATGAACAATCAGTCAAAAGTTCATTTTAACTATCTCATGTTATAATTTCCATAGACTCAGAAAATAAAATTAATAGATACGGTAACAACTAAAACCCGTGTTGCGATATATCAGTCCCCCCTCTGGTACAGAGGTAAGTCTACGGATTTACAACGCTAACATCAGGGCTTTGATTCCCCTCGGTAGACTCAGCATATAGTCCAATGTGGCTTTGCTATGAGAAAAACACATCCGAGAAATAAAAGAAATGCGATATATCAGATGATTTGTTTTGAAAAGAACGCATATTTTCATGTTTAGCTTTATAAGTCAATTGAGTTTAAAGGATCTATATAAATAGAAATTACCGTTTTTTTTTATCGTTTTCTCTTATATACCTTGTTTCTTATTAATTGCATAGAGTCTATTTCGGCTTATCCCTGACATGAGTCACATGTTTGATGTTCAAGACTACCGAGAATTATAAACTTTGACTTTAGGAAGTAAACAGGGCAGAACTTCAAGTTTAGAAAAACATTTGACCTTTTTTGTTGGCTAAAACAGATAATGCTTTTGTTTCAATGTAAAACACTTTATCTGACTCACGACTTTATTGAAAGAAGAAAGTGATCAAAATGAAAGAAAAAGTTTATGAAAACAAAAGTTAAACAAGCAAATTATAACATACTATTATTATCTATGCATGTACATCATACTTAATATCGAAAGAGAATGTGTTAAATACTTTGTTACATCACACAATCACTGGAAGAATAAGTATCATAAACATTACACTGGAAGCGGTATGTTACAAAAATAGCAAGGTATTAATATAAAATTTCTTGTTGGTTTGTCACAGATTAGTTTATAATACTGAATCGTTTTCTTTTTTCTAAGTTTAAATATCAAATATCAGACTAACGTGCTTCTCTTTAAATACTCAGTCAATACAAAAACATTTCTGGCCAACGCTTACTTTGTTTGGAACTATATTGAAGCTAATTCTCAGTCGCAACATCCCAGAATTCATGAGTCATGTCCGGAGACCAGTCTCCATACTCAAAAAATGAATATCAAAGTTTACAGAGTTCATTTTTAAAACTTTCCAGCATGTTATACGTTGCCAATAAATAATTAAAACGTATCTATAGTAACAGCAATGCACAGAGACAGACACTTTTATTAATCCTAATCGTGAGCTAATGATAGAATGTAGAGCATTTCAAATCTCAACATCTCTTATTCCGTTATAATGTCTATTCGAACCCAGATAACATGCAGTAAAGTTGCTTAATACAGGGTGTTCGGAAAGTCATTGTGCAGTTTTGTAATCATATTTTATTCAGTCTATCTCAAGCCAGCAATTGATATCAGTGTTTAGAAACAAAATAAGAAGGATCCAGGCCTGTATTGATGCCAATGGGGGTTACTTTCAACATTGTTTATAATTGTAATTCATATTTACCTCTTGTATTCTATATTGAAACATGTCTGTTAATAAATGTATAAGAGCACAGTGACTTTCCGAACACCCTGTAGTATATGAACAATGTTCTTGTTATAAAACCCATGAATTAACTGCGTTTCCTAATTCAATAAAACAATAGTTTCTTCAGAAATACGTCACTCATATATACAAAACATCTTTGATATAGCTTTATAATGAGTAAGCTCTGTAAAAAGCTGTTTATACGTGTTAAATATAAGATCAGTAGAAACATGTGCATATGTTTGTCATGTGAGGTTTCTTTTATTGAGTGTAAACAGAAACATTTAGGATTTTGTTTGAAATTAAGCACAAAGCTACACAATGGGTTATCTGTGCTTTTCCCACTACGGGTATCTAACCCCAATTTATAGCGGTGTGAGTCCGCTGACATACCGCTGTGCCATTGGATGGTAAATATTAAGTTTAAACTAATTTTATGAGCGCAAGTGTAACATTGGAAACAATATTTTTTAAACTTTTCAAATATATTTATTTTCCTTGCCTGTAATTGGTAGATGTTTTTCTTTCCTGAATATTCAGAACTAACTAGATTTAATTTTGGGATAAAATGATGTAAATCATTATAGCTACGTAAGAAGGACTAATGGCAAAGAAAAATGACTGCATAAGCAGATATTCTGTCACATGATATCCATAATTACCAACGATGAATCCATAATAATTTCTTCATATTAAAAATCAACTTTCAAACATTAATTTCTTTTACATTTATGCCGGTTGTTTATAAGCTAGTGTACTATTTCTGAGAATTTTACAGAACTCTTAGTTTTAAGAGATAAATTATATTTCAGTGAAACACTGTCAACAGATTGCTTTTAAAAAAAAATAACTACAATGAATTACCTGCTGCGTCGAATGAAACTCCCACTTATTGTGTTGTGAATCCGTAAACTTATCGCTGTCCCACCGAAGAAGAAATAACGAATAGAAAAAAAGTGTAATGAAATTGGGATATTATTTAACCCCTATTTTAAATTCAAGTGGTGATTATATTTGTTCTCCCTTAACATCGCATGCCCTTAGTAACCAGATAGTAGATCTTAATGTATCTTTGAATGAAACGGCAATGCTAAGTAGGGTTAAAGGTTACACGTATAAAATCCTTGATGCTAGGTAATGTTTCAGTTCTGTTTCAGTGATGTGCTCTTTCCATTGATCTATCTGCTGAAACAATTAGAGGTTTTAGAACTTACAATGTGAAAGAATAATTGTAATAATGTGTTGTCACTTGAATGAAGAGGTAAAACTCGATGTGATGACAAAGACAATAACTTTCTTAATTATAGCAATACATCACAAGGCACTAAAGCTGGTAATGGAAAGTGGTAGAAATTGTTGGATATGGAAATAAAACAATTTCAACCAGTTGAAATTAAAAGCAACTTAAAAATGTAAACACCGAAAATAAAAGCTATATAAAAGAAATTAGTTTTACATGAATTGCTAAGTTAATGTTAAGCACAATGTATACGTAGTCAGAAACTTATATTTTGCTTCTAACAAATATAAGTACATACAAACTTCACATAACATACACGGTTATCTAAAAATATCAAATCACTTTTACAATTCACAGTAATGAATTAACCGATCAATGAAAAATATTTAGGAACTTGTTGATGTTTCTCATCCTGTGTGAAAAATACAAAGCATCTTCACACTCAAAGAGTTGTTGGTTACAACAGAACTGTTTCATGAAATGTTGCACATAACCCTTGAGTTAAGACTACCATAGAGTAACGCTGTGGTATATCCAGATAAAACTGAATTAACTTTAGTGTAATAGAAGATATCTGTTTAATGGCGGGAGATTCTGTAAAGATATCAATTACGAAATAATCCTAAATCACGGAATAACTGAATAAGAAGGATGACTGAAATAAAGAGATTTAACACGTAATAAACAACATATAGTAAAACACAAAGTTAACACGAGCACTTGCTTCACTTACACTGGAAAATCACTTCTACTCTTCAAATTAAATCCATGTACCAGACTGACTAAATCCAGTATTTCTTATATAGAAAGAAACGTTACATTTACCCAGAGAGACAAGCACTACTTATGTGAATTGACGTTATTTTGGGGCATAAATGAGATCATAACCCCAACTTTCACCTCAGTAGCTGCTGAAAAATCCTACTGTGAACACCCTTGCACAACTTTTCAGGAATCTTTTTTGCAGAACAGATGTCATGTAACTAATAATAAGAAAGTGAAACTTGATAAATGCAGAATAAGCACTACAATAATACAAGATAGGAGCACTTGGTATATTAATAGAGCTAAACACATATAAATAATTTCACACTTGATCTCAGATTTCTCAGGTTCTTTTAGTAGTTAAACAGAAACCTACACAATAGGAAGTTGAGTTTTATTTTCATATGGTAATGATATTCAGTAGAGGGACGAAATAATTTAGTGGTTAATACTTTGCACTAGTAATAGAAAGACTAAGGAATTGTAACTCACTTTTATCTATTTGTTATGTCCTAGAGAAAGAAAGTTTACCCAAAATTTTCCTAACTTTATTCAGCTAATAACTGTGGTTTAACATACGATACACTGACACCTCGTCTAGGAGGAATAATAAAACATTATCATACGCTTACGCTTCTGGAAATCCTAGTTAAACACCGGCTATGATGACTGAATTGGCTTTGTACAGACCTCAATCGACCTAAACTGGGATTCAACTTTAGTTAATCCAACAACAACGTTATTATAGTGAAAAAGTAAATTGCAAATGTCTGTGATGTGTCAAAAGGCCAAGATACCTTCAAACGTTTTCCTTATTTGTAAGTTTGTCACTGGTTGTACTTTAACAAGAACTTTAAACACTTCAGATCTACTCATCACATATTTTTTCAGCACATTTCAATCTTGTTTTTTTCAAATATTTAAATACCATGCTCATAATTTTCACAGAACAATGGGAAACGAAAGCAAATATCAAAATATCATTTACATTCATGAAACACCACTAGCAAATAATGCAAGAAATATAAATTTCACCAGCCTCTTTCGTGAAGTTTGCGCTTGCATATTAAAAATGCTATAGTATAAAATTCTTAAGTTCTAATTGTAATTTTGGTTCTATCTTCAACTATATAAATCACTCGTATTCAGAAGCAATACCTATTGAATACAGTTAATAAAATATTACTAATATAAGAGCTGAAATTCATCTGTACCAGTCAACGAAAAAGCATTGGCAAATTTTATACATTCATCCACCTGAAGAATAAACACAGCCTGAAAAGCATTTCTTTACTTCTCATAGTTTTCATGGTGACAAGCAGAAACTCTGTGAAAAATGAATTATTTCTTCCTTCGATATTCAACTCAACTCAAAAACATCTGAAAGTAGTATTGTTAGGTGAAGTCCTTCAACTGGCTATGAAGATGGTTAACAATAGGACAAATTGGATACAGGTTATTAGAGCAAACGTGAAGTGTGGAAAACTCTGGAATTATATTAAATTTAAAAATGAGCTGTCTATTGTGACTTATTATACTGCTATCAAGGATAAAAAATTAAACATTCATACATATATAATGGGCCCCTGTAAACTAATACATTCTCTTAATTGAGATGGTCATTCGATTGTAAAATCAATTAATGAAATGACATTATGTTCCATGCTTTTCGAGCTATTAAGTGTTGTCTGGTGAGAAGATGTAAACACTACTCAATAATCACTTAATTACAATAAAGTTTAGGATGGTTGAGTGTCGTTAAAGTTACAGTACCAAAAGGGAATTGCCGCTTTTACTTTCTCAGCTATCGAGCAAATTTCTGTTAAGATATTTTTATGAAACATCATATGACAGATGCTCAACTACCATACACTTATTTGAGATTATATTAGTAAAGGCAATGCTGGAAACATTGAAAATTTGCACAATCATTTACAAATGCTGAAAATTAAAAATAATTTGTAAGATGGAATGGTATTGTGATCCTTGCTATCTGAGCATCAAAAGATATTTGATTGTGCGATATGTGTTTAACACCTTTTCAAGAGTAACTCACGCCATCTATTTGAGTAGCCTGTTTGACATAATAAGCATTTACATCCAGAAACGCACACTTGAGAATAATACATAAACTACAGAGACAGAGCAAATTATCTGAATGTTAAGATGCCAAGTAATATGGTGCACCTAATATTTTCATTAATAACCATTTTCATACTGGAAGGGTTTTAATGATATATCTTAATTTTTCCATTCTGAAAGTATAAATACTTAGCCCATTACATGAAACTCAATGTAAACTTTGTAAATAGTATCCATTTCTAGCGTAAAAACCATAACTAACACTTTTGGGTTGTAAAATTTCCAAACAATTTTGTGAGACACTACTTTGAGAAAACAAGCATTAAAAATGCTTCCTGTCATCTTTGAAAGTTACAATATACATACATAGTATTTTTCAAGTAAATTGATATTCATTAATATATTGATTTTCATACTTTATTTTGCCAGTTGAAATAGTAGTTATTTCTAACTATACTACATAGAAATCTTCATAGACGACCTACTGCTTGTTGACCTTTCAAAATTATGCCATTGTTAAATTTATTACGCCAGATATTATGATTTTTTTAAACTAGGAATTTGTACATATACCTTATTTTCACTCAATAAGAAGTTATCTTATGCATGTGCATTGTTTGAATACCGTAAATGCAACAGTATTAAACAAATAAGGAATTGAGTCATTGAAATGTTAAGCCAGATCTTATCTTACCTTCTAAACCTACTCAAGCTTACCTGATATCTTGTCATAACAGAACATTTCTGTAGTTTTCAAACAGATATAATTTAATCAATGACATTTACAGGAACAAAAATAACATCCACACAAAATATAAGAATTCACAGATCTGTGGTTTATTCCTTTATCTTCACAATGTCCATTAAAATTCTCTTGTCTGCCTCCATAGAAATTCCAACTATTAAATAGTTCGAGAAACTATGTTTTCTTGTTGTTCAAAAAACGTCTGGTGGCTTGTAATGCACAATATAGATTTCGATTATCGTGGTGGGCACATCACAGATAACCTATCTTGTAATTCTGTTGTTACCTATGAACAAATAATAAACTATAAATTATTGTTCAAACCTTTTTGTTAACCCTTTATCATATATAAGTAGTTTATAAGCTGCTTTATTCACTATTATTAAATGTTTTGAAGCCTGAGTAACAACAGTAATCGCTCAGATTACATTCTCTGGTATAATAAAAGAGTGAAAAACAATGGCCTGTAGCAATAAAACTACTAACAGAGAAATAAAAGTCACAAGAAATGCGAGCTATAAATTAGGGTGGAGAATATATTCTAAAAGACTCTGTAAATACATTATTTACAGGCAGACTTCTTTGAGATGCACAGAAATGAGAGTTTTAACATTTTCATTTCCTTTGTGAATTAAAATAAATAAATGTTACAAAATATCAATTCTAAATATTTTAGAGTAAAATCTGTTGATGAAGTTTAAGAATGTTTATTATATTTTACATTTGGTGTGCATATGTGCATTTGATTAAAAAGTGTCATGCAGTCCAGATATGGTTAATGCTGCTGAAAAAATATTTTCAGTTTCGACACAGACTGTTGATAAAGGCAGTGAAGAATATTTTCGATAAAACTGTAATAAAATGTTCAAGAACAAATTAACTTATTTTGAAGAAGGAAATCTGCAACAGGTGCCTCTGTGACACATCAAACGTAGGCTTGTTGTATCCAATCTCTTATTTCCATTCGATACTATATTTCAAATTATACAGATAAAATATTTGATATTCACTCTCCTAAAATCCAAACAGAACTTTGGCATTCCTTCTCTATAGCACGTGATTTGACTACGATTCCTATGTATTCCTCCGTCCTTCAACATCCGATCGATTTTAGCGCTGGCAACAGCCATTAAACTCCAAAGAAACGTACCTGGCATAGTTGATTTTGTGTACATCACTTCTATCTTTGTGATTCTTTCTTGACCGAAACAGTTTTTAGTCCTGCAGCTGCTTTCTTGCAGGATAAGATGATGTGATTGAATTCCTTTCTCTTTGCTAATTCATATTGATAGCACAGTCCTCAACTAGCAATCTTGGATGTTCGAAAAACCATTTAAACATCTTTAAACGTGTATTACTTCTGACAGCAGTTACAATGTCAAAACTATATTCTCGAAGTTGAATAGCCAAATGTTCATAATTGTAAATAATTCAGAAATTTGTTTGAGCAAGCTTTATTTGCTTTTTGAATATAAAAGAGTGAGTTTCTTATGTTAGTTATATCTCGAAAAAACATATGCGATATTTTCATAGCTATCCCATTCTCAAAAATTATGTGTTGATCGTTTCTCTCTTTTTTGGCACTTGGTTGTTTTTCTAAAGAACTATATTCCCATGCTAAAACATCAAAACTATTAATTTCTGAACTAACTTCATCCCAAATATACCGATTCCTAATCAAAAACAAGACAAATACCTTTTATTGTTAAATGCATCTTTAAGAACGTTTAAAATTTAGCCATTTCCAGGATTAATTTGCAATAACTTGCTGAAATGATGGCTTAACTCAGAATGCATGATTCAAAGCAATGTTGTCCAGACTGCTTCAGTATCCACTAAAAACACAAAGTCAAAGCATCGTTGTCCATTATCATCTGAATTGCAAACCAACCACACAGTGTTATGTGTAATTTGATTGTTCTAACTGCTTAAACAATTAACTAAGTGCATTGTAAGTTTGCTATTGACCCATTGGTATCTAACTGACAATAGTTGGAATGGTATTTGTTTCGTTTGTTTTGAAATTTCACGCAAAGCTACACGAGGGCTATCTGCGCTAGCCGTCCCTACTTTAGCAGTGTAAGACTAGAGGGAAGGCAGCTAGTCATCACCACCCACCGCCAACTCTTGGGCTACTCTTTTACCAACGAATAGTGGGATTGATCGTCACATTATAACGCCACCACGGATGAAAGGGCGAGCATGTTTGGTGTGACGGGGATTCGAACCCACAACCCTCAGATTAGGAGTCGAACGTCTTAACCCACCTGGCCATGCTGGGCATGGTATATGTACCCAGTGATCCTTTTTTTTTAATCAATTGACCTGATAAACTATGGTTAAAATCCAAATTATATTCGTCACTTACCTGATACATAAATATTATATCCGTGGCGAATGGACCTGGAACATCTTGATGACTTACAGGAAACCATAGCAGTCACACCGAAACACAGTACAGCATCTGTAACAGTGGACTCAGGAAAGATACTGGATAAACAAAGCGTTAGAATACGAATACTTTAAATCAGTATTTAAGCAGGAATAATAGTAAGATATAAAATTATGGTACTGAAAAATCAGTGAAAATGCGAAATAAAGAGGTACACAAATAAACTCAGACCATCTAATTAACTTTGGGGAAAGCTTGTCGCAGTTTCAAATATTCAAAACTTCAATCTCGACAAATTAATTGCAAAGACTGTGTCTTTAATTAAATAGGATTACTCCGTTGAATGTAAAGTGTTTTTTTTCCCCCCTCCTATGAATTCTGAATTAAGTTAGTTTAAACACTCGTGAACAGAGTATGAAAGTTCTATGCTTGCGCTATTCCATTATCTTCAACAAATGTAATATGTCAAAGTGGTCAGCATTTGTTCTTGTTTAGACCTGTTTCTGCATTATCACTCCCGTTAAATGTGAGTCATACTCAGGTTAAGTAGTGGCACGGATATATATATTTGCAAATGAAAATTATCTTGGCATTTATATCCCTTGAAAGTACAGCAAAATAAATATTGTCACAAGAAATATAAGATTGCGACGTATTACGTTAGAATCAGAAGAAGGCGTTTAACCGCGTAACTCCTGCCTTTTTTTTTTTTTCTTCCCCTAATTAGACAATTTCTCTGCGTTGACAACGAAAAGAGGGTAAGTTGAAGTGGTTATGAACATTTGCTAAGGTATTGTTTTTATTAAATAAGCTGAGTTCGGCCATTTATTTTAAGCAAACACAGTATATTCTTACGATACAAACTATTATTCTTGATGTTAAATTTAAAGTATTTTTCAAATTTTACAAAATTATCTTAATTTTCGTATCATTAATAATGTTTTAAGTTTTTGTAATGAGTGGATTAATCTATACTGCTGTAGCCATAACAATTATTAATATTCTGTTAGTGTCACTACATCAGTGATATAATTTACAGTAATAGTGTTATAAGTATTTTCGTTACTAATATTATTCTACCATTAATGTTAACTTTGTTTTTGGTGGACATATTGCATTTTTTATTAGCTTTAAGTTATGATTTTTGCACTTTGGAGTACGACATTTTTGTTTCTAAAAGTAAAAATAAAAATGTACGATCACATGCAAATAAATTCATTTGTACTTTGAACTTTAAATGGAAATGTGATATTCTTCTCAAGAGCAGTTTTAAAAACTTTATGAATAGTACTAGCACTATAAGATCTATTATTCAGTTACTAACTTATTCTGACAATACAGTTAACCAATGTTATCGTCTTTGTTATACAAATTATAATCTTAGCCAAATTTTGGGAAGTTAACTTATTTAACTTTATCACTTTATGACATAAGTGGAATACTAACAACTGTAATTTGAATTTTTAATTTTATCAGTATTTTTTTTAGTAATACTTACACATGTAAATGTAGTTTAGTTCTCTACCTCAATAATAATAATATTGAACTAATATCAGGCCTATCTGCTAAATGTTTCAGCCCAAATCAGTTTTCATGTGTGTGTATATATATATATATATATAAATAAAATTACTGAAAATTTTCATTTTTTAAGAATTGTACATTTACAAAATACGAGCTGACACTATGAAAATTTGATTTTTGCTTTGATTTTTGCTTTCTTATTAAAAAACATGCATATGTAAGTTTAACTTTGAAAACATGCACAAATATATTTCTTTTATATAAAGTGGATCATTTTTTATTTTTCAGGTATTCTTCTTCAGATTGAGGAATAGATTAAGCTCTACTTACATACAGTTTGCAAAACTTATGTCCCAAAGGCTAGATCTATTTGCAACTCAGTATGTTATACAAAAACCATGTAATGGGTATGTAAATTTGTGTTGTGAATGAGGTAAATGTTTGTGTTGTTATAAGTATGGTTTAAGATTAATTTCTTTAGCTGTGGTAAACTACTTGTTCACATATTAGAAATGCACATAATATACATTTGCATTGCATGTATCATGTACCTTCTTTAAATTGAATTATGAAATTTAATACTTGTCATTTATTGTTAAAATAAGATAGATAATAGATTTATCAGGCTGTATAAGAAAGCTTATTATTGGAACAAGACAAGCAGTAAAGAAATGTCACATTTAATACTTATGTTGTTTAGTGCCTCAATATTGCAGTGCAAGTTTTCTAATGTTCTCTTTCAATTAACCAGCTGAAGACTGATATTTTATGTCACTACACTTGCCACACTTGGTCAAATCTAATTTTTTTTTTCTTAGTTTCTTTCTTTGGTTTGTTTCTATTTTTAACTTCTTAAGGTGAAAAAGTGTTCAGAGTTGAATTTTATTTGTAAGTCTTCTTTATATAAATAGCACCAGCCACTTCAAAAACATATAGTATATAGCCCATCAAGAATGATGGGGCAAGTACTACCACCCCCAACCCATAGTATATCCTAATCCTCACATTTCATAGCAAAATGAAGTTAAAAAAAAATTACAAAATCAAGCATGACAAGTGAAGACTCAGAAAAGTATAGTCGAGGCAGTCACATATCAGTAAATTCCTTTGTGAGAGAATTACAATTAAGATCATTCTTGAAGTGAATCTGTGATGTATTCATAGAATAATTATTGGTAAAATAAGTTAAATTAAAAACTTCTAATAGATGAAAAAGCCAGTACATTTTGGTAACACTATGTTCCAACTTAGCAATAAAAGTTTAACCTGATGTTTTTAATCTATGTGCTGATAGTATAAAATAAAATGTGTAGACAACAAAAGTATAAAAATGTGTTGCTTTCTTAATTTAATCTCCATTGAGTAAAGAGGTTTGTTTTTATTTAAAATGTTGGAGATGTAACAGAAAATAGCTTAATTCAGATACAAGTCAAGTTTAAAATTGAATCAGTATTTCCTTTGACATGGTAAATCTATGCACACTTGACTCTAGGCTAGGTGCTCCTACACTACATATTTAGGTTTATTATATCAACACTCACTACACTTATAAGGTTCAATAGCACCTTACCTTCACTGCCTCCTTGCACCCTATCACTAAAGTTGTAATGGGCAGACTATTCAAACTATTCTATTTGTATAAGAGCATTTTGGATTTTATCATACCCATTTTGAGAAATCAACTGTGGCAAGTTGCAAACTGGCTTTTATATAGATTAGATATGCTTTTACACAAGTTACAAGCACCTTAGAGAGTAAATTTATATTCTAAGCAATTTTCTGCTGTGTCTCTTTTGTACAATATTTTTAAGATGCTGTAGTTCTGTCTTTCATTATGCTATTTGTTACAACCATGCTATTTAGGTTCAGTCTTATAAATGAGTTTTCTTATCATTTACCTCTGTACTCTTTAAATGTTTGGTAATTTATATTCCTTATAATGCTGCATTGTTCAAGTCAGATGGGGAATATTCAAATCTTAACCTTTTGAATAAATTTAAGGTATTTTTTTTCAATTTGAGATACACTTCATTTATTACAAAATGCTTTGAAGATGATTTGAAGGATTAGTAAACTCAAAATCTTCCACTGAGAGGATAGCATTTTGAGAATTGTAATAGTCAAATATGCTTTTTTTGGATTCCTATCTGCTACAGAATATAGTAGTTGAAATGAACAATTGAAAAGGGGGAAGGGGGATAATATTCATTCTCTTTTCATCTGCAGTTTGTATATATACTTTTCTTGTACCTTGTACTCTGATGATACCACACATTTTAGGTGTGACTAACCTCACAGTAGGTCAAATTTTCTGGCTATCCTTAATTTTAAGCTTTCTCAGTTTTAATATCAGAATAGAGATATGACCTCATTTGCAGTAACTCCCTGTTTGAGAATCTGGCAGTGTTGTTTCTCTACCTATATTTGTTTTCATTTTCATTTTAAAAATACTGTGGTAACCAGAACCACTTTGTTGTTCATGTAGAACCATTTTTATGAGCTCATTATTTTCTTTATTTTCAACTTGTGCAGGAATTCATCCTTATTTGTCCCTAGTGTTGTATTGTTATTCTGAATAACTAGGATTGTTAATTTTTTTGTCATCATATTGAAAGACTCACTACTAACATGTTGCTTCTTTTTAGCCTTCTGCCAAGGCAATCAGTTTTGTTTTTTTTCCACAGGATTACTTGTTCAGTTGTATTTTTATGCCTAAGATCACATTTTGGTCAACATGAATAACTATAATGGAAGTACTTTGGAAAGTGATGAGGGTGAAAGGACTCGAGTCTTTCTCTTCTGTAACACGTTTGTGACTTATCTGTTTGAAGGCTTGAACTGCTTGATTTTTGCTCTTAAGGATTACAGGACTGGTTTTGTTCCACCACCTCTACTTTTGATTACCTTTTCTGTGTGAAGTCCCATTTTCAAAACATTTACAAATAATTCAGGCTCCTTATGCACCTGATTCAAGCATCTTCCTTGAATCATCTGTTATTTTTTGAGTATTATTGGAACAGATTTTTGTCCATCAAAGGTGCTGGTTATGTCTGTCTAGGAAGTTATGGAAGATGTTTGAGGTGCTAGTGTAGATCTTCACTGGGGTTTTCAAAAATCTGTTCTAACAGGGTCAAGTATTATCCAAAACATTTTAAACAGATTTAGGCCATTAACAATGCCTTTCAAGTATACGTTTCTCTGTCTAAACCTTACTCAAGCAATAACTTTTTAACTCTTTGATTTTTTGCCACATTTCTTTTTACTTTTACTCTTATTTGTCTTTTCTTAATGATATGCAAAACTTTTTCATATAAATTAAGCAGAGTTGTCTGTCTGATTGGTATTTTGGCATCACAAAGTGTGAGAAACTGGCTGAATAAGTTTTTATGAATTTTTTTAATAGAATTTGAGTAAAATTTTACAGAGATTGATTTTAAGTAAAAAATAAATCAAATGAACAGTAAAAGTTTGAGAACCATTTCAATTTTAACTGCATGAAGCTAGCACCAAATAAATATGATGATTAATGCCACATGAAACGTGTATCTTTACTGATTGCCTGTACACATTAGACCTCCATGGGAAATAATGCACATGCAAGCTGTTCTATCATTACAAAACAGACAATGAAATAAATTTCTTATAAAATGAGAAAATGTCTTGTACCTTATTTTCATAAGATTCTTAATATCTTTATCATAACTGATCTTTTGTCATAAATCTTTTGACAAAATGGAAGACTGGACCTTCTCCTCTTTTCTGTTAATGTTTTCATGGGTCAAAGGCCATGTCATTGCATTTGCTGACTTGTTTAAAATTTTAGTCAACAAGTATTTTATGAATTTATGTGAAAATAATTTTGAATCAAATTGTAGACTATAATTCAAACTTTAATATTATATATGAGTTAATTTCTTAATTTAAAAGTAAATATTAAAATAACACATCAAATAAAGATTTTAGTAAGTTGTATGTTAAATGCACCACTGTTTAAAATTAGATGTTTGTGATGTCAAAATACTAAGCCTGTAGTTTCATACAAATTAGGAACTCACATTATCAATATTCACAAGTTATAATGTAAAGTAAGAACCTTGTATCTTTTTATTTTGATGAGATGTGGCTTATGTACCAAATCAAACATGGTAGTCCAATTGAACTGTTTTTTTTAATTAACTAAGTATGCTGTTCTTATATTTTATAATCGTAATGATTAAAATATGTTTTTCCTCAGTTGCATTCCTTGCAAGATTGATAATTAATTGTATATATTTTAAGAAGATATTACTTGATTGAAAACCTTTTCTGACCAATGTTTATTTTTATTTCTAGATCTGTTCCAACTTTCAAGTCATACATGATCTGTGACAACACTCAAGTAAAGTATTGATAACAGTATTTAATATTTTCATCTTTTATGTAAAAATGTTAAGAATAAAGTAACATTAGTACAATTGTTGTAGGTACATATATTGTGAGGGTTTTGAATGGATCTAAAATATTAACACTAGCCTCAGCTAGCTAAGATGAAGGTATTCGTAGGCTGTGAGTTACTAGGAGCTGTCTATTCAAGTACCATGCTAAGAGTAATTTGTGTTCATCGTGAGTAGACTTGGCAAGTGGCATTCATTTACTAAGCAGTGGTCACTGGTTTAGAAACCTACATTATTTTACCTGCCACTATAACCAATGCACTAGTAATAGTAACTTGTAATTTACATGATATAGCCTGGTGCACAGAATTAGAACTGTCACTAAGTCAGCTGCCCAACTCCTGTTATTTTCTCACTTTATTTTTTATCTAACTCATTTGTGATTTGAATGCATGCTGTTTATATGTAAAGCTCAGCATACATGGTGTCATATGTTTATAGTAAAAATTGTTTTCAAAGAACAAAATAACATTAAACCACACTTTAAATGTGAAACTTGGTGTTACAGTCATATAACTGACTCTCCAGTTGATAACTCATTAATTTAGAGCTTTTGCCTTCATAGTTGTCCCAGTCCATGACAGAATAATTACTGTAGAGTACATCTTTATTGTTATCGTACAGATTATACAACCTATTTTCTAAGGATGAAACAAGCCAAAAAATTTTCACCTTCACTTTACCAAAATAAAACAAGATGTTGTAGTTATTGATTTCTACAATACGCTTTTGTCATTAAAATTCACAAACAGATAAATTTTACTACTAAATTAAAAGAGCATTCTAAAACTAAGGATTATGTTGCTTTGAATTTGTAGAAATATCAGTTCATTTTTTTATTACTGTAAACTTTCATTTCATTACACAGATACAGCCTATAAAGAACACTGTAGATATTGTTTCTAAATTTAAAGACTTTCATTAGTTGAGTAGAGCTTTGAAAGATGAAAATAAGAAAAGGGAAAATAAAAAAAACCTTTTTAGCATTTAATAGGGAAAATGTGAACATTAAGAAATTAGCCTAAATACTAGCTGGTAAAATGTTTAAGTCCATACTGAAACAAAGCGTTAATCGCTAAACACGTAACGAAATTTAGTCATTTGTGTTCAAGCATTAGCATTGTCAACATCTCCCACTGACATCTTCTGTGTTACATTGGGTAAAAACATGGCAAAGGCTAAAAAGTTGACAAAGTTTGAACATGGCAGAATTGTCGAGCTGCATGCCATCACTGGTGAGATTGGGCATAGTAAAATGCTGTTGCAAATTTCTTAAAAGATCCTGAGGGTATGGAACGAGAATTGCAAGTGGTCGGCCCAAGAAAATTTCATTGGCGTTGAGCAAGAGTATTCAGTGGGTTGTCCAACAAGACACAGCTGATCGTTGAACCAGATTAAAGCCCTTACGGAAGCAGAATGCATCTCAAGAACAATTTGACAGCATCTGTGAGAGAAAGGCTTTAAAAACAGTAAACTTCTTCAAAAGTCCGCTTCCTTCCACACCACGAAACAGCTCAGTTAAACTTTGCTGAGAAGCACCAAACATGGGAAGTAGAAAAGTGGATGAAAGCTTTGTTCTCTGATGAGAAAAATTTAACCTGGATGATCCAGATGGCTTTCAATGTTACTGGCACAATAAGGATATCCCACTGGAGACATTTTCCACACAACACACTGGAGGCTGTACCATCATGATCTGGGGTGCTTTCTCCTTCTATGAAACAATGGAGCTTCAGGTTATACTGGAGCATCAAACAGCAGCTGGCTATATTGGCATGTTGGAGAAAGCATTCTTATTGACTGAAGGCCCTAGTGTGTGTGGAAATAACTGGATCGTTCAGCAGGACAAAGCTGCAATCCACAATGTCCGCAGGACAAAGGACTTTTTCATGGCGAATAACGTGATTCTTTTGGACCATCCAGTGTGTTAGTCTGAACTGAACCCCATTGAAAATGTTTGGGGGTGGATGGCAAAGGAATTCTATAGAAATGGACGTCAGTTCCAAACAGTGCAAGATTTTCGTGAAGCCATCTTCACCACTTGGAATAACATTCCAGCCAGCCTTTTGCAAACACTTATATTGACCATGCCAAAGCAAATGTTTGCAGTTATTTGCAATGATGGCTTGGCAACTCACTGCTGAGGCCTCTTGTTGGGCATTTCATACCCTGTTTAGAACTTCTTTTTGGTATAGTCTTAACCTTTTGACCACCTAGTATTTAGGCTGATTTCATAGTGTTCACATTTTCCCTATTAAATTCTGAAAAAGTTTTTTATTTTTATTTTCCCTTTTTCTTATTTTCATCTTTCAAAGCCCTACTCAAATAAAAGGTTGAGTCTAACAATGCAAAATCCATATTTTTTCTTTATGTTCATTGGCCTTAAGATTTTGGCCAGCAGTGTGTGTGTGTATTCTTATGTATTATAGTAGACGTATGTAAATTTGCAAATTGTTTTCATTTATTAATGATAAGGATGTTCTGAACTAAAACATTATTTCATCTATTTTGTTGTACAATGTCTTAAATATTTTTTCTTTGCAGTTAGTTATCTTGAAACATAGAACTTCAATTCTGTATTGAATGACAAAACTAATAAATAATATTCCCAGGTAATACGTTTGAATGGTGCTGTTGTATGTGCATGACTGTTACATTACATTTAATGTTATGTGGGTTTTATTTTGAGTTAAGTTAGCTGCAAATAATAAAAACATTTTGTGTTATGTTTCAAATGCTTTTCTTAAAACCATTTAGTTATTGGTACCGAAGATTTATTGTATGAATTTAACATACAGACTGAATGATTTATATGTAGGCACTCTTTCAGTTTAGTATTTTTAGGTCTTCACTATGTTATAAGTATTTGATTTGTGATTAATAGCACATAAAAATATTGTACTTAGCAAAGCTATGTTTTTTAAGTATTGTGTGCAAGTTTTCAAAAGCATTCTGATATTTTAATATATATGTAAATGTATTAACACTACAACATATTCTTTTGTTCACTCATCACAAAATGTCATCCATTAATAGAAACAAAAACCAGTGTTGTGTAAAACTTTTTTCAAATGACTGGTAAAATTGCATAGATGCTATATTTAACCCTTTTGCAACAAGCTGGTGTAATATACATTCTTGTCTACACATTTGCACACATTAAGTATTTGCATTATAACTTTTGATACATCATCTGTAACTTCACAGAATTTATCAATAGACGTTTAGTAAAGATTATATGTATTTTTTGTCCAAAAATCAGATTTTTTTAATGACATATTTTACTAAATATTTGTTTGTGAAAATAGTCGGTTTCATTACTAGTCTGTGTGCAAAGTGATTTCATGTTAAGATTAAAGAAAACTATTCTTCATCCCCAAAATCTCAATTATTATTTGCAAAATCTCTAAAACCTCCTAAATACATTTAAACATTTATTTTCTGTAAAACTTTGTCAAATAGTATTTTTTATACCCTGTGTATGGTCTGTTAGTTAACCAACATTGTAACCATGATAAAAAAAATTAGGAAATAAATATAAATTATGCTTTTTATGTGCTAGAACGACTACATATTATAACACAAAAATACAAATGGTTTAGTCTAAGTAGTTTCAGAACACTATGTATAAACATGTATAGTTTTTATTATATTGATCTTTCAGTCATACCTACATAACATTACATATCTTTCATCAACACTATGCACATTTACCCAGGTCACATATCTTGTAATATAAAACTGACCTTTAGTATTCCCTGTCTTGGCTGTATTTTAGTGGACTAGTATTTTGAAATGTCATATTTGAGTTATTATATATATAGATTATTACTGTTTATAAATAAATTATTAAACTTTTTTCTTAAAATATAAAACAATAAATAGAGAAGTAAAGCAAATAAATATCTCTTCTTGCTATGACCTTTGTGCTTGGTTGCTGCTGGACATAGGTTGCTAAGCCTTTTAAAATTTTGCACATGGAGGATATCAAACAATTTTTTTTGTCAGATTTTATGTATATAGTTGAAGAACAAAAAATCATAAATAACTGCACTGATACCATAGAATTTCACTATAATTTATTCAGAAAAATAATTAAGGTTTTTTTGTTAATAAGATATGAAACTTTGAGGGGGCTAAAAAAAACTACCTCCTTGAAATCTTGGATCAAAAGAACATGGAAGCCTCTTCAGGGTTTAAAGTGGCAGGAAAATCCACTCTTGAGACATTCGAAGCTGTTAATTAGTTATTCACATGCTGTATATTGCAGTAAAAGCATATAAGGGGTCATTTAAAAAAAATGGGAAGAGTTAAATTAGGCCACTGTTTGATTCAATACATCAGCCAAATCACAGGAAAATAAAAGGGTTTGAGGTTATTACTTTGTATTATAGCTTGTCAACATTACTACTTTCAATTCCTAATTTGTACAAAATTATAGGCTTGGTATTTTGACATCACAAACATCTAATTTTAAACAGTGCTGCATTCAGCATACCACAAGACTTCTTAAAAACTATATTTAAATGTGTTCTTTAAGTTTTTATTTTTAAATTAAGAAATTTAACTTGTATATAATATTAAAGTTTGAATTATAATCTATAATTTTGTTCCAAACTTATTGACATAAATTTATAAAATAGTAGTTCAATAAAATTTGGAATGCAAGTCAACAAACATAATGACATAGCCTTTGAATCCTGACTTGTCACAAAAGGGTTAAACATAAAGGTAGTAGAAACTACTAAAAAATTTACATATGTGTTATGCATAACAAAGTTGACACTGAAATTGTTTGGAATATTTCACTACTACATTTGTTTTTTTAAAATTTCAGAGATGCCAACCATTATGGTTTGAGTGTAATCATTACAATTCTGGTGTATACATTACGACTATATACTCATGCAGACAAATATTACAACTTGTTGCAACTCCCAAATTATTATATATTATATGGGCCTATACAATAAAGTGATAAATTGTTCCCCCAGAGCTTGAAAGGGGTGAAAAGAAAGTGATATACAAATAAATTTTGATAATAAATAAAAGACATAGTCCAAATGGCTACTTGCGATAATCATGTTTGTGCTTGAAATAATAAAAAATATTTGTATCTCTGACGTCTACCAATAGTTTAAGTGCGGTGCTTCTCCATACTGGGTACGTGGGGGAATCCATAGTTACGTCATCAGTGCTTGTCAGCCAATTAGTGCTCGCGTAGATGTGTATTTCTCATTTTCTAAGCAGCATAGAAACACCAATGTGATCATTCACAAGATGGAATAAAAGAGGCCTTGTTCACCAGATTGTCTTGTTTCTGGTAAATCTAAAAGGACTAAAACTGTGAATCAAAAATTTAGGAAAGAGTATAGTGCAAAATATCTGGTCATTGCATCAAAAGTTAGTGACAGTCATGCGTTTTGTACAGTTTGTCACACTAATTTTTGTGTGGCACATGGCGAGATAAACAATTGTTCCAGACATACAAAATCGACATCTCACCAACAAAAGGCTAAGGTGAAGACAAAAATGATGCAGATAACAACATTTATGAGTAAGAATTCAGAATATGAAACCATAAATGCAGAAGTGATGTTCACACAATTCATCATTGCTCATAATTTACCCCTAGCTGTAGCTGATCATGCAGGACATCTATTCAGAAAAATGTTCCCAGACTCTGATATAGCAAAAAAATATGGCTGTGCTAGAACCAAAACTACAGCCATTGTACAAATGTTGGGTTGTGAAGATGGCAAAATGATTTCAAGCATACTTACTAACAGTGTTTACAGTTTAGCCACAGATGGATTCACAGATGTGGATGATGCAAAACTGTATCCAGTATCTTGTTTTTGACAATGGTGCAATGGAAAGAAGCTTCACTGGGAGAGAATATTTTCAAGCTTTTGGACCACAAACTGACAAAGAGGAAAATTCCATGGAAAAACTGCCTTAGATTTCTTCAGACAATGCCTCAGTTATGTCTGGTATAGGTAAGGGTGTGATGGGACACCTCTCAAGATGACAGCCTAGCATTTATTTCATAGGCTGTGCCTGTAACCTCATGAATATTACTGCCCAGAAAGCTTTCAGAGAACTGCCCTGCCCAGTTTCTGATATATTGATAGATATCTACTATTTTCTGGACAAAAGTGCTTGCAGAAAATGACATTTCAAAGGATTGTATGACAAAGAAACAAGAAAAATTCTACAACTTGTTAACACAAGATAGCTATCACTTGGGGTGTGCCTCAACAGAATATTGGACATGTGGAAGCCATTGAAGAAGTATTTTCACTGTTAAAAGGAAAAACTAGATTCAAAAGGATCTAAACGTGCATCTCGGTCAGACAGCAAGACTTTAACAGTCAGGATATCCTCTCAGCCACACAGGGACACAAGACAACAGTCTCCAAAAGCAGACAAAGAAACATTTGATATAACTCAATATATGTTTAGGCAGTCTGACTTTGAACTAAAGAAGAGACAATCAATGAAAAAAGAGAAGAAAACAAAAGCTAGCAAGGAAGTAACCAAGAAAAGTTATGCACAGAGCAAGTTACATAAGTTAACAGTTTTCGTGGACAACAAAATGAACTTGTTATTTTGTCTTTTTCTTCAGTTGGCAATTCCTCTATTTGAGCAAGTCAATTTGATATTGCAAAGAGAAGAACCTTGCATACACATTATGCATAGAGTTCTGATTACACAAGTTAAAAGTGTACTTGTCAGATACATCAAGCCAGAATATCTTGAAGGCAGTGTCACTGAACTTGACTACAACAATGAATCCTTACACAAATCTGATGTGGCAGTTTCTATTGAAAATGCTGCCAAGGAATACATTGTTAAATATGAAAAGGACCTGGGCCTGATCAGCTTCTACACCAGTGTCAAGAAATACTATATTGCAGCTACAAATTACATGATGAAACACTTCCCTCTAAATGGTGAACTTCTGATTCACGCAGAGGTTGCTGATCCAAAACTGAAAGTCAGCAAAGATTTCTCTCCTCTACGCTTCTTCACAGACAGGTATCCTGTCCTTGTCAATACACATGAGCACGACACTGTTGACAAGTTGGAAGGGCAATATTTGAACTATCAATTTGATACTTTCTCAGAAACTGCCCTTCAGTTGAATGTTGGCAAGTTTTGGGTTCAGCTGTCTACAGTTAAGGATGGAAATGGCAACCAGAAGTATGACATTCTGTGTAGGGTTGTGCTTGGAATTCTTACAATCTTCCATTCTAATGCTGACAGTGAAAGGATATTTAGTTTAGTGACTAAAAACAAAAGCATGTTCAGACCAAACTTGAGCACCTCAATTTTGAGCAGTATTATAATGGACTAATGTTATTATAACTCCCACCCATCCAGAGACATTTTCATGAAAGCAAAGGCTGCAACAGTTGCAAAACTATTACAGTAAGTGTCATAAACATGATATAAACTATCCCTTACACAAAGGCTTTTTCTGCTTACTGTTTGTGCATGTTCAATGTTGTTTTACCAGTATGTTTGTTACTCTGAACTAAATAAAAGATACAATTTCAAAATAATTTTTTTAATTTATTTATTAAATACACAAAACAGTCATAAATGAGCAATCTATAGCAGCAATAAATAATAATAGTTATAATAATAATAATAAACAGCTTAGAGACATTGGTCAGGCCTAGGAGCCACAAATGAAAAAGGGCTCTGTCTACAATCATTACGCTCAGTCATTTGAAATAGTTGGCATCTCTGAAATTCTATTTTAAACAATCATTTAAGCAGAGTAGTTAATAAGTTTTGAAATGGACAAGTTTTTAAAATGAATTTCTTACAGTATTTTAGGAGTATAATAAGCAAGAAGTTTTATAGTTTTCTCTAGTAGCTTGTGTACATATTCAACAAATTTAAATCATGCCAAATGAAATTATTTTGACTGTTATAATTTAACACTAAGCTAGAGTAGCCATGTAAACAATTCTATCATTGTCTCATATATTATGTCTTCATGTTTATTTTATAGTAAAATGTAAAGTTCATCACTTATATCACCAGGTATATTTAAATCAGTTTTACAAGGAAAAAAGGGGGAATTCAAGTTGGTGATGAGAAACTTATCAAACTATATCATTTGTGAAAATTTAATGAAATCATGGAACTGTTTTAATTTGATCAGTCATGAAAATCCACACTTTGATTACAATGAACATCTTCAGTGAAGAAAATGAAGAACCTAAGAAAGATTTTTAAACATTTCTATATCAGATTAGAAAAATCAAATGAGGTGAGTTTATTCTCAGATGACACACTTAAATATGAAAGATAAAGTTTGTTAGTTATCACTCCATGTGCAGTACAGAGTATGAAAGTAGAAAGTGCATGCAAAATCATACCATTTTTATTCATGTTTATTTTTAATACTATGAATAATAGACAATTTTTTTTTCATATTTGTGTTTTTTGTATTATTATAGCAGTGAAATACACACCACATTTAGAAAAGGACTTATTTTCAAAATGTTAACTATATAGAATAATTGTGTTATTGTATTTTGTATTCTTCATGTGTTTTTCCAATGTTACAGAGCTATTTTATGCTATAACTGAAAATTGCTTCTAAAGATTTTGTGGAACATTTTTCTCAGAAGTTGTTACAAAAAAGAAGACATTTGTATTTTAGGGATGTTTTTCTTGAATTATAAGTGTTCATTAAATAGTATATGCTATAACAAGTTTTTTTTGTGTGTGTGTGTTTGTAGGAATATAAACTTGATTCACAGAATAGCAGCACACACAATAATGAAGAGCAGGTAAACAGTTTGAGAAGGCCAACAATTATTAAATCAAAAACTGACCAACTGAAAAGAAAAGAGGCTCCTCCTAGACCTCGTAAGTAAAATATTTGGGGATCTATTTTATTTCTGGCTTAAGAGTAGGTTCCTTTCATAGGTGTTTTGAGGATTTTAAATTCATGTTCATCATGCTTATTGTGATAGCAATAATTGCCTGATTGGTATTAAGTAATTTTTTGTGTGTGTGTTTCAGAGATGAATAAAGTTCACAATGAGTAATTCATGTTGATGAGTGAGATTTTATCATCATGCTTCTCTGACAACAGGTTTAATCACAGTTATGATACTTAACAAGTGTGACATTTGCAGCCTGCAACTGCAGGTTATTTTTTACCATATGCTACATAGAACTTTAAATGTCGAGCAGTCTCTGCTGATCAAGAAATATATATTGATCTCAGAAAGCATGTTCTGTTTATTGACAATCAGCTCAGAATACAGATTATATTGACAATGATTGTGGTAGGTTTGTTAACTTACTGTTTTATGTAAATAAAAAACTTCCTCGTGGCATTAGAATTCTGTGCACTCATTGGGCAGCAGGTAGAACTTCATACCATTCTTTATTTTATCACAACCTATCAAATTTCAGATATCAAAGTATTAAAAATCTATGACACATTGAATTTTCTGAGATACATTTTTACAGTTTTGATGTTTTCCATACACTTGATGCCCCGATATTTCTGTTGGGTTAAAAAAAAATGAATACTAACGTTAAGTTGCTCTTGTATGGTGTTAAAAAGCTGCCAATATTGCTGATATGGCTGATAGATAAGCATATTACCTGTGAATTGGTGGTCAACAGACAACATGATTAACAGATTGTGTGTCTTTCTATGAGACTTTTAGTACATATTATCAGTGTTTCCACTACATAATAGTTGCTATTTATGTATTTTAGTGTGAAAAGTGCTGTGAATGTTTTCTATTTGTTAAATCACCAATATTTAGACAACTAAAAGGTTAAGGTAACTGTTCAGTTTATTTTTGAAAATAATCAGTAATCCCCCATTGCTCTTGTGTAAATCAAAGTGATAATCAAATAATGAAAACATGTAGTGCTATAACCAGTAATGGTAATGATGTTTTTATTTAAACCATATCACAGTGGAATACTAACTAAAACTAACTGTGTTTGAGGTTTTCTCATTGAAAAAAAATTTTATAGATTTCAAACACATAAAATTAAACATCCAAACACTTTCATAAATAAAAGTAATGTCTTAAGCAAACTAAGAAAAAAGATTTATTACTCTCTGGTTTATTACCAAACCTTCAAAACTCCTATATATAAGTAGATAGTAGGATATCAAAGAAGGTAAAGTACAACACCAGTTTGTGTCAAGCATAGGTAATTGTTGCTGCAAATATTTAATCATGATGAAACTTAAAAGATGTTCATGAGTGAAATGGAACCTTTGTCTAATATTATGTTCGTATATTGAGTCAGTTATAAAAAGTGAGGTTTCTAATTGGAAAATTATTATCAGTTATGTGAGGGTAAACATTTTAAGAAAAATGTGTTTATTTAGTTTACATTTTGATTTTTAATGTTTAATTTTGTGACATAATCTATTTAGAGAAACATTTCTACATCAAAATATGCACAAGATTATGTATAAGATAATTTCAAGGGCATTTGTATGTTTTTAAACATTTTGGTGGTCAACATGCAATGTGGCAGATTTTGCTGATCAAATTCAAAAATGAAATTTTGAGTCTTTGTGCTTTCTCTGTAACATGGGAAAACAATAATGTACATTTTATAGTTTGAAACTAATGTTTTTGACCACTTTAAAAGGTACTGGCAAATGTGCCACCCATGCTGACAAAAGTAGAAAAAGAAAAAGCAACTATTTTAAGAACATCAACATTTTCATTTATTTGCAACAAAATTTTCAAATGTGCTGTCTTAGCTTACACATTTATTAACAAATAATGCTCCTCCCTTCTATCTTTTCAAATGCTTATTTCATTGAGGGTTAAAGTGTTATTGTGGATATATTGACCACACAACAACCATCTGGTTAATGTTTTTCATTCAACAGTAATCATCATAAGCTAAAAACTGGTCAGTTGTTTTATTGTCTGGGCTGCAGTGACAGTCACTTTATTTCAGAGTCATGACTTGTATATTTGCTTTTCTTTGGATTATTCATTGTTTTGTGTATCTTTATATGAAGATGTAGTAGTTAATTTACATGTAACAGGTAAAGTTTATTAGAACACAAATTTATTATAGAGGAGATAGAACTTTTAAAAATTCAGCTTAATATAGTGGAAACTCGTTCAAAATCTAAGATCTAAAGAGTGATAAAAAATTAACGATAAAACCTATCATAATGCAAAAATAATATTTTTATGTATAAGTATGAATGAAATTAGTTGTAAACTCAGTTAATATTTTTGTATATAAAGTATGAAAGGAATAAGCTTTGAGATCTTTATTTAAAAAAAAAGTGTGGGTCAGAAATATATGTGAAATTACAGCTGATTGTGCAGAAATTGCAGCAAAGATGAAGGTTATAGGCCAATACATATTTTACCTTGTATCTTTATTTTTGATATAATACCTAGCCTCCTATCAAAAAAGCTTTCTGAACTACTAATATTTTTCTTACCACTAGCCTTGTAAGTCCCCACTTCTTTCTTTAATTTTTTAATACATATTGGTGTATATAATCAGTGATGTCGAGAAAACCCACTTGTGGAGAAATATATATGCAAAAACGGCTCATTTGGGTTGAGAAAATATTTAACCTGACGATGACCGAAGAAGGTCGAAACATTGTTTGCTCTTCTATGTAAAATATTTTCTCAACCCAAACGAGCTGTTTTTGCATATATATTGGTGTATATAATTCTCCTAAAGAAGCTGTAAAGAAAAATGTTTGAATTTGCTTAATAAAAGATATTTCATTATTATAAAGTCATTTTCTTCTAGTGTTAGTATCCTACTTCCTTCTGTGTATCAAATGTAAATGATAGTGCAGCAATCCTCCCCTAATAGGAGTGCACTACTCTGTTGTAACTAGCCCCACTCTAATCTTGCACTTGATATTACTTCTTGATTGACAGTCTTACTGTGCAGGCTAGTTTTTTTTTTCTTGCAATTTAGCTTTTATATTCACATGATTTTATTTTCATGTGTTTTTTTCTAATTTCAGTTATTGTTGTTTTCAGTTTTGTTTTTTTTAGTGGAGAGTTTCATTATTTTTTTCATTAGCTACTTAGCCTTTTCTATATTTTGTTGAATTTTCGACTACATGAACTATGCCCTTGCAGTTTCAAGAGGTCAAAACTACAACTGATGTAGGGGAAGTCACCTCATTTCTCTATCAGAACAAGACTTCTCCCCCTTATTTCAGAGGTATGGAATGTCTTGTATGTAACATCTCTTTATCTCCCTTTCCTTTTGCACATGAGGTTTTATCTATTTTGAGCCCTCATTTTCTTGGTTGTACCCATATGTGCCATTTCCAGTTGGTTTTGATCAACCAGTGGTACATTTTTGGGATTTCTTTTAAATGTGTCTTATCCTTTCCTCTCACTTAAAGCCCAAGCTTAACTTCTAGTTAGATTGGAACAATATTACTGTAGAAGTTTCCTCTTCCTAGTCCAAAGTTTCATCTTTCTGTTTGAGGAGCATTTCTTGATAGAATGGAAATTATGTAGTGGGGAACTATTTTCAAATTTATTCTCCATATCCATCTGTTAGAATTTTTTGCCATTCATCAGACAGTACCTTGTGACTGGCTCTTCTTAACCAGATGGTGATGATGATCCACTCTGAAACTTCTCTGGTAGTGTCCTGTGTTACTTAGCATAAGGTACTTGGTTGAGAGACCTTTATTTTCAAATTTTGGATCTTCTGTATTGGGTCCTCTGCCATCATATCACTTTGCTGGCATATCTTATTGTGGGTGCTCTGAATTTGGTCAGGGATCAGTTTTTCCTTTCCTGAAAAGGTAGTTTCTGGATCCTATAATTTTTGGGAGTTTTGAAAGTGTTCCCAATTTGAAGCTTGTGGCTCTTATCATCATACATATCCTTTCCTGTTTTGGTCTCCTGTTACTCATCTGTTGGCAGGAGCAGTGGATGCTCTGTCAGGTTTATACAAACAGTTACCTCTATACATATTCTCCTATTTGTCTTCCTCTTTGTGTTCTACCAGTAGTGTAGACCACTCCATATTGAATTCTGCTGGTAACACCATATTGCATAACTGTAACATGGTTTCCATTTCTGTGATGGTATTTGGTGTTATCTCTACTTACTCTACTTTTGTCTTCCACACTCCTTCATTAGATATATTGTGGTGTGTGTCAGTTGTCCATACACATGCTCCATTGTTATGTGTGGCTTTGTCTGGTCTCCTGCTGAATGTTAGGACTTTTCAAGACATTTGGGTTCCTTGGTTTCCTGTCATATTTGTCCTTCCCCTTTGACAGTTTGCCAGTGTGGGTGATATACTTAACACTGTTTGCCTATATATCTAAGTTTTCATCCTCCCTTCCTACTATTCTTTTATTTCCATTCATTTTCACTTGGCTTTATAACTGGAAACTGTCAGTTTCCTTTTTGATGGTTACAGGGCAAGTTTGTTTTCCACTTTTCAGTTTACTAGATTTGCTTCTATGTTTCAATTCCATGTACTGTCTAAGTTATTTCACTAATTTTCCAGACCTTGTAATCCCAGCCCTACTTTTCTCTACGTTTGGAACATCATTGTTGTCCTTCATGCTCTTGCTCGTCCTCTGTTTAAACCTTTGTCCTCATGTTTGTTATATTACTTTTCTTTACCATTCCTGTTCCTGATATTGTTGGCATATTGTCTCTCTGAAGTGTTTGCAATCAGGATTCACTATGTTTTGTCACATAGTTTTTGACTCTTCCATTATTTGCAAGACTTTACTGCTCAGGAGAGTAATCCTGATTCCACTTCTTATCCCCTTCCTCCATCTCCCACTTTTAAAACCATTCTGATCCTGACCAACTCGTTTGCCTGATCAGGGGTCTACAATGGTATGTGGCATACACTATGTCCTTCTGTGTTTCCAAGTCTGTTTATTTCTTCATTGGAATCCTACTTTTTTCCTGTGACTTTTCTTCCATTCCCTTTACGGATTGAATTCACCAGTCACTTTCCCTGCCATATTCTTTCCTTTTTGTGAATGTTGTCATCTTTTTCTTGTTTTTTCTGCATCAGATCTGTCACCTTACCTTGTCCTTGGCTGATCTTTTCCATCTTCCCTGGATGGACATCAGAAAGGTGTATGAACTATTTCATTTGTTTTTAATTTTCTTTACAGGAGCCTTTTACTACATATTTCTTGGATCCCACTTTGTGGTAAGTGGTGCCTGATCAGACATACTTAATCTTAAAATATAGGTATCACAGTGAGACTCTTCCTGCTGCAGACCATATGCTGCTAGGTTTTGATGGAATGATTCCATCTATTTATTGTTTTTGCATTAATGTACCAAGTATTACAGGAAACTTAATAAAACACTACAAATCATATTAGACATGCCATAGAGATAAGGTGTTCTATAGGACAGTTTATAGTTATATTTTCTGGTCTGTTGCTTTGTAAATATGGTTGTCCAAGATAATTTGTTTACAGACTTACATGAGTAAAACAAACAGGGATTACTGCCTACCTCTGATGATTTATGGCATTGTGATTATTTCTACAGCAGACCTGATATATAATTTCAGATGAAACTGAGTGTTGGGTGATTGACTCTGTCAGTGTAATAGTTCTGCTTTTTGAAATAGGGCATCATTCAAATGTCTCTGGTGTTGCAATCCTTTGGACTCCAAAGCATTTTCTTACCCTTTTTTAGTGGGGTATGGGAGTCTTGTTGCTTCCCAGTTTCTATTCATTGAAGTGATTGACCATGGAGGCCAGTCTTCTTGAATGAAGCACAACACTACTCATTTGAGAGTAGGGCAGTGGCATTTTGCTTGTTTTAATGACATGATGCCTTTCCTGCTGCAGATGTGATGTACTATTTCAGTATGCTGCCAGGTGTTGGTAGTAACACTCCACCATATATATATATTGCAGTTTACCCATTCAGCTGAGATATTCCTCTTTCCTACCATCCTACTGATGTTGGTTCCTAGTTGGGTCAGGTACTGGTTTGAGATGGTCCAGACACACAAGTTCTCAGAAGATTGTGAATTTATTAAAATATTTCCCTTTTTAATTAAGAAATTCAAGCTTCTATATTATTATCACTATTTATTTACTCTAGTTTAATGCCAGGTTTATTGATACATAAAGTAGTTTAATAAAATAATCCCATAAGATTGACTTGGACATTTTGATTTATTTGAGTTCAGAGGGTTTATGATAAACAAAATTCATTACAAAACATGATAAATTAATAAGTCTTCTTTGAACAAATATTAATTGATTTTATTCTCAATAATATTGTGATTTTATGAATGGTTCAGGTGGAAATTTGATGTTTGCCAAAGATATTAGACAGAAAATTAGTAAACTTTGAAAGCCTATATCTTTGTGTTACACTTTTTTTTGGCTTTTTTTTTCTTGAAATTGATTAGTAGGTTGCAATTTCATATGTATATTTTATTAAGAATACTGTTTTGTAAAGATTTGACAAACTGTGAGTATTCTGCTGTGTTCTAAGCTTAAAGAAAAATTATTATGTTTATGCATGATATATACATTTTGTAATCCTTAGAACTAAAGAGGTGCTAATTAGTCAACCTTTACTATTGTTTAAATAAAAGCAATCATGTTACAATATTCATTAAGTAGTGAAACAAGAGTGCAAAGGCCAGTATAATGAAAGGAGAAAAGAAGTTCTTAAGTAACTAATGTTTCATTATACCACAAATTTTATTTTATGCTCTAATATTTTGTCATTACTCAAAAGTGTTGGTAACTCAAGGATTTCAAAGTAAACAAAAATAACCAATATATTGAACTTGGAAACATTTTAAGATAGCTTTAAGTAAGAACTTTTTATCATGTTTAATAGCTAATGATCTGTATATCTATGATATTGATTGGAATGCAAGTGAAAAAAAGTGATTATAGCAAGGAAATCTTTCTCACCTTTTCTGGGCTCATGGGCTATTTATCCCTACACTTTTTTTTTATTATTTTAGGTGAGAGGGGTGATATCAAAACCTCTCAATTTCCTAGCTTGTTTCATATATCTTATTTACTCAAAAATATTTTATTCATAAGTAAAATGCTACAGAAGAGTTTCAATAGCATCAGTAATAAAATTAAAAAGCAAATTTCTTTAATCTAAATTCAGTAATTCACTAGGATGTACTTTGGTAAATAAATTTCAGTATTAACATGCTCTGTAAATAACTTCATAAGTTTCTCCTTGGAGGACAGAGTGTAGATAGCTCAGTGTGTATTTTTGCTCCAGAAAAGTAATTAAAAATAGGCAAAGTACATATTATTAAAACATTCTACTAAATTATATTTCTGTAAAGCAGATGCATAAACCTTTGCATTACATGCTTATTTGTAAATTGCTCTGAATATATTTCATAATAATAATCAAAATTTTCACCTGTGTATGGAAACAAAAATTCACTAGTGTTATTTCCAATCTTAACGAGTATTATTTATTAGAGCTTCATTAAAATAGCTTATTTATTGTTATAACTGACTGTTTTTAATGTGTATTTTGAATTTGAGATTAGTAATATTCTTCAGCTTATAGATATTTTTTTGATATTTACTCTTCTTTTTTTTTTTAATTGCTGAACAGAGATTTTATGCTGTTTAATTTTTTTCAGCTCCACCAAAGTCTGGCCCCACCTCCAAATCAACAAATATATTTGTTGTAAGTAGAAAAAAATGCTACAAATTTGTAATGCACATAAAGCAAATAGTATTCTAAAGTAAGAAAAAACATATCAATGTTATTTATTTTTCATATTTCACAATATTTGACAATGTATCCATTCATATTTGTAAGTTGTAATTGGATAGTATATAAGCAAAAATTTTACATCACGTCTACATTAGTGTGCAGAGCATGACTAAAAAGAGAAGTTTGCAGTTAATAATATTAGTTTCATGGAAATGCTAGATAGATTTCACAATGTTGTGCTTGAAGTATAAAAATGTATTACTTTATCTTCTTCTACATAGTTTGTATGTTTGCCTGTTGAAACATACTTTAATTGAATGCATCACTAATTTTAAAATGTCATAAACTTTATAAATTTTACATGATAAAGTAAATAATATTTGTGTTTTGGACTAAGCATTTTTCTACAGTAGGTGTCTATGACTTTGTGGTGTTGATTTTGATAATAAATGAAAAGCACACACTTGTTTAAAAAAACAACAACACACACACACACTTATATTCAAAACAAGTTAAACTTTTTTTTCCAAATGTCTTTACACTGTGGATATTGAAACTGTGTCTTAACCACTATATAGTTTTCATCACTTCAAAAAAAATTTCACCCAGGCAAATTAAATTGCTTTAGAATTCAGTTGACAAGCTGAACTATTTTTTTTAATTAATATATATATATACATCATAATAATGTCTATATAATTCACTTACACTTGTATGAGTAACCACAATTGTATTTTGTACTGCCAATAATTGTCTACTTTTACATGCTTCCAAATAATCATCTGCTTTTTGTCAAAATCCAAATACTTGGAACACCCTTTGGTGATACAACTTATTCTCCTTATCTCATTCAATATTGTTAATATCATTGTAACATTTCATCCATTAGGCCTTTCACTCCAATGACAGTGAATGTTACGTTTAACTTTTCTCTGACCTGTCTTCTCTTTTGCATGACTTTACTTTTTTTCTGTTTCAGCTCATATAGCCATTTTTTGTAAATTCTTCACTTAGGCCTTCTAGAAATCTCTAAAATCCCAATGTTATGGATTGTAAACACTGTGTTTGATATTCTCAACATCAAACACAGAATTAATTAATTAATTAATTAATAACACTATCTATGCTAAATAGTTTTTTTATATCTGACAAATGGTTTTGTTGTGAGAAAAACAAAATTATAGCATAATATTCCATTTACCAGATGCAAGAGTATTTTGAGTTTTATCCTTAATAATTAAAACATGACATGGCTCAAACATTTACAGTAATTTTTTTGTTATTTTTGTATTACTTGTCATTCTTGTATATCTATGCAAGTGAACACTTAAATTTTTAAAGCTGTCAGAATCACACTAAAAACAGGAAACTAAATGACAATAAGCAAAACAAAAAATTGGTCATTATTTCATCACATAAAAGCTAACAAGTTTAAATACATTTTTACACAAATACACTAAAATACCAATATCATTATGCAAAACAATTATCAAAATTGTTTTTGTGTTGAAAGCAAACTATGTGTAGTGTGGAAACTCCATCTTTTCAAATAATTCTTGAAAATATTTTTTTTTTATTAAATCAGAGTTGAGGATAAAGTTCCATTTTTAATGTGAGTAAAACATTCGCACAAAGTAACTAACCAAAAGAAAATTTTACAGTCTTAGATGATTTATGAGTTAAACTCTGAGCTGGTGTGATCACAGCTAACATCTCATTTTCTTCACAAATTGAACTGGGAATATCAGAAAATGTAAATTACTGCAATGTTCTTGAACCTCAGTTTTTGCAAAGAAAAGTTAGTAGGCAAGAAAGACAAAAATAGCATAGATTTCAAAGATTGAAACAAATAATATATGTGTTTATTATTAAATCTGAATGCATAAAACAAATTCTTATTCAGAATTTTTCAGAGTGTGCCATTAAAACCTAATAAATTGTACAGAAGATAAGATTTATTTGTCATCTAATTAGAAAGTGTAAAGCCAAGTCTCATCAACTGCATCTTTTGAGGGACAGTTTTTTATTTAATCTAAATAAAACACAAAGTGTGGTTTAAATATAACTTTCTAAGGTAGATTTGTATTTTCTTTTAAGTGGCGATATAGAGAATTATAGAACTAGGTGATGCAAGTATAGATTTAGGCAAGGTACAAGTCGTCTGCATCTAAGACAATTTTCTTTTTCAAATTTGGTGTTTGGCCTATGGAATGGTTTGTCTTCAGATGTTGTGGCATCAGTAAATTGGAGTGAGTTTTAAAAGAAAACTTTATAAATATATAAATGATAAGGGCTGGCTTTAATTTTTTTTAATATTATTTATTTAATAGTTTTAGTGTGGCTTAGAGGATAGGACAGTTGAGATGGACCAACAGGTCCCTCATTGTCTCTAAATATAATGTTATGTTCATCAAAGAATATTTTATTTGTCCAGAAACCAGCCACATCACAGAAGAATGATTATCAAGCTGAGTTAGAAACCATCTATAATACAGGAAAAGAAATCAATAAAAATTTGGACAAATCATCTTTCTTGAAAGAGAATGACACAGTAGCTTCATCACATGTGCCTAAACCAGCATTTCATTACTCAAAGAAAGGACATGCTTCTCTTCACTTTCCAAGAAATGTTGATGATGGTATTACCTCAAGCACCTTTTCTGGTCAGGATGATCATAATCTGTCTGTCAGTGGCAGTTATAAATCTAGTTTTTTAGCTGATTTATCTGCTTTGTCTTGCTTAATCCCCAAACCCAAAACACGCACTTTATATAATCAGAAAGAGGAAAGTCAAGAAAATCTGCTAGATTTAAGTGATACATACAATATTAATGAATATTCACTATTAGAAGGGACTAATACAAAGTTGCAATTTCCATTTCATTCAGGTAATGTACTCCCAGAAAAAAAACTAACAACCCCAAGATTTTCCACCTGCTTTCCAAAAGACACCAGTGGTTCTTGTGCATCACCTTGTGTAAAAAATAACAAAAATAATGAGTCACATTTAAGTCATAGTAATGTTGCTCAACTTGAAAATCATTTCCCTGTATCTAATATACCTAGGAAAGTGCCAAATGAATCCAAAACTTTGAAGTTGAATGTCAATTCCTACCAAGGTGTAAGGACCCCTGTGCCTATTAGTTTTGAAAGCTCCAGTACTGTGTGGCAGTCCTCATTGGATACAAAAGCCAAAGAAGAAAGGTGAGGTAATAATAAAAAAAAATTAATTTTACTTGCATTTTTGATCTTCTTGACACACTATTAAATTGTTATAAATATCTGTCTTGAAGATAAATTAATTACCATACTTACAGTATAACAGTATTTGTGTGTTGCTAAATATCACTATTTTATTCAAGTGTATGTATTTTTTAGTGGTTTTTTAATCTAATTATAAATCTGAATAGACTTATAAATATTATATTAAGATATTTCTATTTTATTTCACCTTTTCAGCATTTTTATTTCTTCAGAGTTTCACACACATTTATAACTTGAATTTTCTGTTTTGTTTTATAGTTTTGTATATCTACATTTCTTTCACATGTCTTCTCATTAATATTTTTAAGCTTCGTATTCCCACCTGTTACAGTTAATATGTAAATAACTCATTTTTAATATATATGTAAAAACAGCTCGTTTGAATTGAGAAAATTTTTTTATGTAGAGGAGGGAACAACGTTTTGTATTCCTTCAGTCATCATCAGGTTCACAGAGAAAGGAAGAGGTAACTGACCAGAAGCTGAACACATGTTTGAAAGGGGTTGTGTAACTGAATGTCGGAATGTAGAGGGCATGCTTAGATGTTTGAATATATAATTTTATATTATTTATTTTATTATTATTACTACACTGACAAACACCACACCAACATTATTTATAAAATACAATGTGATAACTGCCACGTCTTCTATATTGGAGAAACAAGTAGAAAAATGGAAATCAGATTCAAAGAACATAAAAAAGTCATTTTCACACGTTTTCAAACACTGCAAGTCAAATAAACACAACATAACCATAGGAAACACTCAAATACTAAATAAAGAAACAAACATAAACAAATGCAAAATTAAAGAAGCCTTACTTATACAACAACTTAAACCCAAAATAAACCAATATGAAGGAACACCTTTATACCTATATTAAATATAATAAAATAAAATTATATATTCAAACATCTAACACCGCCCTCTACATTCCGACACTCAGTTACACAACCCCTTTCAAACATGTGGTCAGCTTCTTCCTTTCTCTGTGAACCTGACAATGATCAAAGAAAGTCGAATGTTGTTTGCTCCTCTACGTAAAAATTTTTTCAACCCAAACGAGCCATTTTGACATATATATTTTTATCTACAAGTGGGTTTTCTCAACATCATTGATTAACTCGTTTTTGTTTTGCTAGTAGACTGACGAACAGTTACATGTTTTGAGATGTCTTTTATTCAAGTTGTGATCCAATGTTTATGTAGGAATTTCGAAAAAGATGCAGAAGAGATATTTTTAATTTATTCTTCTGAATTTTTCACCCAAAAAGGTTTTTAAATTAATAAAAGATAAATATTAAGCAAAATCTATCACTGAGTTATAATACTAGTTTCAGAAAATTCCACTCCTCATTGGTAACTTTGAACAAGAACAAAAGTCAAATGATTGATTTGGCTTCATATTTTGTATGTGTATGTTTTGATAAATGTTTGTTAATTTCTAATAATTTTTTGTGATATATTGTGCTACAATAAAGCAGCTTTACTTGTAAATAATTTTACATAATCATATCAGACATTGTTCCTAGAGCTATAGTCCTGTATCTAATATAATTTTAATTTTTTTATCACTTCAGACTTTATTTTAAACAAAAATACAGATTTGCTTTCTTGACAAAACAACTTTAAAGATCTATAATAAATTCAGTAACTATATAAAAATAAAACTCAAGTCTTAAAATTATTGCGAGAACAGAATACCTAGTATCAATATAATAAGACATACATTACCAGAATAACAAGGAATTACAATTATGGTTTTCAGGCAGTTATAAATGGTTCTTGCAACTCAGCACATTTCCATTATTTTCTGTTCCTTTTTTCATTGTTATATTTGTCATTTGCTTCAACAATTACAAGTTTACCTTAAAATACATCATTAAAGCAAGAGTTAGTAAAATATACCAAATAAAATTATATATATACTAAGCTTAATCTTTTGCACTTTACTTTCCATAATTCAGTATGTCTCTGTCAATAACCATTCCATAAATCCATTAGTACTTAAAGAGTATTGTTAAAATTGTTTTAACATTCATAATAATTATTCAGTTTATTTTCTACATTAGTGTATACAAGTTGTTAAAGACCCCTGAAGGAAAATAAATATCAAAAGTATGATGTTGTGGTATATTTATTTGAATATCTTCAGAAGATAGCGTGACATTTGCTGTAGAATTATTCTAATGAATATATTTATAAAAGGATTTATTTTTGCTATAGACATTGCCCTAGTTTTCAGATTAGATAGTTTTGTCACAAAAGGAAATGAAAAATATCTGTACACATCACTCGTAATGTTTTCTAGAACTCATGGCTGCATAATATCAGACTTGAATAGGCTTGTTTCTTGTTTTAACATATTTATTGTTCAGTAATTCTGACAAATGCAGTTGTGTGTGACCTGTAGATTAAAATAATGCTCAGTATTAAATAAATATTGACCATATCTAGTTAGTTCACACAAAGTTCAAAACGTTTAGTAAATTTCCTTGTGTAAATGTGAATCAGAATATTTTAAAGATGCGTAACTGAAATGTTCACTGATATTAACAGAAGTATATATTAATGTCATAGTAATATTAGGTTAAAATATTGATACACAGTGTAAAGTATGTAAACTGTATAGTCAAATTAGTCACTATGATGCTATGGATTGGTGTATGATAAGAAAAATTGGTTATCAAATGTAACTTTACAAATTATAAAAGTTCATTTTAAATTATACTTAATGGATATATTAAACATTGCGTTGCTTATTTATTACATGTAATTCCTAACATTCAATTAATGTTTGCTGAAATTTCTTAGTGTGTGAAAGTTAGTGTAAAGATATAAACAGCATTATACCTCATTTGTTTAGATTCAGAATTGATTATTTCATGGTTAAGAACTTTACACATTCCAGTAAATACCTTGAATGTTCACAGTATGTACCATTACAAAAATCAACCTTTTATATAATATGAACTGAAGAAATAAATTATGAAATTCTGCCTCAGAAATATTTGGTAATTTCCAATACTGAAGGAATTAACCAATTTAATGAAAGTTTAATGACTTGCAAATATTTATGCTATAATATAGCACAAACAAAAACCACTGTGTGATAAATACACATACATGTCTCTAGGTGCTAGGTTTCAGACAAAGAAATGGTATGTAATAAATTATTTGCATGCTCAACTGCATATACAGTAGTTAAATATTTCTATAATTTTGGTAAATATTTAAAATTACTAAAGTTATCTTTCTGATAAATGTGAACTTCAATCAAGTTTTTATTCCAGGCATGAAAGTCCTCTGACTGGTGGTGTATTTAACATTTTCACATAAACCTGGGATGTAATATTTGATGTTAGAAGGGCAACAAACATGATACTGATAGTAATCTACAGTATACCACTGTTATTTGGCAGAAAATATCCCTTTTTATAATTTCATAAATTTTAACCTCAATCAAGTAGGGGTACTAACAAAACTAACAAGAAGGAGAAGTAACTTAAGTAACTTGAGAAACCAGGTAGAAGAGTGCCTTTATAATAACTACAATAGAAAAAAATAGGGTCTATCTTTGTAGTATTATAATGCGTAGCAGTTATTAGACAACACATTTTCCTGATTAAACAAAAATTAACCTAAGCATACAAGAGAGTAACAAAATGGCATGAAATAGTAGTGATAGAACTAGTTATTTGTAACACCAATAAATCTTTTGAAGTATTTTTTCTTTTCTTTTTTTTAAGGAATCATGTTATGTTTCAAATAACTGCAGAGCATGAATGCATTGCCACTGATAACAGTAATCACTTTTTCAAAATTATTAAATAGATAATAGGTATGACCATGCTAAAATTAAGTTTCTTTAGTTGTGTTATTTTTTCAACCTGTTAATTTCACGTGTAGATGCTTCAGGGCAGAATTCTAGTAGACAAGCACATAAGTGAAATGTTTTGAAACCTATGAAGCTACTGTTTAAACTACAATTTTTTTTTCATTTAATAATATGGTGCATTTATTTTAAAATCATTTTAAAGTTTATTATATAGTAGTTGTACTGTTTTACAGCTAGCCTCTTACAGTACAGCTTATCACTAACAATGTTTTAAGTGTCTTCTGGTTAGCTAACCTAATGTGAAAACCATCACAAAGTTCCCAAGTCATTATAAACTGTAAGGATGATTCTGCCCCAGCTGAAAAATATTTTGAAAAGAAAGGTTTTATTTATGAGCAAAAGATATTTTTCATAAAATTAAAATGAATTTACCTAAAGAAAACCTGTTATTTAAAATACAACTTTAGATACGTACAATTGCTAGAAATGTGTGTAAGATGTTTTGTATAAGATAAATATCCAAGAAAGTTTTATTGTAAGAGGTATTATTGAAGCAGTAAAGGATATTTTTTCTGAATATATAGGTCATTAGTTCAAATTGTACCTTCAGCAAGGACCTCAACAAAGGAAGAAAAAACATTCCAACATGTATCTTCCCTCACTATACCTCAACACCCTCTACCCACTATGCATAATGTTCATTATGGGAATTTAATCAGAAAATATGATTTTGTAAGTTTTAATGCCAATTAAACAGATTTTTTCTTAGTTTTCAAAGTTATATATTTTTAATAGTAAATATTATTCATGTTTTATATGACAAAATGCTCTAGTTTTTGAGTTAGAAAGGTACTTTAAGGTAATTTCATTCTGTAAAACTGCTATTGCATCAGATAATTTTTTAAAAATATAACTTCTTTTACTTAAAACTTTAAATCTTCTATTCAAAAATGTAATTTTTAAGTGCTGGTGAATATGACAGTGTGTTTTTCATTTTTATATTTTCAAGTCCTATTTTACAGTCGTAGAAGTTTTAGCTATATGTGTAATTAATTGTTCATACAGTTTCACAGGATTCAACAAAAAACATTGCTTTGCTGTGTTATAATACATTTACTAAGTTTCTATACAGTGGGATGACTGAACTATCAAAATATCAGTAGAGCAGCTTACCAATTGTGTTTTTATATTTCATTTAGAAGGATAGATTTCACAATAAAATTTGTCGATACATTAAATTGCATTCTTTGTTCAGAAACACCCACTATCCTTCTGCACACACCCCCCCTCAGTGTGGATTTCTGTATATGGTGAGGGGACCTCCCAGGGAACGTTCGGTTTTTCAGTTTACCTCATCTTGGATCTAAACATTCACCCACGTGTTTACTGTGCATGGTGACCCGTGAAAGGTAGGATAGGATCCTGGTGGTTGAGGGATCGAACCCTAACACATCACTTTGGCCTTGAATTCCTGTAGACGGGTGGCCTTGGGGTAGACCCCTTGAGTCAATTGGCTGGTCCATTTGAGCTAGGGTCAACCAAGCATTAATGTTGCATGTTTTCAACAGGTGTTGTGGGAATTGTATCTGATGCTGGTGTTTGAGTATAGTGCTCACAAAACCCTGGTGTTGCTGCAGTGTGCTTGTTTGGCATTGTAGTGCATCTCCTTGTAGGGCTTCATGGTGGGTAGGGTCAGTGGGCACCAAAATATTCCTTTTTCTTATTATAGATCCTCCAAATAAAAACTTAAATAAAATAGTGAAAAAACAGTCCATAGGTAAACGATCACATCTTGAAGATTTTGAGCAGCAATCTTCAACATCTGTAACACCTGTTGTACCTCATTTTCTTATACTTTATTCTCTTTTAGACAAACCTTCAGGGCAGATGTCTCCCTTTTTCATTTAGAAGGGACCAGAGTGACTTGCTGGCTTTCCAAAATCATTAAAGAAGCTTCGATCTGGTGAGATATCGGTGGAAACATCCACATCTCAACAGAGTGAACTCCTTTTGCATTCAAAGGTGATTGGGGATATACCTATTGAGGTTACACCCCATGCTACTTTGAATTCATCACAAGGAGCTATTGTTGAGAGGGATTTGAAGAACATCCTAAAGTCCGCGATTCTCACTGGTTTCTCCACCCAATGAGTTTCTGCAATGAGGTGCATCTCCACTCACAAAGATGGAATTATGATAACTTACTCTGACATTTACATCACTATGTACACCTGCCACCATTAAAGCAGACTATCTTAACTGCAGGGTACGGCCATACATTCTAACCCTCTCAGATGTTTCCAGTGTCAGTGGTTCAGTCATCGAAGACGTCATGTCATGGTTTCTTGACATGTGCTTGTTGTGGTGGCATGGACCTCAATGCTTATGAGTGTGAAATGGATCCTCAATGTGACAACTGCAATGGCTCTCACCTGTTCTACTTTTGTTTTTGCCCTAAATGGTTGGAAGAAAAAGAGGTGCAGCATTTGAAAACAATTCAAAACATTACTTTTCCTGAGGCTCAAAAGTTGCTGTCCACCATTTCATCTCAGATGTATGCTGCTACACTTTGTTCCACTACTACAGTAGGGGAGTGCCTTTCATTGCTAAATTAAGGATAACTAGTTCAGATAGCCTTTGTGCACTTTATGCAAAATTCAAACCAAACTACATGAACTTTATAACTGGCCTTAAAAACTAATCTTAAACTAATGTGATTGAACATCTACATGTTTGTCCCAATAAAATAGTGTATTTTCTAATATGTTAGAGTTTGTTTTTGTCATGTTTCCTTGCTCAGTCTAGAATGGTCATCTGGTGGAACTGATATCCTTTGTAAACAAATAAATACATAAATGTATAAACGTTAGTTTCATTAGTCGTATTCTCTACTTAAACATAAAAAAAAGATACAATGTGACAAAGTTAGAATTAAATTGTAACTAAATACTATATGAGCTTCAGCTGTATGATTGCAATGTGTAGATAGATTTACATAGTAGAGAACAGATTTTAATATTAGTTGTTTATGATAAAAATGTGTATTATTTGATTAAAGATGTGTAGATCTGTTACATCATTTATTCATATTTTGAGTGTTTAAATTATTCATGTAAAGATAAAATTAAATATGCTTACCATTTTTAATATTGTTAAAAAATGTTTTTTTTTTTCCTTTTTTAACAATGCATATTACTTTTATAACATTCTGTAATTAAAATATTATCAACAGAATTTATCTTTACCGTAGCCTGAAAATACAATGAATTCAGTTACATTAAGAAAATGTAAAGCCGTTTATAGCTTCAAAGGTGAAAACCCTGATGAATTAACATTTAAAGAAGGGGATGTGATCATATTTGAAGAGAAAATAAATGAAGATTGGTGGAAGGGCAATCTTGGAGACCAACAAGGTATTTTTCCATCATCGTATGTAGTGATGGAAGGCACTGATGATTTCAACAGTACAAATGTTAATGCTAGAGAAGGTATTCATCATTTGTTTTTAATGAATTGTACATATAGTAAAGTTTTGTTACATCTTAGTTAAATTAATATAGCATGATGCAGATAATAATTATAATTTGGTGTTGTAGATGGTTTTTGTACATTCTGGAAAACTGATTTCTCCTTGAGTGATTTACTTAAGTGTTTTCAATGATACTGTTGTAAGTTTTATGATAGTGAAGTACTTGTAAAGATATTTATAATATTCCATGAATTTCAAATATTTTCCTGAAAGGTAAATAAGATTATTTTGCATTATGTGCAATAATTTTAATTCCAATATCAAAGCAGTTTCATGGTTTAAAAATAAAAAGATTGGGAAGTAGCAATTGTAGGTAGAACTATGTAATACAGTTTTTACATGTGGTAAAGATGTGAAATTTTTCAAACAAATGAGTTCTTATTTAAAATACAGAGATAATGCATGAGGTTTAATTATATGCTGTATGTAGTTTAATTCATGCTTTTCAATTCATATATAGGACTTACAACATGTATAGTTGTGGCACTGTATGACTTTGAAGAAGGAGATGAGAGAGATTTGAGCTTCAAAGCAAGTATTATTTTCTGTGTTTGAATACTAAAAAGAGAAGAAAAAAAAAGATAAATGTTGCAAAAACTAGTTTATAGTGCTTATAAGGAGGAAAATTAATGGTGATGGACCTTTAAAGTATATGTTACATTTAATTACAAAGTTCTCAATCAGAGGTTATGTGGCTACATTTTAAATACACATTTCTACAGCATTCCAATGTTTTTACTATCTACATGCATTTAAATATTTAAAAGTTTTAGAGAACAGTGAACTAACAAAAAAAAGTTATGAACCTTGATAGTGGTTCATAATAGGGATTGTTCATTTGCTGTTCATTTTTATTCTTTAATGTTGTCCCACGAACCTACAGTAAAAGTGGCTATGATTATTATAATCAAACCTCAGCATTATTACTAAATGCATTTTTGCACATTGTGTAGAGTAGTTTTTAGGTTTATTTGACTACATAGCAATAACATTCACATCCTGTCATTTTAATGTAGTGTGTGGTGTATATGTATAGAGGCTTATAATCCACTAGGTGGATATATAGTCGCATGTGGTCTGTGGATGTAAATAAATGTTTATATGGAAAGCGTGACATATCTACCATAGTGATTATTAGCTTGTTGCAACTGTATTGATGTTTCATATAATTTGTTTGTATATAGGGTTCCTCCCCTTTTGGACTTGACAATGCTTACAGGATTACATTTTTTTAACACTGCATTACTTTTGGCCATTTTACAGAAACATCTAAAATATAAAAATATCAGGTCATCTCTCACAATAGAACTCTTTAGGCCACAGTTTAAAAGTTAGCACAGAGCTCAGCCTTGAGCATTGGATCAGCAGCCACTGTGATGGCTGATGGTAAGTGTCAAATTATAGCCAACACTGTGTAATTTGGAATTTTATAGATACTGCAAAAAGAGCAGCCATTTTTGAAGTTTGACTGTAAGGAGTGACAAGAATCATGCAAACATGATGCAAAAATGATGATTCTAGGTGAAAGTGAGACAAAATATTATTACCATATATTTTATTGAAAAGGGTTTAGTTTCAGATAAAGTATGCAGCAGTGACAGCCCATCAATTTAGAGTAATCACAGTGGAAGTGGATCATAGAAGTGTCACTATTTTATCAGAAATGGTGGGGAAAAGGTATATTAATATAATCGGTTCACAGATGTGAAAATTAACACATTTTTGACCTTCAAGAGGAAATCTGACCAGCTACAGCAAACCTTTGACTGACCTTACTATGACCAGCAGAGAAGAATAAGAAAAAAGGAAAAATATAACAATTATAAAAAAGTATTAAAAATGCTTATTTGCATACGTATCCTATTATATTATGACATCTTGTAATATTTTCATTGAATATATGTGCATGCATCTGTACAACTGGAAAAACTCATGGCTATCCACCTATATATGTATGTATGTGTACACATGTATTTTTACACAGCTTTACACCAAAAAAACTATAAAGCCTGTGTGTGTGTGTGTGTATACACACACAGACACACACATAATATTTAGCAAATGGTAAAAAGCTGTATTATTGTTGTCTAAACTGTAACACAAATAGTTTCAGAGCTGTAACAGTGTCACTGTATGAAAGAAATGTTCCAGGTTTTCATTCTTCAAATGTGGTAACCCTAGATAGGAAGAGATGGTATGTCATGTTACTTAGAATTTTTAAGGGAATATAATGTTTTAGACTTTAATAATGTTATTCATTAAGAAGGTCAAAGAAATGTAAATTGATTAATTTCTACTTTTATAGAAAGGTGATAAAATCAAGGTTATAGCTCGTATTAATAAGGACTGGTTGTATGGTGAATTTCAAGGTCTGAGGGGAAATTTTCCCGAATCATTTGTATATAAACCTTCCCAAGAAGCATTGGTAAGTATCTGTTTTAAGAGATGAATTAGATAGCTGTATTGTATTTCATATATTTAATAAAAGGGTTTGAAACATAATTTTTTTAAATTATTTTGATACACATACACTTCTATATGTATGTATGATTAGACATTGCCAAACATCTCTAACATTTGGGAACTGACAAGGATTTCTTAGTATTCAGGTAACAGCTTTACAAAATAACATGCAGTTGATCCTTGCTTTTTCCTCTGAAGGAGTTTTGTCCTAGTTTTCAACTTCATGCAAGTTGTGCATTTTAGAGACAAAACACATTGTTTTTCTTTGTATAATTTAATGTTCACAAAGTTTTGAGAGTGAACCACTCACGTGATCAGTTCATATGATGCATATTTTAACAGCTAGCAATGAAACATCTGAAGTCTAAATTCCAATTTATATTTATTGTAAATTTCTATTCTTTACCCATCTTTTTTAGCTTGACCAATTATATTAAGAATTTCTGTATATAAGAAAAAACACACTTTTTTAATGAAATGTTCACTAAATTCTGGAACAACGGTTCACTATTTTTAGGCATATAGACACCAAGGACTCAATAAGCCCTGTGTATAATAAAATATTTCTGTCTAAAAACTTGAAAATAATTTATATTGTGTATTATTATTTAATAAATAATCTCTTCTGATATAATATATAGTTAGAATTTGTTCTTCTACAGTATTCTTGTTCTTGCTTGCTATTCCATTAAAATGTGATTGAAAGACAATTTAGCTGGCAAAATACAGAAGGAGACTTACATTTGGCAGTTCTGAAAAAAATATTATTTAGTTTGACCTGATTCCACTATTGATAGTTCAAGTCATGGTTACCAATATACCATTGTCAATTTTCAATGAGTTCTTTCATGATTTACAGCCAAAAGTGGTGATTGTAGCAATTAAAAATTATTGGATATATGAAATGTAAGATTCAGATCAAAAGTAAAATAAATCTTTGGAAATTTTACAACATAAGGAATGACTAATTTAGAACAATACTTGGGTAAAACATCTATATGTACAATTATTAGGAATACAGCATTAAAATCATTATGCAATAAACAGCTGTTAAACCCAGGAACTTATCCAAAAGGAAAGAAAAAAAAAACTACATATATTTCACTGTCTATGACACCACCATCAGGAGTAATGGTAAAAACTTGGTTGGGACTTTTATACCCACATAATCATTTACTGTCTTAGTGTCACCTAGGCTGAAACTACTCAGAGCTACAAAATATCTGTCTAGTACTCTATTATTTCTGGACCTGGACCAGCTTCCTTGTTTAATATTATTTTTCAATTTCATTAATTTCTCTGGTATTTAATACAGTTTTAAATTTTATCTGCTGTCACTTTTGTGTTACTTCTATACATAACAACATGTTTCCACTATGTGTTTGGCTAGGTTGATGGTAATTTTAAATATATAACTTATCAATGGCTCAACACAGAATTTCAGTAAGGAGAATATATAGCATTTAAAAACTATTTAGATTTATATATTATTATTGAATTATCTAATGAAGGGCAAGTTTTTATCTCTACCCTTTACTTTTGCCTTTTTCAGACTTTTCTGAAAGTCTGAAAGTTTCCATATTCTTCTACCATCTTGAGCATTTTCTCATTGCTGATCCATTCATTTTAGTTTATTTTTATTTTATATTTGTTTTCAGACCCACATCTCAAACACTTAATTTTTTAGTGTTACTGTGCCATACAGCACCACACTCTAAATCATTTAAGTAATACAAATAGAAATGAACTGTTAATAATTTATTAACAACTTAATACTCAAATATTTAATATATCTTTGTCTTTACAATTAACTTTCAAGTCAGTAGCTAGCTGTTCCTCAGTGGGATAACAAAAAGTTTATGGAGTTAAAATGTGAAAATCTGAGATTCAACTGCCTGTGGTAGACACAGCAGATAGCCAAATGTGATTTTATTGTAAAACAAACAAACAGAAATTAGTTTGCCAAATTCTGTAATGTGTTGAGTGAGTGGTTGTGTTCTGCTTTCTAAAATTAGTTAAACGTTATGACAGCTTGTTGTTAGGAAATTAGATGTTTCCTTTTTCACTAGAAGTTAAAATTTATATGTAATGTTAGACTACAGTAGTATAGTGTTTTTTCTGCTATTATATAATTTTTAACACCTCATTTGAAACTTCAACACACATACAGTTTATCCAACATCTTGAACTAAAGATTAGATCAGTTTAATGTTATTCTATGTTTCTTTGGAATTCCATGGAATAGCTCTTAACTCAATGCTGTCCATTGATATGAAAAAAGATGTATATCTGTTATATGTTAAGAATTGCTTATAATTCAGGATATGAATAGATGGAGCTGTATAGATAGGTAGTAAGTGCTGTTTTAATTGGTGATTGATTAGGAATGTTGTTTGTTTTATATATTATTTTCAATTACAGGGACTACCAGTTGGGAAGATGTATTTTGCAAGGTATTCATTTAAAGGAGAAAACAGCAATGAGCTGACATTTAATAAGAGTGAAACAATTCTTTGTACAGGAATTGTTAATACTGACTGGTGGCAAGGAAAATTAGTCAAAGATCCAATGGGAAAAGAAGGAATGTTCCCCTTATCATTTGTTGAAATAATGGTGTAATATTCCACATAAAGCTCAAGGTACAACACAGAATAGCTTTATTTTTGTAATTTAAAATGTGTTTAGTATAATCAAACAGAAGTATTTTGGAGTGCTTTTTCTGATATCATAATTTTATATATAATTGTATCTTAATAGTTCAGCTTTGAGTTTTTTAGTTATTTGAGTTTGATAGTCCTACATGCACCTGTATAAATGTATGAATATTTTTCCCAATAAATATGAATATATTCTTCCAATATGTGTTTTTAAATTTAAATGTGGTTAAGTGACATAAAAGTATTAATATTGTTGAAAAGTAGATTATAGATGAATTTATAATGCTCTTAAAATAAAGATACTGTTTTCTGTTTCTTTTAAACTAATATTTGATATTTAAAATATAAGAAAATTGACAGATCCATGCAAAATGATGACTAAATTTATATCAGGAACGAGAATTTTCTGTGTTTCTATAAAAGTTCTTACTTCACAGTTTTTTCCCTCCTAAATAGTTCTTCATGATATCTTCATACCCAGTTTTAACTCTTACTATAAGAAGCGAGTCACTCTGACCAACCTTAGAAGTGTGAAACTACACACACACACACACACACACACACACACACACACACACTATAACTGTGAATTTTATCTGTCTTCACAAAATTTGACAAACATTTGGTAAAAATGTATCTCAGGATGACTGGTATGGGTATTAACATTTTTAACAAAATAAAGCAGAACTACATTTTGACCTCCTTAGGTCATCTTCAGGAAGTTGAAATGTAGTTCTCTGCTTTATTTTGGTAAAAGTGCTAATACTCATCTTAGCTACCCTGAGATATATTTTTACTTCAACTGGGTTTCTTGTCATGAAACTTTTAGTAAATAGTATTAGTCTATTCTGTACAAAAACGGAGTCTTATAAAGTATTTGTTCTAGAGATATGTCTCTGAATTCATGAAGTCTTTACTGAGTCAACCTGAGGTCAAAGTGATTTTATCTAAGTTTTTTACCTCGTACATGAAATTTCTTTTTTTTTATGTTTTAACTACTTTTGTTAAAAATGTGTAGCAATTAATAAAAAAAATATATCTGAAAACAAATGTAGTTACTCACGTGTGGATTCAGGCCTTTTGCCATTAATGCCATAGCATTAACTCTATTTTCTTTTCTCACTACGTCTTTCAATTAACAAATTTATCAAGTGCTTGTTAGTAGTTAAGCTTGGAGAGTTAATCATTTTAAGCCTTACATGATTCTTACCCATATTATCTTAGTAAAATATACTTGTTAGAAACACCCATCTTTTGATAACCTTAATTTACACTGACATATGGGAATACACAGTAAATTGTATATTGTTCAGTTCATAGCTTTTGTTGAGTGTTATAGGTACAGCAGCAATCGTTTGGCATTTAACTTGTTTCTTTTGACTGACTATCTGAGCCACTATGCTCAGTAACAAGGTACAATAATTTAACATTGGAAGAGGGTTGAAAATGTTATATGATGATTTTGAAGCCTTAAAACATCATTAGAGTATGTTTACAGATCCAGACTTCTCTGACAACTATGCATCTTGACAATAGCCTACAATATATTTGCCATTTTAAAAGGCTCCATCATTAGGCTGTTATGTTGTTGTTTTTTTCCATTCTTCATTGTAAACTTTCTATAACCCATCTTATATATGAGTATAATGGTTTCACCTATGAATTTCCGTGAATTGACTGATTTTCTTAGGATTAGCATGAATGCTCACTTAAGAAATATAAGAAATCATCTTAGTTTATTCAATCCTGTATAAATACAAATAAAATGGTTTTCAAACTTGATAAATTTAATAAGGTATACACAGCAACATTACACTGGAAAGAAGCAAAACACTTTAAACTATGGTTCAATACAAAGAACATGTATTTCTTCTTAAGTGTGCTTAATTTTTCTCCTAATCTTTGTCTCTTCTTATTGGAAAGAGTATGAAGAGAGCTTCCTTCACCATCTTCACTAAAATGAAAGTAAAGTTCTTTTATTTTATTTTAGGACAAAAAAAACTGCTTAAAAACAAGTAAAAGATTCAAAGCTCTTTGAATATTTATAACTGTTCTAAAACATGTATGACTAGTGAGAAGGAAATATATTTTATGCCTCCTTGGCTGTCTTATAATTACATTTGTATATAATAAAGAAAATATTTCAGTAGTCACTGGTATACTGTATGCAGTTATCTTGCTATTTCTTCTAATAAAAACTGACTTTAGTGATACACTTGTTCCATATTTTTTTAAATATCTTTAGATAAAAACATTCGAAACGTCTATTAAAATGCTTGCACAAGCCTATTAATTTCATTTGTCTCTGTGAGAATAAACATAGAAAGTGCTTTTTTTATTTTGTTGAAAGATAATCTTAACTGATAAATGCTCAAAAAATTAGTTTTTATTATCTATGTGATGTACAACGAAATGTATTGTTAACATGCATGAAATTGTTATTTGATTAGGAATAAAATTTAAAAAAAATTTATGATATATATTTTTGATTTAAGTTTAACAGAGTAACTTAATTTATTACACTATAGCATTTGAATACTAGTTTTTACTATGTATTCTTTTTTAATGATTTTAAAACAATTTTCTAAAATACCCCTCTGAAAAGTTAAAATCAATCGAAAAAGCTCATAATGACAGTGATGATAAAATCTGTTATATCAGTAGTTGAATATAGTACTGGTAATACAACATATAATTCTATATCACATGGTTAAAGTTCCTTTGCAAATGAAATGTACCGAAATTATAATTATTACTGAGTTAAATATGAAAAAAATATTTTTGTGTCTTTAAAATAATGTAAGTATAGTTGTAATAAAAATAATACATATTGGGACAGTACATGTCTTTGTGTATCAATAATACCTGTTTTTTGGCACTTAGTTATTCCATGTGTATTGATATTAATTAAACTTCATGAAAGAGACTATTGTCAGTTGATAGCTAAACTCTTCCAGGTTTCTATTGTAAATCATTAATAATGTGTAAGAAATTAAAATAATTAGATAAAAATATGGTATGTAACTCTGAAGCATGTAAAATTTTAAATGAAATTGTAAATTTTATCATTGAATTGAGCAGTAAGTCATAGATATTGCTACATTTATTCTAGTCTTTGAATCATACAAGTTATTTAAAAGCATGTACAAAATTTGTTTGCTTTTATTTGTTGTAGGAATGTCTAATTTTACTTCCAAATGTTCTGTACGTAACATTTTAACAAAGACTGAAAGTTAAAAAAGAAATTATTTTTTCAGTTTCATTTTTAAGTTTTATTCAAATGATTTGTTCTGTGATGAAATTTATTTACTGCAGTTTCTGTGTGAAAATATTCATGTTGCATCTTGTCATTTATTGAAATACATTATAATTACAATATTATATTGGTTACACTTTGGTTATTTTTACTGATGTTTCTTTTTCATTTTTGTTTTTAACCCATGAAATGGGGAAAACTTTTGTATTTTTACAGATTTTCTTGGTTTAAATACATTTGATTTTGTTTTAAATACTGTTTTTGATAAAATAAAAATGTTTTCTTATTTTAATGTGATTTTAATGAATAAAAAATCTACAGCTTTTCTTCAGCTGTTTCAGAATTTGAAGCTTAAGTGATCTTTAAGCAAGTTTTTACAGTTACACAATTTCAAAGACTTTATACTGTTGCAGTTCACACATTGCTCAACAAAACTAGTTTAAGATTAGTGAGGTATGTAAAACCATTTGTGTACCCATTCAACTAGCTAATGTCCCATGGGTCTAAATCTGAAAGCTGACTTTTCTGTGTTGTTCTCTGATGCGTTCTTGGGATGCTTTCAATGTTTAGTGAAGATTAATAGAATAGTATAATAAATAGATAGAGGGTTCTTTGGGAGGTGTCTTAAGGATGTTAGATCTGAATAGTGACCCTCCTCAGGAAAAAACAAGATGTGAAAGACAAACAGACTATAACCCCCTTATTCTGTTGCACTTTGACTTACCTATAATTCTTTCAGGAATCTCTCACAGTACAGGCTGTACTAAATTAACACCAAGCAAAATCTGTGGGTGTGAAAGGCAGAAACACACCCAGTTCCTTTTCCTGTAGGTAGTGACATGAAGATGGGAGGTTTTATCAAAATGCCAACCCCATGACACACCTTGGAGGGGTCAAATTTGTTTTACCATGCAATACATTATATTTAATATTTTTAATAAAGTTTAATTTTTATAATACATGATAAATCAAAGATAAATTGTTTTTCCATTAAAAGGATATTTAGTATACAGTTCTCTGAAGTCATGAAAGGTTGCAAATTTTATCACTACACCTGCAAGCAGTCTCATGCATGAACATTTGCTGTGCATCAAAATTTTTGAATAAGTAATTTTATTTTGGGATATTTTCTCAAATTATGTTATGTGAAATGATTGAAAGTCAAATTTGACCTTACACAGTAGGTTATTTATTTTAGTGTTACATTAAAACAGTTTTGAATATGCACATCAATAAGTCACATAACCACCAAAATAAAGTTGCAGTGGAGTGAAATGTATTATAACTACATTTTAACATTGTTTTGCATGTCACCAGTAGTGTGATGTACTGAAAATTTACTTTAGGAAGGGTGTGTAACACCCATTTTTAATACAAAATTTTCAAATACATGCATTACAAAAATGTATTAGGATCAGCAACTAAGAGTTTACAACATGGTGGTAACTCTTGTATTTAATGGTACTGATAAACAGAAGAAAATGGATCAACTTGGTGTACCAGAATTATTCAGAAAGAGAGCTGCAAGAAGTTGTACCCCTAGCCAGGATAACCAAAGTGCGGCATCTTTTAACACATGAGGATTCACAAACACAAAAGTCAGGAGCAAAAACTGTCCGCATGTACACAACAAAAGAAAAATATCTTCATCAGAAAAAATGACACAAACATCAATTGTAGAAAGCTGTGTGTATGATGAAATGATATATTACTGAGTAAAATTAGCAATACATGGCGAGACTTGATTAAGTGTACGTGTACCTTGATAATCTCAACAAATGGTATTGTATTGACAGACTGCCTTTCGTCAATATAAAGTTTAATACTAACATAAGGACGGTTAATGCAGATGGCTCTCTCGTGGCCATATGCGAAGTGCAACAAACAAACTATATACACACATATAATTTGCAATTGGTCATTTGTCAGGAGGCACAAAGGCTGCAAACATTTACAAATTATGTTTGCTTGTATTCCCAAAAACACATTAATTTGTATGTGGATGTTACAAATAAAGAAATTTTAAATAATAAATGTATTCAGTATCATTCATACTGCCGATACAAAAAGAGAGAACTTGCACAAACGAGAAACCACTCTGATTTTATATTGATTTGTTTAAAAGAAATAAAATAAAAAAATTGAAATATAAGTGCACAGATACGTTAGTACATTATCCAGCTCTTTCTCCTGTTTAACTGATGTAAAATCTGTAACGATTTTCCATATGCAACTCGTACTCGAGAGTGAAATATATCACTTGCATCATATAAATGTCTTGGTTGATAAAAGGAAAATATTTGCAAATAATAGTTTTGGTTTCATTTAAAGGATTCGGAAATTTCTGTATATAGTGTGAGAATAGAAGAATGGATATACGAATCCCGGTTTTTAGCATCATTAGTCCGGAAACGTTCCCCTATGCTCCTAAAGGATGAATGTAGTTTTACCTCTTAAGTTTTACAGGATTGCAAGCATTTGAAGTTCTACTACTGTGAATTCATAATATTTGTCGTTCAACCAAGAGAAAGAAAGGGCGATCGTGTTTGGTGTGACGGGGATTGGAAACCGTGACCCTCAAATTACGAGTCGAACGCATTACCCCACCTGGTCATGCCGGGCCCAACAGATATAAATTCATTACACGTGAGATTATTAAATTAAATGGTTGTAAATTAATATCTTTATATTTCATACATAATATTTTTTTATCAGGAAATGTATAATGAGCCAGTTCTTTGCTTGCATGATGTAAAAAACAAAAATACTCAGCCAAGAAAAGAATATGTGTAACTGTCACTGATATGGTCAAATTAGAGCTTTATTTAAATTAAAGAAAAATAATTTAAAGCATCTTTAAGATACGTGTGATATACGATGACTCACTTTGTATTATATAGTGTCAAATACTGTAGATAATATCAGTATAATGTCATTAATATTATTTTGAATACTAACAAGTTGCTTATGCTCGTTGATCGTGTGAAAAAGAATACGCTGTGTTCAGAAAGCTGTACAATAGATTAACTGTGGTCTACCACAGCGGGTGTTGAAATCGAGTATTAACGTTATAAGAGTTTTGATATAAAAGTTTATGAATATACGTACTTCACTCAGTAAACTTGTAAAATAAATGTTCATTAGAAAATATCACACGTTTGATAAAATGCTACAAATGAAGCTTTATAAAATTCGAGAATATTCGAAGTAATATTAATTCGTCACGAATCATCAGCCTATAGCCATTAACATTGCAACTCTCTTAAGCCTCCTAGGAATGCAAGTGATTTCTTGGGTGGTCGCGAGCCAACAGGGTAAAGTCAGTAGTACGATAGTGTAAAATTAAGCCTTATAATATATTTCTATTAATAAGAATAATAAGTAATTACTAAAATACATTTACAATTATAATATTAACTCGTATTTTACATATCGCCACTTAACTCACTCTTTCACTCATTTGTAAATTAAATACATTATTTTTAAAGAAAACTTATGAATCAAGTGAGATGTGCAGGTAAAAGTGTTTGTTTTTTTTATACTTACAAATTAAAAGCTTTTAATATATTACTTTAGTACCACTCTAAGTATGTTGGCCATTTGGTGAAATAAAAACGGAATGTTAATATTTCGAAGTCAATATTTAATACTTATTTAATTTAAATAAGCTTCCTGGGATCTCAGCGGTAAATATACAGCTTATACCATTAAAATTTGGATTTCAATACCTACGGAGGGCAGAATACAGGTAGTCGTATACTTTGTATTTAACATAAAACAAACAAAATACATCAAAATAACTTATCACTCTAGTAGTTATATAATAATAAAAAACATAATGTATGGGCAGAGTACAAATATCCTATTATGTAGCTTTGTGTTTAAACAAACAAATATAATACTATTCTTATACAAGGACAAATATAGAGTCACCGCTCTCTCCCTCTAGGTGTTTGGGTATATATATTTGTATACCCAGGAGGGTCAGGTACATTAGACCTCTTCCCCCTTCCATAACTTTGTTGGAGTGGCCTGATTAATATATTACGAGTAAATACTGAATGGCTGGAATAATATGATAACTTTAGTTTGGTCCTTTTCAGGGCAATGTCCATTTATATTGTTCTTTCATATTTTTATTATTATTATTATTACTTTTAATAAGTCTGGAACATAGGTGGCCTGTTTTATTTTAGTTCTATTTAGTTATTACTATTATTATTATTATTATTATTTTAAATAATTTTATCTTAATGATCTGATATATAAATTTAACGGGGAGAGGAGTTTAGGTCTCTTTTCATCATATATGCAATATCTGGCTATTTCGCGTAACAACTCATTTTTTCGCCAATTTTTATCAAAATATTTTATTGTACTATGTAGAAGTCTATCTGGTATTGTTTGTGTATTTGAGTAATTGTGCATGAAATTTGATGAAGTGGTTTTAGGTATTCTATATGTTGATGTAATTAGTGTATTCTGTAATGTTTGAAGTTTGGATTGTATTAGGTTGAGGAATAATTCGTGAGCGTTTTTAAATAATTTCATTCAAGCATTACATGCAAGACTATACAATACTTCAATGCATGAACACATTACACCCAAACATTTATTATGATACTTTATTTCATGTAATACCTAGGTATATAGTATGCATTGTTTTAAACGAAATTGCAAGAAATTAGATGCGAAAAGCAGATGGTGTCGAAAATGCACGATTTTGTCCACTTGACATTCCATTTAATGAGCTGAAAATGAAAGCAAAAATTAAAGACATATGAAAATCAAACACACCATCTATTAGAGCAAAAAATTATCTACCAAATGACATGAAATATTTTGCGAAAGCGTTTCATTTATGAATATATTTTGTTAACTTGAAAAAACGCTCACGAATTATTCCTCAACCCAATATTTGTTTTTCACTTACATTGATCCATGCAGGAGCTGCATAATCTATTACAGGTCTAATGTATGTCTTGTATATTTTAATGATATTTTCTGGTGTTGTTCCATAGTTTTTACCACTTAGACTCCTAGCATAGTTTATTTCTTGCCAAATTTTAGTTTTTATGTTATTTACATGTTTTATCCATGTAAGTTTCGAATCATATGTTAACCCTAAAAATTTGCAGATGTAGCAGTTTGGAGAAGCTTTCGGTTTATGTAGATCTGAGGTTGAACTTTTTGATGTTTCGTTGATTTTGAAAATATTACTAATTGTGTCTTCGCTGTATTTATTTTAATTCTATATTTTTCACAATATTCACATAATCTATTTAGTTGTGGTTATAAGTGAGTGGCTGCTATTTCTGGTGTAGGAGCACTTTTCCAAATTGCTACATCATCAGCGAACTGTGACGCGTATCCATGGTTTGGGTCTTTGAGTGGCATATTATTTACATACATGATGAAGAGAATAGGACTTACCACCCCTCCTTGAGGGACGCCAGCTTCTGGAGTGAAGAACTCCGAGAAAGTTCCCTCTACGTTATTCTATATTTTCTATTTTCCAAAAAGTTGGATAACCAGCAAATAATTTCTCGCGGTAGTCCCATTTCATACATATGGAACCGAAGACCATTGTGCTATACAGTGTCGAATGCTTTCTCGATATCAAGGAAGCAGGTGACAGTGCATTCCTTTTTATTAAAGCTGTTTATTATAGTTTCAGTTAATTTAATTAAGTGATCTGTTTGCCTATATTTTCTAAATCCGTTTTGCTCTTCTGGTAATTTTGAGTTAATCTCCAAAAATGTGGAGAGTCTGTTGCTTATTATTCTTTCAAGAATTTTGCCTACACAGCTGGTCAGGGTGATTGGTAGATAACTGTTTGGTTTATTAGCTGGTTTTCCTTCTTTGTGGAACATTAAAATGTTAGCTTGCTTCCAAGAAACTGGGATGTATCCAGAGTATAAAGATAGGTTAAATATGGCTAATAGGTGGTAAAATAAGTTTGGAGTACCCTTTTTTGAAAAGTATTGTTTGGATTCCAACATTTCCCGGCGCTTTGTTGTTTTTGTATTTTTGATTGCTTGTTCAAATTCATTAAGTTTAATTTTTCTGGTGAGTAGTTGTGTATTGTAGTCATTTGTATTATTAGTGTTGCTGTTCATAACGTTGACTGGAAAGTGTGGTTTATATAATTCTATGTTATTTGTTACGTGGTTGTTTATCTTATTGTAGTAATGGTTATTCATGTCCGTGTCATTATGTGTTTTAAATGTGTTTTGTAATTGATGCTTGAAGGCTTCTGCTTTTTCTTTGTTGGTTTGTGCTAAGGTGTTGTTATATTCCAGTGTTGGGTATTTTCTTGTCGTGGGTTCATTTGTGAATCTTTCTAAGTGTAGCCAGAACTTATTAGAGTCGGTTTGTTCGGTGGTCCGGCATGGTCAAGCGAGTTAAGGTGTGCGACTCGTAATTTGAGGGTCGCGGGTTCGCATTCCCCTCGCCCCAAAGATGCTCTCCTTCTTAGGCGTGGGGGAGTTATAATGTGATGGTCAATCCCCCTATTCGTTGGTAAAAGAGTAGCCCAAGAGTTGGCGGTAGGTGGTGATGACAAGCTGCCTTCCCTCGAGTCTTACACTACTAAATTACGGACGGCTAGCGCAGATAGCTCTGGTGTAGCTTTACGCGAAATTCAAAAAAACAAACAAAGAAAGCAAAGGAAACACAGGTCTTTCTGAGGACTAATTTTAAAAGTGATTGCGCATGAAATCTACGTTAAATTTTTTGTTCAAGTTGATTTACTATTTCCGTGTAATTGAATATAGTTGTAGGCGTTAAGTTAAAAAAAAAAGTAAAATATAATGTGATGTGCTGCGAAAATATGTAAAATCCGTATATGCAATTTTAAAGAATGTCAATAATCAAATTTTTCAACAACCGTTTAGCCCATAATTAACGCTTCTGGGAGAATTGCAAACTGAAAAAAGGGAGCTAATTATAATATTCATGCAGTTCTGGGTTCTATTTTACACATGAAGTTTATTGATTTCAATATATGTGTATGTGTTTGATCTTATATTTCAAATAAAAATTACGGTAATAAAAATGGATTATATGTTGGAATACTACCGCTGTCACACAAGGTTAGCTTATAAAAATATCGGAGGGCGTTAATTAGGGGCAATACGGTATTTTACTCAGGTGGAATGACCGTATTTTGCCGATACAGTCTCCTTTCTGAAGTACCGTGAGCTTGGGTTAAAGCTTCAATGTAATTTTATGTTTAGTTTTATTTATTTCAATAAAATAAAAATATTGAACTATACCTAGTTTTATAACTTAAATACACTAGAATTCCTCTAAAAATATACATCAAATTGTGGCTTTGAACATTTTCTACAATAGCCGGATTGAGAGGGTTAAACAGTTTTAGATAATTCGTTCTTCTATAAAATATAAGAAATATGAGTTACTTTTCCCATTTTAGTCAGTTGTATTGATATAAAAAGATATGGCTGCTGGGGGCTGTCGTTCGGGAGGCAGTTGCCTAGGTGGCAGTTATCCTAGAACCAGTTGCATATCTCCTACAAACACGTGCACACCACCTCATTGGAATTTCAGTTAAAAACAAATATAAGCTAATTCATTCGCCCGAGTCTTGTGTCAGATTACAGAGTAAGAAGAAAAACAATTATTGAAAACTTTAAAATTCTTAACTCCGGTTTAACAGATTACTAACTGTTTATTAAAGAAAATCTCTCCATTTTCAATGATCACTCAACAGTAGATAATAACATTAACTCATAAGTATTGTTATTACTTTAATCAGTTCTATTTACCCAATGTTTTTGTTTGATTATTATTATTTATTCTTGAAGATGCAGTGTTTATATTTGTAGTTAAGCCTTTATTTGTAATATTTTCTCTGGAGAATACTATTAAACATATACTTGCAACACTTTTTATTGTACTTTTCATTATATTTTTACCAGTTAAAGCTATGCTTTTCTGGCTTTTTACTTGTATCCAAAACTTCTCCTTTACTAATTAATGCTATTTTTTCAAGGTAGATTATTGCTAAATAACATTTTATGATTTTAAAGCTGTTGATGTGATTCGAAACAATTGTGAAACGCCCACAGTTAAAGACGTATTACCGTGTTTTTTATGTTTATAATAATGGAATAATAAAATTAATAAACAAAACAGATTAAAGAATGAACTTATAAAGAATTGTGTTTATATTCTAAACAGCTCATCTTCAATATGTGCTATAGCAAAGTCACATCGGACTATCTGCTGAGCCCACCGAGGAGATTCGAATCTCTGATTTTAGCGATGTAAATCCGTAGACTTACCGCTGCACTAGCGGGAGGCTCCAATATGTACAATATGTACATTTAGAAATATGGAAAACTAGTCATTTTCGTAGAGGCCCGGGATGACCAGGTGGTTAATGCGCTAATGTGAGGGTCGCGGTTTCGAATCTCCGTCACACCAAATATGCTCGCCATTTCAACCGTGGGTGCGTTATAATGTTACAGTCAATCCCACTATTCGTTAGTAAAGAATAGCTCAAGAGTTGGGGTTGGGTGGTAATGACTAGCTGCCTTCCCTCTAGTCTTACACTGATAAATTAGGGACGGCTAGCGCAGATAGCTCTCGAGTAGCTTTGCTCGAAATTCAAAAACAAAACAAACGTCATTTACGCATAAAAATATCAGACAAATTATTTATACGTCTTCTACGATTCTTCATCTGTTAATGTCAGGTCCTTGTTTTAATATGGCGAAATTGTGTTTGGAAAAGGCTCCGATGGTCAGCAGTAAGTTTACAGACTTACAACAGAAAAATAAAGGATTCGATTCGCCAGGATAGAAATGGCAGAAATGCCCTAAAACACACACACACACACACTGGTCGGAAAAATTATGGCTGTTCTGTTTATATGCTCACTGATGTGTGTCTTTGAGAATGACAGCACCAGTATTCGATACGTCGTGCATGTTTGAATAAACATTTCTTTTTATTTGTAACTTGTAAAAATACTTATAAATAAACTCAAACGAATCTAAATGCACCTGTTGCTTTATTTTTTATTTGCATACGTGCACCTATAGAATTGTTAATGATTAAGCAATGAAACAATATGATATTACTCCATCAAAAATACTCTTTTAATACTGAATTGATGTTTCTTATCTTCACCTGCAAATAAAAAATTAGTGTATTTAATGAGAAATCCTGTGATATACATTCAGTTTCATGGGCAAGACATGTGAATCCTTTTTTTTTAGTAAATTGATGTATCTCACACCTTTTTGTTTTGCTTAAAATGTACCTTAATATGGTTAGGTTTGGCTTAGCCACGTTACCGGATAAATTTTCCTAAAGACCACAAGATAGAAGTATCAGTCTACAAATACATCCTGATAGAGACCAGTTAGGATGTTGCTGCCTTGGTTAACTAACTGTTACATAATGGATAAAGTTTTGTTTGTTTTGTTATGCAGTTACACAAAGGGCTATCTGTGCTCTGCCCACCATGAGTATCGAGGCCCGGTTTCTAGCAGTATAAGTCTGCAGCCACGTCATCGTGGCACGGGGGGACGGGCAATATTACAAGTTATGCCCATCTGAGTGTTGCATAACTATTACATAATACCCAAATTATGCCGACATTTTGGGGTTACATAAATGTTATGTATTTGGCACCAGATGGCGCTGCTGTACCAGGATAGTAGTTCTACCAAGCGGCACCATTGGATGTGCTGCTACAGCTACGAAATGAAATGAAATGAACAAGTAGTAATATAGACATAATGTGCAAAAGTTGTATGAAAGATGTTTACATTAAAAGTATGTTAGTACATCTTGAAGTTTGTGTAGTAAATGTTTCAGTTGTATGTTACTTGTTAAGTATGTTATTTTAATTACATATATTAATATCTGCTATAATGAAACTTGAGTATTATGTAATAAAATTACAGCACACTGAATCGTAACTGACAGTAAATCTTTCTATAAAGTGTATTTGAAGTGAAAGATAATGTATCAGATGTTAACGAAATAATTTCAAAATCTATCTGAGGAAATATCTGTTTTTATGTAAAAGAAACAATAATCTTGTTTTTCTGATCCTACGAACCGACGTCTTACACATTTGGTTTGGATTTAATCTTTTATTCATTTATTTATGTAGTGACATGCCTTTAGTATGATGTATTAAAATGTCTTGGGATAAATTCAATGTTTCTTTTCAAATAAAGGTATATAAAAGACAAAATGTAAACTCTGACTGAAACAATAATTGGGGCATAATGTAGAAAAATGTGTGTAAAAGTTCATCCAGTATTTTACAAGCTAATATGTTTATAGTATCACAATGTATCTTGAAGTTTTGATAGTATTTGTTGTTGTGAAGTATATTCTGTGATGATAAACAGTACATGTGTTGGATTTATAAAAAAAATGAAAAATAATCATTTGGTATATAATTAAAGTCTTTTTAAAATTATAATTGTCGACTCTTTTTTATCAGTTATAAAATATGTTTATTTGTGGAAAATGTATTTGATGTTTTGGTGAACTAATAAATTTAAATGTTACAGTGTACATAGAGTGAAGTTTTGAAAGTAATGGAAATATAATTTCTAGTTTGTCAACAAATATCTAATATATATATATGTTTGAAAATATCTTGGTTTTAGTCTTGTCATGTCAAACTAGTAATATATATATATATATATATTCGTGTGTTACATATTTTCTTAATTTCACACCTTTACTTTCAGTGTTATTGAGCATCCTGTAATAGATCGGTTTAAGCAATAGACTGGTTGTTTGGCCATTGTATTTTCTAAAACCAAATCTTATCGAGCCTGTCAATGGACTTATGATTACATTGACTATGTCCAGTCAAATAGACGAACACATGACCTTTGACTTAACTTATCTTTCTGTGTCCATTGCAAAAGATAGTTTTTTTTATATCTGTATTGTACTCTATTGTGCAGATCTGTACCGTACTGTGAAAACCTATACAGTAATGTAGTGGGTATATCTGTACCATATTATGTATATATGTATTGTACTATGTACATAAGTACTCATATACATCATTTAGCATTATGCCTAAAGTTGTAACCCACCAAGAAACAAGGTTTGTGAAACATTTTCTAACAAAGGTAAGAATAATATTTCTAAAATAGTATTTCTTAAATATAGCAATTTACATGGATCCCTTAAACTTTAGTGGACAAGTTTATAAAGATAACATGTTCTTTTCATGGTAAATAGATGTCATGCAATACATTAATTATAGAAAAGAAAAATGTAGAACAAATGAATTTGTGATATTAATACATGCTTAACATATAAAACGTGAAAAGTATGTAATGAAAATTAAATATAGAAAGGCAAACTACAGAACTAACAATGTCGTGAAGTGTTTCATACATAATGCAACAAATAATTGTAAAAGTTTGTTAGCTAAAATGATATTTGCCTTGTTCAAAAATTGATATATTAAGTTAATATATGTGATAAACATTGACATATGTAAGAGTGCTATAATCGTTGTCTCGTTATAATAATGGTTTTAATAGTTGTTGTTTTTAAATTAAGCACGAAGCTACACAATGGGCTATCTGTGCTCTGCCCACCACGGGTATCGAAACCCGGATTTTAGCGTTGTAAGTCCGCAGACATACCGCTGAGCCACTGGGGGGGCTGGTTTTAATAATAACTTTTTATGACATGTTATGAAGATTAGATATTGGTGAAATAATCAAAAGTTGAGACAAAGAGAGACTGTACGATAAGCTCAACATTCCTATTGAACTCTTCACTTATAATAACACCATTCATCTATAGAAACATTATATTAAGTAACACAATTCACATATAGAAACACTGTCTGCCTTTTTAAAACATATGCAATTAAATACATAAGTGAAAACAACAAAGTTGATCCAAACTAAAAATTAAAATAACAGATTTAATGTTTCTACTTATTAACAAAACTGTGATTATGATAGTTATGAACATAACGTTATGCAAGTCACAGAAAATATTAATTTAGAGACTGTGATTGTTGCTATAAAGTTGAAGTAAGTTGATTTACATTATCAACTGGTGATTCACTCACAAACTGTCAGCACATTGTCATAACGATGCGCCGTAACAGAACCTAGCAACACGTTCCCTGGCGCTTATTGTAGTAGAAGTTATGTGACCCTTAGGTGTATATATACTAGGTCATCCCATAAGTAATGTACGAAAATTTAATACAGAAAGTGCATCGTCACATCTGTCTTTTTAGAAGACTTTAATGAGTAAAATATGTAGTAGGTCCTATATAAAACGTTCAGACAAATAAAAGAAACTAACCCAACTCCACTTTTTCAGATCATTAATCAAATAAACTTTTATGAAGATGGATGTGTCTGAGGATCATATTAGGCACATAATGCTTTATGAGTTTATAAAAGGCAATAGTGCAGCAGAAACTACACGAAACATTCAAGGTGTTTATAGCACAGAGTCTCTTAATAAAAAAAAATGTCGAAGGTTGTTTCAGAAATTGAGATCAGTTGATTACAGCTTAAGTGATGCGTCACATTCAGGTCGTCCTGTTGAGTTTAATGATGACTTGCTGTTGGCTGCACTTGATGAAGATTGTGCTGTAACAGTTGAAGAACTAGTACAGAAGTTTAATTCAACCCATTCAACAGTTCACCGTCATCTGGAACAGCTCGGAAAGATGTCAAAACATGGAAAATGAATCCACCATGATTTGACAGAAGCTAACCTTAAAGCAAGAGTGGACATTTGCACTTCTCTGAACTCTCGTGAATGTAACTCACCTTTTTAAGACAGGTTAGTGACTGGAGAAGAAAAATGGATATACTCGTATTATAAAAATGTTAAGCACTGCAGGCAATAGCTCAGTGCAGGTAAACTCGCTGTAGCATAGCCCAAAATGGACCTTCACCCTAGGAAAGTCTTGTTAAGCGTTTGGTGGGATATTGTTGGTGTTATCTACTTTGAGTTGCTGCCACTTAATATAATGATTACATCAGACTTCTATTGCCAACAGTTAGAGCTCTTGAATGTTGCACTGAAAGAAAAGAGACCTGCTTTGATCAATCGTAAAGGTGTTGTGTTACACCAGGATAATGCACGGCTCCATACAGTAAAGATCACATCTACAAAGGTTGAAGAGCTTGACTGGAAAATCTTCCACATCCTCCTTATTCTCCAGACTTTGCCCCATCTGATTATCATTTATTCCAAAGTTTGTAGAACCATCTTGATGGAAGAGAGCTTGGAACACATGAAGATGTCAAAACAACCCTCCATCCATTATTTTCCTCGAAACCCCAAGAATTTTATAGAAGTGGCATTCAGAAGCTTGTGAATCGTTAGCAGGAAGTAATTAATAATAATGGAACATACATTACTGATTAAATAACATTAAAAGCGTTTGAAATTTTTTTTTCTGAACCTTAAAATCGAACATTACTTAAGGGATGACCTGATATTATGTAATAGCTATACAGCCCTCATGAGGCATTCTTTGCTTACTACATAGCAGTTACCTAACAACATATGACGGCATTCTCTGGGTGCCAGGGTTTCCTCTTAACTGGCCTGGCGTGGTCAGGATGTTAAGGTGCTTAACTCGTATTCTAAGGGTCGCTGGTTCAAATCCCCATCACACCAGACATACTCGACCTTGCAGCCGTGGGGGCGTTATTATGTGGCGATCAATCGCTCTATTCATTGGTAAAAGAGTAGCTCAAGAATTGGTGGTGGGTGGTGATGACTAGTTCCTTTCCCTTTAGTCTTACACTGCTAAATTAGGGACGGCTAGCAAATAACCCTCGTGTAGTTTTGTGCGAAGTTTAAATAAACAAACAATCCCCTTAACCGCTGGCAATAAACAGTAACATTTGTTAAAAGTGATAACTTTCTTCAATTATTTATATAAAAATCATTACAGTTTTAATGCACTTGCTTTTAGAATATAGATTAGGAAACATCTCTAAAGAATTAGTATTTGTATTAACTCTACTTTAGAAGTAACGTGCACTTAAAATTCTAGTTTAATGAAATGCAACGTTGATTCAACGCCATCTTTGTAATATTGATACTCCTCCATCAGTTCTATTACTTCAACCGGAAACCTTCACATGTTCATAAAAGGTAACTGTTTATCGAACGAAATGTTAAATTTGAACAATACAGAGGTATAGCCGATGATGCGGAAAGAAAACCTTTTCATCAAAGAGTTTTTCCTTACAAAAGCATGCATTATGTTTTATGAAACGTTGTAAAGTATTTTAAAGAAATTAAAGAAAAGCTTTACTTGTTTTAGATTTTAATTTAACTACAATACATGTTTCGGGCGAATTTAAGTTTTTCCTTGAAGTGTATTTGACAGAATAAAACGTTTTAGCGCCGAGGTGTAAAACAAGGTTCATTTTAAAGAGTACGTTTATTCAGTTTTATATTTTGGCGTGCATCTTGGCGAGAGTTTATAGTTTAATAGTAAAAATAGTATTTGGTTTTGTAGGTATACAAAACAAAAAAAAATTAGCAATTTGACCTTGAAAATGCTAACGCTCACAGGCGCAAAACACTCTCGATGTTATTTGATCGGTGTGTGAGAAATATTTATAGCACCTACTAAGAAAACGGTAGAAAATGCTCTCCCTTTCAGCCGTGGGGACGTTATTATGTGACGGTGAATCCCACTATTCATTGGTAAAAGAGTATCCCCAGAGTTGGTGGTGGGTGATGATGACTATCTGCTTTCTCTCTAGTCTTACACTGCTAAATTAGGGACGGCTAGAGCAGATAGCTCTCGTGTAGCTCTGCGCGAAATTTCAAACAAACAAACAAACAATCTATTAGATTTGTGTATCTCATCACTGTAGTTGTTACGATACGTATCTTAGTATTGATGCCACGATACGATAGGTATCTATATACAAAAGGTTTTACAAACGTTATTTTTATAACGTTTTACATTTTTATCTTTAATTTATTTATCTATATCACCAACATTATCTTATTTAAGTACTTCACAATTTACAGTGCCTTTTTCACATTCTCAAGTTTGATCAACTAGATGGAAGCTGGCAAGAGAAGTAAAATAAATAAAAACATGAATACCTATCTATTGTGTTAGTGCTAATTTGTCATGTTATTGTGAATGTAATGTTTTTAATAAAAGAAATAAAAATGGTATATAATATTCAATATTAAAATGTGTTTATTGAATCATTAATTTTTTAGTAAAAACACTTTATTAGAAATTGTATTTTTCCTGAACAAAATACTTATAATGTTTACTGGTAGTTCGCTAACCTTCGTGAAGGTACATAAATCGTTTCGTATGAGACGATGTATCGATACAATTATATCAACTGCTTCATGACACCATATTCGTATCGTTGTATCGTTATATCTTTACTTTCTATTCACTTAAACATGCATTAAAATCAATGCATTTACTGTCTCATTTAAGAAGGCTCGGCTTGGCTAGGTGGTTAGAGCGCTCGACTTGTAATCTCAGGGTTGTGTCTCCGAATCCTCGCTGCACCAAATATGCTTGCTTTTTCAGCCGTGGGGACGTTATAACGTGAGAGCCATTCCAACTATTCGTTAGTAAAAGAGTAACCCAAGAGTTAGCGGTGGCTGGTGAAAACTGTTTTCTCTTATAATCTTACACTTTTATGTTAGGGACGTCTAGCGCAAGTAACCCTCATATAGCTTTGCGCGAAATTAAAAACAACAACAACATTAAAGCAAATTATTAAATGTTATTATGAAAAGATTATTTAATGGCTAGATTTTGTTTGCTTATTTTAGAACAAAGACACATTGTACTATCTGTTGTGTATCATTTGTGTACAGCGCAGAGAATGGAAGCCCGGATTGTAAGTCCGTCTTTTCGGTATCTCATCGGGGGACCAATAGCATGAAAGAGAGAAATTAAATTAGTATATGTATTTTATAAGTATTTTACATTAAGGTTATTCAACGAGGAGGAATCACTAGACTATGTGCTGATAGATAAACTAAATTAATTTATATAGGTAAACGTGTTTTTGTCAAAGGGCTTTATTTAGACATCTAACAGAGATACTGGTATAGTTTATATGATTTATGTATGTATTTATATACGTAGATAACTAGATCATGAACGTTTTGCACAAAACATATATTTTCTAAAATTAGTTTAAAACTGACTAAGATTAAGTGATTTCGATAATGAACCTTTAGGTCAACTAATAAAATACCGCTTCTTCCATTTGTTATTACACCGTTAATATATAATGGATTTGTTTGTTTGTTTGTTTGTTTGTTTTGGAATTTCGCACAAAGCTACTCGAGGGCTATCTGTGCTAGCCGTCCCCAATTTAGCAGTGTAAGACTAGAGGGAAGGCAGCTAGTCATCACCACCCACCGCCAACTCTTGGGCTACTCTTTTACCAACGAATAGTGGGATTGACCGTCACATTATACACCCCCACGGCTGGGAGGGCGAGCATGTTTAGCGCGACTCGGGCGCGAACCCGCGACCCTCAGATTACAAAGCGCACGCCTTAACGCGCTAGGTCATGCCAGGCCCATATATAATGGAATTTTCATTTCATTATTAAAATACGGAAACTTGGAAGAATCCCTGTAAACCAGACTCAAGTAATACAAATTTCTTGTATTTTAGTTTCCAAAAAGTGTTCGTTTTATGTACTTCATAACATTATCTTCGCGGCGCCTTTCCCATCATCGAGCAGTCAGTCAGTCTGTTAGTCTCGTGTAAAGCTAGTTTGGTTTAGTAGTTAAGCGCAAAGCTTGACAGTAGTCTATATACTCTCTGCCTACCACTCGATTTTAAGCGTCGTGAACCCGCAGACGTATCGCTGAACCACTGGATAGGGACACATATAGAGCAAATTATAAAGATTGACAGCAAATTAACATTCTAAATATCGCTTTGTGCGTGAAAGAAACAGAAACCATAAAGGATTTTTTAAGTGTGTCTGCACTTTATATTCACTTCAATTATTAACTACCGGTGGCGGAAATTTATTACTTGTTTTTCTTTTGTAACAAAGAGCGCGAACGGATACGCTTTGCCGAATAAACCATATTATCTGTTGTTAATAGCTGTAGTGGCAAAATTTGGTCATTCCAATTATGGTAGATGATAAAACTGGACTATTTGCACGCCATGTTTTACGTTTTTTAATTAATAAATTGATAAACAAGTGAAATCTCTTACCTTTATAAATCCTTAAACTTAATTACTGACCAACCACACCAAGAGACTCTGGGTGTCTCTAATTAAGCGATCGAGCTATCCTGTCCTGTACAAAACTGACAGTTCTTTTGTTTGTGTGTTTTCTTATAGCAAAGCCACATTAGGCTATCTGCTGAGCCCACCGAGGGGGATCGAACCCCCTGATTTTAACGTTGTAAATCAGTAGACTTACCGCTGTACTAGCGGGGGGCTTGTTTTTATGAAAAACTTTGTGAATCTCACCGTAGCCTGAAAGGCCTAAGAGATGGGAATGTTGCAAAGTCGCACAAAATCACGTGAACTCTTGGGTTATTTCCCCGAAAGGGGCTGAAGACCTCTTTAAAAGGTAACCTGTATTAACCATTCTCATCACTATACAGTAAGTGTGTTGTTGTTCAGTCAGTCAGTAGACACCAAAATGACGTCACTTAAGGGACTCTTAACACTGCAATTTGTAATGTAACGTCAGTAAAACATGCGTATACCATGAATAACGACAAGAATTATGCACTCTGTATGTAGGCTATAACACAGCATGACATGTGAACTTCAATGGCAAGAAATAAAGATGTATTTGTTACTCTTAATTTTTATTTTATTTACTCTTGAAACAAAACAGTACATTTTCGGGGACATCTAGTTTACCTTATCCTTTTATAATGTTCAACTGTTGTTAGTTGATGTTACCATTATCAAATAGTGATGGCTGATAATCTCACTGAGGGATCCAGGGTAGGGCCTTTAGACGAAGAGAAAAACAAAGAAAAGAATGAGATACGGTTGTTTATGGTCGATTTCCATAATCTATTGTTATTTCAAGCGACCTCTCTAATCCCAAGCCTTTCTCTGTTGAAAATGCTGGACTAGTTACTACTTCCAAGAGACTAACATTATAATACAATAAATAAATCAACAACCACCGTGAAAAATTTAAAAAATAAAGTAGCTAGTGTTGCGTTACACATTCATGTCAAGAAAGTCTGACTGTAATTAACTTATATAAAATTAATAAAGATTGCAGTTTATTTGTTTAACATAGTTCACACTATAATCGTTGTTAGTTAGAAGCACTGAAAATATATAAATATATCATATATATATATATATATATAATATTTAGGCCACTATTATACTTGTCATATCCTAGCCAGTTTGGTAAGTCCTGGTATTTCATGAAAGGCTTTCTCAGTATTTGTTATGGCAAATTTAATGTAATTGATATATTCTAAGATCCTTTACTTACATTTACAAGTTCCTAAATTACTGATACACTTCTACTAGTACTAATAGATGTTATATTATAAATAATTAATACTGTTGTACACAGACTTGCCACATATTACATTAATTAAATAAAAACAGGTATAATTTTTGTAAAATAATGAGATAAAATTAGCGTTTTGAAAACAACTGAAACACATTGCGTTCATAAAGATTTTTTTTCTTTTTATCTCCATTTGAATGAAACATCTTTAGACATGCGCAAGCAAATTTTGATGTTTATTAACTTGTTCTTTGGACATCTAGTTCATGCCAGACTTAAGTAACTAAACTTTGTGTACGTTTTAATATATGAGGCCCGGCATGGCCAAGCGCGTTAAGGCGTGCGACTCGTAATATGAGGGTCGCGGGTTCGCATCCCCGTTACGCCAAATATGCTCCCCCTTTCAGCCGTGGGGGCGTTATAAAGTGATGGTCAATCCTACTATTCGTTTGTAAAAGAGTAGCCCAAGAGTTGGCGGTGGGTGGTGATGACTAGCTGCCTTTCCTCTAGTCTTACACTGCTAAATTAGGGACGGCTAGCACAGATAGCCCTCGAGTAGCTTTGTGCGAAATTAAAAAAACAAAAAACTTTAATATATGAATCTAGATCGCCTTTACAATGTGCTGAAACTAAGTTTTCATTTGTAAAATTCAAAACATTATGCTTATATCATAATCAGTCTCACAAGTAAAATACCATCAAAATATTTACATTGTTAACTGCTTCGTTCATCACAAAAACTTTATTAAATGTTACATCCTTTTATCTTTTAGATATTTTTCGCATGACTGTTCAGAAAGTTTACCTTGGTATCATACATTGCACTTATAAATTAAAAACAACATTATAAAATAATGTAAAAAGCGCATAAAAATAGACGAAATGTTTTCGAGTTATACGTTACTTTCTGTAGAGTTTATTATCTTTGAGTAAGTAAAGCTCCAGCTGTTACGTTACTAATCTGTATGAATATTACAGTTTCATTTATGCTGATTTCATGTTATAAATCCTCTGGGCGATGAATCATAGTTTTTTTTGTATTATTTTTAACTGAATACTTTAATTAAGTTGAATATTTATACCTTCTCTAAATACTTATCAAATATTTTTATCTTAGGTAAAACTATAGTTAAAAAAGAATAATAAAACCATTTACGTTTGTAATTGCAATGTCCCGCTGATTCTCTAAATTAACATATTTTTTTGCCTAAATTTCAAATTTCCGGTCCAACAGATGAATGTCTTGTATAATATTTTAATTTTCACTGATGTAGAAAAAAAAATCCTGTATCTACTTTCTGCAGCATTGTAGCGAATATAGAGTTTCAGGTTATCGGATGTAGCAAGAAAAACTGGTTGTGAGAGTGTAATCTGTATGCTCGGTTCTTTGCTTGAGAGGAATGGATTAGGAACACGACAAGATAAGTTGTGATTTACTGACGCTCGAAATACTTTCGTAACATGTTTGATTAAGGAATAAGTTTTGGTTGTATTGAGCATAAAGTTACACAATGAGATATCTGTGATCTCATCATAACTTGATTTTTAGCCTCAAAATGCTCGTAAGCTTGCGGAATGGTATAATAGTTAAAATGTTCTGTCTGTGAATAAGATAAAGAAAGCTATCAAAACGTAAGATTATGTTATACAAACAGTAACTTTGAAGATCTACTGTTTTTGTTTTTTAACTAGAAGTTTTATAACAGTTCATGTTTATCTAAATGCACTAAATACGCTGTTACAGTAAGATAAACTATATTACTCCATGTTATTGAAGAGGTTAATATAACCAATTGTCCTATTTTTTTTTTAATTAGTTTAAAAAGCTTAGATGAATCTAAGCTTAAATATAACAAGCAGTATACTAGTTCAGGCGTGTAGTAAACTGTTTGAAAACTATTGACTCAGAAAAGCATCAATTTTATACAGTATTCAGTTACCTGTACATTTTATTTATATTTGGACATATTTTGTGCGTGTTAAATTATCAATTTGTTTTCAGTTTCGTACATACAGGAAACAAACCAGCGTTGAGAAATAATAAATTCAATTACATATGTTGTGAAATTAACATAGATATGTGATAAATGTTAAGAATGCAGTTGCGAAAACATTATCTTAAATAAATTCCATGTAGATGATGTTTACGAAAACATGTAAGTCCAGAAATTATTGATTATACACAAAAACAAAATATATATATTTTTATATACGTACGAAATACCCTACCCGTTAAATTCTCGTACTCCAAAACTTATATTGGTAAGTACTAAGCTCTGAAAATTAGTTTCTTATGATATACTTCACAAGGTATCTGTTTCAGAATAATTACCAAAATTTGCATCGGTTACCGACTTTCACCAAGATTTTATTCTCTAAGTTCCCTTTATCGGGAAATCAGACACTTTTTCTAACTATTGTATAACTTGATCATTTAGCAAGAATGTGTATGTTCCAAAGACGTTCATGACTACTCATATGGAACCAAGTCTTGCTGAGTAAGAGATTAAATATGTCTGTGTGTGTTTTCTTATAGCAAAGCCACATCGGGCTGTCTGTTGAGTCCACCGAAGGGTATTGAACCTCTAATTTTTTTAACGTTGTAAATCAGTAAACTTACCGCTGTACCAGCGTTGGTCAAGAGATTAAACATGGCACAGATAAGCATTATTAACATTGGAATCACACAGTAATATACTTTCTGGAGAAAACTTTGACCTTATATATTATACTTTGATTTTATACTTGAATTAAAATGATCATTCATGTCTTTGCCAAATATATATCAAATATTTTCAAATTTCTTAACATATATAAAATTATTGCAAATTAAAACATTCTCACTTTTCTAAGTTAAGATATAGTACGTGTAACGGTTATAATATTATTTTACTATATCTGTTTTTTTTCAATTTAATTTATATTTAGAAATGTATGTAACTTATATTGTTAAATGTGCTTTGCGCAAGTTCCTCTTGTTCTCTAAGTTTGAAGAAGATTCTCGAAAGTGAGAATCAACAATATAAGTTTTACGAAAGCTCTAGTGTGTCTTCGAATATTGTTGTCAAGTAAACTTTATAAATCGACACGCTGAGAGACAAATATATAATATTATTGGTCTGCTACAGTCAGTATACTATAAGCCATGGAAGCTATAATTGTGATAAACACTTCTTAATCGGAAAACTACGGTTGTTGACCAGGAACGTTTATAGATTAAGAATATTACAAACCATTTAACTTCAGACGTTAGTATTTCTATGATGACATTAAATATCTTCGTCGGTGAAATGTCAGCTTGTAAGCGGTGTGAGGCCAGCTAACAATAAATAAAGAACTAACTAGCTTAAACGACGTATATCAATATCATCTCAGAATTGATTCGCTTGTCATGGACCTGGATCATCAATAAAATTCTTAGTTCCAGGTTACGTTGAAGACTGATTTTGTTTATGAATTTGTAAAATTTTTGTATATAGAACATTATTTGTAATAACCGTTATTACAAATTGTTTTGTTGCTTGCATAATAAAATGTATTTGTGTTAAGAAAGAAAATTGTGTGTATCAATCCTGTTGGTAAATATAAATTTAATATATATCGACCTTTAATTAACTTCAGTAGTTTCGATAATTCATGTAATGTTAAAAATCTATACATTACACAGGTGAAACTGAACGTTTTGTGTTGAAGAACTTCAAAAATCATTCTAAGCAATTAAGATACTATTACATGCAAGTTATTTTCACTTTTGGCTAATTAAAACGTACAGGAATCACTTGATCAACATGTAAAAATAGAAACCCACTTCTTAAGAATAAAACAAAACTAGATATATCTGAACTAGTACTTAAGTACCATTAAATTAACAAGACCGTGTTAAAAAAGTTGTTGAATGAGGAGGAGGATAATTTCCAACAGATAAACAACTTATTATACGTTATTCTCCTCTCTAGTGGCACAGCGTTACGTCTGTGGATTTATATTGCTATAAACCGCGTTTCAATACCCATGGACCTGGTGGTAGTTAAGCACAAAGTTACACAAAGAGCTATCTATGCGTAACTAGCCCTTTGTGTAACTTTGTGCTTAACTACCAACATCAAGGTAAGTAAACAAATGGTAAGTTAAAATCCTGCAAATATGGATCGTAAAAAACGTAAGTAAATAAAGCTAGAGATACAGTAGACATTATTTACTCAAGTTACAAACCCCTATTTTGGTTTCATGCTGTTACCTACAATGTTTTGCAGGTTTTTAAATTCCCTTTTTATTATCATCTTCTCTGCTGGCTTTGTTTATGCTCAACTATGAGCAAAACATTACTTAATATGATAGCTAACTCTATACAATGTAATGATAACAAACACAGCTGCTAGCTAATTAATATGGTTCATGATGATTTACTGCAGCTAGTGGCTATTTGATCGCATTAGTTCGAGATGTTAAATATTAAGCTGCAGCTAGACATTGTCATAGATTTTTTTTAATATAGTGAGCATCTTTAGTTCCTGTGAAACTAAATTTTTAGTATATAATGCATTATTGCAATGAGGAGACATGTGCCGAGACTAAAACGCAACCTCTACTGAGCGCATATAAAACTTTAACAGTAGAAAAGCAGCCATTCCAAATAAACCATCCCTTTAAGATGTAATTACTCTAGAATGTGTATAATAAAATTTAATATTATGTGTATTGATTGCTTTGTTTGTTTATACCTTCACTCCATGTATAATGTAGGAGTTGGTTCCGTAAGTACACAGATTGTATAGTGTAGAAAGCGTTGAGTACCTACATGTTACGCTAATCCAATATTCTTCTATTATTGGTTTGTAATATATATTTCAACTTTTACCTAAGCTTTTTAAAGGATCATCAGATATTTGGAAAAAAAACTAACTTCTAGAGGAAATGATAATATCGTTTACAGGAGAATTATGAAGTTTTTCGCATATCTAAAACATGGAAGAAACAAATTGACTTTTCGCTTCCCCTACAACCTTTGCAGTACCTTATTTATTTATTCTACGAAAGGTTTGGGTAAATATATATCAAGTCCTTTGACGTGTAGGCTGGCAAGAGAACTTTGAAAAGAAGAATTAGAAACGGGTTATTTTGAGCGGATTTTCTCTTCATAGAGGTCTAAGATGCGTGCTTTTTTGTGAACTTTTATTTGTGTACAGCCATAGCAGTCAATAGTAAAGGTTGTAAAGTGTTAATATTTATTGTTTAAGATGTTTTTCTTTCCGAACGTTCTCTTACGGTTTTGTACGATTCATTACGATCCCTATTTTGGGTCACTATCGTAGTTCATACTTTTTTTAGTTATATGGTGATACTGTGTGGTCACGATATTCGTGTTGTGACAGTGTTCTGTGTGCTTCAATACGAGGAGTGAGAACAGTGCACAGTTAAACAGTTATTACTTTTCTGTTCTTAAATATATATATATACGCACAAAAACATCTTAAGGGAACCAAAACCAAAATAAATCTGTTCACACCTTATATCATGCATTATTTGTGATGCTGATACTTTCAAAAAGTAAAGCGTTTTTCTTTATTTTATGTCTTATTAAACTATCGTTTTCAAATATGAAAACAAGAAATTGTTATATTTTATTTTTATTAACAGTTTTGAAATTCTAAACAAAAAATAAAGGTGAAAATGATAGATGTATTCAATCTTTGCGTAAATTTACTAAGTGTACATAAACTTTTCAATAACTAAACGCAAACTTATTTTGTTAGGTAATATTGTACTTCGAAAATCAGACATAACGGCGACTGTGTTTAACATTTGTTCGTTTGAAATTAAGCACACAGATGCACAGCAGGGTCTCTGTAGTTTGCCTACCACGGGTATAGAAACCCAGTTTCTAGTGTTAGAAATCCGCAGACATGCCGCTGTGCCACTTGGGACATGTTTTTTTTAACATAGTTAAGAATACATGAAATTATTGTTTATGTAAGAATATTATATTTACGTTATTAAAGAAATTTCAAATCATGAATTTCCATAAGTTATATTTTACGTTTTAAAATGTACTGTGTGTTTCCATGGCAACTTTCTTTTCTTTCAACCGATACAACGTCTACTGTGTGGGGGTCGGTGAGTGTGTGTTTCGCGCGAGGAGCGTAGTTGTTTACGAAACCGGAAACAGTGGCTTTGTTTGTTTCAGACACTTGCGCAAAGATACAAAAGGAGTTTCTCAGATTGTTTCCATAATTTGATGTGTTAGACTAGAGGGAAGGCGGCTAGTCAACACCATTTACCGCAAGATTTTGGAGCACATTAATCAAATATTGGCTTTAGACCGTTAGCGTATTCGGCCTCAGAATGCGTAGTGTAATTTTTGTAGCAAATCATAAACACTAAAATTTGAAACTCTGTACGCTAAACTACTAGAGAAGATAAATATCGTGTCTTCGTGTGTGTGTGTGTTTGTGTATGTTTTTTTATAGCAAAGTCACATCGGGCTATTTGCTGAGTCTACCGAGAGCAATCGAACCCCTGATTATAGCGTTGTAAAGCCGTAGAGCAGGGGGCGTGTCTTCGTGACAATTTCTGCGTGTGGGCTATATTTTTGACGTCATTGTCAAATGTAGCGCCATCTAGTGGTTCATATATACATAAGTACAGAAGAACGTACTTTCCTGTCGCACATTAAATCTTTAAATAGAATCAGGGTTGTCGTAACGGTTGAATTGCATTTTGAAAAATGTTGGTATGAGCATGGAGTTGACATCGTTTAATAGAGGTACAGTGTCTTTAAAACCTGTTTTTACATTTTTCCTTTTCCGCGTGACTGTGTTTAGCACATTACTTTGCTCATGCGTTTGAAAAATGGGTGAGAAGAGGACTTTAGCTTATGCATAAAAGGAACGAGCATTTATCGTAAGGTAACTTGTTGATTTAGTTACTAACTCGCATTTTATTATAAGTAAAGATTTATATTGCAGTTCCCGTTTTTTCAGCAGTACTTCGACGTTAATGTTTTTTATAAGAAATATTAATCTTAAATAGGAGTTTCAGTTATTATTATTTGTCTAATCTGTTTGTTTGTTTGTTTGTTTTTGGCAGTTTTCTTAAGTTTTTTTGGCAGGCTTCACACCGCTAACTTTTTTACCGTTGAAGATTGTCTGTTTGGAATTTCGCACAAAGCTACTCGAGGGCTATCTGTGCTAGCCGTCCCTAATTTAGCAGTGTAAGACTAGAGGGAAGGCAGCTAGTCATCACCACCCACCGCCAACTCTTGGGCTACTCTTTTACCAACGAAAAGTGGGATTGACCGTCACATTATAACGCCCCCACGGCTGGGAGGGCGAGCATGTTTTGGCGCGACTCGGGCGCGAACCCGCAACCCTCAGATTACGAAGTGCACGCGCTAGGCCATGCCAGGCCAATTGTCTAATCACAGTAACAATTGGAGGACTTCACTATAAAGTAAAATGTTATTTATGAGCAATGCTTCGATTGTATTATATTATGTGAAATGACATAGTTTCCAATTCTCAAATATTTTTATCGTGTTTTATAAATATCGCTTTTATGATCATTCAGACATTGAGTGAAGCAAAATTATATATCAATTTCACGAATAACATGCGAAATAAGCATCAGTTGTTAAACAGTTTTATTTAATATTAGATAGAATTCTAGAGTAAGTTTATATTATACTTGTATAACAGTATTATGCCGTTCATTTGGTAAAGTGTTGCTACAATATTAATAACAATCAATATAAGAGTAAATACGTCTCTATATTTCAAGAGCTTATTTAAAGTTTGTCAATATTGTGAAATAGAATGAACATTTGGTTAAATTGTAAACAACTAATGCAAGCATTATAATACGTGTTTTCTTCCGCTTAGTTTTAACACGAAACATTACCGCTACCCTTAAATAGCCAACTGTTTCTATGACAACATACTTATCTTAACGAATTTTTTCTGCTTTCTTTAAAAACCTTTATCAATAATTAAGTACCGCAAAGGAGGAGTGAACAACATAAATCACTCAAGTATATCTGTAGAGCATGATAAATTAGTGCATCATCATCGATGGGACAGAGGACCGAGTACAAGGGTGGGGCAGGGCGCTCCGGCTGTCTTGTGCTCAGTGGCCCATAGAACTTCCAGCATTATCAGAACGTGTAAATGTAATGTTCATCTCCAACAGTTTCATGATGCAACTGAAGATACTGTGTAAATGGGAGTCAACAGCACGGTATCAACTGTAGTGTTTAGCTACTGAGCAAAAGGTTGAACAGCTGCTGCAGTGCACTTGCTATGTAAAGTTCTTACAGTACTGAATCCACCTTTTGGTAAGCCTAAAGCTTAAAATATTTTAGCTACTTAGTGCTATTATATATGCACTTCACATCTTGAAGTGGTGACCTCGTATGTTTCAACTTTTATACCGAATCAAACTCGGATATTAGGAACGTCGTGATTTAAGAGAGTTGTCATAACGACAGTAGTGGATTTGTAAAAAATACAAAAGCCAAGACCATGACAGGCGTACGGGATAAGTGCAAGTACGTGATTCCAGCTCATAAAATGTATTTTGCAATTAGTAAAAGCAATTCCGCTAATGTATTTCCAAAATATTATTTCATCTTTAGCAGTAGCTTTTCCAATCTTAACGTCGCTGTATAATCTGATCGGCAATTCTGTGTTTCTAAACATGTATCATAGCAATATAGTTGTGTGAGTGATGAGCATTCGAACAGGCCATTTGTTTTTAATTTCGTGCAAAGCTACACGAGGACTATCTGCGCTTAACCGTCCCTAATTAAGCTGTGTAAGACTATAATGAAGGCAACTCTTGGGCTACTCGTTTGCCAATGAATATTGAGATTGACCGACATTTCAACGCCTCCACATTTGTTTCAAACACACTGCTCGCATATTACGAGTCAAGCGCCCTAACCACTTGACCATGCCGGTTCATATATGAAAGAAAATTGGAGTTTGTAAATGTATTCACTTCCAACAAAGAAGCAATGCTTGCATTTGAAAACGAACATTTAGTTTCTGATACATATTCAAATAATAAGAGTTTACATTTTACGGTATCACAGTTTTTGTATGTTTTTTTCTGTTGAAAACATTAACACTTTTACTTCTTCCCGACCTAAATCTCAGAAAAGATAAAAATAGTAGAGCAATTTCATTTAGAGTCTTTCAAATTTGGGATACAAAAATTTACACGAAAGAACAAAAAGCAGTTGAGTAATTTATTAAAATGTTATTAGTTTCTTTTAGAAAATGAACTTCATCGTTCCACTGCTAAAGACAGTGATATATTGAACTGAACGAAAAGCATGCCAGGATTAGCTAAACAAGTCTTCTTCAGAAAGTTGGGACTTCTGCAGCTGACAGATGCTTTAGCTACTGTGATTTTGTTAGAGGAATCAATAACAGTTCTTGTCAGCTATGCTCTAAAGGAAGCAGGGAATAATATTTGAAAAAGAATTGCTGGACCACACAGGTGAGTGTAAGAGTGGAGAAAGTGCAGGCGTAAGTGAAACAATTACATTTTACAAAATTCCTCTGAGTGAGCTCAGCAGATAGCCCGACGTGGTTTTGCTAGAAGAAAACACACACACACATTTTACAAAAGTAAGATCGCACTCGGCGGTGATCATTCTTTAGATGATAAAAGGAGCCAAGAAGGTGTCAAATAAGAGTATTTCCCAGTAATTCGGTTACTTTCGGCGATTTTATTCCAGAACAATCTGTTAATCACAGGTTTGATAGCAGAAGTCCTTACCATTCGACACAGCTAAGAAGTCTGGATTCAAAACTTGATATAAAGTTGATCATAGGAAGAGAAAAGGTTTTAAAATGCTACCAACAGCAAAAGTGGTATTGTGAAAGATGCCTTTGTTATTGGTATGGAAACATGTTGGAAGATGAAATGGTGAAGTCTGGGGAAGAACAAGTGAAAGTTCGAAGTGAAGATCTTAATTTCTTACAAGGAATGACCAAAGAAGAGACTATATGTAAAGTCACATATTCAACTATAGTTTCTTTGAAATCCAATGATGCACCTGAACCTGGAGCACAGTTATGTAATTTTACTCTCATCAAGTCCTTAGAAGACGTAAACCTTCAAAATTCAAGTTTATGTATTGATCCCAAAGTGGCACTTCCTAGTCAATCTTCTTTCTCATGTGAACCACTTTTGACTTACACTAAGACCAGTATAATGACATTACCCAGTGATGAAGCAAAAGCGATGAGTGTCCATACTCCAGACATCAGTAACATTGCTTTTCCAGAGTCGTAGATTCAATCTCAGCTACTAAGCTTAGGGTATTTAAAGAAGTATCAGGTAAGAAATCTACATACTAAACCATGTGTTACACATTGTTCTCGAATGGTTTATTATTTTCTCAGACTAAAACTACACACATGTATTGCTTTTACGACGTATTTGTTTATAAATTAAGTAATATTTAATTCGTGATATTGAAAAAAAAAAACTGTTGTTTGTAATTCTGTTAGCCACTGTATTTGTCATGATATTTAATTTGACGAAATATTTTAAGTATTTGTATTTCAGTATAGAAGCAGGTCCGTTGTTGAGTGTGTTGCTTCATGAGATATTTAACATATAACATAATAATAATAGCATTTTTTTTTTTTTTTTACAGATAAGAACTCTAGTTGTTGGGAAAAGGAGAGTAATATATATGTAATCATAGATTGGTTTTATGTTTCATAATAAATTTAACATGGGTATAAATACTGATGGTATAATAATTTTTGAATTATAAACTGTTAGCAAAGGGTGTACTAACCTCAATAATGATTTATAGTATCTACCTACGTATTAAAACTTATGTTAGCTATGATAACATATGTTATTTGTTACAGCACCGCTGCAATCGATTAAGCTGGCGATTTATGAGCTATGTTTGAAATTTTGTTATATCGTATTCGCTATTCACTATCCATACGATAAATGCAAGTGATAGGATTCAGACGCTCGGGAAAAAAATCCTTTTGCAACAAGAGATATGTTTGATATAACGTTAATGAATACTTGACTTACATCAAAATAAATGAAAGAAAAAGCTTAGTTCTTTTTCCAATAACTTTTTCTTAAATGTAACAAAACGTACAAATACAAAGATTGTTACACAATTTCACTAAAGAATGCCTTCTGTGTATTACAATGGATTAGAGCTAATAAGTTAAAATACAGAGATTGTTATATAAATTCACTGAGAGATGCTTTCTGTGTATCATAAGTACAACGGTACTTACAGTAGAAATGGCCCAGATGTGCAAACCCTTTGTAAACAGCACTTAAACAAAAGTTTATAAGCACTTTACTGTTGAATAGTAAAAATATCAAGTAAAGAGTAAAAAGCAAAACACTTGAGGTAGTCGGTAGAGTAAAATCCACAAATTTGTCAATCTAACTGACTGACTGATGTTGTTGGAAAGGCATAGCATTCTCCTGCCATCACCTTATGCAAATCTAAATTTTTGTAATGAAATTACGCTAACTTGGTTAAAAGCGGTAATAAGAAGTAATAAAAAATAACTATTTTGCAACACTACTAACAAACTAACAATATACTACTAGCCATATTAGTCTATTATTACGTTCACGCTCTATGAATTGTCAAGTAACTAGTCCTTAAATCTTGTGCCGATGCGTGAATACTTTAGCATACGCGCTACGTGATCAGCTTGAAGATGTATCAATTAAATAAGAAAAACATGACTTACTTAGATGCTTTAGATCTGGGTTTTAAATATTATTTAACCTTTGAAAGCGAAGTTTTAAGTTCTATACATCTCACTCGAAAGTTCTGTGCTGGACAAAGCAATTCTAATTTATTCTATCATAGCAGTTAGCACCTAAAACATGAGTCTTCTACATGCGGACGAATGCTACCACTAACGATATCTCACACGACTTTACTCGCGCTGTATGGACAGAAAACAAGAACGATGAGTTGTGTAATTTACCTTTGCATTGTTTTCAAACTAAGAGTGAGCTGTTGACATCTAAAGCTGTTCTTGAAACAGTGTATTTTCAAAATATGCCTTTGAAGAAAACAAAACGAATGAAGAAGGAGAAAATCGTATGTTGATAACTTTAAATGTATTTGTCATGGTGAAGAAAGGATTACTGCAAGAATAAGGTTAGAAACAGTACTGCTAAGTATGTGAAAGAAGCGTGAGCCATCAATATAGCCACAGAAAAGGCTGCCACTCTAGCTAGATGGAAGAAAAATTATAATAAAGATATTAGCAAATGTCGAGAGATAGATCTAAGAAAAGATACGATAAGGTTAGGTCTAGAGCCCAGTCTCTCTTGAAAATTAGTACCAAAAACATATAAAACAAGTTAAAAAGAAGTTTAATAAAAATTGGATAATAGGAATGGTAGCACCAGAAAGTTAGGAAACAAGGTTGGAATGGACAGGGCAATATAACAGCACTTGGTGGTTTTTGACACGATGTAGCCTTATCATTACTACTTCGTGTTTTACTTTGAACCAGTTATAGACTTGAATTGTGTTTTATCCTTTTAAAATACTCAACAAAAAATTAAAAATGTTGAAAAATCAACGATTTCTATATTATACTTTTAGGTCACCCCTTACCAGTCATAAGCAAAGTATGACAATTGAAGTTTCCTGTTCTGCTTCCAACACCAAAGATCCCCCTTAGGATGTCATATATTTCGATAGGGTCACAAAAATTATTATATACATGTATATATATATATATACTTGGTTGCTGAAACAAAGTTTATGAGAAAGAAATTTAAATATATACACATTTTACTTAGTTTGAACAATTACCAAATTACAAAAAGTACACGAAGTGGAAATGAACAAAATTATGGCTACTCCCACTCTAATGTTGCATTGTGTCATAAACCACCAAGGGTTTTAATGTTATTTCGCCTATTCCTACTTTGTTTCCTTATTTACTGGTGCCCCCATTCCTACTTTGTTTCCTTATTTACTGGTGCCCCCATTCTTAATTTATAATTTTCTTATGTGAAATTATTTAAATTTGTCATACTGAATAAGAACCGATAAATAAAAATGCAAATATTCGTTTGAAACTAGAATAAGTAACAAGTTTCCTTCACGTTAAGGAAACTTAAGGAAACTATACTTTCCGAAGTGGTTTCTTAGATAGCTGGATATAAAGCGAATAACGAAAATTTCACAAACCTCTTTCTTCTGGATAGAACCGGATGTTATATATTTTATAAAGATTTTTATATATCTGAAGATTGTATCTGCATAGAGGATCATAGATCACAGATCAAAATCTATTAATTTAGCACTTGATAAAGGAAAAATACCTTTCGAAATGCATTACAATTATTGTTGTAATATATATAATTAAAAAAAAAAAAACTGCATGCTTGATTAATCTTAATTTTACAAAATAAGAGGAGCAGTAAAATCCAAAAACATTTATCCATATAGAATAGTTCGATCAGTGTCTGCCCATTTTAGAGACACGGGTGCAGGAGGACCTTGACGAATGGGTGTTGTGAAACATTATTAGTGTAGTTAGTGTTGGTAGAACAAGCCTAAAGACGTTAACACTTAAATATTTTCTAAATTAAACTATTTTTGTTATATCACAAATTTCTTTAATCAGCAGAGACTTTTAGTTAAGAAATCAACGACTATTTTTCCAGTTTTAATATTTATACGTTTCATTTGATACTTTTATTGCATGGACATAGTTTTGTTGCTGAACGATATGACATAACAAACAGCGTAGGACTGTAGAGTTTCCAAAACGCATCGGATTCTCCATATATTGGAAGTCGTTAGACTTACTGATTTACATCGATAATTATTCTACGAATACGTCACTGATTCATTTCATGAATGATGTGCATTTTTGCCGATGTTTGACTGCCACACTTTTCTGCCTCTTTGTTGGTCAAGCTTGATTTCGCTGTACTGATTTATTTCAGTTAGTTAAGAAAAGTAAGCTTAGGGTATGCTATTGGTTGGGGATGATAGTACTTGCCCCGTCATTGTTGACGGGCTTTTCGCTAGTACAGTGGAGCGCCATTAAGCCGCGGACCAGTAAACCTCAAAATCGCTTAAGCCGCTGTAGCAAGTCTTGTGAGCGATGTGAGCGAGGATTATCGCGGCTCACAGCTAATTTAAGAACGTGTAAAAACGCGGCTTACGAATTTAATCCTGGCTTTATAACTTCAAGGGGATATTTAAAAAGGATTTGCTTTAACTTGGGAAATAAATAAAATATATTACAATAGAAATCAACCGTTAATCTACCTTATCCGCTCTCTATGTCAGCTTTATGGAGGCCGCCATTGTTACCGAATCACACCTCTTCATACATTAAAGTTAATACTTTACCAAGAAATAAACTGTATTTGAACTATATTATCTATATTTGTAATTTTTCAAATTAATAAATTGAATAAAATTTTTGTGATAATAATGTAAAAAGTGGATAAAAATTTAATGTGGTTTCGTATATATTCGTAAGAATTTCAAATGTAATAACTCAGCATGAAACTAACTTTTTTGTTTATATTTGTTATTTTTCTAAAAATGTGAAATAAAATGGTTTGAAATGTATTTTATTTGTTTTTTTTTTTCTTATTGTTTAACTGCCAGTTAATAAATTCGGTATTAAAAATTTAATAATTTATGCAACTGCGCAATATCGCTACCACGAGATTTAAAATGGCGGCCCGCATGTAACACGGGAAGACGAAATTTTACAATAAAAAGGTTTATTTTTATTGTAATCTTTATATTATTAATAAATCTTAATCAAAATTGTGTTGTAAATTTTATTTATTAAAAAGGGGAAAAGCGAACCATCGCAATGCATTGGTCGTTTGTGTTAAAACGGCACTTGTCAATTGTATCTGAATAGTCTATACATTAATATTATAATGATCACGCAACGGTCCGGATGAGGCTCCTCGGCGGAGCCGTTGGCGACTTCGGCTTTTCAGTCACAAAGGTTTAAGCCGCGGTTAAGCAGGTTGACCCCCCAAATACCGCGGCTTAACGGCGCTCCACTGTATATATATATAAACAGCTGTTATATGATTCTAAGCAAGTTTACGGTACTTACCACCTCGGAAAGTGTTTATGCAGTTATCTGTGGAGTTGTTTAAATATATATAAATACATATTTTCAGTTTCAGAGGTATAAGAGGTTTTCCTAATTGCTTTGCCTGCTTTCGGTAGCGTATTGCTCATAATCGTACTTATTCATGTACAATACATCAAAGTCAGTAAACTTTGTTCGAAAAGAGCTTTCCTTCCTTTGCTAGTAATTCTTTACAAGTGGCAAAGTATATGAACATTTATATTGACTTTTAAGAACATAATGTCTTATACGGCTCTCTCTTCTAATATTTTCGATACAAACTGTTGTTTTTTCAGTCTAGGTTTAAGAGTTGGAGAAATGTTTTTTTCGATACATAGGTATATGTTTGTCTTTTCATACGTTCAGTGGATTATAGAATATAACGTTTCTATAAAATATAAGGTGTTATGCATGCTTAAAATTATAGATGAACAGCCGCATCAGTAAATTACGTGGATGTATTTATGTGTCTATAAGTGTTAACGTTTTTGCAATTAAACAATAATGTTTAGCTATGCTATAAAATTGTATTGGTATATAGTCCAGATCTGTGTTTTTCTTTCAACAAAAATCGGTTTCGATCTTACACAAAGCCGTTTTGACAGCAAGGCTTTTATTACACTGTGATTATTGTTTCTGGAAAAGAAATCGACATCTGTGCTTATAACCTTTCCTCTGTTCATAAAGATAGTGTCAGAATTTTCCATGATATGAGCTGAATATATAACACAAAAGTAAAGATGCGTGCAAGAGGCCTGATTTTAAAAGTTATTTTAGTTTATCTTATTACATATTTATTTATACCTTTCTTTATATTGCTCTTCGTTATAATTTTCCTGCGTAATTTTAAAGTGTGTGATGTAATTTTACGTGTTTATATCGCACGATACATATATACAGATGGTTTTAATCTGATTTTGGTGATGTGTTGTAGCAGATTTACTGTTGTATATTTATTTTAGTGCCTATGCTTGTTTTGTATATTTTTCTTTTTTTTGTGTGACGTATATTATTGACTGTGTATTGCACGAGTCCCGCCTGCTCTCGAAACTTGTCGAAAATTATTGAAAGTGAGAAGCAGCAATATTTGTTTACGAAAACGCGTTAGATCATTGTTGCCAAGCGAATTTTGTTGAAGGTTCTAAAGACTCGCGTGATTTGTATAAAGGTAACGCGCTAAGAAGAGAATATTATTGGACAGCTACGGTCAGTGTGCTAGAGGCTTAGGAAGCTATAATTGTGATTAGTGTTTATTAATCTGCTAAATATTATTAAATATAGAATTGGACCAAGAACATTTTCAGTTTTCAAAAGATACAAACCATTCAACTTCAGTGAGTAACTTCGGACGTTAGTATTTCTACGAGAACATTAAATATCTGCTGGAAGGAGTCAGCTTGTACCAGTGTGAGGCCAATCAAGAAACGGCAGATAGCTAGCTTAAGCGAGGTATAACAATGTCAACACAGAATTAATTTAGTCGTCTTGGGCCTGAGCCATCAATAAAGTATTCAGTTCTGGACCGGATACAAAACTCAGTATTGTTCTTAAGTTTGTAAACTGTTGTGTACAAACCATTATTTGTAATAACTATTAGTAATAAACGTCATTATAAATTGTATTGCTTCATGTTTTTATATTAAAATATATTTGTGCTAAAAAGGAAATTGTGTATCAATCTCGTTGGCAAATGACATTAATACATATTAACATTTAATTAACTGTTGAGTTCAAATTCAAATTCCGGTTATTTAAAATAGTAATACATTAAAATACGTAATAATAAATCGGAGACTTGTCCGAAATAAATTGCAATATGTAATAGTGTGCAAAACGTTTTTCTTTCTTTTGAACTACGATATTGTTTAGAGTTAGTGTTCGAATTTAGGGTATATAATTGCTTATACATCCATGCAAAAGGAAATAAGAAAAAGGTTCAGAGGCGGAAAAGAGCCGAACATCAGATGAACAGATTAGTTTACCTTTTTATTTATTCTTATATGCAACGTTATTAGATATCAACTTCTCAAGACTATCCTGAAAAGTAATGCTCGTTCACGGAAAATTTAACGAGGACAAGCGTTCATTGTATTGGTACTCGCGTACTGATCTACATTTGTTCGTAAAAACAATTTTGTTAGTAATTGGAGAATAAACGATAATGGTAATAATAATAAAAAAATGCATAGTCACTCTTTTTAACCGAAGTGATTAATGTTTACATGGTTTAATCTCTATAGTAGTCAACTAACAATTGCTTAGTTTTAAAAAAACAACAAATAGGCGCCACGAACGGAACAATTACAAACTCTTAACCAATTTTTGAATTTCCGTTCACTATCCATAAAGATTATGAACTAATATTTCATGTAGAGACGCCATTAGTCTTTCAAGTGGAAAATAGGCAAGTAAATTGTTAACTACATGTAAAAGCTGATTTGAAATAAAGAAGTAATAAATTAGACTGGTATGCATATAAAAACAGAAGAGTGAGATTGCAGAGATGAAAATCCAGAAATATTCCTTATGAAATGCATTTGTAACTTATTGTACTTATTAATAATCTGTATTATCCTATGCTATTACTGACTATGCTAATACATGAGTAGCTCACTCATGTCTGTTTATTTATTTGTTTCGAAATTCCGAGCAAAGCTATACGAGGGCTCTCTTCGTTAACCGTCCTTAATTTAACAATGCAAGACCAGAGGGGTGTCATCACTACTCACCGCTCACTCTTATAACATCACATTATAACGCTCCCACGGCTGAAATAGGCGAGTATGTTTGGTGAGAGGGGAATTCGAACCCGCGACTCTCAGATTACTAGTCGAGCACCCTAACCATCCTACCATAGACTTGTGAAAGTTAGATTAATATGTGTCCGGTTAAGCATACATTATTTTCTGGCGTGTTTTCGTGTGACAATTTTGTGCGTATAATATGAATTAAAATGTAAGAATTTTTTTTTACTGTATTGTACATTTTAGTGTTTAGCTCTTATTCTTTAGTTGTAACAACTGGTGTTTACATTACTTTTATGGAGTAGTAGTATTATATTTTTTCCGCAGTTTTGGGTAACATAACACAAAGAATGGTCGACAACAATGATTGTATGAATGTTATTTCTGTCTTTTACAACTTTTCAAAATTGAAATGTGCTGCGGGTAAAAGATAAAAACAAACAAACTTGGTAATATAGTGCATCAGTGTGTCTCCTAGATAACCAAGCAAACGCAATGGGGAATTTCAGCCAATTATTCTGATCTTTTTTTTTTTTTTTCGCCAGCAATACCAAGCATGGAAAATACGTATTCTTGATTCAATTTTGTTACTTATCACTTTCTCTATCAACTTACCCTCAAATCTAATTATATACTTAAAGTAGAGTATCATCCGTTTTATATATATGTCTGGAAGAATTTTAAAAAGAAAAACTTGCTTTTCACGGCAGGAAGTGCCATCGTTTTTTACAAGTGTATGTTTTCTTATAGTAAAGTCGCATCGGGCAATCTAAGGTTAACACCTTTTAATTTTATTCTATTATTACTACGTTAAGCTGAGAAGTTTATAATTTTCTCCTTTAAATTACTTTTGTTAAAAATATATAGCAATAAAAACTACATGTGTGAAAACAAGGATTTGTAGCTCTTACTGTGTAGTGGAGATCTTTTGCACTCAAGTAAAAAAAATTGATATTTTAATGTAAGCCTTGATAAGTTTCATAAACTTGGGTATCCAAAATAATTTAATTTGTTTTAAAAATACTATTTATAACAAAATATACATCAGTCGATAGAATAGATGGTTCAGAAACTTCAATAATTGATCTAACATTTTATAAATAGGTTAGAAAGATTTTCGTAGAATTGTACTAGTACCACAAAGATAATGAGACGAGAATCATCTGAACATCTAACATTAAGTCACAAGATATGGATTCATTTAGTAACGAATGTGCTCTTTCAATTGGTTATAAATTTATCTATCAGCCATGTTACAGTTTATTATCGAGAAATCTCGAATGTTAGACAAACAAAAGAGAAGTGGTTCTATGGTAGTTTGATAAATTTATTGATATCTTAGCAAATAATGAAAGTAGGACGTTTTCGTTTTAAATTATTGCTTGTAATTAAATGTTGGAAACTTCACTAACCTATTTTCACTGCTAGAAAATTTGTAAAAGAAATTTCAAGTGACACAGGAGATTGATACCTTTCTAAATATTTTTTAAATTAAAAGTCATTATACAACCTGGAGTTATGACTTAGGTATTCCTGCCAATTTTATTAACGTATATTCATAATAATGATGTTTTATTAGATTTTTAATGCATTGCTTGTAAAGGTCATGGCATGCGTAAAAGAACCAGACCTGCGTTCGGATGGTTATAATCTTTCTAATTTTGGCATATATCAAAAGCGTAATTTTATAATTCGTTACAAAAAATGTATTCTATTGGTTCAAAGAATCACCAGACGATGGTATAAGAAAACAGTGTTTCGAAATATTCATTTGCTTTGTAATGGGTATTGCAGAAGAGATGTTTACTTGGTTGAAAATTGTTGCAATAAATACAATATTATTATTTTAATCGGAACCTTCACGTCGCATTCGATTTTGTTTGTTATTAAGTAGAAGGCTACACGAAGAGCTATTTGTGCTCTGCCCACTACTGGTATCGAAAACCGATTTCTAATACGATAAGTCCCCAGACATAACGTTGTACCACTGAGAAGCGACCTTATATTTGCTTTGAAATTATCTAAAATAATTGAAAAGTAATTGAGATATTGCAAATTATCTTTCATTTTCTATCTATATACAAATAAAAAATGTTAAAATTATTTTGATTTATGGATAAATAATAATGGGTAAAAACTGATTCTTGTGAAATTTGTTTATAATCTTTGTAATGAATTCTCTATCAGCGATATTAAGTTATTATCATTTTAACCGTCAAAACTAAAAACAAAAACAAAAACACATGTATTTACTAGAAAATGACAATCTATTGCTTTGTTTACTTAAAATAACTAGACTGAAAAAATACAATATGGTTGTCATTCAGTCGAAACCAGCTTGGAGATAACTTTGAATCGACCTCTGGTTTATTTGTTCTATACCACCACTTGCTGAGTGTAAATTGAAACAATAAATAGAATTTATTTTCGCGATTGCTCAAAAGAACAGAAACATCTTGAAACATATCAGAAGTAAAATAAGAAAATTGAACCTTAATACATAAGAAAGCAGAGTTAAAAAGACAATTCGAAGATTATACACAGCTGAAATATCGAAAAGGCCATTGACATTCAAGATAGTTATATCAAATGCATATTTTTCTAAATTATGTATAAAAGGAGACAGTACTATGTTATAGCTCACATAACAAGTCACTTTAACGTGGATTCCAATACCAACAGGTATCATTTTTGCAGTTAATACGAATTTGTAAAAACCGTATTTAATGGTCGTTAAATAAGGCGAAATATGCTTAATAAATATTATTTTCGACAAAGAAGATTTATAGGTGCGTATCATGGGTTTTTATTCGATACATCCTTGGTATTTTCTTTGGAATGGTTGGCCTTACCATAACGTTGTAATAGGTTTCTTGTTTATAATATTTTCTTAGTTCTTAAAAGGCAGATGCTAAAAATCGATTTGACCTAGCATTCGTCCTCCGCTGGTACAGCTGTAAGATTTCGGATTTAAAACGCTAAAAGCGGGGGTTCAATTCATCTCAATGGATTCAGCAGATAGCTCAATGTGGCTTTGCTATAAGAAAACACACACCTAGCATTTATTCCATAAATTAATTCTTTGAAGAGATATTTATGTGATTACAAAATAACCATAGGCATAACTTAATATTTTCATTACGAAATATGGAACCACAGCTAAATAAACAAACATTTAACTTGTTTTATATGGTATGAATTGCGCTTAAGTCTAAGAGTGCCATATAAACGCTATACTTGCTTGCGTGTACATAATATTTATATCGTTTACACATTATTCGCTCATGTTTATTAACATTTTTGTTCTTAAACACTTTGTTGTGGTATTTAATAAACAGATAATTTTATTACATGTTTTCTATCAGATAAGTATCCCTGAACGTGAAAACTTATTCAATCTTAAAGTAAACAAGATGTGGTACATTATTTTGAGATTTAAACACAAGTCATACTTCGAATTGATCGGTATTAATTAACACTACAAATTCTAATACTAAGAAAAGTAACTTTTGAAAATTAATAATTTAATACAATGACAACTATATTACCTTTGAACTTTTCTCTTCTGCCTTTTACGAGTATTGAAAAGATGCTATGTATGTTTTTCGTGATAGAGAAATAAAATTGTCTTGAAATGACAATATAGGTTATTTATGTGACAGTTTTATCAAATAAAAGTTTGAAAAAGTAACTTTCTCAACGTGAAATCAAGTTATTACATAAAATTTATGTGGTAAAGTTTTTATTTTTATACACAGTTACTCACTGTCATATATGAGTGGTAATTTTTTATTGTGGTTTTCCAGTGTAATAATTTTAATATTTTTTTTTTATGTAAACGTGCAATTTTATCGTAATTTCAGGACGTCATGAAATAAAACCAATGATAAGTAGATTCAAATCTACAAGGTAACTGTTTCACTTATATTTAATGATTTACTTTTAAAATAATAAATCATTTTAATTCATACAATGTTTTGTAAAAGAGATGAACTAAAAATGCCCTTAGAAAATGTATTGACGCTTAGTTCACATAAAGTAGCATAGATGGCAGCTAACTCAACATTTTCAGTTTGTCATTGATCATCGGGTCTGATCAATACAGGGTTAAATAACACATAACTTTACATTTTTTCATATAATTCTGTATACATTTATTATTGTACGTTTAGATCAATAAATAGCGACACTGTCTAATAGGTTATTTGTTACTCATGTCTTGAAAGAAACATTCTTGCGATGATTATCTGGTGCTTAGTTTGACTTGGTTATTTGAATTTCGTACAGAGCTGCACGAGAACTATCTGCACTAGCCGTTCCGAATTTTTTGCACTGTAAGACTAGATGGAAGACAGCTAGTCATCACCAACTACCGCCAACTTTTGGGCTACTCAAACAATCTTGCGTTTAAGACGAGTTCTAGTTTTGTCATTATATATATATCTAAATACATACATATGTATGTACACTTACGCAAGCACAATAAATAAATTTGAATAGGGGTTAGTTTGTAGTTAAGCGCAAAGCTACACAATGGGCTATCTGTGCTTTGCTCATCACAGATATCGAAACCCGGTTTATAGCGTTTTAAGTCTGCGAATATACAGCTGTGCCAGTGGGTGGCGTAGAGGAGACTGAAGAATGGTTTGTTTATTTTATTATAGCAAAGCCACATCGGGCGATCTGCTGAGTCCATCGACGGGAATTTAACTCCTGATTTTAGCGTTGTAAGCCGCCACTTATTGCCAATCTGAAGTAAAATAGACATTTCATATTGACAGTTTGTACTTGGTATACGTGTTGGAAACATGACTAAAACAAAAGGAAATTTCCACAGTTGAAAACAAAAATGAAGTAATCGTGGGTGTTTTTTAGAGAAAAAAAGCACTACAAAAAACAAACAAACAAAGGTAGACGAGCCGCAAAACATTTATGGAAGTATTACAGAAGAAAGAATTCTATCAGATGCAGCAGAGGATTTTTACAGATAAACCTGATAACTCACAAACATCAGACTTCATTTCAGAAAGGTACAGGTTTATGAATCAAAATGTAAATTAATGCATATATAGCAATATTTAAACACAGTTTGTTTATGTTTCGTCTACTATTAAGTTGAGAGACAACCTTGTTGGATATATATATTTCCTACTACTTTTCAGTTTGAATGATAACCAGGAACTACCGTATGTGATAGTAAGACAACCGTGTGATGGAATGAAAGAACTTGACCTAGGAAATTGGATTGTTGAAACTGGACATTTCATCACCGAAGCGAGGAGGTTATCATACTATTCGTTTCATTGCCAAAAAACAATGTTCTTTATTTCACCGTGAGAACTGAAAAGTATTTTAACATTTAAACGTGGTAAGTTGTTGTTGTTTTGAATTAAGCTACACAATGGGCTATTCGTGCTCTGCCCACCACTGGTATCGAAACGCGGTTTTTAACTTTGTAAGTCCGCAGATGTACATACCGCTGAGCTACTGGGGAGCAGCGTGTTAAGAATGTGTCAATTTAAACAGGTAATGCATCAGAAGAAGAACATCATGTGGTTAATGTTTCTGTTGCTTTGTGTTTCACTGCCACAGGTGCTGAACATTCAAAATTGGAAGAAATGTGGTCTATTATGAACGTATCGTGTTTGGGCTTATACACGTTTCAGAAGTGTGAAGAAAAATGTTGGCGAGATAAATATTCAGCATGTAAAAATGTGTATCCGTTTCATTGTAATTTATTAAAGTTCATATGTCAAACGACAGACGTTATATTTCAACACTTGTAGTTTTTATTTACCCATGTTGATTTAAAGAAGTAAGTTGTACAAAATGAGTTTTTACCTTTGTGAATCACATCCAATATTTTAATACAGATTGTCTCTTTCAAACCGATATTGTTTTGATGTTCCAAGTTCAGTTATAAACATACTAAATAAACCAAATTATTCTATTCTTTATTGTTTAAGAATTGGAAGCACTGCTTCATAAACAACTTATGCAGCAGATTGTGAAGAAGGACATCATTCTATAGAGGCTAGTGATACGGATATGGATGAAGTTTAATATATTATTATAATTGTTGAAATATTTTTTGTGTGTATGTACGGCGGCAACAAAGAAAGGAAAAGAAATTGAGCATATTTGTTACAGAAACTGGAACGAGTTCTCTTGTGCAGTGGAATCTCATATAAGTGCAGAAATATTTCAAAAGTCAGCAGAAATGCATAAGCCCTGGTATAAGAAAATTATTGGTGATGGTGATTCATATGAACGTAGACAAGTTATGGAGCGTATTTTTTATGGCAGGAATGTAGACAAAATGGAATGTGCTTATCTTGCTATAAGACTGTACACAGAAACTTTATTTCACATAGCAGGAGAGAGTGAAAAAGCAACAATCTACGAATACTTAAAGAAACAGGATATTGAGATTAATAGAAAAGAGCTCGTGGCATAATGCACAGAACAGTTATTATGTGGAGGAGCTAAAGAAAGACTTAAAGAATGCATTCTACCATATATTTTGTGACCACAGCAAGTGTAAGTCCTATTACTGTTCATATGAGATAATAAATAACAGCAAAATAACTACTTACAAAATATAACATACCTTATAAAACCCTAAGCAGAATAATAACTGCTGTTCGTGTTGTTACGTGTTATAATTGATCTCGAACGAGTCTCCGATTTATTACGTTATGTATTACGATTTCAAATAGCTGGATATTTAAATTTTAATTTAGAAGTTAATTGAATGTAGATGTGTATCAAATTTATATTTGCCAACAAGGTTGATACACACAAATTTCTTTCTTAACACAAACATATTGTAATGTAAAAACAAATACAATTATAAATAACGATTATTACTAATATCTAATACAAATAATTATTTGTATACAAAAATTTTACGACTTACAAATGACATTCAGTTTTCTATCTGATCTGAAACTGAATATTTTATCGACGGTCCTGGTCCATGATGAGCAAATTAATTTTATGTTAATTCACAGATACACTTCACTTGACGGTAATGTTAGCTATCTCTGTCCTTCACATGTGAGTTTTTCCCGACAACAATATCTAATGTCTTCATGTAAATACTAACATCCGAAGTTAATTCATAGAAGTTTGTAGTGTTCGAACTATATAAGGCCTGGCATGACCATGTGGTTAAGACACTTGACTCGTAATTTGATGGTTGAGGGTTCGAATCCCCGTTACACCAAATCTGCTCACCCTCTCAGCCGTCGGGGCAATATAAGTTACGATCAATCACACCACTCGTTGGTAAAAGAGTAATCCAAGAGTTGGCGGTAGGTGGTGATAACTAATGTTTTTCCTCTAGTCTTACACTGTTAAATTAGGGATTGCTAGCACAGATAGCCCTCGTGTAGCTTTGCGCGAAATTCATCGGGTTTATCGGTGGCAAACAGGTCTGTAGGTCAAAATGAGGATCTTACATGAAAAAGTATATGCTGCATGTTTTGCATTTCAGCTTGGCCCAGCATGACATAGTCTGGCCTAGAAATCCAGCACCAGAAATAGTCCATATACACTTTTGAAGAAATATTCAGCTAAAATTTAGATTCAAAACATGATGATTCACAAAAGACGTTTAGTTCTTAATGCAAAATAGAAGCGCTGAAAATCCATGATCTTCTATTTGTGGATAACAATGGAAAGAAGGATTAGGGTCCTCAGTCAGAAAAGCCTCATCTCCGAGATTAAGAGTTACTAGAACTGAAAAAAAAAAAAGATTTATTAAGAAAACTACAAGTTGCAAATTAACAGATTAAAAAACACAAGGTCAGTGTATGGAATTTTTTTACGAAGGAGAGAAAGGAAACGACGACTTACAGCTTCTCACTTTGAAGCCATTTGCAATATAAGGGATATTAAGTCATGTAGCTCCAAAGTGAAGATAATTTTATACGGTTTTTCTTTCGCTATACCTGCAACTGAGTATACTGAAAGCAACGAAAGAAATGCTTTTCTTGAGTAATCTACTAAAACTGGAAACCAAATACAGGAGTGTGGCCTATTTATGGACAAGGTTTTCTTATACTTAGCAGCTTCTCCAGATGCCACTGTAAAGTTTGATAGTAATACTGAAGTCAAGTATCCACTAAAATCTAAGAGAATGACTTCTTTACAGGCTGCAATTAAATATTACTGTTGCAGTTTGTTTAAAATTACGTTGAAATTGAAAGATATTCCCTATACATATTACCGAATACAGGCTCAATTTCATACAAGTGGTAAAAAAAATTGTGATTTTATTTTCTGGACACCTCTCGACATAAGTCTCGAACGAATCACTCGATATGACAACTTTAGTCTTGAAAATATGCTCCCTAAACTGGATTGGTTTCATTTTCACGCACTATTGCCAGAAACAATAGATCCAAGAATGAAAAGAAGCATGATTTTACAAGAACCAAACATAATCGGTTTTGTGATTTCTGTTTGTTATTGTTTGTGTATTCAAACAAATTATCTTTTATATACTTATATTATGAATTATACTTTACGTTACGAATGCTTCTTGTTGGGTTTTTTCTAATGCAAGTATTTTTAGTGTAAATAAAAGTTTAAAAAATATCTGCCTTTTCATTTTATTGGAGTTTACAATATTACAACTACATTACAAAACACATGGCTATGTTGTTTATTCTCATACTTTTTTATAATGTTATATAGCTCAACATCACAAAGAATTCGGATTTATGTTAGTTTTCATTAAATAGTATAAAGATTATTTTTTTAATATATTATGAAAATAGTGTATAAATATTTTTAGGATTTTTCAGTTATTTCTTTGTGCCAGTTACGTGCTGGAAGAGCGGTAATTTCCCGATTTACAACCCTAAAATCAGGGTGTTAGATTTTCCTTATCAGACACAGCAGATACGCTGATATAAATTTCCTATAAGGCAAACACGCATTGCATTAGTTAAAATCATATTTTATTTTTAAAATAATCACATAAAATTGCTATTTTCTGACTTTCGATCAGTTTAGAACTTAACTAGGTTTTGTGAGGTCAGCTGGGGTTTTCCTAGAAACTTACATATTTATCACAAGAAACTTTTAAATAACAGGTTTTTGTAACTGTTTCTTCTAAAATTGTGCTCCCTGTCTCATACAGTATTCCTTTGGCTGTTATGCTAGATTCTAGCAGCTAGAAGCACACTAACCCTGTTGCTATGCCAGTCACGTGTTAAGTTTTACACATCGATTTGAGGTTTAATAAAATTTGACTAGAATAAAACATATTTCAAAGTTTTCACTCTGCTTTGTTTTGTATATTTATGAAAATATTTCTAGCAGGAGAAGTGTTAAACGTTTTCCACTATACTTGATATTTTGTTCTTATCGTTTGCCTGCGGAATAGTAATTTTTATATAATAGTTTAAAACATGTAATAAAACATTCATGTTATATTATGTGGTTAGTTGGCTGTATTTTGTGGAAATTAATAAAATTTTAGCCTATTAAAGAAAATTCGCATTATGTATGGTTAGTAGCGTCATTATTTATGAGTTGTAAATTACTTTATTAATTACTAAGTACTTCTCTGTGTTCTAAAGAAATATTAATTAGTTGATGATAATTGCCGGGATTTGAAAATGGTACTTCTTCACAGAGCTCCTTTAGTCTGGACTTCCTTGATAAAGCTCCTTCAGCTCAGCGGTAAGTCTGTAGACTTATATCGCTAAAAATCGGGCTCGATACCAATGATAGGCAAAGCATAGAGAACCCATTGTATAGCATTCTACTTAGCGAAACAAACTATTCCTTTGGATGACTCGTGATCTCCAGTCTAGTAATATCTTTCGTCAGGACTTTTATCTATTACAGTGGTTCTTAACCTGAGTTCAATCGAACACCTGGGGTTCGGTGAGTCAGTCTCAGGTGTTCGGTGGAGATCAAGACACACACACTATGTGTGTGTCCTATCCGTTCACCCCACTCGTATGATTCGTGACGTCATGCTCCACTTGGCCATCACTGACTGCGGCTGATCACGTCACATCACTTGGCCTTAATATCTGTGCTGCAGGGAACTTCGTGCGCTTAGCAGTCAACTTGTGACTGTAGTAATCGTGCGTCATTTGTGAGTGTTTTCCCAATCTTTCAATCCCTTCATACTAACTATGTCGAGCAAAAACAGAAAGTGGTCGGACGAATACGTACAATATGGATTCACGTGTATAACGGAACATGATGGGAGTCAGCGTCCTCAATGCATGATTTGTAATGCCAAGTTAAGCAATTCTAGTTTAGCGCCGGCAAAACTAAGAGAACACTCCCTAAAGCTGCATGGAGATGGGAAATACAAGAACACAACGCTTGCTGAATTCAAGGTAAAGAGAGCCAGGTTCGATGGAAAGGCTACTTTGCCTGTTCTCGGCTTTGTACCCATCGACAAACCGATCCTCACAGTATCGTACAAAGTTGCGTACTTGATCCCAAAGCAGAGCAAACCACACACCATTGGTGAAGCACTCGTAAAATCAGCTACGTTAAAGATGGGGAATATTATGTTGGGAAAAGCTGCTGAAAATAAGTTATCCCAAATTTCTCTTTCAAATGACACCATCAGCAGCAGAATAGATGACATGAGCGATGACATCTTGGCTCAAGTAGTTGCAGATCTGATTTCAAACCCAACAAAATTCAGCCTTCAACTCGACGAGACCACCGATGTTTTCAATCTAAGCCAGCTTGTTGTATTCGTACGCTATGTGAAGAATGACGAGATAAAAGAAGATTTTTCATTTTGTAAGCCTCTTACAACAACAACTAAGGCAGGCGACATGAAGAAACTTGTGGATGACTTCTTCAGAGACAACGATGTTTCGTGGGATATGGTTTTTGCAGTTTGTTCGGACGGAGTTCCAGTCATGCTGGGACGAAACTCTGGTTTTGGTGCGCTGGTGAAAGCCGATGCACCACACATCATTGTAACGCACTGTGTTCTGCACAGGCATGCGTTGGCAACAAAAACCTTGCCTTCAAAACTGGCAGAAGTATTAACAATTTTAGTGGAATGTGTGAACTTTGTGCGAAATAGTGCCCCAAAACACCGCATCTTCAAAGAACTGTGTAATGAAATTGGCTCTGAATTTGAGGTACTTTTGTACCATTCTAACGTTCGGAGGTTATCCCGCAGAAAGGTGCTGAATCGTGTTTTTTTCCCATGCGTGTGGAATTAATCCCCCAACATTGTCAAGCAGATTGCTTCGAAAAATCTGAGCTCATTCTCATTTTGACGTACATGGCCGATATCTTCAATGCTCTCAATCATCTCAACCAACAGATCCAGAGCGGTGGAGTCAGCATCATCGAAGCGGAAGAAAACCTGAAGGCTTTTAAAAAAAAGCTACCGTTATGGAAACGACGAACAGAGAATGATAACTTCGCAAACTTTCCCCTGCTGGACGTGTGTGTAAGTAAGATCGAATGTGTGTCTGAAATCAGAGACATTTCTGTACCCGGGGATCTGAAGCAAGCAATTGCCATGCACTTAGATGAGCTCGCAAAGTCTCTCGACGGATACTTCCCCACCAGAGAATCATATCCAGCATGGGTGAGACAGCCGTTCACGTTTAGTGTTGCGACAGCAGATGTCAATGATGAATACCTCGACGAAATCATTGAACTTCAGCAGAGCCAGGTTCAACAGCAGCATTTCAGAATAGCAACGCTCTCAACGTTTTGGTGTCACCAAATCGTATCGTACTTTCTTATTGCTAAGAAAGCCCTTGAGATACTCGTACCGTTTGTTACAACGTATCTTTGCGAGCAATCCTATTCGCGGATGGTAAACATAAAACGTAGAAAAGGAAGAGACTTTGTTACGAAAATGATATGATAGTGGTACTTGCTAAGGTGAAGCCGCGCATTTTTGAACTTGTGTCTGAAAGCCAATAGCAAAAGTCACATTGATTTGCAGTAAATATTCATTGAGTTATGTTTTTTGTGTGAAATTCATGTTTTGCTGGTTTTGTTCTTTGAACACAGTGATGTTGTGTGCAACTGATGCATGGTTCATTTTGTGCACTAATAAAATATCTACCTATGTTTTGAATTTGAAAAAAATCATATTTTATTTTTCCAATTACGAAGGGTTCAGTGAATGCAAGTACGAAACTTCCGGGGTTCAGTACCTCCAACAAGGTTAAGAACCACTGATCTATTAACTATTTGAATGTATCCAAGAAAGTTATCCATATGAGAACGTCTACGGGTTTAGTGTCCTAGACGTTCCTTTTTTTTATTTCAAAACTGTAAGGTTGCAGTAAATTTCCTTGTACGATTTAGTCACAAGTACCAAAATGATGTTATTCTTTCTCGTTTTCATTAGTAAAAAGTATAAATTATTGCGTTATGTTTAATTGTTTTCGACAAATAACGACTGCTCTTTATTATTACTATAATTGCTTTATGAAGCAACTAGCTGTGTTACTCTTGTCGCCAGCTCATTATAATATACATAACACTATAGAACATGTTTGATACAGTTAAATTTCTCTTACCTATAAAATCTTCATTAACATATTAGCTTTCAATCTTACTTCGAGTGGCTCAGTGAAAAGTAAAAAACGCTAAAAAGACAAACAAAGAAAAATATTTGCTTTAACAATGATGTTTACCCACAATTTCAATCTGCAGTTATCTTTATGTTCCAACGTTTTAATTTAAACTTATTCCTATGTTCAATGAACACAATTATACATATATTTCACTAATATATATATATATATATATATATTAGTGAAATTAAATAATTACACCCAAATGAAGCTAAATGAATAAACAAAATCATGAGGAAGGACTGCTTTAAAATAAGTAAATCCCAATATCTGATTAATTATAATATAACTATAAATTGTAAAGCCATAAACAAAACACATTAACATGAAACAAAATACGCTGCATATTTTAAAAAAGGATCCTAGGGTACAAGCTGCAATATAGGATTATAAAATGTATCCTAGGTTTTGGAGGTTACTGCGGAAGTAGGACCTATATTGCGGTGAAGATACACCGTCTATCAGAGTCTTAACCTTCAATTCGTTAGTCTCACATCAGAAAATTAGAAATTAGGAGAGCAAGATGTGGGTGCTCAAGCCCACAGTATTCCACATCTATACAACCCTTCGCTTCCTGCAGACAGTTGTGGGAAGGTGACTGCTCTCCCAAGTTAAAATAAGAATTAGAAATAGATAAACATAAGAAGCTGAAAAATAATAAATAATGAAAATAAGGTAATACTATTTAGAGGTCAGTAAGATAAAACTTACCTCTTGAAGTTAGCATTCCTGTTCCTAATTTGGTAGAGGCACTAATTAACACGACATCTGTAAAGTGATAGTATACTGTGACTGTCGTGCTTTTATATGCGGCTTAAGGTGTACATCTGCATAAAGTAGTGTCAACTTCTTAGATGACCTTATTTTTAACAAAAATAATTTTAGTAATTTTCAGTAAATTGAGAAATTTAGTAATTTCTACTAAAAAGTACTACATACATATGTATTCGTAATTGTGAATGAGAAAGTTAAGAATTTTACATATACGTACTACTCAGAATATTCTTTTTGACTTCAATAAATATTTTAGAAACAGTAGTAAGGACATAGAGATTTTACCTTATGCATATGTTTCTGTAATTTAATATATATATGTATAGATAAACCACCATTTACTACTATTCTAAACTAAATTTGTTTGAAGTTTTCTCACGAACATAAAGTTTTCATATTATTTTATTAAAATTTACTTTTGTGAAATAACTGAAATTAAAATATGTTTCTGGAAAACTCATACCATGCTAATGTGTCTAAGGAATTCATAATCTAACATTAGTTCCACTCATGTGCATTCATCTTTTCTGTAGCAAATTATTTATAATTTACAGAAAAATAATTAAAGTTCTTAATTATCTCTAAATGATTGGTTACTGATGGTTATTGTACGGGATCGAATGATTTTATTAGAATATCATGATTAAAACAACTAACTTGTTCTCTAAATATAAATTCATATAAATATTTTAAAGTTTGGCTGTAAGGGTTGTTTATATCTGTACCGTAGAAATGTTTCTTCTGGGACTTCCTTATATGCGTATATATTTATGAAACTTTGGTAAGATTTGTTTTCTGTTGTCCCTCAAATGTACCTTTTCTCCATTGTTCATAATCAGCTTTGCAATTTTAGTATCTAACTAAAAACGTAGTTGGTTTAGTGTTATGTTTAAATATCCTACATCGAGTTATCCGAACGTTCATATAAGTGTTTTCTACAAGTGCTTATTTTAGTATTTTAATAGCATCCACCCCTAACACTTGGGCTAATCCTATCTCACTGAATTGTAGGATTTGACTGTCTATCTTATAATGCACTTGCAACAACAGATTACGAAGCATGGACCTTCAGTATTGCTAAGTAGAGGGCCGGGCCTGGCCCTAGATGAGAACGTAAACTATTCCAAAAATAGGTGGACAGACGGGTGTTTTTTTACTTATAAGGAAATAAAAAATATATAAAATAAAATGTTTAATTATGAAAATATAATTTGTGTAATTCATTACCTACCTTTACTTCCCACAGAAGGCCTTACACTGATGTTGGCATTAGCTGATTTAGCTGTTAAGTTGGCAATAAAAATATATTTTATATCTTTTGATACCCTTTCAACCTTAGATATCATACTAATAAAAATTTCAAATTTTGTCCCAAAACTGGGTATCAAACACTTTGACGTAAAGTAAAAAAAACACATACAATTTTATTAAAATTAATTTTGTAATTCCCAATTTACCATTTCATTCACTACTTGTCAGTGAATGATTTGGTTTAAGAATTGGTTGTAGGCTAAAATGTCTATCTAGCAAAACAAATCTTAACTGATGATGGAATTTTACGTGTGTTTGATAAATTAATTGTGATTGTTTTATCTGGTTACTTATTAGTACATAAACTGGTTGATAGATGGCACGATAAATTTTCCTTATATTGTCTGTTGATAATAGTTATTAATAAATTTGTTGATTCTTATTTTGTTGAAATCCATAGAAAATAACTAAATCAGCTCGATTATGCTATTGAATAGTTTTAGCAATCAAAAACTAAAGCTAAATACTATAATACTTTCCATAGTACTCTTATCTTTTAAATAATTCAGCAAAACGATTTTCTGGAGGATTGGTGGTTTTCGACAAATGTCCAAATACAGGCTATTAGTTTAACATATTTATAGATAAAGACAGAATGTTACACAAACGTTTCAAAAACGGGATAGATAGGATCACACACGAATATTTTTCTTTATTGCAATATGTTATCTCAGTTAATACATCAAATATTTTAAAATCATTCTACATCATTGTTTCGATTTATTTGTTTATTTAGAACGGAAAGCACACACTACGCTTTGAGTTGAATTCTGCGATAACTTTCGTGAGATAAATGAATAGTTATTAAGAATAAATGATATTGTACTAAAATTAAGCTGTTATAAATGTTAAGATTTGTTAGCAAATTGAAGAGGTATCATGACACATGAAACTGTTTATGGTCTTAGGTGTTAAATTATGATTTTTCTTAGAATAAACACTTCAAGTGAATTTAAATTTTAAGTTAAATTCTATTGTATTCATTTATTCTATTCAATATGCAGATGGCGCTCTAGACAAAGAGATCAACGAATTTATTATTATATAAATGTAAAACTTAGACAGTACACTTATAAAAGCAGTAAGTATTACGAAAATTAATACGTATTGTTTATCATTGACAAGACTCAGTCATCACATGTTACAATTTAGTCTTGCTATGTTTATTTTAATAGTTCGCTGGTGGGTCAGTGGTAAATCTACAAAATCACGATGCTAAAATCCGGAATTCGATTACTCGCGGTGGACAGAACACAGATAACCAATTGTGTAGCTTCGTACTTTGAAAAACAACATAATTCTAACAGAAGTTGGGTGTAATTTATAAGACCTTAAAAACTTTATGTATAAATATGTAAGTGCTTAGTAGTACGCGGTATGTTTCGAAAACGTTTTAAACGTAATTGATATTATGAACGATTTGAATTGAATAAATATATTTAATGTCCAATACCAGTTGTAAATTCGATTGAAACAGACCTTTCACAGCCAACAGAAAGCGATTTAGGTTGATAGTAATTTTCTGGTAGTTATTAAATAAAAGGACTAATACGTTAATGCTTTTCAATTCAGATAACTTAAAACTGTGTAAGTTCATTAAATAAGAGTTGAATAGGAGTTAAAACAAATTAGAAACACGCATATATGGTGAATTAAACGTATATTTGCCCCCATTTTGTAAGTATTTTGATATATCATGACGTTATTTTGTCTTTTCGTCGGATTAAGTAAATTTCTTCTCCGGCAGTAAAATCATTGACATTTCTTGACTTGTACATTGGCTTCAATAACGTTGTTAAACACCACCCCTTATTTGAAATTGCGCAAGAGTAATACTTGTTGCCATAGCAACGACAGAAAGTATTTTGCGCGTCTCGTTTTAGTTTTATGTATTAAAATTCGGCTGTCTGGCTATGTTTTTATCAGCTTGACTGAAATCTCGTGCTCTGTCTCTTACCTTCATATTCCAAAATTTCCTTCAAACAAAAAAATATACGTTACTGTATAATTTATTTTAGTGGGTAATGGATAGAATAACGCTTCTGCCATTTTCTTAAATTTGTTATTACCCAGAAAAAATGAAAGGTAAAATACAGGGTAAATAAAAGACACAAAAGAGAAATTTATATTAAATATTATGTTAAAAATTCTAAGTATTCAGCAACTTCTTAATTAACAAATGATATAATCAGTAATTTTTGTTTGAGGTTTTAGTTATTTTAGTTATTACAAAAAAAAACTAACATTGAGTAATGAATTTATTACACAGACCAGTGAATTTGAACTTCATAAAAGTTGTTTTGGTTTTAATAACTGATTTTTCCTGAATCAGCTACACATATTTGGAAAATACTGTTGTTGTTTTTTCTATCATGTAAGGAATTTTTCAAACTTGGAAGAAACAAACATTTACTGAGATCAAATTATTATTTCATTTACCATAATGAATACTTTTGTTGTTATTTATACTATGTTTGGTTTCTATGACGATCGGTAAGACTTTCACGCCGAGAATGGCCTAGAGAAATCTATAGCCAGTGGTTGTAAATACTTTAAACACAACAAAATGTGGCTCGGTTTCGATAATAATGATTCATTTATGTAAAAGTGCATATGATGTTTTGTGAACATTCTGTACCAGATGAAGAAAAATGTATATCATTTTTAAATATAACATGCAGAAATTATTATATAATGTGCAACAATTTCAAGACAATAAAACCATCTCAGGCCTATAGTATTGGACTGGCATAAACCATATTACCACATAATATAGGGACAGCACATGCCGTTTCGCTTATCATATCTAGTTCTATAATGGAGTGAGCCAAATATTGGTTTAAGAACAGTTTTGCTATCAGGTGTCGACACATGCATCTAATAACAAAATACACCCTTTTCTTTTGGTAAACAACTCCAGAAGTAATGAGAGGTCAGGCCTTGTTTTTTCTGTCCCATAAAAAGAAATTATAATTTATTCATGAATATTCAATTGGATCCAATTGTCAACTCTTGGGTGTCGGAAGTATATTCTAGACCTTATTAATTTTACGTCACTACTAGACACAGTGTGGTTAATTATCATGTTAAAAACGTTATAGTTCTTCCTCATAAAATTCGACCAATGAAGTAATCTGCTGTATATTTGTTGTACTGTCAGATATATCTTAATGAAACAAGAAACATATGGCTCATTTAATTATTAACACTAAGCCAAGTCAAAATCTGCTATCCCACAGTGGCACAGTGGTATGAGTGCAGGCTTATACTACTAGAAATAGGGGTTAGATACCCGCGGTGGGAGAGCACAGATATCCCTTTGTGTAGCTTTGTGCATAGCAATAAAACAAACAAATCAAATCGAATAAATCAAGTAATATCGAAAACATTTTGAATATTACTTTTAACTCAGATTCATTCATAATCGCACCAGAAGTAACTTGGTGGTTACTGGATCCGAGAGTCCAAGGTTCACGCCCTTTTCTTGTAGAATTCCACGGAAAATTTTGGGATTTCAGACATTATAAGGATTAAGGTGAAATTCTACTATTGATTCTTATAAGATTGACCCAAGAGATGACGGTGAGTGCTATTGACTTACTATCGTCCCGCTACTCTGGAGACGACAAACAACTTCGAAATTTTCGAAACAAACAAATCATCTAATATCTACAATAAGCAATGACTAGCAGTGTTAGTTGCTTTCTATGATGTTTCTTTTGTTGTACTCATTCTCACTTTCGAGTTTCAAGACATCGTGAGAATTAACTATTTGGGTTAACGTTTGCGGTTTAATTTCCCTGTCTAGTAGAATACCTTACAACTATTTAGTGAAGGGATGAAAGAAAAGGTATCTTACATATATATTAATACGCAACTATTCATTTTGTATGGTGTTTAATATCAAATAACCTTGAATTTGTATATTTCTGTGAGGCTTAAAATGTGGAAATAAAGTTCTATGTGATTAATCGCTTTCAAGGGACTAATTCATGTTTCAAATTGATATGCTGTTTGATAAACGTTCTTTCATTCTAAAATTTACGAGCATATTTTTAGTCTGAGTACTTTCGTGTTTAGGTTTCAAACTTCGTAAAAATTTAAAGCATCGTTTGAAGTTCTTTAATAACAATTAGTTAAGTAGACTCAACAAACCTTATATCATTCAGAAGTTAGAAAAGTTACGTTTGGTAATATTATTTCTGCCAGCTTGAATAATACGTATTTCATAATGAGTTACAAGTGAGGTTCTGAAAGTGTAAAAAGTTTACGAATAAGAGCTTAAAATGATTAATTAAACTTCAAAAGAATAACAAGTAAGAAAATACTTCATTCTTAAAATCTAAACAAGTCAAAATTTAAGTTATTTATTCTTTTACGTAATTTGATTAAAGTTTATGAATATATTGGTTTCGTGACGTATTATCATAATCGAATTGTTCAGCAGATGGCTGTAGAGAGAAACAAAAACAGTTCTAATTGCAATTACTGCAAAGGGTCAAGAAAGCAGAGTTATAGTTTTGGCTATCACATATTGAACTTTATTTCTCTGTGAAACACCAACTTCCATAATGAAAGTTACTCCATATACTGTGACATCCAGTAACAAACAATTAATCTATTTGCTAATTGTTATTGAAACCTACAGCTTTACAGTCATCTTAAAGTCAATCACTAAGAAGTGGATGCACTTTTAACAAGACAAGTTCCAAATATGGCCTGTCGATTCTTAAATATGAATATCTGAGAAAAGTCATAGTGCAATGACTGTTTAAAAGTTTGTTATCTGTGTTAAGATTCAAACACTTTCCACTATCAGTGACGTATTTAGGTTTAGGCTAAAGAGGCTCAGTCCCAGGGTCTATGGTCTTAATGAAGGCCCGCTGATAATTTTATGCTATGTAAATTTACATGGGAAGTAGAGCCTATAAACATTATTAGCCCCTGGGCCAAAATAACATTAAGTTCGTCCCTGTCCACTGTAGTTTAATCAGTTATTTAGTCAGTTACATAAAGTGTTAAAATAGTAATATTTTGATTTTTCTATGGACCGAGTTGCCCCAGTAATTTGAATTTCAGAAATAAACATCCACATTTAAAACTGATAAAACTGCAACCAGCCACGGATGGCCGCCACCATTATACTTGTTTTATTTTTGTGAATGACAGATGTAAAACATTACTCAGTCGACATAAACTAATATTTAAAGCCACTTCAGCTGGTAGAGAAAACCTACGTCGATAATTTTTTTTAAATATTTCATATCATAACTTACCTTATATATATATACTTGGTCATTTTGTACGTCTTTAGAGCAAAATCACAATGGGCTGTCTGCCGTGTTCACAGCGGAAATCGAGCCCTTGGTTTTAACGATGCGAATTCGTAATCTTATCGCTGTCCCATTACGGGACCAATATTTCAGAGACATAAAGGTGATAGCTTTTTATCCAATTACTTAAGACTATAGGACTCTACATAGGATGATCCATTTACGACTTGAAAGTTCTTATTTTGTTTTGTTTTCTACCAAATACTGGGCCCGGCGTGGCCAGGTGGGTTAAGGCGTGCAACTTGTAATCTGAGAGTCGCGAGTTCTAATCCTCGTCGCACCAAACATGCTCACCTTTTCAGCCGTGGGGGCGTTATAATGTTTCCCAAAAAAATGGTGAAAAAGCGTTGAGTATGTAAAAAGGCTTTTTGAAGACCAATATCGCGTGTAGAATACTTTAATATTGAAGGTCTTTAGCAGTTAAAAGTAACAATTTTTAATACTTGAATAAATATATGTTGAAATTAATATAATCTGCCATAAATGGTTTGAGATTTATAATTGGCATGATACAAATAATCAAAAAAGGGTTTTTAAGTAAGATTTGCACTTGCTTCTACAGTGGTGTGTCGTCATAGATGTAAGATGTAATTTACAAGACAGTATATTTAACACCTATACATTTGATCTATGACAGATGCACGTCCATTAGACAATGCATTTTTGTTGCTACGAGCAGACTAAAGGCTAGAAGAATATTTAGAAAACAAAGACCTTTCCAAAGCAAAGTTTTATACAGCGTAAATTGAAAATCATGCAGAACACATAGTATCAAAGGGTATTTAATATTAATCATAAAAGAGTAAAACTATAACAAAGTATATGATTTCAAGCATATCTGGATTAACGTCTTCTTTCATACAGTGAAGGATATGACTACGAAAGGGAACTATTTGAACCAAAACGCCATTGTAATAAAGCTAAATATATTTTTGGTATAACAAAACAGATTATAAACAATAATTTGAAGTCAATGAAAGCGCAAGAGCCTAAACGTCACAATATTTCAGCCTCACTTCAAAATCATAGCTGTTCTTAATGGAGAAGACGGTCAAGAAAACCAGAATTACAACAGTTCAATTCGACCACCTGTGTACTTGTCAAGTCCTCTTGATGCAAATTCAGAGGATAATTTATGTCTTTGGCTTGCCTAAACGTAATCTAAGAAGACAAAGACCATGCCAAAATTTGTTTTCATTTGTTGGTTTGTAGCTATACATAAGAATACACAATTGGCTATTTGTGCTGTGTCCACCACTGATACCTAAACTTACTACTGTGCCACTGGGAGCACATAAATTAGTTTCAGTGAATACAATTTAAAAATTTTGGGTATGATATAAGTATACCACACTTATTATTCAACTTGAACCTTATTTTCAACGTCTTGAATGAAGTTAAGATATATCGAAGTAAAATCAAAAACTGTATGATTTGCTGACTGTATATAATGAATAGACTAACGTACTGTTATGACCATTCAATTTATGCGTATTGTACTTAAACGTTATCAATAGAATTCCTTGGTCTCCCACAGAGAGTGAAAACTTGTGAGATACATCTTCCATTTAACTCATTAAAATACTTTGAGCAACTGATAGATCAAAACAAAGTTGAACAAGACATAAATTTTGAGATTGTTAAAATAAAATTGGATAATTTAAAGAATGATAATATTTTCCTGAAGGTTTTAAAGGAGGTCAAGGACTGGATATGTGAGCCACTTGCTACAATTCTTTGTAAGTCTTTGAATAGTGAACAAGTACCAACAAATTGGAAATTAGTTAATGTCACTCCTATCTTCAAGAGAGGTAATACAAATTGTCCCAGTAACTATAGGCTTATTAGTTTTACATCAGTTGTGAAAAAATTAATAAAGATACTTTAAAAAGTCGCTTAATAAAGTTTAAAATTTTATCGGATAATCAACATGGTTTCATTGAGGGAAAATTTTGCCTTACAAATTTTTTGACATGCTTTGAAAATGTTACTGTATGTGTAGATGAGGGTAAGAGTGTATATTTAGTATATCTGGATTTCCAGAAAGAGTTTGATAAAGTGCCACATTAAAAGCTTTTAAAGAATCTTACTTCCACAGGTGTAGGGTATGAATTAACTAACCAAACAGAAGAGTGGCTTGATGAAAGAAAGCAGAGGGTTATAAATGGAATCCAGTCAAACTGGATTAATGTTAAAGTGGGGCTCAGTACCTTTGCTTTTTTATATGTATTAATGATATAAATAAATGAATGGTCAATAAATTACTTAAAGTTGCTGATGATATCAAAATATTGGGTGTTGCTGGCTGTGAAGAGGATGCTGCTGATTTACAAAAGGATTTAGATTATTTAGTGAGTTTGGCAAATAAATGGCAAGTGAGTTTTAATTATGATAAATGCAAGGCATTGTATAAGGGCTGTCATAATTTGAATTATAAGAATAATTTGGATGGGAATAGCCTGGAGACTGTTATGAAAGAAAAGGATCTTTGTGTAATGACTGATCAGTCTTTTAAGCTATTCAAGCAATGTGCTGTTGCTAGTGATAGGGCAAATATGATTGTAGGTTGTATGTAAAGAAATATCGAATATAAGTCTAAAGAGGCTATACTTTCATTATATGGGTCACTGATTAGGCTACATTTGGAGTGTCGTGTTCAGTCTTGGGCTCCTTATCTTAGGAAAAACTTTGAATTGTTACAAAAGGTTCAGATGAGGGATAATAAAATAGTACTTGGGATGGAGGGGTTGTCATATGAGGAGAGAATAAATTTCTTAAAATTAGTTTTTCTTGAAATAAGAAGAAAATAGATCTGATTGAAGCGTTTCAAATTGTAAAAAGAATTGATAATGTTTATGCATAACTATTTTTTCATTCTTAACAGCGAAAATTATAGAACTAGTGGACTCAAATATAGATTTTGGCAATGTATAAGTCGTTTTTACCGTTAAGTGATTCTTAATTATCAAATTACAATATTTGCTCAGCAACTAGACCTTTGAAAGGGGCTTAAGTTGTGAGTAAAGTAAAACTATATCTCATTTGAACGATAGATGTCATAAAAAACGACGTAATATTGGATTCTTGTGCTTATTTTGAGGTGTAAGTCTTGAAAGAGGTGCGCCCTCACCCACAGTCATGCAGTGTTTCTGAAATACAATGTATAGAGTCATGTCTAATAGATGTCTATACTGTAAGTTAAAGAAACTACCCGAATTTAAGCAACACTTATTTTTTCATATATCACATATGAAAAAATGAGCTTATGTATAACGTATAAAATTGTTCAGTAACACCAAGCTATTTTGGGGAATGTCCATAACGAATCAGTCTCTGTGTGTTCACGTGTTGTTGTTTTTTTTACAGCAATGCTACATCTGGCTATCTACTGCGTCCACCGAGGGGAATCGAGCCGTTGATCTTAGCTTTAGACTTACCGCTATTCCAGCGTGGGACATAAATCAGTGAATATGTCGTAACAAATTTACTGCATGTATGCTTTATTCTGATTACTTTCAGAGTACAATATTATTATACAACTTTTAAAAACATAGTTTAATGGAAAGTGGATTGGTCGTTTCCAAATTTATAATAAAATTTGTTTGCCAAAGGTTTGTGTGATCACATTGCTAGTGTTATTAATTATTGTGAATTTCAATTAAAGTTTTTTCTATGCATATATATATATATATTAATGATTTCTCTTCTTTTACATCAGAGGCGAAAGTGAAAAGACAATCTATGGGTTAGAGGCCTAATGCATTCCTTTAATGGCAGTACCCTTTGTTGTGGACTGCAGTTTTGTCTAATCAAGACTCGACAGTAGAGATTAGGTCAGCAAACGAGGGTCATTAAGTTTTTTTATAATGGTGAGGTGTATGCAATATTTACGATGTTCTGAGTCGTTTCACACATACTTTATACTTCATATACATAACCATTAATCAGTTGTTCCGCTATATAATGTTCAATAATGAATTGGACGAAATGTAATAACATAATTCACATACTTAATTGAGGTTGCTATATGGTAAAGTTTAACGAACTCAAGACTACATAAATAATGTTATTTCTGTTTTAACGTCACTCAAGTTTAGTCAGACTAAAACATATCCGACAATTCGTAAACAATTTAGATATTTTTCAAACCAAAATTGTTTACATATATGAAAACTAAACTGTCTTTACAGTCCATGTGTAGTAACTTGTATCTAATGATGGTTTAATAAACAACATGTAGCACGATTTCCCTTAAGTATCACCATAGGATGATTCGTTCCAATTATCGACTTTATAATTAATATTATACATAAGAACAGAACCTTGTTTGCGTGCATTCTTTGACAATCATGAATTTCCACTACATGAACTGTAAGTAAGATAAAGAATCTGAGGAAGAAGAACATTCATTTTGGCATTTATCAGATTTGATAACCATTTCAAGAATGGGTAGGGGAGCTACATATTTCATTAACTAGGACTCAAATGGATCATCGTATTCTATACATCCAAGCACAGCTAGAGAAGGCAAATTGGAGGTTTTTTCTAAGGCTCACTTTTCCATATATAGGCTTAATGGTTATTTTGCCTGATACATTGTTATATATATATCACATTTGTTGGTGATAGAGAATTGTTTGGTTTTTCCTATGCATAAATATTGATAATGTCGTTCACTGACGTCTGTTGGATCTTTTGCTTCTGTAGACAGAAACAAACTTCTCTGTGACATTCAGAGTATCTTTATTGATCTGTGTAACATGCCAAATTTTCTTAGAGATTGGAATGCATCTTGCTCTCTCTAGGGAGCCACCATGGTTTGATCTTCGTAAAATATTTAAATCTACTTGTGAAGTCACACCATATTAAAACATGGAAATTTGAAAGGAAATAACATAGTTCTCACCAAACTCATGACACAACTAAACAAATAGGTATGGAATAGTTTTATCTTTGTTGCCCGATTGTAACCAAAATTATTTGGCCCCCAAGAGTTCTAATCTGTGCTGACAGGATTATGACATTTGTATCAGGAGAAGCTATAACTATTTTGTATGTTTGACCAATGTCAACAACATGAAGCAAAATAAAGAGTATTAGCCTTTTCATGGCTATTTTTCATAAATGGCTCATAACAGCTACTAGCTAACAAAATTTGTATTACATTATTTTCCTCACTCTTTTCCTCAGTATTTTACTCCACATTATTAATACAGCATTCTTGTATTGTTGCCTTTGCTGCAGATGAATTTTGCCAACCCTCCTGGTAAAGGTATATATGGTTCAAATACTTCTACTTTCTACTCTGGAAGATTTTGTTCTCCCTGTATTATCCTGACCTGTGATGGATAAGATCTGGCTCAACCTGTTTAACATAACATCCACATGTTTGCTGCTTTAAGTTTGCAATGGAAACAGAACCAACTGTGACAAAATCTCAGCCAGGTTTGAACTCCTGCAACTCATATTGCTTCAAATTGGTTTAAAGTTTGGAAGACAGATTGCATTTACTGTGGTAAAAATACCTTTTCATGCAGTGAGATAATGTCATGTTCAATGTGAGTGCCCTCTTCATCATGTGTTTTGAGGAAGCATTAATAGCTCATCATCCATACTACATGAAGCCATTTCTACTAAAAATATTTTGTATTATCTGAGAGAAACAAAATAACAATAATAATATTTTACAAAATCATAAAGACGCAATTCATGACTGTGGAAGAAAATGTAACAAACAGTAAAAACTTAAAAAGAAAAAGATGAAATTCAAATATAAGTTGTTTTGTATTTCGCGCAAAGCTACACGATGGCTACTTGCGCTAGCCGCCCGCAATTTAGCAGTGTAAAATTAGAGGAAAGGCAACTAATTATCACCGCCAACTCTTGGGCTACTATTTTACCAACGAATGGTGGGTTTGACCGTAGCTTTACAACGCCTCCATGGCTGAAAGGCCACATGTTTGAGGCAACGAGGATTTGAATCCGCAACTCTCAGTTTATGAGTCGAGTGCCTTAACCACTTGGACATGCCTGGCCGAATTGTTTTGTACACATTTATAGAATGTATAAAATCGATATAAAATTTGGCATTACATTTTTAAAAACACAAAACAAAAAAATTATTCTGATATTTGGGCTTGCCCTACGTATAGTAATATTGGTCATTTCCACACTTTACTGCTTAGTTTGCTTTCTGTTTTATTTCAAAACTGGCACTTTAGTTTGACACTAAAATGAAGCTTTTTTATATTTCATTATTTTTGAAATTATCTTATCGTGATTGAATTATTTTTATATGAACAAAAGAAGGGTTAATCTTGTTTATTAACTATATTGTCAGGTTTCTCCAATTTGGGGCCAGTTTCCCGCGTTTAATGATTTTAGCTTACATTTAATAAAATTAAATATAGACATAAACAATATAAAAAGAATAATGAGAATGCATGCACTTTAACAGTTGTTAATTTTATTAGTGTAAAGCTGCTTTTGTTACGTCTATGAGATGTTGAAGGAACGTGGCTTATCCTTATGATCAAGTTCTCAATATGGGATCTGGCGTGGAGTCGGGTTCAAAGCCATGTGATATCACAAAATATCCCCTACACTTTAAACTGTGTGTGCTTTACAAGAGTGATAGTCAGTCCTTTAGCGTGAAAAGTAGGCGGTTGTTTACCATATTCTGGCTGCCTCTCTGTGAAATCAGTAGTTCAAAATAAGGGATGGCAGCAGATAGCATTTGTGGCTTTGTCGTCGTTACAAATTACAAGTACAAATATTATAACTGATTGATTAATTACAAGAAAAAAATGAAATGGTTCTAAAAACAAATAAGCAAAAAAATTACAAAGGTGTTTGCTACAACTGTGGAAGAGTACATTCGTAATAATTTGTTTGTTTGTTTGGAATTACAAAGTTTCACAGTGGGCTATTTGTGTTCTTCCCATTATGGGTATCGAAGCCCGGTTTCTATCGGTGAGAGTCCGTAGACATATTGCTGTGTCATTGGGGGCATTCATTATACAATAATATATACTAATCAAAATCCGGTATGGATTACTGCTAACAAATAATCGATACTAATATACATGCCCGACATGGCCAGGTTGGTTAAGGCGTTCGACTCGTAACCTTAGGATCGCGAGTTCGAATCCCCGTTACACCACACAAGCTCGCCATTTCAGCCGTGGGGGCGTTATAATGTGACGGTCAATCCCACTATTCATTGGTAAAATAGTAGCCCAAGAATTGGCGGTGGGTTGTGAGGACTAGCTGCCTTCCCTCTAGCCTTACACTGCTAAATTAGGGACGGCTAGAGCACATAGCCGTCGTGTAGCTTTGCGCGAAATTCAAACCAAACCAAGATACTGATATTTTTGAAAATCAATGGCAAGTATGACAATCAGTAGGTTAAAGGAACGTGTACAGAATGAGATGCTTTAGGTCATGTGGCTAATTTTTTTCATTGATTTGAGGTTTTACATAATGACAGTCACATTGGATTGTTCCAGTGCTGTGTTGTAACTGTTTTAAGTGTGACACAGTGTTATTTCCCGCGCTTTGAAATGACATAAAATCCATAGAGGTGTAACGAATTGGCTTGAAGGCGGTCAAATAGGGACAAAAACATATAATATATCTGCCTCCTGATCATGCAGGCTTTTCGTTACCTATTACACAACTCAGAAGGAGCTCTTTTGCGACATCCAAACACATTTAAAATTATTATATCTATTTATACTGTCCATGGAAGACGTAATTAAAAAGTTAGCTTAAGCTCTTGGTGAACCTGAATTAGAATTGTTGCTCTGCATGATTACTTTGATGGTGGGTCTTTATGATTGAGGACAGCAATAACTTCAGTGGAAACTCTGGTATCCAAGTGTTCAGATTCAGGAATTCTGAAGTTATACACGAGTCCCATGGCAAAAATTCGATTCTTTGTATCTCAATGCTCGTCTACAACGTACTCAAAGCGTCAAGTCTTTCGTATTCAGAAGAAAAATCACGCCCACTCCAAGTGGCTAACTCGGTTTTTTTTCGAGAATCTTTGGACCTCTTTCAAGTAGGTTGTTTTGGGTTTCCTTATCACGTTAGTGATATTCTGTTAGCTGGAAATTGCCATAGGTAAATATCCAATATTTAAAGACTATACTAGATAGTGCTCAATGCCTTTGGTGGACGCAATTAAATGAACCCTATTTCATAATTTTTTATTTTGTAAATAAATTTAATGTAATTAAGATTTTCCATTTTTAGAGGCTCTTCCACATTAAACTGTGTAAGAATGCGATCACAAAATCTGAGATTATTCTGTGTTATTTGCATGAAAAGCATGCAAAAGAAATACAGTATGTTGTTATATTCTGGTTAATTATCGTCTCGTATTTGCTACATTCATTTTTAAAGTGATTTCTAGCAAATTTTAAATTGGATGGAACTAACTTATTTATAGTTTTTTTACTAATAATTTGTGATGTTTGATTTACGTCTTGTTCATGTTAAGCTAGAAAGAGTAAAGCCACAATTGAAAAAATAAGGAAAGAATTTCACTTAACTGTACTAATTATTGTAATTTATCCCTAAAAAGTAGCCTAACGTATCATGTTGCTTTTATGTTCTTGTTTTGTCCTATCTTAATTCTTGAGCCGACAGCTTGAGTGCGTTATAAGAGCGACAGTCCAATCCAATTACTAGATTATAGTAGCCCAAGAGTATACGATGACTGGCGTTGAATATCGCGTTAGAATTATAGCCAGTTAACGTAAGTAGCCATCGAATAGTTTTGAGTGAAATAAAAACAACAGATAAAAAGTGTCAAATATTCCTGCAAATTATTTTGTCATTTCTCCCGTAAAGAAATACGGTGTGGTTCAAAATATTTGAAGGTGAATAGCTTCATTATAAATAAACTTAACTATTCAGAAGGAAACATAAACGTGTTTGAAAGTTTCTCGATTACATGACTCATAGTATTTTTTTTTCTCCCAAAATTCAAAAATTATCTGTTCAGAGTGATAACAAATTATCGCAGTGATTTAACGCTACGTTGATACAACGAACTCTATTTAAAATGATGCCTTTTAATAAAACAACTTGGTGTTAATATTGTCTCAACATGAATATTCTTAATATATAAATATATATTTAAAATTTTCAAAATTAAGCTTGTTTATTTGTACGATTATTTACGCTCAAACCTGCACAATAGGATATCCCTCCTGTTTCCAATGGAGGGATCGAGCCCTGCATTTTAGCGCTACAAATGGGCTGAAAAAGAAACTTAAAGCTGAAAATTATTTTTCTACTAAATTTTAAAAACTTTAAAATGTTTATTGGTAATATGCATAACTAGTTGTTTTTGTTTTGAAATTTTAATAAAGCTATACAATGGGCTATCTGTGCTCTACCTACAACGTGTATCGAAACCCGGTTTTTAGCGTTGTAAGTCCGCATACATACCGCTGAGCCACTGGAGGGAAATATGCAAAACACTCAGTTGTTCTAGAAAAAGAAATTTTCAGGTAGCTTAAAACTTCAAACAACTTATTATTTATAAGTACATCATTATTTTATATCAAAATAATAGCTGGAGTACCGCTCCCCTGAACAATAGTTATCTAAGTTCACATTAGAACATGAAAAATTGCTTTTTTTATTTGAAATAATAAAAAGACACCCACAAAAACTGCAAAGCGCAAAATGTAAAACTGCAAGTTTGCATATATCTATCTCCTCAAGGTCAAACAAACCTTCAAGCCAAATTTGGTGAAGATCCATCAACAGGAGTCAAAGGAGTGGTAAAAAACGTCAGTACCAGCCCCAAAACAAAATGCAAAGCTTAACATTTGTGTGTACTCCCACATGAACCTATTGAGCCTCCAAACCAAATTTGGTGATGCGTCATCCACACCATGCGAAGTAGTTACATGGACATACAACAGATGACAAACAGCACAATTATATTTATATAGCTGCACTTCAAAAACTAAAACTGACGTTTAAAGATAAATGTTTTTGTATGTAAAAGCACATACTAAAATAATATTAATAAAATATTTAAAGTAATCAGAATGAGTCACAGTTTTCACACTTCCAAGACTAATCGTTTCAGCTGGATGTTGTTGTCAAAACACTTTTTAACTCCTTGTACTGCAATGTATTTTGGAAGTATGCATTCGTTTAGTCTTTATGTGTTAATTGAAATGTATTTTAAATACTAAATTAGCTTCTTCCATTAGTCATTTACTATTTAGTCAGACTTAAAAGTCCCACAGCTCTAGACAACCAACTGTACAATATTTGTTGAAAATATCACATTGTTCATAAAATGGCATATCATACCTTTAAAAAATACTTCTAGACACAGACTTTATGCCCAGGTGGAAGCACTTGAATACTGATTTTTTTCTTGTAAAACTGTAATGTACCCAGATTTACATGCAGATCAGATGATCTGAAATACTACCAAATTTCAGACTGTACTTTATTTGAAACAAATATTAATGAAAAACACGTTATTTTTCCATTTGATTAATGCTATTCCTTAAATATTATACGATTAGGTCTCGAGTTTTGTTATCTATAAACATTTAATGCAGTCCTCCAATGGTTCAGCAATGCATCTGAAGGCTTACAATGCTAAATACTGGGTTTTATTACTTGTGGTAGGCACAGCACAGACAAAGCTTTGTGTATAAGGAACAAAACAAGCATTGAAAACTATAAGTTTCTGAATGAATTTCGAAAAAAATGACTTAAAACATAAAGGAAGACAAAAAACAAAATGTTGGGTACTTTCTAAACAATTAAATGAAATATTTTATTCAATGTTTAGTTGAAAAACTCAAATAGTTTGTAGTAAAATATTATCGTTCTTTTTTAGCGAGAGCTGTTTTATCTGGGGCAGTTTTGTTGGAACACTTACACAGGTCTCATTCAATGCTTCGTGTTTAGTAATATCTCATTTGTCAAATTCACTAGCTCCAATATCGTTATATTGTTCGTGCTTGTAGTTTCAGTAATCAGAGATTGCTGTTCATTATCAATCCATATCTTTACAGTTGTCTTCATTTTGATATAGTGATGCTATCAAAAATTGATCGCTTTTCGAAAGGGCATATAACAGTCCTTTTTAAGTAAAACTGCTTTTACACTCTGATCGTAAAGATGTGTTTAGAACAAAGTTTTAGAATGTCTATGACGGGAATGTTTGACGTAATTATTGTGATTGGAAAACAAAGTAATATGGATCAACTCTGGGAAAGCAGTACCACCCAGAAACGGACTTGCAACAAATCGTATGACAGCCATTGTAAATAAAGTGCAATGTCTTGTCACAGATGAGAATCTACTAAAAGAAAAGTCAGAGAACAAATCCGTTAGCACGTTCCAAGAAACATAACATAACGTAATTAAGATGGTTCTGGAAAAGCGGTAAAAATTGGTTTTAAGTTCCATGACATATTCGTTCAACCATCGCATATCTCAAGCAGCTTTAGTATTAAATGAGTATTGGAGCTATTCTGGATGCAGCATCTGTTGACTTTTGTGAGATTGAGTTCTTGAAACAGATGTTGGGAAACCTTCATCTTCCTACATTGGGTTATGGAAACCAGTAAGGAGCAGTGGCGTGCTTTGGAAATTACAGTCATTAAAAAGTCTTTTGCAATAGAAGCTATGCTTCAGTACTTTTATAAGATGAACAGCCATCAATTAGAGCATACATGAATATAGTGACGTAGCCTACAACGTGCCGAGGCTCCAAAATCATTTTAAAGTAACATACGTAACTTTTGTCTTTTTCATCATGTTTCGGTATCGATCACTGTTCATTCACCACTTCTTGTTTTGAGTTTTATTAATCAATGGCTTAAATCTCCCGCTTACGATAGGATTCATTTTCATGATGATACTTTGTAGAATGGACGAGAGACACGATTGTAGAGGCGGAAGACTTTCGAAACGTCGTTCTCTACATTTGTGTTTCCACAACAAACAGTTGCCGTTCATTCCATAAAGCTTCATCATGAATACTCTGCTTAAACAATCTATCAAATAATAAGATTGATTTTCGTTATCATGGTTGATAGCTTAGACCAATGATTTCCAACTGGGTGAATGGTTTGCTCAGCAATTAATGTGTTCAGAATCAGGGTGAATGTGTGTTATAAATTATTCAACAAACTCAAGAGCAAAAAAGTCATTATTATTATTTATTCTAGGTGGAATATGATAAATACATTTATTTTGTATTTATTCCAGTTGCGTTTTATAAATACATTATTTTTGTTTATTTTATGTTGTAATTTGATATATATTTAAGACATAATAAAGAATTTTGAATTTAATGTGTACTTTTTGTCTTTTTTTTAACTGGGGTGCGTCTGTTGTTGTGAAAACTTATAGAGGTTTATGATATGGATGTACGTTAAGAAGCGCTGGCTTAGAAAACTATCTAAATCTATTCGTTATTTTGTTATTAGTGTTTGTATGTTTGTCAGATAGTCAATAGGCTATCTGTGCTCTGCCCACCACGGGTATCAAAACCACTGTGCCACGGGGATGGGTGATATTTTATTAGTACATACCACTTACTAACTATTTTATATTATAAGTTTTGGCTGCTAATCTCAGAGAATACCTAAGATGTACCATTCTTGTGACTGTAGTCGGTGGAGTAATTCATCCTGAGTATTTTTGATTATGTTATAACTATTCCTCCAGGATCTCTCTCATTAGGAACTTGAATCAACTACTTTATCTGGTTGTTCTTAAGAGAGGTACCAAGCTTTTCTGATTGCAGGACCAGGTTTACTAAGTATATTATAAATTAGGTAAAAGAATTAGGCCTATTTTACCTTCCTTGTTCTCTTGCATGATAAACTCTTGCAGACAGACTGGAGTTATAGAGGCTTTGTATGTTTCTTAGGCTTTTGAATTCTTATTTTCTTTTTCATCTGTTTCAAAAACTTATTGTAATCCACATTCACAAAGAATATTGTAAGTGATTTTTTTTTCTTTTTTGAGTCTTCAGACGGTTTGCTGTGTACTAATTACAGTAAAATTATGTTGTGTCTTCTGGATAATATTCTGACCTCATGCTGTATACATATCCTGTTTATATATTCAGATAGATCTTTGACATAGTGTAATATGCTGTGTGTGTCTGTAAGTTTCTTCTCAGTTATTGTTGATATTCACCTTCTCAGTTCTTTCCTTAACAAGTGTTTCAGGTATCCATTATCACGGGAGGTTGTAGTAATGTGTTTCTATTCCATGTGCTAAGGAAATTTTTATCACATCAGTATCGAAGGCAGACTTCACGATCGTCTTAAGTTTTTTAGGTGGTCTAACTTACAGTCTAGGTATTTATAAGTACTGTGGATATCCTGTAAATTATTTTGGTATATGATTTAAGTGTCTTGATAACCATTACCTTTTGGTAGGAGATCCTGGTGTCTTCTTTTATTTCCATTGTGAATCATACTTTGGACGGTTGTCTGTTCAATTGATTAATGAAATGTGGAACTGTAACTTGTGATCAGAGTAAAATTATGTTGTCGAAATGTCAGAGTCAAATTTTTGGATTTAAAAGGCTGTTCTGAGGAGGATGTTATCTTTGAAATATACCGGTTTACTAAGTACTTATGAGTCCTTCTTGTTACTGGCTGCATTTATCTTCACATTGGAACTAATATGTAGTGATACAAAAGATTATAAGTTCAGTTATGATGGAGATTGTCAGTTGAGTGCGTTCCTTGATAGTTCTATCATTTTCAAGATTTTTAGTAGGCTAGAGGCATCGGAATTTAATGTGTCTTGTTAGGTTAACTCGATTGTTTTTATAAACTTTGAGAGATGACTTGATGAATCTCTGCAGATGTAGAATGTACCTTTTCTTTTCATTATAGATAAAACACAGATTTGTGGATTGGTTCTGTGGTGTACTCTTAGTTATTTTACTGCTTATGGTCCACGTTTTTGTTCTCTATTTGTTAATGAGTTTGTTAATCTTTTTTAAGCTCTAACTGTTGCTCTATACTTCACCTTTGTGTATTGACAATCTTCAATTAGAGTTTGGAGCTCGAAAATGTGGTTACAGAAAATTACATTTGTATTCAGTAGTATGTAAAACAAAACTATATGGTTGGTAGTATTTTTGTGGTGTTGTCTTTCTTGAACTTCCAGAACACCTATCCTTTCGTATGATAGTGCGATAGTGGGTGTTACAGTTCATGGTTATATTGACTGCTAACTCTATTTTGATTCTGACGTAGCAACCAAAACTTTGGATACATTTATTTGAAACTAATTAATAATCATAATTACCTCATCATATTGACTATTAAACGTAACAACTACTAGTATCCTTATGGCAAGTACTATTATTCATCTTATTTATTTTTGGTACTTATCATCCATTATTATTACAATTTTTAGCTAAACTACCAGTAATTTTCATATCTTACTTCAAATATTTATTATTTATCTCATCTGTTTCTGGTGTTCAGTTTCCCCCTGGGACAGTGGCATGTCTATAAGCTTACAACGCTAGAAACCTGGTTTTGAAAGCTTAATGTATAGGCTTGTGCTTAACTACATACAAACAAACTCTGTGCTATTTGTTTTTATTATCTCACTGTCACTGTGTAGTCGACAGTTTTTTTGTTATTATTGTCTGTCTAATGATTTTCTTTATCGGCGTTTCTTATTTTTATCTGCTGTTTAGTATTACGAGTGTATAAATCACAATTCATAATGCTGGTATCCTAAAGTATTTAAGACATCATAGTACCCCTGAGCATTCCAGACAGTCAAATATACTCGTGTAATTTTACTACGTAGTGTCTTTTTCTGTAAATTAGAAGTATCAGGTTAGCCCTTAAATGTATTCCATAGACGAAACGCTTATTCACGTTGTATATATTATTTTATTACACATGTAGCAGTTACGTAATTTTTGCCAACACTTTAATCGCTTTCTGTTATTTCATTCTTTTTCATAGGGTTTCGTTATCATATTTCTGTATAATATTTTTCTGGTTGGCGTGCAAAATATTTTACCCATCTATTATTTTTCTCTTTCTTTCTTTTTACTATTCGATTTTGTATTACACATTTGACATAGTCTTATCGTGGATACCATCTTAACATAAAAAATGTCACATGTGTTCACCTGTCAGTTCACATTTTACAGACGCGTCTTTAGAAAAAACGTTTTTCGTGTATCCTGGGTTGTTTACAACATTAGTAGTAATAATCATATGTGCATTATCTATAAAATAACTTGCACTAGTAGACGATGTTTGGCTATTTCTACAGTCCTAGAATGCTGTCAGATTTCTCTAAGTGGAAGAAAAATGTGAAAATTATAAAAAGTATCGTTTCAAGGTCCTTTCCGCTTACTCTTCTGACGGGTTTTATTACAAGCAAAGTAATTAGAATGTCTACAGATTTCTATGTGACAGGAATGTAAACATTAGAAAAGGATTAATTTTATTCTTTTTTCTTAAACGCAAAGTACATAGTGGGTTAACTGAGCAGTGCCCACACGGGTACCTAGTCCAATTGTTTAACGTTTTAAACCCACTATTGACAGAAAGGAGAAAAAATAGCTTTCCTATGTAAAATAGGGGGTGTTTGAATTACAGTATGAACTAGAAATTCGAAAACAACGAAAAAATTAAAATAATATTAAAGCAACGAATCTAAGAACACACCAGTTAATTATACAAGGAAAAGCGAATAATGCAAAATTTAAGCTTTGTGATTAAAATGGTGAATATTGTAGGAGCTTATTTTGTTTGTGTATAAAATGTTTTATATTTTTTCTTACAGCAAAGCCACATTGTGCTATCTGCTCAGCCCACGGAGGGGAATCGAACCCTTGATTTCAGCGTTGTAAATCCGGAGATATACCGCTGTACTAGCGGGGTGACATGTATATAAAGATTATGATCGAAGTATTCATATTTATATATTCTTTGTCTTCGTCAGAATTTTCGCGCAGATTTAAACTAACACGTCCTTTGAACGTCAGAGCTAATAACTGAATTATTTTGTAATATGGATTTATAATGGACAACTCAATGGAAAGTTTTTATTGTTTTTGTTTTTGAAAACGAAGATTTGATTCACTTTTGTGGATCTATTTCACACCTAAAGAAAATTTGCGAAAGCATATCAGTATCGTCTCCAACAAAGAAATCGTCCATCAGGTTGTGAATTATAATTCCATTTTATACAAACTAATGGATACATATAGTTGTCACTAATTATGAACAGATAGACTTGAGGGAAGATATGTAGTCAGAAGTACCCTTTTTTAAGTTTTGTCTGCTTTTGTCTGACTGAATAATTGGAATCAACTGTCAATACTATAGCGCACCAGCAAAAATGGAAAAAAAAATAAATAGGTGTGTGGAAAGATAAGATCTGTCTAAGACATCGAACACGTGAAAGTACAATAGGCAATAATATTCATTTCAAGTTAAAGTGCTATTTGAGATCGTGACAAATTCTCTTTTGACTGCATCGTGGAAAAGGACCCCAAATTATTTTGGTAAAGAAGTGAGTAAGAGTTTTCCAGCATACAGTTTGACCTCATGTAAACTACCACCATCTTTAAAGTCTGTGCAGCCTGCACTATGTGATGTCAATATTTTTAAGACCTGAGATACAAATGTGTTCACCTTTTTAAAGAAAGCTTGTTGCCTAGCATTCTTTGCCCTGTAACTATGACGGTTAATGGTAAACTTAAAAGAGTTATAAGAACCACTTCACTCACTCTTAAGACAAGCTAGGTGATTAATGTAATTTTGACAATGTGGAAAGAGATATAGCGAAAGAGTCATTACTTGACCTACGCTCTTGTCGTTTTAATACTTACAACTTAATTGTTTTAACGACAAATAGAAATAATACTTGACAATGAATACACTTTGTTAAATAAAAGAATGAAACTTATTTATCAGTAATTTCACTATATGAGTAAACTATGGAGTCATCAATCCCTAAATAGTAATGGCCAGTCGTTACTGAATATACACATGAATCTCAATAAGCAATGTTACAAAAGATTTATAAAAAGTCAACGGCTGATACGAATACTATTTGTATTAACAGTGAGTCGTAAAAAAGGGCTCAGCAGCTTTCAAAGAGCAATTATTCAAAGGATTTAGCAGTAATGGTATGAGTGTTTGAGACATATAATATTTTTAACTGACGTTTACCAACACATACTTCAAATCTGCTATGGAAAGAGAGCGAAAATAATAGGAAACCATTGTAGATGTACATATATTATCAGTCAGGTTGTCAAAATTTCGTCATTTTTCAACCTATATAAATTTTGAAATGTGTCACGTGAGTGTACTTTCGATATTAAATTCACTAAGTAAAGCCTTAGATGAGAGTCCAGAATTGCAGGCTAGTTCTTTTGTAATGTGTGTTGTTTCATACTGCAAAGTTTCGCAGTGTTTTAGTGTTACTGTATCAAGTTGTTTTATTAGATTGGACTTGAGTCAGTGATAAGCAATATGACATTCTTAATAATTTTAAACTTTCTGTACCAAGGAAATTGTTTGAGAAAGAGACTAACCTTTTTCAACATGACATAATATTACCGTGATGTGTCACTTGCTTTATACAGCTATGGTTTGAGACTCAAAATGTTCAGGATCTTATTTACTCAGCCTATACATTTGACTTGAACAAAGTGAGCCATTATGGATCGCTGTTAAGATCTGCCTGAGAGTGAGATATAATATAAACTAGATTTCATACATTTGATTTCTTTTACTTTTTTTGCATGGCAGAGTGATGGCTTCTTCTAATAGACAAACACTAAGAATTGGTGACAAGGTATTAAAATTTCTTGGTGAAATTAAATTTTAAAGAGAGCTCCAGCCCATCTACTAATTGGTCTTATCATCAAAGTATGACACTTTAATAGACTAAGTATGTTGCCGTATTACTGTTTATATGCATAAATATAATAGTACTGTCTGTTATATGCCCGTGTAATTACTTCGCAGAGTTTGAACGGATCTTCACTAAGTTCGGTAAGAACGTTCATTTGGTTCATAGGGAAATACATAGAAATTTTCGTTTCTGCATTTTATGTTTTACAGGATTTATGGAGATTTTTCACCACTTCCTCGCCTCCTATTCATGAAACTTAACCAAATATAGCATGAAGGTTTGTTTGGTCCATGGGGGGATACATGCAAACTTGCGGTTTCACATTTTGTATTTTGCAGTTTTTATGGCTGTTTTTTTTTACAATTAGCTATAAGAGAAGCAACTTTTTATGCCCTAAGGTAACCTTTCATTAATCATGAATTTATGTTACTTCAGTCCAGGAAAAGGATATTCCAGCTATTAATTTAATATAAATAATGAAGTACTCATAAATATTAATGTTTTGTTTGAATTTTAAGCAACTTGACAGTTTCTTTTCTTAGGAAAATGCATGTCGTAATATTACAAACAAGCAATTTAAAGTTGTTAACGTTTACGTAAATAATGTTACGGCTTTGAGTTTCTTTATTTTTAGCTCCATTATAGCGTTAAATTTTAAAACTCGAACCCTATAATGGAAACAGCAGAGATGCCCCATTGTGCAGGTTTGCGCGTAAACAATCGTAGAGATAAGTAATTTTAATTCAGAAAATTTTCAATATATATATATTGAAAGTATTCATGTTAAGACAATAATAATGTCAAGTTATTTTATTAAAGAGGTATCATTTAAAATAAAGTTCATTGTATCAACGTAGCGTTAAATCACTGTGATAAGTTGTTATTACTCTGAATAGGTAAATTTTGAACTTTATATAAAAATATATTATGAGTCACAAAATCAAGAAATTTCCAAACACGTATTCATGTTTTCTTCTGAATAGTTGATTTTATTTGCAGTGAAGCTATTCACGTAGAGATATTTTGAATCACACCGATTTTCTGTAGAGAAGTAATGACAAAATAATATGCAAGAATATTTACCATTCTTTGGGTTATTCTAGACGTTTATTTCACGTGTAAAAACAATCTTTTTCTCAACGACTAAGAAAACTTAATTACACCTTGTTATCACAGTAGAGTTACTTAAGTACGTGTGGAGGGAAATTAACTTTTATTGGACCTTGTTTAACAACGGTGATTTGAAAAGGGTTAATCGTATTTTATGTCAGCAATCTGTCACTGCAGGTGCGAGCAATGGCGTCACGCTTAGCACCTATGTATTTGTTTCACAGCGAATTCCTGTTTAATCAAGAAATAATGTCCCGCTTAGTAACGTATGATTGTATAATGTGCAAAGCTTTTCCAAGGTTGTAAGACCAAAGAACACAACAATTAAAAGAAGAAGACTGTGGATACTGAAAGCTTCGTACGACAGAGCAGTTGGGACTCAAACGGTTTCTGAAACCCAAACTAATTTAGAATGATGCCGTCATCTGCAAGCCAGCCAACAAAAGAAAAACTCATTCCTATGAAGTTGTATACATGTTCAACTAATGTTAAAAAGGTTTTAAACTAGCAGTTGAAAATAACGAAGACGCACTAACCAAAATGTTCAAAGTTTACAACTATGTCTTTAAATCGACAGTTGTTTTCATGAGAAAGATAGCCGACGAAGCTGTAATCCAAACAATATCATTGAACCTTTGTCATCCGAATCTTTGTGCATTTGATCTGGTTCAACGTGAGCTTGAAAGTTGACATTGATACGTAATTTCAAAGAATTTGTGGTAAACTTATCAAGATACGTGATCTAACTTTAGCATCTTCGTCTTTTACAGATGCCTATTATTATTATAGAAATTTAGAGATTTGGTAATCACAGCCATCAGGTGAGTGATATAGAAATTATTTCCAAAAGTAAAACGAGACCTATAATATTGCTCTTATAAAGTGCGTTAATCTTGTTATATTGCGTCTTTACTTAATTCTGTCTGTATTTTTTTACTATATATAATACAACAGTTTATATAATTCATATCTTCATGGTCGATTTTTGACGTTTTTCAAACTAAAGTTTTATAGTTAAAACGTGTGTAACCACGCTGAATACTTTGTTTTGACAAACTTTTTGATGATCCATCAACCTAAACGTTACCTGGTGAATGTTTTACTTAACATTTTAGTTATTACAGTCACACAATTTTGACATGGCCTTGAAGTTAACGGAACTGACTATGAATATAAGGCTTCATTCTTATCGAAAAAATAGTCCTCTAGTCTATCAGTTTATAAATAGGGACCAACAACTAGTACTGCCCTTGAGTAGCTTTACACGAATAATCGGAATAAATTTTTAAACTTGTCTTAATTTGTTGCAAATAATTAAAAAATATATAAAAGTACGACAACTTACATATTATTTTTAAAATGTATAAAAAGGATTAGCAATTACATTGTTAGCTGCCTATCTCTGTATAAAAAAACATGCACTAAACTTTCATAATAATAGCATTGGGTTAATTTGGGTAACACAGAAACATTACATTAAACATTAAACAAAGTAACTCTGTCACATCAAAATTATTTAAGCATTCAGTATTGGCCGCTTTATTTTATATACTCTGGATATCTATTTTATACTAACGTATTCCACAGGGATTTGTACTACGCACTAAAACGGATTAAATTGATTTCTTTATGTGCTGATCAAAATGTACACTTTTTTATAATGGATTACAGATAGAAAAAAAAAGCATGCCATAACTTCAGTTTTATTTATTAGTTAAAGCTTCGTAGATTATTAATGAAAGTAAGTACTGGTTATTGATGTATTTGCTGTTGTTTTATTTTCATTTTATTTAATTTTGATATAAATAGTGGAAATTTGTCGTTTTCGTTTAAATTTTATTACTCTCACATAGTTCTAAAATTTCTTGCTTTAAAAAATCTTCTCTGGAAAAGTTTTTAGTAGATTCAAAATGTGTTGTAGAGATATTCAGGGTCGATGTAATAATTAGAAAAATCACTTGAACAGTTATAACATTCTTGAAATTTTGACGTTTTCGATTTGCTGATTTATAACGCTCCCACGGTTCAAAGGGCGAGAATACTTTTGAAGAAGGTTCAAACCATCGGCCATCAGATTGCGATTCAAGCATCCTAACCACCTGGCCATGCCAAGCCTATTATTACAGTGAACATGGGTACCACTAGTTTGTTGTTCCAGTTGTTGTCTAATTGAACTGGGGATTTACCATCTAGCAAAAATAATCCAACCTCACCTCTTTCACTTTTTTTTATCCAATATATAAATTATGGAAGTTCCAAAGTTCTATCTAAATGATAGTAGTATTTAAGCAAAATTCGAACTTCTCATTGCAGTTTTATAAATGAAAAATACAAATTAATTAAAGTACTTTTTTTGCTGAAAAAGTTTAAAACTATAAGTTAATTTTGTCATCGAAGGACAGTTTTTCGGAACATCCACCAAATATGAATAACACCGCATCCCAAGAAACATAATAATCAAACGTACTTAAAAAAATAGATTGGTTTTTCAAACCTTGAACTGAAAAGGCTATGCACAAAATCGATTAAATTGTTACAGTTTCTGGTATGGACTGTCCATAGATTTCTATACAAGTACTAAAGTCATAAAGGGTGTCCTCCAATGGAAAGCAAAAATGAAGCGAGAAATTCAACTGTTGACCTTAATTATACAAAGTCTTCTACAGTTTGTAGTATTCATTTTGTGGGCAGTTTTTACTGGTTTGCGCATCAACCAATGTATGGGGCCAACACAAAGTAAGTTCGCTGCTTAAAGAACCATACGACTTACACAGCTTATGAAAAACAATAACAATAATAGATGTCGCTGCAAGATGGCCTTGAATTTGTTTGTCATGTGACATCAGTAGGAACTACAGTCATACGTGTGAGTTTGATACCAAAGGTCTTCCATTGCTTATCGATTAGTAGAATTGGTACAGATATCCAGTGTTAACAGTTGATCAAAAATTATATCAGACATCAAGTGATGCATGTCACAGAAGATTCTTTTGCGCTGCTGTCAGGTTCTTACTTGTTTGGAGTCTACTGTTGGAATGGACAGAGAGGATATTAATTATTCGATATGACCGCAGTTGGTACTGCTGTGTTCTTAATATTAAATAATATCTGTTCTTCAAGGTCACTTTGCAAGCTTCCTTTAGTTTTTATTGGATAAATGTGTTTTGCACGTTTTTGTGCACCCGAACCCACTGGCAAAACTTTGGGTTGCGTGATCCTTTTATCATCTAAACGTATATGCTCTGTAAAAACCGTGTTCAAACAATATCGTATTTATTTAGCATACAGATTAATTATTTGAAAGATAGGCCTTAAAAGTTACATAAAATAATTATAATAAAGAGGAAAAGTCTGGGAGAAGAAGCTTCTCAAACACAGAATGAATATTACAAAATAAAGAAAGCAAAAAGCCTAATAATAGCTGTTACATGACGAATAAATCTAGATAATATATGATAACTTATAGTCCAGTAAAAATAAGATTCATTGCCATATACTTATTGAGTCCACACCGACTTTATCGTTAATCCAACAAAACTGTATTCATCTAAAAAAGCGGGTTTAATAAAATAGTTTATTTAATACACAAAGTCATATACATTTATGTACAAATCATAACGTACGAGCCTTTCATCGAAGTGCTATTTCACGATATGTCATCTTTAGGTAAAAAGATTCTGATTTGTAGTGTTTTATTTATTGTTTAAAAGGTATAGTTCATTTTCACATTCGAAAGACGATCCATGTACCTGCTTCGATAACTCGGTTTTATTTGTTATCTACGCAATGAGAAAACGGTTGGATTTAAAGTTTTACAATTTATCACTAATACAAAGAAAGTTTCGAGGCTTAAACTTGGATTTATATAGTTATGAACTGTCATGTCAATATCTTACGAATTAGTCACTAAATATTTATCAGAAGCTTGAGTTTCCTAAAAATACAATAAACATTAATTAAGTTGTTAGAGTAGAAATTGCTCTTTACTGTAATGTTCGAAACCTACATTCTGTTGCTTAAACAAAACCATGATTTGAAATTTTTGTATATAATATTTGAAAAGAAAATGTTTAGGTGGAATAATCTAGCTGTTTAACCCTAATGGTTTTAGATTAAAGAACTACACAAACATCCATTGCGATCAATAAAAACAGGAGTCATAACAGCAAACCCTAAACACTCGTGAGCATTCGAGTTTAAAACCTTTTTCTTCTTCAGGATCAAAGGAAGGGCGTAACCATTTTTTATAAATATTCATAATGCTTTGCGTAATAGTAGTTTCTCATATCATCAAATTAGCATTTCACAAGTATTGAAATTTAATCAGTGATGTTTGTTATTTGCGGTTCATTATACAGTTACTGAGCTAACGCTGTTATGCAACACTGTGGTTTTTCTCGTCCTCTTTTCTGTGTATATTAATAACTTTGAAAGCAACAAAAAATACTCGAAAAACAATTCTGAAAAATATTTTGGACAGTATTCAAGAAATACCCAAATAGACGTTTCTGTGGATAAAGATAACATGCCACGAATCATCCTGTTAACATGTAGTGTAATAAAAAAAAATTAAAAAATTTCTTCAGTTTAGGTTTTTTTATTAAATATTATATATGAAACTATTTATTTTTGTGAAAAAGCCTGGATGACTTGTGTATGAAATATTTGGAGTAATTAGATTAGGACGAGTCACCTGTAAATGTGAAGCTTTGTATTACGTGTCAGTATTATTCTACATGAGAACATTTTGCGTGTTATATTGTTTAATAACACATGAAGTTGGAGAAGGTAGTAAAGCATGTTAGTTTAAAACAAAACAAAACATATTTACGCTATAATGTTTTACACAATAGGTTATTTATAACAAAGAGGACGGTCATGACCATACGGTTAGGGCGTATGCCTCGTCATTTGAAGGTCGCGAGTTCGAATCCCCGTCTTTGCAGTCGTGAGGGTATTATAATTTCTTGGTAAAAGAGTAGATCATGAATTGGTGATGGGTAGGGATGACTAGTTACTTTCCCTCTAAGTCTTACACTGCTAAATTAGGAACGACTAACGCAAATAGACCTCGTGTAGTTTTACGAGAAATAACAAAACACAACAAACTTCATGATAGAGGGAACAGTAAATAATGAAGTCGACCATATTAAAATGCAGACAATTGAAAACATAATCTTCAAGTAAAACATACATTACTTTAGAACATTAGTATATCAAAACAGTAGTCCTTTTATTACTGACATTCTCTGTTTGCTTTCTTTTTGTGAATGTTAAAATATAAGGTGTAAAAAGTATTTTATAGCACCTTTACTACTAAATATTGTTTTATTGAGTTTAAAATACTAATAAAGTCAGGCTTCAACCAATACATTAACAGCACACCCGATGCGCACAGTGTTCTTGTACTTTCAGAACAATGTATTCTGTTGGGATTAATATCTTATTATTATTAAATGTTTCTATACGTTGCAACATAAAGACCATGTTTAGAGTTTTAATAAGAAATGTCAGATATAATATCCAGACGATGGTGGAAAATGAGATGTTCAAAAGTTGCCTATAAATGAATCTGTTCCTTTCGAGTAGTGCAAACATTCAATCAAACCTTGTTGTCATGGAAACGAGCACGCGCGTTGGCATCAAGCTTTCTCTGCATGGCTAGATGCCTTGCCGGCGTTCAGTAACCGTGGTCCTTCCTTTGGAGTTAGCACTCCAATCTCAATTGTTCTTATGAAATTTTCATTGGTTTTCATGTTGGACTTCTTTGCGTGAACAGTATAAAAGCATAAGATTTAAGATGAGTTACTAGGGATAATGTCTTATAAATATATCGTTTACGTTCTGTGCAGCTGGTTTCAGAAGTGCGGTTTACTAATATAGGGATTAGTGTACATTTTACTAGATTATTGAATTTAAACTCAAGATTTCGTGAGATATATAATTTTGTAAATTAATGACACACCTTTTGTGAGAACTTTGTGGTTGCTTGTGAATGGTTTATGAAGCGTTCAAGTCAACTATATGGAGAATATTGTCTACATTTAGAAGCTGTGGTTGGAATGTGCTACCCAGCTTAAACCGTGGTCATCGCCATCAGTTCTTGATGTCTTAGAATGTGTAACTCTTCACTTTTTGATTTAAACTTCTATTTCAGGAATTTTGACATGTTGCTTTAATCGCTCTCTTCCATTTTAATGTATACAAGAATGTTAGTTTATCAATGTCGCATTACAGTATTTTAGGTTTAGCATAGACAGCAATACTTTTGAGACTATTATCATTATTACGGAATTTGTCAGGCAATTTTTCCTTCTTGTGAGAAATCAGTTTTATTTGCTATTTTCTTTCACAACTTACTCAAGACTAAGTCCAAGCTGTCGTTCTATATAAACTTTAGTCTAGGTAGATGATACTTGGACTTTGTTTTCATGAAAGTTCTGTACTTTCAGTTGAAGTTATTAATATATAATCAAGCATAAGAAAATCTACCCGAAATCTTATCATATTGGAAAAAATATTATTCATTTCTCATTTAAGAGTAATAACAGATCAATATCTAATGAAATATTATTAATTATTTAGAATAGTATTTACTTCACTATTTATGAGTACTTCGTTTACCAAAGAAAACAGAATGTCGTAATTTGCTTACATAATTTCCGTCTTCTAAATTTTCTGCTTATATTTTACGTGAACGAAAATTTAAAAATAGTTCTTGCTCTTAAAAATAAAATACTTCCTAAACTTATCAAATAATGAATTGTTGGTGGTTTTACTCTTTTTTTTAAAAGAAAGTGTTCAGTATATTATCGGAAAAATTAAAAATCGTTCATCAGCATTTGTGATATTATAGAACTGTTAACTTTCTCAGTTCAATAAGTAGACTAGCAAATTTGAAACATGAAAACCTTTTTTTTCATTTTGTTTTCTCTAAGTAAAGGCTTACTCATGGTATCTTAAATCAGATATTCTCCTGTACAATGTATAATTGAATGCTAACATATTTTCTTATTTGATAATGATATGAAAAACTCGACAATAATATGACGTTCTCAAGCTCCACTAGTAATTGAGGAAAGTCCTTCATGGTTTTCGTTTGAGTATATTTGTTGTATAATTGAAATAGGACGTATGCCAATAAATGATTAGCTCAATAAACAGTACCAATAATAAACACTATGTATTAGTGAATAATACAGCAATCATCTTTAATGAAAAAAAGAGTAATATAATTGTTTTAAGGTTGTATAAAATTAAGGTGCAGGATGAATATCTAGTGATGTTAATATTTAAAAACGTTACAATATGATGAACTGATGAAACTAGTTGAAGTATGTAATTACCTATATATTACAAGTTTTTTATATACCAATATGAAACATGAAATTAACTTCTAACAAATATTATTTTAACTTTAACTCTTTTTAGAATTAGTGTTATTCATACAACCTATACACATTTTTACTAGAGTATACAAAACTAACAAACAACAATATGGTGTACAACGACAACTTTAGACAGCAATATTTGTTTTAGGAGAACGACGTATTCTTAAATAACCTGTGTCTAATTATATGTAGATAAAATACTACTACGTAAGAGTTGTTGAGGTGGCGAATATGGACAATCTAAATGGTCCAACTGTAAGCATATCAAGTTATGTTCATGATTGTTCCCTCCCTTTTGAGACATTACAACAAATCCAACACAAGTGATCAGTGGATAGAACGCTATTATTTAGGAAGAATGCCCGTAGAGTGAGTTTCTACTGTTTATACGCTCAGTCTTTATGCGTACTTCTACGTTCATGATCATGCTCTCCTTCATGAGACGCTACAACAAGCGAGCGAGAAGCGATCCATGGATATCTGATCGTATAAGACGATATTTCTTCTGCCGGAGATTCACCGTTGGAACCAGCCTTTCTCAAAGCACGGTAATTTTTCTGGATGATAATAATTATATAAACAGGAAAAAAAACCACAGTAAAGTTCTGAGTTCAAACGTTTCAGAACTTAAATTTGAAATTTACATTGATTTTAATTAACAAAACACTACACAATGAACCTACCGCCTTCTGTCCACTGCGGGGGATTGACCCTATGGCGAAGAAATATTTTACTAAAATGATAAATGTACTATAGAAAACACAAAAAGACGGATTGTTAGTGATTCGAACGCTTAACAGATAATATAGTGTGGTAGACGACTAAATTATATAATGATTATTGTTTTTTTTTAAAACAGTTATTTAGTATTATTTCATTATTTATGAACTATTATTTAATAAATCTTTACTCCAAAATTATTTAAACGAAACAGACTTATTCATTAATTGATATAGCAGTAAAACACAGAAACAAAAACTAATGTACCTTCGTAGTTACACCTGAAAACCAAAAATAAACAGGTTAGAACTGGTTGGTTGAAGTTCAGTATCCACTACTCGTTGACACATTGTATGAGTGACATTTTCCAGCCATATTAGACCCACCATGGCCAAGCGTGTTAAGGCGTGCGACTCCTAATCTGAGGGTCGCGGGTTTGCATCCCCGTCGCGCCAAACATGCTCGCCCTTTCAGCCGTGGGGGTGTTATAATGTGCGGTCAATCCCACTATTCGTTGGTAAAAGAGTAGCCCAAGAGTTGGCTGTGGGTGGTGATGACTGGCTGCCTTCCCTCTAGTCTTACACTACTAAATTAGGGACGGCTAGCATAGATAGCCCTCGAGTAGCTTTGTGCGAAATTCTAAAAACAAAAAACAGCCCGCCATATTTTTAGGTTATTTTCATGTTGTTTTCATCACAATGTAAGTTACCTTTTTCTCCCTTTTTTACAATCTTTAAATAAAAATATAACGCTTTTGTTTGGAACTGTATTAATTTAGGTTATTTCTATAATGTAAAAATTCCTTATTGTTTCTTTTATTTTACTCGAGATCTACAGTTTAGTCTGTATAGTATCCTTTGAATAAAACACACGAAGATATGATAATTCTTTGTCGGTTTGAAAGCAACATTGGTGCGATATAGTGGGACAGTTGTTAATATTTGAAAGGATTGTGACAATTATTTATTTTACCACTGGTAGCAGGTTCTACAAGTCTAACTAGGCTTTGGTAGGATGGTGTAACTAAGACCCGGCTGATATTTGACATGTTTATATTCTAATTTTAAATAAGCAAGATTTAAAAATTCAAAAGATTTATTTTTATAACAGTTTATTATGAAATATTGAGTACTTACAATATTTTTTAATTGGTAGAACTTACATTTTATTCCATCGAACAAACGACAACAAATAAAGTGTTCGAAAAATAATATTCCTTTGTATGAAATGATAAATTATATAATGGTTTCACATGAATTTTAGAGAGAGAAAGAGAACTATGATGTCTGGCAGAGCGTATGTTTGAGCATGTCCAGGTGGCAGGGCGCTCGAATTCCTATCCCACCAAATATTCTTACCTTTTCAGCCGTGGGGGTGATATAATGTGATGGTCAATTTCGTTGTTAAAAGAGTAGTTCAAGAATTAGAATGATGACTAGATGCCTTCCCTCTAGTCTTACGCCGTTAAATTAGTGACCGCTAGACCAGATAGCCCTCGTATAACTTTGCGTGCAAGTTCTAAAAACAAATAGTTCTCACGTTTGAAAAGCTGTGCACGCAGGCAAATCTCAACATTCGTTTCTGAAATGATGGGAGAACAGGTATGAATAATGTTGATTTGATTTCTCAAGCAGGATATTGTACACTATACTGTTAGGAAGCAGGATATTGTACACTAAACTGTTAGGAAGCAGGATATTGTACACTATACTGTTAGGAAGCAGGATATTCTATACTAAAATGTTAGGAAGCAGGATATTGTACACTATACTGTTAGGAAGCAGGATATTCTATACTAAAATGTTAGGAAGCAGGATATTGTACACTATACTGTTAGGAAGCAGGATATTGTACACTAAACTGTTAGGAAGCAGGATATTGTACACTAAACTGTTAGGAAGCAGGATATTGTACACTATACTGTTAGGAAGCAGGATATTCTACACTAAACTGTTAGGAAGCAAGATATTCTACACTAAAATGTTAGGAAGCAGGATATTGTACACTATACTGTTAGGAAGCAGGATATTGTACACTAAACTGTTAGGAAGCAGGATATTGTACACTAAACTGTTAGGAAGCAGGATATTGTACACTATACTGTTAGGAAGCAGGATATTCTACACTAAACTGTTAGGAAGCAAGATATTCTACACTAAAATGTTAGGAAGCAGGATATTGTACACTATACTGTTAGGAAGCAGGATATTGTACACTAAACTGTTAGGAAGCAGGATATTCTACACTAAACTGTTAGGAAGCAGGATATTCTACACTAAAATGTTAGGAAGCAGGATATTCTACACTAAAATGTTAGGAAGAAATCATAATATCATTTTGTTTTCGAAATATGATAAAAATGTAAATTTACAGTATGTTAATGTTGAGTGAATCGTAGCATGACTGAAAGGCTCAACAATTAATTTTCGCGGTGGACGTCATTGTGGCTCTAAACTTTGGCTCTGAGTAAAATTCAGAGCAGAACTCAATTGTCCTATTCAAAGTGTATGAAATAGTTTAAAATCGATAGATTAAACTTTTACCATCAGATACTTTTGTTTGTTATGCTTAAGTAAGTTATCAGCGAGAAATATTTGATTGTGATGAAGTTGAAAAAAACACCAACAACATCATTTTAATACAGTAGATATTTTCCTACTTATCCGTTTTTATAAATAATACATAAGAGCGAATGCTTTTTAATACAGTTATCTATAAAATTAAGATCACAAATTTAGTATTCTCAGGTTGTTGTTAGTGTCCCAGCATGTTTAAAATCTAATATCATAAGCTGATAAAACTACATATATAAGAGTATAACTATTGTTTATCGTTAATAAAATTTTGTTTTGTCGAATAAGCTCTTTTATTAGTCCTCTTCAGATATAAATTATGTTTAAGACATTTAAGATCACAAACTAGTTAGTTTGTGAGATAAAATAAATAACAGCGAAAAACATTTTAACTTGTTGACTGAGTCATTAACTACCTGCCTTTATGTACAACATCCCAGATGTTATCGTTTGAAGTGTTGATTAAAAGACTGCTTAATCAGAGTTTGGAAAAGGCAGTTTCGTTTGGTTTATTTTGAATTTCGCGCAAAGCTACACAAGGGCAATCTGCGCTAGTCGTCCCTAATTTAGCAGTGTAAGACTAGAGGGAAGGCACCTAGTCATCACCACCCACTGCCAACTCTTGAGCTGCTCTTTTACCAACGAATAGTGGGATTGATCGTAACATTATAATGCCCCCACGGCTGAAAGTGGGAGCATGTTTAGTACGATGGGAATTTGAAACCGCGATCCTCAGATTACGAGTCGAGTGCCTTAATCACCTGGCTATGCCGAGCCAGAAGAGGCAGACGTTGTTAGGGAAAACACTATGAGTTGAACTAGCTTTACATTATCAAAGGTTACATAAGCACAGACAATTTGTATGGAGCTTATTTTTGATAAATTTCATTGCTTAAATTTGGGGAATAATGGAACAGCGATACAGATAAGTATTGACCTGCAACACACCATGTAATCTTGCACAGAGTTGTAAAAAATGACACATTTCAAATAAATATTCTTGCTACCTCTTTATATTTTAACATATCCTGTCAATAGAGAGAGGGGGTTCGATTTTGATAATTTATGAACACGTGATTGTAATTATCCATGGAATTATAGATTGTTTATGATAAAAAAACATGACCTTACTCCACTAAAAGTGCGCTAAATCTTGTGATAACATTAAGTTCTATTTGACTGTTTCTTTAAATTTTGCGCAAAGCTACAAGAGGTATCTGCACTAGTCATCCTTATTTAACAGTGTGAGACAAGAGAGAAGGCATCTAATTATCACCACCCTAGTGAGATTGACGTCACATTATAACGTTCCCACGGTTGAACGGGTAAGCCTGTTTGGTAAGCTGTGATTCGAACTCTGAGCCCTCAGATTACTTCTCGAACGCTTTAGCTACCTTCCCATGCTGGGCCCATTAAGCTATGAGTTGGCTTCAATTGGAGTTTAATATTTGTTCACAGTAAAGGTCTACAAGTGAGTAAGACTTATGTAATAGTTTTGAATGAATTGTTTTTCAGTATTTGGCTTTGAATCGCATTATAAAGATTTTGCCATGTAGGTGGTCGTAGTTTTACGAGAGTGGTAAAAACGCGAAAAGCCTTTTTGGAGAATAAAATAATAAATAAATAGTTCACGCTTAATATGAAGCATTTTGTCTATCGACCAGGAAGTTTACTGTTACGTTTAGAGGGATATAATTATAATTATTTGCATAAATATGAAATATAATTTGTTCTTAGGACTCATAACTTAAGTAAATTCCTTTGTGGAAGTACACGCGGACATTTCTCTAGGTTAAAACACGTTTTTTTTTGGTGGGGTGTAGTTTTCGGTCCTCTTCCTGAAGCCTTCATCGGGCAACAATGGATTGATCGATAAAACTTCGAGTAACCAACGAAGAAAGCTTCGGAAAGAAAACCGATAGCTCCTAAATAAAATGATTTTACTGTAGAGTTTGTTTGTTTTGGAATTTCGCACAAAGCTACTCGAGGGCTATCTGTGCCAGCCGTCCCTAATTTAGCAGTGTAAGACCAGAGGGAAGGCAGCTAGTCATCACCACCCACCGCCAACTCTTGGGCTACTCTTTTACTAACGAATAGTGGGATTGACCGTCACATTATAACGCCCCCACGGCTGGGAGGGCGAGCATGTTTGGCGCGACTCGGGCGCGAACACGCGACCCTCAGATTACGCCTTAACGCGCTAGGCCATGCCAGGCCTTTACTGTAGAGAAAGATCTGTGTATAATTCTACATACATAATATAATTAGTTACATTATTTATAAACAAATTTATTTCTTTACGTTTTTATAGAAGAAACCAAGACCAACATGTTTCTATTAATATTTTTTATTATTGTAAGTGTATTATCTATGTCCATTTTTTGTAATAAGTTCAACCAGAAAAGCTGCTAAAATTCTACAATAATTACAATTATTAATGAAGAGTCTTAATTATGCGTGTTTGTTGGTTAATAATTAAGCAAAACGCTACACAACGGGTTAGCTGTAATTGCCCACGGGTATCGAAACCTCGCTTCTAGTGTTATAAGTATTCATACATACCACTCTGCCATTGGAAATTATTACGCGTAATAGGCAAACTACAATAATTCTATATTGGACAAGAAAGTTTTTTTATGAATTTAATATTCGCTGCAGATCATGAACATAGATTTCTAAATATTCCTAAAGGAAATATTCGTATTGTAGTTACATAAACTTTCGTCTATTACCTTAGATTGTGATTTATTATATCAATATTTTCTCTCATAACATTATTTCTTTAGGATGTTAACGGTTTTGACGTTATTAACTTTTCACCAGGTACATTACAACGAGTCATTTGTTCATTGTTAATTGGATAATGATTGGATTTAGAAGGCACATTTGTTGCTCTGGGGTTTTGTTGTTGTTTTTTATTCTTATGGATATTTATAATTTGGTACATTACAATGAGTTATTTGTTCATTGTTAATTGGATAGTGAGTAGATTTAGGAGGCGTGTTTGTTGCTCTGGGGTATTGTTGTTGTTTTTATCCAATATAAGTATTTATAATTTGTTACATTATAATGTCATTTGTTCATTGTTAATTGGACTTAGGAGGCGTATTTGTTGCTCTGGGGTATTGTTGTTGTTTTTTATCCTATACAAATATTAATAATTTGGAAGCAAGATTTTTTTTATTGTTCAACATCATAGCTCTTTATTTTTAAACCTAAGCTAAGTATCATAAAAACTATCAGAATTTTTTAGCGTACTTTTAAGAACTTCGGAAAAGACTGTCCATTAAATTCCCCAAAATTTTCATTGATAATATATTTTAAACTGTACTTTAAAAAATATACTAAAATGTGATAGGTGGAATGAATAAGGTTTGTATAAAGTTTCTGGTGTTTAGTGTTTTCAACACGAATGGCACTTTGTAACACATGTGTCATGCAGCCAAGTCAGACTCCAGGGCCCAAGCCTAATTTGAACTGATAAATAGAGGAAGGGCACCAAGATAGAAACACCAGCCGCCTATGAGGTTACCATTAACCGAATAAGTAGGATTGGTTTCGACAGCCTAAAGGTGGATCGCGTTCAACGAAGTATCTCTTCTCGCATCTTGGAACTGAAGTACACAGGTCTAAATACCAACCACTAGACTACACACAGCTCTGTGTATAGTTTGTACTAGTGCAATAATCTGGCAGCGCCCCTCCGCTTCTTCGGTTGTACATTTAGCTTCTACTTTCACTTCAACGTTCCATTATTTAGATGACAATCATGTAGTACTCAAACATTGTGAATGTTGCCAAGATGTTTTTTATTGTTGAATTTAGTTATGTAATTCGTAGAATACTTTTTTAAAGTTTAGCATTTTATGATGCAACAACGTTTAAAGATATCTAAATACTTCAATAGTAAGTTAAGTATTCAATATATTTTAAATAAGCTTTTAACGTTTTATCAGTGAATGAGTTTCACTCTGTATATAAGATAACAGGTGTTAATGTAAACGTATTTCAACGTACTGGTAAATGAAGTTGGAGTATCAAAATAATTACGCAAAAGACATTTCTGCGAAAAAGTAATACCAAATTCTAGAATATCTGTTAATGAACCTTAGTAATGTTAAAAGTAAAAATAATAATAACAAACAAACATTTTTTGGAACAATAAATTATTTATTAGTTGCTCCAGCAGACCAGAATCAGCTCTAGAGTACAGATATTCTGGGTGCTACAAATAATGCTACAGTATGCGTGAAATTATACAAATATGCATGAAAGATATAGGGAGTATTAGAGACAAAAACATAAGCATGCATGATACATGGATATCCTTTTCATGCCTCTAAGCACTTCACTAAGTGAGTTACAACTTATATAGCACGAATAGTTGTTAGATACGGTTCAAAGTTCAATATACAATAAAATTTAGTTGTAAACAAATGTATACTGTTACGATTTTAAGTCTATTTAGGATAAACAAATATAGTTTCATCTTACAATTTGGAGTCATTGGGGAAAGAAAAAATGTTAATTTAAATTTGTTTCGACATTTTTGGTGGTTACGAAATCAATCATTTTGATACAGTTTTGATAACATATACAGTTAGGGTAGAGAAAATCAAAATACAATGTTTTACTGAAAACAATCATTTTAGAGATTATGCAAATGAAGTTTGAGATTTTAAGATAAGAAAAGCATTATAATCTTATCATGAAACTTACTTTCTACGTGGACAAGTAACAAAGTATTTGATTTATTCAGGAGCAAATCTTTTTTTTTTAGTGTATTAAAACACTTTACAAAACGTATGACATTTTTATATGAAAGATTTATGACGTTTACAGATAGTCTGTCAACTTTTGTGAAAATATACATACCAAGCTCCATGTTGAACTGAATTGAACAGCCCCCCTTCAATCAGAAGCCGTGGTACCTCTCACCCGCTGCATCTCGGCAAGGGTCAACTCAGCAGCTGATTGATTTCGATAATAGTTTTATCATCAAAAAGGCTAGATTAAAATGCTAACTTATTCGAAATATTGAAACTACAAAAGGTGTTATAAAAATTTTATTAACAGTTATGATAAACCTTTTGTAAGTGAATCAAAATATTTTAATGTAATATTAATTTTTGTTTAATCCGCTTAATAACTTAAAACTCGGTGTAAGTTAGATTCCTTAAAACCCTGATAAACCAAAGGTTACTTTAACAGGAGAGTCTGACTTCATATAACAAACTTCACTTGTCAGGTTGCTCGAGTTAATCGTTTATATACGTAATTTACCATCTTTTTAAATCCTGCATGATTTTGTGTTGTTTTTTTGTCTATCATAAACACGATTAACGAATATAAATTAATTCTTTTAAACGGAACAAAAACATCTAGATATAATGACTTAAAACATAATCATCGTCAAATATCCTATTTGGTAACTGCTTTCGTTTGGAATTTTCAATGTAAAATTCAATAATTTTGTAACTAATTTTACCACATTTAGATGCAAAAAGGAAATATATCTTTGTAATTTATAACATAACGTTTTCTACTTAACATTCAATACATCACATTATATATGATACCACAATGTAACTATGATGAGATGTAATTAGACTTTACATGTTCTACCAAGTAATTTTAGTTGTGTGTATAGTGCATTTCTTCTATTGATCTCTTATTTTCTTCGTGCAAGCCAGAAACATAATTTTTCCACCTTTAAAATATTCTACTTTTCCTTCCTTGCTGTTCTCCTCAGATTGTTTGGATCATGCCTCAAGCATCTTTGCCTTCTCTATGACAACATTTTGGAATTATTCATTGTATTTTTCTACTTTGACGACACTGTATGTGCTTATTACGTGCTTTTGATTTCTTTTACGGGTTGTGTCATAGTTACTGTATTCAATCTTTTTGTGACGTCACTAGGAGCCGAAAATGATTTAGTTGTTTATTTTCAATAAAATAATTTTTCGTCATAATTTATCCCACAACTTTTTATCACTATCACAACACTACAAGTTGAAAATATCAAAACGTAAGTTGCAAAATTATTTCTTTGACAAAACATGATTACAAAATGTTTCAAAGAACAGTGCGATTGAGGAATACTGTGAAACAATAGTTCATTACCCATCATCCATAGTTCCAGTCCAAAACTTTTCAATTCAAGTACGTAGTTCTGCCAAAACTTATGAAACAACAATGATCTAATTGTCACGTTCAGCGGCAGTCCTTCATTACCAGTCCCACTGAAACATTAAGAACAAACTTTATAAAATTCTAACAGAAATTGGACATAAAGCAGATGAAGGTTCAAGGAGAAATATCTATCAGGTCATCCCTTAAGTAAAGTCCGATTTCAGGTTCGGAAAAATATAAAGTATTTCAAAAGCTTTTAATGTTATTTAATCAATAACGTATGTTCCATTATTATTAATTACTTCCTGCTAACGATTCACAAGCTTCTGAATGCCACTTCTATAAAATTCTTGGGGTTTGGAGGAAAGGAATGGATAGAGGGTTGTTTTGACATATTCATGTGTTCCAAGCTCTTTTCCATCAAGATGGTTCTCCAAACTTCGGAATAAATGATAATCAGATGGGGCAAAGTCTGGAGAACAAGGAGGATGTGGAAGTTTTTCCCAGTCTAGCTCTTCAATATTTGCAGATGCGATCCTTGCTGTATGGAACCGTGCATTATCCTGGTGTAACACAATCTTTGCGATTAAGCAAAGCAGGCCTCTCTTTCTTTCAGTGCAAAATTCAAGCACTCTAACTGTTCACAATAGAAGTCTGATATAATGGTTACATGGAGTGGCAGCAACTCAAAGTGGATCACACCAATAGTGTTCCATCACACGCTTAACAAGACTTTCCTTGGGTGAAAGTACATTTTTGACTGTGTTTTAACCAGTTTACCTGCACTGAGCCATTGTCTGCGATGCTTAACATTTTTATAAAATATCCATTTTTCATCTCCAGTCACTAACCTGTCCAAAAAAGGTGAGTTACATTCACGAGAGTGCAGAGAAGTGCAAGTGTCCGCTCTTGCTCTAAAGTTAGCTTCTGTCAAATCATGGAGGATCCATTTTTTCAAGTTTTGACACCTTTCCAAACTGTTGCAGATCACAATAAACTGTTGAATGAGTTGAACCAAACTTCTGTGCTAGTTCTTCAACTGTTACAGCACAATCTTCATCAAATGCAGCCAGCAGCAAGTCATCATTAAACTCAACAGGACGACCTGAAGGTGGCGCATCACTTAAGCTGTAGTCACCTGATCTGAACTTCTGAAAACACCTTCGACATGTTTTTTCATTGAGATACTTCGCACCATGAACACCTTGAATGTTTCGTGTAGTTTCTGTTGCACTATTGCCTTTTTTAAACTCATACAGCATTATATGCCTAATGTGCTCCTCAGACACATCCATCTTCATAAGAGTTTATTTGATTAATGATCTGAAAAAGTGGAGTTGGGTTAGTTTCTTTTATATGTATGAACATTGTTATACATGTCCTACTACTTTAATGACTAAAAAGCCTTCGACAAAGACAGAACTAATAATACACTTTCTGTATTAAATTGTCGGACATTATGGGATGACCTAATAGATTAAAGTTATTTAAAGTTATTAAATTTGTATATAATCCAAAATATGTGGCTGAAATGGCAAAATGCATGAATTCTGCTGGACGGACAAACATACATTTATGAACGGTGAGTTATGCAAGTATATTTTTCTCTTTGAGACTTTTACAAATTACAAACGATGTGAGTTGCTGTGGAATTTCCAAGTCACCATAATCTTCATTTTTCCTATTTTCCCACTAAACTACCTTAATATATGGTGATGCCCATTACTGTACATGTAAGAATATAACATCATTATTTTAAACAAATCAGCTGGTGACGTCAATAATGAAGCGTAAAGTACAAACCATTTATCTTAACTACAAAAACGTATTACAAAAATGTATCCAATAGTGGTGCGTACTGTACGTATGCACTATAATGATTCTCTTTGTCATTCATTTAAACGAGTTATTCAAGCCTTTCAGTGTTGTTAAAGTTTGCAAAACCCAAAGGTATTGGCAGGTTTGACGATGTACAGAAAGAATCCCATCTGTTTGAATAATGTATTATGTTAGATATAAGCCACTACGTAACAGTACCAATTAATGAATGTAAACATAACAGGTTCGTTTTCATTTGAGGCTGCCTGTATACAGATGAGATATACCAAGGGAATTAACCTGATGTATTTGTTACAGAAGAAAGCTATAGTTGACTAAATTCTCTTGATATTCATTTGAATTACGCAAGATACGTAGGAGGAAAGTAACAATGTGAAATCGATTACTAGCAAATTCACTGAGTTACAATAGCTTTGTCTACTGCCTACTTGTTGTAAGAGTAATCAAATAGTTGGTGCTCATGGTAAACTTTTATCGACAATGTATCGCGATAACCGAAAATGGGCATTCCTCTTCAATAATTAATATTTGTGTAATTTGACAAATGTAATGAAGAAATTGTAGAAACGTTATATGGAACAAAAAGCAGTATGGTTCATCCATGATTTTTTTATTTCTAAATTAATTTATAAATTTACTGAAAATTAAATATGTGTCTACAGGCTGCCTGTAAATAAAAGAAAAAATTTAGTACATAATGATTCGATGAATGTTAAGAACATTTCGAAATGTGGTATCTGACTGTCAAGATACGAACAGACTTTAGTTAATCGTATAGACCTATTGCAGTTTGTTTATTCGAAGTGTCGGATATTAAACTTCATTTCACTTCATTGGATTGGAGTCTTAAGTTTTTCGGATGAACTAGCTGAAGCAAATATAACAGATTTGTATCAAATGTAATTGTAAGGTCTGCGTTTAAATACACTTGCACTTCAGACTTATCGCTATAACGATAAACTACGAGACATAGAAGATGTAATGAATAACAAATTACATAACATTGTAAATATGTGTTTGTTCTTTGGTGGAACTAATTTCTTTAACAGGATATTATAAATATGCTCACATCAGGATTTGTTTATCCGATTTTGTATCTGCTAGTACATCGTTACTTGTTTATCTATTTTTATTCTAGGATATTTGTACGACTCTTGTTATGACCCGATGGAACAACTCATATTTATTTGTTCATTAAAAGTTGACAGAAAGCTTATCAGTTCAGAGAATGCGTGGTTATGTTTTGCTTTATGAAAAATATTTTATAAAGTCAAGAAACTGCCACATTTTACCGTTATGCAATTAGTAAGAAATATATTTTTATTTAGTTATGTTCTAGTAGATTTTCTAAATTTTAATAAATGTGTTATGCGCGTAGTTAATGATATTCTTGTATAAAGATCATTTATGTTCCGTACCAGAACAGGCCTGAAATTACCTGGTTGATATGGAACACGTTTCGCATCTGAGGGGTCGCAAGATCGAAAACCGTGAGAACGTTATAATGTGGTAGCCACTTCCATTATTTGCTGATAACAAAAGCTAGCAGGGGGTGATGTTAAATAGTTGTCTTCTCTCTAGTCTATCACTTCAAAATTATGGAGGGCTGGCGCAGATAGCACTTGAGTAGAGGTTTTCGCGAAATTAAACATAACAGAAAAGCCTCAACACAACAGTTGTTTAATAGGAATTTTGAATGTTTAGCCTTGTTTCTGTGTCATACGCTAGTTGAATAATGTGACACTCATTTGTAGGAGTGGAAGAAAGACGTGTACAAGCTAGCATGGATTGGAGGTTTTTCTCCTTTAAACTTGTACTTGAGTTATTGTTAACTCGGTGACACTGAGGATTATTGGATACCGCACTAACACCTAGGTCTGGTATTGCTTTCAATATGTTCTTCTGCCGCAAAAGCTAAACTACGAGTAACTAAAAATACAGAAGCTGAATAGTGCAAGGAAAATGCCCCAGCTAAGTTAAAACTAGCACTTTAGTCTTGAATAAAGATCAAACTATGGTTTCATTATTTCTCTCTTTTTTTACTTCTTTTCATTTTATTATTTGCAAAATATTTCCATAACTTCTTGTACTGCAAGTTCTTGTAAGTAATTAAACTTTAGTTAGGTAGATTCTAGTAAATATATGAAATTTTTATGCAAATGTTTTTTTTTATATCATATTAGGAGTCATACTAGAGAATAATGAATTTTTGCGTTCAAACTTTAAGCAATTGATTTCAAGTTAAAACAGCATCATTTCTGTGGTTTGTTTTTGTCATATCCTTGTGAGAAGAGTTTACCAAGTTAGTATTTTGAAGTAAAAGTAGGAGTTTCTTTTGCATATAGAAATCTTGCGAGTCCGGGAACGTACTAACATTTTAATAATGGACACCCAGACGATAAAACAATTTACAACTAAATCAGATGATTTTTCTTAGCCAGCTGCTGTCAAGTCATTTAGTTCAGTTTTTTTAAAGTTTTCTCAGTAAATTAGTTTTACCCTTTCTCAATCAATGATAGATGTATCTCCTTAGACAGTTTTAAATGTTATCCAAAATAAATATTAATATTTAATTGCTTGAATATTTTAAACCGTGTTGCGATCATTAAATTTACTGATCTATCTTCAATGTACTTATGGTATATTCAACTTATAAAATATTGGTCACAATACTTCCTATCATTATGCATTACGTAACATAATACTGAAGTGAAGAAATTACATGAATATTTGTTAATTGTATTTTTATCTAGTAAAATAATTAACTACATTTTATTTTATTCAATCAATAGCTTAATTCTTCTGAATAAATTTTTTCCTCCATCCAAAATACAGTTTTTTTAGTTTACTATTTATTTTTTATTAATTTAATACTATTTCTTTCTCATTTGTTTTGAGTAACTGTCTTTTTAGATTCATATAACTATACTAAAGTTACATATTAATAACGCATACTGTAATTGTTTATCATTTAACCAATCAGAAAGAATCACACCAGTATAAAGTTCGTAATACTGGAAAGTTCAGAAAGTATTATTATGGACATTAGTGATAGACAGGGACGAATTATTTGTTAAGCACAATGCCTAGGGCCTACGAAAGTTTGAGGGCCTATGAAAACCATGGGTCCATGATAATTTTCCTTAAAAGTTAATCTTAGAAAACCGAATAATAATAAGCATAAAAACACACATTTTACTTTGAAAGCTTTGTTATACCTTTAAGTTACACGATATATTTTGGTATATACGCATTAGTTTGTGTACTCACATTCACATAAGCACACATCCGATATTTAATTACAGTGTATTAACACACATAAATAGCAAGTATATATTATATGCATATAAATACTTAAATTTCAAACCAGAATTTATAATTCATATATCTATAATTTATCTAACCTTTGGTTTAACTTGTACGGCTGGTAGGGCCTAAGAACAGAAAGTACCTAGGCCCTACGATCGTCTTGATGCGGCACTAGTGATAGAGTGTATCCAACCATGGAACACAGGACTGAAACACTGTATAATAAACGTGTAGAAATCAAAGTTTTGGGTGGTCAAGGATGCTCTATGCAAAGCATTGAAGCAATACTCCAACAAACTGACTCGATATTTGTTAAAGATATCCAATAACATTGATCTTAATAGAATTAATTTTGGTGAAAATAAAAAAGATACCCTTAAAAGTACATCCTAGCATTTGTTATGTATAACTGTTAAATGTTTCATTTATATGAATGATTAAGAAATATATCATGAAACGACATAAAATAGAAAGTTTCAGGTCGGTGGTGTGACATTAATAAAGGTTCTTATCAACTTTTCGTGCAGGACACCAGAACTCATGTGGTGGGAGAAATCTACGACACCGAAGTATCCTACGTAGAGTCCCTACAGATTTTAGTAAATGTAAGTAACATTAATTAAATGACACAGAATCGGCAATAGCACAAGAAATAGTCAAGTATTTTTAGGTGTTTTGCAAGTAACATATTTTCTTTAATTTCATGAACAGTGTCGTTTAAAGTGTTGAATATATATCATATACTTACGTTTATTATTTTTTTCATTTTAAGCTATACATATTTCTATTAAAGAGATATTGCACATTTATAATTCGGTATGTTAACAAGTATGTTGATTTTAAATTCTGATCTATGTAAGCAGTTTCTATGACCGGAAGTTAGTGCTAGATAGTTTTTATGTATTTTGATAGCGACTTCCTGGCGTAATATATGCCTACTATAAGTATTATAGTTTAAATCTTATATCACAATTTTGAACGTGGGTAGCACTGTTCAAATCATCATTATTTTCGTATTAGATTGATGTATCGAAAAAAGAATGTAAGTCATTATAGTTTATAGAAGTGTGTGAATCAATAACAACTGAGTGATTAACCTTTACAGAGAATTATTGTAATATACATGTAGTTAGTACTTTACCATATGACGACAGTGTAGATATGTGTGTAAATTGTTTAATAAATATACGAAACAGTTTTAATGTAACTGAAATTTAGTTTAAATCTATTAGCTAGTTTTAAGCCAAATGAATTGCTTATTTAAAACAGCCTAACAAATTTCAGTTCACAATTATAAATGTAATATATTCTATGTGTTAAATCAAGCAGCTACCTGTTAATTAAAAATAATAGGTATTGCATTTTACCCCTTAAATCAGTGAATACAAATACTGTTGGTTGTTGTGGGTTTTAAAAATACTAGTTTAGTTCGCTGATGAGAAGTCTAGCTATTGCTGTGTGTTATGGTTTAGACAGATCATGTCAGTTTAGTTGAGGTCTTAATACTTAAAAGGCAATTATTCATACTATCTCTTTCATACTCTTATGCCTTTCAACAGTTCAGCGTTAAATTTGAGTGGTTATAACTCATTCTGTACCTTTGAGTTTAAAGAAACAAACATAATTGTAGTTCAGAATATTTTCAATTAAATTCTCAAAGTATTTCAAATAATTTTTTTCGTGTCAACATTTTTTGTTGAAGCTCTAAACTAATTAGGAACAGGAATCAAGTTAGTTTTATCAAAACATAAACCGCTTGTGTTAATGAAATAAAGGAGATATATAGATTTTATATTACATAATCATAGTAATTATGTTGTTATATCATTGTTAACATACAGTAACTGTTTGTTGACTGCTATTTCAGAAATACAAGAAACCTTTAGAAAGAACAGAAAATGCAGCCCTAGTTGAGAAAAACCTGGTGGATGAAATTTTTTACAAAATACCAGAAATTCTCATGCATCATGAGAGTTTTTTGGAGTCTGTTCGCCAAAGAATTTCTTACTGGGATAGCAAACAGAAGATTGGAGACTTATTTGTTGACGTTGTGAGTTTCTAGTCTTTTATCTATCAAATAAGTAGACATTGTAGTAATAAGTATAGTTTGAGACAATACACTATATTTTATGTTTTTCTGAATTGAAGTAAATTATAACTAGAAACTGTTAAGTGAAGACAAATATAGAATTAATGCTCTCGTTGTACTATAGACACTGTTAATTTGTTATTTTGCTAATTAATTATGTTTGTTTTATGTAGCTTACGTTAGTGGAAAATTACACTCAGAAACTTATTGTGATATACGAATAGAAACTCTACGGATATATTTAAGAAAATTATATATATATTATAGTATTACAGTAATATAATGTTATATTACTCATTTAGATTTAATATTCCTTAATGGCAGTTTGGGTTAGTTGTTTAACTCTCAATTATTGGTCTGCCTTTACAATAAGTGCCTTTACAAAGAACGACCGAGTGTGCTGTTGTATAGGTTTTATCATCAAAGAATTATTATAAACTGTCCCAGAAAGTAAAATATTTTAAATATTTATATTTCACACATTATAAATTTTTAACCATTTCATTATGATAAACAAGCGTATTCATATCTTCGTAGACGAACTTAGATTTCTTTAAGTGAGACAACTTTCACGAAAACAACAAGTTCAGACCTACAAACGACCCGGCATGGCCAGGTGGGTTAAGGTACTCGACTAGTAATCTGAGGGTCGCGGATTCGAATCCCGGTCGCACCAAACATACATGTTTTTTCAGCTGTGGGGGCGTTAGAATGCGAGAGTCAATTTCACTATTCGTTGGTAAAAGAGTAGCCCAAGAGTTGGCGGTGGGTGGTGATGACTAACTGTCTTTCCTCTAGTCTTACACTGCTTAATTAGGGACAGCTTTGCGCGAAATTCAAAACAAACTCAGATCTACAAAATAAGAACTTTCTTTTTAGCTGCAGCGGCTCATAGAACTGCTCTAAGTTTGTTTCTTTTTTTTCAAGAAGAAACCTTTAACTCCATCTCTTGACCGATTAGAGATCTAATTAAAGTCGCGGCTTTTGAGGATTCCCTCTTTTTTTTTCGAGAAAGCAAAAGATCGGTTCATAATCCATTCAACATATTAAGTCAAGTTTGTTCCTTGTTATGTGCCACCCATTTCACCGATACTTATGCAGAACTCTAATTTTTAGCTCCAAGACAAACTTTTTAAAACCAGTGAAAATTATATGGGTAGTCAACCAAGTTGAATTATTACACTTGTCAATGCTGAATAAATAATTCGTAGAGCTACATACTTCAACATTAACAGACAAAGCATTTAGAACACTATGATTTTTTGATAGTTTTACGTAAAAAATGTACGTATAACGTATTATATATGTAAAAACGACTGATATTGGTGGAGAAACCACTATGTATAGGAGCGAACAACGTTTCGACCTTCTTCGGTCATCGTCACCAGCCACTTTTACATTTTTAATCTTCTCCACAAGTGAATTTTCTCGTCATCACGGATTGTATGTATAATGAATTATAAGATGATTGAAAAACTCATACTGAGGACTAACGAACTAAATCATTCTTTCTGATGCACAGTAAAACAAATGTTAGCTTGGAAAGAAATAAAATGTATGGTTTTTGTTTTCTACCAGTCGACACATTTAGAGATCTACGAACTTTTGTTTTATGAGACTAATTAATAAAAGCACATAATGCAGTAGACAGATCATATCAGTTTGGTCTTAATACATAAAAAATAACACGAACATTATTTCTGTACATTGCACTATGCACAGAAATGCAAGTAGTTTTTATAATATGAAAAAAATTATAATTACCTACTCTTTTCATAGTACTATAATTTTATTTAGTTGAAACTTTACCAAAATCTTCAGTTTGATGCGTTTACTAGTAAGTTGAAACTTAGGTAATTTTTGGACTTTAATCCTTCTCAATAATCAGTGACTTTTGGGTCCAATAGTGATGACAGTCTTCAACAAAGAATATTATATGTCATTATATAAACATTGTATATTACCTTTTAAAGGAAGGTCATCAAATGTCACTAATCTATACTAAGCACAACTTCGATAAAATGAATATTAGTGTGTTGCTTGTTATAAAGATTATCCCACATTAACTCTTTTATCATGGTGTTAAACACGCATGGTGCATAGCGTTATTTTACTTCACTTATAGAGATAACTAATTGAACGGAACACAAAAGAACGGTGTTTTTGTCATAGCAAAGCTACTTCAGGCTATCTGCTGTGATCATAGAAGGGAATCGAACCCTTCATTGTAGTGTTGCAAATTCGAAGACTTATTATTTTGCCTAAATTGATTCCATATGTTATGTACTTAATAGCAACAGTTTTTATTCACATTAAATTACGGTTTATTTTATATAGAAACATTTTGCAACCACCAAGGTGTCTTGGCCTCAAATTATAAGAACACTATTATATAGTACGGTCCTTCATCAAGCCTTTAGGTCGTTAAAATGTAGGAATTCTTTAACGGAAGAATTAACTAACCTAGGTGTATCAGTTGTAGATTTCTTGATCAGCACTATTAACACCCAGATGCAAAGTATTAACCTGGAGCAGCTTCCTATTGGTCCAGTTTACTTCTAATATCCAGGTTTCTTTCATTGACTACGTAGTATCAGTTCGTGTTGTTGTTCCTAAATTAAGGTTCATGGTAGTCATGAATCAATTGTTAATTTGGTAACAATTTTAGTTAACACTAAAAGATTGTTAACTTCTGTCTAACTTTTTTGTCACTCATGTATTTAATGGTAGTTTCATTCCTTCTTTTTCCATTAGTTGATGTGAATATCACCTATATTCCAGAACAGCGTTCGAGGCAAAGGTTTTGCTTGTTTTTGAATTTCGCGCAAAGCTATACGAGAGCTATCTGCGCTAGCCGTCCCTAATTTAGCAGTGTAAGACTAGAGGGAAGGCAACTAGTCGTCACCACCCACCGCCAACTCTTGGGCTACTCTTTTACCAACGAATAGTAGGATGGACAGTAACATTATAACGCCCCCACGGCTGAAAGGGCGAGTATATTTGGTGCGACCAGGATTCGAACCCACGACCCTCGGATTACGAGTCGAACCCCTTAACCCACTTAGCCATGCCGGTCCTTACTTTTTACATCATTTCTTCAGTTCTAGAAGTATTTGAAAGGACGAGGTTTCAGAACAGTTAACCATTGTAGTGATATTTTGTCGAAAATCCTTAAAGCATCAGATATTCTGTTTATTGTAATATTTCTCGGCCCGGCATGACCAGGTGGTTAAGGCACTTGACTCGTAATTTTAGGGTTGAGGGTTCGAATCCCCTTTACACCAAATATGCTCACCCTCTCAGCCGTCGGGGCGATATAAGATACGGTCAATCCCACTATTCGTTGGTGAAAGAGTAGCCCAAGAGTTAGCGGTGGGTGGTGATGACTAGTGTCTTCTCTCTAGTCTTACACTGCTAAATTAGAGACGGCTAGCACAGGTAGCCCTCGAGTAGCTTTGCGCGAAATTAAAAAAAAAAGCAAAGCGAGTAATATTTCTCAAGCAGCTCAAATTAGAAAAAAAAAATAGTTATTTTAACGTATTTAACATTTATCTGTTTAATATATTTCACAAAATAACATTAATATAACAATATCTTTATTAACTTTATCTTTTGTTCCTGTCGGTTTCTATTTACATTCACTCAACGCTATTTAATTTATTTTTAAATAACAGCCTTATCTTATAGTTGACTAAAATTTTGCGAGGAAACCTCTCGTGGCTGGCGAGTGTTGATTGAGATTCATTTTGCTCTCAATACACCATCTTCATTGTTGTCTAATTCAGTTAATCAGCTCTCGCTGAAATTTGTCCAGCGCTAATTTGCTTTCTCAACATTAAAACGACATTTTTTAAGCTTATTTTTTTTCTTCTCCTAATTTTCCGGATAATTAGTTCTGTCAGTTTCTCCGTCTTGTTCCGATTTTCTTCAGTAACTTCAGAGACTTCTGTCATTCTTCTAATGTTTTCCTGTTGATTTTGTATTTACTTTAAGATGTTCGTACGATGAATTTTTAATCCTCATTACTGTACTTCTGACGTTTCTAATGATAGGCACGTGACGATATATATCAAGGAAATAAATTCTAAATTTCTCCTTAAAAATGATCAATATTTTACACGGAACTCGACAGATCAAGATATAAATGGAGAATCTTTACTAGTGAAGGATAGTATTTATCATAATCTAAACTAAGTTTTACACTGGAATGTTATATTTTCTTCAAAGGAAAAGGAAATGCTGGTTAGTTGTGCTCTGTAGCACGAGTAGAAGAATTTAACATTTATAAATTTATTTGTGTTTTTCGAAAGTTCGTTATCAGTAAATAACAAGTTGCTTCAATTTATGTTTTATTTTATTCGACCTTTATCCTCCACTTTTTAGAAGACTTAATTTCATATAATTATTGTAGCGTTTTGTTTGTCTGTTGTTAAGGTCAAATATACAAAATGGGCTATCTGTGCTCTGCCAACTGGAGATATCGAAATCATATTTTTTACTGTTATGGAGTGACTAATAAATTATAAAAATATCACTTAAGCCTTTATACATTATCCAATCTAATGATCTGTTGTTATAACTGTAGGTGTGACCAAAGGGTTGTTTAAAGTTGTGCATGTAAAGTGAATTAGCCCTATGATGAAGCTCGAGCATTTGACATGATTTATGGTGTTTTATGGAGTACAAGTTACAGCATGGTTTGTGAATTTCCTGTAATAAATTTGGGTGTAAATCTATTTTGAATATTCTAGACTTGTATTAGTTTGTTTGAGCTTGGCATAAACTAGTTGATGGCTAGGGAGATTGATTCGCAGCCTGCGGGTCGCGGGATCGAAACTTGTTGTCAACTCGTCCTTTCATCCATGGGCAACTCTTTAGCGACTCTTTACCAACGATAGTAGGACTACATGTCACATATTGCCCCACGGCTGAATAAAGGAAGAAGGCTAGTGTACATAATAGAAGGCTAGTGCGTGTAGCCATGGAGCAGCTTTACACAGAATTCACAAACAAACAGTGTTTTAGATAAAGTTACTTTCTTTTTGAATTGTAAACTAGCATTCTTTGTTTCTTTCTTTCGTGAATTTAGCGCAAAGCTATATAAGAGCTATCTGCGCTAGCAGTCCCTAATTTAGCAGAGTGAGACTAGAAGGAAAGCAGCTAGTCATCACCACCCACCGCCAACTTTGGGCTACTCTTTTACCAACGAATAGTGGAATTGACTTGAACATTATAACGCCTGCACGAGTGAAAGAGCAAACATGTTTGGTATGATGGAAATTCGAACCGGTGACCCTCAGATTGCGAGTCAAGCTTTCTAATGACCCGTGTAAACTAGTATAACATGATCATGGTTTTTGTATTTATATAGCACACAGTAACTCTTTTTCATACTCTTGAATATGATGTGAAACTACGTTGAAAGATGTAGAGTGACTTTTACAACTGTTGAGCATTCTAGATAAAGATTCTAATTGTGTATTATCCCCATTGGCACAGCTGACTTACAACGCCAAATATCCGTTTTTATTATCAACTATTTGTTGATAATCCACAGTTATCATGTGGACAGAGCACAGATAACTTATTATGTAGCTTTGTGCTTAATTCTAAAAAAACAAACAAATAGTGTATTATAAAACACTGCTTGTGGATTTTAATATTTTACATATACACAAACGTCCTTGATGTAACCTTTTGATGAAGCTATTTTCATAGCTAAAAGGTAAATTATTTTGTTTCTTCTTATTATTTTTTTTTTAGCTAAGCACAAAATTAAGCAGTGAGCTATTTGTGCTCTGCCCATCACGGGTATCGAAAAACAGTTTCTTGCGTTGTAAGTCCATAGACATACCTCTGTGCCACAGTGCAGCATTATGACCTTCTCTAAGTTTATTATGCGTTGTCTGTAAACTATTTATTCATGGTATATTGCCTCCATAAACATTTATTGTTATTTCTCTAAAAGTGATAAAAAGGGTTTATTTTTTAATTTCTGCCTGTTTTTTAAAAATTAGTATTTACTTGATTAGCCTTTTCTCGAGCATATAACGAAAAAAACTAAAGCGCTTTTAATTAAACGGTTTGTGGTTGTTTTAGCAATGTTCTAGATTCTAGAACACTGATTTATTTGTAGCTTCTTTTTACACGTACCTAAACTTTGTGGAAGATCAAATGATCAATTGACTGTTGTTGCATATGGCTTCAACCATAGTTTTGTCTTGGTTATCTCTTCATTTACCGCCTCTTCATTTCACAACCAACATGGTAAAATGTAATTTCACCAATGTTATCATATTATTATTTTACAAATGAATAAGAATATAAGAATGATGGTGTTTCAAGTCTGAAGTCTGATATTTGTAACACTTCATCAGATCCGAGTAAAATTGAGCTCTGATCAAATGTGAAGTACAAAAATATAAACTATTGAAATATTCTTTAAATATTAGAAGTTTAGCCTGATTAAAGTAAAGAAATATAATAGAACTGGAATATTTAATTTCCATAGTGGTGACTCAAAGATTTCAGGCTTAACACCAGTGGTTGTTAACACTTTATTTAGAGTGGTTAATGTTTAAGTGAAAGTTAATTCTGAATTTTTCGTTTTCAAATATTTTAAAGTTTGATGAATTTTTTGACATAATGCCTCTGCACAACAATATTATATTAAAGGTAGCAATGCAGCTTACATTTGAGTTTTTTTTTTTGCTTAAGGTTCAGAAAACAATACAGTGGATTCCTAAGTATGTATATTAGAAGTTTTATGATTTTGGAATTAAACAAATGTGTTTTATTCTTGGCAGTATGCCATGTAATCAAGCATGTGCGGTACCTACAACAGAAATTCCCGTTTTGTAAATTTTAAATCTCCAATCTTAACACATATTTATTATCTGGGTGTTGCATATCCTTCAAAAACAATCATTCTTAAGTAACATCTGACTACCTATATAATCAAATAATGCCAAAATATAGTTCTAATATCCGCGGTCCACCGCGACGTTATATCTGTTATAGTTGTTTCGATATTTTCAAAATCATTTTAATCTATTCTTTGTTTTGTCGTAAGTGATATAATAATCGAAGAGTATAACTGTGTAAAACTAGTGTATTCGTAGAGTGGTTTATTCCTATAACCAGGCCCGACATGGCCATGTGGTTAAGGCACTCGACTCGTAATCTGAGGGCCGCGGGTTCTAATCCCCGTCGCACCAAACTTGCTCACCCTTTGAGCTGTGGAGGCGTTATAATGTTTCAGTCAATCCCACTATTCGTTGGTAAAAGAGTAGCCCAAGAGTAGGCGGTGGGTGTTGATGACTAACTGCTCTCCCTCTAGTCTTACACTGCTAAATTAGAAACGGCTAGCGTAAATAGCCCTGGTGTAGCTTTGCGCGAAATTCAAAAAACAAACAAATAATCCTATAACCAGTTACTTAAGTTATTAAATCAAAATAATTTACTGGAGAGTGTTTTCAAAATACTAAACTATTTGAATATTTAATGTTAATGTGCAGCAGATGGACTGTGAAAAGTTCGTAACGATGTACATTTTAAGAATGACCTTGCCGTTCGTTATCAAAGCTTGTTACAACGAAAATTGCGGCGTCGAGCAGTAGTGCGTAGCCATGAACATCAGACCGAATACGATCGATGACGAAGAAAAAACTCCAAGAGCAGCACAGAACACATCATACCGTTGTTATTAAGTGTGGTTAACGCTCAATGAGAAATAAAAATGGCCAATATGGCGTAAATGTACCATGAAAACATAAGCTTATACAAATCTTATTGTTTGTTTTTTGAATTTCGCGCAAAGCTACACGAGGGCTAACTGCGCTAGCTGTCCCTAATTTAGCAGTGTAAGACTAGAGGGAAGGCAGTTAGTCATCATCACCCACCGCCAACTCTTGAGTTACTCTTTTAACAACGAAGAGTTAGACTGACCGTCATACTATAACGCCCCACAGCTGAAAGGATAAGCATGTTTGGTGTTACGGAGATTCAAATTCACAACCCTCAGACTACAAGTCGAGCGCCTTAACCACCTGGTCTTGCGAGCCACAAATATTATTAATATGACAACTGTACTCTTAAATCGTTTAATTTTTTATACTGTGACTTTATAAAATTATGTTTATATGAACGCAATTTATAATATCATTAACATAATGGTCCAAAATGATATGTCTAGTACAAATGATGTTTCAAATACTATATTTCTAGATTGTATACAAAAAAGTTTTGAATTTATGTTAAATTCTGTGGCTTTTGTAGCCCATGTTTATGGCTCGTGTGAATTATATGTTAGCTACCTATCAATTTTTAAACAGTTATTGTTCAAACCATATAAATAAACCAAATTACAGAAGCTTGGCTTGCTTTTAAGCCCAAAGCCACGCAATGAGCAATCATTGTTTTTGCCAAAAGTAGAGATCTAAAAGTTATAAGCCTTCAAACTTGACTCTTAGTCATCAGCGGTGGAATTCAGAAGTAAACGAACTATCAAATAATATATTAGAAAATGTAGAGTATTGCAACATAAAATACACTAATATAAAAATATAATGTTTTTGTAATCTAAAATGTTAAATTTACAGTTTACTGATGTAAAAAATATGCAAATAAATTATCTTGTAGCATGTATTTATTATTTTATAATTTTAACTATAGTTTATAATAGTCAGTGGTAATAATGCAAGGATTGTCGATTCCCTAAATTTGAAAAAATATATCTACTGCATTTCGAAAAATAGAATAAATTTAATGTATTATTTGTATTTACTCTTTGTCATCTATAAATATTTGATCATCTGGCTGTGAAGTAGCTTGTACAGATAATTGTGAAACATGTTACATATTATATAAATAATGTGCATAAAATTTTGATTTCGTTAATTTATTTTTCACTTAATTTGTTTATGTAATTTTAAAAGTAAACTCGCGCATATAATGTTAAGTGCCGAGCGTTGAAATTTTTGGTTTTGAATTTGGCGCAGAGCTACAGGAGGGCTATCTGCGCTAGCCGTCTCTAATTTAGTAGTGTAAGACTAGAGGGAAGAGAGCAAGTCATCACCACCCACCGCCGACTCTTAGGCTACTCTTCTACCAACAAGTAGTGAGATTAATCATCACATTATAACGCCCCTACGGCTGAAAGTGCGAGCATGTTTGGTACGACGGGAATTCGAACCCGCGACCCTCAGATTAGGAGTCAGGCGCCCTAATTATCTGGCCTTGCCGGGCCCATTTGCTAGTTTTGCTGAATGTGTTATCTTTATATTTCTCATATGTGATTTATATCCTATTGAGTATTATTCCGTTTTATTGCACGGACTTTTTCAAATGATGGACTGTTGGAGATAAGTTTTGTTTGTTGTTAAGCCCAAAGCCACACAATGGGCTATGTGTCATGTTGCCACCACGAATATCGGGATCCAGTTTTATGTGGTGTGAGCCTTCAGACATATCCCTAAGCCACTTGGATGGGGGATACAAGTAGATTAGTGCTTCTGAGTCTTTTGTCTGTTATACTTTTTAGTTCTGACTTTTGGATATGTTTTTGTATTAACAGTATATTACAGTACACATTCACAACCGATGTTCTGAATTCTATTTTCGTTCTCTATTGGATCTACAGGTGGTTTATGATGTACTAACTTTGATATTATTGTGTTGTAAGTTCTCATTATTCTGAAGACTTGGCAATTTGTAACATCCGTTTGTTTGTTTTGGAATTAAGCACAAAGCTACACAAAGGGTTATCTATGCTTTACCACCATGAGTATCGAAATCCGTATGAAATTTATGTGTATTGTGTATTCAAGTTGATTTAAATACTAATGGAGAAGAATCGGACGAATAATTAGTACACTAGGCGACAGCAGATTAGAATAAAAATGTATTACATCAAAATTTAGAATTTAACAATACTTAGTATCTCATAATAAGACAGTAACTGGTTAATAACGAAACGTATGTACTAATTAAAACAAGTAATACCGACAGCAATTAATACCTGATCAACAGATGGAGGAGGTTAATCACATTATTTATTTTGTTTTACGATGAGTTTGCACATTTAGGTTTTGTTTTGAAAACGTATGAAGTACTTCTACGTACTAAAACAAGAACAAAATGTGTGAACTCATTGAAATACAGTACTTTGTGGTGAGATATATAGAGCAATATAATCTCGTATCCACCTAACCGAGAGATATATATGTCCTAGTCGTAGTGCTATCGGGAAGCGATAGTTTAGAAACAATTATTTCTATAAAACTGCACTTTATAGATCAGAATTTATGTCGAATACAAAAATATATAATTATTTTCAAACACGTCTTCTACGACACATCATCAGAAACTTACTCTGTTGCTTTCCCAACACGTAAACTTTAGGCTAACATTCATTACAATAATATTGTTGATATTGCAGAATGCGTAGGCAAATAATTTATCTACTTCGGTCTGTGATGATCAAAAGGTAAGACATATTTTAAAACTGAAAATAATCGTGATTATCAAGTATAGTGCTGGTATGAAAACTCCTAGATACCCATTACTTAAATATTTGAAACTTTATGTACACACAAAAAAAGAAAACGTGTATACTTTATGGAAGGTTTGTTTTATCAAAAGTGGACTACAGCACACAAAATATGATTGTGATGCTTGTAATAAAAAAAAATACTTACACTTATGTAGAGGCCTGGCATGGCCAGGTGGGTTAAGGCATTCGACTCGTAATCTGAGGGTTGCGGGTTTGAATCCCGGTCACACCAAATATGCTTGCCCTTTCAGCCGTGGGGGCGTTATAATGTTACGGTCAATCCCACTATTCGTTGGTAAAAGATTAGCCCAAGAGTTGGCGGTAGGTGATGATGACTAGCAGCCTTCCCTCTAGTCTTACACTGCTAAATTAAGGACGGCTAGTGCAGATAGCCCTTGAGTAGCTTTGCGCGAAATCCAAAACAAACAAACAAACAGACACATATGTAGATTTATTAAATTAAAAACAGTTGGAGTTTTCTAACGGTTTTGTACATTTTCAAATGGTGTTTTTCAGTATTTTTGTTTAAGAAATAACGAATTATTATCTTTATTTCATCAATATAATATTTGGAAGTTGTATTGTTTTTTTCTGGATATTGATGTTATTGCTTCTCTATTTCAAAACAATTCGGTGGATATTTTTCAAACTTGTTTTTGATATTATTAACTTATCATCCAAAAGTAAAACAAATCTCATGCAATGTTATCACTGCTATTGAATTATTTTTATGTAGATGTTTCTTAGAACTCAAAGTGATAAAACCTGCAAAATCTGTCAGGGTTAGCGACTAAAGATATTTTTTGTTGAAAAGGTTTTATATGAGACCTTAACGTGTCAATTAGCTTTCCTTTAACAAGTATAGAAGCAATAAAATGCGTCCACAAAAAAAATATAGAAAACAATAACTTTACAATTATCTACGAAATATTTTCTCTTGTAACATTCAACCTGGTATGCTATTTTTTAACTTTTTAACTATCGTATTGTAGTATGTTTCTTGACCGATTCGTATTGAAAAGAATATAAACATTTGCTTCATTTTTTTCCAAATCATGTGGTATCTTTTATGTTTCGTTTTAAACTGAGATTTGTGGAATTTCAAATATCCTTAGTAATCCTAATTTGATTTTAACTGCTCCGTTTGACGTAATTTTTAATACGTAGCTTAATCACGTAAGCCTTTCTTGTCCTGCTGATCCAAAAAATACGGTCTCGTGTAGGAAGCACATTTTAAAACCATTACGTTGAATTGGATAACCAAAGTTTCTTTCTGTAGAAGCTCAAGATGTTTCATTATTTCACTGAAAGTGGGATATTATAGTAGTCTGTACCAGATATTTTTAACCCCATTGACAATGAAAATAACGAACTACTGATTCCCTGAAATGTAATTGTAATGTGTGTTTAGCCTTATAATTATCTTACGTTATTAATCGTACTACGATCATAATTCATCTTTAAAATTCAACTCTTATGGTTGGTCTTTCTGGCTCGTATGCACCAACTTAATCTATTTTAATTTATTTTGCTTGTTATAATTTAGCTTCCTTGACTTCAACAATTTTTTGTTTGTCTATTGAAAGTAAAAGTTTTCTGTATTCTCAAAACGGCTTGTATAGATATTAAAACTTTAATTAAAATAAAGTACAGAACAACATTTCGACTTTCTTAGGTTTGTTTTGAAATTCGCGCAAAGCTACACGAGGGCTATCTGCACTAGCTGTCCCTAATTTTGCAGTGTAAGACTAGAGGGGAGTCAGCTAGTCATCATCACCCACCGCCAACTCTTGGGCTACTCTTTTCTCAACGAATAGTGGGACTGACCCATGGCTGAAATGGCGAATGTGTTTGGTGTGACGAGGATTCGAACTCTCGACCCTAAGATTAGGAGTCGAATACCTTATCCATCTGATCATTCCAGGCCACCTTCTTAGGTTAGCATATTTTTGTTAACCTGAATATGACCTAAGAAGTTCGCAACTTTGTTCTGTATTTTATTGTCATTAAAGTTTTAATACCCATACCAGTCCGTCTTGGGAATATATTTTTACTTCAAGTGAGTTTCTTGTCATCACGGAGTAAAAGTTTTATATTTTATAAATTGCAAATATCGATTACAATTATAAACAATTTCTTTTTTTTAAATTAAATAGTTCGTGTTTGCAGTTTTAATGCATATCACAGATGGAGAGTGTTGCTTTGAAGGGCTGACAAACAAACAAACTTAGTATTCCGATAATAGTTTTTTCTCGAAGTTTAAGTTCGAGGAAATTCCATTTAATCTACACTTTGGTCAACGTATGTTACTGGGTTACACTAATTTCGAATAAGCCTTTTCTTTTTTTCTCTTTCACTCTCTTTCTCTTTATTGGTCTACCGTTGAAGATAGAGTATGAACAAAAACACGTCAATGATTCAATGTACTTACATAGATAGTAAAAAAAAATATTAGTTAAGGATAATTACTTCATACAGATACACAGAAAATTAATGGTAACGAAACAATAAAATAAAATGATATAATTACTAAACATGTTAATGATAAGGTTATTTAAAATAAACTCTTTGTCACTAACCATGAACGCAAGTTAACCAACGAGAGATAAACCGGACGTGTATCATGCTGAAAAATATCAAATATACTGTTGATGTGAACGTGCTTTGTTGTCATAATGAGAAAAACCTACACAAGGGGTAGGTGAAGTAAAGAAAAAGTGTCATTGTCCATTATTCATTTCTTCAGCTCATATAGCCACACAATAGCAGATATAATAAATAAACTTAGTACTCCGAAAAATGTTTTATCTTGAAGACTAAGTTCAAGGGTCGATGACACTTCTTCACTTATTCAGGATATTGGGTTTTCTCATAGTGACTACAAAATACATTCATATCAACAGTATGTTTGACTTGAACGGGTTATTTGCATATTCACCACGTGATTCGTGTAATATTTTTACTGAAAACTCATGTTATCTTATCATGCCAAGCAAAAATAAATAAATAAATAAATTTAAAAACAACATCAGAAATTTTGTAATGACGTTTTGTTACATTTTCGTTATCCTTGATAAAGCTAAGCAGACAACTGAATATAAGATTTTGTGTTCAGAAAATATCCTTCTATTTCTAGTTGCAGAAATTAGTTACTGCTCTTATTCTCTTAGTAACAGCATGAACGAACACCCTTAATCTCCTATGAACTAATTATTAGTTGCTAGTAGCAGTGACATAGATTTTGTAATTCCATGTACAGTATATGTTGAGACTGGAAGATTTGTGTTCCATGTTGAATGGTTAATTAATTATAATGAATTAAGCCCAGAGCTACACAGTGGTGTATCTGTGCTTTCTCCTATCATTGGAAATCAAACAATGATTTTAGCGTTGTAGATACTTTGTTGGTACTTATGCTCAAGAATTTTCTACAAATTTAATGAATTGACAGGAACTTCGTAATACACGTTTAACATTGTAAATCACATGCCTTTCTAAATTTAAATTTAACTAAAACAAACATCGATATTAAAACAAATATATAATAATAAATTTGTGTATCTCAAGACAGCTGGTATGGGTATTAAAAATTTTATTAAAATAAAGTAGAAAACAATGTTTCGACCTTCTTAGGTCATCTTCAAGTTAACAAATACTTTTTCTTTAAGTGGGTTTCTTGTCATCACGTAATAATAAATCCGTTACAGGTCTCTAGTAACGCTTCGTTTATCACCCGTTTCAACTTTTCTTGTTTCAAAACCACACAGCTGGCCATACAAAAAATGAGCTTCCTTTACAGTGTTCTGTTTTCATGAATTTATAACCAGTAAAAGATGTACGTGTCATTTCGCGTCTACTAAAGCTATTTTTCGATTTTTTTATTTTTTACAATTGAATATCATTGTTTGTTTGTTTGTTTTGGAATTTCGCACAAAGCAACTCGAGGGCTATCTGTGCTAGCCGTCCCTAATTTAGCAGTGTAAGACTAGAGGGAAAGCAGCTAGTCATCACCACCCACCGCCAACTCTTGGGCTACTCTTTTACCAACGAATAGTGGGATTGACCATTATAACGCCCCCACGGCTGGGAGGGCGAGCATGATTTGGCGCGACTCGGGCGCGAACCCGCGACCCTCAGATTACGAAGCGCACGCCTTAACGCGCTAGGCCATGCCAGGCCTTGAATATCAAAACATGTCACTGTAAATTTTACGTTAATACCCAACGTACTTATTTTTCGGTACATTAGACCCTCTGCGGATGCAATATAATGGAACACGCCTTTTTACTCAAATAGTGTTTGTGTGTTAACTATACATTTTTGGCTTCATCCTCGCTTAAAAGCTAATATGTCCGGTAAGTTAACCAAAGGATTACGAGTTCGAGGCTGGTTACTGTACACACGCATTCACACTGTTATAGGAAATAAATTTGTTTCTAAATTTCGCCCGAAGCGACACAAAGGTCATCAGAGTTAACCGTCCCTAATTTAGCAGTGTAAGACTAGAAGGAAGACAGCTACTCATTACCACCCACGTCTAACTCTTTTACCAACGAATAGTATGATTGACCGTCACATATAATACCCTCCCGACTGAAAGGGCCGATATGTTTGGTGTTATGGGGAGTCGAACCTGCGACCCTCGGATTATGAGTCGAGTGCCTGAACCAACTGGCCATGCCGAGCAAGATGGTGAGTAACCTGTTGACTATTTACCTTTCTACTTAGTCTGTTTTTCAAAATTAGGAAAGGCTGTGATCATATAACCCTAAAACAAACAAAAGTTTAAGTACTGTAGTAAAAAAATGCCAAAAGCCAAGGAAACAAAAATGAAATAAATCAGGCTCAATGCATTTGACAAAATATATTTTGGGGAAATAAAAATGATCTGAAGATTTGTTTGTTTATTAAATTTCGCACAAAATTACTTGAAGGCTATTTGAAATTTTATGCCTTAATTTTGCCATGATAGACTAGAGGAAAGACAGCCAGTTATCACCATCACTGCCAAATCTTGAGCTCCTTTCTCGGACGAACTTTATAACCCCTCTAAGGCTGAAATGTTGAAGAAATTTGATTACTAGTTTCGATCCTGTAACCTGCAGATTGCCATGCCATGCTTAAACCGAAGAAGATTACCAAACCTAGATGTTGAATAAAAAAACTCACAACTGACAGCAGTTTCTCTGTAAGATTTAGTTCTTACAATAACAAGAAAACTATTATTGAAGATAAATAGATCTTTAATTCCTAGCCACAAATGGGAGAATCCCATGTTCGTTTTTAGAGTTCGATTCAATTATCTTAATCAAGGTATATTTAAGGTCATCATACCATCATAAATACAAAGAATTTTATTTGTTTTAAATGTGTATATTATCGATCAAAGATGATTCGTGTACTTAACAGTTACCTTGTACTTTTGATTTAATCGTTTCATTTGCCTTAATTAATTAGTATTGTACATAACCAGACATTGCAAAACCATGCATAGTCATATACTACTGTGCCACTTATAGTCATGCTTTTATTTGGTTGTTTATGTAACAACCAAAAGTTACACAATGGGTTAGCTGCGCTATGTCCGCGTCGGGTATTGCATCCTGATTTCCAGTACTATAAGCTCACAGTATAACTAATGAAAAATAGGAAGGAGGGACGTAGATTTATAATAGTAACGATTATCATTACTATTTCGTTTCATTTGCCGAGAAGTATTTTAATAAAAGTGATATTTTTTATTTTCATGTTCTATTTCGAAAGTAAAAATGAAATTCAAAATAACAAAAACCAGTTTCACGAGTTAATATTTAGGCAGCATTCCCCTAGATTTTATTACCGCTTCACGTCGACGTGAGTTTGTGACGATTTTCTTGACTGATTGACTGCCATCCTTCAAAAAGTTCACATTTCGTGTTTTCCTTGTGGTCTTTCGTTAAACAGTTTAATTCAGTCCATAAATATTCAGTCGGATTGGTATCATGATTGACCTAGCCATTCCGTAACATCAATTCTCTTATTTCTAAGATATTTTTAACAACTCCATAATTGCAGAGAAAGTTGTTTGATGAAATTGGGATCACAAGATCTAAGAAACTACAGCAGATGTACAACACTTTTTTATGGAAAAATGTGACGAAAAACATAAAAATCCAAGTATATACAAAAACCAGTGTTAAAATTAGGATTTGAGATAATATCTGAACACATCTCGTCGAGTGCGTTCGACAACAAATTTTTTGAAATGTTTCTGTTTTCTAATAAAAGATATAACAAATGAACAACCTTTCCAAGGGAGGCCATATTTTATTCACCCACTGTATATACAATTTATTATACTCTGATAAGGGATTCATTCAGTTACAAGGCGAATCAAACCCTAAAGATTTGAAATTTCAGTATGTGGTTAACTTTCTTCAAGCCCCCCGCTAGTACAGCGGGATGTCTCCGGAATTACAACGCTAAAATCAGGGGTTCGATTCCCTTCGGTGGGCTGAGCAGATAACCCGATGTGGCTTTTCTATTAGAAAAAATACACACACAAACTTTCTTTAAAAGCTCACATAATCTAATCAGTCTATTTTAACCACTGTAGTTGCTTTAGTCGATATTAAATTTTAATTAAATTTATATTTAAAGGACAATGACTCTGTACCAGTTATAAAATATATTTACTGATTTGTTTCTTAACTCATTTTCATTCACCAACTTATTACAAGTAATTTTTAAATTTCGTATTTTTGTATAATAGGTACTCGATATTTTCAATCTGAATGACACTTTAATACACGCTTAAAAATATTAAGGCAATAAAACTAACTCAACAACAGCGTATTTAACTAAAGACTGTTCACTAGAATGAGGGAGGTAAGTCAACATCACCTACTCCCTACTTTTAACGGAACAGCGTGATTGATTGTCACTTTTAAAATGCGAATATAGTTCAAAGCGTGAAGTAGGCTCAGCTCTGTGTAGCATTTTTAATAGTAAGATTTCATTTTCACCTTACATCATTCTTTCCGTCTTTGGTTCGGTCATACACTTTTCATTTCGTTTCAGCATTTCGTCATTAACGTATCCATAAAATAATGTTGTCAATATAATTTTCTAAAGTTTAAAATATTTTATTTTTTGTTTTTGCAAAGTAAACCAAAAGCATATAAATATGATTTAAATATTCCTCAGTTTTATATTCAGTTTTTTTTTTTTTTTGTCCACAGTTCTTTTTCTCAGTGTTTATATACAAATGTTTATTTTCTCCAGGGAGTGTTTTGGTATAAATAGTTATATATCACTGGTTGTGTTGTCCACGAACTGTACACTGGAGGTACTAATGGGAAAATTACCGTATAGTCCTCATTTATTAAGATGTAATTAACAATGGAAGATCGTGTGCAACCTAAATTATTACCAGGCTATATGACGCTCAACTTTCTATGATAAGTACAAAGTTTATTAATGGAGAGTTGTACAGACGTATCCATTAGCGAATAAGCAAGATATTTGTCTTACCTCACATTAAGACACATCCAAGCTAAAGAAATGCAATTCTGTAAAACTTACACTTTGAAAACTTAGTTTTTAAGAAATTCACTAATAATCCCTTTAACTTCTAGGTAGCGCGCATAACATAATTTGTCTGTATTTTTTCATTCATGAAATTATAATATTAAACGTTATAACTATTAACTATTCAGATTTCAAGGGAATTCTTAATATTAGATATCGTGTACAAGAAATATTTGGTAATCAATAAGGCGTGGCCTAGTGGTAAATGTGCTAGATTATATATCGAAGAGCTCAGAGTTTATGTTGCTTAATATATCCCGCAATTTCAGCTTTGGTGCGTTATAGAAGTGACAGCTGATCTCATTATTAGATTCCAAGAGTCCTTGTTGCCAGCTACCTTCCCACTTATCAGTAGGTAAAGAGTAGTGATAACTATACTTGGATCCCAGAAGACTTTGACTGGCCGTTTCGCTCATGTATATATAAGATATCATTGAAGTTGAAAATTCCAATTCCATTTTAATTAATAATGCCAATTTTACCACAGATATTAGTCTAATGGATTATTTTTAAGATTTCTGTCAGACACATTAACTATGAGCAATATTCTAATACCATGTCTGTTGGGTAAACAACTTATTCTTAATTTTTGCCTAAAAATGATTTTCGACATTTCATTTTCTAGGTCGTTGCTTACAAACACTTGCAAATAATGTATTTTAATAAAAGACTAGATAAACAAAATAATTAATTAGTAAACATTTAATATAACATGGTGAAGAATAAATTATTTATATTACAAATAAAATGTGATTATAGTAATGAATTCGACATTGATGAAATCTGTGGAAGAATCCGAAAGTGAATATTTATTTGTTATTCATTTGACGTATTTCACGCAAAATGCCAAATCCAGATTTTCTAATAACCTCATTATATAATTATTCTAAAATGTAAAACTTGTTGACTCAACAAAATTTAGTATGTCGTTCATGAACTGCAATTTAATAAGTATGCGTGTAAAATATTAGTTCTCAATACGTAGCTAAACTAAACCATGTAAAAAGAGATACATTTCTATGACATATTAAAATCATTTTTACAAAGCTTTATATTACGACAGAACTATTCGAAAATGAAATGAATATACTCAAGTATTTTAATCACATAAGCGTACAACTATTTCAATCTACTAAACTTGTAATAACTCGCAGATTAATTCTACGTAAACTGCTTATCCTGTGTGTTTGTTTTCAATTTCGACCAAAGCTACATGAGGGCTCTCTGCATTAGCCATCCCTAATTTAATAGTGAAAGACTAGAGAGAAGGCAATTTAGTCATCCCACCAATCGCCAACTATTAGGCTACTCTCTTACTAATTAATTGTGGATTGATGGTCACATTATAACGCCCCACGAAAGTTCTGCAATCATAAAAATTCTACCACATAGTATATTTAATATAATAAATAATAAAAATTAAACTGATGCATTAGAAGATACGTCTAAATTGTATATCCCATAATTATTTCTGAAAGAGAATCTAATTTTGGTGAGCAGCTTGGCACACCTCTTTTATCCAAATCGTAAGCTTTATATTTTGTTATTATTTCATACTTTTATTACTTCTCCTAATCATTTTATATAATTTTTAATTACTTAATATGTTCTTTTCTAAATACTGCAACCTATATTTTATATTTTTGTAAATATAAATGTCTAACTTATATCGTCTCTGTTCCCTTTTTTTTACGTCTATAAATTATTTATATACGTTACTTAAAAACACTAATGTCAATGGCTTCCTTTCTTATTCCAATATTTTACTTTCATTTCCCTAGCTTCTGCATTTTTTAATATCACTTTTCCAAGAAAATTTCTCCACTATAACCTCTTCCTCTTTTTTGTTTATTTTCTTTCCATTTCTGTTACCTCAAGAAATTCTATAGAGGATTGGTCATGTTTTGTGAACAAAAGTTTTAACTGTTATTTTGATAGAATACGTTTCTTTCACTGACAACAAGCTTTACATATAGATACCACGCTCTTCTCAACACCTTTTCCACAGTCTAAAAATTTCATTTATTACACATTTTAACACTATTTTAATACTCAGTTGGAGTAATTGGACAATTATTTCGACTTAGTTTTTGTATTTTTTTATCGCTTTCTAATACTTAGAAATATTTTGATGTATGATGTGACATTTTGGGCGACATTTTCATACAAGTTTTTAAAGATATTTTAGTTAGTGGTTTTTGAAGAAACATACATCGATCTTTACATTTATATTGATTTTTATCTCATCTTACTTATGTTATATTTATTTACGATCTGCAAAATTTTGTATTAGAAAATTCATTTTATTTCGTATTATTGTATTAATAAACCTGACAATTTTTTATCCCATAAGGAAAAGATCCTGAATGGTTAGTATTTACGAAGTAGCACAATATGATATATGGTATTATAAGTAATCTTACATTTGTTAAGTAATACAATTTAAGAAGCACTTTTTTTTTGAAAGAAGTTCCCATTTATTCCATTTTTTGTTACATACAAAGAATATACTGAATATTTTGTGAAGTATTGCAATAATGTGACAAATAATTGATTTACTGATATTAAATAAAAATATATTAATCTTACGGGTGAAGGTTCACTAAAATTATTAAGCAAACACGAATGTTTCTTAACAGAGTAATGAATTGGTTTTCAGAAATGATATGTTCAGAAAAGTGTTTTTGGTAATTTAATATACATGTATATTTCACTTTTTCTTTCTGAATGACCCTCTTAACAGTATTAGATATCTATATGATATAATAGCGTATTTAAGAAAGATATTTCTGAACCGTTTTGTTTTCAGAAGACACGATATGACATACTTGAAACTGCATATAAAATATGAAGCAACTCAGAGTGCAGAAACTCAAATCAATCCGCTCCGCAGACTTTAAATATGCAAATATATTTTATGTTTATTTTACTCAAATGTGTCTTCCTTGCAGTTTACAAAGCAGTGTGTCATAGACACATACACAGCCTTTATCAACAACTGGAAACCTGCTAAAGAAGCCATTAAGTTGGCGTCACAGGCGAAACCCGCTTTTGCCAAATTTCTGCAGGTAAGCTCCCTGTGTCTCTTATGAGTTCATATATATGACAGTTGTAATAGTTTTCGATGCATTGTCAGTCAATAACTGTAGTTTTAAAATACTTTTCAAATCTTTTCTATCCATAAAAACTTAAAATTAGGATCACAGAAAGGTTTTTGTAAATTAAACTGTAAAAAAGTATATATATATATATAATTAGACTAAATATCTGTACTATTTAAATATCTAATTGTTAGTTTCAAAATATAATTAGCTAACATTAGGTATAATTAACCAATCAGAATATGCTACCTGATTTGTTTATTTTTCTAAATATATATAACTTGAAGATGTTATATTAGTTGTTTTGTTAATATCTTCTTTTTTTTACGAAAGAAAAAACTTTTAGAAGCTCTTTTCATTTAAAGAAAAAATAATAAATAAAATAGCCCAAAGTTATAGAAAAACAATGCTACTAACCTTGGTTTGTGCATTAATATATGTATCTAAAGAGAGTATTAATAATGAAAACTTAAGTAAAATAAAACAAAATCAAAAGGAATGATTGCGTTAGAAACAGCAAATCCAAACCTCTGATTAATGTTACTTTGTTGGAAGCCGAAACAAAAATAAGTAATAAACACTGCATCAGCTGAAAGGATCTCAGAGTACAGATTATGATATAGAATATAAAATGTACCCTAAGTTTTGGAGGTGACTGAGGAAGTAGGACCCACGTTGCAGTGGGGATACACTGTCTATCAGTCTTAATCTCCATTCACCAATTTCACATAAATAAATAAAATAAGGTAAAATAAAAGAATAAAAGTAGAAATTACAAAAGAGATCGATGTGGGTGCTCAAGCATTACCATTTGGAAATGAGTTAAATAAACGCATGGCCAACCTTTTAAGGCGTGCGACTCGTAATCTGAGGGTCGCGGGTTCGCATCCCGGTCGCGCCAAACATGCTCGCCCTTTCAGCCGTGGGGACGTTATAATGTGACGGTCAATCCCACTATTCGTTGGTAAAAGAATAGCCCAAGAGTTGGCTAGCTGCCTTCCCTCTAGTCTTACACTGCTAAATTAGAAACGGCTAGCACAGAAAGTCCTCGAGTAGCTTTGTGCGAAATTCAAAAACAAACAAAACCTCTTGAAATTAGCATTCAAGCCCCTATTATGGGAATCAGGCACTAACTGGTAGTCCAGTAAACGAGTTTTACCGATATGAAGGGTTGCAACCAGTTATGTAAACTAATTAATATAACTCCCAACCATCGCCCATTAAGTCTACTGTAACTATTAATTTTCACACTGTAAACAAGTATTTATATGTGGTAAGGTGCTCATCTGCCTAAAGTAGTGGCAAGTTGTTAAATTACCTTATTAGCAGCTAAAAATAGTTATCAGAAAATTTTGGTAAACTTTCTTTAATTTTTATTTCTTTATATTTATTTAATACATTCTTATATTTATCACAAAATATTTTAATAATTATATTTAAAGTTTCTTTATAAATTAATTTACTATTAAGTTTTGTATCCGTATTTCAATATTACTAGTAAAATATTGTAATTTATTACAAGTTTAACAAAATCTGAACAACTGTGAAGTCATAATACTTATAACGAAATGATATGCTGCATTACTATTAAAAGAGAATAAACACATACTGGAAATGCAAAATATTTTCTTTTTTCAAAAATACTTATATTGATATCCTTACCAGTTATTTCAATCTCTAAATCTAAATAATGTGCTCCTATGTTAGATATTGAAGTATTTTCAATTTCTAATTCTACCTGAAAAATAGTGTTAATAACATTATTTATTTCAGGATTTAACCACATGTTAAACCATGTGGTTCAACAGAACAAAGTTGATGTATTGCTAATAATATAAATAAACAGTTTATAGAAACAGTTCAGGAATTTTACTCAAGGTTTTTGATGGTTGTTATTGATAATACAAGCTATAGTTAAATTTCACATTTCCTTAATGACATTCCGAAAAGGTTTAAATGGCAGTTTTAAAACTTTTTCCTGTAGCACATGGCAAGGGAACACAAAGGAAAACTTACCCTAGACGCTTTACTTATCATGCCTGTTCAACGTATTCCGCGATACGAGTTACTCATCAAAGTAAGTGTTATGTTTTATTTGATGTTTTATAACAGTTCAGAAAATTGTAAGTACTTGTTAATGTATTTTGCTGATGAAATTTAATTATGTGTTGAGATTCTGTTGAAACAATTTTAATTTTAGGTATTTAAAATATTTTACTTTACATAAGAGCTTATCGTAAATATTACTGTGATGTGCCTCAAACTGAACACTTCGTTGTATGTTTAAATATTTGTGCGGTTTATTTAATATATACTTTTGACACATTATTAATAAATACGCATGGTAAAAGAGAAACGCACTTATGTAATAAAATAGTGGTTTAGCGTTTATATTTCATTTATTTTTGTTGTGGTATTTATCACCGGCAAAACGCTGGTGCATGCTACATCCACTAAACTTGTGTTAAACCTCGAGTGATTCACTAACAAGGCACTTTCAGTTAAAAGTATTTATGTAAAATCTGGTTAATAGTTTATTTTGCAGAAGAATTTCACTTTACAGGACCAAGTTCTAGCTAATTCTATCAAGACAGCATCGTCTTTAGAAGCAAACTGCAAGTGCGCTTGTAGAGTTTCTTGAATAAGAAATAAGAAGAAAAAATAAAATGTTTGAAAGCCAACTGTGTTTCAATTTTCAAATTGCCCCGTCATTATTTGACGGTGCTTTTTCACGAGAATATAATGAAATGACAAACAGTTTCGAATATTCGCACAAAACTGAACAAGGACAGTCTGAATATAAAGGCAGCTAGTCAATAGCATCTAATGACAAATCTTGGGATGCTTTTAGCTAACCGAAAAACACACCCATAACCCTACAGTTACGAGTACTATTTTATTGGAAAAGGACGCGAACCAACAGTCATCGAGTTCACATTCTGGCATGTTAACCATTGACCACGCCTCTTGACGAACTGAAACGTTTCGCTTGACATATGCTTTTCTCTGTAAAAAAGATGTTCTGGGTCATCGTTATACTTTACTAGATATACTTCCGCTTGGTTTCAGAAAGTATTTTGTTTCAAGATTAAATATGACCACAATTAAAAGTAACAAATATTTTTATTTCTTGCTTTTGAATTTCGCATATCATTCTGTGTTGTAACCTACAGAGTGTACAGTTCATCTCGTTATACATGTCATCTGTATGTTTTAGTGACGTCGCGTTAGTACAAATTGCAACATCAAGTGACGTTATGACGTTATTTTACTGTTTGCTGAGTGACTGACAGAGAACACACTACTAGGTAGTGGTGCGAGTGGTTGAAACATGTGATCATCTCCAAGTGACCTTCGGACTCCTGTACGCGATAATATTATAATTCTATAAGTGAAAAAAAATAATTTTAAGATAATCAGTAATATTTCATCAAAAGTAGTAGATAAAATATTAATAACATTAAAGTTTGAATATATTTAGTAATTATAAATACATCACGTCCAATAAGTTTGCAATCGAAAGAAATGAAAACTGAATATTGACAAATTTGAATGTTTAATTTTTTCAGTTTCTTATTTTTAAAAAATGTGAGTTAGCAGCAAAATTATGCTACTGGTATTACTGTTCACTTTTAAATATATAAAACTATAATTCATCATCGTTGTTCTTAATTTATTAGACAAAAACGTGGACCAAAATGAAACTTTTTATCATGCAAATTCTTATTTCATTTAGAGTAAGAAACTTAGTTGAAGTTTGTTTATTTGAAATGTTTTTTTACAGATTTTTAAGTTATATTTTTATAAGGATTCATACACATTTAATATGTTATAGTTATGACCAAAAGGCCTTTTTAGCAACGTCTTAGTTACACGTTTTTAAGTACCCCTAACTACTTGAATCTTTTTTTTTTTACATAATTTCTTAGTAGCGTGGTTAGAGTAATGTGGTCTCCGTCTTCTTACTTTTTGAACCTATGCGAATCCGTGATAATTTATTCCATTCTCTTCTAAATATCCAGGAAAATTTATTATTAATCATCCTTAAAGTTCAACAACCTATGAAAGCTATATGTATGTGTGTAGGTAAAAACAAAGTCTACACTACTAGAATTATATTACCTCATTCAAACGAATGACTAAGAGCGAAAAAAAAACAACAGATTGCATTGACCCATGACTCATTAAAACTAAGAAAAATGCTTGATTTACGAGTTCTCTTGTCTAAACTTACCATACTGTAATTTGGAAAATCTTTCAACTTAGAATGAATATTTACTTACCCTAGTTAATTAACATGTTAAAAATGGAAAACCTCAAGACAACATACTCATCATACTAAAACAACGACGACTGACTTTCATCTAAAATCATATTAAGGAAAGTTTATTTGTATTAAGTGTGATGTTATATTTTAAGAAACCCTATTCCGTTATTTTCACTGTCACAGATATAATTACCCTACTACCGAATGTAGCTGTAAGTTGTTTCAAAGAAAACGAAAGCAGGTAGAATTCTGGGTGATTCAAAGTATATATCAGTAATCTCATGATAATGAATAACATAAAAATCTTTATAAAATAATCTGGATTTTTTTTTCTAAATGGATTAGTAACACTGAAGACTTTTTAATCATGTTTTTTAAATGATATATATTAATCGATAGGCATTTCTAGCATATTTTCCAAAGGCGATTTTCTCGAAAAGGCTAATACATATATATAGTATTTTAGTTGTCTCCTCGTGGTTAGAGGCTGAGGTTCGTTGACTTGCAAGTTTTGTCTGATTTTGTGCATCTATATTTAAGAACTGTCAAACGTCAAGTTCTAAATATATATTTACCTTTATCCCTTAATCCTTTTAAACTTTTATCCTAAAATCTTTTAGGGCTATTTATAATCAAAATACAAGAATAAATGTAGATAGTAAAAGAGTAATTTACTTTTGAATTTGATTCAAACAAAAATAATTTGGATGCATGCCAGAAACAAGACAGCAATATGACAGTAGCTAGATCTGTGTTTACATTCACATATTCCTCTTTTTGCCTCTGTCTTCTAGACAATGTATAATGCTGTGTTGAGACTGTTAGACAGATTCTAAAAGTACAAGTTATTCATTAAGTACATTTTAAGTACGTCTATTCAGAGGGTAAAAAGACAAACACAGAGTTTTAGATAGCCATCACAAATAAAGTTATATGTTCAGTAACAAATGCCATTATTATAGTTATATAAAAATAACAATTTCAAATAACCCTCTAAAATATGTTATATGTTGTTATGAGGAATTAAGCGCAAGGTTACACATTGGGCTATCTGTAACCTTGCGCTTAATTCCTCATAACAACATAAAACATATTTTAGAGGGTTATTTGAAACTGCTTTAGTTAATGAAAAGTTAATATGAGAATCAGCTCGAATACCGAAATTTATTAAAACTTTATATCAACGGTAAAATATAAAACATAAATATAATTGAAACAATTCAAAGTTATAAGAAGTTATTAACAGGCAAACGGATGTGCCATCACCTTGAAGTTCTGAGCTTTGATATAAGTTTTATGCTGTTGTACACATTGCTATAAAATGTAATGGTTTGTAGAGCATGCAAAAATTTCAAGACAATAAAACCATCGTCGGCCGCCTGTGTTATATAATGATTTAGAAACCATATGGCTCTCGTATAATGTAAAAAAATTACATGGCTAATACCAAGTATGACGCACTTACTCAGGCGTATATATATATATATATGTATATTTCTTTGTGATTTGCCCTTAATACATAAATTCTAAAAACTGTGCACTATAATTGTCAACTGATTGAACATAATAACCAATCAATGTCACATTAAATCACTCATTGTGCTTTAATTTGTCTTCGAGGCCAGGTGGTTATGGCACCTGGCTCGCGATCTGAGAGTCGCGGATTCGAATTCCTGTCTCAAAAAAACATGCTTGCCCTTTTAGCTGTGGGGGCGTTATAATGTGGTAGTCAGTCCAACTCTTTGTTGGTAAAAGAATATCCCAAGAGTTGGCGGTGGTTAATGATAACTAGCTGCCTTCCATCTAGCCTTTCAGTGCTAAATTAGGAACGACTAGCATAGATATTCCGCGCGTAGCTGAGTAAAAACTCAAACTCAAATATTCATCTTTGAAATTACTATTCTATAAAATTTCCGTCCTTGTTCCACTTTTAGATACAGTACCCACATTATTAATGGTGTAAAGGTTGTATACTTTCAGTTAGAAGGAAAGGAATTGCAGAGAATATAAATAATTATTGCTTAGATAAAATGAAAAACCTTGGATCACAGTTGGATGTTTCACTGTTACGTTGTGAGTTATACTTTACGGTTCTTTTCGTTTTTCAATGTATTTTAATCACACTTACCCTAAAGAACTGCAATCGTGTAAATATTATCAGTTGAGTGTGTCGCAACTAAATATATTAGAAACAAACTAGCACTGTACTCTCATTCCACTGGTGTGAATGCATGGGATCAGGTAAAAAAATAAAATCGAAAAACGCCAAAGTATACTATTTTATCTCCCTAAACCTGTTTCTTTTGTGATAAGTCCGAAGTTTTATACCCGAACTTTAAAATGATAACGCATTAAATCAGCACAGGTTTCATGATTTCTTAAAAATCTATTTAATAATTGCCTAAAAAACTCCTACTTTATTAATATTGAGTGAAGAAGTAAGTATATTCATTCTTGATGACGAAAAACCCACTTGAAATAAAAATGTATCTCAGAACGGCTGGTATGAGTATTAACACTTTTATTGATAAGGGGAGAACAACGTTTCGACCTTCCTAGGTCATCTTCAAGTTAAGAAACCCGAACCTAAAGATGACCTAGGAAGGTCGAAACGTTGTTCTCTCCATATCAGTAAAAGAAACCTGAACCTGAAGATGACCTAGGAAGATCGTAACGTTGTTCTCTCCTTATCAATAAAAGTGTTAATACTCATACCAGCCATTGTGAGATACATAAGTATATTCCCAACGTTAGTTAAAAAAGTCCCATAAATACATATTTTGGTATTATTTCGAACCGTTGGCCCGGCATGGCCAGGTGGTTTAAGGCGTTCGACTTATATAATATGAGAGTCGGGTATTCGATTTCCCGATTTTCGCACCAAAGATACTCGCCCTTTCAGCCGTGGGGCGTTATTTTGTGACAGTCAATCCCACTATTCGTTGGTGTAAAAGTAGCCCAAAAGTTGGCGGTGGGTGGTGATGACGAGCTGCTTTCCCTCTAGTCTTACACTGCTTAAATTAGGGACGGCTAGCGCAGATAGCCCTTGTATAGCTTTTCGTGAAATTCCAAAAAAAATGTGAACTCCCAAATCTTTTCCGACGTTTGCTACGATAAATGTTTTGTATTATTTTGAGGTTATTAACTTAAACCAATCACTGCAGTTAAAGACGTAAGAGTTGAAAATTTTAGAATCTTATAAAGCAGATTATACCATAACCTTGCTTTCTTATAGTTTGTTAAAACATATAAATGCAGTTGGATTATATAACATGGTTATTTTCACAGGTTATCTGGAATGCGGTATTTTTTATTTTAATAATATACAGTGTACCACCGTACAGGAATTGGTCAAGGTGCACATTGGTTAAAAGTGTCTGAAGGTTATTTCAAATATATTGATTGTGAAAAATAACCTTTTTCAGGAGCTTTTGAAACACACGCATGTTGACCATCCGGATTATCAACTTCTGGTGTTGGCTCAAAAAGAAATTCACGATTTAGCTGTTAAAATCAATCGAATGGAACGAGAAGCTTTTCAGCATGAGCGGATGCTGCAACGAATGAAGGAACTAGAACACTTGATAGAGGGAGCCACTGACGTGAGCGAAGTTACAGATATTTTATTTTCAATTTCTTGAATTCAATATTTACACAGTTACCATGCTAAAACAATAACAGTGCATTTTGTTACACTGTAATTAATTATTGGCCCATAAGCACAACAGTTATAAATCACCAAATTTAATTAATAAGTTAGACAAGCCACAACCGACTTATTTCCGATTATATATGTTTTTAATTACCAAACAGCGGAGATGACCCATTTTGCGCAAGAGAAATAATTAGAACCTGCACAATGTCCCGAAATTAAAAGAGTTAATTGTGCATACAATTTTTAGGTCGGTTATATATTTTTAAGCTTTATTTATAGTATACTGGATTTCATGAATTTACTGATTAATTTTCTTGTGATTCAGTGGCTTGAACTGTAACCATTGACGTATTACTTTGGTTAATCCTGTTTTTATAGGCATTTTAGAAAGTTGTGTTCGTATGGTTATTTAACGAAGCTGTTACAGAATAAAAAACTAATCCTCGACGGCTCTATGATGAGCTCCAGGGTTTTGATACGTTAAGATTTGGTGTTCGATCTCTACAGCGTATACAGCCGAGATAGCTAATTGTAAAACTTTACAATAAAGTAAATAAAACGAAAACACTTACAGGCATCAAAAGTTTGTATTGTGCTTTATCGAGCTTTATACTACTGATAACTGGGTAAGTTGGATTTAAATAATTAAGTTTGATAATTATATGAATACTAGACATATGTCATCAGTCAGTTTATAAAAACATTTCGCTGTTAGGCAATGCATTAATAAGCCGCTCTAGTAAGTGTTATTTTTAACATAGAACTCTGAGCTACTCTTTAATGTATGCGAAATGTATATATTTTTTGAAATAATAGCTCGCAAATACATAATACTATATACATTACACTATATTTTGTTAGAATTAGGCGGTGTTTATAAGTTCTCAGTGACCAATGCTAAGCACTTTACCGCTACGCTTTCCTTGAAGTTTACATGTAAAATGTTTGCATATATATTTTTTTTTTTCAGTATAGAAATACATCATACTGTTAGACTAAACAAATTTGTATACAAAAAAATAATTATGATTGTAATATGTTTAAGAATTTATAAGCATATATCTCGATTATTATTTCTTTCATTGCTTTTTATAGCTTGTCCAGCCCGATAGAACATTCATTCGCTATGACGTAGTCAACATTACTGTAAGTTAATCTGGCTTTCGAGTTTATTATGTCCAGATATGATGGTGATAATGTGTGATAAATGTGTAAGAAAAGAAAGATTTTGAAAGCCACATTATGTGCAAAAGTTAAAGATAAAGAAATGAACTTGGTAAAAAAACATTATAAAGTAAGTTAATTTTAACGTGAAAATATAAGTGCACTAACATTACCCCATTTTCTCTCCCTATGTTTTCATATGTTGTTCTATTCCTATGTGTTTTATGTTGAACATTTTTTTATATAATTTCATAGCTTTTAGCAGTTTATATTCTGGTCTGTGATCTTTGTGATGATAAATTATAAAAATAGTATAATCAATCAATAATTTTTTGGTATGCTAAAGTTTTATCACAAAATTTTTCGTTGTATAAATAATCTACTTGGGATTAATATAGAAAAAACAAAACAAATGAATTTATTTAGCTATGTAATGCTAAGTAGTTCATGAAGAGATGCAATTTTTAACTTTTTAACTCATTGTTAAAATTAAACGTATTTCCTTAATTAACATTCGTATTTTTGAAGACAAGAAAGAAGATAACGGGTTTTACTTTGATTATTCGTCACGTTGTTTCAATACAACACACAAAAGTTAGCACAACTCACCTTTTTAATAGCAGGAAGTATTGGGAATCAAGAACGAGAGCTGCATCTTTCTCTTCTCAGATCTTCTGATAATCACCAGTGTCAAGAAGAGAAGTGGAACGATACGAAAACCATCATCGTCCTCGTGAGTTTTCTCATGCTAGATATTTGGTCAATCCCAAACTAGATGTATCAAGAGTATAAACTATTATAAGTGCATTGTCTTGATTTATATCGTGCGCAGTTTATAGGGCATGTATAAAAGGCAATAAATATGCAAATAATGTTTGTGAAGTAAATGAATAACTAGATCTCGTTAACAAGTTAAATAAATGCATCCGTTAAATTCATCATCAGGTTGACACGTGTATTCGTTTCGAAAGATTACCCTTATCCAATTAGTCATTTTACTTAACGTCCTGAATATTCGTTTCGTATATGTTTTCATCTTCTTATATTTCATCATATTCGCCATTTTATTCAATCTTCCTTACATTTACAACATTTCATTATATTTTAAAACTGATAGGCTTTTCTTTTTTATACAAAAATAAACGAATTGGCTACTGCGAGCAGTATAACATTGGTTGGGTTAGCACCAACAGTAGAGTCACGTGACCTTGCCTTTATTTTATATAGAAGTATAAAAATATATAAAAAGAAATGTTTACATTTTACTGAAGGTAAGTTAATTAAAAGGACTAGGAGATACAGAGATAAGATTTTTAGTAAAATAAATATTAACGTAAGTATGATGAACAAGGATAGTGGTTCATAATAGTGATCGTAAGGAACTGTTCAATGCCTTAGTACAATATTTGGGCAAAACACATTTTAAATATTTAGTTGAAACAGCACTTTGAAATCTTTTCTCTTGAAACCTACACCAAAAACAGCTTGATATATTACACCAAACCTTTAGTGAAATACTTAATATAGTACTGCGAAGGCCGAAAGGGTATTCAGAGATTGATTTGTTTCTTCTGTATTGTACATAAGTAAAAAAACACACCATAATTCTAGAGTAAACTGTATTATTATTACCCTTTGAAGTTAGCTTTCTTTCACGTTGTGGTGTTCCTTTCAAAAGCCGAAGTACAGTATGAAGCATGATTAGTAGCCAATAATAAATTAACATTAGATTACTGTAACATCTATAAACTCAATGCTTTGTACACTATGCAATCGGTATCTTTAGTATGTATGAAGTGAAATGGTTTAAAAATTATCCTAGGGAAATGTATCAGTTTTTGAGCTCCTAAGAACTGAAGTTAACACGTTTATTTTAATAATTACCTAAGGAATCAATATCTTACACTCACTGGATATTGTAAATTGTCATACATTTTACCGATTTATTGTTTAATAAAAAACAGTGATGGAATACATCACCAAAGAACAAAAATATAATGATCAAGTTACACTATTTTGTTCATTTTCGATTATCAGTTATACATAACACAGATTTGTATATATATAATATATATAAATTAATTTCTAAACAATCAATCGCTGTTAAAAATTTCTATAAATTTCATAGGGTAACTCCAGGATTCTGTTTTATTTTAAGCATTGTAACAGGGCAGAATGTGCGCAACTTACCTTACTTCGGAAAAAGTAACCTAAATCAATAAGCTTGTTTTTACTACTATTGCACATCACTGTACATTAATTAACATTATCTCATGTGTAGCTCTTCTGGATTTTATATAATTATTGATATAATCATTAAAACATTAAAAAATGTAACGTCTGCGCTACCTATCATTGTTACGTTTAGCTTTAATTCTTTTTTAGTTTAGTTTTCTCTATTTTTCCTTTGTTGCGTGTTTTTATATGAAATATAAAACTGTAGGAGACAGAATATAACCCGCTTAGACAAAACTGAATTCTAATCTAAACAAGTTTTATTAACTTTTAAGTATGTGTGTGTTTTTCTTATAGCAAAGCCACATCGGGCTATCTACTGAGCCCACCGAGGGGAAGCGAATCCTTAATTTTAGTGTTGTGAATCCGTAGACATACCACTGTACTAGCGGGGGGAAACTTTAAAGTAACAACTATTTAAAGATATCAAAATATATGGTAATCATATCCAAGGTATTGTAAAATACAGATGTAAGAAAAACATCACAATAAAGACTAGTCACGAATTCAGAACATGAGTCATACATAGTGTGACTAATACATCCTCTAGTAGGATTAGCGGTTAGTCTACTGATTTACAACACTACAATCAGATGTTAGATGCAGCAGATAGCCCAGTATGGCTTTAATGTAAACAACCACACATTTGACCAATACAGGTGTTTAACAATATATTTCGTTATAAGTTTACTTTCCATTGTAATAAAGACTCATACCTTTCTAGTGTTGGTGTTGTATGCCTAACCTTATATTAGCATAATAATGATGTTTGTTTGTGGTTAAACACAAAATTACACAACAGGTATCAAAACCCGGTTCTAGCGTTATAAGTCTACAGACTTACTGCTGTGTCAGTGGAAACAAAACTATGTCTTTATAGGACTTTAGCTATAGTCCTGGCTGTTACATCCATCCTACTTGATGAACATGAAGATTGTGGATGTGAGCTTTCGTTGGTAGCGATTTACGAGAAACTGTTGAATTTCATTATACGTAGTTTCTCACTACTAGAAGACTCTTGTTAGAACAGTTCAGAATGAGATAGTTAATTTTTTAACTATGTTGTCTTAATTTTGTTCTCTTAATCTTGAGTAATTATATATATATGTATAATTACATACACTACTGGCCAAAATATTAAGGCCAATGAACATAAATAAAAAATATGCATTTTGTGTTGTTAGACTCAACCACTTATTTGAGTAGAGCTTCAAAAGATGAAAATAAAAAAAGGGAAAATAAAAATAAAAAAAAAATTCAGAATTTAATAGGTAAAATGTGAACACTATGAAATTAGCCTAAATATTGCTGGTCAAAAGTTTAAGACCATACTGAAACGAAGCGTTAATCGCTAAACACGTAACGAAATTTAGTCATTTGTGTTCAAGCATTAGCGTTGTCAATATCTTCCACTGACACCTCCTGTGTTACATTGGGTAAAAACATGGCAAAGGCTAAAAAGTTGACAGAGTTTGAACGTGGCAGAATTGTCGAGCTGCAAAAGCAAGGTCTCTCTCAAAGTGCCATCACTGGTTAACCTGGATGGTCCAGATGGCTTCCAACGTTACTGGCACGATAAGGATATCCCACCGGAGACATTTTCTACACGACACAGTGGAGGAGGTTCCATCATGATCTGGGGTACTTTCTCCTTCCATAGAACAATGGAGCTTTATGTTATACAGGGGCGTCAAACAGCAGCTGGCTACATTGGCATATTGGAGAGAGCATCCTTGTTGACTGAAGGCCCTCGCTTGTGAGGAAATGACTGGATCTTTCAGCAGGACAACGCTGCAATCCACAATGCCCGCAGGACAAAGGACTTTTTCATGGTGAATAACGTGATTCTTTTGGACCATCCAGCATGTTCGCTCGAACTGAACCCCACTGAAAATATTTCGGGGATGGTTGGCAAGGGAAGTCTACAGAAATGGACGTCAATTCTAAACAGTGCATGATCTTCGTGAAGCTGTCTTCACCACTTGGAATAACATTCCAGCCAGTCTTCTGCAAACGCTTATATCGACCATGCCAAAGCAAATGTTTGAAGTTTTTCGCAAGTCACTACTGACATCTCTTGTTGGGCATTTCTATCCTGTTTAGGACTTCTTTTTGGTATGGTCTTAAGCTTTTGACCACCTAGTATTTAGGCTAATTTTATAGTGTTCACGTTTTCCCTATTAAATTCTGAAAAAGTTTTTTATTTTTATTTTCCATTTTCTTATTTTCATCTTTTGGAGCTCTATTCAAATAAGTGGCTGAATCTAATAACGCAAAATGCATATTTTTGCTTTATGTTCATTGGCCTTAAGATTTTGTCCAGCAGTGTATATATATATACATAATATGAGTAAAGATTATTATTTCTTTTTATTGTTATTAGAAGCGCTAAATTTTACATGAGTTTATTAAAGACTGTCTATTTTATTGTTACATGAAAATGTTTGGAAAAAGGTAAAATGAAAATGGACTTTTAATTAAATAATCCCTAACTCTTCATTCCTTTTTCATTAGAAACTCACCTACATCCTTTGGAACGTTAGAGACAAATAAATACAAAATGTTAATGATGTTTCCACTAGATAATCTTGCCATTTCCAAAAGTAAGTTCCTGTGTCTCACATACTTGTTTTCATTACTCCTCTAGTTCTTATGCAAATTTTATAAACTTTTCTAAAGGTAAACTTGTCAAATTATTATTAATATTATTAATAAACTTATTCCTTCTTTGCTCTTGCACAAAACTATCAGTTGTCCGTAATTTATTAATAAAACGCCGGATGGCCAGGTGGTTAAGGCACTGGATTTCTACTCTGCGGGTCGCGGGTTCGAATCTCCGTCACACCATACATGCTTCTTCTTTCACTCGTAGGCGCGTTATAAAATGACGGTAAATCCCACTATTCTTTGGTAAAAGAGTATCTAAAGAGTGGGCAGTTGGTGTGATGACTAGCTGCTTTCCCTCTTATTTTACACTAGTATATTAGGGACGGCTAGCGCAGAGAGCCCTCGCGTAGCTTTGCGCGAAATTCAAAACTAACTTCATTAATGAACTTGATTTTGTGAACCAAACCTGATTACGAAATTATTCATTGATTGTATTATTTTAACGACAACGGCTTTATTAAACGTACTTCATTTCCTATCATAATGAACTATTAAAACAAGAACAAAAGTAATTCAGTAGTTTTGTTGTTGAACAAACTATAGATAGTTTAAGTTACCTCACGATTTTTTTTGTTCTGTTTATTTGGTAGGTCACATTTCGCTATAAAACTAATTTACTTCTACTGATGTTAGTGTGATAGCTTACTAATATTATAGAACTTTTCAATATTTCATACTTGTAGAGTATAAGAGTTAAATTGACATAATTTGTGACGTCGTTTAATATGCAGCAGGATAATCAATGTGTGGACTTCTAAATTATAAGTGTTACGTCTGAGAATTTGTTTCATTAAATTACAATGAAACATCTAAAAAAATATTTTCAGGCTCAATTCACTCAGATTGTTTCTTCGTGCTTTTCTCCTATAATAAATCTGACATAAGTTTGAAATATATAAACTTTCTGTTTTCTCTAACATCAAAGAGATAATATTATCTGTCGACTGTTGGCGGTGGGTGGTGATGAACTACTAAATTAGGGACGGCTATTGCAGATAACCCTCATGTAGTTTTATGCAAAATTCCAAAACAAAATTGCATTTTTGTGAATATACAGTTCTTTCAGTTTATTTTGTCCATAACAATGATTGTCTCTAGACAGGTAAATTGCTTGGCAATTAACAAATAAATTCCTTTATAGGTCAGTTTCAAAATAAACGGCATAATAAAATAAAATTTCTTAAACACAGAGTCACAACTTATTTGTTACAGACACCGATACTAATATTAAAAAAGCAATGAAGGAAATTGAAAATCTGGAGAATGATATCTCTTTATTGGGTCGAATCAATGAGTTAATAGAAAACCTCAACTGTCAACATCAGGTAAAACTTTCTTTATGCATTTAAAATTCAAATTAATTTTTAGCAGATTATTAGACTAATAAGACACTTTCCTCATATTCGTTTTCACCTTTTTATAAAACTGAGTAATTCTTAATTATTGCATTTATTATGTTTTCTGACTTATAAATCAAACGTCATTTTAATTATTTTATTTTCTAGATTTTGGACGAAGCAATGGAAGATGTAATGGCTACAGTCAGTAAGCAGTTACTTGAAAAGCAGACCACTGACCCACTGTTGCTGAGCTTACAACTTACCGCAAAGTTACAGTAGGATTTTTTTTTTTTTTCTCGTGTTACACTACATTTCTGGTCACATAACAAATGTCGTTTTTTACTATATCCTTTTATCTTTGTTTAAAGGATATATGTTTATCGTAATGAGAAAATGGCGAAAGCAGGTATAATTACTGTCCACATCCAAATTTATTTATTTTAAAATTGTTTACACTACTGACAGGTTTCATGAAAAGCCGCCTATGATTCGAATGAGGGAATGGCAGAAAATTGTTACTTTACCACAATAGGATGGTTTAGAAAATAAAATTATTTTCAAGTTAAAATGTTATGTCAAAAAACAATTATTGTTACATTACATTTTTTATTATAGTAAATCGAATGATGCATCGACTTCGATTAATTTGTTATTATTTTTGCTACTGCAGGTTTCAATGTTAAACGAGGCTAATTTATCTTTCTGCGTTTCAATATATTTTTATTCAGTTATTTATAGTCTTGACCCATTTCATATAATAGGTATCTATGCTTAACCACCGAAATGTTACATGGCGTGGATATTTTGTCTTCTTATTATGTTTTACAGACTATAAAATTACGTTTTATTTTTTACCCAATGATGCATTTCCAGACATTCCAAAATAATGATTACTACATTGTTTGGTCTACTTCTGTCTGGTAGATACATCAGTTGTGTTTATATATCTTTTTACGTTTATCATGAATGAATATTTTCAGATTTAAAAGAAACCTAACTGTAGCATAGAAACTATTTCAAAATATGGTGATTGATAAAATAACTGAAACACTTACACAATTGAACGCTAGAGATAAGAAGATGAGCAAATTGTTTTCGCCTTTTATAAGCACAGCTTTGTAACTAGTATACGACAATTGAAATATGAATATGGTTTGTTTTCGCAGAATTTTTGTCAATTTTCTCGTGTGTTCCTGAAAACAAAACATTCATGACATATACTTTTGCACATATTATTTCTGTTTTATGGTTTCAGGTATTTTATTCATTAGCATCAGACTTGATTAATGCTATTTTACTTCTATTTCAACACAATAATTAATAATAGCGAAGCAGCAATTAACCATAGATGTACGTTTATCACAAAGCTCGCTTTTATATAGGGAATAAGAAAGTCGTGGAAAGAATTTACGATTTCGTGCTTGTTAAGCTTAGAACTATTCACTTCGTTTTTATGTAAGCTAATTAAAGGTAGCTTAGAAAAAATTATTAGCGAATGAACTAGGTTTTTTTAGAATGTATGGTATTTGCAAAGTCTAAACACTGAATTGGGGGGCAGTGAACTTTTAACTTGGCTTTTATCAACTATTTTTCCATGAAAGCTTCTCCACAATTACCTGTTTCGATAAAATTTTAGATAACGTATAAAACGTCTCATTATTTTTTCGTTTCAAAAGCTTAATTTAGATTCTCTTTCTGCGTAGGTTCTATATTTAAAATGCAAAACAATAAGGTTCTCTTTACAGTTGGTGGAATAACTTTGTTTGCTCTTTTCTTAACTGAAATTGCAAAAAGAAAATCTCCACCAGAATTTGTATGTGTTGAGATTAGAAAAATTTTAACAACTATTATTTTATCAGTTTTCTAAAACTATTAACAGATTCATATGAACTATTTACCGAAACAATGCTCAAGCTTGCTATTTTAGTTGCTTTAGAATATAACTGTTTTTGTTATGGAGCTTTTTTAAAAACCGTTAGAACATCAGTTAAAATATTATATATTAATATCTAAACATGTTGAAATAGTATTGCATACGCATCTACAAACACACCCATGGATATTCACTGTTGGTTGTCGCACTCGTGTGAAAAAAAATCTCTTCTTCAAGATAGTCGCCCGGCATGGCTAAGTGATTAAAGCGCTCGACTCGTCATCTGAGGGTCGCGGGTTCGAGTCCCCATTACGCTGAACATGATCACCCTTTCACCAATGGGAGCGTTATAATGTGTAATCAATCGCATTATTCGTTGGTAAAAGAATAGCCTAAGAGTTGGCGATGGGTGATGATGACTAATTGCCTTCCCTCTAGTCTTACATTGCTAAATTAGAGATGGATAGCGCAGATAACCCTAGTGTAACTTTGTGCGAAATTCAAAAACAAACACACAAAAACAAATCTTCAAGACAATTCTATATCACGGGAACAAGGTAAATATTTTTGTGTCATATGGTCTGACAAAGCTGGCATAAATAATCATATACACTTACGTTTCCGCGTTACCGTATGCTTCCCAGAAAATTATGCAGACATTTATTTCAAAACTTGATAAGAGGGTTCCAGAGGATATTCATCAAATTTAACACGTCAACTACTTGTTTCCGTCTGTCTCCAGTTTAAGATGTAACTCCAGTACTGTTAGGCAGATGTTGAATAAAAATGGTGGATTGATATTAATATATATGTTATATTAATATTTAACACTTGCAATATTTACCTTTAATAAGTGTCATTCCATGTCTTGAAATGCATACACGTGATTCTGTGTTCATTTTATTTATCTTTCGACATGTTTAGTTAACATTCCAAGTAGACATGCCACTTAGTGTTTTCACGTATTATACAACATACCTTAAGCTTAAAAAAGTAATATGAAGTAAACTTTACAGTCTTTAATCGCCAGTAACAATTGTGAAAAAATATATTTAAATCAAGTTTGACGGCTTTGTTTTGTTATTGTGCATTTCGTTTTTGGCTGTTAAAATGAGATATTTCAGAATAGTTTGAACATTTGCCAACAACTTAAAATTATTCGTCTTTTGTTTACCGGTATTTTAAATGTGACTGTTTAAATATATTTGATAAAACGTGTCAGATTATGAAACAATCTGTATAATGGAATGTTGCAGCCAATCGGAACTGTCACGTATTTCAATGATAGATAAGGTTAAATTTGACTGCAATGAAGCGCATCCATAAAAATCAGTGCGATGTTTCCTGGCATCATAATAACATTTATGTTATGAATGTTCATTATTATAACTAATTCTAATGCATTGGATGAATTCTGGGTTGTGGATATGTGTTTAAATTTTATTTGGATATTTCAATTTTTAAAGTCATTAATTAAAAATGTCTATAAATTTTACAAAATAAAACAGTTGTTTAACTTAATCTAGAAATTATAATAATGATGCTTAACATGAAAGGCCAGACAAAAATACCATTTCATTAGGAATAATGATACCAATACCTAAGAAGTGCATGTTTTAATGTCTTGGTTTTAAATGAAATTAACGCATGATAAGCATAAAACTATGTGTATTAAATTCAATATATACATTTTAACAAGTGAATTATAAGATACGGTCAGGTGAAACTCGAAGACAAGGGATAGCACGTTTCTTTCATTACGTTTTTAGTTTCCAACAAAATTGTTCTTGTTAATTTATATTATCTAATAAATTTAAATGTGTTGGGAAAAAACATTCGTAATGTTTTTCTTATAACGAATTCGCTTAGAATTAAATGCATTTGTGATATAGTTTTTGTTTTTAGTTGCGTACGTAAAATACTTCCTTCAATATATTATGCGATTTTTCATATTGTACTTTATAAAGTAACTGTCATGCTCTTCATTATTGGAATAAGTGCTGAAAATTTTGTTAAAATTCCTAACGTCCTTGGGTTCTTTATTTTTAATTTTCCATTTTATATTTTATTTTGTTATTATGTATTATGAATATTAAATTCATTACACGATCAAGGAGAAAATTCTTAGATTTGTGACACATTGGTTTTCAGTTTTCACCATGATAAAAGAAAAATATATTTAACTTATTATTTTCCATTTGATTTTATCTTCTCGTTTAAGTTAAAATTCAATACTCAAATATTTAATGTTAATAGTAAACATATTTGATATTAGCCTTTAGTTGATAAAGCTATAATTAATAAACGTTGCTCACCTATTGCTAACAACTTCAACATACTTTGACATAGATGATATAACAAAGAAACAAAAAATATATAAATAAAATACAGTATTACATAGGTTGTTTGTTCCAAAATTTTCAGGTTTTTTTTTAACCATTACGAATATAGTATTCGTGTCATATATTTGTAATGTTCCATTTTTTCAGTGTTTCGTTTTATCCATAAAATGCCATATTTCAATAATCTTTAAGTTTATAGTAAAAGACACCGTAGCTCTTTGCAGTTTTTCGAGATGACGAGAAATTCGCTGAAGTTGACTTTAAGAAGGTCGAAACGTTGTTCTCTGCTTTATTTTTGTAAAATTGTTAATATCCATACTAACCGTCCTGAGATATACTTTTTCCAATTTGTTATACTTTTAATGATTAAAGTAATTCAATATAATTAGATTTACGCAATTAAATTCATGAATAACACTATGTAACACAAATTTCGTTGCTGGATAGTATGTGTTATTTCTTAATTGCTTATGTTGTAAAAGTACAGAAAATGGCCATCATTCCCTTCAAACTTTGCTTTTGTGATCTGGATAATGAAATTTAGAAATTAACCTATTTTCTATGTAAAAACGAGCAAAGTTTCACATTCTCATTTACATAAGGTCTGAATAAAACAACATATGAATCAAGATTTAGATGTATTTATACTAAAATTATACAAAAATGAACAAAAATGTTTAGAGGTGAGTAGTTTTTCGAGATTTACGACAGCAATGCAAATCACTTTCACGTATCATCCCCCAAATATAGTCTCTTATTATGTTTTCGTTATACGTTCCCAGGTCACGAAAGCAAAGTTTGATGAGAAAAATAGGTCTTTTTCCATTTACTTTAGGCATAAGCAATTGGGAACTAACACTTTCTGCCCAGGAACAAGAGAAAGTAAAAATTTGAAGGTTTTATTAAATATATTATTATAAAGTTGTAATGAACTATTTGTTTATTAATTGTTGTTCTTTTCAGGGATGGCGAAGATATCATTACCATTACTTATCCAACCTCAGAAAAGAGGTCATCATGGGAAGCAGCATTCAACGAAGCTAAACAAAAGCTAGGTTATGATGATTTTTTTAACCGTTTAGAGGGGAAACAACATTATAAACGTTTTATTATATTTTACCACCCAACCAAGTAAACTTTTGGTATTGGTATATATATTAGAATTATTATTATTATTATATATATATAATATATATATTCTTTAGAACTGATTCAAGAAAACATTAACTTTGATACCAAGTAATTTCTTAAATTTTGAAATAATGTTTTTAAAGTGTATTTTCCTTCATGTAATTTTTATTTAAAGTAAATTTTGTATATCGTTTTACACTTACAAACTTTAAATGCGAGCATTGATTCTATAATTTGTGATGACGAGAAACCTACTTGAAGTAAAAATGTATTTTCAAGACGACTGGGATAGGTATTAGCACTTTGATTAAAATGAAGTACAAAATAAAGTTTCGACCTTTGTACATCTTAACCTGAAGATGACCTAAGAAGGTCTAAACGTTGTTCTGTACTTTATTTTAATTAATAAAGTGCTAATACTCATACCAACCGTCTTGAGAATACACGATTTCAAAATTTGTTCAAATTAAACTTTAGTGCATTTTATCGTGTCTGTTGAAATAATGGAGTAGATAAAGCTGTAAGAAGTAACCATTATCTTATTTTACATAATTTGTTTTCTCTTTCTCAGCACACTTCACTGATAAACAACCACCACCAGAATTTTATTACACACTTCCAATTCACAAAACCCGAGCAGGACTACAGGTAATTTATGTTTATTTGAGATTAGCTTCATTAGATCTCTTTTGGTTTTAAGTTAAAATAAAAAGAGATCATAAATGATATTATTAAACATGAAATTGAATGGATTGAGATAAGCAGTTCTAATTTCTTAAAAAAGACATATTTCATTATATTGATTTAGGACCAGTTATGTTTGTTTGTTTGTTTGTTTTGGAATTTCGCGCAAAGGTACATGAGGGCTATTTGCGCTAGCCGTTCTTAATTTAGGAGTGTAAGACTAGAAGAAAGGCAACTAGTGATCATCAGCCATCGCCAACTCTTGGGCTACTTTTTACCAACGAATAGTGGGATTGATCGTGAACATTATAATGCCCCCACGGTTATAAGGGCCAGTATGTTTGGTAGAACGGGGATTCGAACCCGGACCGGTTATGTAACTGATGGTTAGCAAGAAGGATTGAGTTTGTTTCTGATTATGGATTTCAAACTTCTGTTTTGATCATGATGGCTGTCTGAAATTAGTTTCATGTCATTTCATAGGCATGCTATAATGAAACTTAAGGTTTTACAGAATTAGAAGAGTTTTTATTTTTTAACATAAGCAGAGTTAATTTTTTTTGTTTTGGTTTGTTTGTTTGTTTGGGAATTTCGCACAAAGCTACTCGAGGGCTATCTGTGCTAGCCGTCCCTAATTTAGCAGTGTAAGACTAGAGGGAAGGCAGCTAGTCATCACCACCCACCGCCAACTCTTGGGCTACTCTTTTACCAACGAAAAGTGGGATTGACCGTAACATTATAACGCCCCCACGGCTGGGAGGGCGAGCATGTTTGGCGCGACTCGGGCGCGAACCCGCGACCCTCAGATTACGAAGCGCGCGCCCTTAACGCGCTAGGCCATGCCAGGCCCAGCAGAGTTAATACACCTACAGATATATTCTCTTTATGATACAAAGTGATTCGTAAATATAAGCAAAACATTTACACTTCATACTGTACATTTTTCATTGTTTCAATAACTATTATTACAGAAAAGACAAATGTTAATATAATATTTAGTAAATTATTACTAAGGTAAATGTAAATATAAAAATGAAATCTATAATTTAGTTTCTAATATTAAGAAAACATGTAAACATCTCTATGTCATGGTTGACATTATTTTAAAATATTTCTTTAAACTTAGTATCAAAACCAAGTAAATGAAAATGGCAGTGAAAGATCTGATTAAAATATCAATATATGTATTTTACTTACAGTTTCTTTTTCCTTTTTAGTTTACTTGTGCAACAGCAGTTTTAGGTTTAAATCAGCTAGGCCGTAAAGACGTTTGGATATGTAATAGTGATGGTTATACTGGTCAAGTTTGTGTGATAAGTCTACTGCCAGAACCATCATTGATTTCTTGTAGTGGTATTTGCAATGCTAGGATTACCTGTATAACTTCAATTCCTACAGCAAATTCTGTGTGAGTATCGATGAATACACCAACACTTTATATTTCTTATTTTTATGAGAACTTGTATTTTTGTCTAGTAGGAACGTCTGTCACTGAAAAAATAGTTTGATTTGTTTTGTAATATTGATTAAAGAATAATTGCAATACAAACAGTTATCTTAAAATCAAAATTTTAATATAAACCCAACATGCAAATTATAATATTACTCATCTTTTAAGCATGAACAGTTAGGTTGGATTTTGTCATTATATGTTTCATAACAGCTAACTAAATTATGTAAAAAATACCAAAAACAATCCTACATTAGGTATGAGTACATGCAGTTAATTATAACATCATAAATATAGTAAATACGTTCATATAGCATGAAGAGTATTGTCACATAAAGTAGTAAAACTTTGCATTTTACCTCTTAGATCATGTTTCCAAAGTAGGAGTCATGGTTCTCGTTGGAATCATGAAGCTTTTTCTTAGGAGCTGTCAAAAACATTGGCTGACAAGAAAGAAGCTAAATTAATTTTAATTATAAATAAACAATAAACCAATAAAAATTATGTTGAATAATTAAATGATACAGTATGTTGTAAGTAGATGTTATTGACATGTATTTCCATTGCCATGCTAAAGTTATAGGTTTGGGGGTATCAAAAATTGTATTCACTTCAAGTGATCTTCATACTCAAAGAGATTGGGAACTAGCCCTAGATGACATTGAACTAGGTATAGTTATAGTTCACTACTGCATTTCTGTAGTTTTTTAGATTTAGCTGCAAGTTTTGTAATATAAATTATCAATTGTCCAAATACCTGTTTTAATGATGTAGAATGATAGAAGTTTTTGATATATGCATCTCTGAGATGTGACACATGTAAAAAGATAATAATTCAATTAAAATATTTTTAAAATACAAACAATTTTACTTAGAAGTATACTTGATCTTCACGTTTATATAATTTGTAAGGCCATATTCCAATCTAAATACATTCTCTTACTTGGAGGTATACCTGCCAGCTATCCTGGTGACAGAAATCATAATTTATCTTGATAAAGAAAATTTATTACAACTTTTGTCTCATTTAATTATTCTATCACTTTATAAAATGCAATCAATGTATCTTTAAAATATACATGGAATAAAAATAAATCATTAAATTTGTGGTTTATATACTACAGGGTGTTTGGAAAGTCACTGTGCAGTTTTGTAATCGTGTTTTATTCAGTCTATTTCAAGTCAGCAACTAATAGCAGTGTTTAGTAACAAAATTAGAAGGATCCAGGCCTGTATTGATGCCAACGGGGGTCACTTTCAACATTGTTTATAATTGTCATTCATATTTACCTCCTGTATTCTATATTGAAACATGTCTGTTAATAAATATATAAGTGTACAGTGACTTTCCGAACACCCTGTATAACTTTTAAATATTTTTTTCTCATTATCAAGCTCAGTTAAAAAGTTCTATGTAATGTTGTTATTGAAGCCATTTTACATAATAACTTATTCTCTTAAAATATTTGCATTATCTTGAAGACAATTTATAAGTGATAATAGTAACAGAAAAATTAGAAGATTTTATTTTCACTTATTTGTATTTTAGCAAACAAACAATATATGTATATAGTTATATATGAGGTGATTTGAAAGCTTTAAGAGTAGGTATTTATGAATCTTCTTATTACGATAAATAAGATCATAACATTTTATTGAAATTGTGACTAAAACTTTTGTATGCATATTATTGTTTCAGAGCAAACAGGAGACGTTCCCTAATGCCTGAGAGCAGTTGTTCTGTCAGTACTGATATTCAAGATATTGACAGTGATACTAATCAAAGCAGCAGTGAAATAAATGTTAAGTTTAATAGGTACCAATCATCTTATTAGACTGAAGCCTAATGTCATTGCACTTACAATAAAATAAGACATATATATATATTTAGTTTTTAGGAATGCTAAGCATATTAGTTTCAACATTTGTTTTGAATTTTAAAATATAATTTCTATATTAATATAAGTTTCATTTTAAGGCAAAAGACATGTAAAACTCAATATAAAATGCTACAAAATAATCATAAGCATTTGCAGATTGTGGTTATACCTTTAATTTCATAAATTGATAAGTAGTTTGATATAGATTTGATTGAAGTTGTGAACTAGAAATATATATTTTTCATTTATCCTTAAAATACTATTTCGTGAACATTTATTTACAATTTTAAACATCTGTTATATTCAGATTCAAGTTTTAAGTCAATAGTGTTCATGAATGTAACCATAAACTGAATTAAAGTAAATATAATTAAATTTTCAAAGTATCAGTCTCTTAAATATAAAGAGATTCTAGAAATTATGACATACATGAAAATTACATTCCCAGCTTAACTTTGAATTTTGATATTAAAAACTTCAGAATATAAAGACCAGAAATTATTTTCAAAGTGTTATAAGATAAGTTGTTTCATGGATAACAAATGCCAGTCTTTTATATACATATATAAGCTGACAATTTTTCTTTCAGGGAATCAAGTACAGATGATGATGCTAATGGTTTCCAAGGTTTGTACACATTATAACTGATACCAACATAAGTGATGTAGTGATAAACATTCATTATTTTTATTAAGTTGTATTACAATACAATCTGAAAAATAAACATGGTTGAAATTTTGTACTGCTTAAGAATGCTTAGGAAATTATAAATGCTGCATATAACTAACACAAGTGTTTTGCTTATATATAACAGTGTTGATTTAATTAGAAAACCTATAAGAGAAATTTGATAAATTTACCATGATACCCAAATTTTAAAAATAGCATGAGTGATGTATATGGTTATTTGAAGCAGAGAGAAGGTTATTACAGTTTGCTGTGATTACCTTGACTAGTTATTTGGAATGAACTCTTTCTACTTTTTGTTAGGTTGAATTAAAACTGGAAAATATAACTTTATACTAATGTTGAAGAATTACTTAGAACACAAAAGGTTGAGATAATCAAAAATGTATGTATAAATAAGTATGAATGGAATTTAGGATAGTAAGGTTCAAGAACAGTCTGCTTTATTCAGTAATAGATCATGAGGAAATGCAATGGACCATCATATTACATTACCTGTGTTTTAGTACATAAAATTGAATTATTTTACTTATAATTCTAATTTCTTTCATACGCATTTTTATGGAGGTTATTTACATTTTAATGAAATATATTAAACTATATGAAGTTCATTAATTTATTAACCAAAGATTATATTTTCAACTATGGATATATTGAAGGTAATATTAAACTTTACTAATTTAATATGATACTTATTAGATGATGATTCATCTAAGAAACCAAGCATTGAGTACTACTTGTCAAGAGAAGATTCTGAAGAACTTATGTACAACAACCAACCAACAATGTGGCTTGGTACAGAGGAAGGCTGGTGAGCTAACTTTGTTTTATTTTGCACTTTTGTACTGAATCCAATAAGAATTTGTAATCTTATATTATAGTATACATGAAGGAATAATTGTAATAAAAGTAAAAATGATATATATTCCAGTAATTTAAAGATGAGATGCATTTGTCAATTATTAATTGTATTGGGATTTATGTCAGTCTTCTTGTGGAAAATATGAGTCTGGTGGTTTTTAGATAAATGTTTCCTAAATCCTACATACAAATTTGTTAAAGTTTGATGTTTTACCTCATATTTAATACCGATAATCTATTTCCAAAAATGCATGATTCCTAGGGTATTTTTGTGTGACAACTAAAATTTACATTGATGAAAATTACTTGATAATTCTCTAGGCACTGGGACTATATAGTAAACATATCAGAATACAATTCATTCAGACCATTTGCAATTATTATTTCAAGAAAACTTTGTTTCTAATTTTTATCTGGTTTGATTTGTATGAGTAGAGAATTTCATGACATTTGGAAAACTCTTCTCTATACTCCTGCATTTCACATCTTTTTCTTCTTGCTATAATAATAAGCCACTTGAAAAAAAAATGAAGTACTAATAACAGGAAGTTTCTTATTTATCTGAACCTTTTCATATATGTTATTTGAAACTTCTGTGAACCACACCTGTTTTAAAACATATTAGCAAAGTCTCAAACTGCTGGATCATATTTTTGACAGTTCCAGTTGTGCTCAGTGAAATATATTTGAAATGGGTTGTAATTTAGAGCTGTGTGAGTGAAATATCAACATATGTTAAAATAAAATTGAGGTGGAGCATGTAAGGTTTAAGTTTAACAGATAGTGGTTGGAGTAGAGAGCTCTGTTTCTCAGATAATAAGAAAAATGATGTCATCAAAAGTTAACTGGAGGTTGAGATGTGTACATGGATGCATGGTTAGATACTTGCTTCATTTTCATTAGAGGAAGAGAGTTCAGATGAGATTGAATTCCATGCCTTGATCATGGTACAGTGATAGTTGATGGATTTTTATGTAAAAGTGCATCAACACAGCTGATATCATTTTTGGTAAAGACTCAAGAGAATCAATTACCACATGACTAAGAGATAAATTTCAAAGGAGCAATAGGAGTTTTCTGTTTAGGTTTTTGAGCAATTGACAGGCATGACAACATTTACAAAGGTTACTTAAAGTTTTTAGTCTTTTCAATGTTGTGCTGGTTGGTGTATTTCGTGTTTCATTTTCTTTTTGAAGCTGGCTGTTGCAACAGATTTTGATGGTTTGACTGAAAAATAAGTGTATTATATCTCTCCTAATAGAGAATGGAGGGTTAAACATGATTTATATATATATATGTGTATATGTATATTTTGGTGTAAGTAAATTTCCTGGAGCTTGCTTTAGAGTGATATTTGTGTCACAAAAATGATGAGAACCATTTCTTTGGTTCTTATGGTAACCATAATGTTTAAATCAAAGGCATTGAGGTACTAAAGGAAAGCCTGTTATATGTTCAGGAGATGAGAAGGTGTGGTTTTATCTTTTTCACAGACATGGTTCAGTCATGGGAGACTTTAAGAGTTTTGAATTGAAGTATTTGATACCTAGGTTACAAAAAGTTGGGAGATCAAGGATAAACCATTTTTTTGTTCAAAAGAAACTGTTTGAGATTAAAAATATGTACTATTGTTGCAATATATCAGCATCTCTGTAATGGATTTAACATTTAGAGTGGTATATAGCTTAAAGAGTAAATAAATGATTGGCTAAAGAGTAATTTCATATATTTATTCTAACAAACTGAATTATATGACATACATAGTTCACAGATTTACACACACCTTAAAATATTTCATGAAGAACACCATTTTTGATGTTTCTATTTTAATTATTCCTGATACTCAAGGGATATTAATTTTTTAATAAAATATTTGATACCTATATATACCTGAAAATTATTTGTGAAGGAGAATATCTTTTTACAGTACACATAAAAACTAAATGCCTAATGTTTAACTGAGTGAAAGTTAACCAACTAAGTTTTTAAGTCTCTTATTATTTTACCATTAGTTTTATGCTTTTGTTTAAACAATAAGTTATAATTTAGAGGATTTTTATTACGAAAATGTTTTAATCCATTATGCACCATCATTTTCATTTATACCAAACTGCAGTTGTTAAAAACTAGCATGCTTTTAACTTTTTTTTTTTATAAAGTACAGTAGGTTGTAAATCCAGAGTTTCAATGATAATCATAGTTATCATATTCAACTGAGCTGTACTAGGACTTAAGTGCCTTGAGCCTTAAGTTTATAATAGAAGTTTTCTGAGAGTCATTAAGTTGCAGTATTTTTAAATTTAGCCATTGAAATTCAGTATTTTTGTTACTATCAAATTAGAAGTATAAAAATTTGTTTAACGTTTTCTTAAAGAACTTAAAATTATTTATAATATGAGGAGAGACCCAGAAAACGTTTGCAATCAAATTAGTATCTTTATTGAAACAGTATTTTTTTAAGTAAAGGCTTTCTAGAATAGTACAAAAGAATTATATTTGCAGACAGTGAAATATAAAAGTCCACTTATATTATGCCTAACATTAGTTAAGCCTTTATTAAGTACTGTCTATATTTGTGTTTCTTTTGCTTTAGTTTTGTTTGGGCTAAATCGTTTTTTTAATCAATACTAAAAAATAAATAAACATTATATTTTAACAAATTTTCATAAGCGTTTAGTATGTTGTTGCACAAAATTTCTGCTAAGCTATATTCATATGTGCTTTTCATCTACATCTGTTGAAACAAAGTGCATGTGCATGCATATTTAGATATTAAGATGCATGAACATTTTTGGGACAGCCATAAATTGAGTATTATTACAATAGATTGAATGTCTTGTCTTCATAGCAGGTAGTATATTTTATTCATTAGTCTTCAGAATTAATTTTTTCAAGAGGAAAATAAAAAAGCTAGAGCATACATGTTTAATTAGAAGCCATGTATAAAACTGCATAGAAAATTGTACCATCTCTATGACTGACTCTATTATAAATTTAAATCTATAAAAGTTTTACTTTATACAGATAATTATATATGTACATACATATACATAATTATTTATGTTTCTAATTTATACTGATTTTAAATATCTGTTTTTGATTCATATACCTCCTTCAAAACGTTTTTGCGTCTGTATTAATTCTCTTTCAGCATCCATATCTACAACTGTAATGACAACATTTGTATCAAAAAGCACAGACTTAAGATACAGCACCCTGCCTCAGTCCACTGTATTTTGTAAGTACTTAGCTTTGTTCAGAAAATTAATTCAAAACATTTCAAACTTTTGGATTAAATTTTATTTTAAAGCAGTATGCATTTCTGAGTAATTTTTCAATGTATAGTGAAGGTTAAAAGGCAAAAGTCAAATAGCACCTAATAAATGTACTAAATGTTGAAAAATGTACCCAAATGCAAACCTCATTCATAGGAAATCCATTAGAAAAGTATAAAGGTAAACAACACAAGATCCTTCAGATACTTTTTGAGGTTTCTGGGATATTTAATGTATACACAAAGTTCACTTAAAACACAAATAACAAATTTAATATTATTTAGTAAAACATACATACACAGAGATTACAATTTCATTCCATCTGTCATTAAAGTATCAAACTTTTTTATTCTTTTTCTGTAAATCTTCAATGTTGAGAATTCAAATATTTATCTTTTGAGTTCCATGATGTGTGTTCCATGATACCTCTTCAAATTAAAAATTTCTTAATTCATACCCTTTTGTCATCTGGTTTGGCCTTTTTGAATTTTAACACTGTGGCATTGTTACTTTTAGGTCTATTCTTTCTCTTTTTTTATTTTCTAAAGTTGAGACCATTCTCAGTATTTCTCTCATCATCAAATTTCACCAATCCATAACTGGTTACAATATATCTTTATTTAGGTATATTCAGTAAGATATTATACATGTAATCAATGAAATCCTTGTAAAGCACATGTGTGAAAGTTGTTAACTTATGTTAATCCTTCAACTTTTATGCAAGGGTTCCTTTCAGTTATTTTTATGTATGCCTTTCCTTGAGTGAGGTCATGCTCATTTCATGGGTGATACATAGATCTCCTGAATTGAGAGTTTGTATATTGGAAATAATTACTGATATAGTAATCCAAGGAACTGTGGGATAACATACTAGGACACTAGTGTGACATAACAGTTTATATCTTCATTATTCTGATTCTTTTATTTGTCCTGTGCAGATGTATAAATTCTCTCTCTGCACTAGAAACCAAATATCTATTCAAAGGACTTAGAGGCTGGCTAGTTTTAGTTAAAACATCAACACATATTTTAATTGTGTAAATATTGTTGTTAATTTGAACAGTTGTGCTTGCAAGTCTTTCATTTATTTATGTTCATTTCTTTTCCTGTATAGCATTTTTGGAAATTCTTGCTTTATTTGTATTTTATACTTTTCTGTCATAAAAACGTGTACCAAAGGTTTTAACAAAGGTTACATTTTTAAGACTCAACAGCTTCTTCTGGTTCTTTTGGTTCTTCTCAGGTTAAAATATGCATTTTGTGAATCACAAGTTTGTGCATGAGTCAATTTGACAGTTATCCTAATTGCAACAGCTCCTGTTTGCTCACTTGATCTTTAAGGTGTTTTTTTGTTGTTGTTTTTTGCTGACACTAACCAGTCCTGAGGCTTTCTCCTCATATTTATTTCTAAAGGAAATTTGACTGTTTTGGATTTTCATCTCTTCATATTTAAGAAACTTGTTATTCAGCTGTCCTCAATGGAATTCTTTACTCCTTTGTGTGATGCTATTATTTGCATTCTTTCAGGAATTGTGCTTGGCTTCTGCTCATTAATATTCAAGCGCTTGCAGATAAACTATTACTTTTCAAAAATTAAGTTACACCTTTTTTATCGTTATGTTTTCTTAATTATTTCTCTTACCTTTTCAGTTGTATAGAGATCACTAACATTCCCATTCATTCTTTCCCTTTCAACTGTGTTATATTCTTCTGTTCACTTTCCACTTCTATACAAATAATAGATTTAGCATTACAGATATGTGACTTCCCAATAATTATTTTCTAATCCCAGATTTATTTTTGATTTCAGATCCTCTAATGAGACCTTGTACTTGTTATACTACAGTTATGACAGAAAGTGTTCGAACCCCTGCATCATGAGATAGTTCTTTCCTCATAACATAAAAAGTATCACGATTAGGATAATGAAAGTATAGTATATTATAAATATTATACAAACACATATCTACATAAATTTTTATGTAAATTGAACAACAAATAGACTGTTTATAAACAAATAACCAAACATAGGAGGGGCAGAAAGTGTTCGTGCTTCTACTTTAATGGTCAGTTGTGTAGCCTTTCAGGTGAATTACTTGGCGCAATCTCTCCTCATAGCCCTCCATCGTTTGACAGTACTCAACTGGCCACTCCAGAATGCTTATATGGTTCCTCTGCAACCAGGATTGCACATATTTCAATGTGTGCTTAGGGTCATTATCGTGCTGGAAGATCCAACGACGCCCAAGCCACAAGTTTCTAGCATCATTCTTGATATAAGTGCCTAATATATCAGCTTACGGTGAAGGCTGCCTACACCAGAAGGGCTGAAAGAACCCCATAGCATAATCGAGTACCTCTGTCTTTAACTGTAGGGACAGTGATCTTTGGAAGATTTTGTTTCCCCTTCTTACGGAAAATATTGCAAACATTATTGTGGCCAAAAAGCTCGATTTTAGTCTCGTCTGACCAAAGAATACTTTTTCAATAGGTAAAGGGTTTATCTACATGCTTTCTTGCATACCTCAATCATGCTTAATGAACAGACTTTAAATATGGAGTTCTACGTGGACAGCATGCTTTGAACCCAGAAGAGCGTAACATTTCGTAACTGTAGAGGTGCTTACTTCAACCCCAGTTTCCCTTACCAGTTTCTGTATGTCATTACGTGTTAAACGAGGGTTCCTACTAACTTCTCTGAGACCTTCCTCTTGGTTCTCTCTGGAATTTTGGTGAGGTGTCCAGAACGAGGGAGGTTAGCAGTTGACCCTGTAAGCTTAAACTTGGCGTTTATGCTTTGAACAGTAGATTTCGGCACATTAAGTTGTGTAGCAATACCAGAAAGAAACACATGAAACTTGTATTTTACAATATTTCGGTTTTTTTAAATCAGTGGACAGTTGTTTCTTGTTTGCCATGATGACCAACCAGATAATGATGGAGATCGCGCTAAATTGCTGGAAGTAAATCTTTTGCTAGCTAAATTCCAATAATTATGAAACAAGTGTCTAGTTCTGGAATGGTAAAATGTGGTTTATTTGCCAAACTAAACAAAATTTTTACAGGAATAACATTTTTTTTTCACACTTTCTGAAATGTGCAAACACTTTCAGTTCCTCCTATTTTTGGTTATTTGTTAATAAACAGTTTATTTGTCATTTAATTTACATAAAAATTTATGTAGATGTGTGTTAGTATAATATTTATAATATATTATATGTTATCAGCCTAATCGTGATACTTTTTAAATTATGAGCAAAAACATGCTCGAGATGTAGGGGTACAAACACTTTCTGTCATAACTGTAGAACAAGAACATTTTGTTATGGATTCATGAGTATTTTTTTACTTTCCTTTACCTTTTACCATGAATTGGTCATCTGATCCACCTCTTTAATTACTAATCCATTATTTCCTCTGTTCTCTATATTGGTCTACTTGTATCATATGAGTTAACAGGTTTTCAACTTATTTCTAAAATAATCGTAAGTTGGTTCATATGGCTCTCTGTAATTTTATTTTTGTATAATTCTCAGTATTCTATTATAAATCTTTTCTAGCTCAATTAATGTTTTTATTTTTTTCTTGCTCAATGGGGAAGGTTATATGGGAGATTGTCTTGTATAACTGTTGATTTCAGGAAAGGATATCTCAGATGCATGTCACTAAATCTCTCTTTATATGAATATAAAGAACATTTCCATGGCTTCTCAATGATAGGGGTGTAGCTCCAATCTTGCATTTAGGATCTTGCTTCGTGGATACAATAAAATGAAAATTTTCTTTGCAGCATATTATTCCTGGGCAGGTTCATTCAGTCCTTTTCTCTTTTTAGCCTTTTCATCTTGTATATATTCTATAGATTCCAGCTTCTATGAAACTATTATTTCTTTAATACAATCAAACATATGTACATTTCAGTAATGTGTAATAAATCAATAGCCCTTCTGCATTGGACTTTCATAGTAATGGGTGGATAAGTCAGATACCATGTTAAAAGTTCCTCTAATTTCTCTTCCTATGGAAATGTAGCTGTCTTTGGATGAATCTTCATTATGTAGAGTATGGTACTGACAATTTATCATGTCTCCAGTTTGTTGTCTCATGGACACAATTTCCATGGTTTTCTTTAGGGCAATATAGGCTTCAAGTTTCTCTTTGGCTCTTCCATTGTTGGCAAACAATATTTAGAGGCTCTCCTTTTCATCTTTCAGTTCAGTTCCATTTTGTCTTTATAAATATAGGTTCAAACTGTGTCTGAATACCAGTTACCTTAGTGTATCATAATGTCATACAGGGGTGATGAGAGGCAGGCTGAGCCCCAAGAACAATTATGTCACCAGCCCCTTTTTGAAGTCTTCATAAATTTGTGGTACATTTATGGGCATATGAAGAATTCTTCTGGTAGGCAGAAGCCAAGTGTGTTGAAAATTTACATTTTTTCAATAAAAAGGTATTTTTTGAGGCAGAGTAATTTTCTGCAGTACTGCAATTTTTCCTTAAGTATATTGTGAAAATGAGAATACATTATTCTTTATCCCATACTTCCCTGGGACTGTAGATCTCCCTGACCCCACTTCTTATCAGGCCTGGTGTCATAGCTTAAGAAAAAGCCTTTCTGTTGGATTACTCACTTGTGATCATTCAAAGTGGATTTTTTTCTATACCGGTGTTATAAACACTATTGCTTCTATGTTTCCTTCAGTCTTTCAGTTAATGAGCTTTTCTTTCATTTGAGTAAGATCTTGCTTGATTATCCAGTTAGGGTTATGTAATGGTTACTATTTATTTTCTTCAGTTTTTCACCTTTCGATTCGCCTGTATATCAAACTTCAGTTCTATTCTGCTTAACACATCCTTTTCTTTTAGAAATTCGGTATTTCAAGATGAGAATATTATTTTCTTGTTCATTAAGCTCTTACTATTTCTAAATATAAGTCTTGAGCAGTTACTATTTATTTGAATCCTTCAATAAAAATATTTTTCACGATGTTCCTGAGTATCATTTGTAGGTTTGTATCTTGTTGATACTTCTAGAACTTGTATAATTATTAATAACATTTTACATCTATTCAATTATTGGTTCTTTACTATAGTTTCTCTATTTACTTTGGATGGATAGGGCACATTCTGACCTTGATAAACTGATTTCACGAGTCAGGGTTCCTTGTTATATTACTCACCCTGTTAATTTCTTTCAATGCTGCTTTCACCTCTTAATATATCAGAGTTTTCAAAATAAATTGGAACTAATCTGTGTTATGAAGATATTTATGAGGAGTTGTAATGCATTTGTAAGACATTACCTGATCTGAAATGTAGATGCATGTCTTTGAAAACATTTACATATTTTGAGTTGCATTTTTATTTAACTAGTTCTAGGGTATTGCTTACCAGTAGTATTGTTTTTAAACCATCATGTTGAATTTGAAGGCAGTAAATCTACATTTCTTTTTTTAATTCTTACATGTTTGATTTGGTTCTTCCGAATGGGCCATCTTCATTCACATACTTTACGTTGTAATGGCCTAAAATAACGTGCTACTGCTGCCAGGATTCAACAACAACAATTTATCAAACTGTGACAACACTTGAAATAATGTTTATTACTTACCAAAACCACATTTAATATATACATATTTGACCTGGAATTGATAGCAAAGCTAATGAACAATAAAACATAAATACCAGTATTAATTACATCAGATAATGGAATAAAGAAATCGAAAAGGAAGGACCTAATTCCAATTAAAACAACAACACAATATTCAAAATTCACTTTTATATATTAATAACAATATCAAATGATAAACAGCCGTAATTTACTATCTATCTCATGACTCAGTGTTTTAAACTTTTGCAGGGTATTTATTCAGTGTGTTAGGTTATGAGAGTGCATCTCTTGGTAATAAATTTTCATGACATTTTGTTAATATTGTGTTTGTCAAACGCTAATGGAGTAATACATTTTTTAACTTCAAAAGATCCATTCCATCTGAGCAATTTTTGGAGTAAAATTATATACTAAAAAAGATAAAGTATGTGTCCACAATAACACTTGATTGCTTACTTTAAATGTGTCTGGGCATCTCTTACAGTTATAGGCTTCTTGTTGTTGCTTCTCAACCTTTTCAATGTAGGATCTTGCCCCCTGTATGGTATTTTACAATTCAGCTGTTCATTCATCTACAGTTTCAGGATATTTCATCAATTGATCCCAAGGAAGGAAGATCTTTCCTTCCAGGTGTAGTTTGGTTGGTGTGTAACCTGTCGACCCACAAATAGAAGTTTTAATGGCTAGAGAAAATTAAGATAAATGAGTATCCCAAGTTTGATTTTTCAACATAAGCAGATATTCTTCAATAGTCCTTATAGCTTTACAAGCTTTATCCATCCAATGAGACACAATTATAGCCCATTATCAGTTCCAGGAGCTTTTTGAATACTATGTCTCCACAAGTATTTATTAATTACTTTTTTTCACAGTCAGCTTTACCATTGTTTGTTAGAAAAGATACTATTCAACAAACAAGTGACTGTTCTTTGTACAGCATTTTGGATAAGATTGCATGGTGCCTGCTCATATTACCTCACCAAATCACATTGGTTTAGCACTTTATACAAGTCCAGCAGGCTACTTCTGATCAAATTTAGTGATTTTAGAAACATAACATGACAACACAATTTTTAATGTCCTTTCTCACTAATTACATCTGAATACTCTGCCTTTTGTTTTTTGGACACCTAATAATCAGCCAAAAGATGATTGTACAGTTTGATTAATGTCGCCCACCTCTGTAGAAGTATAGTTTCTTTCTTCAGAGTTCAATTTTCTACTGGCATATTCCATGACACCCTTCTAACACAGAACTGCTCTTAATCCAATATCTGAAGCATCAGTATGCAAAAAATGTATTTACCTTTTCTTGGAAGTTATAAGATAGGAGATTCACATAAAGCCTGCTGTAATTTCCAGAAGGCACCTTTACACTTTCTTTGCAACTGATATAAAGATTCAGCAATTGTAGCAAGATGTAAAATGAATTTTTTGTACCAGGCACACATACTCAAGCATGTACTTGACTTTTTGCAGTTTCTTAGAGCTAAGAAGCCTTAAGCAGCTTTCCCTTTGTGTGTATTCCCTAAGAAATAAGTTAAAATCCTAAATATAATACTTCTAGCTGGCAAAGTTTGCTTTTAGAAACTTTTACAGTGAGATTAGCTGTACATAGCTTGTAGAAAACCAATTTAAGGTCTTTCAAGTGTTGTTCAAATGTGGGTAAAAACTAACATCAACATAAACTTTGAAACATTAAATGTTCCTGTTAAAGCCTTATTTATAAATCTTTGCCCAAGGTGCATTTTAAAATGAAAAGGCATTACTTTAAATTGTTAAAGGCAGTTTTTGTTAATTTTTTTTATCTTAACAGCTATTTGCCAATATTTACTGGACAGATCTAAAAGTTGCCCTCTAAAATACATTCGTAATATAAATTGTATGAGGTGATGTTCAAATCCTGGGACTTGATTTAACTTCTTGTAGTCAGCATAGAACCTAAAATCTTTAATCTTCTCTTCACAGTAACTACTGGAGAAGCCCAAGAAGAAGTAGAGGGTTCAATTAATCCATCACAGAACATTTCACTCACTTGATCATGTAGCACTTATAATTTAGTAGAAGAATAATGATAATGTTTAGTGGACATTGGTTCTTCATTAGCAGTTACAATACTATGTTAAAATAAACGTTATATAGGTTGAAATATCAGTATATTTCAACACAAGTTGCTCTAATTGTTCACAGTCTTTACTTTTTAAATGTAAACATTGTACTTGTTCAATCAGTGTCGTTTAAGTCTTAAAATCATGCCTAATAGATGTCACAATTAATTCAAGAACATTTGTGAGGAAGTTAAGAGCTACTTCAGTTTGCTGAATGAAATCTAATCCAATAAGACAAGATACAGCAAAATATTTGACCACAGTGCTATTTGTTACTAATAATTTTGCTACAAAATATCTTAATGATTGACAGTTCATCATTCCATCTCCAAGATGTATGTTACTTTTACTCAAAGATGTGAGTTGAAGTGTTGGATTATTTAGTACTGAAAAATCCAACCCAGTATTGTTATGACCAACTACTTTCACAACATTAATTTTCAGTGCTATAAGTGTGGCAGATCCATTTTAATTGTTGAATAGTTAATGGATGGATTTTGTTTTAATTGAATTCAAAAAGAAATTCTTTTATATTAAATTCTAATTTACCATCAAACTTCTCAACAGGCAGGAGTGGTGGGTGACTACAGTGCCATAAGTTAATGAATTGTCTAGAGGGATTTATGTAGAATGAATTCTTAAGGTTTGAGGCTTAGGAGTAGTATAATTCGTTTCTAATGCTAATAGATCAGTCACTATATGTGCTAGCTTTTACACTTGTTCTGTCAATAATGATGCACACTGTTTTAAACTTGTCACATAAGATTTGCTAATTTTCATAGTAACAATGTTATTTTCCCACACAGTTTAACTTGTACTTAATTTAAATTATTTTTTAATTAATCACTCAAAACTGAACTGTGAAACAAACAATCCAAAGTCACAAATCAACCTTGATGAAAAGGAATACCTGTTGGTTCATCAACGTAATAAACTAAAAATAACACGCTGCTACAGTCAGGGTTCAACAACAAAAAAATAATATATTCAATTGTAACCAAACTTGGAATGAAACTTAGTACTTATAAAGAAACATAGTTAAAAACGTGCCTGGCCAAGATTTGGTACTAATGCTAACGAACAATTAAACATACATAAAAATATCAGAAAAAAGAACCAGAAGGATAAAAAAAACATAATTCTAAAAGAAAACAACAATACAGTATTCCAAAATCGCTTTTCTATAATAATAACAATATTGAATGAGAAACAGCAGTAATTCACCAACTATTTTGTGACTTGGTTTACAATGTTTTCCTTATAACAAAATATTCATTACCTTCGTTAAGTCATGAGAGTATATTCTATTTGATCATACATTTACATTATTTTGCTACATTAAATTTGTCTACATCATTGCTAAGGAAGCTGGTGTCAGCTTCAGCTAGAAAGTGATTTAGCATTTTAATGTAACTAGATAGAATTAATAAATAAACTAAATGTTTGACCAATAAATGAACAACAAACAAAACCATGTAAAAAGAAGAAAAAAAAACAGAATTAACTATCTTACAAGATTATAGGTGTTAATTCATCTGGATAGATTCTCCTTGTGGCTGGATGGGGTATCAACTGGCAAAATCATTGTTCAGGTTCTATAAATTTCCACTTGGCTTTCTCCTTGAAGACCTTTATCTCATGACTTTATAACATAGGTAATGCCTTTAATGGTTGTTACCCAATGTACTATAACGTCACTTAATATGACTAAGATTCCTGTTAGGGTAAGATGTTTGCCTTGTACATCATTATGTAAGATGCGAAACACTACCAACAATATTTTTCTTAGGTTATCTTCTGGTTTTTTTGGAAACAAATTATGGGGAATGTTACAGTACATGATGGGTTACACAATTTGTGCCTGTTTGGACACAAATTGTATATTTTTACCAACATGACTTGCACTTCTTAGTTACCTGAAGTAAAAAAGAAGAATTTGTAACGTAACTGCAAAAGTTACTTGCTTATAAATTAAATTTGTATATCTTATTCTTCTTTTAAAATTTTAATATAAGCATTTTTTTACATAAATCTTCATAATGTTATTTAAATATTGATTCATTTAAAATTGTACATAAGTTATGAAAAAGAACTAGTGTGACAAAGATATATGCTTTTGTTGTCATTGTGTGCATGTTCTCATAAGAATATGCGAATTCAAAGTGTCAGTGAATGTAGGTAGTAGATCAAATTTTTCTAATAATTATGACACCCAGTGTAATTTATATTAGTTCATTTCTGCAAAAAGGAATTTAGATCATTGTTCTATAGACTGTTTCTAAGATTTTGTGAACTTTATTGTATATTTATATCCATATAAGAAACTTTTTTTTCTTCCTAGATATTTAGATAACAGAGTCTTTGTTGCCTTAGCCAATGGAGAAATATGTGTCTACCATCAAAACTTCTGTAAGCATAATCTTATATGAAGATTAACTTAGATTACAAAAAAAGCTAGAATTGAAACTTCATAATCATTTTAACAAAATGTGTAGAGATCATTATCACAATAATTAGAGTATCATAAAAATGTAAATTAACCCAACAGATTATTTGTTTATGCTACATAAGATGTATTTTACCTAATATACCTGACAACTTGACCAAGACTGCACTAGACATAGCTTTTGAGTCTTTCACAGTCTGCTAATCTAGTTATTTCATGTATTGCTAGTAAGATTGTGACACCTGATTGTCAATTGTCATAATGGTTAGCATCCTATACAGTCATCTAAGCCAAATTATTTAGATAAGTTAGATAATAACTAGTACATACTAGTTAGTTTTTATTCTATATTTTGACTTCTAGTTTTCTAGTTCTTAGGGGAGGACCAGATAACTATTTCTGGGGTGTTAGTGGCCAGTACTCAGTCCATGTGTCTTTGTGATAGAAAAACTGGTTATTATTCATCTCAGGTTTACCCTTTTAACCAACTAATTATCAAAGTGTTTTCAAGAGGCACAAGTGTGTTATTAACTACATGAATGAACAAGGATTCTATTGTCTTTCAGTCTCTTGTGTATGTAGTTCATATCCAATTATTTTAACGTTATTGCAATTTATTGCATGAACTTCTTCTGCAGCATGATTATTTATTGCACACTGATCAGTATTAGAGACTTGTGTATCTATTATGTTCTTGAATTCTAAGTGTTTTGTGTATTTTTATTTCTTTGATGTATTGAAATCCATATTCACAAGAGATGTTGCAAATGGTGGTTTTCTCTTCAATAGGCTTCTAGGAGGTTTCATCTGTACTAAATGTATTTGTATTGTTTTGTAGCATTTGAATACTGTTTTGACTTTGCCTTTTACATATCCTCTGTATAGCTGAGTCTGTGATTTTCTTCTTGTTTGTTCTTTAAGTATGTCTTTTGTATTTCTTCTTTATTGTTATTTTTATGCCTTATCATCTGTTGTAGCATAAATGTTTATTATGCAAACTAGGAAGTCTGTGACTCTTGTCTTCACACTTTGGGGTGGTTTTATTTATTAATGGTATATGTCAGTCATTTTTTAGGTAAATCTGGATTCTGTACAGTAGGTCTCTGTGACTTACCAGGAATAAATTTTAATAATAAACAAACAGCATGTGGTCCACTAAGTATAACATAATATTTTGAAACAAGTCAAATTCATTTACATGTGTTCATTATACTGTTTTTTATCACAGTTATATCCAAAGCTCTAATTAATTATTTCCATCAAAGCCCACATGGATTGTTTAATTTTTTTTAGAACACAGTTGAGAAAAAAAATCATTTCTTCTCTTCTCTGTTATTACAACACAATCTGTGATAATTCATTTTAGAAAGCACTACTATACATTTTTACATGTGATTATATAGCCCAACAGATGCCTAGAACATTCCACACAATACAAAATATTATGATGTAGTAATACTCAATTAAAACAAGATAAAGTTAGAAGTGCTCTAATAACATGATGCAATAAAAATATTTGTCAATTCACAACAATTAAGCTACACAATCCATGATTCATACACAATTACTGATTACTTAAAATAACCTGGAATAAAATTTAAAGCAGTCATATATATTTACAATAAGTAAATAAAAATATCTACAATATTTTTATACTGCACACAAGGGCTGTTCAGTTCATACAGAAAGTCTGCACATACAGTCTGCATGTATTAGATCTTCTCTCTCAAAGTACCACTTCAACATAATGATATCGTATATCTTTGTCTTTCTGACCATTTTCACCTTATAGTCCATTTTGTTGAATACTTTCTGCACTTTGAAAGGTCCTTTCCATTGTAGGGTGAATTTGTTGCCTTTCCTGGGTAGCAGAAACAAGGTCTTCTTCTGTCTGACCTTGAAATACTGATTCTTAGCCCTCTTGTCATAGAAGTGTTTCTGATTACCTTGAGCTGCATATACTCTTTCTCAAGCGAGTTGACAGGTCTACTCCAATTGGTTTTTAATAATGCATACTGGTATATGTTCCTCACTTCTGACTGTTCTTCTTCTGTCCATAGTTCTTTCAATATTTGTATCAGTACAGGAACTCAAAGAGTGAAAAACTTGTACTTGTTTGTGGGACTTCTTAGTAAGCAAATAATACTGCAAGCAGGTACCTGTTTTGATCACGTGTTCTCTCTTGGCATATATTTGTTAGCATGTTCTTTAAGACTCCATTGATTCTCTCACAAAATTCATTAGATCTGGGTACAGGGTGGTAAAGAGCAGCTTGTACTGATTAGTCTGCACACTTCTTGCATCAGTTCTAAGTTAAACTGGCTCTCTTTTTTATTTGAACGTGTTTTTTTTTTGTGGAAAGCCTGCTCTGCAGAACACTTGCAGAAAGGCTTCAGCTATTTTTTTCATTTTTATTTTTGGCAGTGCTTCTATGTAATGCATTACATAGTTGACTACTGTCAGAATGTACTGGTTTCTGTTGTTGGATACAGGTATCAGTGGTACAATCAAGTCCACAGCTACTCTGCTGAATGGTGCTTCTAAGAGAGGAATCTCAAGCAGTGGCACCTTGACTACACTTCCCCTAGGTACTGTCCTTTGGCAGATGTTATATGATCTTCATAATCTGGTCATATGTTTATGAGCCTCTGCCTCTAGTTGCTAGTTGTTATATCTGCCTTCTCTTTTGCTCTTAGGTATTATCCCACAGTTGACTCATGAGTCAACTTCATCACTTGAGTCAGGTATTCTGTTGGTAGTATGATATGTTTAACTTCCCCAGTAGAATTGCTTTGTTAGATCCGATACAATTCTCTTCAGGCCTTTATTTGTGAGTCCCTTTTCTCTTCATTTTTGCATTTGATTTTCTCCCAGCCACTGTCCCAAACTTTTTGCAATGAGTGTCTTTCTTCTGTGCTTCCTTCCAACTTTTACTGTATGGTATGTTCCCAATCACCAAGTCATATAAAAGTATTTTCATACACATAAACTCAAATACTACAAAATAGTATGTAGTGTTCATTTTTATTATTTTTTTATTGGAATATTTTTTTTATTGTTCCATCAGTCAGCATACATAAGTACATCTTGCCTTTCTGCTGATCATCAGATACTTGGCCAGTTCTCTTTACTTCATACAGTCTCTTATAGAACTTTAACTTTTCTTGCCCCCAACACAGTCTTCACCTATTGACATTCTGTAGTTTGTTGCCAACTCTCAAGGTTTGTTATATGTTTAGATTACCACTGGCACTATCCACCTGTCTGCTAACTTGAGCTCATCATTTAATTATAGTGATAGCACTTTCCTCTTGTGGCAAAATCTGAAGAGTTGTCTTTATTCCATTTATTCTGGCAGCAGCATCTGTGGTGACAGTTACTCTTTTCTTGTTTCTTGCCAGCATCATCTCTGTAGGTAGCTCAAATTGTTTTATTTTGAGATTTCTGCAGTTGCTTGTTGGTGACAGACTTGTACTCACTCGTATGTCCCATTTTATAACAAGTATAGCATCTGTTATCCTATTTGTGTGTTGACTTCTTGTCACTTTTTGTGGCACTTTGCTTCTGGTCACCCATACCTCATTTCAATTTAATTGTCTATTTCTGGACCTGACAGTTATACTCTTTCCATAAACTTTCAATAATAAATAAATAGCACACAGTCCATTTGTTTTAAAATAATATATTTAAAAATTTGGTTACTATAGTTGTTTGCAGAGCTTTAAATAATTATATATTTAAAAGTGGCTGAAATGGGTAGAGAAGGCACTAAAAGAGGAGCGAAGTTTTCTTGTTATTATGGATATTTAGATAATTATCTATTTTCATCAAAATCCATGTATGTTGGCTCAGTTACTTTAAAACACAATTGACAAGATAAATTACTTTTTAATACCCTGTTATTACCATACAATCTGTGATAATTCACTTTAGAAATTATCACTATTTACTCTTATGGCTAAATTCACAATCACACAGGCTAGATCTATCTATTTCACTAACTATGTCTAAATAACCTTTGAATGTATATTTATAACCCTTCAGAAGCCTAGAACTTTCCATATACTACAATGTATTATGATGCAATAATACAACAATAACCAGTTCACAACAACTGAACTACACAATTCATAAACGGTTATGTAAATTGTTGCTTCTAAAAATAGCTACATTTTACACTCAAATTATACTTAGAATTGAAACAGTCATGTATATCTAAGATATATGGGTTTCATTTAACTTGTGTTGCATATGAATTATGTACCTTGGTAACTGTACTTCACAAATAGGAATAGGATTGTGATTTTATATTACCATTCTAAATTATATTGTGGGATGCTGTCTGTTCAGGTTGTTCATGAATTTCCAAATCTAGTTTTTAGTGTATGGCCGTATTAAGAATGCACCATCAGCATATCCTGAGATTTATAGCAACTATTTTGAAGGATTATAATTGAAATTTGCTATATAAAAGTCGACATGTACTGATGATAGAGGTGTTTCCATGGCATTCTTGTAATTGGCAGTATTTTTCGTTACATTGGAAGTAGATTATACTACTATAGAAGACTGTCAATCATATCATGCAGATAAATACTTGAGGAGTGAGTCTCTTTCAAACTGTTGACGGAGTATTTATAGTGTTACAAGTGTTAGTATATTTCTGAAAAAGGCTAGATAACATATAATTTAACCACTGTTTTTATGGTGTTGTCTTGGATGCTTTTATAATACTTGCAAAATGAGATGCAGTCTTAACATATGAGGATTTTTTTATGATATCTACAAAATAACTATGTAATGGATGATATGGTGGATTTCTGCAATTAACTAAACTTGTTTATGAATTTTTAGATAGACCACAAATACATATACAGAGGTACTCTGTGCTGTTAATTGCTTGACTCTTTCTATGATGTTACTTGAGGAATTGGTTAATCTTTACTCTGTGTTGTTAGATAACTCTGTTGAGTTAGATTTTATCTTTATGCAGTGGCCACCTACAACTGTACTGTGAAGCATGATGATGTATCTCTCTTTGTCTTCTAATGGAATTGTTATGGTTTTTATATTTCTGATAGCAATTTTTGGCACAGGATATCAAAAATAAACAGCAACTCCTCAAATATTTGCAACTTCTCAATAAAAGTAAGCTAGATGTATAGATCAGAATTATTTAATATTTATGAATGTTTCAATTTAAGTTTAATATGAATTTAATGACTTATGTGGTTTATATAACATGAGTGTTACATTTAATTAATTTTAGAAGAAATGGTTTATCACAGGTTTCTCTATGTAATTTATTTCAAATCATATGTTGTGTAGTTCAATAGTTATGAATTAATGATTGTTATATTATTGCATTTTCATATTATTTGCACTGTGTATTATTGCATCATAATATCAAGTGGCGTGTGATATATTTTAGACCTCTGTAAGGATATAAATACTTGTCAAAAATGTAGATAGATTTAGACTGTTTGATTAAGAACTTAGTGACAAACAGCATATCATGTTGATTTTTTTTAAAGTTAAGTAATCATAGTTTGTATTGTAATAATAGAGGAGTGAATGATAATTTGTCTTGTCAACGGTGTAATTGAGTAATTCAATCAGACTATGTGGACTTTGATGAAAAAAAAGACAGTTATTAAAAGCTTTGGATACAACTATGGTAACAAACAGTTATAGTGGTAACTAATGTGAAATCATAATGTGCTGTATTGTAATAACAGAGCAGGAATAATAATTCATCTTGTCAAATTATGTTCTAAAGTAATTGAACAAGCCTGTGTGGACTTTGTAAAAGAGACAGTTATTTAAACCTCTGCATACAACTGCAATAATCAACAGTGTAATGAACACTTTTATATAGATTTTACTTATTTTCATATATTATTTTCAAAATAGTGAACTGTGTCTGTTTATTATGGAAATTTATCACCAACAAGTCACAGACCACGACTGCAAAGAATTTGATTCATACATAAAAGTCAGAGATAGAAGTAAACGTGAACAACATTGGCAAATAGACTTAACATATGTACAACTGTAGTGGGAAAAGAATATTGTACAGGCCACAACCATACTACATAGCCATGCCAACTGATTTTCATAAGTAGATAAAGAAGGGTGAGCACCTTGGACTCAAAGGTGGTAATTAACATTAGTTTGTTAAACAATAAACAAGAGCCAAGAAAGAGAGAAGAGCATCATCAGAAGATAGAAGAGAAGAAACATAGAGGAAAGGAAGAAAGAAAGAGACTAAAATAAGAAGAATGTGAGCATGAAATACAAGCCCAAAAAAGAAAGACAGAAAAAGAGATTGAAAGGAGACTGGAAATAGACATAAAAGAACCACAAACATGAGATTGCCAAGCTCATCCAAGTGAAAGATGAAGGACCCAAGAATGACAATGGGATCAAAGCTGGAAGTTCAGAGATGTCAAACCTGACATTGGAGAAACTGTATTTCAGTTTGTGGCACATCTGTGGTGATACTTCATATGATAGATTGACACAACAAATTGTGAAGATAGTTTTGAAAGACTGGCAGATTTATTGATACATGAACAGTTCTTGTTCATATGCTTCACTGTCATGACAGTTTTCCAAAGAGAGTGAACATCAAAAAATGAGCATGAGGTGATCAAGTTCTTGCACAAAGAACTTGCACTTTCTTGTTTCCAACAAAACCTACACATACAGAAATGTTGTGATTTTGTTGCCACTTCTTGATGTTTCTAACATAATCTGACCAATACTGGCACTTTTGACCAGTTTTCTAACTTAAGTTGGCTATCAATCATGGACTATTTAATCCTAGTGATATAACTTTTTGTGATGTTTTCATTCTGTTTCTTCTTGCAACAGCATTCATGGTGATGGTCACTCTTTTTTTATTTATTGTCAGTACCATTTTTGTAGGTAGTTACACCTGCTTTTTATTGAAATTTCTGCAGCTGCTTGCTGGTACTGGACAGGCACTTTCTTGTAAGGAGACCTCAAAGCCATATTATGAATACTCACATGCGACTTTGTGATTAGCAATATACCAGGCATCAGCAGTTTGAATGAGCCAAACAGAAGTGAGAATGATGAGACATCTGCAGTCATCACAAGGGTTTAAGGAAACAAAAGCAAACAAAACATCAAGCTTCCACAAGTCTTGAAAAGGTGACATCCCAAACGTAAGCCTATGGGAACTGAAGGAAACACCTTTCTATGACTTGGTAATTCGGAATATACCATAAAAGTTGGAAGGATGCACAGAAGAAAGACCATTCACTGCAGAAACATTGGGACAGTGTCTGGGGGAAAGTGGAGAACAAAAACAAGAAGAAAGGGGCTCACAAATAGAGGAGTAGAAGGAAATGCTGCACTGTATCTATCAAGGCAATTTTAGGGGGGGGGGGGGGGGGACTTACCAAAGAACAAAGAAGATGACATAGAATCACTAGCAACTTTCACTGGCTTGAAATTATCAGCAATGTAACCAGAGTCTGAAGCTCATGTGACATTTGTCAAAGGACACTACCTAGATGGAGGGTAGCCAAGGTGCCCCTGGGTGAGATTCCTTTCATAGAAGCTCCATTCAGCACAGTATCTGAGGACTTGATTGGACCACTAGCACGTGTCTCTGACAAGGGCAGTTGGTATTTGATAGCTAATTAAGCTAAGGGCATAGCTAATTATGCAGAAGGTTACTTAGAAGTCATACCTCTGCCAAAGATAGAGACAGATAGAGTGGCTGAAATCCAGTTAGAAGTTTTCTGCAGAGTAAGCTTTCATAAAGTAGTATTAAGTGACAAAGGGATCTAGTTTACCTCATAACTGATGGAAAGAGGTGTGCAGGCTCATCAACATTAGGCAGCTCTTTACCAACCCATATGCAATGGACTTTGTGAGAGAGTCAGTGGAGTCTGAAAGAACATACCAACAACTATGCGACTGTGACAAGTACTTGCAGGCAGTATTACTTACTTCCCAAGAAGTTCTACAAGTGAGTACAGGATTTTCACTTTTTGAGTTACTGTACAGGAGAATAGTACAAGATCTCCAGATATTGAAAGAATTGAGGACAGAATAAAAGTAAGATGTGAGGAACACATACCTGTCAGTTCACTTGAGAAAGTCTGTATACAGCTCAAGGCAGTCAGAAACTCTTCTATAACAAGAAGCAGTGTTTCAAGGTCACACAAAAGGTCTTGGTTCTGCTACTCAGAGACAACAACAAACTCCCCATGGTGTGGAAGGACTTTTTGAAGTCCAGGAAGTGGTCAATCAACAAAATAGATATTATGTGAAAGTGGGTGTTAAAAACCAAGGTCTATCACACAAATCTGATGAAGAGGTATTTCAAGAGGGGAGAACACATAACAGGTTCAGCTGTTGAGGCACAGATGGATATTGCAGCCTGTGGCTATCATATACAAATAACCAGAATATAGTGACGTATATGATAAAGACCTATTAGAGATAAGCCTAATAGGTGGAGATAAGACATTAACAGTTCTTTTTTTAACTGACTGGGAAGCAGAAGAAAGAGTTACAAGATATACTGTACCAGTATATTGATGTTTTCACAGATAAACCAAACAAGACAGACCTTGGTTTTTAACAGCCACTTTCACATAATATCCATTTTGTTGACCAGGAATCCAGTCAGAGTAAAATTTTACCTGATGCCCTATGTGATGAGAAACATGATAATGTAAGAAATCAAAGTAATGATAGAAGCCAGAGTTATTGAACCTTCAAATTCAGCCCACAATTTATCAATGGCATTTTGTGAAGAAGAGGGATGGCTCAAACCATTTCTTCATAATTTCTAAGAAACTTAACTTCATGAAGAAGTTTGACTCTGAAACTATGGGTAACTTTGAGGCTGTTATGATAAAGTTAGACAGGGCTAAGTTCATTATCAAGACCAACCTCAGTAAAGATTATTGGAAAATTTCAGTGGAGACGGAATCTCAAGAAAAGACAGTTTTTGTGATTCCAAACAAATGCTACCAGTTCAAGAGGATGCCATGTGAATTAATCAACTCAGTAGCAACATTGAGTTGCATTATAAGGAACCATCAACCAACATAGAGCATTATAGACAGCGTTCACATACTCGACCAGATGGGAAGACCACCTGTAGAAAGTAAGAGAGTTATTTGGCTAAATGAGGGCTGCAAGATTGACCATCAGACCATCTAAATTCTACATCAGTTATTCTGTGCTGGACTTTGTTGGACATAAAGTGAACAACTGACAGCCATAGAAAAGGAAAAGCTAAATCACATAGAAGATGAATCAACTCCTTTGACCCAGTGGAAGTCAGATCCTTCCTGAGGCTAGTGGGATACTATAAGAAGTTCATCTTAAACTATGCTGAAGTTACTGCACCACTTACTGACATGAAAAAAAAAATAGGACAACCCAGCAAAGTGAAGAGGGAACAAACACAGCAGGTGGTATTTTAGAAGTTGAAGAACACTTCACGAAGTTCATCAATTCTTGGAATATCAGACTTCAACAGAAACTTACCTAAGTAAAAAAACAATGGGTATATTAATGAAGACAACAATATAATGTATAACAAATAATACTAAATGAGTTTGTTTTAGTACAAAACTGTCAGTAAGCTGTCTGTACTCTGTGTAACATAATAAATCAAATCCAGAAATTAAGTGTTTTAAGTCTTAAACTTACTGCTGACTTCCTAGGGAACTCTAAATACATAATTGTATTAGAAATACACCAGAAAACTAAAAATTACTAGATTTCTTTGAATAATTAGCTATATACCTTCCCTGCTAACCAGTAGCTTGAAAAATGTATGAATCCCAAATCTACTCTTTAGATCTAAATATTCAGATCTACACATCTAACCAATACCCAGTGCTCAAATTTATTTGTTAAAGAAAGAAGAAAATCGAAATTCTGATTATTAAATGCCTGATCATGAAAAAACTGAGTAGCTTTCAAAAATTCTCTTTGTTAACTTTATTTTTTATAACTGGATTTCTGTTAATATCCAAAACTTGAATACACTTAGAAACGCTCATGTAATTCCATTTTCATCATAAATGTTATAAAACTGATTGAATTTATAATTAAGAGAACTGATTTCTTAAGTTAAAGTGATGTCATTACTCTAGACAGTTTGTGTTTAATTCTTTTGAATAATGGTAAGTTACAAAGAAAACCAATATTTCTCACGTACTGTAATTGTATAACATTGATTAGTTGAACTCGAAAGCTTGTTTTTGTATTTTAGAATTCAAGTCAATAGCAAAAAAGTACTTAACATTGAGTTTAATTGCCTTTTATAAAAATGGTGTTCTGTGTCCTATGCTAAATTTTGAGTGATGTCTCCACCAATAGAGATAAAGCTTGTTCTGTTAGTTATACTTATGTGCCATATCCCAACACTGCAATTTCTATTGCAAAAAAACTGTGAAGGTTGGTGAGATTAATCTTACATCATCCATCTTTCTACAGATCTTTCACTATACATGAATATTGACTTACAAGCACAAACGTCTATTTGTTATTAAATGTAATTGTTAGGTTTATATTTCTGAACACCTGTTTTTTTTTAGGGAAATACCTTTTGATTTTCATGTCTGTGAGGCTTTAAGATTGTGATTATTTGGCTAGCAAAATGCATGTTTGTTATCATGTTAACAATATCAGGATACATGCCCAAGTTGATAACCTTAACATTTTTGATCAATTGAAGTTATTGTTTTGTTTTGGTTTATAGTTTTGGAACTTTTGTTGTCATAAACCTTTTTGCTTCACAAATTTCTTCACTTCCAGGAAGAACATTGAAAGTTATCTTTTTCAAAATCTGTTTTTTTACTCTAAATCATGCCAACCTGTAGAAATAAAGTTTCCAAATTTGTATTTCATTGCCACCAAATCATTTCGCTCTGCATATTTTGGCCATGAATGTGTTATAAGAGTAACAGTCAAATTATACTGTTTGATCTGACAAGAGTAGCCGAATATTTAGCAGTGGATGGTGTTTGCTGTATGCATTCATTTTTGTTTGTCACTTCAGAATTAAGCATTCTGTGTAGTTTTAGACAGTTAAACAAAAATAATGCAATTAAATTATTTATTTTATAATATGCTACAAAATGAAATTTCTTTTATAATTACAACAGCTAGAAGAAAATAATGCTAACAATTTCTCTTCATACTTCAACTGTTTTTTATATCCTTATTTAATAATTAAAAAAATAATCATTAAGTGATAATAGTTTTGAGAACATTAGCCTACTCAGAAAATGTGTTTGAAAAACAAGTAGTTAATAAATTTGGTGTTCATAATACAGCAGGATAAACAGCATTTGAAGATAATAAGAGTTAGCTTTGTGTGTGAAATCACATAATGCTGAACATATTATATTTAATAAGTTGTGAGAAGTGAACTTTCCACTATAACTATTTTTGAATATGTGTTTTAAGGTGGAAAATGTATAATTTATTTGTTAGAATTTGCAAATTTGAATGTTTTATTAACAATGCTTACATGTAGATCCAAGATCTACCCCTTATTAGTAGTAAGATAATTATTTTTTTGTGTGTACATTTTACTGGATAAATCATTTTAGCAGTTTCAGGGAAATCAGTACATTCAGTGAAATAAATCTGATATGAAAAATATGAACATAACCATTGTTTATATTTTTATTTAGTAACTTTTTACAGAAATCAATATTTAAGTTTGAATAAATTTAATTGTCATCTTGTGTGCCAAAGATATCATCCATAAGTATTCCTAGTAAAGGCTGAATGGCACATTATTTGAATTGTGCAAATATGTTGGATATTGAGCCTGGCCTTGTTAATGTGCCAGGCTATATATATGCAGTCCCAGCATTTGCATTCTGTTACAACAACAACAACAAAGTGTACTCAGCACTTTAAGGCCACAGATGCATTATAAGGTTAACTTTCTCTATTTGGTCAGACAAAAATAATGTAAGAGCTTATGGTGGCTTCTGTTGGCTTTCTGTCATCCTTGTAGTCTGATATTTCCCAAACTTATTTCCTCCAAGAACCCCCTGAATGTTTTCTATGTGTGTGCATGGTGGAGATAAGGTGAATGCTTTGGCATACCACAAAAACAGTATAATATTATTAAGTGAAGACTAATCTTTATATGTTTTAATGTGTGTCTCTTATTGTGAGAAAAGTTCTATAATGTTAGGAATAATATTAATCAACTTTAATTTCATATCAGATTCTGTTTTCATTCAGCATCTGTATATGGATGTAAGGGTTGTAAATGTTTAAAATCTGTCATACACATAAGTATTAAGAAATAGCAATACTAAACAAATTGCTTTCAAGTTTTGGGAATTCAAAACTCTGATAGCAGATTTATTTTAACCTCTCATTGTCATGTTCTTTCACAACAAAATATAAAAAAATGTTTGTTTTTAGAGAAACCAGCAGACAGATTATTATTTTACTATGCTCAAAAACTGAAATAAAGATTACATTTTCCCACTTTAATTCAAAACCCATATAACATAAAATTTAGATGCTTTTTCACTCGACTTATAAACATCGTTGTATTTTTGAGGTTTCAAGTGTTTAGTTTTCTCTGATATCTAAAAACTCTTCCTTTTTGTAACTATGAGACCTTTCAGTGAATGACCTGAAGAGAATACATGGACTACTAGTAGTCTGCAGACCACAGTTTGTGAACATCTGCTCTTTTCTCTCAGTTAAACCTTTATGTGGCACAGTGATAACTTTATAAGTTTATGATGCTAAGAACTTGGTTTTAATACTTAGAGTGGATAGAGCACAGATTACTCATTGTGTATTTTTGTGCCAATAACAAACAAATAAACTCTCAGTTCAAAATTTGGGACAGTTATTATTCAAATACCCTTGACTAAATTTTGTGAATATCCAAAAACAAAATGATATGAAGTAAAGATTCGTAACTTGTAAAAAGTAAATCAGCAGAAACCGGTGATGCTTCTTTATGAAAAATATTATGAAATAGTAAAAACTCTTATTATATTATCATAAAAATGTATATTTTGAGAAGCATAAAACATCAGTATACCAGAATTATTAAAGAAACTTGATACTACTAAATAAAAACATTTTTTAGAATTTCATGGCTAAAGTTATCATTAACAGCATGGATATCAAACTGATGAAACAATGTGTTCCAGTCTTTCAGTAGGAATGTATTAAAAGTATGTAATATTAGCTATAATCATGATGTTAAAGAAACACATAGGTTCAAGAATGGTAGGAATGAAATAAAAACTCTAATCCAAGCACTTTCGAAAGGTGGACCTTTTTTCTTCAGAGACAAACAGGAAAAGAGAGGTCCACCTTTCAAAAGCACTCCAGTTACATGGTTTTTATTTCATCAATTAGCTATACTGATTTCCAAATTCGTTTTTTGTTTTGTTTTGAATAAGCAGTTAGTTCTGATCAGAAGCTAATATTACTTATTTTAATTTGGTAATTAATTAAATTTATAGGCACCAAATCCCTGATGTGTTGGTAATATCTCAAACATTTTACATATCATACAAAAACATTCACCTCTAATGGAATAATTTAAGTATGTAGCACTCAGTGTTGGTTTATGTGATTTTTAACTCAATTTTTTACTCATTGGTAGTGTTAATCATGATTCTAGTTAACCCAAACTCCTGAGTTACATGCATGAAAATTTGTTGGGACACATGAGGCGCTACCTTCCAAATACATACTGCAAGACGCTTTATATGTAAGGCAAGCACAAGTACTTTGCTTCAGACTTCGTACTATAAGAAACTAAATGGCATATAGTTTCTACACAGCTGCTCTGACAAGTATCATCAGTGATAATAAAATGCATGAAAGCAGAACCACATGAAGTGCCAAATGGTTAACCCTTTCAAGTAGGGTCGGTCAAACTACCTTTCACAGAGCTACATTCGAAATTAAAACTACTGTATTTTCAATGCATATGAATGAACTCAACATCAAAATATAGATAAGAAATCAAAGTTTTATATTATTTAAATTTTAAGTTATTAATTTTGTAAAGAAATATTTAAAAAACAGATTCTCAATCTTTCCTAGTATGAGAACTGTGATATCTGTTGTCATGGTATATTCTTCTCTTTAATTTTTTTACCACCACTCTGAAAAGTATAAAATGTAATGTAAATTACATATTATAATGTTTTCATTGCTCAGGCAAAGTATAATTCATATAGCCTTCAATCTTATTTAGTTACAGAGCAATAAAATAGAAGATCAGACCCCTCTTGCCATACCCACCTGTCACATCCCTGTTTTTGGAACTTGACCATAATTCTTTCTGAGATTTAGTAAATTATTTATAACAAATAGAAGGCCAAAGGTTTTCTCTGTCAAATAACATGTTATATTATGTTGTTGTTTATAAAGATAATTGTCTGTTTTCTTTCCAATTTAAACTTTATTCCTATGGGAAATGCATCTGCAAGTTTAGCTGAATTTTAAACAGCTTTTGTCCCACAGTTAGAAGCCCAGAGAAACTGTGGTAGTTATAGAATTTTCCTTTCTTTTTGCATGTTATTATTTTGTCTTCTTTGGTGTGTTATTTAGTTAAATAAAAATTATTTAATGCAGTAGTTCAATTAGTATAAAAAGTAGTGTTAAGTTTCATCAACCAACAGTCAACAGCAAAATAAAAAGATCCAGATAAGTACTTTATTTCTTGTTTTTCATGTGTATTCTATATTTATAAACTAAAATTTAAAAGATGAATACGTTTTGTGTTAGATGAAGTACTATAAATAATATTTTTTGTGAAGTATGTGAATTATGTAATTCAACAACATAATGTGAGTTGTATGTTTGCCTTGTGATTTGCAAGTTATATGAACAAATATAGATTATCAACATGTCAGTGAACCACTTGAAGGGAATGCATGAACTACCAATGATCTGCAGACACAGTTCGGGAATCTTTGTTCTAGTCTCTCAATAAATTAATGTATACTGTAACAAGCTTTAAACTACTTAGGATAAACAATTGTAGTTTCTGTAACAACTTTCAGCCATTCCAGAAAGAAAATAGGAGAAATTTATAATTATTTCCTAATTTGGTGGTTACAAGGTTAGTTGAATCAACTAACTTTATACAGAGTTAGGGTAAAGAAAATAACACATAAACTATAGAGTTTTTCATAAACATTTGGTAGTTATTGAGATATTTTAGGGGTTATGCAAATGATATTTAAAAATTTTCAGATGAAGAAAAGTATTAAATTTTATCATGAAAATTACTTTGTACTCTTGAAGGGAAATAACATACAGTGTAAATTGTAAAGTTTGTCATTGAACATTAATATGTTCTTTTCCACTTCCAGAAAGTAAACATTTAGTATATGTTGTAAATACAACTTTTTATTGACACTTAAACTCTTCAAAATTTGTTTGAGACCTGGAAAATTTCACTGGGACTCTTAAAATACAAATTTGAGAGTTTATAACCCTTTGTTGTGGGACCATAGTGAGAAGTTTAGTGTTAATAACTTATCTCTTAAAATCATAATGGTAACAAAGATGTTCAAACGTATTTTTGTTTAATATTATGCTCTGATGACTGACCTAACCATTTTATCCCCTTTTAGGGATCCAACAGTTTTTATACGTATATAAATCATTGAAACTACTTTCAGATCTGTATCAAGATACTAAAGGTGAATCCTTGATCTAATACAGTAATAGTTTGACTTGTAATTTCATTAACTTTATCCCTTTAATATCTTGTAAATGACACTTCAAAATTTCTACTCACATCAAATTTATCATAGAATTAAAGATTTAGTATTGGCCCAATCAAAATTAGCTTACAGATACATTTTTACAGCAAGAAATAGATAATTATTTTTGCAAGTTGTTTAAGTCACACAAAATATCAACGATTTAAGGTTTATTTATTTTACTTATGAATAAAATTCAATCCTGTTACAGCTTTTTCCCACAATACTGCTTGTCAAAAATCAAAAATACGTCGGGTAAAATAATCTAAAAATAGTGAAAAATAAAGATGAAAACTCTAAACAAAACATTGGCTCCTGCTATTATTTGTATATACTGTATTTACAATAAATATTTCATTTGCTTGTTAGGATGCAACAGCATATGTGTAGAATAGTAAAAAGAAAAGTAATTATATGAATAATATTCAAAAAGTCTTACAAACTTTACTCATAGTTTTAAATATAACTTTGATTGTTTCCCTTATTTCTTAAGTGTAACTATCTAGAATATACAATAATCTACTTTTTATGGATATTGCTATCTGCTACTGATAACAAAGTTTCATTGTAAGGGTACCTAATCACTTCCATGTATTTCACGCATTGTTTGCCCTATATGTTTATTTATTTTGCATTTTTCCTAAAACACTTCATCTTTATAAATGTGGCAAATGACCTCCCTATCATCACGACAACATCTCCAATATGAATTTAGTTTATATATTTTTAATAAGAAAATAGAATTAATTAACGTTTTGATCATTGTTACAGATGGTGGATGGAATATAACAGATCCTCAGCATGTATTAGTTGGGAGTGTAGCAGCACCAGTGACTAAGATGTTAGCTACTGCAGGAAAAATGTGGTGTGGTTGTCAAACTTACATCAAGGTGCTGAACACAACGAACTTGGAAATTGAGGTAAACATTATTTATTTAAGCGTCTTTATGTTATTGTTTTCCAAAATAACTAGCCATTAAAAATGTCTTTTATATTTATTCACTATTCATGTTCTTGAGTGTATCTGTCTATGAACAAGATTTCTGAGTGCAGAATAATACAACTGCAGCTATTTCACTGAGTTTTTATAAAACTAAGAAGAAGGTCTCAGTATAGAAGTTGAAATGCTGTCTCCTTTTCTTTCAAAAGGCAGTTCAGTCCATTAAAGTTCTAAAACTCGCTTTGTCTACTCTACCTAAAGTTCCACTGAGATAATATATAAAATTAATTTCATTTTGTAAAGCATGGACTTGATGTTAATGTTAAATAATGCTGAAAAATAATTTATCACTGCAACATACAAAATGGTCAACCTTTTTAGTATTTGGTTTTCCTATTAGTTATAAAAGTATTTGATAGAGCTTACCACACCTTATAATCTATTTCATATGTATTAAGAATAGTTATATCTGAAAATTAAATTAAACTAAGGATCGTCATAATGTGGCTATTCAGCATATATAACAATATGTCAATGTGTAGAAACTTTTCTTAAACCAAACAAGTAAAAAAAAAAAAAAATGTATCAGTAGCAAAATGTGCATATAATCACAACAAGGAATTAGCTTTTCTAGTGACAAAGTTATCACAAATGTTACTGTAACTTAAAAAAATAATCAGAAAATATTATAGAGAAGAAAGTATGCTGATCTTATGTGTTTCTAACATAAAACTAAACAAATATTAAAGGTAAAAGCCATTCTTGAACATATATTTATTATATACTTTCCCCTGTATTCAAACATCTTTAATTTGACTATGATTCTTGATGATGAGCAATTCACTTGAAATAAAAATGTCAGAATGGCTGGTATGGGTATTAACACTTTTATTGATAAGCAGACAACAACAGTTAGACTTTCCTAGGTCATCTTCAGGTTAACAAAGAGAGAGTTTGCAACTGATTGTTGTCAGGCACATGTTAGTCGTACATACTCCTGGAATCCTAACAAAACTGAGAAACTTAAATAAAAAAAAATCACCAATAGAAGAAATGACATTTATTTCATTCAATAATGCAGAAAGAAAAACTAATTTTGATAAAATTATACAATAATTTTAACCAGTGAACAAACATTATGCATAGTTTACAGAAAAACCAACCAAAAGCCATGTTAAACTCGAAACATAAAGACCTAAATGACCTGCAGAAATTAAAAATGAATCTAGACTATCAGCTGGCCTGCTACATTTAACTAGATATTTATGGACTCATTCAACACAACATCAGTCAGATTAATAGTGAGAATGACAATGAAAAGAATGTCTGCCACAACAAGAAACTAGATAAATTAAGGTGCCAACAACAAAAAGACACCAACATGATGAACCACCAACAAATCTCGTAATTAACAGATCCAACCGAAAATTAAGAAATGAAGAAATATGTCTACTCAGCAAAGGACTCAACTTTGCAGTAACACCTAGAAATATTTCATCTATCAAAATGAAAGCCTTCCCAGAAGATGTAGCTAGAAGACTAGTGATTTGCTTTACACAAATTGAAAACACCAACAAAAGAACAGAAAACAACCACCAGAAAGAAGACAACTTTGACAACAATTGCACCAACAACCCATCATTCCAGGTAGAACTGAAAACATCTATTTCCCCTGAAACACCTCAAAACAGTATCTTAAACAACTTTTTCAAAGAATTTTCATGCAAAACCATCAACATAATTTCACAGAAAAATAAAAAAACAACCTCACACAAAAGATATTAATTTTATAAATGACCTAAATCAAGACAACATCAAAATTGTAAAAGCAAATAAAGGCAGTGCGATATTTATAATGAATACAATCAAAAAATGAACAACATCTTATCAGATACAAACAAATTTGAACTAATAAACACAAATCCAACAAAAACACATAAAAACCAATTAAACAAAATACTACTACAAATAAAAAAAAAAACCAACATAATCTCAGAAAACCTTTATTCTTACTTGTGAAAGACTGACTCATGCACACCAGAACTGTACAGCACCCCCCAAACCTCACAAACCAATAGTGTCAACCTATGAATTATTTAACTACTACGTTGGTAAATATATAGCATGGGCATTTTCTGCTTTTACAAAGACTCTTTTAACTTTAAATCTATTCTTAATCATCTAAACCGTAATGCTTTAATGGCCAGTTTTGATGTAATCTCGCTCTTCACAGAAGTCCCAACCTCTGAAACCTGCAAGATAGAATTAGAACTTTATGCCCAAGACCATAAACCATTGATACACATCCCTAGCAATTCTTACAGAATTCACTACCACCAAAACTAACTTTATGTTCAATAACCAAAACTACATACAAATAAATGGCTTAAGTATGGGAATCCCATGTCACTAGTTCTAGCCAAATTTTTTAGGACACATTGAATCTCAAGTGATTGATTCAGCCCTACACCCACCACTATACTGGTACATGTAAGTTGATGATACAATTGCTGGATTCACATCTAAAGAACACATACTTAGTTTTTTCAACCACATTAACATGATACACCCCAACATTAAGTTCACCTATGAATAGCATAAAACCAACCAAATTGCATTTTTTAACCTCAATATCACTTGAACCGATACACAATTCAAAACAGAAATCCATAGAAAAAACATCCATAAGAGGATTATACATTTCTTTGGATTCAGCACATGAAACAAAATCTCAACATATTAAGAGACCAAATAAACACAGCCATAAAACTATGCTCACCCAATAAAATTGATCATGAAATCAACAAAATAAAACAACACTTCATCAACATCAACAAATTTCCTCAAAAACTGTGGAAAAAATTATACACACACACCTAGACCAACAACAAACAAACAACAATAAATCACAAGATACAACAAACTACAAAACCTTGCACTGCTGTATACCATGTGTTCCTGATATCAGCAAAAAATAACCAACATTTAAAAAAACTTACAACAAAACACAACATTCCAGTAAACACCAAGTTTATTCAAAAATTAGGTACAAAAATAAACTCCATACTATATAAAAACTACATTGACAATCAGAACACCAACATAATTTATAAAATACAAGACAACATCTGCCATGACTTCTATGTTGGAGAAACAAGCGAAAAATGGAAACTAGATTCATAAAACAAAAAAAAAACCACACGTTTTTGAACACTGCAAATCAAATAAACATAACCATAAAAAACATGCAGATACTAAGTAGGGAAACAAATATAAACAAACACAAAATTAAAGAAGCCCTACTTATACAACAACTATAACCAAAATTAAACTACATAAAGAAACACCTTTACATCTATACTAATTAATAACCTGACATCCAACTACAATGCCCCCTACAATCCCAATCTTATATCCATTTATACTCTTGTCCCTTAGATGTGCCCAGTAAATGTCAGTTGCAAACTCTCTCTTTGTTAACTTTAAGATGACCTAGGAAGATTGAAACATTGTTCTCTGCTTATCAATAAAAGTTTTAATACCCATACCAGCCATTCTGATGTACATTTGACTGTGATATTAGCCTAGACTTAGCATTGGATACACTTCACAACATGTTGAAAGGTGTATTGTTTGATTGAGATCCATGTGTTTTAACTATATGTACAGTGAAGTTATTGCTATTCCTTGTAAAGCTTCTCAAACCTTTTACTAGGCAAAAAGCTACTGAGCAACATAATTAACTACAACTTATGGAAGTTGTAAAAGTTGTAATATTTTCAAATATGTATAAGCTAAACCAACAATTTCACTTGATAGAAGATGAATAATAAAACAATGTTTGAATTACTCTGCTTCTGAGTAAATTTATTATTTTAGAAAAAAATTTCTAAAATGAGTTGCAGGTAACCTACAACCTTTTATTTATGGTAGATAAAATAATTTGTTTTCTTTTCAACTATTAAGCATTCTTTTCAAGTGACAAGAAGCTCTTCAAAAACAATGCTTTGTATGGTAGCATCAGGTCTTGGTGTGTGGCTAGCTATACAAAACAGTGCAATCTTGAAACTATTCCATGCCACAACATATGAAGACCTCCTGGAAATCAATGTTTCTCCTGCAGTCACACAAATGTTGTCTCGTATGTTCATATTTTTACTTGGTAAAAATACTAACATTATTTTTATTTTAGTAAATATAACTAATTAATTATTTCTTAATACTGTAACATAAATGTATATTATTGATTTTCAGAATTTTACTAAAGGTATACCATTTTGTACTGCAAATGCACATTATGTGTATGTGCATGTCATGTTTTAACAGTTTGGAGATAATATTTTAGAAAAGCTTTATGCATATTATTTCTGGTACAAAGTTTTTCAGGTGAGCTTCTGATATGTTGTACTTATATTGGAATAAAACACATATTGAAGGACACTCTTTCAATGTTTGAAAAAACATTAGTGCCTCTAGTTTTTTTAAAACTAAAATACTTTTAAGAAGAGTAAATCATATTACAGAAACACTTCCTGATGACTTAGTTGATCATGTTCTTAACCCTTTTCAATCTTAAATAATTTGTGATTTTTTTCCATCTTTCATTACATGTATTTTGAATTTTTTTCATAAATCTAGTACACTTGTAACATATATCATATGCTGTTACTGAATTTGTGATATGCATGTCTACTGATAGCCAAGAGATAAATCCAAAAGTATCCACAAAATGCAGATTCAGGGAATGTTACATAGTGGCTAAATTGGACATCAATGGTAGATGAAAGAAACATACAAAAACAAGTGAACAAACAAGTCTAAATATGTTTTCAAATAAACTTTGTCAGTCTTCACACTTAGTTGGCTTACAATTTCTCTTTTAACTCTTGCAGACTACTTCTCCACACATGACAAAAGAGTTCTTGATTTATCCTCCCCCCCAAAAAAATTTAGAATTAAATATTAAAAGTGTGGTATAGCAGAATTCAACACTAAATGTGTCACCAAGTCTCTGAAAATGATTTAGGTATATGTGTATATATAGTAAAGAAATACCTATAATTCATATCAATTTGTGCAAATATCTGAACCACCTCTTGAGATAGACTTGTTTCTTTGCTGCATGAAATTTGAGAAGACATGTACCTGAATATATCTAAATAAAGATAATATCAAATGGATACAAGAATAAACTCAAGGATTGTTTTGGTTTTTTTTAATTTAATATGTGTATTCTGTTCCCTACTTGCAGAAAGATCAGAGTGAATATTCAAAAAGTATCTCCTTGAAATACTTAGAAAGGTGTGAAAGTTTGAAATTAATTCCAGATCATCAGTGATGTTGACATGAACAAAATGGTGGACTTTTACATTTTATCCATTGGGGGTGGTATATCTTCAAAAAAGATGTTGTATATGTAATTCATTTTACCATGTTTGAACTCTAATTATATTTAAATACTTTGACATTTAGATTACTATTTTCTAAAAAAAACAGGAAACTACCACTCAAAAAAGTAAAAAAGTGCAACACAAAAAACTTGAATTTTATTATAATTTACTATAATGTCAAATACATAGTTTTGAATACCCAAATAAATTTTTAACAGAAAACATCTTCATACAGTACTTCATGGCATCAAACATCTAACAGATTGAAGAGTTGAAATGCAGGGGTCAAATGTCAAGAAACCTACATGAGCACTCTGTAATTATAGCAGGTAAATTTGGACTACATAAGAAGCATTTTCATGTATCAGGCTTTCTTTTGTTCTTTAATGTTTTATAACACGTGAAAGGAATTTCATTTCTTTTGGAGATACCTTTGGGGTAACAAATAAAGGCCATTCTGATAATCACTTTATTATTGCACTTGTTTTGGTCTATTTTGTTTTAACTACTATTCTTTTCTTCTTTTTTTAATGTTTTTTATTATAAATAACATAAAGTAAATCTGTTTATTGCCCTTGTTTATGCCAAATATGTGAAGTAAAAATAAATAACTGATTAATATAAAAATTATAAATAAATAAATTAAAGAATAGCTGAAATAAATACACCAACAAATTTATCATTTAGTGTGACCTTTATAGTTTCATAAATACCATCAGATGAAATGAAATTATTTTCATTCATGTACTGCAAAACATGTAATAAGAATAAAATAAGGCTATATATGTATGTATATGTATATATAAACAATTATAGCTTAAATAGTCAAATTCATCTCTTGCACTATATTTACAGTTCTCTATCATTTTTACATAGGTTTCTTGATCACTGATCCCTATATTTCAACCTTTCTTCACCTTGTACAGCTTAAAAGATTTACATGTCACAAAGTATTATATGACACTATTTTCTCATCAAAATTATAAAAAATATAGATTTAGTACTATGGCATGCTAAGTGGCAATTATGACTTATTTGCTTACATTTTTCAGTGGTAGATTTCTCTTTTACAGAAGTTGTTATTGTTGTTTCTTATTTTTAAATCATTAAAGTTTACATGTCTAATACTGTAAAAAGTTTAAAGTATCCAAATAAAATCATAATAGACATGACAGTTTTTTATGTAGATGGTGATGAAACATGCTGAAATAGCATATACAAAATCTATTATGTTACAAACACCTTCCTCTCCATATCAAATGTAAACAATGCTATTTTGTATGTATTCACCACACTGACCTGAAATTTCATTAGAAAACTTCATATATTTTAAATAGATGCTACTTGAATGCTAAGTCTGATACTGATTTTGGGCCATTGATTGTCCCAGTCCTCCTTCATGTTCATAAAACATGTTCTTATAGCTTTTGGTTTGTTTGAATGGTAAATTCTTACTTTGGTTTTAAAAGTTGTAAAACCAAATGTTTCCACATCTTTATTGTTATAATCATCTGTTAAAGTATCAGGTTTTCCCTCTTTATATTTTAATTATATTATAATCAAATGGATTACTAATTAAACTTTATTCTTGTTCTCCTTTCTCATAATACACTGTTGTTAGTTAATGTAATAATATTTTCTTAGCGTAGTGCTACCTCTTCTGTTTCTACTGTTGAAACTTAATGTATTTCATGGCATCTCATTAAGTACTCACCAAGTCTATCTTCCCTCTTTGCATATAGAATGTGTATTATTCTATTTCAGTAGTAGTATAGTTCAGGTACAGTACTCATTCTAGTACTTGTTAACATTTTCTCAGGTTGTGATGATATAATTCGTCAACACAAAGCAGCATGTCTGAGAGTGACAGCTCTCTTAGCCTGCAAGGATATGTTATGGATTGGAACCAGTGCAGGAGTTATACTAACCATAGCTTTACCACACCTGACCATCACTACCTCTAAGTTGGACCATGTGCCAAAGGTTTCTGGTCAGTTCAGTTAGCATTTAATCATAATGTAATATAAAATTAACTCTGGTATTTATGAAGAAAAATTTTGATTAATAGTTGAATTATATACTTACTCAGCTGTTTTGACAATGTAAAATCAAATGAAACTCTAATGATTCTGGAAACTAGGCATCTTAATGATAAAATACATGTAACTACTGTTAAAAATGGGTACATTGGTTGTAGATACCCATTATTGTATTTTCTGCTTCTATGCAATAAGGTAAATAAAATCTTTTATTGTTAAAAGGAGAAATACTTCACAACCTATTAATCAGAACACATAATTGGTTATGGAGTAAGTTAATGTTTCATTTCTTCTTTTGATAATGAATACTACTGTCCATACTGCATTACAAAGTTTAAACTCACATAAAATCTCTATTACTTTTGTAGTTTAAGCAAAACAAAATGTTTCTATCAGATTTTAAATTCTTTCAATTGGATGCTGCAAACTGTGATTTTATTAAAGCACTAATAATAGTATGGAAATAATGTTAGTAGTTATTGATTACAGTTCACATCATTTGAGAGTGTAGAAGGCAGCAATAAACTTTATACATTGATTCCAAACAAATCTAACAGTTTGTTTTCAAAGATTTATCTAAGATGTATTATTAAATTAAAAGTGATAAATTGTGCCATCAAATGATGTCTTATTTTAATATATTTAATGTGAACTCAAAGTTCTTAAATTTTCTCTATTGAGATGTATGAGTAGTCTTTTGTTTAACACATGAAATTAATCTTGTAGAAAAAGCACATGTTTCAACCAATCAGTTATTTTTAAAATGCTCAAATATTTTAATATCTTCTTGAAGCATTTATATGCTGACAGCAATAAATATTTAAAATGTCTTAATATTTCAATGTGTACAAATCTGTGTAAAAATTTACATCCATATAAATGAAAAAAAATATTATAAATTATTATATGTATAATAATTGATTCATATTTATATACATAACTTGGCATGAGTTTAATGTTTGCAATTTTATTTAATTCTCAGAATATATCATAAATTTTCTTATTAAATCACTAGGAATTCCTCATGGACACACAGGGCATGTTCACTTCCTCACTCATGTTGAAATGACCTCGGATGTAGATATGGATATTGTTAGCTCATCCAAGTACATGTGTACACATCAATCAAATAATAAGAAAGATGGAGAAACTTCTCGAACATTCATTTCTAGTCCAACATCACATCATTTTTTAGTGATTAGTGGAGGAGATGGTTATGAAAATTTCAGTGTCTCAGGGCCATTAGAAACTGTAGGTCAAGAAGACAGTACTAATCATCTACTATTGTGGAAAGTGTAGTTGTGATAATATCCCAAGTCTAAGATTGAATGTAACTATTAATACCACTTGTCTAAGTGGTGTGGTTGGCTCAGTTAGGAATTGTAAAATATTTCATCTAAAAGGTTTACAGTATCTCATCTCAATTCAATCTCAAGTTACTTGTTAACTCTTTGTGATCAGCTGAAAGATGGAGAACCACTTTACTACCAGGAAGAAATACTTCTTCCATTTGTATTTCACCACTATAAATTATTCATTGTTTGGTAGTTAACTATTTCTGCATTTGTAGTTACCAAGAGTACCTCAATTTTCTGTGGATCATGGTTTGAGGCTAAAATTGGACTTTGTTTTTAACTTAATGTATCTAGATTTTTATACATGTTGAAGTAATAATGTTATCTGAGAAATAATTTTATTCTACTTTGTAATAGTGATGGAACCTTGCCAGGCCGTGGACTAGTAGACAAGATGTGGTTTTTGAAATGAGATGCAAAATTTACCAGATACTTCATTATAACATAAATTAAAATAAAAATAGATTTTAATCTTTATTATTTTATATTTTTTACACATAATTCTAATAAGTAGGACATAATCATGATTTTTTTTAATACAAGTTACAGTATATCTGAAAAAAATTACAATGTAGTCGATTTTCAAGCTTTACATCTAGTGTCAGCTGGAACATTTAAATTAAATAAATCAAAGGGTTTGCTGGGCACTTAAAGCTAAATGTCATTGGACTTCAAAAATGGAACTAATTTTCTTCAGAACATCATACTTTGAAACTGGTCAGATGTTTCTACAAATAACTCCTGCCAACATTTTACTGAATCAACTTGAAAATCAAGCACCCTTATTGAATACATTGTTAGGACAAAAATTAACATGATGTAGAGTACTATATGGATATTCTTAAGCAATTACTCAAACCTAAATTTTAAGGAATTAAAAGGTAGGTTATACTTAATTTTATTTTAAATGAATAACATTCCTTTTATTTAAAAATACTTTAGTTCAAACATAAATGTTCACAAAATTTTTCTCTAAACTATCAGTGTTCATATTTATTATTAGTCCTTTAAGAATTCTTACATGATGGTTCTTTATATAAATGATAGTTATGAGAGTTTTAAGTTAAAAAGTAAAGATATATTTAACAAGCTGAATGAGTATTTAAGCTTTGTTTGATAAAATATTTATTATGGTATGATGTAATTATTTTTGTGATAATCATGTTAACAGTTTAAGTGAAGCATTTCAGTATAAAAGTTGAACCACATAATTTATTTACTGATGTAATATTACACGTGTGTGTATGTGTATATGTAACTTATTATCAGTTTTCTTTACACTAATTTATTAAGAAAATAATATAAATGTAACTGTTAAATATTGATCAGTTCTTTAAACAAAATAGGTTTTTCAGATGGCAGTGAATATGATCAAGATTGTTGCTTAATAAAACTTAACACAGAAGTTTTACTTTTTAGGTAGTCTCTTTTAAAATTTCATAAAGAAATGTTGGTATAATCTGGATCCCTTTTATATTGTCTTTGGCTTAATATTTAGTTTGTAATGAATATCCAAAGATTTGACGAGCAATCATTTTACAACTACACAATATTACTGTAAACACTATTTGTGATATGCACTCAACTGTGATTTGATAATTCAGTGAAGAAAAAGCCTTGAAAATAAATTTAGACTTTTCAGCTATATCTGTATAATTTTTGTAACAAGGAAATAACTGTATTGAAACCATTATTCTATAGCTTGAAATTGTATATATCCTAACCATTTCCTTTATACTTTGCTTGAGAACTTCTAAATATACAGGAAAATTCATAGCTAAAAAGAGGAAAACAGTAAAACGGAAGCCAAATTATTTGTATAAAAATAAAAAATTACATCATAAAAACTTTACAAAAGAAATTAAAACAGCCCTTATAGTCTTAATGATGAAAACTTAAACTACGAGATGCTTCTATAGAAAAGATGTTTTTCCATCCTGCTCTTATTAGTATCACCAATATGCAGCTATATAATTACAAAGAAAAGCATTACAAAAAATGAACCGTTATACAAAACTGAAATAAATTATAAACTGACAAAAAGTGCAAAATGATATTAAGATATACGTAAAATCTAAGTAAACTGAAAAGAAGAAACGGGAAGAAAATTTAATAATTATGAAAATTTATTTTAAGGATGATAAGTAGAGCAAGTAACTTTCTATATCTCCAGTTATATAAGTGGGTGATAAGATAGGCTAACAAACGGATAAATGAGTTTGAAATTTGGAAAGATTAGTGGTTTTGGATTGTAATTATTTAATTTAAGTATTGAAATATTTGTTTGTTTGTAGTTAAGCACAAAGCTACACATAGGGCTGTCATTGCTCTGCCCATATTCTAGCGTTGTCGTTGTAAGTCTGCAGATATGCCTTTGTGCCATTAAAGAGGTGCGTATTAAAAGAAAGAATTTTTAAAAATGAACAGAACGAGTATCAAATTATATTGATGAGTGAAAAATATTTTGATATAATTTTTTATCATATATTTGATAATGTTTTAAAAACATTAAGATAGATAATTCAGCAGTATGAAGCAATGTAATGTACAAGAAACGTTCATTACACAGTTCAGGTATAAAACACTGTCATCTATTTTACAACGACATCCATAATTTGTTATGACAACTATATCTAACTGTCTAACGAAAAGTGTGAGCGAACAAGATACAAATTTTAGTAATCACTACATGCCTCTCAGTTGTAATTTATTCCATAAATAACTTGGGTCTATGGCATTATCTGTCATTAAAATGGTGAAGGAAATTTTTAAAAAAATGCTTTTAAGTGAATGCTCAAAATAATTTCTCCATATCACTTATCATATCCATATCATCACTCCGTGATGATAAAAAATAAATATATATATGATGATGTAGAATTAAATATAAGTTTTTCGTATTTAAGATGTAATGGAAAGATATCTTTAAGAAAATTTCGTAATTTTCATCCTTAAAAAGGCACTCTTCTTAAAAGGGTTAAAATTGACTTTCAATCGATATTGTCTTCAATGCTTAATGAGGGACAAGATTAGATTCATAATTAAGATTAGAATAAGAACAACAATGGACGTTTTCAAGAATATTTGTAAATGAAACGTGAAATAAACGCTTTACGACATTACACGGAAAACGATACAAATATCTCTGGTGGAGTGCAACAAACTATGATGTAGGTTAGGTGTTTATATCATTTATTTCTAATTACATAGAAAAACATTACATGATATTTTCGAATAAACTATATTTGGTCGTTTTAAAATATGCCATTGTTGTGGCTTTTAACTTGGAAATAATTGATGTCTTCAAAATTTCTAAATGTTACTGTTCCATACGTGCCTTTAAATAGGAGTTGGGACACTAATGTCGATTTAGTTTTCCGTTATATAGAATATTAGTGCCACTCTCATTTACGGTATTACATTGTAAGAGACCAATTTGTCTTACGTAACTGCTAACTTATTGTCTTTAAGTTCTTTCTTTTTGTTTCTGAGAAATACAGTGCTTAAAACCAACTGATTTCTATAAATTCAATTTCTGTTAAAAGTACAGTAATGATATCTGTTAACCAGGAAAGAAAGATTACGATTTGCTTAAGTATTTCTATATCCTTAAATGTAAACATTGATTCACTTAGACTGCTTAAAATGTTTTTCTCTCAATATTGAATGTAACTGCGTTTTGAAAAGTTTCTTTAAGCAAAATAATATTTTGAATAAGGATAATAATAATAATAAATATTCATTTTGAAATATGTGCGTTTTGTGGTCTTTACTGAGAAAAACATTTTGTGTAACTGAATGAAATGTCTCAACTATTAAACAATAAATAAAAGTTATTTTTTAATGAACAGATTAACATGTAAATATGATAGTTAAGTTTTGACAGAAACACTAACAGTTTTTAGATAATTACACTTTAGGAAAATTTATATAAATTGTTTCATTATATGTCATTACCTGAGTTCCGTTGATATTATAGAGTGAATACTTGAGATCAAAACATAGATGTACATTAGTCAACAAATTTCACACCCTGATCATCTGAGAACTGTAGTTTCGAGAAATAGCACTAAATAAAGTAAATACTGAAACAACAACTGATCAAGAATAAACTAACATTTTGGGCATGTTTTTGTTTATGGCGTTATATGTTTTCATTTCACAACACTGCTCACCAAAATAAAAAGAAACGCTGGTTGCTAAAATTAACTGAAAAGTTTAATGGTCTTAAACTGACTTTCGGTATAAAACTGTATGCTTCTATGTTAATAAAAAAAAAAAAAAAGATTAAATTACGCGCATTTGTTTAACTTTATAATTCGCCATCTCTCATACCTGAAGAGGCTTATGGGAGCAAACCTATTTAAAACATCAAAAATTTAATAATGGATATTTAACTAGAAACAGTTTTATCCATACGTTAAATCACAAAGTAGTACTTTTAAGAGCTTTTATTGTTCTGAAGACATTTTAGAAAATTCACTTGCTATTAAATATAATTCTACAAAAATGCCTAATCAATTATTCTTCCTCCATCGATGGCACAGCGGAATGTCTGCTGACTTGCACAACTAGCGCCCGGATTTCGATACCTGTCGGGGGGAAGATCACAGTCTTTAGTATTATAGTTATTCTCGGAGGAGTCTAAGATTTATTATGTTACATACACTACATATTAAGATTTCAAATAACTGGAAATTTTCACATTAGAAGCTAATTAAATGCCGATATATACTAAATTTAAGATACTTGTGAACAAGACAGGTAAACACAATTTTCTTTCTTAACACTAATATATACTCACAAACAATATTCCGTCTTAAAATCTGCTCCGCCACCCGATAGTGCAGCGGTAAGCATACGAATAGTGGGATTTACCGTCACATAATAACGCTCCTAGGGCTGAAAGGCGAGTATATTTGGTGTGACTGGGATTCGAACTCGCGAACCATCAGATTGCGAGTCGAACGCCCTAGCTACCTGGCCCACCCAGAGTTGGTATCAATCCTGTTTTCATTTTCAACACTCTTGAAACAGCATATATTTACATTTATCATTTTGTTTTACCTTAAAATAATAAATTAATTAATTGCTCCTTATGCAAAACTTCCTTGATAGGACAGCGGTAAGATTTCGGATTTACATCGCAAAAATTAGAGGTTTGATTCCCTTCTGTGGACACAGCAGATAATCTGATGTGGCTTTGCTATAAGAAGACACACGTACACACAAACCTTATAAAGAACTAAAAATTATGTGCTTCAGTCAACTTTGTTTCAGTCTTTGAAATTCTCTCTTCTGTTTACATCAGGCATTTACCACATGATTTGTTCAGATTCTCTTATTATTATGTGTCAGAAACTGGTGGCAGTTAAAATTAAAAAAAAAATGATAAATTAACAATACGAATAACCATTTCTCAAGAATGTTTCACAAAATTATCATGCTCATGTAGCTGGATAGCGTGAGTTTGTAAAAACCCGACACTGCGCTATAACAGGTTTCTAAACTTCCACGATATTTTTATGTCTATCTCACCAATGTAGAGTACTAAAAACTGTAAACTGTGATAGGAATAAAAAGAAATTTTTACTCAAGTTGTTTGGTGTTTTGTTATAAGTAATATATATATTATAAAACATATTTTGTTGACTAAACATTCAAAGTGTTTCAATATATGACTGTCAAAGCTGTAAATCTAAAACTGGTTCTATGTGTATATCATATCTATCTATCTATATATATATATATATACATATATTAGAATAATTAGTGTTGAAAATAATGTTTTTAGCAGAGAGAAAGTATACTGAATTTGTTTTAAGCCTAATCAAGGCAATATTTCTTGGTTCGTCCTAATTTAGCTCACTAGTTGTAATTCTAAATGATAAAGAAACTAAATTATATCATATTGGTGCTGCTTCCAGTTGAACAAGACATTAATCATTTGGATACTAATGAGGAAAAGAAGTGACTCTAGACTGACTAAATTTGTCAAGCGATAAAGAAATGAAGTTTCCTGATGCATTACATGATGATGAAAATGATGCTTGGAACTTAGTTCAGGTAATTAGTTTAGTTTTTGTTTCTTCACCATCAATTTCACAAAAAAAAAAAAAGTAATATTACAAATAGAAACCGTGTCTCTTGGAATTAACAATTCTCAGCAGAGGCTAAATTGGGCCAACGGTGAGCACACAGAACCAGTGTCTTCCGGTTTTATTAATCAGCAAATGAGATCACGCAGTGGCTCAATTAGCGTCTATTTGTTACTGATTCTAATAGACTGCAGTGTTTTCCTGAAACAGAAAACTCCTCTTTGAAGCACATTACATACAACAAACCCTATGTGTATTTGAGTGCATTCTTATGTTAAAAGTAAAATGTATATTAAAATTTTATTTAGTTAAAAATTAGGCAATGAAATGCTAGTATTATGCAGGTTTTAAATTGGTTACGTATTTATACCAGTTTCAATACAAATGGTGTTTTGAGTTTTTATTGACAGTAGGTTTTTACTATTTATTTATATGTTAACATTATTAAGCTACAATTTTAAAGTTTCCCCGAGAAAGGAACATATTTTTTGCATATAATGTAAACATATTTTTACATTATGGCTTTAGTGAAATTACCCAAAATAATTGTTTTAGTATTATATATTGTGAAAACCATTGATCTATTTTTACGAGGCATTACTAGGAGGAAATAAGTAAGTGTAAATTTTGGTTTCATAGCTGACAATAGCTACTTACATATATGGAAGGAAAGAGATATATTTATGGAAATATTTACGTTCTTGTGGAAACAAAATATTTATTTTTATTTATGTCCTCTGTATCATTTTGAAGTAAATGTAGCTTGAAGAAAACTCACCTTCGTCAGTTTATTTATTGCTCTGTAAAGTAAAAAGAACTACGACCTCGACTGAGGAAAACGTACCTGAAACTAAACTTTACCGAAAATAACGTCTCTTTTAAGATACAAAACAAAGACTGATAAAACTGGTAACGCTCAAAATTAATCATAGATCGGTGACAGAAAGCATGATCAATAATAAATAGTCAAAACAAAACTTCAACAAATTTGCTACTGTTTATTTTTTAATAAAAGAATCAATATTTGTTAGAAGTATCTGATGGGTACTTACAAATTTTTCCACTAGGTCAACAACTATAAAAAGATAAATCTACAGTTAGCTACCTTTAGGATTTGTGGAAAGAGAAATAACGGCTAATCCATAAAATATTATAACTTTTATTTTTAAAATAGCAATAAAAATATTAAGTTTCACCTTCTTTGTTTAAAAATGCCCAAGAAGCATTTTTTAAACCAAAATGTTTAAGTGCAAAAAACAGCTTTATTTTAATTTTGTTAGTTTCTCGAGGAAGTGCATTGTTATATAAGTCTGTCCAAATTATAAAATAATAATCAAACATTAAGACATTACACCCAAAATAAAGATTGTGCTAGACTGTTTCATTGGAATAATATATAAATTTTTACCTCATTTGTTTCTCCTATTTTGCTAAATTGGATTCTACGGGGCGTTACTTTCTAATTCCACACAGTCAATTTGTTATCCAAATATGACATGCAAATGAGTCGCGAAATGACTACACTAAGCACTTGCAATGATGGAAATTATCAATGAACAGTCATGTGTTAAATCTCAAAGAATGCTTCCAGTTTTTGTTATTTTGCTGTATATACGGTACTGTGTAAAAGTGTTAAGACAAAGCTAAAAATTAGAGTTCAAGCTACTTTCAAAGAACAATGATAGGTAAATCACAAGTGAACCATCAAAATTTCAATAATCTTCTATTTAGTACAACAGAAACTCAATGGAAGTGTTTGAGTTTAACGAAAATATAATATTTTGTATGTCCAGTTTTACCTTAGCTGAGTAATCTCTGCACATGAGAGTTTGAAATCATGATGTTTTTGGTAGTATAATCCTTTACCGTTAATACGCAAACCACTGGATGGATCAGTATCTGATGGTGCTTGCGCTGGTTCATTAATTTCATATATTTTGCAAATATCTTCTGTCGCTTCAGCAGTAAAATACCTCCAGATCATCACCATGCCTTCCCCCATCACGTTTCATGGTAGGTGGTATGTATTAAGGCAAGTATCTTTCTCCTTTCTTCCGCCGGCCGTACAACCTACTATTTGAACCAAATATTTCAAACTTGGACTCATTCGTTCATAAGATCCTTTTCCAATCGTCAACAGTACAGTTTTGTACTTTTAACAAATTTCAGACTCTCGAAACTATTTGGAGGTTGAAGTAAAGAATTTTAAACTACTATACGACCAAGTATTCAAATTCTCGTTCGTCTTCTTGATACTGTAGATCTGTACACTTTTCTGTTATTTGCTATATGGTCGTTTATCTCATGCTTGACATCAGTGGCAGTCTTCTTTCTGTCTGAAGACTGTAAGAACGAAAATAATCAATATTAGTACCACTAAGTTCAGGTTTCTGCTTTTTCTTTTCCTCTTTCAAAGCCCGGCATGGTCAAATGGTTAAGGTGCTCGAATAGCAATTTGCAGGTTCGAATCCCCGTCACACCAAACATGCTCGCCCTCCCATTTGTGGGTGCGTTATATTGTGACTGTCAATCCCATTATTCGTTGATAAAAGCGTTGGCGGTGGGTGGTGATGACTAGCTACCTTCCCTTTAGTCTCACACTGCTAAATTAAAGACAACCAGCGCAGACAGCCCTCGAGTAGTTCGCGAATTCAAAACAAAACAAAACAAACCTATTTTCAAATTTACTTGTCTCAGTCTAACAATCTAAGGTGTACTTTATAGTGTTCGTGGAGCATCTCAAGTTTGCAGCAATTTGTCGGAGAGTTCAAGCAGTCCGTGGCATGACAACAAAATCAAACAAAATATATAGTGTTAAACATTATTTTTATGAAAGTTTATGTGTAGAGTGCTATTAAACTGACTTTTTTTCTTCCATATGTTATATTCTTGCTAGCTTCTTTCTATATAGTTGATACACTGAATTTGATCACTATGTTTATTTAAGCAGAATTCTTACGACATACCTTTGTTACAGGTATATGGTAATTCTGAAGAATGCTAAAGATTCTCAACCTAGCTCATTCAACAGGAATCAGTGTAGCATTATTATAGCGTTGAAATTTACATTATGTAATGGCATGGAAGAATTAGATCCGTAAAATGAAAATAATGACACTTTTTGACTGTACTTTGAAAGAACAAATTTTGATGAGGAAAGGTTATATTTTTATATAAATGCTTTAAAGGATCAAGTAAGGTTTCGTGGGTTTTATAATAAGCTTCAGACCAAATGCCTTTGACTTACAATTAATTAGAGCAGATTTATACAGCTCATAAATGTTCCACGATAAATCTACTTATTGACAGTTACTTCTTCATATTCATTCTGATTATTTCTAAGAAGTTAAGGCTGGAATTACTGAGCTAGTAACTGTTTTGTACTAATCTGTCTCAGATCTGTGTCATTATCAAGTTGCACCGGTTTTATGCACCTTATACTTGCTTTAGGCTAAGTCCATTTCCTTTAATACCACAGAACACCGAAAACTGATCAATATCGAAAAATTGATAACTTATTCTGATCAGTTGCAACACAAAATATTACATGCGTTTAACAGATTTTGGAAAAATTTGAAGGTTAAATACAACCTATTAACTAATCTCAACCTTCATACTCAAATTAACTTGTAACATTTCAACATTATTAATATTATTATAGTGGTTAAATTTCTTTGTATATAAAAGTATGATGAGATTTTTCGTATGAATTATTTTGATAGACATAGTTTTGATTTACGAATGAAGGTTTTAGGCTTGTAAATTTTACCTGGCAAAAGTATTAGCACATTTTACTTTTAATTTATTTATTATCTTATCCACTGGAAAGTACTTTTACGTCTCAATAGATGTCCCTAAGAGCATGCGTTGAGCTGATTAGTCTTTTGTTTTTTTTTTCCAATTAGTTTCAAGTCCTCCTAAGAGCTTGTCACTGATACCCATTAAATTCTTATCAGTTGGTACCCAATTCAAACATTCTTTTCACAGCTTTGACACCATATGTTTAAGGGAAAACTTTATTTTCAAGATTCGTATCTATTCCAAAAAAGTATTCACTTTTCCTTTTCCACAAAGAATTATGTATGGCCCGGCATGACTCGATTCGTAATCTCAGGCTTGCGGGTTAGAATCCTCGTCGCACCAAACATGCTCGCCCTTTCAGCCATTGGGCGTATTAATGTGACGATCAATCCCACTATTCGTTGGTAAAAGAGTAGCCCAAGAGTTGGGGGTGGGTGGTGATGTCGAGCTGTCTTCCCTCTAGTCTTACACTGTTAATTAACTGCGGACGACTATCGCAGATAACTCTCGTGATTTTTCTGCGAAATTCAAATGCAAACAAACACTTGATATGCCGGGTGTCTTCAAAAGTTTACATGATTGTAAATATAAGTTTAATCGTTTATTTGCTAATAATATTTTAACACTAATATATACTTATTAAATATAATATTTGTTTTCTCCAATGCGCAGCCACTTAATGATTTGTGCTCATCACTAAGTTTTGTGCTATAAGCCCTCAAGGTTACCGCTGAACCACTGGGAAGACTACAGATTTATTAAATACAATTTTTGTCAAAGCCATTCAGTATGCTATAAGATATGCTATAATACTTTGTTTGGAAGATTTTCTTTATTTAATGGTAGCGCAGACAAGAGCAGTGAAATACTAAAATGTTTGCTTTTCAGCAATTAATGTTTTTATTAGCAAAATTTAAGAGAACATCGTAAAATATTTTGTCATATGTATCAAAAAGAATGAGTAATATAAATTTTGTTTAAAAGCTATTGTTTTTACCTTGAAAATGGGAATGAGCTAGGCAAGAATAAGTTAAAATTGAAAGTCGAAATACGATAAGGAACGTACTTTACAGATAACTGAGGAATTAACTAATTCTAAAAGGAACACAATGGTAAATTTTAAACTATTTGCATCTTTGTTGTTGTTTTGAATTAAGCACAAAGCGGGTTATCTGTGTTCTGCCCACCACGAGTATCGAAACCCAGATTCTAGTGGCTGTAAGTCCATAGACATACCGCTGTGCCGCTTGTATCTTTGTACCTTTTATTAAAAAGTAAAACACAGTACTACTGTGGCATTTCAGTTTGTTTTTTTATTTCAGGAAATATCCGTAACTGAATAAAATTATAAAGATTTTAAAATTCAGATCTGCTTGTTTGGTTCAAAATATGCAAATTAATAAGGTCAATAGAAAGATGTGGATAACAAGGTAATATTTTACACCTATCCACCTATTTATGGTACGTGTATGTGGTAAGCCAACAAGTTGGTTCCCGCATGAATTGATCAGTGATTCTTGAAATTATGGAATGTGAAACGTTAACTCAAACGTACAATAGTTTTGACCTCTAATAGGATGTCTACTGGAACAAAGCAACGAAAAAGAGTAAATATCATATTAACATTTATTATAAAACAAGAAATTAGAAGAAGTGAAGCTTCCAACGTTAATTACCAAAATATACGTAAAATACACAATAAAAATGATTCTCAGACTTAGTCTTGTCTTCAAGCTTGTTTGATCAATCTTGTAACATTATCTCTTCTTTCAGAAATAATCTGAATCTAGCGAATGAAAAATGAGTTGTTTGAATAACGCAAAACAAATTTCGTAGAATATGTAAAAAGAAAATATTGAAGTGAATACTTTATTTCTGCATTTGTATTGGAAATATTAGCTCGATTGTCTGATTTCTGATTTGAAATGGAAAAACAATGCTTCTGATGAACTTAATGTAATTGTAAAATACTGTATAACTATCAGAAAAATGGTATTAAACAGTTTGCGTATTTTTGGTTAAGCGCAAAACTACGCAATGGTTATCTGAGCTATGCCTACTATTAATATCGAAACTCGGTTTTTAGTGTAAAAAGCGTGTAGAGGTACCGCTGACCTACTGCGGAACCTATTAAACTCCAGCATAATATTATTTTCTCTTACACATCTAGAAATACCTGTCGACGAGCAGGAATACTCCAATACGACCTAGTAGATATTGATAAGTTTGATAAATGACTCAGAATATAAAATGTATATTTGATCAAAATGTAAATTTTACATGAAGCTATGTCCTGTTTAAGCTCTTAATTTTATTTCCTTTTTCAATAAAATTTAGAAATACAAGTATTTCGTTGCTATTATGCCAAATCGTCTTTCTCAAGAAACCAAGTGCTACAGATTCAGTGATAAATTAATTTTAAGCTTCAAGAATTTGGTCATGTGAACAACAAAGTTTTGGTAATGTGACCAATGTGCAATTTCTAACTGGAAGATGGATGCGCCAGTTTAACATAAATGTGGAGCGACATCTCTTGGGAAGATTGTTATATTAAATACAAATTATAAAATAAAACAAAAATAGTTCCCGTACTATAATTTTGATAATCCAAATATTGATATTTAAATACTTATGACAGGAAACAGAAATACATTTAGGTTAAGATATGATAATGGAAATCTCTGGAAAACAGCATAACCATTAAGTCAGAAAGAAAAACAGTACTTGTAATCTGTTTGTTTCTGAATTTCACGCAAAGCTACACGAGGGCTCTCTGCGCTAGCCCCATGGCTGAAAGGGCGAGCAGGTTTGATGTGACTGGAATTCGAGCACGCGACCCATAGATTACGAGTTGAACGCTCGAACAACCTAGCCATACTGGGCCTTTTGTGATCTTGCAATGATTAAATATTCATCAGTATGCAGATGGAACAGACGACTGTTTCAAAGATGCAAAACAAAGAAAACAAACTCTAAGACATTATGAATTTTACCATTATTAAACATAATAAAGCTGATTAAATCGTAACAATAATTCTAACAGTTATTTAAATACGAAGGAGATCCCAGCAAGAGTTATGAGATCTAATTAGTAAGTCAATGGATTTACAACGCTAAAATCAGAGGTTTGAGTCACTTAGGCAGACACAGCAGATAGCCCTATGTGACTTTGCCCTAAAAAAACATAAACACAAAATTAATTAAAAGTAAGGAAGAGGAACATTTTAATTTAATGTTTATATTTGTGTGAGGAAGCTCCTTATCACGATAAGAGAAATAGTAGTTTTCTTGTATTCTAGTGAAACAAGTTATAATTTTATAAATGTTTTTGTTGGGCTTGTAACATAAAATATTTGTCACTTATGATAAAAAACATAACGGCAACTAATAATTTTCATCACGTTTTAACACAATAACAAAATAAGGCATCAATTACTTATTAGCTTAACATCTAGAGATGTTTGGATAAACGAATTGGAGTACTTAAGAATGATGAACAGGTGACGACAGTTTGTAGGTATACAATGTTAAGAAACTAAAATGTTAAGGATCGCAGGTAACTGTTCTTGAGATACTTCAAACACATGAGATCTCGTGTACAGCTATTAGGAGTTTGATGAAAGTTAGAAAAATAAATTAGTTTTGAAAATTTGATAAACATCACTGTAAAGGTGACAGACCTTCGCCATTTTCATTCATAATCTTAAAACTCTTGTTTCTTTGGCATCAAAAGTTTTAACTAAAACGATAGTCATTGGACAAACCATATGTTTTTCCGTTAAACACAAACTTCAAAGTATTTTGTGAGATAATTCTTTCCGAACGATTGATTGTTTTGAATTTCGCGCAAAGCTACACGAGGTATATCTGCAATAGTCGTCTCTAATTTAGCAGTGTAGGACTAGAGGGAAGACAGCGAGTCGTCACCATCCATTGCTAACTCTTGGGTTACTCTTTTACCAACGAATAGTAAGATTGCCCGTCACATTATAATGCCCCCATCGCTGAAAGGGCGAACATATTTGGTGTAAATGGGATACGAACCCGCGACACTCATGGTACGAGTCGAGTGTCTTAACTATCTCGCTGTGCTGAGCCCGTTTCCGGATGAATAAAACTCTATAGTGAAAATAGTTTCTCATGTAATTTTTTTTAAGATTTGCAATAAATGTTCTTTAATTCACAGTCGTTTTGATATTTTTATATTTATTATAAATTTATGTTCGCAGTTAAAGAAATAAGTCAAAGATAAATTGTTAAACTTATCATAAAAACGTACTGCTTTGTGAAGAAAATGTTAAAGTGTGAACTTTAATTTCAGATTATTTTGCCCTTTACGTACTTAATGTATTGATTTAATCAGCTAATACAAATCTACAATTGTCTTATTCAAGAACACCAACAATAAAAATGTATGACGAAATTATTTCTGATATTAACGTGATGATGTTTAATAACGGCAGTTGATTCCCAGTGGCTCAACAATAACGTTGTCGGCTTATGTATCTTAAGACGGCTGGTATGGGTATTAAAACATTTATTACAATAAAGTAGAAAACAACGTTTTGACCTTCTTAAATCATCCTCAGGTTAACAAAGAGAGAGTTTGCAACTGCTGTCGACTTATGACTTAAAAGTTGGGTTTTGTTACCCGTGGTGGGCACAGCACAAATTGTGTTGAATAACAAACAACCAAGCAAGACAACAGCAGTTTCATTTATAACGTAGTTAATATTTTGCCAATTGAGTTTGAAACCCATATCTTACTATAATTAGAGGAAACTGCTTGAAAAATGCAAAACGAATGACAATTGTAAAAGCATCGCTCCGGTGTTTTCAAGTTTTGAATCTGTATATACTGTTCAGGTTTAAAAGATTTTGTTCTGAAGTATATATCGACTTGTCTCGTTTATTTATTTTAATGCAAAGCTACGCAATGTATTATTTGTATTGTGTCCAGTGCCATTATCGAATTCCGACTTTTAGCGTTAAATGTCCCCAAACTTAATCCTGAGCCACTAGGGAAGAGAATGTTTTTGTAGACTACAAAAAGCTTTTATGGCATTTCCAAAGCCTATCAAATGGTTGATATGCAAAACTAGAATCAAGTAGGTTTACATGTCCAGTATGGGTAGATCTTTTACATTAAAAAAAACGTGAATAACTGACTACGTGAAGACGTTTTTGTAGCCACGCTGATCTTGTAAGCACTGTAAAAGCAACTTTTATTTTAATTGTGCAACTTCTTTGGTGTTTGGTCAGCTACAATATTAAACTCAAGAAAATACGTTTCTTAATGGCTCGTCAAGTTAATGTTAATTTGGAATGCACCGCTACTTAATGGTATGCCAAAAATATTTTTTATTAGTAGTTCGTAAATCTGGCTTCAATTTGTTTTGCAAAATAATTACTGTTCTGAGCGGTTTTTGGTTTGTCAGTAAAAACAAAATATTTTCTCCAGATTATCAGAGCTAAATTATTTAGAATTTTGTGTTATTTTGTTATTTTACTAGATAGCTAATCTCATTAAAATGAGATTTGGCTGCCAGATTTGTTTTATAGGTAACCGGCATGGACAAGCGTGTTAAGGCGTGCGACTCGTAATCTGAGGGCCGCGGGTTCGCATCCCCGTCGCGCCAAACATGCTCGCCCTTTCAGCCGTGGAGGCGTTATAATGTTACGGTCAATCCCACTATTCGTTGGTAAAAGAGTAGCCCAAGAGTTGGCGGTGAGTGGTAATGACTAGCTGCCTTCCCTCTAGTCTTACACTACTAAATTAGGGACGGCTAGCACAGATAGCCTTCGAGTAGCTTTTTGCGAAATTCAAAAACAAACAAACAAAAAACAAATTTATAGATAAAGATCAAAAGTAAATTTTCCTATAATGTTTATTAATATTTCTAACCTGGACCTGTATTAAAGGCTGAAAATACTACTAGCTGCGAGGGTACCCGACTGACAAACTACAGCTGAATGGCTATAGAAACTTCTCTTTACTTTACAATAAAAACTTGTTATTGTTAACTGCAGTTATTGATGCAGAATACAAGCAGCTATTTTGGCAAAAGTTATTAAATAAATCTTATGTAAAAAGTCATACATAATAGAAGAAATTACTATCTTATCATTGAACGCTTCGCCAATTTTAATATTTTAGTACTTCATAAGAAGAAATAAAATCTTTCATGTATTTACTTTTAAGGGCGTATTATAATTAAGTTACTTTAAACGCTGGCAGACGTGCCTCCCGCTAGTACAGCGGTATGTCTCTGGATTTACAACGCTAAAATCAGGGGTTCGATTTCCCTCAGTGGGCTGAGCAGATAGCCCTTTGTGGCTTTGCTATACGAAAAAAAAACAAAAAAAAAAACACGCTGTTAGACGGTTAGAGCATATATACGGCATGGCCGGGGAGTTACGGCGCTCGACTCGTAATCGGAGGTTCATGAGATCAAATCCCTATCACACCAAACAAGCTCGCCCTTTCAGTCGTGGGGGCGTTATAATAATGTAACCCTCAATCCTTTTATTCTTCGGTAAAAGAGTAGTCCAAAAGTTGGAGGTGGGTGGCCTTCACTCTAGTCTTACAATGCTACAGAAAGGACGGCTAACACAGATAGTCTTCGTGTATCTTTGCACGAAATTCAAACATCAACACACAAATAGAGTGAGCATGCATATAACACACAACGATCGTTCATGAATAACGTGCGAGATGTTAATATAGCTCGTCTATTCCATAGATTCTCAAACTTTTATGCTGTGCCCCCTTTGAAAATATTTAAGGCTATGACGATCCCTATCCAGACTTCAAGTGATTGCAAGTTACAGTACATACTCTAAAATATCTGATATCGAAATATATTTTATTATCTCGTGACTATCCTACAACGCCCTTGTAAATTCCTTTTGGATTGCATCTCCCAATTTAAGAAACGCTGGTGTAAACTATTCTCTGGCTAAATTTTGATAATAACATTAACATCAAATACAAAAAATAAGCAGGATGGGTAAAATATTTTCACGATTTATTATGTTCAGCACAATAAATGTATTTGTATGTAAAACATCATTAGCAATGAATGTTTCTATCGAAATAGAACAAAGCAGCTATTAAATTTATCGTTTAAGGTCAACATATTGATAGAATTTTTAAAAAAATTTCTAATATGAGTTAAAACACCAAAAGTTTGAGTTTTATGTAGAATGAGACTGAAATTTGGGCGAAAAACCTGGGAAATGAATTATTTCTGAGAATAGCAAACTTTCAGAATATTGTAATTCAATTACAGCTAGAAAAGCTGGCGTATTTTATTAAATAGTACAATTAAATTTTTAAACACAGAAAGCAAATAAAACTAAGGTGATTATTTATTATAAAACCATAAATCGCGTACAAGCTTTATTCATAATACAAATAAGTATATATATAATAATTTAGTTTAGTGTATCAAACTTATACAGTTAAACATTTGTTTCTAAGGAAATAGTTTATCAACAAATTAAGGAAGGTTTACGACATTAGAATATACATTTTAGAACTAACAGAATAGCAGTAACAAAAATAGGAAATATTAAAAGTCAAATGTTCTTTGTAAAAACGTACTGATAGTTTAGTTAGAATAACAAGGGGTAAAAGCAATTACTTGTTCCATAAGTACGCTCCTATAAGAAATTAATTATGGAACTTATACATACGCTCCTTCCTTCTTCTATGATGAATGATCGATTCTGTTAGATCTCATTTAGAATGTTTTAACATTCATTGGCGGGCCTGGCATGGCCTAGCGCGTTAAGGGGTGCGCTTCGTAATCTGAGGGTCGCGGGTTCGCGCCCGAGTTGCGCCAAACATGCTCACCCTCCCAGCCGTGGGAGCGTATAATGTTACGGTCAATCCCACTATTCGTTGGTAAAAGAGTAGCCCAAGAGTTGGCGGTGGGTGGTAATGACTAGCTGCCTTCCCTCTAGTCTTACACTGCAAAATTAGGGACGGCTAGCACAGATAGCCCTCGAGTAGCTTTGTGCGAAATTCAAAACAAACAAACAAACAAACAAACAAAACATTCATTGGCCTTCAAGAGTAATGTCGTGTATTACTGCATAATAAACATTAAAAATCTATAATGTATTTTAAGCAAAGTGTATAGGTCTACATCTAAGTCTGTGCTTTGCAGTCGGTAGAAAACACTTAAACCATTTGTGACTATAATTACCACTTCCGTGTGCTCCTATAAGAAGCGTGACTTTGGAATAATCAGGTGTGTATACATGTAAACGTATGAATAACATTTTGTTCTTGCTAAGTGAAGTGCAGTCTGACTTTAGGATTCTATATATGTTTTATTATAGTTTATCTGTTCTCTACACTATCTTAAAAGGTAAAGCTGTATAAAAACCCAAAATTATACCAGGTTATTTACGACTAAAGAACTTCACTACAAGACATATTTACCACGGTTAATTCGATATATAAAGTGTTATATAGCACAATAATTAAACTTCTAAACACAGAAAGCAAACAAAACTAAATTTAGAATTAACATAGATAACATATGTGTAAGTATTATATCGAAACAAATAAATTAAACTTCGATGTTCTTGCGTCATTTTCAAACATTTATTTTTGATATGAATCAGTAAACTTTTCATTAAATTTTAGTTATTTCTGATGTTAAGAAACTGATGTATTCCAAGAAAAGCATAAACATTTCTTTTAGTCTTCATTAATTGCGTGATCCATTACTAACCGGATCATCTGTAAATCTTAGCAGATGGAATACTTGTCATTTAAACTTCCATTATTCAGAAAGAGTAGAAATAGATGTAGATGTAACACATTCCTTATTTCTCGTAACTTACGTTTGCAAGAATACATGATTGAGTTTGAACACAAAATATTTAATAAGATGAGTCTGTTTATACCCTGTATAACAGATTATGATTGAATACGTTGTCTCTGTAAAGAGTGCTTGAAAAGTGTAAATTACATCAAAATAAAAGTTAAGTTCTCTATGATTAAGTGACGAAATAACTCATTTTACATTATCATACCTGGAAGTCTACTGTACTTTTGTAATCAAGTAACTTTCGTAATTATTAACTTCACGCTTAATGAAAAGAAAGTGATATTAAAAATAAATAGAAACATTACAAAAACGTATTTCATAAATACATCTTATAAACTGGTATAACTTTCTTCAATATTTCAATAAGTTTTGAGTCAATAACGAACATAAATATTAATTGTACATTTTGTTCACCTTGTGAAACTTGAAATTATAATAGTGTACACTTCTTTTCTAAGTATACAAAAAATTATTATAATTAATTATACTTTTTACAGTACCCTGGTATTAACTTATTGTATTTTCTTACAGCATTCTTACGGCGTTTATAATTAATTACAATCATGTTTTTCCAGCCTAAAAACGTCTTCACACCATAAAAATTGTTGTTGTAACAGATGGATTATGAGAACAGCCTTTCGAATTTTCAACTATATATATTGTATCCAAACTGGCCTGAAATGATTTGTTTCGAGCAAAACATGTCATTAGTAATAGATACGGCAGGAATAACACGTTTGAAAATCCTGAAGCAACTAGATAGAAAATGAAGGTTAAAGGTTATAATATTACACTGTGCTTTAACACTTTTTAACCTACTAGCCCATCCCCCCTCCAGTGGCACAGCGATGTGTCAGTACACTCACACCGCAAAAAAATAACCAACTATCGATACTCGTGTTGGTCATAGGACAGATAGCCTGTGATCTTTGACATTTAAGTTGTTTAGTATTGTATACCTACAAACTGTCATCATCTGTTCATCATTCTTAAAGACTCCAGTTCATTTATCCAAATATTTTTGGATATTAAGCTAATAAGTATTTCATGCCTTATTTTGTCATTGTGTTGAAAACGTGATAAAAGTCAGTAGTTGCCGTTACGTTTTTTATAAGTGACAAATATTTTATGTTACTAGCCCAACAAAAACATTTATAAAATTTTAAGTTGTTTCACTAGAATAGAAGAAAACTACTACAACGTGTTTCAATTTCTCTTATCGTGATGAGGAGCTTCTTCATATAAATGTAAACATTAATTTAAAATGTTCGTATTTCCTTACTTTATTTAATTCTGTGTGTTTTTTCAGGGCAAAGTCACATGGAGCTATCTGCTGTGTTCATCTTATTACTCTTGCTGAGATCTCTGTATTTAAATAACTGTTTAAATTATTGTTACGACTTAATCAGCTTTATTATGTTTAATAATGCTCAAATTCATAATGTCTTAGAATTTGTTTTCTTTATTTTTGAATCTTTGAAACAGTCGTTTATTCCATTTTCATACCGACGAATAATTAATCATTGCAGATCACAAAAGGCCCTGCATGGCCAGGTGGTTAAAGCGCTCAACTCGTAATCTGAGTCGCAAGCTCAAATCCCAGTCACACCAAATATTCTCGCCCTTGAAGGGCCGTGAAGGCGTTATATGTCATAGTCAATTCCACTATTCATTTGTAAAAGAGTAGCCCAAGAGTTGGTGTTGGGTGTTGATGACTAACTGGCCTCCCTCTAGTACTACAATGCTAAATTTTAAACAAGTAAAATTTCTAAAGTGACATTAGGCACATAGCAACATATCAATTAATTTATTTATCAGGCTCACTGCTGAAGTATTTGACACATACCCGTTGTTATAAAATTATTGACTGATGAGGCCCAATTATAAGATTATTTTATTTCATTTTGAAACATAAATTTTTCAAGAAGAAATTTAAAGAAATCTAATATTTTATACATATATTTAACGTACATGATTGCAGAAGGGTTTTGAGAAACGTTCAAATATTTGTCATTTATGTTTTTTTTCTAAAACATTTCAGTTCTAGACTTATAAAGACAACACAGTGTATGTTCTCTAAGTTTGCAGAGCTGTGTATAATTAAAGAGACCAACATTCGCGGACGAATGCAACACGTCTCCGTCAAATCTCAACATGGAAAATTTTGATACCAGAAAAACTGTGAAAAACATAAAAAAATCGAAAACTGTCTATAACATTGTTTGGGACTTGCAAGAAAGTAAATTTATACGAAATCCCATATACATTGGTTGGCATATACAAATTGTGCTTTCTTCGTTGAAAAGGTGAGCAAAATACAAAATTTCCAACACTGTTTGAGACCTACAAGAAACATCTTTTTATTACATTTCACTCAAGTTGTTCAAAATACAGCTATGAACTCAACCTGTAGAAAGTAACCTTTGTATCAAGTCCAATGTAAACACAGCGTGATAAGCATCACAAACTATAAAATTAAATTACTAAAAAAAATCAGCAGGTCCACTATATTTGTTTCTCAATGTGTGGAACCGTTAGAAAAATATCTCTGTACTAAATATCATATAAATTGAGCATAATATAACTGAGCAATTGACCAAACCCCCCAAAAGTATGCTTTTTGGTGAGATCTGGCTCATTAAAAAATGTTAAAATTGGCAAATCCAACTTTTCTAAATCAAAGTGCTGGGCACAAGAAAACTTATATTCAAACTTTTCAATTTGATTGCCCTAAATATGACCGACCTGAAGCCCATAATATGTTTGTTTGTTCGTTTTTTGAATTTTGCTATCTGTGCTAGCCGTCCCTAATTTAGCAGTGGGAAGGCAGCTAGTCATCACCACCCACCGCCAATTCTTGAGCTACTCTTTTATCAACGAAAAGTGGGATTAATCGTCACATTATAACACCTCCACGGCTGAAAGAGCGAGCATGTTTGGGGCATGACGGGGATGCGAACCCGCGACCCTCAGATTACGAGTCGCACGCCTTAACACGCTTGGCCATGCCGGGCCTCCCATAATGTGTGTTTCTGGATTGTTTTATCTTGAACCTCATAAATATTCTTAAAAAGTACTAAATAAGCAAACAAATTGTATTCAACCCAACCAAGCGTCAAGTTAAACCGCCCAAAAATGAAAGAACGGTGGTTGATTGCAAAGTGTTCAGAATAAGAACTAAAGAATAACCACAGTACGTTTCTTCAGAGAGAAATAACTGTATGTCCAATGTAAACTCCAATGTCGACATATGGTTCATTTTCTAAAATAATTATTGAATTGTAGGTTTTTATGCATTATGTGTACTTCTCATTTAGAAATAAGCATCACTGTTAAACACTTCAGTTAGTTTAACTTAGTTGTACATCAGGCACCATTTATATTAACCTTTCCAAACCACTTTTCAAAATCAAACTTTTGTAGCTCTTTTAACGGCTTAGGATCTTCAAAGGTTTAGCTTGCAGTCTTAATTTTAGTTAATATAAGATACCTATTAGCTACCTATTAAATTAAATAATAATTTATTTTCATCCAAAAAGATAAATGAGAATTTTTCAGCCACTGTTCTTAATGGAACATAGGCTTGTTAACTTATAAAGAGGTGGTATGCTGTGCTGATAGCATAATAGAAAAGACACTATAATTTTATCATGGCAAATACCACATCTCACTATGTACTGATAATCAAACAGTTAATTAGAATAACTTTGTTCTAAACACAAACAATATCATATTTATAAATTTATATTGAGTGTCTGAACAACCTTTTACGATGTTACATCAGTTATATATTTATTATAAACATTAACCATCGTTCTGACATGTGCGAACTATCGTAGTGTGAGTTGGAACAAGAAACATTATTTCTCTTGTCCTTAATTAATGCTCATCATTTTCAGTGTAATAGTTTCGCACTCGTCGATAAATAGTTATTATCTCATGAGAGAAACTGTTGCAACGTATATGATGCTTGCAAAAACAAAGTTGGTTACTAATTGGAATAATAACATAATGGTGTTAAATATTAGACATAGCTTTTATTAAACGTAAATAGCATTTTTTGCTAAAAACCATTTGATTTGCATTGTAATTTTTAGAAGAATTATAAAATTATATTTCTTGAAATTGAAACAGGTTTCTGTTGTGGGTTTATGTTTGAAAAAAATTATATGCTTATTCAACGACTGACCAATTTTACTGTCTAAATCACAAAAATAAAGTATTTTGTAATATTAGTATGCTGTGAACAACAAGTAATTGAAAGATTACTTAAATTTCACATGCTTAATTTACTTTTCACATAATTAAAGTTTTCTTAATTTCGTAAGTATATTGTACAATACAGATCAATACATTAGACACTATTTTGAAAAGGATTTGATGCTAAATATTAATCATACATTTTGTATAACTTTTCGTATTATATATATGTTATGGTTGAATAAATGCCACCGTGAGTAAGATCTAAATCAAAATTTTACTAATTTACTGACCTTTATATTTAGTGCAAAATTTTATTAGAATCGATTAACCAGAGATATAAACTCAAAAGTAGTTGGCTTTTTTTTGCACTTATCCAACTATGAAATAACAAGAAATAAAAACCAGAAAATGAAAAAGTTTTTTTCCTTCCTTTGTCTTGATGGATGAGTTCATAAATCAGCTAAAACACTGCCTTCTCTGCTATCACAAGACAAGCAGGTCGTCTGACCAATTGACCAATGAGTATTTGATTATCTGTGATAGGTATTACATTTCGTTGCATTTGAACGAAGAATAACTGGAAATTTTATTACTTTTGAAATAATTTGGTTGATTTGTACTAACGTCTCTAAAATTAGTTTTCGATGTAAGTTGTTTCGCGCTTAAATTGTATTAACTGTATGTTGCAACATGAAATTCGTTTTAGTCACTTTCTCTTAAGAAAGAAGTCTCATATAATGACAAACCCGTTATAAACGTGATTTACATAACATAGTTCTGCTTTGTTTAATTTAATTACATGTAATTTTTCGAATCCCCTTTTACAAGAGTACAAAAAACACAATAACATAATAATTTCAAAGAAATTAAAAACTAAAATCTTTACATGATTTTCCGTAAAGATTAAGCATTTCTCAAAATATACAGGATGTTCGGAAAGTCACTGTGCAGTTTTGTAATCATATACAATATATAAGTGCACAGTGCCTTTCCGAACACCCTGTAGAACTTGCTAAGAAGTGTTAAGTGCTTGGTTAAATCATAACGTGATTTGTTATTGCTATTGCATTTGCAATTTTACTTAGATTATAGCATTCTCAAATCTTTTACCGCGATTGTTTAAATATTAATAATTTCAAACTTTCAGATCGTAATAAGATTTTGGGTTTTACTCGATTGTCTTTCAGTGTTATTCTGTTTAGTAAGTAGGTGGCATTTAGGTTCATAACAATGAAGTAAAATATCATAATTGTTACTTTTCTTCTGGTAAATGTTCATAATTTGATTAGTAACATGTGAAAAAATTATTTTGTTCTTAGGGGTGTTACGTATTATAATTTATTTCGGATAAGTCATCGATTTATTATGTTAGGTACGTTACCTGTTACATATTTCAAATAACCGGAAATTTCAAATTAAATTTAAAAGTCGATTAAATGTTAAATATCTATGAAATTTATGACATTTATCAACAATATTAATCCAACAAATTTTCTTTCTTAACACAAATATATTTTAATATACAAACAATAATACAATTTATAATAACGGTTATTACAATCATTGATTTGTATACAATAGTTTTACAAATAATATTCAGTCTTCTACGTGGTCAAGAACTGAATATTTTATCGAGGATCCAAATTAATTCTGAGTTAGTATTGTCATACCTTACTTAAGTTTTTTTGGCAGGCTTCACACCGCTAACCTTTTTACCGTTGAAGATTGTCTGTTTTGAATTTCGCACAAAGCTACTCAAGGGTTATGTGCACTAGCCGTCCCTAATTTAGTAGTGTAAGACTAGAGGGAAGGCAGCTAGTCATCACCACCCACCGCCAACTCTTGGGCTATTCTTCTGCCAACCAATAGTGGGATTGACCGTACATTATAACGCTCCAACGGGATTCGAACCCGCGACCCTCAGATTAGGAGTCGCACGCCTTAACACGCTTGGCCATACCAGACCACAGTGCTTAGTACGTTTAATGCTTCTATAATAAGCAAATGCAAAGAATTAAGTATATAGATTCTGAGAAGGCCAGTGTAAACCTTTATCTACAAGAAATCCTAGCTGGTAATTACATCTTATAGACGAAATAATTTTTTTGTTTTTATAAATGAAATTATTTGCAAAAATAATAACATTTGAAAACCTTTGTAAATCAACTTTTTGAAACTTTGCTTGCATACTATATAGTTTATTTGTAATAAATAGAAAATAATACAGTGTGGTCCAAAATCACCTTTCTATTCTAAAATGTGATGATTAATTAACTAAAGAAATACAACCATGCAGTTTTGAAAATTCGTATCCAAGCTCAAACAGATTTTACTAACATGTCAGTAAACTCTTATGTATGCACTAGTAGTACCTCTTAGCATGTATAACCAATATTCGATTTCAGTCCACCTTCACTGTAGTATGTTTACAGTTGCAATAGCAATGGCATCTGATACTATGGTCGTTAGCTCTATGATGTTTGCTGTAGGAGTGCGATACACAATATCTTTAACATACCTAAAAATAAAGTCTAGTTGTGTGATATCTGGCGAACGTCGAGACCACAGAATTGGCCAGACTAAACAATCCATCTCATCGAGCTTTTTCTTGCACGGTTACCATGTTGCAGGGTTGTACTACCGTCTAAAGTGAGAAAAAACATAGTAATAACAACTGTTTGAATTGGGGCATAAGATATTAAAAACATCACGGTTGTATTTGTTTAGTTATTTCATCATTAAATTATAAAACAGCAAAGATAATTTTAAAGATGATCTGGCTGATTTAGTTCCAATATGTGATTACTTACTACAGATATTTAGGAGGTCTCTTTGTTTATATTTAATGCAACATTTATTTAGTTGTTGCACTACATTTTTGGACGAGGAGAATTATGTAGAAATCAAGAATATTACAGTGAAGCGTTATGATAACTATTACTTATTGTACAATAAAGATAAATGGAAATAATCTGTTTTAGAATGTAGCGCAAATCTACGCAAGAGCTACATACACTTACCAATTCCTAATTTTGAGCTGATGGACTAGAATATAGGCAGCCAATTAACAGTTTCCATTGTCAATTCTTTGGCTATCTGATCTTATCACAGATGTGGGTAGCACTATAAAACATTTCTTCATTTCTTCGAGGCCGGCATGGCCAGGTGGTTACGGCATTCGTCTCCTAATTTGAGGGTCGCGGGATCGAATCCTTCCCACGCATGCTTGCACTTTCAGCTGTGGGGACGTTATAATGTGACGGTCAATCGCACTATTCGTTGGTAAAAGAGTAGCCCAAGAGTTGGCGGTGGGTGGTGTTGACTAGCTGTCTTCCCTTTAGTCTTACACCGCTAAATTATAGACGGCTAGCGCAGATAACTTTCGTGTAACTTTGTGCGAAAGTGCGAAAAAAAAACTGACTTTATCAAATTCAAATAATGAGAATTTAAAACCACTTTTATAACTCATCCAACCTGCTCAAAGTACGGAACGTATTTTTGCGGCAATGGGACACGAATAATAAACCTTCAGATACACATTCGAGCACGATAATTACTAGACAACTGACTATGGGAATAATAAAAGTAACTTTATATTCTACTTTGCCTTAAGCAAATATTTCTAAAAATGTTTTATACGTTTGTGGTAATACTTTGAAAATTATATGGTTATTCTTCTGTTCAACTCAGGTTCGGTTTTTATTTATATATTTTATAATATACTACTATTTTGGCAATGTCATGCCTAAGATACACTCAATCGAAAGAACTACTTATTTTTTCTCCCAAATCTAAAATTTAAAAGTTTTAATATATAGAAATAAAAAAATGAATATCGTACACACACATAATCATGTTGTCTAACTCTATTACTGAATAGGGAGTGACTCCATGACAGCATGTTCGCTCATTGTATTTGGAAGCTGCGAGTGCGCTGTAAGAGCGATTATCGAACTGTACTATTAGATCAGACAAATGTATCTCAAGCGTTGACAACCTCTCTCCCTTCTAGATTATCAGTTCAAAATTATAGAAAGCTTGGTAACATTTTACGGAAATTCTGAGACAAACAAAGAAAATATTTTTCTACGACAGGACAAATAAATTACCCCATTCGACTGAGCTTATGTTATACAGAAATTATTTGTGTTTAGTCATTTATCCCTACAATATATCCCATAGAGATAAAATGGGTAAACAAGAAGTATTGTTTCATACGTTAATCATTAGCTACAATTTCTTCCGTGTTTTTATTACTCCATTTATGTATTTGGACCTTTATTAAATTAAAAAAAAAAACGTGCACCTGTATATATACATTTTCCATAAGAGGAAATTACCTCTCAGTACTTATTAACAAAGGTCTATGATACGCGTTCTGTTTCTTAAGTAAATAATTAATACGCTAAAGTGCATTTTCTTTCAAAATACTTTAATTATAACTGAGTATTAACGGAATGTACTTACTCTCTTTAAAAGGAGGAAAATGAAATACGAAGACTAACGTTACAACATCTGACACGAAGGAAAGTACTTTTATAAGGAAACGAACGTGTTTAACGCATCAGTACGTTAGATGCACAACAAACACGTCTTTCGTGTAATTTTTGGTCTAATCGGTGAAGTGTGCCGTAATAACATATCAAACTTGTTTTATTGGATTTACTAAAATAAACACAAAAAACAACAACACATTTGACCTTTTAACAGAACACTCACTTGTATACACACGAATCTAAAATTAATATTTTAAACTGAAAAGAAAAATGTAGTTATCTTCAGTTACTCTGAAAAATGCTTACTCTTTAAGTCAAAATGATGAGTGAAATAAAATGTGTAATATTGCAACAGATCAATTGTGAATATTACTTCAAAATTTGTGTTTTATTTTTTTAATGTATATCATATTACTTTCTATTAACTGGTTAATTAATTACGGATTTTTAGTGTGAGTTTAAATACTTTAATGAAGACCGTTCTTTAAGCAGGACTTTGACTCTTTAATTTATATAAAGGCGAATAACGTCCAAAAGTGTACTTGAATGCTGTTATAGACTTTTTTCACCACTATAAGGCTGTAGTATATCTACTCTGCTAGACAAGATCTCTTGCTAAGTGGTAATACAAGAACTTGTCACTTTCATTTTGTCCGATATTTGTTTGAAGAGCACAAAAACGGTTTTTCATCTTCCATTTGCTGTACGTTAATCATCAGATGTCAATACGTTTGAACACCTTTGAGATGAGCATTGCACTTGTCAACAGAGTATTGTGCCTACAGCTGTAAACCAGTTAGAAATCATACTTCTCTGTGCAAGAACTACAATTGAATAAGAATTATTCAAGAATCCTGTTGAGTCCAGCCCTCTCTGCTAGCAAAAGGCGGTTCAAACTAATATTATGTCGGGAAGTTTATAATGTAGCCAATGTGTCAAAGCCTATTTGACTGAAGATATTTAATTCTTGAATCAGTATAGTTCCATACTACTATCAAATAACTACAGTTACGTTAATATAAAGTTAGTAATTTATGGCCAAAGCAGACACTAAGATTTAACTACAATTTTAGAAATGCTTCATAAATTTTACAGTTTTAAACTACTACACTCCACATTCACCCAACCCACCGGTGAGTCAGCGGAAAGTATCCTGAATAACCTTGCTAAAATACGAATTTCCATTGTCTGGGATGATTCGATTTTTTGAAGTATTATGAACATAACTTCGATAGAAATGTAAATCTTATTCTATGGATAGTTTTCATTTCCATTTTAACAGCGGCATAGTGGCTCATCGAATGTCTCTGAGTTTCTTTGTTGGTTGTTATTTTTTTTCAAATGCAAACTCTTAATTCATATCTCCGTTACCTCTTGGCTGATTTGAAATCTAATTACAGATTTGGACTCAGGAGCTCAAAGCCTTTGAATTGATGTATTTGACCATTACCAAGGTTTCAAATATTGAGTCACTGTAATCCCGCCTAAACGATTTCATAGTACGCTGGTGGAGATCCTGATAAGTAATAAATTCGAATTTGGTAAGCGAGCGCCCTACCATAAGCCTGCTACGCCACTGGGGGCCGTTTTATCAGAAATTTTAATTTTAATTTAGAAGTTAATTAAATATCAATGGGTATGAAATTCATGATATTTGCCAACAAGATTGATACACATAGTTTTCTTTTTCAACACAAACATATTTTAATATAAAAAATACAATTTATAATAACGGTTATTACAAGTAATTATCACAAATAATTACTCATATACAAAAATTTTCAAACTCACAAACAATATAGAATTTTCTATCTGGTCTGGAACTGAACATTTTATCGACGGTCTAGGTCCACGACGAGCGAATTAATTTTATGTTCATACACAGACACACTTCATTTGAGAGGAAAACTAATTCTATTCTTTTTTGCCTTAACGCGACTTACAAGCTTGCTTTTCACAGAGGAAAATAGATATATAATGTCTTCGTAAAATTACTAACGTCTTAAGTTAATTCTTTGAAGTTTAACGGCTCATTATTTTAAAAATTTATAAACTTTCCTGGTGTGACGGGTGTTCGAACCCTAGACCCTCATATTACGAGTCGAGTGCCTTAACCAACTGGCAATGCTGGGCCACGTAAGGTTCAAACATCTGCAAATATATGTATGTGTATATATATATACACACACATGTATGATAAAAGAAACAAAAAGAAACACTTTATCACTAGAAAATGTAAAAGTAAAGTTTGCTTTCCGACAACAATATATTTCTAAATAAACCGTATATGATGGGTTGTGTTACTGGTATTCATCAGTCACAATGTCTACACCATAAAATACGAATTTTACAAGAATCCAAGTTTCCTGAAATAAACTAATACTTAGGATGTTATCAGGTTGTAATTTTGAATATACTGTAGCTCTTCTTGATAGTTAAACAACCGTCTGTTGAGTTTTTAATATTTAATAATGTGTCAGTTCTACTAATATAGGTGCATAAAGATACTGATGTGAAGACACTTAACCAGCTTGGAAAACACTAGCAAAATGACAGTTTTTGAAACGTCTGTTGATGTTAAAAATTAGTTTAAAATGTCAAATAAAAGTAAATAATTATCACCACTTAACATTATCCCTTCTTATAGTGGATTTACATTTGCTTTATTCAAAGAACATTCTTTTATTATTGAGTTAAATTCAAACAGTAAAAAAGACCTTTGGTTTCCAGTATAATAAAAAATCATATTAAATAGTTGTTTGTTTTTTAATTTCGCGCAAAGCTACTCGAGGGTTATCAGTGCTAGCCGTTCCTAATTTACAGTGTAAGACTAAAGGAAAGGTAGCTAGTCATCACCACCTACCGCCAACTCTGGGGCTACTCTTTTACCAACGAATAGTGGGATTGACTGTCACATTATAACGCCCCCACAGCTGAAAGGGGAAGCATGTGTGGTGCGATGGGGATGCGAACCCGCGACCCACAGATTACGAGTCGCACACCTTAACTCACCTGGCCATGCCGGGCCCACATTAAATGATAAATAGTATTCAATAAGTTTCCATTGATTTTTCAATATGCATGAAAGTCAAAGTGATTAGATTGCAATTAAAGGCTTCGTATAATACGATAATAAAATCAAAATATAACGATATTAGCTAATTAACCATACAATTTAATATAAGAAAACAATCTGAAAAATTTTTCTGTTTTTACCCTAGTCTTATTTTGTTAGTACTTTCAAGTATCTGATTTCTGTGAATTTTGGAATATTATTCCAATTTGGAATGTTTCTCTTTAATGACACAGCGGACTTGAGCGCTAGAAACTGAATTTTGATACCCACGATGGGCAGAGTACAAACAGCTCATCGGGTAGTTTTGTGCTTAGCTCCAAACAAATCTTTCATTTTACAGAACACTAATTAATGTTTGGGTTCGTTCCAAAAGAATTTTTTATCAGTCGTTCACATATTTGTTAGCAATTGTTTATTAGCAATCGTTCAAAACTTGAGATTATTGCTTACAAATTATAACAACACGAAAGTCATGAATATAAAAAAAGAAAGTCCTTATAATGAATTTTTTCTTCTTAAAAGCACTTCCATCTATCTTTTGTATTATATTTCAAGAATATATAAGACAGTCGCAGGAGCAGATTAAAAAACGTCACCTCCCTAGGTGAAGCCTGCCGTAACACAAATGAACGACATAAAAAAAGACATTTCACACACACACACACAAATAAACAAATGAACTAGAATTGGAAAAAAAAATCACTTTTCTTTTTGTCTTGTCTTACACTGGTAATACTTCATTTTGGAAGCTTTCAAACGAATATAATTTAACACAAACACTTTCACGAATGAAAAGAATGTCTAAATGAAATTATAAAATATTCCAAACACTGTGGTTTTTCCAACGTTTTTAAAACCTCCATTAAATATATCTGTATGCTCTTAAAGCCTATTTCTTTATGTATTTAACTACAAATTTGTGACTTAATTGTTTACTAAGGGAAGCCAAGGTTGTGTGTGTACGTATGTGAGGAGGCAGGATTTATTAATTCACCTCTTAGCATAAGTCTCCTGATTATTTATTCATTGTTGTAGGGTGTAATAAACACAGTTCTTATAAAAGTTATGTGGTGAATGTTTATTATATAATTTATTTATTCTTAAGAATCCAAAAGATTTATTGACGCACCTTTTGATAAACGTAGGAAAATTCAATGTAACTATGTAGCTTCACGATTTATCGTATTCTCATTAATCAACAATTTGAAACGTGCAGTTTATTAAAATTCTGTTTGCTTGTAAACCATTTATCAAAAAATCGTATCACCAGTCTTGAAAAATAGTAAAACGTATTTATGGAGGAGATATATCAACGTCTGTTTGGGAAAATCAACAACTTGTTCTTCGATAAGACTTAATAGCTTCTGACACGTTTATACGACGTCATGTTCATTTCTTACCTGGAAGACATACAGATTTTCGGTTTATCTATTGCCATTACATTTCAACCTTTTCTTGAATGGATAGCTAAACGTGATATGAACGTACAATGAAAAAAAAACTTAATTGCTTAAATATCCGATGTGAAAATTTCTTTACTAATTAACATTTTATATACCGGTCTAAGCTATTTTAATCAAGATGTAAGTAAACGTAAATTAGTGAAAAGAAAGAAACGTGAATAGAAATAGAATGACCGAATTGAACGAAACTCATAATATTTTTAATGATACACTAACAATTTTCGATTACAATTTCGAACGATAGGAGATTAGTTTTCTAAGGTCAAGGTGTAGCAAGTGAAATGCGTAGGACTAGAAAAAAATGCGTACAAGAAAAATACAAACTATATATATATAAATACATCTATGCAGGGTAGCTCAAAAATGTATACACACATTAATGAGTACTAATTCTTACTTGTTTGTCGTTTTTATTAATGTAAATATAGGGAATGTACACTTGACGTTCGAGCAAGCCCAAATGATATTGAAGTGGTATTGCAAATTTGAGAATGTATATCAAGTCCAATGGCAATGGAGACGCGAATTTGCAACAAAACTTCCAACGCGATAGATTATTTCACGCATCCGTGTTAAGTATGAGGCGGATGGTACTGTATAAGATATGCATAAGCAACGATCTAGAAGACCCCGCACATCCACGAGTTCTTCTACTTCTGCTATGGTGTTGCAACAATTCACGTAATTACCAAGGAACTCCGTAAGACAATGGGCTCGTGAGAGAGCAATCAGTAGGGCAAATGTACACAGAATATTAAAGTGTGCAGATTGGAAATGTTACATTCCAACCCTGTTACATGTTATGAATGAAGCTGATACCGATCGCAAAATTAAGTTTTTCGAATGGTTTCGAGCAAAGACAACCGAAGATGCACAGTTTATCAACAAGATAGTTTGGTCTCTTGAGGCTACACACAAGCTGAATGGCACAATCGATAGCCACATTTGTGCATACTTATATCGTGATAATACACACATTAATGAGGAAACGAAGGTGGATTTACCAGGACTGGTGTGGTTTCTTATCCAGCGGTTCAGTGGATCATTAGTTTTGATAGAACAATTACTAGTTCTGTGCACCTAAACATGCTTCAAATACCAATTGTGCCCACAATTTAACCTGACTTGATGAAACCTTTCCAAACAACGGATAGAAAGAAGATAGAGGTGTTGATTACCACCGTTCCTTTGCGTTCACCAGGCATAACCCCACTTGACCTTTACTTATGAGATTACCTGAAGGATAAAGTGTACAGTATAAACCTGCAACACTCAGATTGCTAAGAGAAGCGATTGCAGAAATGCGTGCAACTATCCCAGCATACATCTTGATGGACGCTTGAAAATCACTTAGTCAACGATGCGTGGACCCGACGGTGAACAATTTGAACACTTGAGCTAATTCTTCATGTGCCACAAATATTTGCTTCTGTGTAGACCATAAATATGTATGAATTATGATATCATAATACAATATATGCCAACTGAATTATTTAATTGGTGTATTTTATGTAATGAAGTACGAGTAATTTGTTTGAGACACCTTGATCATATATGTGTGTATCCGAACGTGCTCTGTCCACGGGGATTAGAATTATGGATTTTAGCGTTGTAATATACAGGTTTACCAGCGACCCACTGGAGAGGGTCAATTCTATGTAAAAATTATCGGTGGCATATACTATTTCAAAATGCGAAAATAGCCTTATGTATGCCTCCCAGTGGCTCAGCGGTATGTCTACGGACTTACAACGCTAAAAACTGGGTTTCGATACCCGTGGTGGGCAGAGCACAGATAGTCCCTTGTGTAGCTTTTTGCTTAATTCAAAACAACAACAACAGCCTTATGTATAACGTGTTTAAGTGTGCGTTATAAAAATTAGAGTGAATCACTTTCTTTGGTTTAAATATTTATGGAAAGATTTTCTAATTCTGGCTATCTCTGACTGGCGGGCTTTCTATTTGTCAGTAATTTGAGATTAGATACGATTACACTTGTATCCAACAGAATCTCTGACCTTGACTCTTATCCCACAGCAGGTACCATTCAGGGTAAAAATTCTGATTCCAATTTTTTGTGCTTCAGAATGGTTGACGTATTTTGTAATCAAATTATAAAAGTTTGTAACGAAAATATTAGGTTTCAATTTCTTATCCCGCATGCGAGTAACCCTAACTTTATAAGCAGCAACTGAAGTGATATACAATTTTGAAGGAGTTATTTTTGTGATATTTTCTAATGTTTTGAAGTAGGTATTTTATTATCTGATAAAAAATAATGAAAAATCCAGTCTCGTTAGTGACAACAAAGACAATTTCTGTATACGACTACATTCATCAGACTGCTTTCTTTGATAGGTGTATCTCATAAATGAAACTTAACTGTTACTTATTTGTTAAATATCTACAAAAATGGGCGACAAAATAGCCGATTGGTAAAAAGAAAGTAAGAGTCACTAACTTATTAACTGGTTCATTGACTAACTATCTGTTCAACTATCTTTTGGTGCTTTGTCACCAAATGTTTAGAAAATTTGAGAATTTCTATGGTCATCCTGAGTAGTCATTTTTAAAATTCAAAAAATATCTAGACGTCACACATCATGCTGTTCTTCTTATATCGACAATCCTACAGTTCTGTCTCCTCCTTTAGTTCTGAAGCTCCTTGAACAGTCCTAATATACAAATAAAACTTACAGTTTTACGACTAGCAATAAACTCACTATTTCCAATTCGCACAAATTAATATTCATATACAGAAATTACAACTACTCTGCTATTAACTAAATGTGTTGAACAAAATATACTCATATCTTTTATTTGAGCATTTTTCAATTGAATCTTGATGTCTTTGTTTTGAATTTCGCACAAAGCTACACGAAGACTACGTGAGCTGCCATCCCTAAGTTAGCAGTGTAAGAGTAGAGGGAAGGCATTTAGTCATCTCAGCCACCGCCATCCCTTGGGCTATTATTTTACCAACAAATAGTGGGATTGATAGTAACTTTATAACACCCCCAGGGCTGAAAGGGCTAGCATGTTTAGTGTGACGGGGATTCGAACCCACGACCCTCGGATTACGAGTCAAGTGTCTTAAGCACCTGACTCTACTGGACACTTGAATATTAGACATTTTTATCAAGAAAAATTATTAAAATTATAATCAATCCTTGGTAGTGGGAAGACATCCTTCTTCAACTTCAGATAATTACAAATATTATCTGGCAGTAGTCCAACAAATTATTTTGGTTCTATAAATTTTGTTCATGGTGATAACGATGGTCTAATACTCGGCTCTATTACCCTCCTTGTTTTCTCAATGGCTGCCTAATCTGTTACATCCACAGTGTCAATTTTATGAGATATTTTATACATATGACCTAAGTACTAAGGTCCATTAAAGTAGATATACTGTTTTTCACGAGTAAGCCATGTAATGTGTGATAGTTATTCGTTTTTAAGACCTCAACAATTTTGGTCATGCAGTTCTTGTAATTGATGTGAGAAACTATCTTTGTGTGAAAGTTGACATCATACGTCTTACATCTTATCTTGAAGATGGCTACTTTTGATGTTTTTTGATGTAAAATTAGTATCCGTACAACTTCAGATATTGTAATGCTCTACTTATAAGTAATTAAGATTACGTGGTTTTTCGATTTTTTGCCCCAGTCGCTAAATGTAAATTTATTTCTAATGAGTATGACATTTCACTTCTTTGGTAAAAGTTCATTGTATTTATATTACATTAAAGAATGCTATCGTATCAAGTGCTTTAAGCTAAAGCAGCAATTACAGGTGCTCTAACCACAAGCTCAAACTCTCAATACAGTGCACACAGGTACTTAAAATTACTAATTTTAGAAATAACACAAATTAAATACACACAGAAACTTGACTAATTGAAGAAACACAAATTATATAAGTTAAAAACATACAGATATAATAAATTACTAATTCTAGAAACACAAATTATATCAGTTAATGACACACAGATACTTTAATTTACTAATTTCAGAAACAACACAAATTGAATACACACAGAAACTTTGAATTAATAATTCTAGAAACAGAAATTATATAACTTAAACACACTCAATACTTTCAATTGATACTTGATACTTTCATTTACTAATTTTACAAACAACAAAAATTAAATATACTTTGAAACTTTAAATTATTAATTCTAGAAACATAAATTATATAAGTTAAACATGCAGAGACACATTAAATTACTAAATTTGGAAACAATACTCATTAAATACACCCAGAAACTTTAAATTACTAATTTTAGAAAAACAAATTATATCAGTTAAAGGCACACAGGTATTTTAAATTAATAATTTCAGAAACAATACAAATTACATACACACAGAAACTTTATATTACTGATACTAGAAAGACAAATTATATAACTTACACATACATAGATACTTTAAATTATTAATTTTAGAAACAACACAAATTGAATACACACAGAAACTTCAAATTACTAATTCTAGAAACACAAATTATATAACTTAAACACACACAGATACTTTCAATTACTAATTTTACAAACAACAAAAATTAAATATACTTTGAAACTTAAATTATTAATTCTAGAAACACAAATTATATAAGTTAAACACGCAGAGACACATTAAATTACTAAATTTGGAAACAACACAAATTAAATACACCCAGAAACTTTAAATTACTAATTCTAGAAACACAAATTATATTAGTTAAAGTCACAGAGGAACTTTAAATTACTATTTTCAGAAACAACACAAATTAAATACACACAGAAACTTCAAGTTACTGAGACTAGACACACAAATTATATAGGATAAACATGCAGAGACACATTAAATTACTAATTTTGGAAACAACACAAATTAAATACACACAAAAACTTTAAATTACTAATTCTAAAAACACAAATTATATAACTTAAACACACACAGATACTTTCAATTAATAATTTTACAAACAACACAAATTAAATATACTTTAAAACTTTAAATTATTAATTCTAGAAACACAAATTATATAAGTTAACCATGCAGAGACACATTAAATTACTAAATTTGGAAACAACACAAATTAAATACACCTAGAAACTTTAAATTACTAATTGTAGAAACACAAATTATATCAGTTAAAGGCACACAGGTATTTTAAATTAATAATTTCAGAAACAATACAAATTACATACACACAGAAACTTTATATTACTGATACTAGAAACACAAAGTATATAACTTACACATACGTAGATACTTTAAATTACTAATTTTAGAAACAACACAAATTAGATACACACATAAACTTTAAATTACTAATTCTAGAAACACAAATTATGTAACTTAAACATACACAGATACTTTAAATTACTAATTCTAGAAACACAGTTTATTTAAGTTAAACACACACACAAAATTTATATTACTAATTCTAAAATCATATAGGCACAATAATTATAAATAATTATTAGGGTATAATGCGCCTTATGCGAGTGATGCGATATGTATAATGTAGCCTTACACTGGTGCAATTAGCTGTGATTTCATCCTAATGAATTACATTACTTACCATAACCACATTAAATTGCTCGACCATTTTTGAGAAATAGATCTTGACTTAATCAAGTGGCCTACTTGTTCACCAGGCTTAATCACTTCAAGCCTGTTTAGTAGTTCTTCAAAGACTCATTTAATGATTCCAGAAATGCAGATGTCCAGGAGATAGTTCTTTCAGGTATAAAAGAGGACACCTAGAAACGATAATGAGATTGGTTTTGAATCAAACACAATACCTCTGCTGTTTCGTGTTGATTATAATTTATGTTGAAGTGAAATTTCATCAGTTATAGAAATATGAAGCCATTTCTACTAAATGTTCTTTTACGATTGAGAGCTGAAGAATTAGGTATTTGAATATCAAGTTATTAGAAAGACAAAATGTATAAGTTAAACACACGCAGATACTGTATATTACTAATTCTAGAAACAACACAAATTAAATACACAAAGAAACTTTAAATTACTAATTCTAGAAACACATATTATATAAGTTAAACACACATATATAATTTAAATTATTAATTCTAGAAACACAATTTATTTAAGTTAAACACACACAGATTCTTTATATTACTTATTTTAGAAACAACAGAAATTAAACACACACTGAAACTTTAAATTACTAATTCTAAAAACACCATTTATATATATTAAATATACACAGATACTTCAAATTACTAATTTTAGAAACAACACAAATTAAATACACACAGAAACTTTAAATTACTAATTTTAGAAACACAAATTTTATAAGTTAAAGTCACTCAGGTACTTTAAATTACTAATTTTAGAATCAACACGAATTAAATACACACAGAAACTTTAAATTACTAATTCTAGAAACACCATTTATATATATTAAATATAAACAGATACTTCAAATTACTAATTTTAGAAACAACACAAATTTAATACACACAGAAACTTAAATTACTAATTTGAGAAACACAAATTTTATAAGTTAAACACACACATATACTTTAAATTACTAATTCTAGAAACACGATTTATTTGAGTTAAACACACAGATTCTTTATATTACTAATTCTAGAAACACGATTTATTTGAGTTAAACACACAGATTCTTTATATTACTAATTCCAGAAACAACACAAATTAAATACGCACAGAAAGTTTAAATTAGATATTTGAATATCAAGTTACTAAGAAAAATGATTATATACAAGTTAACTAAATAAATTACTGACAATATTTTATAACTGCAGCTTTGCTTTAAAATAAACAAAACGTTATTAATTTTTAGTTGTTTTGTGCAGTACTCCGTAAGTGCGTGTTTGTGTTTTTTATAGTGAAGCCACATGGGGGTTGTCTGCTAAGCCCACCGAGGGGTATCGAACCCCTGATTTTAGCGTTTTAAATCCATAGACTTACTGCTGTACTAGTGGGATGCCCGTGAGTATAACAAAACTGTAATAGATGTTAACTAAACATTACTGAAAAACGTTATTACAATCAGTTTCCGTTAAGTGAATATTTCTTTAAAATATAGATTGAAAAAGTATAGAAAAGAGTCATTGAAGAGTTTCTTAGACACCTACAGTTATGAAACTATTATATAAATGCACTAGTAGGGGCAACTAGATAATGACTTTATTTATTGATGGTGCAAAACATCACAGATAGATACAAAATAAAAGTGAACAAATTATATGATGAAATTGCACTTTGGTTCTGCTTAAAACATTGTATTACAGCGCATTTTTTAGGTCCTCATAAATTTTAAGTGTACAACTCCGAAATATTCTTCCAAATCTCCTGAATCTCCTGGTATTTCTTTCTATAATTCAGTCAAGATGTTTTGTCGTCTTTATCCTCCTCAGCCCACACATCTTTAATAATGCGCCATCGTGACTTTAAACAGATTAGTTTAAAGTTAAATGTCCCATTGGATTATTTACTATCAATATATTGTTTCACCGTATTTAATGTATACTAGTACTTGTTATCTTTATGAGCAAGAATCCCAACCTAATGAAGAGTGTTCATAAGAGAACGACACAGTGAACCAAATTCCTCCTGCACTTGTCAGTCAATTAAAATGTAATTAGTTTTATGTATAATTACCAATACTACTAGCTGAAAGTTAGTATCAAATGTATTCTAATCCCCTTATCATGTTTCGCTATATATGTATAAACTGGTTAATGTTGTTTTCCTGTCCGCCACCGAACAAGCAGTCACTGGTTGTTACTAATTAGTTTGAATCTGTATTAGCATGTAAAAAACACACACACACACACACAAGTTCCCAGCTCTGCTCGTTTCACAGTTTATGGTTTACCAGAAGCTAATTAGTCCCATTAAGATCACTTCATGTCAATGTGTACCTTACCGTTTTTGATTACTATTCACCACATTATGAACAGCAAACACGGTCATTCACGAGACCTGTACTCCATAACTGTATATCTCGTAGAGAGTATGCTCTTAATTACTTTTGGAACGTTTTACTTTCGTACTTCCCAACTTCTGTTATTAACATTGCCAGTTTTAGTACCATATTCATGATCATTCAATTGAAACTAGGACACTCCATGCGAAAATTTTCGCATGGAGTGTCCTAAATCAGCCAAAAGTTCTTTTTTTACGTGATTTTATGTGGCATGTTAGTCTTGAAAACTATGCGTGGAGAGACATTGTTACTACAGAAAATTCTTATTACTATTATTTTCGTTGGAATGATGCTATTATATCGAATGGTCCATCTAATATCAGGTGACACACCCAATAACCTGCACGTAATGTGACTGTCTTTATTTCTATGCGATTTATGTCAGAGATCCGATTTTTACTTGAATGGATTAAAGCCACTCACAGTGTAAAGTATATCATCAAGTAACTGTATTCTCATTAAATTCATTGCGACATAAAGGAATGACACGCCCGTAGTATTTGCCTTTCATAGTATTATTTTCTTCGTAGTTTATATAGCAATTGCGACACTTTATTTAATTAATCTGTAGGTAATTTAATTAATGTGTCGAATATAAAAAATTATATCAGTGTAGAAGTGGTTATGAAACGCTCTTAACCTATAAATGCAAAGAATCTCAATTTAATTGTATCATCTCGTTTATCATTGTGTACCTTACCTATTATCGTTTCCCTTATGGAATGTACAGTCTTTATAAACCTATAATTAAGTGCATATTACATAGCATTTTAAAGCGTTATTTTGAGAAAATGTGTACACTATTACATTCTTAGAGTAAAACAAAAGTAGTCAGATAAAATTTTATCATAAAAATTGATTCAGGTAACACATAGCCACTTATAAATATATTTCACTAACAGCGCTATACCTTTACTTTTAAATGTGATTATAAGTCGATACTTCACCTAATAAACATTGTTATTAAAAAATATTTTACGGCAAAAATAAGGTCGTAAAATGTTTAAAAAATATTTCATGACCTTATTTTTGTCTGCTGTCATCGTCGAGACAGTTTTGTCAGAGTTTTTACTTACTCTGCTGTTATGATAACATTTAGAGCACATCCAAAATTCCATGGTTTGATAACATTAATGAAAATGCTTTTCAAGTTTTACTGTTTGTTTTTTGTATTAGTATTACTTGTTTGTCTCATCCAAGATACATTCTATACAAAATACACTGGTTATCGCTTATATTTCGAATGGAATGGATTTGTTGTTTTACCAGATCATCTAGCCATCCTCCTATTTTCATTATGCGCTTTAACCTTTTAACTAAAAGCAATTGTTTAACACGCTTTTTGTTCACAACTAGCTTACAAATAAAACATTTCTAACCAAAAAAAGCTTCAATTATAGTATTGAAAGCATTAAGTTTTACCTATTATCTGAGATTTTCAAACTTTCTATACTTTCTATTAGCATCGAACCTTCTAGTCACACATCTCACATTAATGCAGATTTTATCAATTTATGTTATTTAACAAAAATGAAGTTTAACACACCTGTCAAGTGGCTCCAAAGGAAAAGCTGAGGATACTTCAAAACATTATCAACATACTGATTTTTCAGCATGCACTATCGTTGCCAAATTCCCGTGTCTCGAAACTACAGTAGCGCGTCGTAATGCCAATTATATCAAATGCTCACTTACGAGCCTGGGATTAATATCCAATAATTTATAGTTCATATCACATGAATTGAGATAAAAAGTGGCATTATTTATACCGATGGGTTTGTTGTTTCGTAGTCAAAGTATTATAAGCTCACACATCCATTAGGTGTCCTGCACTATATATTTGGAAACCTGCCTCCTTTATTATATTTTTGAAACTGTAATTAATATATTCCAAAAAAACCCTGCTGACTCAGCGGAAATTCTCTGAGAAAATAAAGTAAAACGATTTTCGAGGAAAGTAACTGATACAGCAAATATGGATCATTGTGTAGATTTCGCTGAACAATAAACAAACTCAATTTAAAACGTTTCTTATATGATTTATTTTCCTTCAGAGAACTGTATCTGTGCTACTATTTAACGTTTTTAGGATGCAAAAACATTAAAACCAAATAAATATTTAAAAAGCTAATTGTTTTTATGTTGTTCGAATAATAAAACATCTTATAATATTTCAACTTACTAACTAGGAGCTTTTGTACATCATTTTATTTAATTTTATAAAGTATCTATAATTCTTTTATGTATTTAAATTCAATTATAACTCTTTATTTATAGCTTTGTGTTGTAATTACACTGTGAAGATATTACCATGATATTTTCTGTATTTTCCAGATAAAATTTTACTCACAAATATTTATGCTTGATGATACAAATTATTCGTTGTTGTTTATACAGTTAGTTATTTACCTTCCTAAGAGAAAATTAGTGTTGATACGTAAAAATTGCTGTATCACGAGATATTTTTTTTATAAAAAAAAGTAACCCATTATGCTGGCGAGGTCAGTAGATCATGCTTTGTCATCATAAAACGTTTTATAGCATGATAATTGATATATTGTAAATGACTTGTATAAATAGCATTTCTACAGAGACCTTGTATAGTATTCTTAATTCGCTCGACACTTTTAGATATTCAGGGAAAAGCTACGTTGGTAGTGGTATACAGAATACATATTGTGTTAATAACATACTATAATTATGTTTATTATTGGAAATGCGTTGTAAAAGGTCAGTAAAGAATAAAATATTACAAAATATTACCCTTAGTATTGTGTTGTAATGTTACATAAACTACCAATAAGTGGAACATACTTCGTTGTACGTCATGCTGATTGAAACATTAGAATATTTCCTTTCAGATCCCGTCAAACCAAACATGCTCACCCTTCCAACTGTGGGGGCGTTATAATGTGACGCTCAATCCAAATATTCGTTGGTAAAAGAGTAACCCAAGAACTGGCGGTGGGTCGTGATGACTAGCTGCCTTCCCTCTAGTCTTACACTGCTAAATTAAGGATGGCTAGCGCAGATAGCCCTCGAGTAGCTTTGCGCGAAATTCAAACCAAACCTTTCAGTTCTGGTTCGTGAACACTAAAGAGCAATAGTAAATCTGTTCCATTTCACAGAAACAATGTACAATGTAGTTCTAAAATCTAACAAAATGAGTACTTGTATGTAACTTTAGTATAAACTGATGTTTCCAGTCCAGAAGTATGCTATTTCGGTGTAAATTACGTTCTCGTACATCAATTTCTTTTCAAATGGGTGTGTATTACCACACCAGTTATTCAACTTTATGACAACAAACGGGTTCAACATGTAGATGCTACTTACATAATTTTCAATTTATCCACACCATTGAAATTTGTACTTAAAAGGTTTAGAGAAATCATTACAGAAGAAAAAGTTAAGGCAAGTAATAAAAATAATGAACGTTAATAAAAACTGGTGACTTTAATTTAAGCATAAATTAGTTTTTATACAAATATACTAAAATCCTCTCAATGAATTAAAACACGAAAAAATATTAGCGTTGCACCTGATTTAATAATACTTATACGAACAATATTTTAAGTCTCTCATAGACGTTGAAACTACTTCATCCTTCGTTGATGGCCTTGCATGGTCTGGCGGCTAGCGCGCTCGGCCCCCACTTATCATTAATCCCATTTTTAGGAGGTAAAAAAACCAGTCCAAGAGTTGGGGCTCCCCAGTGGCACAGCGGTGTGTTTTACAGATACACTGCTAGCAACCAGGTTTCAATACCCATAGTGAGCAGAACACAGATTATCCATTGTGAAACTTTCTGTTTAATTCCTTTTAATCCAAGAGTTTTCAGTTAGTGTTATTAAATAAATGCTTTCCCTTTAATAAATCATTTCGAAATTAGGAATAGCTGCCACAGATAATTCTCGAGTAGTTTTACGAGAAATTCTACAGGAAAACAAACTTTTTAATTCATATTTAATCTAAAGGCTGTTATTATGCGCTAACAGTCGACCCACTCAGTTTGTGTAACTAGATTATATAAACAAAAGCCAATTCACTCATATAAAATATTTTTGACAAACTTTGTAATACTACACCATATATAAACAGAATGAAGATACTTACCATATTCTCTACTACGTTTTTCTTTGTGCCAGCGTCGAAATTGTTTTATCAAGTTCGAAACCAATTTCTGCACTACTTGGTTCACCTGTACAAAATGTTTTCTGTGACAACTTTCGGTTAACAGACACTGTTGGAAGGATTTCTAATTCTTTTGATAACATACTTCTTAGAGTATATTTGAATGAACTACACTGGATGTAACACTTCATCAAGCTTCTTCCTTACTTAGCAAGAAGATAAATTATTACCAAAGTAGTACTAAGTAGTAATTAGTAGTACTGATATTCAAACCACAATTCTTTGAAAAGTTGGCACCAGAACACGTTTCATTACCATATTTTATCAAGAACCTAGGTTTTGAATAAAGTTTAATTCTGTTTAAATCTGTGGCCTGCTAATCCTCTATTTCTATTCGTTTGTTTGTGATTAAGCACAATGAGCTATCTGTGTTCAATATAGAAAGCCTGATTTCTACAATTGTGCCACTAGGGGGCTGATCATCTGTTAAATAACATCTCAAACCTTTTAAATTTCAGAAAATCTAAAACACTAAGAAAAAAGGAAAATGAAGAGTGTCTCTTCCACAGCAGTAACGAAGAGATTGACTGGCTAGGATGTATGAAGAGTGGTGTTGATGGTTCTGAATGGATTCACCTGAGCATTACTGTTGGATGTAGTGATACGTGAGTTTTTGGTCTGGTTGTGGCTTGGTTTCCTTAGGGGTGGTGCTGTCTGAGTGAATTAGTTTTTGGTACTTGTTGTTTTTGTCTGTTGGCTAACGTGTGTGTTCTGCGTAGAGTTGTTCGTAACTTGTTAGATAAATAAAACTGTATTAATGACAAATGAGGTAGTAAAAAGAGGCATGGGTCTTTGTAAGTCGTGGGTCAGGCTTGCTAGACTTTCAGAACTGTAGTAGTGATCGATGGTGGGGCATTCGGCTCAGAATGAAAGAAATGAGAAAAAAAAACAGTCATTAGCTTGAACGTGGTCAGCTTCTTGTTTGGAGGTGGTTAGTACGTTCATGAAATGGGTAGAGAGACCTGTTTTTCTGGACCGGAGCTGGTGGGAAGTATGAAGTTTAGATTCTGTGGCTGCTTCAAACGAGTGTTGTATGTCTGTTGAGGAGATAAAAGGGTGGAAGTTTCTAAGGAAAAGAGAAAAAAAGATAAGTTTGGCTTTTAATGGTGAAGCACCTGACATTAATACCGGCATTTTAAGATTTACAAAGAAAAGTAAGGTCAGTTAGTTTATAGGGCTTCTTGTGTATAAGGATTCTGGTCTTTTGCGGGCTGGTAGAAACTCCCGATTTACACTAATCAATAAAATAAACCCATGATTTGGCATGGGTTGAAATGCCATGGTAATTTATTAAAAATTACCGGTGGAATTTGCAGGATATTCGGCGAAAAACGTACGGTCTTCAGATACATCTTGACAGCAATCAATACGTACGGCAAGGCTACAAGACTTGGAGAAGGTAAAAAAAAGAATACTGTATCTGATGGCAGTTTACTTTCATAACATACACCGTAATTAACATTAAAAGAAAGCTGAATCATCATTTTCAAAGCACACCACTCCCTGTTTTATTCCCATAATTCATCTGGTGTACAAGAAGGAAAGTTTGTCTGCACCCACTTCAACAGTTTGATTGCATGGAAATTCATAGATGCCACAACCGGCAAATTGACCGATAGATCTTTGTATGGAATATCATGAATGGTTTGCAATGATGGCTTGTCTGCTGATACAAGTTTCTGAAGAAAGTAATTTTTAACCAAATTCCAAAACAGAAAATACAATTTCATTAAATAATCTTTTAAAGAAGAGGCGACCTTTTTATATACATATTTGTAACATCCTTATTGAGTAGTGAATTCCAATGTTTGCTAGTTTACCAGACTGTTGTTTAACAGTGTAACGCTGTAATACTATCTACAGTTTTATGATTTCGTAATGATATTGTTCCGATTTAATTTTAATTTTATTTAGAGACGTATTTCACACTTAATGACTCTGCCATAATGGAATAAGACTTGAGGGATTTTCCTATGGGTCTCCGAAATACCAAATCACGTGTTTAGTAATTTTTAAAAGACTTTGAGTAATAAAGTTAGAAATTAAGTAAAGATGTAAAGTGTTGAACCAATAAGTAAACGCTCACCAATCAAAACATCAAATTAATTAAAAATAAAGTGAAAGTTTAAACTGAAAATAATTTGGATTCTTAGATAAGTGGCTAACAACTATTAGTGACTGAAAATTATTGTTTCATATAAAAAGAAATGTCACCAGAAAGGATACATCAATGTCTACGGTTATTTGTAATTTAACAGATTTAGACCAAGCAAAGTCTTTTAAACAAGTGAATAAATTGTCAATGTTTAACTGTATTATCACGAACTAAGGAATATTGTTAAGATGTGTAAAATACTAAATATTTAAATGAAATAATAAGGATAATAATTTTATACGATAAAAACATGAGAAATTTAAAACTTACCCGCCATCTTGAAAATATTAATCACGTTGAAATTGCAAAACTTAATGTATTTAAATTTTTTACTTGGAGGGAACAATATTGTGTTGATATACTTGTAGCCAGGAATTTACCAAATGCACATTAACAATCAATATGGAGTATAAAAAAGTTACAGTATATACGATTATTAATATTTTCTTTTTAATTTATTTTGCCTCTAAATTTAAGTTGAAATGTTGACATCTACTATTTAATAACAAACTTTCTTGAGCATTTACTTGAATAGCGAAAATACCCAAAGATTCACTTGTAGATCTACTAACAATTACGGTTTCTAATGGGGTAGAGTTTAGTCTCCGTTGGCATAGCAACCATTTCAGCCTGATGAGCCTGCAAAGAAAGTTCTTTGCCGAGCAACTGTGACTTGAAAAATCGATTAACACAAGTAAGAGGAGCTATGCTTGTAACCACTATAACTGAAAAAAAAAAGTGAAATAGTGAAGTGAGCCTTAATCATGTGTTAATCGGCTTTGAGAAATTACTTGTTGTCAATTTCCGAAGCTGAACGTTTTGCATATCAGCTAATAAATAATAGAATCAAAATAAATTTATTTGACGAGATACCTCAAAGCTTGAAATTTAACTGCTAGTTATTAAAAGGGGTAAAAGCACATTTTTACCAATGAGTGTGTCTTTCTTATAAAAAGGCCACATCGGGTTATCTGTTGTTGCCACCGAAGGGAATCTTACCCCTAATTTTATCATTATATCCCCGAAGACTTAGTCGCTGTCTCACCCGTAAAGATTTTAACAAAAATGACGAGTTTATTTTTGTTTATGAATTTCGTGCAAAGCTACACGAGGGCTATCTGCGCTAGCCGTCCCTAATTTAGCAGTGTAAGACTAGAGGGAAGACAGCTAGTCATCACAACCAACGCCAACTCTTGGGATAATCTTTTACCAACGAATAGTGAAATTGATCGTCACTTTATAACGCCCCCACTACTGAAAGGGTGAGCATGTTTGGTGTGACAGGGATTCGACTCCGCAACCCTCAGAGCACCTTAGACAAACATCGATATTAAAATAGATATGTGATAGTAAATCCGTCACATTAGTACCAAACCAGCAACCTGTATTAGTTCCTTGGGGTTTTATTTTGACGGAAGAGGTAAAGTGGGTTAAGATACTGTTTCATTTAATAAGTCAGTATACGTTTATTTTACACGTTTTCAATTTGCAGACTCGCTATTTTAGTGAAAACTTGATCAGCAATGAAACACTACTGTAATATTGTGTGCCTGTTATTGTTTGTTCCATCATTATTATCGTATAATACAGATATGCATGTATAACTTTGATAGTGTATTGACTAACCAAATGCTTTTCTTCTTTGAAACATGACTTATTAAAACAGTAATTTTATATTTGTTTTAAAACAAGAAACATTACTGTAGTCTAAATCTTTAGCTATAAAAAGGAACAAATGTTCTAAAAATATGAATTACTATTTCAATTAATTTTATGATTGAGTGAAATATTTACTTTTACAGCAATAACAAAATCCCATAAAAAGAGACATTTATCTATGGTAAGCGAGTTTCTGTTAACTAGTTTTTTTACAGAGAAACATCCAAATAATTAGAGAATGGTACTGATTGTTACATAAACAAAAAGCCACACAGTGGTTTATCTGTACTCTGTCCACTATTTGTAACGAAACCTGAAGTTTGGTATTATAGGCCTTCAGTCTTAGAGCTGGGTCATTTGAAAGCAAATAATATTGATACAGTGACAACATACACATTTTTATGGTTGCCTTTGTTTCTAGGCTGAGTGTCTACGCTTGTTTCTGTATATTTTTCTTTTTGTATGGAACGTATAATCTTGACTGTGTATTGTTTTCGAAAGTAAGAATCAACAATATATGTTTTAAGAAAACGAGTTAGAATATTGTTGAAACGTCAAGAAACTCACGTGATTCGTATATAAAAGCCGATGTACCAAGAGACAAAGAGTATTATTATTATTAATTAGCTGCAATCAATGTGCTATAGGCCTAAGAAGTTATAATTATGATTAACGCCTATTAATTGGAAATCTTCAAAATTTGATCAGGAACGTTTATAGATTTCGAACATTACAAACCATTCAACTTCAGTGAATTACTTCTGATGTTATTATTTCTACGAGGACATTAAATATGTTATCCCGTAAGAAGTGAACTTGTAAGCGGTGTGAGGTCAATCAAGAAACGACAACTAGCTAGCTTAAAGGTGAATTTTCAACAAATTTAATAATTGCCTTAGAAACTGTACTTTGGTTAGGTATAATTCCTGTGTGGTTGCCATATTGTTAAACACTTTAGTTTTTGAGTAAAAAATGAAACAAAATATGCGCGTCCTTGAACTCAAGATCCTCTCGGTCGTTCGGCTGTTTCCGTGACGTTTTACCACTATGACGTAATAGTTACCAAACATTTTGTTCCTTTCAGTACTGGTGTTTCATGTAAATCTATAGCTGCTTTTTTCGGATTATATACTTTGTGAGACTATTTTTTTGTCTTGGTATTGCTACTTTATGTTTGTTTTATGATAACATAGTTTACTGTGTTGCTTATGTTTGTAAAAACGGTTCGGCATCGGGCAAAAGCTTCTTTTCGTTTCCGTGCAAGGAGAAGGAACCGGCAAGGTGGGGACAGTTGGTGCGGATGGTCAATAGGAAGAACTAGACTCTTTCACACCATGCAAAGCTTTGTCAAGATCACTTTGAACGCTCATGATTTGTGTCGGATCCCACTGTTTTGGATTTCGTGGGTTTCAAGCCAGGCAGGTTGAGACTGAAAAAAAACATCGGCAGTAGACAGGATCGTCCCCACCATCTTTCCTCATGTAGAGCTAAGGACTGATCTTAGCCTGCAGCGTACAGGTTCCATCCCTTGCCATCACGAAAAGAACAAACCTAAAGGTATGTGTGCAGTATAAAGCGATAAACAATAACTAGTATAATATAATAATTTAAAAAGTACACGTTTTTGAAGAATGGAACTAAACATACACATCTCACATTCATGAGCGTGTTTTGCATTTGTGGCACCTGAAAGTCAGTGAAACCTTGATTTCCTAGTCTAGACAGTGGACAAATCTATCCCAAATAGAGTATATTCCAAGTTTAAAAGCTGGTAGATCATTCTGTAGATGTTTTTGTATCATTTTTACATATGGAGAAGTTTGAATAATACTGTTTTCCCAATTTAACATTTCAAGATAAATTGAAATAAGACTATGTCTTGAACATGTTGAAGTAATCAAATACATGTTATGTATTTTTTAAAAAAACATTGTAGACTTGTGAAACAATCAAATATAAACTCCATAACATATTTCCATAACTCATCATAATAAAATTAATCTTAACACAGTACTTTGACATTGTCATATTAAATGTAAATCTCATAAACCTCGTAAAGCATGTTGTTTTAATATATAATCTTATTTCTTCAGTATCACTCACAGTTCCACTACTCTCGCTCATGGAACTGTCCTCATCACTAGAACTTGTCAGATCTGTGTCAAAAGTAACTGTTCTAGGTTCGTTCAGAGTAGGTTCGAATTGATATGGCGCTACTCGACACTGTTCAAAACACAAAGTCAAAACAGACTCCGCCTCTGTTTCTCCGAATGCACTGGCCACGTTTATTTACATTCAACGCGCTGGCGTTGGCGGTTCGTTTGGCAACTATTACGTCACAGTACTTTTCCTAGCGACAAACGTAAAAACTAAAACGTTCGGACTGCCGCTCGGAAAGGGCTCTTTCTACACTAAGTTCTATGTTTCATTTATTAGCACATATGTTTTATAAAAAAAATGTGAACCTGCAAAATTAATCAGTATGAGTAGTTCATTTGACTGCAAAGTTTTCTTTTTTTCTGTAAAATTCACCTTTAAGCGAGGTGCAACAATATCAACCCGGAATTAATTTGCCCGTCGTGGACCTGGATCATCGATAAAATATTTAGTTCTAGACGTATATCAGATTGTATATTGTTTGTAAATTTTTAAAACTGTTGGACATAAACAATCATTTGAAATAACTATAAGTAAATACCGTTATTATAAATTGTATTGTTTCCTTGTTTGTATATTAAAATATATATGTGTTAAGAAAGCAAATTGTATGTATCAATATTGTTGACAAATATCATAAGTTTAATACATATTAACATTTAATTAACTCCCAACTTGAAATTAAAATTTCCAGTCATTTGAAATAGTAATATATCAACATACATAATATAATAAATCAGAAATTCCTGCGAAATGTATTATAATATGTAATAATAGTTATACTTATGTAATATCTAGACTAATAATGAGGTAAGATATTGTTGTCGTATTTATATCTATAGTATCACTTTAGAAAGTAAAAAACAAACGTTTGAATGAGCACTGGATACATTTACAATACGTTTTGTTCGTACTTTTATGTAAAAGTCTTGCCAAGCAGCCAGACCAGAAAATGTTTCAAATTATTTGCTAGAAAAATTTATTTTATAACATAACAACAAAATATATTACTATCCTTTTTCTGAATAAATATATATCTATGCGTGTGGGGGAGGGGGGTTGAGAGAGAAATGAAGTGAGAGAAAATTCACTACTTTATTTGCAACACTTTCGAAAACTATGAGAAACTTAAATATTTTTGTCTAGTTTCCTTGAAACTATTTTGTATGCAATACACTGTAAAAATGCGAATACATGTTTATTTAAAAGAGAGATAAAATAACAACAAGCCAAAAATGAGTAAGTCTGAAATTAAAACAGAACGAACAAAATACATTGACACCATGTAGAGAACACCCAGTGAGAAAAATTGATTGAACCACATGAATTATGAGATATGGTAGAAGAAAATTAGGATACAAAATTAATATTGACTGTCATGGGCGGCACCTGAAAAGTGATTTATGGCAACATAAGAATATATGTTAATTGTTGTAGAATTCGATAGTCATATTGCAGAAAATTATAATATTAATGCCTCTTATTATGGGAATGTTGACATAAAAAATGTAATGAGAACATTATTAGTAATATTTTGTAGTCAGAAGCAATGACTTTATTGTGATTATATATTAAATTTCTTTTTCTTCAAAGAGTAAGTTTTGGAACTAATTTTTATCAATTTTAAAATACTTTGAGATGCAGAACATCTTCTTTTCATGTTTACCACACTAAAAATTACTCTAACTAAAATATACAAAAATAATTCAATTTAACATCTTTAACATTTACGTAGAAATTATCAAGAAAACGATATCTGGAGCATATGTATATGCATGTTGGTTTTTTTGTTACCTTTTTTTACATTTATATATTTCGAAATGGTTGAACAATGCTTGACGGCTTACACCATAAAAATTCAGGGTACAATCCTTGCGTCAATACATCTCATACATATAGTCTACTGTGCATTTTTATGCATAAATAAATGAACAAAGTATTCTATATATATCAGGTCATTCCTTACGTAATGTCTGATTTTAGGTTTAGAAAAATAAAAATGATTTCAATTGTCTTTAATGTTATTTAATCAATAATGTATGTTCCGTTATTATTAATTACTTCCCGCCAACGATTCACAAGCTTCTAAATGCCACTTCTATAACATTCTTGGGGTTTGGAGGAAAAGAATGTAGAGAAGGTAGTTTGGACATCTTTATGTGTTCCAAGCTTTTTTCCATCAACATAGTCCTGCAGACTTCGGAATAGATGATAGTTTTTATATCTTCATGTGTTCCAAGCTCTCTTCCATCAAGATGGTTCTGCAAACTTTGGAATAGATGATAACCATCTATGGGGCATGGTCTGGAGGATAAGGAGGATGTGGAAGTTTTTCCCAGTTTACCTGTTCAATCTTTGCAGATGTGATCCTTGCTGTATGAGGTCGTGCATTATCCTGTTATAACACTACACCTTTACGATTGATCAAAGCAGGCCTCTTTCCTTTCAGTGCAACATTCAAGCGCTCTGAATGTTGACAATAGAAGTCTGATGTAATCGTTACATTGAGTGGCAGCAACTCAAAGTGAATAACACCAACAATATCCCATCAATCGCTTAACATTTTTATAATATATCAATTTTTCATCTCGAGTCACTAACCTGTCTAAAAAAGGTGAGTTACGTTCACGAGAGTGCAGAGAAGTGAAAATGTCCACTCTTGCTCTAAGGTTGACTTCTGTAAAATCATTGGGGATCCATTTTCCAAGCTATTGCAGATAAAGGTGAACTGTTGAATTGGTTGAATTAAGCTTCTGTGCTAGTTCTTCAACTGTTACAGCACAATCTTCATCAAGTGCAGCCAGCAACAAGTCATCATTGAACTCAACAGGACGACCTGAACGTGGCACATCACTTAAGCTGTAGTCACCTAATCTGAACTTCTGAAACCACCTTCGACATTTTCTTCCATTCAGCGACTCTGAACCATAAACACCTTAAATGTTTCGTGTAGTTTCTGCTGTGCTATTGCTTTTTTAAAAAAATTCGTGAAGCATTATATGCCTAATGTGCTCCTCAGACACATCCATCTTCATAAGAGTTTATTTCATTAATGGTCTGAAAAGAGTGGAGTTGGGTTGGATTCTTTCATTTGTCTGAACATTTTTATATACGTCCTACTATATATTTTAGTCATTGAAACCTTCTACAGAGACAGAAATGATGATTCACTTTCTGTATTAAATTTTCGGACATCACCTATGGGATGACCTGATGTATATAATATGAATACTTAACAGTCAAATAAAATAAAAAGGAAGTACTTCGTTAACAATAGCAAATCCAAACCTCCGACTAATAATATTTGCTAGTAAATAAAAACAAACATAAACAAAACTAAAAAACGTTGCACAAATGAAATAATATATATATTAGTTACATTATCTTCAACGTCTTTTTTTAACATCCAACTGAAACTAATAGCATGTTGAAAGCACTTAAGAGGGAAGTAGTCATGTGCAATAATAATAACCATTATTCATATTTTATTCAACCCAGCTGTTGGTTTCAACTAAAAATATTATGAAATAAGTTTCTTTAAACTACAATTTTGTTTTTAATATTTCTGCATTATTATCTAAATATCCAGCGACTGGTAATTTAAAAATTAAAAATTCGTAATTTAGCTTAATATGCATTATTTATTTCTATTAAGATTCTAAACGTTTAGGCTTCTAGAATAAACCTATGGCAGCCTTACTCCTGAATATTCATGCTATTGTTATTGTATTCTGATCAAACTGTTATCTCTTCTAGCACATATCTAGCTTTATTTATCTTTCATATGTTCTTATTAATACATTTTCTGAACTAAAAGAATAAGTAACTCAAAGAAAGAAAGTAGTATATAACTAACTTCATATACACGACAAAAGTTAGACATAAATTAACTTTACAATACAACATTGCTATTTTCGTTCATTTTCATAAAATCAATGTTAGTTAACAATGTCTTTCTAAAGTAATAGCTATACGTTTTGATTTAGTTTATGTACACGTATTTTTAAATTTCATACCTTTTACCCCCACTTAAAATACACAAAGATCATTTTATATCACATAATGCTAGTATTATGGTAGTAATACTGGTAGTATTCAGCAGCTTAGGATATAAGTAGTGATAAGGTCAAATATGTATTATGTTCCAAAAAATAAATATGGATATTGAAGTCAACAACCTATAACGTTTTTGAATTATAAATAGAATTCATACGCATTTAAATGGAAATAAAGATCATGGTCATGTGTCAACTATTGTAAAATAATTTATAAGATATCTTAAGATATGGTTATTTTTATTTACTATTATCTATTATATAAAACATAAATTATATGAACATTTAACTTAACATATTTTTTTAAATATAAGTGAACAACAGTTTAATATTTACGAGCTTTCTGATGATCAGACCAATTTCTTGGAACGAACTGCCATTTGCCTTTCGAAAGTTAGTTTCATGTTAAAAACTTGTCTCGTAAAGTAAAATAAAAATTGTAATATTTAATTGCCAATCAAAACATTTCTGAAACTGTGATTTGTACTCAACAGAACGACAGGTATCAGGTTTGAATTATTCAACCTTCATAGAAATTTCGCGAAATGTAACAAAAGAGACAAATATTAACTAAAGGATAGAAGTTGAAACTAATAAAACATTTGAAACTTTGACGAGTTTCGATGAATTATTACTTGACAAAACGTTTAAACTAATCAGGGATCGGTGGTAGCAGCAGATAGCCCGATGTAGCTTTGCTAAAAAGAAACATACACACAAACATACTAATCAGAGAAAATTATTTTCATGAGGCCATTTATAGGCAAAAAGAGACGCATTACACATTTTCATTAATTTCTGAGAAGACCCACAAATATTTAAGTTGAAAATTTTCACGCTAATATCCTCTGAAATGATAAGGAATTGATATCTAGAGCTGCACACCATGCTTATAAGTACAAAAATCTGTAAAATAACTTTATCAATAGCAATATTGTGTATTGATGTATTCTCATCAAGTATATTGTGTATTATATTTGTAACTATATGTCAGAACTTTCATCAATAATATAGTTTTGACATTTTACCGCAAAGTTACTTAAACTACAGGAAATCGAATATCGGATTTCGATGTTGTAAGTTCATAAACGTACTGTCCCATTGGGGACACTAATGATATTCTTATTTGGTTTATTAACTGCCAATCGGAGGATAATCGGGCTGTTAAAATTAGCACTAGGAAACTGTAATATTGGCAGTGGGTGGTGATGACTAGCTGCCTTTCCTCTAGTCTTACACTGCTAAATTAAGGACGACTCGCGCAGATAGCCCTCGTGTAGCTTTGCGCGAAATTCAAACCAAACCAAACCCTGATTGCGAGTCGAATGCCTTAACCTCTTTGGCTACGTTATTATGTTTATCATAAAACTATAACTATTAACAATTATTATTTTCAAGACTATATTTGATATTGCAAATGTATTTAACTTTTAAATGCCTTATTCAAAGTATTCTGTAGAAAATAAATGTAAATATATCTACAGTAAAAACCGTTGTGAACTGGAATATTGGTTTATTTTCATATGTTTACATAAATTAAGAATTAAATAAGTGCATTTCTTAAGAATAAAAAGCATGGCGCCTTTGCTCATTTATTTTTTATTAATATATTCATAAAAATCACATTTTTGTCGGCTTGATGTTGCCGGCTAGAAATTGTTTCAGTTTTTATACTTGTCGTCATGTAACTACACGTAAGATTTAAAACGGTTTCGCGACAGCTATAAAATAACTTATTTGATGTTTCTAAAATCGTACAAAAAATCTGTAAACTTTTACTCTTGCGTTTGTCTGTCTGGAACTTTTCTCACAATTTTTTTTAATTTCTCGACAAAATGCTACAAACCTCATATCGTAAGAAAGGCCTTTGTCCTTACTTACATTTTCTTGGTCAAACTTTTCAAAGCAACGAATGTGTTACATGATAACTCAATGTCATTTTCATCACGTGACGACTGGCTTTAATTTCAACTTTAGGTTTTTCGTTGCAAAGTATTTTGCAAAAACGATACTTAACCCACGAGTAATTTCTTTAAAAATAGACATTACACTAAATACAATTCCCATGGACGTTATTTAGTTCTGAAACATGCATTCCCAGTTCGATCAAACCCATACGCTTAACACTTTATAAACATAAATTCAGACGTTTATGTATGTCACCTATATTTGCCTTTATTACAACCTAACACTTACATTACTTCAGAATAATTTAGCTTCGTTTCATTTAATAGACTTCTATAAACACCTTTTAGCTACTTTTTCCCTATGGGTTTCATTCTTCGATTTTGCGAGTTTTTTGTTTCAACTTGTAAAAGGTTTTCGTATACTAAATGCTCATAACTGTTTCATGCTCTTTACACTATTATAAATACCATTATTTCACTTTATTGTTTACTTTACATGTAGGTTTATGAAATAAAGTTACATCTACGTGACTATTTCTCAAATAGACCAAGATTTATTGATTTAATACATATTGCCTGAAAAAAATGGCGTGCGTGAAAATGGTATAGTAAGAGAAAAATCAATTGAAGGGCATGAAACTACCGCTAATGTTTTGCGAGTCATGGCTGGTAACGAAAACTTACCTTGTGATAAATTGAAATTTTGCTACAGATGAGGTACCATGAAAGGTAAGTGTAAGTAACTGTAGATCTGAGACGATTTTAAATCTACAAAATTCCACATGTACTATTCTCTTCATGTTGTAAGTTCGTTCAGTTTTACGTTTATACAATGAGAACAACCAAGATCGCGTAAATTTAGATCCATTTTGCTATCTTGTTTGTTTGTTATTAAACAGAAACTACACAATGGATTATCTTTTTTGTTCTAATTATGAGAATAGAAACCTGGTTTTTAACGTTATAAGCCTTCAGGATTACTGCTGAACCGCTGTTTGGTTCATTGTCTAATCTTCATTATATAAAGATTTAAAATTAATACATTTTGAATACCCTAGGGCCGGCATGACCAGGTGGTTCAGGCACTCGACTCGTAATCTGAGGGTCGCGGGTTGGGAATCCCCTTCACACCAAACATGCTAGCCCTTTCAACCGTTGGGAAGTTATAAGTTACGTTCAATCCCACTATTCGTTGGTAAAAGAGTTGGCGGTGGGTGGTGATGACTAGCTGCTTTCCTTCTAGTCTTACACTGCTAAATTAAGGACGGATAGCGCAAATAGCCCTCTTGTAATTTTCTGAGAAATTTAAAATAAACAAACTGAATACTCTAAAATTGTGTTCTGGGGTAGAGTACAAAGGTTTACTGTGTTATATAGCAGAACAACTTGGAAGCTTCATCACGTCGTCACAGTCCATGTCGTCATTTCCTGTCTGACGGCCGTGCATCCTGACAATAACTCTACAGTGCATTTTTCACTACTAAAGTCTCGATCTATCTATCCAACTCCCTAGGTGTTTGGGTATATATATTTGTATACCCAGGAGGGTCAAGTACACTAGACCTTTTCCTCCTTCCATTACTTCGTTGGAGTGGCCTGATTAATATATTTAGAGTAAATACTGAATGGCTGAAGTAATATCATAACTTTAGTTTGGTCCTTTTCAGGGCAATGTCCATTTATATTGTTCTTTTTCTAATAAGTCTAGAACGTAGGTGGCCTGTTTTTTAGCTCTATTTCATTATTGCTATTATTATTATTATTTTAAATGATTTTATCTTAATGATCTGATGTACAAATTTAACGGGGAGAGGTGTATAGGTCTCTTTTCATCATATATGCAATATCTATCTAGTTCGCATGACAACTCATTTTTTCGCCAATTTTTATCAAAATATTTTATTGCACTATGTAGAAGTCTATCTGGTATTGTTTGTGTATTTGAGTAATTGTGCATGGACTTTGAGGAAGTGGTTTTAGGTATTCTATATGTTGATGTAATTAATGTATTCTGTAATCTTGAAGTTTGGTTTGTAATTGTTTTTTCACTTACATTGATCCATGCAGGAGCTGCATAGTCTATTACAGGTCTGTTGTATGTCTTGTATATTTTAATGATGTTTTCTGGTGTTGTTCCGTAGTTTTATACCAGTTAGACTCCTAGCATAGTTTATTCTTTGCCAAATTTTAGTTTTTATGTTATTTACATGCCCAGCATGGCCGAGCGTGCTAAGGCGTGCAACTCGTAATCCGAGGGTCGCGGGTTCGCATCCCTGTCGTACTAAACATGCACGCCCTTTTAGCCGTGGGGGCGTTATAATGTGACGGTCAATCATTATAATCACATTTTCGTTGGTAAAAGAGTAGCCCAAGAGTTGGCGGTGGGTGGTGATGACTGCCTTCCCTCTAGTCTTACACTGCAAAATTAGTGACGGCTAAGGTTTATCCTCCTGGTTGGGGGTTGTGCAGTGGGCTAACAATCTACTCACTTGAAAACCAGCCTGTTAATGAATCCGCAAGCGATTGCGGCCCTATGTTCCTTCATGGAATCGAGAGGCATAAATAATAATAATGTTATTTACATGTTTTATCCATGTAAGTTTCGAATCATATGTTAACCCTAAAAATTTTGCAAATGTAGCAGTTTGGAGAAGCTTTCCGTTCATGTAGATCTGAGGTTGAACTTTTTGATGTTTCGTTGATTTTGAAAATATTATTAATTGCGTCTTCGCTGTATACATTTTAATTCTATATTTTTCACAATATGTACCATTTTCAATGCAATTCAGTTGATACACATGAATAGTTCATGAAAACTCCAAACTGTGCCATTCTTGTTGTCAAATTAGCCAAAAGACAAAAATTCCAAAACTGTCATATAATTATTCGTTTATATGAATGAAATGATGTTTCTATTATATTTAATGAGAAGAAAATTAAAATAACCTTTAAGACTTCTTTCTAACTAAAACATCTCATTGCTAATTATAAATAACTTCCAGAAAATAGTTGTTTTTTGTAGTAAGCAGTTACTTGAGATGGATTATGTGTGATCCGATACGTGCAATGAAAAGTTATTTATTGTTGCTGTAGACTTAGATCAAATTATGTTGTCAGACAAGGGAATCAGTCACTAATGTAAAGAAATTAAGTTTTGATAAAGCACGTACTTATGATCCTGTAACTGTAATATCACTGTGTTACGAACATGATAAATGGACATGTTAGGTGGAGACGTTTGGCAATTTAGGTATCATATGGAGATAAACTGATATTGTTTATTGCTTTGACTGACATAAATTTGAAAAGGATTGAATAAATGTGTTATTTTCTTAAGCTCAAATGTATGATTGTTTGAAATAATTTTAATATAATTTTTCGTTGACTTTGATTTGACTTTGACTCGTAAACAATCGGTTATTCGTTACTTACAAATATTAGGATTTAAAATTAAGCTTTTATTTCAGGTCTCTCTTAAGTTTCTATCATGAAACTATAGTACAATATAGGCAAATAAATACCTACTTCAAGTTCTTCCCTCATATTATGAGCAGGGTTTTCGATTCTGAAACTGAATGGTCTAAAGTACGTGAAAAATACAAACCAATAAGATATAGGAGGTGTTACTGATAGATCCAACCTTTTTACTGAATCCTTCTTGACTTATAGGTGTCAATAGCTTCCTACATATGTAAATACGAATATCCATCGCCGAAGGTGTTATAATTTGATTAATTGATACTACTGCATGTAGCCCTTAATGTAACCACGTAACTCTTCTTTCAATGAGAACTCTCCTTGTTATATATTTTTATGTTATATATATATATATATATATTGAAAATAAATTTTATCTAACCGTAGTTAATTTCCATATAATACATTAATACTGAAATAACAGACATCCCGTGTTATCCCTTTTATTTTACAGTTTCGATAATCCTAAATGCGGCTTCGAATAATTCAACATTTTTATTAAACTTTTGTTAACAACCGACAAAAAATAAGTTTTTGGTGTTACTGAATCAACATGGTTTAATATATATATATATATATATATATATATTATCATCTAGATTTATTTGGATGAATAAGTTATTCAGGACCTTATCATGAAATAAATGTTTGTTTAATTTGTTGCAGATATAAAAATCCAATTATTTACACGTGCAAGTTTCGTAATTTGACAGAAGTTAAAGTGCCTTCTTAAATTTGTCAACGAATTGGAGTAACTGCTTACTATATATATATATACCACAGTAACAGTTATCATTTCAGGATAAAATTTATAGCTTAGAAATTTTGTGTCATGTCTGATAAAAAACATAGTATTAATAAAAGGATATAATTAACATTATTCTCTTCATATACGTTTAGTCATTCAAATTCTTTACGTTTTTCTAATAGATTAATTTGTCCACCATTTTCGTCGTTATTTATTTTTAAATGCACCTATGCTTTATTCTCTAATCACTTTCATAAATAATGGCGCAAACTAAGCTTCTGTGTACCGAAAATGAATGTAAATCTTTGTTGGCAAAATAGTTTAGTCAAGCGTGTTTTGTCTCTTCTCTAATTGATTTCTAAACAAACATTACATACTACTGTTGAAAGTCTCCGTTGAACTGGTAACGGCTGCTACATAAACAATATATTTGAATTAAACATTGTAGATTACCACTGGGAAAAGTGGCAGTTTCATATCATAAAATTGCCTAAGCTATCTACTTTAATTAATCTTAACAGTTGATCACTTGCAGAGAGAGTATACTGAGCTGTGTAATATTTAGTGTGGAAAAATACGTTGTGTCTCTAGTGATATGTTGCCATTTCTGAAGTAAGAATATTCTGTATTGATAAAATAATTTTATGAAACTCCATAGACAAATTCTCTGGCAAATATGTTTCATTTTTGTATGTTGCCTTTGTTCTTATGGAGTATCCTTATTTCAACTTGTTTACAGGCTGTCATAAGAATCTAATTCGCATGATATATTAAAAATACTAATATAAAAGCCTACATACGTTATAATTGCAAAAGAATTACGCCTTAGATTCAGAATAACAACTATCGTTAAAAATTGAAATAACACAGTACTATACTAACAAGAAAAACAACTATAAAATCTTTCGGATAATTTATTAGTGACTTCTCGTGCCGTTCATTAGTTAGTCCTAGATATCTCGGGGGTTAAAACTTGTAACTTATACTTTGTAGATAATGAGAAATATGTTTGTTTTATACGATGTTTTAATAAACGTAAAATTAACTAAAGCATTTCTTTGAAATAATCTCTGCATCTATGAACATAAGTTTGCATAATATATTGCTATTGGGTTTAATCTACATCTTCTTAAGCTGACGAAATTTGTGTTATATATATGTATATATTACGGATAATACAAGATAAAATACTGTTACACGAAGAACGTATGCAAATGTTATATAATTGACATAAATGTCTTATAGGATACTCTATTTATTTTTAGTCTATTTTTTATCTTTTCATTAAAAATTCATGTTGCTTAGTAGATCTGTTTCATTGAACGTCTGTACTATTAATGTGTATGTGCAGAGGTATGGATATTTTCTTCTTGTTTTTCTTCTACACACGTCATTTTTCAATAGAGTAGAAACATAAAAGTGTATGTCATCTACAACTTATTAGCTAAGATAACTTTCGGGCATTAATGCTAAACTTTGATATTGTATTAAAAGCTGCTATTTTTAGACTTTAGTATATTTTTAAATATATACGTGTATGTGAACAATATAATTTTATCAATTCATACTGTTTTATAGTGTTTAAGAAGAAAAAAAAAGTAGTAAAACACTGTTAAACAAAATTACTGATAATCATACCAAATAAGGGAAATGTTACAATTTTATTGTTATAACTTTATTTAATTCAAACAGAGAACTTGAAAAGCGAGGTATTCAAGAAAATAAGTTTCTTTCCGTTAGGAACTTTACTGAACACGGAGACTTAGCTAATTGTATCGAGTTTCTTTTTTTAACTTTTCATTTGATATTTATATTTCATTTGTTTCTACTGTCAAAATAACACGAAGAAAAACAACGAAAAGAGGAATTTTGAAATGTTGGAAATTCTCTTATTTAATTTTAAGATTATTATATATCTTTACAAAAATAATATTATTTTACTTATTTAACCACTTATGTAAATTTTTTTAACTTCAGAACGTTATACTTTCTGCATATCTGGAAAACAACATGCTGTTATCAGGCATATGTTGATGTCACAAAGCTACACAATGGGCTATGTTTGGTCTGCCCACCACGAGAATCGAAACCCGGGTTTTAACGTTGTAAATTCGCAGACATATTGAGGTGCCACTGACGTAGGAGTATTCATTCAATGAACATGTTTATCACAAAAGTATTATCTAAGCAAGTGTTAAGCTGATTTATCCCAGGCCAAAGAAGAAAATATTTCACTGACATCACGTCTGTTTTTAATACTTGAGCAAATTAGTAATTTTTGGCATTTACAGTTGTTTCCTGATTAGGTCGACAACAATGTCACTAGGGCTAATCGCTTCTAAAAGCCATAATAACACACTATTCTCTAACGTTCCAGTTTCTATTACAACGAGCTTTCGCGAATAATAACAAAATCAAAGCTACAGCACACATTCTAGCCAACTTTAAAAAGACCCTCCACTCTATTTATACCTAAAACACAAAAGTTCACTTTTCACATCAACTGAAATATTGAAGCTAACTTCTTTAAGACGTTTTCGTTTGACAGAACGTCTCTCAATAAACTTGTTTACGAATAATTACGAATTTGCTGTGATAAGTGCTTAGCATGTCATTCATGACATTATACGTCAAAGCTGTAGTGACTCTTTATTCGTCAACACACATAAATCATTCTGACGAATTGTAATGCACCACCTCTAATTTTCATTTTTCAATCGTGTAGCCGCGAGTAAGCTAAATATTCCTCATAAAACATACACTTCTGATGTTTGGTTTGAATTTCGCGCAAAGCTGCTCAACGGCTATCTGCGCTAGCCGTCTCTAATTTAGTAGTGTAAGACTAAATGGAAGACATCTAGTCATCACCATCCACTGCCAACTCTTGGGCTACTCTTTTACCAACGAATAGGGATTGACCGTCACATTATAACGCCCCCACAGCTGAACGGGCGAGCATGTTTGGTACGACGGAGATTCGAACCCGCGACCCTTAGATTACGAGTCGAACGCCCTAACCCACCTGGCCATTCAGGGCTTTGATGAAAGAAACTGAATAGTTAGTAAAATATAAATGTTTTTCCTTCTGTTTTAGCACCTGTACACTTGTTATAACAATAAGAATAAAACCCTAATCATATTGTACTTACAAATTTACTCAGTTATTTTAATTAAGGAAGCCTTGTTTCGTTTTCTTGTAAAATAATGTGAATAGAATATTATGGTAACTTAATGTGTTTTGATGGCGAGTAATATCTCAGAGAAAAACCTTAATAAGCATTTTTTAATGAACTTATAAGAAATTATATTCGTATTATAAGTCTAGGAAACTTTATTCTGTGTAAAAAAGGAAAGCTAACATAGAAACGTGACAGAGCCTTTCGCAGTTGTCACTTACAGCTAGTTGTTTTCCAACATTTTCGATTTTTTAACTTAGATGGTCACAACATCTTTCCCCCCAAAAAATGTTCAGTTGAATGAATAAATGCTCAAAACTAACATATATGTTTTATATAACAGATGCGGATGGAATTTATATGCAAAAACGGCTCGTTTGGGCTGAGAAAACACTTTACATAGAAGAGCGAACAACGTTTCGACCTTCTTCGGTCATCGCTCTTCTATGTAAAGTGTTTTCTCAGCCCAAACGAGCCGTTTTTGCATATAAATTTCTCAACAAGTGGGTTTCTCGTCATCACTGAGATGCGGATGGAGCAAAACATCACATGATTAGAGCATAGTGTTCTTTCATTGATTAATATACCACCTTCTGTAAATAAAACGATTAGAGTAAAATTCAGAAGCGAAATGTACTTTCAATGATAAGTTGGTTTTTTCGCAAACAAATTTTAGTTTCAATTTAAGATCTTGAATAAATCCAATTTTCAAAGAGTAAGGAAACTACAAACAATTTTAGTAATAACAGACATGTATTATTTCACGTGTATGAATTTAAAAATAATTAAATCGTGCTCAGTGATAAAAAATGAATTTTATTGCGAAATTATATTTAATAAAATTAAATTTATATATTGTATCCTAATTTATTCCTGAATATAAAATACGATTCAATTATTTCTATTTCTGAACGTCACTGAAAATAGTGTGATTTGCCATCTCTTTTACTTTGATTGCAAACACCACTTGTAACACTTGAAATATTGCTTATTTCTTCTTATTCCATGGACATGTTTGGGTCAAGCGCTTATCGTGAGAGTTCAAGGATGGCAGATTGTACACTATAATTATCTACATTCAACACTTGAAAAATAAAACGTAATTTTAATTCATATATTTTAACAGTATGAAGAGATGGGGGCAATTTGAAAATTTCCTCGTGATATCCTGAAGTACAAAGTATGTTTATAAGTGATTGTGAAACTAAAAAAATACGATTTATAAACTGTGTTTTTTACTTTTGAATCAGAGTTCAATGAATGAATGTTTGTAGTACAGGCATTTCTTGCACGTTTCAAAATTATCTCGCAAAGTTACACCAGGGCAATCTGTGTATAGCTGTCCTTACGTCTGAACTGATAGACTAGAAGAAAGGAAGCTAGTTAACAGCACGTACCTCCCAACTCTTAATTTGACCATTACTTTTGTAGCGCATCTAAGGTGCTGAGCGCAGTTTTGCGCTAACATTGTGTGAACCATGAACCATCAGCGAAACATTATTTTGTAACCTTAAGTGGTAGGAACGGCGAGAGCAGATAACTCTCGTGTAGTTTTGTGCGAAATTCAAAACAAACAAACTTTTTATTTTTAAGTTGTATTAATGTTCATTTTTTACAATCTTCTTTTAAATGAAATTTTCACGCAAAAGCGAAGGAGAAGCCTGTGATCTAAAAATAAGTAGATGTCTTTTTGTACAGGTATCATTCATGGGAGGCCCGGCATGGTGAGGTGGTTAGGGAGCTCGACTCGTAATCTGAAGGTCATGGGTTCGAATACCCGTCATACTAAACATTCTTTCCCTTTCAGCCGTAGGACATTATAATATGACGGTCAATCCCACTATTCGTTGGTAAAAGAGTATCCCAAGAGTTAGCGGTGGGTGGTGTTGACTAGCTGCCTTCCTTCTAGTTTTACACTGTTAAATTAGGGATGGCTAGCGCAGATAGCCTTCGTGTAACTTTGCGTGATATTCAAAACAAAAAAAATATTCGCAAGGATTAATAGTTTTGACAAAGGCGTGCCTAGCTAGTTACTTTCTTTAAGATACTTGGAAATATATTACGTGACACACAAACTGGTTGACGTTGTGAATGATTGTGTGTGTGTGTTTCCACGTTACAGCTGCAATAGCAGACGTAAAGGAGCATTTATTTAGAATATATTGCTTTGTAAGGGAATTTATTAACTTCAAAGTGGTTTCTGGAAATATCATTTATCAATCTCTTTATAACGTGTTACTGGACAAAACAACATGATATATTCATACTCATAAAATAGCTTCAAAGCTAGAGGTATTTTGAACATTGTCTATTAATGGACTGGTCACACTAAAGCTGTCTTCCGCCTCGCGACACGCAACCTGTCTGGCTCGTGTCTTGCTCTGTCTATTTATACTCCTGCAGTAATCTTCGCATCCACGTCTTCTACACACGAATCTTAATTCTTTATACGCGTACTTTTTCAGTTATGTTATGCTCGAAATCAACGTCAGATAATTCACGTTCAAGCAAGAATCATCGTCAACTTCCATAAATTCAATTGTCACTTCAAGTGTAAAAACAGCAAAGCGACTTGATACCATTTTTATTTTTTTCTATACAAATAAAATAGTTCTCAACTTTAGTATAGGTTATTCTATCTTGGTAGTAGTTGTGGTTTTATCTCACAAGCTCACTTTCGTTTCTCTTTCACCTCTTTAATATTAAATTAACCGTCTCAATAAAATAAATTACATCAATGCCGAATTATTAATACAAGAATAATTTCCATTACTTTTATATCAGGCTCCTCATGGCTAGGGGGTTAAAGCACTTGACTCGTAATCTGAGGATCGTGGGTTTGTATCGACATCATACCAAACATGCTCGCCCTTTCAGCCTTAGGGGCATTCTAATGTGACAGTCAAAGCCACTATTCGTTGGTAAAAGAGTAGCCCAAGAGTTCGCGGTGGGTAATGATGAGCAGCTGACTTCTCTCTAGTCTTACATTACTAAATTAGGGACGGCTAGTGCAGATAGCTTTCGTGTAGCTTTGCGCGAAATAAAAACAAACAAACAATACTCTTATATCTATCTCAAGAATGGTCTTTATCCGAAAATGAATCCCATCAGAACATCCGTCCATGAGTGAAGATGGGCCTGAGGAGAGCTAGGAACACAAAATCCGATGCTGGAAAACCTACTCGTAGGCCATCATCATGCCTGAATAATCTTCATAAACGCTCAAAGATCAAATTTGCTGATCTACCAAGGATAAAAATAAGACTATACAACATTCTTTTTTTTTTAATGGAACGCAGATATGGCATAATTCACGTCAAGGTAGACAAATTAAAAGCAATAATTAAATAATTATAAACAGTTACATTAATTAATAATGATTCAGTAATGACAAACTCACAGATGGCAACCACACAGCCAAGCTACGGACTCAGAGAATTTAACAATATATTTGTCATGTCAATTCAGTGTGCCTAACTGCATTATTTTAATATGTGTATTAAAGATAAAATGTAATGCAAGGTGAACATTTTAAAATCGTGATTTAAGTCGTTTTAGTTAGCTTATCATGAATGGGGACATGACACTGTTGTTAATTCCAACTGAAATGCATAACTAGTTTTTTGGGTTTTTTTATGTAACGCAAGCATTATCAGTTGTAATATGTTACTCTAAATATATTGTAAGTCGAATTAATGGGAAGAATTAAAGTACAAATTTTAGAGAAAGTCTGAACTCTTATAAACAGGCTTAACAAAAGAAACGATGTCAGTCAACCTTTATGACCTTTATCTGTGACGATCCAAATACAATTTTATCAGCGGGGAAAAATATATTACAAAATATATACAATTTACTGTGAACGATAACTCTTCATAAATATCATATTAACTTAAAACTTCAAATAATTTAAAGACAGGGTAATTTCTATACGCATTTATTTACACTTTGAAAGTAAAATGCAACAGGCGGAATGTAATACTTTTATCAGTAATATAGGGGATGTCTGTTATGAATCGCAAAGTATATTGAAAATATTATTATATAGATTAATAGGAAAATTTTTCAGTGTCACGAACTTTAGAAGAAAAAAATTGGTTTGATTTGTTTGTTTCGAATTTCGCGCAAAGCTACACTAGGGTTATTTGCGTTAATTGTTTCTAATTTAGCAGTGTAAGACTAGATAGAAGGCAGCTAGTCATCACCACCCACTGCCAACTCTTGGGCTACTCTTTTACCAGCGAATAGTGGAATCGACCATCATATCATAACGCTCCCACGACTAAAAGTGCGAGTATGTTTGGTGCGACAGGAACTCGAACCCGCGACCGTCAGATTGCGAGTTGAGCGCCTTTACCACCTGGCCATCCATGCCAAGCCTATATCCCTTAGTAAAAGCTCTCTCTAGCTGCATCATAGCTTTGTTCTTTTAGTTCATTCTAGTAGCATTGTTACTGTTGCTTGAAATACGATGAATTGTTACGATACGCTTCTTAAAATCTTGTTTTAATTAGAAATTATTTATTTTCATTACAAACGTCCAAATAATTATGCTACTGGTTATTTGTCAATCAGTTGTTTATTACTGTAAAAGTATCGTCACATAAATAAATTAAACTCTAGAAAAAAAAAAACCTTAGTAAAGAAACTACTAGTGAAAACATTACTTGAGATAAACATTGACAAAACCAGGGATTTCAGCGGATTATTTCTTCCTCACAGTACATCTTTAAGGTAGACGAGTAAAGAATGTGTTATTGATATGATGAAATAAAACAAACTTTAAATCAAACCCAAGGAGCCGAAGAAAGAAGGTAACTACTGTAAACAAACATTCTGTAATGGGCTGACATCCTGATGTGAGAAGCAAAAAATGTCCAAAATGAAAAATAGTTCAACAATCAACGTGGCTTAAAAATGAATAATAATTATGAACTACGAATTCGAAAGTCTAGGTTACATGGAACAATTTTTGCGTGTTAGGACCATTTCTAATCGTTTTACTTTCCTTAACAAAGTTCTGGAGCATCACAGTTGACCCATGTAGCCCAAACATACAAAAAATTTGCTAAGAAAAACTGTAGAAGGTACACTTTGTAGATTTTTTTTTTACATTTTTACGTGGTAGAAGATAGAAAGCGTGACTGTACTACGTTACACAATTTGATTGATTGTTTGGTTTGTTTGTTTGTTTGTTTGTTTTAAATTTCGCGCAAAGCTACTCGAAGGCTATCTGCACTAGCCGTCCCTAATTTAGCAGTGTAAGACTAGAGGGAAGGCAGGTAGTCATCACCACTCACCGCCAACTCTTGGGCTACCAACGAATAGTGGGATTGACTGTCACATTATAACGCCCCCCACAGCTGAAAGAGCGAGTATGTTTGGTGCGACGGGGATGCGAACCCGAGACCCTCGGATTACGAGTCGCACGCCTTAACCCACCTGGCCATGCCGGGCCGATTGTTTGGAATTAAGCACAAAGCTACACAATGGGGTATCTGTGATCTGCCCATCACGGGTATCAAAACCCAATTTCTAGCGGTCTGAATCCGTAGACATGACGCTGTGCTACTGGGGAGCAAGTTACACGAACTCGTCATTTAAACAACATAAACACTATATTCAGTTTCAGTTTGCGTTGGCAGTTATAGGATTGGATATTTCCACGGAGGTATCTGTATTGTGACGTATTTAAAATTGTCTATTAAAAAAGGAAAAATAGTAATGTATTATCAAATTATATTTATTTGTTTAATGAATTTTGCATATAGCTACTCGAGGGTTATCTGCTCTAACTGTCCCTAATTGTAAACTTATAGACTAGAGTGAAGACAGCTGGTCAATACCATCCACTGCTAACTCAAGAGCTACTTTTTGACAAAGACTGGTGGAATTAACTGTCACATTATAATGTCGCTAAAAGGACAATTATATTCGATAAGAGGCCTACAAGTTGCAAGTCGAACGCCCTGCTACCAGGTTACGCAATATTTGTTTGAAAATACAAAGAGAAAAGCAACAGAAAACAGCTCTAGAAAGGCCTACATGTATAAGTATATGACTATAGGGATAATGTTTGTCAATCGTTTATGGACAAATATACTAAATCGGTACCAGTCGCTTTGAGACAGTCATCAATGACAAGATACAGGCACGATAAATTGAATTAAATCAGTGATATGATTACGTATATCTCTTGTATAATAATCTAATTAAGCTTTTCTATGTTATATATATGTGTGTGTGTAATAAAATATATATATATATAGTATATACTATGAAGCGTTGCGCTCTCTAGGCAAAATTCTCTAGGCTTAGCCTTTTGCATAATTTACAATCTTTATGCAACGATACACTGATAAAAGAGAGGAAAAGGAGATAAGCAAGCAGCATTTCCCATTGTAATATGTTGGGATACTATTGTATGGCTGAATAGTGAGCTTGAAAATCACTTTTCTGCTGCACCCACAGGCCCAAAGTCTGCAGAACATTTTCGTAAAAACTGGATAGGAAACTGGAATCCGTTGATTCAATAGCCATGTCCAGAACCAAATTGGGCTCTTATTATATACATGTTTCCATATTCCAAAACTGACCACTTTTCATATTCCTTAAAATCTAAAGTTAGATTCTTCATTTTTTCAAACTTATTAATTCCTAGACCAAACTCATATTTTTATTATATATTTATTGGCTCGGCATGCCCAGGTGGTTGAGGCACTCGACTCATACGTAATCTGAGTGTTGCGGATTCGAATCCCCATCGCACCAAACATGTTCGCTCTTTCAGTCGTGGGAGCGTTATAATGTGACGGTCAATCCCACTGTTCGTTGGTAGAATAGTAGCCCAAGAGTTGGCGGTGGGTGGTGATGACTAGCTGCTTTCCATCTTGTCTTACATTGTAAAATTAGGAAAGCCTAGCGCATATAGCCCTCATGTAGCTGTGCGCGAAATTCTAAACAAATTTACTTGTTTTGCAAATGATGTTTTAAATCATTGTAGGTACATTAAGTATTGTACATACATTAAGTATCATTGGTACATTACTCCTTTTAAACTGAAGCATTCATTTGTATACAATTTTAAAATTAAAAAGAATGGGTTTGAGAAATATAGAAAATTTTATTACGGCTATGTTAAACAAATTTCAGTTCTACTATAACTTTAATTTCAAATTTGGCGACAACATAAAAATTATTTATTGTATAATATTTCCAGTAGTATAAAAACGCCTATTTCCACAACACTACATCTTTAATGTACAGTAATGAAGGACTATGCGAAGAAACGGAAATGAAAAGAGTAACATAAATATATTTAAGTTAATAACGTTTCTGCTTCTGTTCTTTGCTACAAACGTTGAAATATAGCGGTATTATGCCAAGCTGTATTGTACGTGAAAATTCTGAAATGAATTAGCATATCTCTTCTGAAAGAAACATACAAATTCACACAAAAGCAGAAAACTCTTAAAATACTCACCTAAGGATTAAGAAAAATGTTTGGTATACTGATACCAATTTATAGTGACTAATCCGACCAAACTGTTTTTTGGAGAGGTTTGGTTTAGTTTTGAATTTCGCGCAAAGCAACACAAGGGTTATTCACCTATCCCTAATTTAGCAATGTAAGACTATAGGGAAAGCAACTGCCAGTTCTTGGGCTATTCTTTTACCAACGAATTTTGGAAGGGACTTAATAAAATATTTAATTATGTTGTTGTTGTTGGTTGTAATTGCATAATTTTTTTTATGTTCCTGTAACACGATAGGGAAGTGCCAAAAGCCTACTTTAAAGGTATATTTGGTTATTTAACTTTATTGTGGATGCTAGAAATCGGGTTTCGACACTCGTGGTGGTCAGAAAATAGATACACCATTGTATAGCTTTGTGCTTAATTCCAAAAACAAAATCCGTTGTTGTATAGAAGACATAATGCTAGAAATAAAGCTTCAAAGCTTTGTACTATTAGCTTCGGTTTGTGTTTCATTGAACACTCCTAAAGAAGATATAATGCGAAAAAAAGAGTAGCTAGTTAAATAAAAACATTTTGGTGTTATTAGGTCTTTTTTATTTCTATGCCTATTTGACGTTTACAGTATAAGATAATAGCGCAATAGATTTTTAGTGCTAACTTTTCCTTCTCAACACAAACTTATAATAAGTTTATTAGGGTAAACAATTATTTAAGTATTATAAAATTTGAAATAGAATAGTATTAATGTGTATGTTTTTCTTATAGCAAAGCCACATTGAGCTATCTACTGTATCCACCGAGGGAAATCGAACCCCTTATTTTAGCGTTATAAATCCGTAGACGTACCGCCAACCAGCGGGGGACAATAATGTTAATGGAATAACCACCTACTTTGTCGATAAAGATCTTTAAAACTTAGCTTTTATATTTCCAGCTTTACCTACACAAACACGTAATGCCTCAGATATACCTCTGCGAACTGCGAAACATAGCGTCACAGTATTATTGATGATTCTCACACCACCTAAAGTTCTTCGAATTTTGTTGAACCAATACCACTCTAAAAAAATTTAATTTCACGAAAATATTATGAATTATAAAAGACGCGTGCAAAACCTGACAAGCCAAAAAAGATAAAAAATCAATCAACTGTTTTCTTCAAGATGTTTTTATTATTGAATTTATTATTATGTACTATAACTTATCTCAGACGATTTTCCGATTTATTATGTTACGTATATTACGTACGTGTTACGATTTCACATAGCCGAGAATTTTAATTCTATTTTTAGAAGTTAATTAAATATTCGTAAATATTAAATTCGTGATATTTGCCAACAAGATTGATACATAAACATATTTTCATATACAAAAAATGCAATTTATAATAACAGTTATTACTAATAGTTATTACAAATGAAAGTTTATGTACAAGAGTTTTACAAACCTACAAATAATACTGAGTCTTATATCTGGTTTGGAACTGAACATTTTATCGGCATTCATGGAGAGTGAATTAATTCTTTGATTATACACTTGTATACTTCTCTTAATGGCTAGCTAGCTTGAAGCAGTCGTTAGTTTTCACCGACGACAATATCTAATGTCTTCGTATAAATACTAACGTCCGAAGTTAATTCACTGAGGCTAAACAGTTTATAGTCTTCAAAATCTATAAAAGTTCCTGCTCAAATTTTGTTAAGCGTTAATCACAATTATAACTTCCGATGTTTTTGTAAGAAACACGTAAAATCCTCGAAGTTTCAACAATGTTCAAAAATACGTAAACTACAAATTGTTGATTCTTCTTGTTGAAACTATTCCACAAATTTAAAAAACAGGCGAGACTTGCCTAATACTCATCCAACCATATACGTCACATGCATCGAACTGAAACACATGTGAGTATTAAAATAAACATATAGTGGTAAATTTGTTACACAATTAATATAAAGAAACAAGTAAGAATGTAAGCCAAGATATAGAATCAGATCATTAGTATTGATTTACTACAATCATCACAGACGTTTGGAATAGTAATTAATTTGCGTATGCTATCACTGACAATACAACTCAAGATCCTCGTGATGAAAAATATTTCTCAATGAAGTATAGATGAAGGAAGTTTAGTACAGGTAACAAGAAACCTTGACTGATTGTTAACTACTCTGCGTTTGAACACATTTTGAGTTGAAAAACACGTAGTTTGTGTTATGAACTTTGCTTGTTGTGTTATTTTCCTCCTGGCTTATACTGTCATAATACAGACGTAGTTGAACATTTCGTGTTTCCTCAAGAATCCTCTTTGATTGTCACACCAAAACTGTTCTAAACGGCTTTCATTACTTAGCAAAATTCACAAAGAAGCTTGGATTTCTTGGAGTTGCATATGAAGTTTGATATCACCCCTCAGTCGCTTTTTATTATCCAGAAGTGAACTGTATTAAGTTATTATACGGTAAAGTTCATGATATTCTTGTTCACCTCATGTAGAATAGATTATTTTACTCTCTCATAATTCATTTAATTCTTAATATCATGATGTTTTGAGTACACTTAATACTGTAAGATAGGTACACTATCTCAGAGCTATGTAAGACAAATAATAGATATGATGTAAGTTATTTTCATCTACTCGTAAATTGCTTGGATTTCCTTATACAGTATCAAACACACTGTTGGTAAGAACGTGCTTTCTAGTCACTATGAGGATAACCTGTACGTTGGAGAGGTAAAGAAAAAGTGTCACGGGCTATTATATAGCCGCACAATAGCAGATATACTAAATAAACTCAGTATTACCCAAAAAATTTATTCTCAAAGTCTAAGTTTTTGACTCCATCTATCCAGTGTAAAGGTTTCTCTTATAGTGACTACAAAGCACTTTCACACCAACAGCATGTTTGACACTTTTCACTGTGATATAGGTCCAGCTTATCTCCCTTTGTTTAACTTGGGTTCATGTTGTTTTGAATTAAACACAAAGCTACTCAAGAGGCTATCTGTGCTCTGCCCCCCACGGGTACCGAAACCCGGCTTTTAGCATTTTATGTCCGCAGCCATACCGCTGAGCCACTAGGGGAGAACTTGGGTTCATAGCTGCTGATGAGGAGTGGTATTTTACGAAGTTGGTATAACCCATTAACACATGATGGTCACAGTGTAGGTTGAAATAAACCTTTGTTGAACTTAGACTTCGGCATTAAACAATTTTTGAAATACTAAGTGTTTTTATTTTTCGAGTTATTGCAGTGATAATGAAAGTAAAACAACAGCTTTTATGCGTGTTAATCAATAACGTATGAAATTACACGATTTGGTAAAATGTTTTTCTTCGTGCTGCAATTAACATAAAAAATATATAATTAATAAATCTCCATTAACATAAAACCTTGTTCTTCTTAGCTTCCAGTTCATTTTATTTCACTTGATTTCATCCTTAAACAGGTTTACATTTCGCAAAAAAACTGCCTGACTCTTCATTTCATGACTACTTTCCCTATTTTGTTTATCTGTCTACGAATTATAAGTGAAAACAATTTCGCTCTCCTGGGCTGGACATTACTATATTAGCTATTACTAGAATAACTAAACCTATACGGTTGTTATTAAATCACAAAAAATATTAACGTTATTTCAATTTGCATAAAGTGAATTCGTGCGCGATGGAACTCTGACAGAAGCGTTACTTTTTGTTTTTCTCTTTTAATCGAGTTTATAGCTATGGAGTTTATTTTCACAACGGAAGTTCATGTGATTAAGGTACCATGACACCATCACAAATCATGCCACTGTAAACGACAAGTCAGAATTCCATGAATTATAACACTTCATTAAACATTTAGCAAGAATATATACAGTACATACAAAGACATAGAGATTAATCGAAACAAGCAGAATTATAAACATTTGTAAGGAACTGGGTAGTACTATATTTTACGATCTACGTAAAAAAAATATATATATATAACAATTATTTTAGGTTAAAGTACTTTTATGTGTTTCAGACAAACACTCGTCTAAATGAGTCAGGATTATGAAGTAATAATACATCATCTACTCATGTTAAGAACATGTGCAAAATGTTCACTATTTTCCCCTTCCTTGGATTCGTTTTCAACACGTTCAAAATGTTTCTAATCATACTTGCTTCACTCCTTTTGTAAGTTTTATAATTGGCAGAGTATTTAGTACTGTATTTATATTTTTAATAAAATGTTTTATTATTATGTTTTTGTGTGTTATAAACAGTGATGAATATGTTGTGTTTAAACATGTCGTCACGTACCTGGTTTGGTTTGTTTTGAATTTGGCGCAAAGCTACACGAGGGCTAGTCGTCTTTATTTTAGCAGTGTAAGACTAACGGGAAGGCAACTAGTCATCACCGCCTACCGCCAACTCTTGGGCTGTTCTTTTACCAACGAACAGTGGGATTGACCGTAACTTATAACGCCCCCACGACTAAAAGAACGAGCATGTTTGGTGTGACGGGGATTCGAACATGCGACTCTTAGATTACGATTCGAGTACCTTAATCACCTGGCCATGCCGGGCATCTGCTCTATCTGTTGAACGTGTATCTTGGCAATATCTTTACAGCGTAGATTCCATTTCAAAATTTACTATCAGAAGTTTTTGTTCCTAATTTGAACCCTTCTTTATGCTCTGAATACATGATCATTTTGTGACTTCCTTATTTGCATATTTAAAATCAATTTAATAAGTGTACTCAACCTCTTTGTATTCGCGAAATAACTGGTGAAGTTTTCAGCTATTTTAAGGCCTAGTAAAAGTTTCAACAAGCAAAAGAAAGGTCTTACGTGTTTTTTTTACTCACATATGATTATAATTGATTAAAAGTATCGCAAAAAATTACTGCACTCAGGTGTTTCTAAGCGTCTTAAATTAAAAAGAAATTGCTCTAGACTACTATTACCTGTTAAGTGACAAATATAAAATGGTAAGATATATTAAATAATTAAAAGAAAAAATGTATTAGTTCTATTGATATGTGACACTTTATATTCTACAAGGTCATATTGGAGTAATTTATTCAGAAAAAGTCCTCGCCCTCCAAGTAGAACAGCGCATGCCAGCAAACTTACAACGCCTTATGCTTCACTACGAACGAGGAAACGCACAATATGGTCAGATGGTTAGAACCTTTGACTGCTCATCTAAGGGACGCAGGTTTAATCCCTGTCCCATAAAGCATTTACGTTGGTAAAAGAGTAGTCCAATAGTAGTCAGTCTTACATTGCTAAATTAGGAACAACTGGCGCCGATAGTCTTCATGTGGCTTTGCGCGAAATTCAAAACAAATAAATCTGTTGTAATTTATTTAGCAAATAAAAATAATTTAAAGAAAATATTAAAAGTTTATTTTCATTCTGATAATAAAATTGTGGTATTAATTTTTAAAAAAATTAAAATATCTTTAAGTATGTTAAGTTGTAAAGTAATTGTTTTCATACTTCCATGCTGAGGGTCGCGGGTTCGCATTCCCGTCGCACCAAACGTGCTCGCCTTTTCAGCCGTGGGGGTGTTATAATGTGACGGTTAATCCAACTATTCGTTGATAAAATAGTAGCCTAAGAGCTGGCGGTGGGTGGTGATGATTAACTGCCTTTTTTCTTGTCTTACACTGCTAAATTAGGGACGGCAATGGAAAAAGCCCTGGAGTAGCTTTGCGCGAAATTAAAACAAACAAACATACATACATACTTCTATGAGAATTAACCTAAGTAAAAGCCTTCAAAGATTCGTATGTAACGAGCAAGATTGCAATTTTTAAATCTGTTGTAAAAATTGTGTGTTTTAAGCCTTTTCCTTTTAATTGCTTTGATTTGTCCGATAGTCTATTGTCACCATACTGATTTTAATAAGTAGTCCCAAGCGGTAAGTTTACGGCTTCACAGCTCTAAAATCAGGGGTTCGATTCTCCTCTAGGGGACAGCCCGATGTGGCTTTGGTATAAGAAAAACACACACTTAGCAGAAATTAATTTCCGTATATGGCATACATTCTTAACATATCAAATCTTAAACTGAAAACCAAAATTTTAGCTATTCACGAATAATATATAATTTTGCTTAATTTTTATAACGCTATAATATCTTGAGGAAGGTTCTAAGTCATGTTTCAATGTAGAATAGAGCAATTTATTTTACCATTGCTCAAAGCTTCATGATTTGCCAAACGTTTTTTCTACAACTGAGCATCGAACATCGTTTATTACCACCCTACTTAATTTAGGTTCTACAGGAAGGCACGCCTAGTACCTCAAATAAGCAATTGATAATTGAGGTCGTTCAATATCTTACTGTGTCTCAGACCATACGTTTTTGGTGAATTGCAACTTTGGTGTTTGAAAAAGAAGTTAGATAAATCAAATTATATATATATATATATTTAGAAAGATGCCCTAATGTGCAGATAAAAACAGCTTTTGGTGTCTTTGTGATTTCAATTATATATTCTGGCATTAGTTAATTATTCTTTTACCTTACTCAGCTAGAGTTCAAAACGCTTAAAAGAATGTACATTATAAAAACTGGTCTTTTAAATTTAATTTCAAACGATATTTTTAAGCCTATACCCCAAAACATGGCTTCTTAAATTTTCAAAACCTTGCCAAATTATTTTTAAGATATTCACTTGGGTATTACGATTACATTTCCCGGTGGGGCGTAGTAAATGTACGGATTTACATCGCTAAAATCACAGGTTCGATTTTCCTCGGTGAACACAGCAGATACAATGTTCCTCCCTGCGACAGCGGTAAGTATTCGGGCTTAAAACGCTAAAATCAGCGGTTCGATTCCCTTCGGTGGACACAGCAGATAGCTCAATGTGGCTTTGCTATAAGAAAACATACAATTATGAATACTACTTTGTTCTGTATATTGTATTCACGAAATTTAAAGGAAATATTAATAATACTTTATATATTTGTTTATACAAAAAATTAGTGGTCACTAGATCATCTCTTCTTGGTTTTATAAACTTAAAGGTTTTTAAGTTAGTAAAAATATCGCTGTCTCAGAAATGTTTAACAATATCGTTTTTTCGTTGTAAGATTAATTAAACGTTTAGCCAGAAATAATATCAATACATTTGTTTTCACTCTCTAAAGAAACTACGTTGTTAAACTTTTACCATTTATAAACGCCAGTTTTTATAACTTACACAAAACGTAGATTCATACTAATAAAATTATAGCACATGTCAAGGGTGACAAAATGAGATGTGTTATATGTTTAAAGATATAACTCTAACTGTATTGATCAAGATTTCTGAGAATTAGTTGAAAATTTATCACAAATAAAGAATGTTATAAAATCATAAAAGTACTTTGCAAGCACTCAAGTTTTATTTCGTCACTTGAAACTAGCATGTTTAAGAAGATCATTCATAGGTTAAAGAACACATGAACATAAAATAATAAAAAAAGGGTAAGTGTTCTCGTCACAAATAAAACTTCGTGTTAAGAAGTAGGGTTAAAACTACCTAACTCATTGGTATAGAAAATGAAATATATACATACAAAATTTCTACAGTTTGTTAAGCTGTAACATAAAATAGCTGCCTTAAAAATAGACGAACGTAGAAATAAAAACAAGATGTTTTGCTGAATATAAAACAGTAACTAGTTTATCTGACTCTATGGTTATATTGGAGAGTTTATTAATTTTTAGAATTTTTCTCTGGAAACTTGTTTTTTTATAATTGGAATTCCATTACATGCAAGAAAGCAAAAGAACATCAAAACTTCAACAGTAGCAGACGATTAAAAGTTTCATATCGTCCACTGTATTCATCACATTTACGTTTTACACGCATGAACAAATGTTTCAATCTATGCAAGAGAAAACTACAAAACTTGAGGTGTTGAACAAAATGTAATAGTTTCAAAAGATTGTTTATAAACCATACTTCATTTTATTCATAAGAGAACTGATTATATCTTATACGAACTACATCATGCACAACAGTTATCTCTGCATACCAACAACACTGAATATTATTTATTAGAAAATTGGAGAGTATGCAATAAAGAAATAAAAATATGTTTACAATAATAAAGGGTCCAACTCCAAAAACGAAAATATGCAAATAAGACTTATTGGGTCTTCTTTTACATTTTACATGTTATAATGTTGGTTTTATACAAGTTTAAGTGATATGCATGCATAAAAAGTAACTGTGATCTAAAACTAAAGAGTAAAAATAATAGCTACAGCATTAAAATTATATCTGACAAGTTTAATTTCATATCAAACAAGAAAAAATTACATCTCAAACATGAACCGATTTTGATAATATGTATATTTCTGCAGCGACAACCTTTCAAGGCTAAATATAACAAGTATCTTGAAATCATTGTCATAATTCAAAGCCGCGAACTTTAGATTACAAGTCGAGTGTCTTAGCAATTTAGCTATGCCGGGGGTAGCTAGTTTATTAACACTAGGTATTTCTTCTACAGATTTTCTTCGGTTCTTTCCTTTTGCTTTACAATTATTTTTGTTTCGTATCGTCTGTTACTAAAACTTATTTATTATTTTCATTTATCACTCTTCTTATTTTAACATCTTTTACGTCATATATTTAAAAGATGTCTTATGCCATTGACATACCCATTATTCTTCAAGATATCTGAACATGTCAATCTTCACGTTATGAGAAGTCCCCCGGTGGGACAGCGGTATGTTTTCTGACTTACCAAAGAATAGTGGGATTGGCCAATATATTATAACACAACCACCACCGTCTAAAAGGGTGAGTATGTTTGGTGCAACGGGGATTAGAACCCGTGATCCTCAGATTGCGTGACGAGAGACCTAACCACCTGGCCATGCTGGGCCATTTGGTTTAAATGGATCTGGTACGGAATTGTCAAAACGAGTGAATAAGCCAGTAAATATTTTCTTATAGTAAACTGATATGACAAAAAAATGTTTATTTTGTTTATTTGAACGTCTATAAAACTAACTTGTCGTTTTTTCTATCTCACATGTAAAGTTTATACATTAATTTATACATGAATTTAGGTATTTCAAAAACTTCTTGGTGTGATCAGTGTTGTGTTTGTTTTTGGTTTTTGGAATTTCGCACAAAGCTACTCGAGGGCTATCTGCGCTAGTCGTCCCTAATTTAGCAGTGTAAGACTAGAGGGCAGGCAGCTAGTCATCACCACTCACCGCTAACTCTTGGGCTACTCTTTTACCAACGAATAGTGGGATTGGCCGTCACATTATAACGTCCCCATGGCTGAAAGAGCGAGTATGTTTGGTGCAGTCGGAATTCGAACCAACAATTCAAGTAAGATCTACCAAAAAGTCACAAACTTTGTCTCAAAATATACACTAGTTCTTATCATTCCTTTCATCGACAAACAGAATTTTAAACTCAAATATCGAATTTAAAAAAATAATCAAACATATTTCGCACAAATTAAGTTACGTTTGGTATTTACCCCAACACTTAGAATTAAAAATGTGCTTAAAATCAAAGAAACTCTACCCCTTCTTATTCGCTCGTTGGTTCTATATAAAAAGACTTGTGTTCGCTGTAAAGCTGTCTATATTGGTAAAACTACACATCACCTACGAATACGTGCACACGAGCTCACGTAAATTTTTAGGTAGACGCGTATATAAGCTAACTAACCCACCCGATTCTTGTATACGATTACACAATGAGAATAACATCCACCCATATTTCTAGAAAACTTTGAAATTATTGACTCCGAAATCACAGGTTACAATCTCTTTACTAAAGAAAGCCAGTAATCAACCAATCCTAAATAATAACATTAACTACTCCCTGTTGTCATTAATGCAATAAAATCTGGATTCTTAGTGATTTAATTTAATAATTACTATTATTTTGAAGATACAGTGTTTATAGTTATATTTAAGCTATTCTGCATAGTAGTTTCTCTTAACAAATATTTATATGTCCCATATATCGTACATTCAATTATATTATTACTGTTTAAATCTGTTCTTTCTAAACTTTCGATTCTATACGAAAATTAGCTCAATAACTAATGTTGTTTTCTGTAGTTCGAATATAAGAACTAATATTTTTTGAGATAGTAATGCTGGTGATGCAATTTAAGGAAATTCCCAGACGTGGTTAATCATTTTAAACATCTTGTAATCTTATATATATACTGAACCGTCTGTTCATTATTTACGGCAGCCTCGCTGACTTGGAAAAGCTGCGCACGTAGACAAACAAAGCTCAACATTAACTTTTGAAATAGCAAGAGAACAGACATGAATAATGTTGATGCCAAATATTATTTCACAAGCGGGATATTCTACAATAAACTCTTAAATTTACTCAGACTATCATTCACATTTCAAAAAGTAATATAACTTAAAGACTAAAAATGTAAATTTACTTTATGTTGTTATTGAGTGGCTCTTAGCATGACTGAAACGCTCAACAATTACTTTTCATGGTAGGCAGTACTAGTAGATTAGAGCTTTAACTTGGAGTGAAATCAAGAATACAACACAATTAATCTTTTTTTTAAAGTTCATGAAATAATTTAAATTTAAAGAATAAGTTAAAATTGTCCCGTGACTGGGGAGGATGATTTTCTTGTGTATCTTATAATATTTTTGTTTATATTTATAAATTGAAAACATATAAATTGTTATTTGGTTTTGGCATCAAAATGAAGAACTTTTCTACTATCAAGTTAGTTGAGTTTATTCCTGTATAGTTTATTTATAATGTTGTTGTTTTATAAATATAATTTCGTTTTTTTAAGCCCAGCATATTCACATCGCTAAGGTGCTCGACTCATAATCTGAGGGTCGTGGTTTCGAACCCTCCTCACACGAAACATGCTCGTCGTTTCAGCCGTGGGTGCGTTACAATGTAACAATCAATTACACTATTCGTTAGTAAAAAAAAGTATCCCACGAGTTGGCGGTGGGTGGTGATGACGGCTAGCGCAGATAGCCCTCGTATAGCTTTGCACGATATTCAAAACAAACCAAACAAAGCTATTTACGAGGTTTTTGCTATTTATCGTGTTCGTACTTTAACTACTCAAATCTAATGTATAAGTTTTTACAAGATAAAAATATATTAATATTTACAAAAAAGTTCACTGGAGAAAGTTATCTTAAACATGTTTTTATACATGGCAGAAACTTGTGTATTTTAATGTCAAAAGTAACCAACAAAATATCCAAATCTGATAATTAAAAGTTTTACAGAGGAAAGCTTCTTTAATAATGACTGTATTTGGAGTAGTTAACTGGAAACTATTGGAAGAAATTAGTGTTTGTTTTAACAGGCAATCTCTCTGAAGACATTTTTTACAGAATTATGATGAAAGAGAAATAAAAATAGACATCAAGAACGGATACATTTTATCTTATTAGTGCGTGAAAGATGACGAAGAGGGTTTAATATGGCAACTTTGCGATGATTTCAAACTATCAAAGAGTTTTACGACGCAAAATAAAAATGAAATTATACCATATCTGATATAATAGCAAATACAATGGATGAAATTTATGAGATACAGCACTTCAAGTAAGTATGTAAGTAAATAATGAAATAGCATACGTTAATAATAAAATCCTAATCATGACCAAAAGGGAAGGTATAAAAAAAACCGTTGGCTCAGCTGTAAATCTGAGTGTTTATAACATTAAAAAGCAGGTTTCGATACCAGTAGAAATTACATCAAGAAATGTATTATGTAACTTTTTAATTAATGGAAGGAAAATTTATTTTAGAAAATGTAAAAGCAAAAAATAGTAACTGTAATACTGTAAGCTCAATATTCTAAAAATTAAATTAAAATCATTCTATGGTTGATATGCGTATTACATTACAACCTACAATCGTATTTGTTATAAGAATTAAATTTTTGAACTGATTCTTTCTACGCTAGTAGAAACACAATGAATGCTTTGAAGTACACTTCTATTTCGAAACATACACTTATTCCTCCATAAACAATACACTTATAAAACAGTATGTGCAACATTTGAGTAAAATAAAACACGTAACCTGCAGTTTACATAATTTTCAACCAATCATTAAATTTCATTTCAAATACTTATAAATCTTTCGTTGTTTAAATCAAAAGAATTAGAAGCTATTACGGATTTGAGGTGGAACATAACTAATTTATTGTTTATCATGAAGCAAAAAGCTACACAAAGGGCTATCTACGCTCTGACCACCAAGGATATCTAAACCCAGTTTCTAGCATTGGATGTTTGCAAACATAGTACTATCCCAACAGAAGGATTACAAAATACGTGTTACCTCATGAAAATATTACAAAAGAATTCACCGGAATTATTTGCTATAAATATTTTGTGCAAAAAATAGAAAACAATCAAAGTGAACACCTTATAAATAAATAAAAATAATTTAAAAAGGGTATTATTACAGAAGACCAGAAAGTTAATTATATTATCTGTTCAAGTTCATAAAACATAACAGAAAATGTTACATTATTCAGATACTTAAAAGTTATTAGTTTGCAGCATCTAAATTATAAAAAATTTCATAACCAGTCATCTAAATAGTTCTTACTTCTGTCACATACTTCAGTATTAACAAGAACAGGGCCTAATAAAGAAATACAAATCTTGAATGTAAGCACAATAACAAAAAAAATGTTAAGAGTTTAAACGAGAAAAACAAATTAACTAAGTTAGGATTATAAGTATATTCGTACATTTGTTACGTTGTGATTCATTTTTAAAAAAATGTAGTTGTACATCATGCTTAGAAATAAAAGTTTTATGCTGATATATCAGTAAAATTACAAATAATTTTGTATTTATTATAAGCAATACAAAATAAGCATATTAAAACTTATAGATAATGGAAAAGAAATCGAACAGTTGTATATATATGAAATAAAACAGACAACTGAAAATTATATATACATATGTATATATATTGTTGATGTTGATATTTAACTGATTTTTCAAGAAGCGTTTACTGACTAATAATGAATAAGAACTATAGTGTTATGACAACAAATATTGCTCACCTTGTCAAGGTATTTTCAAACAAAAATGCAGAAAGACATTTCGCGCAAAGCTGCTCGAGGGCTATCTGCGCTATCTGTCCCTGATTTATTAATGTAAGACTAGGCAGCTAGTCATCACCACCCACCGCCAACTTTTGAGCTACTCTTTTACCAATGAATAGTGGAATTGACCGTAACATTATAACACCCCCACGGCTGAAAAGGCGAGAATGTTTGGTGCGACGGGGATTTGAACCCGTGACCCTTGGAATAAGAGTCGAACGCCTTAACCCTCCTGGCCATGCCGGGCCTAAGCCTGCAATATGTGAATAAATTAGATTTGTATTTATTTCTTCTTTGACAGGATCTTAAAAATTTGAAATATTAACCAAATATTTTTTTGGAAAGATTCACTATTGTGAATGATTCTAATCAATGCTGAATTCAAACCTTACTCTCAATCTACTTTTATCTATGAGTTATATCTATATTTAGAATTCTAACAGTGTTCAAGTAAATATTGAAACTCTTAAATATTTCATTCCTTAGAAGTCTAATATGTTACAGTATATTATTTAATGAAAGAAAGTGCCTATTATTCTAACAAAAATGAGTTGAGCATCTAAATTATCGAGTGAGTATTTTAGCACATATTTTGACAACGAGCAGCACTTCTTTAAGGCCTATTACCATTACATATGTCTAAAGTTAGTACTTTTGTTGGTATTATTTAGAATGGATATCTTAAACACATATTCGTAATGTATATTGCGTGGAGACGTATTATCTTTAATGGTTACTTAAGAAAGGATAGCAAAAAGTATAAAGACTTACAACGCTAAAATCTGGAGTTCTCTTCTTTGCGGTGAATAGAGAAGATAGCCCAATATGAATTTACTCTAAAAATACCAAAGAAAAAACTAGCACTGACCACACATTTGTCATGCTCCAGTTTTTTCACTCTTTACTTTATATATTCCCGTAGACTTTCTTCAAAAGGTTTAACGATTTCCTTGAATATTTTTAATTCATTAACACATGTAATATAATACAATAATGCAGTGGTCACGGAGAGTATATATTAAAAAGAGAATTGTACACAAAGAGTTATTCTACTTAAAGACATGTCATAGGTTGAAAAGACCCACATTATCGACAAAGAAAAATAAGTAAAACTGAAATATCCAGTTGGGCTCAGTCTGGGTCTCATTAATTCAATATAATCAAAATATGTTATTTCAGAATACCTATCATTAACGATGAAATATTGGGAAAATAGTGCACTAAATAATCAATCTGTAAAGTTAGATAGCCTAAAAAAAATTTCACCGTGAATCATTATCAATTTTTTCTGTTATTTTAATTATTAAAATTATTTACTTTCTACATCTGGCCCGGCATGGCCAAGCGTGTCAAGGCGTGCGACTCGTAATTCGAGGGTCGCGGGTTCGCATCCCCGTCGCGCCAAACATGCTCGCCCTTTCAGCCGTGGGGGCGTTATAATGTGACGATCAATCCAACTATTCGTTGGTAAAAGAGTAGCCCAAGAGTAGGCGATGGCTGATGATCACTAGTTGCCTTCTCTCTAGTCTTACACTGCTAAATTAGGGACGACTAGCACAGATAGCCTTCGAGTAACTTTGTGCAAAATTCCAAAACAAACAAACAAACTTTCTACATCTACCTGGTAACAATTTGGTCAGATAATTGCTTAATGATCTGTCGGTTGTGCTATGTTTAATGTTTCTGTTTTGTTTGTTTGTTTTGAATTAGCCCGAGATAAAATAGATTTCTTTCTTCTACCAAATTAGCCAGAGGTAAGCATTCCTGGAAGACGTGATCTCTTACCAAGTTGATGTAAACTAAATATATAAATCAATCAATGTTTGTCTTAAGTGGGCCTAAAGCCGAAATGTTGTAAAACAAATCCATTTAGTGGGAGTGTACAAAGCATTTTCATCTACTTTTCCCCTGGTTTAATTTCATTACTTGTTTAGTTCTGTTAATAAAAGTATAAAATATATATAAGGAACAAAGTATAGCCTGCATCACGTAGATTTGTAGAAACAGTGACAAGGAAGAATCAATAAGAATGATAAAACTAAGACTAGATAAATCGACACTGGTGTAATAGTATTTGTTATTATATATGAGAATATCAGTGCCTCAAGAATATTAGAGGGAGCAAAGTATAGATTTAGCAACTAAAGTATAAAGTCTGTGTTGTGGGAATAATAAGCATTTTCTTCCATAAAGAAACTTAGGAATGTAGTTATATATTTATTTAAATATTTCAAAAATTGGGCTCATTTTATTTCAAAACTTAATATAATTGTTCGAATATTTATTTTTTGTAAGGTATATTTTTTAGCCTTTTTGTGATGTATAAACTCAAATTACTTGTAAACTATAACAAACTTAGAAATTATTAGAAAAACTTACTGGTATGATTTTTGCAAACGTTTCTAACATATTATTACTTTTAAGACAGCAAGGAGTCAACAGAAAGATCAAATCTCAAACAACAGTGTGAAATTATATTTTATATGAATTTTTAATTCATTATTTTATATTAAATGGACAAACTCGTTCAATTCATATGTATTTATGTGTGAGTTTTAATGTTTAGTTTGTTTCTTTTTTATTTTAAAACATATCATATGTTTACAATCAGATTTGGACAACACAACGTCATAGATCAAGCCACAACACAACACTTTCCAACCTTTTATTTACGCTTCAAATAACTGTTAGTAAAGGTGAAGACTTGGATACATGTCAAAGTAATTATCTCTTTTTCAAAATCATTTTAAATGCTTAGAATGGAAAAATTTATTCTGGAAAACAAACAAACTCACAAAACTGCTCAAACCTGTACCTTGATCCTTAATATTCATGTTGACTTTTGCATTGTTAAGTTAATTCATTTATACTTTCGACATTGACATTAAACTATCAAAGACATTTTTGAAGAATTATGATTTTCATATTCTTATAAAGTGTTTGTTTTGCATACTCCTTAAATACCTTAAAAAATATTTTTCATACAGGTGCTGTATTGCATGAAGGATCGTGCAAATACTTCGAACAATATGGAATTTAGAACAAAAGTATAACGATATCTAATGTTCTAATAAAATTCTAATGTAGATAGATAAATAATACAATGAATTTGGATCAGGTAAACTGGAATACCAGAAACCATTAAAAATGCAATATTCTATTGCTAGAGTGTCAACACTGCTGAAAACCAAACATATGCGTGTGGTTCTCAGCCGCTGCATATAGTTAATGAAAATTTGGTAGCATGTAGCCGAATACGTTCACTTTCAAACTAACAAAAAGTTCGTGGTACTTTCTTTTGGGACCAATTTACATAACTTAATGGCAGTCTTTCTCTAGTATGTTTGCATAAAGACAAGCCCAAAATAATTGTTTACACACCTAAATTCGAATCGCATTCAATTAAAAAGTTTATCTTGGTTTAGAGAAATTTGAGGCAGTTTTTCCTGGATGAAATTTACATATAAATATACGTGTTTCAAGATGAGTGGGAAGTCCCTTTGCAATATCATGCATTTCCTTTTCGAAGTACCTTTAAAATATCATAAACAGCCAGAGAACTATCGTGAAACTAATTAATTATATGATATAATTGAGAGGAAAGTTGGTATCCTGCCATTGTCAGGAAGAATTAAACAGCGTATTTTCTCAGGACTATATTACTATATTCTGTTCATTGAAAAGTCAAGTAGTAATCTATATCCAGATCCATCACATTATTCTACCACACTTCGTTGTAATGAAATAACAATATCAACTGAGAACACCATGTATCCAAGAAGTGTTAATTTGTACTTTACAGTGAAGGAATCGGGTAGCATGTATCATATCTTCATATAGGACGACAATCAGCCAAGAAACTTGAAAGGAACCTCAAAAGCATTCTTAAAGTTGGAAAACAAAAAATTAGAAGTTTAAAACTAGAATAAGCAACGAGCGTGACAAGAATGAGGAAGTTGATAGTAAATAGCCAGGTTACAGATAGAAACACTGATAAGATAGTTACTGCAAAGCTAAAGTCAGTAAATTGAAAGACAAGTATATGCTGCAGACTTCCAAAGTTAAAGTCAATCAAATATTTATGCTCTAATACTTATCAGGGCTCATAAAACGGAGCAAAAGAAAAACAGTTTTAAAATGCTAGACATAAACATGAGCCACAGCAAGCACAAAAGTAAAATATTAAACGTTAATATCTTTAATAAAAACAGAAAGTTACTCTAGAGTAAAAGTTCGTTGTCTTAGTAATTCCAAAGTATCCTGAGAAAAAGTGATGACTATATCAGTGGAGCGAAAACAGTGATGAAATTCGCTGTTTAAAGCGCTAACAGGTAAGCCTTATTTATTCAATATCTAGATGTTTAAAGACTCGTGATTTTAGTGAGGGAGACAGTTATATCTGTGGTTTTATGTGCCTACAACCTAAGAACTAAATATGAAGGCTAAAGCACAAGAGTAATAGCCAAAATGAATCACTAGTACGATGGAGATATACGTTGTCAAATTGGGTGAACACACCACTAATTGGAAGAGAAGCACTAACAATTAGTTTCTGTAAAGAACATTCTTAAAGACTAACACACATTATGGTACAGGGATTTCAACAAAAAAGTAAAGATACGTATGATGCAATTTGGAAAAAAAAAAGTTTTTCTTTCTCTTTGCTCCAAGACTTGAAAAGAATAAATACAAGGTTAATATCAATTTAAAAACCTCAGGTAAGAATCTCAATTAAAGACAAATACGACGAATGTAAGAATAAAAGAAAACGATAATATTTCTTATTTTAGTAGGTAAACAAAAGGAAGAGACATAAGATAAGGCAACATGGAAATATAATTTTTGTTGCTAAACGGTGTTTGGAATTTTGACAATTTATCTAGTATTCATAAAAACATTTAGGTCGATATGAGGAAACTCAAATGGTAAGTTAATGAATTTCCTGTATAAAAATAGAGTTTATTATAAATAAGCTAAATAAAAACAATTTATTAGCCACAATCATGTTGTTAATTTGTCTACGCTTTGTAAAACTTCGTTATTATTTCCATAAGTACCGTAACTTGACTTGTCGCGCTTGAATATTATATATTGAGACATTTGTTGCTGCTGACGATTCTGGTTTTTGAGAAATACTCTGTATAATAATAATGAACAACTCGTAGAACAAATACAAATATATTATTTGATTTAGAGTAAATATAGATACAGGAGTTTAAGCTGGTTACTCCTATATATTTTAAATGATGCCAAATTTAATTGCAAAAATTTATATTTGAGATTTTTTTCTTATTAGTAATGTATCTAAAGTCAACTAAGAGTTTTTGTTTTGCTCTTTTATTCAAGTTACGACGTGACACTTAAATCTATCTTTTTTTTTGTCAGCTCACATACGTTAATGTACGTGGAAAAAAGAATTAGAAGCTATAGAGACTGTTAGTTTGATATTCTACCAAAACTGTTACACTGTAGAACACTTCGATACTCCATAGAAAAAGTTAAAACTACAGAAAATGTTAGAAATTCATTAAGATGATTGCTGGATCTTTCTATCAAATTACACATATTGGCTTGGAATAATTATTTTGGCTTTACTCCAACACATGGTTACTCGAGAACTTAAGAATGGGTATTACGAGCATACACTTTGACAGTAACCAGCCAGTAAATACATATAATTTTTCTCTTAATATTTTATAAATATATGTGTAAAATATTGTCATTTGTAAGTGTTATATACTACACTCTACCACTTCTCATCTGATTGAGCTCAAAGTTTATGGAAAATGTTTTTCTTTCTTATAAATTTATAATTAGTCAAAGTAAACACACATTCCTATTTTCAAATACAACTTATCTAGTTCGTGTGTGTTTTGTACTTAAAGTTCCGTTAGCTGAATTTCTTATTTCATACTGGATTATTTATATGTACTAAATTATGGTAAAATATTATCGATTATTTATTCCTGGACAAACAGTATGAATCTATCACATGTAACTACGATTCAGGGTATATGCTTTTTCAGTAAATGTAAAGTAAATTATCTCTTTGTTCTGTACAATCCATTTCTCCCCTACCATTGGCTACAAATGTGAAGTGCTCCTCTGTAATTGTTTTAAGATTTTGACAGTAATTTAATTTCTTTCACTTTTAATATTCTATAAGGTGCTCCTGGCACATCCATGATGAAATAGTCTAACCTGATTAACCCTAATGGCTATCATCAATCATCATTCTAATCAAGTTAGGTAACAGCCTATTAGTTACATAAAAATTTGTTTTTTTCTTTAAATAATTATTTGCATAAGGGACATTGACGTTTCATCATTATGGGTATCGAAATCCGGTTTCTAGCGGTTTAAGTCCACAGTCTGTCCCACTGAAGAGGCCTTTTAAAATCACTTAGACTGATTAGTAATGCAAAGAACGCTCAGTTACATATCTGGCAATATATATTTTGGTATCATAAATAAACGAAAAACAGTGAAATTAGCTTTAGTTTGAATTGCAAATCTTAGCGTATAAAACGTGAAGGTTTTAGAAGTATATATGGTTCAGTTTTGTCTCTCTAGGCCATCTAATCTACTTTACTAAACTATAGCATAAAAGTTAAACACATAAGGTCAATCATTATTATCAAAATATCCACCAAGCCTTCTCTTAGTCTTCTTTGGAATAACTGCATCTAACACATCCAAAGGTAACCCTTTCCTTAGGTCACCCATAGTTTTATAAAAATAAAGCTGTCTTAGCTGAAAATAACTCCTACCATTCCAAAACTTATTTTTGCCACATTATTAAGTATATATACTGCCCAAAAAAATTAAAGGAACAAGAACATATTTCAGTATATTTTTTTCATAACTAATTTATGTATGAAAAACTTATCCGTTTGTCTACAAGTGTATTTTTTATGCTGGCGAGTGAAGTTTGAAGCAACTCAAACGAAACTCACCTCACTCAAGGAGAATACAACTCAAGGTACCCTATATAAGGCTGTTACGTGAAGCTATGCATTTCTCATTAATTCTCGAAACAAACACCAATATGGATCTTTTGCGGCTCGCTTTGTCAGTGTGTACCTTCCTTCATCTTGTGTGCCCAAGCAGTCAGGTACCATCTGACAGAGAACGAGGTGGCCAGGGCGGTCCAGATGCTAGAGGAAAGCCAGACCCAAAGGAGGGTGGCACAGCGCGTCGGTGTGTAACCAAGTGTCATCAATCGACTTTGGCGAACCTACCAGGAGACGAACTCTTATGACAGGAGACCAGATCAAGACCGTCATCGCTGCACAACAGCCAGAGAGGACCACTACATCGTAACTACCACTCTGCGGGACAGGTTAGCTACGGCTCAGTCACTGCAAACTGACCTTCAGTACTCCACTGGAACCCGTGTGTCAACTAGCTTGTAATCGCCTGCACGAAGGAAGCCTTAGGGCCAGACGACCTACAAGAAGCTTTTTCTGATATCGCGACACCGTGCAGCCAGGTTGGAGTTTGCTCGTCAGCACCTGGACTGGGAACTTCATTAATGGGCCACCGTACTGTGGACAGACGAGAGCAGGTTTACTGTGTCTCGTGATGATGGACATGTGAGAGTGTGGAGATGCTGCAGAGAGCGATTTTCCGCCTGTAACATCGTGCAAGTCGACACTTATGGAGGAGGTTCTGTTATGGTCTGGGCAGGCATATGCTTGGGTGGCCGCACGAACTTACTCATACTCGACAGGGGTGCTCTGAACGCGCGACGATATAGAGACGAAATTCTGGAACCCATTCTGAGGCCTCTTGCCGGTGCTGTGGGCGATAGGTTTATTTTCATGGAGGTTAACGCGCGAGCCCACGTCGCCAGACTGTGTGTGGACTTCTTTGACGAGGAAGGAATAGAGACTTTTGATATCCAGATTTAAATCCCATTAAACATTATTGGGATATGTTGTCGAGGTGTGTTAGTGAACGTCAGCACCCTCTTCAGAATGTACAGGAACTCCGACAAGCTGCGGTAGACGAGTGGGCTGCCATATCCCAAGATAACATCGATAGACTTATTCGGAGCGTGCCAAATCGGTGTCAGTAGTGTGTCACAGCCCGTGGAGGTTACACTAGATATTGAATGTTTCAAACATTTCTTGAATAAACGTATGTAAACTGTTTAAAGTGTTATTTCATATGGGATATCAATTTTGGTTTTATTGGTCATTTTTAAAAATTTTATTTTTCCATGTTTTACCGTTCATCACACAGTAAAAAATGAATACAGATGGAAATGAAATGAGGCAACTTACCTAAAAAAATAAAAATACTGTCACATCTGGAACACTGACATAAATTATATAAGAAAACGTACTTGTTCATTTAAGTTTTTGAGCAGTTTAAAATACGATGCATAACCCTTATCATCCTTAAGTGTAACAATAAGTTCCCTCTAGCTTTTCTTTTTTAAAAGATAAAACAATTTCATAAATCTTAATTTATCCTAGTATCACCATAACAACTCTCTTCTGAACCCTTTCTGTAAGTTCAACGTCCTTCATAGGGTAAGAAACCTACTTTTGAACAAATGTGTGAACAACACAGTGACATTATAACATATTTTGACTTGTATCAATATCTGTAAATACAACCTAAACTCCTATTTACCCTGTCATTAGCAACAACACATTGCTTGAATGGCTTAAGGGACGATTGATAAAGTAGAATATAAAGATCCTTTTATATCATAAAACTTTAAGTTTTTTCTTATGAAACCTATGATATCTTATATGTATTATCTTGAATTTATCATAACTAAAAACATTTCTTTGCCTAACTGACCAAATAACCCAAATGCTTAGCAGTATTCTTTTCAGAGTCATTGATACCCATAAGCTTAATGTCATCAGTGTATTTAAATAATTTATTGACCACACCTTCATCCATGTCATTGAGACAACAAAATCTTAACACTGAGTCCTGAAGTACTCCCACTTGTAATGTTAATCCAAAACTGTCTTTATGGTACCCTTCTGCTTTTGTTCATCCAGACAGTTTTTATCAAAATGAAACACACCTACAGAGGTTATTTTTACCAAGTATTTAAGATAATATTTTATCAAATGCTTTCTAAAAGTCCATATAAATGAAACTCACACTTCTATCTTCATCTATCATACATAAAACATTAACATTTTGCAACATTCTTATTGGGTTAGAAAAACAAGATTTTCTTCTAGTGAAACTGTGCTGATTATCCAACAAACCCTTAAATTTAATTAAATAAGGTTGAAATGCTAATCAGTGATGTCGAGAAACCCACTTGTTGAGAAATTTATATGCAAAAACGGATCGTTTGGGTTGAGAAAATATTTTACATAGAAGAGCGAACAACGTTTTGTGAACCTGACGATGACCGAAGAAGGTCGAAACGTTGTTCGCTCTTCTATGTAAAATATTTTCTCAACCCAAACGAGCCGTTTTTGCATATAAATTAAAAAAAAAGGTTGAAATGCATCTTTTATCAGACTTTCAAAAACTTTTCCAACTGCTAATATAAAATTAATAGGCATATAAATATTGGGCAGGTTTTATCCCCTCCATTGAAGTGAGGAGTAACATTATCCAACTTCCAATATTCTAGTACCTATCCAATATTCAATAAATTACAGCAAGTGGTTCAGATACCCAGTTTTTAACTTCCTTCAGAACTGTTGGGAAAACATTATATGACCCAATTGTTTTTAACAACCTCAGAACTAATATGATAATCATGTCAGAATTTGTTTTCATCTAATAACTCTTCAGAATAAAGAATGTTGCTTAAATCTTCATCAGTAAAAATTATAAAACTGTATAACTAAATGATTCAGCTATCTCATAATCATCATATATAAACCTTTCTTTACCATCCCTCAAATGCCCTGCTCCAATCCCAAGAACGTCTTGCGTGTATTTAAATTAATCCTTTTTATTAGCCACTAAATCCTGCTGACATTTACCACAGTTTACAGCCATATTCATGTATTGGCTCTTCCTTATTCAAGATACTCTACATATAGTATATCGTTGATACTTCTAAAATTGTACTTGCTTCGGCAGTACATATACTAAAATTGGAACGATACAGAGAAGATTATCATGGCCCCTGCGCAAGGATGACATGCAAAATCGTGAAGCGCTCCACATTTTTTAGGCCCGGCATGGCCAAGCGTGTTAAGGCGTGCGACTCGTAATCTGTGGGTCGCGGGTTCGCATCCCCGTCGCGCCAAACATGCTCGCCCTTTCAGCCGTGGGGGCGTTATAATGTGACGGTCAATCCCACTATTCGTTGGTAAAAGAGTAGCCCAAGCGTTGGCAGTGGGTGGTGATGACTAGTTGCCTTCCCTCTAGTCTTACACTGCTAAATTAGGGACGGCTAGCACAGATAGCCCTCGAGTTGTTTTGTGCGAAATTCAAAAAACAAACAAACAAACTTCTAAAACATATTTCATCAAAATGAATCTCAAAGTTAAGAATATTAGTTACATTATTTCATTATACAACTAGTCCCTAACAGCTTTAAGTAGTTATTTTCTTATTAATATTTTAGTGAAACTGCTTATTGGATTGGAAAGTTCAGTCACTCTTATTTTGCATTAAAGTACAAGAAAAAACAAGCCTAATATGCTAATACCACATATCCATGAGTTCAGCAACCATAGTTGTTGTGCAAAGTTTTTATAATGAAGACTGTACTTTTCGCTTGAGCAATGAGCACATTTTACGTAAAGAGCGTTATTACACTGCTCATTAGCTACTAATACATCAATAATTTGAAGTAGCCGCAATAAAGTATTTTACTTGTTTGTATCATCTTATCATTTTTCAGAAGAAGATAACTAATTCATGAATTGTCTCATCAGTGATGAAAAAGGAGTTCATGTCAAATTTATAATTCTTCATAAATTTTGAATCATTAAGGAAACTCTGGAAGCATGATATTTACTATTAAGAATTTAGCTTGAAGCTCTCACATAAATGTAGTTCTTTTTATAATCAGTGAAAGAATTAACATTTCAGTAGACTTCGAGAAAGTAAGATGTATTTATATATCATAAAATATTTATCTTCATCGAATTATAGCCACTGTAACATTTATATTGTGAAATAATTTTGTAATAAATTAGATTTTAATTACCAGAGATAGTGGCAACTACATTAATTGTGCACAATATGCAGTTTTTTTGTTTTTTTTCTAACCTTACACATAACCTTAAAATAGAGAATTGTTTGGAATTAAGCACAAAGATACACAACGGGCTATCCTTGTCCTACCCACCACAAATAACGAAACCCAGTTTCTAGAGGTGGAAGTCTGCAGATATTCCGTTGTGCCACAAGAGGCCGGATATAAAGGAAGCTTGGAAATAGTATATAATATTTAAGATAGTAATCGGGTCCGAATGCGCGAAAATTGTTGATTATTTTTATATCAAATTTTATTGAAATCAAGAAGAACAAAATTAGTGAATTAAATTTTTATTTTATTCAATTAATAAAAGTGACATCTGTGTACTTAGATTTTAATAAAAAATGAGAATTAAAAATAATTTTTAAAATATACGAAAGTTACAAGACGATTAGAATGTTCACAAAAAGTTTCTCATATACCAGACTCTCGGTAAGTCAACGTTAAGTGTACGACCTGTTAAACAAAAATTCTTGGCTTGATTCCTCGTGATCGAGAAAGTTCAAATAGCCCACTTTGCAGCTTCATGCTAAAAACAAACGATTCATTTACCAGCGATGAACGTGTCCTCGACGATGATTGAAATCGAACAGACACATTCTACTTAAGTACATCAATGTTTGACGTGGTGGAGAGACATGACCTTTTGTGCAATATTATGTAGTTTCCAAGACTCTGGAATTAAACAATGTTTAGTAGTTTCCTTGACAGCGAAATTAAAACAATCCTAACGATAATAACTTTAACAGAATATTGCATCTGAAATAAACATATTGTGAAAATATACCTTACAGCTTATAATTATTGATTACTCGTCTTGAAATTGTTTGCTTTTTTTAATATCGCGCAAAGCTACACAAGGGTGATCTGCGCTAGCCGTTTCTAATTTAGCAGCGTAAGACCAGAAGGAAAGCAGCTAGTGATCACCAACCACTGCCAATTCTTGGGCTACTCTTTTACCAACGAATAGTGGGATTGACATATTGACATTATAATATCCCCGACGGCTGAAAGGACGAGCATGTTTGGTATGACGGGATTCGAACCCACTCTATGGAATTAGTTTGTCTACAAGAAAAGTGTATCATATCTGGAGAAATTTAAATCTACAATTTCTATGATGGTATTATTCGTGTTTGGTGAAAATACAAAATAAGGCGACGAATATGAAAACATGATAATATAAATGTTCTTGACCACATTAATGTGAGAACAAAAACGAAATGGTAAACGGGTCAAATGCCTACAACAACAAAGACAACATTAGCCAGATGCAATGAAGATCCACAGATATTTCCATAGAATTTCTAGAAAGGGGATCGTCAATCCATCCCATTTCTAACAATTAATTAAGTTTATTATGTTCTCAAGGGGATTTATTTTATTGTGATCCCTAGTGAAAGTGTTTGTTTTAGAGCAAAGCCACAACGGACTATCTGCTGTGTCAACCGTGAGAATTCGAACCCCGGATTTTAGTACTGTAAGTCCGTAAAGAGCTTCTCTGACTTAAATTACTGAATATATATCATAAAATACAAGTTAAACTCCTAAATATTTTAGATTTCGTTCAATTAGTTGCTCGTTTGCACAAAACATAAAACTTGGTTTTTAAACTAACCATTTATGTTTTCTTAAATATTACTTTGTCTTCCAAGATAAAATGACATTTAGCTTTTTTTACCTTCCAAAACCTAGAGTACTATACATAAAATAGATACAACAGTTTCAACCAATAAGTATGACATTATATATATCTTTCAGTTTAATTGTTTATATGCAATTATTTTTAATTATGAATAACAGAACTGTTTTCGTCAACTTATGATTAGCATTAGGCAAGCAAATTAGTTTTAATAATTTCAATTCATGTACAAAATAGACTCGTTAAAACGTAAATTGCTATTATATACTATAATAACATTGGACTATTATTTTAAAAGGTAACATAGGGATTTGTTTCGACTTATTTTTGTTCCTAAACGGAAATGACTGTATACTTTGAGGTTGTTCTTTTGGTTTATATTTCATATCAAAGTTTATTAGGCATGTTTTACGTGAAATTCTTCCTAGAAATTTTAAGGTGTTTCAACCACTAATTCTCAAGCATAATAAATCTTTGACAGTTGTACAAGTCATGCTAAAATAAACTTGTAAAATGTAATACATAATCTTCGTTAACAAAGCAGATGTTCTTCTTGACCACAGGAAGTTATAACTTTAAAAACCTAAAAACATGGTGGTTTCCATGGAAATATATATTAAAATAATTGCGTGTTATTAATGTATACAACTGTGCACAGAAGTGGCGAATCACTTTGGAACAATTTATAAAACAACTGAAAATGTAATATTGCAAGTTTTAGAATTTTCTTCTAATTTAGTGCTTCTTGCAATAAAGAAAACTTAGGAATAATATATTAGGTCTAAATTCGCAAAAATTTTGTTGATTATTTTTATATAAATTTTTATTAAGACCAAGATCAACATAATTAATAAGCTTGTTTTTTCTGCTTTAATCATTTAACAATGATGACATCTTTCTACCTATTTTTTAAATAAAACTTAGTCATTCGTTATTGCCAATATTATGAATTCATTAACAAAAAATAAAAATACAAGTTTATCTTAGTAAATTAAAAGATATTTATGTCCTGCAAATATAAGATAATATATGGCTTATTCCAAAGTTTGCTTAGGTTTTGTTTGGCTTAGCAAATATTATTATGTTTATTTTCACCATTAGTTAGTGAAACGTGTAATTCTGTCTTTGTAAAAGAACTCTCAACTTATGCTATTCAAGAATAGCTATAGATTTACTGTTCTGTTGTCTGAGTAAGATGGCAAATATGACCTGTTTTGATATTGTGCTTTTTGAACTATCAAACAAATAAACATTTTATATTTGTAAACAATAGAGTTAAGTCATCTTGTTTATCGTACAATTTTAGCATTTAAACAATCTCTTCATTTACAGGACTTACCTCTGTTAATTTCACTGGCGACTTTAGGAAAGATCCTGTTTGAATCTATAGCCACTAGTGTACTTGGAAAAAATGTTGATATAAAGGACATCCAAGGTAGTCATGAAAATGTTCTAAGGAATTTACATTGGATCTTTACTGTACCTTGCTCAAGATAGTTCAACACAATCAAGGCCTAAGACGTCGGGCATAATTTTGCACCAAGACAAACTCTGGACTTTTACAGCCAGTAAAAATACATACATTAGGGTTAAGTAACACTTTATAATATCATCGATAAAATAATGCCTTACTCAGGTGCATGATAAGTCAGTACGTTCAGTCATATTGATGCCCCTTCATATTAGATATAAACTAGCAATGAAATGACCACACGTAAGAAGTCTTTCTCAGCATACCGCTCGCAACTTAATACCTAGTTATGAATTACTTACAGAAACAAAAAACTTGATCTCTTCTGTGGAAAGTGAAATCGCTCGTTGAAATTACAATGATTGGAAAATGGCAGAAAAACTACTAGATTTGAACAGATTTTCTCAAACTTATACCAGATTCAGAAAGTCATTTGCTTCCCACTTGGTCACGAGTAACCACTAAATTAACTTTTCAAAATTGTGTGCACAAGGGTTGGTTACGTCTCATAGCTGCCCTTCCACAATTTAATCCATACATCTTGTACACAATTAAATAAATATCTCCATGAGTTAACCACCATTTGTTTCTTTATTTGCCATTATAACATTTGAGTCGTTCCAGGAGTCTGAATTTCAATGAAATTATTTTTATGGAACCATAAACAAAATTGAAACCATTTCCAAATCAGCAAATAACCAAATTCTGAAGAATAAATCTGATTTTTTTTTCCAGTGTGGATTGCATATACAAAATGCATTGACACAGCTGTGCATTCTCACAACGGGATATATGAAACGTTTAGATACCTAACGCCATATCGATTTTTGAAATTGCATTCATATGTAATTTTCCACACCACATGAAATATTTTCACATGCAATTTTCATGTTTCCTAATTAATTACGATGAAAAATACTGAACATTTAAAGTGATTATGGTACCAACTTTTTGTAACTGTCTCTCTTAACGTACCAAAATAATGTGCCTTAAAAAGAATTACGTTTGTGGGTGAGTCATTTTTAAGCGGAATTATTCCGCATTAATTGCCGATGTACACTGAATATGAAAATAAAATATTTTATAATAACGGTTATTACAAATAATGGTTTATATACAAGAGTTTTACAAATTTACAAATAATACTGGGTCTTTTATATGGTCAAGAACCGAATCTTTTATCGACGTTCACGGAGAGTAAATTAATTGTATGTGGATACACCTGTACACTTCTCTTGCCTGCATGAATCACACGTAAGTATGTCACGGACAAAATATCTAATGTTCTCGTAGAAATACGTCCGAAGTTAATTCTCTGAAGTTGAACGGTACGTAATGTTCGAAGTCTATAAACATTCCTTTTCAAATATCTGTAGTTTTCCGATTAATAAGCGTTTATCACAATTACTTCCGTGGCTTATAGTTCACTGAATGTAGTGTCGATCTAGAATATTTAGGCGAAATTATCTAAAGTTCACTTGGCAGCAAAGTTGAAGATACGCTAGTGCTTTCATAAATATGTATTGTTGATTCTTAGTCTGGAGAATCTTCTACAAATTTAAATAATAGGCTGTAGTAGCGCGATATTTAACACTTTAAGTTCCAAACAATACTGAGTCTTCTATCCATTCTGGAACTAAATATTTTTTCGACGGTTTTAGGATGAGTAAATTAATTTTGTATTGATTGATTATTTGAAATTAAGCACAAAGTTATACAATGGTCTGTCTAAGTTCTGCCCACCACGAGTATCGAAATCTGATTTTTAGAGGTGTGAGTCGCAGACATGCTGCTGTGCCACTGCGGAGCTCTGTGTTGATACACGAGCATTCTTCATTTAACGGGAAGCTAGCCAGCTTATTGACAGGTGAGTTTTTTTCCCGCTGAAGTTATACTATGTCTTCGTAGAAATACTAACAAGTCCGAAGTTAATTCATTGATATTGAACGGTTTCTAATGTTCAAATTCTATAAACGTTCCTGGTCAAATACCTGTAGTTTTGTTATTAAAAAGCGTTTATCGCAGTTATAGCTTCCCGGGTATATAGTATAGAAATTACAGCCAACCAACAATATTAAACTATTACTTAGCGTATAGATTTATAAACTTGTAGTTTAGTGCATTGTTGATTCTTACGACCAAGAATCTTCTAGAAATATAGAGAACTGACGGGACTTTCGCACAAAGTTAGAAAATAAGACACAGAGCCTTAGCAAACATTAAAACCACTGAATAAATTTAGTATTATAGATTATAACATCACATATCAAATGAAATATTTAATCTGATGAGTCAACATCAAATAAAACTTACAGAATTGAAAACAACTTATGTTAGAAAATGCAAGTAAAAAACTTATAGAAGTAAAATATCAATGTTATATAAGACTAGACTCATGCGTTGGTATAATTCATTCAAATAACCGGACCACTAAACATGAAAATGATTCTTTTACATGTTATAAAGTTGTTTATACAAAAATAAAACAAGAAGTATCGTAAATATATTAGCGTATTTGTGATTGCCAAATAAAGGAATTATGTTTCATGTAATGCAACTGAAGATAAGTTCACTATCTTAAAGTTAGTACGATATTACAATGAGTGTTTTATTATTACATGCTGTTATACGCGTATTAAGTGTGGGTTAATTAACTTATTATTGCTGAACACAAAAGCCAAATTTCCTTACCAGAAAAAGTTGAATCCAAATAAAAGTTTGCGACAAATTCTCGTCAATCACATAATATTTTGAATGTCTTAGGGTTAATGATATTTATGACGTAAGAATACTAACACATTTTAGTTGAATTATAAATAAATAGTGCATTCCATATACAAAATGACTTGTTAATCTGATATCCTTCTAAGCGGTTAACACAGTAGCCTCTCTTAAGATAATACATGTCCTGCTTAAGTAACTCCCTTACTTTAAATCTAATAAATTATTAGACAAAATATTAAGTTGAAGTTTTCTTTTATAAATTTGATAAACTGTTCGTCTCAACCTTTATTCGTACACAGTTTAAGCTGTTGTGAGAAATATATGTAAGTAATGTTTAGTTATTAGTACAGAAGAAGCTTTAAAACAGTTAACAAACACTTAGTGTTATTGATATAATATTATACTTAAATAACACAATATTTTAAGAATGAAAACAAATATTCTTCCCATACTTTAAAAATAAAATAAATCAGAATAATGGTTTAATTTTATAGATATTGTGGTTGTAAGTGTTATTAGTAGGAGAAAAGAAAAGACTAAAATAAAGAAATAAATAAAAATATTTTTTTACCTTCAAAACTAGATACTATTTTCTAAAGAATAATTTAAATAAACACTTGTGCCCCCTAGTGTGACTATCAGTGACTCAGCAGTAGCAGTAACTCTGCAGAAATACGATCCTAAGCATCGGATTTCAGTAATATGTAGTAAGTCATACACAGACAATTGTTTAGTTTTGTGCTTAACAACAACGAAACTTCTGGTGGGAGAATTTTAAGTTTACGGGCTTACCTAGCTAAAATCTAGGATTTTACTGTCCGCACATTTTGTAGCTACTGCGTAAAAAAAAAAAACACAACTGTAACATATTTTTTGTAATCATATTTACTTCCTCTTCAGCTCAGTATAACGTAAATTTTTACTTTTATCCATCTTCTATCTTGAGCTTTTGAGCACTTAGAATTGTTCTCCTTCTCTCCAGAAGAGGTGTTATATTTAGTTTTAAAGCCTTGTTTATGCTTGAATAAAGATGGATGTTTTATTTTAATTATATCTAAAACTGACGATAGTATAATTTATTCCATGATGCAGGAAGTAATGTTAATGTTTTTCAGGTTTTTAAAGTCATAATGTTTTCAAGACATATCTCAAATTGCCTCATTACGTGTTTCGTCTATTTATTGTGTATTTGATGGAAAGTAGTTATAAAACTGTAACTTGTTTCAGTTGTATAACTACTTTCCATCAGATACACAATAAATTGACGAAACACGTAATGAGGCAATTCTAAAATCGTGAAATGCCTTCAAGACAAAACTCAAATGGTCTCATTAGGTGTTTCTTCTGTTTCCATTTTCTAGTTACGTAAATACATGGAAAGAATGAAACTTCCAAACCCTTAGGCATGTTAATATTATATCCAGAAATTTTAAAGTGGTATTCCCATCAAAGAAAATTTAATTACAGTTCAATATTTTTAAAGGTTGCCTTTATTATTCTGTTGAGCATATTGAGGGAGTGTTAAGTGCATTTTATAAAACAAGTTTCATTTGCTAATGAGAGGAATTTCGTCGCATATAAGAACCTTAACACCCTTAAAAACATGCATATGGGCCAGGATTTTTTCGAAGGTCCAATTTGATGTTGCTAGTGTTCTAGAGCAAGTATCTCTACGTTGGTACTTTACACAAAATATACTGAATGACAGACAATTGAAAGAATTTTATAAATATATATATTTATATAGCATATCTTATGTTTCTTTTAAGTTTTTTTCAGCAAAAAAGAAATAAACAAAGGTAGAGTATTAAAAGTAGCAGTGAGCAGAAAAAATTCAGAGCTACAAGAAAAATACAGAAGTCATAAGTATGACTCAAACCTTTATTGTAATTAATTAGTGAGTATTTATGTTTTAAAAATTACTTATTAGTTAATTATTTCATTAATTTTGAGTGTATAAAACCTTCCAAACTAACGTATCGCTTTAATCATGTGCTATGCTTTACGGTTGCAAAATAGAATATAAAGCCTCGCCAACTTAAAATTGTTTGTTTCTTTCTTAAATTTTGTGTAAAGCTACACTAGGGCTATTTTCGCTAGCTGCCCATAATTTAGCAGTGTAAGACTAGAGGGAAGACAGATATTCATGACCACCCACACACAGCCAATTCTTGAACTCCTCTTTTACCATCGAATAGAGAATTGACCATCACATTATAACACCCACACGGGTGGAACGACAAGAATACGAATCGAGCGCTCTAACCATCTGTTCATGATGAGCCAAGCCAAATTAAAATTACTATTGATAAAATAAGAAAACGAACTTTCGAACAACAGCCCTTCATCAGGTTACCACTGGCAATGGTATGTATCATTGACTGACTAATTGTCAGTACTGTTACGAAGTGAACTTTAGAGAACGCCACCTTAAAGTTATTAAAACAACACGCGGAAGGACAGTTTAAGAATATTGTTCGGTCACTACAATCAGTACACTACAAACCCCGGAAGCTATTACTGTGATACACGCTTATTAATTGGAAAACTACAAACAGTTGACCAGGATCTTTAATACATTTCGAACATTACAAACCGTTTAACTTCAGCAAATTAACTTCGGACGTTGTTATTTCCACAAGCCCATTAAATATTCTTCGTCAATAAAAGAGTCAGCTTGTACGCGTCGTAAGGCCAGCCAAATATAGAATCTAGTTAGCTCAAGTGAAGTGTAACAATATCGACTCAGAATTAATTCGCTCGTTGTGGATCTGGATCGTCGATAAAATATTTAGCTCCAGACAAGTTTGAAGACTGAGTATTGTTTATGAGTTTGCAAATTTGTAATAACCGTTATTTATATATTAAAATATATTTCTGTTAAAAATGAAAATTTTGTGCACAACTTTGTTGGCAAATATAATAAATTTCATACATGACATTCAGATAAGTTATAAATTAAAATTTCCGGTTATTTGAAATAGTAATATGTTACGTACCTAACATAATAAAACGAAGACTCGTCCGGGAAAAATTACAATACATAACATTGTATCCCCACTTCTCTATGAATGGGAAATATTTGAACAAAACCTCTTACAGAATACTCTAGACTCTGTGCTACTGCAAATCCAAGCTACTGGCTAAGAGAAGGATGGCACAGCCAGAAACTGGTGAAGATCTTAACAAATGGCCAGTCATTATAGTTTCAGCTCACACATTAAGCTGGTTAACACTATGATTCCAACCGGATTTTTTCTGTTTTTTGTTTTATCAATTTATGTATTTTTTATTTTAACTAATCTATAAAGAAAATATTTCTTTATTAAAACCATTTTAATCTCATTTTTTGTTCTTCGTTCAAAGTAGAAAAAACATAAATTTTAGAAATACAGTAAAAACTGTCTGAGGTGGAATTGCACAGGACCGAGTAAACTTTCCGGCTTAAGCAGGTTTTTTTTAATTTAGTCAGAATGAACATGCATTTCCTTAATTATATATATTTTTTGGCTTGACTCAAGGGAAGTAAGACGTTTGTGAATAAAGTTTTTATACGTTTATACTATATTTATTGGAATAATAACAAAAATATACATTCAAAATATACATAAGTACACAAAATATTCATCAAATTTATTTGAAAAAAGTGTCCAGTTTCAACTGTTTCGTTTTTTTAATGAGTTTTCTCATGCGGTTAAAAGAGAACGCCAATTCATGAAGTATATTTTCCCCCTTCATTTTTGCATACAATTTAATAGCGTTAATATAACTTAACACTTGCAATGAAGTAGGAATTTCTATTTCCTTACTATTTTTTTCCATTTTGTTCATCTTCTGAATCTTTCACACTGTTACCATCTTGTGATTCTATTATAGATTTTAAATCAATTTCATCTGTTTCTGTTTAAACATTTTTTGTCAACGTTCACAAAACTTTCCGCGTTTAAGAATGATCTGCATCAGTTTTCTCTATCAGAGTATGGATTTCGCTAGAATCGTCATCACAAACAACTTCTTCACAATCTCCGCCATTATCAAGAATAAATCCACAGTTTCGAAAGCACTTTATTACGCATTCATCTCTTACGCATTTGATTGAATGACTTAAAAATGCAATTGCATCTAACACGTCAATTTTCATGGTAACTTCAAATGCTCTCTTACAGTTGTCCATGTTTACAATAATATGCTGAAGCATCAATTTTCTATATTTCAATTTTATGCACTGTACAATTCCATTACCTAGTGGCTGTAGGACTGATGTACTTCTGATATACTGAGGTAGAAAGACTAAACGAACATTTAAAAGTTGAACTTTTGGGTGGAAAATTTTATTATCTAGAAAAAGTAAAATATTCCTATTTTCTTGTTCCATTCTTTTGTCTAGTTTGTTCAAAGATTCCTCGAATGTAGCACTTGTCATCCATGCTTTATTATTCGCTTTCCATTCGACAGGAAGTTGAATTTTCCTTAAATTTTTGAAACAGCTCGAATTTTCACTTTTACTTATTACCCGTGGTTAACTTTCCCTAAATTTTAAAATTAGATAGGAATTTATTTTTTCGTGAGAATTATTTAAAGAGTAGAATTTTACACTCAAAAGACAAATCTATTTCTACAAATCATGAATGTAATTTAACTGCAAAAATAATGACAGCAGAAAAAGAATAGAATATATTTAAACAATATTTAATATAATAAATGTTCGAGAATTTATTAACATTTAAAGAAATTATTAATTAAATAAAAAAATAATATTTAACCGTAAACATTCTTCCCACCTTACTCAGGTTCTAATCCTACTTGTTGATAAATGAGGAAGATAAAAGATAGTTTTCCGTCCGCATTATGCAGGTTCCGCCATATAGAAGACCTTTGATAAGAGAAATCTTAAGATAATGCTGCAGATTTTTGATATTTACGACTTGGACAGATTTTTGCCCTGTGCAGTTTCCGGCTTAGAGAGGTTTTATTGTATTTAATTACTAGGTCTTAATCGATCAGCTGTGCTTAACATAATTATCAAGCATCAGTTTAAATCATTAAAATCAAAGCTATAAAAATAATTGTACTAAATGCTCTGAAGCCTAACATTTTTCAATTTAGATAATACATCATATTTATGTGCATGTGTAAATATCACAATTTGGATCTTTTAGAGAAACGTAGAACAGACATTTTCAAATTGCGTTTACCAGTGTGCAATTTCCACCTGTCTGTGTTTGTGTATTAGATGGTGTTCAATGCATGAAACCTAAATTTTAATCAGGAATTTACTATATTTTTAGAGGAATCCTGCTCGTTCTTTCCCATTTTACACATCACAAATGGTACGAGCACAACAAAAGCTTTCAATGTATAAGGAATGTTTCGGGAGACGACGTTTCTTCATAGCGTACTTGATTAACATCTAGATGTCCTAATCAAATTCCATAAAATCATGTGGTATGCGATTCAATGAAACAAACTTTGATACGAAATACTTACTTGTTTCTTTTGGGGAAAAACATATTTCCTCTATAATGAAACTGTGCTTTTCAATTTTTAAGCGCAAATGTGCAATGAAGTAAATATTTTAAGTGAAAAACACTGTTGACAGTTTATACTGTTCTCGATGTTCCTCATATTTTATTAAATGTAAAATTCTGTATGGGCTCAGAAGTTTTTATGCTTTTCAAATGTTTCATTGAACATAAAGCTGTATCAAGAACCCTACGCTCAGAATGAATATATATATTTATATCTGTATATATATAAGGGTGACTATGACCTTATAAGTGTAGTAAGTGTTGTTATAGTAAGCCTAAAGTAAAGAAATATTGTGCGAACAGCTAGACTAGAGCCAAGTGAATAAAATTTACCATAAAAGTAAAAATATATATATTCAATTTTAAACTTAAATCAATTCAGAGTTAAGCTATTTTCTGTTACATCACCAAGATTTTTAATAAAAAATAAACCTCTTTAGTCAACGGAGACTATAATTTAAGAAATCACTAAATATTTTCCACTTTTGTTGTCTATACATATCATCTTATACCTCCATTACATAGACCAAAATCAATATTAGGTTATACTTCTGTTGCCAAGGGACGTAATATAAAAGTCCTTGCTTAAATGTAGTGTCAAGAAAACGCTCAAATGTAGTGTCGAGAAAACGCTTTGGCTTTTATGTGTATCAGTAATTCTTAGACGAACTTATTTTTACTCATAATTATTCTATGAATATACTGCACTTTTCTCCCTTGTTACATTATTCTATTCTCTGTTTATTTGATTGTCTGTTCATTTACTTCATACTTTTATGGTATATTTTAATTATTTTATAGAATGTTTAAATCTTATAATATTTGCACGTAATAATTTACCATGTTCAATATAGCTTGCTGAAGATGGAATATATATATTTCGAAAAGTCCAAGAATTAAATGTTTGTTACTAAACACACACACACACACACACTGCCTTCGTCTTGTTATTCGTCTTTCAAATACGCGTGGAAAAAAATAACTATATCATATACTTTAATAATATAAGGTAATACAAAATTCCATTACCATTTATTTAATACGTTACTTTTATATAATCTTATGTTTATTCACTTAAATAGTAATGTAAAAATAAATAATTTAAAATTATTATACTCCACTTATCGAAAATTATATATAATCGCTTGTATAAGTATTTTTAATGAAGACAGGTGCACACTTTAGTGTAGATTTTTTTATGTTATTTAAGATGAATATCTTAAAAAATAATGTAAAGTATTTCTAGGATTATAGGGGTGAAATTATAAAAAAGGTCAAGGTCCTCAGCTGGAGGAAGTGTACATGTTTTTAAAAAAGGAAATAAAATCTAAGTGTAGACATCAAAACCGACAAAGCAGCTCAAATGAGTTTGCGTATTAGTACGCCTTAAAACAAGTTCCGATACTGAGTACTGTTTAGTATCGACAGAATTTCTCCCCTCATGTTTACTTTAGAAAAAAAAAATATATTGACATTCGGTTTTATTCTAAATTATTAAAATTTGGAGATAGGAGAAAAAGTTCCGTGAAGCTTAATTTTCTTTGTTTAATAAAAATTTCATCAGAAGACAAATATTTATGGAAGGCAGCACAATACATTGTGAATAAGTAGTCTGCTCTCAAACATGCCGCAAGGTGTCTTGTCGTGCTTTTATCTACATTAAACTAAAAACAAACTACTTTACGAATACTGGATGAAATATTCTGCTTTACCTTCGAGTAGCATTTTAAATATATTGTTTTGCAACTGTATTAAAAGTATGTCACTAAAAAACTTACTCAAACGTGAAATAAAGGACGTTAAAATATTATATAACTTTACACAGTTTCCTCTATTTAAAATGAATATATCTTCAAAGCTTCTTGCTTAAGGGAACTAAGTTTCATTGAGAATCACGAAATTTATTCATGAACGGCTGATAAAAGTATATTTTAATTCAAAATATATTACAGAAGTTGTTCAATGTTCCTTTAATCAGCAATGTCAAACTTATTCCTAAATGCAAGTGTCATATCTTCTGAACTATACTGACTGATCCTTGCAACATCCTACACACTGAATTATAACAATATTTCTATGGTTGAAAGAAGCAGAAGAAAGAAAATTAAAGGTAACTGTAGTTTGGCATCAGATCGATTTAGATTTGCAGTACTTTTCCGTAACTTCTAATCAAAACTAGCTATCTACATAAACCAGGACTGAAATTAACTAAAAAAAAACTTAATTAATTTGATACGCCTTCGTACCTAAAATTAGATGCAGCAGTTCGAACAACAGTTATTATCGATGTTTTCTGCCGTACTTCCAGTTTGATCAGGTTTCGTTAGTTTAAGAGATTCAGATTCGTCTTAACCTTACATACTGAACTGATAGACTGACAGCGCGTATAATCTTCATAATAAGATATATGTAATAAAAAATGAGAAAAGTGTGACACCAGTATACGCTAAACTATATATATGAGCTTCTATACCAATGGCATCCAACTAAACGAGACCGACAAGATAACTTTACCATACTATAAACATTACTTTCCATCTGTCATTCGATTTATCAGTACGAAACACGTTATCAACTAAATTATATGGTCATCACGTAGTAGGAAGTACAGATAATACAGCAGAAGAATTAATTTACATCAGAGAGAAAAATAATTAATGATAATAAATTTAATGAATAAAAATATTATAAAATAAATGCTAAAATACGATACTCTAAATAAATAACGAACTAAAACAACTGATTTATTAAACATGCTTTGAATGATGTTTATCACAACTAATCGAGCTTTAATTGTCCCCTACACGTAAGCTTACCATTGTCTGATAGTTAGGATGTTCCACCACTCACAATCTCGAGTTCAAATCCTATAACGAGCATACACACCCTTTCAGCTGGAAGGGGCGTTATAAAATTGACGGTGAACCCCACTTTTGCTGGATATAAGAGTACTCAAGAGTAATTTCTAAATTAGAGGTACTTGCAGCAAATAGCCTTCGACTATCTTTGCGGAAAATTCTAAAAACAAATAATTGAACAAATCCCTTCACACACGATCAATACAGAGAACGGAAAACTATAAATAATAAGTAAATTTAAATCATAAGAGATAGTTAAAATGTATAGATACTCACAACACAAGAAAAATGTCAAAAAGATAATAAAATTTAAATAAAGGAGCTAATAAATCTGAGCTAGCGGTTCCTAATTTATCAGTGTAAGGCTAAAAGGAAGGCAGCTAATTATCATCACCCACCGCTAACTCTTGTGCTATCTTTTACTAACGAATAATAGGATTGATTGCCACATTATAACGCCTCCGCGGCTGAAAAAGCGAGCATGTTGGGTGTGATAGAGAGTTGAACCCACAACCCTCAGATTACGAGGCGAGTGCTTTAACCACCTGGCCATGCCTAAACAAAGAAGCAACAACATTGGTAATTATGACACTTAAATTAACAGAAATTTATCTAACTAAACTAATGACGTATGTATCTCTTATAAACCGTTCAACAGTTTGTATTAACTGTAATGAGCGCTTAAATTAATACTGGTCGCCAAAGTAAATTGTTCATTATTACATTAAAAATAAGTTAAGTCATTAATGTATAGGCGTAACAGTTTTGAAAGATCAGAATATTCGGTAAAATTATTAATTTCGCAATCAAACGCAAGAAGATTGTTGTTGAATGTACCATAAAATTGGCTAAATTTAGTGTTAAATTTGTAGTAGAAGAAGCCACGTTTGTGAAAAATGTATAAAAAGTAACTTATTAACACTCTCCACAAATACTGAAGTGTTAAAAAATGATATACAGTATAATAATGTGCGAGTATTATAACATTATAACATCATGGACAAGCTTTGTTTGGAATATTCATATCAAGAATGGAAAGTACATAACATACAGATAAAAAAGGCTCTTTTATTAAAAAGTTCTCTCTTCCCACCACAGTGAGTTCTGGTTTATATTTAACATAATCAAGAAGCATTTGATACTTCTGTAACAATTTGTTTGTTTCTATTTAAATACCAAGTTATGTAATAGTTATCTGTGTTGTTAATAAGCTTTCAGACTTATCGTTGTGTCCTCGGAGAGTGTGTGTGTGTGTGTGTTTTCTTAGAACAAAGCCGCAGCTATCTGCTGAGCCCACCGAGGAGAGTCGAACCCCTGATTTGTAAAATCCGCAGATATACCGCTGTACCAGCGAGAGGCCGTCACTAAAGAGAGGGGACATTTAAAGATATCATCAGTATACTATGTGAGCGATTAACTTGAATTTTTTATCGTAAACGTTATTAGTAACACTTGTTGTGGACAAAAATTCAAGCTGGCAGAAATACATATCTGTATGCTGTGGGCTAAAGTTACCACCCATTGGTATATCATCTAATAAAAGACATGTTTATGACATTGTACAAATGTGTTATGAAGTAAAAAAAATCTGCTTACAAGAATTGTTTATTGTGAAACAATGGTAATTTGCGTGAGTTGCGTTATCTAAGTAACATTTGTATTTTCTAAGGTGAAGCTTAAATTAACGGAATTCTTAAAATAATCTTAACGAGTAAATTTAATTTAATATGAGTTTGAAACAGCTTGTTCTGTCTTCAACAAAGCTTTTGTGTGGTACGAATAAAGCTTAATGTGGTACATTCGTTAAAATAATCTTATATTTCCATATAATTTATTTCTTATGGTTGATTTGTTTTATTTTTTATACTGTATCGACTTATCGAGCATCAAGGTTCATATTCAAAAAGAAGCTGAAAATGTCTGTTCTTTATACGTGTGAAAATTTTGCCGGAAGGGTTTATTGGGAGACTGAGTTGCTATTCAGGAAACGTGTTTACAACTAACCTTTGACGATACATTGACGTCAGAGACGTAGATATAAAAATTTCCAGCTCCATCTTGAAATTGACTGTAACTCAGAAAAGAGAGTTTTCTGAAGTAATGATCATAGCCAAACCACAGTAGTGATGGTTATTACATCACAGGAAGGTACTTATTCTCTAGGCTCTCGTTTGGAAACCCCGCACGATGGGGTTACTTTCTAATGGGTAACCAGCCAACCTCGTTTTAACTTATTGCAAACTTTCTTCTGTTGGGCAGATTTGTAAGAATGATAATTCTGTGAAGAACAAAGAATTTTTAAAATATTATGCTTCAAAAATAAGAAAATAAAGACCACAATGAAATGATTTTATATCATATTAAAAAGGGAGGCCTACAATTTTGCTTGAAGTAAGATCATAGTAAGAGGAAAACGGCTTTGATATATCAGTATCTCAGATTTTGTTGTTGTTGTTTGTAATTAAACACAAAAAATCACAATGGGCTATCCCACCACTGGTATCGGATTATAACATTTTAAGTCCGCATACATTCCGGTGTGCTACTGGCGGGACATTTCATTATTTCATAATATCTACAACACCACAAAAGCTTGTAAGTATATTCAGTTTAATTATGTTAAATTTAAAAAGGTTACTTTAAGGTAAAATTCTCTGGCCGATATTTAAAGAAACTACATATAAGATTTGCTTCTTTTCTTAAAATTAAACTTTACGTTAAGTTATATTAGCTCTATGTCTATGATTGACATTTAGCATATTATTTATTTAGAAATCAAAAGTATATTTTATTACTACCAAAATAATAATTTATTTGATCTTCAGTGAAACATACCATCAACATCAAACTTTAAAATTAAAAAACAATGAGTTTTGAATTTTTGTTTTAATGAACAAACATACAATTCATAACTAATCTCGTTAAAATGTTGTAACAATAAAGCGCACATTTCTGATACTGTTCACAGTTTACCTGTTCCTCTCAACTTATCAGGCTTAAAAAAGTCTTATCTTCTGAAGCTACACTTACATTGATGTGATGAAGTTAAACATGGTTCATTTCAAGAATGAAACTTTTATTCTGTTTTTTTCCCAAAAAATGATATATTTTACCCTAATTTCTATAACAATATATAACTCAAAGTTGTTGTTCTGTTTTTTAACAAAATTATTTCGGTAGGTAACTCAACTACCTTGATGTAACCTGTCATATAATAACCACTCTGCTTAACATTAAAAATGTATTAATATTTTGGCAACATAATTAATTCCAACACAGTATAATTATATAATAAAAAATGCAAAGAAGCTATAAAATAAATTTGTAGTTTCTGCATAATGTCGTTCTTATGTATCACTGTAACTTAAAAAACATGGCTCGAGATAACTGCTGAAAATTTCACCAATAACCTGTTGTCATTTTAAATATTAATTATTTTCTCCTATTGAGTATTTTAAAGTTAAATCGTTTTTGCTATTTGTAAATAAATTTGTGTAGCATATGAAATAGTTTATTCAAGAAAACGTTGATATTGTATATGTCTTACATGATTAATCTGTTAAAACTGGTACAATCTATAAGAAAAGCCCCTAAGTGGCTCAGCGGTATGTCTGCGGACTTACAACGCTAAAAACCGGGTTTCGATACCTGTGGTGGGCAGAGCACAGATGGCTCATTATGTAGCTTTGTACTTAATTCAAAACATCCTAGATACGTTTAAATTTCAATCAATTAAATAAAATAATTTTACGCCCGGCATGGCCAAGCGTGATAAGGCGTTCGACTCGTAATCTGAGGGCCGCAGGTTCGAATCCCGGTCGTACCAAACATGCTTGCCCTCCCAGCTGTGAGGGCATTATAATGTGACGGTTAATCCAAATATTCGTTGGTAAAAGAGGAGCCCACGAGTTGGCGGTGGGTGGTGATGACTAGCTGCCTTCCCTCTAGTCTTACACTGCTAAATTAGGGGCGGCTAGCGCAGATAGCCCTCGAGCAGCTTTGCGCGAAATTTAAAAAACAAACAAACCATAAGAAAAAGTCCCAGATTAGGTCAGCGATAACCTCACGGACTTATGTAAACGCTTAGATCCTGGATTCGATTTCCTATGGTGTAGAGAGTTTAAATATCTCATTGTGTATTTTTGTGCTTAAAAACAAAATTAACTAAAATAAACTCACATTTTTGAAGAAACTGAGACAACTTTTCTTCAATTTTGTAGTGAATATGAGATCAACACTCGTTTATATTCGTTGCTAAAGTAACATATTGGATATTTCACATTATTTTACGATGTCATCAAATAATTGAAGTATTTAAAATGTCACCAATGTATTTTGTACGAGATGTTAATTTTATTACAATACTTTTACAATCAGTAAAAGGTTAATTAATTTTTAATTTCAAAAGTGTGAATGATTGAAATACATCTTGATATAAAGTTCTTGTATGATAAAATTATATTGTTTTGAGTAATGTTCTTATTATTGGTTAGATCTAAACAGGTATTGTGCATTGATACTAAAGTTTATTTTAAAGAGAGGTTAACAATGTTTTTGAAATTATCTAAATACATAGCTTTAGAAAGATAATGTATGGACAAATACGATTAATAAAATAAATGATTTATTTAAAATATTGAGATTTCAATTTTTCTACTTTCTACAATTGTTTTTAGCCCAACTATTTAACAAATCGTTAAAATTAAGATTATTTTTTTCGTTTACGCTTTGACTTTGCAGAAAGAATAATGTTAATTTTAACGATTTGTTTGTAGTTAAACACAAAACTGCACAATGGGCTATTTGTGCTCTGCCCATCACGGGTATCAAAATGAGTATCGTTGTAAGTCCGGGGTGGGGAGATTCTGAGGGACTACACTACACTTAGACTCACTGTCATAGTGATAAGCTTAAAATGAATTACAAAATACTTAGACGTCTAGAGAATCAAGCTTTTATTTTCAGTTATATTTCTCATGCCATTTCTATCCTGGGCCCGGCATGGCCAAGCGTGTTAAGGCGGGCGACTCGTAATCTGAGGGTCGCGGGTTCGCATCCCCGTCGCGCCAAACATGCTCGCCCTTTCAGGCGTGGGGGCGTTATAATGTGACGGTCAATCTCACTATTCGTTGATAAAAGAGTAGCCCAAGAGTTGGCGGTGGGTGGTGATGACTCGCTGCCTTCCCTCTAGTCTTACACTGCTAAATTAGGGACGGCTAGCACAGATAGCCCTCGAGTAGCTTTGTGCGAAATTTCCAAACAAACATTATTCATTTATAGAATAACTAAATGCTCATAACTGTACAGAAAATATATAAATGTAAGAATTAAAGAAGCAAATACAAATAGAACATTAGAGTTGATAATAATTTCTGAATCTGGAATTCAGCCATAGTTATAAAAAATCTACATCTTAGTAGTACAATAATCTACAACTAGTAAAGATTAATTCATAATACGTACTTGACAAAAAATACAGAAATGAAAATAATCATGAAAAGTACCAAGCGATATGTGCACAGAAGTCACAGACAACGAATGTTGACAGAGAAATGGTGGCTTATTAATAGTACGTACAAAGTAAAAGTTGTACAATACACTAGTATTTTTATGTAAGCCCTTTGCTTTGTACAAATATCTTGTTTTGGTGCTGTCATACAGTTTACCATATTGAGGAATATTGTTTAATTTATTCTGCAATATTCCGTTCAATTTTTTCACGTTATTTGGTGACTTTTTGAACTTTCCAGCTTTTACGTAAGCCCATACAGTCTGTTTACTGCTCATACCGGGACTTTGTGCAGGTCAAGCCATGATTGTAATTACTCTATTGGCTTCTTCACCGTTAAGCTATCATTTCGCTATATTTGCTATTTGCTTATAATTATTTATTTGCAGTAGATGAATTTTGCCACACGAGTTGTACTCCTTGAGAAATAGCATGATGAAACAGAATCCACATTTACTACTTAGCAATCAAGGTATGGTCAGTTTTGTTTGGACCACCGACACAGCTGGCTATAGACTTGCACTAACACTCCGTCTTGTTTCAATGTAGTTGTTACACGTTACCAATTGTACCGTTCTCCTATCTGTCATTGAATAAACTATCGTTGCTTTTTTTCTGAACAAATTGATCTGTGAAAACCAGTTGTTATCAGCTTTGCTGACTCCACTGTTTGTTTTGTGATGTTTATTTCAAACATTTTGTTTGGTTACCTCTAATAAGCAGAGGTTTTCAAACATTTGCATCACATTATGATGTGTATCTGTGGTAATACCGTTCGTCTTCTAAGGAACATATCTTGATATACTGAACATCATTTTGGAAAGCTACTTTTTTATAATATACGCATAATATTCATACTAAAAGTGTTAGATTTTTTTAAATTGCTAGCCAGATTCCAATTTAAAATTTTAGTATTCTAAGAACGTATGCAACGATGTGGCCGGGTGGCTCGCGATGTCCAACGGGAAAATCAAACATAGAGAGTTCGCGCCTGCTCGAAGATTAAGCGCTATAGAAGAATACGCATTAGACTAGATACTGGATGGTTCCATATTTGTATCGAGTAATAAAGAAAATTTAATAAGCAAATCTCGTTAATGCATAGACATTTAATCATTGGCGTAATGACGTAATATTTCCGTAATTACGAAATCTCACGCGTTCCAATTGTTATTCGAGATTTACTTTCGAGCCCTATTTTGATATTATTTCGTAACAAAAATGGCAGCTAATCGTAAAAGAACAGTTGACTACAAAAACCGGCAGTTTCATGATGATTGGACTGCGCAACACTGTTTTGTTCCACAATAGAAGAACGTGATTTGTCTGCTGTGTCATTCGACAGTAGCAGTGGCGAAGGTATCCAATATAAAGCGTCATTATGAGTCGAAGCATAAAGATTTCCACAACGTTGTTGGTGATGAACGAACAGCTCGAATTGAATCTCCGCGGCGGTCGCTGAATCACTAGCAGAACGTTTTCTCAAAGCAGTCAGCAGATTTAGATGCAGCTGGTGAGGTCAGTTACGATATTTCGTTGATGATAGCGAAATCTGGCCGACCGTTCAGTGATGGTGATTTTGTCAAGCAAAGTATGATTACTGCATCGGAAAAATTGTGTCCGTAAGCAGGTCGCAAACTACAGAGGGAGGCTTTGAATTGTATGACAGTTCAACGAAGAATTTCACACCTCTCAGCAGACGTGACAAGGCAGCTTACAAATAAAGCAGCCAACTTTGTCTACTTCTCTTTAGCAGCAGACAAGTCGACTGACATCAGTTCAACAGCACAGCAACTAGTTTTTGTTCGTGATGCACGCCATCGTTTGATATCACAGAGGAACTAATCGGCATGGGTTCCATGAAGGGTCAGACGACTGGGTCTGCTCTATTCGAGGAGACAGTACGACTGTGTAGTAGTGTTTCATTGGATTTCACGTAACTGGTAAGTGTGACAATTGATGGAGCACAAGCCATGACCGGAGAAAGTAGCGGACTGGTAGCACTGTTGATGAAGCATCGAGGAAAGCAGAACAGACAGTTGGTAAAGTTGCACTTTATTATTCACCAACAGAACCTGTGCAGTAAAAAACTTGGTTTTCAGGCAGTGATGGCATTAGTGACAAAAACCATTAATTTCATCAAATCACGAGGGCTCAATCACCGTCAGTTTCTAAGTCTTCTTGAAGAAATTTATTCAGACTATGGTGACCTTTTGTATCACTGTGAAGTGAAGTACGCTGGCTGAGTCGAGGGACGATGCTCAGAAGATTCTGGGAGTTGTTGATGAGGTGATAGAATTCCTCAGAAGCAAGAACAAAGACACAGAAGTGATTTCCATGACTGATCCAGCATGGCAAGCTGATTTGACCTTTTTGGTCGACATGACACAACACTTGAATGATCTGAATTTGAATTTGCAAGGCAAAAATCAGCTTGTCTGTTAGCTTGCAAATCACGACTCAACTTTCAGGACAAAGTTGTAGTTGTTCCGGCAGCAAGCAGCATCAGGCAACTTCGTGCACTTTCCCACTTTTCAGTCACAGCTACAGAAGAATCAGGACATTGACACACAAGTTTATGTTGGGAAGCTAGATACCTTGATTCAATCCTTTAACTCACGGTTTCATGACTTTGACCAATGCAGATTGTTGATGAAACTTTTTGCTGATCCGTTCAGTGTGTTAGTGGATGACTTGTCAGCAGAATATCAACTCGAACTTACTGATCTCCAGGCATCTGGTGAACTGCGTGCTATTTACCGAGAAAACAGTTTGCTTGACTTCTACAAAACGTTGCCTGATACATTTGCTAATCTGAAAGAGAACGCACTTGTTTACACCAGCATATTTGGCAGCACGTACTGCTGCGAACAGGTTTTCTCGCATATGAAACTGAATAAAAACAACACTCGCAATCAACTGACTGATGATCATCTGGAAGCAGTCTTGTGTCTTTCAACGTCAAACATCAAGCCGGACATGACATGCAGTACCATCCATCGCACTGACTTTATGAAAGTTGATGTATCATAACATTTATTAGAATAATGTGCAAACTCTTTGATGTAATCGTTATTTGTGTTTTCTTAAATGTGATGTCCATCTTGTGTGAAACAACTGTAAGACGATTTTAATCTTCACTTTTTTGTGGGCCCCAACGGTTACGAGAAGTCTGTTTGTGGCCCCTGACTCAAAAAGTTTGTGTACCCCTGGTATAGGGGAATGCATAATAAAGTATCAAGCACAAGATCTTTCGCCTAGTAACAAGCCTGCTAGGATGCAATAGATACAGTGGTAGTTGAGACACTACTTACATTATCACATTGCACGAACAACAACTATTATGGTGTGAACCAGATAAAGTTTGTGAAGCGTGCATAGACTAGTATTAAGTCATAAGGGCTTTTGTTTTGGCTGTATCTCTAAAAATGTATACTGCTAGTATGGTGTAAAAAATACATTAAATGGCACTAAGCTATTTATTTAGTAATGATTGGTACTAAAGCCTGAACAAAGGAGAAAGATCCTTCTCTATAAGGAATATTTTTGGAGTAAAACTGTTAAGTGTACAATAATAAAAAAACATATGACAATACACGGAAAGAAACCATGATTTATATCCAGGTAAATAGCTTATCCGTATAGTAGGAAGATTATTATTTGCATTCAAAAAATCATTAAATGTTGAAATAAGTTTCAATACTTATGTGTATAATCAATGTTAAAGAAAGCAAAAATGAAATATTCTCTTTTCTAAACGCTGTACTTTAATATCAAATAGTATATTTACAACATTTAATCGTTAGTGTTATTATCTGCTCCAACTAATGCAACTTTTAGTAATATCCAAATAACAGTCATATTAGGTTTTATATCTATATACCTAGGCTGTAAAGGCTACTAACTAGAGAATCGTATAAATACATTTATTTATTGGTTATCAGGTACAAACAATACACATGAACAGAGTAATGTGTAAAATGAGGGAGTGAATTGTGCACGTGCAGGTCCACATCTTCCTTAGACAACTTTTCTTGCATAAATAAAAAGACTGACTTTACTTTCTGTGATAAACTTATTTGCGAGAGAACATTGAAACAAAAAATTCCGAAGATTACAGTAAAGAGCATTTTGAATGGAAGAGGGCCTGACTTTTGAAAGTGTTGCTTCTACGTTGAAACTACTACGTTCTTTTCCACAAAAAGAAATCGTAAGACTAACTAACTTTTCACCTTCAGAGTGTTTTCTAAGACATACAACATTATAGATTGTCCGTAATAAGTTAGAGTTATATTTTTCAATCTTGGCTTGATTAAACTCTGATATTTCAGTGGCAACGACAAATTGGATTTAAGATACGAGATGCAATTTTATTTCTTTGATTAGATCAGAATATATTTATGAAGCCAAAATCTAAATTACGAAAGAGCTTACGTGAGAGTTTTGTCACCTGATAGTTAATAAAAATTATTTCTTTTTTTTTGTTTTTAAAAGAAGAAAATCACTATTCGGCTTCATGTAAATATGAGAAAATCCATGAAAATTCTTTGCACCTATGTTTTAAAGTTACAAAGCGCAAATACTTTCATGGTTTACACGATATATACACAGGGCCCGACTCGTCATCTGAGGATCGCGGGTTCGAATCCCAGTCGTACCAAACATGCTTGCCATTTCAGCCGTGAGAGCGTTATAATGTGTTGATTAATCCCACTATTCGTTGGTAAAAGAGTAGCCCAAGAGTTGGCGGTGGGTGGTGATGACTAGCTGCCTTCCCTCTAGTCTTACACTGCTAAATTAGGGACGTCTAGCGCAGATATCCCTCGTGTAGCGTTGCGCGAATTTCAAAAAAACAAAACAAACAAACAATATACACAGCAAATCTATTGCCTAAGATATTTGAGAAATTAAAATATGACTGCCTTCCTCTCATAAAATAACACGTGTGAGCACGAACAATACTAACTGATTCGGTTTTCATAAAACCAACACAGCTATAACTATTTTGAATACATATTGAAATTTATTGTGTTCGTAGGCCCGACATAGCCAGGTAGTTAAGGCACTCGACCCTTAATCTGAGGATCGCGGGTTCGAATTCCTGTCACACGAAACATACTCTCCATTTCAGTCGTAGGAGCGTTGGTAAAAGAGTAGCGAAAGAGTTGGCGGTGGGTGGTGATAACTAGTTGACTTCCCTCTAGTCTTACACTGCAAAATTAGGGACGGCTAACGCAAATAGCCCTCAAGTAGCTTTGCGCGAAATTCAAAACAAACCAAAATTTTATTTGTTATATATCCCACCAAATGAAACATTATCAGACACTAGTAGCAAATCGATCATTCAAATCTATCTAATGTATTAATTAAAATATTACATAAGCACGCTTAATTATCATAATTTTAGTCCCCCGCTGAGACAACGGTAAGTCTTCGGATTTACAACGCTAAAATCAAGGGTTTGATTCCTCTCGGTGGATACAGCAGATAGCCCCATGTGGCTTTGCTACAATAAAAACACACATAATTTTTAAAACGGCATTTTACGTTCTAAGAAATGTTGACTGAATAATTACTTACTTTAATATTCTTATTTTTGGATAATAAGAACTGAACAGTTGTTGTTTGTTATGATACTTTTGTTAAAAGAATAAAAAAATTCCATTTATCACCAGTGTTTCGGTCCTCACAATTTATTTAAGTTAAATTCATTTAAACATGAAAATGCAGAAGTTCGATGCGCTTGCGTAACAATCCGGTAGCGAATCTTTCGTTTTCGTGATTTGTTTCGAACAGTTACGACAGAAAGTGTTCGTACCCCTGCGTCGTGAGTAGTTTTTTCCTCATAGCCTAAGAAGTATCACGAGTAGGATAATGAAAGTATAGTATATTATAAATATTATACTAACACACATCTACATGAAGTTTTATGTAAATTGAGCGACAAATAAACTGTTTATAAATAAAAAACCAAATATAGGAGGGGCAGAAAGTGTTCGTGCGTCTACTTTAATAGTCAGCTGTGTAGCCTTTCAGGTGAAATACTTGGCGCAATCTCTCCTCATAGCTCTCCATGATCGTTTGACAGTACTCGACTGGTATTTTCTTCCATTATTCTTTACAGGAGGCCTCCAACTCTTGCAAGTTTTTCGGATGACACTGATGATCCCTGGTCTTCAACTCATGCCAAACGTTTTCAATCGGGTTGAGATCGGGTGACTGCGATGGCAACTCCAGAACGCTTATATGGTTCCTCTGCAACAAGGATTGCACATACTTTGATGTGTGCTTAGGGTCATTGTCGTGCTGGAAGATCCAACGACGCCCAAGCCGCAAGTTCCGAGCATCATTCTTGATATGAGTGCCCAATATATCAACTTACGGTGAAGGCTGCCTACACCAGAAGAGCTGAAGGAACCCCACAGCATGATCCAGCCATCTCCATGTTTAACTGTAGGGACGGTGTTTTTTGGAAGATCTCTTTCACCCTTCTTACGGAAAATATTGCGAACACCATTGTGGCCGAAAACCTCGATTTTAGTCTCGTCTGACCAAAGAATACTCTTTCAATAGGTAAAGAGTTTATCTACATGCTTTCTTGCATACCTCAATCGTGCTTCTAAATGAACAGGCTTTCAATATGGAGTTCTACGAGGACAGCATGCTTTGAACCCAGAAGAGCGTAACATGTTTGTAACTGTAGAGGTACTTACTTCAACCCCAGTTTTCCTTACCAGTTTCTGTATGTCATCACGTGTTAAACGAGGGTTCCTACTAACCTTGGCAATTATGCTTTGAACAGTAGATTTCGGCACATTAAGTTGTGTCGCAATACCAGAAAGAAACACACGAGACTTGTATTTTACAATAATTCGGTTTTCTAAATCAGTGGACAGTTGTTTCTTGTTCGCCATGATGACCAACCAGATAATGACGGAGACGACGCTAAAATGCCGGAAGTAAATTTTTTGCTGGCTAAATTCCAATAATTATGAACCCAGTGTCTAGTTCTGGAATGGTATAATGTAGTTTATTCGCCAAACTAAACAAATTTTTTACGGGAATATCAGTTTTTTCACACGTTCTGAACTGTACGGACACTTTCTGCTCCTCCTATTTTTGGTTATTTGTTTATAAACAGTTTATTTGTCGTTTAATTTACATACCAATGTATGCAGATGTGTGTTAATATAATATTTATAATAAACCATACGTCTATTAGCGTAATCGTCATACTTTTTAAGTTATGAGCAAAAAACTGCTCGGGACGCAGGGGTACGAACACTTTCTGTCGTAACTGTAGATATAAATCGTATGTTTGTTTATTTTATTACGTATACAAAAACGATAGAAAGTCATGCTACATAGCTTATTTTATTTTGATACATAGCAGTTGAATACAGCATAACTCACAATAAATCCATGAGACAGGGATGCATATCTTATTCTACATTTTCTCTATATTATATTCAGAAACTTAACACATATATATATATTTCCATCATTTTGCAACAAATAGGTTTCAGTTTGACTTTTGTTAACAAAACTCAGATATTCTCTCACAATATTCAAAAGTTGTTGTTAGAATTTATTTGACGTGTCATTCATACAACTTTCTCTGAACACATGACAGACAGTAGCGATATAGAGGTTAAGAATTATGACAAACATTTTAGAGTATCTTGCTGAAGACAAACTATAGCTATTAAAACAATAAATAGTGGAACTGTTTATTTAGTTATTCCTAAACGACATTTTGCAACAATTGCAAGATCCATTTGAAATAAAACTTCAATAAGGTCATCACTCAAATCAGTCATTGTGAAATCAAGTTCAGTTTGTCTTTGACGTACATTCAAACTATACTTGTCATAGTTGAATACCTTATCTTAGTTTTATGCCTTTAGATCATACTCGTCAGAAATGAGACACTATAATTTCAGTCGTATGATAATGCTACACATAGATGCAATGGATACGAATATGGCGGATAAACACAATGTAAACTTGGCTACAATTTGCACTCTAGATCATATGCGAAGTCAACAATGTTGAAGATATTCCTTCAACATCGTAGCGTTAAGTAGCTTCATTACATACTAGAAAGACCACACCCAAGATTCAATCAACAAAATGAATATTTGAAGTGTGAACAGCCACAACTTACCTTGTTGGTGTAGCTGAGTATCTAATAACATTCATAAGTTCACATAACTCAAATTCGTTGCATTGAGTCCTAATACTGAAACTCATTTACATGAGAATGAGCGATTTAACCTACACATTTCTAGCAACCTGCAAAGAGATGGTGAAAGTTAAAATTGACAAGATATATAAATATTTAAGTACACAGATAGATAGATAGCAACTCTTACCCACTATAAATTGTCGAATTTATTTCTTCGTTAAATACACTAAATCACTAAACTGTATCATTTGACTTTCCCCGTATATTTTAATATTTACATAAAGAGAAATATTTATTCTGTAATAGAGGCGTAGATTTAACTTAATAAAGAAGTGAAAATCGTTTCCTCTTTAGTTCTCTAAACCTTCCCCAGTAGCAGAGAAAACATAAATAAATTAATTTGTACAAAGCTTGTTTCAATTTTTATGAGGTATGAAATATTGTTTGTGCTGAGATTAGTAGACATTTCGTTTGATTTTCTTGTTAATTAAAAATAAGTATGTATTGATGTTTCATATGTCTTCTCAGTTATCCTAAGAAAATGGAATATCAATATATTGATATATGATATGTCTAGATTCGCTTGTAAGTAGTTTTTATCCATAACTCTTCCAAGTATAAAGAATGACACCGTCACTGGGTGAGATATATAATTTTGTGTTTAAGACTGGAGTCTAAAAATATAGAGTTCAAAATAAATTAAAAATAATTAAAAATTGTTGTTTTAGAGCAAAGTTATACAATGGACTATCTGTCTATCGCGGAGAATCGAACCCTGTATTTTTACAATGTAAAGTGAAAATAAAGGAAGAAAGAATTAGCAAAACATGTTGTGACTTCTACGTGATATACTTTGAAAACAAATTATTTATGATTAGAACCTAAGTTAAGGTTTTAGTAAAAAACACAATATCATGCGCTAAAAATATAAACATATGTGAGTTATTCAAATGTGAAACAACATAAATTTATCTTTCTAACTTTTTTATAATTTCATTAATCGCTTGCCCTTACTGTAATATCTGTCCATATACTAGTTTAAATGTCACAGTTATGTATAGTAACTTCAAAATTCCAATTAGGCTCTACATCTCTTGGTTTATATAATAAAACAGTTGATAAAAAAAGTAAAATAAAAAATGTATCAGAACTCAGAGTTCATTAAAGGTGTAATATGAGGTGTGCTACTAAATAAAAATGTATAAATTAATTAGCTCATATCTTATATAACATATCTAATGCTGCAAAATTAATATATCTGTAAAATATATCACTTATGTTTGTAAATACAAGAGACTGTCATGTGGACTGCATTTTGTATCTTGAAATACGTTTTTACTTCAAGTGGGTTTCTCGTCATTACGAATTACTGGATTGCTTGTTTGTTTTGAATTTCACACAAAGCTACTCGAGGGCTATCTGCCCTAGCCGTCCCTAAATTAGTAGTGTAAGACTAGAGGGAAGGCAGCTAGTCATCACCACCCACCACCAACTCTTGGGCTACTCTTTTACCAACGAATTGTGGGATCGACTGTCACATTATAACGCCCCCACAGCTCAAAGGGCAGGCATGTTTGATGCGACCGGGATTCGAACCCGCGACCCTCATATTACGAGTCGAACGCCTTAACACACTTGGGCATGCCGGGCCAATACTGGGTTGCATTTTAAGAATCTTGTTCATTTTCATTTGGTGTTCGTCTAAAGTGTGGCGGTTTATTAGTTTCTATTCTCACGACTTTTAAACTACCAATACTGACAATAACGTTATTGGAAAAAAAAATGGATAATACTGATAAGATGTTGAAACTGGTCATTAAAAGTTGCTGAAAACAGGAAAAGTAAGAAAACTTTAAACCCATCTCGTTTAATACTAGAAATATGAGAATTGTGTTTTTGTGGCATATGGGCAAGCAAATACAGAATTAATAAGTAAATACGAGTGAAATATTCCAGTTTCTTCAGCTGCTAATACAAACTGTCTTCCAAATCGTGATCGTCAAGAAATTGTAGTGATTTTGAGAGATTCAAAAATAATAAAAAAAAAATTGAAAGAAAACAGCCGCGTTCTGTTTTCACGCTTATGGGAATAATATCATAAGTCTTCTCTTTCGTTGCTTCATAATATTATATTTTTTCAGTTTCTTTTCTTATGCATGATTATTATTCAGTATTTTGTTTCTTGGTTATCCGTTTTAATTGTAATACAATTTTGTTACTGTGTATCACTATCCTTACCATGGTTTTAAAAATAAAGTAAATTCAAACCTAATATGTTTTTTTCAGGAACTGTTACAACAGATTACATGTGTAATAGCATTTACTAAAACAGCTCGCTGTTGTAGGACACTTAATAAAATTTTCAACAAAATTATGTTCAAAGGTATGAGATTCTTACCCGTGTTTTATATCATATAAGGAATAAATGGAAAACTATTTGTTATAGAAGCTTGTAATGTCTATAATTATTGTATTCTGAATATATGTTTCATTGCGTTTTTCTTTTTTAAAAAAACGCTTTCCTTCATTGTTAGCTATATTACGTTTTGACATTTCTTTCCTTAGATTACTTGTAATATATCCATTATTTAATGCTAGAATATTTCGCTGTTCGATCCTTGCCGGCCAGTAATTTGAGTTGGCTCGTAGAATTAAATAGTAAAGCTGTTCTTTAATAAGAACACATAATGATCTAGCATAACCAGGTGGATAAAACGCTGGACTAGAATCTGAGAGTCGCAGGATCGAATTCCCATCACACCGAACACGCTCGCCCTTTCAGCCACGGGGTAGTTTAATATATACGGTCAAGCCCACTATTCGTTGGTAAAAGAGTAACCCAAGAGCTGGCGGTGGGTGATCATGACTACCAGGCTTCCCTCTAGTCATACACTGCTAAATTAGAGGCGACTAACGCAGATAGCCTTCGTGTATCTTTGTGCAAAATTCAAAAACAAACGAGAATAATGTAGAAAATGTAAGTGAATCAAGAGCAACAACAATTGGAAGAAAACATTATCCATCAGGGAAAAGTGTTAAATCTAAGCTAAACCTGTCTGACATATATACAGTTTCATAGGACAAAACTTCTAAACAAGCGCATTTTTTGTGAAGATGTTTCCACTCTTCAACAGTTATTGTATTTTACTACCAGTTTAATGGAGGTTGGTCTTTAATATCATTGCAAGATAAACTATACATTTTTTGTAATTTTTATTCACAATTAGTATAGGAGTTAATCTACGTAAGAAAATATATTCCAAAAACTAACTCATTATACATTGGAATTTAAGGAGGAAGACTTCAAATACTGAAAGTTAAACACGTTACGATATTTACAACCTTACAAGTTTCCACTTTCTTCTTAAACCATTATTTAAATTTATGATTTTATTATAAGTTACAGCTTTTACAGTACGGAAGATTATTTAAAAAAGAACTTCCGATGTAACAAAATAATACTTGTAATAAGTAAGTCAACTCAGTATTAAACTCTTATTTACGTTTGTCTACTCTCTTGCTCTTTTGAAACTCATCAGAAACATTACCTTCGTAATACGCAAGATTAATCATAAAAGTAAATATATGTTTACATATATTTTTGTAATTATTGAATAATATTTCTTATTTTCTAAGATAATAGCAGTTATTTCTTCTATAATCTGAGAAGGAGTCTTGACTTAACAAAAAGTTGCAATGATTTTAAAATCTTATCACTTTATACTGCACGATAAACTAGATATGATAAGATCCTAGAATCAAATGTTAACCATACTACTTTTTAAATATGATACTGCAACATTATTTTCAACATATTTAGACAAAATAGTCAACTTATCCAGATATTCAATTGATATAACCGTTCATACTAAATAATAATTAAGTTTTAGAATAAGTTTTGTTTACAATTATTCACAGATAACTAGCTGGTTAGTCAGGTAGATATTGTTAAAAGACATGAATTTGGTTATTGTAAAACATCACAATAACGCATGAAGAAATTTAATTAGAGGTGAAAATTATTAATTAAAAATTAGCTTTAAAATCATTGCATTGACGTCAACTTACGAAAAATACGCACAATGAACAATTAATTTTTTCGAAAACTATAGGTGCCAAACATAAAAAAATCGTAAATAAAATAACTTTCGGTTGTTACTAATGAGGTATTACAATGACATTGACACCTTTGAATTAAGCATAATTAATTATAGGCATGTTTTTTTCTAATGTTTAAAGGAAGCATGCTGTTAAGTTAGTTAAGCTGCTTTTTATATTCATGGTTTCGTATATGATATTTACCTAGTAGGTTTTTCTTTACATAAATACAGCTGTGAAATTCTAGTGCATTGGTTTTATCAAACCGCTTTACAAAATTGACTAAAAGGCCTGCAAAGATTTGTTTCTTTTTCAGTTTGTTTGTTTGTTTTTTCCTTACAAAGGATCTCTAATGGATTATTTAGGGCCAGAAAAAGAAGTTATCCGATGGGAAAGTGATAAGTTCAATAACTCACAATGATAAATTCCGAGGCTCTGTTGCCCCGACAGACAAAGCAAATACATCTCAATGTGATTTTTTCTCTAAAATACATAAACAAACGAATAGAAGAAGAAAGCTTTTCCTCACTAGTAAGTAAAAGGTGTATAGGTATTGTATAAACTATAGTTTCTAAAAAGAAAAACATCAATACGTACTTTATTATGACAATTTTAGTACTGTTTTTGTAACTCTTCTCCTCTTAACAGTTTACAACTTTGGTAGTTTCAATTTCAACATTACAAAAACAGTTATTATTTATTAAATATAACAATATTCTAAGAACGGATAACTTAGATTTATCTAAAGTAATAAACCCCTAGAAACTGTAATTTTTCAGTAATTCTATAAAATAGAATATCTTCAAATGCATACAATATGTCGAAAGGTTACCAAGTATTTTGAAATCATTCTACAAAGTAAGTAGAATTAACGTAAACAGTACAACGATCATTTTTAATCTACTGTACTATACAGTCTGTGTGTGTGTGTGTGTATATATAGAGAGAAAGATATATGTTACCATTTACAAGTCAAACATCTTCACTATTAAACAACAGAGTTCTAAGGGCTCCTCTTCATACTAAAATATGTCACTCTTCTTTGTTTTCCCTCACAGATTTAAATCAAAGTCTGGATAAAGCTATATCCTTCAGAATAAACAGGAGGTTTATATGTGGAGAATACAGACCACATATACATATATATAGCTAATTTGGGAAAAAAAAACCTGAAGCTACAAGGAGTGCAGTGGATGTTATAAAAGTGTATACAGTTAGGGACGACAGAACACAAATTCGTTAAAATGATTCCAGCGGTTTTCTTCAGAGTCTTGACCAGGCTTTGGTGGTTCGTTGGAGATTCCATTGCACGATGTCCCTGATCCTGCCGCTCCTACACAGTGGAATCCAGCCTCTTGGAGGCAGTCAAAAGCCTGTTCCAAAAAGTTGTGTTTCAGAAAAAAACGTGCTGTGTATCGATCATCGTTACATCTGTCAGGGTCTCGGCTTTCGTTGAGGGTGTCAGCGAATACCTCCCGACATATTCCAACTTTACCACATACCAAGAGTCTCGTCAACTTCCGGAACTTGACATCTGCTAGCCCATCTCTACCAAAAGCGAATGTTCCACGGTAGGCAACTGTGATATATCCGCTTGGTCCGTAGGTTTGCTTGCTCATCTCGACGGCCTTAGAAGAAGACACTTGCATAGTTGAGGGAGTGGAAATGCACTCCATCATTGCCGGAAGAATGAAATATTCGGCCTCTCGTCGTAGCCGATCTCGCTCGTGGAAATTCTCTGGTAACAGTAATCTGTGGTTTCGCAGAAAATCCAGAACGTACCGAAATAACACTCCATCCCTGTCAATAAAGTACTTCCCTTTCGAATCACGTGGCACAGGTTTACTCCCTTTGCTACTAAACAACTGACTCAACAGTGAATTGGGGTCAGAAGTCAGAGTTTTTAATGATGTTGTGTAAAATACGCCTCCAACATTGAGTTCCACCACGGAGGGAAAGTTCGGGGGCTTATCGTCTCCGTTGGCTGTGGAGGACATGGAAAACTGTTGATGTAAAACGTAAATAAAGTCAAAGTTGACAATTTGAGTCAGTTTGTATATATATTTTCCTATTCTCACAGTTGATCAGTGTCATATGTTTGGATTTTTTTTTTCTAACCACACTTTATTTTTATACTATCCAAGCAGATCTCAAGACTTAATTCTCAGCTGGAGTATTTCTTATGAGCTATGGCAACTTTACTCCGTATAAGAATGAAATGATCGCATGTACTCTATATAGGACTGCAAATGCCAGAAGATCAATAATGAGCTTTACGTCATCGTCAGGAAACTGTGTTGCCCTCTGGTTATGTTTACTCTCACTATTTTTCTTTAAAACATTTGTAACTTCGTGAAGATAATATTTTCTTTTTTCTATGGAAAATGCTTATTCCTGTAAAGTTAACGTGTATGTATGTATGTTATTTACAAGTTTTGTTTCAGGTTTACTCCTTCTATTCACAACCCTGATTACTCATCACGCCCAATTTTGCACAAATTGCAAAAAGTTTATTTTTTTTTTAATATTCTCATTCCATTGCAGTCTAAATATTTTAATCACTACATACTTCATTGTAATGATCTTAGTATTTTAAGATTTGTAAATCATTGCAATTTTCGAAGATATTTATTTTCGTACTAAAAACGAATTGTAAATCCTAATTAAATGTAGAATAACTTAGCATTATTACTTAAAATTAAGTTCATTTTCTGTAAAACGTTCTTATCAAGAAACTTTATACACCATTCTAAAGCTTTTATCTCGATTGAGCTAAGTGTAACCAGGAGGTAGTATGCCTAGACTATGAATTTGAGAGTTCATTGTTCACAACTTTTGACCTGTGTGTGCACGATAGAAGTGACGTTTTAAACTCAATTATTGTTCACACAAACGTTGTTCAAGAACTGATACTAGGTGGTTTTTCACTAGATCGCTGCCTTTTCTCTTATCTGTTTATTCGAAATTAGAAATGGCTTTGTTCAGGTAAACTTTGTTTATAATTTGCTCGAAAATTTTCATACAAACAAAATTTATCTCAATTAAAGCAGAAATTGCTTTCATGTTTCAACATGATTTTATAAATAATGGGTTTGTATTGCAATATATTCTCCATGCACACAACAAGTAATTGTTTACATCAGCTTGATAGGTATCCAGAGAGTTAGATACAGCCTCTAGTTTCCAACTTACTAAGAATTTTCTTTAAAACTCAACAACGCGTATTTCAGTGGTACGTGTTTTGCTACAAAATTATAGAAACGATTGTTGCTTTGAGATTAAACATCGTGAACAGAACAGTCTTTCGAATAAAGTAATATATATTTAATTACAAATAACGAAAGAGATTTATTTAAAATATATATATATATATATGATATAATTACTTTACTGATGAGAGAACTATAATTAATTTACTCAGTTCCATGGTTACTATAAAGGTATTTAATATGAAAAGATTCTCAAGTTCTATTACATTTTAAGTAAAAGAACTTTATTGTTTCACTCCTGCTACTAATCCAGTTTCATTGAATTTCACACAAAGTTACATGAGGTTTATATGGGCTAGCCATCCCTAATTTAGCCGTGTAAGACTAGAGAAAAGGCAGCTAGACACCACTACTCATCTTCAACTCTTGGACTACTCTTTTACCAATGAATCACTCCAGGCCTTACTAGTAGTTCACAGAGAAACTGCTTTTCACTGTCATACTATTCTGAGTTCTGAGATAATAAGAAGCGTATATTTCTAGTTGTTCCTTTAAAAAATGTTTTCGATAATGCAGTATTACTGGAATGAGACTAAAGTTTTAGTTTTTAGTGAATCATTACATTAGAAATTTAACCTCTATGACCGTATTATTTCTCAACCTCTGGAACAGCGATAAGTCTTCGGATTGACAACGCTAAAATCAAGGGTTAAATTCCTCTCGGTGGACACAGCATATTGACCGTTGTGGCTTTGCCATAAAAGAAAAACACACACACACATGGGATTGGTCTCGATCTTATTTGTTTTTCCTTTTCACTTTTCTTCAAAAATAAAGAGTTTTAAAGGAATCTTTAATTTACTTAGATTATAAATCCCATAATACGGCCCAGCATGGCCAAGTGGTTAAGGCATTTGACTCGTAATCCAAGGATGCGGGTTTGAGTCTCAGTTGCACCAAACATGCTCGCCGTTTCAGCCGTGGGGACGTTATATGTTACGGTCAATCCCCCTATTTGTTGGTAAAAGAGTAGCCCAAGGTTTGACTGTAGTTGGTGATGACTAGATAAATTTCCTCTAGCATTACACTGCTAAGTTAGGGACGACTAGCGCAGATAGTCCTCATATAATTGCACTAAGAAAGTATGTTAAAAACGTATACCATTTTTGGAACAAAGATATTTATGGTATGACCATATATCAATTTTTGGACCAGTATAAGGATAAAGCGCTATTCAAACTTACTTTCTCAATGCATAATAAAAAGCAAGTTTCACTTTTCATTTCTCTGTTTTCTCATTTCTTTTACATTAAGATACTTTTAGAAGTTTTACCCTTGATGTAATGAGACTGTATTCCGTAACACTTACAATGTCAGAAGCAGCTGAGCATCTATCTGGTAGTTAGTTGTGATCTTTTCTCTTATTTACCTTTAGGCACTTAAAGGGAACTGTTTATAACATGTTTTAGTGTGACGAATTTATTCTCATATATCTATATTAATATCAATGTTTGTTTAAGCTAGTTTATGTTTAGAAATGTACGTAATTTATGCTACTCAACCAATATTTCAAATTTTCTCCTATCCAATAAAATTGTAGAGCAATTCTCTTATGTAGGAATTAAAAATACATTCATGTACGTCCCCCGCTAGTACAGCGGTATGTCTCCGGATTTACAATGCTAAAATCAGGGGTTCGATTCCCCTCGGTGGGCTGAGCAGATAGCCCTTTGTGGCTTTGCAATACGAAAAACACACATTTATGTACTTAATTAAACATTGGTGTATCGTTTATACTGTTGCGTAAGCTGAAATTTCGAAAGAAATATCCTCATACCTATAAATATAACCAACGCGACGCACTGAGGAACAGTATATATTATTAATTTGCTATAGTTAGGGTGCTATAAACTTTGAATGCGAGAACTGTTATTAACACTTATTAATTAGGAACTTCAGATATTTGATGAAGAATGTTTATAAATTTCCAGCATTACAAACTATTTAACTTCAGCGGATTCACATTACGAAAACATTATGTAACTTCAGTGGTGAATAACGGCGTGCGACTGGCGAAAAACAAAGAACTGAGAGTTAGCAAGGTACCTGTTAAAATAATTATATATTTTTTCGAGATTAGTTGTGTTTAGAGTAAGATTTACTCTACAAATTAAGGGGGTATCATTATTGTTGGGAAACGATTCAGCTAGAGTGAGTTTGTTTCTGAACCCAAAATGGTTAGCGAACTAATCACTGTTTTATCTTAGGCTAATGTTATTCTTGATTAGAATCCGAATCTATTTCTCTCATGTGTTATGACTCGAGTTCAAGCTAAGAAATTAAATAAAAAGCAAATGATAGATTTGTATTCAGAGGACAATATTTTAAATTTTTCTCAGACATTTTTTTGGATCTAACAGGGTTCTTGTGGATAACTATTTCACTGACGATTCCTCGTTGAGTGACAATATTGGATGCGGGAGCTCTAATTCACCTGGTCAAGTTCCATTTGCTATAATCAAACCGTTGATCGTGTTAAGCGTTTACTAGAAAGATAACATTAGTACTGATGCACTTTCATGTGTTATGTAATTTTATTATCATAAGATTATTTTTATTGATTGTGTTATATATTGCCATGACTATTGAAGTCCTATAATTCTTTGATAATGCTTTGTTAAAGTGATTTAACACCAATGCTTATTTCTCTAGAAAATGAGGTGTTAAGGATTTATTGTTATGTAGTTATTTTAATATATATATTTGTTTTCGTTAAATATTTATTTAGAAATACATATAATTCATAGCCTTTTATATCAGAGGGATATTAAACTCATTTTAAACGTTGATTCGTAAAAAAGAACACAATGAAATAAAGGAAATAAGACCTAAATGAAGGGAGGTGTAACTTAAACAAAATTACTGTTATTGTACTATTATTTCTACATGGAAGATACATACACGTATTATTTCTACGTTCAGTTAAAAATAATATAACTAGACCTGTTACTTATTATTAACTATAATGTATAAAAATAATCACTAATTAAAACTTATTAGAAATATGGAAAATTTTATAGAATGACATATTGTTTTGTTGTTGTTTTTTACAATAAAAATAAATGCAAGGAATGATAGCTCGTTTTGTTCAACTTTCTGTTGTGTGAATGAAATCATTACGAAAACTAACAAAAATATAAAACTGAATAAAGATTAGAGGATAAAAAAATTAAAACATGCATGAAACAACTAAAATATATTTATTGAACAATGTTTCTAGAAGTACAGCTTCGTGAAAACCTCGTGATGAAAAGCATTTGTACTTCTCAAAAATAATGAAAATCCTAATAAACTATTCTTCACATCATTTTATGAACAATGAAAGGTTGTATACAGACGAGCACATTACCTGTAACTTCTTCTCTGCATATTGTACATAAACCTCGTAGTCGAATAATCGATTATTCTGTAACACTATGACGCAGCCTAACCCTGAAGAAAGCATGGAAGCGAAAAGTCGATAATGAATGGTAGTTTTCTGTTACTGCAAATCGTTCTAAAATAACAAATATGTTTCAGCTTGCGCTGTATGAGCTGAAAAGCAAGAGATTAAGATATTCATTTTAAAGATGAGTGGAAACTTGAAGTATGATATAAAAAGATGAAGCTCAAATAGATTAAATACTGCAAAAACCAAAACAAATTCTTTCCATAACACGCAATAAAAAAGTCGAATTACAAAATAAATCATTCTTAAGACGCTTTAAGATGAAATAAGAACGTATATGAAATAGCAAAAAATGAAAATCACCAAGATGAAACTCAAGTTTGAAAAGGAACACACAGCTGTTAGACAGTATGGGTTAATCATTGGCAATTAAACTGCTATTCCAATGTAATAGTACAAGAATTGCAGGTGGATGCTGTTGATTTGCTGCATTTCCTGTAGTAAATGACTCCAAAGTTCTAGACTTCTTACGTAAATAGGTCTTGTGTAGTTCTGAAAATTAGTGTGGCTGTAAATTAGCCTCAAGTGGTTTATATTTTATTTTATACATTATGGAAAAAGACGTTTCAGCAGAAATATTATTGGTCAACTGTCATTGTACACTGCACACAAAACTTGTTTTAAAACAAGTATATAACCTTCACGGGCCCGGCATATCGAGGTGGTTAAGGCACTCGACTAGTAATCCGAGGGTGGCGGATTGGAATCCACGTCACATCAAATATGCTCGCCCTTTCAACCGTGAAGGCGTTATATTATCACGGTTTATCCCACTATTCTTTGGTAGAAGAGTGTTCCAAGACTTAGCAATGGATGGTGATGACCGGCTGCCTTACACTGCTAAATTAGGAACGGCTAGCACTGATAGCCCTCATGTCATGTAGCTTTGTATGAACTTCAAAAACAAAGAAACAAACAACCTTCAAATAAGTAGCGCAAGTACTAATAAGTAATAACCACAAGATTCGGTTTTAAAGATAGATTGCATATCGTGAAAATAATTTTTTGTAAAGAACAAGGCAGCAATAAAGGATTATCTTGTATGCAAGTAATCGTTCAAGTCCTACAAAGAGATGTTTCATACACATTTATGAACAAAGAAAGGTGGAAAATAAAACACAATATTATACGTAAAGAACGAAATAGACAGTGAGTTAAAAGTTAAACGTAAAATAAGAAGAAAGCTAAAAGTCAGATTATGAAATATTTTTTCGTTAAATAATGCACAAGGGTTATCTGCACTAACCATTCTTAACACTTAAATGATGTCCATCATCAATATAAGACAAGCTGTGAATAAAAAATGGTAATTATTATACAATTTAACGTTACTTAAGACGAGACAAATAGAAACTCAAGAAACATAGCATGGATTGAAACTTCGTAGAATGGACGGCAACAGAACGATGCTTTGAAAGTCTTCCGCCTTTCGTCTTCAAGGCGGAAGACTTTTGAAGCATCGTCCTCAACACTTGTGTCTCCATAAGAAGCAGTTGCCGTCCATTCTACGAAGTTTCATCATAAATAATCTGCCTAAACAATCTATCAAAGAATAGCATGGATTGTTTAATTAGGCCCCCGCATGGCCAGGTGATTAGGGTGCTCAGCTCACAATCTAAGAGTCGCAGGTTTAAATCCCCGTCATTCCAAACATGTTCACCCTTTTAGCGTTGTTGGCTAGTGGTGACGACTATATGTCTTCTCTCTGGTCTCACACTGCTAAATTTGGAACGGCTATCGCAGATAGCTTTAGTGTAGCTTTACACGCAATTCAAAACAACTTGTCTGTTTAATTAATTACGTAATTATGCGTCTGTATACAGATAAACTACACTACTATTCTGATTCTTTCTGTGTCCATGTTATTACAGAAAAATATTCTTGAGCCTTCAGTTTTTTGTTTTTTGTTTATCGAGTGCAAGTTTCACTTACTTTAATATCTAAAACAGAAAATATTGAGTAACTAGACACAAAGTCGAAGCCCATCCTGCCAACATCATTTACCTGAGTTCCGCTCATGATGTTCGATGAAGCAAAAATATTGCTTTGTGTTTCTGAAAGGCATGTGCACGCAATGTTCTTTTTGTCTGGAAGTACATTTATTCTGTATGAAAAATGTGAACAGGGAAAAATGTCATATGGCAGAAATGTCGTAAAGACTAAAGTTTTAAAATACGAAAAATACACATGTAAAAAGTGGGCAAGTTAAGGTAATTTAATATTTGTCGCTATTATTTATAATTATTATTTTTGGGCTTGTATTTTGTAAGTTCGCACGATATTTTTCCTATGTTATCAGTTAATATTTTTAACTAAGTTTTTATTATTAGTAAAATTTGGTCTAAACTAGCATAAAAACACAGTTTCAAAAAAAGTGTTACAATACTTCTATTGTGGTTTTAAAAATGAAACTACTTTGTAACTTACGGTACACAACATTGAATACTGTGATATTTTAATTGGATAATAATACAATACATATTATGAAAAATACTTAATTTTACTCACCCAAGCATTTCCTTTCGTCGAAAACTTTCATTTGAAGTAATTTGCTCAAATATAATGGAAAAAAAGATTTTTAGCGGGGAAAATATTTAGTCTGATATCCTTAAAGAACTGTCTAATAGTAAGAGATCAACAATACGTTTGATCATTTGATTACTTAATATTTTTGGACTCGCTAACCTTTGCCAGTTTTCAATAACTGTTTGCCGGTGAACTGGTATTGATTAACGAAAACAAGAGTAAGAAACGAGAAAAGGTAATTCATATTAATATAAAACATAAAATTAAATACAGTAGAAAACTGTAATTCCACTTTGTTAGTGACTTATCATATGGTTTGTTTGTTTTTCGTTTGAAATTAAACACAAAGATACACAGTACAATGGGTTATCTGTGATTTGCCAACCACGGGCATCAAAACTAGGTTCTTATATAGTACGTCCGCAGACACACCGCTGTGCAACTAGAGGACATTGTCATGTGGAGTGACTAACATTTGTTTTATATAATTTTTATACAAATGTAATGTATAAATTATTACTCATAGTTTACTTTTCGTTTTCTTACCATAAATCAAACTTGTGTTGTTTGGTTATCTTTTGTATAAATAGTTAGATAATGTATTGCTAGTTGATATTTTATTTGTTCTCTATAGAGATACTTTATAAATGATATATAAGAAAATTACTCTCTGAGTGTTAATGTTGTTACGTGTTACAATTTATCTCGGAAGATACTCCAATTTAATTATTTTACGTTTTACAATTTGAACTAGTTTTAAATTGGGTTAAATTGTAATTTGAATTTAGAAGCTAATTAAATGTCGAAATGCATCATGTTCGTAACACTTACCGATAAGATTGATACATATAGTTTTCATTTTTAATAGAATTGTATTTTAATGAAAAAACAATAATACAGTTTATAATAACGGTTATTTCAAATAGTTACTACAAACTAATTTATATTTGAAGTTACGTCTTCGTAAAAACGCTGACGTCCGATGTTATCCGCTGAAGTGAAACGGTTTGTAATATTCGAAATATATAAACGTTCCTGGTCAAATATCTATAGTTTCCCGATTAATAAGCATAAAGTACAGGTACAGCTCCTGAGGTTTACTGTATACTAACTGTAGCAAACCAATAATAAATATATAACTTTCTTGGCACGTCGCGTTGGTTAACTATTGAAGAAGAATGTTATTGTTTGTTTTTATTGTTGTTGTTTTCAAATATATATACAATTACATTTCAGCTTACACTTGTATGGCATGTGGTTTCTTAATGATGTTACTATTTAACAGTTAATAATGTCACTATTTATGTACAATTTGTTTTTCTTCCTAAGAGTGTGAATTCATTCTTTATTTTAGAATGTACGTTATTGTGGCGCGAAATAAAAATTGCACAGGCCTGCGATGGTTTTATTGTCTTGAAATTTTTACATATTCTATGATAATTCTGATACGCTGAATCCAAAAATTATATCCATTTTTCTCCATCACGTTCAAATATTTCACAAACAAAATCAGAATGAATGAGGATATATATTCGTTTGATATCAATGTTCTTCCCTTTTCTTCAGTTTCCTCGTATTTTGCCCCCCAGTGGCTCAGCGGTATGTCTGCGGACTTACAACGCTAAAAACCGGGTTTCGATAGCCGTGGTGGGCAGAGCACAGATTGCCCATTGTGTAGCTTTGTGCTTCATTCAAAAAACAAACAAACAATCCTTGCATTTTTGTTAATAGACGCAATAATAATAATAAATGTTCAGTGTGGTTAATAAATAAATAATATGAACAAGGTAAGAGTTTTTTAGTTTCCTTTCTGATTTCTAAACATCATAAAAAATAATTTTATTTTCGAAACCTGCGTAGCTAAATTATGGAAAATCCGTTATTTAAACCAAAAAAAACTTTCAATTCGCAAACCTGTTATTGACAATTAAAACGTTATGCATTCAAATTGCATAGTTTTTGCAAATTAATAAAGTTATTGTTTTTAACCAGGCTTAATGAATTTTCTTCATCTGCCAAGAGAGAACGAATTAGAAAGAAATTAACTAATGTTAGCAGGCTAATTTTTCATTGAAAATTTCAGGATTTTTGTATAATTAATGTGCATTGTAAAAGATGTTTACCACCTTAGAAACCTAAGCTTAAAACTTCTAAACCAACAACTCCAGGTACCCAAAACTGAGTAGTAGGTATTGGATTTCAATATCAATTTTAATATAGTAAGATCACAAGAAAAATAATTATCATCGTTTATCATAAAATACCCTCGGATTAAATTTAAGTATCAAACAATATTTAACTGATTCCGTGTTTAGAGTTACCACTATGTAATCAAAATTGTAAATTATTACAAATTACCCATCTTAAATATTGTTATGTTATTACTTTCGTAAATGTTTTCACAGTTTCTTAAATTGTTGTCCACAATGTAACACATGTTCAACTGAAATATCACATTATCTTTTGTCAGAACATCTTATTTTGTTAATTTTAGCATGAACACTACATTAATCATTCAAACTTAGATTTACATAAGCCCAGTACTTTAAAAACTTTCGCACATAAAACATTGTAAGCACAATATTTTACAACGTAAAGCTCATTCCATTAACACTGCACTCCTAACCATCATATTACACTATGTAACACAAATTATATTTCTCGATAGTATGTGTTATTTCTTAATTGCTTATGTTGTAAAAGTACAGATAATGGCCATTATCCCCTTTAAACTTTGCTTTTGTGACCTAGATAATGAAATTTAGAAATTAACCTATTTTCTATGTAAAAACGGGCAAGTTTGCACATTTTCATTTACATAAGGTCTGAATAAAACAACATATGAATCAAGATTTACATGTATTTGTACTAAAGTTATACAAAAATGTTTAGAAGTGAGTAGTTTCTCGAAATGACTGCTTTCTCTCTGGCGGAATGGGTAGAGGGAGCTCAAAGCAATGTGGCACTGAGGCGATGAACGATGGAAGGTCCGGATACATGATACCAGATGAATTCTTGCCAGCCCGACGTTTGGAAGGGTCCACCATTCAGAAGTAGCAACTGCTTTAGTGGTAAGTGGGCTCACACCAAATTCTTAGAATAACGAACTTCATGGCTCTCTTTTCCCATCCTACAAAAGAGCAAAATAAAATTGTTATTATGAAGAATAAATTTATTTCATCCATAACTAATGTATAAGAGGTTCGTGCAAAATATTTTATATGTGATGATTTTTATACACTATTGAAAGACACTTCATTTAACAAAGTGCTTTAATTTATAAGTTGAGCAGCTCTTTTTATCTTGTATTGCAATTGGATAGTCATGAAATAATAACTTCAGTAATTGTGTTGTTTTTTAAAAATATGAACGAACATTTCGGCTATGCTTAGATTGTTTGTTTGTTTTTAAATTTTGCGCAAGACTAGACGAGGACTATTTGCGGTAGCCGTCACTAATTTTGCAGTGTACGACTAGAAGGAAGGCAACTAGTCATCACTACCTTACGCCAACTCTTAAGCTACTCTTTTACCAACGAACAGTAGAACTGACCGTCATTTTATAACGCCCCCACGATTGAAAGAGCAAGCATAATAGGAGGGACAAGAATTCGAGTCCTCGACCCTCATAATGCAAGTCGAATACACTAACCATCAGCCACTCCAGGCGGAAAATAAACGAATATTTCATCTGTGATATAAATCCTGAAAATAATATTTGTAACTTTCAGTACCGCTGCCACCCCGCGAGTACAGCGATAAGTCTACGGATTTACAACGCTATAACCAGGGGTTCGATTCCCCTTAGTGGGCTCAGCAGATAGCCCGATGTAGCTTTGCTATAAGAAAAAAGTACAAATACGGTACCGCTGAGACGCAAACTCACTTAAGTCTCAGGTATGGACATTTTTCGAAAATACATACACAGAGACAAGTCCAACTTCCTTTTTTTTAGTGTAGTACGAGTGATCTTAAATAATCTTAAAAAGTTATTTCACGTCTTGAGTAAGGAATTTTCATACTACAAGTAATTGAGTTACAGCTTAAACGTTAGTTCTTAAGATGGACACAAATTGCATATTTGTTTTGAATGTGCTAAAAACCTATTTCTCTTTTTATGAACTTTTATTAAAGTAATTGGAAATAAAATATTAAAAATTCAATAATCTCTTTGTGGTTTCTATTACATTTAACAGACTAAGAAGAGCTTTACCATATGCTTTATTAGATTTTAAAAACATAAACATGTTTACTTGGAGTTTTAATAATAAAACGGTGTTCACATAAGTCAAATTACCTAACGTTTATATTTGGTCATTCTTAATACTTCTAAGGTCACTTGATGAGTTATCAAGTGATGGGTGAACATGTTCTAAGAAGTTCGTCGACGGAAAAGTATTAAAAAAAAAGTGTACTTCATTCCATAATAAACAGATGGCAGCACAAAACTGTTGTCTATTAAGGATAATACTACCCTACGTGCTATCAGTGTTCTTCTTACTGGGAGTATTAAAGCACGAATTCTAGTTAAATAAGCTTTAAAGATTACTATTAAGACACCATGGACGGTTTTTAACAACTTATCTTTTAAATAAAATATATTACAGTCAATTCATGATTTTTCTGCACTGATAAAAATGAAGTATTGTTTTGAATACTCTATGATAGTGTAAAATTAACTGAAATATCTATGTCAAAGCATAATAGCCCCTAAAAATAAGAAGTTTATTGCAGCAATAGCATAAAACACATTTATTAAATATAATAAAATTACCAGGGGTGCTTTTGGTTTTATTGTTGTTGTTGTTTTTCTGTCAACTAGATTTCTTTCAAAAACAAATTAAATATATGAATTACATGTGGTTAAACTAATTTTGTTCTATTATCTAATAATACACCATTTACTGCTAGTGTAATGGCATTTAGATTGAGAAAAGAATAAAATATATAATAACAGTTATGTATGGAACAGTATAATTATCTAATAGTTTTGTCTGTTTTAATAAGACAGATTTTGCACGCAGGCTAATTAACCAATGAACGTTGAAAAACGTTTAGTGTCAAACAAATAAATATTTTTATGGGATCAACAACCAAATGACAGGAATAACAACATAACTCAACTTTATATGGTTAAGCAAAATATGTTTATTATGCTCAGGCCAACGGAAGTTAAAAAAAATATATAAAAATTTATATTCAAGAGAGTATACATACAATTTTATGAAAAACACAAGACATCGTAGAAATAACTTTGAAAGCGTGATTAAATGAAAGCTTATTAAACAAAAATATTACTATAAATATTAAATTTAAGTGACTTTATAAATAATGAAATAATTACTTTAAATAATAAGAATGATCCTTCCTATCCTACTCACCAAATGTGCAATACGTTTATCCGAAGGTCTGTATGCACAATAAAACGTATGTTTCTAATTGTAAAGAAATCTGTGTACCAAGGGGTCTCTCCTCATTATATACTCAGTCTCTACCTTTCAGATAAAAAAGTAGTAAGAGATGTTATTCGGTAGGAAGCTGATAAGTATTTGAGTAGAATCAAATCATTGCTGAAATGTCTTTCTCGGAATCTAGTTAGTCTCAGTAAAGTACATTGAGCATGAACATACGCCTTTATCGGTATGTTATGTTGTTTCTGTTACTCGGACAGTCTGGATCATAGCTTCATCGGTCTCTTCTCTAATAACTGAGAAGGTTTCAGAAGTCCATAAGTTAAAAAAAAGAAATAATGTTTTTGATGCTAATAGATCAATCCATTGATAATTTAATGTCGCTGACTTAACTTGTGTTTAATGTGACATATATCTTATTTCAAAGGAATCTGCTCAACATTCTATAACCACCAGTAATTTCAGTAAAGTATAAATCAAATATTTTTAAAGTTGCCTAAAAATTTAACAACTGTCATCTATTCTTGGGACTTTCACTTCGGAAGTCGAGATAACAATTACATATATTTAATAATTTGTTGTATTTAATGACATCAGTTTTATATTTTAACGCGTCAACATACACCAACCTCAAATCATTTCAAAATTAAATTTGTAACAACGTTCATTAACAATGGCATATCTTCCTCAGTTTTGATGACGATTATTCCTAGTCAATCGTAACTTCGTGAATCCTCGAAAATTGCGTAAAACCGAACGTCGGCTAGAAGGAAAACACTATCTGGTATTGTTTGTCATCTTTATTGAAGTTTGTTTCCATCCTTCAGTCAGCACTGAAAAAATTAAAAAAATGTATGTTTTCTAATAGACACACGTGAATTAAGGCAGACAAACTGCAGTGAGATTTTGATATATATTGATAATCCTTTACGAGGACATACTGCAATGCTTCGATTAATTCGCTGCAGCTTTATATATATAATTATCTTAGTGGGATAAGTAAGTCACTTTATCATTCATTAAAGTGTATAACTAATGCCAATAAATTACAGATAGCAAAGAGAAATGACAAGGCATTCAGGTAAAGTCAAGCTTCATAACCAAATATTTTGTTAAAAAACACGTTTAACTCGTTTAAGAATTACTGCAAAAACAAACGCATATAACTAACAGAGTTTTCGAAGTTCTGACGACTCCAGTTTCTAGCATTAGTATTTGTGTGTGTTTTATATCCCTAATAAATTGTGTTGTTTGTCTGTGAAGGTAAGTCGAAACAAAGATCTTTTCCAGAGTAACCTTGTGAACAAATCGCTTTGATTATCAATATAGATGTTTCAATTAATGATTTGTTAACGAGCGTTGCAGCTAATTCTGTAGTATTAACGTCAAGCTTAACGAATTAACGCAGTTATTTTAATGTGCATAATTTATAAACATAATGTGGGAACTAATATGAAACATTTTTGTTTTAGAATTTTAGATCCAGTCTACTCGAAACTCGGGTGCCAGTGATGTGAGTCCGCAGACATTCCGCTGTACCACTGTGGGGGACAGAGCACATATAGCACATTGTTCAGATTTGTGGTTAATTCCAAACAAACACAAAATCCAGTCTACTCATGACCAAGTGGTTAGAGCGATCGGCTCGCAATCTGAGGGTCTTGCATTAGAATCCCTGTCCCATCAAATATGCTCCCCTTTTCAGAAGAGAAAGTCGTTAGAAGTGACGGTCAATCCCACTATTCGTTTGGAAAAGAGAAGTCCAAAAGTTGGCGGTGGGTGGTGATGATAGGTTGCCTTCCATCTAGTATTTCACTCCTAAATCAGGGACAGCTAGTACAGATAACCGTCGTGTAGCTTTGCGCGAAATTCCAAAAGAAAGAAACAAACCCAAACTACTATAGGTCTGTTTCTGTTCATAGTTGTTCTTAATTTTGAACTAATGAATGTGACACTCCCTACAAAGAAGTTAACTCTCAACAACCAGTTCTTTGGCTACTCTGTTCTGGTATAATGGTTGTATTTAACTGCCACTATCATAGTGCACCCATAGCTTAAATTGTGTAACGCATTTTTAAGGCAACAGGTTTTGAATCATGAACCATCTGATTCACAGTCCGAACTACTAATGCCTAGATTACAGCCTGTTCTCCTAATCTCAAATGTTAAATGTGTTTGAGGCAACACATCCTAGCAATCACTTGTTATATTAATATCCTATTTTATTTTAATATTTTCCTATTTTATTGAACACTGAATGTTTATATCATATCATATCCTTTCTGTGAAGAAATAAAAATTCCAACTGAATATTTTAGGTATTTATCTTTTGAGTACGTATATTATGTTCAGGGTCTTTTTCAGTGGTTATCATAATATAATTATATAAAAAATTCAAAACCAATGAAAAACTTAAATCTTTATGAATGCAGAAGTTAAACAAAAATAATTTACTATGCGTATGAAGTGATAGAGGCATTGCCTGTGCACCAAATAAACTAATCAGGAAATTCGGGATTTTTTATTTGCTGAAATTAAATTCGCATATATAATGAAGGTAAAAAGACGTGCATAGGACATTATCCCACAGAAAGACAGTATCTTCCCACACATCCGTACACGTGCGTATACGCGTTTCATTGGGAGACTAGGCTTTAAATCCATTCGGTTTGTTTGCTTGTTTATGAAATTCGCGGAAAGCTATACGAGGGTTATCTGCGCTAGCCGTCCATAATTTAGCAATGTAAGACTAGAGGGAAGGCAGCTAGTCATAACCACCCACCACCAACTCTTTTACCAATGAGTAGTGGGAGTGACCGTGACTTTATAACGCTCCCACGGTTAAAAGGGCGCGCATGTTTGGTGTGACGAGGATTCGAGCCTGTGACCCTCGAATAATGTGTCGAGCGCCCTAACCATCTGGTCATGCCTGGCTTCGATTCGTACTGCCAAACACTATTTACCTGGTAAAGAGCTATCCAGGTTCTATACGGAAGAGTTATAATATTTATCAAAAATTCATGAGTAGCCAAATGTGGCACTTCAGGCAGGGTGCTGCTACAGCGTGTGAATCAATCGTATAGTACTTAAAGTATGATAAAAATTGATATCCATTCGATAAAAATGAAGCAACTAAATATTAATAGTTTGCTATAAAATCCAAAAGAAAAACTAATTATTTGTATTAAACATTCTATTAACATTTATATAAAATTAGAATACATGAAATAATTAGCTTGTAACTACATTAAACGTTTGTTCATGATACGTGTGTTTTTCTTATAGTAAAGTCACCTCAGGCTATCGAGGGTAATCGAATCCATAATTTTAGCGTTGTAAATCTGTAGACTTACCGCTGTACTAGCGGGAGACGTTCATGACGTCAGGAAAACATTTAGATTTTTTAAGAAATCTATTTAGGCAAAAATACAAAATCATATAACCCGAGCACTTTCGAAAGATGATCCCTTGCTTCAGTAGAAGCAAAATTTGAAAAGAAGAAAAGTCCCTTTCCCTTAAAAAAACTCGAGTTATAGGATTTTTATATTTTGTGTTAAATATTTGTTTGTGTTATTATTTATAGCAATAGTATTAAGAGACGAATTCTAATAGATGGCTTTTGAATATGCACTGATCCCGGAGATCTGACGGAACCATTCAGCCTACATGTGCATACGGTGACATTCAGTTAGAAAATACCTACTATCAATATTATCAAATGTTGTTTGTTTTTTCATTCATTTTGTTATATTTTTATATTGTGACAGGCCCGACATGGCCAGGTGTTTAAGGCGTTCGACTCGTAATCCAAGGGTCGCGGGTTCGAACCCTTGTTACACTAAAGATGCTCTCCCTTTCAGCCGTGAAGGAGTTATAATGTTACGGTCAATCCCACTATTCGTTGGTAAAAAAGTAGCCTTAGAGCTGACGGTGAGTGGTGATGACTAACTGCCTTCCCTTTAGTCTTACACTGCTAAATTAGAGAGGGCTAGCGCAGATAGCCCTCGTGCAGATTTGCGTTAAATTCACAAACAAACAAACAAAAATTATGACGGTTCAATGTCATAAACATTTGTCACCAACAAAAGAAATGTCGTATGTATTGTAGACAACTTACATAGAACATATAAAATTGCAACGTGCTCCAAAAAACTACCTCATGACGAAAATGATGTGTAATTAATTACGTGAAAGAAGGTATTAAATCAAGATACTGCAATAGCGTCTTCGCCTTTGTGATAAACTTATGTTAGGCTTATAAGGAACTACTTAAGAAATTATAATTATACGAAAATATGAGGTGTTTATTTTGCTAAGAGAAGCAAGAAACACAACTTACGTATTTTACAACTGATTCCTGTGAAACCAGGCAAATAAATACACTTGTAGAGGTCAAAAGAATCATGTCACAAGTTGCCCCATTTCTTGCGTTGGTTTTCGTCGCAATATAGCGTAAAACGAAATAAACAATTGTTATGCAAAAATCGTGGAAACTGTGAAAAACGTAAATGAAGAAAAAAATTTGTTTATATAAAGTACTTTCTATATATTTCTATTCTCAGCATGGACAGCTGGTTAGGACGCTTATCTCGTAACTTAAGGGTCGGGCTTCGAATTTCCCATACTCTCACATATAATGGTCGTTAGAATATTACAGTCAATTCCACTATTTGTTAGTAAAAGAGTAGCCCGAGAGTTGGCGGAACCCGATAGGTAGTGATGACTAGCTGCCTAATCTATTTCTAGTCTTTCACTGCTAAATTAGGAAAGCATAAAGCAAAGTTCAAACCAAACTTTCTTTTATGAAAAAAAGGCATGATTAAATAAGAAAATCAATAATGTTTTGTTTTTGGTGGGTTTTTTTAAACGATTGTAAGTATATTTTGAGTGATATATTTATATATATATCGAACTTTAATCATCTACAAAATTTGCTCTTTGAAAACAAAATCTGCATTACAGCATATTCCTTTATCATGATACAGTTTTATTGAATCACAACCTACTTGTCTTATTGTTTACAGTTTTATTTATCATGCTATAATCCCCCTTCCCCCACTAACAAAGCTTTTTGGCTGCGGACATACAACGCTAGAATATGCGTTTCGATACTCGTGGTGGGCAGAAAACGGCACATTGTGTAGCTTTGGGCTTCACTACAAATAAATCTGTAAGTCGGAAAATGCATAGGATAGAAACCTGTACAAGCCAGAAATATCAAAATTTTGCAGGATTACCTTAAGATTGCGTAAGAGATGAATGCGTAATAAAGTGCTTTCGAAACTGTGGATTTATTCTTGATAATGGCAGAGATTGTGAAGAAGTTGTTTGTTATGACGATTCTAATGAAATCCATACTCTGACTAAGAAGACTGATGCAGATGATTCTGCGAACGCGGAAAGTTTTGTGAACGTTGACAAGAATGTTTTAACAGAAACTAATGAAACTGATTTAAAATCTATAATAGAATCACAATATGGTAACAGTGTGAAAGATTCAGAAGATGAACAAAATGGAAAAATAGTGAGGAAATAGAAATTCCTAATTCATTGCAAGTGTTAAGTTATATTAACGCTATTAATTGTATGCAAAAATGAAGGGGAAAATGAACTTCATGAAAAGGTCGTATAATTGGCGTAATCTTTTAATTGTATGAGAAAACCCATTATAAAAACAAAACAGTCGAAATTAGACACTTTCTTCAAAATAAATTTGATTAAGATTTTTTGTACTTATGTATATTTTGAATGTCTATTTTGGTTATTATTCTAATAAGTATAGCATAAACGTGTAATAACTTTAATCATAAATGTCTTACTTCCCTTGAGTCAAGCAAGCATAACGTTGAGCTAAAAAATTATATCTAATTAAAGAAATGCATGTTCACTCTCTAAGCCAAAAGCCCCCCGCTAATACAATGGTAAGTCTACGGATTTACAACGCTAAAATTAGAGGTTCGATTACGCTTCACGGGCTCATGAGATAGCCCGATGTGGCTTTGCTATAAGAAAACACACACTAAGGCGGAAATTTTACTCGGTTCCGTGCGATTCCGCCTTAAACGGGTTTTACTGTACAAAATTTTAAATGGTTTATTTGAATGCATTTATTATCTTATTTACTGAAGAAGCTAATTAACTGTACATATATAGAAACAAATAACAAGCTCCATTATGTTTAATGATGATATTAACAGGATGTAGTGTTTTTAATCACAGTGATTTTATACAAAAAATAAAATTTCGTTCTTTGTCATATGTTTACTTCATGCATACAGATTACTTGATACAGAAATAATTATAGGCTTTATCTCACTGACTTAATAATAAATAAAATTTAATTCTATAAATATTCCTGTGTGTGTTCCTGATATATTTACTTTCAGAGCTTCAGTAGTTGCGACTCACTTGATATAACAAATACAAACATCTTTACCAATTGAGCTAAAAGCTCACTCAAACCTGCTGTCAGTTAAAAGTGTTGTTAACTTTTGAAACTACTCAAGTATTACATAATTTTGTGTGTTATGCTTTCTTATGGCGTTGGATATAAGGAACATCTTCAACAAGAAACAGATGCAAAGGCAGAAAGAAAGAGGCCGGTTTAGCGTAGATTCAAGAAAGGATTATAAAAGATTAGTATTCAATGAAGAAAAGAAGACCAGGAGGTGCGAGAACGAATGAAGACAAAGAAAAAGGCGAAAGAAGAAACTAACTCTCTACCAAAAACAAAGTCCCTTTCTAAATGTACACATTATCGCTTAAAATAAAAGAAACTCTCTTATGCTTATATTGTTAACGTTTGTTTTTTGAATTTCGGGCAAAGCTACTCGAGGGCTATCTGCGCTAGCCGTCCCTAATTTAGCAAAGAGAAGGCAGCTAGTCATCACCACCCACCGCCAACTCTTCGGATACTCTTTTACCAACGAATAGGGAGATTGACTAAAAATGTATATTTTGAGCTCTTGTTCTGTTATACTCACAGAAATAAAGATGAAAACTGGAACAAATACGAAATTTCATTCGACCAATACAAAAACGTTGAATTTTCCCATTTTAAGTTGGTTGTTGATCAATTACTCGGTTATATTCAAAATAGTGTTCTGTATAAACACTAACATTTATATATTTCTAAACCGATTCTGCTATAATTGTGAAAGACAATGGAAAGGCAGTTTAATTTATATGAAACATTATTCTAAGAATTTCAGAAAGAAAAAGTAAAATGCAAACATAATCAACAACTCTAAAATTAATCATAATTGAATGTGCTACATGCGTAATACAAACTTTAAGTATTATCAAGCAAGAATGTCTGCTACAGATGTTATAACACACGTAAAGCAGACAGAATGTTCAGTATTCTTGAAATACGCATTATGTGACTCATCACACGAACAGTGTCAGTGCGTGAGCTAAACGAATTGGTAATACTTCTGCTTGTATGTAGGGTGTAAGCAGATTATCTGATATCGAGTAACTAACCTATAGTATGAAATCACAGTTTTGTCTGTTTCAAATGTGTGTAATGAGCTGTTTATGTATTAGCATTAAAAGTTAAACTTAGCACTTGTCTCGGTGATCTTGTGTTTTGTACTTTGAAGTGAATACTCTACAGAACATCACGGAAGTCGTGGAATTCTATCAGATGGTAAATTTTGCTGTTCTTTTTCTTTTTGTGTTTATGATAAAAACCTTTTTGAGACGTTTACTTAAATAATTAATTGACCTATAAAAGTTTAATAGAATAGAATATCAGTGTCACTATATTTATTTGGAGTAAAATGATCTTACAGAGCTTTAAAACTTTTATGTATTTATTATTGAACAAATTTATAATTAAGTGAAAATATAAGTTATAAAATTAACCATAAAAATAATACTAAACTAATATTTTATATGTACTGTTTACAATTGCGGGATAAACTACTGTATTTATAGTAATTTGTGGAAACAATAAATTTGAAATGTACTTCATTAAAGTTAATTAATGAATAAATTAATTTGTCCTAAGAATGAATAATAAAGATTTTGAATATTTATCTCAGTAGGGGAAACAAGCCCGTTATGTAAATTGTAGACTGAACTGGTATTTCGATACTCATAAAGTACGATATATAAATATTCAAATTTAAAACAAAATATTAACTTTCTATTTACACGCTCTGATTAGTGTTGTTATTCAAGTAAGAACGTTAATGTTGATTCTAAAGATAATCTAATATCGTGCTAAGGACTATAAAGAATTAAATATTTTTCGTTACGTAGTGTGTATCTACAGTTTGTTTTACATTAATAAGAAAAAATAATGTTTCACATATGTTTTACTTTAAACTAATATTTATTGCTAATGTGCTTATCAATCTTCTAAATACACATTTTAAACTACCCATACTAGTGTCAAACTTTGGAATTATCCACCCTAGTATCAGACTTTGGAACCTTAATATTTATTGCTTCTGTGATTATCATTCTTCTAAAGACTCTCTTTGAACTATATGTCCTAGCGTCAAACTTTGGAACTATTCGCTCTCTGTGAAACTATGATGTCACATGACTTTCGTCGACTTCCTTCTCCAACCAGACGAATCTTTTGGGCGAGGTATAGGATGTTCAATCATTTATAGCACCAAATATTTATTGCTTTATTTTGCTGTAGATTTAAACTTTTGTTTGTGTATTCTTATGTTGAATGACCAAAAGTATCAAAATAAGCATATCCCATTTTTCCACATTTCATGTGGTTTGTTTGTTTTGGAATTTCGCACAAAGTTACTCGAGGGCTATCTGTGCTAGCCGTCCCTAATTTAGCAGTGTAAGACTAGAGGGAAGGCAGCTAGTCATCACCACCCACCGCCAACTCTTGGGCTACTCTTTTACCAACGAATAGTGGGATTGACCGTCACATTATACACCCCCACGGCTGGGAGGGCGAGTACGTTTAGCGCGACGCGGGCGCGAACCCGCGACCCTCAGATTACGAGTCGCACGCCTTACGCGATAGGCCATGCCGGGCCCCATTTCATGTGGAAACAGTAATGTTTATTAACAAACAAAAGAAAATAGCTTAAATTGTTGATATAAATATTTTACTAAAATGACAGTATAAGAATCATTAAATGAAGGGCTTTTTGTAAATCAACATATCAATATCTAGAGAGTTCACAATTTTAAAACCGAAGCTAATTTAATATAGAAATAAAAGAAGACTTCCGCATTCATGCAACTTGTATAAGATATTATAATAATTGCTTTAATAAGTTTAAAGACAATATGTAAGTTTAAGGACTGTCCTTGCAGAACCTTCCACGTTTTATAGTTCACTTTGATTAATGTTCTTACGCTTTGAGATCGTAGAGGCAAGCCCAGGAGATCAAAATAAACCAAAGTAAACACACATTCTGGTTCTGAGGTTGACGTTTATTTATAATTTGTTACACTAACAGGAACTTTTTGCTGAGTGGGTTTAACATTGATTTAGCTGTTTTGTTGTTGTTTGGTTTGGACAATGCATTATTGTTTTATGCAGTATACGATGGGTTTTCTGTGTTGTAGCGAGTAGTTAAGACGCTAGTATGGGGGCATAAGTAAACAAATATGACCTTCACCCAATTTCGACATGTACCGAGAGCTCGAACATATCGAAAACAAACAAACATGATCTGGAATCAATTTTGACAAGGCCGTGTAAACGTAATGATGCATCGAGAGTACTGACCTAATATATATTTCACTCATAAGTCATAAACATCAGAGGGCGTGTTACTATGTAGAAATTGCTAGATCAGGGGGTAAACAACTGTTGCTAATGAAAACAACGTTGGACACTATACAAAAAAAAATGGAAAGATGTTAGTTTAATCAAAATAATTGCATCTCAACTACCCTTCCGTGTGAAAATTATGGGTTTTTCATCAACACGTTTCGTGAAATTTGGCTTAATAGCTATGCTTAATGAGCATCTTAGCTCTGCCACTAAATATATGTCAGTTAGCCGAGATCTGTACCTAGACTTGAGAAAAGCTATCGTAAAAAATGTTGACTCACACACCCATGTGAATCCAAACATGGAAAATAACTTTGAAATTGCTATCTTTAAATTTGCAAGACTCATTTATCAGAATAGTGAGGCATATCTCTCTGATAGAATATTTTTGTTTACACTTTATGTATTCTACATTTAGCAGGGTAAGCATCTCTTCTTCAAATTCACACTTATCCAAAGACAAAAATATGTGATTTCCTTCATGAACTTTCCCAAGTCAAATTAAAATGAATCATGCAAATATTCAAATATAAGTTTCAAATTTTTAAATTCGGAGAAACATGAAACAAATTTTTGAAATAGGGTTTTCATCCAGTTTACATTGAGATCATCTTTAGCATCAGAAAAATAAAGTTATTATTTTCTAAAAAACTATTCAACTTTGCAAAATGTGTGAAATCATTCTTTTGAAATTGTTCCGTAAGGAGGTATAGTTTTAATCGAAATTCATGAATACTCTGTCATTGCTTGCTTATTATTTTACCTCTTTCCTGAAGCTTCGTATTCAAATTATTTAAGTGAGCTATCATGTTGCACAGAAAGTGCAAATCACTCTGCCATAACAAAGTTTCAATTTCAGGGAAATTTTTCAGTCTTACCTTTTTCAACAAGATATTTGAGGAAATAAGGAAGTAAACCGTTCCAAGACTTTCCTCTACTTAACCATCTTACATTTGCAAAATCAGTAAGATCAACAAAAGTACAGTTACTGCTTTTCTTCAAAGACTCAACAAACTTTCGATGGATGAGAGAGCTTCCACTTCTAATATAATTCACAATTTTTACAACAATGTCCATCAACGTTTTTCAATTCACCACTTTTAAACATCTGAGCACATAAATTTTCCTGATGCAAAAAGCAATGGATAGATGGCAGCGTGGACTTCACAATATTTTCAGTTAAATGCTGAAAAAAAGAGAAACAAATCCTAATTTCGGTCCAGTCATGGCGGGAACAACGTCCCACATGTCCAATCTCGTAATCCACAAAGGCCAAGCACCTCTTCCCTTACTTGAAGATCTGAAGTTACATATTGAACCCAAAGTATCAGCTGTGTAGTGACACTAACATCTGTTTACTCATCTAGTGCTAAATAAAAATACAAAAGTCTTTTAGTTGCTCAAGCAACTGATTTTTATGTCTTTCACTATCTCTAGCATTCTGCGGACAATGGTTCTTCGATTTAATTGCAAATTGTTTACCTTTTGAAGAATATCATCTTTTATTTTTGAATCATAATTCTTCAACAGTTTCAATGACCACAAGCAGTATTTCTTTTACTAGTTCAGCATCAGAAAATTATTTCTTTTTTTGAGCTAGAATCCAAACTTCTTTATATTTATTCTAAATTTAAATTTATATCTTGCCAACAAGATTTGATCATGGCGGATTAGCAAGGTTTTCTTGAATCACACTCCCTCGAACAAAAAGAAAAATATAACAAAACTGAATTGCTTGAAAATGCTAAAATTTTAGAATCAGAGGTTAAAAAAATCAATGAGAAAAATGATTGAAAAAAGCATATTGTTGAAATTTTAGTCAATGATGATTTGTTGTTTGAGGAAGCATTTTTAGGGTAATACTCTAGTGTCTCCACTAACCAGTGAGAGTTGAGTGATAAAGGTATGTTATAATCCAGTTAAGACTCAAAGCCCAGAAATAGGAAGCCATATTGAAGCCGAAAGAGAGAAGAAACAAGCCCATATCAAAGCTGAGAAAGAAATTAGGCTGAAAGAAATGGAAATTAGACTTAACTCCGATCTACCAAGGCAAAATTACAACTCTGAATTATATATTTACATACCATTATTTAAATATTTCCAACATTTTGAAAAAGTGGCCCAAACCATGAAATGGACGACAGAAAAACGATCTTTTTTATAACAGTCTGATTTCATCACTGAAATCGAGATCGTCAAAACTACCCACCATGTTCTTTTACCCTCATCGACATACTTCAGATTTCTTTGGCTTTTCCATTATAACTCAGTATTGTTCCTATATAGTAATACAGACAAAGAAGTTGTGAGATGGAAAATTAGTTTGTCATTTGTCGACTTGAGAAGATAGAGAATGAAGAAACCGATTGACCATAAAATACTTCTTGTTTTTATTTTCGTCCCATCACCTTTAACAATTTTTGCCTTCACATGTAGATACGATTGTGCCAGATATATATATTCATCTTCCGATCTTTATATATAAAATTCGATTGTCTGCTGTACTCACTGATGAATAACGATAACATTCTGTTTATTGACCCTTTTCAGTCAACACTTGTGTAGGAGGAAGAAAAAATAAAACTAGATCTGACTATATACACTAAAAGGACTTTTCATGAGGTAGAAGGAGCATAATTATTTGTAAAAAATATCAGGACTCGATGTTCTCTGTCTCTTGGTTATAGTGGTTCTGAATGCCAGTCCCTTATTAGATAGAGCAATTTGTGTGACATATTGAGTGAACTCTTGAGATCCTTCTTTTGCGTGTTGTTTCCTGGTATCAACAAAAAAGATTATCTTATATGACGTCTGATGCTAAATTTATACCTGATTTAACTACTTGGTTTCCTAAAACTAATACTCCTCTTTTTTTTAGAAAAGGTATGGCTAAACAAAATAGATTGCATCTCATAAAGTGTGATCTTGTTATCATTGGTTATCCACAAAATCTGGTAATCTGTTTCTCACTTGATAATCGTAATATATGTCATAAACCAGTGGGTCATTATAGTAAGGTACTCTGATGATGACAGAAGAGAAGTGTAATGATGACCAATGATATCCAATTTGTGTATATATACATAGTAATTACACCTAAGATATGTTTCAAATTTACTATTGTTTTCTGCATCTTCTTCTCCAATTGACATTCACAATTAAAACTAATAAAATACTGTATGAAGAAACAGATTTCTAGAATTTATAACAAACAACACCAAATTATACAAAAATGTGCTCAGGGTCCCAACGCACCCAAGGGGGTCGAACTACATCAAACTTTGTTTCAGAGCTAAACTAATGCCAAATTTTGGACAACATATAAGCAAAACTTATTCTGAGTGAACATAAAGTGTTTCTCATATCTTTTGCCAGTCATTTTACAAACACTCATCACACTGTACACTGGGTGTGGAGTAATCACCACAGACATGGTTTCCACATGCTGTACAGGTTTAACAGACTTTCCTGTCCGCCATTCTTGGGCAAAAATAACATCGAGTTTTTGTTGCTGGCACATCTTGACCAGCATGCTGTCTTCTGTCATTCAAATGTCTAAATCTACAAAGGCAGATTTGACGCCTTTCTGCATTGCACTGGGATTCTGGAGACGTCTCTGAAGTAGTTTGTGCTCATTACTTCACATCAAGAGATTTAAATAGGTAATTGCTGTTTATCATAATGGGTAATCTCTGCGAGTTCATACACACAATGCCTTATGAAGACAAAGAGTTCCAAATCTGTATATTACTTGGGGTTCGCATGGACCCCATGCAAGTTTTTAATTCAGAAAAATTATTCGACTGCAAAACATCAAAAGTTTTACCATTTTTGTGTCAGAGGATGATAATGTAATAGTTACATAAAAATATAAGTGGTCATTGAAAAAAATTATTAAAAAATACTTATCTGCGGGATCCACATGGACCCCAGGTGTACTGATGAAGATTAGAAAGGTTTGAATTGTGTTAGTTATGTGAACGGGTCCATTTTGGCGCCTCACATCTATATCTAAAAAACAGTTTGAATCAGAAACTACATCTAGTATCTATGATAACTTTTGTAACTGTTTTACCGTTACACGTTCATTTTACTACCTACTGTTTCATCAAAAGATAATGTTGTTGTTGAGGAAAATCCAGATGTGTTTCCTCGTGTGCTGTAACTCGAATTCAGGCTAAGAAATTAAGCCAAGAAAATAAAATAAACAGCATGTTTGTTAGGTCATGTTTGTTTACTTCCAATTGGTTAATTCCCTGAGTACATGTCAAATTGGGTGAAAGTCTTAACTACAGTAGTGACAGATGTTGTTCTTACTTTTGTGAATGAAAAAACTGGTAATCTTCTAATAAACTTAAAACTGTGATATCCTAGCCTAAGATGTGGAAGGAATCTAGATCTATAGCTGGTCATATTAGTAGCACTATTCTTACTATCTTTAGTTTTACTGACCATCATGTTTGTCATCTAAATGCTTCGTCTAGAGGTAAGTGTTCCAAACTGCAAAAACAGGTAAAAAAGTTATGTGCTTAGTGGTACAAGCACTTCCGAATTTACTGCAGTTAGAACTCTGTTGACGATCATTAAACAAGTCAATTGTTTTTCTATAATTATTAAAATTGAATATATTTAGAGTTTTAAAACAAACGAAAGCATAAAGAATGTAAGAGGACCTTCTAAAATCAAGTTGTTTGTTTTAATTATTAAATAGCTATATGTTTACAATTTCAAAACAATTACTTTATTAAAGTATACGAACAAACTTGAAGCAAGTAAACTATAGTATTCACGATGTGAAAAAATGAATAGGCTATACCAAAATATTAAAAGTAAATAATATTTAGCAGTAACGTACGCTGATAAAGTAATAGTAATTAGTTAAAATCAATTTATCAAATAAACTTCACAAAGAATTTGGTTATCACGATGAATATCCTATATATATATAATATTTTTAAAACATATAAATGCGACAAGTAAATAAATTGCAAAGAAAAATGTATATAAACCCAAAATGTTCACGTTTCTTTAAAAAAAATATGTTATGATATTTTTTTGGATACAGTTTTAATCGCTGAAATTAAAATACGATAAAGATTAGATCAGTTAAAATAATACATAACTACATAGCAAAAAAGCAAATAAGTGACACAAAAACGTTAACGGCGTAATATTACACGCGTTCAGAAACTGCTTTTAAAAAATGGATTAAATAAAACTTAGCAGTTAAATGAGGACGAAAGAAACATCTGCCTGAGAATTGTTAATCTGTCTGATCAAGTGACTCTTTCCCGTAATTATTTACTTTACTTGATTAAAATCACTAACGAGCAGAATAACATGTGAATAAATGGCAACATTTAACACTAGTCTAAAATATGATTTACTAAACATTTCTGTTAAAGTTTGCATCTCTCTCTCTCATTACGAGTTTTTACTATAAACTTCCACAATGTACATGTCGAAGAAATATACACAAATGGAAGCGCACCATATAAGAGTAAGATTACTACATTTGTAAAATAATACGTAGGCACTACACACATAAAGTAAAACTTCAATCACAGTGCATATATTTTCATAATAGAAGAGAGAACTAAATCGCGTATAGCTTTTACCAACTAGTTAATATGAGTTACTGTTAAGCACTTATTGCTAAACTGAATATATTAATAATCTTTGCCATTACTGTGCCATAGAAAGCTAGCGAATAATATGCTATTCTATAAATTACATGATGACAAAGATGGGGCTGTTGTTTTACCATGTTCTTGAGAAATTTTCTTTGCATACATTTGTTTCTGACCAAAAGACCAAATTGCATATGTTTTAGATACGTTGTCACTTACACTTTGAAAGTACCGTTTCTTAACACAGATATTATTTCCGAAACATATGGTGTCAAATCTATAATATAGTTTATAGTTCTTATAATTCAAACTTACTTTCACTTAAGCAGTTAAAATGAACAATATAATATTTAAAACAGGAAACGTTACTGTATTTCTAATACAGCTAAAAGCTGTTTTATTAATAGCTTTTTTTTTCCGCTGAACAATTCAATGAGGGCGTGAAAAGGATTTTGTCCAATGACGATGTTACAACATGACATAACGGTTACTTTTCATCTCTTCTGAGCCATATAAAAAAACAACAAAATATGACCAGCATTTTTACATGAAACTCTAAAATCCGTTCTTATTTGGCATTCTCTTCATTCTGACCTCCAACATCAGAATCGTCCTGATCCGCCAGAATTGGATGACGAATCTTCGTCTCACCATTCGCTATTGATTCGTTCATGGGATACCATCCACCATTTGCCATTTCTGAAACATGATAAAAAAAACAGCAAACATATTAAAAGTGGTCACTACAAAATCCCGATAGTCGAACTGATAAGATAACTCTTACGTATTGAATATATTTATATTAAAACAGTATAAAGAATTATGAACTCTGTGTAACAAAGAAAATGAATATTTTAAAATATCACAGAAAAAATTCCTCGTCTTTAGTTATTTGCCAAAACTTTTAACTTTTGTGATTCAATTAGCACATAGGGCTAAGTATTTTCATTGTAATTCATTTTTCTTCAGTTTTATACTTTTATTACATTACATTATTTCAGTTTTTACTTACAAGATAAGTAAGCTATATACATACTCGGGAGGTGTTTATTCTTTGGTCTACGGCTTTTTTTAAGACAAGAATGGTAAATAGTAAGGTACAAAAGGCCTAACACAACGGAGAAGACTGCCACCCCACGGAAAGCTTGTCTAGTTCCAAACATTTCCATAAAAAATCCACCCAGAATACTTCCTAGTCCTCTACCTTTTTGACAGAAAATACACAAGAAGATGAAAATATTATTTTAAAAACCTCTGCATATTGTGGGAAAAAATGTGCCGTTAAACTACGTAAAAAGTTCAACAAATACGATTCACAGATGCATTTTTAATATCACGTAGCTCAAATTATTATAATATTTTAGATTAATATCTGCAAACGCTACACATTTCTACTTTTTCGTTTATGTAAACGAACAAACGTTATCCACTTCTGATTTGATTTTTTAGATGTCTGATAGTGAATAAATCTTTTCCAAGAAAATAATCTTACGGGTCAAGTCCTTCACGAAATCTCAATTATTCTTAAGTTTTCGTAGGTTTTCTCTAGTTATTTTATCGTTCTGAAACTAATTAACCAGTCACTGTCAGTATGAATTGATCTTGCTGAAATTAAACGATACACAACAACTAGTGAATTTTATAAGCATTAATAAATACCGAAATATCACTGACTTAAATTATCAGTAATTTATATTGACAAAAATTATAATAACACTCTTACCGATTCCAAAATGCAATATGTTCAGAAGGTACTGAATTATAAGATGGGAACTTCTGGGTACGAGACTGTGGCCATAAGAAACTGCTGCAATCCACATTACACTTAACGAAAAAGTTTCCATAGATTCAAAAGGAAGGGTCCACCAGGGAGTGCTTATATACGAAATTCCAGCATATCGGATAGCATAGAAAAGAAATGCAAAAACGAGAAGATTGGCTCTTCCAATGTTATGCACCATGTTTTTCGAAATGGCCAAAAAAGGTAAACTACAAATGAAGGCCACAGTAAGAGTTAATCCAATCTGCCACTTGGTACAACCCAAGTCTGAGTAGAACCAATGCATAAAAGTCTCAATGTACCCCCACTGTACCCCGAGCACCACCACTAAAAATAGAAGAAAGATCATTTCGAGAGACCAGAATTTATGTTTTTTTTTCATCAGTTTCTCAGGAGTAACAATGTATTTGCCTTTCCACCCTGCTGACAAAGGTAAAGCGACAGCGAGAGCACAAGTTATCAATGCTAAGCCATCAAAAATGAATACAGATGGTGAATAATCTGGTTGTTCCGATATATCACTGTAGTAATCAATCAAAAATCCAGAAATAGGAGGAAAAATGGCTAGTGCAAGTGCTCCTAAGACTCGAGTTCTACCGTAGGTCCCGTCATAATCATTAGTGCTAGATATAGTAATTGCATCTAGCAGACAAACGGCCGTAACCAAACCAAGATCAGCAACAGCTCGAACGCCAAGATAGGCCCAGAAGGTCAATATTGGATTTCCAATAATTTTAACACACGGGGCTGGTTTTAATTGCTTATCGCCTTCTTGAAGACCCAAATGACACTTAATAAAGCAGCTCTCAGGTAAAGGACGGCAACTTATTTCTGTGTAATGCTTTTTGTTCACGACAATTGGTGCCACAGGTTTAAAACTGCAAATATTAATTAAAGACGGACTATCGAAATTACTGTCCAATAACTGAGAAGAATCGACATTTTTATATTCATCGTGATACCACGAGATGAATCGGGAGTTGAAACTGATTGTGGCATTTTCCTCTGAAGGTTCGTAAACAATACAAATGTCTGTTTCATCACCATGGAAACACACATGGAGGGGATAAGAAACATTAGCAGCGTAAGAACTAGGACATTTGTATTGACATTCAGACAAATGGAAGGTTGTCAGGTTCAGTGTATCCAAGGCAGCATCAGCACAGCTATCCCAGTTCTCACACTTCTCTACATTGACAGCCGTAGAACAATCAAATTCCACCAGTGGCTGTCGGGGAGTCCTGATTATTCTAGGCACAAACAATAGAGCAGTATACGCTAAACCTGATAATAGTAAACTTAGTACAAACATCGTTTTATACTTGGCGTGTTTTTCAGATATAGTTCCAAAGAGTGGCGGTCCCAGTACACTAAAGAAAGCAGCAACCATGTTGATGTAAGCAGTTTCTCGCAAAGTGAGTCCCTGGTCTCTCATATGGATACTAAGAAACGGAGTTAGGCAACCAATAGCTGTCAGAAGAAAAAAAAAAGAAATCACGCCATTTGGCTTTACAAATACAAATATTAAATAAATTGCATACAAAACAGGCAAATGAACATATTTTAAAGTTATATGAAACAAAACACAAAAATAACGTTATAAAACAGCGAAACGTTTTTTTTTGCATACATTATTGCATGCATAAAATTCCCAGCTGTGTGATAAATATTAAAAATTTTATTTAAAATCCAAAACTTAGAATATTTATAAAGCAGCAAATGAAATAATTATTGTAGGCGTAGTGGTTAATTAATTTCTAATAATGATAATTAAAAGTAACATGGAACTTTTTTTACACGTGTATCTTATATTGCTAAACGAAAATAGTCTTGCTTGGTTCTTGAATCCCTACAGCAAATACAATGGTGTACAACGAACATTACTGAACATTTTGATTTTCAGGATCGGAATTCTTAAAACTACTTTCATTCATTAAAAGGTTTGTTGTAATAATCAGTGATGTCGAGGTGGTTAAGGCACTTTCCTCGTAATCTGAGGGTTGCGAGTTCGAATCCCCGTCATACCAAACATGCTCGCCCTTTCTGCCGTTGGGGCGTTAGAATGTGACATCCCACATTTTATCGTTGATAAAAGAGTAGCCCAGGAGTTGGCGGTGGGTGGTGATGACTAGCTGCCTTTCCTCTAGTCTTACACTGCAAAATTAGGGACGGCTAGCGCAGATAGCCCTCGTGTAGCTTTGCGCGAAATTAAAGAAACAAACAAACGTTCTGCACCTTCAACTATGGAAGCGTTATAGCTTTGACAGCCAATCCAACTAATCAATTAAGAGTAGCTACGGAGGCAGAGGGTTCTGATAAGTGGATGTTCTATTTGATTACTAGTTCTAAATTAGAGAAGACTAGCCTGAACCAAGGAGTCTTTCTACATTGAGTATTATGAGATATATTACTCATATTTATATTTCAGTATTATTTAGTGGGATTTGAATCGAATTTGATAAATAAACGATTATTTACTTATTAAATTAATGAGGTGCTTTCCAGAAGCTAATTACAATTGCTTAAGTTTATGATAACTTTAAGATATATTCACTTTTCAGTTCTTAATGCTACAGTATTATTTAATTATTGTTACATTTTTGTCCTAGTATATGTTATTACATATCTCTTACAGGTACTTCCTACAGATTTATGAGGGATTAACGAATATGCTTCAAACATTAAAATAAAGTCAGTTGGATATTTTTGCAAGTTAACCTCTGAAAGTGAAAAATTCCTTAAACCATCATGTCTTTGAAGCTATCACACTGAAACATATAAGATAATGACTAAATCCAGAATGTAAGGGTTATAAAAGTTATAGAAATACCATATGATCTGAGGTAGGGTTTGAAATGAAAAAAAGGAAATGTATTAATCACTTCCCTAGGGAAAGTACTGAAAATGTTTCATTTATACAGAAGTACAAATAGTTACTTATTTTTATTCAATTAAAGTTTAAATTATTTTCACTGTTGTTTTGTTGCTGGTTTATTATACTTTTAATTGAAACGTAAAAAATAGAACAAAGCACTGATAACCAATTTATTGCGCGAAATTCAAAAACAAACAAACACTGGCATTCTACCTTCCGCTATGTATAAACTATAAATCTTATTATCTAAATAATATAATTTTTTGCTGTTGTTTAATAGAGATAACGTAATCTTTAGCCCAGTATATATATACATTTTCTGATATTAAAGTCTTCACTTATTCTAATTAATTAATTTGGGTTAGTTAAACAAAGATAATCATTAATTTTACTGAGACGCATAGATAAGTGAAAAATATTGTTCTTTTGTTTGTCAATATAATTCACACTATCTATTGGGTATTCTGGCATGATCGAATAAAAGGATTTGTCACTTATTCTTAGAGCACTCCCAGGAGCCAAAAGTACGAAGCACATTTTTAGAGTAAAGAGTATCGAACCATCAGTTATCGGATATACAGTCAAGACATGCAAAGCACTAGGCCTGAATCTGACCTACTCTAAAGTGGTCAATTTAAAAAAATTATATTAATGCTCTTGTTTCTAAATATATTAAATCTATATTTAAATGCATTAAATCCGTTCACGCACTAAATTTTAAATATAAACTTCTGTTATTTTTGTATAAAATTGTTTATTATGAAAGTTATAAAAATTCTTAAAACAATATTTTATTACTACATTTTTTTAAATGTATAGCTTATTTTCTTTGTATTGACAATACTACTTATGTGATTATAACAAAGCAGCATGATATTTTAATTCCTCAGTTGGATGGTAATTACTTTCATTAATAGTTCAGCTGAAGAAAACCTCAGGACCACATGCGAAATGTAGCAGTTCCTCTAACAAAGAGTCTTGCCTTTCTTAAAGAAGTAATGAAAGCCACGCATATGTGTACAAATTCATTTTATAGGAATACGTAAACATGGAAAACAAAGTGAGAAATAGAATCAGAGTAAGTTACAACGATTTAAATAATATCGGTAATAATATATATTCCCATTTTCTTTCACATAAAATTCAGTGTCTTTGTACGCAGAACTGTTTCGCAGACTAAGTTTGAGGACGTATGTTTAGTCTTATATTTATGATAACATAATTGTTATCAAACACAAAAGTGTTTGTTTTCGAATCTGGAGTTTTTTGTATTGTACTTTAACTAAATTAATCTAGTTAATAATGCATTCTGTAAGGGTGTCAAATTATTATTTTATATATACAAATAAACACTTGTAAGTTAATTCGATCTTGTACGATTTATGCAGTATCTGATAATCCATGAAGTATCGCAATCATTCAAAAGATGAAAAGTAAAATTTACGAAGATAAGAAAAGTTTCAATATTAAAATACAAAAGGAACAATGATCTTACATGTACTGTCTTAGCTTTAAATAGTTTATATTATTTTATAACGTACAGAATTTCACAAAAGATTTATTTTATTTTTTAAATTTTTCCTACTTGTAAACATTACACGTAAAGCTGTTTGTTTGTTTTTAGAATTTCGCACAAACCTACTCGAGGGCTATCTGTCCCTAGTCTAGCAGTGTAAGACTAGAGGGAAGGCAGCTAGTTATCACCACCCACCGCCAACTCTTGGACAACTCTTTTACCAACGCATAGTGGGATTGACCATAACATTATAACGCCCCCACGTCTAAAGGCTTCACTTATACTTTTACGCGACAGGGATGCGAACCTGCGACCCTCAGATTACGAGTCGCACGCCTTAACACGCTAGGCCATGCTGGGCCGATTACACCCAATCACAAACCACAATTTTATATTCAAAGAACAGGTGAATGTTATAATGCAACAACCATTATCTCTTCCACAATGGCATTAACTCCTGTAAAATACTTTTTACAATATATCCCACAAATACTTATCTCAATGTCAGTAACGTTCACACACGTATTTAGTTTATTTAAAAGTTGAATTCAGAAGTCGGTCTAAGATTTTCATTGGGGGGGGGGATCAATTAAAAGGAAATAATAGTCACATCAATGTTTCAGGGAGAATATTATGCGAGGTTATTTTTAAATTTTACTTGATCCAGCAAATTTATATTAGGTCAACTTCTCTCCATATTACTTACTTATAAATACCATAATCAATGGTATTTTACTTGCTACCGTTTGATTTCATTTAAATATCTCATAAAAGTAGATATTTACAACAACATGTAGGTTAAAGCTTGTAAACTTAAAATGATATATTAAAAATTAAGTGTTTATACTATAGTATTATATTAAAACTTCTAATGTAACTTTTCAGTTTAGCATGAAAATATTAATTTAATACACAAATAATTTTGGAAATGAATATTACGTTTGTAAAATAGTAAACATGTGTTATCCATTAATATCAATAGATGACGCAATAAGAATTACGATAAGAAAAATAAATATATATGTACACAATACTTATTAAATAAAAAGAATAAATTTTAACATATGACAGAAAACAAAATAAAAGTGATATTATAACTAGGAATAATTAACCGCGCAAAAAATTAGTGTAAACTTTAGAAACAAAGGAGTTTCATACATTCAAATGTTCTTTAAACAAACTGCTACATTGATGAATTTTGTGTTTAGCAAATAAGTTTTTGTATATATTTTTGGCAAAACATCTTTCTCGAAAGATGAAAAACAACAACGTGTAACCCATAAATCTGATACGCTGACAATCAGCACAACTTGTTAATGAAGAGTTTTTTAATTAAAATCAAAATTTAATTATTTATCTATTGCATTCGAGACGAAAAAGCACGAGTTTTATATATCTAGCAATCACAGTTATTAGTGCAAAATAAAAATTACTTGCAGTAATAAAAAATAAAATGCTAATAGCTTACCTGTGAAAAGGAAGAAGATAATCACAGTAAGTGGTATCATTTGTCGGGTACCATGGAAAGAAGCCATCGTTTTCTAGCAGTCAAACTCTCTACAGTACAAACAAATTCACCTTTATTTATACTATAGCTCAATTGATACATAGTTTTGTAGGCAAAAAAATTAAGAAAATGTTTTATGAAAACTTCAAGCAAAATTAAATAGTAATAAACATATTGAACTAGAATGGCTGTTGTTTTTGGAATTTCGCACAAAGCTACTCGAGGGCTATCTATGCTAGCCGTCCCTAATTTTTCAGTGTGAGACTAAAGGGAAGGCAGCTAGTCATCACCACCCACCGCCAACTCTTGGGCTACTCTTTTACCAACGAATAGTGGGATTGACTGTCACATTATACGCCCCCACGGCTGTGAGGGCGAGCATGTTTATCGCGACGCGGGCGCAAACCCGCGACCCTTAGATGACGAGTCGCACGCCTTACGCGCTTGGCCATGCCAGGCCTACTAGAATGGCATTCAGTAAAGCGCATACCTCTGACATGAAGCTTTGATCATATTTAGTGCTTAAGTTCAAACAAAAAATGTAGATAAATCTGTTCGTATGTCCGTCTTTATCAACAGGCACAAAACATTTTCCACAGGACAATGTGGAATAATATCCTACACATTTCCTCCATGTTTCATCAAAATCCGAATGAGTTATACAGCAAAAATCGTGTGAAAATCGGTTCCTTGTTAAGAGATAGGGTTCTTTCGAATTTTTTCTAACCTTGTTGTGACTTTGTCCCTCCAAAATATAATCACTTCTAAGTTGGATAATACTCCAAAATTATATAAAATTTCGTCCAACTCACACAGGGGTAAAAACATAACCTTCGGTGGCGAAGGTAACAAAACAGAACCCAATATTTTGTTGTTGCTTCATTCAGCTTATGTTCTTGAACTTGCATCATTTCAAATACATGGATATTTATACTAGGTGTATTATCGCAAGGTCCCCAAAAGTGTACTGTTTCAAGAGTAAATACAACTATAATTAAGAGTAATAAATATTTTTATTTCTTGCTTTTGTAGTTCATATGTCATGATGTGTTGTATCTCACAGTACGTAATTCTTCTCGTCATTCATGGCATGCGCACCTTTGACTGACGTCCCGATAGTACAAATTGCAACGTTAAACGTCTCTGACGTTATTTTAGTGCCTACTTAATGTATGATAAACAACAGACTACTGTATAGTGGTTATAGAGATATTTATGTTCTGTTGGCTCAGTATATAGATTTAAGTCTACTGTGGATCTGAATATCATGTAATACTATCGGAATTGTGGTTGAAGACATCGGATACTAATCCAGTACAATTTTACTATTATTGGTTTTTAGTTTTCTTGTAGATAGATTTATGATATTCAGTAGTTCTTGTAATTTATTATATGTTGTTTTTGTTTGTTATTAAGAACAAAGGGCTATCTGTACTCTGCCCACAACGGGATCTAAAACAGGTTTCTATGTTTTTAGATATCGTATTTAAGTATTATAACAAAGATAATAAAAATAAGACTTTAACAGTTTAATGAGGTGTTTTGTATAAAATAGTTTTAGTTTTGGTAATTTTGAAATTGTCTGAAATGCTCATAAGAGCTCCCAGTGTACAAAAGGAAAAAATCACGTTATAACTGATTTTTCAATTTAAAAACAAAATCCGTGATGATTATATCCGCACTCTGAACCAAAGTGGAAAACCTTCACATCTCACATGTTTCAAAGTCTGTTTTTTCCACTTATTTTTAAAAGTAAAAAGAGATATTGTGAAATTAGTTCTTATTGTATTTCGTCATTCCCATCTGCTAAATAATTGTAAATGCGTTTTTTAAAATAGCTTCATCATCTTTATATTAATATCTTAAACAGTTTAAGCTATTAAACGTATTAAACGCAAAACTACACTACATCAAGCCCAGTTATATATATATATATACATCTTTCTTATTATTTAAGTAAACCTATAGGACAGGAATCTGTTATCAAGGACAAAGCTACACAGCTATCAGTGCTAAGCCCACCTCGAATATCGAAACCCGGTTTTTTGTGGCATTTGTAAACAGTAAACGTGCATTTGCGCTAACAGCCTGTAATTAAAAACTTTAACTTAATCTACAATGTTTATATTTCATCTACGTGTTTTATATTTTTCATGTTTCCCATACGGTTCTGAAGAAATAGAGCATTTTTAGTTTAACAAACTCTGTCCTGCTTTTTAAAAAAAACAAAATTAATCTATTTTAGCACTCATTAGAAAACTTATCCAATTTTATGGATTGAAGTTTCAATTAAGGCTAAAAACATTTCACTTGGACTAATTTTAGTAAGTAGGTGAAACTTCAAAGTTTCGGAGTGCTTACTTTCATTACATTAATTAGAAGCTTATTTTTATTATAGTGAAGTAGATATAAATATGCTCTTTAATTTTTATAATACTTCTTCCTGCTCTTCAATGTCACTCGTAGACTAGCAAACTTCAATCCAAAATTGAATTCCGTCACAGCTGCAAAAGGCAGTGTACAAGTGTAGGGAACAGTACATGAGCAACGCACACACACAAAGAAATGTTATCCAAACAGTTGAGATATACAGAAAGAAAAATATTAAAACAAGCATTATTTGAAAAAGAACAGTCAAATTTTATAATTTTTAGTCTTACATATATGTATATATAACGGAATAGGAAATTCGATCATTACTTTTCTAAATTGTTAAATAAAAAATACAGTAATTGTCATCTTCGAAATAAAAAGCAACGTTTTGAAATAAATATGGCGTTAGTATTAATTATTAAAACACGCGTGCGCACGCACGCTGATAAGTAGCAATACCAAGGTGTATATCCTCAGGGTACACTTAAGATAGGTGCAAAAGTTTATGTTTCTAAGTTCTTTCCTTTCGGAGTAATGGCAGTCACACATACACAGACCCACAAATATACCCTTTTTTTTTACTATAGATTAATTGTACCAGCTAAGTACGTTTAAATGTTTTATTAGAAGTATATTTGCTAAACGAAGTAACAAGATAAATTTTATGGTAAACACTTTATATTCTATTGCCCTGATTCCATGTTAATGAAGTAATTAGGCTGTGAAACGAAAAGTTCATCTGAAAAAAAGATGTAAAAATGCAAGATTACATATGTGTTTACAATCAAAACTGTTTGTTCTTTATGTGTAGATATTTTACAAAAACTCAGTGCGTGTTATCAAGAGACGGTGAATTTTCAGGGTAATACTGAATTATAGCCTTAGTGATCATAAATTAAGGTTTATTATTATAATTTGAAATACATTAAAACCATGCTTTACAATGTTAAAAAAGCCCGGCATGGCCAGGTGGTTAAGGCGCTTGACTCGTAATCTGAGGGTCGCGGGTTAGAATCCCAGTCACACCAAATATGCTTAAACTTTCAGCCGTGGAGACGATGGTCAATCCCATTATTCGTTAGTAAAAGAGTAGCCCAATAGTTGGTGGTGGGTGGCAGAGAGCTCTCGTGCAGCTTTGCGCGAAATTCGAAACAAACAAAGAAATTTAAAAAGAGGAATATTTCTCAATAGTACATTTGTGTTCGTACGAAATGAAAATCACTAAAAGTTATGTATAAGGAATGAACATGTTTCAGAAATTAAACTATGGGAGCACAATATTATTTATAAAATACTGAAAACTGTTTAAAATTGTAATGCATTGAAGAGTTTCAATTTTTTCTCACTAAGTTATTGCTTGTTTTTGAATTTCGCGCAAAGCTACACGAGGGCTATCTGCGCGAGCTGTACCTAATCTAGCAGTGTAAAACTAGAGGGCTTTTTTTCAGCTAGTCATCACCACCCATCGCCAACTCTTGGACTACTCTTTTACTAATGAATAGTGGGATTGACCGTTACATTATAACGCCCCCTCAGCTGAAATGGATAGCATGTTTGGTGTGACGGAGATTCGAACCCTTGACCCTTTGATTACGAGTCGAATGCCTTAACCACCTGGTCATGCTGAGCACCAATAAGTTATTAATTTCAATAACAATAAATAGTTATCGTGTAAATATAGTACGCTTAACAAATCCTTTGCTATAACAATTATTATATAAGTTGTATTTAATAAACTACGATGAACACACTTTGCTGCAGTAAAATTCAAAAAACTATTTTGATACATAGTATAACAAACACGTGAGGGAAATTTATCTTTTCCATGTACATATAATCCATTTGTATAACTGTGTGACGTTACAGCACAGATGTCGCTATATTTTCACGCAACTAACTTTTGTGTCGTACGCTGAACAGTGTAACTTCGAAACGAGCAACATGCAACATGGAAAAACGGGAATAACGTTACACTGCAATACACTGCAAAAAATAAAATTTATGTTAACTCAACCTGTTTCATCAACCCTGGTTTGTCATCATCTTGCATAAATTTCGAAAGTAGCTAATTCACATACCGAAAAATATTATATAGTTAAATTTGTTTTCTTCTTAAGACGAAAGCATAATGAATTTGAAAATGTTCAGAATCAACTCACCTGACATATCATCCCATAATTTAAGAGTAACTGAGGAATTGAGTGAAGTTCTCAGGATTTTTATTGTCTCACTAGCGAATGCCCCCCGCTAGTACAGCGGTAAGTCTACGGATTTACAACGCTAAAATAATGGGTTAGATTCCCCTTGGTGGGCTCAGCAGAGAGCCCGAAGTAGCTTTGCTAAAAGAAAAACACACGAACAAACAGTAGCGAATACGTTTACTTCAAGTGGTCGACATGTCTAAGACATCGCTGCATATTTTGTTAATCCCTGGCTGCATGATGTTTTTCTATATCTACACCATTTGATCCAATGTGTCTGGTGGATAATGCAAACAAGGAACCTATCTTTGACACTGGTCCAAAGATGTGTTCTATGGGTTGATAATTGAAGAATATGATGATCTGAAAGTTGTTAACGGTAAATGGACAGTGGTGACAGGTTTCATAGCTCATTAAAATTCAGTCACATTAAAAGTATTCAGGAAATCATTTAAATTTACTGCCATATCTCATTCTCATAATAATAGACATAAAACATCATTCGTGAAGATGTACAAGCCAGTAGGCCCAGGGGAAGAGATGTCCCCATACAAACTCCATAAAGAATCATACCTGAATGTATTATTTTCAGTTGCAATGCATTCAAAGAGCGCTTTATGGCTATCTTTACACGTGATATTATAGTTACATGATTATTATAGTCACAACACGGTTTCCTTCGTCGATAGGCAATACTAATATCAGTTGTTTTTCATTTCTTCAGAACTTTGTTACAAAATGTAGGCCAATCATAATTAATTCTTGGTTTATTTTACTTTGTGAAAATTTCAGATCTTCTCGGACTATTTTAACTTCATTTTTGACAGACCGAGATTTATTTAATTTCAGTGTGATAAAGGGAGAATCCCTCGTATTCACTGGTTCGTAAACGAAACAAAAAACATCGATGTATTTCATTAACCACGATAATTACATAACAAACCACACTTATTAATATACCAGTATATATAAACTTTCGCTGAATAAAAATGTGATGTAGGGCTGAAGCTGTAAACGATCATGAGGTTCAAATTAGAAAAGTTAAAAAATTTAATATAGTTCCAAACCTATTATTGATAACCCTTATGAAACTTCCTTGTATTTATTCTAAATAGTGCAGTTGTATAGTTTCGTCTTCATTTTTCCTTATCTATGTAACATTTACTTCATATTTCTGGGTAACTATGTGAATGATGTTAGGTGATCATCAAAGAAATATTTTAAAACTATTTATGTTTTTACCCATTTCAGTATTTAGTTATAATAAAGTATTCTAAACAGCATTCCATAATGTCGGTTAAACACAACAAAGAAAGTACTATAATCGAGACAAACAGCTCAGGTGGTGGCAAATAAAAGTTACGACAAAAAAAAAGATATGTGCATAAATAAAATGTTACTGCTATTAAACCAAAATAATAGGATGTTTTTAACATACAGATGTAAGTTATGAAAAGTTCATTAAATACTACACTCTATCCATGATCACCAAATCGTCAATGGAAGACTTATAGTTTCTTTCTTTAGTTTATGGTAGTCAGATGATATACTCAATAAACTAAGGCTGAGGTGGTATGGTATATTGTAAGACAAAAAACGAATCGGTAACTATATATTTTAAGACAAAAAACGAATCGGTAACTATATATTTTAAGACAAAAAACGAATCGGTAACTATATAGCCAGCCCGGCATGGTCAGCTGTGTTGAGGCGTTCGACTCATAATCTGAGGGTCACGGGCTTGAATCCCCGTTGCACCAAACATGTTCGCCCTTTCAGCTATGGGAGCGTTATAAAGTGACGGTCAATCCAACTATTCGTTGGTAAAAGAGTAGCCCAAAAGTTGGCGGTGGGTGATGATGACTAGCTGCCTTCCCTCTAGTCTTACGCTGCTAAATTAGGGAGGGCTAGCGCAGATAGCCCTCGTCCATCTTTGCACGAAATTAAAAAACAAAAAAAACTATATAGCTTCGTTGATTACCTGATAACGCAAACGTTGAAATACTGTGACAATTAACTAAACTCCAAACAACTTGGATATATTTATTAAGCTGGAATTACTTAAAAACACCAGATGAAAATCAAAATATAAAAACTGTCCGACTCGTGGATGATTGACAGAAATTTGTTGCAAGGGTTTGACTCGTCCAGATATATATATGAATTTCAGTGTGTACTAAATATTCGTGCTGCATCTGCGCCATTTAAATTACTTCTATCTAATAATAAATAAAAATTGATAACAATCGTTTTTACAACCTGTAATTATGAATATTAGCTTTTCTTTCAATCTTGCTCAACGACAATCGACGACGACAGATTATATTATTAAATAGATGTCTGGACGAAGATCTTATTCTTCCAGCGTCGAAGATTCGTCCATCAGCAAATAATTGTGAAGGTAAACTGATTGCGCATCATGGGTAGTTTAATGTTTCTTAATGCAAGTATTATACTTTATTTCTATTATACGTGACGACTTATAAATATTTTTCAGTAAACTTAAATTTTGTTTAGATTTTTCTGGTTTTGGTTTCGTTTGAATTTCACGCAAAGCTGTGTGCACTAGCTATCCATAAGTTAGTAGTGTAAGACTGAGGGAAGTCGTCACCACCCAACGCAAACTCTTGGGCTACTCTTTTACCAACGAATAGTGGAATTGGCCGTATATTATAACGCCCCCACGGCTGAAAGATCAAGCATGTTTGGTGTGACGTGGATTCGAACCTGCGACCCTCGGATTACGAGTCGAGTGCCTTAACCACTCGTGTAGCTTTGCGCGTAATTCAAAGCAAACCAAACAAAATCCACTGGAGAACCTCACTGCAAAGAAAAGTTAAGTACTAATGATACATCGATAAAAGTAGATTTGAATGAATTTCAGTTGAACGTTCCGAAAAATAAGGGTTTACATTTTTGTCTTCCAAAACTATTCCAGTCCATCATGTTTTAGTTTCAAGGAAAACGTATTTGAAAAATGCACCACAATTGGAACAGATAATAAAACAAAACTCACTTATGAAACATTAACACTGAAATTCTCAAACTTTTTGGTTGCCCCCCCTCCCAACTTGAAAATATTTCAGACTCTGATGAATCTGCCCCTCACATACACAAAGCGATAGCAAAGTTACTGTGCATACCCTATAATATCCGTTATTGCAATATTTTTTTTCCGATCCCGTGATCCCTAACAGAGACATTGTAAAACACGTTAAGGTTCAACCGAACAATTTGCTCAAATCTTAACGGAAAGTCCTGAAGAAATATTAAAAAATGATACTAATATTATGCATCGATAAAGGAAACCGTGTTATAGCCTTAAGTTGTGCTATATATAATAATAATTATAAAATACGTATGTTCTTAAGAGTGGCCCTGCAAGAAAAAATGAGAACAATATTCGTCCTTATATAGCTTTGGATCAAAGTCACTACGAGGAAATGAAACGTGGATTTTATCATTGTAAGTCAATAGACCTAACCGCTGTCCCGTCAAATAACCAGATGTTCAATTACAACTAAATGTTTCTATCAAAGAAGCCCTCACATGTAAACTTGCAAAACGCCTTAGATGGTTTGATATTTCCATTAATGTGGCTATATGGATTTCATACAACAATACACGACAGTTTGTTCATGACCTTTAGGTTTCTGCAAATATGGAAATGTGTTCTTCGGATTTATTACGTTTGTTTACTTCCATTCCTATTTCTTTAAGTGTTGGTGTGATGAAGTAAATTTTAGACATTGGTTCACAATACTGTACGGTATTTCTGTAACGGTTACAGAAATATGCTAAGCTTGGAAAGCTACTGCTTTTGCATATGAAAGAGTTATTTGTATGAATAGTCATGGGATCACTTGTATACCTATAGGTTGCAAATTTTGTCAGTACGGGTCAATTTTTCATGAAAGCGTAATTAATAAAAAATTGACAATCACAAAAGTAAGTCTAGAAACATAATTTTAAGATAATGTTAAACTAGTGGTTAACTTTAAAATTGATGATATTGAAATTTGGAAATGGTTACATCATGTATGTATATAATATAGTTGTAGATTTGTATCCTGAAAACCTTAACTTTACTGTGTCCTTGTGAGACACACGAGCCTTCTTTAAATTGACAATGGTTTTTAATAACTTTAAACATATATACAAGTAGCTTACTAAAACCTTTAGACAGATCGTTCCGGCGACTATATAATATTTTTATGTTATCGTCACACCTAGTACTTAAATATGACACATTATATTCGACGGTTTATATTAAAAGAACATTTTCTGAATTTTAAAAGGTTATTCTAAAATTACTGTGTGTGCTCCTTTAAACTGCAAAGGTGAATACACTGAAAACGTAGCAAAGCCTTTTAAAATCTCAGAAAAACCATATCAGTTACAAGGCATAGGATGATGTAGAGGTGGCGATGACCTTGGTCAGTCAGAATCAACAATCACGGCAGATGCTTAGTGTGGGCCCACCCTTGCCTTTTGACCAGCTGCCATCTATTTAAAGGCATGTGTTGCCTTGAAAACCAATACGAAATGTCAAACACACCCACAAGTGATTGAACTTCTTTCAAAGGAGCTTCCAACTGATAACCAGTGAAAGTAAAAATGAAGAGCTACTCGAAATTTTTCATTTTAATGGAAAAGTCAATTGTTTCACTCTGAAAACAGTAGCAGAAAGTAAAAACATCGACGTTTTGTAAAATTACCTAATTTTTTAGATATCTACTCAGCTCATGCATCAAAAGAACAAATTCTTACAACGTTAGAATCCGGGCTTCGATAACCATGGTGGATAGAGCAGAGATAGCTAACTGTGTAGTTCAATGCCTACCCCTCAGTGGCACAGCGATTAGTCTGCGGACTCACCCCGCTAGAAACCGGGTTTCAATACCCGTGGTGGGCAGACCACAGATAGCGCGTTGTGTCAGCTTTGTGTTTAATTCAAAACAAACACAGAAACTTTGTTCTTAATTACAAATTACAAACAAATAAACATTTTTATATAAATGGACACACGACTTAATGAAATTATAGAGCATTTGCAAATATACTTTTTGTGTATGTTTGATCTACACACATATTTTATATTGCTTGATAGCGAAATATGTTATATATTAAATATTTAATTTTTTGCTTATAAATACCATAAAACAGGTAAAAACCGAAACTCACAGTTTGTTTAACAGATTCAAGTATGAAGATTAATTATAGAAAAATATCACATAGTAACAGAAAACAAGTAATCTAATATTTGGAATTAACTGGATCTGAATTTTGAATCAAAAGATGTGTAAAAAACAGTGGGAACGTTTGAAGTCTGATTTCATCATCAACCTGGAATTTATACATATAGAAAAGGTATTGTGAGAGCTTAGAAAGTCAAGGTAAACAAACCTGCAGTTACTAACTAAGTACAAAGGCTATTTATGATACTACTTGTACAAACGTTAGAACAAAGAATTCATTTAACTCCTCAAGAAGGCAATAAATATGAAAATGACATACATATTAATATAACCAATATTACAATGACTCTAGTGGTGATAACAATCGTTTTAATTACAACACTTTCATCACTTTTTCATTAATAAATTAACTTTCTTCGGTAACCTCAAATAAACGATTACACTATATAAATTACATATTCTACGATTTTTAGACATGGCTGGTTTGGTTTGGTTTTTGGAATTTCGCACAAAGCTACTCGAGGGCTATCTGTGTTAGCCGTCCCTAATTTAGCAGTGTAAGACTAGAGGGAAGGCAGCTAGTCATCACCACCCACCGCCAACTCATGGGCTACTCTTTTACCAACGAATAGTGGGATTGACCGTCACATTATAACGCCCCCACGGCTGGGAGGGCGAGCATGTTTGGCGCGACTCGGGCGCGAACCCGCGACCCTTAGATTACGAAGCGCACGCCTTAACGCGCTAGGCCATGCCAGACCTTTTAGACATATAGAATGGCTCTGAATGCTTCAAATACAAAGTTTTATGTCGGAACTCTGTCACGGCCCTGCATGGCTAGGTGGTTAAGGCACTCTAATCCGTTGGTCGCGGGTTCAAATCCCCGTCACACTAAATATGCTTACCTTTTCAACCATGGAAGAGTCATAAGACAACGGTAAAAAAAAAATTACCCAAGGTGTGGCGGTGGGTAATGATGACTAGTTACCTTCCCTCTAGTCTTCCACTGTTAAATTAGGGACGGCTACCGCAGATAGCCCTCGTGTAGCTTTGGGCGAAATTCAAAACAAACAAGCTCCGTCATCTCTTGACCGATTTGAGAAGGAAGTACAGTTTTGAACTCACTGTATCAAACCCTTTCGATTGATATATTTGAATATGCCTAGAATAATTTGGCACAATTTCTCTACTTAACAGCATAATTAAATGCAATAGGAGTTAGAACAAAAAATAATGTTTAACAACTATCAAATTAAATATTTTCTCAAAATTTATACTTAAAAGCGAGACGCAGACATTTGTTTCATTTAGCATGAAATTAATTTTGAAAAACACAACAAAAAACAACTTGTAAACGTATAAAACTGTATAAAAATTACGCGTAGTAATTTGTTGTGAAAAGAGATGAAAACTCTCATAGGGCAAACCACTAAGAAATTTACTACAGATATATATATATAATAATTTTATTTCTCTTATTTCTTTTAACTCATAAACCTAAGCTAATTATACCATATCGAATCTAGAATATCTACAATTCTCATAACGTTTCTAGACTAACTAGGACCAGTGTTTATTGTTCAAGTTATTTTTTAACTCACCGAATCCAAAACACTGGGAAGATTAAAAGCTATTTTTTTTCAAAACTGTTCTCCATGTTTCTTAGAAGCTACGAAAAGTAAAATTAATCTAACAGCCAAAAGATAAAACATGATATTATAATAGGTTTCGTGTTCCCAGAGACGCAAACATAAACATCCTAAATATGATCTACACTTCTTTGTCTGAGAAGTTTATGTTTCTCCACGTTCAATTCAAAATTGAATTTTGGGAAACGAGTGAAAGAATGTTAGCAAAAATTTAATGGTAACCATTATGTTTTTAATTTTTTCAACATAAATGTATATCTAAATAGAGAGCAGAACTTACAAGTAACACCTGGACTGGGGTGACGTTTACAGTGGAACATTCTTGTATATAATCGATTGACCTACATACTCTATAATAAACAACATTTTATCTCCTGCCTACCCTAGGTAAGAACAGGTCCACATTATTGTTGAGTTTTTCTGCATTCACGCGCGAATAAGCGAATTTGCGTGGCTATTATATTATAGTAATTAAACAGGAGTATATCCGGAGTGTAATCCCTGTTTCAGAAAGAGCTACGATATATCTGTACATATATGTATATATATATGACCGAAACTTGCCTACCATAATGTTTATAAATAAAACATAATCACTTGTAGAAATACAAAAGCATTCGATTCTGAAATATAAAATAAGAAAATATTTACACTAGACAAACAAGTAGTCATTATAAAAACATGCTCTTTATAGTATGCTTTAATTTTAAAGTATAGCTTCCTACTTTCTATACTCAGATAACCTATGTCTACTCCGTCACACTACCAATAAACACATGTTTCCAGGAATAATTTAGTGCGGTTAGTTTATAAAACACTAAATACATAACTAAAACAATTATTAACAAGCACGACAACTCGTTCAAAAAAAGCAGGTACAAAGCAAGGAATAAAAATGAATTATTTCCATTTTCTATTCTGTGCCCTCTCAGTGGCACGTCTGCGAACTCACACCGCTAAAAACCGGTTTTCAATATCCGTATGGGCAGCGCACAGGTAGCCCATTGTGTTACTTTGTGCTTATTTCCAAACAATCAATAAAAAAATTGCTGTTCTGCACAAACAGTGTTGTTACGTGTCTTCCCAAAAAGTGTTCTATGTGATTATTTACAAGCAAATAATTTAAAACAAAAAATAAATCAGTGAACTAAATAAACCTCTTATTACTGACAAACGTCTTTGTACAGATTGTTAACAGCAGTGACGAAGAGACGATAAAAGAAAGTTTAACCCTTCTTTCATCAACATTCTTGCCTGTGATTCGGTGATATATATCAGGATTTGTAACACTAAAAATTAGGTTTCAAACCTCGCCGAAGGCAGAGAAAAATAGATCATTATGTAGTTGTTTTCTTTTATCATCAGTGTCAGGTTATTTTCAGTATGTGTGGACCGAATTCTTTACTGTAAGTGTCTGTGGCTTATTGGCAATAAACTTCAACAAGACACAACCAACATACAACGCACTTCATTTAAAGTAACATATTAAAACAAGTCAAACGTAGATACAAATTCTAGTCCCCCTGTTGATTACCACAATTGTATCCAGAGCTTTAAATAAGCATCTCTGTTCGTCAGAAAGCCAGATAATTTGGCTAAGTTACTTTGGAACAAAATTTACAAGACGAATTACACTCCTCTACTCTGTTATTACAATGCAATCTGTTATAATTTCTCTTACCTTATACCGTTGATTACTACAGTTGTATCCAAGGCTTTAAGCTAATTACACTATGTAACAAAATTTTTACTTTTTCTTGTTCCTGGGCAGAAAGTATTAGTTCCAAATTGCTTATGCCTAAAGTAAATGGAAGAGACATATTTTCTTCTTCAAACTCTTCGTGAAAGTGATTTACATTACAGTCGCAAATCTCGAGAAACTACTCCCTTCTAAACATTTTTGTATAACTTTGGTATAAATAGATGTAAATCTTGATTCATATGTTGTTTTATTCAGACCTTATATAAATGAAAATGTGCAAATTTGCCCGTTTTTACATAAAAAAATAGGTTAATTTCTAAGTTTCATTATCCAGGTCACAAAAACAAAGATTGAAGGGAATAATGCCAATTTTCTGTACTTTTACAACATAAGCAGTTAAGAAGTAACACATGCTATCCAGGAACAAAATTTGTGTTACACAGTGTTATCTATTTTCGTCATATTCCATACAGGTTTGTTCAATTGCTTTATAACATAGTTGACTAAACAAATTATTATTCTCTGCTCTGTTGTTACAATAAAGTCTGTGATAATTTCACTTAAAAGGGGCCACTATATGCTTTTTACGGCTAAATGTACAAAACACACTCTAGATATATTTGAATACAGCTCTCACTAACTTTGTCTCTGTTTGTCCTACTTGATCTACACTTTCTTTATGAATATCCCAGCTCAGAACTGAACGAGATATTACGAAGTAATAATACTCGAGAAATATTTATAAGGTTCTAGTAACATGACGTAATAACACATCAATCGCCAATTTACAACAATTGAACTACACAACGATAATTCGAACAGTTATGTAAGCAAACTTGCGATTAGCTTCCCTTCTAAAAATAACTAAATTTAACACTCGCACTACTTTTGAATTAAAATAGTCATGTATATATAAGAAACAAATACCAAACAAACAAGTCTTTTTTCAAATTTAACAATACATATAACGTATCCATAGTATTCATCCAATCAGTTATTACACAAAACTATTAAAAACAATCTTTCATGTATATATGCAACTTAAGCCAAGTCTTATTGATTACAACTGAAACAAACAATTTTTGAAATAGTTGCTAGCTACCATAAGGGTTTTTGTTGTTGGTGTTTATTGTCATTTGTACAGAACAGTAGGAGATTTTCAAGCCTGACTACTGACGCAAAAATTGGTTAAGTTTATACAGTTTAATGTATGCTGGTCTTTGCAAGCAATCCAACAGTATCTTCTCTCGGTCAGTCACCAGCGATTGTAAACCACAAGTTTTTTTTTTTGTTTTTTTCTGATTAAAGATGTCTTTATACCAACAGTCAAATAAAATGTCTTTGATAATGACCCTCCTAGTAGACTGGCATCTATAACCATATATCTTTCAAATTCGGAGAGATACTTTCCCTTAGCCTCTGACATGCACACTAACCATGTCAGCATAACACCCCTGCATTTATAGGGTTGTAGCTTAACCCAATACATCACATTATCAGTTTGTCATGCTTGAGATACCACAGAGAATGCCCTATAAAACCATGTGTGTGGTCCTGATAAAGAATCCAGTCAGTGTAGAAATACGTCAGAGAGTTGGAATAACATTTTTACAATGCATTTATGAACTTCTTTATCGAGCAAAAAAAAAATTATCTACTTTGGTAATAACATATGTTGTTATCAGCAAGTTGCTTCTGGAAACTGTGTTAAACCGTAAAGAAGAAACGTGAGTTATAACCTTAACACTACAGTACTCTATTTTATGTTGTCATTATGGGTGAAATGCATTAATTAAGAGAGTTGTAAACAGTACCTCAGGTTTAGTTTATGATATACATATAAACATTCGGCTTTGTATGTCATTTATTGTTTTCTAATTTATTTAGTATTAAGTAATCAAAAAATTCAGAAATTAAAAAACATGATGCTGTAAGTATTTACAGGTGTATATGTCACAGTAATTAACAGTAAATTTCTATAGAATGTAAATATACTAGTGATCGAAAATTAAAGAACAAAAACATGAACATTTCTTTAAATTAGTTTCTATGACACATAATAAACAACTAAATAAAGTTAGAGATTACATTAACTTAATATTCAAAATGTTTAATTCTCCTGTGTCTCCTTCAACAAAAACTTGACCTTCACATTTCGTGTAACCCAAAAATAATATTTTTTTCTATGCTCAATACTAAAACTTGTTTAAGTTCCGTGAGTAGGCTGCGCAGGTGGTATATCTGTTGGTGATGTAATAAATCGTTAGCCCTAAAGGTTTAACCTTAAAATATCAAAATACCTCATAATAAGCATGTTTGTATTGTATTTATATATCTGTCGTGTGTAGAGGGCGGATATCATAATTATATATGTAATATCTGTTATTTTCAGTGTCCTTATTTGACAGAATTTAAAAACGTTTTAAGTTATTTGCCTTATTTGCCTTTAAGTTATATGCACTGCAGTATCAAACATGCCTTTCAAAATTATGTATTCATTGAAATAATCTATGAAAATTTGGTTTAAAATTACTAGTGTTAGGCCTAAATACGAACGACTCAGTACCTCGAATGTAAGCATATTAAAACTAAAACATTTTTATGTAAAAATAAAGCAGAGCATTACAAGAACTCTTCATGATGTAAAATAATAACTAGATTAATATTTTTTTCTAGAAAAAATATCCGTACCGAAGCCACTGGACTTAATGTCAAAAATACATTCACAACATGAACACCATTGAGCAAAAGTATTATAGCACAGTTTCCACTTCTCAGCCCATTCGTTCTCGTTTAACACGTTCAACATATTTCCTGAAACCCTGCCCATAAACGTCGAAAATAAACGTATTTTCTCACTATTACTAGTGTAATTTATACAAAGCTTCACAATGTATATTTTCAGTATTTGCAAATCAACCTCATATTTGACATAACCTTAAAAGTAGGCATGAAGTCAAAAGTACATAAACACCTACCAGGCCCTAATTAAAAAAATTACTTCATCTAAAACGGTGCCATTCACTGTTCGTTTAAATACAGGTAAATTAAAATTATAAAAGAACAGTTATGAATAAAGTATGGAAAAGTAGAAAATAAAACCTAATATAATTCTGATTAGCATTATTACAACATTGCTCCGTTTTACAAAAAAAAATATTTATGAATATAAATACTGGCATTTTTGTTATTAAAATAACTGATGATGTAAAAATTTGTATTTTCATACTAAGCAATTTGACGAAATGATGCGTTAATGTTACAATACTGCCTAAGTGTGCTTTTGTGTATTTATGTGAAGATGTTATTTTGTAATTTTAATCTTTGGCTGTGAAATGTTACCTTCTGTAAATTGAGTTATCAGTTTGGAATTTTAACGAATATTTCTTATTAATAAGAAATAAAACATCCTGAATTATTGTTAACGCAAAATTTTATATATTTTGCGTTAATATAATTACTTTAAATAGATAGAAAATAGTATATGCTCCGCAAGCTCGAACTCTAAAACTTATTTCAAGCTAATAAAAAGTTCAGAAAAAATACCTTCATACTTCAACTACATATAAAAGATTTTATGTTAACAAACGCTTTGCCTTTGCAGCTTCATCAGGGTAAATACACACGACTGATAAACAAGTAATTTCGAAATAAAAAATTCAGCCATATTTTCCGTCCACCACTATTTTACATATTGGTTGTCGAGATACATAATAAAAACCTACGGTAAATCTAAAGCTTTATACAGCTTTGTTACTCTCGTTTATTATATAAAAGGAAGAAAAATATAAAGTTGGGTAAGATACAATGGGCACGCGTTTTTATAACACGAAAATTAGTTAAAACAGCCTTCAGCGTGTATAAAGATTACATTAAATCCAAGTTTTCAATCCCAGATGATAAAAACTTAACTTTTAAGCATATTGTAAATATAAAAATAGATAACCTTTTCTTTTGTAACAAGGTTATAGCTGTTCTGTCGTTTAAAAACTAAATACACAATAACAATAGAAACGAAACTGTCGCAAAAGGCAATTTCGATATATATACATATACATGTATATGTATAAATGTATATATAAATGTTCTCTAGTTTCCCAGACAACAGGATACTTATCTGTGTAATAATCAACAGGTTGGAAGAGTCTGTATGCCTCAACATTCCATAAATGGTAATGAAATTCGTTCCACTATAACGATTTCCCTCCTAAATTGTTGCGTCAGTAATAAAGGTGCTACACGGGAAGTCTAGTTCTCTAGTCTGGTTGTCACACGTCAGTGACTGTATATAGTTATATACGTAAGATCCCCGGCCAGGTATGCAAATAACGTAAATGGGTTGCCAGGCAACAGCTGAAGATGAAAGATCTAGAAGAAATAAATGCTAAGAAACTTAAAGCCTCAGCAAAACATGCTGTCAGAGCATTATGGAAATTAGCAAATGGTACTTGACAAATAAAACATATCTAGCCATAGGTAAAAAGAGAGGTCGATCAGGAAGGAGAACGCGTACACGTTTTTGTTAACGACAATCACCAAATGCGTTGAGGTTTAACGAAACAGTATTGTGCACAAAGCGGATCTAATCAAAAGTTTAGCAAAGGAGATTTCATGTGCGACGTATCTGATATGCCAAGAAAAATACATCGTTCGAAAATTATTCGAAAGTTTCTAACGAAGCATTCTAACTTACACAGACTTGTAACAATTTTTATAAAGAATGCAATCTTCAGAGATATTCAAAATTGGCAGACTTTTGATACAAGAACTTAAACAATTTACTATTTTATTGATTATTTTGTACTTTATTTTAAATCAACTTGATGGTCAAAATCCCTCATATATAGAACATTTATAGTGTTTATGTTGCTGTTTTTAAAGCCTCTTTTATGTTCTGTGATTTTTGAGTTTACGTTTCTTCAAGTTACACCCACTTACATTTTTTCAGACTGAGAAGGTATGATATAAACACTTGTTTTTCGTCTTCTAAAGTGGATTTATTTAAAATTATATTCTTGCTAATGAGGTTAGGGTATACATACGTGAATATAAAATTATTTTCATTATATTATTTTCATTATTTTAGGAGTCCAATTTTCATGTAATAGTTGATCCAAAACAGCTTGCTCTAATATTACTTTCAGCTTTCTTACTACTATAACAATATTCACACTTTTTAAACATATTCATAAGATTTAAGTCATTTATAGAAATTATCAAACACAGCCACTCAACTGAGATCAAAGAAAATTATAACAACAGTTATCATTCATTCAACTGTTGTAGTTTTAGCAAAATAGTTAGATAGAGATAGATAGATACAGACTGTATGATTGTGAATTTAGCCGTAAAGAAAGTACAGTGGTGCGTTTCTTAGTGAACTTATCGCAGATTGTATTGTAACAACAAAATACAGAAGGATATTTCGTCTTGTCAGTTGTGTTCTAAAGTAAGTAAACCAGTTTATTGTAAATACGTTTCAACTGTTTTATTATATTACTTTAAAACAAGTGAACTGTGTGCTGTTTGTTTTTTATTGCAATTTGACACCAACAAGACACAGACACCAACTTTAAAGAATCACACACATACATACATAAACTGTCTTGCTTATTTGGGGTAATATTGGAGACGAATATATGGTATGACTATGGGACGTCCATTATGTCCAGTAGTGTGAATTATCTTTATGAACTTTTTCAAAATGAGCATCACCAATAATATTACTAAGACTCCACGATTTTAATAGGTTTTATGAGATATTTTCTCATTTGTTAAACAAAATAAATGACTATCAAACCTTTCTCAACATCATAAACCAGCTCACACGTTAAAACGGAATCAAATTTAAAGTTTAATAAAAAAACAACAACAATTAACTCCAATTGTAATACATTGTTCACGTTTCACGTTTGTATTTACGTTTTAATGAAACAATGAAACTGCACAAACATTTATTAACTTTATTGTTCCTACCAAATATGCCACTCCACACCACTAGACGAAGAAAGTAAGACCAGTCTTTATATGTTTATTTTTAAACATTTCCAGTAGGACTAATTAAAAATTAAGATACAGAAGGAGGAAAAACCTTATTAAAGACAATTATATAAACTTTTCATCAAATATAAAAAACATAAAATAAGAATGTACAATGTATCAATTACAATATTAAAAGAATTAATCCTTAGAGAAAATCATTATCTTGAGGGTCATATTAAAGTCATTTACAAGTATCCAAACATAATACTGTAATACATAATACCTTCGTACAAGGTTTTTACACTGTACTTTTCCAATCGTGTGAAGCTTGAAGAATCACTAATAACATAACAGAGATTAGAAATGACAATAGAATACAAATAATACACTTTGTTTTTACATAATAATGAGTTCGACAACAAAACTGACTTGGAAATAGACTGAAACAACATTTAAATGAAAAAATTACATTAAAAAAAGATGTATTGTTGAAAGCTCGTCAAATATTAACATCTCCAAAGGTCACTTGAAATTGTTTCCTGACCAAATATGCCCTCAAGAAAATTCCAAGGTTTGACATAAAGTAAAAAAAAAAACACACAAAATATGGTAATGTGTCATTGACTAATTTCTTCTTAGAAGCTAACGTCAGGCTGAAATGTTTCAAGAATGTATTGAAGCTGGTACTCTTGTACAAGTATTTTAATAAATTTGCTCCAAAAATTAAGATGACAATTTTTTAAAGAATTAATCTTGTTCGGATAAACTGTAAGTTAAATATATGTACATATATACTTATTCAGTAGCATACATCCATTTATGTAGCTGCTACATAAATAGTAAAAACTGAGGTTAGCCTGTTATATTTATTTAGTTTAATATAATTAGGTTTGGTTTAATTTTTGTTTGTATGTTTAATGTGGAATATAAATCTTTCGTGTTTCCAGATACAAATTCTTGCTTACATACGTGTCCAATCTCCCAAAAGTTTAACATTAATACAGGATAACTATTTGAAACAAATATATTTAAAACAATGTCATAAACATTAAAATATCAATACTAACTATTTAAGCCCTGCAGACATACCGCTGAGCCACTGGGTTATCTGTGACAAATTCAAAACAACAACTATTTAAATGTTTTATCCATATACTCAGATCTTTTCATTGCAATATCACGCCTTAAACTTATTAATAGAATTCTACTTCATTAAGCTTTAGTTTTTGAAAGCATGTACTCATATGAAATATGATAACACATATTCTAAAAACCTTATATGTTCCAGAATGTTTGTCAGTTTTATCACATTGTCTTTTCTTTCTCAAAAATGCTTCTTGTATATATACGTATACAGCTTTCTTTGGCCATTCCATGAACACAATGACTGGTTTCAAATGTCTACATGCGTCACTGAGTACATTAGGAAAAATACTTTAAGACTAAATATATAACTCTGCAAAAGTCTGGCTTTTTCTGGTATTTTTATCATTCTAATAACTTTTTGTTCATAAAGAATAATTTCTGTTTGACTTCCAAATCTAAAAAAAAAAAAGTCTAAAAGATTATTGTCACACTGGTTGAGTTGATTTACTGCTATCACATAACGCCTTTATGCTTTCACGAAGAATGCCAGTAATATTAAAGACATGGGACATTTTCTTATTGGTAGAACAAACAGGTCTTCCAACACTTTTTTCACGAAGTCCAATATTAATTGGTCACCTTTTTTCTTTGACGTATTTATGTCAAGACTATTTGTTTAATGTGTTTCTACAGGTACGATCCGTAATATTCAACTTTTGTTGCTATATTAGAATGGGTAAAACATATACGTATTGAAAGAAGTGTGCCAAAGAGTTGAATGTTTATAAGGCATAAAATAATGTTTACGACCCAAACTAAGAAAAAACAACAAAAACAGTTAATTCAAAATACAAAAAACTACATTTCTGTAGAAATTTTCTAATGATTACTTTCTTCTAAATCTAATATTATAACATTTATTTAAACTAACCTGTCAATATATGTAAAATTCGTATTTGTTCTCCTGGTTTCGGATTAGTCAATGAAAACGAAGACCTAGATTTCGTATTGCTATTAGCAAGATGTCGTGATAGAAACTCGTAGATATTTATATATACATATAACTTATACTGGATCACGAAAACACGAACAAAGAAACATCAGACAGAATACTGCTTTAAATGCATAAATATATATATATATGTTTGTATAAACGGGAAGACATTTTTATTTAAATAACAAAAGTCCCTAACAGATGTATGTTACATTGTTTTAGATCCCCAGAATTATCGCCTACTCCCAGTTTCACTGTTGCCATAAAACGCTTACATGGACGACCAAGCCGGTTTAGATATCCATAATATTACGTATTCTAAATCAACTTAACAACTTACATACAACTTCAGAAGATAGAACAAGCACAAATAGCTTACCTTTAAATATATTTGCTGTTATTTTTGAAATTATCTCTATGTAAAAATGTCGTTGTCACATTTAAACTTCTCTAGACTTTAAAAGTTTTGTCTACATTGTGAATATACAACAGAAGGCAGGATATACATATAAATACCTCTACAAAATCCCTTACGGCAAACTACTAAACAGGTATTATATGTACTTCACTCTCTCGCTAACTTTGGTGTATCCACCAATCAGAATTGAACCAACAGCAAGGTCAGCGCTTGCGCGTGGTTCTAGCCTGTTTTACTTGTTGTGGAAAAAATAAATAAATAAACGAATTGTTTTTTGTTTAAATAAACTAAGATTACGCGTCACCATGCGGTCAATAACACATTTGACCAATTTTTATAGGCGTAAATTTAATTTTAAGTAAATAAAGTGTAAATTTAAAATAACAAAAGTAATCCGCAAGTATCTATATTAAATACACACAACCTTACACGTGAGTACAAAGCTGTTAGATACATACATAATTCGCTTATTATATACACAGATAAAGAATTCATAAAAGATGTGCCTATCTTTATAAGTCCGAGGGTCGCAAGTTCGAATCCCCTTCACACCAAACGTGCTTGCTCTTTCAGCCATGTGGGGCATTATAATGTAACGGTCAATCCCACTATTCATTGGTAAAAGAGTAACCCAAGAATTGGCGGTGGGTGGTAATGACTAGCTGCCTTTCCTCTAGTCTTACACTGCTAACTTAGGGACGGTTAGCACAGATAGCCCTCATGTAGCTTTGCACGAAATTCAAAACAAACCAAATCAATATATATAAGTAAATTTTCAAACCGAATAATATTTATAGATTATTTTTTAAATTACTATATTGCTAGAAGAGAAGAATTCAAGTCAAAATTCAGATATATTACTTCTAACAAATTATGAAGAACCAAATAAAAGTGTATGGTATTCTATCCATCAAATTTTTAGCAGTCAAAAGTTAATTCTTCGTTCTTTTTTAGAAACAGAATTTTGTAACGTCACGCAACATATTAGCCAGTTTGTTATAAATGTAAAAAGTTTAAATTATGTGGATAAGAACACTATTACAGTTTTTTAATTTTAAAACCATGCTTTATACTTCAAGACAATGTTGCAGCTTAAACATAAACTATTAATCTTATCTTTACTGCAACAAGCTTATGTTCGCTTGCGTATAACTCGCAAATCCGACCACGTACAAAATAAAAGTAGTTTCTGTTTCAGTACACTTTCTATATCTACCTTCAGTAAGTCATTTTTCAGGTTTAAATTTTCGTTATGACATACACATATTAAAACTAAAATGATGAGTTTGTATACATATGCTGTCTTTCTGTGTACAAAATATAAATATAAAAGTTCTAATTTGATACGTTGTATGTACATATATATATATATACACTGTATCCAGTTAGGAATTCTTTTTCAGAAAACAAACAAGTTTTTAAGAAACCATGATAGTGCAAGATACGTGTTACAGCTTATTCATAACAAGGTTTTGCGAGGGTATTGTTTGACAGAATACGTGTGTGTTAATTTTCTTTAAGAACAGGCTTAATAGTATATGTTTTAGTATGTTAAGCATGTTCAACAGTTTCTCCTTATGATGCCACTAAGATAAATTTTACAAAGAGATATTTACTGAACTAATTTTTTTTCTAACGGAGACAAAAGTGCTGAAACTTATCTGTTTTACCAACGTTGCGTCGTATTTCGTAATACTTAATGTTTAGATAGGTTTATAGTTAAGGATAAAATTTAACCAATTCTCATGAGCATTTTTTTAAGTTTGAATGTTCTTAGCTCTTCCTCCCACATTTTGCTTTTCACTTTAAATTCTCTTTGGTATGTGATGAAATACAACGTTAAAATGGTACTTGATCGTGTATTGTAAGCTTACAGTTTGGAGAGACATTGGATACTTAGAGTAAATACCATGCAAAATAAGACTCTAATTTGTATCAATAATTCTATTTTATCAGAATATATGTGAATGAAGTATTTTCTGTGTGACATACTGCTAAATGTTCCGTACTGAATAATATAGATATCAGTTATATTATCCTTAAAATATTCTACTCTTCTTAAGCTATATCTTTAACATGAATAATAGGAGGTCTGATAAAAAAAATTTAAGACTTCTTCTGTTACAGGTGCCAGTACAGAGGCAGTGAGCTTCACTGAGGTGTATACAAAATACAAATAGTAATCTACCCCACAAACAAGCCATTTCTCTAGACCTTATACCTGTGTTGCGAAAAACGTGTTCAAAGACGTATTTCATGCCCCTGTTGTAATAAAAATGAACAGAAAAGAAGAACAATGTGTTTGCATCAAGTTTTGTTTGAGAAATGGTAAAGGAGGAACAGAATTCCTCGAAATGTTAAGAACTGCTTTTGGTGATTACAGCTTAAATTAGGCTGTCGTTTATCAGTGGACAAAACGCTTCCACGATGGCCAGGTTTGATTTGTTTTGAATTTCGCGCAAAGTTACACGATGGCTATCTGAGTTAGCCGTTCCTAATTTAGCAGTGTGAGACTAGAGGGAAGGCAGGTAGTCATCACCACCCACGGCCAACTCTTGGGCTATTCTTTTACCAACGAATAGTAGGATTGACAGTAATATTATAACGTCCCCACGGCTGAAAGGGTGAGAATATTTGGTGTGACGTGACGAGGATTCGAATCCATGAGTCGAACGCCTTAACCCACCTGGCCATGCCGGGCCAGATGGCCGGGAATGATTCAAAGATGACCCACGTTCTAGACGACCTTCGACATCGTCCACTGATGAAACGGTCGCTCAAGTGAAAGAAAAATTCCAAAAGATCGACGATTAACTATCCGCAAAATTGCTGATGAGCTGGACATTTCCTTTGGATCGTGTCAGGCGATTTTAACTGAAAAATTCTGCATGCGTTTCTATTATGACAACGCGCCTTCACACAATGCTGTGTCTGTTCAAGAATGTTTGGCAGAAAGAAAAAAACATTCCTGTGATATCACACCCCTCGTATTCTCCAAATATTCCCCCATGTAATTTTGTTTCTGTTCCCAAAAATCAAAATTAAGTTGAAAGGAAAGAGATCTGATGACATTCCATAATAATGTGAAAGTATTCTAAATTCCAGTTTTACACTTTACATTTAAAAAATTGTTCTTTTTTCTCTTTTTTCGAAGAAAACGATGTCGTTTGACAGGTAATTTATGGCAATTAAAGTTAATCAATTATTATTCGTTAAATAATAAATAAAAGAAGAAGAAGAATTAACCAATCTTTTTACTTTAACTCGGTGGGCTCAGCATAATAGCCCGATGTGGCTTTGCTATAAGAAAACACACACAAACACATACTTTATCTGCTCATACCTCCTAAATTTTAAAAATTTGTTGATGATTAAATTTTGTAATTCCCGTTTATAAAAAAAAACATGATTATAACAGGAAAAAATGGAAGAGTTTTTAGATCGAATAATCTACACAAATTAATATAAAAAGATTAAATGAAAAGAAATCTCACGAAAACAAAATATGATTTTTAAAAAACATGAATTTCACTGTTGTAATCCAAAGCTCAGCATTTATTATAAGTTAAAGTAACTGAGATTTATAGCTTTTAAAACTATTTTAAATACTATTAATATTAACAACAAATAAGAGCAGAGTATAGACTGAGACCAAAACTAAAAATCAACTTTGCAAAGTGTATAACTAATTAAGTATACGTTTCTTAAGTTATTATGAAGATCAGGAAGTACACTTTACGTGCCCTCAATATTAATGGTGTTTTTTTCTCACTTTTATAATCATGGTTGAATATTTCACTTGTGTTATTAATTGCTTCAATTCTTACTTATTTTTGTTTTCGAATCAACAAACATCTAATAACAGCTAACTACCAACAAATAACCTTTATCTAAAATTACTTGACAATCATAGAGGAATGTTTATATAATTATTATAACATAAAAACAATTACACAGGGGGCCATTGACTAAGAAAGGTTATTAGCTTTATCCTTTCAAATTAACCAACTGTACAAGAAACGAAGCTAGATTAAACCTTTTTTTTCATACATCTATTCAAAATAATCACGAATAAATTGACATTTTTAGTACATATCTTCATATTTGATAGACTGAAACAACAGCAGTTTTCCATACTTTAACCTCTGATAATGAGAATATTATAAAATTGAAACTGTTATCTATAAGTTGCCTCCGCTTCCACTAATCTGAATGATTGAGTGAAAATATCCTTGTAGTTTTTCTGTTATAGAAAAGAAAACACAAAATCTGCCATAGTTACGCATATTACCCAAACAATTTATTTGCGTAACACTATTTGCGTAAACTCTCTTTGTAATAGTGATGTATTTCTTTGAATACTAATTAAAAATAAGAGAAAATAGAATTGAAGTCTGACTCACTATACAAATAAATAAGTACTCCTATTAATGAATGTGTTATTACATGTTTTAACTCATCTGTAAATCTACTATACAAGTATTTTATTGTTTGTTTTATTAAAAAATGCTAATCTCATTTGAACTGATGATATTTGAAAGTTTTTTTTCTTTTAAATTGAACATACATTTAAATATTGCACTGGCCTCAACAACGATTATGAATTTAATTTATTGGTGACTAGAATATTGAAGGAGGTATATAAATAATTGGTAGAAAACTGTTGACATGTAGCTGATTTGATGTTCCATTACAGTAAATTCAAAGGCAATTAAATTTATACAGGTTGCGAAGAAAATCCGAAAATATTTGGTTCTGTGAAACGCAAACGTATATTTTATGAAAAATTAATGTAAGGTCAAAAACAAGAATTAAGTCGAAATTCATCTACAATATGAAATCACTAATCCAATATTTGAATAACAGTCCATTTCCGTGTTCATTAATAATAATAGAATAAACTATGTGATTATTTATCTATATATATATATAATTAAAAATCAGCTACTAGGTAACAAACAAATAAACCGTTAAAAATATTTATTTCGTTCACTTTAGCTGTGGAGTACCAAACCTATAAGGTGGTTTATTTTCAGTTCTGCAGTCATTTTCGTCACATTATTGCTAGAGTGCTAGTTCAAGGCTGTTAAACAAAGACTAAGTGAAACACTGACAGCGAATGAAAAAACAAATAAACTCTAATGAACAAACAAATTATATATTTATTTACATATACATTTTTAATGTTACCAAGTTTCTGGCCTGGTTCTAAGTGTATATGGTTGGCTGATCAAAAATATAAATGAACTATTTCCATACATCTGTCTCTTAATTTTGATTTTTTTTCATTTGTTTGTTTGTTGTTGTTTTTCTCATTTTGAATATCTTTTTCTGTTGTTGCTGTTGTTTTGTTTCCTTATACAAGGGCGAAACCTCATCAGGGTGTTCCTCATGTTCACATGTTACATGTTTCAACGAACGGTTGACATCTAATTCTAAATTATCACAGTTGCACAAGTTTTTATAACGCGATTTTTAATATATCATCTTTCTAAACGTCTATCTACTAATGCGTACGTGCTAGGTTGAAACTTAAGTACAGTATATGATTATGATTTTTATATTGTATGTATTTTTTCCTCTGTAATTTACTTGAATTGTTTTTTGAATTTGTTTATGTAGGATTTCAGATCACACGCTGTTAGAATTAATTTTGATATTCTTCTTATATTGTAAGAAAATTACTGTGGCGCTGAAGTCTTTCTCGCGTTAATTATAATCATATACAACGTTAAGGTCACATGTAATTCAATCAGCCATTGATGTGTACTGACTTAAGTAAATTGATGAAAACTGAAGTTCACCAGCTTATTGTAATTCTCGTCGAAACACTTGTTGTTTTGTTGTTTCAACAATTAGTGTTATAAATAGTGTCTCGACATGGTTATGTCTTTGGTATCTAAGCTGTACTGATGAGCCTTGGTATTGTACGAAAGGCTTCCTTAGCGGTTGATATAGCAAATATAGAGTGTTTGATAAACTCCAGGTAAACAACGTAATCACATGTTTTGTCCATAACCAACAACTTTCCCATGTTGAACTGTAATCTCGTCTCAGGTAGCAAGTCAAAGAAAACTAATGAGAAACAAGCTAAACGCACCAGAACTGAGAGTTTCAGGTTGATTATTGTTTTGAAATCGATCAGAGCTTATCAGCATTTTGAGCTATAATTATTCAAAGTGTTTGAACCGTGTGTTATTAAACGGATTTTGTCATTTTAATGTTAGAAATTTGAACTTAATTTGCGTCCTCGTTTATAAAATGTTATACATGTCATTTATTTACATATATGAAAATAACCTGTTTAATTTGTGACAGACCTAATAAATAGTGATTTTTAAAAATCCTAGTGATTTTGATTATTTTTAGTATAGAATAAAATAATTTTTTACAATATGAAACTACACAGAAATTTATAAAATGTATTGTAATATACCTCAATCCACACATTATCCACATTAGTAAGTCTTCGGATTTACAATGCTCAAATAAGGGGTTCGATTCCCCTTGGTGGACACAGCAGATAGCTTCGTCTTTACTATAAGAAAACACACAGCGAGATTAATGTATGTTCCATTATGATATTAATATCTCTCAGGTTCTTGAACCAATATGAAATTATGGGGTCATCCTATTATTTCCCATAGGATAAAACGTGTGTGCGCCTTAAAAATGTCCAAGTAAATTTTAAGCTATTTCGGGCCATGTGTTTACAGTACTCCGAGCTTTAACTAGGCGTATGAAAACTAGGTTATTTCATAATTAACGTGTCTTATTTTGTGTACATGATAAGATGGTTTTGATTGATGGAGACCTGTATATATTTCGTTTTCTGTATCTAAAAGAGAGAGGAGAAAAATGTGCTTTCTATTTCATGTGATTTTATGTAATTTACAAATGATTATCTTTAAAAAATCTAATTTAACGATAGCAATAATAACAACAAGTATTGTCATTCAGGAATTACAAATGCGCTTCCCTAGACATGTTCTCTCGTACCCACTCCTTTTCGTATAGGAAGTTCTCGGATTTTTAATATATGTTAAGACAAGTAGTATACTTGGAAAGAAAATTCTTAAGAAACTCACGATGACGGTTTTATTACGAGCGTAGAAAGGCGATTTGTTTTTAGCGGTCAATAAGTTCCCAATTAAATTTTTTATTTAATAGAGCTTGTAGAAAGAGAATATATCAAGCCATCCCATAAGTAATGTCCGAAAATTTAATACAGAAAGTGCATCATCATTTCTGTCTTTGTAGAAGGCTCTAATTACTAAAATGTGCAGTAGAACGTGTACAGACAAATAAAAGAAACTAACCCAACTCCAGTTTTTCAGATCATTAATCAAACAAACTCTTAAGAAGATAGGTGTGTCTGAAGAGCACATTAGGCATATAATGCTTTATGAATTTAAAAAAGCAATAGCGCAGCAGAAACTACACGAAACATTCAAGGTGTTTATGGTGCGGAGTCTCTTAATAAAAGAAAATGTCAAAGGTGGTTTCAGAATTCCAGATCTGGTGACTACAGCTTAAGTGATGCGCCACGTTCAGGTCGTCCTGTTGAGTTTAATGAAGACTTGGTGTTGGCTGCACTTGATGAAGATTGTGCTGTAACAGTTGAAGAACTAAGCTTAATTTAACCCATTTAACAGTTTACCGTCATTTGTAACAGCTTGAAAAGGTGTAAAAACTTGGAAAATGGGTCACCCTGATTTTAAAGAAGCCAACTTTAGAACAAGAGTGAACATTTGCACGTCTCTGCACTTTCGTGAACGTGACTAATCTTTTTTGTACAGGTTAGTGACTGGAGATAAAGAAACTGGATATTTTAAGAAATTTTAAGCACCGCAGACAATGGTCCAGTGCAGGTATACTGGCTATAGCACAGACACAAATTCACCTCCACTCTAGGAAAGTTTTGTTAAGCGTTTGGTGGAATATTTTTGGTGTGTCCACTTTGCGTTGCTGCCACTCGAAGTAACGATTACATCAGACTTCTATTGTAAACAGTTAGAGCGCTTGAATGTTGCACTGAAAGAAAAGAAACCTGCTTTGATCAATCATAAAGGTGTTGTGTTACACCAAGATAATGCAAGGCCCCATACAGCAAAGATCACATTCGCAAAGATTGAAGAGCTACACTGGGAAAAACTTCCATATCCTCCTTGTTCTCCAGACCTTGCCCCATCTGATTATTATCTATTCCAAAATTTGCAGAACTATCATGATGGAAGAGAGCTTGGAACACATAAAGATGTCAAAACTGCCATTAATAATAATGGAGCATACATTATTGATTAAATAACATTAAAATCATTTGAAATCCTTTATCTTTTTCTGAACCTAAAATCGGACATTACTTATATATCTTATATCTTAAAGGTGCTCTCTATCTAATGACTTATGAATAATAATTTTAAGAAGTCACATTTTACTCCCCTCTATTTTATGTTTGATTTTGAATTAACCACTGAGATGCTTATAATAACTGCAACGGAGAAAATGGATGATTTATAATTGAATGTAATTCTCGAATATTATAATATGGAGCAAAATAGCTTACTCTTTTAACACTCGATGCACCAATCAACTAGACCAAAATTGCAAAGTTGTTTTGAGAGGAGGCTATAGTACTTATCTACCCGGCAAAGGAATTGAATCTCAAATCCACAAAGTTTTATATGATCCATCATCTCATGCTTATAATACCCAGCAGCAAGTAGGTGAACTCTGAAAGGTGTGGAAATCACTCATAATATATACATAATACAATTGGGAATTATTGTGCGGTTGGTGTACCGTTCAATATCCCGTTAGTAATGGGTAATAAGAAAAGTAAAAACGATGATTGTAAAACTTTTGAGGACTTACACGTGTATCCGCTGCTGCTCTTCTTCAGCTACCGTATTATGAACTAATAACTGATCCAGGTCTATCTCTCCTTCCATGAAGCACTAAAAACAATTACAAGTGCAAATGCACTGTATCGCAATTCTTATTATTAGAAAGGTACACAGCAATAATAGCAGAAGTATGACGACACACATACAAGAAGAGACGAGACAGACATTCTAGGCTGTTACAGGAGAACAATGCAATTACTCATACATGGGAAAAAAGAGAGAGGCAGAGAACTGAGATATATCAAGAAAAACAATTATAGAGGCAAAGACGCTACAGCGAGACATATACAAACACAACAGATATCACCAAGGCAAAACTAGTGAATGATGTGGACAAAACTTTATTATTATTATCTACAAAATGTGTAGAGAAGGCTTTCACGATCCTTTTTTTTTTTGGTAATGCTCAAAAATATACATCATTACTTAGCAACAAAACTATTACCTAATTGTTCTCAGGTCTAACTATTCTCAATATTCGTGTTGATTTGTTAGAAAGGTTTTGCTATTTGTTACTTTAGGCCTAATATTACAAACTTTATAGAATCATTCTTATAAGGCTCGACATAGCCAGAAGGGTTAAGACGTTTGACTCGTAATCTGAGGGACGCGGGTTCGAATCCCCCTCGCACCAAACATGCTCGCCCTTTCATCCGTGGGAGCGTTATAATGTGACGGCCAATTCCACTATTCGTTGGTAAAAGAGTAGCCCAAGAGTTGGCGGTGGGTGGTGATGATTAGCTGCCTTCCCTCTAGTCTTTGTACCCCAGTGGCTTAACGGTATGTCTGCGGACTTACAATGCTAAAATCCGGGTTTCTATACCCATGGTGGGCAGAGCACAGATAGCCTATTGTGTAGCTTTGTGCTTAGTTCAAAACAACAACAACCTTCTAGTCTTACACTGCTAAATTAGGGACGGCTAGCGCAGATAGCCCTTGAGTAGCTTTGTGCGAAATTCAAAACAAACAAACAAAACAGTCTTATAAAGTTTTAAGTGGTGGATAAATGTTAATTAATAAATATTATTTTGCTATTTCAACATATATATTGCGTAACCAAAAATAAAACATAAAGAAAATAAATATTTATTATAACGAAATATCTTTTATTATTTGTATAGTCGAAAGTTTGTTAGAATGTCCGTAATATGTTTTCTACTTATTGAAGACTGAAGAGTGCGATTTAAGAGTTTTTCATAGTGCAAACGTGCTTTTGTTCAAGATAACGTTTCATTTTTTAAATAATTTTTAGTAAAAATGTAGTGATTAAAGAATTACTTTGAGACATGAAATATGTGGAGAGCAGATGCATTTTGAATCTACAGACAAGTTCATAATACATTTTAATTGAATTATTTAATTTTCGTTAATCGTTCACCAGTGGTTTCTGTCACTTTTACAATCTTTTATCATAACAAAATGCCCAGGACTAACATTACCATATACAGTGTTTTGAGTAGCAGCACACTCGAGCTGAGTAGCATTGGGTTTGATTTGCTGTAAAGTTCATGTCTGCTTATGAACGTTCAGCAGCAAAACTGTCATCCCTCATTAATAAAACTTTGGTGTCACATGTATTCAAACATTGCAATTCTCGTGTAGTAAAGCTCGAACACGTCAGTGCACGTGGTACTTTATTCTCAGTGGAGTTCTCGGCACGATTATAAGGATATTCACCATAATATCTCTCTTGTTAGATGGAACTCTGATGTCTCAGAAGAAATATGCTTCATGAAATGTTCACTTATAACATCTGTATTTTGTCTACATAACATGTCTACTATCTTTGAAGAATTTGATGACTGCTTTCATGTCTGACTCTTCTTTTATCAGCTGTCAACATTCTAGCGAACTTCCCATAAAGGATTTTTTTTTTTCTGTGCACAATCAAATAACTGCTCAAGATAGACATATGAGCTGTTCCTACGATTACACTTTGAAAACATTTTCACAACACTGGCTCAGGAAAAGCGCCTGGATTCGTACAGTGCTTTGCTAAATTATAGCATAATTTCCTGGATGTTGACACTGTAGAACCCGTCTGTTGCTCCTTCTCTTTCTCATTGCGACAGGGATCTCGTCATGATGGCAACCGCATCTAATGCTTATCAGTCAAGTACTGCACTTTGCAATTTGCAGCGGCATGTGAGGTTGTTTGTAATTTCCTCTGCTATTATTTTACACGAAAGAGTGATTGCTAATGAGAACTGTGGTTGTTTGTAAGTGGCAACAGCTCTCCACTTTCCACCGCTCTTAAGAAGTGTAAAGTTTCTAGAGCCACTACTATCTTGAAAGATGTATAAATATGGGATGTTTTATTTGGTTTAAAGCCATGGAAGCCGTAAATTGTCAATCGTGAAACAGTTTAGACTGCGAATAATAAGAAATGGACATGTTCACTTCGATTTTGGCGGTCAAGACAAATCGTTTGATGTATTTTACCAGAAATTCTCCCTCACAAGGATTTTACCAGAACTCTCCCTCACAAAAAGAAAAAAGAAAAATCTCGCTGAATCAAGCATCGGATGTTAAAACGTGTAATAAATAGCAAATTATTTATTATAATATTTATTATTGACTTCTCTGATATGAGAGTACGTGTACCATACTATGATTGATAGGGCGAAGTTGTCGAACGGAAATTAGGTATGATATCGGCAGTTGTATGTAAATATGGTAACAAAGACGGATTTATTCATATGTTATTTTTTTATTAGTTCAGGAGAACACATTAAAACACTCTGCGTTATAATTGGAAATTAGCTAATGCCAATCCTATCTTCAAAAGAGGTTATAGAAATTATTCCATTAACTATAGGCCTATTAGTTTTACATCAGTTGTGGGAAAAGTTTTGGAAAGTCTGGTAAAAGATACGTTGTAAAGTCATTAACAAAGTTTAGAATTGTATCAGATAGTCAACACGGTTTCACTGAGGGAAAATACTGCCTTACAAGTCTTTTAACATGCTTTGAAAATGTTGCTGTATATGTAGATGAAAGGATGTATATTTAGTGTATCTGGATTTTCAGGAAGCATTTGACAAAGTGCAATATAAAAGGCTTGTAAATAAACCAATATAGGTGTGGGGAATAAATTAATTAGATAGAAGAGTGGTTTAATGAAAGAAAACAACTTGTTATAAATCAAGTTCAATCAAACTGGATTAATGTTGCAAGTGGTATACCTCAGGGTTTTGACATTGGGCTATTGCTCTTTTTGGTTTACATTAATGACACATTAAGGAATAGCCAATAAATGAGTTAAATTTGTTGATGATATCGAGGTCTTTGGTATTGCTGTTTAAGATTGTAAAATAAATTGATAATGCTGATGCATCAACATTTTTCATACTAAACAGAATTTTAAAAATAGGGCACACAAATATTGATTTAGGCAAACGTGAAACCATCTTCAGCTAAGACAATTTTATTTTTTAAATAGGATGGTTGACCTGTAGAATGGGTTACCTTTGGATGTTGTGGGAACAGTAAATTTGAGTGAGTTTAAATGAAAGCTTGATAAATATATGAAGGATAAGGATAATTTTCTTTTTAAAATTTGACTTTGAGGACAGGACAACTGATATAGACCAGTAGGTCACATGTTGTTTCTAAACATTATGTTGTATTAATAATAACATTGGAATATCTGGTCTCTATTTTCTTTATATAATATACAAGTTTTTAAATTTAATGTTAATTTTAGTTCCTAATTCAGTAATTGTAAATGTATCTTTGTCAGTTTGTGCAAGAAGTTCATTTATGCTGAATAATTCTATGTTATTTTTTTAAGTTTTCCTATTCATTGATCAGTTATATATCTTAATATGTTTATACCATTAATTTATTGTTAAATTATATTGTCTTGTAACATATATAGTCGTACTTAGTGTTGTAAAACTACAAATTATATGTTATGTGAATAGTCTCTTCTAACAATGCAAGGAAAATACATCTGAAAAATGCTTGCAGCTTCTTGATGCCATATCTGATAAATTCAGATAGGTCTTTGTGTTCACTTAGGCAGCTAGAACTAAAGTGAAGTGGTGAGTGGTAAACCCCTATATATATATATTACCATGGAAAGATCAGAAAATTCTAAAAGGTTCTTCAAAATTTTCATAAGTTCTACAACATTCTAGAAAGTTCTTGAAAATTCTTGTAAGTTTGAGAATATTCTTTATCAGCTATTCAGCACTGAATCTACCTGGAATGTCCTAGAAAATGGGTAAATTTGAAAATTTTGTTATCCAAGTCACAAAAGCGAAGTTTGAAGAGAAAAATAGGTATAAGTAATTGGAAAATAACACTTTCTGCCCAGGAACAAGGAAAAGTAAAAAATTTTGTTACACAGTGTAATTATAAATACAAGTCAGAATATGATACACAAATAAGTGAAACATAGAAGATGTAAACTAACTTAATGATACTTTATCAATATATTAATAGTGTATGTTGTATGCAAGTCCATAATGTGTATACATATCTATATATCTATTTATATGTATATTTGTAATAAGTTTTATTTACCAAATTGAATCCTCACAGCTCAGAAATAGTTATAAAGAAATTTATTTACATTCATCTTAAATGATACTTTAATATTATTGGTAAATTTAAAATATGAAGATTAATTTTCTGATATACACAAATGAGAAAATCATTTTACAGTGTTGTAATAGTTGCAGATATATAATATCTGTGTAAACACTAACTCAAAATGAGATTTGATTGGGATTCAGGGGATGTTGGATATTGATTAAGGACTAATGCTGTTGGAGTATTGTGAACATTGAGTTGTAAGAGCATTTTTGATGTACTTTAATTTAGAGAAAACTTCCTCAGTATTATTTATTTTAGGTTTTAAAATGCAGTGTTTGAAAAAAAAATCAGTATTTAAACTGTGAAATCCCAATAATTTTATTTAAAACAATAGATAATCTCTTTTCTCATAAGTTCAGCTGTTACCAAACACCATTAAAACATTAATTAACAAAATGCTAGAAGCCTGCTCCTAAGGTTGAATGATACACATTCTAGAACATTACTGTATATTTAGGGTATAAACAGCACATGTATGTGCTTCAGCTGTAAGTTTCTCAAATTAATAAAACTCATGTTATGAGACAGTTCTCTTAATTATTTTTATTTTTGTTTATAGTTTTCTATAATTTTTAAAAACATTATCAATGCTGTAATCCTGTGTATATTCTCTTGTAGTCTACAACAAAAAAGTATTGTATGTTTAAAACTCAGATATTTAAAAATTATGTATTAGTAAATACGAGTAGGTTATTTTGTGTACTTTACTATTATGCATACTTATATGATAAACCCTTAGATATACTGTCCATAGTGCATCCACTCAGACTCAGTGAACATAATTATATACAAAATGTAATTATGTAAATTTTTACATTAATCATGCTTTCATTATTTCACTGAACCCAAAGATGGGGTAAAGTGAAATTATACATAATATGAAGAAATAAGTGAATATTGTGATGTGAAAATCATGTAATTTAACCAAACTGTATTAATTATATGGTATACATGTCCCTATTGTATCTATGTAAATTAAAAACAAAAGCAAATTTTAAGGCCCAAACACTGGCCTCTAAGGCAATATACAAGGGTCCAGTTCCAATGGACTCCCATTAATAACTTTCTTTAGTTTTCTTCCATCCAGCCATCATGCAACACAATCAACTAGTCTATCCTCAACTGTTACTGATATGATTTTTCTAATTATTCTTTTGCATGGCACCTTGTCAAAAGTGTTTTGATTCATAACACAACTATACCATCCAGTAACTTGTAATATATGCTTGAAGCAAGGTTACAGAATAGTAAGGTAAGAATTTCCTTTAATGAATCCATATTGGCTTTTTTATGATATATTTCACTAAATAAATTTACAAATTTTTATTAGATTTTAGAATTGTTACTAATTGAGTAAAAGGTATACATTTCAAACTTTGTAAATATCTAGTTCAGTATCAGATGCAATTGCAGTCTTGATACAAAATAGACAGATAATGAGAATTTTGTAAACTGAGTTGTATTTTATACATTTGAATAACAATACACTGACAACCAAATTGAATGTTCAATTTCACTCTAAAAGTTTGCTCTGTTTGCAAGCTAATGTGAATTAAATGAATAATACTTCAATCAAATAGATTTTATATTCCTTAACACAATAAATAATACAGTAATATGCATATTTAGCTAAACATTTTGTTGTTTAGCTATCAATGAATGTATAATTTGATCTATCATTTCTGTTTGCCAATGGCTTTTGTTATTGTTGTTGTAAGTTATAAATATGCACAACCTAATAAAAAAAAAAGACAATAATAACCCATATGTAAATGGCTTTAGGAAGTAAATATTGTAGTTAAAGCTTCTACAAGGATATAAAATAGTGATTTTGTTTTAAGTTCAAATATTTTAGTCACATGAACGATGGCTGTTACTCATATGTGGCAGAAGAACTAGATAATACCAACATTACTTTCCATAACTTCGGTCACTTATAAAAGATTTAACTAATGTATTTATAAATAGGTGAGTTAGCTTTGACTTTTGTCATTCTGTGTAATTTTTGGTGTTTATTATCCACCTTGAGCTTTCCTTGTGTGAACAAATATGCTGTTAAAGGAAGTTTTATTTTTTAAGGGAAATTTGTGTTTAGTATTATATTATAATCAAGGACTTGTAAGTTAAAAACAGTAAAATAAAAAATAACCTCTAATATTAGCTTCTAAATAAAATTTTTTATTGCCCAATATTATATAATCATGTGCAACTTCACCAAAGGTAACAGTTTCTGGAGAGAAATAGGCTGTTATCACTCAAAGGATAAAACTGAAAGGTCTAACATTAAATAAAATATTAACTTTTGTCTTAGCTGAAGATCAACTTTAAGCACAAAATTACAAGAATCATCCCCCCAATTTGTGCTACATACTTTGAAAAGGAAAAAATAATATTGGCTTTAAATATTTATTATTATTATTATCATATGCAAAAAATGAACAATGACAGTTTTTACATTCCACAACTCAGAAATGTAAATAATTTTTTTGTAGTTTATCTACCTTCACTTATTACTTAAATGTTAATATCCTCTTTTCTGTAAATTTAAGTTATTTACCTAGTTGTGAAGTGATAACTTAGTATGCTGTTCCTGTCCTGCAGATTTATGATTTAGATCAAATAGGAGAACCAGACATGATTGATGTTGTTGCATAAAGTTTGAAGTTTTCATGCCTGAGAACACTTGATCAAGTCTATAGTTTTCATTGAGTATCTTAAAATAATTTTTATTTTAACAGAATAAGTACTTTTTAACTCCTTTGGCTCATCAGATCTTTTACCATTTTATGTTGGCAATAGATTAATCATAAGGACTTCAAAGCTTTTCATTCCTTTGTCTGCCTTAACAAAGCATGTAAGTGACAACATTTAAGTATGTTATATGAAAGGAGCTGAAATTTTGTAGGTATATATCCATTGGCAAATATGGTATAAAGATATCTTCCAACCTCTGAAAAGTCTGCCTGGCATGGGACCTTATGCATGCCAGTCAGCCCTGCTTGTCATTGATAACTAGGCATTTTTGTGTTGGTTTCACTTTCTAGTAACAGAATGTGCCAAATGTCCTGACCCTGGGGTTGTTGAGCTGTCCATCTGTCAAGTGTTTGTGGAATATTTAGCTGGTACAGCTTATAAGATCTAAGCTGTTTTAGCCATTAATTCTATATTCTATAGATTCATCAGCCATAATGTTACACACAATTGAGCTTCAGGTAGGTTAACTTAGGGGCCTCTTTCATGCTGTCTCTTCTCATCACACTAAGTTTCTTCTTCAACTTGTTGTACAGGTAGTTTGGCTAATCAAAGTGGAGAAGTGCTTCCCCTTTCCTACTCAACATCTTGTTCATCTTGGGGTATTTTTCAATTCCCACTCAACTAGGCACAACCTTCTTCCCTTTGCTTGCAAACTGTGACACTTCTGGTTTGACCATTTCCTTCTGAAGCTGTGTGAGGGAATCTTTCTTTCCAGGACATGAGATTCTTTGGTGGCCCTAATTCTTCTTTGTCCAGCCCACATGCAACTGTTTTAGTTGGCTTTAACAGGTCAGTGGAACCTTGTTTGTAATCCACAGTAGGACTTTACAGTCACCTGTTGCACTGTCTCTGATGCTGTGTTCCTTCAGACCCTCCTCTGCATTTTCACCCATTCTTCTAGTGGAGTAGAAGTGTCCTTTCCACTTACCAACTCCTAGTCACTGGGGTGGTGGTCCATGGAGGCATCTTTCTGAGTATTACTTAGTTCCATTCAGTTGCTGTTGTAGATGATGTATAGATACTCATCCTACCACAGACCTAATGTACTGTTCCACATGGTGCTTGGTTATGCACTTGACAATTTCCACTAAAGTAAGTTCCCTCCTTGTTGCACAGATGTGTCAGTTCTAGGAGAGAACTACTGTTAGTTGTAGCTAGAACACTGCATAAATCCTCAGATCCAAGTGGTGCGGGTACATTCCTCCTATGACAGATTGGACAATTCATTTCCAATGCTGCTTGGTTCTAGACTAAAGTTGAACTGCTACATTGTTCTATACCTTCCAACTGTCACTTCAGATGCCAGTTTTTGGAGTACTGGTGTTAGTTGTATTGGACATACACACATGGTGATGGATGATATTTACTTCCAGTTTCAATATCTGAATTAACCCCCATCCTACCATGGTTTCTACATTTCTATCACATTACTGCTGGTGCTGGTTGAGGTTGAATTTCCCCTTATGGGCTACAAGACCTTGAACATTCTACACCATGATACCCTCATTTAATTTCTGGGTTCCTTCCTATAATTTCAACCCATTGTGATACATCACCTTCATAGACAAAGAGTATTCTTGGCCTAGAAGTGTTGTAGTCTCCCACAAGTGTCTTACATACTCTTTATTCCCCCACCCCATGCTTTCTTTTGACACTTTTTAAAAGGGGCTTATTTAGGTACTATTACACTAGTCTCTCCACTTGATCAGTGTGAGATTTTAATTGTTCTAGTGAGAGTGGTAAGATATTGTATTGGAAGTTAATATTTTCCTACACTGTAAGTGTATTTCCAGTAGCTTATTACCTCCTCTCACACTTCCAACCCTAACTCTCTGTCTCTTTTTTTTTTTTTTTTTCTTTTGTTCAATCACTTAAGTGAATTCAGGCTAAGTTGTACAGAGGTAATTAGCTGTGTTAAGAGTTGCACTCGTATTGGTGAAGGGTTGTCATATGCTTATTTGCATGCTATCACACAGCTGCCTTGCATGAAAATGTGTAAGAGAAGTTGAGAGCATCAAGCCTAGTGTTGAGTGTAAATGTGCATATATAGAGAGCAGTCCAAGTTGGGAAAAGCTATTCTGTGAGAAGAGGTAATAATGTATTTAAAATACATTTTCAGTGTAGGGAAATGATAACATCTCTAACTATAACACCTAGTAGTATTGTACTTCTTCCTATAATGGCATGCTTAGTAATGTTGTACATATTAAATTATAAACTGTTCTAAACCCATGTATTTGGTAGCCCTTCATTGCACCTAAACTAAATATACAACATATTTTGAATTATACCAATAATCTAGCAATTGTTAACTGTGTATTGATTCTATATAATCATGTGGTAATTTAGTATTCATTAATAGGTCTAAAAAACACAACTAAACATGCAGGTCTTTATGAAAGATTTAGATTTCACTTTTCATTCTTATCTCCTGTCTCTTTTTGGTATCCATATATTTGTACCATAAGCTATTTAAATTAATGTGTTATTATGATTCACTACTTTTTATTTCTATTAGCTAGGCTAAGTTGGCCTAACATTAGCAAATGTTAATCCAGTTAAAAGGTGTTTAAAAAAATTACAGTTTTTCTTAAGAGCTTATTGATCACTATAAAGGAAATGCATTTAAAAATTCCATTATCATTAGTTTTTATTACACAGAATAGATTATATTTTTATCTGTTTACTGCATTACATTAAAAGGAACTGTGTACTATAACTGTAACAGCAGTATAAATGACTGTTGCATAGTCTTAAGTATTGTAACTTGGTTAAATTTATATAATCTGTGTGTATGAACTCAAGTTATATATTCATTTGAAAAATAACATAATATTTATAAGAAGTTTATTAATTTGAGCAGTGTATCTCATTTACTCAACAGGGAACCATGACTGACCAATAAGAGAAGGAAAACAGAATCAATTAAAAAGTTTAAAGATCAATTTTGTGAACAATAAATCTGAAATATTTTACTTTCTGCATCTTATGCAACACTCAAGAAAAATGGAAAATAATTTTCTGAAACTTTAGTTTTTGTTTTTAATGTAAACAATTATATACATGTAGCTTGAAGTGATTGTTTGTTTGTTTGTTTGTTTTTTTTTAATTTTGCACAAAGCTACTCGAGGGTTATCTATGCTAGCCATCCCTAATTTAGTAGTGTAAGACTAGAGGGAAGGCAGCTAGTCATCACCACCCACCACCAACTCTTGGGCTACTTTTTTACCAACGAATAGTGGGATTGACCGTCACATTATAATGCCCCCACAGCTGAAAGGGCGAGCATGTTTGGTGCAACGGGGATGCGAACCTGCGACCCTCAGATTACGAGTCACATGCCTTAACACGTTTGGCCATGCCAGGCCCAGCTTTAAGTGAAGTTATGCATGTTACACAAAATATTTAAAATTTTTCTTCAAAATTATTCTCATAGAAAAATTGTGGTTCTATCAGAATTTGAATTTATAATGCTTACTCAAACGAGAATGTAATTTAAGCAGTTTGGAAGCTGACACATTACCATGTTTTAGTTTGGAAGGATAATTTCAAAAAGTGTTCTAGCATTCACAGGTGTAAGATAAACTGGAAAGGCAAGTGAGAAGACTGTAGTTTGGAAAATATTTGTTTATAATAGATACACATCATGTAGCATGAGTGGGTGTGCTAAATTTCACATTTGTAGTTTTGCATTAAATTTCTTGTTATTATGTATATAATTAAAAGTAGAAGCTTTTGGAACTTCAAGAAACTCCATAATTACATAATTTAGAAAAAGAAAGACATTTGTTTATTTCACAAATATTTGGAAGCCTCTGTGGACAAAACTTTTATAGTGACATGAAAAAATATTTGAAATGTACAATTGGCTTTATTTACCTTAATTGCTTAGTTATTGTGCTTGAAAGAAAAGGAAATTTCTTTTGATTTGTTTATTAATCAGATCAGTAGAATCTTCTGTTCACATAGTGTCCAGATTTATTTGAGATTGTATGCACTGTTGTTCCTAATTCAGTTGGACTAAGTTTCATTTAAAGATAATGTAATGGTAGAAGAGGTGACAAGTCACAGGTAAGGCTATGATGAGAAAGTTTGAATACTTTGGTTAAGAAGAAATTACTACCAATTTGTGTGATCTGTTTAGCATGTTTAACATCCAAATGTTTGATGTTTAACACATGAAGTATGCTCTGAAAGAATCGTGAATTGTCAGCATGAGGATTGTATGATATACAAATTAATGTCTCCTAACATCTGATGAGATATGTGGTTTTACGAACAAATTATCATATGATAAAAATGTTTATCTTCAACTCTAGATGATTATATAACTTGATACTTAGATTGATACATCTGTGTTGCATCTATAGTAATTATTTTCGTACTTATGTCTATTTTTATCATTATTATGTTGCATAAAAATGAACTGAAAATGTTATCACAAACCATGCATTTAGGCCAGTCTTTTTTTTTCAGTGTAAACTGATCAACTTACTATAGGTAATTTGTAATTCTATTGGTAAATCTTGACCTTAATTTACCTGTACCAGTATTTCTTCCTGTACTCTACTTTTTTAGAGTTTGTTTCCATTTTTCCAAACAGTCAGTGCATATACATGGTTATTTTAGAGCTTTATTGCTCTTGGAGTTAAAACAAATGAACATGGAGTTAGTTAGTTTTTATAATATATTGTATGACCATCCTTAACAGAATTCACTGCCTGAAACCATTGAGGAATCTTTTCTTTATGTATTTGGAGGGGCTCCTTATTTGATTTCACATTCCTCTGTTTTTTTTATCAAGATAGTTTTACACATGCTTAACAATATTGAATTTGCATTTTACAGAAGTCACAGTAAGCATGCAAAGATTAAATTTTTTTGTTTATCACATTCTCCTTATGTTTGGGTTCATTATCATGCTGGAAAATGAAATTTCTTTCACTGACTGATGCTTAAAAGGAACAACATGGTGAATGTATATTTGCTTATATTGAGCAGAATCCATCAACATGGTAGTTATCACCTGTACCATTTGTAGTTAAACAATCTCATACAATGATGATACTTCTACTGTGTTTAACTGAAAGCTGAAAACATTTTTTTTAATATCTCATCACAACTGTGATAAATTTATTGGTGTATTTTAGCCTCAAAAGTCTCGAACTTTGAATTATGAGAAAAGAGTATCCTTTTCCACATAAAGGTTGTTCTTTTTTTTTTTTTTTGTTCACGCCTAATTGTCTACTATGTGTTACCCTTCTAGAGTTTTGAAATTAAGCACAAAACTACACAAAGGGCAATCTATGCTCTGCCCACCATGGGTATCGATACCCTGTTTCTAGCAGTGTGAGTCTACAGGCATATGTCTTTGCCACTGTGTGGTATTACCCTTCTATAACAAAGATTTTCTTTCAGCCATTATTGTCCCTATTTTCATCACAGTATGAAAGGATAAACTTGTACACTAGTGATTTTTTGAATATCTGCAGCAAGTAGCTGCTAGATTTATGTGTGTGTCTGAGGGGTGTAAGCTTAAGGTATTTAATATCTAGTCTGGAAAACTTAGGTAGTCTTCTAGGCCTACTTTTGTTATCAGTGGTATCAATTTCATTTGTAGCTATAGATTATGTCTTTGAACTTCAGTTTCTGATAATCTCATTTCTGCAAAAATTTGTAATTGATTCTAGTACCCTTTGTTTTTTAAAGCTATTATCATATACTGTGCATGATGGAACCACATTTTGTACTTGAAAGTAGAACAGTCATGTTAGTAACAGGCCAATGGAGAAATTTATATATTTTTTATAAAAGCAAATAATACTCTAACAAGGAAGAAAAATAGTTTACTACTTTTACAACATAAAATTATTAAAATATGGAAAGTATTTGATGTTAGATATCAGTATGGTATATTCAGATAAAACTGAGCTAACTTTCTAGCTGGTAGATATGTATGCTTAACAACTGGGGATTAGGTGAAGGTATTGACTAATTGAGTTGTAGTATTAAAGAAACTAATGAGAATGGACACAAGGTGAAATAAAAAAGTCATTTTTATTACACAGTATGTGTACTATCTTTTCATTTCACAGGACTGCATCTCCTCCAAGATCCTTTTCTTGACTGTCTTAATTCAACATTTCTTATCTCATAAGAAATTTCATCATTACTCAGAACAGCTAGCATTACCAATGTGACTGATCACTTTCACTTTTACATTGATGAGGCCATAACGTTTAGATATCACCTAATCAACTATTTAAGAAAACTGCTGTTGACATCTTTGCATGACATGCAGTGTTGCAGAAATATTTTCTCCCAGTAAAGCAAGTATTATCCATTTGAGAACAAAGTGATAAAGGCAGCTCTAACAGATTAAATTTAACAGCTTTCTTAACCATGTATTACATGAAACCTGCATACATAAAGAACAAATAATATGTTTTGAAAAAAATACTATAATATTACAAGAATGTAGAAACACATGGTATATTCATTCATATACCACATCAGTATGAATAACTACAACAATACAACGTCTAAAAGCTATTATGCCACAGTTTTCGGAAATGTAACTTATTGTAAGTTCTTGTGTCTGATTTTCTTAGAATTTATTTAAAGAAAATGCATGATTTTAAAAGTTTCAAATAAATAATTGTTTCAAATTGCTATTGTTACTATGTTTCATAGTGGGCATCTTTTGCAAAGGATACTAAATGGTGGTTTCTAATTTATGCACTTCATTGTATATACATACATAAAGATACATGATCATGGATAATGCTCAAAGTCAAAAAGTGATCTGTGATAAACTGGAAACTGGAGAAAGACACAAGATGATTTACAAGATAGTAAAAACTGGAGATAGAATAACAAAGGAAATCACTGAAATTAAAATCATCAGTGACATAAATGGACAACTGTTATGTGATGAAGGGTGGATAAAGGAGAAGTGGACTGAATGCATCAGTAAGTTACTCAACAAAGATACCCAATACAGTGAAGTTCTCAGGGATGAAAAATTTTAGATTGATACAGCAAAAATCTGAAAGTAAAGTAAATGAAGAAGTGGTAAAAATGAGAATAGATGGTTGGTCAACATGGAATCCCATTTGAGATATCGAAGGCATTAGGTGATGAAGGAGTGAAATATCTTGTATGTTTATTTAAACTAATAATAACAAGTGAATAAATTCTGTATACATAGATGAAAAGTACAAATACACCCGCTGAAAGAAAAAAGGGAGCACATCCAAATGAGTGAGAATTACTGAGGAATAAGACTGATTCGTTATGTGATGGAGTTGTGTGAAATAGGTAAAATAGCCTGACAGGAAAACCAAATCTCACAAAATGTGATATTTGCAAATAGGATTCTGATTGAAAAATACCAAGAGAAAAGGAAAATAATTTACATATTATCTCTAGATTTGGAACAGGTATAGCATCAAGGAAAGTTATTTTGGGTACTTTGAGGAAGAAAGGGAATTTCAGAAAAATATATAAGATTCAATATTGAAATTATAAAAGTTGTCAGCCATACATTTAAACCCCTGTAGGTGACTCAAAGGACTTCTGGATAGTAATCAGTTCAGATTTATACTTGGATGCTCAACATGTAATGGGAATACATCAAGGATCTTCTTTGAGTCCCTTCTTATTCATTGTTGTGTTTGATACATTGTTGGAACAGATCCACGAACATGAACCATGATGTATGCAGATGATGTGATTATATGTGGTAAAAGCCAAAGAGAACTAGAAGAAAAGGTAATCTAATGGAAAGAATGTCTATGCATAAAATATTACTATAATGACATTATTCCATGGAACATAAACTTAACTATAAAAAGTTATTTTAATGTTTGTTTGTATTTTCTTAACTTTGATGAAATCCAAAAATAATGTTTATATGCTTTTTTCAAGTATTATTTTATAGCTTTACATGCAAAAGTACCCATCCACAGTGATGGAAGAGTTTAATCTGTCAATTTATAAATTATTTCTTTGTCTTTAAAAAGGTTAATTGTTTGCACTGTTGGTTTCAGACAGAGTCAAAGCTATAAACTACTTGTATTGCCCACCATAAAAAGTAATTTATGAGAATTTCAGTCAAACTAAAAGCTATTCAACAATAATGTATGGTAAATCTATATTTTTATTCCTTAAATTATATCACATTTTGAATTGTGAATGATAGTGTGGTTATTTCCTAACAATTTAAATGAAATTTGGCATGAACATTACACACACTAAGAAACTAGCAAAGAGGCAAGAAAAATGCATTTTTACCTTCAGTGTGATGATAAAGATGAGCTAATTTTGTAATAAGTAAAGTATTTTTAAAGTCTATATGAGCTAATTTGATGGTACTGTGTATTATCACCTTATTACGTGAAAGAAATTCCCTTTTTAAAAGGCCCGCCATGTCCAGATGGTTAAGGCATTCAACTTGCAATCTGAGGGTTGCAGGTTTGAATCCCCGTCACATCAAACATGCTTACCCTATTAGCCATGAGGGCATTATAATGTGACAGACAATTTCACTAATCATTGGTAAAAGAGTAGCCCAAGAGTTGGTAGTGGGTAGTGATGACTAGCTGCCTTCCCTCTAGACTTACATTAGGGATGGTTACTGCAGATAACTCTCGTGTAGTTATGAGCAAAATTCAAAACAAACGAAACCCTTTTAAAAAATCAATTTAATTTGATATTCACTAAAGTAGTTAACAGACCTGTCTATCAAAATATAAGATAATATATTAGAAAGTATAGTTATTTTACATAGGATACTGACCTGCTATGTGAAAAGTATGTTTGATAAGTATAGCCATAATACTTATGGTACCTGCTAGTTATACTTCATGAATTACTATCTACAAATTAATATTTTCTAAAAGGAAAGAAATAATGTTTCCTTAAATTATATTTATTTATTCTGCTAATTTAGTTCAAGTTATACGTCATTTGTATCTCATCTTTTATAATAAATTACAGTGAATTAATTTCAGTATTTTTGTATGTTTTTGCAACAGTATTCATATCCAAGACATAAGATAAATATCCTGCCAGAACAAAATTTATAACACACACCAGTAGATGATGAAACATATGGCAGTTATAACAATGAATCTTTTAGTTTTTGAATGTAGTAATTTGGAGTTGGATGGAAAGCAAACAAACATAAACTCACAGTTAGTGTTGCTTTCATTGTAATCTTTTTCTGTTTTCTAGTTTTTGGCATTATTTTTGCATTTGTCAAGAAATAAATAGGTTATTAATATCTGTCACTTGCCATTGGAATTCTGAATGGTTGAAAAAAAATTTAAAGATAAGATTCTGATCAGTTCAGATTTGTTCTGAGAATGTATTACATAAAAATAGAGAGCAGTTTATTTCATTATTGTATTATAACTAAGGAAACTAGGATGGAAGGTTAATGGTTTGAGTCATGATATCGATGTTAAACATACTTCACACTTTCAACTAATATGTTATAAATAAGAAAATCTTGTTGTGTGATACCGATTCTTTGGGCTCCGTTTGATGAGAAATTTTAAAATATTCTGTGACCTGGTCTGTTAGCTTGTGTGGTTTAGAGTGTTCTTGAAGTTGAAATTGTCAAATACCACTATAGTGAAAAAATAAAAAAGCTTATTAAAATAAAAAGTATTTCACCAATCTCTGTAACTGATGATTTATGAAAAGTTTAAAACTCAGGATTAATCATATATTTCTGGTTTCACTATAACTGCATTAGTATTATGACAAACTATATGTATTTGTCACTAGTTGAGTTGCAAAACTAACCTAATAGTTTTTGTTTGTTCTTTCAGTTACTCAGTAATTGTAACAGAATGTAGTATGGCCTCAAAACTTTAATCCATCTCTTCAAAACTGTTGAATTAGGAAAGAAAAATCATTAACCTGATTGCTTTTGGATAGTAGGCTTTCCTTCATCAGGGATAAATAGTAAATGACAATTTTTAAGTTTGTTAATCAAGTATGTATTTATTGCTCTGGAAGTGAGATGTGTAATGTGTTTCTAAGACTGTGACCTAACTTTTGAAATAACATTGCACATAATGTATAAGTGATAGAGAATAATTAACTAAAAAATTACACTAGCCTGCATCTGGAAACTTTTTTCCTGCTGATTTAGTTTCAAGACCTGGTTACAGTTAATTTGATATCCCCTGAATTCAGAAATGACCTCCTGCTTCTCTCTATCAGGTCTGAGTATTTCACAACTTACATTTACAAAATTCACCAGTATAGTAAATTTCCAATGTACCTCTGCTACAAACCAGTTAAATTATATGATTAAAAGATAAAGAAATAAAAGTTCATATTTCTAAATGAAGCCATGTACAAAGAAATATATCGACAGTAGGTACTATACTATATGACTATGTCTGCACTTTCTATGATCCATTATACTATTTTACTTATTGCAGTTAAATTTCAAAATTCAATCTGAAGAAAAAAAACAATCTAGTTATTACTAAAAGTGTAATTAATATTAAAAAAATATAATTAATATATTGAAAGAATGACTGTAGTTTACTTAATTATAAAAAATAAATTAAATTTGTAATTCATTTTCCAACTTTTGTGGAAAACCTGAACTGACACTAAAAACTAAACTTAGTTTTGGATTTAGACTGCTTTTTTCCTGTATAAACAGCTGTTACTTTTAAGTGAGCAAACACTTTGCAGGGCAGTGTTATTGATGCAATAAAAAAGAAATTTGTTTTTAAGATTTTCCAGAAGTACTTTGAATTAAAAAGTTAGGATCATTGAAATGTGGGTCTAGGGTTACATGATAATGAATGACAACATTCAAAATACTGGTCCATTATATCTTGTGTATTTCTCTATTTGCTTTTGATTTAAACAGGGTTTCAGTACTAATTGGAAGGATGCCATTTGTAGAGTAGTCAAGTTGTTTAAAATAACAAAGGTTTTGTTTTCTTCTTCATACAAAATTTATTGTGGTTATCATACCATTCTCTAAGGATAAGCTACATTTCTTCAGCACATTCATGATTTTTTGTACTGTATATGATAACCGTTGTGTATCTGAGTTCGAAGCAAAAGCTTGGTTATGGTGTAGTTGATTTTATTTTTCATGTTGGTCTGAGAAAGTACAGCTAATGTTGTAAACTTACAAGTGTGACATGGAACTTTATTATTAGGAAATAAGCATTATACATGATTCTATAATATAACTTTATAATTGATTTTACCTTGAGCATAAACATTTCTTAGATTTTTGTTTTCTTTTAGAAGGAAAACACAAATTTCAGGGAAGATTTAGATGCTTTAAACATGCACTAACTGTAAAAAATGTAAATTTTCTTAAAGATTCCTTAATTGTTTTTGAGTTTGGATAATATACGTAGTTTTTGGGGTCAAATTGGTAAAGAGTTAGAACATGTAAGATTTTGTTAGCTTTTTCAGTTTAATTTTCTCTTTCTTTCATGGGTATTTGTAGTAACTAGTGTTTGTGCATATATATAAAATGGAAAGGAGTTAATTGACTGTATATATTTCATTTGTACAGTTTTCCTTTGTTTTTCTTTTGACAGGTAATTATGTAGAAAGTAATCTTTTGAGGATAAAATTATATCAAGAATATATATTTGTAATGGATCATATTCATGTGCAAATTTGTAGCTAATAGAAATAATTTTCATATAAAAACAGCCTTTGAGGAATTGGGCATTAACAATCAAATGTAAAAATCATCAATGTATTATTTCTAGAAGTTTTGTTTAACAAAACATTTTTCAGGAATTAATTATTAGTCCTACCCACAAAAAGAATTTGACAAAGTTGGAGGTCATTTTAGTGTCTGTACCAGTACATTTATTTGAATGTAGTGTTTTTTTTGTTGTTGTTGTTGATTTGAAAATGATTTATGGCTGTAACAAGTGTCAATTATTTTATTTTGTTCATGGTTTGAAAACATCTGAAGACTGTTAGTGTAAGGAATGAAATGTCTGAAGAAGGTTGTTAGGAGAAAGTGTAGGAATTATTGGGTTTACGGATTTTAGGAGTTGATAAAATCTTCTAGGTTAGGTTTATTTGATATTGTGTATTCAAAAATATTGTATTTATTATGAATTTGGTTGGTCTGAAAGAGCTATTTAGTTTATCATTAATATATGGTAAATTAGAAAAAAATCCATGTTTCTGGGGTGTTAATAAGGTTTAGTGATGTAATTTTTTTTTTTATTTTAGAAAGTATGACCTTTTCAGAAATTTCCTAATAATCATAAAAATCACACTTTAACTTAAGTGTGATGCTTTCTTTAGGGTTAAGGTTATTGTTAGTATGCTAGGAGGATTTCAACAACTCTCAACAGCTTTAATGTAAGTGTATAAAGTATGGTTCTCTGTTGATGACACATTTTTTGTCGTGGAAGAATTAATGAAGTTAAAATTTTTGAGATAACTTGTGTCATTCATAAGTAAATTTAGTTTCATTAACAAAGTTATTGGTAGGAGAGAATTTACCCCTTTACTGAGAAGACTGGTTTCATCATCAGAGATCTCTTTGCAAAATTAATGATGTGTGAATGGTTTGGGTTACTGTGGTATACATGTATTACAGCATTCTTAAGGTTAATATTTTTGTTATGAAAAGAGAAAGATAAATATTCTGTATCATTATTAGATGGATGGGTATTCATATTAGTAATTCTGGAGTTTGAAGGTATTTTCTGTTTTGCAGGATGGTAGATTTGAAGTGTAGACAGCTTTCCATCAGACAACTATCAGTGTTGTCACCCTATGGTCACAGTTTAGTACTGGTATTAATTCATTTTTATTATGTGGTGTATATGTTTATGAGTAGTTATAGAAACCACGTTTTGTAGGGGATATTTTGAATACATAACTGAGACGTTATATGTAAAATACTCGTGACAGCACAAGCTATACACACACACTTTACAGACTGATACTACAATCTTTAATTCTGACCTGATGCATCATTCTGCCTTTTCTAAGTGAAAGGTATAAGAATTAAATTTTATCATCTCTCAACATTCAGACTTTGAGAACTTGTTTTGATATGAGTAATACTTTTTGTAGTGTCATAGAATTACAGTAACATTTAACTAGGGCTGTTTGACCATTTACAGATTTAATCATTTCAAAACTCCTTCAAAATTGTGTGATAATAACCAATTGCACTCTTTGATTTTACTAGTCTGCAAATTCCTATAATATGATTATATCAAAATAATATCATATTGATTGTTTTAATTTATGAGGCCTAGTGTCAGGGGATCAATATGTAGTTCATTTGAATATTGATACAATATGATAATTATCAGGTATTTTTCACTTTGAAGAGGGTGTGTATTTATTAGATATATTACATTTATTTTCCCTACTGTTACTAGTATTTTGAGTGGCTGTTGATCACTGTACTTTCATGCAATCCCTGACAATCTTTCAGTATTTCATTACTTCCCAATGTACTGCTATAGATGAACAAAATTTATTTACTTATTGATGTATAATGTGTATGTTTTTATTGAGAAGTAGAAACCAATAGTGTTTTTAAAATAGAGATAAGTTTTAAGTAAGTAGTTGTGACATTTCTGAGTCTTATCTGTTGGTATGTGTATTACGTTATACTGAAGTATATGTATAAAGTAACCAGGGATGTATTGGAGAGGTCCCATTCTTTGGTGGGTTGTACAGCTGAGGTTAGTTTTTTCTCCTTCTTTTTGGTTTTTTTTAATTATGTATCTCAGATATTGCCATTTTGTTCTTATTTGTGTAAGAGGTTTTAGTTAGGAGCTATATTTTTATTGAAAGAGGAATTACAGAATTAAGGACTAATGGCCATTTATTGAGCTGATTGGTTTACAAATTACAGTGTTGTAGCAAAACTTCACTATTATATATTTTTGGAATAGATAGAAATCTGAAAACAGTAAATATAATTTAAACCACCAAGACTACAAAGAGGAAAGAAAATCCATAATGTTTATGAACTTAATTTTGCTTGCCTGTACCAAATGTTGTACACACACACACACACAAAAAAAAACCTTTTTTTTTTTTTTTGTTGAGATACTGTTGATCAGATGCTAGTGTAGGTTGGATTTACAGGTGTTAAACTTGATTATAACAGGTAGAAATGTATTAATCTATAATATATACTATCACAGATTTACATTAAAATTCTTCATAATCTAATTTTAATTTAGAAGTTAACTGAATTTTGGTATGTATCAAATTTATGATATTTGCCAACAGTATTGATACACACAACTTGTATTTTTCTTGGCACTAGTATATTTTAAAATACAATTTATAATAGCTGTTTTTACGAATAGTTAAAACAAATAATTATGTATATACAGAAATTTCACAAACTCTTAAACAATATTCAATCTTCTATCTTGTCCACAAGGCACAAATTCCTTTTATGTTGGTACAGATATACTTCACTTGACAGGAATGAGAGATAGCTCTATTCTTATGTGACCTAACACAGTTTATCAACTTACTTGTCACAGAGGAAGATAACTATCTAATATCCCCATAGAAATACTAATGACCAAAGTTAATTCCCTGAAGCTGAACAGTTTGTAATGTTCAAAATCTGTAAGCATTTCTGGTCAAATTCAGTAGTTTTTAGATTAATAAGCATTAATCATAATTATATCCTCTGAGACTTAGAGTATACTGACTGTAGCTGACCAAGAATATTCTGTTCTGTCTCTTGGTGTGGCAGTGTATATATTTTAAAGACAAGATTCTCTAATGCTCAAAGATATGCTAGTGTTTTCATAAACTGTATATTGTTGATTCTTGCTCTTGAAAATCTTCTACAAATTTAGAGAACAGGCAGGACTTGCATAATACGCATCCAACAGTATTCATTACATGCATCAAACTGAAACAACTGTAGATATTAAATACATTTATCACAATAAATAGGTTACAATAGCTGTTTGAATAGTACCAATATTGATAGTGGTTGGTATTTGATACATGGTTTGATCTTCTACTTTATTGTTAAACAAGGAAGTTCATTATGGAGAAATTTAAAAAGTATTTGCTTCTTTCTGCAAGTGCAAGTTTTAGTAGTTTACAACTGTTATAACCAAATGTTAGAGAAAATCCTATTTTTGTTTTCAGACTATTCATATGTATTTGCATGATGGGATCTTCAAACCATAATGACAAGATTATCAATTGTACTATTTGTCCAGTCTCAATATTTTTTTTTATTTCCTAATTATTGTATTACCCATCAGAACAATCTCAGAGCACTGTTGCAATTCTTGCTGTATTAACTGCTTAACATCTAAATGATTTAGATAACTTGCAAGCAAAGTTGTCACCATTTGATGAGCTGCTATGGCTAAAACTAGGAAATAAAATTAGAAATTGTTTGTAAAAATATATTATTCACATTTATCAATTAGCTTCTTAAACTATATTTTTAATACATGAAAATATTAGGAGAAATTAAGGAGTACAAATAGCTAACAAGTTCATTTTCAAAAATAAAACTTTGTTTTTGAAAATACTGAAGAGCTGTGGATATTAATGTTGATCAAATTTAAGATATAATACAACTTGATATTATAATTAAGCCTAATTAGCTAAATACTGTAGACACCTGTACACAGTCTTTGATCATTTGTGGTTTTGGATAAGAAATTTATACAGCTACTTTGATTCTCTCAATAATATAAGTGGCCCAGTATGGCCATGTAGGTAAGGTGCTTGACTTGTGATTACTGTATCACAAGTTTAAATCTCCATCATAAAAAAACATGCTGTCACCCTGTCACCCATTAAGGTATTATTATGTGATGTTCAATCCCATTATTTTTTATTAAAAGAATAGCTCAAGAGTTGGTGGTGGATTGTAACTGATGACTAGTTGTTTTCCCTCTAGTCTTACATGGCTAAGTTTAGGGAAGGCAGATAGCCAGTGTGTACCTTTCATGAAATTCAAAGCAAACAAAATCAGTAACATAAATAGTTATTGTCACTTAGTTTTACATCAAGGACAAACTATTTTCTTTAATGTAGTAAAAGGATATGCCTGTATTATTTCTTGAAATTCATCAGTAACTCCTCTCAGTATCATTGTTAAAAGAGATGCAGTTTGTGTGCTTTAATTCTAACTGTTCTTATGCCACAATTAATGAAGAAATAAGTTATATAAGATACTAGTAAAATATCTACAGGTATTGTGAAAATGTGTAATATATAAAGGTACATTTAATGAATTTATTTTTGCTCATTTTCTGTAGACACTTTACCTATATGTTACATAACTTTTTTTCGTTAATTGTAACATAAGAACAAGTAGAATTAATGCATAACAATATTTTAATATTAACAGTATCTGTACTATTCTACTGTGTCATTGTATGATTTCTTATAGTATTTTAACCTTAAAGTACTATTATTGCCAATTTTTATAATATTCAGATCAGTTTCCACACTTTGAAATTATTTAAAACACCAATGATATCTTTAGGCTACACACACCTTTAACACCTTGCTTAGCATCATAAGTTGCAATATTATTTCAAAAAGTCAGTATGCTCATACAGTGCACTTAACATCAAACTCAACAGGGTATTCTTTTTCTGTTAATTTTATTGAAGCCCATTCTCTTGACTGTGATTTTGCTTCATTAAATATTATTTCAAGATTGCTATTATGGACATCTCGGTATGTACAGTGACTGTTGATTTGCAGATGCATGTAATCTATAGTTTTGCTTTTTATGCTGAACAATTGTTGTAAAGTGTATTCAGTTACCTATATTATATATAATACACACACAGGTAGAGGAAATGTATATTATATATAACATACATTTCCTCTACCTGTGTGTGTATATGATATAAACTAAATGAAAAAAATTATGTTTTGGACATATGTATTTGAATGTTTTGAAAATAAATTTTACTTAATTCAAACATTCCTAACTTGGGTATGATGAAAGTTATTTTGAGGTATTATGCAAGAAAAAGTATTGTAGCTGTAATGAATATATAAAGGTTTCTGAGACTTACTTTAAATATATTTATTTTCAGAAAGGTGTGAACAAATTATACATGTTTACAAAAAATTATTATTTTCTCTGTTACTAGCTAATATATTTAAAGGATCTCAGATTACAAGGAAATAAACAATCAGTACTGAAAAAAATTTGATATAATGGTTACTACCTGGTGGGTCCATTAGGAGCTTGATTTGTGGCTTTTTCCATCAATGGCACCCTTTTGTCAATGATATTTAAGTTTTGTTGGAAGGATTCAAGGAGTCCTCTTATTACATTTCTTTCTTTTCCTAGTGGACAATGTGCTTTGGTGGTAGGATAAGACCCATACATCAGCTTCCTCGTCATCATCCAGAATGCTTTGGTTATTGGTTTCTTGAGAAGCAGTCCTTACATATCAATGCCCTCGAACTTCTAGCTATCCACTGGGCTTTGCATCCCTTCTTATCTCTAACCAGACATTCTGTGATAATGATTTCTTCCAACAATTCGTCTGTGATGGTATATATATCAATCACTTAGTTGACACCTGGCCAAGATCCCTTTGTTTTATATTTCCTCTGTAGGGCCCACATGCACCACATTTGTTAAGTTTCGTGTCATATTCCAACTGCTATCCACCTCATATGTAGTGGATCATCTTTTCCACCTCTACAGTGGAATGCTATCTCAATTTTCTCGTTACCAGGTAGCTCCTGCCTTTACTTTGATGGCTTCAGCCAAGAGTGGTTCCATAAATTTATATACATTTATCCTCCTATCCAATTGCTTCATCAGATGGTTTCCCTTTTCCATACCACTCTGTGCCTGATTCTTTTGATAGCTTCATATTGATGTTCTCATTTGGGACATATTCATATTGGCCAGTTCTTTCATGCTTTCCACATTAGCACCATCTCAAATTATTCCATCCTCTACTCCCCATTATTTTCCACCCTTCCTCGTGAACCCCAGTCACCTGTTACACATCTTGCAATTCCTGACCTCCATTTTCACACCCAAATTTTGTCTTGTCTTTGGTGAGGAGATTGGATTTCTTCTATCGTGTAGTTTTCATTTGGCTCAGTCCATATGTTTATCTTGCATGGATGTATATTAACGGAAGTGGAAAGTCTTTCACACATGATCCTATGCTCAGGGATGTCCAGCTGCTTGACCAACTATGGCTGGTATGTTCAAATTTGTGATGTGATATTTCAACTGAAGTCTTCAGCCTCCTTGATTTCTTGTCATCGGGCAACCTTCTCTCATACCTTTTGTCTTTTCTCTTCACCTTAGAGTCATTGCTTCACCTTCCCTTACCATGTTAATTCTTTTCATATTTGTTGCATTCCACAATGACCTACTCTTCCAGATTGGAATGTTAATGTGGTCGTCCATTCGAACCTCTTTACCCATGTTCAATATTCCATGTTTCCCTTAAAGCATATGTCCTTCTCATGGCACTTAGTCATTGATGGTCTGACTTGTTTGCCATCAACACCACATGCGCACTTTACCATCATATTTTTCTTTTCTTTTATCTGAATCATTCCTTCCTCCTGAAAAGATTCGTGGCTCATGAGAGTGACTCATCTTTTTTGCCTATTTCCCTTCACTCTACCTCTTGGTGTCAATTCTTGTACATGGTGAGGGAACCTCCAAGAAAAGGTTCTGCTCTTCCATTTTCCTCCTCTGGTATCTAAACATCCACCCACGTGCTTGCCGTACGTGGCGACTTGTGAAGGAGAGGAGAGGATCCTGGTGGTTGAGGGGTCCAACTTTAACACACCATTTTAGCCTTGAATTCCTGTAGACAGGTGGCCCTCATGATCAGTTAACTGATCCACTTGGGCTAGGGTCAACCAAGTACCAGTGTTGGATGTCTTAACAGGCGTTGTGGACATTGTATCTGATGCTGGTGTTTGGGTATTATGCTCATGAAATCATGGCATTGCTACACTGTCCTTGTTTGGTATTGTAGTACGTCTCATCATAGGGCTCCATGGTGGGTGGTGGGGTCAGTGGGCACCGAAATATTCTTTATTTATTATGGATCCCCCAAATAAGATTTTAAATAGAATAATAAAAACAGTCCATAGGTAAACGACCACGTCTTGAAGATTCTGAACAGCAATCTTCAACCTCTGTAACATCTGTACACCATTTTATTAGACTACATTCTCTTTAAGACAAATGTCTCCCTTTTTTATTCAGAAGTGACTAGAGGGACTTGCTGGTTCTCCTAAGTCAGTCAAAAAGCTTCGTTCTGATGACATATTGGTGGAGACATCCACTCCTAAACACACTTAACTTCTCTTGCATATGAAGGAGATTGAGGATATACCCATTGAGGTTACATCCCATGCTACTTTGAATTCGTCACGAAGAGCTATTGTTAAGAGGGATTTGAAGAACATACCAGAGTCAGAGATCCTCGCTGGTTTCTTCACCCAAGGAGTTTCTGCAGTGAGGTGTATCTCCACTTGGAAAGATGGAATTATGATGCTGACCAATGTCCTAATTTTGACATTTACATTACCGTGTCCACCTGCCACCATCAAGGCAGGTTATTTTAATTGCAAGATATGGCTATAAATTCCGAACCCTCTTAGATGTTCTTAATGTAAATAATTCAGTAACTCAAAGACATATCGTGGTTCCTTGTTGTGGCAAGGACCACGATGTCTAGGAGTTGGAAACAGACTTATTACATTAATTGTAACGGCTCTCTTTCATTCTACTTTCGTACTTGTCTAAGTGGTTTGGAGAAAAAGAGGTATAGCATTTGAAAACGATTCAAAACATTACTTACCCTGAGATTCGAAAGTTAATATCCACCACTTCACCTTGGACATATGCTGCTGTGCTTCATTCCACTACTACAATGGAAGTGCAGTTGGATCCCTCTGTGCCTCTGAAAGAATCATTCTCAAACCATATGAGAAATCTTTCGACTTCCATGGTTAAGAAAGTTGATGAATCAACGTCAACATCCATCTCTGTCCCTACCATTCATTCCAGCAAACATCCAGATCCACTTTCACTGGTTCCAGGTAAGGGCATTTCCTCGGGTACAACTTCTTTTCCAGCCCCGAGATGCAAAATGATCATTCGTTCACGGCCCGGCATGACCAAGCGTGTTAAGGCGTGCGACTCGTAATCTGAGGGTCGCGGGTTCGCATCTTCGTCGCGCCAAACATGCTCGCCCTTTCAGCCGTGGGGGCGTTATAATGTTACGGTCAATCCCACTATTCGTTGTTAAAAGAGTAGCCCAAGAGTTGGCGGTGGGTGGTGATGACTAGCTGCCTTCCCTCTAGTCTTACACTGCAAAATGAGGAACGGCTGGCGCAGATAGCCCTCGTGTAGCTTTGCGCGAAATTCAGGACAAACCAAACTTAACATAATTAACATTAAAAGCGCAATAGAAGTGTATAAAGTGCCAACATTGAAAGGAAGGAAATGCTGTTTTCAATAATTCTATGAATATGAAACTATATATGGGGTCGAACACACCTCATGATTTTCCTCATGTCATCTTATGTTGCTGTGTCAAGTTTGGTATTGATTGATCAAGAAATAGAGAAACGTTTAAGGAACAGATGCCTGAAAGGTGCGAACCAAACAGATACAAACTTAGTTTTTTATATTAGGCTATATGACAGATAACGAAATAGCATTACTTAAAGTGACTACTTTTATCAAACTAACACTTCTTTCTACAAATCGCTTACTGCCCCAAACCAGTTTTATTTAAAAGTTCAAAAATTTAATAATCTGTTACTTGGGTAAATATAATTACTGTATTCGACTGTTTTGATGTAAAGCATTACATAATAGCATGAAAGTAGTGGGGCTTTAAAAAATAATCATAATATATTTTTTTGTGTAGAGAAAGAATTAAGGATATCAAATTCGTTTAAACTTTATTTATTTTACTTTGTCAGGTAAACAGTAAAATATCAATTCTTTAACTGATATCGTTGCTTTTCGTTAATATTTGGAGAAAGTGTATTCACGTTAAAACTAAAACAATAAATTTGTTAAAACATATTGATTTTACTTGAGTAATCAGTAGTTATTGCAGAAAAGTAAATAAATTGAAGAAGAATATTTTAATAAAAGTACCACGACATTTATGTCAGGTTGTCAAAATGTTTAATGTTTCTCTTTTAAATATATTTACAACTAAACCCGAGCAAACAGTTAATATTCTAAATGTACATAGGGTAATATAGAATATTATGAGTTACTTTACTGTGTAGGGCGGTGATGGTAATGTTAGATTTTTACCAGTAGTAAGAGAATGCTAAAATGACCCCCCCCCCAAAAAAAAAAAAGACTTTTAAACCAATATTAATATGCGAGTTTTATTGTTGTTGAATACAGAAAAAAACAGCAACAAGAGAATATTAGCATAATAAATTTGGTCTTAAAACAACATTTTATAACGATCATTTTTTGTTTGTTTTTGTTGCTTCAGTAAGTGTGAATTAAGTATTTTTTTCCATAAGTACATAGAAATAATATAACACACAAACATTAAATATTTGGATGTAAAGTGAGAGTTCATACGGGATATTTTTATTTTTCATGTATTTACAATTCTGAAATTCAGGTTTTCATTTTATACATTCCAATTTAGAATAAATATGTGAAGTATATAATACATAGTGATACAATTGGACCTGCTCGAGCAGAATCATACCTGGTGTGTTATTGATTCAAAACAGTGTAAAGTAAATGCTCGAAAATAGTCTTAAATGTTTTCTTAAACTAAAGTAATTCTTATTTCACTGAAATGTAACTAAATCTCTCACACTTAGCCGTTTAAATATTTAAAGTATTTCGTACATTTTGTGCAGTTGTTCATTCATATAAATATTGTAATATTTTTAAACACACATTCAAGATATCTCGATGTTTTCCACGAACAGCGAGGATACCCATTTCACGACTTATGTTACTCATATTTAAAACTAACAATTATTACTTATAACTTGTGGTGAAAAGTTTTAATAAGCTCTCTTACATAAGCTATTACATTATTGAGCATTTGCGTTTTCAACAGTTTCATCTTTCCAGCTATTGTATTTACAAAAGAATGTGTTTCCATAAAACTCGGCTTTGATTTTGATAGACACCTTTGAAAGATTTGGTGTATAGACGTCAAAAAAGGGACGTGATAGTTTATGATTGTGGAAGCTGTGGTCTTTCGTCCAGGCGTAATTGAACATTGCCTTTAACATTCTGTAAGAAATCAGGCCACGCCTTGATACGTCCAGGAAGATTATCTTTAAATTTGCAGAGTTGTTGTATTTCGCTTTTCGTCAGTATCCTGTTCCAAACGTTAATCCTAGAAGAGCAAAAATCGGATTTTATACTCATGAGGTACATGTTAAACATCTATTTTTACTAAAGCACATCGTAATTTCCATCAGTATAAGCAACAATATTGGTTCTTTCCCCAGTTTAATTGAGATAAGTAAAGGATGGACGAATTACCTTAGCACGTTATACGAGTTCAAGATATACGAGTTGTATCTGTAATGATACAAATGAAAGTTTGTGTCACACTGGAGAAAGCACGTACGTATTTAAGTTTATACAAAAGTCGAGGTAGTTTGTTTTTGTACTTGTGGTAATATACGGTTCCAAATGTAATACCAACAAGGTTTCATTTTTTGTCCAAAGTTTTTATGATTATTGCAAACTATAATAGTAAGTTAAATATTTCAAGAATTGACGCATTTGCTAAGATAAATTCTACACCTTGTCGAAAAGGTAAAGTGAGGAAATACTATCTGTATAAATACTGGATTTCAATAAAATACGATTCAATTAAACCAAATAATACTCTCAAACATTCATGCCAATGCCAGTTTTTTCACTTTGAGTTCAAACTAGAATTCACGGTATACTTCATATATTTCCAATATTTGTATCTACCAGTTGTTAAAAATCGCTAGGAAATTTGTTGTTGTTTTTTTAATTTCGCACAAAGCTACTCGAGGGCTATCTGTGCTAGTCGTCCCAAATTTAGCAGTGTAAGACTAGAGGGAAAGCAGCTAGTCATCACCACCCACCCTCAACTCTTGGGCTACTCTTTTTACCAAAGAATAGTGGGATTGACTGGCTGAAAGGGTGAACATGTTTGGTGCGACGGGGATGCGAACCCGCGACCCTCAGATTACGAGTCGCACGCCTTAACACGCTTGGCCATGCCGGGCCAATGCGCTAGGCATTCATTCTTTGTGCATGATTGACATGTAAAGAGGACAACATTGACTTCAGAGTCTACTGTCAATGATAGAAAAGGGGATTCTAAGACCTAAGCACTTATCCTTATTTTGTTAACATGAATCATAAACGTACTTTTGTACAAAATGGAACTTGCAAAATGCAATATTCTCTTAAAACTGTATTTAGGTAATTTTGAGCATAAGAATACAGTTTGTGGATATAATTGTTTAACTATTTCTTATTCCAATACATTAATCACTCTGGCGTACATTACTGATTTCTGTTATTTCTGTTACAGTTATTTGTGTGCAGAACTGCCAAGCCAAGAACACCTATGGAAAGGCACCATAAAGGGATAACTAATTGCTGCTGCAGCAAATTAAGGGTGAAATTTGAAATTTATTAGAATACACAAATTCCGGCCACTATAGATTTCTTAATTAATATTTTGACTCTGATTACACAGTTATTGGTACTGTATGATATTAATGATGGATATTTGTCCTTGTTACAGCTGGTAGAGAGTAGAAGGGTGTAACAGATGTTGGCCCTTCTTTTAAAAGTTCAACAAAAGAAGACTTAGATTTTCCTTAAAAAGTTTTACCAGGTAGCTATTTGGAACTTCTTGATCAAGAATCAAATGGCACAGCATTTGCTGTTTACCTTAGGTGGTATGGTAATAGATAATATGAAGTACCAGCAATACTGTCAGTTTCCCAACTGAAAAGCCATTGTGGTATTATTGTATTGGTATCTGGCTTATCTATTAGTAAATCGGTCATTAATTGATTGCATAGAATGTGAGGTCTATAAATGTGATCTCCATGAAAATTTAGTTGTATATTTAGAGAAATTAAGATGTTAAGTGAAACATACCCTTAATCATGGTAAGCAAGTAGCAGATATCATTATCAATAAAATTGAGTGAGGCTTCCTTGAAAAAAGCTGGTAATTGAAGCAAATGACGCTCTGCAGACACAATATAGCGACTCAGTTCAGTCTTAATAACTTAAAGCTGAGCAAGAGAGATATTTTGATCGTAATGACTCACTTGTGTTTATCATGTGGGTGGGGAAAAATCTTTATATGTGTATAGATATGGAAGAAGAGATGTTTGCCCAGCTACGTACAGTTTGGAAATTTTTAGCATGCTGCTCCATCCTTGCTACTGACTTGGATACAAAGATGTTTTAATCTTTGTACAGAGTAAGGATAAAGAGATATTTGAAACACTTGTGGACATCTGTTTTTCATTCCTAGCATAAGTTTTCTTTATTTACAAAGGAGCAGTTCTGTTTGATAAGGAGGCCAAATGGTAAGCAACAAGTTCAGGGGAAATGACAGGTAAACAGTGTCAGACTTACTAGTTGAATCTATCAATCCCTTGATCACATCAGTCTCTTAATTTTGGTGTAGTTGTTAGTTTAATTTCTGCAGTGTCTGTGAAGGTTCGTGAATACAAAATAACTTTAACTTGGCACAGGGGCATCTGCAATTCTATTCAGTCTTGTGGTGTATCAGTCACTATCATATAAATCAGTACTTCAACAACTGATAAGTACGCAGCGATTGAAAGAGGTAGGCTTTGTTGGGAAACATATAACGCCAACCAAAATAAGGACAATAACTATGTAATGCATAAGTGTATGTACATGGTGTTGCTATACTTCTCTTTAATACAAAAGTAGTGTTTTAATCAGATTTCAGTTCCAGCTAACGCTGCGATTGAAATGATGCTTAATACACATCGTTTTATTTTAAAAAAACAAACAAGCTGTTATTGCTCTCCAATTTCAAGATTTATTTCAAATATGGTTTGTAATTAGAAACTTACAAGGTGGAATGACTTTTCGAGAGCAGTGACCGATATTAGCAGTATAGCTAGTGGTAGTTCTTCTCCATTACTTTCATATGCAAATATGTGGTTATAAGAACACTTTTTTAGGCTTGTAGTCAAGGATTCTGCATGTTATTTGAGCTCAGACAACAGAAGAAAAAAAACCCTCAGAAAGTTGGTGATTTGTTTTTATCACATCGTCAATATATGGCGCTAGTATTTGGTTTGATTGCATGTTCATGCAACAGTTATAGTTTGATATTTCAACGTTTACAGCTTGCAGGTCTGAAACTGAAGGCACATTAATAGTTAGATATATTATTTTCCTTTACTTAAGCAAATTATTCTTTCATTTACTTTTCTCATATTAAGTTATTTTCAGTTTCAAACACCACAAGGAAATAGCAACATTTTTCTACCCAGACATCCAGCCAGCTTATAATTTATTTTATATTCTTCATTACTAAATAGTTATTTTGTTTGTCTTCCCAGTGAATATCGTCTCTTGAAATCAACTTACGATTTTGTATACTAAATACTAGGCAGCTGTTTGTTTAATTTATGTTTCGAGTAAGTTATTTTCTAGTTACGCTTAATAAACACTTATAATTGATATATTTTATAATTGTCCACAATACATTGTTAGATTTCAATGTATTTAATAATTCCCAACTTTAGTAACAAAATTATGCAAGAGGTTATCATTTAAAACTCACACCAGCGTTTTGTTTGCTTTACATCCAATCACCATCTAGCGCCGTGTAGTGAATATACTGGTACAAATGAAGAAGACTAAAATAGGTAATTCAGTTTATGTGTATATGTTTAGTTTAACAGTGTTGGTGTTACAAAAATAGTTTATAAATTAGGCCTATCTTGTACTAAAATATATATATAACAAAACTACTAAAGCTCTTTGACGCTGTCCCAAATTATGGAATAGTGAATAGAAGGAATTCAATCACTTGATAACACCTTTAATGATTTAGATTTTAAAATAAATTTTTATATTATTCATTAAAATAAACAAAGTTAAGGTCCCTAGCTCTTCATGCACCATACAAATTCAAATCGGAGAAACCTAAAAGTACTCTCTTACCTTGAGATGTTACCCTGAAAAGCTTCTAAAGGGCTGAAATTTCCTCCTATACTATCCTGATCTTGGCCGATCACAAATGTTCCGTTGCCTGGGATAGGCTTACCAGTCTGAACTCCAGTGCCATTTGTCACTAACTGTCCATTTTCAAATAATTTCCATTGACCTATAAAATAAATTATAAATATGTAATAGATCGGTTAGCAGAGCTAAAATAATTCGTAATTTCCATGCAAACTTCACAAAATAATTCAAGTGGTAACCTCTGTGGTACAGAGGTTAAATATGCTCTATTGAAACGATGTTGGTGTTTTTATTGTCTTGGATTCTCACCTGTTACGAAACGACACATTTTGCTTACCACGTCTAGGATGATACATGTTAGAAGTCTTTTTCTGAATTATTCTGGTTCCCAACATGATTTATATTTATTCGTTTTCCAATGTTATTAAGTACAAGGGATATATCTTTTTTGGAAATTATCATCCTGAAGTGGAACACGTCTTTATAATTTGACCATATGAATATTTTTGCCAAAAAGGCTTATTACTTGCCATTCCGTGGCATCACACTCGTACACATCAGCTCTCATATTCAGCCACCTATTTTATTATACAAATCTCTCAACAACTCAAGATCTTTTATTGCCAATAGGAAAATAATTATAGTGTGAGATTACTTAATAATTAAGTTATTTCGTATGTGTTAAACACAAAGCTACACAATTGGCTAACTGCGATTTGTCCAATGCGAATGTCGAAACCCCATTTTTTAGTATTTGCTGTTCAGTCACCGGGATGCATTTAATATTAAAAAAGTTATCGTTCTAATTAAATAATACTTTGCTATAAAATTTAGAACCACTTATTTTAAGAAATTCTGAAATGGAGATCCGTACATTATGTATAAAAATCCGATACACCTTACCAGAAAAGATGACATCATATGTAAGTGTTACTAATGTATACAGTCACCCTATGAAAGCCTGTGTATTTTTGTAACATTTTTGGATATATAGATATTTAATATCAATTTTAACAATACTGAGAGATTATAGGAATATAACTAAACAATTAAAAAATCAAAATCTTCTGTAAATGTAATTCTACAAAAATACATATTCTAACTGAGGAAAAAGTTAGGACACCCCCATATTTATTCACACTTGAAATGGCTCAAGTCACACACAGGTGTATCACACCAGGTGCACATGATTATAAGATCGTTACTCAGCATTTTGAATGAGGCTTGCCCTATTTAAACCTCAGACATTTAGTTTGGTGTGCTCCTGACTGTTGAAGTGAGAGTGAGCACCATGGTGAGAGCAAAAGAGCTGTCTGAGGCCTTCAGAAAGAAAATTGCAGCAGCTTACGAGTCTGGTAAAGGATTTAAAAAGATCCCAAAAAATTTAAAATCAGCCATTCCACTGTCCGGAAAATAGTCAACAAGTGGAGAGCTTTTAAAACAACTGCCAACATGCCCAGGTCTGGTCGTCCAAGCAAGTTCACCCCGAAAGCAGACCGCAAAATGCTAAAAGAGGTCTCCAAACATCCTAACATGTCATCACAGGACCTACAGCAGGCTCTAGCTACTGTCGATGTGAAAGTGCATGTCTCTACAATCAAATACAGCATTCCAGGAAAAGAACCTCATACCAACTGTGAAGCATGGAGGTGGAAGTGTCATGGTTTGGGGCTGCTTTGCTGCAGCAGGACCTGGAAAGCTCAAAATCATAGAATCTACCATGAATTCTACTGTGTATCAAAGGATGTTTGAGGATCATGTGAGACCATCTGTACGAAAATTAAAGCTGAAGCGGAACTGGACCGACAATGACCCAAAACATACCAGTAAATCTACCAAGGACTGGCTAAAAACTAAGAAATGGAGAGTCTGGAATGGCCGAGTCAAAGCCCAGATCTTAATCCCATTGAGATGCTGTTGGATGACTTGAAACGGGCTGTACATGCAAGAAACCCCTCAAACATCTCACAGCTGAAAGAATTCTGCATTGAGGAGTGGGGCAAACTTTCTTCAGACCGATGTCAGAGACTGGTAGATGGCTACAAGAAGCGTCTTACTACAGTTATTTCAGCCAAAGGGGTAACACTAGCTATTAGAGGGTAGGGTGTCCTAACTTTTTCCTCAGCTAGAATATGCATTTTTGTAGAATTACATTTACAGAAGATTTTGAAAAGTCTTTTTTTTTCTGTTTTAATTGTTTAGTTATATTCCTGTAATCTCTCGGTATTGTTGAAATTGAGATTAAATATCTATATGTTCAAAAATGTTACAAAAATACACAGGCTTTCATAGGGTGTCCTAACTTTTTCATATGACTGTATACAATATTCTTGGAAAACATGCCACTCCGAAAGGTATTTGTAATCAATATGTAGCTCATGAACTGAACAGAGGTTTGTACATAAGAAACACGAACTCTATTATTTGTGGGGCTTCAACATAGTGATATTCTTGTTCAAAATTATCTAAGAACACCATTATGGGTATTCGTTTTGTGGGTTTGTTTTAGCAGCCCAAAGACCATTTATATAGAATAGCAATGTAAAACAATGTACAAACATTCAGTAATACACTGTTGGAAAACAGCACGCTTACTGTTTTGTCAAGTGGACGAAAATGCATAGCAAAATGAAAGTCAAAGTATTAAATTTGCTGGGAAAACGCCAAACGTACTAAGGATTCTGAGATTTTACTTGAGTGAATTTAATTTTGGTGTTTGCTAAATAATAATAACACGTATATTTACGATTTAAAATAATGTACTTTGGAGTTAGGGTAACTAATATGATATAATTTCACACAATAAATCAAACGTTACACACACTCAAAAATCACATAACAATACCTTTATGTCTAGATGACCAAGTAAACGTAAGCTGGTGCCATTTTCCATCATTCACAGGCAAATCAGTAAAAATTGGTTCATCATTCACATACAATTTCATCGAACCATAGTCTGTCAATAATAATGCATTGGCCAGTATTTGACCGTTAGAATCAGTCGTAGCATAAGAAAACATACTTCCTGGACGTCGAAGATCATTAGTTTGTACCCATAATCCAAGTGTTACGTCCCACATAGTCGAGGCTCGATTGGATAGTGCAAAATTTGACACCGATGGCTGTTGAAAGGTCATAATGAAGTTTTCGGACATCTCTGAAAATCGAGATATTATCATTGATTTCTTATTATGTTTTTGTACTGTCGTCGATTTCGAGATGGAAATTAAAATTAGAATTAACAAAGTACATATTCGTCTATTTAAATAGTTGGTAATTTTTCAGTGCTGGTTTACACTTATGCTGATACATTAAGATCAAAATAGTTCTCACGGTAAAAAAAAAAAGTTTAAATGTTCATCTTAAACTTAACGTGATCGAAACAGTTTAGGTTCCTAAGAAGTCCAGTAGCTCTAAAATAATTTTGGATCGGACAGAACAGGTAAGTAATGAGAATAATGGAAATTTTATTGGAAACACATCTATCAAATACGAAAATGCTTTATTATTTACATTCAGTTAAAAACTAGCTTTGAAGCCTTTTAATACATAATATCTATACATTATTTGAGGTCTAACTCTATGCTTTAGCAGAAACAGTTTGTTTGTACTAATCTCTGAAAAATTATTCAAAATGTAATAAATAATGTAGATAGACCTCAGAACATTCAAGTAAAATATTTATTTCACTAAATCATTCACTTTATTTCTCACTATTTTTATTTTGGTCAACTTTATGGATGAAAGTTAAACCCTGACGTTCGGGCATAACCATCCCTAATTTTGACCTTCTGATCAGAGAAAACGCCACAAATTGGTAGCATCTGCTGACTCGTATCAGCTGTGGCCCCGGCATGGCGAGGTGGTTAGGGCGCTTGACTCATAATCTGAGAGTCGCGAGTTCGAATTCCTGTCGCACCAAACATACTCGCCCTTTCAGCCGTGGGGGCGTTTTTATGTGACGGTCAGTCTCTCTATTCATTGGTAAAAGAGTAGCCCAAGAATTGGCGGTGGGTGGTGATGTCTAGTTGCCTTCCTTCTAGTCTTACGCTGCTAAATTATGGACGGCTAGAGCAAATAGCCCTCGTGTAGCTTTGCGCGAAACTCAATAAACAAAACAGACAATCTTTAAAGTGAACTTAAAAGTGTTAATAATTAATCAACTGATTTGCTCGTTCATTTTTAAAATGTAATTATTAACCCTAGTTGCTTAGTTATTAACATTATTACAGTTAGTTTATAAAGATTGAATATGCATAATTTATAGCAATCAATACTTGTTTTAAACTGATATACATAACATTAGTGCGTTGTTTCCAAGTTCTACCATGGAGCGGCCATATTGGTACCAGCCTCAATACATTAAGTTGCCCTTGAATTTTTTTCCTACTTCATTTTGGCTGAAATTTCATGGACAGTAGAAAAATGCGTGATTATTTTAAATTTATTATAAATTGTTTTGTGATTGTTTTATCACATCATCTACCAGTCAACGAATTTTGCTTCCTCTGATTGGGCATCACATACTACAAGAGTCGATGCATCATAAATATTTTTCTTAAGTTCCATTTCTTTGCTGTAAAATACGAAGTTGTATGGAAAACAAAGTATTTTCGTTATAACTTACTGACATACCACCAGAGGTTCCTTTGTGAAATTATTGACCTGAATGGTATTTTAATTGATGTATTACTTTCGATTATAACAGATATCCTATAAAATTTATTCAAAAGGTTTTCGATGTTTATGCTAAATAAACTAAAATTATATATTTTTTAATTTCTAAAGGTCAGGTAATAATTTATTTTTTCATTTAATGTCCGGTAAGTTATTTCCTTAATTCTATTTTATCCATTTTCTTTATGAGATGCAATTTTTACTTAAAGATTGTTTTTATATCACTTTATTTGGAGGATGGCTTAACAACAGCAACAACAATAAAAAAAATTAGTAATGAATGAAAGTTTTGATCAGCGAAAACAATGAAAACCTATTGATGCTCACCGAATATGCTATTAATATTATTTTAAGTGTCATTGTAATACTAGAACATACAACCGATTAAAAAGCTAAAATAATAGTCTAAACTTACTTGTTTCACAGAACTCTCCCGAAAATCCAGGAAGGCATAAACACACATATCCATCGACTTGATCTTTACAAGTGGCTTCGTTCTGACATTGATGTGAAAAACAATCATTGATATTCGTCTCACAGAAGTGACCAATAAATCCGGGAGAACATAAGCATTTGTATCCATTTACCATGTCCAGGCAGCTGGAAAATGATCTAATATTAAAACACTGCATCAAACTTATTTAATTCCTCTCCAAAACAGTCATTTAAGCCTTCTTACTCAACTGTATAACACGTAAGGTGATGATTACCCTACGCGTGTTATTGTTGTTTGCTATCACTTTAATACGTTTTTGTCTGAACATCAAAGTTTAAATAAATGTAGCATAATTTTATCTCTTAAGAAATATTTGAATCATTTTTATTATTTTTAAATATTAACGTAACTATAGTGTGATTGCATAATCTAGTACTATTTAATATACACTGCGAAGTAGTATGTAAATCGGATACATTTTGTAAATACCAGGTGTGCATGTGTCAGCAGAGTTATTAATAAATAGAACACTGTGTGTATGAAAGCAAACTGCGCAAGTTATTTCTTCCTGTGAAAAAAATACCTCACAGGCAGAAAATTATTTAGAGATTCGTTTTTTATGTGGTTTTTCGCATGATGATAACAGGAAAACGCAGAAATAAGAACCTACTCTAAACTGTGGGATTATAAAATGATGAAAATTACCATTGAATACAAAGATAAAATCAATAAATATATATATTTATCAGGTAATATAATAAAACTTAGTTGTTTACTCAAAAATACAAACCATCAGCAGCAGTAGTAGGTCTCTAGTTCTTATACTTAAAACGTATATTATAATTACATTGAACTGTTCGGAAAAACAAAACTAATCTGTCATGATATGTATTTAATAATATGATAATTAAATATATATATGCATACAAAGTCTGGGAATTCATATATTTATATTAATAATTTAAGAGTATGACGAGAGTGTACTTTACAATTCTGCCTACCTTCCTCCATTATGACACTCTATTCCAAAACAGTCATCAATATTTACTGAACAGTCACTTCCTGTAAATCCTTCAGTACAGTCACAAAACCTCGTGAAATTTATTACACGGCATTTGGCGTCAAAGTAGCAAGGTTGTGTCTCGCATAAATCGACAAGATCTTCACAGTAGTCACCAGTTGTCCACGGAGAACAGATACATTTAAAGCTTCCAACCTTGAGATTAAAAAATAGGGTAAGATAGTCGAGATCTCGCACTTTTGACTTCATTGTTTTTATTTGCTAAAAAAGTGCCAATAAAACTTTTAACTTGTTGCGAAATTTGTATTATGATGCTTGATGTTAGTTTACGCGAACTTTTTCTGCACACCTGCTGCTATAACATGTTTGCATTCCTAATCATGTAAAAACAAAGACGTAAACGTAAAGTTTCACTACAAGACTACTGTGAAAACGTGTATTTCTTCAATAATTTATTATCTTCGAGTATTTATCTTATGAAATAATTACTAAAAGTATGAAATTTTATTGAATGAATAATTAAAGAACATTTTTGATTCTATGTTTTACTTTATAATACAAATAAAAACTAATATACCAAACGATATTCTACTAAAATAACACTCTATTGCACATCTTTAAGAGTAAATGAAATTAGCAGCAATTCTACGATACATAGTTACTATTTAGACCCTTTAAGAATGTTATCTAGTTGATAATCTATTGTAGTAGCCTCACTTTCAAAACACTGTTTTGCTAACTCCAACTTCAAGACGCATGGTTGTATGGATACTGCTTTCAGAACACACTGTAATTTTAATATTACTGTCCGAGGATATTGTAATAACAAACCACTCTTTAGAAGTATACTGTAAAATCTCCTACTTTTCAAGAACAAGGCACAATATTAAAACCACTTTCAAAGCACAGTTTAAAATTCATTATCTGTTTTATTGAATTTTGTGCAAATTAATAAAGAGCTGTTTGTGTTAGCCGTCCCAAATTTTAAAGTGGTAGACCTAAGATTAGGCAGCTAGTCAACACCACCCAGCGTCATTTATTGCGCTACTCTTTGTCAACGAATAGTGAGTGGGCCTCACCGTCACATTATAATTACTCAAAGAGTGAGAATATTCGGGGATGAGATTCGAACTCACAGATAACGATCCGAAGCAATAAGCCATACTGGTTTCTTTAATGTTAATACCATTTTCTAGTTTTAAATTTGTTTGTTTGTAGTTAAGCACAAAGACACACAATGGGCTATCTGTGCTCTGCTCATCACGGGTATTGAAACCTGGTTTCTAGCGTTGTAAGTCTGTAGATATACCGCTGTGTCGCTGGGGACTCAAGCTTTAATATCAGTAACAAAAAGATCACTTTCAGGGAACACTTTAGTGCTTAAAAATTAGGATATAGTGTTGTTGTTTAATGTATAAAGATTAACATATCTTTGTATTTAAATAATTTTTATTCATATTTATATATATATTCTTTCACTCGCCACTATTAACGAACTGTTTACATTCATACAGTATATGAGGTCTGCCTTTTTTAATTACTTCGTTTTTCCAAATAGCGTTGATGAGATATGAATTCAGCAAAACTAGTACCAAAGAATAGATTAGACAACCTTTTTTCTATTAAAGTTAACAGTTATGTGCGCAAGTTCGTGCACATAGTGATCCGAGTAATTTTGTTTTCGACGGTGTTATTTAAATTTCTTGTTTTGTTATTGTTTCTCTCTTTTCCACATAGCTAGATGGTTAAGGAATTCTTCTTTAATAAATAAATTACTTTCAAGTGACAGGTGGTCAGGACACTCGACTCGTAATCTGAGTGTCGCGATTTCAAATCCCTGTCGCCAAACATGCTCGCCCTTTCAGCCTTGGGAGCGTCATAATGTTACCGTCAATCCATCTATTTCTTGGTAAAATAATAGCCCAAGAGATGACAGTGAGTGGTGTTGACTACTTACCTTCCTTTTAATCAATCACTGCTAAATTAGGAACGGCTAATACAGTTAGCCCTCTTGTAACTTTTCGCGAAATTTCAAACAGACGAAACCAAATTATCTCTTTTTTTTTTCTTTATAGAACATTGTACTCTTATTGTTTTCTTACTTCATCAACACACGTTCCTCCATTCTTGCACGTCATTGAACTACCAACACGACATTCATCAATCTCTTCTTCGCAAGTCTTGCCAGTGAAACCAGGCTGGCAGATACACTGAAATCCCACAACTAAAGCAAAATGTGATTAAAACACTGCTAAAACTACTTTCAAGTTAAACGTAACTCCGAATATATAAATGGGAAATGTAACAAGCTACATGCTTTTAAGATAAACTGATTTAAAGCCACGTTTAACTTGACTCTTATAAGACTACTTCTCATTATCTCGTTATGAACATCGTCACTAGGGTTAAAGATGAAACCTTAAATGAATTTCTAACAAACAATCATAGCTCCATTTGCAATCAATTTAACTAACCCTTTCCCTTGAATTTGCAATTTAAGTTTTGTAATATTTTAGCTAATTTAATTTCTGAAAGACAAAATAACTGAAATATTTATGATGCAGTTATAGTTAGTATTATCAAAGATCATAATAAAGTTTGAAAAGAAAATTTTAGGAAGTACTGATATTTTCTGTGGCTATACGTATTGTCAAGGTAGTGGGAAAAGTGAAAATGATAAGTATTAGAATGCTTTTGGCATGAAGTCAGGACAAAGTCTAGTTTTTCTCTGGTATCGGTATTAAAACTTTTATCAAAATAAAGTAGAAAACAACGTTTCGACCTTCTTAGATCATCTTCAGGTTATCGTCATTCTCTACTTTAATTTAATAAAAGTTTTAATATCCATATCAACCGTCTTGAGATACATTTTTACTTCAAGTGGGTTTCTTGTAATCATGAACTAGTTTCTTTCTTACTGAAGAACAGTGCATTAAACGTGTATGAATAATTGAATATGTATAGAGCTATGAAAATACATGACAAAAAGTATGGCAATAAAACTGGGAGTAAAGCTTATTATATTTAAAGCAAATATTTTGTTCTACTTACCGAGATCAATACAGGTGCTGTTATGAGCACATGGTTGCTGTAAACAGGCATCGACGTTTCTTTCGCAATGTTTTCCATACATTTCAGGACCACATTCACAGGAATACGAATGTTTCAGGCTGATACATTTGCTACCATATTGACAAGGCTTTCCATAACAGTGATTGAACTCTAAACAAAAAAAAAAGCAACAAAATACAATGTATTTTAGAAGCTCCCCTCCCCCCAGTTGCACGATGGTATGATTGTAGACTAGTATGTACTGCTAGAAACCGGGTTTCGAAATGTGTAGTAGGCAAAGCAAGCGCTTTGTGTAAATTTGTATTTTTGCGGATTCGAATCCCAGTTACACCGAACATGTTCGCCCTTTCAACCGTGGGGACGTTATGATATTATGGCCAATCCCACTATTCGTTGATAAAAGAGAAGGCCAAGAATTGGCGGTGGGTGATGATGATTAGCTGCCATCCCTCTAGTCTTACACTGTCAAATTAGGGAGAGCTAGCGCAGATAGCCCTCATGTAGCTTTGCGCGAAATTCAAAAACGAACAAACAAAACTTTGTGTTTAATTGTATACAACAACAACAGCGTTTTAGGAAAGAAAATATTAATAGAAGTTATATACACTGCTGGCCAAAGTCTTAAGGCCAATGAACATAAAGAAAATATATGCATTTTGTGTTGGGATATCCTTATCGTGTCAGTAACGTTGGAAGCCATCTGAACAATCCAGGTTAAATTTTTCTCATCAGAGAACAAAACCTTTGTCCACATTTCTTCGTCCCATGTTTGGTGCTTCTCAGCAAAAACCTTCGTCTTATTGTTCTTGAGCTACATTCTGCATCCGTAAGGGCCTTAATCTGGTTCGACAATTGGCTGGTGTCTTGCCGGATAACCCCTCGAATCCTCCTGCTCAATCCCGGGGAAATTTTCTTGGGCCGATCACTTGAAATTCTCGTTCCGTAGCCCTCAGGGTCTTTTAGGAAATTTGCAACAACAGTTTTACTACGCCCAATCTCACCAGCAATGGCACGTTGAGAGAGATCTTGCTTTTGCAGCTCGACAATTCTGCCACGTTCAAACTCAGTCAACTTTTTAGCATTTACCATGTTTTTACCCATTGCAACACAGGAGATGTCAGCGAGAGATGTTGAACACAAATGACTAAATTTCGTTACGTGTTTACCGATTAACGATTCGTTTCAGTATGATCTTAAACTTTTGACCAGCTAGTATTTAGGCTAATTTCATAGTGTTCACATTTTCCCTATTAAATGCTAAAAAAGTTTTTTGTTTTTTTCCCTTTTCGTATTTTTATCTTTCGAAGCTCTACTCAAATAAATGGTTGAATCTAACAGCACAAAATGCATATTTTTTCTTTATGTTCATTGACCTTAATATTTTGGCCAGCAGTGTATAAAACAAATAAAGTGTACATAAGTATTTGTAAGCAACGTACCAATACAATCGTTTGAAGACCTGGCACCTTTTTCTGCAGTTGTTAAGTTTTCTGAGCATTCCTGGCAAAATAACTGACCATAATTAAACTGGTAGTACCCGATTGGACACTGTTGGCATGGTTTTAAACCGGTGTCAGAAAAGCTCCCGGGCTCACAATTTTCTGAAATACAAAAGTAATACTGATCAAAATACACATACCTCTTTTCATGATTATATTGAGATACCTTTATGTTTAACGAACTTGTTTTTGTGCTTAATTATCTATTTATTTGGTGTCCGTTGTATGGTATTTTACTAATACATTATAACAGCGGATATATATCAATTTTCAAAATTTTATGATGCGTTACCTGCCGCAATTCTTTTTTGCACCAAGAACTTGAAAAATAAATAAGAAATAGTGACACTAGTCTTAATTTTTCCAGCTATCCTACGAAAAAAAAAAACACTTAACAATGTTGACGGACTTGAAGTTTCAGAATTTTGAGCAAAGCTTCACAAGGACTATCTTCACACAGACGCAAATGATTCTGAACTTATTTTACAGGGGGACACTTCATATTCAACCATTCCAGAAAACACTGAACTTAAAAAACTTAAAACTTATGACATGCAAAGGCGAGAGCTTTACCAATTGAGACATAGGGTTAATTAAACGTCTACCACTCGTTAGTAAGTAGCATTTTATTAAAATCTCAAACCACTAGATAAACACTTCTTGACTCCTTTACTTATTGTGGCAGATTACTTGAATATTTAAACAAATTAATATTCAATTAATAAAGATCATTTTACAGAATTTTCCTTCTAATCATAATTTATTTTTTACGCCTAAGTTTCAAAACGATTTCAGTTGAACTGTTAAACGTTTGTGAATTGATGATTAACTTACAAATTGCAAGAGGTATACAACTGTTTTCAAAAAGTACTATTCTACGAGGGCTGTTCAAAAAATACGCGGACTGTTTGAATTGCGCGGCTCCAGTTGGTTCCAGGGGAATCCGCTTGGTGTCGCTAGGTTTGCACAGATCAGCTGATTACGACGCCATTTCCCGATTGCAGATATCTTCATTTATGTATTAGCTACGCGGTTTTAAGTGAAGTGCGATTTTTTCGTTTGGCGGATTTTAGAATGAATGACCTGAAGGAGCAACGACTTGCTCTGAAATTTTGTGTTAAACTTGGAAAATCTGCGACTAAAACTTTTGCTATGCTTAACACGGCTTACGGTGATGTTGCTATAAATCGTACGGCATGTTTCAAGTGGCATGAACGTTTTAAGGATGGTCGACAGTCCATTGAAGATGATGAGCGTCCTGGACGTCCTTCCACGTCAACTGACGACCCACACGTCGACAAAATTAACACCCTGGTGCGGGCAAATCGACGTCTGACTGTTAGGGAGCTTGCTGAAGAGTTTGGGATATCAGTTGAATCTTGTTACGAGATTTTGACCGAAAAATTGAAGATGCACCGCGTTGCTGCGAAATCCAGCCCTCAGAACTCGTGAGTTTTTTGGCCAAACACTCGATCACTGTTCTTCCCCACCCCCCTACTCACCTGATCTTGCTCCTTGCGATTTTTTCTTGTTCCCCAAACTCAAAAGACCCTTGAAAGGAAGAAGATTTGAGACGATTCCCGAGATTAAGGCAAATGCGACGAAGGAGCTGGAGGACATTACAAAAGAAGCGTACCAGGACTGTTTCAACAAGTGGAAACACCGTTGGGATAAGTGTGTGCGTTGGGGAGGAGAGTACTTTGAAGGGGTCCCAGACCTATAACTTCTAAATAAAGTACATTTTGTTTTATGACGTCAGTCCGCGTATTTTTTGAACAGCCCTCGTATTATAATTCTATTTTTATCCAATTACTCAGTCTATTATGCTTCGTAATTTAGCATAGCATATTATTTATTGTCTAAGAAAGTAAAAAAGTTCATCCTTTACTGTCACACTTGGACTAAATTACGAAACTCAGTAAAAAAGTGTAATGACCTTTCCCTTGTTCTCTAATTGTGCAACTTTATTCTCACGCAAAAGACAAAAACAAAACCAATTTCATATGCTTAAGAGGTGGGGATGGGATGTTTAAAATTATGAGATGTGTTCATACTTCATCTCATATGTATAATAAGTGCAAGATTCAAATAGAACTATTCTCTCTCTCGGACATACAACAGCGTATACCTCATTTTTTTGCGCATTTAATTTCATTTCATGAACCGTGGCACAAGATGTTCATATATAAATTTGTTTTTGCAAGAATAAATTAAAGAATGATTACACTTTCAATAGTTTCTAAAGAAAACGCTGATACCCGTTTCTATTATAGACAAATTAATTAAATAAAATATAAAGTACTGTCAAATGAAATGATCTTTAGAATAACGATAAAGTAAACATGTATATTTGTTGCACTACAAGAGACATACAAAATGAGATGTTTTACAAATATCATAAATATTTAGCATTAATTTGTTCACGACACCAAACTTATCTGGAAAAACACATGTTTAACCATTAATACAACAAAATTACGTGAAATTTCGTTCAGAATTTGATAATAATTATATTCTGAAAACATCATGTGACTAACCTTTACAGTCGAGAATATCTGTGGCGCCCTCTATCCATGTTGTCATCAAGGAGGGGCAAGATAAACATGAAGTTTGTTGTGTTTCGTTTTGATATGTTCCAACTGGACAAGCCTTACATGTTTCCAAACCAGTCAAAGAAAAAGTACCAGGAGGACATCTTTCTAAAATAGATAAATATGCGTCAATTGTTGGCATATGGCATATCTCTATTTTTGTTAAACTAAATTGTGAATTCATATTGTAAAAGGTTCTAATTTTTTCATATAGAAATTGTAAACACGTTATTTCAACACATCATGAACACTTTATTAGAAAGTATAAGTTAATGTTAATCAAATTAACAATAATGAAAATCGGGTTAATTAAAAATAAAAGCTGTTGAAATGGTATAGGATTATAGGAAAAAAGTACAATAATGACAATTTGAATTCTAAATTCTACTTATTATGGATTACCTTTACATTTTGTACTGTTTTTAGTCCCTGTTTCTTCAGTTAGCGATCCTTCCGGACATAGCTTACATTTTATCTGACCTTCTTCATCTTGAAATTCGCCAATAGGACAAAAGTCACACACATCGCTGCTTCGATTATGGAATGTACCCAGAGGACATTGTACTGTCATAAATAAATAAAAGAAAACAACACACTACAATTTTATACGGTTATAAATATTTTCAGTGGTGGTTTTGATTGATCATAGTATAAATTTGTGGACTAGACAAGGCGAGCAAGAATTTTTGCATATTTGTATTTTTATATTTTAAACAGGTAATAATTAATAAGAGTTTTGTAAGCTCGATACACAAGTGTTTTAATTAGGTTTTCTCTAAATACAGATGGTACATAGCTACTGAAATGAATACTGTCCAACGAAGGCTGGCTTACGGTACACTCTAATTGACAAAACACCATTTTTTGTTAGTGGTATGAATGAGATATTTTTATTTCCTGACATTCTAACCTAAAGTTAATATTACTAAGTGAGAAATTGTTTTGCTTTATTTTGATACTAAAGTTATTATCAATATATCTATGGTAGTATAAAAGTCGAAATCTTGTTGGACAATTTAGCAGCCTTTATTCTTAATTAATTATACATATATGTCATAAGATATTACGTTAGGCCCATTATGTTTTCGGACATCACGTTTTTAATCTAGTCCCTTGGGAATTTTTAACAATTAGAAGAGTGTATAGACCACTCTATACTTGTCATTACCATTGTCAACAATGCGTTTTTTGCTCGATCCTCAGTTCTTCAAGCCAGCTGGTATAGATTAAGAATGTACTGTTAAAATGTATATAATAGTCCTAAAATATTGTTTTATGAAAAATATAATTAGTTACATTCATATTGCACTCGTTTGTAAAATGTTTTACAGTATAGACGGTATTCTTCACAAAAACAAAGAAATAAGTTAACTAAATCTGACGCTAAGCTGGATCCCACATTAATTCCATCTGGCGGCTCGTAAGTCTTTCCTTTGAAGATAATATGAAATTATTTAGCAACAAAGTTTAACAAATTTTTGATAATTAATTTAGGTATTCTTTTCTTAGTTTTATCCTCTTTATAGTTTGTACACATCTCTATGGATTCATCAAGTGAACAAAGATCCGATGTTAAAGCTAGTACATAATGCCTCTTTATGAAAATATAGGTCTTTCAAATCATTATACTTTGGTGTAAACCCATCGGCGTAGGGTTTTGCAAACAGTTTCATTACTTGTTTTTGGTGTTCAGATCTTGGTAAGTGGCTTTATGATACTGCCTCTCGTGTTTTTTGTCTTTTTTTTGTTATTTTTGAAATACTAAAAGAGTCGACAGTTCAATTCTATTAAATTACTTCAGCTTCTGTTATTGAAATCAATATTAAGGTTAATTCAGTCAAACAAGCATTCACTGTAACAAGAAGGTAAATCAATAATATTTAAATAGATATATTTGTGTACTTACTAGTTGTTTGCTATAGCATACAAATGTAACGTTGTGTTTTATAAACACTTTGTAAACGTTAATCGGATTTTAATTCAGTGAAACGTGAACGCACACAACTCATCTTAAGGTGTGTTTTTTCCTGAATTTACCACAAAATGATTATGAAATAAATTACATAAGTATCATCGTTTTTGTTATTAATTAACAAAAAAGTTAATCTGCCATAGTGAATTCTTACTTTATAAAGTTTTGTTAACATAAGATCGAATCAAAAACGTAATATTGTTCTTTCTTTCAATAAAATTTTTTTTCTCTTTACAATATTGTACGGATTGATAACAAGAAAGAGAGTAGTGATACGTAGAATTACGAAAAATGCTATCTACAATAAACACAAACACGTACTTAATATGTTGGGAGTCATAACTGAAATAATAAATTTTGAACATCTTACCACATTCTTCATTCTTCAGAATAGCACCAGGATAACATAATAGCTGGGTTGGAGTGTCAACTACTACACTAAATGGCTCTACATCAACAGATTTTTCTTGCCAAATATCTTCGTCTGTATTTTCAGTCTTCATGTTTGCCACAATTCTATTCACTGCCTCCAACAAATCTTGAAACGAAGACACATTCTGTTTGAAAAAAATAAGGAAACTTCACTTCTCCCAACTTCCGAAGTTAGCTAGAAACTAAGGTAACAAAGTGAATCTATTTCTAAACTGTGACGCAAGGGGTGAGATGATTAAAAAGAAATGGCAGTGAGTTTAAAAGTAAACAAAAATATACCATGTATATAATATATGTAAGTATATTTATTCATACATCCAAAGACAATCATTAGTAAGAAAAAGACACTAAGGAAAGTTATGCCACTTTCACACATGATGTTCGTATTAGCGAAAACTGTACATCATTCAGAAATGTTTGCTATGTGAAATTGAGAAATAATTAATACAAATGCATCATATATACACAATGAATAGTTATTTTTGTATGTAAGATAGACCAATCATGTGATTCTTGCTTGTCGTTTATAAATAAGGATGTGTGGCAATGCTATGGATAATACTCAAGACAATGGATAAGAACAAAAATACCAGTAGATTTGATAGTAATTTCTCTGACAGGCTTGTTAAAGGCGGTTTTCATGGTAGTCTGTAAATAGAGCCAGTTGATAAAGAATATGTTTTACTATGAAGATAAATTATCGTCGTCTGTTAAATGACTTAGGGAGAAAATATTTGAACAAACTTATAAAAGTTATTTTTCGGGTAGCGTCTCATTTTACCAATTTCTTCAACAACATTATGATTCTAAGTATGTCAAGTGAAGGACGTTACAATGAATTTTATCTGCCACTGGAGACTAGAACAAAAACTCATCCTGATCCAAACATGAGAGAACAGGATATTGTCGCTGCTAAAGGTTACTCGACCCCATGCTAGGTGGAGGTTCTAATTAATACGAGGTAAAGATTCAACTGAGGTACACGTTTGTTCCTTTACCACTAAATAATTGATTTTGTGCACTAAGTGTGTGTTTTCTCATAACTTATTTTTCTGAGAAATGTAGTAAATGTGAACATTTTTATAAATATAACACTTGTAGATTTTTTTTTTGTATTCCATATACTTCAAAACAGTATTGGTTATGGTACTTGAAGAAGTACTATACTTACATCTCTAGTTCTTGCTTTATCTCATCCATTCATTGGTTGCTATTTTATAAAATTTATTGTTCCATACTTCAAGAGAGTTGCAATGAAAAATAACTTTTATTATGTGCTGTTTTAATGGAAAAGCCATAATTAATTTGCTGTTACTATAAAGCGTCTTTTACGATGCAGAAAACTGGATTTTGATCCACTTTGTGGCAACAGCATAAATAGGTCTTTTTGTAGCTTTATGCTTAATTACAGACAAACAAAATGTAAAATGTTTTTAAAACTTTTCTAGTGGTTGAAATAACATGCAACCACTCTTTACAAGGAGAAATATTCATACAACGAGGTTTCGGAAGATTTTGATTTGTTTTAACACAAATCTGTAGAATGCGTTACCTTTGCATTGCCCATAATAGAGATCTAATCCCACATTTTAACATCTTAAGCTCTTAAGCTTACAACTAAATCACAGCAATCCCACTTGAATACGTATCTATCAGTTCTCCTAATACAGCTTCAATAATGTTTTTATGATTTGGGGCAAGTTTACACATACGCTTGAAAACTACAAACCTCAGACCAATTTATAGTACGAGACAGCGTTTTCATTAATGTCTTCAGATGAATGCTGTTATCATGGAAATGTCACCTTACAGACATTGTAAGGAAACAGAAGAAATACATCATTATTAAGTACACTTACATCAAACTTATTCATCATTTTAAAAAGTGTGAGTGAGCGTTCAAAATGGCTTGTTTCAATATGATAATTTCATCATAGCAAAGAAAACTAAATACACGGTGTCCCAAGAACATGTATACGCACTTTGAATGATTATAACTCACTCAAAGTTTCTTTTTACAGGTACAACTGATTTGAAGTAATGGCAGAAGCAAGACTAAGCTTTGAGAAAAGGAAATTTCTCTTAAAGTGTTACAGGAAGTGCGAAAACTTAGCTGAGGTGTAGAGACGGTTTAGAAGGGAGTTTTAAATAGATCCACCAAGGCGACTCATCATTACTCGCATAAGAGATAGGTTTGAAACAAATGGAACTGTTTAAGACGTCCATAAAGGGCGTTCTGGAAGACTGCAGTCGTCCACCAGTCCCACACGAGAAGCAGAGCTGTTAGAAAGTCTCCACCGATCTCCAAGAAAATATGTTCGGCAAACAGCCCGTGAGACAGGAATCCCAAAATTGAGCGTCCATCGCATGTTGAAGCGCGTTCATTGGAAAAGTTTTATACCGCCATTAGTCCACGCCCTCAGTAAAGATGATCCTGACCGGAGAGTTGAGTTTTGTGAGTGGTATCTGGCAAAATCTGTAGAGGATGCACAGTTTCCAAATAAGTCTGTGTGGAGCGATAAGACCACATTTAAGTTAAATGGCTCAGTTAATCATCACAATTTCACCTACCGAGCACCTCAGAACCCGCATGTTACTGTTGAACATCACGAAAACTTACTAGGGGTTACAGTGGGTATGAATTATCAGCGTTGGGCGTAATTGGACCATTCTTTTTCGAAAACACAGTCACTGATCTCGTTTATCTGAACTTGCTGCAAGAATCTGTTGTGCTACACATTCGAAAGCAATTTGTAGATGAGGAGTTTTATTCCCAGCAAGATGGAGCATCTCCCCACTACCATCGTAATGTGAGGACCTATCTTGACGAAATTTTGCCGAACAGATGGATTGGGCGAAGAAGCAGCACTGAATTTTTCTCACGTTTACCAGATCTCACACCTCTGGACTTTTTTTCATGGGAATACGTCAAAGACAAGGTTTATAGCACAAAACCTGCAACAGTCAATGAGATGAGAGCAACAATTGAAAGGAAATGCACCCAAATACCAAATGAAATGATTCGTGAAGTTTGCAATTCCATCTGTCCGCGTTATCAGCAGTGCCTGGATCAGAACGGTAATCAGTTCGAACACTTGCGATAACTCAAAAGATTCTATACTTGTCTTCTTAAACTTGGATTATAAAACCTAGATATGTCTTAATAAGCATTGTATTTATAATAATTTTAAGTCTGTATAAATTTTTGGGACACCCTGCATGTACAATGTAACAATTTTTAACAGAAATAATTTAATGCGTTGAAAGTGATAGCTTTAAGTTTCCCTTTAATGACTACCTGAATATTTGAGTAAACGTTTGATAGATATATTATATAAACATCTCGCTAATAAATACGTTAGCCTATATGTGTTTTTCATTTTTGATTGATAGAACATAAAAATATTTAATTTCTTTACTTCTCTTACATTTTAATATCTGTAATACTGATATTATACCATAATTGACCTACATTTTAACAAATATTTCAGAGCTGGCAGTAAACCGTTTTATAATGTTTTGGTAAGAAAGCTTAACTTACATTTTTACCTGCAGATACTGTAAATTCCACCTCAATCTCAAGCATCTGGTCAAGAAGTAGTTTCGAAACATCTCTTTTCCTTCTGGCTAGAGTCAGATTGACTTTACCACATTTTACTTGAACTTTTTCAATAGTACAAGATCCCTCTGATGTACAGTACTGGGTTGTATTGAACTGCTTCGTAAAATGATTTAGAAAAAGTGTTTTGATAACTTCTTGAACACGTGGGTCAGAACAGTTCCCTGCAAAGTACTGGCCGCTAACAGCCTTTCTAATCTTCGATGGAACATACCACTCTGTAAACGTGTTAAATGTTAAAACGACAGCAATAATTACCGAGTACTACAGAGATTAACTGTTACATGTTAATTTCGAGATTTTCTTTAAACATTTGACAAGGTGCCACATAAGCGACTTATAAAAGTAAAGTATAAATAATTTACCCTAAATTAAAGACGTTGCTAATTTGTTACTATCCTAAATATTTGGCACTAACATTTTACAGATTAATTAAATAGGTAATAGTTCCAGTAGTCAAGAAAATAGTTTTCAACAAAAAAACTAACTTTTTTGTATTTTTATACAATATGTGTATAAGCTATATGTGATATAGCTATTCTAAGGAATACAGGCACACGGTTCGGCGGCCATGTTGACCTAGTTTATTTTCACGTGTAAACTAACCAGCACGTAGCTTTTAACAAAGTATGTTAAATGTGTTTAAAATGCTCAACATTCTTCTGTATGCCTCCACATCATTTTGTTATGTTAAATTATTCGAAAACTTCTTTGGCCCTTCTTTCATCTACGTTATTGGTGTAAATCAGAAAAAGAGAAAAGGTCCTAAGACTGATCCTTGAATTACCCTACTTGTGACAACAATCCAATACGACTCAATTCCATTTATAACTCTCTGCTTTTTTTTTTCACCTAGCTACTCTTCTATTCAATTAGCTAACTTGTCTCCAACACGTATGAGAGGAGTGAGGTTTGATATGTTGTATTTATGTGTGGATCTTGATACATATCTGTTTGACGACTTACGTAATGGTTGTAATTATAAGTGGAATGAATTAAGAGAGTTTAAAGTGAGTCTGGTTTGTTTACTTATCAAAATGCTGAACCTCGTTCTCGTGACGACCTTGACAAACTATATAAGGAAAATCGTGTTTCAGTGTGTTGTGAAAAATATCAATAATTTAACCTACAAAGATATTGATGCTATATTTATTTTACAGTACAAAAAATTTTAGAAGTAATAAATATAACAATATCGATAGTCAACATAAATGAGAAAGGGTTTGACAAAAAACAAAACAAAAACGCTTCAAAACATTTATTTGCATGTAAAGATTGTTTGTTTGTTTTTTGGAATTTCGCACAAAGCTACTCGAGGGCTATCTGTGCTAGCCGTCCCTAATTTAGCAGTGTAAGACTAGAGGGAAGGCAGCTAGTCATCACCACCCACCGCCAACTTATTTTCATATAAAAGATGTGCACAAATTGTTCAACCTAATACGATACAAAAAATAAAAATTCCTCCAAGTATTTTTACAAGATACCGAAATTTCTACTTTGGAACGTATTAAATTGGTTTAAAGTCTGATTCAATTATTATAAAATTCAAAGAAACTTATTTTGAGTATTTTAAGCATGCTCATTATATATTCCTGATAAACTTTCCTTAATAAAAGATAAGGTAACAGCTAAAGGTTTTGTTAATTTATAACAAAGAAAACTAAAAGAAATATATTAAAGAAAGAATATTTTTATCTGGAAATAATAATAAAGTTTATTTCTTGAACTTAACTCTGCTGTAAGAGTTCAAAATAAATAAAGTATTTATTCATTTTATTTACTTGTGATTGGTTTTTTTTTTCTTTATAAACATAATTTTCAGGCCCAAATTTATCGCGTCGCTTTTTCCTACAATACCATACCTTCAGCTACTTTTGTTTAATTTCAGATTGAGTTTCTTATCATTTCTCTTATAACCAAAGTTTCTTCTATACTTAAATATGCAAATTATCGACGTTTTAATTCTGGCATGGCCAGATGGGTTAAGGCGTTCGGACTCGTAATGTGAGAGTCGCGGGTTCGAATCCCTGTTGCACCAAACATGCTCGCCCTTTCAGCCATGAGGGTGTTATAATGTGACGGTCAACCCCACTATTCGTTGGTAAAAGAGTAGCCCAAGAGTTGACGGTGGGTGGTGATGACTAGCTGCCTTCCCTCTAGTCTTACACTGCTAAATTAGGGACGACTAGCTCAGATAGTCCTTGAGTAGCTTTGCGCGAAATTCCAAAACAACAAAACAAACTCTAATAAACATAATAATAGTGGAACTTAATTTACATATGTAGATCTTACTAACATAAACTTTTGAATTCGGCCGATAACCATTTATAACATGCGAATATTAAAAGTCCAATGAACACTTTCCAAAATGTGTTTTCAAAATTTTTGTAATCACTGAATACTATTTTAATTGACAATATATATAAATTCACTTGTATAACTTTGATACAGACATACCATGAAATGTAATTATTGCTACATACCTGCACAGTCTGGCCATGGAACTGGATAGTTGAGCGGATCAGTCTCCCACTTGGATGTGCTTTCACAAATATACCATTCCGCAGGTTTTGTAATGAAATCAAAGTTTTCATTACAGTATACCTGACAGAACTGTCCGTACAACCAGTCATCGCACGCTAAGGCACCATTTACTGGAGGTGGGTAAAATGGGCAATGATTCTCTATAAAATAATTTAGTATCAGAAAAACATATGTTCTATGAGGAAAGAAGTATTTAATTTTCATCAGTACACCTAGGGTCCATATGGACCCTGACGATAAATATTTTTTCAATGATCACTTTTATTTTTATGTAAGTATCACATTATTATTCTCTGACACAAAATGTGACTTGACATTTTACAACAACATGCTAAAGCGTTGTACCAAAACAAAGTACATACAATCAATGATTAGTTTCAAAATGACAAAATCGTTGTTTAGGAACAGTTCGTTCAACAATCACATTTGAAGTTAACTTTAAAACTTTCTAAAGGGGTTGATTGAAATAGTTATGTCATAGACATCTATCTTTAGTCTTTCTGAAGAATTTTGAAACGTCGTTGAATCTATTTGTACTAAATCTTTAATCTTCCAAGTTTATCTCTGCAGTTGTTGCCTTGAATATGACAATTGTTACCCCCTTTATCTTGGATTCTTTCATTGATATAGAAAAATTACACCAAATACTTGAAAGAACCTCGTTTAGTGCGCCCTTCATAAAATAAAATAGTATCTGTTTTGTTTCAAATATTAAGTAGTAGTTTTAATAATTCGAATGGAAGATTTATCTTGTTCTACTTCAGAAATGTCGTAATCTGAGGGTCGCGGGTTGGAATCCCCGTCACACCAAACATCATCGCCCTTTCAGCCGTGGGGGCGTTATAAAGTTACATTCAATCCCACTATTCATTGGCAAAAGAGTAGCCTAAGAGTTGCCGGTGGGTGGTAATGACTAGCTGCCAAAGTCTTATACTGCCAAACTAGGGACGTGTAGCTTTCCGCAAAATTCAAAAAACAAACAAACGAACATCAGAAAGGCATATATAAACATCTGTTTCGTATATGAATAGAACACAAGTAATAAAAATTCAAATTTAAAAGCAAAATCAAACAAATATAAAAAATAACCTCATATTTTAGTAGTTTTGTATTACGATAAATGTACTTACTTTTTACAATGACATCAAATTTACAAGTTGCTTTGTTACCACTGGGATCTTCTGCATAGTAAACCACAGAGGTGACACCTGGTGGATATCTTTCTCCAGATTTTTCATTCTTAGTGAATAAAATATATTACTGTCAATAGCATTATTATCATTGTATACCATATTCTATCATCAGGAAGATAATGTTGAGTTTGTTTTAGTCCTTCTTTCCAATAAAAACAGTCACATAAAAAAATTGAAGACTTAGAGCAGGAGTGGGCAACTTATTTTTTATAATGGCCACAACTGTAGCTAATGAAAACAACGTTGGCCACACTATTAAAAAAATTAAAATATGTTAGTTTAATCAAAATAATTGCATTTCAACTAAACTTCAATGTGTAAATTATGGGGGTTTTCATCAACAAGTTTCGTGACATTTGTCTCAATATCTGTGGATCCAAACATGGAAAATAATTTTGAAATTGCTATATTTAAATTTGCAATACTCTCATTTATCAGAATAGTGAGCCACATCTCTCTGATAGAATATTTTTGTTTACCTTTTATGTGTTCTACACTTTGCAGGGTAAGCATCTCGTCTTCAAATCCGCACTTATCCAAAGACAAAAAAGATGTAATTTCCTTACTGAAATTACTGAAGTCAAATTGAAATGGATTATGCAAAAATTCAAATATCAATTTCAAATTTTTAAATTCGGAGAAACGTGATTCAAATGTTTGATATAGATTTTTGATCCAGTTTACATAGAGATCATATTTAGCATCAGAGAAATCATAGTCCTTATTATTTTCTAGAAAACTATTCAAATTTGCAAAATGTGTGAAATCATTCTTTTGAAATTGTTCCGCAAGGAGGTTTAGCTTTAATTGAAATTCATGAATAGACTGTGTTTGTTCGCTTATTATTTTACCTCTTTCCTGAAGCTTCGTACTCAAATTATTCAAGTGAGCCATCATCTCACAAAGAAAGTTCAGACCACACTGCCATGACAAAGTTTCAATTTCAGGGAATTTTAATCTTACCTTTTCCCTCTGCCTTCCCTATAGTCTTAAACTGCTATATTAGGGATGGCTAGCGCAGATAGCCCTCGTATAGCTTTGCGCAAAATTCAGAACAAACAAACAATCATATAAATAATTTACACTATTATTGATTATAACCCATCTTATCTGAAAACGCCACACAAAGTTTAAACTTGTAGGTAGTAGAAATAATCATATTATGCCCAGCAATAGGAGTAGTAATGTGGTACAGTTATGCTTCCCACGCTGAAACAAGTGTATATATTTCTATTTTGTGGTTAACTGTTCAAGTTTTTTTCTAAGGCGCACAAAATCACTTGGCTTACTATGTTATTAAAGTGTTCAATATTGTAATGTCTTTTAAATAATCTGTAGTTTGAAACTATTTAATATTAACCTCTTCAAACTTCGAATACATTTTGTTTGTTTTTTTGTTTTGAATTTTGCGCAAAGCTACTCGAGGGCTACCTATGCTAACCGTCCCTAATTTTGCAGTGTAAGACAAGAGGGAAGGTAGGTAGTCATTACCACCCACTGTCAACTCTTGGGCTACTCTTTTACCAACGAATAGTGGGATTTACCGTCACATTATAACGCCCCCACGGCTGAAAGGGTGATGCTTTATTCTATGTTATAAACATTTATAGTGTTAAAACAATTTATTATATTTACGGAATAAATTTCCAAAAAGCGAAATCATAGCCATGAGATTATTAAAAAAGAAACTTACTATGTGGTGGGATCACATGCATATTGCTTACATTGTGTTAAAAATGTTAATAGATTTTATAAGCTTCCTCATCAGAAAAAAACAACAAAAAACAATATGTGATCTACAAAAACATAGTGTTAGACTTCAGGTACTAGATACGTATTTTACTTATAAGCATACAAACAAAAAGAAGCATCATTTATTTATGAATCTTAAATTAACTTCAAATTATTTAAATTATACTTACTGAAAAAGTTTTCAACTTTTTTAAAGAATTGTCCCAAAATTTAGGTTCACTCCACGATACTTCTATGTCTAGTTCATCGGTCTCTAACTCAATTGTTGAAGGACAAGAAAGGACTATAGGACGTTCATTGTCTGTTTTAAATAATTCAGAACCTATTGAACTTTATTAAGACCAAGGTAAATAGACACGAAGGAAATCTTTTTGCCACTAGTAGAACCAAATTCAACTATATAAAATACTAACATCAGTACAGAAATAAAAATATCCTGTACACATAGTTGATATAAAAAACAGGAATCAGTCCTGTTTATTACCTTTACCATAATTGTATATGATATTCTACATTTATTACGGATCGAAATTAAGATCCAGATTCCAGATCTTATATCTTGAAAAACTGATATTTTGAAGAAACTCCCAATATTCCTTTGACTTGACACATTGATGCGTTACTACATTCATTAGAAGTAAGAATTTGCAAAAGTATTCAAGTTGTCTACTTAGAAAGAGGACTAGCTTGTTTTCACTAAAAACATTTTTGTGATGCTAATACTTGCATCTATTGTATAACAGAAGTTAGTGCGACTCTATTTTTAACAACAATAAACAAGCCAGCCCAAAATGACTTTGAAGTGTTACATTACTTTTCAATTTCTTCGGCATAGTAATTGTACTAACTAGATATCACATTAAGTACCTACAGTTAGCCATTCAATTAGTAATTCATAAATACACGGGAACTGGTTATTGTTGGTGATTTAATAGTGTAATGCAAAAATAATATGTGACTTGCTGTGCAACATATAAATAACAACACTGTGGGTGTATACAATGATATAGTTACATGGAATATACTTTGTATTGTATATTTAACTATATACAGCAATTAATATGTTGAGAACTACAAAACAGTAAATACCAATGGCTAGCTGAAAAATAACTCAGAAAGAATCTAAATCATCGCTCTCGTTGAACAAGCGGTAAGCTTGAGGGCTTATACTCTGCAAATTGGGTTTCAATATCAGTAATGGACAAAACACAGATGGTCTACTGTTTAGCTTTACACTTAAACACAATTAACTACATTGTGTGAAACTCAATTTTCTATAAATCTACATCAGCCTTATCTCGTTTAACTTCTTTTAACAAGTGTCCTCTAGGTTATTATAAAATGTAGTAAAATAATTGAAAGTTCAAGTGCCAAGGTATCAGAATAAATAATTGGAAAAGTAAACTCTGATAAATTATACCTTTCACAGTGATTAAAGTTTTGCATTTAAACGATAATAACGCTGAATCCGTTGCCTTGAAAGAAATTACAGTAGTTCCTATAGGAAACTTTGCTGGAAACTTCAGTGCAGGAGACCAGGCGATTTTTGGTTTGAGATCGCTATTATCTGAGGCATGAAGTTCTGGTAACTTGACATAAGCGTAGTTCTTCTTTGGCTCTGTTGAGAACACTTTCGATGGTGGACACTTTAAACTAGGAGGCTCAATATCTGTATAAGTTAGAAACTATCTGATTGAAGGACATTTTCAGACTCGATTTAAAACTTTCTTTTTCTATCATAACACAGTAACTTAAAGATCTTATCTGATGGACACGATCATAATCACTACTTATAAGTTAACCATTTATAATTCAAAAAGTGACACAAAAGCAACATTTATTTATATGTGAACGTATTATAAAACATTACGTTCATTTCAAGGATGGTATGATATTTAGAATGTTACATGAGAATTAAGAGTAGACACAAAGAAAAATCATAGTTTAGAAAATAAACTGAAGTCCCTTTTAAGAAAATAAGTTTGATATAATGTTACAAAAACGCCAGCATAAAAATGAAAATAAGTTGAACTACTATTAAAAAATAATAGAGGTTTAATTATGGATTTTAAAAACATACCTAAGATAAGTTGATCATAATTTGAGATGAAGTTACATAGCTAGTTAAATGTTCAGATTAGTTTGTAGATTACGAATTAGGAGCATTTCCTTTTTTTAATGTTCATTCATCATTCTCCAAATCTGTTATTCTAAAATGTCCACTATTCGGTTTTCGTTACAGTCTTTGCTTAGGTGATTGTAAATTCCAGAATTATTGAAAGGGCTGTTCCCTAATTCTGGTAGTTAAGATTCGAGTCATACACCCAATATAGACTTATCTGTACCAAGGACAAAAATATTTGTATATTACCAGCGATTTTTTAAAAGAGATATTTTGTCTTTAAACAGGAAAAAATTGCATATCTGTTTGTTCTGTTTGAAGATTACTCTTAGGCGAGGTTGAGGATAATTTGAGTGCAGACTTCGGACTTTACAACCACCTAAGCAAAGGCTTTAACGAAAAACGAAATAGTAAACACTTTAGAATAATAGGCGCAACGAAAGATGAGTGGAAAATATGAAGTCCTCCTAATTCGTAATCTACAACTTAAGCTGAACAGTTAACTAGTAACTTCACTGTATCTATGATCAGCTTATCGTACCTGAGATGGACAAAAAGTTAAAACTTCATCTAACGAACAAGTGTCAATAAAACGGAAAAAAAACTTAATACGCATGCTACTGATAATAAGTTTCTGTAATTAAGTCTGTATTTTATTGTATGACTGATAACTTACCTCGACATGTTGGTATTTTGTCACTCCAATTGCCATGTTTGGTACATTGTAAAAATGGGGAGCTATCTATCTGAAATCCAGGGAGACAGGAAAACAAACAGACCGTATTAAATTCTTGATGCTTACCAGGAGTGCACATCTGAAGTATTCCAAATCGAGGAAACTTCAAGGCTGGACACATTACAGCTATTATCGGCGAAAAGAAACATTATCATTAATTATGTAGTTAATTAAAGAAAACATCCTTAACATGTAAAGTTAAAACAACTGTTACCAAATATGAAGAGTATTTAAAATAAACTGTACATAAAGATTTAGTGAAATAACTATCATTTTATAACAATTATCTGGGGCATTGAGATTTAAAACATATATAAGTACCACTCAGGATTTCATAAAATTTATAGCACATTTAACTCTAGTCTTTAAAACGTCTAAATTTATTTTGTTTTCTTAGTTAAAAATATGCTGTTTCTTTTCATCGAAATACTAATTGTAAATAGGCTGTTATAAGTTACTGTAGCACACGTAACTTAGGATAATAGCATTTACAAAATTTCATTTATTAATTGAAAATAAATTTAGCATTTTAGAAATGATGAGTACAAAAGTATAACATCTTGTAGAAATCTTGAAATCTAATAAACCTTAATCCATCTGAAGTCTAAAGTTTTCATGAATTTTCAAAAGACTGAATACGTACGGCAACAAAAATTATGATAATAGAAGTACATGAAACATATTATAATATACTAACGCTCGCAGGATATTTCTTGCCCTGACCAAACTTTTGTTGCTAAACATGTCTTCTTCTTTTGTCCAATTAAGATATATCCCGGTTTACAATCAAACGTACAAGAAGAACCGACCAAGAAATCAGGATCACCACACTTCTTCTGTCCATAAGGTGGAGCAATGGGCTCTTTACATCGAATTCCTTAAAAATAGTTTTATTTATTAGACCTAAATTATATCTTTTTCTGTCATCTTTATTCACATAACAAGATGGTTAATACAAAGCAGCATGGCCCAAGAAAACAGCTATTGACTAGAGATATTGATCATTCATCTGGATGTAAATTTATAATATGTAGCAATATGTTAACAGTGTTGAATACACAGACAAGGTTTCGAGGCTTTCTGTATTCAAATGAATGATAATGATAATATCCGTTGCAATTCAGTTAATTAATTAATTTAAATCTGGCTAAGCTCAGCACAGAAACTCAGCAATAAAAGTTAACCTAAATCTGACTAGGCTATACATGGAAACTCTTGAAAAAACTTGCTTTAAATTTAACTGGAGCCTAGAAGGAAATTCTGGAATAAATCTTAGTTTAAAATTGGCAAGATGCTGAAACAATTAAACAATATTGGAAGTATGGTTTCCTGTAATAATATAAAAGCTATTAAACTAACGTTATTTTCATATAAGAGAAAACTTACTTTGACAGACAGTTTCTGTAGCGGTCCAAATGCCAGTCTCTTTACATATACGATCTTTACTATTAGGATCTCGAAGTTCGTAACCCTTTTCACAAGAGAAGAGACACAAAGAACCAAAAGTATTACCACAAGGACGAAGCAAGTTACCATGAGATGGCGCCTGGAGTGGCGGACATTCTACAACTATTAAAAAAATTAAATATATACTTTACTGATTGATTAATTTCATATCTGAAAAAAAAAAGACAGAAAAAGCAAACTTGCACAATAATAGTCATGTCTCCGTTTTCCTTCTATATTTATAACTATTTTAAAATTACAACAAAGTCAATGTTCATTTAATTCTGTAATTAACGTTTCTTCTTTCAAGCATTTATATAAGAAGCTTCATAGACATTAATAACGAAAATAAAAACAAACGTTACCAAAGAACTTTGTTTACTAAGCTTTCATAGCTATGACTGAATTTGATGACATGAAACCGCATCAAGAACAAAAAACATGAATAAGGGATACGAAATTAGTGGTTTAGCAACTAAAATATTTGATTAAAAAATGAAATTGGAATTCTTAGTAGAAAAAAGTGATACTTGTAGGCTACGTATACTGTTTAATGTTACATTTCTTTACAATATAAATTTTTAAAACAAAAACTAAACAGCTACAGAATATTATTCGTTTTAGTAAGTGATACTTTTCGATACTGGTAGACCTTGGTAACTAGGTAGAAATCTACAAAGACACATGAAGCATCCGCTGCTACGAGTACTGATTGGTAGTTGACGTGAGAACATGGTAAAAAGAACAGTTTAAATTCTTATATTTTAATTAAAAGTGAACTTGCGCTAAACTTTCAACTCAAAAAAATTCTATCTCTTATTCAATTACCTTATTGTTTATCTTTAAAACGCGTGATTTAGCTTTATATATATCTTTTCAGAAACGTTTTCTAATTTATATTGAGTTTAATTGAAAATTTTATTATATTAACTTATTTACAACACCTATTTCCTTTTCTCTTTCTTTTGACGATTGTAGGGGCCCGGCATGACCAAGCTTGTTAAGACGTTCGACTCATAATCCGAAGGTCGCGAGTTCGCATCCCGGTTGCGCCAAACATGCTCGCCCTTTCAGCCGTGGGGGCGTTATAATGTTATGGTCAGTCCCATTATTCGTTGGTGAAAGAGTAGCCCAATAGTTGGCGGTGGGTGGTGATGACTAGCTGCCTTCCCTCTAGTCGTACACTGCTAAATTAGGGACGGCTAACGCAAATAGCCCTCGTGTAGCTTTGCGCGAAATTCAAAACAAACAAATAAAAACAACCAAGAACAAGTGTTACATATTCTCGGCATAATGTCATAAAATGCAAATCATATTGCAGAAATTTTGATTACTTAAATTTATTTTTCTTAAGATATTCCATATCCTCATGAATTATTTATATAATGGAAAGTTTTATTTTGTTTCATCTTTTTTCGATAAACGGTGTGTGATGTAGTTGTCCCGAAGTTTAAGTAGTCTTTACATTTAAACTGTGTGGAAGGATTTATGAATTATTATGTGTCTGAACACTTTCAAGTTGTATACTTTCTCCACTTTTACGTGGAGGAACTATTAATATTTAATGTATATTTGGACTTTAAGCAAGAAATTAAGGTTTAAAATCAGTTAGTAGTTGATATTAAATTGTATTTGATTACTAATTTTGAGCAGAGACGATTATTTTACAAAAACTAATCTTAGAGTAGGCCGTTCTGAGTCAAACTCATTGAAAGATTCTAAAATGATGTTCAGATATCTGAATTGTTTAACACTTAACCTAGCTTTAATGGATATAGTCTTCAAATATTTCTACTGCTAACTGCTGATAAACTTGCTCATGACAATCGTGTGAAATATATTAAATAAAAGATAAATTGTAAATACATTGTCCAGTGTCTGTACATTACTTGCATATACCTCCAATCAACAGTCAACTATAACTGGGGGATACTTACACCATTATAGACAAATTAGTAATTCACTAGGTTTCTCAGTTATTTTGTATCAGTCAAATAAGCAAAAAAAATGCTTGCAAACGAGTTAAACGATTACTAAATCATTTTACTTTAGGAAACAAAGGTTATCAAGTAAAGAGCTTTTAATTAGAAATATTCTTTACATATAATCTTTACTGAGTCTTCACTGGCAAAACTTAGAAATAGAGTACGACATAGGTAACAGACTGAACATCATACATAGGTAAAGGAAAGAAATGCTATAAGACAAATGAAGAGAAATGTGATATTAATAACCTGTCATAATACAATCGAAAATCTGTATGTCGAAGTGCCAAGAACATTAAGAATTTATTTAAAGTATCTGAATTTAGAAAAAATGAAACTGGGATCTTGACCTCAATTATTTAATATTTATGGACTAAACTAAATTTCAGTTTTACTATTAACCATACGTTTGAGATATCCAGTTTGATTGTAGAACACACATTATATAGACAGTATATTTTTACCTCATTAATTCAGGACTGAAGAAAGAATGCCTGTTACGATTGGCAAGAATTTGGATTGTTGGCTTTCTCGAATTTTGATATATTTGCGTTTTTATTCTCCGTATTTTCTAATTTTCATGATAATATCAGCATCTTTATTATTATCAGAAGTTTCATATTAGTTATAGTTTTGAATGGTTAAATTTCGAGAAAGAAACCGAGTACAATATTATAAACAATTTAAAAGTTAAAGTTATTTTAATTTAAAGCGCTTGATCACATAGACATTGTAATGACGAATGTTGGGGTGTTATTGTTATCCAAAGTATTTTCATATCTTTTATATGACAAACAGAGCTTCCAAAGTTTGTGTTTTAGGTATCTACAAAGCTATAATTAGCCTATTACTTCTTTTCTTCTAAATTTCAGTTTCATTCTAAATGGGCAACGTTACTTCTGGTTAGAGTTATGATGCTTTTAGTGGGTAGTGGTAAAAAGGCGAGGCTTAGTGACAATCAGTTATGAACTGAATATACTAAACTGTCTTACGTTTAGCTTTTTTAACCACTACAAAAACATGAACATGAGTATACGATAAGTTCGAAAACATACGTTGAATTTTGTGTCCTGTAGTTGTTATCATTAGTGTTATTGTGAAGTAACATCACATCCAACATATTTCGTCAGTTTAATATTTATTTGCTTTAAGATTTTATATTCCATATACACGTACTATACATCTGGCGTTTTACCTGAGTCTTGTGTATTGTGGCAAAGGCAACCTGATAAGTGTGATATTGAATGAAATATTTTTACGACAGTAATGTGTTAGATGCCAAAGGTGGCTGCTATGCTATCACATACACTTCTTATATAAGGCTCATAAAGAAAGGTGTACTATCAACTAACTATGTTATAATATTATATCAGCTAACGCCAGCTTAGATGCTATACATCATAAAACTCAGGTTTAATTGTTTTTCCACTGCACAAAGAAGCACTTACTTGTACAAGATTTTCCTGTTGAAGGATCTCCATTGTACCCAGTTACACACGAACAATCTCTTATAGAGGTACTGCCCTCTCGTAGCGTTGTTGCTTTAAAAGGACAAGCGGTACAATCAGAAGCTACCTCGTAACTGTTCTTGTACGTTCCTTTTGGGCAAGCTGTAAAAACAGTTGTGAGAATTGTACATTCAATTTATTCTTGTACGTCCCCTTTCCACAAGATGAATAATTATCAGTATTGTGCATATAATTTACTCTTGTACATTTCTTTGAGACAAGGTGTAGACATAATTGTCAATTTTGTGCATATAATTTACTATGATAAAATTGGAGAGAATCGTAATTTCTTCTAAATAAAAAATGTAACCGTAGAGACTTTTTTTAAATTTTTTCCTTTAACAGAGAAACTATTAAAAATTAAAAACAACATCAACGTAGGCTAGTTGTGTTGTGTAACATTAAAATGTTTGAATTATTATAAGAAACCAAATCATGCGTTGATTTTTTGTGCTTTCTGTTTAAACAACACCAATGTTTTTATTTTATTAATTATTTTCAATGACACATGTGATAAAATTACGATACCCGGTGTGATAAAAATAATACATGTTTTAAACATAGTGAAAAAACCAGACTAATGATATTATATTTAGCATAATTTTTCCCATGTCTATGATATCAGCTGTCAAGAGCTTCATGCTCAGTAGTAACGACAGAACGACTCATAAAACATTATTTTATTTTGTGTTTCCACGCCTTTCGTCTCCCGCTGGTACAGCAGGAAGTCTATGGATTTACAACGCTAAAATCAGAGGTTCGATTCCCCTCTGTGGACCCAGCAGACAGCCCAATATGGCTTTGCTATAAAAAACCCACACTTTTCAGTGGCTTAGCGGCACATCTAAAGGCTTATAACGCTAAACTCAGGTTTTTATACACACAATGGGCAGGGTACAAATAGCCCATTATGTTTATGTGTTTTTTTCTTATAGCAAAGCCACATCGGGCTATCCGCTGCCAATTATGTATATTTGCGCTTAACAACAAACAAACAAAATGTATTGCTTTCATGTTACGAAAAAAGATTTCATTTAATCAGAAACATAAATACAGTGCACATTCCGTATGGATAGAACAAAATGTATAGGGTAAGAGAATTAAGTTTCACGTTCGAAACGTAAAAATCGCCTACGCACGTCAGCAAAATAAATAAATTTAAATAACCTTGCTTACTTCAGGAAAATCCCTATTTATGTTCAACATAAGCTGATGTTGAAACCACGACAGCCTTTTATTTCTAAGGTTGTTTATTTTAAGTATCTTTCTTAAACCTTTTCACGAATAGAAGAAAGTCACGCGCGTCACATAAGATGACCTTTTCCGTCTCGTAGACATAACACAAGGTTTTGATCCCGTTGCGGAAAGATGGAAGAAACTAAGACTTGATGGCGCTTCAAATGGAAAGTGTTCAAGGTTACGTTGTGCTTGCCAAAACATATGGAAGTAATTTCATCAGAAGAACGCCTTTCTATACGATGGATCATCAATTTATTGCGTAAGGATAAACCCCCCTACGAATTCCGCACGGAGTCGTGGGAGGTGGATTTACTACAAGTTATTACTGACGTATATTTTCAAATGAAAACAAGATGTGTTAAGTAGAACTCTTGTACGTTTTCAGAAAATGTGAAATGACGTCAGACTTAAAATAATTTTGAAAATATAAATACAAAATATTTAAATTGGCGTTGGGTTGCATCTATGTGCATTTGTATGTTTGGTTAATCTAGTAACGATATTTATGATTATATTTTATTAAAAGATATTAAATCGTTTTTACTATTTTACTCAGTTGTAACATAGACATATACAGGGCAGTTAAATTTCATTCCATTTCATATAAAAACATACTAAAATAAATTACTATCAAATATGTTATGCTTGAGTTTACACAAAAAGGAAAACAGTTTAATTGCGGTGAAAACTTAAATCGTCTAGTAAGTTTTAAATATCATGTAATAATAAACTTACGTTGTTCTGTAACAATTTAAAAGCTTATAGCTCTAAATATTGGGGTTTAATCTCTACAGATAGTACAGCACAGGCAGTCAACTGTGTAACTTTGTGTTTAACAACAAATTACCTGAAGCATTAGCAACACGTTTTCATTCATACTGTTTTTAAAAAATAGATGCAATTATTACATATATATCTTTTCACTGAACTGTAGCTAATTAAAACTTCTATAAAACACCCATAACAAGAAAAATTTCAAGGTACATAAAATCAAATATATATATATATATATTCTCTTGTTTTCAAACAGTTATTTATTCTTAGTGCATGATATCAGTTAGTTATTCTTGTGTCTCGTTGTAATAACATGCTTCACTTAATGACATGTGAAACCGAAAAAAACTTTTTTCAGTGTGTTACTTATTTCTTCTTCGAAAAATAAGTTGAGATTATAATTCACAGACATCTTTGAAAAACGTGCAAAGCAGTTCGGCCTATTTTGCCTTCCAAAATTCAAACGATCTAGGACTGGGAGCTGTTTTTCAATATGTCCAAACATGTGCTGAGAAAAATGTGGTCTTTCTCAAAGAGAAATAAAAAAAATACACAATACATATTTTGGAATCGGTGAGAAATTTACAAATAAATATTAAGTTTAACATAACAACATAAACAATGTCTAGACGTTATTAAAATGTATTAGATTTATCCATTAACAAATAAATCGTTAATATATTTAAACTTCAGAATTTTATAAAATTCTAAGAACCGACTATTTATTACAGTTTTATAATTATTCCCTCTCGGTATGTCTACGGACTCACACTGTAAGAAACAGGGTTTCGATACCCGTGGTGGGTAGAGCACAAATAGTCCATTGTGTAGCTTCGTGCCTAATTACAAACAAACAATATTATAATTTACTTTATCATAATTAAGAAGTAAATAGGAAGTGAATACACACAACAAATAGGGCAGGAAACAAAACATCATACTATGACATCGTTTTCAGTGATTTTTCATTGAGACTGGTTTGTGGTTGAAAGTTTGTGTTTCGTCTCGGAATTGAACAAATGTATTTTAAAAAGTTACTGACCTCTACTTTTCTCATCTCTGATATGCCGCATTGTTATTTATATGCTTTGTATACTGTTGTTCTGATGGATGTCTTGTTTGCACTACCGTACTAATATATTTTGCTCTCAGGGAAAAGTGTGCCACTACTGTAGTAACTTGTTGTTTTCACTGTAGTAACTTGTTGTTTTCAGGAAAAGTGTGCTACTACTGTAGTAACTTGTTGTTTTCACTGTAGTAACTTGTTTACAAGAAAAGTGTATTGCTACTGTAGTAACTTGTTTTCAGGAAATGTGTGCTACTCTTGTAGTAACTTGCTGTTTTAACGAAAAGTGTGCTGCTATTGTAGTTCACGTTATTAGCTTGCAAAAGAACTGTTACGAAAAAGAATACCTAAATATTATTCTCCAAAAGTAGTATATATAAATATATCAACAGTGAATTTTGTATGCAATAACTGATTAACTCTTTGTCTTGTCATTGTAATACTATAAGTTCTCTAGCGCATATAGAAAAATATCAGATAGTCAGGTTATGTAATGTCTTACCTTTACAATTTCCAAGCTGTCCGTCCAGTCCATAATAACCTGGTCCGCAAGCACATGTGTGTGTTCCAGAAAGGAGACCACATGAACACTTGGCCATATGATCACAGCAGCCGGGATCATCAGGCATCCCTTTATAAGGACTGTTGCAGAGATAGTCACAATCTCTTACGGTCCCGCCCTCAGACCAGGTTCTCTCGTAAAGATCTGCAACGAATTGAGAGTTTTTGGGCTGAATAATATAAATAAAACTTTTTTAACACAAATTTTAAAATACATTTTAACTATATTCAGAAAAAAGGTACTACAACCTAGAGTAAACTTCCATAAGAATTTGAGTCCAGAGTTTAGTTTTCTAAGAGAGAGAACACGTTGAAATTACAAGTAAGCATTACTATGAAATCTCTTTTGTAATACTGGTTTAAACATGTAATTATAAGTAAGCATTGCTATAAAAACTTGCTTGTGATATCTAGCTTAAACACATAATTATAAGTATACATATGTTAGAGAAAAATAATACTGATAAAATTAAGGAAACAAAATCAAAAGAAAGGACTGCGTTAAAAACAGCAAATCAAAACATTTGGCTAACTACATTAGTTTGTTATAACCTAACATGGAACCGAAAGAAAAATAAATTTAAAAATAACAAATAAAAAACACTGCACTAATGAAAATATCCCAGAGTACAAGCTATAATGTGGGATATAAAATGTACCCTAGAACTTGGAAGTGACTCCTAAAGTAGGACCAAAATTGCGATGGGGATACATCGTCTATTAGTCTTAACCTCCATTCGCCAGTCTCACATAAAGAAATAAAGATAAAGATGTAGCAAAAGATATGGAAATAAAAATTAGGAGAGCGAGATGTGGGTTCTCAAGCCCACAACGTTCCACATCTATATCACCCTTCACTGCCAGCAAACAGTTGTGGGAAGTTGATACTCTCCAAAGTAAAGAAGAAAAATAGATATATGCATATAAGTAATCATTACTATGAAACCTCTCCTGTGATATCTAGTTTAAACATATGATTTACAAGGTACTTGTTGTAATATGTCAAACATATATACATAAAGCTAACTTTTAGTAGCCGTATAAAACAAATTACAGTAGAGAATATCAGTAAAATCATTAAAAGTTTAAGATATAAAACAGTAAAATGTAGTATGTAAGAAAAATGAATTCTCATCAAATAAAAATAACATATACATGTATCTTCTATAGGGAAATAGTATACTTCAACATTGTATTCTGTTTTAAATATCTATTCATCACCTATTTTTTAACAGTTAAGTAACTATCCCCTTAGTCTTTTGGCTTATTTTTATTGTAAATTATGCGAGTCAAATAAATTTGTATACTCCAATTTAAGTTTCTCTTCGCATGTTAAATTGTTTGCTCTGCGACGTGCACTTAACAACCACAGCATACAGTTCCAAGATCTCTGAAAATATTCGTAAAGAAACCTAAAGAGAAACAGTGATTTAGGAATTCATATAAATGTTATTTAGAAAAAAAAGCAAGAACTCATGAACTTGGTTTTTCGAAAATGTAAATGTAACGAAATGACTTGCAACAAGCATTGTTCTTAAGTAATGTGTTTAAATTACTGAACGTTTGGGCTAGCTATACACACATACATATATATATATATATACATCAATAAATATTTCTATATTTCACAAAGTTCTTGAAACCATTATGACTCAAATGTTTTAAATATATACGTATAATTGTGTTATTCGCAGATTATAAACGAATATAAAAAAGATTGGAATACGAAAATTCCTATACATTATATATCAGTAGAAAAGTAATGTTAGATTTATCGCTGTGAATTATAATAAATAAGTATCAAAATCTATACGACCTTTTCTGTATTTTTTATGAATTATGTGTTTTTTAACAAAATATTTACATAGTACATTTAATAACACATACATTGCAGCGTGTTTTAAAACCTACCTCCTCGAATTCTATGAGCAAGTTTCTTGAACTCACGAAATTCAGGATAGATAAAGCTGTGATTTACACTACTTGCTATTGCTTCCAATTCAGATCTAAAGAATCGACCAATACCAAAAGTGAAAATCTCTACTCCAATCTTTTTCAGTTTGTTTGCGACAGAAACAGGATCAACTCCACGATTTGAAAGCCCATCACTTAACAAGATTATGACCTATTTGTTAGAGAAAACATACATGAAACACAGAAATAAATGAGGTGTTAAAGGTTTGAAAAATATTTACAAGTTACTGACACTAATAGCAAAATCAGCTATCATATTATCTAAACACCAATGATGCCATATCTTCACACATACTTTCAAAACATACGGAATTCAACTTCTTTTTAAAACAGTTTTTCTAAGGTTGTCAAAAATAGAAACATTTTAATACTTCTAAATTGAATACGTAATATAATAATTTTGCATGAAAACTATATTTTTATGTTTCTTTACAAATTGTTTGATTTTTGAAAGAGGCTATAATAAATTATTTTTGTTTCAAATTAGAAATTTTGAAGCTATTAAACTACTGGATGCTCCAAAAGCTAGTTGTTCAACACTATTTGTATTCTAACACGTAGCACAAAAACTACTTACCTGTCTAACGAGCATATTTTATGCTCTTGTATTGTTCACACACATATATATATGTGTGCCCCTCCCAAATTTCATAGTGTTCACATTTTCCCTATTAAATGCTAAGAAAGTTTTTTACTGTTATTTTCCCTTTTCTTATTGTCATCTTTCGAAGCTCTACTTAAATAAGTGGTTGAGTCTAACAACGTAATATTTTTTCTTTATGTTCATTGGTCTTAAGATTTTGGCCAGCCAGCAGTATATATACATACATTAATCTGAAAGAAAGGAACAACTAAAAATAAAAAAAAGTTTACAATGTTATCGAATAGTCAGCATGATTTCACTAAACGAAAATTTTGCCTTAAAATACTTTGACACTCTTTGAATAGACTACTGCTTGTGTAGATGAGGGTAACAGTGATATCCAATTGATTTGGAGTCTTTGGATTTTCAGAAAACATTTAACAAAGTGCCACATAAAAGACTTGTAAAGAAATCTGTGAAGGTGGGGAGATAATTAGCAAATTTGATAGAAGAGTGGTTTTATGAGAAAAAGCAGAGGCTTGTCACAAATAGAGTTAAGTAAAACTGAATGAATATTTCAAGTGGAGTATCTCAGGGCTCAGTCACAGGACCTTTACTATTTTTATTTACCTGTATTTACCATACAGGTAAAGAAATGGTCAATAAATTACTTAAATTTGCAGGTGATATTAAGATCTTGTGTGTTGCTAGCTGTGAAAAGAATGCTGATGATTTGAAAAGAATATAAATCACTTACTACGTTCGTCAAATTAATGTAAATAGATTTTAATTATAATAAATGCAAGATAACACATGTGGCGTATCATAATCTAAATTATAAGTATAATTTGAATTAGAATAACCTTAACAGTGTCATAAAAAGAAAGGGATCTTGATGTAATAGTTGATCATCTCTAAAGCCATCCAAACAGTGTGTTGTCATTACTGATAGAGAGAATGGGATTTTAGGTTGTAGCTACAGAAATATTGAATACAAGTCTAAATAGGTTATAAGTTTATTGACTAGTTCACGGATAAGGCTACATTTGGATATAGGCAGAACATTGGAAGAACATTGAATTGTTGAAAAGTGCTCAGAGAAGGTAACTAGATTGAACCCTGGAATGAAGAGGTTGTAATATGAAAAGTTGAAATCTCTCAAATTGTTTTATCTTGAAAATAAAAAAGAAGAGTTAGAGAATATCTGATTCAGGTGCTTAAGAATGTAAAATGAATTGATAATATTGGTGCATCATCATTTCTCATACTGAACAGTGAGAATAGTAGGACTAGGGGATACAAATATAAATTATTACAGAGTAGGAGTTGGCCTTTAAAATGGGTTGCTTTCAGATGTTGAGGGAGTAGTAAATTTAAGTGCTATTAAGAAAAATCTTGATAATTACATGAATGATAAGGGCTGCCTTTAGTGTTTTTAAGAAAATGATTTATTAATAGTTTTAGTTCAGTTTATAATATGGAACGTGTTGCTCCAAAACGTTATGCTATAATCCATATACAACTCTGTAGGAGGGGGAAAAGAACTGAATTTAGGCCACACTATACTGCATAACTAGAATAATTAGGTCATATTGATTTTAGCTTGTTTCTTGTCTTGTTTTATATCACATGTATTTTAAGGTAAAGTTTGTAAACTGATATGTTCAGTATTTCATAAGCAGACAAGATCCAGTTCCTAAATTATTTTAAAACCTACTAATAATGTGTAAAAGAAAATACAAAGACAGCGAAAAACGACCAACAGCATGAAGTAATCGTTACATCAAAACAAGAATAGTATGACTGAAATCTTAGAAAGTTACTTGTTCTTGAGAAGCATGAAAATTATAAAAAAAAAGTTTTGAAAAAAATGCAGGTTTTTACATAAACTTCGTAATTCAATTTTAACATCTATTTTTATGGAACCAGCCATAAGTATACTTTCTCAAAGTAATTTGGTGTAATTAAAAGAAACAACTTTATAACACCATCATAACAATTATATCATGTAACTAAAATATTTTTGGTGGATTCTATATCAGAAAAAGGAATATAATAATTGACTATTATTATTCTTTGACATGGAAGATACACCGTTAGGATTCCTCATCTATGTGACCTATCCTACTAATCTTAAGATCTATAACGTCGTAGATCTTTAATGATTCAGAAAAGAAAGTTCTCAAACATAGATCAACAGATGAAATTAACGTCAACCACAAAGGGTAAAGACGAAGATTCATAAATAGAAAACTAATGATATCACTAAGAAAACAAAAGTAAAGTACAAAACTCCGAATTTTAAAATTGTGAGTCATTAGACTTACCGCTGTTCACCATAGAATAAAGTTTTAAAATAAAGAATTGGTTTATCGAGAACAAGTTTAGTATAAGATAAAATTAACAGTTTCTGGTTTGTTTTTTGTTTTTTTATATAAGAGTCTAAAACAATTTGCACATAAATTGTCTTTTCTGTAATGATGTTTTTTGTTATACTAGACTAAAACAATGAGTTGATGTTCTTCGAGAAAATGAATCTCTGCTGTAAAGACCCCCTTCTAAGGAATGCTGATAAATTAGTTGTTCGTGACCCCCCCCAAAAAAAAAAAAAAAACTAAGGAAAATATATTAAGAAATTTCAATAAGAAAAACATTAGGTGTAAATTCCCGCCTGTTTAACTTAGCCTTCAATCGTAGACGTTAAAAGTAACAGTTTATAATAGAACACATCTTTTCAGTATAATTCTTCTTAAAACATTAACTTCCTCTGAGATACTTTTTTTGTTACCATGATACTTTTCACGTAATTACTTAAAATCTATGTTTTCTCATATGTCTAGTTTAAGTTAAAATTTCCTGTTCCTACGCTTAAGTAAAAATAAGTATAGCCATTATATAAGCTGAATAGGACTTAGCTTATTATTTTGTTTACATTTGATAGCAACTGTCGGGACTTATTAAGCTATCACATTTTTAATATTCATATGGCTCTTAGCTTTAACATTAGAATAGAACAGAAAAGAAATACAAAAACGAAATGATATATTGCATACATTACCTTTTTCGTGTCATCTCGAGAATTTTTTAAAACATCTTGAGCTTCCAAAAAACCTGCACCCATGTTTGTGGCACCAGAATTCTTATACTCTACAAACTCTAAGTCACGTACCAGATGGCACTTGTTCTTCGGTTCTTTTATGTAGTCTAGGTGACGCTCTAAAGAAAGAAGTAACAAAACACTTTATGTATACTCTGCATCAAAAATTTTCGCGACATTTAATAGACGTAATTTGTTTAAATCATAATTTTGAGAGAACGAGATATGTTTTTATAGATGTATACAAAATAAATTAAGTATATAATGTAATAACCCCACTATACAATTTCTTCTCTACTTAATGCAGCTTTAACGAAGTTGTTTCTTGATTTACGTGTTTCCGTATTGTTTGTATTGCTGTGAATTGTAAAATCGGTATGGTATTCCGTTTTTTGAAAGATTATAAAACGGGTAGTTCTCTACTGCATATAAAAAAGGCAGTAAAAACTGCTGGTTGGAAAACTAAATGTCAACAAATATTAAAGACAAAAAGACACATATGATATGACTAACCTCACATCATACAAAATAAGTTGCCTTTCGATTATTCCTTACACTCAAAAAAGTTAAAGAAGAATGAAATAGAAATTCACAAAGACTCATGAAATTAAAGTAATAAATCAAAACCGAGAAGGAAAAACAACTAGAAATTTAACAAAGAATAAAAAACAAGTTGAAAATTGTTATAATAGCCAGGCTTATGAAAAGAAGAAAAGCATACGTAAAGAGCCGTTTCTAAATCAGTCTTGTTTACTTTTAGTTGGTGCACAACAACTCAAAACAAACGGGCATGAGAAACAGCGCCACTACCAATAATTGGCCAATTATAAGCACTTAAAGTTTTGATAGCTGTTCTACCTCACGTGATAGTCGGTAAGGTAATCTTAAATGATAAATTTCTGTTAATTAAAATTGAGCTAATTAATTATATATCAAAAGTAGTCTATATTGTCACAACCCACAGGGGCTACACATCCAGGACTATTTGTGCACATGGTTAGCACTGAATACTAAATTTTCGCTCAAAGTGTAGTGAAATTAAGAATTTTGATATCCCTACTTTTGAAATGCCCAACAGAGAAAAAGAAACACACTGTTGAAAATCAAAAGCTGAAAGAGTTAAGCTTTTTTGTGGAAACTTTTCTCAAGAAACTGTTAAAAAACAGGAAAAATAGCCTAGAACTAGAGGCTAGAAGCGCCTGAGCCATTGTAGCTTGCACAGGCCAAAAAAGAAAATTGACTTAGACTAATGTTAATAATTTGCAAATGCAAAATGAAATATCAGAAAGAACAGCATAGTAAAATGAAAGAACCTAACGCAAGACCTTTACTACTATATATATATATATATGAGGAAGGATTGAGAACAGTTGTTGGAACAATGAATTGCTGCATAGTTTTAAAAACAGCATTAATGAATAATAACCCCGTTTCTTAAAATTGTAAAGATGCTTGTTTCTCCAGTTTAATAGGTTTCAGAAATGTCAATTTTCCTGTGATGAAAACAAAGTTTTATTTTATCATGAAATAAGATATCCAGCTGAGATGATTTATTAGCAAAAACTATTTTTGGGTTTTACAAAAACGACTGTCATAATTCGAAAGTTGGAATTTTCTGGTTCGTATTAGAAATTCAGCTACAACTAAGAGATATTGTGCTTACAGACCCTGTGACTTACAGTGTCTGTGTGATAATTACAAAGTGCATACTAATACTCACTAACAATAAATTCATTCGACGGGAAACGAAATTTAATAATGAACAACAAAACGATGGCAGGAACAACGAACATTTGACACATGTGTGTACAGTAACAAATATTTAATTCTTGAACATTTTGAAACGCACATCTTCACCAAATTATACTGAGCAGAGTCAGTTATTATGTGCAAATATTTATGTAGCTAACATTTTTTTAAAAAAAGTAACTAAGACACAGACCAAGAGGATGGCATAAATTAAAATACAACAAAATAAACAGATGATTGGATAATGCCACAATATTATACAAGTATACAGGGCAGACTTAATTGCAGTGAAGTTCTGTTATTATTTAAAACTGGGTGTTAATTTATAGTAGATACACTTTCTTTAATTAAAAGTTTAATATTGGATGACCCAAATGAGATGACATTGAAATTCGTAATCAATTCGTATTCACTATGTTTTGGAGCCTGATGAGTTTGATAAGTGTTTACCAGTTCTATTTGATACTCCCATATGTTCGCATGGATCGCAGCTGTAATTGGCATAAGGTTGCAACAATGTAAGTGGAATTACAACCACCATAACTGTATCTATATACGATCCTGAAATAAATAGTTGTAGGTAATAGTTCTTTAGATCAGAGTAAATTTTGTATTCTGAAATGTGATTTAAATATCATTTTAGTCGAATTTGTGAATAAAACATTTTAATTATTCTTAAAATTTGTGACTTCACTGTGAAACTTTGTTTACCTAGAAAAGAAACGATCAGTCTTAATGAGTGTTTATCAAAATATAAAATGTATTCTAATTTAAAGACATATTAACGACCCCTATGGGTATATGTATGTACCGAAATGTTCAAGAATTAAATGTTTGTTATTATATCGATTATAGCATCCAAGCATTTCTCAGTTTGGGTTGTTGTTTTTTATGATGATAAATTACTCTTGAAATTTATGTAAATTATTTTCTTCATACATCTAGAAACCAGAGTTTTGTGTTAATCACTCAAATAATGAATTTCAAACAAAAATGAATATTTAATCTTGTTCTTAATTGTATTCTTCTATGCAATTTCTAGTAGTAGTGCTTAAGCCTTCATTTCCTTATATCTGTCGTGAATTTTAGCCTTGAGATAAATATTGAAGTTTCCTTAATTATATTTTACTTAACTAACAGGTTCTTTAATTGGATTCAGAGAGCTGTGGACATATTCCCAGTCTTTGTCTGTTTTCTAGAAATTACGAGTTTATTCAAAATGGATATCACCAGAATGATCTTGTGTTAATAAGAAGATAACAAGGCAAAGGAAATCAACACGACAATAAAAAAGTGTTTTATTATCTCCAGAAAATTCTGCAAGTCCTAAACTAAGTTTCCAACTTGATTTTAGTAACTTCTGTAAATTTTCTACCACATAAGTAATCGCATGTAAGTTTCGTGATATTTAAATATAAAAATATATCACATTTAAAAAAGATATATTAATTTTTCTAGGTCCCCCGCTGGTACCGAGGTAAGTCTACGAATTTACAATTCGATTCACCTCGGTAAACTCAGTAGATAGACTGATATCACTTTGCTATAAGAAATCTCACACACACATTTTTCTAGGAAGTGAAAAAAGTGTTAAAGAGAATTTTTGTAAATGCTTAAACATTAGAATTCATGTTATAAAAAAGAAGCAAATTTCACTCATAATGTTTTTTTTAAAAAAGCACTAAAATAAAACACTGACAAATATTGAACTCAGCAGCAACAAACTAAAGAATATTGTTGAATTTGAGGATAAGTATGTTCTGTATCCGTAAAAAAAAAAGAATTGTTAACATTAGTCAGAAGAAGCATTTGTACAACTTTACAATATTAGATCTTAATACATAATTTGATCTTGGTGCACGTTCATTTTGGCCCATTTTCGTCCTCCCTTCCCCTTCTTAGGTAAAGAAAATAGTATACACGAAGTTACTCAAAACTTCAACATTAATAGCCCTATTAATATTTTGTGTATTTTAGCTAATAACAGCAATTGTAACATCTTTTACGTTATTTGCCATCAAGTGGCTAATTCCCTTACTCCGGACCTTAAGCATCTTAATATTACAAAGAAAACAAACTCTCTGCCTTAAAAGAAACAAATATTCTGTTACTTATTAATGAACTAAAGCTGTTTTTCGATCTTACTTTCATACAACCTATGTTAAAATGTCCGTAATGTTATGAAAACATTAATTCTTTTGTAACAGCTTTCTTTTATTTACGTGTTCTTTTCGCTAAAAATAAAGACAACGTTCAGGTCACTTATTTTTAATGTAAGTTATTCATTTCTTCGGTAACGTTTTATAGGCTACTTTCGCTAATGGATTTAAGTTGCAAATAAAACTAAAAATTTTCAATATAAAAATATTCAGTTTCGCCTCACAGGTTTCAGCACTTGGCCACTTGATTCTTTTTTTCACATCAGGAACTCTCCAAAATATAGTTGAACTCATTGTTATAACCGATTATGTTAAGTGTAGTTGCATTTTTAACATAGCTTTGTTCGCGATAAACCTTTTCAATGCCGTCAGTGAATTGCCAAATGATTTTAGTCGTCAATCTTTGTTATCCTGAGTTTTATTTACATCGCAAATCGGGATTGGAGATTAGGATTTAAATTTTGTTTTGGGTAAATGAAAAGATGTTTTTTATCTGTTTTTCCCATTATGTAATAACTTTTACTAGACGCGTTGCTAAAAACCTTGAATAAAAACTACAGTCCATAATAATTAGTTTTTATTAAGAACGGGAAGAAAATCTCGTAAAACCTCTAGGTCGAAACAGAATATCCTTAATTTAGTTTTGATGAAGATGATGAAAATTTTTCCCACATTCAAAACTTAAGCCTTAATTTCTTTACTTCCACATTTTTATTGTTTATCTAATTGAAATATTCCCCTAAATTTTCTTTACTATTACAAATTCTTTATGCATACTAACGTTTGTTATTATAATCTTACCTGCAGTGTTGCTGTAGCTAATAACGGCAAGTCTACTTGCATTAGCGTCAATCACTATATGTGTTAGAAAACTCTCCACAAAACCTTTCTCTATCTCAAAGTTCGCAGCACCTACGCTTCCCGATCTGTCTAGAAGGAACACAATATCAGAATTTCTTTGAATGAATGTTTTTTCTGCCACTTTATCCAATCTTTGATTTTGTTTATTTTGGCCATTTGGTTGGTCTTTAGCCTTTGCCGCCAGAATAAAACAAATCTTAAGGATAAACCAAGTTCTTCCTAAACTTGTTTTGGCTACCATGGCGATTAACTGTGTAAGAATAACCAATCTTACAGTAAGCAGTTATCTTTAAAAAGTAAACGTACTGATATGAACAAGTACAACGATGAGATGCTCAGTAAATAACATGGAAACTTATCACTTGAACTATCAATGAGTAACTGAATGACGCGTGTGACGAAACTATCACGAATCTGTCTGAAAAACTTATCTTTAACTGGAATCTGTAATTTCTGAGAAATAAATTTATACTGTCAACTATATTTCAATCCAAACTTATTAAGAAAATATTATATTACATTGGTTTTCCCCATATTATGCAAACGAACTTCTGTAATAAGATACAAGCTAGATGTTCGTATTACAGCAAATGAAAGAATGCTCATATGCAGAGTAAACAAGCTGCATCTTGACGGATGTAGAAACGGAAGAAAACACTAAACACTTTCTTTGAAAACAGGAACAACAAACATATTATCACTTATATAAATACACAAATGTATATGTAACTTATATCAGGATAGTTTGTACTTGATTTACTTTTCCATCAATGCCACCATGTAGCTCCGAAAAAATTATGCTATTGTATTCTAAAATAAAATGTATCGCATCCCAAAAGTTTTTAATTCGTCAATACAGGATCACTTGTTCAACGTAAAAGTATTTCTCAGCAATGTTCATTAGGCTTGTTCTATCAAACAGTTAGCTATTTTGTTTTTTCAAAAGTGATATTTTCAAGGGTTATTTTCTATTTGCTGAATGGCCTTGAAAGAATATGTGTAGAAATTGAACGTTCTTAAAAGTTTTAGTTAGATATAGAATTCCTAACTGCTTTATAAAGCGCCCGTCTTTAGATTGGCCAGCGTTTAATTTTATGTATTACAATGGTTGAATAATTAATCATATTATTTATGAACTAAAACTCATTTATCAACAATAAAAATTTCTTTGTACAAGATGAAAAATGATTATTTTTTTGGCATTTACAGGGAATATCTCTTCTTTTTCTAGTATTCTACAAGATTTACAAAATATAAGCAACAAAAATAGATGAATCAAAAAATAACGCACACAAAATGCATACATGTTTAGGCCCCCCAGTGATTATATCTGCGGACCTATACCACTAGAAACCCGGTTTCGATACCAATGATGACCAGGGCTTTGTGCCTAATAACAAACAATAAGTAAATATATATATTATTAGTTTCTGAATATTTTATTGTGGTTGTTAAAGATGGGAAAATTCGTGAACATATTTCTTTCGTTGAAAATGTTATTGTTTCAATAGTATCTACAAACAGAAACAATCATAGCTAGTTGGAAAACTCCTATACGCTCTTTAGACGTTAACTACATTCCGTGCGAGCTTCTGAATAAATCATCAGACCATGTTTATCATCACGTGGTGAGTTCGTGTTTGCTAGCTTCAGTTCCGTTACTGATTTCACAATTCAGTTTGTGTGGGTGGTGTGGCTAACATAAGCCAGAGCTTGATTGATGCCTTGTCTTCCAGTAAAAATATAAATATAAGAGACGTTACTGCCTTAAAAGAAGAGTGCATACATGTATGTGTCGTTTTAAATAGTTTTATATTGTACATTCAGTAACCATAAGTGGCTTCTCTCTTTCTCTCAGCTATACGTTGTTGAATGTAAGTCGAAACGAAGTGTAATGATTGCGTATATTACAAATTTATTACCACATGTTGACCATTTAAATTAACTACATAGTGTACAACACTGAAATTTTGAAAGTGACCATATTAACCACAATTGATATAAGTTTGAAAAGTTCTGTGGTTGTTTGAAGTCTGAAAGCGAAAAGAAAAAATATATCAAAGATATATCGACTTGTTTGTCTGATATAAATATCATGACTAGCCAAATGTACCAACTGTTGTGGTGTATGACTATATACTGGGGTGAGTACGGCTATTTCCTTTCTGGAGTTTTATGTTAGCAAAGGTTTAATATGTGTTTCCTATTCCAAACTTCCTGGGAAAGAAACATTCAAACATTGTAATTGCAATTAATAAAATCTAATGGAACAGCGATAAATTTACAGATTAAGAACGCTAAATTCCGAGGTTCGATTTCTTCCTTTAGACATAGCAGATAACCTATTGTGAGTTTGCTCTAAAACAAACGAATGAAATTAATTTTGGGCTAGTAATTATTTGAATTTCATGACTGATGATATAATTAAATAAACAGCTGAGCTATTCAAAATCTTTTTACTTTGGTTAGAAACTTTTCAGAGGCTACAAAACGTTTCGGTAAATAAGAAAACAATTAATTATATTCAAGACTCAAAATATGAAATAACCCGTAAAGGCTTAAGAATCAGCGCTCCATAGTCATATTATTTTAGGGATACTTCTCTAAGTATTTAAATTTTCAATAAAATCACTTCCCAGGATATGACTACTTTTTAGATATTCACCCCCTTCTAAAACGTGTACAATGTAAATAATATCAATGAAAGTTTGAATTGATATTGCAAGGGCAAATTTTGATACAGGAATGTTGTCGGTTTCTGCAGATTTATTCTAGAGATGTTGTTATTACCTTGAAACCATTTGCTTTCGAGATCTCCTTTTATAAGTATTTATAGTAAGATATTTCTGTACAACTAGTTTCCTTGAATTTTTTCTAGAATGGTAATTTTACATGAAATGTTGTAATGTTTTTGTTGATTTATTTTTCTATGTATGTTAATAACAGATATCTCAAGAAACATTTGGTAACAAACATGGATTTGTTTTGAGTATGTTAAAAAACTTTGAAATTCTAGATGAGTGTGTATATATATAAATATACATATATACATACATAAATATGTAATTGGTTATAACCAGCTCTTATTATTGGTATTCTCTTTAAATCTATATAACATATACACATATATAACAAAATTGTTTCACATAGCTATTGATGCATGAAAATATGTTGTTTCTAAAACTGCTACAGAAAAAATATTTCAAGAAGTGAAACTACTTTATGAAAACCTTAGCAAGTAAAATAAAAATAGATTGACTAATTTCAGTAACTATCTAAACTATATAAATGCAAATTAAACATTTAACGATCGAAATTACATAAAATTCCTAAACTGCAAATAACCTGTATCACAAAACGGTAACTAGATAAATCAGCGTTAACATTAAGTGTTTCCTCGTTCACACTTTTTTCATAATTAGCTACCCATCCCCCTCCACAACCCAGAAGTTTGTGCGATTATATTACTCAAACCTGGAGTTCGGTATCACCGATGAGTAAAGGGAAATGTTTCTTTGCGCTTGAAAACAAATTGTTTTAATATTATATAAAATGTGCTACGAATTATAATAAAACATTAAATGCGATTAGCTCACCTTCACAATGTTTCTTTTCTTGTTTGAACCATATGAATTTGCGGAAATAATCATATGATTTGTTTTTAAAGTAATCTACATATAATTATATTCAGGGCTACGAAAAGAAGAAAAATTCTTTACCAAACAATTTAGTTTTTTAACTAATATAATTCCAATATTCAATGGAAAATGTGTTTCTACTATAACATTTTGGTTTAAATTGTGAGGGCTTCATTAACCTATAATGATCAATACTTGTAGAAATAAAGTTAACACAGTACTAACTGTCTGCTTCAATAACACCCTTGTATACTTTATATATACAAATTGTACACCTTAAGGCAGTATAAAACTTATCGCAAGAGGTATGTATGTCCGTATTAATGACACAAAGTAAGCCAGTAAGAGTAAGAGAGATCTATAGTTACGGGAAAAAAAAAAAACTCGTTAAAATAATACATATTCACTATTCCTCTTTGAGAAAATATTTCCTTTAAACTTTGTTAACTCCGACCGAGAAAATGATTAAAAACGAATATCAGTGATTCACTCCGTGTGTTCAGTAATAACATTCTGAGATATCTATTGGTACTTCAATAATTCTCAAGAATTTTGATCAATTAAACAATGTTAATATATGAGTGTCCAAAGGTTAACCTTTTCTTACAATCACCAAAGGCGCTTTTCTTCTTATCGTTTTATTGCATCTATCTTGTGTTTGGTATTACATTTGTTTCAATAAAGCTTGTACTATCCGTGTAAAATGCAACATGTGTGAAAAGCTAGCTAGTTTATATGCAGTAGTTTGTAGTAACATAATATAGAAAGCTTATTAAGTGTTTGTTACGATATTACCAGCTGGACTTTTTTATTTTCAATAGACATGTATATATTTAAATTGGACTCATGGAGTTCAATTTAATGACAGCGATAATTTCAAGTTTATTTAATTTTACGTTGTTATTGTTTTCTTAATGAAAAGATGTATGTATAGGCTGCTTACCGCAGAGACTCGAACTCCGGATTTTAGCGTTGTAAGGCCGCAAACTTACCACTGACACACAGAGGATAATTTTAAAGGTGAATTTTACAAAAAAAAAAGAAAACTTTGCAGTCAAAAGAACAACTCATACTGATTAATTTTGAAGGTTCACATTTTTTATAAAAAATATGTGCTAATAAATGAAACATAAAACTTGGTGCAGAAAGAGCCCTTTCAGAGCGCCAATTCGAACGTTTTAGTTGTTACGTTTGTCGCTAGGAAAAGTACTGTGACGTAATAGTTGCCAACGCCAGCGCGTTGAATGTAAATAAACATGGCCAGTGCATACAAAGAAACAGAGGCGGAGTCTGTTTTGACTTTGTGTTTTGAACAGTGTCGAGTAACGCCATATCAATTCGAACTTACTCTGAACGAACCTAGAACAGTTACTTTTGACACAGATCTGACAAGTTCTAGTGATGAGGACAGTTCCACGAGCGAGAGTAGCGGAACTGTGAGTGATACTGATTGCGCCCAGGCTGAATGCGAGTCGGTCATACCTCCAGTGGAAGAATGGTAAGACTAAGTCATGACAACAGATATGGTCTGTATTATTTCACGTGCAATTTTAAGCATCTCGAAACCTGTCTGGTGTTTATAAATTATTGGTATCACAGACTGGGTTTTATTTGTTTATACTTTCCCGACTATGGTAATTAATACTCGGCCCTTCCACAATCATTGTACCGGGTATTTATGACTCCTAACAAAATGAATTTCAATTATACGTCATAATTCTGTCTATAAAATCAAACTAGGTATAGCAGTCTGAATAGTTAATTTATCTTGAAATGTTAAATTTGAAAAATGGAATTCTTCAAACTTTTCCATATTTAAAACTGATACAAAAATATTTACAGAATGATCTACCAGCTTTTAAACTTGGAATATACAGATTTGTCCACTGTCTAGACTAAAAAAATCAAGGTTTTACTGACTTCCAGGTGCCACAAATGCAAAAAATACGCTTATGAATGTGAAATGTGTATGTCTAGTTACATTATTCAAAAACTTGTTCTTTTTAAAATTATTATATTATACTAGTTATTGTTTATCGCTTTATACTGCACACATACCTTTAAGTTTGTTCTTTTCGTGATGTCAAGGAATGGCTTCAGAGAGATGGAACCTGTACGCTGCAGGCTGAGATCAGTCCTTAGGTCTACACGAGGAAAGATGGTGGGGACGATCCTGTCTACTGCCGATGGTTTTTTCAGTCTCAACCTGCCTGGCTTGAAACCCGCGGATTCCAAAACAGTGGGATCCGACACAAAGCATGAGAGTTCAAAGTGATCTTGACAAAGCTTTGCATGGTGTGAAGGAGTTCAGTTCTTCCTACTGACTATCCGCACCCACTGTCGCCACCTTGTCGTTTCCTTCTCCTTGCACGGAAACGAAAAGAAGCTTTTGCCCGATGTCGAACCGTTTTTACAAACATAAGCAACATAGTAAACCATGTTATTATAAAACAAACATAAAGTAGCAATGTAAAGACAAAAAATAGTCTCACAAAGTATGTAATCCGAAAGAAGCACCGATAGATTAACATAAAATAGCAGCACTGAAAGGAACACAATGGTCGGCGCGCAACGAAGCGTGTTTGGCAACTATTACGTCATAGTTGTAAAACGTCACGGAAGCAGTCGAACGACCGAGAGGAACTTGAGTTCGAGGACCCGCATATTTTGTTTCATTTTTTACTCAAAAACTAAAGTGTTTAAAAATATGGCAACCACACAGAAATTATACCTAACTAAAGTACAGTTTCTAAGGCTATTATTAAATTTATTGAAAATTCACCTTTAAGTCAATCTACAGACTTTTTTCAGATAACGTCGTAATAAAAAAAAATATATTTACGAAACTGACCTTACGGTGAACATGAAATTTTGACATTTAACTAAATATGTTATAAGCCCATGTGTGCACTAAACTGTAAATCAACAAGCTTTCATCTATCATAAGCGATATTCATGAGGGAAAAAAAAAGATTTGAAAAAAGGGTTCATCGAGTAAACTTGTTGAAGAAAACATATCTGTCAAAAGGAAACTATCGGAAAGTTATGTGAATTTTTTTTGGGACACTCAATACTAGATGTTTATTTATATGTACCTTACACATGTTAAAGTGCCTACGATTTGAAATACACATAATTCGAGATTAATAGTCATCAAGTATTTGTCTTCATAGAAAATAGAAACAGAAAATATGTATATATGAATAGATGACATATTTTACTTTTCATTGGATGTATGGGTAGTTTTATCTTCAACGGGCTAAATTTGTGAAAACAACAAATACATTTAACCATCCTAAACGTTTAGGATATTTCATCAGCTGCTTTCAGCTTTCACGAAGTAAATTTTAGAACAGAGACTGACATACCACTCACTATAAATATATTTTGAGTGCATTATGTGTTATAAACCACATCGTACATTTCTGACATTTGAACTGTTAGATCAATTTTCAAACATCTTTGAATCTTCCGACTCTTAAATAGATCTATGCCAGTCATATTGCTGACAATAGATGGTATCATACAAATATAAAAGTTACAAGATAGTATCATATATTTTATACTACAACTTTATATTTACAGAATTACTACATGTTTATGTTAGCTTAAATTTGTGTTATCTTAATACGTATACCAACATGACATTTATGAAACATACAAATAATAATAAAAACATGGAATCTAAAGTAAAGCAACTGGAATTCTAATTTTTATTTTTACTTAAGAGCTGAATATTCAATTAGTATAATGATCAACACGATAATGTTGAAACGACCACGAACATGTGCCACAAAATTATTTGCTTCACTCGTAACTCTTATCGATTACCAATTAAACGACAGAAAATGTTTAAGTTTTGATGTCCTTACAATTGCGTTTAACAAAAATTTTGTGTTATTTTAGCAGCAGTTGCGTCTGGTTGGAGCTCTTTCCTGTGTCCTGCTCCGCGGTCTCCAGTTAACGGAGAGCATTTCATCTTTGAAAATGGACAACTCGTGAAATTTCGCTGTCTACCGGGGTACCGTATGGTTGGTGAAGCCGAAATGAAGTGTATTCGTGGACAATGGTCCAGTCCTACCCCAAAGTGTTTAGTGGTCAACCCACATGGTAAGAAAAAAGAGAGAAACAAAATTTTAATAGTTTCCCGGAACGCTCCACTGTTTCTTACTTTATGCGTTTAATGAGGGTTTACAAGGAGCAACTTTAGACGGATTTATTAGAAAATACGTAAAATCATTTAAGTATTACGTACTTATCTATTAATGATATGTACTTGCAACTAAAAATTATTTATTTTTATATCATAGCATAATACGAAACAACACTTCATTCCACGTCATTAACAATTATCTTCTTACACTTCACCATTTATTTTCTTTAAATTGACTTGGAAATATATATGTGTGTGTGTGTACTTAAGTAGTGGGCAAAAAAAGAAAAAAACTTAAGGCCAGAACATGAGACGTGTAATTCTCAGTATATCTGTAGATCAAAAAAGATTTTTAAAATGTCTTTTCTCATTTCTGCGAATATTTTATCTCTGAAAGATGAACATTGCAGTTTCAGAAATACATATTATTTCGAGCCCTAAACTTAAACTATTAAAGTATTCCATTTGGAAAATGTCAAAATCAAGTCACAAATCTTACGTGGTATGTGATCCTAAGTACGTGGGACGGTCAATTGTTTTTTTTATGTGTACTAGCATGTACTTTGTTAACCAGCATCTTTTTCTTTGCATTTACGTCAGTGTCCTCTAGATTTCTTGGAATATTATTGTATTGGCTTAAGATATAACTATAAAATAAACATTAAAACGTGAAGTAAAACACAAAAATTGTAAGCTTGAGATACAAATGTGCATCATAAATTATAATTACATATAAGTATTAAGCTGTTCTGTTTCACGTGGTAGAAATATAACAACCAAAGACTGTTTTTCGTAATATTTAGCCACACATAAAATATTTAGTTAATAAAATATTTCAAACAGTACAATAATTATTTTGGAAACTGTCATGCTAGTTGCTTTTCTCCCAGTTTAATATGTGGTTTATAGGGTAAAGGCTAAAATCCTGCATTATTTTGTTTGGTTCCAACGATTTATGCTTTATGCTGAAGCCAAAGACAAAAAGAACAGCATATTATAATGGTTCTGTCTACTTTACTAACTTGACACATTGGTGTTTGTGCTTTAAAACTTTAAAGAGAAAGACTATTTATCTAGATAGATTAGGCTTGAGCTAAATAAAACTGGTTTAGCAATACGTGTGTGTACAAATCCTGGCATATTTTAAACTTGACGAATCAACGTAAGGTGAGCTTATAGGTTTTATATCATTTAAAAAGCTATAACTTTAATAAAAGCAAATTGACCGCAATTAAAAAGCTAATATCACTGAGGCTGAGCTGTGAGTCAGATTTTATTTTTGAAACATAAATAAAATATTATTGAAAATTGGCTAAGTCTCTTCGAATGAAAAGTGGAGTACATCAACAACATTTCAGCAAATATTTTATTTTGTGAAATAGGGATTCTCAGAGGAATCAAAGATCTAAAAATATAAAATAACTAGATGTGAATGGGTTCCATACGCCTTTGGTATGATAAGATGCATATCTAATAAAGGTGTTTGTCAGGTACAAATTCGTGTCATTGTCGTTCTAAAACATGAGGTGAAAACCTCAACATGTAAATGCATAAACTTGAAGCACTTTTATGTATATCAAAGTTGAGAGTAAGAGGAAATAAGTAAAGTTCAAAATCCTTTCAATTTTAACTTATTTTGCTGTAAAGAGAGAGACGATTTGTTTGTGGAATAGCCAGACATTCTTCACGTATAGATCACAATATACTTCAATTTGTCACGAAATTAAAAGGTTCGCATATATATTTAAAAGTTATCCATTTCTCATACTTCTCTACGCGATGCAGACTTCTTTTTTACTTTTAATTATTTATTAACGACAATTGACTATTACTCTCGTAGATGCTTATATTAACCCGATATATACTCTGACCTTTCACATGTAGTATCCCTGAGTATATTGAGCAATAATCGAGTGCATTCTTGTCTTAAATATTTACACTAACAAAATATGCATATTTTTTCACTGTTCTTTTTAAGTGACCAAATTATTTTGGTCCAAGTAAAATTCAACGTAAAAAGTCAAATATTGTACCTACTTATCATTTTCAGACCAATAGCGTAGATTTTTTTAAATAAAGAAACAAAATTTCACAAGTTATTTGTTGCAGTTAAAGATTTTTTCAAATTTTTCATATGCGGCATCTTTGCAAAGCAGTAAAAATATGTTTTAATCTAACAAAATAGATTAACGAAATAAAAAGAAAATTGTTCAAGGAGAATAATAGTCATCTTATTAATATAACTAACACATATATATTATCACACTTCAACTCTGAAAATTCATTACTTTAACATTTAGTCCAGCATGGCTAGGTAATTAAGGTGTTCGACTCATAAACTGAGGGTCATGGGTTCAGATTTACGTGACACTAAATATACTCGCCCTTTCAGCCGTGGGGACGTTATAATGTGACGACCAATCGCACCATTCGTTGTTTAAAAAGTAACCCAAGAATTTGAGGTGGATAGTGATTACTAGCTGCCTTCCCTCTAGTCTTACACTTTTAAATTATGGAGAGCTAGCGAAAATAGACCTCATGTAAAAAACAAATACTTTAACTTTTAGTACGATACTATTTCCTCAACATCTATGTTTATTTCTAATACACATAAAAACAGAAAAATTATTACTTCTCGTCATAAATATTCCTGCTTTTATTTCTAGAATTAATACGGGAGAAATATTCTTTTTTAAAATATACCACGAGACTCCCTACCCTCTTTGTCGGTGATCCAGCGACAATATTGCGGTTTATAATGTTAAAAATATTATTTGAATAAAATCTATTTTTATGCTCTGTAACATAACGGTGTTGAACAGTGAATAAATAATGTATTTAATTATAGTAATCTGATTTCCAAAAATTCAATATGGAGATACAAAATTTCATGAAGTAAATTAGATCTATAAAAAATAAATTAAATAAACTTTTAAAATTCAGCACTTATAACCAATTCAAATCTAACTAAATCCTATAAAACATACTAATGCCAATGTTAAATAACTTAACCATAAACTACGATATCTAAATCTATTTTAAAATTGTTCTTGCAAATATAAATAACTATACTAAAAAAGATCTAAAAACAGTCTTAATCTGCCAGGGTATCAGGAGTTCCGATCTTCGACATCCTATTTTTACCCTTTTAAACAGAAGGCAAATGGATCAAAGAAAAGCCTGCCTTATTCCAACTTCCGTCATTCGAGAAAGTACCAAATCCCCTTAACGAAAAGGCCGTTATTCAGTTGGGGAGAGCCTTCATACCAAACGTCTCAACCTCATGGTGCTGAGTTTTCTTCACGAAGAAGTAGATTACCAATCATCAATAATTATCAACCGTTTTATTCTACAAGAAGTAATCTGTTGAAAGTCGCACCACCCTTGAAAGAGTCTAAAAATCATGGACGATATTCGTCTGAACTGAAACGTTTGGTCCAACAAGAAATTGACATCGCAGCAGTTCGCGAGAAAAGTAAAAACAGCTTAGTACAAACACGTAAAAAAGACCGAAAAACGCAAACATTTTCGAACCATAATACACAAGGTCGTAATTTACAAGCAGGATCTTCTTCCTTGCTACCTCAAGCAGCCTCAAGTCCAAGAGTTTCTTACTCGAATAATTTTAATCCAACCAACTATCACCACAGAAGATATCACAACTCTGAGTGGCTACGCCGTACTAATAAACCAGCGGCTGCATACCGTCAATCCAGAACTTACAGTAGGCCAAAAACTCGCAAGCGCTATAGAAACTCACGAAGAAGATGGAATACTGGGAGAAGAATCAATACAACTGATTTTTCCAGACGAAATTACTCACGCTGGTCTTCAACAAGCCCACCTGTAAATCAAAGACACACTGTAGGTTCCGTTCTTTATACGAGGCGATCGCCGATTTCGACTTTAGACAATCAAAGTTCGAGAAGACATAACAATGGGGAAAATGCATTGACTGAAATTCGACTTCAGAAATTAGTTGAAGCTATGGAGAGACAAATGCAAAAAAATACAAGATCCAGTTACAACAGGCGTTCATCACCACGTATAGAAACCGTGTTTCCCAAGGATCCTATTAACCAGGAGCTACTTAATACTGGAGAAGCTTCCAGGCTTTCATCTAACCAGTCCATTGACTCAAGCCAAGGTTTTCTGCCAGACATAAGTCGTACGTATCCGAAAACTACTAAACATGTGAGTAGAAGCGGAGAAAATTTGCAGAACATCCGTCACAATATGGTGAGTAGGAAAAATAGGCATGTTGATGTTCTTACAGGCAACTGGTAATGTAAAAGGGAGGTTAACACGTAATGAGACTTAATAATGTATGGGATTATTGATCAAAATGTAAATCGCTTTACTTTCACATATTTAACTCTGTTCGTTCAAGAAAAGTATCGTTACATTACAAAATATGTTTCTGGGTGCGTTGTGAATCTTGGATGATGTCTATTTCCAAATTTCAAAGATGATTTGTTAATAGGAATAATACATCTGACGTTTAAAATATAGTATCGTTTCTTAACATATTTTATTGACAGAATCCTTAATATTACATCACGGCTGATTCCTTTTCTTTTGAAATTAAATTTACATTAGCGTGATATTGCTGGGGTACCTTTTAAATTAGATTGTTAAGCATTATTTCATTGACAAACTTCATTTATAAATTTGGAAATAATTTTATAGAGATAATCCTGAAAAGAATTATTGATGTTTTACATGAAAAATGTTACGGTCTTTCCACCTCTATTGGGAGAATAGCATGGCAGATGGGTTATTTATTTTGACAAAAACAAAGATGAAAATGCTTCTATAATTGACCCGAAAAAAAATGTATCATAAATTTAAATGTAAAACTAATAATAGTTTTAGTTTAGATATTTAAATATTTTGGAAGCGACCCAGCATGGCCAAATGGTAAAGCACTCGAATCGTAATATGAGAGTTGCTGGTTCGAATCCTCGTCACACCAAACTTTCTCCCCTTTTCAGTCGTGAAGGCGTTATAAAGTGACGGTCAATCCTACTATTCGTTGGTAAAAGAGTAGGCCAGGAGTTGGCGGTGGGTGGTGATGACTAGCTGTCTTCCCTCTAGTCTTACACTGCTAAATTAGGGACGGCTAGCGCAGATAGCCCTCGAGTAGCTTTGCGCAAAATTCAAACCACACCATTTTGTAAACAAATTTTATAAATACTTTGGTTTGCTTCGAAATTTCAAGTTTATTTTACAAAATTAAATTAATCAGCTAAACAGAAAAAAAAGATGTTAATATGTGTTTGAATACATAACTCAAGAGGAAGATGAAAAACGTTTGGCAGCTAGTGTAATTTTTAACACAGACTTGAGGCTTGTTTGTTTCCTAGTGCTCCATCATCTTTCGGTGCTCAATTACGTAAAATTTAAATGTTTATGTTACCTATAAAAATAGCCCTGGCATAGCCAGGTAGTTAGGGCGCTTGTGTCATAATCTGTTGAGGGTCACGGGTTCGAATCCTAGTCTCACCAAACATGCTCGCCCTTTTAGCAGTGGGGACGTTATAATGTTACGCTCATTCCCACTATTTGTTGATAAGAGAATAGCCCAAGAGTTGGCGGTGGGTGGTGATGACTTTCCTCTAGTCTTACGCTACTCAATTAGGGACGGCTAGCGCAGATAGCCCTGGTATAGCTTTGCGCGAAATTCAAAAGAAACAAATAAAAATAGAATTTCAGGCAGACTTTTAGCTTTCTATTAATGATTGCAAGTGCTTGAACAGTGACTTGCAAGAAAGAAAAATCTCCAATACTGTTTCAATACGTCTCTTATATGAAATTAATTAAGACGTATTAAGAGAATAAAACATTCAAATCTGGTATTTTATCACAAATATAATATGTAAATTAAATGTGAAGATAATAAAGCATGATTTTTAAATATTAATATTATAGTGTGTTAAAGTTTAACAGAACATGTGTGTGTGTGTTTCTTATAGCAAAGCCACATCTAGCTATTTACTGCTTCCATAGAGGAGAGTCAAATCACTAGCCTTAGCGTCGTAAATCCAGAAGGGAACTTAATAGAATATAATTTGTGTTAATGTTTTGTGATTGAATATAATGTTCAACAATAATAAAAATGAATAAAACTATTATGAATTACGGTACAAAAAATTAATACGAAATGGACGTATTAATTAGTTTACTATGAATATTTTAACATGCTTCAACAACTTAATTACGGCTTTATACAAAGATTTGTTATTTTATATATTTCTGAGAGAGGCAAAAAAATGAGATATGGTATAATCATTCAACAATGATATTCATTATACTTGGAACAAACATATATCACAAATGTAGTTAAAATATTACAAAAACACCATAATTCAAGTGTTTTAAATAAACGTTTCGCTCGTATTCATAAACGATCAATAGCTTATTGCAGTGAATTCCAGTGAAAACGTTTCGATAATAGAGATAATTCCTCTATCCCTCGTGCATAGACCTTAAAATCAAAATATAAATTTCAAGCTGTTTGACCTCATTCCATCATACTGACATCATATGTAATTAAATGAACAATAACAAGCAAGTTAGTTTGAAATCAAAATACATGCTCAGTCTTTAAGACCATTAGTTTGTCACAAGTTCAAGCGAAATTTGAATGTTCAAGACCTTTATCCAATAACAACAACGATGAAGCCAACTTTGTGAACAACATATCTATCAAATTTATGACTACCTGAGGAATAGCACTGAATGCACCAAGCAAAACTTCTCGCACACTCAATGACAGGAACATAGACTTTCTACTTCAAAGATATTTTAACATATATTTATATTATGTACGAATAACGTGAGTAATTATAATCCTACTATTCGGTTTTTGATTTTAAAATGCTCTCTAACGGTAAGTCTACGGACTTAACGTCGCTATGACCCGAGATTCGATTTGCTTCACTGGACACGGCAGACAGTCCAATTCGGATTTGTTCTAAAACAAACTATCTTTATTAGTCAGCCTACCGAAGACGCAGTTCCATGAAACGTATCAGTTTGTTAGTGTTTTTACGTAAGTTAAATCTTAAACATTTATTTTGGTTGTTCGTAAATTATGTAATGTTAAGAGTTAATTTAGGTTAAATATGATTTAGGCTTGTCTCCTTTAAAAAGGAAAAACATTATAGTTTGTAAAATTAAGAAATGATCAGCGAAATACATTAATATGAGGTCATACCTTATGTTTTGTTCTGTTTTAATTCATAATTATAATTATCAAAGTTATAATATCTCAATACATGTAACAATCTGATGCATATCAGAAAAATATGTATTTGAGTACAATGCGTAACTTAATTATACTTGTGTTTTGACTCTAGGAAGTCAACCAAAAACACAGACTGAACAACCAGCCTCCGCCTATGACGAATCGTGCGTAGTTGTTCGTGGACGAAGTAAGAGGATAACACCCCCTCCTCGAATCAACAATGGTTTCGCCAAATATCTTCGTAGAGTAAAAAATATTAACAATCCTTATATGTTCATCATATATCAGTGTAGAGCTAACTACGTTTTTCTTGATCCAAATGCAAATTCTTTGTACTGTCAAAAACAGAAATGGGTGGGAGAGCTTCCAAAGTGTGTATCAAAAGGTGAGTATTTTGTTATATGAAAACACTACACATAGTTCATACAAAATAATGAACTTTTTATGTTTAAATAATAATAACTACAATGACGTTAATTCTGGAGACACTGGTTTATTGACAAGGTGAATAGATAAATAGCTGTAAAATGTGCACACACTAGTGTGAATGTTATCTCACATAACGTGTTTATTACGCTGTTTACTGTCTGACTTAGTTTCAACAGTTAGATCATAAATGTGTAGAGGGTAAATGCAGAGCATTTTTTTATTACGGGAAATAAAGGCTACGTTTGTCAGTAATATTTAACAACTCTAACATTTTTGGGCGTGGAAAATATTTCTCATTACCCCTTTTCTGTTATATTCGTGCGTATATGTTTGTAATCGATAAGTTAATAATAATGTCTTTTAGGTGCTATTCCAGAAATGGACTCTCGCATTTGTTGACAAGGGAACCTTGCTGTATTTAGTTATTTGATTTTCTGAATAGATACTAACATATAAATTATATCACACAATTTATCATCCGTTTGAAATCAAGTTAAACTTAATCAGGGTTGAAACTCCGCAATCAAAGAAGTGTGATCGTGCCCATCCACCCACACACACACATACGAGGTTATGCACAACGTTCTGCATCGTGTTTATTTTGTAAAAGAAGAACTTATGTGGGTGTGGGTGTCATATTTATCAAAGTAACTGGTATGTTATCTATTAATCTGTCTGTAAAACTGAATGGTAGAACTGTAAAAATGTTACAGAAAATCATAAATCAGCTCCTTGTAGGGAAAGGAATGCAATATTCTCTTCACTTACCATTTATGTTCTAAATATAAATCAAACACCATTATAGAAGAAAGATGAGTTGCTGTTAACCTTATATAAAAGCTTATGTGTATGATTACGTTTTATTTCTTTTGTGCGCTACCCAAAAATGAAAATATTATGCAGTCATCACTTCTATTGAAGTTCCGAATCAAAAACTGATTTTTGTAATAAACTATTTGATAAGGAAAGATTTTCCTTTCTTAATTACAGTTTGACGGTGACAGTTACGAAGGAATTGTTTATGTTAAGCCACACAAATATATAATTCATATGTATATGTCTATATACAGCAGCGAAAGAAGTACAATAGATACGTACAAAATATTATACCAACAAGATACATTGAATTATTACTGTTTCTCTGCATGAATTTTATCATCCTATTAATATTGGGCAATGCGTGTTTTACGTACCTTGCTAAACAATTGCTCTATCACATTCGTTCCAATTATAGTTTTATGTTGATGTGTTTTTGTGTCTGCATGAACGATATTAGAATAATTATTTCTGTATTGTTAATTTTATTATCATTATTATTATTACATTAAAGTATATATGAATTTGTCATCAACATATTTATGGTTTTGAATAATAATTATCTGTTGCTATGGTATTCCATCTATGTGAAAAAATTACGATATATTTTGAAATATATGTTTTCAGTAAATATATCATACACTTAACTGTCTACCCGCCTCCTAATAAGTATCATTTACAAGGATCTCTCAGTTATATCAAGTTTTCGACCAAAACCTTGGAATGATTACAAACTTAAAAACTTATGATATTTTATATTTCACTATTGCCAAATCTTCAGTTTATACCTGCCAGAATAACAAAGGGGATTACGTTTTGTGGTTAACTATTAAACTCCTATATAATCAAATAATCATTGATAAGTGAGAAACTTTTTTCAACTAATTTCAATAAATATCAGATGCACGAATGTTACGTAGAGCCAACTTTTTAAGAACACTGATCATCAAAAGTATAATGATAGTAAACTAATTGAAGAGAATTGAAATACGATCAACTGATAGATATGGTTTATTTGATATTACATTGCTTATTTTCAGTATTTCATTTGTTTTTTAATTTTGTTTTTAAAGATGTTAGTTTTTCCAGTAACATACCTTTCCGTTGGATATTTTATGTATTCAATTAAGAAACAATAAATTACTGTTGTAAAAGGATTATCGAACGAGAACTAATTTATTACTAAAAACACTCCATTAAATATATATACTAAACAAAGTGAATTAAATTGTAGATACGTTAGATTAAAAATGACTAAACTTGTCTATAACGTATGATAAATAAAAATTCCTAAATTTCGATTCTTTTTTAAACTTGAATGAAAAAATGCTTACTTGCAGATACAACTAATGAAACAATACTAAACTACAGTTATTATGAATAAACGTAGTAAAATACGCCTTCAGTATAAGTATTAGTGTTACGTATTATGATATTAAATCGCCTGAAACCGAGTTAAATTGTAATTTCAGATGAGAAGTTAATTAAATGTCGAGATATTGCTAGCAAGATTGATACACACAGTTTTCGTTGTTAAAACAAATAAATTGTAATATACAAACAATAATACAATTGATAACAACGGTTATTACAAATAATGATTTATATAGAAAAGTTTTACAAACTTGCAGACAATATTGAGTCTTTTATCTGATCCGGAACTTTCTTGATATCTTATCGAGGGTTCACGATAAGCGAATTAATTCTGAGTTAATGTAGGCACAATTCACTTAGCGTGCAGCTAAGTTCACACTCGAGTTTTTGACCACGGAAGTTATATATAAATAATATAATACCTTCAAAAATTACTAACATTTCAATGTTAATACGTCGAATTTAAACCATTTATAGTGTTTCAAATATTTAACCACGCTGATTAATAAACGTTAATCACAGCAATAGTTACCGAGGATAAATAGTTTAGCAACTGTAACAAACCACAAAATACAGTCTCTTCGAAAGTTGCGTTGATTACCTTTTATAAGCGTTAGTCGATATTTTATCTAGAAGAGTAATACTACTAATAATATGCACATCGTACAATGTTGATTTTACACTTGAGAATCTTCTAAAAATTTAGTGAATATGCGGGAATTTCACAGTACAAGTTACATACATTTCTAAATATATATTTAACTGAAACAAAAACCGATATCAAAATAAATATATAATAGTGAATCCGTCACAGTACTAACAAATAAAAATCAACAAAACGTATTAAACCATGGTTAAAATAAATTAAAACACGCCTACGACAAATGAAATGCATTAACTTACAGATATAGTAAAAATAAATAAATAATACAATGGAAATACAATTAGTGAACCTTATTATATATGTTTACAATAAAATAGTTTTACTTACATTGGTAGATATCCTGTAATTAACTATAATATACTAAATGCAACCTTCTCATAATTCATAGTCGTTGTAATAATGATGCTTATTGTCTAACTGTTCTAAATTGTTAAAACATTCTTTAATTCATACATTTTTGCAGCAGATGAAGTAACGATATGTAGTTACGCTCGCCTTTAAATGCGTATTCCAGCGTAAATCAAAATTAAGAATATTAGAATTAGATTTATGCAGAGAGTGAGTGTGAAAACCAAGAAAGATAAGTACTTAACATGCGAAAAGAACGGATAAAGTTACATATTATAACTACCAGTAATACTTCATTCGAGTACATGATGGTGAGTACTCAGCATGGGTATGGAACAGAAAAACAAATGTATTATAACCACCAATAATTTTTCATTCGAGTACATGATGAGTGCTCAACATGCATATATAACGGAAAACGAATGTATTATAACCCTCAGTAATACTTCATTCGAGTACATGTATAGAACGAATAAACGAACGTTATTTAACAACCAATAATTCTTCAGTCGACTATATGATGTCAAATGGAGGTCTAATGTTGATTTTAACGGAAAATTTTAAATTTCATATTATTGTTTACAAACGTTTCTATATAATTTAACACAAACAGCTTAGTGATATTCAAAATCATAAAATGACATATTACAAAAACGAAGTAAATGTAATGTTAAGAAAGAATGCAAAAAATATGGATGTTAAAACTCAAAACTGTACTTAATAAAAATATATTACAATAAAAGAAATAAAACAATTTATAATATTTAAAACATGAAAATATAAAAATCAAAAATAGGCGGAAAATTAATCGCAAAATTAAAAAAATGACATAATAAAATAGAACCTAAAAATTACTAAAATATAAAAACCAATGTTACATAAAATATAAACAATTTTTAATATCAATGTTACTACTACCTAATCAAATCTTATAAGCTATGTGTAATGCTCGAAATATTCGGCAACCTTCATGAAAAAAATACTTGTTTTAATTTATTACACACATTATTCTGAGTTTGTAGACGAGGCACACCCATGCAGCAACTGATGCTGAAAATCATTACTTATTTAAACTAATAATCAGTAAATAGAACAGTATGATTTTTCATGAAATGGGAAAGAGTAAAAAGCTCTATTCATTTCTTAAAGTAAAAGTAAGTGTAAAACATAATGATCAAAATTAGCAGGTGGACAGAAACAAAATAAATTATTCAACTTCAAAATTTACAAACAACAAAACTTTCGACGCGTACCTATTAGTTACATATATATCTTTTGATCCATAAAACAAAGCATTTCAAAGACTTTTACTACTCTTATCGGTCAAAAGTAGGATATAGTTAAGCTTGATAATACATATGTAGATAAATATATGTACAGGCAAAATTATTTGCTCAAGGTTAACAAAAACAATATTTTAATGCTTCTTGGTAACTTTTCTTAGTTGGTTTTCATTGCTTTCGTTTGAAAAATAAAAATAAAACAATCATATTCGCCAAAGTTTTGTTTTGTATGCCCAGTTAAACAGGTTAAAGAAGAAACTGCGTTGTCATGTGTTTTTTTAGTCAGGTCATAAATTCGTGATACAAAAAATAACAGTGATAGTAAAGTAAGTGCTATTCTCAGTTTCATTATTATTAAAACAGAAAAACTAAACTGTTATTTGTCAGAAAAATAACATATATTTTGTACGAATTTACATCCGGGCTACAGTGATGTTTGTACTTAATTGCCTGCAGTTGTTTCGAGTAGTTCACGTAACGATTGTTGTTGTTTTTTAGATTTAATATATGACTAAGTTTACAACCTAAACCACATGACAAAATGTTATACAAACTTATTAATTTTAGGTACGGATAACAGGCGTAATATATATAACAGGCTAGTTTAAAAGTAGAGAAACTTTATATCTGGTGCTTATTAACTTTTTCAGACAGGTTTTAGCCTTTACGCATTTACAGAAAAAGCTACTTAATTACAAGTAGGTATTCAGAAAAAAGTATGAAATTATTCAAAGCACAAAGGAACTTCATTTAATAAAGAAGATTTGAGGTGTTTGGCTCAAAGTAAGAGCGGCATAGCAGTACGTCGCCAAACTTACAACATTAAAATACGGGTTTCGATACTCGTGGTGGGCAGATCACAGATAGGTCATTGTGGTTTTTTGTGCTTAACTTCAACAACCAAATTAAACTAAGAACACTTATGGCGTATTTTTGAAATAAGTAAGTTACTTGGAGAAACAAATGTCAAATAGACGGAATAAAATGTTTAGTTTGAAACTGAGTATTCATACGTTAAAAACTAAGTAAATGTTTATTTTATTCGCCATTATATAAATTTGTATATATATACATATTTCACCAAAGATAACTTCTCTATATTCTCATTTAAAAAGTATTTTTCAGGATATTATTGAAGTCTTAATAGAGTGAGAGCTCAGCGTTTATTGGTATTAATACTTCGTTGTGACGAGTTAATGTTATTTGTCAAATCCTAATACAATATTAGTTATCATGATTTTTATTAAATTGTTACGTAACAATATGATTAATTAAAATTAAAACACACCTTAATATTTTAAGGATCTTTTATGATCTTAAATCTTGTTCCTGACACCCTATTGGGACTCGAACTTTCAGTGTAAACTTTTCTTCTCCTTCAGAGACTTATCAAGTAACTTAAACTATTTGATAGATAATGTTAATGAAATGAGAGAGAAAAATAAAATTGAAGTCACGAGACCCGTTTGCAAAGTTTCCAATGGAGGTTGTGAACATCGCTGCACCGAATTCAACAGGCAAGCCTTGTGTTCCTGTTATCCTGGTTTTTACCTGAATCAAGACAAGAAATCGTGTCTACCTAAAGGTGAGTACCAGAGTTTTATTTGGCTTCGCCAACATTTCAGGGCTAGTTGGTTCTCATTTTACCACGTTTATATTCTCTGCTTCAGTTCTAAACAAAATTATAGTTTCAAACTATTTTCCTTTCGCTTAGTGGGAAATTATTCATTCTTTAAGGTTACAAGTTTAATGAACAGCGCCACCACCACTACAGAAATGGTACTTCTCACAATACAGCAGCAGATTAACAGCCGAAAGATAGAATAAAACTGGACAATAATAAGTAATTAATAAAAAAATGCAGCAAATTAATAATTAAACTTAGGTGATGATATAGATTATTAAATATGAAAACGACTCCTTATATACTGCTAGATATTACACTGTTAGAAGTGGCACTAAACTTAGAATAACATATATCTGAACACAAAGGTAAGAAAAGAAATGATACTAAACGTGGAATATGTATCTGGACATAAAAGTAGGAACAGAATCAGACAACGTTTCTCCAAACATGGAAACAAAACTTCTGATGAGATCTGAATCCTTGATTTGATTAATTAATTATTTAAAAAAAAAACTGATGCTATTAAATACTTGAATACTTTAGCATCTTCTTATATTCCACAGTATCACACTTTACCCTGAATATTTTATAGTTACTAACTATAATTAAAAACTACTAAACTACTAATCATAATTAAATGAGCTAATAGAAATAGTCGACATCTTGTGAAAGTTATATGTTATGTATATTCTAAGAGTTAGATTGAGTGTGAAAGTAATATGTTGTGTATATTCTAAGAGTTAGATTGAGTGTGAAGGTAATATGTTGTGTATATTCTAAGAATAAGATTGTGTGTGGCAGTTGTAAGGTTGTCTACATACAGGATGGTATTTGAATACACGATTGTCTTTAATACCTACTGTGTAGAACTTGGAGAGTGCTAACTCTGTAATATCTTCGAAAGTATTAAATACAATTAACTGTTCTTGGTTTTGTCTACGTTGCATGTACCAATTTACAGTACATGAAAAAATTTAACTGGTTCAGTTAAGCATGGTATATGGACAAAGTTTAACTGCTTTTAAAATATACCCAAAGCAAGGAAAACAGCTTTTAAATGATACAACAAGCCAAAACTACTACTAATCTTTTGAAAGTTTAACTTTTCTGAAACACAAATGGAGTTTTATATTACAGAACAATAAATATATCTTTCATTTTAAAGTTTGCCTTAGACAAATAATATAAATCAAGGTTTTAAACTATTGATGTATATTCATTTATTTAGTTTTATTTGTAAATAAATTCTATCAAGGCTGCATTGTACTAATTAAAGTTGAATATATTGTTCATGAGTATGAGTGAACTTATACATAAAAATATTCAAAATTGTTAAATGCATTAGCTTGTGAAGTCATAAGTAACTGGAAAAAGAATGATTTTCAAATAAAACATTAATCCAATTGTTAAAGAAATCAGAGAAAAAACAACAGATGGTGACAAAAAAATGTGATAATTTTTATTTCTTGCCAATAGCTTTGCTATATTAAAAAGGGTTAACAGTGTATCAAGTATGTACGTGATAACTATAATCCCATTAATTATTTTTGTTTATATTTTTGTCTTAGTTAAAAACTGCCCTAAACTGAGATCGCCTCCCAACGGTCGAATACATGGATCTTGTGACAACAGCTATAAATCTACATGTTTTTTTAGTTGTAATGAAGGTTATAAACTCAACAATCCAGGCAGCTCTAGACGGGTTTGTCAGAGATCAGGGACATGGTCTGGTGACACGCCTGTTTGCCAACGTAAGACTCTTTTCTGTTTGTTTTCATAAGTTTCGTATCACTTTATGTGTGCTCAAAACTTTAAAATCATATTTGATACAATCTGTTACTTGTTTAGCAATACTACGAAACTGCTTTTAATGATTGCATGATTTTAATTTTGTTAATTTGTTTTATAATCAATATCTATTAGCTCGCTCTTTGTGAGTTGGACTTTTCATTCGTTAAAAGTGACTTAGAATATCAGGAAATGGATTCGAATTTTAGTTCATTTGAATAATATTTAGTCCATAATAAATGACATTCGGATTTCATTTAGTGATTAATCGCTCATTATAATCCTTAAAATAAGATGATTTTTCTTGTAAAAGTTATCTAGTTTTACATACAACAAAACACCTTAGTATAATTACAAGTACTGCTCACAACCAAATATGTCACTCATATGTATATACACACAAGATTGATTACGTTTTAGTAAAACTAGTTCGAGGATGCACATTATGAAGTTATGTGACAATAGACGATATGAAATCGCAACGGACTGCATATATCATAATTATTTTTGACATTGTTTGGAATTGTGTGGGTAGTGGTTCTTTGTTGCTGAATTTCGCGCAAAGCTATTCGAGGGCTATATGCACTAGCCGTCTCTACATTAGAAGTAAAGAACTAGAGGGAAAACAGCTAGTCAATACAACCCATTGCCAGCCCTTGAGCTACCTCAAATGAAAAATGGAATTGACCGTAACATTATAACGTTTTCCCCTTTCTTCACGAATTCGACGACAAGATTAGAACCCACATCTTAACAATCACATCTGTAGGTAGTGTGATACCATCGAACATTTTTAGTTTCTAGAAAAGATATGTAATAACTCTTTCAGATGCAAAAAAAAATTAACGCTTAGGCCTTAAAGATGTTTTTCAGACTGGAGTTTTAGATTTTCCAAGACGAAGACGTACCATATATTAAATAGTATTTGAAAATAAGGAGCTGTGGATCAACTTCAGACATCAGAGAAAGATCTCCATCAAGTCTTACCTCAGCCGTAGAAAGCAAAGTGTAACATCTTTTTATCATAAAGGTTAGTGACAAAAAACTGTCCACGTGACCCAGGAAACAGTACACAAAATATTCGATAAAGATCTCCATCTGGAAACATGACCAACAAGGTATGGGCTTAGAAAAGTAAAACTTTCATTTATACCTTCTTTCCTACCGTTTCACACCTCAAGCAGCTAGAGAATGAAATGGAAATTCATGATAATCCATGTAAAAATGTACTGATCTCATTACTGCGTAGTGTCTATGGATTTTTGAAGGGAACGTTGAAAAACCATCGTATTCATACATTAGATGGATTATGGAAACCGCATGAGGAGTGACGGTGTGCTTTGTACATACTGCCCTATATGAAATTGCAGGCCAATTGAAATTACGCCGCAGGGGTATTGTCAAAATGCGTGGTTTCACGTGTTAATATGAACTGTAATGATGTCATGAGGCTCAAAAATCGTTTTCTCATAACATACTTAACTTCTGTGCTTTGTAAATGTAAATCCATTATTTTGTAATATTGATAAAAATCTGGTTTATTTCTGGATAAACTATAAAAGTCATTAAAACGTCAGTCTCATTCCTTGTACTTATATTTATGTAGCTTAAGCTCAGTTTCTAAAATTCTTTAGTTGGAAAGAGAATGGAAAACATAATTCTACGAAGAATAAAATTCTTCTGTTCTTACAGTAAAAAAATCTGCTAGTACGTTAAACTGATAACATTGTCAACTACTAACATCCCGAGGCTGGTTTAATTAAAAGCAATTATGTTTTGTATGATAAAATTCCAACAAGGTTGTTTATCACGACCAGCTTTTTCTCAAGAGCATAACTTATTCAGTAACAATACTTTAAAAAGCTATGTAACTATCTCTCACGGATCGCTGCTAAAACTTGGAAATAAACCTTTAATATTTTCAGTTACAAATTTAAAACATTCCATATCTCGTTAAGAATGCATTATTATAATTTATTGATATAATTAGCTAAAACTAATAGCTTTTACTTACTGACTAAAGAAAAAGACGATAGATATAAAGAATTAGCAGTTTCTTGATGTCCAATTTTTGAATAATGTCCAGAAATGTATATGCAAAAACGGCTCGTTTGGGTTGAGAAAATATTTTACATAGAAGAGCGAACAACATAATTTCTCAAAACAGAAAACTAAAAAACAACCTTACAAAAAGAGACATTAATTCCATTAAAAACCTACAACAAGACAAAAACATAAAAATTCTAAAAGCAGATAAAGGTAACGCTATAGTCATAATGAACACGAATGAATACATCCAAAAAATGAATAACATCCTATCAGACACGAACAAATTTAAACCAATACACACAACTCCAACAAAGACACACGAGACGCAACTGAACAAATTACTACTACAAATGAAAAAAGCCAACACAATTTCACAAACACTTTATTCCTACCTACGTAAAACCGACCCGCGCACACCGCAAATATACGGCATCCCCAAACCTCATAAACCAGATTGTCCATTACGACCAATAATGTCCACATATGAATCGTTTAATTACAATCTTGGTAAATACATAGCATGGGCATTCTCCAAATATGTAACATCAGCCAGCTCATTCATCAAAGATTCTTTTAATTTCAAGTCTAATATAAATCAACTTAATCATAAAGCCTTAGTGGCCAGTTTTGATGTTATATCCCTCTTTACAGAACTTCCAACCACTGAAGCCTGCAAGATAGCCTTAGAACTCTATATCCGAGACCCTAACCCAACCATAGAAATTCCCAGTAACCAGTTAGCAACCCTAATAGAATTCACCACAATAAAGACAAACTTCATGTTCAACAACCAAAACTATATACAAACAAATGGCCTAAGCATGGGCAACCCAGTATCACCAGTTCTAGCCAATATTTTTATGACACAAGTTGAAACACAAGCAATTAACACAGCATTACATCCACCACTATACTGGTACAGATATGTAGATGACACGGTTGCGGGATTCAAATCTACAGAACACATACTTAATTTTTTCAATCACATTAACTCTATACATCCCAACATTAACTTCACATGTGAACAGGAAGAAAGCAATCAAATATCATTTCTTAACCTCAAAATTACAAGAACCGACACACAATTCAAAACAGAAATCCACCGAAAAATCACCCATACTGGACTATACATTCCTTGGGACTCAGCACATGAAACAAAACAAAAACTCAACATACTAAGAAACCAAATAAACACAGCCATAAAACTATGCTCACCAGATAAAATTAACGATGAATTAGACAAAATAAAACAATACTTCATCAACATCAATAAGTTTCCCCCACAAACCGTAGTAAACATTATACGCACACACCTAGACAGAAAGCAAAATCAACCAACTAAAGTAAATATACCTCACGAATCAAAAAATCACGAAACCATATACTGCTGTATACCATATATTCCTGACATCAGCAAACAAATAACCAACATTTGGCAAAAATTAGTAACAAAATATGACATTCCAGTTAATACCAAATTTATTCAAAAACCAGGCACAAAACTGAGGTCTATACTATGTAAAAACTACACTGACAAACACCACACCAACATTATTTACAAAATACAATGTGATAACTGCCACGACTTCTATATTGGAGAAACAAGTAGAAAAATGGAAACCAGATTCAAAGAACATAAAAAGTCACCTTCACACGTTTTCGAACACTGCAAGTCAAATAAACACAACATAACCATAGAAAACACTCAAATACTAAATAAAGAAACAAACATAAACAAACGCAAAATTAAAGAAGCCTTACTTATACAACAACTTAAACCCAAAATAAACCAATATAAAGGAACATCATTATACCTATATTAATATAATAAGATAAATAAAATTATATATTCAAACATCTAACACCGCCCTCTACATTCCGACACTCAGTTACACAACCCCTTTCAAACATGTGGTCAGCTTCCGGTCAGTTACCTCTTTCTTTGTGAACCTGACGATGACCGAAGAAGGTCAAAACGTTGTTCGCTCTTCTATGTAAAATATTTTCTCAACCCAAACGAGCCGATTTTGCATATAAATTTCTCAACAAGTGGGTTTCTCGACATCACTAATGTCCAGAAATAAATAGTTTGTCTTGTTACCGATTTGTGTAAATGTTAATATATTAGAAAAGATGATCAAATTCAAATACTGTTTGTACTAACAAAAAGGAATGAATCAACTATTCCTAGCATCCTTATATCCTAAACACTATTAGTAACTTAGCTGTAGTCCTTGTAAGAATTAATTTTAACTGTCAAAAAATTAACATTTATGTATAACTCAATAAAACGTAACATATCAAACATTACTTAACATACTTCCTCCTTAACAGTCATAACGTGTTCTCCACTGGAACCTCCAGTCAATGGTCGACTAGTAAATTACTGTGAAAATAGTTACAAGTCTAGCTGTTTATTCGTTTGCGACGATGGTTATCAACTTCAAGACTCGAATAGTGCTCGGCGTGAGTGTCTGATTTCAGGAAGCTGGAGTGGAAATTCAACAGTGTGTCAACGTAGGAAAAAATACGTGTTTCCTGTATTTATTTAAATTAATAAGAAATTATTATTGACTCAAAAATTAATTATATGAATCTAACTTATTTGCTACTTGTTCGTTTATTTATTTTACAGATCGAAAATTTGAACTTAATTACTATGTTATATTCGTTTTTCGCTTGCCTTGATTTCATTGTAGCCTTACATACATTAAAGACGTTTTTAATTCAATGTAAGATGATTTTAACTATACGAGAATTTATATGTTGAGTTACAGAAATCATTTACGTATATAACAATGTTGGATGTCTTATAAGATGTACATATTTTATAGCGGGTTTTTCCCATAAGTTAGTTATTGAGAGAAAATTAGTAACTTATCTATAATGGGATAAATAAAAGAACCTAATGTTAAAATGCATGTTTTCTGGGGTAATTTTACTTAACTTTTTGCAAATATCTAGTTTAGAATAGACTAATATCAATTATAGAACTTGTAACTCATATGGCTGACTAATTTTAATCCTAAATTAGGTTTCATTTGTAGTTTATTCATAGCAATTTCAGGTCATCTTATATTAGTTTTATTAATATTTGGTTTAATCTGTGGAAGGTAAAATCGTAATGTGAGTTCTAAATCCGGGTTACAGACAGTAAGTAAAGATAACGCAGATTATTGAGATGTCAAGCATCATTGATTTAATTTCGCGTTTGATTGCGAAGTTCCAATACTTTTCACTCATAAGTTGTTGGTATTGTGTGATGACATTATGTTACAAACATTTTAATACAAAATTAATTATATTGTTGTTATTTTGCTTTATGAAATGTTTGTAAGTATGCTACACCGTACTTCTCTATCATCTAGGTCCACATTTTATTTACAGTCCTCCAATCATCAACTTCCAATCACCAATACTTAACATTCCAGCCAAAGTATTACTGGTAATTCACTGTAAAGGAAGAAGACCGCTTGCGTGGAGTATACCAGCAGAAGTTGTTAGTACTATTTCCAATAATCTGATATAAAATAATTTTCAAAATATATTTTTTCATGGCGTAAAATAGAAATATAATACCACAAGTTATTTCTGTGTTGCATACTTAGGTGCTAGGATGATATGAGCTATTTAGATTAAGAACAAATTGTAACGGATTATTGAGAATTATAATTCATAAATCACTTATCTTTATTAGAACGGCCACGCCAAGTTATGCCATTAACTTCTTCTAGGTTGTTTTTGAAGCGTCTCCTAGTGGCTATGTCGAATGTTATTGTTTTGCTGACAGTGTTTATTGTAAACTGGAAAATGTCCAAACATATTACAAATCTTTTTGGTGGACTCAACGTTTTACGCTTTTACTTTCAAGGCAGCTTCTTATAGAAATCAAAAATCAAATGACAACAATAATTAAAATTTGTTCGAAACTTATTTAATATACTTACATAATTTCATATAGTGTTGGATATTTTGAGAAATATTTTGAATGTGATATTAAGCATCCGCTAGTGATAGTTTATCAGTTTTATTAAACAATTATTTTGAAGAAAAGAGCAGCAAGACAGCCAAGAAAAGCGAAACTTATTCTTACTTAGTCTTTGGTAGAATTTTATCAGTAAAAGTGCATTAAAAGCATTTCATCTACAGTGGTCTCCAATAACCTGAGGATTAATCCAAATAGGAACTGGTCTGACGAACCCTGTCGCTCAGTTTCTGTTGAGATTAGTCCTCAATCCTTTTCTAAAGATGCATGCTTCAAAAACGTACTTGATAAGTTGATTTGTGTTTTGTAGTTTTGGAGAGCTACTACTTATCTGCCACTGTCCAAAATTTTAAACTACTGAGTAGAGGTATAGCAGCTAATAAAAAGCTCCCACTGTCCAAGATAAAGGATTGACAGTCACCTACAGCTTAAAGCGCCGGGACTAGTTTGAAGTAGCGCACATATTTAAGCCTTGGTTCTCCAGTTTCAAAATTCAGAGTTCTACCACAGACCAACTGTACCCGATTGAAAGTAATTTACGATTATTAATAAGAATGTAATCTATGTTAACGGTTCAAAACTAATATTATTCCCTTAGTAAAGATAAGTTTTAGCAAATCTTTTAGATATCTGTTAAATATTAGAAATAGATACTCTCGAATATCATATATCTATGCATTCTTTATTTAATAGCCCATGTTTAATGATAAGTGCTCAAATATTAAATATTACACATCTAAATAATTCAATGTACGATGTCTTCCATTGGTTCGGTGGTAAGTCTGAAGGCTTATAGCATTAAAAGTCTGGATTTTGATATCCGTGGTTGGCACGACACAAACAGTCAAATGTGTATAGCTTTGAGTTTAAGAACAAATGTAATCCAAATATTCGCAGTAACAATACTCATATGAAATAATATTTAATAAACACTAAATTATTTTCAGATTTATTATTTTAAATCATCAAAGATAACAAACTGAAATACATCTTTTTAATAACATTTATATTTCAACTCTTTTACATAAGGTGTCTTTCTTGCCACTGTTTTTATGCCCTACTAAATATTTTATACATTACAATAAATTACATATATCTTTAAAAATATATTTATTCTAAGGATATTGAAACTTTGTAAAATAATCACATTTTCTTTTTTCCGTTTTTGAGCATTTTTTGTTCTTTTTTGTTTGTTTGTTTCACAGAGAAATAGGTCCTATGGCAGAGCTCAAGTTAACAGCAGCTATGTTCCAGCCAGCGACCACTACCAATACTTTAGCGAACTAATTATCTCAGACGCAAACTACTTAGATACAGGAACATATAAGTGTGTATTCGCCAATTCAAGTTATTATGCCGGGGAAAATGCCACAGCTTTGAATGTATTTGTAAATGGTGAGTTTTTCTATTTATATTTAATGTTTTACACGGAACATCTCTTACACTGTCTTAAACCTTTTTTAAGGATATCAGCTTTTTATTTTTAAGCTTTCATTTTTTATAACTATTAATAATTTCATATCATAGTTCATTGAAGGTAAATTTTATAAAATCGTCGTTTTAACATACCTACTGTATTTATTTCTTTATTAAACAAATTCAAACATAAGAGTTATAGTTTTATCAACTATGTTACATATTGTGATTCTGTTACAATGTTTCGCAAAATAGTTTTGATTTATTATTGAATAATTTCTCCTTCAAGCTAGAAGTCATTTATTCTTACAAAACTTCTTCTTTTTTATAATTCCATGTAAAGCCGTTAACCGTGAAACTCTATTTTATTTACATCCTAGACGATCAGCATCTATTTCTACCCCAGTACTCAAGAATATACATAAATCCACAAAAACCTATTGTTATTCCCTGCCGACTGACAAACTCTCGAGCTAATGTAACACTCTACAAGGTAGTTGGTGAGCATGAAGAAAGCATTATTACTGGTTATGATGTCCATTTTAACCCAGCTATAGGATTTACCTTGCGATATCCGAATATTTACTATCAAGGAATGTTTTTATGCCGAGGAGCCTTGAATGATCGCACAGAAGAGGTTGTATTTTCGCTGAATCCATATTGTAAGTAAAAACTATTTCTGTTAATATTTTTTCTTTTCTTCGACAGATTTTACAAATTCTCCTGGACTTGACTTTTATCTTCAGTTTCAACTTTAATCTCACCTGTTATGTTTTACTTTAGAAGTTAAATACGTTTCTATAGTCTTTTTGAATTTTTTTTAATTTGGAAAATATTATTTTGAACTATTTCGCTATTTCTTTGTTTCCTTCTCACACAAACACAAGATTATCAGTATCTAGAGGTTTTATTTTCAGGATCGGCGTAAATGGTTTGTAAATATATTTCACTAGGTGATATACTTTTGAAAACAGAAGTTGTTTTTATATGTAGTCATAGACTACAACTCTCTGAATAGAGTTTTCTATGGCCCGCCATGGCCAGGTGGGTTAAGACATTCGACTCGTAATTTGAGTGACGAGGGTTCGAATCACCGTCGCGTCAGACATGCTTGCCCTTTCAGCCGTGGGGGCGTTATTATATGACGGTCAGCCTTACTTCTAGTCTCACATTGCTAAATTCGGGACGGCTTTACGCGAATTTCAAAAACAAACAGTTTTTGAACAGAGCGTCATCATGTCATAGCATTCTTCACTATTATTTTACGTTGTCATTACCCATTGTAAATATTTGTTTCTATTTTTTTTTTCCAGTGTTTGAATTCTGAGGTTAAAGGTTTTGGGCAAAATACTTCATTTATATTTCGCACTTAGTGATAATAATAAAAATGTGTTAATTTACTGTAATAAGCGTAAAACGTATGAGTTACACAGTAATATATTGCTTTTATTCTTGTAATAATGCTTGTAAATTACCTGATACATGCTTATGGGTTTATAATGAACGTGGCGATTTATCTAAGGGTTTCCTTAAGATAAGGCAGTACTAAATAATTATGTATTTTTGACAATACTAATGGTTTAAATAGAAAACGTACATCGAATATTTGTTTGTAGCTAAGCACAAAGCTACGCAATTAGCTATCTGTGCTGTACCTACTGTGGATATCGAAGCCCGGTTTCTAGCGTTATAAGTCCTCAGGCTTATCGCTGTGCCAGTGTGGGGTAAGGGTTTATTTGAAAGCAAAAAAAGAAATATGATTACATGCCTGAAAAGAAATTAGGCTATTCTTAGTTTTGTCGTGAATCATATTTATAGAAAACTGGTTTCAATATACACATTTACAGTATAAAAATCTGCTTGTTTGCCTATTTGTTATTTATCTAACTACCTACACCTACGTCGCCGGGTCATCCTCAACAAACCTCGTGGATGATAGTCCGAACAAGAGGCATGTTAGGGAGATATACAACCTCCTCCATTTCCCATGATTGATGTAATTGAGCATTTATTATCTTTGACTTAAGTTAATGTTAACTACATTCATAGATAGTGCCACGTTGAACAAAAACAAAATTATTATATTTTCTGTCCTCCAGTGGAACAGCGATAAATATTTAAATTTACAACGCTAAAATCAGGAGCGTGATCCCTCTCGGTGAATGTAGTTGATAGGTTGATGTGGCTTTGCTATAAAAACACACATGCGCATTAAGTTTGCCATAACAGTGCATACACACAGTGTGAGGACAGGACACACGAACGTCTTATGTATCTTAAAGAGAAATCCAATGAATACAATGAAAAATGGCCGCCACTATTACTATAATACATAAACTGAATTTAATTTGATACTAAAACAGCTACCATAACGTTGGTATGAAAAGCTTTTTCTAAAGTTATACCGGCTGGCTTTCTACCTTGACCCGTGACGTTATGACTTCATCCTTTAAAACACTTCTGCAGTCAGATCGTCAGTTAATAACATGAAGCAGCGTAGAAGCACATTATGAGGTGGGTTTTGAAAGCGGGTAGAGGAAAAGCACCTCTACAGCCACTACATTCTATCAGAATTTTGAGTAAATTAGTGGTTCATAATTGCGATCGCACACTAATTTGGTTTGTGATATATTTATGTATTTGGAATTTATTATAGTCATAATCATGTGATTGAAGTTTTACAGCTACAATCTGTTTAAAAACTCAGTATTTTTGTTTCCGATAATCTATTAAATAAAGTAGTAGTTATAAGTTTATCAAAATAACGGCTTGTAATCTCTTACTATTCTTATGTTCTTGTGATATATTTACTAAGAGTGATAGTTTGTTTTTAGAAATAGAATTATTGTATATATAATTTTTTTCTGATTTACATTAATGTTTACAGCACTTATTTTCATAACTTTCTGATTTAAACTTGTGTGTATATATATATATTTTTTTTTTTATATATCTCGCAGCCCTAGATTATCTCGACCCTCAAGTATTTGTATACATTAATGACACCAACGCTCAACACCCAGTCATTGGTGGTTCCTTAACCCTCACTTGTACGATCTACTACGCACCCGATTCTGTAGTTTCAATCGAATGGCTTCATCCCGGAAGTGACGTATGTATACTTGTTATATTACTGCACACAATTCGTTTTTTTTTTTACAGCTGTCTTATTCAAAGGTTATTGAGAAAGCTAAACTTATGCGAAACAGTTCGATAGCCTTCACTAATAAATTATCCGATGTTCGGTCGACTGACTGCTTGGAACTTTTGTCAGCTATTTTTAGACTGTTTAACTTGCAAATGTTAGTTGCATTTAACTTTGGACTATCTTTAGTATAATCTAATGTGAAAAGTTTATGAAACAACTAATCTGAAACAAAATCAATAAATAATGTAACAAATTATATAAAATTGTAAACATGATATAAAGTAAAAAATAATTGAATGTTAAGCTTAAGTTTGTTCTGAAAACTTAGAATGAAAAAGGCTTAATTGTAAGGATTTTGTATATTATTAACTATTTTTATTCTTGCTTGCAAACCTTCAGAATTCTATTATTCTATTATAGAAAGCAGATTCTATATATCGCCTCATAGGTATGAGTTATTTTCCCTACGAAACAACTCTAGAATATTGTTATTTAACTATTTATACAATTTAATTATATTTACCTACGATGTGTATGAACTAATATTTTCACACATGCTGTGGTTTTTGAGATGTATTTTCACGAAATGTTAGTGTCTATAAACTGAAATGTATAAAGTATATATATATATATATATATCTTTGTTGAAATAAGCATGTTTTATATTTCTGTATTCACATATAACCCGTATTCTAATATCTCTTAGCTCACTATTTTCTAATAAATATTATTTGGTAATATATGATCTACTTATATTATATATATATTATTCTATGTAGACTTAAAAGTAAGCCTTTTTCCATATTTTGCTAAATATTAACTCACTATATATTAAAGTAGTAAGAATACTGCACACTTATATTTTTAGGTTTTACTTAAGTGACATAATTTTAATGTAAATATAAAAGTACAATAAGAAAGTATGGAATTTACTATAACTTATGTATTGCTAATCATTTCAGTAATATAATTACATCATTGGCACGGTCTTGTTATTTTGTTTCATTGAAGAAATAACTTTTAAATGCTAAAATGTAAACAAAATTAAAACAATGTATAATTTGAAATATCATCGTGATACTCGCTCTAACATTGACAATTTGAATTGTTATGGACTTTTTGCATTTAAAATTAATTTAATAAGCGTATTTTTATTGTATGTTTCAATAAATGTTTTATTTACAAATATTGCTTTCATCTTATTTCATATTTTAATTGATTATTCATGTACGAGGGCCAAACGTTTCAAAAATTACTTGTGATGAAACAGCAATTAGTATGAAAATAACATTTTCTGAGTAGCAAAGTTGGATTGTAAAGGTAAGTCACAAAAGTGTAGGCCCGGCATGGCCAAGCGTGTTTAGGCGTGCGACTCGTAATCTGAAGGTCGCGGGTTCGCATCCCGGTCGCGCCAAACATGCTCGCCCTTTCAGCCGTGGGGGCGTTATAATGTGACGGTCAATCCCACTATTCGTTGGTAAAAGAATAGCCCAAGAGTTGGCGGTGGGTGGTGATGCCTAGCTGCCTTCCCTCTAAAGTTACACTGCTAAATTAGGGACGGATAGCACAGATAGCCCTCGAATAGTTTTGTGCGAAAATTCAAAAACAAACAAACACAAAAGTGTTGTCGGGAAAGTCCCTCAGTGAGTCAACGTAAGTTTACGAAGCTGCAACGATCAAACCCGGAGTTTGATTCCCAGGGGTACATAGGATGTAGCTAACCCATTGTGTAGTTGCGCGTTAAAAACAAACCACCATTATTCATAAGACATATTTTGCAGCAGAATATTGCAGTAAATGATATTTCATGTAATATGACAGTTATTAATATCTTGAAGCGAGTGCTATAAAATACGCCACGTTTTTCTCAATGTTTTCTCTGCAAAATAAATAAGAGATCCATGGTATATTCTGGCCTTCCAAAACCCACATCTGATTATCTACGCATCAGGTGTAGTTTCCAGTATTACCAAGGTAACGCTCCCATTAAAAATTTTAAAATTCAACTATTATGAACTTAATATAATTCATCAAATATGTCATTAGTGTATTCCTCTCTTTGTATAAAAATGGTATAACTGTTTATTTAACTGAATCTTAAATCAAAGATACATTGGTATTCATTAGGTTTTATAATTAGATATGCATTTGTCAATGCGTTGTATGAAACTCAAAGTAATTGTATCAATCATAATATACTTCTCCCTATGTTAAGTTTCTGTTGAAATACATTTTTACGCTTTTTGGCGTTTACATTGCTGTCGTTTACTCAATTCTGGCCAACTCTGTTGAACAAATACAGTAGTGTACTTGTTTTTCAGCCATTAAAATATTGAATAGTCGTAAATTATTTTAGAAAATAAGTTTAACAGGCTATCAAATTTCATAAAATTAGGTATAATATTCACATGTTTTTTACAGTTAATATTAAAATAAAACTCGTGTAATCAGTAGTTCAGAAAGGACAGATTTAATTATAACAATCTAATGGAATGTACGATAAAACGTGGAGCATACACATGTTTCTTTAACCCTTAAACGGAGGCCATCATCAATTAATGCTGTTACCTACAACATTTCTGCTGTTTAAATGTTAGTAAATAATATTATTAAGAGAAAATATTATAGAGAAAGGCTTAAATATAAGTATAAACACTGTATCTTTAAAATTAAAACATAAGAATCCAGAATTGATTACACAACTGACAACAGGGAGAAGCTGATGTTATTGTTTATTATTGGGTGATCATTGAAAATTCAAAAGCTTTATTTAATAAAGAGTTTGTAACCTGTGGTCCCAGAGTCGAGAAATTTAAGGTTTTCTAGAAGTATACAGCGGTTGCCATTCTCACTGTACAATCAGGTACAAAACTCAATTTGATTACTTAGCTTACATCCGCTTCCTGCTGAAATTCCAATGTTCTTGACTGCACGTATTTGTAGGTGACGTGTAGTTTTACCAATATATGTAACTTTAAAGCTACCAAAAATGTATTTATATACGAACCACGAATGCATAGTAATGAATAGAGCGTCTTTGGTTTCAAACAATTTTTTTATTCTAAATATTGCCAAAAATACTAAATATAACTTAATTTGTAGAGAATATGATACTGATTGGTGGATATTTTGAGATAGGGTGTGGCTTTTTAGTAGGTTGTAGTTTATTTATAAACAAAGTTTCACATGATAGAATGTAAGAAATTAAGGGGATAACCATTGCTTTGTGATATGTTATGAATTTAAAATTTTTCAGTGAAGACAGATACTACACACTGCTTAAAATATTTAGCACAAGATTATGCTTGAAAATATAGTACACAACTCTTGAAACGATTGTATAAACTAGTATTTTATTACAGTAAACAGATGTGGCAAAGAAATTGTTTATTTTGTTTATTTGAACGTCTAAAACAGCTAAATTCTTGTTTTTTCTATCTCATATGTAAAGTTTATACATGGATGTTGTGTGTTTGAGTATTTTAAACACTATTTTCTTAGATATTAATACTGATGAAGGAATCTAAGGAAATCCCGAAACTTCGGTATTAAAAATGTTTTTGTTGCTATAACCGTGTTTTAATATTTATTATAAAGTTCGTTCGGTGAAAGAGTAAAGAAAAATAGTGAATTTGCAATAGTGTAAAACATATGAACATCAATTCTTTATCATTTTTAATTTTTCAATTGTTAATTGTTTTCTTAAAAGAATTCACTATTTTTACTACTTTGTGAGTATGATTAGATAAAACGGGAGCCTGTGCGACAATAGATGTTTGTACTGCTTGCATGTGCAAGTATGCTTAGATACATTTTTATTACACTTCTTATGAAAAAGTATTTAATTATGTAATAATGAATTTTTCAGAACACTCGAATTACTCTCAGTGACGTGAACATAACTAACATAATTAGAAAAAACTTTTCCTTTGACATGATTTCAAGAAGTTTAACAGCAAATGACGTACAATACAGCGATGAAGGTGTTTATACCTGTCGCGCTACTCATAGGAATGGCAGAACGATGTCGAAAGATGTTTTTGTAAAAGTATATGGTAAGGAATTTACCTGATAACAGTCTGTTAAGTGTATGTTCATATTTTAACTATTTAGATATAAGCTATGTTATAAATTATTTTGTTCCTATATGTCAGTTTCTTTGTCTCCGAACAGGGGCGGCGCCAGCGTCTTAGCGGTGAGAAGGCAAAGTTGGGCTATAGAAAACAGTTATGGGTACATATACTGTAGTATTTACGTAGTAAATTATCTTCAGCAGTTAGCACTTTTCATTGGGTATGAGACTTATATGAGAGACTAAGACACATTTTGGAATAGCTTCAGTCATATCTAGCCTCCCTCCCTTACCGCCGCCTCAATCAATGACGAATATTTTCCAACTTTTCACTTCTGATCTCCACGAAACTTTTCAGGAGTTCATGATTATACAACAGAGAGAGATTCGTCAATCCTTTACTGTATTTAGTTTTCATATTTTTTTACAATAAGACAAATATTCATATTTCCATTAGTACCAACCTATGACGTACACCGTCAGTCATCGTGGTTAAAAGATAATTCCTCCGTAAAAATTGCTCTCCCCCACTTATGTCTTCTTTATATATTAATATAACTGATTAAAATAGGAAAACTAACACATATTTATTATTTACTATTGAAAAACGGTTTATCTAAAGAATCAACTACCAGGATAACAACATTGTTATTTTAAAATTGTAATCTGTTGTACTTTCGAAAAGAATATCTCATAACTTATAGTTATGGTGTACTTACACTATATGACTTTGTATAATTGAAAATTTTTATTTTATTACAGTAACCAAAATTTAACGTGAAACCTGTCTAATTTTCTCCTACTTAACAATTTTAGATAATTCATTCATATACGAAATACGATAAATATGTGTTTTTTTTCCTAGTTTAGTCGGTTATATTAATTTATGTCTGCGGAGGGCAGTTGTCAGGTTATCAATCACAATGAAACTAACGAAGGAAGTAAATACTAAGGCAGGTTTAATACATTACAATATCTAAACAAATAATAACGTTTTATCTCAAAAGTTAAATACAGCTCACAGCACAAAGAGTTATTTCTTTTTAACAAGTGTTAACTATATAACAATTATCTAATTATATCTTTTTTCTTTCACCATCAATGAAAAGTATATATTTTGTAGTTGAAGTTAGTAGTTTTTCAGGAAAACATAATAATAGTTTACGCTTTTAAAAGAGATCTTGGATTGCGTTGTGCAGTTACACGCTAAAGAAAACTATTGTTTTCCTGGTTCCAACAGATGAAATTTATTCAATAAGTGAACACGGTTCTAATAAAGATTCAGAGGAAAGTTCAGAAGAAAACTCTAGTAGTGAAGAAGATGGAACTTTCAGTCTTCAGTGTTCCTTCATGAGAGTTGGTTCTGAATGCGTTTGTCCAAAAGGCTATTATGTTGCACCGGATAAGAAAACCTGCTGGGGTAGGTATACATGTTTTAATATATCTTATATTAATGTTAATACACTTTCAACCAATAAAGTCTCTACTTGTAACATACTAATCCTAAAGGCAAGGTGAAATGTCCGAGAAACGGAACTGATATAACACTAGGATTTAGGAATGAAATTATAGTTGTGGAGGGAAATGTCATAACTGGCAGGTAAGGCCAGCTGAATAAAAGAACGCGTTTGTGTTTACAAGAAGAGGAATGGGTCACCCTTCAAAAGATATGTTGTATAGAAATAAAACAACATTTTAAATGGTTAACTATTTGACCTCCTGATTTTTTTACTTAAATTTCTAGCTGACGTTGTACTTGTTGTGAATGTGTGTATTTTTAAAAGAAATGTTGGTAATGAAAAATATATTTCTTACTTTTATTTCATTGTCACTAAATGACACAGAATAGGTTCCTCTACAACATGTGCCCTAAAGCCTGTCCATGTTAGATATTATACATATATATATATATATATGTGTGTGTGTGTGTGTAGGTGTCTGTGTGAACTAAGATATGATATTGGTATAGCATTGAAACGAATAACACAACACCGTATTTGTCTTAAGATAAGATTATGATCACAATGCTAACTCATTTCACCTAATTACTCTTTGTCATTCGAAACAAACCTAAGATTGTTTTAAACTGTTATCTTTTTACACAATACAGACGTAATTTTAAACAAAACATTTAATTAATTTGGTAAGTATGTCTGTATATTCCGATATATATATATGATAAGTAATATATGTGTTCTTTCGTACATTAATTTCTACTATTCACCTTAACCATAGTGAGTAGTTATTCAAAAATTTAAAGATAAGGCCTATTCATTCTCTTATAATTAGGAGTATTAAACAACACGCAAATGTCATAGTATTTGTTATGTATATTTATCTAACCATACGTAATCTTTGGAATTCATTTTATTAACTAAAAAGCATTTTGCAGGAACACGCGATATGTGGTGTTATGAGGTGGACTGAAGTGATATAATAACCAGTTTTTTATTGGCTTTAGAAAAATTACTGATACTTAAATTGTACACTTGTGTTATTGTGTTGTTTTTACATATGTAAGGAAACTTAGACTGATAGCATTCTACATTAGTAACTCTGCTCGTGTCTAATCTTTTTTTTTTTTTTTTTGGTTTAAGAATCAGTTTATTTGTTCCCTTAAGGTAAAGCCAGATTTAACTGTCTGTTGAGTCCACGGAGGGGACTCTGTATTTTAGCATTGTGAGTCGGTAAACTCACCGCTCCCACCAGATAATTGTTTAAGAAAGATAAAGTTGTGAGTAAATTATTATAATACTGAAAACACAATCTTATATACAAAAATAAATGTATATGATTTGTTAAACTGCGTTGTGTATAATATATTCTTTATTTAAAGGACCCCCCCCCTAGTGCCACGGTGATGTGACTGCAGACTTTATAACGTTAGAAACCGGGTGCTTAACAACACACAACAATTTTATTTAATACATATTAATATTTTTAATACCTACTTGTTTTCTTCAGGCATATTTCAAAACTGCTTAACAAATTTTACTTTATATTGCATATAAACACTTGTAAAATGCAATATAAAATATTAATTTCAAGATTTAATATTCTTTCCAATGTCTGGTTTAACATGGTAGTGAGGACGATCGTCTTGCAGTCTTAGGGTTTCTGTCAGTGCCATCCATCCGAATTTAAAATTTATTGACTAATTTAAATCACTAGAGAGGCCAATTCCAAAATTAGTTAAGATTAAAGTCAATGAAAAAGAAGTTAGCATAGTTTAATTTTTGTACATTTGTATTTCGAAATGGATGTTTCAAATAAGCGTCGTTATTGTTTGGGACGTTAAATGTGCTTTCCACGAGCAAGTGAAAAGTAAAATCAAAATATATTTTGGTATAATATAAGAAACTAGTTCTTCACTTTTCATAGTACTGATAACACAGGCTTGCGAATTTAAACTTCATAAAAGTTTTTTTGGGGGGAAAGTGGGGGTTAATAAGAGATTTTTCATAATTCAGCTACGCAAATTTCGAAAATATTTTTTTTCTATCCTCTAAGGAGTTTTTACGAATCGAGAGGAAATAAAAACGAACAGTTTTTATTATTATGTTTGTCATCAAAAACACAAATTGAAGAAAAGGGATGAACATTGATGTCAAACGAATATGTATCCTCATTCATTCTGATTTTGTTTGTGAAATCTGCGTCTTTTGGTCTCAAAATTACGTGAAATATCTGTATATTATGCAGAAAAATACATATAATTTTCAGGTTCAACGTAGACGAATTACAATAAAATACGTAAAAATGTCAAGATAATAAAATCGTCGTAGGAATGTGTAACTTTATCTCTGCTAGAAATCTGAGTTATATGTGTTTGATACTAGTAGAAGAGAAAGTAATATGAATTATTTATAATACTTCAACATAATTATACATAATACTACAACATATATATATATATATATAAGTAAGCATTTTGTTTTTTAGATATTAATGAATGTACAATTCCATCTCTGGCTACTGTCTGTCGAGGAGCTTGTGTTAATACAGTTGGAAGCTATAGATGTGCGCAACTTGATGAGGAAGTTGACAGTAACCAACCATGTCCAAAAGGTTACAGAAGAAATATTGAAGGGTTCTGCGAGAGTATGTTAAGCGTTTTCTTTTTTTCTTAATTTAAATATTTTACGTAAATGTTATGAACTGTTAATTGGAATTTTTTATGTGCAATAAATAGTTAAGTCATTTCAATATTAGGTTCCTTTTTTACTATAGAAAATTCTAATTACATTAATATATTTATAATCGGCTGATCCTCTAACTTCAAATGTCGTGATTACATTTGCTTTAATGTTTTCTTTATGTGACAAAGGATTTTTTCTTGTACTATTTTCTTTACATTGAGCCTTTTGGAAAGGACATACGTTATTATTATAATGAGTTCCCTGCTGGTACAGTGGTAAGTCTTTGGATTTACAACACTAAAATCAGGGGTTCGATTCTCCTTGTTAGACTCAACAGATAGGCCGATGTGGCTTTGCTGTATAAAAAAACACATGCATATATTATAATGAATAAAAACTCTATGACCCGACCTCTTTTAAAAGGCTGACCTTTCTTTTCCATGGGCAAATTTTATTCATTTTTATCAAGACTTCTTGAACCAACGTGTTTTTCCAACATCATGAACGTTATTGTCATAATTCACTGTATTATGCCAAAAACACTGATTTAGGGTTGGAGAAGTGGGGAAAAAAACTTTGGATTCCCAATGAAGATGGCAATAAGTAAAAATAAGGCTTTTTTATTTCCATGTTTCTTTGTTTTAGAACTGAGCTCATCGCAAGGAAATAAATCCCGGAATTTAAACTTGTACACTTCGAGGGCTTATATGTTGCTGAATGGTATCTTTTGATGCAATATGTCCAGAATTCCAGCTAATGTCACAAGTTATAAAAGAGAAAATAATAAATGAATTATTGTCTTGGTTTTTCGTTATTTACAGTACTTGATCACTTTTTATAACTGTTGATAAAGACGTGTTATATCGTACGGAAAATTCAATTTCATAAAACGTATATCAGTTTTTATCTTATCTTTGTATTCTCTAACCGGGGAATACGAATAGCGTTGTTTATGAAGTTTACTTACATATATTTTCTTCTTTAGTTATAAAACGCCCCATCTATCCCACCGAATGTGACAAAAATATAGGCTGCTCACACACTTGTCTCAGGAGCGAGGACATATCGTACTGTGCCTGTCCTGCAGGATTGCGTTTGGGCTCAGACAAGAAAACCTGCTATGGTGGGTGATGTCACATTCATGTTTGAAATTTCTTATCCAAGTTTTGTAGTTTTCATTTGTTTCTATTGATATTTAATTGGTAACTCGATGGCATGTTTCTTTTAACCCTTATTTGTTTTAGTTTTTAAACTTCTTTGGTCTCTGACGTACAGTCCATTATTTGACACAATATTTAAAAGCATTATTTTGCTATATAAGCACTATAAAACAGTTGATATTGTTATTACTACAGTACAACAAAAACCTCTAAAATGCTGAAAATCATATAATTACAAGGAACTAGAGGAATTAATCACTTAAACTAACTGGTTCTATATTTATCAGTGCTTCAAAAAGTGGCAATTCGTGCATTATTTGGCAAAAATACTCAATATTACTGTTTTTATATTGTTTTATTTTGTGTTTAATCCTGTTTTTATTGCGTCTGTGTATTCTTTTTATTACAAAATAACTTTTAAGGCTGTTTTACTTTTCTTGACCTTACATTACAAAATAGTGTACAATGTTACACAATTTAGGAAAACGTTCAGTACTCTAGTTTCTCTTAACATTGTTTCTTATTGACCATTAGATACAACTAGCATAAAATACGCGCGATTTGCTGCTTCACAGAAGCCCCAGTGTAGAAGTCAAGCTTCTCCATTATCCGCAGGACTTCTGTGACTATACCAAGGGTTGGTCAGTGCCTGATAGAAAACCCGTTAGCTGGCCCATGAAAAGGATTTTGAAAGGATGGGATGCGACTCTTTCAGGGTGGTTCATTATTTGCTATGGCGCTAGGGAGGTACATGAATTCAGTAGATAAATGAAATGTACTAAAGTAATAAATATACATGTATATAAGGCAAGAATTGTGCTCAAATAAATCATGTTAAATTGGTACTCATAACGAGTGTCTCCAGAATATTTCTTAAACTGGCATGACGCAGTTTGAGAACTCTAGTTCGGGACAGAACGATTGTATATCATAAGATGCATTCATTGATACGATAAAACTTTATCAACAGAAAATTGGTGTAATTTCATTAGCAGCTACGAAATGTTTACATACTAAAACAGAAATCAGTAAATTATAGAGATTTTTTGACAAAAACAAATGATATACAAATATTAAACAAGTATGTCAACACTAAAATTATTAATTATCGTGAATAATAGATATTCGGGACTATTCTTTCTCATTTACTGTCAAAAGCTCCCATTGTAAATTTGATATCATGGTACACGAATGTTTGTTTGTTTAGAATTAAGTACAAAGCTATCTGTGCCCACACGCGGGACACGAAGAAGCTCCTTGTCGAAAAACAACGAGACACGTGCCTAATTGAGGCTACGGCATTGGTATTATACATTTTTACGCTTATTAAATGTTTACTATTAATTTTCTGTCTTAGATTAGAGTGATTCGATTCTGTCAGGAATTCTTATGGTAATAATCATCAGGGCCCACTTCGATGATATATAAGGGGGCCTTGACTATCATTAGAATTGCTTAGTTTTAATATATTGTAGTTCGTTTGACACATCGAATTTTACTGTGAATGGGCTCATTCATCAATGTGTGGTTTCTAGTGAATATAATTTTGTTCTTGATGAAATAATTTTTGTTAGATGGAGTTGTATGTCGTTATTTTTTCACCTATTTGTAAAAAACATAATAGCAAGGGGCATTGGTTGGAAAAGGGGGATACAAGCGCACTATTTCTGACGGTCCTGAATAGAACGTCTACCTGCAGTAGCTTAGCGCGTGTGCTATGTTTGGTCCCGCTCCTGCTAACTTGTGAGAGAGGGTACGAATACAAAATCAAGTATGACGTCACCAAGACCCTGAGAACCCAGGAACACCAATGTCGATGTCAGATTTCCATTTGTGTACTCCTATCAGCCTGGGTTACTTTTATGGTGAGTTTAAACTCAATAGGGAATGGACACACTCCTGGTCATTCTGAGTCCATCTACCAGATTTTATCCTGTTATCTCCAAAATTATGGCAGAAGTTTGCAGACAATTAAATTAAAACACACAATAAAAACATGAATTAATATAGACTGAACAAGTAATCATCTCTTTGTGTTTCACATTGTTTTTCTTGCTTAGATATTGATGAATGTTCAAGTTCTTCTACTTGTCAACATATATGCCATAACACCGAGGGAAGTTTCAGATGTAAATGTTATCAAGGTTTCATTTTAATGAGCGATAACACTTGTCAAGGTAAGAAGAACAAAATGTCGGATCACAAGTTATTTGTACTTTTTTTATATAAATAATAACATGTGAATATACATATATATATTAGTAACAATTACTTGTGAAATTAATCTGACATTCAAGGACACGTGATTTTCTATTTGAAAATAAGGTATTATAATACCTATTCTTTCATGCAGTGAATACAACGAATATTAATTCGTGAATTGTCAAGACCTAAACTTATCCTCAAAATCATTATTTAAGAGTCGAATAGAGTTTACATATTGGCATATGTACATATATAGATAGATAGATGTATATGTTTTTAACGTTTTCAGAATGCAGGAAGAATTCCTATAAAAATTCTCAAGAGAGCGAATTTTGTATTGAATGTCCGCCACATTCTCATACTAATGGAACTGGAAAAACCTCATTAGCTGACTGCCTCTGTGACCCAGGCTATAGTGGCGATTTGATGAAAAATATATCTTGCACAGGTATAGAGTGACACGTATTCATCCTTTTTTATTAAAAAAAAGAACAAACTTACATTTAAATTATTTAAATAATTAAATAATAATTTAGCTGTTAATAGTAAGAACTTGTACACAGCTAGTTTAATAATTTATATGAAAGTAAGAATAACGAATAGCCTGAGTCCCTTTGGAAGGCAAAAACTCCTTTTTCATGGAAAGTTTGCTTTTCGAAAAGCTCATAATATTCAACTTATTTAATTTTGATCTGCTACTTTTTCACTCTACGTGTTATTCAGTAACACATATTTTATGTTGGAAGATATGAATTTAGACTAGAGGACTGTGTGAAGTTTTGGTATATGATAATATTTAATACATCACAGTTATCACATTCATATAGTTAATGGTGAAAAGCAGATATTTACCATAAACATACCTTTCAAACAATACGGAAAAAGAAATATGATAAGGTTAAATTATATGGAATGTACAATATAGTATTCTAAAATATCTTATGGATGCATACATATTGAAATTTTTCATTCCCACCTTCTTAAAAAGGTTCCGAAGTTGCATCACAAATAACTTTTACTGTGTTATATATTAAAACGAGACTCTTTCTGTTTTTTAAACGATACTGTTATTGTTTGTTTTCTTGTAAGAGTGCACAGTAGCGATATTTGATGTCGTTATATGAATATATGTGCCCCAAACCGGACAAATAAGGCACAATAATTAATATATATATATTAATCAAAAACATTTAAATCGAGAATCTCTAAAATGCTTTCGATTAAAATATTCAAATATTTTGTAATTGATTGTTGTTTATTTTTTAGATATTGACGAATGTGAAGAAAACAGTTTTGGATGTTCTCACAATTGTGTCAACACTCCAGGGAGCGTACATTGTACCTGTCCGTTAGGTTTAGAGCTTGGTGTAGATGAAAAATCTTGTGAAGGTAACAAATATTAAAAATACAGCTTAAAGTAAGCAATTTAAAAACATGAGAACCTAAACCAGGATGAAATCTTAAAAGGTGATTTTAAGTTACTAACCAAATATATCTATTAAAAATATAAGAATCTGGTGCAATCATTCCTTTGAAAGCACTGTATTAAATACTGTTTCAGTTTGCTTTTAAATATCAAGAATAAAGTACTCATGTCCGAACAAGTAATTATTGGCGGGAACGTTCATGTGCAAAAGTTCTGTTAAAATTAACCACATGACAATAAGATATAATCGGACTGTAAGAAAACAATTTTTGTTTTTGAATTTTGCGCAAAGCTACACGAGGGCTAAATGTGCTAACCGTCCCTAATTTAGCATTATAAGACTAGAGGGAAGGCAGCTAGTCATCAGCACCTATCGCCAACTCTTGAGCTACTCTTTTACCAACGAATAGTGAGATTGATCGTCACATTATAACGCCCCCACGGCTGAAAGGGCAAGCATGCTTGGTGCGACGGGAATTCGAACCCGTGACCCTCAGGTTAGGAGTCGAACGCCTTAACCTACCTGGCCATTCCAGGCTGTAAGAAAATAAGGTCGAAAAAGGTATATATATATAATGATTTATTCATTTCTTTAATAATTAAATAAATTCTTAATTAAAACAAGTTACATGCCGGATTAACTTCTGATGGGTGACTGAGGCTCAAATTCTTTGAGTTCCCTCTATGCATATTCTGTTTCTTCCTTTACTCTCCGAGTTCAAATGCTGTCATCGCAGATACACGATCTTTCATCAGTGCAGGTGTTATAAGGTTACATTCAACCCCAATTTTCGTGTAGCCTTATAAAAAGAGTTATTAGTGTGTAATGTAATATAGCTGTTTCCATTTTGTATATCATTTATAAATCAGCAAAGCAAGCCCTCGAGTAGCTTCACACGAAATCCAATTTAAAAAAAATTAAAATTTTTACTAGTTTGCACTAGTTTGCCGGTCCCATACCAAATTGGGATTTTGCACTAAGTAAAAGCATGCTCATCTGGTGTCGAAACTGTGATGAAATTATTATTATTTATTCATTTGTAATGCGTTTTATAAGTTTTGTAGTAACCAAAACCGGAATTGGATTATTAGTATTTCACAAAATATTAATGGCATAATAATTACAAATGAACCACACATCTTTTTAAATGCTCTTGTCCTTCGTATTTAAATAGGATTCCGTTTAAATGAAAGGCTGCTTTGATTGTAATTTTTAACATGGAAGCATTCTGTCTTTTTTTCTTATTATAAAGCCAAGCACAAATCCTCAGAATGGACAATCTGTGTTGGGCCCAACACGGGTATTGGAACTTAAAATTAAGCGTGGTAAGGCTTCGGATTTATTGCTGAGCAACTGGGATCAAGATAGAAAGAAATAAAAAACAGTTCACGAATGTTTGAGTCACATGTTTTGAATGAAACAACCACAAATGACAGTGACTGATAATTTGATTTTATAATAATAGGCTTACACCCTTCTGATGCACAACGCCAGTACAGCTGTAAGTCTACCTATTTACAATACTGACACCACGCATTCGATTCCCCGCGGTGATCTCAGCAGATAGCCTGATGTGGCTTTGCTATAAGAAAAACACAAACACACACTCCTGACATATACTCTTCAAAAAAAGAAACGCAAAAGGGATATTTTGTTATTTTAAAGAGAAATATATGTAATAACGTTACAAGCTCAGAGTATGTGATATTACACGTGTTAAGGCACTGATTGTCAGACCAAAATGACAATAAAAGTTGTGCACTTTGAAAACGGAGGAAAACATAGGAGTTTTCGCCAAAACGCATTCGTGTGCAATAAATTTGTTTGAGCGATCTGTATGTTCTGCAAGTGCAACATGTGCAAAATCCCTATAAAAATGACGGGTTCTCGGTTTCCATAGCTCAGTGTTAAGCCACCGACACGCAATACAATTACGCCAAGACTGACTGAAGCACAACGCAACAACGCCATTGGTAGCTTGGAAGCAGGCGAATCTCGATCAGATGTTGCCAGAGCTGTGAATGTCCACCCAAGCACCATCACAAGGCTATGGAATCGTCACCATCAACATGGATCAACTTGTGACCGTCCACGATCTGGCAGACCTCGTGTGACCACGCCCGCACAAGATCGCTACATCCGGTTACGTCACCTTCGAGATAGGACCACCACTGCGACGTCTACTGCCTCAACCATACCAGGGCTGCGTAGGATTTCCGACCAGACCGTACGCAACCGTCGACGAGATTTTTAGGCCCCATGTGCAACCCATCATGGTGAACGTCAACGACGTTTTTCAAAATGACAACGCCCGTCCTCACACAGCCCAACCCACCACTGTCTTCTTGAGACACCACAACATCAACGTTCTTCCCTAGCCCTCCAGATCACCAGATTTAAACCCCATCGAACATCTTTGGAACGAGTTGACCGACGTCTACGACGGCGACAACCTCAACCGCAGACTCTACCTCAGCTTGCAGCAGCTTTGCAGGCTGACTGGACAGCCATTCCACAGGATGTGATTCGTCATCTCATCGCTTCCATGGGCAGGAGATGCCAAGCAGTTATTGATGCTCACGGGGGGGCATACTCGTTATTGACGTTGAGTGACGTTAAACTTCAACTAGTGAGCGTGGACTTCGCCTTTGCAGACTTTGGATGTTCAACAGTGAATGTGCAAAGTTTCACACATGTCATACAGAACTACCCGGAATAAACTTGTTAACAATATGTCTCAAATTTTGCCTTTTGCGTTTCTTTTTTTTTTTGAAGAGTATAGCTAACAACTTTATATTTTATCATAGAAACACTTCCTAAAACCAGTTTCAACAACTTTCTCTTGGTATGATTTTTAAACATTTACAAGTATAGAAGACAACAATTCTATTGTTGTAACAACGTCTAGACCTTACTCTTATGACTTCTTGCTTTAGAAAATAAACCAGATTGAAAACTCGTTCTCATTGTGACGACATCTAAAGGGATAGGTCGTTACTTAATTGAATTTATTAAAAGATATTTTGACTAATATTTTCTGGAATATTTGTCCAGTCATTCTTCAACTTAAAATCGTAAATTTCAATAGAATTTTAACACCAATAATTTTTTTTTAACCAACTATAATTTAAAATGTTTACTTTTTCTTGGCTCAAAAAGTTCTTTTTGATTAAATTTATAAATGGTGTTGATAACATTATTACCCAAATTAAAAGTTAAATCTCCAAAAGGTAGTCTTCGTTATGAAAAATAAACATTACATCCGTGACTCGTGCTGCAATTAAACAGTGTAAGCAAAGCCTAAAAATTATTGACATTTTATAACGATGTAAAAAAAAAACCAACATATTTCATTTTCACATAAATTTTGCTTTTGTTTACATTATATATTTACATATAAATTCTATTTGTCCAGTTGAATATTATTTTGATAAACATACAATATAATCACACAAACAATTCTTGTTGTATGAGTTATATAACTACTACACCTTTATGCAGACAAAACCGCTCATTTGTGACTTTCCTAACTCGAATTATTTTGTTCGATGAAACTTTACTCACCGCATCGAAGACAAAAAAAATATCAAAGCAAATTCTACTAAAAAAACTTCATATTTATCTTTCCTTTGCTGTGTTTTTTCATCGTTTCTTCAGACATATCGCCATCTGTCATTATGCATTTCAAAACAAATAAATTAGTGAACACTAATTGTAAATGGGTATGAAACACACACGTGTATATATATACACATAATATATATATATTATTAGCATAATCTTATTTTCTCTCATATATAAAGTAAGCTAAAGAGTGGAGCCGTCACATGAGTTTTGATGATTTATATGTGATTATGATTATAAGAAAATTTCACTTTTAAACCATTGTCTTCTTAATTACTCAGGTGATTAAATATATCCTCAAATGGGAATATAGTTTGAAAGTGACTTTACTATTGTTCGTTTTTCCTTAAAACCTCTACTATTTGATCTAAGCTCCTGTAGATTATATGAAGTTTATACGGTACAGCTATACAGTTCAATCAAAACTAAATGAAAATAAAATATCTTAGTTTATTATAGTTTGTTTTGAATTTCGCATGAAAGCTACACGAGGGCTATTTGCGCTAGCCGTCTCTAATTTAGCAGTCATCAACAACCACCTGAAACTCCAGAGGTATTCTTTTACCAACGGATCGTGGGATTAACCGTCAAATTGTAACGACCCCCCCGGCTGAAAGGGCGAGCATTTGGGGGATGACGAGGATTTGAGTCCGCGACCCTCAGTTTACTATGAAAATATTATCCATTTCAATTTCTGAGTAGTAATTAATTTCATATCTAAAATGTCGTAAAAATTAATTTCCGTTCAATAGTATTGAGTTTTGTACTCCAACTAATTAATGAAAATTAAAATTAAATTGGAATAATATCCATTTTACTATAGTAAATGAAACGTTTTTAAAGTTAATTAATTTAAAATAGTTTGGATTGATAGGCTGTTTCCCGTGTTATTCTTTAACTGAAATTTATATTGTTCGTATTTATCGAAAGACATAGACGAATGTAGCATCAACAATGGAGGATGTCACCACCAGTGTGAGAACACAGAAGGCAGTTTTAAGTGCTTGTGTCAAGAAGGTTACAACACTTCATCAATTGATCCGTACCAATGCAATGGTAGGTTATCACATAGTAGAAATTTGCGTTTCTATAACGTACGGCATACAGAAAACGAATGTAATTAGTTTATGTTAATTAAATATTTTCATCTGAAAACATTAATTTACTATACTAAAGTATCACTATATATGAAATGTAAGATTAAACATGCAGACAACTGTAACTGCCAACGTGTAAATTAAAATGTTACTTTAAAATAACAATAAAATTTATTCACATATATTTTGTTATATCAGTATTTAACACTAAAACAACTTATCTTGGTGACAAGTTCGAACAAAGGAAAATTTGTTCGACCAGTTTCTTATGTAAAACTTACATACGTTCATAATTCGATCTCTTGCTTTAATAATGCAATAAAATTCCTCAAGTGTTGTCTTGGGCTGGTTGAAATGTTCTCCCAAAGCAAGATTACTCTTGCTCAGGACCACTTTATTTTAACCTTGGTTTGCATTTAGTATGTTTTTTTGTTTCTGCTTTCCTTCATTGAAACATGTAATCATACTTATAAAGGAAAAGAGAAATCCATCAACGAATTATAATGAATTTTATTCAACTATTTCTTATGTATTTATTTAGTTGATAAATGATCAAACATTTTCAAGTTTGTCCATCACTGAACAATCTAACATAATAAAAGCGGTTAAAATAGGAAGTTTCTTGTTTATTTTAAAATGTATTCTTAGGTTTTAAGGCGATCTTTCTTTCTAACTGATTTAATTTCAACAGGAAACCCATCGAGATTTCATCCAAAACGTTTGCATATCATGCAAACAACATGCCTTCGAGTCTTGTACATGCAAATGAGACTGAGGCCAACTTGACGTTTGGAAACTCTCCTAATGTTTATTGAATAGTTTATCACTGAAATTAAGGTTTCTATGTGTAAATTACTTTGCAAAAGTAATAAACTTTTGACATTTTTTTGACACAAACAGAAAGGGGGAGAACGAATTTTCAACAAAGATTTTTTAAAGACGTTAAATGATGATCACAGACCTTGCATTATCCGAAAGCTGTAATTCTAAATTATCGTTGAAATTTTACTGCTCTTGTCGTTTATCACACAAATGCTGTGTCCCATGGTGGCTTACATGGGGTTTCTACGTTTCAAAGAATGTTATTATAGAGCAACTGCCATAAAAGCTTATCAGTTCATTAAGTAATACACTATTCAAATTAGGTTCATTGCAGATCCGATGACCAACATTTCACTGTTGCTAGAGTTACAGCTATGCTTATGTTGCTTGTAACAAAAATAATAAAAAAGACCCTTAACAACATATTGCATTTCTAGATATCGACGAATGTGAGCAACAGAATGGTGGCTGTAGTCATAAGTGTGTTAACTACAATGGAGGGTACGATTGCACATGCCCAGAAGGGTATCATCTCGCCAGAGATAGAAAGACATGTTGGGGTAAGCTAAATAAAGTAAACTGTTTATTTTGTACCAAATCTTATGGTTTCTAAACGTTTCTTTAATCGACTTCATTCTTAATCCTTTTAAATGCTAAATATATTTTGATTTTTACACATGTAATATTTAATATAAAGGTTTGTTCACAAATATCTTCTTGTTTTAGTTAACATAGGTAAATAATGTCTTCAATTAACTTTATTATTGCATATTAGCTGAAACATTTGTCAATACCGACTTTTCAAAATTAGCGAATAGCAGAAAAGTTAGTTTGTTTTAAGTTTCATCTTGACAACTTCATTGTTATAAATAAATTATTAGTTGAAAGTGATGTTTATGTGATTTGATAAGGCTTAGTAATGAAAAAATAAAGTGTAAATTTCAGGGAATTTGCTACAATTTTGAAGCTTGAATATTTTTAAAAAGCTTATAATTTTTTGATACATGACAGAAAAGTTATTCAAATGTTATATCCAACCAACAATATATTAACCTGTTGGCTGCCAAGCATTTCAGTTGCTACAATACAACTCTAATGCTTCTCCATTTTGTAACTTTTTTCGTGACGCCATTTTGGATTGAAAGTGAAACAGTTTGTAAGTAGGTCAAATGCATGTATTGTGCTGACATCTGGCGTTGAAGTTAGGTATTATTGAGAACGAATTAACTCGTCCGTGGCACTGTGTTACCGATCGGCTTGAACGAGTTATCTCGTCTACGGCACTGAACAGGTTAAAATAGCCATTACTGGGTAGAAGTGAAATTGCTTAACAATGGTAAAAGATCATTATAGCAGCTTTTTAAGTAGTAGTTTATATTGTTGACATAACTGTTATAAATCAGTTGTAAACTGTGTTAATCACCCTAGTTGTATCTTAGTTGTTTTTTAACAGAGAGCTTATAGCATATGAATCTTCACACTGAATCACTTGGTGTGCTTTTCTTATAATAAAGGTAGACATGTGAAAATTGAAAGTGCCTTTTTGATCATATAAATCAAAGTTACAATCACAGGAAACAACTTCTTCAGGGTGAATTATGGCCGCCTTTGTTAACCATCGAACAATATATCTTCTTGAAATAACGATAATCGCAAAGAGACGAAATCTAGCTTTGACCCATTTATAACCGTTACAGGAATCAGATGCCCTGCCTTTTCTAAGCCATCAAACAGTCAGTTACACTGTAAGATACCTACCAGCGATGTCAATAACACAGAAAATTATCCAGTAGGAAGTATATGTCAAATAAAGTGTGAAAGGGGTTATGAACTACAAGGACCAGAAACAAAGACCTGCCAAACAGATGGTACGTGGAACAAAGAGTTGCCTTTCTGTGTTGGTAAGTGTTTTAAAGCATATATTTCTATTAATATTGAAAATAAGTATATAGGAAGAGTAAAATACTAAATATTATTCAATTAAAAATGGAGTTGGTTTGTTAGAATATATTATGGTTTGATAATATGTTGGCTTCAGTTGTTGACCGTAAAGTATATGTTTGTTTTAATCACTCATCTTTCGAAAACGTATGTGTGTGTTTTATTATAGCAAAGCCACATCAGATCCTCTTATGAGTCCACCAAGGAGAATCGAACCGCTGATTTTAGCGTTGTAACTCCGTAGACTTACCGCTGTACTAGCGGGGGGCTCCGAAAAAGTAATTTGCAACTCGAATTGTGTCACTCTGTGTTAACAAATTATATATTATCATGTGATTATGTAACATGTAATTTTATATTACAGATATTGTACAACTGATACGAGAATGCATGTGTTGCAACAATAGAACACTATTAATTAGAACAATTTAAGCAAGTAAATTTAATCTGAATTTTATAGAAGAGGTGTTTGCTTTTTCTGTATTTCATTCACTTTCAATTGTATATCATTTCAAGTATGGTCGATTTACATGCGTATTTAAGTCAAAATAAATTATAATTAATTTTTGCTTGTAACGATAAGCTAACAATGTTCTCTTTTTATGTTATCGGTCCAACTTCTTAAAAGCATCGGACAATTTCGTCACAATACAATTCGGATTATCGAGCCCTAAAAATTAGAAAAGGCACTTTGTATATTTTGTATATAATATTTCGGTTAGATTAAGATTTTTGCAACTTAAATGTTGCTTTAAGTTTTCATTTTTGAACAAGTAAGTAAGAGTTGTCTCCATATTGGTATCTACTGTTGTTGTATTTTTAATGTAGCTTGAAATAATTAAAGTTACCTCAGGTCCCGTTTTTATAACTTATTTACAATTATCAAGTGTCTCTCATTATAACTAAGTATGGTCAAAGACACAGTTTCCTTTACATGCTGTGATTGTACAAAGAACAGTTTCTAAGTTTAATACTATTTTCATCCATGTCAAATTACGGTCATTAAAAGAAAATTACTGGGTCTTATAAATGTTGCAGTCTTCCATAACAATACGATTGCTTATACTAATATGAAAGAACGTAGTGTAGGTAAGACTTGTATATTATATATATAATTTGTTATTATAAGATTAATTTTGTTAGATTTTGTTCTTATTTATATCAATGTATGATATGATTCCATAAAATACATGTTACCTTTAGATAACATGTTACAATTATCTCATTTTATTAAACCAAGTTTTATTTTCCTTAATTTAGCTTATGATTTACTTTTTCTGGTAATAATTCACTCGTTTATTACTTTTCTATTTGAATAAAGAATCGTGATATTTTAATTTCACCTAATCTGATGTAATGTTTAACAATCTTGAAGCTTAATAAAAACAAATATGACTTTTATTTCATTGTATTGATGAACGAAATACTAGAACACGAATTTTTGTTAAGCCTTTTTATCTAGAAATATAAACCATGCACCAAAAATAACGGTAAATACTTAGTATGTTGTTTTAAAGCCATGAACTGCCCTCCAATTCAATCTCCCGAACACGGATTTGTATATCCCGAAACGTGTAGTGAAGGTAAGACATCAGTTGGTGACACGTGCTACTTTACCTGTGAACAGGAATATAGATTAGTTGGGCGAGCATTTGTGAAGTGTACACGAGAGTTACATTGGAAGCCAAAAACTTTTTCGTACAAATGTGTAAAAAGTAAGACATTTATTTCCTTTCTTGAATTTTAAAGCGTAATAAAATGTTTATAGAACAGATTATAATATATTTCTATATCCTAAAATGTTCAACACTCCTGTTGTGCAACTAATCATAGATTTGTTCATTTTTTCTAACTTAGTTTATATAAAGAAATAATATGTTCTACAGAAAGTAGAGTACGCTATCTTAAAATGATTTTGTAGTTTTCCTACATCATTAAAGTCCATTTCTGGTCATGCTCTGACTGAAGACCAATAAGTAGTAAGGATCGTGAAGTAGTGTCCACTCTTCACTTCATATATAATAGGAGCACCGCTCTCGTATTTCAAATGCAAATTATTTCTCGTGTAGCTCCCTTACACGTTCAAATTTGAATAAAATCATAATATTGTCTGTATTATATCCTTATATAAAACTAAGTTTCACCGTTAGCTAAAAGCTCTATAACCTTGCTTATTTAATTACTTTACAACATCATACCTCAAGGGATGATTATTTAGACTTATGATTAGTTAGTACACACAGTAGTTATATTAAATAACTAGTCTGATGATTAGATACCCTGTCGGAGGAGAGGAAGATCGTAAGACCTCTCGCCTCTACATTTAACACAACCGTATATCTGGACAGTAGGTCTATAGCTTATTAATTCCCATCGCAACAAGCTTTGTTTTAAAGTTTTCATGTCCATAGCACTCCATTCTTCTCTGTTTGGTTTATGTAATCCGTCCTGTTGATGAATACGGTGATTTATCAATGCCTATTTCCCAGAAATTCATAGATGCTGCATCCAAATTTGAGCAGTGTACTTGTTTCATTCTCCTTGAGGTACACACCAGTTAAATTGAAGGTTTCACCGAAAGCCGTATATTGGTGAACTTTGTTGTCCTCTCTTTCAAACATAGATCCCTTATGATTCTGCTATTTGCTATTGCTTCTGGCGCTGATTTTTGTGTTTATAGATTCTCACCTGTTACAAGACGCCCTACTTTGCTTATCACAACTGGGATTCAGTTTGTCGCAGGTCTCTTTCTTAACGGTTCTAATACCCTTTGTTGATCCATATTCATTTATTTTCCAATGTCATTAGGTATAAAAGATATCCCTGTCTTAAAAATTCTAAATCCTGGATCTGAACATATATTTATGAATTTAGTGTATGAATTTTTCGCAATGAAAAGTCTGAGCTGATCCATACCCTGTGAAGACGCAATCAATTTCTAGTGGCATAATTCTACTCATGAAACATAATTGTTTTACATCCTGTTCCACTATAATTGTGGTTATTACGTGACTTGCTGATTTGCTTATTCGGAATCAATTTAATATAACGTACTCAACTCTTGTATTTTCTGTCAAAAGAATTATTCATTGTAACGTATCTAAAAATGATTAGATTAACATATATAAGAAAACGATTGCTTTACAAAGCAATGAGAAATCGGAAATACAAATATATTCCAGTTTTTGAATTTAATTCAAAATACACACAATACAAGAAACACAAATAATACATAAAATAGAAGAAAAAAGGATTTCTTAAGTATGGATACCAAATATGTATTATTAAACATATTCTCCTTTCCTTAAATCAGATTTAAACAAATGTTATGAAGAAAAACATTTAAAAACACAACCTTAATATCCTGAGCCATAATAGCCTCACCAGTGGCAGAACTCGAATTTAAAGGCAATATACATTCTAACAACAATGATTGAGTCACCACAGTCCAACGTAAAATAGTACAATACATAGGGGTATGGGATTAGCAGCGTCATTTGTCAAAGATACGGATCCAACAGACGCAAAAGATCTAAATTCATTCCTAACTACATCAGCCTTCTTATTAGTGGCCAAGTCAATAACATCGATTAATCTGGTGAAACTGTATCTTTTCAAACTCCAACAATGGGATATCGCATGTCTCGGCTTTAGTGGCTTTATAAAGCACCTCGGTGATGCTTAATAGCTTGATAGGCCACACATTGCTGATGTTTAGCCACAGTGATATTTAGTGTTCTTGCAGAGATTCTAACGTCCGAAGTAATTCACTGAAGTTGAACAGTTGGTAATGTTCGAAATCTATAAACGTTCCTAGTCAAATTCTGTGGTTTTTCGATTCAAAAACGTTAATGACAATTATAGCTTCCTAAGGCTATAGCACACTATCTGAAGTTGTCCAAATAATATTAATCTCTTGTTGCTTGGCACGTCAACTTATAAACGTTTTTTAAAAGTTCTCGAAAGTTCACTTGGCAACAATACTGTCAATCATTGGTATTATATACTCACATAGTACATTGTTGATTTTTACGCTCAAGAAACTTCTACAAATTTCAAGAACAGGAAGTACTTGCGCAATACACAGTCAAGAATATACGTCACAAGAAAATAATGAAACTACACAGAAACAAACGTAGGCGCTAAAATAAATGTGCAGCAGTAAATACGTTATAAAACAATCACAATTAGTATAAAAGCTTAAATGTGTATCAAACTCATAACCATTATAATGCTTACAGTGATATGAAAAGATGAATCTTTTAATAAGGCTTATACTAGCATTAAAATAACACATTATTATAAGTCTCGTATTGATATAAGATGACATTTTCGTTCATTATTTGGTGTGTTTAGAACAATACATGCATAAAAGCCTATCAGACTATCAGCACATTGGGTTGGCATTACTGATAGTTTTATAAGCTAATATTATCTCATTTTAACAAAATATTAATGCTAGGTAGATGTTTAATATTGCCATTTCATCACTTTTACACAGATGTTCTGGAACCATACGTTCAGTGTCCCGATGATATAGCTAAAGAGCTTCCGATTAGCAACAACAAAGTTCTAGTTTACATTCCACAGCCAAAATCCAACATACATCTTGAATACATTCAGGTATTACCAGCTTGGGTCAAGGTGCAAGAAGATAATGAATTCTCTGCAGGTGTAACAGAAGTTATTTTCACTGCAACTGAACAGCATACTAAAAAAACGACCTCTTGCATTATGCAAGTAGAAATACAGGGTAAGTGTAAACAATAATTGTTGAAAGTGTCAATAATATTTGGGTTTGAACATATTAAGTAGTTATCAATTCAATACTACAGCCATTTGTTTCAAACAGATGATTCAAATAAATGAATAACTTATTTTTTTATCTACAATAATCTTTGATGTCTTAGTATTTGTTTCTACAAACCAGATATTTAAGCAAGTTAATACCTTGAAGTTATGGATATTTAATTGGATAATCAATTTTTCTGATTTGCAATGGAATTAGAAATGTAATACAATTTCTCATAAATTCAATAATAAAATCAAAAAATGAGTTTTTTTATATGTTTTCTACTTGGGCTCATTTTTATCATGTAGGGTACGGGTTAGCCTCATGGTAGAGATTCGGAATTTAGAATTTAAATTGAGTTCGTATCCGCGAGACACCATAAAATATCCTCAGACTTTAAACTTTGTGAGAGATATAAGAGTAGTTTCAACTTATTAAAGTAGATGGTAGGTGGTCAAGTATTGCTAACTAGCTGCTTTCCCTCTAATTAATGATCGAAACTAAAGTTCTTTCTTTACGTTTTCACAATCAAAGACATGGAGACAGTACATTCATCTTCTGGTTAATAACTGGCTTTTCTAGCTTAATGCTAAGACATTTTAAATTTGAATTTTTACTGGTGATGGAGGATGATGTGGATGAAACTTACTAAAACTGTAGGTAACTTTCAGGCTGAGAACAATTTATTACGTAAGGCCTGATGATTATTACATTTTTGACAGAAAGCTCACCAAGACTATATTAAATCATTTCTTATTGTTAATAGTCTAAATTGGATAAGGTAACAAATGGACTTATAGATTTTCCATAATATAAATACTGTAACGTGTAAACTTGTGAAAGTTTAGATGTTTGAGTTCGACTTTTTACGAATCACAAATTAATTTATTTAAAATTCCAGAAAGAAATTTACGTAGAGACAAACAATTGACTCAGGGAATAATGAAACAATACTTTACTCTATATCCATACACAAAACATCTAAATATTCATTGATATCGAAAAACATTGAAATTATCTGAGTATAATTCCACATTAAACACATCAGATTCTTCGTTATGCTAATGAAATTGTTTATTGAGTAAACCTTGTATGAGTTTTATTAATTCTGACACTATATGGAACAAATTATTCACTGAGCTGTTACGTGAGATATATTCAGACATACTCCAATTCAGTTTAGAAATCTTACTTGAAACATCGTATACTATACGCTGTTAGACTAGAAAAGTTAGAAAAATATTCATTAGTGAAGGATGCAGCTTAACATATTATGATTTAGTGTACTTAAGTCATTTTATCCTACTTCACCCTGTTTTCACAAATATAATTTACTTTATTTTGTTTATTGACCAGACAAAGAGTCTCCTGTTATCATATACTGTCCAAAATCATTTGAGGTCGTGTCTGATACTTTATTACCAACTCAAGTTAATTGGACTGAACCGATCTTTAAAGACAACGTAATGGTAGAAGAAGTGACAAAGTCGCAGGTAAGACTAAAATAATTACTCTCTTTTTTAAAGAAACAATTTGAAATTATTATATGGACAACTTCTAGAAATTTGGTATTGTTTTTAGGAAGTCAGCGACTTTGAAACGTAGAAATGTTTGTTTGTTTGTTTGTTTTGAATTACGCGCAAAGTTACTCAAGGGCTATCTGCGCTAGCCGTCCCTAATTTAACAGTGTAAGACTAGAGGGAAGACAACTAGTCATCACGACCCACCGCCAACTCTTGGGCTACTCTTTTACCAACGAATAGTGAGATTGACCGTCACATTATAACGTCCCCACGGCTGAAAGAGCAAGCATGTTTGGTGCAATCGGGATTCGAACCCGCGAATATCAAATTACGAGTCGAACGCCTTAACCCACCTGGCCATACCGAGCCTCATAAACATTCATTCTGTACCTGAATTAATAACTAAATTAGAATAAACAAAAAAAACAAAATATTAGAAAGAAAGTCTTTATTCTGTAAGATCAGTATTTAGAACCTGTATCTGATCAAGCTCAAGTTAAAATGTTCTTACCCAACATCATCTAGTCAACCTTTGACCCTCATTATTGGAAGATAATCTATTCCGAGGCACATCATTCTTATGACAAGTCTATATCAAAGGTAGCATATTCTTGGGATCACTGGGAAGGAGCAGCAGAATAACATGATTCTCGCCTTAAAATGAGTTTCAGAGAAGAAATCTGAATTATCTTAATCTCTGTTGATTTTAAGCCAAAGAAACAGACTGGACACAAGATAAATATAGTCACTGTCACTATTTCAAAACAAAATCACAGTTACAGATAAGTATAAAGATTAACGTCTCTACTGGGAGAGATACAATCTCAATATCAAATTTTATTGAAATGAATTGTATTCTGTAGCTGAGCTCAATCGAGTTTTATGGTTCCATACTGTAAAACACAGAATTATATACGGATAACAAAATTGTATCGGTGGACTCAGCAGATAGCCTGATGTAGCTTTGCTATAAGACACACACAAAATTGTAATTCTTCTCAAGAAGCAGGTGCTACCCACGTGACTCATGGTTGCTATTCCTTTAAAACAGAGAACGTTGGGTCCCTCGTATATATATAATCTGATTTTCCAATGGAGAAGATCACTGTCGATTTTGTTAACAGTATGCTTCATGATGTAGCAGTATTTTCCTCAGTAAAGTATATGTGACGCAAAAGATGACTGATACTGTTTCGTGAGCGAGAAGATGCTAGTAGCTTCTTTGGTGAATTTCTATGTTAAGAACATATACTCAATATATACACATTTTTGAGAAATGTACATATTAACTAGGCCGACTCAACCATTTGTAACTTTAGAACTTAAAATTTAATTAAGGTATCTCACATAATGATCAAAAATTGATGTAACTTACTCTCACTACTGGATAACAATAATACAGATAATTTAATAAAGAAATAACATGTGAAAAACAGACTACAGATTACAATATAAAGTACTCTCCAAACAAACAAACAAGCTGGGCACAATAAAATTACTTGAGTAAGACGTGCAAATTATAAGCACAAAAAATCCCCTTAGGAGTTATATGAAATGCATCAAAATAACTTTTTATCAGAACCAGAATGTGTTAACACCAAAATACAGAAACACTTTCCAAAAATATTTAACACACAAAAACAACATAAGATAACCATTTGACTATAAAGAAATAAACAGAAAAGAAAAACTTAAAACTTTAACTAAACATAAAAACAGTGATATCAATAATATCTATAAAATAAAAATAATATACAAATGTTCAAAGTGTGCTTGTATAAATTACAAGAAAAAAGGAAAGTCAATTATAATAAAAATAATCATTATTTACAACATATAATTAAAATAATAAAATAAAATAGCAATAATGAAGTAAATAAGCTAAATTAAAAATAAAATGAACTAACAGAGATGTTTGAAAGAAAACTGGAACTTTTACTTATCAAAGTCTCAATAGTATGTTCTCTGATGTAACAGTTGATTTATGATGAGTCAAAATGGTTTATGATCTGGTACCAACTTATCCCAAACACAGTCACTCTCTTTCTCCAAGAGTGAATGATGCACCTGACCTTTTAACAGATGCCTTTCTTCCCTATTAAAATACCTACATCTATCTCAACCTGGCTGCTAACCCCTGATAGTGGTACTTTAGATAAACTACTGGATGCTATTTTGCCTCATTTTCTCTGACTAAATAGTCCAAACCTGGGTTAGTTATTGAGCAGCAGCAAACCAGTTGATGCTAGATCCACCATATCGATATTACTAGTCAACGTAATTATCTATAGAAATGGTTGGGTGAAAATATCTAGTGCCAACTTATCCTAAACACAGTCACTCTCTTTCTCCAAGAGTGAATGATGCACCTGACCTTTTAACAGATGCCTTTCTTCCCTATTAAAATACCTACATCTATCTCAACCTGGCTGCTAACCCCTGGTAGTGGTACTTTAGATAAACTACTGGATGCTATTTTGCCTCATTTTCTCTGACTAAATAGTCCAAACCTGGATTAGTTATTGAGCAGCAGCAAACCAGTTGATGCTAGCTCCACCATATCGATATTACTAGTCAACGTAATTATCTATGGAAATGGTTGGGTGAAAATAGCTAGTGCCCTTAAAGTGGTAGGCCTTAGTAAAACTTTCTAATATTAAAGAACATCTGGAGAAATGTCGCCCCGGAAATGTATGTGTTTGTCCCATCAAAGGTGCAGGCATATGGGATGGTAATAATATTTCTTAAACGAACAGACCCTGATGAAACATTTAAACATTTTTCTATTGCATCCCAATTCTCTAATGGATTTATTTTGAATGGTGTTGAACTGTACGAGAGTAAACTGAACGAATGTTTTATATAGGTGATGCAGGACGTTATTTCATTAGACTGGTAATAATTAGTGTGTTAGGTGGTTCTGGAGACTTCAAGATCAGTCCTTGAGGAGCCTTAATAAGCTCCCTCGTATTTTATAAATCATTTAGCAATGCTTCTTCATCTGTAGGCTTAGCTGAGGGGAAAGCAAGGCTATCACCAGGTGAATTCAAATAGATGAATATTCAGTAACTTCTAAAAGTTGCCAAACAGGAAATTTTCATTATGTTCTCCTTTCATTGTTGTGCAGAGGTTTAGTGAGTTGTGGCAGCATTAGAAGAATAGTCAATAATGTTATCTTAACTTGAAAACGTCAGTATTGAAATAAAAGCTCCATCAAAATAAGTGATCAAACATTTAGTTAAAAGTGTCGGTTTGAGATATAATAGTCTTGTGAAAAAGAAATCCTCTGTTCTAAAATTTCCATTAGGAACAAAATATTAAAACTGTTGCAGTGATCAAATGGAATTTCTACAGGATTAGAGATGTACTCACATGTATCTAATCTGTAGATAATTTATCCCTGTCTTTCAAGCTTCCTCAGGTCGCATGCTTGAGCTGCATTCAGCTTTGCTCCCTTTTGTTTCTACTGCCATGACACCAGCTCACAGCTGTGAGTATAAGTTAAAAATATTTTACACCAATTTAATATATTGGACCTTTGTATAAAATTTAATTTTAAAGTGTGCTTTTGTTCAGATGGTTGCTTGCCAGAACTAGTATCTAAAATTTTAGTGAAAGGATAAAATATAAATCAGAAAATAAACGTTTGTTTAATGTTCTAAAGGGCAGTGTCAACTTTTGCTTACTTTTAGTTTGTTGAAGCGAGGTATCTGTGTGTATATACGTATAACATCAATTAGATTTTACTCATAAGTAGTTTTATAATTCACTAATTGTTTTACAATTAGGCTAGAATTCCTACTTTTATGATACACAACACCGAGACTGATGTAATATGGTCATTTTAGAACAACTGACTAGTCTGATGAAAAGTCACAACAGTTGTAACAATGTTTCCAAATACCTTGCAGGAGTGTCCCACTAGAGGTTTTCGATAGTAATAGTATACAATAAAGTGTCAACCACTCTTTGTCTATTAAACGACACTGTCTACAAAATTTCTTGTTCAGAACCAAGAATAGTTATGCCAACTTGTTCAGAACCCGAGATCGTTATGCCAGTTAGTTTCCAACACACATACACAAAGTTAGAATGCTGTTTATTGTGGTTATTTGAGAGGCATTAAATTCAATGTAGTAAAATATCAAAGCTAGTAGTGCGTCATCACTTGAGTTATTCTTAAAAGAAACACACGTCGTCGACCTTGACGTTATACGTCACATAAGTTAATGAATCTAACATCTTAAGAGCTTTTATATTGAGCAAAAGCTTTGCCAGAACTATTGAGAAACTGGCGAGTCGTGATATAATGGAGTACGCTTTCTTTTTGTGTTGTTTAGTAAAACATAAACTATATAAATACATTAAAAAATAATGACTGCTAAGAGAAGATACCCAATGCTGCAAGGCCCGGCATGGCCAGATGGTTAAGGCACTCGACTCGTAATCCGAAGGTCGCGGGTTCGAATCCCCATTACCAAACATGCTCGCCCTTTCAGCCATGGGGGCGTTATAATGTGACGGTCAATCCAACTATATAAAAGAGTACATTAAGAGTTGGCGGTGGGTGATGATGACTAGCTGCCTTCCCTCTAGTCTTACACTGCTAAATTAGGGACGGCTAGCGCAGATAACCTTCTTGTAGCTTTTCACGAAATTCAAAACAAACCAAACCAAACTAGCGCTGTGAAAGGTTGATATGTGCCTATATTTTAAAAAAAAATTCACAGTCATTTAAAACAATACATTTACTGGTATAAATATTTTGCAATGGACATATTCGTGTTTTAAGAATCATTTCACAACTAGCATTTCTTCTGTGATTACTTTGTCAATATAACCAAATAATTTTATTTCGGAAATCTGAATATTGTTTCTTCATGTATAGGATCCTGGAACAGAGCTTTCTGTTGGGACTCATACTATTAGCTATAGAGCTAAAGACAAGGCTGGTAACTTTGCTGATTGCACATTCGAAATCCATGTTAAAGGTGAGTGCAGATAAAATTAAATAATCTCAGTATATTTATAGAGATTAACGTGATTTTTATACAGAAATATGTGCGAAATGAATCATTTTCATCCCTTACTTTGAATTCTTATCTCTTTTCAATACTGTATGGCAACACTAATCACTTATACTGTTCTGCTACATTTCTACTACATTTACATGTTGTCCTGTGTTTATTTTTAAAATTGCTTACATCAAAGATGTAAATTATATGATAGCTTTAGGCCAAAGTCACAATGGGCTGTCTGCTGTATCCACACTTTAGGGATCTTAGTTGATAAAATTACTACTGTCCCACAGGAGAACTTAAAGTATATATGAGGAAAAAAACTGTGTTGAAGTAAGTTTAATACCAGATTACAATCTTGTAATCACTAGAGACATTGTTCTCTCATGTGGATATCAGTTGATTCAAGGAAGGTAGAAGACAAACAGCTCCTTTACCAATGTTACCAGTAACCCTCTGGCTTTATACTGTGTTACTGATTCTCCATATTTTGTTGTTTGATGTTTTCTGGATGGCGATAAATATTTCCATGATTGTTGTTTTCTCCTTACAGATCAGGGGAAGACAATATATTGGCAACAGAGGTATTTGATGAAGTGATTTTTCTTTCGAGACTGTCAACTTCATCTTTTATCTTTATTCTTGCAGGGACCGCTACATACATCCAGATGATGGTCTACCATGACATCTATCTGGAGACCAAATACGATTAAGTTTATGAAGCACTGCCTCGGAGACAATCAGAAATACTATGTTGATGACATTGTCTCTTTGAAGTTCAATGCTTCCAGCAATCCAAGGAAAAGACTGCTTTATAACTTTCAGCTCCATCCTTGTACCACCAGTGGGAAGCTTAAATGCTCCACCAGTCTCTTATGTAAAATGTTATTTTCCCTGTAGAACGATAAATGCTTAACCAGCTTTCTTGCTCTCTGTGGCATAGGAATCATATGTGATTATGGTAGCAATTACTGTCCACCATGATCTTTAAATTGTTGTCATGAAGTGTTTTTACTTCATATCCTTCTCAGTTCCTACATATTTTGTCTGAGCTGGATTCTATACATCCCAATGGAGCAAGACATGTATTCCACATGAAAACATATGAGGAATAATGATGATGGTTTATCTCATTAGTGTCTATGTAACACTTTCCATCCTTAACCGGATCCTGAGGCGGATCTTAGATAATCCTTGCTTGATTAGTGTCTCTCAGACCACTGATTGTGGAGTTGAAAAGATCCAGTTGAGAAGTCTCTAGTGAACAAATCTGTTCATGAGCACTGCTTGTACTGTACGATGCTGCTGAATGCTGTGATGTGTAATAGGGATTTCACGAGTGTGGGTCCAAGTGCACCTTGTTGCCAGTCTAAATCATTCAAGTTAAGCTTGTCAGAAACATTTACTCCTACAAACCCATTTAATCTATCGTAGATGATCGATTGTTCTTTTGATAACTTTTAGTCTCACTTTACCTGCCAGTCTAAATTCAACCTGTCCTCTATTTCTTCAGAAAGTCCAGTTAATACATAATATAATAAGTGTGGCTGAAAGTCTTGAAGTAATTAGTATGTGTATTTATATATGTACAATATGCATGTGTATATGCTTGTGTGTAATCATTGTTAAAGAATGTAATCAGCTGATATGCTTCTATCAAGCCACAGGTGTCACATAGTACATTACACATTTTATTCAATATAGGTGTTGTTTATATGTATCCAATCTCCTGACACTCTTTTAGTTTTTTTGTTTGTTTGTTTAGAATTAAGCACAAAGCTAACCAATGGGCCATCTGTGATATGCTCACCACGGGTATCGAAACCCGGTTTTTAGTAGTGGAGTCCGCAGACATGCCGCTGTACTACTGGAGACCTTACTTTTAGTAATTGCCCCATACAATACGTACAAATGAATTAAAGGTTTCAAATTAATTAAGTGAACATATATTTTGTTCCTTCAAATATAATATTACGGCGTCTGAAATATTTCTAAGAACTATCAAAGTAACATCGAAACGTGCATAATCTTTGCAAATAAATATAGTGCAATGCTCGTTTATAAATATTATTGTAGTTTTTGCTTTAGTTATTGAAATGCGAATATATTTTTCACAAGTTTTGTTTAGAATGTGGTTTTAAAACACTATAACTTGGATTGTGGTAAGAAGCTCAAAAAGTTAAGTCATTTTATATTTTATTTTTGGAAATTTGAGGAAATAAAGAGAAAACAAATATTTAATTATTTTCTTATGTATTAATAAAAATATACATTGAATTGACCTACGTTTGCAAAATCAGATAAACAAGCGGAATTTTTTTAAAGTCAGTTTTGTGGACTTCTACTGAAAATAAACCAACGATCAGAACTGAGTCACTTTGAAACTCTTGATACAGTTCGAAAGATATGTCAATGAATAAAATGATAATGATAAATTTCTTTGACGTTATAAATTTTAAAAACTGTAAATCGTCAAGTCAAACTATATAAGCATCTACAACCAAACCGTCATAAATAAATAATTTAAGATTTGTTTGTTTGTTTGTTTGGGAATTTCACACAAAGCTACTCGAGGGCTATCTGTGCTAGCCGTCCCTAATTTAGCAGTGTAAGACTAGAGGGAAGGCAGCTAGTCATCACCACCCACAGCCAACTCTTGGGCTATTCTTGTACCAACGAATAGTGGGATTGACCGTCACATTATACACCCCCACGGCTGGGAGGGCGAGCATGTTTAGCGCAATAATTTAAGAAGAGCGAACCTGTAATTCAATAGAGGTTAATAGAATTATTTTATACAAAAATTAAAAGAATTATCAAAAGTGTTTTCAGAGTAAACTACAACAGAGAAATGAATTTTGTGAAGATCAGAAAAATAACTTTGACACATTCATTTCTGATTTGCTCCTATAGAAGCACTTTATTTATCTATGTATTATTTTCGATAATTGAAATAAACATTAAGATATTTACCATAAAAGTATACACTACTTTTACCTACGATTTTTGTTAGTATATTCGATTTTGTACTCAGAGAAGCCGATGTTTACAAAATACCTTATCTCAGATAGTTAGTGCACTCGACTCGTAATCTGAGGATTTCGGGTTCAAATTTCCGTCACACCAAACATGTTCACCCTTTCAATCGTGGGGACATTATAACGTAACGTCCACTGTTCTTTGGTAAAAGGATAGGCGAAGAGTTAGCAATGAGTGGTTTTTTTTTTTATTTGTTTGTTTGTTTTTGAATTTCGCGCAAAGCTATACGAGTGCTATCTGCGATAGCCGTCTCTAATTTAACAGTGTAAGACTAGAGAGAAGGCAGTTAGTCATTACCACCCACAGCCAACTCTTAGGGTACTCTTTTAGCAACGAAAAGTGGGATTGAGCGTAAAATTATAACAGCCTACGGCTAAAAGTGCGAGCAAGTTTGGCGCGACGAGGATTCGAATCCCTGACCGTCAGATTACGAATTGAGTACCTTGACCACCTGGCCATGCTGGGCTAGGTAATGGGTGGTCTCTTTCCTCTAGAATTTCACTGCTAAATTAGGGATGGCTAGCGCATATAGCTCTCTCATAGCTTTGTTCGAAATTCCAAACAAACAAAACAAGCCGAGTCTGTGGTATTTTTTTATTTTAATGTTACATTTTAACTACTGATTTCTTGACGGTCATAAAACTTATATTTTTGTTTTACATATTTTTATAGTGTTATTCAACCAAAACAGTTCTGATATCTGTTTTGACTTTAATTTTATAATGTGTTTCCTTTCCTTACGTTCTTATTACGTTTTGTCGTTTTTGAGATTTTATAAAAATATGTAGTTATCACAAAAATGGTGAATTAATTGAAAAAAGTATGGCTTAACTGCTAACTGTTAAGAATGAATAATATCATTTGTTAAACACAAAGATACATAATGGGCTCATTTGTTGGTAGTTAAACACAAAGATACATAATGGGCTCATTTGTTGGTAGTTAAACACAAAGATATATAATGGGCTCATTTGTTGGTAGTTAAACACAAAGATATATAATGGGCTATCTCTACTGTAGCTACAACGGGTATTAAAACCCCTTACCGCCGTGTCACTGGGAAGGGAACTGTATCATTTTAATTTTATTTTTATATTTATTCCAACTTTAACCTTGTTGTTAAGCGACAACCCACTTTTTATTATTGATTGTAAACCGTTTCAATGTTAGTAGAATTATACTGTTCTTAAGGGATTTTTAACAAAATTAAAGTATTTCTTTATATCACAAGTGAAATTTGTATTTTTCTTTGTAATGTTAAATATTTACTTAATAAAGATATTAGTGTTATTATCGGTTTCAAAAACTAATTACTAAAAATTTTCTTGTAAAACGATTTAATGTTTCTAGTATTAGAATGTCAGGACCTCTATGGATTAGAAAACGGTGAACAAAACTGCGCTGACTGGATTTTTGGAAAAATCTGCTCTCCAACTTGTCGTTCTGGATATGTGTTCTATACAGCGGTTTCTGATACATACGAGTGTTCCCTGAACGGAGAATGGACTCCAAGTAATATTATTCCTGACTGTGCTGGTAGGTGAATTTTATTTACAAACATATATAGTGTGTGTGTTTGTCTTATAACAAAGTCATATTGGGCTATCTGCTGAGTCTACCGAGGGGAATCGAACCCCTGATTTTAGCATTGTAAATGCGTAGACTTTCCTCTGTGTCAGTGAAGGACATGTATATAAGAACAAACACACAAATATAGACATGTAAATGAGCGACATTGATAAAAGTAGCAAAGCATTAGCAAGTACTTACATATTCGGAAGTTTTGCTTTTTATACTTATGTATAAGGTTATTTATTTACTTGCCGTAATTGAAAGTGTATTAAACGTTTTTGCCAAAGTTCATAAATTTCTAAGCAGAAGCAAATTCACTTTATTCTTTAAAAGGGCAGTACTGTGCAAAATTATTAGAATAAAGTCAGGTATTAGATTTAAGGCTACTTTGAAAAAATACAGTATAGGGTAAATCACACGTGAAACATCAAAAATGCTATTTATCTTTATATTTAGTACAACAGAAACATCGTGAAAGTATTTGAGCTTAGCAAAAAATTAATATTTTGTGGCACCGCTTGTACTTTAATAACTTCAGACAGTCTTTCAGGCATTGTTGCAACATATTTAATCAAAGTGTCCTTTGGGATTTTACTCTAAATGTTTCTAATACATTTACATAAAATTTCTTTGGAAATAACTTTTGATGTGTAAAGTTTTTGATTTATCAAATCCCAGATTTGCACAAGTTGGTTGAGATGGGGTTTTTGGGGTCCATTGCATTATTTGAATGGATTTAGCAACTTCTTTCTGAACTAAATAATTTCTTTATAGGTCGAGTGAGTGTTTGGGGTCATTATTCTTTTGGTAGTAGAATCCTTTACTTGTAATACGCAAACCTCTAAGTATAGCATGTCGAGATCACTATCTTATAGTATTTATGCTGATACATTATTTCATTTGTTTTTCAAACATCTCCTGTCGCCTCAACAGAAAAACACCACCAAAGCATAATTGACTCTCGCATACTTCATGGTAAATGTTATACATTGAGGTTATACATCTTTTATCTTTCTTCTGCTGGATATACAACCTCTGCTTTGAACCGAATATTTCAAACTTAAACTCATCCGCCCATAAAAGCCTTTCCCAATCATCGAAAATAGATTTTTGTACTTTTTAGCTAGTTCCAGTCTCTTGAAAATATTTGGAGATCGAAGTAAAGATTTATAAACTGCTACATGACCAAACGTGCCATTTTCGTTGAATCTTTTTAATATTGTAGATCTAGACAGTTTTCAGTCATCTGATAAATTGTCGTTTATCTCATGCTTGAGATCAGTGGCAGTCTTCCTTCTGTCCCGAAGACTACATAAACAATGATACTTAACATCAGTATCATTGAGTTTCGGTGTTCTTCTTATCCTTTACTATTTTCAAATTTACCTATCTCGGTCTCACGATCTAGGGTGTACTTGACAGTGCTTAGGAAGCATTTCAAGTCTGCAGTAATTTGTCGGAGAATCCAACAAACGTCATGTAGAGCTTCTGTGCGAACTTTCTGTTTTACTGATAACTCTCTACGCTTTTTGGACTGCATATACCGGTATCATATTTTAGCTTCTTTCTATAGATTTAAGACATTCCATGAGGTACCATGGCAGTTATTTCAGACTCTAATTTTGATCAGTATGTTTATTCAACAGAACTCTTATGAGATGCCCTTTGTACAAGTATATGAGTATTCTAAAGAATGAAAAGTATTCTCACCCTGGCTCATCAAATTATCAACAGGGATCAGTGAAACATTACTATAGTGTTTAAATACGTTCTACAATGGCATGAAAGAATTACAAAATATTCTCTTGTTCTAAAACTTTTTCGCAGTACAGTAAAATAGTACAAGTTTTGCTTAGCTCAAAATTAGAATATCTGTAGTTGTAGAAATGATAAAAGGTTGATGAAAGGATAAAAACTATGGCTCTTCCTCACGAAATGAGAAAAAAAAACTGTTACTGATAATGCGTTTCACCATTTATATCCTTGCAGTTTACGATCCAATATTAAGGATGACCTCCTTAATGTTCATAAAGAGTCATTCATTAAATGCTACTGTTTCAGTCATTATAAGACACAGTACTTCTTATTAATGAATATTTCATAGCTAGATTTGATGCAACTTCTTCATTCACAACATACCAGCTGCTAACATAAACTATTTGAAGATGATTCTTTTATTTACTGTTTAGCTTCTTGGTGTCGTGTCCACCCTATCTTTACCACAAACTGCATACCGTTCGTGGTGTCTTTCAATAGTTAGATTTATTCCAACTACCTGTGGTCAATTGTTTGTTAATAGTCGGTGTATTTCTTCCAAATCGGGGATGTGGCAGCTCTGCTCTTGACATATCTTGGCAATAATATCCTTCTTAGTAGAAGGGAACCCTTCGATGTTGGAGGATATAACTGTCAGTGCCAGTCCTAAAAAGGGTCCATCTTAGCTATGATTGATTGACTAATTATTTGGAATTAAGCATAAAGCTACACTATGGACTTTCTGTGCTCTGCTCACCCTGAGTATCGAAACCCGATTTCTAGCAGTGTGAACTGTAGACATATCGCTGTGTCATTGGGGGGGGGGCTATGTCGCCGGTACTGTTTAGAATAGTGGTGGTTTCAAGATCAACACTCATAGTGTTTATAACTCCCAGGATCGCAACGTGAACGCTCTTGCAATGGTCACATTGTTTAATTAGGGAAGAATTTACGAAGCTGTATGATTAAGTCAGTGGAGTTACTACGTGATTTCCACTAAGTTGACCCGGCATGGCTAGGCAGTAAAGACACTCGACTCGTAATCCGAGGGTCGTAAGTTCGAATCCCCGTTACACCAATCATGCTCACTCTTTCAGGGGCGTTATAATGTGATGTTCAATCCCACTTTTTGTTGGTAAAAAAGTAGCCCAAGAGTTGGCGGTGGTTGGTGATGACTACCTGTCTTTCCTCTAGTCTTACACCGCTAAATTAGGAACAGCTATCGCAGATAGCCCTCGTGTAGCTTTGCGCGAAATTAAAAAACAAACAATCCACTAAGACTAACCCTAGCTAATACTTCTCTCATCTACCACGAAGAACCGTGGCTGAATAACTGTTTTGAGGTTTTTTAAACCAATATTTTAGAAATCCTACTATGAAGACAATTTCGACACTTTTTGATCACTTTTGTTTGTTTTGAATTTTGCGCAAAGCTACACGATGGCTATCTGCGCTAGCCGTCACTAATTTAGCAGTGTAAGACTAGAGAAAAGGCAGCTAGTCATCACCACCCACCGCCAATTCTTAGGCTACTCTTTTACCAATGATAGTGGGGTTGATCGTCACCTTATAACGCCCCCACGGCTGAAAGGGCGAGCATGTTTATAGCGACCGGGATTCGAATTGATCACTTTTTAATCTACATATTATTATTACTCTAGGTGGTCGAAGTTTATCAACGCCAATTTATCTAAAGAAAACGTTCAGAGGCCAGCTCGTAGACAAGATCAACCTGGAACATGTCTAATAACTCGAGCCTTTAAGATTTGTTCAACTTATTTTATTTTACAGTTGAGCACCGCTGTATGTCTTCAGACTTACAACGCTATAAACCGGGTTTTGATACCCGTTGTGGGCAGTGTACAGATTTGTTCAACTTATTTTATTTTACAGTTGAGCACCGCTGTATGTCTTCAGATTTACAACGCTATAAACCGGGTTTTGATACCCGTGGTGGGCAGTGTACAGATACCTCATTCTGTGGCTTTGTGCTTGATTACAAACAAACACTTTTCCTTGAAGTACCACTGTGTATTTTAATGCTCTCAAATAACTTGTAGAAAACCTAACCTGTATATTTATAAATAAGACACTTAAAATTCTATAAAAATGTTCATGCTTCATAAATGTATTGTTTCGTTGACCATCCTCTACCTAGGACAACAAAGTATCATACTTTGTAAACAAGCTAACCCTTTTAATAAGATTACCTACCTATCTTTCTTTGAGTATCTATAAATACTTGTGTGTGCTGACTGCAATGCCACCTATATCACAAAACCTAGAGAGAAGTTCCCGTTATCATCCGCAAGCACTTACTTAAAGGTATCGTCTAGTTCAGGTGATATCCTTTTAAGTCCACCCAACTCGACGATCCGAAATCACGGATATGAAATTGGACATACCATTCAGGATTCACTAACGTACGTAATGATAATTCCGACCCTGAATTGCTAATCCAAGAAAATCCATCTCTGAAGCAAATCTTCCGTTTTAAATATAACATTCCTTATACATTTAATTTTTATTTTAAAGTAACATTTTTGATAGCTTTATCTTTTAATTAAAAACTTTATAAATACAATTTTTAATGTTATTTCCTCTCCTTCATTGATACTGTTTCTAAATAGTCTTTACTATTATTGGTTAACTTTTATTGTTGTTGATGCTTCACGCGATTAGAACATTCTTTAGATATTGTATTTTCTGATGCACATAATTTTCGTTTTCTTGTGCCTGATGATGATTTATTTAAAGATTCAAAACACTGCATAAACATACTTATATAGGTATAGGTATTTATAAGCAATAGCATTTCACAACTTAAAAACAATGGGGTATGATGTTCTTTATAATAGCCTTATTTGTTAAATATAAAATTGTGTTTTCGTATCAAAAAATCTCTAGCCGATACATTAATTCACAAAAGAGGTAGAAAGTATAGTGAAGCTTAATGTTCACATCTGTAGCGAGAGTAACGAAACTCGTGTGTTTTTTGTGTGTTATAAGCCCTCAGAATTTCCATTACCTAAAGTCTACCGTAGTATTTGAGACATGACTAAAACACTACCTGCTATACATCTAACGTAACGTGTTGTACTTTTACATGACTCATTATAAGTTTGGAAAAGTTTATATGTATGGAATTAATCCAAACGCCACAAAATTGGCTATCTGTGCTCTGCCCTCCATGGGTATCGAAACTGGTTTCTAGCGATGTGAGTCCGCAGAATGTTTATAACTCCCATGTTTATATTACAGTGAATATTCTTAATTTACTAAAAGATTATTTTAATAGGTTAATATACTTACCTAAATATAACTGATGCTTAATATCCTCGGTACTTGGTGGAACTCCATAATTACAGAATTTAGGAAAACAAGACCATTGTAGATTTCACAAACACATTATTTATTATTCATGACTATAGTTTCGTTAGTAATTGTTTTGTTCTTATTCAATTCTGTGCTTAACTAAATCTGGCCTGGCATGGCCTAGCGCGTTAAGGCGTAATCTGAGGGTCGCGGGTTCGCGCCCGAGTTGCGCCAAAACATGCTCGCCCTCCCAGCCGTGGGGGCGTTATAATGTGACGGTCAATCCCACTATTCGTTGGTACAAGAGTAGCCCAAGAGTTGGCGGTAGGTGGTGATGATTAGCTGCCTTCCCTCTAGTCTTACACTGCTAAATTAGGGACGGCTAGCACAGATAGCCCTCGAGTAGCTTTGTGCGAAATTCCAAAACAAACTTAACTAAATCTTTTCCCGAATGAAAGAAATACTATTTTTCTAATTCTTGTTTATTTATTGTGTCACATTGGCTCACTTTATGTGTTACGTATTCTTCATCCTTTTATATAAACTCTGCTGACGAGCTAGTTTTAATATTTAGTAATTTCTTACTACAGCTTTCACATATAAGACAGAAGATGGATGCCCTGCTGGAACAGAATTGAAACATGACATGAAAGAGAACGGCGAAATATGCGGTAATTATAACAATGACATTTATCGTATATAAATTAAAGGTTTATGGGAATTAGTGTACATTTCATTTTAATCGGATTTTACAGCTATTCTTTATACTCACCTGAAATAGCAGAAGCTATTATTTTCAGTCTTTTTCCACTAGAATTATAATTTTAAACAATCTGTAATTGGTTTTAGTTTTAATATATTTGTATTTGCACAAAAAAACAACAACAACGAAAACAGTACCTATTCAATGACATTGTTGCCATCAAGGGTATTAGTATGAAAAGAAAGCTCTGTAACTCAGCCGTTTACAAACGTTTTGAATTTCTACCCCAGTTCAGACATATTGAAATTACGCGACCCTAACTGTTAGAAAGTATATTTCAACCGGCTTATTTACACGTGTTTGCCACATATGTTGTTGTTTTTTGCCAAACCCACATTAGGGAACCACTGCTATGACATATCTTAATGAAGAATGAGGTACTGGCACAAATGCTAAAATGTGAATGTCCCATATTTTAAAATCATTCAATACAATATAATTAATTTGGTAAAACCTTGCTATATGAATTTTCAATAGAAACAGTAAACTTAATAAAACATTTACAAATTTAATATATTCCAACAAAACTTCTGAAAAGCTATAAGGTTACTAACTGAATGTACCACAATATATTGGCTTATTGGATCTCTTTATCTCTATCATTTGGTAATAGCAAAAAGAAATGCATTTTGTTCTAAACAGGTTTAATCCATCTCTTCATAATCTGTAGATATCATACAATTTGGTAAACATATGACCAGGGTAAACCTGATTTTGACCATTCCGACAGCCATAAAACAAAAAGAAATGGCCCGGCATGGCCAGGTGGTTAAGGTACTTGACTCGTAATTCAAGGACTGTGGGTTCAAATCCCCGTCACACCAAATATGTTCGCCCTTTCAGCCATGGAGGCGTTATAGTGTATGGTCAGTCTCATTATTAGTTGGTAAATGAGTAGCTCAAGAGTTGGCGCTGGGTGGTGATGACTAGCTCTAGTCTTACACTGATAAGTTAGAGACAGATAGCGCAGATAACCCTCTTGTAGCTTTGCGCGAAATTAAAATAAAACAACAAAACGAAATAAAAACTTTAATATCTAGAAATAGAATTTCATTTTGCCTGCATGTACCAAATGTGATGCATTTTAAGTACATTGAATTGTTGTTGTTTTTCTTATAGCAAAGCCACATTTGGCTATCTGCTGAAGTACATTGAAAGGAAAGCAAAACGTAATGACAAAATATTTAACTTAAGTCTCTGTGAATTTATATAGTTGTTATAGTAGTTCAACCTGAATACTTTAAAATCATAACTTTTATTTATGAAATGTCTTAAACTGCAAAACTGACTTAAATCAAAACGCAACAGGTTACTGAGAATACAGTTGAAAAACCAAACAAAATTATTTAAACATTTGATCTCCAAGCACGATGACAGCGGGACCTAAACATTGTGGTAGTAAATATAATTACTTTTTATACAGGTGAATAAATTCCTCTCGCATAATGAAAGTGAAATTTACAGGCTTAGTTCTATAGGTTAACTTATTTCCGAAAAAATAAAATTGTTAAGTTTGTTGATATTGTAATGGTAGGGTCAACAAGATAAATCACGAAATAACTCTGACATTGGCTAAACTGGCTGATTCTAAGCTAATAAATAAAAAGAAAGAACACAAAATGTAACGCATTTATGTTGCGCACTGAACAATCGCCTTCTATTATTCTGCTCTCGATATATCTTTCTGTCGACTGACTTGCATGAGGTACCATGTGGAATTGTTTGAATCCAATGATCCTTACTTAACAGGAAACATTGTATTAATCCATAGTGGCTATTGCTTCCACATGACTAATCATTTTCTCTAATCCCCAATAAAGAAAAATGCAAAATACAAAAATAAAACCTTTAATAAAAAATCGCAGGTACACACACTTACATTGACGAATTAACCTTTAATATAAAAAATCACACGTTAAAAAAAATATTTTGAAAGGATTGCTTACCTTCATTAGGAAAGGGTAGTTTAACAAATTATGCATAACTATAACAAACGCCAACCAAAATTAAGACTTTTTAATAAAAAAGTGTATGAAAACAAGCTTCTAACAGAAAACATAATCAGTCAAAATACACAAAAAACCTCATAACACACATGAAGATGGTTGCACGAGTTTAATAGAAAATGACTGAGGCACAATTTTAAATAAAAAACGTGAACAGAAATATAATCAGGAAAATAATACTTAAACAGTGAAGAAACACTACAACTACAAATATGTTAATCTAATAATATACCATCAACAATAATAACTTCAACACTCACTATATTGTGAAAATCATTGTAAAATCTAATTTCTCACACTAGATGCGTAGAATATGTGGTACTAATAATATATGTATTTTGTTAGATCCAAAAATGTATTATGAGATTTAGCAGTTCAAAGAAGCTTTGTCTTTTCGATTACTTATTATATTGTGAATACTGAACTCTGTACTCGAAATGCGAGTTAACAAAATTACAAACTTCATGGTTTTAATATTTGCAAATTCCAAACATTAATTGTCATTCACATCAGAAAGATATGAAAGACACAAATCTTCTCCGTCTTCTTAGGTTTACAACTAACTTGAAATTCATAAAATTTTATTTAATCAGATCATAACTGTATCTAGACTACTTATAAAATGTGTATGTATTTTTATCGCAAAGCTACATTGGGCTATCTGCTGACTCCACTGAGAGGAATCTAACCTATGTAAAATTTATAACTTACTTTCGGATTTCTTCTCATAACACACTGCTGGCCAAAATCTTAAGGCCAATTAACATAAAGAAAAAATATCCATTTTGCGTTGTTAGACTCAACCACTTATTTAAGTAGAGCTTCGAAAGATAAAAATAAGAAAAGGGAAATAAAAATAAAAAACCTTTTTAGCATTTAATAGGGAAAATGTGAACACTATGAAATTAGCCTATATACTAGCTGATCAAAAGTTTAAGGTCATACCAAAAAGAAGTCCTAAACAGGGTAGGAAATGCCCAACAAGAGGTCTCAGAAGTGAGTTACACGGCCGTCATTGCGAATAACTTCAAACATTCGATTTGGCATGGTCGATATAAGCGTTTGCAGAAGGCTAGCTGGATGTTATTCCAAGTGGTAAAGATCATGCACTGTTTGGAATTGACGTTCATTTCAATAGACTTCCCTTTCCATCCATCCCCAAACATTTTCAATGAAGTTCAGTTCGGGCGAACACACTGGATGGTTCAAAAGAATCACGTTATTCGCCATGAAAATGTCCTTTGTCCTGCGGGCATTGTGGATTGCAACGTTATCCTGATGAAAGATCCAGTCATTTCCACACACACTAGGGCCTTCAGTCAATAAAGATGCTCTTCCACCATGCCAATGTAGCCAGCTGCTGTTTGACACCCCTGTATAACCTGAAGCTCCGTTGTTCCATGGAAGGAGAAAGCGCCCCAGATCATGATCTCGTGTAGAAAATGTCTCCGGTGGGATATCCTTATCGTGTCAGTAACGTTGGAAGCCATCTGAACAATCCAGGTTAAATTTTTCTCATCAGAGAACAAAACCTTCGTTCACATTTCTACGTCCCATGTTTGGTGCTTCTCAGCAAAAACCTTCGTCTTATTGTTCTTGAGCTACATTCTGCATCCGTAAGGGCCTTAATCTGGTTCGACAATTGGCTGGTGTCTTGCCGGATAACCCGTCGAATCCTCCTGCTCAATCCCGGGGAAATTTTCTTGGGCCGATCACTTGAAAATCTCGTTCCGTAGCCCTCAGGGTCTTTTAGGAAATTTGCAACAACAGTTTTACTACGCCCAATCTCACCAGCAATGGCACGTTGAGAGAGACCTTGCTTTTGCAGCTCGACAATTCTGCCACGTTCAAACTCAGTCAACGTTTTAGCATTTACCATGTTTTTACCCAATGTAACACAGGAGATGTCAGTGAAAGATGTTGACAACGCTAATGCTTGAACACAAATGACTAAATGGTCTTAAACTTTTGACCAGCTAGTACTTAGGCTAATTTCATAGTGTTCACATTTTTCCTATTAAATGCTAAAAAAGTTTTTTATTTGTATTTTCCATTTTCTTATTTTCATTTTTCAAAGCTCTACTCAAATAAGTGGTTGAGTCTAACAACGCAAAATGCATATTTTTTTATGTTCATTGGCCTTAAGATTTTGGCCAGCAGTCTACGTCTAATGATATTCAAACATGTGAATAAGTTTCTAATAATTATTCAATTTGAGCGAGTTATTGGTGATATGTATCTAATAATTGTTAAAATAATTCGGTTAATGGGATAATAAGAGATTATGATCCATGAGGTCGTTGTATGTAATACAGTAATCTGCTTTACACTGGAAATGCTGTTTTGTAGTATAACTTAAACAAAAAACATTTTCCACTGTAAAGCTTGTCACGACCATAAATTTAATTTACTGTTGGTATACAGCTGGTCGTTATTTAGATTCACTGAATTTATTATTCGTATGTAAAAATATTTACTGTAGATATATGTCTGGAAATTGCTAAAATATCTCTTTTCGTCTTTCGTATGCATTTGATAACTATTAAAATGTAATTTATTGTTGATATGTGCCTGGTTTTGTTTTTCAAACTTCTCAGTTTGTTGTTGATATACTTTAGGAAGTATTTAAACCTGCCAGTCTGATTTAGATATGTTACTCGTAGTTATTTAAATTTGCACTTTATCATTGTTTCACACTTGTTAAAGTATTCTGTGCTAACAGTTAATAATGGTTTTTACATTGTTTAACCTTCAACTTTCTGCTATCTAGATAAGTAAATCTCCGTAGGTAAACTTTAATATGTTTGTTTCCTGGCCGAATGTATGTTTCAGTAATCTAAATAATTATGATTTAATGCTTATAAAAATAATATTCATCTTGTTTTTATCACTTTAAATGTCTGGTGTCACCTTAAGTCCATAATAAAAACGATACTGTTTTCCTGCTTTTATACTTTAGAGTTTTATGAATATTTATTGTTTTCGTAATTAGTGGAATGCCCACCAGGATATTTTTGGGAGTCAGTGAGTGCTGCTTGCACTACCTGCCCTACTAGTGAATACCAAGATGAATTCCGGCAACTTACGTGTAAGAAGTGCCCCGTGGTTAAAAGTATTTTGTCAAAACTTTCACCAGTTGCTCGACTGTCGTGTGGAAAAGCTTAGAAAACCAACAATGAGTCTCGAACAGTCAAAAGTAATACTTGGGAAAGCAAGATTATTCATATTTGAGTTAGATGGGAAAAAGTTTCTTAAATAACATTTTTAAACACATGAAAAATTTCTAGAAATTAAAAAATTACAGATGTTACTGTTCTGAAATAAAACATTATGTCGGCATTACTGTAAATGTTTTGTAAAACGAAACTGGTTATTAGTGAATAAATTAAGGGTACAAGGATTTGTTTAAAATGTTTAGTATGTTAAAATCAGTAATTATTCCCTTTAACAATTTCTAATATTCCTAGCACTGATAGTGTGCAACTTTCATATAATCACATCTAGATTATTCACACACTTGTGAGTTTTGCTCTTAGAAGTATCTCATATTTGAATATAGTATTAATGAGTCGATCACAAGTTTGCAGAATTTATTTTAATGGAAAGATTTATTGTTTCCAAAAATAATATACATAGTTCTTTACACATTTTATTCAAATGCTTTAGACAAAGTTTTAACCTTATAAATGGTAAAGAGATCACTATGAACCGTTAGATACTTTGTAAACACCATATGGCTTTATGATTTATTTGTAATAAAATCATCTTGTTTGTGTTTTTCGTGACAGTTTTCTTGTATTTCTATTATAAGAACATCTAATTAGAAAACGTTACTCACTGACCAGAAAAAAAAAAATTGCATAAACCTTTGGACAAAGTTAGAGATTTCAATATTACGATATTATAATATTGTTTGTTTTAATCTCGATTAGAAAATAAAGATTTTACAAAACTATTTGTCAGTATTAGAAGTTATTAAACATCTGATCAGTCTGGTCTAAAAATAATATATATATTATTTTTTACCCTTTAGTTTCAGATACTCCTTAAACATACAATATATGTTATTTTTAACAATAATATGAGAACTTAAGTATTAAGTTTTAACCTTACAGTGTGTTGAAATATGCGAAACTGCACTTTTATTTTGTATATGGAGTTTACTCGTCTAATCTATCATGAACTAATACATTAAAACATGAATAGTATGTATTAGAAGTAAATATGAGAAACAGAATAGCTAAGACTGTGTTCAAAGTTTTATTGAAATATGTTACTAAGGTGGAAATATATGTCTCTCAAGCTCGTCTGAACTGTGCTACATATATCCTAACTACAAAGACTATCTTCCATCATCTCTAACAACTGACCGAAGGGAAAGCAGCCAGTCAGCAACAACCTAACACACACACACATTATTCACGCTATGTTATGTATTGTCACTCTTAAAATACCTCACAGCTTCAAGCGTATAGAATATTTTGTGGTACCGCATGGATTCGATGACATCCAGCTATTAGTTCTGATGCAATGAATTCCTGACTCATCCCGGCTAAGACTGACATATTTCAGCTCATATCGCCCGTAGGTACACTTGATTCCACCACAAAATATCTCATTGTTACGTTTATAGCACAAAATTTAATTTGAGAAGACTTTGTAGTGCTGATAATTTTACAGTTGATATCGGAAGTAAGTGACCGTATACCATACGTTAAAACAACAGAATCCGTTCACTGCCATCAAAACTACTGTAAATGTACTAGAATTTAGAATTTCAAGAGAGTCAAACTATTTCAAGTTTTGAGTTAGAGTTTGTTATTTTCTTCAGATACATTACAAACGATAAAGTACTCTGTGACAGATAATTAAAATACATTTAACTCTTGTCAAATAAGACAATCGATATTATCACAATCGCATAATGCGTTATAAATGGAATGGTCTCATAGGCAGCTTTAAAGACTAAGAACGTTTTGCATTGCAGTTATATTTCTTACATTGGATGGCTTCATATCATTTCCTTAAAATTGCATATTAATCGGATTCATTTCTACATGATACAACAATAACACTAATTTATCTAATGGTTTACGATGATTGCTACACACTTGTAAAATGATGGTTTAGTTTTTAGAGCTATTACTGAAAAAAACTACAACTACTGGGCATAGTGTAAAAGTGCTTGTACTTTTACAGGCTTTATATTGGTGTGGCACTTTCTGATTTGTTGAATGACAACCAAGAATAGTGTAAACTATTAACAAGTATCTTTACCCAAATGCAATTTCTTTTCATACATTAATGAGTTGTCACTTCAGTAATATTTTCTCTTTTATAATACCTTTTTCCTCAATGTTACCCTAAATATTTTCGGCACTTTGTTTCTGATTCGATTTTCTTGAAACCTTTTCAATCAGAGTTCAAAAGCAAGGTTTAAAAATGTTCCAAGAATACTATTTTGAATGGTATTTTATAACATTCTAACTTTGAAGCATCAGACAATGCTATTATATAATAATGATTAACCTTAACACTGTGATTTTGTCAGATAGTATATTGTTGTGTTAACTGGGAAAAATGAAAGAGACAGTAAGAGAAAAAGGTAGCATAAATTACAAAGAAAGTGATTTCTGACCAAAATTATCAGACATCAGGACTTCATTTTGAATGCTATTTAACAAATTCATTCAGTTCATTTTTAAAATTATTACAGAAAGTAATTATTATATAATATCAAGAATATCACTTTAACACATATAACGTTTTACTTGATTAAATGTGTTATTTTAAAAAATAAATATGAAGATGTTTTTCTTCGTTTTTGTGATTAAACTGATACCCAAAAATTATTCTAACCTGTGTAGTCACAAACTTTGATTCTGCCCTTTTCAAATACGCACTCACAAACACATCTCATAGTCAAGAGTTAAAAATATTCTTTACAAACAAACTAAAATAAGGTAAATTCAAAACCTAAAACACAAAAATATTTAAGCAAAGACCAATCTAAATTAACATCTCCATACCATTGTGATATTTTCATTATGTATGCCTCTTTCGAATGGCTCGGCATGAACAGATACTCAAGGTGCTCGACTTGTAATCGAAGTTTTGCAGAGAAGAGTCGTTCCAGAATTGAAAAAGAGATTTCTAGATGAATCTGGCATTTTTCAGCAAGATCTGGCTCCGTGCCACACATCGAAACTTGTGAAGAATTTAATGACTACAACACAAATAAAGGTGCTGGACTGGCCTGGAAACTCTCCGGACTTAAATCCTATTAAAAATCTTTGGGCGATTTGTAAAGAAAGACTTCGGGGGAAAAGACTGTACTACGAAAGATAAGTTAATTGAGGCCATAATTGAGGTGTGGTACCGCGATCCAAAAATTGGTAAAGATTGCAGTCAACTCATTGACTTGATGCCAAAACGGATTAATGATCTTCAGAAAAATAAAGGTGGTCATATCATGTATTACTTTGTGAATAATTTTTGGATTCTCAGAAATAAAACGCAAAAAATTGAAAAAAATCGTAATTTTTCGTCTTGTTTCAATTAATTTGCACAAGGGTGTAAAATAATTTTAAAATTGTTATCTTTAAATTTGCAAGACTCTCATTTATCAGAATAGTGAGACACATCTCTCTGAAAGAACATTTTGTTTACCTTTTATGTCTTCTACACTTTGCAGAGTAAGCAACCCGTCTTCAAATCCACACTTATTCAAAGACAAAAAAGACGTAATTTCCTTACTGAAATTTCTTAAGTCAAATTGAACTGGATCATGCAAAAATTCAAATATGGGTTTCAAATTTTTAAATTCGGTGAAACGGGATTCAAATTTTTGAGATAGAATTTTGTTCCAATTTACAGAGAAATCATAGTCCTTATTATTTTCTAGAAAAATATTCAACTTTGCAAAATGTGTCAAATCATTCTTTTTTAAATTGTTCCGCAAGAAGGTTTAGCTTTAATTGAAATTCATGAATAGACTGTGATTACTTGCTTATTATTTTACCTCTTCCCTGGGGCCCTGCATGGCTAATCGCGTTAAGGCGTGCGACTCCTAATTTGAGGGTCGCGAGGTTGCATCCCCGTCGCGCCAAACATGCTCACCCTTTCAGCCGTGGGGGCGTTATAATATGACGGTCAATCTCACCATTCGTTGGTAAAAGAGTAGCCCAAGAGTTGGCGGTGGGTGGTGATGACTAGCTGCCTTCCCTCTAGTCTTACACTGCTAAATTAGGGACGGCTAGCACAGATAGCCCTCGAGTAGCTTTGTGCGAAATTCAAACAACAACAACCTCTTCCCTGAAGCTTCGTATTCAAATTATTCAAGTGAGCCATCATGTCGCACACAAAATGCAAATCACACTGCCATGACAAAGTTTCAATTTCAGGGAAATATTTCAGTCTTAGCTTTTCAACAAGATACTCTTTTATTTGAGGAAATAAGGAAGTAAACCGTTCCAAGACTCTTCCTCTACTTAACCATCTTACATTTGCAAAAGCAGTAAGATTATCAAAAGTACAGTCACTGCTTTTCTTCAAAGACTCGAAAAACTGTCGATGGATGAGAGAGCTTCCACTTCTAATATAGTTTACAATTTTTACAACAATGTCCATCACATTTAGACATCTAAGCAGAACATTTTCCTGATGCAAAATGCAATAGAGAGATGGCAGCATAAACTTCACATTATTTTCAATTAAATGCTGCTTCAAAAGAGAAAAAAAATTTAATTTCGTCCCAGTCATGGTGGAGCACCGTCTGTTGTGACAAAAACCAGTTATTTTAAAATACAGATTGAATATTTTTGACATTTCAAGAAATTTTCAAATAATTTTTTTTCCACATGTTCAATCTCATATTCCACAAAGGTCAAGCCATTTCTTCCCTCGCTTGAAAATCTGAAGTTACATATCGAACCCAAAATATCAACTGTGCAGCGTCACTAACATGTGTTGACTCATCTAGTGCTGAAGAAAAATACAAACAGTCTTTTAGTTGTTAGAGCAACTGATTTTCTATGTCTTTTGCTAACTCTAAAATTCTACGGACAATGTTCTTCGACTTAATTGCAAATTATTTACCTTTTAAAGAATATTATATTTTATTTTTGAAATATAATTCTCCAACAGAGTTTCAATGACCACAATCACTATTTCTTTTACCAGTTTAGTATCAGAAAATGGTTTCTTTTGTTTTTAGCTAGAATCCAGGCTACTTTATAGCTAGCTAACGTAACTAGTTCTGTCGATAATAAAAATATTTTTAGGTCTCCCTTTTGGTCAAGAAGTTGTGCTTTCAGACTGTTAATTTTATTCATACGATTTTTGATATCAACTGAAAATTTTACATCAAATTCGTTGTGAAAATTGTTAAAGTGTTGCTTAAGGTTGTATACTTTATTATTCTTAAAAACTTTGTTACACAAAAAGACACACTGACTTATTATTTGCTTCAATCACTACAAATTTCAACTCCCAACTTTCATTAAATTCTCGTTTCACATTTTACCAGTCACGCGCCATTCTCTTTTTGACAGTAATCCCAACATCAATTAAATTGTCTTTATTTTCTAAGTGTTCACAATCATCTGGATTCTTTCGTTTTTGAATTATCCATTCATCTCTATTATGGGATTGAAAACAAAATATATTTAAACACTTGAAAGTTGCGCTATAAAAATGTTTGCAAGCGCATGCAAAACAACGCACAATTGATAACAAATATTTAAACCAGATTGACGTTACAAAATGGACGGAGTTTGTGGCAGTCATAAAGCGCGATGAAATGAGGCAGTGCAGTTGCTGATTACCAAATTTGCGATAAAAATAAATGATGGAAAAGTTGATTCCTAAACTCAAGCTTGCTATAATTGTACTATCCACTGGCCATGGAGCTGCCCAATCCTGGTCTAGAGAAACCTATGGCAAGTGGTTGTCAATATTTTAAGCATAACAAAATCTGACCCGATTTCAATGATTCACTTGTGTAAAAAGTACATATGACGTTTTGTGAAAAATCTGTACTTGATGAGGAAAAATGTATATCATTTTCGGATTCATCATACAAAACTTACAGTAAAAGGAGTAAAAAATTTCAAGACAATAAAACAATCGCAGACTTGTGTAATTAGATTAGAAAGTTTAAGATGTTGAAACACTAACAAATATACATAAAAAGTTAACAGGACAAACAAGAAAAAGAGGGAGAAATTTTCAGTACTTAAATAATGAGACGGACGTTGTTTGTTTTTCTACTTAACAATAGGTTATTTGTGCTCTGTTTGTCACAGAAACTAATCCCAGATTTTAGCGTTAAACGTCCGCTGATCCGCTGGGAGATTCCAGCTAAGATTACATACTTTAAATCTGTATTCATTATATGCTTTTATTCTAAAAGAAAATAGCCTTTGTTTTCAACATTATCACGTTGTATTTACAATTTTCTTGTAATTTGCTTTACTTGTTAACGATATCATATTTTTGTTTATAATTAAGCAGAAAGCTACACAAAGGACTATCTGTGCTCTGCCCAACACGAGTATTGAAAACCAGTTTCTGGCTTTTTAAGTTCGCAGACATACTGCGTGCCATTGAGAGTCTAACGATATAACAGATCAAGTGTAAGGCTCCAAATAATAATTTGACTAAATTTATTATTGAGAATCCAACTAAAGAAGAGTTAACTACTTACTTTAAGGCCCCCCGCTAGTACAGCGGTATGCCTCCGGATTTACAACGCTAAAATCAGGGGTTCGATTCCCCTCGGTGGGCTGAGCAGATAGCCATTGGTGGCTTTGCTATAAGAAAAACACTCAAACACACACACACTTACTTTAATTTCTTCATTCAATGTATAAAGCATCAGATTCCCATAAAAAGGAACCAATATCATATCGTGACCACTTCTATCATAATATATATACGAGGGCTGTTCAAAAAATACGCGGACTGACGTCATAAAACAAAATGTACTTTATTTAGAAGTTACAGGTCTGGGACCCCTTCAAAGTACTCTCCTCTCCAACCCACACACTTATCTCAACGCTGTTTCCACTTGTTGAAACAGTCCTGGTACGCTTCTTTTGTAATGTCCTCCAGCTCCTTCGTCGCATTTGCCTTAATCTCGGGAATTGTCTCAAATCTTCTTCCTTTCAAGGGTCTTTTGAGTTTGGGGAACAAGAAAAAATCGCAAGGAGCAAGGTCAGGTGAGTAGGGGGGGGAAGAACAGTGATCGAGTGTTTGTACAAAAACTCAGGAGTTCGGAGACACAAATTTCGCAGCAACGCGGTGCATCTTCAATTTTTCGGTCAAAATCTCGTAACAAGATCCAACTGATATCCCACACTCTTCAGCAAGCTCCCTGACAGTCAGACGTCGATTTGCCCGCACCAGGGTGTTGATTTTGTCGACGTGTGGGTCGTCAGTTGACGTGGAAGGACGTCCAGGACGCTCATCATCTTCAATGGACTGTCGACCATCCTTAAAACGTTCATGCCACTTGAAACATGCCGTACGCTTCATAGCAACATCACCGTAAGTCGTGTTAAGAATAGCAAAAGTTTCAGTCGCAGATTTTCCAAGTTTAACACAAAATTTCACAGTGAGTCGTTGCTCCTTCAGGTCATTCATTCTGAAATCCGCCAAACGAAAAAAATCGCACTTCACTTAAAACCGCGTAGCTAATACGCAAATGAAGATATCTGCAATCGGGAAATGGCGTCGTAATCAGCTGATCTGTGCAAACCTAGCGATACCAAGCGGATTCCCCTGGAACCAACTGAAGCCGCGCAATTCAAACAGTCCGCGTATTTTTTGAACAGACCTCGTATATAAAGATAATATTAATACTGAGGAGATAAGTAAAATAAAGCAGAAATAAAAAGGAAGGACTACGTTAAAAAAAGCAAATCCAAACATCTGATTAATGTTAGTTTGTTATAACCAAAAACAAGCCGAAACTAAAAAGACTGAAATGATGAATAATTCTCACTATTTCTAATTCTTAATGATATAATTCAACCGCTTGAATTTCGGTGACAATCAGTTTCGATTTTGTTTGTTTTTCATAATCTTTCACATAGCTTTTGCGTCTTCATCTCGAAGTGCTAATATAATCTAGAACTTATCCCCAAATTGAGTTGGAATAAAACTTATGATTCTTTTAAAACTAATTATATCATACACACACACACACACATATATATATATCACTGACTATTTGTAGAAATAGAAGCATAAACACAAATTTTAGGAGAATTGCATATTTAGGATTTTTTAAAGTGTAGTTACAACAAATATTTAATTATATTTGAATGGTTCGTGTAAATTTTTCACTTAAAGAAAAAGAGTCAAATGATATAAATTGATACGAAAACATGAATGGTAATTTTAGGATATGACGAAAATAAGTTGGCGTGAATTATTTTTTATGATCTGGAGGTTTGCTTTACAGACATGCGCAAGAAAAACAACTTTATATTTTCACGTTAGCTTGATTCCATGCTCCTGACAAGGGCAGAAAATGTTTATATAAGCTTAATTCCTGTAATATTTAGCAGTGGCGGGTGCTAAAAACATTCTCCATGCCATAAACTTTCAAATATCACTTAGATTACAGTACATAAAAGTAAGTTCTACATGGTTTCTCAGTAATCGAATAAAGATTTTTTTTCAGTAATTAAATAAACATGTTACTCAGTAATGGAACGAACAAGGTATTTACGTAACGAAATAAACAAGGTATTTCAGTAACTGAATAAACAAGGTCAATCAGTAATAAAATAAACGTGGTTTTCAGTAATTAAATAAACAAAATATTCAGTAATGGAATAATCAAGATATTTCAGTATTTGATTAAACAAGGTTTCACGAATTGAATAAACAAGGTCAATCAGTAATAAAATAAACGCGGTTTTCAGTAATTAAATAAACAAGATATTCAGTAATGAAATAAACAAGTTATTTTAGTATTTGATTAACAAGGTTTTCAGTAACTGAAGATTTGTGTCATAAGTTAGACTTACATGGTTCCGAAGTATGCAAATAATTTTAAATCAAAACTGTATAAATTGGCATTAAATCTGAGGAAGAGTTGTAAGACGTTAAATTATAATAGAAATCTCAAACATCACATAACCATCTCTGTTTCAGAAACGGAGACGTGAAGAGAATCTGTTTGTGTGCAAAACCAGCAGTGAATCTTTACTAATTCGTGAGGCCGATTTCGAATTTTAACTAACTGTATATTGCTCAAGTTAATAGGTTCGCAAAACATTTGTCAATCTATTAAAATAAGTCATAACTGGCAAAATAAATAATGGATCCAAGTATTAAGGCGTTATGCGATTTGCTTCTGATATGGAGCGCCATCTACTAATGAAATAAAACGTTGTTTTCTGAAAGACAGAAAGTTGTAACAGACATTGTCTAAGAGCACTCGTCCATTTCTTCCTGTTCTTACTAGATTTTATTGAAATATCTTATATTTTATTATTATTTGACTCTGCATATCAATATACTGGAACTTTTTATCATTCATTGGACTCTGAATCAGTTTCCGCCTTTAATATGAGACAAATCTATCCTGACAATTCCACTGTTGTCTTGTATATCAGATGATACAAGGGGGCACCAAATTCATTTTTTGCTTTATTTCTGGAAATTAGAGCTCCTGTTCGGTGCCCATTCTCTTTGCACACGACTACTGGCATGTCATATTTTATGTGCTTGAATCTTGTGGGGGGGGGATAATTATCTAGTATTTAAGTAATATTTTAATGTGTTTTATCGCAACAGTTTCTATTTCTAAACGAACTATGAAATATTTTTTGTGTTGGAATAAGTACATTATTAACATGAATATTTAAAGGCAGCTTCTCCAGATTTCTATTTTACGTTAATTTTCACATGCTACTTTTAAAACAATATTCAAATCCCATTTTTTAAACCAGTATTAATAAATACAAAGTGATTGATGCTTTTAGTTTCGTCTTCCTTCCTTCTACAGAACCTACTACCTTCATCATCTCAGAGAAGTTTACGGTTTTTGTTTGTTTCTTGAATATCTCGAAAAGCTACTCAAAGCCATCTCTAATTTAGAAATTAGAAAGAAGGAATACAGTCAACACTACCCCTCTATCAACTCTTTGCCAACGGAAACGGTGATTTACCCTAACATTTTAACGCTCACGAGGCTCAAAATACGAGCACGTTTCGTAGTGAGATTTGGACTCACGAACCGCGTATTTTGTGTGGACCACCCTAACCATCAGGCCGTGCCACGCCCAGCTTACAGACACAACAGCACTTTTAGTTTTCTTTACCACAGAAAAATTTAGACTTAGATGAGTATTTCATCTTTCATGATCATTTTAGAGATGTTTACAGACAGAATATTATATTACTTCAGCTTTCAACATCACGAAGAAGCTTGCAGAGAGAGAGATTAGTGCTTCAACTTACAATATTCCAGAGATGTTTACAGATAAGTTAATATTTAAACTTTCATTATCCTGTAAACGTTTACAGACAGAATAGTATTCCAACTTTCGTTATTCTAGAAACGTTTACAGACTGAATAATACTAAATATATTCTAAAGACGTTTCAGACAAAATAAAATTTCAGTTTTTTTCTAATTACATTAAAGTATACAGACAAAGGAACAGTTGAACTTTTCTTGAACGTTAAAGATGTGGTTTTATTAGCTGTGTCTGGTTTATGAAATAAAAACACTTTAAAGCTGAAAATAAAAACTGGCTCAACATCCATTTTTAGTAAAAAAACTTTTATACAATTTTTAATTGTATATTCAATAGTATCAAGAGAGATACAGTTATTCAAGACAGCAGAAAAGTGTTGGGAGATATAGCAAACACACAGTGTTATAAAGGTACTCAGTGCCTATACATTCATCTGATGGTATTTAAAAAGTTCGAAAACCCTTTCTATAAGATATATATGAATTTTTTATCATTTTTTAATTTCTATTCCTGCAAAAATCACAACATTACTTGTTTCATTTGTACTTTTTTTAAAGATAAAAACAACTTTCATTTTCATTAGAGTGTACTAGTCAATGCTACACTTCTTCTCAACACTTGGGCTACTTTTATAACCGGGCCAGGCTTAGCCAGGTGGATAAGGCACTCGACTCGTAACCTGAGGGTCGAGGGTCCGAATCACCGTCGCCGTGGGGGCGTTATAATGTGAATGTTAATCCCACTATTCGTTAGTAAAAGAGTAGCCTTAGAGTTGCCGGTGGGTGGTGGTGACTTCCCTGTAGTATTACACTGCAAAATTAGGGACGGCTAGCGAAGATATCCTTCGTAGAGCTTTGCGCGAAATTGAAAACAAACCAAACTTTTTTAATCACAGGTAAAAGATTTCAAATATTGACAGTGTTTTAGTACTGTCGTGATATTACAGTCTATATCTCGGTTTTACAGCCTTTACTAAACTTAGTGTTAATTAAAGCACTAGGCTGTAAAGTCTTTCTTATGCTACTTTAAAAAAAATAATGATTATTTATCAGTTGATTAAGTACCTTACGTATTCACCTTATAAAATCTCAAAATTAAAAACTGACTGCTTCACAATCCTCTCTAGGGAACAAGGTTCAAGCTCCTTTTAGAAGTTCTGTCTTTACTCCAATACCTGCTCTGCATCTCAGGTTTGAATTTTCACTGTTGGATGTAATAATTCAGTTTGGTTTAAAATGTTATAGGTAAGAATCGAGCACTATTTCCGGAAATGTTTAAATCTCCTTCTAATTTATTTGTATATGGAATTCATGTATGTGTATGAAAATAATACAAATGTGAAACATCTTACTAACCCATCATAAGCATCTCATTGAACAGCTTGTGAGAGAATTCTCGAATTCAATTAATCACAGACTGAGTTACGTATACTTGTGCTTTAAAACCATATAGCTGTACTTTTATTTCTCTATTCCTTAAACAATTCATTGCATCTTTGGTATCCATCTTCATAGGTTTACTCTGTGTACGTGGAATTTAAATAGTTCAGTGACTCGAAAACAGGGGCGCCATTTCCAATTTGGAGCATAAACAACTAGGCCAGGCCCTTGTGGTTCGTCGCCTCATAAGCCACAAAACAAAATCACGTGGCTCTGCTGTTGTGTAAGGTATGCGCTTTGCTTCTTAATCATTTCCCAGATAAATATGTTACATAGATGATTTATAGCGAGTAAGGAAACGTGGAGGTCACTCACCTGTGTGCTCTTCGACTTGTTGTATCTTTATCAACAGAGGGCGCACATAAGCTACCTTGAGAACATCAGTGAGAAGATAAATAAGAAGTAGGAACAAATTTCTCTTTATTTTTAAACTGAAAGACCTTTACATTTTATACGAAAAGGGAAAATTAAAAATGTGTTGTAATATATTTACTTTAGTTGTTTTGGCATGGTAATATCTCTAGCCAGTTATAAATATTTCTACTTTGTGGGGTTACTGACAGTAACTCGTAAGATATACAGATAAAATAATGCACGTAGAGTTGCACATATTTGACATATTATGGTGGAGCAGGTTTCACCTTCAGCCAATGACATAACATACCTTAGCCTTCTTAACCTTTTCCTTTGATATGGAAGCAGTTCTCAGATAGTTTGAAGTAGCTATTACTACGCGTCATGCAGGTTGTTGATTCCTTCTTTCTTGTTCAGTATTAACTCTCTGAACAGGGCGTACACTATCGTGTATTTTATTTCAAAGAACTCTGACTTAGTGAATTTCAGTAATAAAGGTAATAGTTTATTGATCTAGGTATTTAGATTTAGATTGTTATTTTACTGCACCAATTAGCACAACTGAATTTATGGGTTCAATGAGCTATAAGCTATAATTATTTATTAACTGGAATGTAATTTTCACATTATTTTTCTTTTTACGTTTCTTTCTGGGTCTTTTTTTTGGTTTGTTTTATAATCCATCAAGTGATGTTCGCCCATCATGGAGACTTGTAGTATAGTTCGTTTGTAAACTGTTTAATTTCACACTGTCACTACCACCAATACTATAAGTGTAATGTTCCTCAAATTGATTGGTAGTTTCTATAAGATTGTTATGATATCGTATTTTTTGTGTCTCTAGTTCCTTTGGTGAATTATGATTCTCCTTCAACATTTGTTTGTTTGAAGTTAAACACAAAGCTACACTTTGGGCTGTCTACGCTTTGTCCACCACGGGTATTTCTAACTTTATAAGTCCATAGACATACCGCTGCGTTACTGGCGGGGAAGAGTTTTCTTTAGCTACTAGCCCCGGTATGATCAGGCGGTTAAGGCACTCGACTCGTAATCTGAGGGTCACGGGTTCTATTCCCCGTCACACAAAATATGCTCGCCCTTTCAGCTGTGGGTGCGATACAGTGGTACGGTCAACCCCACTATCATTGGTAAAAGAGTAGCCTAAGAATTGGCGGTGGGTGGGTGATGACTAGCTGCCTTCCCTTTAGTCTTACACTACAAAATGAGGGACGGCTAGTGCTGATAGCTTTGCACGGAATCCAAAAACAAACAAACAAACTTTAGCTACTTCAAAAAGTGGTAAGAGGCCAATATGTATATATCATTTAACAATACAAACAACAACAGGGTAGCTTTCTGACATGTGATCCAAGATTCAAGATCAGAAATCACACAGTATAAAGTACAGACAAATAAGGCTTGTTAACAGTCTGCATACAATATTTTATAGTGGATGAACATTTAGGAATTTTTCTCTGTGTATTGTTTGTCCTTGTAACCAATTTTGAAATGCATTTTTGTGCTTGTTAGAAATCGATTAACATTTCACAGTGAAATTTCCTGTGAGAAAACTGGTTCGAAAATGTCAATGCAACATTGAGCTTTCCTTTGCTAAGGAGGAACAAAAAAGAAAAAAAAAACATTGTCATGCAAAATCGTTTTAACATTGTTTTAGCCTGATAATAAATAAATGATTTATATGACTCGATAATTATGCTTTCCGGTATTTTACATTCGGATACCGAGAAAACTTCTATTAGGTAAACCAACCATCTCAAACAGCGAGCGCAGATTATAAATTTCTCGTTTGTTTATAATTCTACTGTAGAGAAACTGCACAGTTTTCGTTTATTCTATCGGTTTGTATTCACAATTTGCTTGATCAATAGGACTATCTACAATACAACAAAATTTCATACGTGTATCATCACGAAGAAATACTTCTAAATTTAGAAATGTATATTAATTTATTCATCCTTAATGATCGCATGAACATGTATATGTGTAATATAGTGATCATTTCTCCCTTCATAAACAGCTAGCATGGATACACCCAAAGATATTAACATTATAGTTACTATTTCAAGAGTATCTTTCTCTTAAATAATATTAAAACAAAAATGGTTTGTTTCTTTGTTTTGAATTTCGCGCAAAGCTACTCGAGGGCTATCTGCGCTAGTCGTCCCAAATTTAGCAGTGTAAGACTAGAGGGAAGGCAGCTAGTCATCACCACCCACCGCCAACTCTTGGGCTACTCTTTTACCAACGAATAGTGGGATTGACCGTTACATTATAACGCCCCACGGCTGAAAGGGCGAGCATGTTTGGTGCGACCGGGATTCGAACCCGCGACCCTCGGATTACGAGTCGAACGCCTTAACACGCTTGGCCATGCCGGGCCTAACAAAAAGGGAAGCGGATGTAAAGATTGTGAGGCTAATTAATTTGAAACGTGCGTAATTTTAGTACTATACATCTAATAATATGATTTTACAAGAAAGTAGGGAAAGGGCCTTGTAGAATGTAATTGAAGTTTAAAAATTCGTTTGGAAAAAGTACACAAACAACTGAATATTCTGGAATGGCGAGTGTTCATTAATATCTAATGCATTGTTAAAGCAACCGATTTTGAAGTAGGCCCGGCATGGGTACGTGATTAAGGCATTCGAATCCCAGTTCCACCAAACATGTCCACCATTTTAGTAGTGGAGGCGTTATAATGGTACGGTTATCCCACTATTCGTCGGTAAAAGAGTAGTCTCAGAGTTGGCGGTGGGTGGAAATTCCATGGTATACCCTTTATAGGAGTTATAAAAGTGAATACTTCAACAATCAAACAGTTGGAATCAATATGTATAATATAAAAAGAACTTATTGACCTTTAAAAAGTCACTGATGTACAGTTCTCTTGTATGAATATTTAAAATATTCCAGTTCATTAATATTCAAATTCATTGATCTTATTGGGTTGATAAATTGGAAGGTAAATGAAAATGTTTGATATTTTATATAAGGTTAGGTGTTCACAAGCAAACTATGAAATGATTTGCGAAACAAATTCATACGTCTGACATTTTAACCATCACTGGAACTTTAACAAATGTTTGAGAGTGCAGATCAGCAAATGTTCTTCGCACAAAAAGCTCCGTAATACTAGATTTCACTTAATGGTCTTATAATTTAACAGTTAGTCAGAACCTTGGTTAACATTATTGGTTAGTATTACAGTTATTATGGTTAGTATTATATCAAACTTAGTACTAATACCTTATTAAAAGAATAATTAAGGCAGGCGGTAATGTGACTGGTTGAAAAACCACACACACAAAAAAACCATAAGACACTGTATTTTATTTATAAGTATTGTATTTGTTTGTATTTTCTTATAGCAAAGCCACAAAGGGCTATCTGCTCAGCCCACCGAGGGGAATCGAACCCCTGATTTTAGCGTTATTTATAAGAGTGAATAGTCTAGAAATATTCCACATTCTGTAGCTCGGACTGTGTTAATCGAAACTGACACATATTTTCAATGGATGTGCTCTACTGGACTCTTACTTCATATAACAAATTTCAATGCAATTTATTAACAAATAGTTGAGACATAACATCTAAAATTTTGAATGAGTTTCTTTTTTTTTTCTTCGCACCAAAAACATGTCTGTGGACTTACAGCGATACAAATCGGATTTCGATCTTCTCAGCGGAAACATGTCTGTGGACTTACAGCGATACAAATCGGATTTCGATCTTCTCAGTGGAAACATGTCTGTGGACTTACAGCGATACAAATCGGATTTCGATCTTCTCAGTGGAAACATGTCTGTGGACTTACAGCGATACAAATTGGATTTCGATCTTCTCAGTGGAAACATGTCTCTGGTCTTACAGCGATACAAATCGGATTTCGATCTTCTCAGTGGGCAGAGCACAAACAGCTTATTGTGCAGCTTTGTGCTTAATTACATATAACACATTTTATTTAACAAAAAACATAGCTAACATTTGTAGATTTTTTTCAAATTTGATATACTGACCGATCTTTACAACCTACAATTAGGAATCTCACTTGCATAAATACAAGCTATATATAAAAAGCGATTCAACAAAAACCGCTCAAATGTAGCAAAGATTTATGCGCAAGCTTACGTAAAAGATCGCTTGAGCTATGAGTCTAACGTTTTTACCGCAGCTTCACTTAAGAGTAAAAGTGGACCATCTTTAGCTTTTGTTATTCCAGTTAAAGAAGGCCGATGTAAAGCAACAAAAGTTTATGGTGAAAAGACGTGCAAATACATAAGTATTGGTTAAGCCAAGCAAACTACATAAGTATTGGTTAAGCCAAGCAAACTACATAAGTATTGGTTAAGCCAAGCAAACTACATAAGTATTAGTTAAGCCAAGCAAACTACATAAGTATTGGTTAAGCCAAGCAAACTAGATTATCAGTTTCCAGCTGAAGTTTTCAAAACAATAATGCAGATGGACAATTATTATTAATTACTGTTTCAGCATAAAGATATTAACTTTTATGAAATTATTCTAATTAAAGACCTTTTAGAGTTTCGTGATATTAGCTTAAGCAATCAGCATAAATAATTATGCTTTAAACACTTTAGCCGATTGCACAGGGATAATGGCAAGAAACTGTTAATCTAAATTCAACGGTGTTACTATAAAAGAGGCTATTACTACTATTTTAGATAGGAAAACTGTCACTATATATTTTAAAGAATCTAGTTGGTTCTATAAAGTAAAGGCCTGTTCTAGATAATAGACATGCAGTTCTAAAGCTAATGTTAGTTACTATCAAATGTCACTTTCTTACTTGATGTGTTTCTTGACAAAATAAAAGTCATTATATATAATCAAAAACACCTCAGTTTTGAAAGCTCAACAAAAAAAATGTAGCCTGCCTAATTAATTAATGAATATTTGCTGTAAAATTCTTATCAATGTTATAAATGTACATATCAGTTGGCTGCCAATTTTGACTTCATTCCTTTAAGTTGCACACTGAATACTTTTTATCCCACCTTTTATCACGTCTAATGAGTTTTTCATTAGATTAATTATAACGATGCTTCACCAACACAGAAAAGATGTTCACACCTTAACTATTATTGTTACAAATAATTACTTACATAAGCAGTGTTTCAGCCAGTTTTAGCCCGACATGGCCAAGTGGTTAGGGCGCTCGACTCCTAGTCTGAGGGGTGCAGATTCGAATCCCCCATCAGACCAAACATGTTCGCCCTTTCAGCCATGAGGTCCTTTCTAATGTGACAGTAAATCCCACAATGGAGGTAGGGAATGATGACTAGCTGTCTTCCTTCTAACTCTACACTGTTAAGCTAGGGACAGCTAGTGCAGATAGCCCCCGTGCAGTTTTACGCGAAATTCAACAAAAACCAAAGCAACCTCTCTTATGAACTCTATATTGAACAAAACGCGTCGTCGGCGATTGATATGGAAGATGTTTTGGAATTTAAATGCAACTGTATACGCTTCGTTTTCTTGAGAAACTGACAATTAGAATAAAGAAGGCAACGCTAAAAATATAATAGATCTAATATAAATATCTTATGAAAAATATACTATTTTATTACTTTATTTCTATCTTTACGGGAATCGCTATTGAATTGAAACCTTTTACATTTGACAAGAACAGTAAAATATTTCATGACAATTTTAAATTAATAGGCTTTGAATTTTCAAAGCTGAGATGCAAGAATTAATTCACACTATGAAAATAGAAGAATATTTGGCTAAGGATCAATAAAATAACACTGTTATGCAAATTAAAAGAACAAATTAGGAATATTTTGTTCCAAACCATAGTGACTTTCTTTGCAGGAGTGCTACGAATGTTATTTTATGGTCAGAAAATTCACAAATACTAAAGTTTTTGTTGGGAATATGCTGCAGTCAATACCAAATGAAAATATCCACATTTATTTTTAATATTTATGTGTAAAAGTAAATAAATATGAAAAGTAATGTTGCATTTACTACTCATCTTTAATGACCTAATCCTTATTAATGTTGAGCAACAAAGCAAGGACCATCTGCTAGTTTTAAAGAAAAGATGAAATTAGCTCTCCGAAGACGGTACCTTTAAAGAAATTTCAAAAACCCAAGAAAGATCTTGGACTAAACATACTAATCATCCAAACAAGTCTTTTATATACAAGACAAGTAATCAATTTCAACTAGACGTAAGACTTTAATAGTGGTAAATAAAGAAACTGGAAAAATAGTATCCGTATCCAATAATAGCTAAAAATATTAAGTGATTTCAGCCCTATCTTGGTTGTCCAGAATCATGGATGAATAATATGTTGGAAACTGTAATCTAACATAATTTAAACTATAAATTTCTAGGTTAACCAAGAATATTGGAGCAACATATTAGCTTGCTTATTGTGATAAATAAAACAGTGGGTGAGGCTTGATATGTACCAGTGCATACTTGATATATATTATGTACATTTTACTGTGTATTCTCAAGTTTTCAGGACTATTCTGAACTTGCAATGTATCAAACATTGCGAGTAAGCTTCCATAACTCGGCTGATGGAGACATACTTGAAGTACGTTTTATTTGAAGAATAACACTTGCTTCATTTATGATGACTAATAATTTTCCTGAACAAATATATTTGACAGGGATTATTAAATTGAGGTGTATATCAGTATCTTATAAACTAAAAAGTCTTCTTAAATAGCATATTTGTATATCTTGAAGTTCTTTTTTAACAAATGTTTCAGGTCCGGTATGGCCAGGTGGTTAAGGCATTCGACTCATAATTTGAGGGTCGGGGGTTCGAATCCCCGTCACACCAAATATGCTCGTCCTTTCAGCCGTGGGGACATTATAATGTGACGGTCAAGACTACTATTCTTTGGTAAAAGAGTAGCCCAAGAGTTGGCGGTGTGTGGTGATAACTAGCTAAATTAGGGAAGGCTAGCGCAGATATCCTTGGTGTAGCTTTGCGCGAAATTCAAAACAAACCAAATCACAATGTTGCAGTATGCTATTTTTTTACCAACAAACAGCAGTATTGATTAACGCATTATAGCGTCCACACGGCTGAAAGGGAGAGTAATTTTTAGTATGACGCGGATTCGAACCAGTGATTTTCAGATCACCAGTCGAACGCCCTCACCATCCGGCCATGAGAGACCTTGAAAGAGTCAAAGAATAATTACTTGATTTATAACTAATAGTTCTTTTACGATTATGATTGCCCACTAATTTTCGATATTGTGGCGATTTTTCTTTATAAAGTGATAAAACAAGTTTATAGAGCATTTATTAGTTTGTTTGTTTGTTTGTTTGGAATTTCGCACAAAGCTACTCGAGGGCTATCTGTGCTAGCCGTCCCTAATTTTGCAGTGTAAGACTAGAGGGAAGGCAGCTAGTCATCACCACCCACCGCCAACTCTTGGGCTACTCTTTTACCAACGAATAGTGGGATTGACCGTGACATTATACGCCCCCACGGCTGGGAGGGCGAGCATGTTTAGCGCGACGGGGGCGCGAACCCGCGACCCTCAGATTACGAGTCGCACGCCTTACGCGCTTGGCCATGCCAGGCCCTGCATTTATTAGACACAGGATTAACCTTACCCTGTACTGTTGTGTATAGTAATCACTTGACATCACCTAAGAATAAAGCAGTCTCCAATTTTGACTGAAATGTTACTGATCAAACAGAACCTTGAATTTTATTCTTATTTTGTTCCTTTCAATGACGTAGAAAGATGACTGCAAAGTTTAACAAGTTTTATTTCTATGGTACGATTTAAGCTTAAAGTGAATGATCTATAGAAAGTGATAAGTTTTTCCTATTTTAAATATTTGTCAACTAATTGGTTAAAGAATAATATATGACGACCTTTATGATAAGACAACCTCTTCTTTCTAGCCATTGATAATGTGTCAAGACAATGAAGGCATCATTCTTCACTCACAGCATAAGCTACATGATCATCGCAGACACAAGTTCAAGTTCATGAGTCTATGAGTTAGTTTCATTGTTTTGTGAACTTTTAACCGAAGATTTATGGATAAAAATAAGTCATTCATTTATAATTTTTAGTTGTATTTAAAAATGAATTACTAGACCAATGTCATAAAAGTTAAAGAATATGTTTTTATTGCATAACTAACATAGTGATTGGTTTCCCCAAGATAATTTAGACAGTTATTATGTTCTGTTTGTAATTATTATGATATTGATTGTCAGTGTAATAAATCTTGATGGAAATGTTTACACAAACAACACTTTTGTCCTGTTTTTGATTTTAAAAAATTCATAAAATGAACATATCACTGCTGTCAGATAAACAAAAATTAGCCATTGTAAATGACCTCAACATACCTTACTAGAAATCTTTATCCGATATATATCAACAGTGTTTGTAAACATAAGATAATTATAATAATAATAAAATCTCACTTTTGAAGTAGAATTTATCCTTCATTTTGAAAAATTGTTCTAAGCCAAATGATACAGTATGGCCATTTCCAGTATGTTGAACATAATATGTAATAATTGTATATTAACCTCTCAAATATTAAGAATATGCAGTTAATGTTTTCTATGACTATGTAATGAGCTTACATATATAGTGACAATGTTTTGAACACGTTGCATTACTCATGTGGTCCTGCAAGAGTTGTGGTAAGTGTTGCTATTCTATAATAGTAATCAATTATATGTGGAAGTGTATCTTTTTAATCTCATTTTAGATAATGTAACGTGTAAAATATTATATCAAGCTACATAGTTAAATTAATAAAGTATTACTACTTTATTACTACTGTAAAGTATTAATTGTTTATTAATGGTGTAAATTGTTGTATAAAGTTAAATTATTAAAAGTAAAAGGTTTAATTAATACATGACATCGCCCTTTTTTAGGGCGATTTAAACTAATAAGTTATGTATCATGGTGGCCTAGTGATATGTTCTTTGTTTCATGGATGACCTAGAAATACGTTCTGACTTGTTAAAATGGACAGTTATCAAAATAATAGTAACTGGCATTTTGATGTAAATATGTTATTAATGGACGTGAATGTAGGTCGCAATGCAAAAGTGAGAAAAGTAATATATTATTTTTAAAAAATTACTGTCCGGAATTTTCAGTTACGTTCATGTTACTGAAAATTTTTAATCACTTGACTGAATATATTGATATAGTCCTTTTAAGATAGGAAACATAATTAACAAATAAATTAGTACTGAAAATCCTTAAACGCTTGATTGAGCAAGTTTTAATTAAGATATTGTTCTTTAAGGAATACTTAAATGGTAAGAATATATAATTAATTCAATGATAAGCATACTTTAATAACAGATTAATTATAAATGGTTTAATTAACTAATGAATTAGTTCTTTTATGATGATTCAGTTATACCTGAATTAGAGCTAAGGATCATTTTATGGAAATTTAATTATAATTGATTTAATTATTTAATTAAATAATGTTAAGCATCCTTTTTTAAAAAAACGCATTAATTGTGATTTAATTAACTATCGAATTAATGATTAATTTTGTTCACATTAAAACATGCGCTGTATGAGCCATGACCACCTAGCAACTTTGACCTATAACATCGTAATCTTTGACGATATATCCCCCTCCACCCAGGCAGCCAATTAATGCGTGCGTCCTAACTACTTTCACCTCTAATGAACGTTACATTTTTTGTAACTGTATAAAAAGTTCTCTGAATATTTATATTTAATTGTGCAGAGTTCTTGTTTAATAATTCTTATTCTACCTATGTTTCCTTAGAAATAAAGAGAACATCATAGAATTGTGAGTATTTGTTATCGATATTTCTTATATACACAATTTTCTATTTTGAACCAGAAGTGCTCGTTTCTTTGACAGAAAAATGCTATAAACTATTTCGTATTGCAAGTTGTATTTACAAATAAACATTTTCCTACTGAATAAATTGCAATTCTGTAAACTGGTGACGATGAAATGCGAGTTTTCTTTATTCTAAATTAAAGCACATAAAAATAATATTCTTAGAGTAAAGGTGATTCGTCTATAACCCAGAGTTTCTTCGCTCAATTGCCATCACATTTTGCATGGGAACCGAAAAATATCTATTTGTATACAAAACCTATTTTATTTTAGTATTTTTGCCCTAAAAGAGAATTAAAGATATCCTGAAACAGGGCATACTCCCACTTTTTTGCTATAGAGTTTCGGCTTTCATCAATCACAGTCTGTAAACTCGTTAATTGCTTTTGTATTGTAACTGGAAAGAACTCGACGATATAGGTAGGATACTTTGTTTTAGTATTTTGTACCGAGAAGAGAGATATAAACACCCTGAAACAGAACATGTTTCTACTTTTTACACAATTCTGGTTTGAATCACCCAGATTTGACTGGTTCGATTACAACATTTTATGATAACTGGAAACTTTAGGTGTACATGAGTTATTTTGTTTTACGATGTTTGCCCAAGAAGTAGAACAAAACCGCATTCTAATTTTTAGTTTTGAATTTAAAGATATAAGTACTCAAGCAGTACAAAAATGAGTTATTACCTTCAACAAAGCAGGGTATACAGTTAGGATCTAATGACGACATTAAAGTTTGGTTTGTTTTGAACTTCGCGCAAAGATACACAATAACTATTTGCACTTGCCGTCCCTTATTTAAGAGTGAAAAAACCAGAGGGGAGGCAGATAGTCATCATCACAAGCCGCAAACTTTTGGGATACTCTTTTACCAATGAATAGAGTGTCAGTAAAGCTTTAACAACAACAACAACAAAGAAAATTATCTAACATTGTTCGTTGTACAACTTTTGCTTCTTTAACGGGTACTGTCAGCTGGTGTGATAAAATTATACCAATTTTAAAAAGTAATGCTGGACAAAGTGCAAGGGTGACACATGGGCCTAATAATAAATCGAATTGAATTAGAAGTTGAGCAGAAAAACAATATACTTTATAAATGAAGGATATTTTTGCTTCTTTCAACGATGGGATTAAAGTCATCTAGCAATATTTCAGTGTATTATGCTTTCAATTAATAATCATAACTAAATTACTAATAGCTCACAGAAATTTCTTTGAATAAAAGAGGGTGGAATTTAATAAGAGTCGTTTTGTAACAAAAAATAATGAAATACAAATATCTTGTATGAACAGAAAAATCATATGGGTATGAAAACCTCATTCACATTGCTGTTAACGTTAATCGTCCAGAAAGCAGGAGATCATACCATAAGGCCCGGCATGGCCAGGTGTGTTACGGTGTGCGACTCGTGATCTGAGGGTCGCTGGTTCGCATCCCCGTCGCGCCAAACATGCTCGCCCTTTTAGCCGTGGGGGCATTATAATGTTACGGCCAATCCCACAATTCGTTGGTAAAAGAGTAGCCCAAGAGTTGGCGATGGGTGGCGTTGACTAGCTGCCTTCCCTCTAGTCTTACACTGCTAAATTAGGGACGGCTAGTGCAGATAGCCCTCGTGTAGCTTTGCGCGAAATAAAAAAAAATAAACACTTAACTATTTATTAAAACCATTCACATGTTTCAATAAATTAATTTAATCCGGGCACATATAAACATCAATTGTTATATCTACTCTTACGGCTATACATGTTTCAGCTACACCAACGGAAAAAACAGAGTCTGATTTTAATTCATTTACGTATTTCCGGCGATGATGAAAAACAAAAATAGAGGCACTTGGTTATTTGACTTATAACAAAGCTATAATTTCCTAGTTTCTATTTCAATACACCATGGCAAACTAACATTGTCTCTTTATTTTATGTAAATATAGAAATTTACCACTTATACTATACTCCAGACTAAAATCTAAACATGTCTTATACTGAACAATATTAGTTTCTTACCACTCGAATACAAACATATTTAAAGGTATTCTAATCATTCAACTATGTTGGCAAACAAAACAGCAAACCCAAACGACTGAGTGAATCGTGTATCAAGATGAGACTAGATTGTCAGTTGCTAAGAATATATTAGTTCATTGACATGAATCCTATCTAACCATTTCGCATGAGTTTTGAAGCAAATTATACTTAATACTTACACCGCATAAAAACTGTTATGTACAGAGGTTATTATATGTCTATTAAGGAGTCTGTTAAAGGGTAGAGTGGAGGAACGGTCACGATATATAGGTACACTGCTACTCTATCCCATACCCTCTCATCACGAAAACCCAACACTTAACCCGACAAACAGAAACCAGACACACATATCGGAGAAATAACAGTAGAAAGAAACGACATGCCGTTTTAAAAGTGCGTAAACCTGCTACTTAAGAGTAGAATTTTTGTCTATATTATAAAGTTAAATTATTCTGCTTGTTAGTTATATAATCATCTACCTAAGCTGTGCCCACGTCGCTTAGTTAAATCCAATTTTTAGCCCTTAGACTTACTGCTAAGCCTCCGAAGTGAGGCATGCAATTCGTAATTTTAGGCCTTAAAATATGATATGGATTCTGAGTAACATGGTCGTAAGAAACTGGATATTCATACATACACACACACAATAAGTATAAACACACACCTGTACATATATATTCAGGGGTGTCTATGTGCAAATACACGCACACACTCATAAACACAGCCCAATTACATTTTTTTCACCAATGTTTTCCAAATTTTAAAGCGCATCCGCTTCGGGGCTTGCCAGGAGAAGCGAAAAATAACAAAGAAGCAAAAAAAAACTCTAAAATATAATAAAATTGTAACTCTTTAAATTTTCCTGCTGTTATTTAAGAAAAAGTGATTAAAGGGAGGCAAAGAAACTACTGTTTTTGGTGTTATTTTCATTTATGCAAATTATTCAGTATGAAGAAAGGAGTTCCGAGAAAAAAATGCTGCGTTGGGGGCACCACTACATACAGTTTGGAAACCAATGCCGTGGTCAATTACTATATAGAACGAACAATCAGATACAACTTACTACGGAAACACATTTTCATCCTTATTTAATACAATGCATCATATTGTGTCAGATAAATACTTGTATTAGTGAAGAATTACTTCAAGCTAGACAATTAAAGTTACTTTAATTTTGAATTTTCATTTGTTTCGATAAACTACGATCAACATTTGAACTCTAAATGAAATCATTGAAATAACCAAATATTTATTCTATAAGGACCATCGAGCACTTCTAAATTGTGTAATAAATTATTGCGTACTTTTTTGCAAAAATGTCGCTCTAATGACAAACCGACCAGATGATTAGAGCACTCGATTCGTAATCCGAGGATCATGAGTTCGAATCACCGTCACACCAAACATACTCACACTTTCATCCGTGTGGGCATTATAATGTGACGGTCAATCCCACAATTCGTTAGTAAAAGAGTAGCACAAAAGTCGGCGATGAGTGTTGATTGACTAGCTGTCTACCCTCTAGCCTTATACTTCCATATTACGGACGAGTACCGCAGATATATCTCGTGTAGCTTTGCGCGAAATTTAAACAACAAAAACAAAAAAAAAAACTTATGACAAAGTTAGCATTGTAGAACCTATTACTTTAGAAAATTTGGCTATTAATTTTGACTTTGTTTGTCATTTTTCTAAAATAAACGTCACTTACACAAGTAAACAACTAATTTGACACCCTACAATGTTTGCTGAATTTCGCTCAAAGCTGCTTGAGAGATATATGCGATAGTCATCCCAAATTTTGAAATAAGAAGATGAATGGAAGTCGTGAAAATGACTTCACCAGCTCCTTGGGTACTCGATGTTTATTGAATTGTTGAACAATACGTATGGTTACCGTTATAACGTAACTTATTAAAAAGGTAAACTATTAATTTAAAGAAACCGTGTGTATTTAGTTTTATTTACAGTTAGCAGTCCATTCATGTTAATACCAGATAATAACATTCACATAATACAGATTAATAGCCTCTGACCAGCATCATATTGTAACTGTCGGGGTTTCTCAGTTTTACAAGTGGACTTGTCATGAGACTCCTAATAAAAAAACCTCAGTCGTGAAAAGCTAACAGAAACTGAAGCAAAATAAAAGAAAAACAACTAAATTTTTAAGTGACGTGTTGAAAATTTTGTCTCAAATGAAATAACATATTTTGTCTGCGTGTGAAAAAACAAATCATTAGCAAAATGAAGTTCTTTAACACTTTTTAGCATATTTTTAGTTTAGACAAAATTATATTCAGTTACACGTCTGTAAGTGCAAATAAACATAGCAAAGTACTATAAATGAAGCAAGGTATTTTCTGTAGTCCTATATTCCCACTTTTGAAAATAAATGTGAATTTCCCCCCAAACTTCCTACTTTACATAAACCATGATTTATAAGAACTAGGGATAGGTTTCTTCACAACTTATTAAGCTGTTTATATTTTACGAAAACTTGTTTGTGCATAACGAAAAATCCGATATGTTGCTCAAACCTGTACATAAATAAGTGACACCACAGAATAATTGTTTAAGAAATAAGTGGCTCTTTAAATCCGATTTTTATAAAATGCGTAGAAATATTACGAAAGTTACATTTTGTAGTTACAATTTATATAAAAAGTAATAGTTTTTATATTCCACAGCACCATTTCATGAGTATCCCCTATTTTAACTTCAAAAATTCAATTACAAAGAAAGAAGTATATATATATATATATATATATATATAGCTATATCACTCATTAGCACTGGAATGATAAATTTCATAAGATTGGAATGTTCATTCAGACCGGGATGAAAAGATTGGCAAAATCAAATGGTCAATTATGTATTATGGCTGTTCGTCCGGTAACAAAAAAAAAGTTTTGTTGTACAATATATTCAATTCATATAATCTACAAAACTGTACTGTTAAATATCCACATGAGATTTATCTCGCAATACGCGATTTTGAAAAATCACATAGATTATTTGGTCACACGAAGTGATCTCAATTTCCACAAAATGACACGAAAGGAGAAGAAAATTATTTGACCTGGATTGCTAGTTACAAATCGATAACGTTCAGATCACATAATTTAGTCTAAATAAAACTGCATTTTCTCAGGCAATATATGGGTCACTTGTTCAACATACCCATCTCGTCTAGAAGGTTAAAACTGTTGTTACCACCATTCAGTACTGGATCTAAATTTAGTAAGTCTGTGGCCGTACTCTCTATAAAGTTATTATCTAAGAAATCTAAATTGAAATGTGACGGATCTTCTGCTTGATTGGATGAGTTTGTACTGCCACTAACTGGGTAAATATGTCCCTGACTGGTCAAGTTACTAGTTGATAGCGGTACAGCTGACGATATCTGCATGCTGCTATGTTGACTGCTACTGTTGTCCATCGGGTTCATTCCAGTTTGATAAGGCATTTGTTGGTGTTGGTGCATGAGCATTTGGTTATTCTGTATATGGGATCGTTGAACTGATTCCAAAGTGACGCTTCTCATCGCATGTTGGGGAATCACAGTTCTCGGGACCACTTGATTATTTAATATGCTCATAGAAGGGGACGCCATATTTTGTCCCATAGTCCCTTGCGATGCTCGTGGAAATGGCATGGGATTATCAGGTTGGTTGACGGGCCTAACACGTGTTTGCTGATGTTGTTGCTGCAAAATCAAATGTCTCCACTCTGGAGCGGCTGCTCTTTGAGATATGTTTAATCCCTCAGGTCCTACATTGACGTTTGGAGGCCGTTGGGGGCGAGAAAGGGAATTGCTGTAAGTAGGTCTTGTATGAGTCATGTGGTCGTTAGGACTTGAAGATGCTATGTTTATATGAGTCGGATTTGCTGTTTGACTGAAATTTTCCATCGCAGTTTCCATGCCTATACGGGATGTAGGAACTCCACCTTGCTGTGATCTTGCTCTTACCAACATCCTAACTTGAGAAGAAGGATGTTGTAAAGTGTGCACCATCGTTTCGGATAACATTCCTCTCCTGGAAATATCGGTAGGCTGTGCAAACCGCTGAGAACTCTGGGTTTGGTTTAGTCCCACCATGGAATTATTTGTTATCATTCGTTGATGTTGTGGAAGCACTTGATTGGTAACTATGTGGTGTTTGTATTCCGGTGGAGGCCTGTTTATGAACTGTTGAAGTTGGGCTTCTCTTTGTGCGTTAGAGGCAGCAATGTTGTTTTGCTGTATTCTTTGTTGCTGTTTCATTATCTGCTGGCACATGTCCTCACGAGAAGGTATTCCGCTGTTACTTCCACCGCTACCACCAGGGAACTGGTTTGCAAAACTGAGGGATTGGGCTTGTGACATAGTCATTTGAAAAGGCAGCTTGGGAGCAGTGGTAGAGTGAGGGTAAGTGGAGAACATGGAAATCTGCTGTTGTTGTTGTTGAGAGTTGCCAGTGGGGCTCTGCTCAAAGTCTCTGGATAATTGTATTTGTTGGCTCTGGCAAACCTGCAACCAAAAAAACTCATACTGTACTTGAGTTATGAATAATTAAAGAAATAAAATTGAGACAATTAAATCACACAATACATAGAAAAACATATATAAATATAATTAATAAAAAACTGGAAACACCGAGGAAACGTTAATTTCAATTCATATATTTCTGTTATATACAAGCACGTCACTCACAACATAACTTACGACTTTAATAATAACATATAAAAAAGTATAAACGTTATTGATAAAGTAAAACGAAATAAGGTATATTTATCGTAAAATTACAAAAGCCACAATAAATATAAATTTAACGAATATGTACACCTAACAAAGGTACCCGATAATGCTAGACTAAAATAAATAATTATCTAAATGAAGGTGTGGGATCCCTTCCATTGTTTTTAGCTATAGTACACAATAATTTTGTTTGATACAAAGTCATCGTGATACCCACAGTTAAACATTTTCTTTTAACCTCGGTTTTACGTATTTTGCTGTTTACTTATCTATATGTGTATTGGTCATATACATAGGCAGTCTTAACTATTTGGCAATTGCCCGCGGCCCCACACACCTTTTAATATACTAAGTTTTATTATCATAATAGGGCCTTATTTACTGAATTCTTCCCGGGGCTCTAGAATAATAGCTCCCTCCCCCCAGAGGCACAGCGGTATGTATGCGGACTTAAAATGCTTGAAACCGGATTTTGATACCTGTGATAAGTAAAACACAGATAGCCCATTGTGCAACTTTGTACTTAATTAAACAAACTAGAATGATAAGACCGTCCCTGTTCATATATATTATTTAAACAGATCGATTTTGGTTCCAAACATATGCGACATTGCACATACAAAATAACGCTTTCAAAGAAAGTTTACAAAATTATAGAACTAATTATTTTTGAAAATAAACCTTGGTGAGCTGAACTTTTTTTTATAGCAAACCAAAAACAAATAAAATGTAATTCTTTTAAAAAATATATATTACACCATCAGGAATGCAGCTGCATTTATTTAAGTTGTTTTGGAATACGGTACTGTCACAGTCATATTTCATGTATAGTGTCGGACTTTTCCCTGTATGCTTTGAAAGTCCACACGAATTAACAGTATTTCAGCTGCCTTCGTATCTTGCCATTCCAAATATTGCACATGATTCACCATGCATTATATTCATACAGTAGTAAACAACAACAACCCATCCCTGTGTAAAGATAGCATACTTTAAGATGAATTATGTTCAATCCATCAATAGCATATAGTTTAAAAGATGAATGAAAACAACTAAATTCTTAAATAAAATACCACTAATGCTTATATTGAAAGGTACGGTAAAAATCTACACCGCCTTATAACCGCTATTCTCATATACATCTTACAAATAACTGTAAAAATACGTTACGAAAACATGTTTTATCATAATATTACAGTGATTAGGAATGATAAAGAAAGACATTTCAAAGATACTAAATCGATCACAAAATATAATAGTGAACAAGTCTCTAGTTTCGTAACATCAGCATACAACTAATGAGTTAAGATTAAGAAAATGTGATGAGTCCACAATGATCACGGAAGAATATTACAGCCTTCCACGTGAACTGGGTTCTTGAAGCAGAACGGTTAACGACCTAAATTAAGAGTTTTCTTAGAACAGGAACTTGAAGTTAAAGCAGCGGAATCGGATGTTATGTGAATCAGTAATCACATTACACAACAGCTAGCATTTAACACACACAATTACAACCATTTTTCAGACCGAACGCGATTACGTTATACAACCACCGTAATTGTACTTTATAATGTTTATGAACGCTTTCAAAAACTTTTGTTATTAGATTGAGCTCACATAGACAGTACTTTCATAGTCACTAAACATAGCAGACGTTCTCATTCTATATAAGTAATTAAATACAGTTCTTTTACAACCTACAAAAGCATATGCTTCGTAACATCAAAAAAACATACACAATGTCGAAACTGAAGAAATTTCATGGTGGTCGTCCTAAAGATGTGATGTTTGTTTTGAATTTCGTTAAAAGTTACGCAAGGGCTCTCTGCGTTAGCCTCCTTAATTTAGCAGCGTAAGATTAGAGGGAAAGCAGCTTATAGTTATCACCGCTCATTTCCAAACTCTTAGGCTACACTTTTTACCAACGAATAGGGGGATTAACCGTTCCATTATAATGTCCCCACGGCTGAAAGGGTGACCATGTTTGGTTGGACGGGATTAGGAATTACGACCCTCAGACTGCCACATGCTATGAAAAATCAAGATGTTCAGAGAGAAACGAAATTTTCTTTTCCTCAGGATGGAAATGAGTGAAATTTGGTTTGAACGTGATAAAATAAATTCGCCCCATGCTGCTTGTCTTAAAACGATTACAATGGAGTAGTTGTGACAGCACAAAGTTTATCATTCTTCTTTTTTTCCGAATAAAAAAAAAAGATATTACGTTAAGAAAGGAGGCTAATATGAAAATGAAACAACACAAACTTAAATTGACTTATTTCGTTATTGCTAAATGATAATTAAAACAGATATGTAGTTGAAAACTGATGAACTAATTATAAAGAGGTAAGTCGATATAAAATTGAAAATTTGCTTAAAATTTGGCACGTTTATTTAAAGGAAACTTTAGTAACTTCATTTTTTGAATGTAAAGCATATTTTGTAAAATTATTATCTTACATTTACGGTAAAGTTAATAAGCCAATATGTCACCACCCATAACTTTGAACTACTGATAAGAGGAAGAACAGCCAGCCATCACTACTCTAGCGCCTACAATCCACGCTAAGGAATAACTCTCTTCTTATTACACATCCACAGTTAAAGTGCTGGAAATATTTTGTGGTATCACGCAGATTCGAACCTACTCGTTAGCAGCGACATCTAGAGAGCTCTACTAAAAGGCCAGCCTGAGCTCCATTTTACAAGACAGTTTTTTTTTACATCTTCCCGAAAATATACAAACAGTCACCAGTTTACTATTTATAACATTCTTATTAAGCATTATTTAACTCGTACTTCAATTTTTCTCCGAATAATTTGTCTTGTATAGCTGTTTTTAAGTATGTGACATACATAAAGTATCTAGAATATGCAATTTCTAGCTTTTATTTCGCTATTGTTGTTGAAAGCCATAAAATATGTGTGGGAAGATGAAGAAAATTCACTTATATTTTGATCAGTTAATCTTTAAACTGAGTTATGTTTGTTTCGAATTTCGCGCACAGCTACACGATGGCTATCTGCGTTAGCCGCCCCTAATTTAACAGTGAAAAACTAGAGTGTAAGGCATCTAGTTATCACTACTATCCGGAAGTCTTGGGCTACTCTTTAACCTACAAATAGTGGGATTGATTGTCACATTATAACACCCCCGCGGCTGAAAGGGCGAGCATGTTTGGTGTGACGGGATTCAAACCCACGACCCTTAGATTGCGATTTAAGCACCCTATCCACCTAGCCAAGTTCTGAGAAGTGTACCTTTTTCATTTTCCTTTGAAACCCCTTTTGAATCCAGATGTGCATTTTTAGTTTCCTTCTTATCTTAATTTATCATTTTGATTTATTTAGCTTTTCCTTAACTAAACCTCAGTTAGCAATAAAAATTGCAAAAGAAACAGTGTAGTTGTTGTCGTTGTTTTAGTGCAAAGCTACACAATAGGCTACATTTGGCGAAGAATCGAATCTTTTGCGTTTTACATCCAAAACCTTGCCTCTAATCAACCAGGACAAACTGGCATGTTAATAAACGACACTAATTTGCCCCTCGCTAGTACAGCGGTATGTCTACGGATTTACAACAATAACATCAGGGGTTCGATTCCCCTCGGTGGGCTCAGCAGATAGCCCGATGTGGCTATGCTATAAGAAAACACACACAAGACACTAATTTAAATGCCGAATTGTTGTTTATCATTAATTAAACGCTCAACGTTTCGCTTTACAGCTTGTTCAGGAGCGTTCCACTAAACCAAAAACCCTAACTTTAGTTGAATGAACCTGGAGAAGTTGTAAAGCGAAACGTTAAGTGTCCAATTACAGAAATACAAGAATTCGGTATTAAAAGGTCATTAATATCTAGTATTAAAAGGTCTTATGTACACCAATATGCACTACAGGGATTACAACGGTATGTTGTTCCTGATACAAATTTACAATACTTTCAACACAAAAAAAGTAAATTAAATGAAAATGTATACGGATTTCATTACAATACTTTTTGTATCTAAAGGGATACAAGACAATAACACTTAGCGCGATTTTATGTTGTTTTTTACATTTGTCTTGATTAACTTGAGTGGAATTGATTTAAATAGCAGTAAATTTATTTAAAAAAATTTCCACATTAAAATAGTTATTACGTATAGAACACTCGTGCAGTTAATTATAATTTTGTGTGGAGGCGAAGGGAGAGTGTGTAATTACAACTGCGGACGGAAAACTTGAAATCTCATATACTCTTGAAGTATCAGACCAGATAATTTCAAAATATCAATACCATAACGCTAGAAGCAGTGAGAAATTATCACCACATTTACGCACGTCTAGAGTCTTCTAATGTATATAACTTAATTATCCTGCATTGTAGTTACTACAATATACATATATCTTTTCGCTATTATTAAAAATTCTACAGTAATTCTTTAAAAAGCTAGGTAGAAGTTAAGTAAACGAAAATACTGGCAAAATAATATTCAATTTTGTACGTTAAAATAGTGTTTTTTAATTTAAGTGTTAATCACTTCGAGTGTCTACTTTCTAAACAAACGTTTAATAATTAGGTGATTTGTATATCTTTTACAAAATATTTCGATTTTTGTGTGACTTTAACGCCTACTAAATCGAATAGATGGCGTTGGTATATTAAACGAGATTTAATTTAAAAGTCAATAAAGGGAAAAACCCTCCATTGTCACAATATTTATGCGTTATAAAATGCATCCACATTTTAACATATTATGATTACGTCATGAATTAAAATTATTATCATTAAAGTAAACGTACTTAACAATTACGCATATGAAGTTGGAAAACAATAAGTGTTGGCACCATCGATAGATATACTGCGTTAAACAACAATGTGAACAAATATTCTTTAATGATATATCCTATCCATGAGCGAGACGAATATAGCTCACTATTCTTATGTGTCACTCAGCGACTTAAATTAAAATACAAAATATTGTTTTAATATTAGTGTTCCCCGTCCCGTCAAAAATAAAAAATAACATGTTGGAATTTTGTAAACAAAAACCAAAAACTGAGGAACGTCTTCGCTCTTCCTTCAGCAAGTTTTGTTCATCACGCTTTCCCTTACATCATAAAAGCCCACCAAATGCACAGAGTTGTGTGTCTGCGGACTTTCAACGCTAGAAAATGGGTTTCGATACCTGTGGCGGGCAGAGCGCAGATTGCCCTTTATGCAGCTTTGTGCTTAACTATAAACAAACAAACATACATCATAAAATAAAAACAGACACTGAGAAAATAAAAACAATTTGCTATATGATGTTACATACACTGTTGCATCTTGGCGCCTACAGCAACAAGTCGGGAATATCAAGTAGTTACTGCTACATGTTGGTTGTTCGTTAACAATGTAAGGATATTATCGACGCCTACAATATTCTTCATAGTTCGTCAGTACAGTAAAGTGCGTGTTCTTACCAACGCCACCTACAGGCTTCCATTAGACAAATGCTACAGTCACTGAGCCTGGAATCAAGTCTGCTGCTCCCTCCCCTTACCCATAGAATTAGACTAGTCTGAACTCCGAGCAGCAGGTCATGGCTTCCATGGGCAACAAGCGAGCAAATGTTACAACAAACGAACGCTTGCCTATCTATGCGGGTGTTAGACAAACATGTAACAGTAATCATTCTGTAACAGTCAAACATTATATTTCCATCAAAGAAAAATTTGCAAGTAATTCGTCTAACATTACTGGCCGTGAATAAACATTTCATTGGCGTACATACTTAATATCAGCTATGAAGAATATTATTTTTTATTCTAAAGTGAAAATTAAACAGCTCAGAGTTTCATCTGACAAGGAGAGTTTAAAAGATACTGCAGTAAGATATAACTTATATAAATTGCTCTGCTTTTATTTCCCGAACAAAATTCCTATTCTAGAGCTGATATTGCAAAATTCCGACTTTATCAGTAGTTTCAACTTTATCATTAACATGCGATAACAAACTAATACACCACAACTATAACTTAAGTGTCTCGGAGGTTTTCCATCTAAATGTTAAATTTTGTCAGAAAACTTGAACTCTTTCAGAATAAAAATGTGTAAAAATGAACGCGTAAATGTTTTGTCTACAATTTCCTGAAATTATGATTTCAGATTTTTTTTCTTCAGAGTAATTTCAATAGTTTATAACTATATTAACTTTCTTCATAAAAAACACAAAGTAAGTTTTATTACGGGACCTGAAATCATACAACAACAGTACTACTTAATTCTTCTCCATGTATGAAAGAGCTAATTTGTTCTTAAGCGCAGAGCTACATAATGGGAAATCTGTGCAATGCAAAAATGGATATCGAAACCCGGTTTAAAAGTTATACGTTTTCAGAATTACCACTGAAGGATTATATGAAAGAGAAAAAAATAATATCGAAAATATTGCTGTATCAGATTTGATGTAAAAACCAAACTGAGGTTCTCATAGCCCGACAAATGACTTCGTTATTGTGCATTGTTGATTTTCTTCTCAACTAAGTTTTCTGTATTAGTCAAAACAATACTACAATTGTAAATAAAGAACCAAAAAATCTCACGTTAGCAATTTAAATCTTTAATTCACAGAGTGTAAACAGTCACCCAACAAACCCTGACACCCAACAAACAGTGGAAACAAGCTCCACTGTTGAAATTTTACGTATCGCAGAGTCAATAAATTTAAATTGTATCTCTTCCCCCTCCAGTGGGTTAATATAGCTAGTGACACATAGTCTGATCATAAACAAAAAGTACCAATATCAACAATCTTTCACCATAAAAGCTCAAACCATTTTTTTTTCTTTTATGTGTAAGCTACATCCATCATGGAATGTGGAGTATGAAAAAAAGTTGCAGTAAATAATTGTTATGCTGAAATGTTTCAACGTTGAAATGTTAAATTGACAACCTAAACGGTTTTTGAATCGACCTGTGAAAACTCTACAGTTTAAATGGTAAAGTATAAAACTGTTTTCCTTTTTTTTAATGCGTGGATTTCTCTGTCTCTTATAGTCACTTCCCCCCCCCCAGTGAGTCAGAGGCAAATATTTTGGCTCATAACGCTCAAAAAATTCCCCCCCCCCAAAAAAAAAAACAACAAAAAAAACAGGTTTCAATATTGGTGATTGTCACAGCAACGTTAGCCCACTGTGTAGCTTTGCACATAACAACAAATTTATGATCAGTATTCATTATTATTATTGTAACATTTTTATTAATGGCAAACTGTGCGTTACTGAATCCCACTATTGTTATTATGTCTACTCATCATTTCACAATATACAATATACAAAGTTATCAAAACTTTTATAAACCAACAAACTTTTTAGTTATGGATAGTACGGCTTTACATTCTCTGCCATCTCTACCGTAGATATTAATTCATTCTTAAGTAAGTGACGTGAATTTCAATAAATTAATCGCGCATGTCAAATATAATTTTTTCTAGTTTATACGATTTTCATTTTCTTTTTCCTATAAAAATATGCTCACTTGTCTATTGAGTTACATTTTAAGAGCTTAAAGTACATACGTGTGCCAAATTATATTCACGAAGCCTGTACTTCTAAATAGGCTCTAAATAGGCTTTTATTAATGTGTATCTATGATCTCCCAGTGGCCAAAGTAATATGAACTGTCTTAATTTGAATCTTTAACGGTTCTGGTCTGACTCAAAAGTGAGATATTCACATGATTCTGGTTCTCTGATTATTCTTTTCGTAGTCTGGTACATCCATATTTGTATTCCGCTCTTCAACCTATCAGTCCAACCGAATACAATAGCTGGCCAGTTAAGTTGAAACTAACTGTTTGTATTCACATTGTGTGCATTGAATAAAAGTCCTATTTCATTTGTAAAATTGTGCTGAATAGCATTTATTTGCTTCCATGTTGGAAATTATTTTTGATAAAATTTCCATAACTTGTAAATAGTAACTTGAATGTTGGATATCAGTATATATAAGAAACACTGGCTGCCGAGTCTATTTTCTAGCATTTTTCTTTTCCAACTTGGAAAAAAAAAAATGTTTCAATAAGCACACTCATTCATAATTTTTCAATTAATCTGATATTAATTTACAATAAAAAATATAAAGGCTGGTGTCATAATATATTCTTTAAAAGGTCGACTTTAATCTAACTGGTTTTGAAAAATCCGCTGTAAATATTTTAACTAGGAAATAAAGTAAAAAGTATATGCGGATAATATCTATGACACTTATATATATATGCGTACGCATGCGTATGTATTTTATTCAAATTAATACACAATTAATACTATAAGGAAAGAGAACACAGCTTTTTCTATAACCCAAGCGCTTTCAAAAGATGAATCTTTCTTCATCAGGGACAACATTATCAGCTTGCTCCTGATGAAAAAAAGTCCACCTTTTGAATGCACTGGGATTATAAGGTTTCATATTCTTTGTTTTTAATCGATTGAGTGAACCTACGTGTTTTTTTATTGTTTTTTTTTAATATTATGAATATGTTAAGCATAGTTAAATAAAATTTGGTTTATATGTATTATAGTTTGGAATAATATAATCAAAATTACAGTTGAAATTAAAATACATATGTTAAAGAAAAACTGGCAAAGTGTGTAAAATGATAGTTTGTTATTTTCTGGATAGGTTTCTTCATATATTATTTTTTAACCATAGATTGCATAATTTTGAAGCCTGAACCTTTTTCATTCCAGCTCCTTTCTTATTTGGACACTGTTTCCATGTGGTAATATTTTCAAATATTTAAAGCTTTCAATAGTAATGCACATACGTACGTAGAAATGTTTTAATTCAAGAACTGTTATGTACTAATTTCAGTAAGGAAATGTAAATAATTTCTGTAGAAGGTTTTTGGCAATATTTGTCTCCTTAATTCTTCAAAGCTTCTAGTTATATATTATTAAAGCCAAGCGGAATAAATAAGTTACTTTGTTTTACGTCAGCGCACAATTATTGTACATACCTAGCAAATAACAGTAAAGCATGCGAGCGTAAGAGCAGCCAATCATATTTGCATTGCTTACAATATGTTGAGTTCTAAGAATGTCGATACTAACCTAGCCTACCATGCAATATTTGAACTACACGTTGTTTTAATCATACATATGTTACATGAAATTTCCGGAAGTAAATTTAAAACAGTGATACTTATTACAAATTTAACCTTATCGCAAATATGCAGTAAGCGTTATAATGAAGATGGAGATCATTTTTTTTAATGTATTTTAGATTAAAACTTTGAAAACAGTTAAGTTACTACACTGAAACATAAAGTTTTTAAACATTTCAATATACATACGTATAATGCAAGATTAATAACTATTTATTATCACTTCCAATTCATATTTGAATTACAACTACCTCAAACCATAGCGCCTGGATTGTCACATTTAAGCTTCGTGGAAGCAAGTCTCTCTCTAGTCACTTATACAACTTCCAACCAAAACTACTAATGTAATATTCAATGTTTTTTTATTTCTCGTTCTCGCTAAGCATAAAGCTGCACAATGATATTTCTGTGCTGTGCCCACAGCGAATATTAAAATCCACGTTTCAGTGTTATAAGCCATCGATTTAAAGCTGAGCCACCACTTTCCACACGCTACATTTGCAAGCTATATACTCAACTTTTGCACTTGCCAGTCCTTATGTTTGATGCAAGTCTTGAGTTATCTTTGCGGCAATAATTAAAAGCATATAGAAAACATGCGTTGCATCATACAGTGGAAAAACAATTTAAATTCTTACCTGGAGTTGTGAGCCAGTTTGAGAGATCTGCATATGCTGTGACTGTGACAGTTGCAGGTTGGATCGGGAAGGTGGCCGATAATGTTGAGTGGGTGAAGGAACGAGACTCGGGTTAGGTCCCCTAATAAACTGATTATGTACGCTGGATGTCTGCCCAGACGAGAAGTGTGAAAGAGGTCTGGTGGACCTGTAGGTTGATGGCTGGGGCATCCCAGACTGCAAGTGTTTGTTATCTGGACTAGGAACTCCATACTGTGACCCGCCTCCCACTGACTTCTGTTCTATTGGTAACTGATGAATATGCTGTATCTGTAGAGTCTGTTGGTGCTTTTGGAAGTCCATTCCCGATAATGGAGCCATACTGTTTGTCGTAGCTATACCCTGACTGACAGAAAAGACTCCATTCTCACTTTCCTGTTTGAAGAGCCCGCCACCACTGGCGGGCCGGACACTCGTAAAATGTGTTTGTTGATCATAATTGCGTGCAGCAAGTATATTGGATGCCTGTGTATTTTGAGCAGTATTTACCTGACCACTCGATGTGGACATATATCCAGATCGTATGGAAGGTAATGTCATGGATTCTGTGTAATTTTCATTGGTGAATGGGGAGCGTGAGTGAGGGGAGCCCATGTTCAATCCTATTTGTTGTTTTTGCTGCATACTCTGGTGTTGCTCAGCCATTTGTTTCAATGTCTGAGCAGCTGGACTGGGCTCGCCCAATTTAAAGTCCAGCCCTAGAGTAGGACTTACACTGAATCCTCCGGAATGAGTGTAATTTGATAAATGAGAGCTTTGAAATGTGGTAGTAGGAGTTACAGAAGCAGTTGCTGAATTCCCCATTGGCGAACCTCTTGTTCCAGGACTGAATCGAGAGACACTACCTTGAACTTGCATGGTAGAGAAGGCATCCTGGGTACTAGCGAACTGGCTTTGGGGTGGTGGCGTATTATGAGGTTTTCCAGCAATATCTAACATATGGTCATTGCTACCCTTGGGATCCTCGTCTTGTTCCCTGTCACTTCCACCACTATCATCGAAATTGAAGTCTTTCATCAGGTCTGATGGGTTTCCCGTTGTTAATACGTCATCGATCAAGTCCTTCAAGATGTCGGGATGAATAACGTCACTGCTAGAATCCTCGGGGAATCCCAAACTAGAGAAGGCGTCCGAGAAACGCTCGTGTCCTCCCGAGTTGTTTCCGCTACTAGGATTGTGGTTGTTACATGTGCTCAGCCCAATATTATTGCATTGGTTTAATTCTCCTCCTTTTTCCTGCTTGCACTCAATATTCGTTCCTGAAGAAACCGTAGTATCCTGAAGCCTTTCACATTGACTACTTGATACTGAAGTTATAGGAGATTCTGGATGGACAGCCTTGACAGTTACGTTGGTTTGGATAGTTTGGGAGTGTTGAGCGTGAGCAGAATTTGAACTGGAGAATTGCTGGACAATTTGGACGGAAAAACTTGGAATGGTGGACTGACTATGAATATCTCGTTGTCCTTGATTTTGTGTACTGCTGTGACAAGCCAATTTAGCTTGTCGTTCAGATGAATCTCCAATATCACCTTGTTTAAATGAAGATGGGAGACTTTCTGCAGGCCGTTTATTCGGTTTCTGCTGAAATACAATAGAAACTTTATTAAGCTGTGAAAAGGAAACACAAATGTTGTAATAAAGTGTTTAATCAAAAACATTTTATTATAGCTGGTCATGAACTTACATAAATGAATTAACATACATGAATTGCCTGTATTATTCTTTCGTCTTTCAAACGCAACACTTCATCTTCACAATTTACGTATGATATCTAACTGTCAAGTCATGTTTAAAGTAGACTGAGAAAGTAGCCTTGCAAGAACTACATACATTTCATTATAATATACTAAAAGAACCATGTATATTATAGCTAGCAAATTACTTATTATAAATGAGAAAAATATGCATACCAACCTAAAACACCTGCATTGTACTTAAGTTATAATTTTTGTTGTGCTAGTACAGCAGTATGTCTACGGATTTATATGCTAAAATCAGGGGTTCGATTCCCCTCGGTGGGCTCAGCAGATAGCCCGATGTGACTTTGCTATAAGAAAACACACACTAAATACACATCCTATGAAAGTTATGTAGGCATATTTTTATTACATCTACTTCTTAAAATAATTAAAAGCAGTAAATCCATCTCAATCAGTGATGTCGAGAAACCCACTTGTTGAGAAATTTATATGCAAAAACGGCTCGTTTGGGTTGAGAAAATATTTTACATAGAAGAGCGAACAACGTTTCGACCTTCTTCGGTCATCGTCAGGTATTGAGTTTATTTTGGGTCTAACTTTTTTAACAAGTACTTATCAGTAATTTAGGAAGTGTTAAGAGCCGATAAATCGCATGTGGATAAGGTGTGATAGATACAATCTTATCGTCACTACTAGTCTTGGTTGTTTCCACTTTAATTACAACATGAATGCTCATTCCAGTGCACAACGGGATAGCTGAGCGTCCATAATAAAAAGGTCGAAACGTTGTTCGCTCTTCTATGTAAAATATTTTCTCAACCCAAACGAGCCGTTTTTGCATATAAAAGTAAATCCATCTGTGATGAATAAGTGCCAAACATGAAAGAAACACAGTAAACTGCGTCATCAATATTTAATTCCAAGTCTATAAAACAAGTCTTAATAAAATAACAGTGATACAAATCCAGGTTTTGTTATAAAAAGGCGCCATCTATTCTAATCATGATGCTTAAAATCACCACTTTTTCAAACGACACACATAAATGTGTAAAAATCATTATTTCCTTTCTAAAGCATTGTTGAGAGCCAAATTCGTGTTAAGTGAATGTATTAAGCGATCGTTCGTGTAATGAATTTTATTATGAACCTAAGCACGCAAGTTCGATGTGTTTGAACAATACCAAAAAGCCATATGTATATAAAATATGAATAATTTCTGATCACCGTTTAAGGGCACCTTATTAAAACACTGAGAAAAAAATGTCGTTGGTTAGTTAGTTGTTGTTGTTAAGTATGCAGCTAAACAATGGACTATCTGTGCACGAGAAAAAGTAATACACTGAAGTGTTATTGTACACACAACGTACTGTTCACACACGCAATGATTCTTCTTACTTATTATAACGTAAACTATTTCAAACTATTTTTTTTATTAATTTTAGCTATGAGCAGTTTTCGCACGTGTAACCAAGAAAGTCGTTAGGCTGATTTTGTTCTAGCTACATTTGTTTATTTGTTTTTCGTTTCTTGAACATAACACTTGGTTTATCTATATCGGTACAGCTGTAAAGCTTGTGCATAAAGATCTCCTCTAATCATAGGTGATATCTCTGTTTCACCTTTTACGCTTGAGTGGGAATGACTAGAACATGGTTATTAACAGTCTCTGACGTTACAGATAAGATTTAGTCAGTCTACAACTTCATCTTAAAGGAGTTGTTCAGCTTAGAATTAAATCTTGGTGTAGTACAGCCAGCCTGACTAATCAGAAGAAGTGATTGATTATCGTTCAAAGGCACTGTACACGTTATTGTTTTGTGCTGTCTAAATTAAAATAATTTCATTGTATATTACATTTCGTGTTCAATCCATTTATTTATTTTCGCAGATCCAGTTAGTTTGAGTAAAACTCAGTACTATTTTATGATATATCTTGTCGAACCTCCCATTACACAATAGACCTACTTAATTTACTTTTTAGAAAATTGATTTTTAACTGAAAACAACACAAAATTGGTAGGAAAAAGAATATTTTCATGCCACGACAACAGGGTATAACTGTGGAGCATTTTGATAACATGTGGATAACCTTTACTTGAACTATTGTGTTACCGTGTCTAAATAAACGCTTCTCAGTTAAGGATTGGCATTTTCTGCAAGTTGAAATTGCCAATAAAAAGAGACAGTTATATAAGAGAGTTATCGAATCTAGAAATACTTTCCTAGAAGTTGGACTTTCTTCAATCTCTGCAGCAGCAGACTCAATGTCTGGTGCGTCCAGAATGACAAATCAGATGTTATCGAGTAATGGCATCTGGTGAATGTGAAACATTAATGTGTCATATGTACAGTACTTAGGGAGATCAGTTAGTGTCTGTTACACCAAAAATGATTGATTGAGTGGTATTTCCTGAAGGGTTTCGAGATGGAAAAGCATTTGGTAAGTCTGAGACGTTTTATGAGACAATATGAACAGGACATCCTGGTTATCGACTGCCAAATTATCCAGCCTCTGGTTAAGACCAGCTAAAAGGGACTGAACGTTCTGTTGGTAGATAAATTCTGCCAATCAAAGATGTTTTCCTGGAAGGTGGAACAGTGGGCACAAACTAGTGAAGACTGCCACGGGATAGTCGAGAGCTTCTAAAAGTTGGGATGTGTTCTGCCAGAATAAACGTGGATTGCAATACAAGCTGAAAACACGCAGAGCTAAGAAACGTCTTACTGGGAGCGAGTCCTTGCTGTGCTGCTCTGAGCCGGGAGCCAACTATTTGTGTGAGGCCAGGGTGCCTGAGTATGCCTATTGCACCACACCTGCAACGTCAGCACTGTCTCAGCAAGGTATTGACTAACAATCCACGAGGGAGAGGCTTTAATCACGACCACATATCTCTGTGTAACGAATATACCACCTACAATGTTCAAAGGTGTGACATAAGAAGATCTAGACCATCTAACTCTGGTAACTGCTTGCATGGCTGGCTTCAAAACAGCTTGAATGATCCAGGCCTAGACTCCATTGATCACCTAAGTGAGGTACAACTAGAAGGTTGGGATATATTCGTGGCTAAGTAGCAATGACAGTACCATGTAACGTGGTTATGGAGTCCAAATATAAAATAAACCTTCTTGTCCACCAATCAAGCAGCATTAGATTGAATAGTCATCTATCCGAAGAAGAAGGAAGTGGTAATGTTGATTTGTAATTATGATTGATTTACTATGCCAGAGTCGTAACGTTCATCCCAACTAGTGTAATAGGATGGTAAAACATCCATCTTTATACGTACAGAACAGAGATACACTCACACTCCTTTTAAACACTCTAAAGAATACAATTCTTGATATTCTAAAAACATACCATTTATTGCTCCAAATGTACTTAACAACTAATGTTGTTGTAGTTATGAAATGATTATTACATAATTTTAAGGGAAGAATTGGAGGGGTGGTACAATACAAATTTTGGTAATAACAGTATTTCTGTGAAAAATAAGTAAAGTAGAGAAGTTACAGGAACTCGTGTCAGTTGGCCTTCCAGACAATATATTTATGGAAATGTGTTTGAAAAGGCACATTATTTGTATTACTGTAAACAAATTAAAAATAAAATAATTAAAACAAATACTTTTTAACATCCTAACATGTTACTTTGATTTCTTAATGTAAGGTAATATGCTGGCTGATAATTATTCTGATTACAACCGGGCACATAATTAACGTCATGTAAGTGACCCACTCATCAACAACGTAGATTTAGTTCACTACTCAATTTTTCTTTTCCCTAGGAATGATTATATATAATTTATGATAACAAAAACAAGTTTAGGAAGGCTATATATATTTTGATGATAACAGTATTCCTGCAGAAAACAAATTAATTAATATTTCATTATGCCGTTTCAGCATGCATCTGTAAAAGTTTACAGTCATGAGATAAATTGCAATCTCTAAACAGTTATTTATCGAATTTTTGTGTTGAATATTTTACTTCTGATTTTTATTTTTATAAAACATGACAGTCATGCAAGTGGCAAACACAGTTTAAGCGAAATTTCAGGTAATACCGAATTTCCCACTTTAAAATCTACTATCCATGAATTACAAATTAATTACGACCATTAAGTGCAAAATTGTTTTTAACGTTGCGCAGTGATTCACAGTTACTAAAACAGGTAAAGTAAATGAAATTATAAAGATTTCGCGGTAAGTTATCATAAGTTCCATAATGGGACAATTTCTTGCCAGAACTACATGCAAAGTACCAGCCTATATAGATCACAAACAATAGTTCCTTCACACGAATCAATGGTCTTATACATACAATTTTTTTATATATACGACAAATAGACTGCCACTTACTTCAATGAAGATATTAATATCAGGCGATAAATATAAAGCTTTAACTTACTGCTATATATAGAGTTTCGGTACATGGCACAAGTTATGCGGCGTTTCAGTATTTCTTATATTTTTCTATTCACAAAACTACAAACAAGGTTTTCTTTCAACAATGGGAAGAATTCGTTATTTGTTTCTCCCATAAAGATTGCTCTAAATTAGTTAATTTTATTAAGGCATCACAATATGTTAATGAATTCTTGAAATGTATAATAACAGTTACTTTATTCTTTTTGTTATTATCCTTGACATTTGAGAACAAACTTTTCTAAAACGGGCAGCCAAACACGTTACTGTGTTTTCATAGAAAACAAATATAAATCTCCGCTTTAGGGACAAATTTAGGGACTTTGGAAACTCTTACACAGAATATTATCGATGACAGAAAAAGAGGCTTATGCACTCGTTTTATAAATTGTGTTTGTTTGTTTGTTGCAATTTCGCACAAAGTTACATGAGGACCATTTGCGTCAGCCATCCATAATTTAGTAGTGTAAGACTAGAGGAAGTCAGCTAGTCATCACCACGCATCGCCAATTCTAGGGCTACTATTTTACCAATGAATAGTAAGATTAATTGCAAAATTATAACGCCAGCTTGTTTGGTGTCACAGGGACTCCAACACGCGACCCACAGACTACTAGTCAAGCACCCTAACCAGATAGCGAGTTACAATTTCAAAGTTCAACACACGAATGCGATAAGGCGCTGAGTGTTTTGTACTTTGTTTCATAACTTAGGATACTTAATGATACTAAACCTCGTAACAGAGAACCAAGTTCAGAGAAAAAAAATGTCAGAACCAAACCACATTATAATGGTATTACTGCCACACAAATTGACAGAAACTAATCACAAATCCCTCTAAAAACCTCCTTTCATAAGAAGAATTATATTTCAAAAGACTATAACACTAAACTGTAGCATCGAAATGTTTTCATAGTAACTCCGGTATAATTTAGTACCGAAGTTACTTTAAGTCATAAAACTGGTACTGCTAAGTAAAAATACAGTTTTCATACATATGAGAACGCTTTCGGTATTCTTAATTACTCAACAAATCCAATAAATAGTGTTGTTGTTGTTTTGAATTAAGCACAAAGCTACACAATGGGCTATCTGTGCTCTGCCCACCACGGGTATCGAAAACCGGTTTTTAGCGTTGTAAGTCCGCAGACATACCGCTGAGCCACTAAGGGGCCTAATAAATAGTGAGAAATGAAGATGTGCTAATCAAATATAGGTATATATAATACTCAGAGGTTATGTAGGCAAAACATGCAAACAACTGTTTGCCATAAGTTCCGATAACAATACTTCAATATACCATCCGCCTACATCCTTAAAATACGTCTTCGATCATAAAATTGAGATCAAGCATATACAATATGCTCATATCATTTACCTTGCAACAATTCAGCGTGATCCCATGTCCTGCTGAAGGAAATTCAGTCATATCACTATATGAATGTTACGTTCCAAGGTGAACGATTACAGTATGTTTTTTATTTCCAATAATCTACTCGCACGATAACGAAATCAACATTCTTATCTGTTGTGAGAATATAAACAAGCAATGTTCATTTCAAGTATTATTAAAGTTACGTAGTAAATAATTAAAGGAAGTAAGCAAGGTCGACTAAATTCCTACAACGCTGATGTTGTTAAAAGAAACACCATTGTAAACGAAATATCATTGATTTAAAGGACTCAAACTAGGTTTCTCCATTCTGTGACATTTGTGTGGTTTCTCTGTGTAAAGTGCGAAACAAAATGGACGACACAGATAGTTGTTTTCATTACTCGTTTAAAACACGTGAAGTATTTGGAATGTACGATAAGGTTTAACACGTGATTCATTTTGAACTGGATATACATCTTATATCACCCAAAGATAACGGGCATCTGAAATGAACCACAAGGCCGATAGCTCACATCACACTGCAATGTAGTGGTATACACATGAACAATACAGAAAGATCTTGTCGTCCCGAAGTTTTAACACACTAGCCAACCAACAATAAATTTTGGACAACAGCCTAAGGCTAACACCTACCTGTCCTACTTTCTCCTCTAGCGACGGTAAAGCACTGCGAATATCAAACTATACTTCCTGACTGACGAGCTTAGCTCTATGCTCATTCTTGATAGGTGTCCTAATTTGTATAACCTAGTCGGGGTTTTTTTTTTTCTTTCGTTTTATTTGTTGTATTGATAAAGTAGTCAAATAAGTTTCACACGACTGTTTCAACACTTCGTACGTTATGATACATAGAAAATTACATTCAGATATCAGAATATGTGAAAACAATACATATGATGAAAATAATTGTTTAATTCAATCCCCTGTGCGTCGCTTTTAGTCTTAACATTGTTTATCTACGTCAAAAGAAATGTTTTCTTTATATGTGGTGTTCTAATATAAAATAAATTTATCGGTTATAAACACAAAATAATAAAGCTCCTCTGCACTACGTTAAATCTGCTTGTTAAATCAGTTTCACTGGATGTAGGGCAAGCAACAATCAGTAAGGATATCCACATACTGCTTGTGTAAGACGGGGTGATTTTTTTTTCTTTTCTTAAACCAATTTTTTCTATAAATATATTTTAGTTTCTTCCATAGTGTTAATAGTTACAAAGAATTTAACAACATCTGGTGATAACATTCTTCGAATATTCTTACATAATATGTTTATTACAGTCATTTAGCGACATCTGGTAATAACTTCGTAGTTGAATACTGTCGATCATAAACATATTCATATGACTTTTTCTTTATAATTAACCTTCTTTATAAAGCTCTATTTTTTCCGTTGTATGTAGTACTACTTAATAGCTTTCCAGAAACATGAATTGTCAAACAAATTAGAAAAATGTACAAAGTAAAATAATCTTATAATGCCCTAACACTGCTACAGCTCACTCGACAGCTATGCTTTATCAGGATTTTTATAAGTTATTGCCGTTTTTGTGTTCTCAAACATAATTTCTTACAAGCTTAGTACTTCATAGTATCACGAGTCTCAAAAACTGCTTCACAGCTTTATTTACATATTAAATTATCACAGCTTATTCCAACCTAAGCTACAACTACTACAAGTTTTCATACACATCAATTTTTCTTTTATATTTGAATAATTTTCTGTCTCGTAGATATGCCTGACTCGCGACTGAAGTCACATGGACAGCATCTGTTTCCTGTAAGGATCTTTGTTTGAAGAGATACAGTCAGACTAAATACATTCACTTGTGTTAATGATTTTTCGTCGAAAACCATGATACGTGTTAACTTTTTTGATTACAATGCAACATTATATTTTTGCTCAAACACCTGGCGCTCGTAATTAGAATATTACATGCAGTGCTGGTAGCATAGAGGCATCACACGAAACAAGAACTTATGACAGTCATGGTTTGAAAACTAGCTCACGTGACGTTGTAGAAATAACAATAACTGACGTAAGAATATATCTATTTAAGTGTGAAAGTTTGTAGGTTATTTCCATAGAATTTCTAAGCATTCCTCTATAGTACTTTCCCTTCAGTGACCAGTACTTCTACTAACCTTACGAAATAAACAGGACTAGAAACTGAGAAATTCAGCCATGTGGATCAGTAAACACCCTGTTCTTGGTTGATGCAAACACCTAAAAAATAAATCATGATATACAATACCCATTCATTATATATTAGCGCGAAGATAACAAAAACCTACGAGAAGTAATCGTACATTCAATTTGAAACTTTTTAACAATACACTAAATATTCACTTAACATTTTTCACCGTTATAGATGGTACAAGCGTTTTTTATTAACGATATATACTTATTAACGAAAGACGTAAGTTCAAAAAATTCAACTTTCATTATTAACAAACCATGAACTAAGAAATGAGTCAAAATTTATACAGCAGTTTTGTTGTTGTTGTCATATGCACAAGAATCTTCTGCTTTTTTTAGCTGAACGTTTACGGATTGTTTCACACCTATAATTATACGCTTCAAACTGTTTCTACACCAGATCCGTAAGATATGAATATTAACCCTGCTTAATACTTTACTTAATGACTCCTTCTTGCTAAATAAAAGCTATTAGATATACCAGTGGATACTCAAAGCGATAATCCTTTGATACTATTATAAGGTCGACTGCACATTTTTTTTTATTTATTAATGACTATTTTTAATAACGATGAAGTATAAAAGCATTTTATAGGTTTGGTTTGTTTTGAATTTTGCGCAAAGCTGCTCGAGAGCTATCTGCACTAGCCATCCCTAATTTAGCAGTGTAAGGCTAGAGGGAAGGCAGCTAGTCATCACTACCCACCGCCAACTCTTGGCCTATTATTTTACGAATGAATAGTGGGACTGAGCGTCACGTTATAACGCCCCCACGGCTGAAAAGGTGAGCATGTTATGTGTGATGGGGATTATGAGTCGATTGTCTTAACCACCTGGCCATGCCGGTCTGGTCTCTCGTATTTGACTAAAATGTGTTTGACAACAATTTTATTGAAATAGAACTTTGTTTTTCCAATGATACGCCAATTTTATGCAATAAAGTTCTAACTGTTTTGCAACAAGGGGTAATTTATCATCTTGAAAAATACACGCTATAATTACCTACCTCATTAGATTCTCACTTGGGAACAAATAAATCGAAAACTGGAAATAAACTTTCAAGACGTCTTCAAAAACAAAACTATATAGAAAATATCTGGGTGACACATTGTCCTTTTTTTTTTCTGAATTCTGGTGAGACACTGTTCGTATCCCGTCTTAATATTTAAACTCAATAGCAATAACAACAGAAAATTAAAACCTATTACTAAACGAAATCACACATTCTATAAACGTTTGTGTTATAGCTTCAGTAATCCATTTTTTCATCTTCAATTTACTTCAGTATGTGTGCATGAGGTTAAATGTTAATAGACTGTACCAGTTTTATATATTTATAATATCCAAATGTCTGTCTGTCACGCCCTCTCTTTTCTGAACGTCTAATCATAGAAACAAATATACTTATATATCAAAATGCTTATTTTCAGTTCCCCGCTGGTACAGCGGTAAGTTTGCGGATATACAATGCTAAAATCAGGGGTTCGATTTCCCTAGGTGGACTTAGCAGACAGTCCGATGTGGCTTTACTATTAGAAAATACACATACTCTTATTTTCAAAATTACATTCCAAATTGGTAGATAATTTTGTTTTGGAAACTTAAAATATCATGCAAGGCACGTACGAGAAGTAGGAGCAATGTACCTGTTTTTGCACTGGTTAAAAAGGAAAATTCTTTTTTAGAATTCTTAAAATCTCATATTATTTCTCCTAATCATTCCATCCACGATCAATTATGTGGTAAAATCATTTAAAAAGTTGGAAAAGTCTCCATTCGTGCGCTTTCCCTCCCTATCTCTTTCTTCCATACATATATGCCTATACTCTAAGTCCCTTTAACTGCCAAAAGCTTGTGCTTTCACTCGAACATGCAAGCACACTCCCTCAATTAAATAGGCTTGCTTCAGCCATACATTTTACTTTGCTTGCACGTACTCGCAAGAATAAGCTACACGGTGCTTTACACAAACGTTTAGAAAAGGCAAAAACTCATTTATACTGTATTGCAACAAAAACGTAGCAAATCTATTCTTTATTAAATGAAAAAACTAAGACATAAAAGTCAGAACACTCTGCAAACGACACTTGGCCACACCGCTGAAATCAGGACAACAAAAGGTAAACAATTCCTTTTGGAAGCTTAAAATGTCATGCAAAGCATGTGCAAGCATAGCAGCAATGTACCTGGTTTAGCCCTGCTTAAAGTTAGCTTTAGCAAACTTTTCTCTCGCATTGATATTTTTATTGACTTTAATCAAAATATTTAGTTACGTAAAGAAATAACTTTGATTTGTTGACAAAATAAAATCACGATGAATATGGTAAATTTAATCAAAACCATATTCATCCGAGCGATGCCGGGTACTGGGTATATATTTCATGACGACGAGAAACCCAGTTGAGGTAAAAATGCATTCCCAAGATGGCTGTGATCAAATCTTTAATTAAAATAAAATAGTAACATGTTTTGTTAACCTGAAGATGACATAAGAAGGTCGAAACATTGTTCTGTATATTATTTTAAAGTTTTAATACACAAACTAGCAATTTTGAGAAAACATGGGTATGTATTTGTCATTTGGTTCATATACTTTTTTAAATGTCGGTAGTATGCACAATACACATACATGAATTTACTGCACCACGTCGAATAAATTGATTTCAATACCCACCCGACCTTCGAAAAAAAAATCTTCGACAACGACTTTTCTTGCACTCAGAAAAATGACAAAAAAACAGTTGCATCCAGCGGAAAATATCCTCCCGCTAACTAACGAATCTGAGTATTCACTGCATCCAAAATAAAAATCATTTGTCAAAAATGTATTGTATTCAGTCTCAGTTGTTTAAAAACAAACGCAATGAAATTAATTACCTTTAGTGAAATAACGCATGAAAAGACAAAAGCGGGTTGTAAACGGACCACTGGATCATATTGTATATAAGTTCTGGTCCAACGGATAAGGTTAAGTGCATTTTTTTTTTTATTTATTAATCACTATTTTTAATAATGATGAAGTATAAAAGCATTTTATAGGTTTGGTTTGTTTTGAATTTTGCGCAAAGCTGCTCGAGGGCTATCTGCACTAGCCGTCCCTAATTTAGCAGTGTAAGACTAGAGGGAAAACAGTCATCACCACCCACCGCCAACTCTTGGGCTACTCTTTTATCAACGAATAGTGGGATTGACCGTCACATTATAATGCCCTCACAATTGAAAGGGCGAGCATGTTTGGTGTGACTGAGATTCGAACCCGTGACTCTCAGATAACGAGTCGAGTGCCCTAACCATCTGGTCATGCCGGGCCCATTTTATCGGTCAATAACCTTTTGTCAGAAGGAAACTATCGTCTATCACATAATTTTTCTACAGAAGGAAGTATGCTATCACAAAATGTATTTTCTATTTAACTTCCTCCTCCCAGTGGTTTAATGGTAAGCTTATCAAGGTTTTTACAAGCATTACAAATTTTGTGTTTGTATTAAAAAGTAAAAAGGTAAAATGTTTTTTTTTTGCGAATCAAATTTTACCTTTATGCAAAGTAGAAAAAAAAACAAATATTTAAACGTACTCTAAATGTGTACATGTAACCAACAAATATTACAGATAATAGACACTGAATATAATGATATTAAAAACAAGGATAGTTTTTTAACCTTAAAGCAGTGGTTCCCAACTTTTTATGCCCCGCACCCCTAAAAAATTTTAATATGTTCTTGCACCCCTCACAGTAATTATTTATTTAAGAATAAAGGTAAAGATGGCCAAAACAAATGTTATCTCGCACCCCTGGTTGGGAACTACTGCCTTAAAGCATAGGTTAAAATATCTGTGATCGAAATCAAAGTTATTTAACTATCCAAAGCATTTAGAAGTTTGACGTTATCAAAATTAAACATTCACCCTCAGTGACTCAGCAGTAATTCTGAAAGCTTATAACGTTACAAACTGGGTTTCGATACCCGCGGTGGGTATAACGCACTTTTCCCACTGTGTAGCTTTGTGATTAATAACAAACAAGCATGCTATACTGTACAATGTCTTCTTTCAAGTAATACTTATTCCAGTTTCCTATAAACACATATAAATTTAAAATGTTATCTTTATTTCGTTATAAACATGCTGAAAGCCTAATTTCCTTTATTAGCACAAAACTACAAGAAATCCTATAAACATACATTCATTTCAAATCTCCTTTAGAAAAGACACACCTACTTTTAAGACATCGGTTATTTTTCTGTGACTTAATTTCGACTCCAACTTTTTGTGTTCATAAAACGGCCTAGTGGTTGGGACATCTGGTCTATAAATCTGAGGATTTATAGTTCATGCTCTATTATCGCAAAAACACGTTCCACATTATAGAAGATCCCTGAGTGCATTTTAAGATTGATGACAAAATTCTATAGTTGTCAGACAAGAATTGGCGATGGATGCTGTTAAATAGTGCACTCTCTTTAGTCTAACAATCCGACATTAGGTGCTTAGTGACCATTTTATGCTTTAACTGTTTGTTTAAAAAATTGCACAAATTTACACATATAGTTATCTGTGCATAGCCGCCCTTAATATTCTATTTAAAAATTAATTTCAACCTGTACGGGTATCGAACCCTTATTTACAGCGTACAAGCTCGTAAATTTACCACTGAGTGGTCAAAAGACCTATTTATAGACCATTTCAGTTTGTTTTTGAATTTCGCGGAAAGTTACACGAGAACTATCTGCGCTATCCTTCCCTAATTTAGCAGTGTAAGACCAGAGGGAAAGCAGCTAGTCATCATCACCCACCATGCGTCACAGTACGTTTCTGTTAGACTATACTCCGGCTATGTCTCACAAATTATCCTGTACTACAAATAACCTGTTGCTTATTACAAATATATATGGTGAGTATAAAGCGTTTAACCCTGATATTGTTTGTTTCAGTTGACATAAATCAAGTAGTTAAATGCTATTTTCTTACATCATATTTCACAGTGAATTAACGTGCTGTAATAAAGGATGGGTCGTTTCAGTGTGACGGATTTACCGTTTTACATTTATTTTAATATCTGCGTTTGTTTCATTTTGATGCATGTGACTATATTGTCGAATGTGTATTGCACAAGTCCCACCTGTTCTCTAAATTTGTAGAAGATTCTCGAAAGCAAGAATCAACAATATATGGTTTACGAAACCACTAACGAGTTTTCTAATATTGCTTAACCTTGGAGAATCTCGCCTAGTTGGTATAAAAGCTAGTCGACAGACAGTAATAATATACTGTTGGCTAACTACAGTCACTATACTATAAGCCTTGAAAGCTGTAATTGTGGTTAATTATCCCCTCTCGTTGGCACACCGGTATGTCTAAAGACTTACACCGCTAAAACAGAGTTTCGATACCCGTGATGGGCAGAGCGCAAACAGTCCATTGTGTAGCTTTGTGCTTAATTCCAAACAAATAAAATCATTAATCGGAAAACTACAGTATTTGACTAGGAACGTTTATAAATTTCGAACTTTGTACACCGTTCAATTTCAGACAATTAATTAATTACTATTTCTACATAGACATTAAGTATCTTGTATATAACAGAAAATATATATATGAAACGTTATGAACTTGCAGAGGATGGTTTTTGCTGGAAGTTCGTCGGCAAAGAGTCAACTTATGAACGGTGTAAGGCCAACCAACTAAGCTAGCTAGTTTAAGCGAGGTGTAACAATATCAGCTCAGAATTAATTTGATCGTCGTGGACCTGCACCATCGATAAAATATTCAGTTCTAGACTCAGTATAGTTTGTAAAGAAACTTTACAAAGTTGCATATAAAACAATATTTGTAATAACTACTTGTAAAAACCGTTATTATAAATTGTCTTGTTGTTTATATATTAAAATAAATTTATGTTAAGAAAGAAAATACTGTGCATCAATCTTTTTAGCAAATATAATAAATTTGATATATATCGAAATTCAATTAATTTCTAAAATTAAAACTGGCTATTTGAAATTGTAATACCTAACGTACGTAACAAAATAAATCGAAGATTAGTCCGAGATAAATGGTAATACCTAACATCGATTATTCACGCGAAATTATACATGGGCCGTCATTAATTTTTAATTGACACGTTAGAGTGGGGACAGCTAATCAATATCACCGAATATCTTGGACTATTTTATTCGAATAGGAGGATTTTACTGTCACTTGTATAACACACTTACGACCCGAACACGCAGATCATAATTTTTCTTCTACATTAACGGGGCACAAATCATGACCTCTCGCATCCAGTAACAAAAGGTGTATTAAAGTAAAGTGCGATTACCACTTTTCACAATTTTGAAAGCAAAGTATGGCGTATGAGTAAACACAAACTTTTGTCAGTTTACAAAGCTGAACTTTGTTTAAAGAATAAAGATGAAACATTCTATGATTTAAATGGATTGATATTTAAGAGCGACATTTTTAGCAGAAGCACAACCTCCACACATACAGTCATCTGGTAATCAGTATTGTATAGGTGTAATGGTACTTTCAACATAGAATGTTGGGGTGAATTACGTGCTCTCTTAAACTGCTATCTAAAATATATCAGTAATCAAGATAGTTAGTAGTCACAAACATAATAACAGAAAAAATTGTTTTATATTTAAGCACAGAGCTATACAATAGGCTATCTGTGTTCTGCGAACCGTGGGTATCAAAACCTGGTTTCTAGCGTTGTGTGTCTGCAGACATGCCGCTGTGCCGCGGGGAGGGGCGGTAACAGAAGAGCAAATCTTTATATCTGTTGATTGACAGAAGAACTTTGTGTTCTCTCTCAGTCTCTTTTTGGGGGGAGACTATAAGTTAGTTTATTACTTTTTTGACTGGCTATGCCTTGTAAGTTATAATTTATTTCAAACCAAGAAATTATATAACTGTTTCACAGCTGTCGTCACAAGAGTTTTAAGTATATAATACACGTATTAGGTGGACCTGTTATACTTTATAAAGTAATTACTGTAAGCATGTCTTGTTTGCTAAACAGTACAAATTATTTAAATATATATCAGAATTACAAAATATGGAAAAATGATTCGAATATAAAAAGCAACAATCTAATTTAGAACAAGTAACTTAGTAAATTACCAGAGGTTGTTTAGTGTCAGGAAAATTGTTTAATAATGTCAAGTCGAGAAACGTTAGAAAAAAAAAACAACACTTTCTTGTAAATAATCAGTTTGGACAACGTACTTGTTAACCTAGCATGTATAATATACTTTAACACTAATAAGTGTTATTAAAACTTGGTGTTTCAATGCTAAAACCATCTCGTCTCGACTTTCCTCTCAACTTACCTCTAACATCCCGTAGACACCAGAATAAATATTTTGTAACTTTAGGCACGTATTTTTAAGTAGGTAAATAAATCTAACTACCATACATATTTATTAATTTGAAAACCAAAGACTTCAACATATGAACTGCATGTCCAACTGATATAAATCGTTGTATTTCATCTTTTTTTACGTTTACATATCTGTTCATGCATTGCGCAAAAAATCGATTTAGCACTCGCTAGTACTGTTCTTCGTGCGTGGAAGGTTACTCTTATCAAAAACCACACTTATCAAAATTTAATAAAAAAACAAGATTACACCATTACTATGTTGCAGACGAGTGAAAATGACAACACTTCGATAAAAATTCACTGGAACTCGTATTTGCCTCAACATTACATTGCTGATGTATTGGAACAATAATATCAAAGTGTGTATCCAATTATCACCCAACAAAAATATAATTTCTGTGATGTCGAGAAAACCCACTTGTAGAGAAAAATATATATGTAAAAATATAATTTATCTTCCCTCTACGCTTAATTTCTTTTCTTTCTTTCTTTTTTAACTAACAAGAGCTTTGTGTATTTGTAGTGCGCTGTCTAGACTACTTTCTCTAACACCATTACTAATCTCCTGGTGCAACACTACCAGTAACAATGATATAATAGCGTTTATGTAAGGGTAAAACTCTTGCTTTCATTTTCAAACTGACAGTGGGTTTTCGTGATTGCGCAACGGCGACCAGTATGCCTCGCTAGACTTACATTCACTCACATACAAACATACATTTTCTCTCCCTCTCTCTGATAGCGTTATGCATCGTCGCACTGGACAATCAATCTCTACAAACCATAGAGGGCGCTCGAATTCAAGGTTAGAAGGTCTGGCCTTCAGGCTGTTGACACCTGCGCTTTAGAACCGGAGAGGGAGGGAGAGAAATATTCACAGCATTTCGAAATAAAGTAAAGTATATATAGTCCAATGTATTATGTCCAATCAAGTTAAACCCACGCCGTCTTCTAAATCAGAATTTCCTTTTTTATCAGCTGTACTTAACGTAATCAAAATTTATTTTATTCCTTTTTTTATGATATTGCTGTCAAAAAGCTGCTCTTCACAGCAAGTTGCGAATTCTTAATGCATTGGTGTAGGAAGCAATAAAATATTAATAAGACACAAACGTATGCATGTGTTTGGTTTCTATGTATAATAATAATGTTGTATATAAATGATTATACTATTTGTAATATACTGACTTTGTGTGTTACTAATTTAAACGAGTTATGAAAAACCCATCACCTACAGAAAAAAAAAAAACAAATAAGTTTTCAAATCTTGTAAATACACTTCATATTTTACCGGTATTGGTATTTTCAACATTATTATTTGTTTTTGAAGTTCGCACAAAGCTACACGAGGGCTACCGCAATAACCCTCTTTAATTTAGCAGTGTAAGACTAGAGAAAAGGCAGCTAGTCACCACCACTCACCGCCAACTCTTGGGCTACTCTTTTACCAATGAATAGTGGAATTGACTGTCACATTACAACGCTCTCACAGCCGAAACGACGAGTATCTTTGGTGTGACGGGGATTTAAACTCGAGACCCTCAGATTACGAGCCGAGCGCCTTAAACACCTTGCCATTTCGGACCTTTTCAATATGAAAAGCACCTTATAGAAGCGAATGAAGGCTCATGGATCAACTTCCAGATAAAAGTTCCTTAGGATTCGAGTGTAACCATACCTAATTTTGAACTACCGACCAGAAGGAATAGATCCATTTAACAATATCTACAACCACAAGAATGAGAGTATGTGGTATGTTCAGCAGAGAAAACTTTGAATGTTTTAATCCGCACCACAGTTCTGTAACCACAAGTCTACCACCGGTCTAGTCATGTTCTATTCAATTTTCGTAACATTTTCATGTCATTTGTTTTTTGCAATATTCTTCTGCAATTGTTTTTTAATTTGAACTTACTTAACCTTCCTTTATCTCTCTCATTACTACACTCCATGTGCTTTCTAAACACGTCTGTTTCATCCTAACATTTCCCTTTTTACTTTCTCCGTCTCTTTATCAGGGCCTGGCATGGCCTAGCGCGTTAAGGTGTGCACTTCGTAATCTGAGGGTCGCGGATTCGCGCCCGAGCCGCGCCAAACACGCTCGCCCTCCCAGCCGTGGGGGCGTTATAATGTGACGGTCAATCCCACTTTTCGTTGGTAAAAGAGTAGCCCAAGAGTTGGCGGTGGGTGGTGATGACTAGCTGCCTTCCCTCTAGTCTTATACTGCTAAATTAGGGACGGCTAGCACAGATAGCCCTCGAGTAGCTTTGTGCGAAATTCCCAAAAAAACAAACAAACAAATCACATAAATATATACTCGTACAGTCTTTTTTCTTACGACTTATTCACCTTTTAATTCTAGCTCCCTAACTTCCTTTTTTATTGCAATTTATTTCTATTTTTGTTCTTTAGAGTTTACTCTTTCTCACTGGCATGTCTTTAATTATCTCTTTTTCTCTTACAGTGCACTAACTTTACCATAAAAAGGTGATTTTTTCCTTCAAATTCAAAATGGATAACCGAATGGTTAGGAAACCTGACTCAAATTCTGAGAATCGTGGGTCTGAATCTCTCTCCCACCAAACATGCTCGCCTTGTCAGTCATGGGGTGGAGAGGGGTTATAATATTATGGTCAACTCCACTATTCCTTGGTAACAGAGTATCCCAAGAGTTGGAAGCAGATGGTAATAACTTGTCTTTTAGTCTTTCATTATTAAAATAGAGAAGGCTAGCGCAGATAGCTTTGTGCGAAATTCAAACCAAAACCTTTCAGTTCTTCTTCCTCCCAAAATTGGTATTACCCACTCGTTTTCTTTGTCGGCTTTAATTAATTAAATTTCTCTTCATATCCTTCGTCTTTTTAACTATTACTTTTCTAAAGTTACTACATTGTTATCAATACCTCCTTTATTCTTACTATTCATTATTATAATTATATTTGTCTTTATTTACTGGGCCACTGTTTGTAACTTTGCATATCGGCTCGCATAATGAACATCTCTGCCTTTCTTTGTATCCACCCACTTTATTTTTTCTCCTTGTACATTTAACTGAATTCCCTATGGTCGCCCCACATATATTTCTATAATATTTCTGTAGAAATCATGTTTTAAACCTGTCTGATGTTTCATTACAACTTGGACTCTTCACCATCTAAAACGCTATTATACTATATATTAAACTACCATAATAGATTTCTAGAATTAGTGTAAAGCAGTCAGAACATTAACGAATGTTCATTCGTACTTGATACAAGGTTCCTACAATATAAATATACAAGCATCGAATACTTCTGAAACATAATTGTGTGACTTGAATTTATTACTCAAGATGATGTATCATTTACTCGAGATTCGCTCCGAACTGAACAAAGCCTATACTTTAATTATAAAATGAAAATCCAAAAGAAAGAAACCCAGTCAACAGCGCCCTTCGCCAATTATTCATCTGATCTTAATTGAACAATAGAAATTGATTATCATTCCTATAACGAACTTACGGGTCCAAAATACAGAATTCATTTTTTCAGACCAAAAGTCACAAACACTTGGCGCTCATGTTCACATTCTTGGTGGCAGCTGACCACTTGGCTGACCAAAAAGTAATTATTGGTAGGTTTTGCTTTTGTCGGTGCTGCCATCTATACTTATTTTTTTCTTTCCATAAAGGTATTCCGCGAGTATTTTAATACAACTGTATCAGCTGGCTAATCCGTAGATTAAATGATTGTATCAACACTAATGGTATTCACAACAACATTACAAAATTCTATTGCAACACTGCTTAACTAAACACCAAAGCCGTAATTTTGTTTATGTTTGATAATCATACACATTTAATAAAATACAGATCTTTACACGATATATCAAAATGATTTATGAGTAGCTTCGGAAATTTAAATCTCGTACTAACCATTTTGTTGAATAATAAAATCAGAGAGAAAACAAGCACGAAGGCTCGAGTGTATTTTTCGCTAGCCACCCAACCTAACCCGTAGTTCGACAACAATTAGTAACAACAACATAATACCGGGGAAAAAAGAAAGAAGAAAGGCAAAACTGACAATCACATACGACCACAAAATCTGTTACACCCCTTAACATTACTAGTACTAGCAAAAAGTATTCATGCGTGCAACGGCGGACCTGATATGACCACGTGATTACGGGGATGGACTAGCAATCTGAGGATCACGGGTTCGAATTTCTGTTCCACCAAACATGCTCGCCCTTTCAGCTGTAAGGGCGTTATAAAGTGACCATTTTTATCTCACAACTCGTTGATAAAAGAGTATTCCAAGAGTTGGCGGTGGGTGGTGATGATTAGCTGCCTTTCCTCTTAGTCTTTCACTGCTAAATTAGAGACGGATAGCACGAGGCAACCCTTGTGTAATTTTGCACTAAATTCAAAACAAACTAGCTCAGACAGCCACAGTGTACTTTTGCATGAAATTAAAAATAAACAAACAGCGGTATATATTTCATTGGCTTCAGAAGGATGGGACTCTCTGTAGCTCAGCGGTAAGTCTAAAGACGTGCAATTCTAATACCCGAGTTTCGATACTCATGGTGGGCACAGCACAGACAGCGCATTACATATTTATTTGTTGTTAAGCACAAAAGAGACACTGCGCTATCTGTGCTATGTCTACCACGGGTATAAAGAAACTAGGAACTTACCGCTGAGTTCTTGGGAGGCAATGTGCAGTAAGTTATAAGGGAAAATATGCTGGAACAGTTTCTAAATTTATTTTGAGGCTTAGCACACCCAAAACTCCAGAATGTTTCATTGTGTTCGGTGGTTGGGAAGTGGAATAATTTTATTTACACACATTTTAACACAAGCAACAATAACAAAAAAATTGTATCTAAAAATTCTAACTGGTTCAAATATTTGGTAAATATAATTGATATTCCCTAATTTTGAAATAGGTTATCGTGAGCATATGGAATGTCTGTCTCTTTTTAAAACCACTAGGTGACAAGATATAAACCGGAGAAAGGTTAATGTACCCATATTAAGATGTTCAATAAAATATTATCTAGCTGAGTTGTTCGTTTCAGATATACAGCGCATGAGCAGTGGATGTCCCATTTTCTTCAAACAAGATAACTGAATCAGACTCACAACGTATTTATTGTCTAGATTATCCTGTGTTAGGAGGCTAAACATTATAAGCTATAAAACTGACGAACAATACTGAACGCAAATAACGAGTTATTGAAGTCAAACGCTCGATATAACACAACGTTATTGTTCTGTTATAATGAAGAAACATTTTAGTTAAAAATAAATTAACCAGCAGCAGTCGGAATAGCTTTATAGTCTGTATTTATTTACACAGGAATGTATATATATAAGAAAATACCTTTAGATGTAATATTTAACCACGCTCGACATTTCGAGGAAGAACACAGAAAAGAGCATTAGTAAGCTATTCAAACAAGAAACCATCCTCTTGACAGGAACCCTTTTTGTGGTACAACTATTCTGACGTTCGTCTGGGCTAAAAAAGCACCATAAGATAAAACAACATAATATAACGTAACAGTCCAGAAAAAGCACGAAATATGGGCTAGTAGAACACAGAACGCAGCACAGATCAGAAATATATAAAAACACACCTGACATATTCAAAAAGCTTTATGATTGTTTGTTTGTTTTGGAATTTCGCACAAAGCTACTCGAGGGCTATCTGTGCTAGCCGTCCCTAATTTAGCAGTGTAAGACTAGAGGGAAGGCAGCTAGTCATCACCACCCACCGCCAACTCTTGGGCTACTCTTTTACCAACGAATAGTGGGATTGACCGTCACATTATACACCCCCACGGCTGGGAGGGCGAGCATGTTTAGCGCGACGCGGGCGCGAGCCCGCGACCCTCGGATTACGAGTCGCACGCCTTACGCGCTCGGCCATGCCAGGCAGCTTTATGATGACTTAAGAGTTTAAATGACGGAAATGAAAATCGATCTAATTTTGACACACAAACTAAATATTAACCAGTCCTTACTTACAGGTTAAGAATAAAACTTCATCGAGAAACGTCACACACTGTTTTAAATGATAAAAATTAATGCCATGAACATCACAACAAAGTAAAAATAATCAGAATAAATTATGACTTACGAAATATATTTTTCTCTTATTTCTAAACACAAGAATTATAAATTTCGGGAAAAAAACGCGTTGTCAGGTTTATCCTTCATTAGTAATTCTGTGTTAGGCATTTTGTAATGTGCTTTTTGTAATTCACTGCAAATAACCGAAATTTACATTGGTATTCTATTCTGTATTCTTCAGCGCATAGCTTTTAAAATACAAAACGTTGCTGCTACTACGAAAATTTGTCTATTTCCTCCATAGTCGAACATGCACTAACACCCAACATTGCAATTTCTACTATAATAATTTTATACAAGGACAAAGATGTCAAACTAAGATCAAACAAACTCTCCACAGACCCTTCATCATAATAAAGGATCGATTTACACAGGTAGTGGAATAACATTACTATAGTTTCATGTAAGGCAGGTAGTGGAATGACATTACTATAGTTTCAGTTTCTTCAGCCATTTTTCACATGGAACAGACACTGACTTCGAACAAACTTATAGGACTTCGCCAACTTCAAATCGTTTTTTTATATTATCAGGCTAATGGTACTACAAAATATTCTCACTTCATCACAATTGTTTGTTTTTGTTAGAACTTCGCAAATGAGGGTGCTGCTAAGAAATGGTTTGGGGTGTGGCTTCAGACCTCACTACTGCTGCTAACAAAGTTAAACAGTAACAGTTGCTTTACTATTGCTAGTGGTTATGGGTCATCTCTATATGACGGATTAAAAAATAACAGTAGTCGACAAGCAACTCACTTTTAGGGTTTGTT